>NC_054475.1:106566068-109066068 GCF_017639515.1 Carcharodon carcharias
GGTATATTTTCATTACTTTAAGTAGTAACTTTAAATAAGTAAGATGGATCTCTGATTGGACATCTTGCTTTTCAACCAGAGTAAATTTTACAGTGAGTGACTTGTGGAGAATGGTGAAAGATTGAGACCCTGATATTATTGGGGAGGCAGGAAAGGTGCTTAAGAGATTGGAAACAGCCACAGATTTGGAGGCTTTTTTGATCTTAAAAGCAGGGCTCAACAACCTGTTGTAGCCCCAACCTATCCTGCTCCACACCAATACCTGTAAAATCTCCCAAGGTTCTATCCTTTGCCCCCATCTCTTCCACATTTACATGCTGCTTCTTGCTGACATCACCCGCAGATGCATTCAGTTTCTACATGAACACTGATAATATCCAGCTCTATCAGTGCATTACTCTCATGACTCCTCCATTTATCTGTGTTATCAAACTGCTTGTCCAACTTCCAATCCTAGATGAGCTGTGATTTCCTTCAGTTAAACACTGGGAAGATGGAAGCCACCATCTTCCGACCCCATCAAAAACTCCGTATGCTTACCACCGATTCCATTCCATTTCTCAGACTAAATCAGACTGTTCTCAGTTCCAACATCCTAGCTGACCCTAAGCTCAGTATTCAACCCTATATTTCTTTCTATCAAAGAGGCTTCTTAGTTCCACCACCACACCCCCCACTTAATATCAGCCACCACTAACTATACCTAGCTCATCTGCTGCAGATGTTCTTTTCCATGTCTTTGACATCTCCAGATTTGACTATTTCATTTTCTCATCCTTCACACTCTGTAAAGGTCAGCTCAGCCAAAGCTATGCTGCTTATATCTTCTATCCCTGTATACTATGATCTATATTGACTCATGATTCCACAACATTTGAAATTTAGAGTTCTCAGCCTTGTGTTTAAATCCTTTCATGGCCTATTTCTGTAATCTCCTCTAACTTATAGCTTTTGCAAAACTTTTTGTCACTCTGACTCTGGATTCTTGTACATTTTCCCTACCAGTAGCAGTATTACCTTCAGTCACCTAGACCCCATTCTATGAAATTCCTTCATTCAACTGCCCTATTTATCTCTCCTCCTTTAAGATCCCCTTTAAATCTCACCTCTGCTTTGGTCACCTTTTCTAACATCTCATTATTTTGGCTTGGCATCCACTTTTGAAAAAAATGATTATGCCTCTGAAAAGCTTGGGACATTTTTCTACATTTAAAGACACTATATAACTACAGTTGTGTTGTTGAGAGAGGGGTCTAGGGAGAGAATTTCAGAATCTGGAGGTAATATGGCTGATAAGTGTCACTGATGGCCGAGTGGAGGGAGGGAGAGGCACATTAAATGAGAGCAGAAGGTGCAAGCAGATACGTAAACCTGAAGGAAGTAGACAGTGGAAGGTTTTGTAGATGATGATGTATTATAATTTGTGGACGTAGATTATGAAACTGAAGCAGTGACGAACAGGAAGACAACAGCTCAGGAAATGCAGGATGCAATTCTTAGTGCATGTCTAGATAAACCATGGATTATCAACATTTACATCAGATTTCAAGGACTGAAGGTGATCTTACAGTTGTTGGAGTATTGAGTAAACACTAGGCAAAGTATAGAAACTAATAAACCCGATTGTTGTATTTTATGCCTTGGAGATATGCAGGAACTTTATTTACAACACAACCAGCTTACTTTTAGTTTCTCTTTCTCTGTCATCATATCCAGGTTTGACTAACAGAATAAGGAAGAGTCAAAAGCACACACATAATTAAACAACGAACAATTTAATAATTGAATATTACATTTAGTTTGAAGTTGACTGAAAAATTTAGAGACAACCTCTACATTGCACCCTCCTTCACTGTATACACTGACAAAAATCCATTTGCTTACAATCTCTCCACAGAAAAGCTCAATGCAACAGGTCAGCGATGGGTAGCTGAGGTGGCAGATTATAATTTTACCATCCAGTACCTCTCTAGTAAGATGTTGCAGATACTCTTCCTAGAATGCCTGTAGACTTACCCAAAAGATTGCACTATGGAAATCTCACCAGCTATGATCTGAGCCCTGGAAAGGCAATACAAGGGCAATCCAATTGTGCTACAGCCTGTCTGAGTGCCCTGACTACTCTATGGTTAGATCTACCAGATAAAGTGATCATTGTATCATAAGATTTAGGTTGGAAAGGGACAAAGAACAATCTAGACAAAGAATAATTAATTGGGGGAAAGGCAACTTCATTGGGGTAAGAATGGATCTGGGCCAAATACATTGGATTCAAAGGCTTGCAGGAATAATGGTAGCTGAACAATGGGCTATCTTCAAAAGGAGAGACAATTCAAACACAGTCAAGGTAAATTCTCTTGAAAGGGAAATGTAGGGCAAACAAATTCAAATTTGGCTGGATGTCAAAAAAGATAGAGATCAAGGCAGAGAAGAAAAAGTGTGCTAATCGCAAATGTCAGGTTGGTAATTCAATGGAGAACCAGGCTGAATACAGAAGCTCAGAGGGATAAAGCAATTAAGAGAAGCAAAGGGGAAGTTTGAAAAGGGACTGGCAGCTAACATAAAAGGGAATCCTAAAGTCTTCTATAGGCAAATAAATAGTAAAAGGGTGATAAAAGGAGACATGAGGCCAATTAGGGAGCAAAAAGGGGATTTATGCATGGGGGCAGAGGAAATAGTTGAGGTGTTAAATGAATATTTTGCAGATGTCTTTACCAAGAAGGAAAGTGCTACTCTGGCCATGGTGAAAGAGGAGGTAATTAATACATGAGAAAGACTTAAAATTAATACAATAGATGTCTTATGGATAGGCTGTCTGTGTTTAAAGTGGATAAAGCATCAGGATCGGATGAGATGCACCTTAGGATACTGAGGGAAGTGAGAGTGGAAATTATGGAGGCACTGGCCATAATTTTCCAGTCTTCCTTAGACTCAGGGGTGGTGCCAGAGGACTGGAGAATTGAAAATGTTACACCCTTGTCCAAAAAAGGTGTAAAGATAAGCCCAGCTATTACAGGCCAGTCAGTTTAACATTGATGGTGGAGAAACTTCTAGAAACAATAATTTGGGACAAAATTAATAGTCACATGGGCAATTGCAGGTTAATTAAGGAAAACCAGCATGGATCTTTTAAGGGATAATCATGTTTAACTAACTTGCTGGAGTTTTTTGAAGCAGTAACAGAGATGGTTGATGAGGGCAATCTTGTTGGTGTGGTGTACATGGACTTCAAAAGGTATTTGATACAGTGTTGCTTAGCAGATTTGTGAGCAAAGTTGTAGCTCATGGAGTAAAAGGGGCAGAGGCAACATGGTATGAAATTGGCTGAGTGACAGGAAACAGGGTAGTGGTTAATGGATGTCTTTCGGGCTGGAGGAAGGATTGTAGTGGAGATCCTCAGAGGTTGGTGTTCGGACCCTTGGTCCTCCTGAGATATATAAAGAACCTGGCCCTTAGAGCACAGGACACAATTTCAACATTTGCAAAGGAGATGAAAATTGGAAGCATTGTGAAGAGGTTAGTGTAGAATTTCAAAAGGACATAGACAAATGGTAGAATGGGCAGATAAGTGGCAGGTGAAGTTAAATGCAGATGAAGTTCAATGCAGAGAAATGTGAAGTGAATAATTTTGATAGGAAGAACATGGAGAGACAATACAAAATAAATAATACAACTGTGAAGGGAGTGCAGGAGTAGAGGGACCTGGGTGTACATGTGAGTAGCAATTATAGTTTTGGGAAACATTGACTGTAGCTTTAAGAATAATCTTGGCCAGAATTTTCTGTTCAGCGTGCATGGGCGGGCCCCACACACTGACACGTAAAATGATGTGTGGTAATGTCAGATGTGTGTCCCAATGTCACTGCATGTCATTCCGATCTCTCATTCTGCGGGCGTGCACTGGAGTCGGCTGCATGCCCGCCAAACTGTCAAAGGTCTGCAAAGGCTAAGGCTATTAATAAGCTAATTAATGTAATTGTCAGGGCTACCTGTCCAACCCTTATGTTGGCAGGCAGGTGAAGAGCCCAGGTGGCCTTTGCATTTTTCATGAGATCTCATCCAGGGGCAGGATGAGGTTTCATGAAGGGCTTATTAGTTAAATAAAGATTTTAATGAAAATTCATAAACATGTCCCAGCTCATTTGACACTGTCACTTGAGGGAACATATCTGAATAATTTTATTTATTTATTTTTTCCACCTTTGAAACAGAACTTAATCTCCCTGAGGTACAGAGCTGCCTCAGGGAGATTGAAGTGCCCTTTCACGCGCATGCATGATAGAGCACAGGCCCTGACTCTCCCTCCTCCCCCCACCCACACAGGTAGCGCTGAGTGCTACCGGATGCATGTCATGCTGGGTGGACATTAATTGGCCCGTCCACGTAAAATGGTGGCGTGCAGCCGATTGCTGATGGCAATCAGCTCTGCACCCGCTCCCTACCGGCCCACCCGACGGGGAGAAAACTCTCTTCCCTGTGTTGTAAGACCACATGATCTGTGTAAACCAATGAGCTAGTGACACAGGGAACCTCTAGGGGAGAGTTTTTCTTTAGTTATGGAGTTTGATGCACACATGTCTTTGCTACTGCTGTCTTGTAAATAAAGTTAAATGTCTCCAATAAGAAAAGCTGTCTGGAAGATCAGCTCTATAACAAACTGGCACTGAGAATAAATCAGATCCGGACTATACCTTGCCCAGTGATTGTGAGTATCTAAGATAATTAAAAAGAAAGGAAGATATACTCATCCGAGATGCCACAGTTTGGCAGAATTGATCCCTTTGAGCCAGTTACAGACAATTGGTGTCCATATATGGAACATCTTGTGTTCTTCTTTCAAGCTAATAAAATCATGGCGGAGGAAAAGAGGAGAGCGGTTCTCCTGAGTATTTGTGGGAGCAAAACCTACAGTTTATTTTGAGGCTTGACGGCCCACAGTGCCCCAGATTCAAAGACTTTCAGTGAATTAGTAGACCTCATTAAGGGACATTTTCAACCCAAGCCCTCAGTTATAATGCAAAGGTTCAGGATCAATTCATGAAACAGAGCCCCAGGAGAGACCATTGCTACCTATGTGGTGAAGCTAAAACAACTAATGGAATATCATGATTTTGGTAAAATCCTGAATGACTTGCTCAGAGATCGTTTGGTATGTGACATGCAGGAGGATGCTATTCAGAGAAGATTGCTGGCTGAAGTGAATCTTGATTTTAAGAAAGTGTTAGAAATAGCGCTTGTGATGGAAAGTGCTGTAAACGATTCACAAGCAATTCAAGGGGCGCAAAATTGCGTCGCCTCCTCGTTGGGCCAGAACAATCAGCCAAAAGTGGAGCAGAAAGCTGGGACTCCGTCACAAAGCGGGAAACAGCCCCTGCTAACCAGGAAATGAGAGGAAACAGCTTAGCAAAGAAGTCGAAAACTAATTTTTATTAACGTGGAAACAATCAATCATTCTTCTAGGGATTGGCAATTAAAAAAAGTAGAATGTTATTTTTGTCACAGAAGTGGACACAACGAGACAATGCAAAGCAAGCCTCCAAACAACAATCGAAGTCTAATGAAGTATATAATGTAGAAGAGCCAGAGACAACCAATTTTGACATTTATTCATTATTCAACATGAAAGTTGGGAAGACAGAGCCAATTATTGTCACAGTGCAAGTCAATGATAAACCATTAAAAATGGAAGTAGACACAGATGCTTCTACCACTGTAGGAGAACACACATTCAGATATTTAAATAAAGGCGATCAACAATTAAATTTGGAACAATCAATCATTAGCCAACGTGAAAACATACACAGGTGAAGAAATCCAGGTAAAGGGTATCATCAGAGTAACTGTTCATTATAGACACCAATCGGCATAGCTACCAGTGATCGTAATAGAAGGTGAAGGGCCAAGCCTTCTAGGTTGTGATTGGTTGGAAGAGGTTAAATTAAACTGGTCCAAAATTTTCCAGTTGTAAGCTGATGGTCTACCAGAGCTGCTAAAAAAAAATGACATCGCATTCAAGGATGAACTGGGAAAAATCCAAGGCCTACAAGTCAAAATTTATGTGAACCCAGAAGCAACCCCTCATTTCTTGTAAGCAAGACCAGTGCTATACGCCCTGAGAGAGAAGGTTGATGCTGAGCTGAACTGGCTAGAGAGGCTGGGTGTCATAAAACAGGTTCAGTTCTCAGAGTGGGCAGCACCCATAGTCCCTGTCCTTAAACCAGACCAGATGGTCCAGATCTGTGGGGGCTATAAACTAATGGTCAACAGAGCAGCCAAACTGGGCAAGAACCCTATTCCCAAGATTGACGATCTCTATGCCAAACTTAAATCATTTCTAGGGATGGTAAATTATTATGGGTGATTCCTACCAAATTTATCCACAGTTCTAGCCCCTCTTTTGGGAGTCACCCCAAGAAGCCTTCATGAAAGTTAAACAGCTCTTGCACTCTTCAAATTTGTTAGTTCATTATGACCAGACGAAAAAATTGGTGCTAACCTGTGATACATTCCCCTATGGAGTGGGAGCATTACTATCTCACAGAATGGAGGACAGCACAGAGAGACCGATAGGCTATGTATCCAGGACACTTAGCACAGTTGAACAAGGATATTCCCAGATCGAAAAGGAAGGTCTGTTGATTATTTTTGGTGTAAACAAATTCCACCAATACCTGCATGGGCGACATTTCACCATAGTATCACACCACAAACCACTTTTGGGTCTGTTTAGTAAGGAAAAGGCTATATCTCCCATAGCTTCTGCAAGGGTACAAAGATTGGTCCTAATTTTGGTGGCATATGACTACACCTTTGTACATGGACCAGGGATTCATGCCTTCCTTTGCAAGAGGATGATGAATATGTCCCAATCCCATAGGAGCTCGTATTAATGATGAATTTTCTAGATTTACTTTCCAGTCTGTGCCAAGCAGATAAGAAACTGGGCGAACTGTGATCCATCCTGTCTTGAGTGAGAGACCAAATGTTATATGGTTGGTCCTAGGAACCAGTCTTTGATAAATTGAAACAGTTTTTCAACCAAAGACACGAGATGAGCAGTTAAGATGGTATTCTATTATTGGGTGTACGAGTAGTGGTTCCTTCACAAGGAAGGGAACTACTCTTAGTAGAGCTACACAGTGCCATCCAGGGATCCCATGAATGAAGGTGATAATGTAAAGTTATCTTTGATGGCTGGAAATGGACAGCAATATTGAAAAGGTGGTAAAACACTGTGCAATGTCAACAGCTACAAAAATTGCCGGTGGCAGCCCCATTATACCCATGGGAGTGGCTTGGTGGACCCTGGGTGAGATTGCACATCGATTACGTTGGTCCTTTCCTTGGAACCATGTTTCTACTGATTATAGATGCTCATTCCAAGCGGTTAGATGTTTATGAGGTAAAGTCGCCAACGTCAGGCACTACTGTAGAAAAACTATGCCAGAGCTTCGCTATCAGATTGCCAGAGGTAATCATCTCAGATAGAGGTACCGCATTTAAGAGTGCTGAGTTCCAATGATTTATCAGCCTCAGCCTTAACCACGTGAAGACTGCACTGTAACATCTGTCATCAAATGGACTGGCGGAAAGGGCAGTACAAACTTTTAAGGCTGGAATGAAAAAGTTAACAAGTGATTCGTTGGAGACCAAACTTGCTCGTTTTCTATTTCACTACAGAAAAACCCCTCCACACTCCGACAGGAGCAACATCTGCAGGATTATTGATGAGGTGCCATCTTTGAACAAGAAGAAGCTTAATACTTCCCAATTTGAAGGGAAAGGTGGAGAAAAGTCAAGGGAACCAAAACGCGACTCATGATTTGCATAGTCGTGAGCGATAATTTACTGTTGGAGAAGTATGTGTAAGGAATTTCAGTGGAGGACCTAAGTGGTAAAGCAAGTTGTGTGACCGGACCATTGTCACACCACGTGGAAGTGGAGGGCTGGATCGCCTGTAAGCATGTGGATCATTTAAGAAAAAAAGGAGATACCCCAACATGATGTTGTTCCACCTGTAATCATTGCTGAACCAATGGTTCCAGTTGAAGTTGCTCAACCAAAGACAGACATGCCTGATGTATTTGTCAGAGTGGAAGACACTGAACTTCATGTGCCTAATGAGGTACCTGATGTTAATACAGTTCCAGAAAATGTGTTTCCTGCAAAAGAATCTGAAGTCGTGGAGCTACAACGTTCCACACGGATCAGGAAACCACCTGAAAAACTGAACCTGTAATTTCATGACCTGTGTAAATATTGTAATGACATGAGATGAATATCCTTGTAAATACAACATGTACAGAAAAGTTAAAGGGGGAAGGAATGTAGCAATTGTAGTTTTGGAAAATGTTGGACTGTAGCTTTAAGAATAACCTTGTGGTGTTGTAAGATCACCTGCTCTGTGTAAACCAATGAGGCTAGCAGCACGGGGAACCTCTAGGGGAGAGTTCTTCTTTAGTTATAGAGTTTGATGCACACATGTCTTTGCTACTGCTGTCTTGTAAATAAAATTAAATGCTTCCACTAAGAAGAGTTGTTTGGAACATCAACTCTATAACAATCTGCACAAGACATTGAAGGTGACAGCGCCGAGAGAGCGCGGTTAATAAAGCATTCAGTGTAGTCGACTTTATTAATATGGGTATAGAGTATAGGAGCAAGGCAGTTATATTGAACTTCTATAAGGCACTAGTTCAGCCTCAACTGGAATATTATATCCAGTTCTGGGTGCCACACTTAAGGAAAGATGTGAAGGCATAGGAGAGAGAGCAGAAGAGATTCACAAGAATGATTCCAGGGATGATGGACTTCAATTATCAAGATAGGTTGGAGAATTTAGAACTGGTTTCCTTGGAGAAGGGAGAACTGAAAGAAGATTTGATAGAGGTATACTATTTAAAATCATGAGAGGTCTGGACAGAGTAGATATGGAGAAACTGTTCCCACTCATGAAAGGATCGAGAAGAAGAGGGCACAGATTTAAAGTAATTGACAAAAGAAGCAAAAGCTATATGAGAAAAAGCTTTATGTAGTGAGTGGTTGGGTTCCGGAATGCACTGCTTGAGAGTGGTAGAGGTAGGTTTAACTGAGGCATTCAAACGGGAATTACACTGTTACCTGAAAAGGAAGATGGTGCAGGGTTACGAGGAGAAGGTGGGAGAATGATACCAGGTCTATTGCTCATTTGGAGGGCTAATAAAAACATGATGAGCTGAATGGCCTCTGTAGCAATTCTGTGATCTTCCCCCCGCCCACCTTGTCAAACTGAAAGACCTCATTTTAAATTAAATCCTTCTAAAACAACAAACATATGTGCATTGAGTAATTTCTTAGAGTCCAGATTGTCCGTTTTCTCTAAGTACATAAATAGTCTTTGAGATATGAAGGTTGCTGATGATGGCATTGAGGTCTATGAACTTAAGGTTGTAGTTCTTCATGGTTGTTCTATGATGAGGTGCATGACCAACCCATCGGTAGAAGAAATGTATCCTGATCATCATTGTCCTCAAAATATCCTTGCCTGCTCGCTGTCAAACCTCTCACATTCCAGTCATATCATCCAACAGATGAGTGTTGGTATCAAACAATTGTTTTCTCTGCTTTGGTCATGATAGAGATGATCTGAGGTTGTGGTCATGATTTGGCAGCTCGATTTGAACCCAACTTCAAATCATGGTTTCCTTGCATGCGTTCACTTTTCCTTTACCTTGTTGCTTTGCAATTTCTTAAGCTTTCACCCTGACATTCTCGCTGGATAGTGGTGACGTCTTAAGAATGGTCAGTGGCATGCAAAAGATACAACTTATCTTGAGAGTATGGGTGGATTGATATGTGTGCAGTTGAATATGGATTGTTCAAATGTTTTCCCTCTCAGAATGTTCTTGTTCATCCTGTTGAATTGTTTGACATCACCATTCGATTGTGGGTTATATCAAGGTGTCAGATGGTGGTGAATTCCATAGCTTGCTAGGAACTTGGTGAACTGATTGAAAACAAACTGTGGTCCATTGCCTGTAGTGGTCTCTGGGAAATCCTATTTTGCAAACAACCTGTTTCAATATCAATGAACAAAATGATAGTAGTGGAATCTGTTGTAGGAGTTCCACCTATTTTCTATGTGCATCATGAACAAGAAGTTAAAAACATTGATTGCTAGAGATTGCTTGCACTTCTCCAAAAATATGTCTGTGGAGTTGTTGCCATGGTTTTTGTTGGTCAAGGGGTCATTTATAGATATGCAGGACACAGTTTAGTCGATTTTTTACCAAGTGTACAAGCTACACGGTTTCTAATGAACTCTTTTATGCAGCAATCTATTGCTTCACAGGATGATTGCTTCATCTTAACAACATCAGAAAATCTTTCATAGGCAAATTGCAATATATGTTGCTGTAGCGCTTTCGGAATAACCACTTCAGTTCCTCATGCGGTAAAACTGTCATCAAACAATGGGAGTTCATTGTATTTTCTGTAGCACGGGACCAGTTCTTCCTCTTGTTACGAACAGGAGGGGGTTTAATTTCAAACAGCCCCGATTCCTCCACTCACCACCCATGCGTAAACAGAAGGGTGTTTTTGATTTTTTATTTCCTCTTTTATAAGTCGTGGTGTATTTTTCCCCAACCTTTCAGTTTTGGAATAATCCAATCCTCTATTAATAACCCCACAGCAAACTCGAGATGGGGTAAAATCAGAGGGTTAGTTTATTTTATACACTCAAAATGTGGGAAGAGAGTTCCCAACATCCCCACATTTTGCATTCATACAATAAAAGATGGATAAGGGAAAGAAAGCCGTGTAGGGCAAAGGACAACAGAAAAAAAAATAGAACTATTGTTTCACCTGAGCCCAGAGTCCAGTAAATCACCATTCAAGGAAGGTTCTTTCAAAGTTGGCTTTGTCTGGCAGAAGTGCTGATCTTTTTCCTAGGACTGAGGCAGGTGAAGATAGAAACATAGAAATGTAGAAAATAGTTGCTGGAGTAGGCCATTCATCCCTTCAAGCCTGCTCCACCATTCAATATGAATCCTCCATCCTCTATTCTGATCCTCTACCTCAAACTCCCAGTCTCTCCCCATACCTTTTGACTTCTTTATTGCCTAGAAATCTATTTCCTTCTTAAATATATTTAGTGACTTGGCCTTCTATGGTAGAAAATTCCACAGATTCACCATCCTCTGAGTGAAGAAATTTCTCCTCATCTCAGTCCTGAATGGCCTACCCCGTATCCTGTGGCTCCTTTTTCCTAGACTCTCCAGGTGGGGAAACATCATCGCTGCATCCAGTCTGTCTATCCCTGTCAGAATTTCATACATTTCAGTGAGGTCCCCTCTCATTCTTCTAAGCTGCAGTGAATACAGGCCTGGTAGACTCAATCTCTCCTCATACGACAATCCTGTCATCCTAGTAATCAATCTGGTGAACCTGTGCTACGCCCCTTCTATGGAAAGTATATCCTTTCTTAGGTAAAGAGATCAAAACTACACACAATACTCCAGGTGTGGTCTCACCAAGCTGCAGTAAGATATCCTTGCTCTTGTACTCAAATCATCTTGCAACAAAGGCCAACATACTATTTGCTTTCCTAACTGCTTGCTGCATTTGCATGCTTGCTTTCAGTGACTGGTGTTCAAAGACACCCAGGTCTCTTTGTACATCAACATTTCCCAATCTATCACCATTTAAGTATTACTTTGTTGTTCTGTTTTTCCTACCAAAGTGGATAACTTCACACTGATCCACTGCATCTGTCATGTATTTGCCAACTCACTCAACTTGTCTAAATCACCTTGAAGCCTCTTTACATCCTCCTCACCACGTACATTTCCATATAGCTTTGTGTCAGCAAACTTGGAAATATTATGATTGGTTCCCTCATGCAAATCATTGATATATATTGTGAATAGCTGGGGCCCAAGCACTGATCCCTGCGGTAACCCATTAGTCACTGCCTGCCACTCCAAAAAAGGCCCATTTATTCCTACTCTGCTTCCTGCCTGCTAACAAATTCTCAATCCATGCCAATATATTATCCCCAATCCTCTGTGCTTTAATTTTGCACACTGACATCTCATGTGGGACTTAATCAAAAGTTTTCTGAAAACCCAAATACACCATAACCACTTGTTCTCCTTTATCTAGTATACTAGTTACGTGCCCAAAAATCTCCAGTAGGTTTGTAGATTTCCCTTTCATAAATTCATGTTGTCTTTGTCTTATTCCGTTGATATTTTCTAAGTGTCCTGTTATCACTTGCTTTTTAAATTTATTTCCTAGCTCCCTATATTCTGCTTGCAGGACTTCATATCTCTTTTCCTCTATGTTGTTGGTCCGACATGGACCATGACCTCTGACTGTTCACCCTCTCTCTTCAGAATGTCCTGCAGCTGCTCAGTGACACCCTTGACCCTGGCACCAGGGAGGCAATATACCATCCTGGTGTCACTTTTGCAGCAGCAGAAATGTCTATCTGTTCCCCTTACAATGGAATCCCCTATCACTATTGTTCTCCCACTCTTTTCTCTCACCCATTATGCAGCTGAGCCACTCATGGTGCTACACGTGGTTCTTGTTGCATTCCCCTGAGAAACTATCTCCCCCAGCAGTAGCCAAAATGGAAAATCTGTTAGAGAGGTGTACCCAGGGGACTCCTGCACTACCTGCCTAGTACTTTTATTCTGCCTGGCGGTCACCCATTCTCTTTCTGCCTGTGCATTCTTTACCTGTGGTGTGACCGCTGCACTGTACGTGATATCACAAAGATCTCAGCTTTGCGGATGCTCTACA
This sequence comes from Carcharodon carcharias, assembly GCF_017639515.1. Taxonomy (NCBI): domain Eukaryota; kingdom Metazoa; phylum Chordata; class Chondrichthyes; order Lamniformes; family Lamnidae; genus Carcharodon; species Carcharodon carcharias. The sequence goes on from NC_054475.1 coordinate 106,578,858, forward strand.
GTGACTCCAACCGCAGCTCCAGATCCGAAACGCAGATTTCAAGTAGCTGCAGCTGGAGCCCCTTCCTGCACACATGGTTGCTCTGGACACTGGAAGTGGCCCTGACTCCCCACATCGCGCAGGAGGAGCATTGCACATGGCCAAGCAGTCCTAACATGACTTACCCTTAAATTACTCCATAACTTTTACTTCCTCTAGTTTAAAGAATATTAAATCTGTACTAGGACCTTACTTTACTTCTTATAATTTAAAAACCACTTATCTAAACTAAAGATCAATTTTGACTCTAAAGACTGGACAGTAGAAATATTCACCAGGTTCTGCTTACCAAGACCATCACTCCTCTTGTGCTCGCTCCCCGTCCTGCTCAATGAACTTGTTTTCTCTGTGATGTTACTCTGGGATGTTTTCAAAAATCACTCTTCTTGTGCAGTTTTTCAATTCATGGCCTCTTGGATGTTGAAGAAAATAGAGCAAGAAAAGGAAAACAGCACCTCCCTCCACTCCTCACTGAACTCTCTTCTCACCAAACTCACAGTGATTCCACCCTGCACCAGTGCCTTCCATGGCAGGGCACTTAACTTCTCTTATTTATATTACTGAGATTCAAATGACTCTCCTACCTGGCAGTTACAGAACCAGATTAGGCCCGTTACTTAATTTGCTGATCTCACCCGCTGTCCATCAGAGGACTTGAGTTGCTTGATTAGCCCTGCCCCAAGCCTCTAAGAAACTTAAAACAGTAATTTAAGTAAAATGCAAGCAGTACTAGATTTTATAAAAGATTAACCCTTAAACGTTAACTCCCTGCTCACCAAACTTGCAGTGATTCCACGCTGCACCACTGTGAGATTTGAACCCATTTCCCCAGATAATTTGCCTGGGCTTCTGGGTTACTAGGCCAACATCTCCCTTGTTGATGCAGTAAAGTATTCTTGTATTCTGGGAATTAGTTCACTTTGTAGCCAAAATGCAGGATGCTTTCTGAAGACCAGGCTTTGAGAGAGATGGAGGTCAGAGGCAAGCTGCTATAGCCCAGAGTCCTATTACATCTTCTGAGGTTAAACAGCAACTGAAGATAGAACCCAAAAGCTGTATAATTAAAGCAATTCAAACAGCTCAAGGCTTGTCATGTGACAGGGTGGTTTTGGGTCAAGCCATTCAGCTAATGATGTCCCCTTGTTAAAATACATTGTATTTTGAGCAGATAAGTGTGGAAACATTAGCACAACTTTGGAGATGAGGAGTCACAAATAGCTCTGCCTTTGTCCAGACCTGGCTGGTGCAGATGGCTCATCAACTAGTTCTTTGTGTCGGCTTGGCTGGAATGTTCACACAAGTCACCTTCCAGAAGGTTGATGAGTTTGCCTTTGTCCTTGGAACTGCTCAGAATTTTACAGAACTATCAGTATGTGACTAGCTGTGGCCATTTTATCATCCCAGCAATTGCCACAAAAAAAATCAAACAAGAGAATATGGAAGAAAAATAAATTTCTTTTAGATTCTTTTTCTTCATGCTTTCTTGGCATGACATTCTGTTTTGCTTGGCCACTTGGATTTTAGGTACTGGTTTTCTGTAGTATGCGATTCTGCCTTCAACTCTTGTTGCATAACAAGATCCAGGGTTGTGTGTGAAATCATGCGATCACAAAATCTTCAATGTCACAAGTAATTTCGCTATCACACTTTCTGTGATAGTAGTATGGCTAAACAAATCAGCTATTTGGTTGCGTGAAACTGTGAAATACTCAACCTTAAAGGTGCACAGATGAAGGCAATCTGACCATCTGTGGATGCATAGAGGTCGATGACCAATCCTGATGTGGCTAATAATGTAATCATTACTTGTGATTGGTGTAGAGTGAACTTTCTCCCATGGAGACTTGGGTTGTTTTCATTGGAACAGAAAAGACTGAGGGGTGACCTTAGGGCAGTGTACAAGATTATGAGAGGCATGGACAGGGTGGATAGGGAGCAGCTATTCCCCTCAGTTGAAGGGTCAGTCACAAGGGGACATTAGTTCAAGGTGAGAGGTAGGATGTTTAGGGGGGATGTGAGGAAAAACCTTTTTACCCAGAGGGTGGTGACAGTCTGGAATATGTGCCTGGCAGGGTGATGGAGGCGGTCTGCCTCACATCCTTTAAAAAGTACCTGGATGAGCATTTGGCACGTCATAACATTCAAGGCTATGGGCAAAGTGCTGGTAAATGGGGTTAGGTAGGTAGGTCAGGTGTTTCTCACATGTCGATGCAGACTCAATGGGCCGAAGGGCCTCCTCTGCACTGTGTGATTCTGTGATTCTGTGATTCTGAGATATATGTGCTAAAGCTCACATGCATAGGTGAAGGCTAGTGCTTACCGCTCTCCAGTAGAGTACTTACATTGTTTCCGACAATCATATTATCAATTGGTCGTTCACTAACTTCAATGTATTGTGAGAGTGCAACTCCAGTTGCATTTCCTGACACACCTGTAATGACATATGATTCCGCATGTAGGTGGAAATGCAGGAAGACTGGCGGAGAAGCTATCTTTACCTTTAATGTGTCCAACACTGTTTGCTGATTGTCCATTCCCATTGTGCATTTTGTGCAGTAGCCTTTGAAGAGGTGCCAAGACCTCTGGGTATTTAGGAGCGAATTTGTGATACAAATTGGCAGTACTGAGGAACAATACCAACACTTTCATATTAAATGGGGTCAGAAGTGCATGAATGGCTTTGACGTTGTCATGTGTAGGCTTTACTGCAGCTGCTGTCACCCTGTGCCATGGAAAGTCAATCCTCAACACTGGGCGTTCGCATTTGTCCTTGCTGAGTGTCAAACTGTGCTGTTTGAGTCAAGTAAGTACTGTTGATAACCCTTGGTCGTCTTCTGCTTTGTCTCTTCCATGGTTGTCAAATATATTGACTGTCTCCTCAATGCCTGAAAAGACTGAAGAAATGATCTCCTGGAATTCACTAGTCCACAAGAATTCTGTGCTACTGAGGTTCATTGGATGTGGGCATCACTGGCTAGGCTGGCATTTATTGCCCATCCCTAATTGCCCTTGAGAAGGTGGTGGTGAGCTGCCTTCTTGAACTGCTGCAGTCCATGTGGTGTGGGTACACGCACAGTGCTTTAGGGAGGGAGTTCCAGGATTTTGACCCAGTGACAGTGAAAGAATGGTGATGTAGTTCCAAGCCAGGATGGTGTTTGGCTTGGAAGGGAACTTGCAGATGGGGTTATGCCCATGCATCTGCTGCCCTTGTCTTCTAGGTGGTAGCGATTGCAGGTTTGGCAGGTGCTGTTGAAGGAGTGTTGGGGGGCTGCTACAGTGCATCTTGTAGACGGTACATACTGCTGCCACTGTGCGTCAGTGGTGGAGAGAGTGGATGTTGGAGGTGGTGGATGGGATGCCAGTCAAGCCCCATAACCTTTGATGTATCTAGTGCCTTCAGCTGTTTCTTGATATCATGTGGAGTCTGGCTGATGCTTGAGTAGTCTGTGAGACAGCTCTCCCAATTTTGGCACAAGTCCCCAGATGTTAGTAAGGGAGACTTTACAGGATCGACAGGCTGAACTTCCCATTGTCATCCCTGGTGCATAGGTCAATGCTGAGTGGTCCGTTTGGTTTCATTCCTTTTAGATGCCGTAGCAGCTCCGTAAAACTGAGTGTCTTGCTTGGCCATTTCAGAGGGCAGTTAAAAGTTAACCACAAAGCTCTGGATCTGGAGTCACATGTAGGTGAAGATGGCAGATTTCCTTCTCTAAAGAACATTAGTGAACCACATGGGTTTATATGACAATCAACAATAGTTTCATGATCACCATTACTCAGACTAGCTCTTCAATTCCAGATTATTAATTGAATTTAAATTCCACCAGCTGCTGTGATGGGATTTAAAACTTGTCTTTGGAGCATTAGGCTGTGCCTCTGGATTACTAGTCCAGTGACAATACCACTATGCCTCCTTGAGTAACAAAAGCTGTAAGATATTGGCTTTGTTCCTAGTGGTATCTGAAGATAGCATCATTACATGTCGAGCATCAGGATGACTATGGAGCCATGAAATGATGCCGATATCTCTAGGATTCACAGAATCACATAGTGCAGAAGAGGCCCTTTGGCCCATCGAGTCTGCACCGACGTGAGAAACACCTGACCTACCTACCTAATCCCATTTGTCAGCACTTGGCCCATAGCCTTGAATGTTATGACGTGCCAAGTGCTCATCCAGGTACTTTTTAAAGGATGTGGGGCAACCCGCCTCCACCACCCTCCCAGGCAGCACATTCCAGACCGTCATCACCCTCTGGGTAAAAAGGATTTTCCTCACAAACCCCCTAAACCTCCTGCCCCTCACCTTGAACTTATGTCCCCTTGTGACTGACCCTTCAACTAAGTGGAAGAGCTGCTCCCTATCCACCCTGTCCATGCCCCTCCATAATCTTGTACACCTCGATCAGGTCACCCCTCAGTCTTCTCTGCTCCATCGAAAACAACCCAAGTCTATCCAACCTCTCTTCATAACTTAAATGTTTCATCCCAGGCAACATCCTGGTGAATCTCCTCTGCACCCCCTCCCAGTGCAAACACATCCTTCCTATAATGTGGTGACCAGAACTGCACACAATACTCCAGCTGTCGCCTCACCAAGGTTCTATACAGCTCCAACATGACCTCCCTACTTTTGTAATCTATGCCTCGATTGATAAAGGCAAGTGTCCCAAATGCCTTTTTCACCACCCCACTAACATGCCCCACCGCCTTCAGAGATCTATGGACACACACGCCAAGGTCCCTTTGTTCCTCAGAACTTCCTAGTGTCATGCCGTTCATTGAATACTTGTTTGTCAAATTACTCCTTCTAAAGTGTATCACCTCACACTTTTCAGGGTTAAAATCCATCTGCCACTTATCTGCCCATTTGACCATTCCATCTAGATCTTCCTGTAGCCCAAGACACTCAACCTCACTATTAACCACCAGCCAATCTTTGTGTCTTCCGCAAACTTACTAATCCTACCTCCCACATAGTCATCTATGTCGTTTATATAAATGGCGAATAATAGGGGACCCAGCACAGATCCCTGTGATACACCACTGGACACTGGCTTCCAATCACTAAAGCAGCCTTCTGTCATCACCCTCTGTCTCCTACAACTAAGCCAATTTTGAATCCACCTTATCAAATTACTCTGTATCCCATGTGCATTTGCCTTCTTTATAAGTCTCCCATGTGGGACCTGTCAAAGGCTTTGCTGAAATCCATATAAACTACATCAACTACACTACCCTCATCTATACACCTGGTCACCTCCTCAAAAAATTCAATCAAATTTGTTAGGCATGACCTCCCTCTGACAAAGCCATGCTGACTATCCCTTATCAAACCTTGCCTCTCCAAGTGGAGATAGATTCTGTCCCTCAGAATTTTCTCCAATAGTTTCCCTACCACTGACGTGAGACTCACTGGTCTGTAGTTCCCTGGCTTATCTCTACAACCCTTCTTAAATAGCAGAACCACGTTAGCTGTTCTCCAGTCCTCTGGCACCTCCCCCGTGGCCAGAGAGGAAGTAAAAATTTGGGTCAGAGCCCCTGCGATCTCCTCCCTTGCCTCCCTCAGCAGTCTGGGACACAAGTCATCCGGGCCTGGAGATTTGTCCAATTTTAAGCCTGCCAACACCTCAAATACCTTGTCACTCCTTATATCAATTTGCTTAAGAACCTCACAGTCTCTCTTCCCTAGAGTTTGATACCTTCATCCTCATTCTCTTGGGTGAAGACGGATGTGAAGTATTAATTCAACACTCTAGCGATGTTCTCTGGCTCCACCCATAGAGTGCCCCCTTGTTCCCTTATGGGCTGTACTCTTTCCCTGGTTATCCTCTTCCCCTTGATATACTTATAGAATATTTTGGGATTTTTCCCTACTTTTACCAGCCAGCGCTTTCTCATATGCCCTCTTTGCTCTCCTAATTGCATTCTTAAGCTCCACCCTGCACTGTCTGTACTCCACTAATGCCTCCGCTGATTTGCTTCCTTTGCTAAAAGCCTCTCTTTTCCTTCTCATCGTATCCTGAATATCTCTGGTCATCCATGGTTCTCTGGGCTTGTTACTCCTTCCTATCACCCTAGAGGGAACATGTTGAGCCTGTAGCCTCCCCATTTCCTTTGTGAAAGCCCCCCCGCCTGCCCACCCCCCTCATTGCTCCTCTGTAGATTTCCCCACAAGTAGCTGTTCCCCAGCTATCTTGGCCAGATCCTGCCTTATTTTACTAAAATCCACTCTCCCTCAATCCAAAACATTTTTTTGAAACTTGTCTATTTCTTTGTCTATGACAAGCTTAAACTGTACCATGTTGTGGTCGCTATCACTAAAATGCTCGCCCATCACCACCTCAGCCACCTGTCTGGCTTCATTCCCCAGAATTAAGTCTAGCACTGCGCTGTCCCTTGTTGGACTGTTTACATATTGACCTAAAAGTTTTCCTGTACACATTTCAAGAAATCCACTCCATCCAAGCCCTTAACACTATGTCTATCCCAATTAATGTTGGGAATGTTGAAATCACCTAATGTAATTACCCTATTTTTATTGTTTTTGCACACCTCTGCAAATTGTGCACATATTTGCTCCTCAATTTCCCGCTAACTATCTGGGGGCCTATAATAAACACCTAACAATGTGGCTGCCCCTTTTTTATTCCTAAACTCTACCCACAAAGCTTCATTCAATGCCCTCTCCAAGATATCATCTCTCCTTACTGCAGTGACTGACTCCTTAACTAATAATGCAATGCCGCCTCCTCTTTTAACCCCTCTCCTGTCTTGCCTGAAGATTGTATATCCTGGAATATTGAGCTACCAATCCTGCCCCTCCCTCAACCACATCTCATCTACACTATTCTCCTTCTCCTTTTTCTGTGCTCGCTAGCACGTGGCACTGGGAGTAATCCAGAGATTACAACACGAGAAGTCCCGCTTTTAGCCTACTGCCTAACTCTCTGAATTCTTGATGCAAGACCTCATCCCTCTTTCTACCTATATCATTGGTACCAACATGTACCATGACGTCTGCCTTATCACCCTCCCCCTTCAGACCCTGCAGCCATTCAGTGACATCCTGGACCCTGGTACCAGGAGGGCAACACACAATCCTGGAGTATTGATGATGCCACAGCAGTGCCTATCTGTTCCCCTGACTATAGAATCCCCTATTACTATTTATTGCGCTTCCTCTCTTCCTCCACTCCTGTATAGACAGGCTGCTTGTGGTGTCAGAAACTTGGCCCTGTCTTCCCTCCCTGGAGAAACCAGCACCCTGATCAGCCTCCAAAATGGAATTCCGATTTGCGAGCAAGCCCCTAGGAGACTCCTGAACTACCTGTTTCTCTTGGACTGCCTGATGGCTACCCATTCCCTTCCTTCCTTAAGTCCCTTCAGCTGCAGTGTGACCACCTCTCTAAACATGCTATCCATGATGCTCTCAGACTTGCAGATGTTCCACAGTGTCCCCAGCCGCCGTTCCAGTTCTGAAACCCGAGCTTCCAGGAGCTGCAGCTGGACACACTTCCTGCACACATGCTGGTTCTTGGCACTGGAAATGTTCCCAGCTTCCAATAAGGAGCACGAGGAGCACACCATGGCTTTGAGCTCTCCTGCCATGACTTATCCCTTTAAATTAACAATTTTTAATTAATTACTCTAGGGCCTTTCTTTCCTGATCTTCATTACTACAAAATATACAAACTATAAACCACAAAAAGACCTTAAACTATAAGCAATAAAAGTAGTAAATACTTATCCGACCTTACCTACTATGTACCAGTCATTCCTCTGCCTTGTACCCCCTACTGCAGCAGCAGGGCAAGACCACTCTGTGAAGATTTAAGAAATTGGATAGCAAAGAAAAAATGCAAAAAGCACCTCTTCCCCTGTACACCGAATTCCTGCTGTATACCAAATTGCCAATACCCACACTCACTCTGGCTGTGTCTCATTCAGGATGAGGTCTCTCTCCTCCTCCCCTGCAAGCACACTGATTGTAGGAAGTGGATAGGTATCTGGAATGATTGCTTTGTTTAACATTGGTGAATAGTTTAACTTTGCCATATTTGTGTCATGTAATGACTAGGTTCAACAACCATGGTGAAGAGTTGATTCAGTCAGTGATACTGTATGCTTCAAATTGTTTCAGTTCCTGTGACACTTTGGCAACTATCTCAAATTTTGTGAAACTGGTGGAATTGATGTATTGACCTGAGGAGCATGACAGTACCCCATAATCGCTCAAAATCTGGTAAATAAGGAATGATATCATTGTATACAGACTGTGTCATCACTAATGTGTGATCCGGTGGGGTTCTCAAGCCTATTGAAAATGGTTACTGCTCATTAGGTCTCTGCCTTTAACTATGTAGAACATGAATCTGTTTAGGGTGATATTTTTGTAGCACATTGGAACTGTAATTGTTCCCAAAACTGGAATCATTGCATTGTTGTAAGTTTGAAGAGTGCCTGTCGCAGGAGTGAAAGTTGTGAAAAATAACAATGATAGAGTTTGTCGCTCAATATAGATACTTTTGTGACAACAACTTTAAGAAGTAACATTGAAATGCCCATGATCTCAACTTAAAATCATCTAGTGCTTTACTATCCGTGATGGTATACACATGCCATACCTCACTCTCAGGAAGAGACACCTTCATGTGTTGAACTGATGAAGTCTTCTTCTTTGATGACCTGCACCCCTTTGCAAAGTGATCCCACTTTTGGGGAAGATGGTGGTAATATCACTGGACTGGTAATCCAACTAACGCTCTGGGGCCATGCGTTCAAATCCCACCATGGTAGCTGGTGGAATTTAAATTCATTTAAAAAGATCTGAAATTGAAAGCTAGTTTAAGTAATGATAACCATGAAACTAGCATCAGTTGTCATAAAAACCCATCTGGTTCACTAATGTCCTTTAGAGAAGGAAATCTGCTGTGCTTACCTGGTCTGGCCTACATGCAACAAATGATGGCCTTTCCAGCAACGTTCATATGCCATGAATTAATTTAAAAAAGATTTAAACATGAGTTACAATTTTTTCCCTCAAGCTGGGCATGGCAATTGGGACTGATGGGTATCTCTACAATTTGGGAAATTTGAAGGTATCTGACTGTGGTGGGGAAAGTGTTGATGAGACTGCCGAGGTCTCTTTATTCATATCCTTAGAATGTGAGTTGGCTGGGCAAGCTGTGCTGCAACCCTAAGTCTGAGGGTGCATTTCTGTGTAATAACTTTGAATCTACCATGGTGGGTTTTATTTGGTCTGCCAAGGCTGTGGCTTTTTCCAAGGTTAGGTCATCACTCTCCATGAGCAGACATTCCCATTTAATGGAACTGTTTTTTTTCAATCAATTGGGGTCACAAATTAGTTCGTTAGAGAGCCAAATTTAAATATAGAAGTCAACTGCTGCAAAGCTGCCATGTATTGTTTTATGGTCTCACCATTTCCCTGGCATCGTTGGCGGAATGTAAGTCATTAGATCTTTGGTCCAAAGTATTTTTTGATGGCACTTACTGCTGTATCAAATGTAGACATGCCTTCTGTGAGCTGTTTGAACATTCGTTGGCCTTTAACTCTGAGACAAGGTATGAGTGTCACCTTTCGGAGGTCACTGCTACTTCTGGACTATCTATCCCTGTAGTGAGCAAGTTGGTCTTGAACCCTGAAATCCATTGATCCTCTGGCATGGCTGGCTCTCCTGGTGAAGAAAGGAAAGAAGGAAAGGTTCTGGAGCTGGTAAATTTAAGTTATTCTCCACCTCATCGCCAATTGTTCTATTTTATGCTTTGGAGATACGCAGAAATTACCCACCAGTTTCTATGTGTAGACAGGAGCTTTATTGCTTTTAAAATGTCTGCAGCATAAGCTTCCAGCTTATCTTTAGTTTCTCATTTTCTGTCTCTACACCCTGGCTTGACTTACAGCACACAGAACAGAAAAGAGTCAGCAGATGCACATAATCAAACACCAGTTGAACAATTGAATATTATGCTGATGAAACATTAACTGGAATTTTCCAGCCCCTCACGTTGGCAGGATCTTCTGGTCCCACTGATGTGAATGAAAATTTCAATGGCTCGCCGGCCCTGCTGCGAAGGAACCCGCCATGGGTGGGGTTGGGGGGAGGGGGAGGTGGGGGGGGTGGTGCGGCGGTGTTGCTGGAAAATTTTGGTCATTGTTTGTACATGGTAAGAAAATAGCAGTAGGAAATACACCATATCTCAAAAATGGTTGATAAAATTAATTGCTTGGTTCAGAATGGAATTCCTGAATTAATCTTAATTTTTCTTATTCAGCTGAAACCTTTAACTGTTCAAATGCTTTTCCAGACTTGGTATCCTAAACAAAAAGGGATATTTAGGCTCTGATAAAGAAAGGAGTAACAATGCTACATTGCAGTATTAAAGAACTATACCAAACTGTGCTAACTTAAGTTCACTTATTTTGTTTCTCCCATTGATCATTGATTCATAACCCATCTCATACTTCATCCCTCAAAAATTCCAGTTCATGCCCCACGGAGGACTGTTTCTCTGGTCTTATATCTACCTACAAAATGCTAATGTGCAACTAATTATCTTAATAGATTCACAACAAATGGTTATCACTGCAACAGTTTTTGTGCACCTTGATCTATATTTCAGCATTAAATCTGTCACAGACATTTCAATTCCTTCTGAACACTGATCCATCTTAGAAATGTGGAAAAAGAGAGTAGTGAACACTACAAGAGTAACTGTATTCTGATAGACTACTAGGTACTCAATACTTTATCATGGTAATATATATATCAACATTTTAGCTAACCTTATTAAAGCTAAGAATGTAGCTGAGATGAGAGTATTATGAATGATTTGTAGTAAAAGTAAAAGATTTATAATAAAAGTGAACAATGATAAAATAAGTGTAGAAAGGCAATCAGGAAAGACCAAGAGGCCTGTTCAGTTGTGGGATGCTGTAATGCAACTAGTTTGCATTGGTTGGGGTGTGTACAATCTTCACTATCTGACCAATTAGCAAAGGTTATTTTCTGCAATATTTTGGGGTGGAACAGATCAGTGGGAGGTCATACAAATGAGATAGACAATGGGCTGAATCGTCCCAGATTTGCATTAAGTGCGGTAGCGGGCATGAAAAACAAACATTTTACCCGTTGGCCGCAATGGTGGGTTTTCAAGCCATATTGTCCCCTTCCTGCTGTGTCCGGCCCAATAAATAATGCATTCACAGGAAACATGTCGGATTGCTGGCAGGTGGGGTCAGATTTTTCCACCACACTGTGACCTCCATATTTCCTTGCTCCAGGCACCATATTTAAAGCACACTAGAGTGTAGCCTACTTCATGTCTACAGACCAGGACTGCTCCAGGTGACAGATGGTCCCAAAGCAAAGATGACGATGGCCCTCTCTCTCTCTGGGGCACCTGCTGGATACAGCGGAAGGCTGCTGTGAACTCCTCTACCCCTACTCTGGCTGCAGGAAGTCTGCCAGAGTCACCAATCCGACCTGGGAGGCAATGACCATAGCCGTCAGCGCCAATGGAGCACAGAAGAGGTCAGCCATGCAAAATATTGCAGATGCTGGAAATCTGAAATAAAAACAGAAAATGCTGGAAAAACTCAGCAGGTCTGACAGCATCTGTGGAGAGAGAAACATAGTTAACATTTCAAGTCCATATGACCTTTCTTCAGAGCTAAAGAGAAGTTGAAATGTGATGAAATTTATACTATTTAAGGAGGAGTGGAGCAGGTGAAGCTGGATAGAAGGCAGCGATAGGTGGGGGCTAAGGAGAGGTAGACAAAGATGTCATGGACAAAAGGAGAAAGGGAGCGTTAATGGTAGTGGTAAGGGCTAAAGAAGGTGCTAATAGTGGGACAAAGGTAAGGAAACAGAATGTGTTAATAGCAGAACAAGGGTCAGCACTCTGTGAAAGAACAGCATGGAACAAGTAACAGATGGCCCTATTGGGGGTGGGGTGGGGGGAGGGGCGGTGGTTGGGGAGAAAAAGATAGAAAAGATGGGATAAAAAAGTGGATAAACAATGAATAAATGAATAAAAATAAAAATGAATACAAATAAAAATAAGTGGATAAAAAATAAAAATAAATTTACAAAGGGATAAAAGAGGGAGAAGGGTAGAGGAAAGAGTTCATGGTCTGAAGCTGTTGAGCTCAACGTTAAGTCCAGAAGGCAGTAAAGTGCCTAGTCAGAAGATGAGGTGCTGTTCCTCCAGTTTGTCTTGGGCTTCACTGGAACATTGCAGCAGGCCAAGGATGGACATGTGGGCATGAGAGCAGGATGCCGTGTTGAAACCCCAGTACACATAAAGTCAGAGAGTCATAGACGTCTACAGCACAGAAAAAGGCCCTTCAGCCCATCGGGTCTGCGCCAGCCAAACAAGTACCGAACTATTCTAATCCCATTTTCCAGCACTAGGCCCATAGCCTTGTATGCCATGGCATCGCAAGTGCACATCAAAATACTTCTTAAATGTTATGAGGGTTTTTACCTCTACTACCCTTTCAGGCAGTGAGTTCCAGATTCGCACCACCATCTGGGTGAAAAAATTCTTCCTCACATCCCCTCTAAACCTCCTGCTCCTTACCTTAAATCTATGCCCCCTGGTTATTGATCCCTCCACCAAGGGGAAAAGTTCCTTCCTGTCTACCCTATCTGTGCCCCTCATAATTTTAGATACCTCAATTATGACCCCCCCTCAATCTCCTCTGCTCCAGGGAAAATAACCCCAGTCTATCCAATCTCTCCTTATAACTAAAACTCTCCAGCCCAGGCAACATCCTGGTAAATCTCCTCTGCACTCTCTCTAGTGCAAGCACATCCTTTGCATAATGCGGATTCACCTTTCCCTTCCACTCACACCTAGACCTTGCTCTCCCTCCTGGCTCCCATTCGCTGATCATCTGCACTAACTGCATGAAGTCCCGAAGCATCAACGGAGACCATGGAGGATGGTGCAAGCCCATGGCAATGTCCAAAGACCGTGAAGTTCCGAAACCTCAGTGAAGTCGAAGCTGCTGCATGGAGACCTCCCAGCTTCCAAGAGCTGCTTCGCAGTGGAGCCATGTGCATGAGGATCCATTCAGTATGTGACACATATTCTTCCAGGGTCTGGTAGCTGTAGGGCTCCAGCATCTTCTTCTCCTTGGATATCCGCGATGTGTGCAAGGACCTAAAGGTAAGTCCTGACTTCCGCACATCACGCTTGTCCAGACGTGTTCTGGGCTGGTGTGTTTTCCTGCCAGCATATTGGTAAATTGGGCATGGGGGGATGACCTCTGGTTGGATCTCACTTTGCATCCCATTATGGATCTCACTTTGCATCCCATTAGCAGGATGCAAATTGGGTGCATGCCAGCCTCCAGCGGAATTCACCATCTGCCATGGCGGGCACCACTGGATGATCCCACTGTGATTTTATTTCCTGACAGCGTGAAACCGATTTCTGCACCCCCCGCCAAATTCCCACCACCGCCCACCATAACGCCTGCAGCCAATGGAAGCGGACAATTCCAGCCAATATAAAGCTAATAGCACAAGAAAAGCAGCTGAATGTGACTGAAATTGTACCCAGAATATAAACAGGTACATTTATAAAGGATTAATTAGTTGGAGCCAAGCATACAACATGAAGCTCAGTTCCTGACTTGATAACCAGAAGCATCTACCAGAAATAGTCGCATGTTGTACATAAAACATTGGAATAAATATTAAAAATATGAAATGTTATTGATAAAGATGAGTGGACTTGAAATATTTTGGGGAAATCACCACACCAATAACTTAATGTATCTGACGAGATTTCACTTCCTATTCATTTTAGTGGGACCCAGAGTCCATTAAAGAATATAATCGCAAAATTCCATTCACTGGGGTATTCAAACCAGACTCTGGAGGATCAGTGTAACTCACTGCAAAGAAACCCAAATCAATAATAAAATCATTATCACATTTCCCATCTGACTTTTTCACTTTCCAATTAAATTAACAGCAAATAAGGAGACACAAATTATAGACTGATGCTGGTGTTGGGTAACTAAAGGAGCAGAAATTTTTCTAATGAGTGTAATACAAATTAAGTTTTGTCTATGGACGATGAAAAATTATTTCTACCCAGTAATTCAGTCAGTGTAAAACCTGCTGTACAAAGCCATGCTGGGATTTTTGTTCACTCCCTAAGATAGCATTTGTGGTACAATTGTAAAATACACCATATACATGTAATTAACAAATAAATATAGTCAATATACTTATTAACAATTAATAAAGTTATTAATAAGCAACTAAAAAGGGAGACTTTTTGCAAAGCATGGATAAGTCATTACAGAGAGAATATGTAATGCTGCTTAAGTACTAGCCTGAGGAAATGAAATATCAGTAGAAGATGAATAATTTTCTATCGAATCAAGTAATGGTAGGGGTCAGGCAGGGACTATGATATTATAAATTATACGGAGAATGGGATAACGGGTGAACATTTTAGTGGACAGTTTTTTCTGCCCACCCCCAACCCTGTCCCCTCCCAGTTCATAATTCCTGTCCATGCTCAGGAATGCTGGGGTCGTCTGTCCTGGACCAATTACTAAGGCTAAAGGCACCCTTTATGGAGGCTCACTCTCTGACAGAATCCAGTATTGGTGAAGAGGCAGGAGATCAGGTGTATCTGCAGGCATCTTAAGCACATGTCAGGATTACCTGGCCATACAGGAGGCAAGTGCTAAAACTAGTTTCAAAAAAGGGCTTGCTGCATTATTTGTACCTTTTTCCTGGACCTCCACCTATCCTCTGACTAATAGAAGCTATAGGGGGAGGCTGCAGTGCAAAGTTCTCCCTTTGCCCTTGTGCTAAGCAGAAATTGAGGTGGCGGATCAGAAATGCCCCACCTTCTTCATTGGAATATTCCAATAGGCTCTCAGCTGCGACAGATGCCGGCCCAGCTTCCCTGCCCTTGAAAAGTGCTGGAAATCTTTTGGAAATGTAAAGGGATTAAAGGCCTAATAAGGGGTTTTTGCCTCTTTTTCCTGACCATTGCTTGGAAGGCAAAGAGGAATTTCCATGGGAAAAGATCTGGAAAATTAGCCCTCATGCTGTTATCTATAGTAATAAGTGCTCTAAAAACACAAAAATTGTGTCAGTTGTATCGGATGGAAAATAAGATGATAACAATTGGTTATTAATTAATAGACCATAAAATATTATTTCTAGTTGATAGGAATCTGACAAGGAGAATATTAATTTTATCTGAACCTACTGTTTGAAAAAAAGAAATGACCAGTTGAGTTCACTATCAACATCCTGGGGGTTACCATTGACCAGAAGCTGAACTGGACTAGCCATATAAATTCTGTGGCAACAACAAAAGCTCAGAGGTTGGGAATTCTGAGGTGAGTAACTCACCTCTTGACTCCCCAAAGCCTGTCCATCATCTACAAGGCACAAGTCAGGAGTCTGGTGGAATACTCTCCACTTGCCTGGATGAGTGCAGCTTCAAAAACACTCTCAAGAAGCTTGACACCATTCTGGACAATGCAGCCCGCTTAATTGGCACCCTATTCACTACCTTAAATATTCATTCCCTCCACTACCGACACACAGTGGCAGCAACTCACCAAGGTTCCTTAGCTCCCCCCCACCCCCCACTGTGTACTCGCCTCCCACCAGCGAGTCAAGCACACTGCAGGAATTCTGGTCGTTTTCAGGAAAATTGGAATGACATGCAAAGTGCAGCCTAAATATCTAATCGACTTCCTCAGCTGGATACCCGCTGCTGCCAGGCAGGTTGCCAGTCCCTTTGTGAAACTCCCTCCAGGAAAAGCGCAAGGAGGTGGGAACACATCAGGGAGATGGTCCAACACTTTTGTTTCTGAATTTCTTGGCCTAATATCATCTCCAAGGGGTTGGGAAAACTCTGGTCATCATTTCAGTCTATTTTTGCCCTACTGAACTGATTTTTTCCCCCTATCTCAACTCTATTTTTTCTACCCTTTCCACCCACATCTGATATTCTTCTGATGCCTTCTGCCACTTTAGCAGTTTCCATTTTTTGTTCCTAGCTACCTCCTTTTCACCATGGATATCCAATCCCTTTTTCCCTCCATTCTCCACCAGGACAATCTGAGGACTTGGCACTTCTTCCTTGAATGGAAGGCCAACAAGTCTCCATCCACTACTATCCTCCTCTGCCTGACTGAACGTGTTCTCACATTGATCAACTTCTCCTTCAACTCCACTCACTTCCTCCAATAAAAGGTGTTGCTGTGGAAACCCATAATGGTTCCTAACTATGCCTGTATTTTCATAAGATATGTGGAATAGCCTTCTTTCAGTTACATAAGTACATAAGACAAAGGAGCAGGAGTAGGCCATTTGACCCCTTGAGCCTGCTCTAGTCAGGTCCCCTCCATCACCCATTTTTTGGTACATTGGTGTTATTTCCACCTTTTGCCCTGAACTAGAAAATGCCTCCAGTTTTGTTTCCAATTTCCACCTCACGTTCACAGATCTATCTCTGTGTTTTCCCTCCCCTTCTTCAACTTCTCTATGCTTATCCCTGGCAATAGGCTATCAACCAATATTCACGATACACCCACACTACCTTGATTACACTTCCTCACACATTGTTTCCTTTAAGGAGTCTACCAGTTTGTCTGACTCCATTGTTCTGTTGATGCAAACTCCATGCCAGCATTTCTGATATGTCTTCCATTTCCCTCAACTGAGGATCCCCACCCCAGCTCTCCCCACTATGGTTGGCAGGGCCCTCGAACATGTCTGCCATTTCCCGCACTTTGGCCTCCACGCCTTTTCCCCACCACCACCAGAGGCACAGCAGGGTTTCTCCTTGTCCTCATCTTCCAACCCACCAGCCTCCACTCTCAACATATTATCTTCAGTCATTTCCTTCATCCCCATTGCAAATCCACCACCAAATACATTTTCCGTTCCCTCCCCTTTCAGACTTCTGAAGGAAACATTCCCTCTGCAACACTCTGGTCCACTTTTCAATCATCCACAACACTCCCGTCCCTTCCCATGATATTTTTGCATGGTGCAGGCAATACAATACCTGCCCCTTTTACCTCCTCTCTCCTCAATGTCCAAGCTCTGAAACTTTCCTTCCAGCTTAAACAGTTATTTATTTGTACTTTATTCAATTTATATTGTATTTACTGCACAAGATGATATCTGCTCTACACTGGGGAGATTAAACACAGATATGGTGATTGCTTTGCGGAACACCTCCATTCAGTTAACAAGTGTGACCCTGAGTTTTCGGTCACCTGTCGTTTTAAATCTCCGCTCCACTCTCGTCTTGATCTTTCTGTTGCATGACCTCTTACACTGTTACAATGAAGCTCAGTGTAAGCTCAAGGAGCAGTATCTAATCTTTCAACTAGGCACTTTACAACCCTCTGGAGTCAGCATCAACAATTTCGGCTCATAACCTCTGCTCTTTTTTTTGTATGGCAGCGATTGGTGGCAATTCTGTCTTTCCATTTAGGCCTCCTCTAGACATCTCTTTTGTTTTTTTACTTGTCCCATTACCATCTCTGTTTGCCTTTCACTCTCATCCCTTTTGGTATTAACCTCTCCTGCCTCCTACCCTAACACAGACCTTTTCTATTGTTCTCTCCTCCTACCCCCTGGTCCGGTTTAAAAACTGTTCCATCTCTAAGCGTTCTCAGTTCTGACTAAGGGTCACCAACCTGAATGGTTTCCCTCTCTACATAAGCTGCCAAAACCTCCAGAAGGAAAAAAAACAGTAAAATTTGGAAACAAAGATAACCAGTAAAATTTGCCCAGTAAAATTTGGCCTTGTATACCTTAAAATGGTATTACTAATGCCAGTATTATTCATTTTTACAGGGATTTGAAAACTTTGAACTGGTTTTTCCTTCTTCCAGCATTTTTTGTTTTCATTTCAGTTTTCCAGCATCCACAGTACTTTACCCTTTTATTGTTTTCTCTGTTGGAACTTTGTCCCCCAATTTCTCTCCTGTCTCTTTACTGAAGCTGTATAGGCAGAGTATAACTGCTAATCTTCTGGTAGCTGCCATTCTTCATGTATGATCTGAATGAATCAATCACTGGGGAGTCACAGATAGCTCACTCAGTGTCCTCACTCAATGTCCACAAAAGAAGTTGCTGGGTCACAATCAAGAGTGGGAACCTCAACTTATTTTTCTTTCCCTAGCCCAATGTTATAGAGATGGATTGTAGCACTCTTATCATTGCCATATCTGAAATCAGTTAACTGAGCATCAAATGAAGCTATACGTGAGGAATTCTTTGCATAATTCAGCTACTTTGTGCCTTAACCAGTTGAAATGTAACATTCAGCACAGCAGACGAAGCATTCCCCTGTGCACCTTGTGCAACCAACATTTTAAACCCATTTATAATGAATGATCTTATGAGTCCATTGTGCACAATTCTTTCTCCATAGTTCTACATGTTCCTTGTTTCTGTATTTGTTGACTTTATTATTGTTGGAAAAATCAGAAGCAGTTGAATTTGATTTATTGAAGAAAGAAAAGACTTACATTTCTATAGTGCTTTGGATGACTACAGGCTGTCCTAAATGTTTTTCAGCTGATGCAGTACTTTTGAAGTCTGTTGTAATGTAGGAAATGTAAAAATTAAAAATGTAATTTATTGATAATACACAATTGATAAAAATTAGATAAGGATATTTGCATTTATTGCAAGAGGATTGTGATATAAAGTAGAAAAAATTTATTGTAGCTATAGGGCCTTGGTGAATACACATCTGGTGTACTATGTGCAGTTTTCGTTTCTTTATTTGAAAAAGGATATAATTGCATTAGGAGCAGTTCAGAGAATGTTCACGTGATTCATTCCTGGGATGAAGGGCTTACCTTATGAAGAAAGGTTGACCAGGTTGCACCTACATCCATTGGAGTTCAGAGGAATGAGAGGTGATCTTATTGAAACATTTAAGATCCTGAGGAGACTTTATAGGCTAGAAATGGGAGAATATTTTCTCTTGTGGGGGGAGTTTAGAACTAGGGGGCACAGTTTAAGAATAAGAGATCTCCCTTTTAAGATGGAGATGAGGAGAAATCTTTTTCAGAGGGTCATTAGGGTTAATGTGGGACTGAGTACAATACCACCCACACAGTGATGTAAGAGAGCATATGACCAATACCCAGGGTCAGTTGAGTGTTGGACAGAACCACGTATACAAGCAAGCACGGAGACAGTTCCTAGCTTGTGTCCTTTACTGTATATTTGCAAATAGTTCTGAGTCAATGAAGACTCACAATTAACCTACGTATGACCACGAAATCCTCTTCAGACCTACTGAACTGTAACTAACACCCTACAACAGATAGTCTATGGAATTCTCTTCCCCAGAAAGCATTGGAGACTGGATCATTGAATTTATTCAAGGCTGAGTTTGATAGATTTTTGATAGACAAGGGAGTCAAGGGTTAATGGGGGGCAGACAGGAAAATGGAGTTGAGACCGCAACCAGGTCAACTCTGATCCTATTGAATAAGATTGAATAAGGAGCAGGCTCGAAGGGCTGAATGGCATACTCCTTGTGCTATGTTCCCATGTTCCTATTAACCTGCCAGTTTATTATTTCTAGACATTCTTTGAAAAGGCACTCTGCTTAAATCTGAAGCTATTATGCTACCACTCTGAAATTAAAAATTAATATAGCTGAATGTAGTTGTTTCTGCTTTTCCTGGAAAGAGAATTTCAGTCCATTTCAAGGGCATGGTTATTAAATCAGAGAGATACTGTGTTTCAAGCAAATTTGTTAAGTTCATCGTCACAGACTTTTGTGGTCTGTTGGAACCTCTCATCCAAGTAAGATCAGAAAAACTAGAATAAATCACACAGAAAGAATAGTAACTTGACTTAAATCAATTGTGTACTAATAACAATGTTCATGATAAGATGAATAACTTGTGCTTATATAATGTAATGAAATAATTATACACCCATGTTCTTGAAGCATTTGCATTTTAAATGAGAAATTAGATGGATTGAAATATACTTTTCCCATAAAATCCTTAGCATTTCAGTTAACATTAGCTAAATGGCCCTGAGTAATTTTTGTGGAGGAAGCAAGATGAAGAACAAATTCTACTAAGGTGAATGGAGGACTAATTGTATTCATGTGGAAATACATAGTGACATACTGGGTGGAATTTAATGCCCCTGATATGAGTTTGGAGATGGAGGGCATTTCATTGGGTAAGAGTGCTGGAGTGGGGCACTGAAAGCCACACTCCTGCCCTTGCTACCAACCTTCCTCCTCCCTCCCTATCTAGCGACACCCTCCCCACAACCCCCATTTGCCCTCTTTTACCTGTGGCCTGGGTCCCTTCGTGATCCTGGAATTCCAGTGGATGAATTACTGGCAGCAGCCATCGCTCCCTTGGGACTACCTGTAACAGGCAGGCAGCTCCTGGGATGGGAGAGGGATGGTATTTCCGCCCCCGGGATTCTTGATTCCTGCGAAGGCCTCCCATTGGCCATTTAAGTGCCTGAGAGTGAATAGTGAATTACACAATGTGGGCCGGCATCAATATATCAGAAATGGAGCAGCATTGATTTCAATTTACTTTTGAATTAATTCTTGCCCAGTGACCTATTCTGATGGAGTGCTGAGGTTACAAGGTGCTGAAACCAGAGAATGTCATTGATGTTAAAGGGCTGCCTATCCAGATAGGTCTAATGCAATCTTGTGGTTTTGAGGTGCCTCTTAGGTCCTCAAAGCAGGTGAATGGTCTAGCTGGATTGAACTTTTGGAGTTGATGTCTTATAGCTGATTGGCACTTCTGAGTGTTGGTTTACAAGATTACATTTTCACCTTATTATCTATCTTTATTTGCATTTCCATGGCTTCTTCAATTTTTGTTCTTGTTTAGACTGGATTTGTGCATTGATGTTTACAGTGTGCTGTTTGACTTGCAGCAACCAAAACGGGCAAGATAAGAATTGATTTGGGGGATCCAATAGCAACCCCACATTTAGGAAGGAAGCGTATTCATGAGGAAACAAGTAAGACTGTGCAATTTCACCTCAGATACTACATATGCACCTACCAGAATTTTCATTCACAGCTCCAGATAGGCCTATCTGGGCTTGCCAGGGGTGACCTGTCTTCACCACCTCCATTAAGGGAGGATGTCACAGAACCATCCCATCACTTTGAAACTAACCTTCAAATGACTCAGTGCTGAGTCAGCCAGATAGGTGCCCAGAGGTGCACCAAGCAAATTATGAAGCTTTTGTTTGCAAAGGGCAATACATTTATCATTTTCTCTGAGTAAGTTCCATGAAAAAGATCAATAACTTTTACTGGGTGACAAGGTTGCCAAGAGTTATGGTCTTCATTCTTCATGACTACGGGATAAGCCATTTCTGTGTCAGCTCTTCTTTTATCAATGGGACTTGTTCCCCCTCACTTCGCTGTCTCAATTCATTATTTATTATTTATTCATCTTTATGAATAGCGAGGTGTCTAGCTCTGCTAGTGCTTACAAACTAGAGTGAGAGTGACACAGGATGTTGTGCAGCTCTGTCTTGCTTTGGGGTCAGTAGCAGTGCTGCAATCTGCTGTTCCAGGCTTACATGGCGGATAAGGGGTGAAAGTTCAGATGTTATCTCCAACACACTCTCTGATGAAGGTCACCTTGCAAGATGTTTTGTTGTTGAGCAAATGCCTGTGCACGATGATTTATAAAAATACATTCATTTTTGTATTCAAGGCCAGTATTTGTTGCCCTTTAACTGAGTGGCTTGCTAGGCCATTTTAGAGCACAATTAAAAGTCAACCACATTGCTGCGGGTCTGGACTCACATGTAGGCCAGACCAGGTAAGGATGGCAGATTTCCTGAACCAGATGGGTTTTTATGACAATCAATGATAGTTTTCCATTCCCGAATTATTAATTAAATTTAAATTCCTCCAGCTGCTATGGTGGGAATTAAACCCATGCCCCCAGAGCATTAGCCTGGGTCTCCTCTACCCAAAAATTTTGACATCATTTTTGCATTGATGTGTGCTCAATGTACTTAATTACTGTAGTAATTGCAGCTTTAAGAAATGTAGTGATTGAAGCTTTAAGACTTATTGCACTGTGTAGTATCACGTGACAGTGTGAACAAATCAGCCTGAAGCATGGGGAACCTTAGGGTTAGTGTTTGTGTCTAATTGTGGGTCTTGATGAAAGCATGTAACTGCTGATGAAGCCTAGTAAGTAAAGTTCACTGTTTCTTATGAGAAACCTGTCTGGAAAATCAAGTCCATAACAACTGGTGACGAAGATAAATTTATTTGGCGCTGTCCCTCACCCAGTGAATGTGAATATCTTGTTTTAAATAGAAGAAAGGGAAAATATACTTACCAGGTAAGCCATTTTTTGGCAGGATTGACCCCACTGATTCATCCACAGAGGATTGGAATCAATATATAGAACTCCTCAGTTTCCCTTTCCAAGCAAATGAAATAACGATGGAGGAAAAAAGGAAAGCAATTCTCTAAAGCATGTGTGAGAGTTAAATTTATAATTTAATCCATAGTTTGAAAGCCCCAATGCTTCCAATTCAAAGGCCTTCAGTGAATTGGTAAACCTTGTAAAGGGTCATTTTCAACCCAAACCCTCCATAATCATGCAGAGGTTCAAATTTAATTTGAGAGTGTGAGCTCTGGGGGAGACCATAGCAACATACATAGCAAAGTTGAAACAGCTAACTGAACATTGTGACTTCGGGGAGACCCTAAATGATATGTTAATGGATTGCTTGATCTGCGGCATGCACCATGATATCATTCAACATGGTTATTGGCTGAAGTAAATATCGATTTTAAATAACATTGGAAATTTGTGCGTGTGATGGAAAGTGCCAAGTGGGATTCGCAGGCTTTACAGGTTGTACAAAATGGCGCTGTTTTCCAGTTGGGGTGGGAACAGACCGCTGAGCGTGGTGCGAAAACCAGGGAGTCAGTCGCGAAGTGGGAGACAGTCCCTGCTACCCGAAAATGTAAAAAATATAAAAGAGACAGCTCAGCAGCAAATCTTAAAATGAACTGTTACCGATGTGGAAGTAACCATATCCCTGAAACGTGCCGTTTTAAAGAGGTGGAGTGCCATTATTGTCATAAAAAAGGGCACATACTAAAGTAATGTAAAGCACGTTTGAGACAGACTGCCAGGCAGCAAACTAAACTGATGGAAGTACATAATGTGTAAGAACCAGAAACCGCTAATTCCGATGTTTATTCTCTATTTAACGTGTCAGTAGGGAAGGCAGAGCCAATCACTTACTCTGTAGGTCAATGGAAAATTCTTGATTATTGAAGTGGACACTGGTGCATCAACCATGGTAGTGGTGGAGCACAAATTCAAATATTTACACAAGTGTACTCAACAGTTGAATATGGAGCAGACTTTAGCCAAATTGAAAGTATATACTGGTGAAGCCATACAAGTGAAAGATATTACCATGGTACCTGTTTATTACAAGCACCAGACAGCATAGCTCCCTGTGATTATGGTGGAGGTGAAGGACCAAGCCTTCTATGTTGTGATTGGCTGAAAGAAATTAAACTAAATTGGTCTGAAATCTTCCAGCTGAGAGCTGGAGGACTGCTAGAGCTGCTAAAGAAACATGAGGAACTGTGGAAAATCAAGGGCCTGCAGGCTAAGATCTATGTTGACTCTGAAGCAACTCCTTGTTTTTTTAAAGTCAGACCTGTGCCTTATGCCCTGAGAGAGAAGGTTGACACTGAATTAAACTGTTTAGAGAAGCTGGGTATTATTCAGCTGGTTCAATTTTCGGAAAGGGCAGCACCCATAGTCCCTGTCTTGAAATTGGATCAGACCATCCATATCTCTAGGGATTATAAGTTAACGGTAAACAAGGCTACCAAGTTGGACAAGTACCCTAACCCTAGGATTGAGGATCTGTATACCAAATTATCAGGAGGGAGAACTTACACTGAATTAGATATGAGTCACGCATATCAGCAGCTGGAACTGGAATTTACATCCAGAGGATTTCTAGCCATAAACACACACACAAATTTGTATCAAAGCACGCGCATTCCTTTTGGTGCTTCTTCGTCCTGCATGATTTTTCAGAGGATGATGGAGAGCTTGCTGCAAGTATTACCTCAAGTTGTGGTCTATCTGGACAACGTCCTAATAACTAGGTTAACAGAAACGAAACACTTGGCTAACTTGGAAGAAATTTTAAAATGATTCTCAGAAGCAGAGGTGTGCTTAAAAAAGAATAAGTGTACCTTTTAGGCAAGTGAAGTAATTTACTTGGGCCACTGGATGGATGCCCAAGGGTTACACCCGGTAGAAGAAAAATTCAAAGCTATTTAAGAGACAACCTCGTCTACAAATGTCTCAAGTTCAAGTCATTCTTGTGTATTGTAAATTACTATGGCAGATTCCTACCCAACTTATCAATGGTCCTAGCCCTTCTACAAATTATTAAAGAAAAACCAACGTTGGTCTTGGAAGTCACTTCAAGAAGTAGCCTTCACAAAAGTTAAACAGCTCTTGCACTCTTCGAACTTGTTAGTACACTATAACCTGACAAAAGAATTGGAGCTAACTTGAGACACATTCCCCAATGGCATGGGAATGGTACTACTTCACAAAATGGATAACAGTTCAGAAAGGCCAATAAGCCATTTATCCAGAACCCTCTCTTTGGCTGAGAAAGGTTATTCACAAATTGAGAAAGAAGGATTATAAATTATTTTTGAAGTTAGAAAATTCCATCAGTATGTGCATGGCTGCCACTTTACTATAGTATCTGATCACAAACCACTCTTGGGCCTGTTTAGCAAAGAAAAAGCTATACCTCCAATAGCTTCCGCAAGAATTCCAGGACGGACTTTGATTTTATCAGCATATGAATAAACTTTTATGCACTTCCCAAGAGATCACTTTAGCAATGAATTTCCTGGATTCTTTGCCAGTCTGTGCAAGACAAATAAGAAACTGGATGAACCATGATGCAGTCTTGTCTAGAGTACGAGACCAAGTATTGAAAGAATAGCCCCAGGAGCCAGTCCCTGAAGAAATAAAGTAATTCTTCACTCGAAGGAATGAATTGGGTAGTCAATTATGGTATCCTATTTGGAGTGCACGAGTCATCATTCCTTTACAAGGAAGGGAACTGTTCTTAAGTTCTTGAGTTGCATAGCACGCATCCTAGAATTTCCAAAATGAAAATGCTTGCAAGGAGCTATATCTGGTGGCCAGGAAAAGGCAGTGATATCGAAAAAATGGTTAAACCTGTCTCCAGTGCCAGCAACTATAGAGGTTGCCTGTTGCATGGGAATCCGTGGGAATGGCCTGGTCGACCCTGGGTGAGACTGCATATAGATTATGTAGGTCCATTATCTCAGTAAGATAAGAGCCCATGGTGTTAGAGGCAGGGTACTAGCATGGATAGAAGATTGGCTGTCTGGCAGGAGGCAGGGAGTGGGGATAAGGGGGTCCTTCTCAGGATGGCGGCCGGTGACTAGTGGAGTTCTGCAGGGGTCAGTGTTGGGACCACAACTTTTCACTTTATACATTAATGATCTAGATGATGGAACTGAGGGCATCCTGGCTAAGTTTGCAGATGATACAAAGATAGGTGGAGGGACAGGTAGTATTGAGGAGGCAGGGATGCTACAGAAGGATTTGGACAGGTTAGGAGAATGGGCAAAGAAGTGGCAGATGGAATACAGTGTGGGGAAGTGTGAGGTCATGCAATTTGTTAGGAAGAATAAGGCATTGACTATTTTCTAAATGGGGAGAGAATTCAGAAATCTGGAGTGCAAAGGGACTTGGAGGTCCTAGTCCAGGATTCTCTTAAGGTTAACTTGCAGGTTGACATGGTAGTTAGGAAGGCAAATGCAATGTTGGCATTTATTTCGAGAGGACTAGAATATAAAAGCAGGGATGTGCTGCTGAAGCTTTATAAGGCTCTGGTCAAACCACATTTAGAATATTGTGAGCAATTTTGGGCCCTGGATCTCAGGAAGGATATGCTGGCCCTGGAGAGGGTCCAGAGGAGGTTCACGAGAACGATCCCAGGAATGAAAGGCTTAACATATGAGGAATGTTTGAGGACTCTGGCTCTATACTCGATGGAGCTTAGAAGGATGAGGGGGGATCTGATTGAAACTTACAGAATACTGAAAGGCCTGGATAGAGTGGACGTGGGAAGATGTTTCCATTAGTAGGAGAGACTAGGACCCGAAGGCACTGCCTCAGAGTAAAGGGAAGACCTTTTAGAACAGAGATGAGGAGAAACTTCTTTAGCCAGAGAGTGGTGAATCTATGGAATTCATTGCCACAGAAGGCTGTGGAGACCAGGTCATTGAGTGTATTTAAGACCGAGATGGGTAGGTTCTTGATTGGTAAGGGGATCAAATGTTACGGGGAGAAGGCGGGAAAATGGGGTTGAGAAACTTATCAGCCATGATTGAATGGTGGAGCAGACTCAATGGGCCGAATGGCCTAATTTCTGCTCCTATGTCTTATGGTCTTATTTCTAGGCACCATGTTTCTACTAATAATTGATACACATTCCAAATGGTTAGACACGTATGAAGTTAGATTGCCAATGTCAGGTGCGACCTATAGAAAGGTTACGCCAAAGTTTTTCTATACATGGATTGCCAGAAGTCATTGTCTCAGCTAAGGGCACTGCATTTAATAGCGCTTAATTTCAAAGATTTGTGAGCAGAAATGGTTTCAAACTTGTAAAGACAGCATCATATCATCCGCTGTCTAACAGATTGGCCAAGGGAGCAGTACAAACTTTTAGGGCAGAATCTTCTGGCTGGCATGCGGGTGGTGGAGCCCGCCTGCCAGCGCTTAAAATGTTGCGCGAACGTCCCGACATCAGCACATGGCATCGTCATATTTCGGTCGGTGGGCAGGCTATGCAGTGGGACGCGTGCCCACCATTAACTAAAGGCCTCATTAAGGCCATTAACTCTCCAATCGACCAGGGTTTTGAGGGGCCCGTGTGAACTTCGGGTCGGTGCACAGGCCCAATGGGCAGGCGGGTAAGTGACATTTTTACAAACCTCATCCAGTGGCGGGATGAGGTTTGATATTAGGTTTAAAAGCTTTTAATAATGTGTTTGTGTTCTTCACTAACATGTCCCATCTCATGTGACATGAGGGGGACATGTTAATGATTTTTTAATTGTTCTATTTTTAGAGTTTCACGGAGTCTCAGTGATCTCCCTGAGGCAGCACTTTGCCTCAGGGAGATGTGCGTTCTTTCGCACACATGCATGAAAAAGCGCACTCTGGCAGTTGGGGAATCCCTTCCTCCCCGCCCACACAGGAAGCGCATAGCGCTTCCCATCGGGCGACATGTTGGGCGGACATTAATTGGCCCGCCCAGTTAAAATGGCAGCAGGGCCATTAAAGTTGGAATGAAAAAATTATCAGGAGGATCTTTGGAGCCTAAACTTTCACTGTTTCATTATAGAAGGACCCCCCACACGGCTACAGGCTCAACACCTTCAGAATTACTTATGAAGCACTACCTTCATACGAGATTAAGCCTCGTACTTTCCAATTTGGAGAGGAAGATCGAGAACAGTTAAGGGAATCATAAAGTGACTATTGATTTGCTTAGCCAAGAGTGAGAATTTACTGCCGGTGAAACAGCGTTTGTATGAAACTTCGGTAGTGGATTGAGTTGGTTACCTGGTGTAATAGTTTCTGTGACTGGACCGTTGTTGTACCACGTAGAAGTGGAGGGCTGATTCACCCAAGAACACGTGGATCATTTGGGAAGAAGGGAGATACCCCAACAAACCAATGTTCCACCCTGTAACTATTATAGAACCTGTGGCCCCAGTTGTGATTGATCAACCAAGGATAGACATACCAAATGTCTCTGTCAGAGTGGATAACACTGAATTGCCTGTGCCTAAGGAGGTACCTGATGTTGTTGCGGTTCCAGAAAATGAAGATTCAGTAAGCAATATTAAAATCATGGAGCTATGACATTCCACCCAGATCAGAAAACCACCTAAGAGACTGAACTTATAATTTTGTAATATATATTTGTAATGTCATGAAGGTCGTTGTTCTTGTAAATATGAATTGTAATAAAAAAAGGGGAGGAATGTAGTAACTGTAGCTTTAAGGAATGTAGTGACTGTAGCGTTAAGGCTTATTGTACTGTGTAGTATCACATGACATTGTGAATGAATCAGTCTAAAGTGCGGGGAACCATAGGGTGGAGTTTGTGCCTCATTGTGGTTCTTGATGTAACTGCTGCTGAAGCCCTGTAAATAAAGTTCACTCACTGTTGCTTATGCGAAACCTGTCTGGAAAATCAAGTCCATAACAATTAAGATTTGCTATCAAAAGTTCTAATTTGGAATGAATTTGACATCAAATTTGATAGTGTGCTCAGCTATAGTGCAATAAATGCTATCCAGCACTCTCAAAGCTATCCAGCACTCTCAAAGCTATCCAACACCCTCAAAGCTATCCAGTACGCTCAAAGCTATCCAATACACTCAGCAACCCACGCTGAAAGATACAAGGAAATGAATTACTTCAATAATATCCAAATTTGTTCAGTTTTCATTTAGTCCAAAAAATCGTTCCACTAGACAGCACGTGCTTGAGACCACCGACCAGATTCCCATCAGTTCTTAATTCATTTTAGTCCCAGGGCCTAGACTTTCCATCTACTTACCTCCCAGGTTTCAGGGTCTAAATTCTCACCCCTTCCCAGTCTCAGGGTCTAAACTCTCTCCACCTGTCCCCAGTCTCAGGTTCTAAACTCTTACCCTTTGTCCCTCCAATCTCCAAACTCTGCCCCCTGGCCCTCTCCCTCCAGTCTCTGGGCTTGTGTCCTGCTGAATTCTAGACCTTGTCGATCCTCCAGGCCTTGCCAAATGAAGCTGCAGAGCCCACCAGATTTGCAGGGCTTGCCGAAGTTGCAGGGCCCACTGACCTCTCTTGAACCATCCTTGACCTCTCTCAAACCACCTGCCTCCCCCCCCACAACCTCCCTCAAGCCACCTCCCCTCAATCTCTCTCTAACCACCTTCCCCCGACCTCTCTTGAACTACCTGCCTGACCTCTCCCTAACCACCTCCCCCTATCTCTCTCAAGCCGCCTCCCCCCGACCTCTCTCTAACCATCTCCCCTGACCTCTCTCGAGCCCCCCAATCTCTTCAAAAACAACTCCGCTGACCTCTCTCGAACCCCCCCAACTTCTGCCGAACCAGCTCCCCCGACCGATCTTAACCCCCAACCTCTCTTGAGCCCCCCCAACCTGTCTCAAGCCACTTCTTCCCGACCTCTCTTGAACCGCCTCCCCCTGATTTCTCTTGAATCCCCAATCTCACCCGAAGAAGCTCTCCCGACCTCTTTCAAACCCCTGACCTCTCACGAACCACCCCCCCCCAAACTCCCTCAAACAACCCCCGACTTCTCTCAAACTCTCCCCCGCCTCCTGCATCGACTTCCCCAATACTTAACTCATTGCCAGATCCTTGCTGCTCCCGCACTGATGTCAAAACTACATCAGGGCCGTTGGCAAACGTTGCTTCCAGCTGGCCCTGTAAACAGAGATCTCCAGCTGCAGGGTCAGGGAGATAAATGGAGGATGGGAAGAAGGGGAAGTTGAAGAGGAGAGGGTAAAGAGGGGAGGGGAAAGGGGGGGCGCATAGAGGGGAGGGGAGAGGAGAGGGAAAGGGGGAGGGGAAGACCTAGGCCAGGTGATTAACATGATCTCTTGGGGAGTGCATGAAAGTATATTCATATGCTGATAAAATCAAAGCCCGTCTTTGAATTCTTGCAGAAGCTATTGGAGGTATAGCTTTTTTTTTGCTAAACAGGCCCAAGAACGGTTTGTGATCAGATACTATAGTAAAGTGGCAGCCATGCACATACTGATGGAATTTTCTAACTTGAAAAATAATCAATAATCTTTCTTTCTCAATTTGTGAATAACCCTTCTCGACCATAGAGAGGGTTCTGGATAAATGGCTTATTGGCCTTCCTGAACTGTTATCCATTTTGTGAGATAGTACCATTCCCATGCCATTGGGAAATGTGTTTCAAGTTAGCACCAATTCTTTTGTCGGGTTGTAGTGTACTAACAAGTTTGAAGAGTGCAAGAGCTGTTTAACTTTTGTGAAGGCTTCAGGATCTCGACCTCAGTGTTAAATAGGGGTCAGAAGCTTGCATTGTGGACAAAGCAGTCTGTGATTTTCCCTGAATCTTGAAAACTCATTTAACCCCCTTGACTAAGTTTTTGGTCATATGACCAAATACTGCCATATGTTGGCTCACCCTACCTGAAATGTTTGACTTTTGAAAGTTTGAGGGAGCAGCAGGAGAAAATTTTTCCTGGGTGGAGTCTTTGGTGGCAGGGGGAGTGGTTGGGGTGAAAGAAAATTGCTTGGGGGAGCTGGTGGGGGAAAAAAATTCTTGGTTGGGGGCAGGGGATGGTGCCGAAATGAGAAATTGCTCCGGGCTGGGGGTTGATGGGGAGGAAACAGCTGCAACCCGGGTGGGAGGGGCTGGGCACGCCAAGGTGGGGGCAGGGGCAGGGGGTGGAGGGAGGTTGCTAGGCAGGTTGTATTATAGGTTATAAAGAGAAACATAAAAGTATCTTGTCAAAACAGCACCTGGTTTTTCTAAAGTTATCTCAGTTTTATGATGTTTGAAGCTATTGAAATTCAGAAATATGGAAAATAAACCTCAATTATTTTTGTGTCTGAGTGCTTAAGTGATGTTACTAATTGCAAAGTTTGAGAGCTGTGGTTTGGGGCAATTGATGAAATTGATGTCACATACGGTACTTGCAATGTTAAATGATAGCGAAATGATTGGTTTTGAGTGCAGTTGGTGTCAAATGAGTGCAAACAAACACTGTTGAATGCAAATGATGTAAAATTTTTCAGGTAGGGTCTGGATTACTAGGCCAATAGCATTACCACTAAACCACCATCTCCTCTGTAATGTCTCTGCTGGGGAGGTGGTAGCATAGTGGTATTGTCACTGGACTAATATTCCAGCGTAATGTTCTGGGGACCTGAGATCAAATCCTACCATGAAAGATGGTGAAATTTGAATTCAATAAAATTCTGGAATTAAAAGTCTGATGATAACCATGAAACCATTGCTGATTGTTGTAAAAAAAACCCATTTTGGTTCACTTTAGGGAAGGAAATCTGCTGGTCTGGTACCTGGTCTGGCTACTTGTGACTCCAGATCCACAGCAATGTGATTGACTCTTAAAAATTCCCTCTGAACTAGGGCAATTAGGGATGGCAATAAATGCTGGCCTAGCCAGTGACACCCACATTCCATGAACGAATAAACAAAATGTCTCCCCTTCCTGAACTTTTGTTTTCCTGTTGGGAAATGATGTAAGAGTAGAATTGTACTAGATCCGAATTTGAGAATGATCTGCTATTTCATTTTTTCCTACACCCTCCATGTTCTACAGCACCAGAATAGCTACCCTGGCTAAAGGAGTCAAGTTCTCAGTGTTGTGTCTTTCATGGGAACAAGAGAACCCAAAACAGTGTTTTAGTGTTATGTACATAAATTTAACCAACTGCACAGTGACATTGTGTATTACAGTACGCAATGAAATAGACAGCAGTTAACTATTGTAAATCCATTAATTACTATAATCTACCACCTACACCCTTGTTCTATATGGTTTTGAATGTTGCCAGGCAGGATTGCAGGGTGAGCCTCAGCGGTACAATAGTTGATGTATCATTTCTCTCAGAGGCTAATCCTGTGGAGAATTCTTGTGTGATCCCTTATTCTCTATTTTGTTTCAAATTATCTTTCTTTTTCTCTATTAAGTCATCAGTTTTTTTTCTGTGTAATATATGGGTGCAGTTTATGGGTCATGTGAAACAGCTTTAGGTGCACACTAATGCAGAAGTGGTGCTACAATAGTTGAGCCAGGCTGCCAATGTGACTCTCAATGCATTAAGATGAGAAATGCAGGTAGCATCATACCATTTAGACTTTGCATCAGCATGGTATAAAGCTTACTTTAATTGTACCCCGGTGCGGCAATGAACTTCTAGGAACTTAACAAGCTTACTTTTCTTGTGTTTTTAATTTTAGTAGAAAGTTGATGCTGATACGTCTGAATACTTTGAACATTGAAAATTTGCTGCACATGAATAAGAATTCTATGCATCTATTCAGCCGCACACACACAGAACTCGTCACTAAATTCAATACAAGGTGCAGCTGGTGTTATAACTTGAGTTTGCCTGTGATATATTGCAAACCATTGAGAGCAGACTGAGATGAATATCCACTCTTGAACTACAATGAAGAATATTACTGACCTTTTGTGTTCAAAACTGTTAAGTAGAAAGAGAGTTGTGGAGTCAGTGCTATGTGGTAGTCCTGAGCCATATGTTTTCAGTTTCTGGAAAGTTATAGTAAATTTCTTTGTTCTTTAATTCTGTTGGCGTAATTTTCCATGCCTGCTGGAATGGGTGTCATGGCAGACGTGAGCGGCCAATATGGCGGGAAGGCCAAAGATTGGCTTCACGATGTTGTGAAACCAGTTTGCAATTGTCTGTTCCGCCAGTCAATGGCAAGCCAGGTTTCCCACTGCCGCACATTAGGAACTTCATTGTGATACATCTGCATATCATTATAAGCCAAGCTAGCCGGAATCATCCCCCATGCTGGATCGTCCACCCACGTAGGTGTGATTGCATGTTGACTTGTTTCACAGCTGAACCTAAGCGACATGCATCAGGCGCATGGCACTTTACTCGGGACTTTGAGGTTTGTTTGCCTACCTTGCTTCGGACAGCACTCGGGGTCATCAACGCCAGGCTTCACAGGCAGCATTAAATCACTTTCAGGGGGGGCTCATGGGCAGGTCTCCACTGAGGAGACCAGCCTTAAGGTTCAACGGCTGCAGGGCTAAAGCTTGCTTGGGGAAGGGGCAGAAGTGGCCTCAGGCAAGGGAAGAGGCTGCAGGGCTAGGGCATTACTGGGGCAGGGGGGTGTCCCAGGGTGTGTGTGGGGACACATGTTGATCTGGATTAGCAAGTGGCCTAAAGATGGTGAGAGCTGAGGAGGCAGTCTCTAGAGGAAATGAGTCCAGATGGAGATATGAGGGCACGTGTGAGAGAATAAGTGGCGATGTCCCTTGAGCTGGTGGTGAGTGAAATGCTAGTGGATGTGTGATGGTGCTGTGAGTGTGTGAGTTTAGAGTGATGAGATGGTTGCCTTACCCTGGTGGCACAGATGAGATCATTCATCCTCTTTCTGCACTGGATGGCCAACTTCGTCTGTGCAGCGCTGGCGCTGACAACCGCTGCCACTGCCTCCAAAGCCGGAGTGGTGACAATGATGGGCCTCCTACGGCCAGAGCTGGGGTAGAGGACATTGCAGCAGGCTCTAACAGTGTCCAGAAGGTGTCCCAGGGATATGTCACTGAATTGGGGGGCTGCAGTCTTCTTGCCTTTCAGGGCCATGTCTTCTGTGCAGCAGTCCTAGGCTGGAAGCAGTTAGAGGTGAGCATGTGGCTGCACTTTAAATATGGCGCCTGCGTGAGGAAGCAGCGAGGTGATGGTGCGGCAGGCGAATTGGAGGCCACCCGCCAGTGAAACAGTGTTTTCCTGGGAACGCATGCTTAATGAGCCAGGATTGGGAAAGTATGGCCTGAAAGCCCGCCATCGTGGCCAGTGGGTTAAACGTCTTTTTCCTGCCCACTATCTCACTTAGTGCAAATCTGGAATGATTCCGCCCCATGTTTGTTTTATGTAATGATATTGAAACATAGAAACATAGAAAATAGGCGTAGGAGTAGGTCATTTGGTTCTTCGAACCTGCTCCGCCGATCAGTATGATCATGGCTGATCCTCTATCTCAACGCCTTACTCTTGCTCTCTCCTCATACCCCTTGATGCCTTTAGTGTCTATAAATCTACCTATTTCCTTCTTAAATTAATTCAGTGACTTCGCATCCACAGTCATCTGTGGTAGAGAATTCCACAGGTTCACTACCCTCTGAGTGAAGAAATTTCTCCTCATCTCAGTCCTGAATGGCCTACCCTATATCCTCAGACTGTGACCCTTTGTTCTAGAACTTCCCACCGAAGGAAACATCATTCCCTGTACCCAGTCTGTCCAGTCCTGTCAAAATTTTTATAGGTTTCAATGAGATACTCTCTCATTCTTCTAAACTCCAGTGAATACAGGTCTAGTCGACCCAATCTCTCCTCATATGACAAGCCTACCATCCCAGGAATCAGTCTGGTGAACATTCACTGCACTCCCTCTACGGCAAGTATATCCTTTCTTAGGTAAGGAGACCAAAACTAGACACAATACTTCAGGTGTGGTCTCACCGAGGCCCTGTGCAGCTGCATTAAAACATCCTTGCTCCTGTACTCAAATCCACTTGCAATGAAGGCCAACTACCATTTGCTTTCCTAACTGTTTGCTGCAACTGCATGCTTGCTTTCTTACAAGGACACACAAGTCCCTTTGTATATCAACATTTCCCAATCTATCACCATTTAAATAATATTCTGCCATTCTGGGTTTGTGCTTGTGTTGTGCCAGATATTTATTAAAATCGTTGGATCGATGTACTACTGAGCAATACAGACATGTAAGATTCCAAGAATCAATCAGATTTTATAATGAATTGGATAATTTCACAGACTGACAAGGGAAGGAATTGGCCAAGTTTGTCACTCCTGGTCATTTTCCATTGGCAACAGCTGTTAGAGAAGGAATAAGGACATCAGATTTCAAAATACTTGTGGATGAGGAAAGTCATGTTAATAGATCAATCCAAAAAAGACCTACACTCCCTTCAAAGTATCATCTAGTTGTTTGTTAAATGATTACAGTGTTTTTGTCAATACTGCCTTACGCAAAAATCCATTCCAATCTATATGGAGAACGAGCTGTAGTTACCTTTTGCCAATTTGAACTTGAATTCCCTACTTCCACACTTTAATTTAAAGCAGTGTTCCAGATTAACCCATTCCTGAATCATGTCCCTTTAAGATTTATGTGCAGAGTTTGTTATTTAACCACTACTCCATCATGTTAAGTAATATTCTGACACTTATAACCCAGCTTGAAACAAGCAGTTTGGGCAAGGTACCAGAATGTCACACAGCCATTGAATTGTACCCCAGCAGAATAAAGCTAGGGGTTGAAATTTTTGCTGAGTGGGCAGGTGCGTGCCCAACCTGCTCGAGCGTTAAATGATGCGTGGTGACATCGGACAAGCGTCTTGACCTCATTACGCACTCACGCAATATTTCAGTTGTCGGGTGCGCGCGGGAGTGGACAACGTGCCCACTGACAATTAACAGGCATATCAAGGCCATTAAAGTATTAATTGAATGGAATTTTTCGCTGCCCATCCAACAGCTATTAAAAATTAAATAAAAATTGTGAAATTTAAGTTCTAACATGTCCCTGCTCATGTGACATCAAATGAGGGGTCATGTTTGTAACATTGGTAAGTATTTTGTTTTTGAGTTTCGCCTCAGGGAGCTTTCATTGTGCGCACCTGCGCAAATTTCCGCACTCGCCCTCCTCCCACCCCCATCCTGGCAGTGCTCAGCGTTGCAGCGCATGTTTCACGCTGGCTGGCCGTTAATTGGCCTGCCAGAGTGAAATCGATGCCGGGGCCCGATGGCAGGCAGTGGTCGGTTTCACAACTACTTCCGGGCCTGCACGATAAGGTAAAAATTCTGCGCTAGGATTACTCAACAGAATCAGTACCGTGCTGTCAGAATTTTCCCATTGGCGTGCAGGAGTGGGCCCCACATGCCTGTGCATAAAATGACCGCGTGCCATTGCAATATTTCTCCGATGTGCACCCGCCATTAATTAATGGGCCACTTAAGGCCCTTGAGGCGCCACTCAAGGGTGATTTTTCAGTGCCTGTGCAATCTTCAGGTCTATGCACGGACGCAACGGGCAAGTGGGTAGGAGATATTTGTATAAGCCTCATCCACGGGCGGGATAAGAGGGCTCAGTGGGGTCGCAAGTGTGCTCTGTCAAATATTGTTTTTTCAAAGTTACTGATACTCGCCTGTGTGATCTGCAATACTTCAAAACGCATACCAGCTGCTTGGTCTGGACTCAGAACCTTCAGGTCAGCACTCTGCAGTGAGAAATCATTTTTGGGCCTGCAGTTTTCAGGAAGCCTCCCCCTAGCCTGGGAATGGAAGTTGAACTCTTCACTGGAGGCACCTCCTCTGAAGAGGAAGGGAGGACAAGAAGGGGGAGGAGGCCAGGAGTGCACATTCAACCTCCAGGGGAGCCACCTTTGGGAGGACAGGCGCAGGCATAAGGGGTGCAGGCCAAGAGGTTTTTCAAGGTGGAAGGGGCCACAGAAGATGCCACTATCCTGCTGCCAGGGTATACAGGCGGCGAAGCAGCTACCTCAATATGTCTGAGGTGCAGTGCTGAAGGAGACTCTGTCTCTCAAGGGAGACAGTCAACTCTATCTGACAGATGATAGACCCTGAGATCTCCGCTAGCTGTGTGAGTGGACACCCCATGCTAGTGGCTGTAAAGGTCACAGCTGTCCTCAACTTCTATGCCTCTGGGTCTTTCCAGGGGTTGGTGGGTGATCTTTGCGGTGTCTCCCAATCAGCTGTCCACACTTGTGTCAAGCAGGTTATAGGGGCTCTGTTCAGATGTGCATTGACCTTCATCTACTACTGTTGGGACCATGCAAGCCAGACACAGCGAGCCAGAGGCTTTGTTGCCATTGCTAGCTTCCCCCACGTCCAGGGTGCAATAGACTGCACACTTGTTGCCATCAAGGTGCCAGCAGTTGAGCCCAGTGCCTTTGTCAACAGGAAGGGCTTCCACTCCATGAACTTGCAGATAGTGTGTGATCACAGGATGCTGATTCTACAAGGCTGTGCAAGGTACCCAGGCAGCTCCCACAATGCCTACATCCTCAGACACTCCCAGGTGCCAGGGCTCTTCAGTGTTCCAGCCCGGCTTGATGGATGGTTACTGGGTGACAAGGGTTATCCCCTCAGAAGGTGGCTCATGACGCCACTCTGCCGTCCAAGAGCAGAATCTGAGCAGCAGTACAATAGGAGCCATGGCACCACAAGGGCTGTGGTGGAGAGAGAGCCATTGGTCTTCACAAGATGCGCTTCCGATGCCTGGACCACTCAGGGGGCACACTCCAGTACCCCCCAGGTTCTGTGGCACTGATAGTGGTTGCATGCTGCACTCTCCACAATCTTGCGCTGGAAAGGGGGGATGCTGTGGACGATGAAGATGTAGAAGCTGTGGCTGTGGCTGCATTCGATAAGTCCAGCAGCAAGTCCGAGGATGAGCATGCACAGGGAAATGCTGAGGGGGTAAAAGCTGACCCAGCCATACTCCAGGGAGGCAGGGACACCCGGGAGACTTTAATCCAATGAACCTTCAGCTAGCACACATATTATGGACCTCCAGGACAAGCCTGGGCTGCAGGCTCCATACTCGATACCTGAGTGCAAAATCTGCCGGGATAGGAACATTAACTAAGGACCTTGTTAATAAAGCTGAATGTCCCACAAATCACTCATAACATTATTGGAAATCATCCAACTGCAAGAAAAAAGAGGCACCCTCAGCCATGGTGGCATGTCTGAATTTAATAATACAACCAAAGGAACTTAAGAAAACAAAATGACAGAGATGTTAAAAATCACACCAACTCATAATGGTCTCATTGCGGGCCAACATCTTGGGCACCAGTGAGAATCCCGTGGTGTGCCTAAGGTGCCTTATGTTTATGTTTTCAGGTGCTACATCTTGGTGCTGCCCCCTCGCTGGCACTGGCATCTGAGACAGCCTGCTCACTGTGTTGTCCTGTTGGCCTCGATGACTTTGGCGGCCATCCTCTGGCCCATGGAGCCTGTACTGGCCCCACTTGGGAGGGAACTGCCAGTTCCACGGCTGGCATCTCCCTAGTCATCGCAGCCTCACCGGATGCGGAGGAGGGGAGGAGGAGCTGCCGCCCTCATTTGAAGCGCCCTGAGAGGAGCCCGCAGAGATGACAGGGAGCTGCTGCATCGACATGAAGTCACTTCGGACCTCCCTGCTCACTGTGGATGGATGGGTACCGAGCTGGGAAACTTGGTGCCCAGACCATCTCCCACATTGGCAATAACCAGCTGAGGTCAATGCCAATGTGAGGGCTTGCTGGTCTGAGCGCATCCCCAGGAAGCCCTGATTTGTCTCCTGGAGGAGCCTCTCCTCGAGAATCGCCACTCTCTCCATGGAGGACGCATGTCCCTCGGCCATGAGGCTCATTGCATCGGCGATAGTCCGTGTAGACTCCACCACCACGGACACCAAGCCAAGCATAGCCTCATGTATCTCCACCAGATGCTCCCGCACACCCGGCCGCATTTCCTGCATCGCGGACGACTCCAGAGGCACATCATCAGCCACCGAATGAGCATGTGCCGGGTCACCTGCAGTCCTCTGACTGCTGGTACTATGGGCACTCTCTGTCTCTGCCAGGTCCTCCAGTGACTGTGAAGTGTCCTCACCGCTATGCCCCGGGAGACTAGCCGATGTTCTAATTCCCACCGAGGTGTTAGTATCTGCACGGGTGTCTGGCTGGCAGAGATGGTGTGATGCTGGTGAGACTTCAGGGTCCTCAGGTGTGAGAGGAGGCCTCTGCTCCTCCTCCCAGCCCTGCTCCACTGATGCTGAAAGGAAGAGCAAGGACTTTGGATCAGTTAACGTGGAGACAATGTCAAAGGCATCCCTGCCCCTTGGATCATTATGCGCTCATCCTTCCATAAGCAATGGTCAAGTCATGTTGCAAACTTCAATCACTGAACATTCAGCACTGCCATGGCTGTTGGGAGAACAATGATGACCTCACTGCTGGGCATACATACCTGCCCTTGGCACCCCAACCTCACCGAAACTGGTGGACCTGGACGCATGGCACCTCCCCAAATCTAGGGCTTCCTCTAAGCAGCTGAGAATCACCAACTGTGCCACGCTGTTGCCAGTCCTCACCCGCTCGGCGGCATTATGTGCATTCTTTTCCTGACAAGGAAAGAAGAGCATTGATTAGCACTATTTGTACCTAGGCTCTCTTCGCGCACGGTCCACCCCAACCAGAGTGGGACATTGCAGGGCTCCAGTGCCTCCTCACCCTGTTGCTGCCGAACACTCACACAAAGATGCTAGGCCTGTATCCCCCCCACCACCCCCTTGACCAAATGCTTCCTACATCACATTAGGCACCACACGGTTTAACCTTCCGTAGCAAGGAGATGCAAGCACATGGGGCGCAGAGGACAGCAGATTGATCGGTGCCACGCCACCTTGAAGCTCCCCTCCTGGCATGTCATCACTCTGACTTTGACATGTCCTGGAGTTCCAGCACTGCGCCTAGGTGCAGCTCCTCCAGGTTGCCGCCTCGAGTAACGTGGGTCTCAGCGTACCACATGCTGCGAGGGCAGAACCCACCTCTTCACCACTCTCTCAGGATGACCTTGGCATGGGCAATATCTGCTGGCCTACCCAGCAAAGGACACATGCCACCAATGATTCAAGGCAGTAACAACACGCAAAGTTGGGTGGGGGGGGGGGGGGGGGGGGGGGGGGGGGGGGGGGGGGGGGGCGGGGGATGTTGGCAGTCCGGGGTGCAGTGAGGAAAGCCCACCTGCTGGGTTAAGTGACCAATGCCAACATGGTACTCACCCTTCCTGAGGGTGCCAAGTCCCCAGGAACTGATGGCCTACATCCCACGGTCTTAAAGGAAGTGGTAGCGGAAGTAGTGAATGCATTGGCTATAATATTCCAAAATTCCCTGGATTCTGGAAAGGTTCCAGTGGATTAGAAAAATGCTTATATAATGCCCTTATTCAAAAAAGGGGGGAGGCAGAAAGTAAGAAACTATGGACCAGTTAGTTTAACATCTGTCATTGGGAAATTGTTGGAATCTGTTATTAAGGAAATAGTAATGGGCCATTTGAAACGTCAGAATGCAATCCATCAGAGTCAGCATGGTTTTATGAGGAGTAAATCATGTTTGACTAATTTGCTGGAGTTCTTTGAAGATGTGACAAGCAAAGTGGATAATGGGGATCCTGTAGATGTAGTATATCTGGACTTCCAGAAGGCCTTTGATAAGGTGCCGCACAAAAGATTAATACACAAGATAAGATCACACAGAGTTAGGGGTAATATATTAGCTTGGATAGAGGATTGGCTAACCAACAGAAAACAGAGACCTGGGATAAATGGGTCTTTTTCTGGAATGGCAAGCTGTAACTAGCGGGGTGCCACAGGGTTCAGTCCTTGGGCCCCAACTATTTACAATCTATGTTAATGACTTGGATTCAGGGATAGAAGGTACTATAGCTAAATTTGCAGATGACACCAAAATAGGTGGGAAAATAAGTTGCTATGAAAAAATAAGAAATTTACAAATGGATATGGACAGGTTAGGTGAATGGGCCAAAATTTGGCAGATGAAGTTTAACATGGATAAAAAGGCAA
Organism: Carcharodon carcharias; assembly: GCF_017639515.1. Classification (NCBI taxonomy): domain Eukaryota; kingdom Metazoa; phylum Chordata; class Chondrichthyes; order Lamniformes; family Lamnidae; genus Carcharodon; species Carcharodon carcharias. The sequence continues at coordinate 106,619,470 of NC_054475.1, forward strand.
CTTATTATTTAAATGGAGAGAAACTTCAGATTGCTTCAGTGCAGAGGGAGATGGGTGATCTTGTGTATGAATCGCTGAAAGCTAGTATGCAGGTACAGCAGGTAATAAGGAAAGCAAATGGAATGTTGGCATTTGTTACTAAAGGAATAGCTTATAAAAATAGGGAAGTGTTGTTGCAACTGTACAAGGCATTGTGAGACTGCACCTGGAGTACAGTGCAGTTTTGGTCCCCTTCCTTGAGGAAAGATGTAGTTGCACTGCGGGCGATTCAGAGGAGGTTCACTAGATTGATTCCAGAGATGTGGGGCTTGTCATATGAGGAGAGATTGAGCAGTTTAGGCCTATACTCGCTAGAGTTTAGAAGAATGAGAGGAGATTTAATTGAGGTATATAAGAAGCTGAAGGGGATAGACAAAGTAGACGTGGAATGGATGTTTCCCATTTTCGGCATTCTAGTACGAGAGGCCATAGTTTTAGGCTCATGGGTCATGGATTTAAATCAGAAATGAGGAGGATAAACTTTTCTCAAAGGGTCGTGAATCTGTGGAATTCACTATCTCAGAGCGCAGTGGATGCCGGGAGGCTAAATAAATTTAAGGAGGAGATTGACAGATTTTTAATTAGTAATGGGTTGAAAGGTTATGGGGAGAGGATGGGAAATTGGAGTTGAGGCTGAAATGAGATCAGCCATGATCATATTGAATGGTGGGGCAGGCTCAAGGAACTGAATTGCCTACTCCTGCTCCTAGTTCTTATGTTCTTATGACCTGAGCGCAACAGGTCGTTGAACTGCTTGCGACACTGGATCCAGGTGTGCCGCACCACGTTGCTGGTGCTCACCACCTCCGCCACCTCCTCCCAGGCATGTTTTGTCATGTGGGAGGCCTCCTCCCCCTCCCATCCTGGGGCATGAGGACCTCCCGCAGTGCTGCCACCTCCTCCTGGAAGGCAGCAAGGCAATCATCAGAAAGACAAGGGGCACAGTGCCCCCCGCCCTACCCTCCTGCCTGGCCTGCTCACCAGCAGCTCCTTCCACTGGCCATGATTCGCAGCCTTAGAAAGGCTGCAGCAACCTTTGAAAACAGGCTGCCAGGTCGCCATTGGACCCAGCGGTCATTGCAGTTCTGCTGCCGTCCGCCCATTCCCGCTGTCCTCGGGAGCCGCGATTCACGCTGGGCGGGCCTTAATTGGCCCGCCCGCATAAAATGGTGGCAGCGACCTGATCGCGGGAGGCCATCGGGCCCACGCCCGCTCACGCTCGCTCCCGCTCCACCTGCCTGACAGGCAGAAAATTCTGCCCCAGTAGATTTTCTTGGAAGGAGTTGGTGGATAGGCTGAGTGGTTTCCCCTCCTCTATGTTTGTTTTAGCGATGTGGTACAACCTTCAGAACTTGGGGAATTAGGGAACAAAATAGCCAGAGAACAATTTATTCAACTGTATGTGGCATAGTGTGTCACAATCTGCTGCCGCCATATATGTTGAGGATCTCGATATAGACCTCAAGGGATCTGTCTCTATGCTATCTATACTAAGTAAGATATAAAGAGTGACAAGTGTTCTGGTCGAACAAAGCATCTGAAGTTTATTACTAGCAACAACTATGTACAGCTCTGCACAGGCCTTGATCTGGCCTCAGTCCTTAAAGTTACATAGGCTGGATACTTGACTGTATACCTGACTCATAAGATGTAGATAGAGCCTTGTTGATACAGGGTCACAGGCATCACAGTGAGCAATTGCAACATAGAGCATAGGCAATAGTGAGCATCTAACATGGAGGCTGTACTTTTATACTCCAGCCTTACACATTGTGATGTCAAAGTGATGTTACTATGTCGCCGGCATAGGAACGGTGGGCTGAGTGGCTTCTTCCTGTGCTATATCATTCCACTATTTATAATGTAACTCGTATGCAGAATCAGGCAATTGATAAATTCTAAAGTCCCACTGTGATTATATCATAACCAATTAGAATATCTTCCAGTAGTTTTGTCATTTTTTATATACATGTGATGGAGGATATATAGTAGCTTGCTGATGCAGCAATTGCTTAACAGGTGGCAAGTTTTCAACTCCACTATATGTATACATTATTGCACACATGTTCAGTATGTATGTATTGCTGGAAAGTTGCTGATTGGCTTAGTTCAGTGCAATTTGCATGATTGCTTTGCACCTGTGATGAACTATTTAAAAGGCGAGTTTGCTGTAATTAATGCCAAGCTAAGGTTCATTCCAAAAGAATTACTCTACTAGGAGCACTAAACAGAGAATAAAGTTACTGTACAAATGTTCAAAGACAATTGGGCTCTAAATAGGTGCAGCTTCAGTAAGAACAACTCCTTGGAAAGAAAAAATGTTGTTTAGTCTGGTCTCCATAAGCACCGCAAAGTAAATTTGATGGTCACAGAAATATGATAATTAACAAAGTGAATTTAAGATTTATCAAACAGTATTAGTGATAGTTTGGGATTTATGCTGTGCAAATTTGAGAAATAGGAGCAGACTTAGACCATTCAGCCTGTTGATTCTATTCTTATTTTTGGTGTTCAATATGATCTTGGCTGAACTTCTGCCGCAACTTCACCTTCCCATCCACTTCCCATATCTCTTGATTCCCTGTCTATCCCTATCTTAAAAATACACAACTATGGAGGATTTACACCCACTCCAGGGGAGACAATTCCAAAGATTCATAACCCTTTGAGTGAAGAAGTTTCTTCTCTGATTAATTGCTTATCCTGATACTGTGCCCACATGTTCTAGATTCCCCAACAGGAGAAGCAACCTTTCAGTGTCTACCCTGTTAGGCCTCTTCAGAATCTTCTATGTTTACATAAGATCACTTCTCATTCTTCTAAACTTCAGAGAGTATTAGCCCAATTTACTCAGCCTTTCATCATGGGACAAACCTCATCCCAGGGACCAATCTGCTGAACTTTCGCTGTACAACCACCAAAGCAAATACATCTTCCCCTAAAATATGGAGACCAAAACTGCACACAGTACTCCAGGTGTGGTCTCACCAAAGCCCAGTATAATTATAGCAATGTTTCCTTATTTTGTACAGCAATACTCTTGTAAAAAAAACCAACATGCCACTTACTTTCTTAATTGCTTTCAATACCTGCTTGTTATCTTTATGTACCTTGTACAAGAACACCTACCTCTCTCTAAGTATCAATATTTAGAAATTTTACATCTTTTAAAACACATTCTGTTTTCTTTTCTTACTGCCAAAATGAATAACCTCACACTTCCTCATATTATACTCCATCTGTTATCTTGTTGCCCCATCACTTAACCTGTCTATATCTCTTTGCAGCCTCTTTGTATCCTCCTATGGGTTACTTTCCAACCTAGGTTTGTATCATCAGCAAACTTAAATACATTACTCTCTGTATCTTTGTATAAGTCATTAATATAGATTGTAAATAGCTGAGGCTCCAACTCTGATCTCTCTGGCACTCCGCTAGTAATGGCCCACTAAATATACAGTATATATATTACATGTATTCTTTTGTGTGGCATCTTTTCCGACAATACTACATCTACTGGTTCCCCATTAGCTACCCAACAAGTTACATTTTCAAAAAACTAATAAATTTCTCAAACATGATTTCCTTTTGTAAAACCATGTTGACTTTGTGTGATCATACTTTGATCTTCAAAGTAAATTGTTACAACTTCCTTAATAATAAATTCTAATGTTTTCCCAGTGTATGATATCAGGCTAACTGACCTGTAGTGCCCTGTTTTCTCTCTCCCTCCTTTCCTGAATTGTGTTGTTACATTTGCTAACTTACAATTTGCTGGGAGAATTCTAGAATCTAGGACATTTTGCAAAATCATAAGCAGTGTGTACACTATGTCTGTTATAATCTTATCATTCTGAAATGGTCCTTCTTATCTGTTGGCTCTAGACATGGTGCTTGGTTACTGGATGGACTGTAGTCATACCCTGGTACTTGATTAACATTTGTTTATTAGTACTGCACCTAAACAGTAGATATGTTGCTCCTGAACATGGTGTTCCAAACCTTCTCTCTCTCTCGAGTTTCTAACACATGACCGACTGATATCAGTGATACATCATTATTTATGTCGCACTTTAGCATACCCCTTCAGTTAATTCTACCTCTCCTGAAGTATATTATCCATTTTCATCAACAGTATGAAACTATATCTTTAACCAATTACATTGCATTTCCATAACTCCCTTTTACAACTACAGATTCTAACCAACTCCAACTCCTACTCTTCCCCCTCCCCAAGTCACAGATGTGAGGGATTCAATCTCCTAAAATATTCTCACCCCTTATGGAAGGTGTCTTGGAGATATGAAAGCTTTCTTCTGCATCTTGGAGGGAATCATCATCACCAAAATGGGACAGCAATTTAGCAGCATTGCTGGAAAGCAGAGTGTAGGTTTCAGAACTACTAAACTGCAAAGACGACAAAGACATTTGAACAAAAGACTGACCCAAGAGAGAAGGCTGAAGAGAATCAAATTTGGACCCCCTGGGGTTAGAAGAGATGAACTCAGGATTCTCTGAGGAACTTCTAGCTCCCTTGAAGCACACGGGGAAAGACATTTAGAAGACAAATCATCTTCAACTCCAGGGAAGACTGCCAGAGCCATATCATTCATTGCTGCATCAAAGACTGAAAAGGGTATCGGAGGTCTGAGATTCCAATGAAGCTGGATGACAAAATTTTTAAAAATCCATAAAATTCCTGTTAGCCTTTGAGAAAAAGGAGAAGAGGTGATTTTTCAATGATATTTCGGAAGGACTGTCTACTTTCTGTAGGCAATGGTAAGAGAGCCACACTTTTCTCTGTGTCAGACTGTTCCGCTCTGGGCAATGGTAAGAATTGTTGAGGATATGGAGACAAGACAGCACCATATTTTGCCACGGGACGAATTTCAACAACAGAATGAAGACAAATTTCCTGCAGACAAATAACTCAGAGACAAGATTGCTGTACAGGATCCTGCACCTTCAGAAGTGCTAAAGATTCTGCCATTGCTTCTGAGCTGACATTGGCTCTAACGTGAAGAAGATTTTCTGCTGGGACTGAAGTATGGGTGTCAATTGACTTCTGCCCCTGGAGCCACCAGCTCTTTGGCGGTATGATCCTCTATGGACTCTGACATGGAATCAGGCAAGGTGTTCTCTGTGGAAGATTCTTCATGGACAATGAGAGTTATACTAGGCAATACATTGGTAGGTTCAGTGGAACAAAGATCTGAATGCTGCTCAGCCACTAGAAGCCCAGCTGACTCCTCCAAAAAGGCACTATATGCTGTATCTATCAATTGGAAAGAGGGACCAAAACCTAGGGCTGCAACCTCCAACAGATAACTCAGTGCTGCAATGGCTTCTTCCTCATCACTTTCATCTGTAAAGAGACAATTCAGGCCCAGCAGGTCTTCAAGTGGATGCACACCGCCTGATGCAGTGCCTTCTGTATTCGTAACATCTGGTCTAACTTCATGAAAAACTGGGAGATTCATAACTTCAATCTCGACCCGAGGTCTAGTGGATGGCGTCTCTGTGAAAGAAAAGAACTTGCTGCTGATCATATAAACTTGCTCAGCTGCTGTAGGCTGAAGTTCCACTGCTTCTAAATAAAAGGTTGAAGATTATTCCATGAGCGATGTCAAGTTCTTCAAATGCTGGGCATCATCTGTTTTTCCAGATTGCCTAGAAGTGTGCCAACATCACCACTCAATAAGGATATGCATTGATTGTGAACAATAAAGAGAGAATCAATGATCTGTCGCTCCTTGCAGTGAAGAGAAGCAATAATTCTGCCTTGAATTGAAAGGTCATTGCCGCCTGGACCTTGTAATTTGATATTTGATGGATGAAGGGGTATTGGCTGAAGCCAGTTGAGATCATCTGCTAGTATGCTGATGCCAGCTCCAGTATCAATTTTAAAGTTGACACCGAAGCCTTTAACTTGCACTGTAACTGACCAATAGTTTGAATTAAGACCATTAACTTCTCTTAGAAACTCTAATTATGTCTTTGTTTTGATTTCCAATTTTTTGGATGAAGTGTGTTTCATAAATATTTTCTTGTCTTCTGCCGTGATTAAAGTTATTGAATTTGCAGATACACTTGAAATGTCCAGTTTTGCCACACTGGAAGCATTCTGTGCCCCCTGCTGGGCAGTCCTGGGTCTGTGTTGATTCTTTGCACCACAATGCAAGCATCTCAAAATGGCTGCTGGTGTGGAGTTTCTTGCCCTATCAGTTTGATGGGCTTCCTTATGGATGGGGCCACTACCCATGGCCCTACCCAATCAATGAAACTTTGGAGTCCCGCTGAGTTATAGCTTGATTAAGTGCTCTAAGGTCTCGTGTACTGGACTGCTTGATCTAAAGTAAGGTCATCTCTGGTCTGCAAAAAGTCAGAGAGTTTCATCTCGGACGCCCTCGATTATGCTGTCATGGATTAGGTCATCCTTCAGCACCCCATATCCATTAGAACTAGGCAATATAGGTCAGTTAGAAATAATTCAATTGATTCCCCAGGTCGTTGCAACCTAAAACATGCTTGTTCTATAACTAAGTTTCTCTTCGGGCTAAAATAGGTGTCAAAGGCTTTGAGAATGGTTTCAAAGTCCACAATGGACTTCCTCACTCCCTGTATCATGAGAATGTCATTTGCTACTGGACCTACAGTATAAAGAAAGGAACTGACTTGATGCTTCTGCTCTTTAGCACAAAGACCTGATGCTACTCGATATGAAAAGAAATTATGTTTCTATAACACCCACTGCTGGCCTCTGTGCAGACTCTTGAGACAGTCAAATGGGTGGGGTAGGGGCAGGGACTGCTCACCAGGTATGGTCGTTGTTACCTCTCGCCAGCTTGCCTCCTCCTTTCATCGAGTTGTAAGTACAAGCTGCTATTTTCCTTCACTCTGTGGTTTCTTTGATAACACAAATGTATTTTTTACATTGATGTCTTCACTGCTGCCACCATGTTCTGAGATGGTCCTTCTTATCTGTGGACTCAGGGCAACGTACTTGGTTACTGGACAGACTGTCGTCATACTCTGGTACTTGCTTAACACTTGTTTATTAGTACTACATCTAAACAGTTTAGAGAATAGAAATAAAATCAAAATACTGCAGATGCTGAAAATCTGAAAGATAAACAAAAAATGCTGGAAAAACTCAGCAGGTCCAGCAGCATCTGTGGAGAGAGAAACAGAGTTAACATTTCGCGTCCATATGACCCTTTTTCAGAGCTGAAGAGAAGTGGAAATGTGATGAAAGTTACATTGTTTAAGGGGGGACGGGGCAGGTGGAGCTGGATAGAAGGCAAGCGATAGGTGGGGACAAAGAAGGGATTGACAAACATATCATGAACTAAAGGACAAAGGGAATGTTAATGGTAGTGTTTAGTGTTTAAAAAGGTGTTGATAGTGGCATAAAGAAAGCAGAATGTGATAGTAGCAGAACAAGGGTAACATTGTGTGAAAGAACAACATGGAACAAGTAACAGATGGCCCTGTAGGGAATGGGATGGGGGCGGGGGTGATGGTGCCGAAAAAGGATAGAAAATGGGATAGAAGGGATGATAAAAGGGGGAATAAAAATAAACATAAGTGGATAAAAAATAAAAATGAATGTAGAGAAAAGGGGATTAAAAAAAAGGGGTGAGGATGGAGGAGAGAGTTCATGGTCTGAAATTGTTCAACTCAATGTTAAGTCCAGGAGGCTGTAAAGTGCCTAATCAGAAGATGAGGTGCTGTTCCTCCAGTTTGCGTTGGGCTTCACTGGAACATTGCAGCAGGCCAAGGACAAACATGATGGCACGAAAGCAGGATGGTGTGTCGAAATGGAAGTGACCGGAAGATGACCGGTGAAGAGAATAGGAATGTTGTTCTTGAGTGCAGTGTTCCAACCTCTCTCTCTCTCTCTCTATCTCTCTCGAAAGGGTCTGACACAGGATAGTCTGATATGTCAGTGACATGTCATCATCTATGTCATACATTAGCATATGGCTTCTGTTAACCCTTTATCCTACACTAAGGATGTAGCCATTAGATCCTAGGGATTTGTCAGCTTTTAACATTTTAAGTTTCTGCAATACTTTTTCACTACTGATATTAATCACCTTAAATTCCTCGCTTTTATTAGCTCCTTGATTACCCTCTTTTACTGGATTGTGATTTGTGATTTTCTATTGTGAAGCCAGACACAAAGGGTGGAATTGTTCCAGATTTGCACAAAGTGCGGTAGCAGGACGTTTTACTCACCAGCCGCAATGGTAGCTTTTTGCGCTGTTTCGTCCCGTTCCTGGCACGTCCAACCTCATTAATAATGCATTCCTGGGAAACACGCCGGATCGCTGGTGGGACTGCCTCTGATTCTCCTGCCCTGCCATCACCTCAGGCTTTAGTAATCTGGGCGCCATATTTAAAGTGTGCCCCTGCACAGAGCTAGCTCTCTCTAAGGGATTGGAAGCTGCTACAAAGTCATGGCTGCCAAAAGGAGGTAACATGCTGCCCCCAAGTTTAGTCACGCCTCCCTTGGGACATAGTGGAGGCCCACCATGAAGTCCTCTACCCACAGTCTGGATGAAGACCAACAAGCAAGGTCACCAGTCAGCATGGGAGGCGGTGGCAGCGGTGGTCAGCCCTGCAAAAGAGGACAGCCACCCAGTGCCAAAAGAGCATGACTTATCTCTTCCGTTCTGCAGGGTAAGTCACTTTTCTTATCACTCTCAACTCACACACTCACAAACTCATCACACATCCACAGGGATCTTACTGCCAGTTCAAGGGACATTCACTCTCTCACACTCACCTTCATCTGTCCTGAGGATCGTGTCCTCATCACGTCCATGCACCACTCAGCATTCACACATACCAGGCATCCTTCTCATCTGGCCTAACAGGCAGCCTGCTTACAGTCTATCCTTCTGTGTTCATGCAGGACAAGCTGGCACACAACAAAAGGGAGAGGTCGCAGACTAGTGGAGGAATGCCTGACATCATGGCCCTCACAGACCTTGAAAATAGAGTCATCTTGCTGGTTGGCGATGATCTGGACCATTCGTGTGCTGACAGTGAGGTCGGCGGTGCTCAAACCAAGTGAGGATCCAGCAGCACAACATCCATTAAACAACCATGCTGTGAGTGAGTTCCCCTGTTTCGCAGTCCCCTGCCATGCACTAATTACCTCTCCTTGCTTTCGCAGGCACATCTGGGAAGCAGCCGAGACAGTCCAAGAGCCAGGTCCTCAACTCAAGATCAAAAGACACCTCAGAAGAAGAATCTGATGACACCCTCCTTGAAGACCCACCACAGCGCTCACCCACACCCTCCATCAGCAGAGAGGCACACACAGAGAGGGACATAGCTCTAGAGTAGCTGTGGGGTCACAATCTGGCAAGCACATTGCACTGTCTGATCCACAGCAGGTGGCGGCAGGGAGTTCCCAGGTTTCCAGAATTCGGAGGACTGCTGAAAACTAGAAATCTGCTGAATCTGAGTCAGGTGAGGAACCTCTGGGCTCGGTCACACCTCAATTACTGGACAAGCAACAGCAAACGTGGGAACATCAGGAAGGGATGTCCGCTGCATACCTCAGATTGCAAGGCATGGTGGAGGAATCCGTCCACCTTCAGTCTGAGGTGGTAGTGCCGGCATACCAGCGCACCAAGATCAACACTGGTAGGATGGCAGCCGCCATGGTGACCTTGGTACAGGATATTGGTCCTGCACGGCTCCATTGCTGATGCCATAGTTGGCCTCCAACAGTGTCAATGCAAGAGGGGTACGGGGCAGCTTCCCCTTCTCCTCAAGGAGTCAGCCAGTAGCTCTCAGGCACCTGTAGGGAGGATCAGCAGGTGCACACCCTGGGGCCATCCACCCAGGTGACTCCAGGAGTGTCCAGCATATCCGAATCCTCTCTTCCTGTGACCCCAGCAGCTTGAGCGCCACAGGCCAAGGAGGGTGCCGCTGCCACACAGCAGAATCCCGAAAGCAGGCCAGAGCCCTCCAGGTCTCGGCTTTCCAGGGGAGACCTGTCAAGGTCAGTAGGCTGCCTCCACCTCTGCTTTGGATGTTGGAGGAGCACCAAGATGTAGCGGCAGGTTTAAGAAGGTTGAAAGGATGTAACTCTTTCGAGTACAAACATGTTTCCATCTGTTTCAGATGAAGTTACATTGTTTCATAGTTTGCTATTGTGAGATTTGAACTCTTGATAATCTTTTAAATGAAAAACAAATCAACAAAATTAGGATAAATCAGGAACAGCCCCTAATTCAGGTCAGCTGAAAAACCAAGAACAAAGTTTAAAGGAAACTTACAAACTTTAAATCAAAATGTAATTAAAGGGATCAACAAAACACCCCAGTCCCCGCGGTGCCCACCGAGCACGGAAGGCCTCGAGAGTGCCAGCAGACACCGCGTGCTCCTTCTCCAGGGACATCCGGCAGCGAACGTAGCCACGGAAGAGGGACAAACAATCGGGCGGGACTCCCCCGTCGATCGCCCGCTGCCTGGACCTGTTAATGGCCAACTTGGCCAGGCCCAGGAGCAGGTTTACGAGGAGGTCCTCCTCCTTCCCGACCCCCTTCCGCACCGGATGCCCATAGATCAGGAGCGTGGGGCTGAAGTGCAAACAAAACACCAATAAAAGGTTTTTCAAATAACTAAAAAGGGAGTGCAGCCTACAACACCCTACGTATACATGGTCCACGGACTCCACAAGACCGCAAAAAGGGCACGTGTCTTGAGAGTCCGTGAACCTATGCATCCTCTTATTATAAGGGACTGCTGCATGCAACACCCTCCAACCCAGGTCCCCGATAGAAAGGGGGAGGACACCTCCGTAGAGGGCCTCCCATCGGGGGCCTCCACCACCGGACGGCAACAAGGCACGCCAGGGCGTGTCCGGTCGACGGACAAGGGCGAGAAAATGGAAGGTGTGCAGCAGCAGTCCGTACAAAAAGCCCCTCTTTGCCGTGCCAAAAGGCACAGAGGGCATGTCCCCAAGGCGGCTCATATTGCGGGGCACCAGCACCCGAGGGAGGGTTCGGGGCTTGGGGCCAATGTGGAATTCCGTCCGAACAGGGGAACGCTCAGACGGAAGACCACCGCGCACCTGGGCCACCTCAAGACCCAAAATAACGTCGGGTCCGAGCACGACCGTTCTCAGGTCTTGGATGGCATCGGCTGCGACCTGGACACTCACAGACGCGCGTCGCGCCAACTCCTGCGGGAGCATCCAGCCCAGCCCTCCGCCACCTAGCACGTCCTCGATCCTGGTCACCCCTGCGGCCACAGCCCTCCTCTCCGCCAACCACTGAAAAGGACGGAGGGGCGGATTCCTGAGCAGCAGCTCTCTGACGATAGCCGCTACTCCTGACGGGGGAGAGCTGCGTCGCGAGGCGACCACTTTCCAGACTTTGATCAGGTCCTGGTAAAAGACGGGCAACGCCTGCAAGGAGCCACCGAGGCCCAGCTGTTCTATAAACAGGAGCTGCACGTCATAATTCAGGCCGTGCACCTGACGGAAGAAATACGTCATCAGGGCACACCATCTAGGAGGAGGCTCGACGTAGAGGTATCGCTGCAGTGTCTGAAGGCGGAAAGTCGCCACCTGTGTGCGTAGGCACACTAGCGCCTGACCACCCTCCCTAAGCGGGAGACTCAGAACCTCGGCAGCGACCCAGTGCAATCTTTTGTCCCAGAAGAAGTCGACTAACAATCTCTGGATTCTTGTGACAAAGTCCGGGGGAGGGGTCAAAGTGACCAGCCGATACCACAACATGGCGGCGATCAGCTGGTTTATGACCAGAACTCGACCTCGGTAAGATAGCACTTGGAGTAGCCCTGTCCAGCGCCGCAGGCGAGCGGTGACTTTCGTCTCCAGTTCCTGCCAGTTTGCCGGCCAGGATTCCTCAGCAGGGCAGAGATGGACCCCCAGGTAGAGGAGGCTGGTCCTGCTCCAGGTGAAAGGCCTAAGCTCCTCGGGTAGGGGATCCATCTGCCACTGACCGACCAGGAGTCCAGAACATTTACCCCAGTTGATCCTGGCAGAAGAAGCGGCAGAGTAGACCTCCTGGCACTCGCGCATCCTCCGCAGGTCAGCCGGGTCACTAAACATAAGGAGCACGTCATCGGCGTAAACCGAAAGGACCACCCCGATGCCCGGCCCGCGCAGAACCAATCCCGACAACCTCCTCCGCAAGAGGCGCAGGAAAGGCTCCACGCAAATAGAATACAACTGGCCAGACAGGGGGCAGCCCTGACGTACCCCTCTCCCAAAGCGAAGGGGCGCCGTCAGGGACCCGTTAACCTTCACTAGACACTCCGCGGCGGTGTACAGAAGTCGGATCCGGGCGACAAAATGCGTCCCGAACCCGAAAGCTCGCAGAGTTCCGAGTAAGTATTCGTGATCCACCCTGTCGAACGCATTCTCCTGATCGAGAGACAGGAAGGCGCTCGACAGACCAGCCCTCTGGGAATGGTGGATGATGTCCCGGACCAGATGGATGTTATCATAAATGGTGCGGTCCGGGACGGTGTAGGACTGGTCAGGGTGGATCATGTGGTCCAGCACGGTGCCGAGCCGAGAAGACATGGCTCGGGCGAAGATTTTGTAGTCCGTGCTGAGGAGGGAGACCGGGCGCCAGTTTTTAAGAAGGCGGAGATCCCCCTTCTTCGGCAGCAGGGCAATCACGGCCCTGCGCCACGAAAGGGGCATCTCCCCGGTAGCAATGCTCTCCCCCAGGACCCCCGCGAAGTCGCTCCCCAAGACGTCCCAGAACGCCCTGAAGAACTCCACGGTCAGCCCATCTAGTCCCGGGGTTTTGCCCCTAGAAAGACCGTCGAGTGCGCCGGTCAGCTCCCCCAGACTTATAGGGGAGTCGAGCTTTCCGGCGCACTCCGGGCCGACCTGCGGCAGGTCCTCCCACAAAGCTCTGCAAGCTTCCTCACTGGACGGATCCGGAGAGAAAAGGGCAGTGTAGTAATCTCGGGCAATGGCCCTGATGCCCTCCGGATCCGAGACAAGGGATCCGTCGTCGGCCAGCAGCGTAAAGAGCTGCTTACGGACCCCGTGCCTTTTTTCCAGTGAGTAGAAGAAGGGAGAGCCACGGTCCATCTCCTTAAGGAAACAGATCCGCGACCTCACGAACGCGCCCCGAGACCCGACCAGTTGCAGGTCCCGCAGCGCGCCCTTCTTCTCATCGTACACCGACCGCAGGGCTGGGTCCGCGTCGGGCTGACGGAGACGTGCCTCCAGGTCGAGCACCTCCTTCTCCAACTCCTCGACCCTGGATTTGCGTCTCTTTGTCGACCCCTTCGCGTACTCTTGACAGAAAACTCCGATGTGAGCTTTGCCCACGTCCCACCATAGCCTCAAGGAGGGGAAGCCTCCCCGCTTCCTTCTCCAGCCGGCCCAGAAGCGACGGAACGAGTCCAGGAACCGCTGGTCTTCCAACAACAGGTTATTAAAATGCCAGTACGCGGACCCCGTCCGAGCGCAGAACGAAGTGAGCTCCGCCCACACCAGACGGTGGTCCGTGCACGGAACCTGCTGTATAGAAGCAGCCGGAACGCAGGACACGTACGCCTTCGAAACGTAAAGGCGGTCGAGTCTGGACGCTCCGACTCCAGGTGACACAAAGGTGAACAGGCTGGAGTCAGGATGGAGATTTCGCCAGACATCCACTAAGTCGAAGGACCTGACCAGGTCCCGCAACTTACTCACACCTCGCGTGCAGTGCGGGGTACCGTGACGGTCCCGGACCCCGAGGGTGCAATTGAAATCCCCCCCGAGGACGATGCACTCGCCAGCGTTGATGGAGCCGAGATGAGTGGACACTTCTTCAAAGAAGCTCGCTTGCTGCTGCGTGCCCAGGGGAGCGTACACATTCACAAAGTGAAGCACCGCCCCCCCCAGACGCACAGTCAGGTGCAGCAACCGGCCTGGCACCGGCTCCTTGACCCCCAAGATCTCCGGCTGAAAATGCGGGGCCAACAAGATAGCCACCCCGCCAGAATTGGAGGTTAGGTGACTCATGTAGACCCCCCCTCGCCACTCCAGGAGGCACGTGGCTTCGTCTCCCGGAACGGTATGGGTTTCTTGCAGGAAGCACAACGCATACTTCCCGTCCCTGAGGACCGAGAAGTTCTGGAACCTGCGCTGTGCGGCCCTGCTGCCGCGGATGTTGAGGCTGGCTATAGTCGTCTTCATTGTCAAAGGTACATCAAATCTTCACCTTAAGTCATTAAAAAGAAGAAGAGGACTTTTTAGTCCTTCCTCTCCTTCAGGAGCCCAGCGAGAAACGTTTGGACCCTCCGCCGCGCGTTCCTATCCAACTCAGGAGACTTGAGAGCCTCGCGAGTGGACCAGAACACCAGCGGAAAAGAATGCCACCAGTCCAAGGCCAACTGAACCCTGTCTCGGCGACCGCGATGACTCGCCAAAAAGTCCCAGAGTTCCCTTGGGGGGATGAGGGGGGAGTCAGTGGAGGGCACCAGGGGATCCACCGCCTCGCTTGAGAGCGACTCAGCGTAATCTCCAGCGCTCACCACGGACACCCCGTCCTCCTCCAGGTCGTCTCCTCCAGCTTCCGACCCCTCCCCCGCATTGAGTACGGGGGCTGATTCGGAGCTGCCAGCTGGCTCTATCTGTGCCTCGATCCCACCCCCAGGATCAAGGCCAGAGGGGTCCTCTCTGGTCTCCTCTAAACGTTTTGGGTCAGAGGGCAGCGGCAGTTCTGATGCCCGCTCTCCTCCCGGCACCGGGTCGTCCGGGGAGCTCAGGCCAAGCTCCTGACCTAAAACTAGGACGCCCGGTGCTAAGGTTTGGGAGGGAGCGGGAAGGCCTTCCTTTTCGCCGCCACCCAATGACCCGTTGACATTTTTTAAATTTTGAAAGTTGCAGTCCCCCGATGAGCCAGAAGGTACCTCGGGGGTATCGAGGGTCTCTGAGTCGGGCACCACCTCAAGGGAGGTGCCTTCAGTGACCCCCGAGGGGCCCTGTTCAGGGGACTGCAGCAGGTTGACAGGGGTAACAGTGGTGGGAGTCGGTGCAGGGGTTTTGAGTTCCCCCAGAGGACAGGGTGAGATTTTACTTGGCGGAGACGCCACCACCTCTTCATCGGGGGAAGGGACACACCCAACTTCTTCAGTTTGGGCATCACCCACCTCCTCCTCCGAAGCGTGACATCTCTTCCGAGTCAGGCTGGGGGCTAGGGAGACCTCCCTTTCCGAGGCCCCCTCCTCCTTGTCCAGCCCTCCCGGACACTCCACCCTCTGGGTTTTGGGTGTCAGATACCCCGGCTCGGGGTCCCGCGTCTTTTCCCCGCCGGCCCCGGGAGCACGCGCAGAAACGACGCCGGGGCCGGATGATGTCTTTTCCCCCGAGCCGGTGCTTGCAGGTGTTTGGGGGTTTTGGGGCGTTTCAGGGGCCGCCTCCAGGTTGCGGGTCTTCCTCCGCGCCTTCTTACGGCGCGGGGGCTCTCCCCCCGCCTCACCGGCAGCCGAGATGGCAGTGGCCGCCGGCGTCGCTTCCCCTTGCGGGGAGGGAGATGGAGTGGTGGCGGTGGGAGGAGGGGCGGTGCCAGCCGTGGCCGCTTGGGTGGGGCTCGTGGCCTTGGAGGCGGGGCAGTTCTTCCTCATGTGCCCCGCCTCCTTACAAGCATGGCACCGCACGCCCTCCACGGTCCAGAAGACCCGATAGGCGGTCCCCTCAAAATTGATAATGAAGGCCCCCTCCAGGCACTCCTCCCGGGCCAAGCGGACAAATACCTGGCTCCGGAAGGAGTACACATGGCGGAGGGCCGAGTCTTTGAGGCCAAGCAGGATTGGTGCAACCCCCGACCTGACCTCCCCCAGTTTATTAAGGTGGGGGAGGAGGAGCTCACTGGATAGAATAGGCGGGACGTTTGAAATAATAATTCTCTGGGCGGTGGCCTCAAGGGGATCCACCGCCAGAAAAGTCCCGCCCACAGTGAGTCCTTTTTGCAGGGCGAGGCGCACCGCCCGCTCGGACCTCAAGAAGAATATGGCCTTCCCATACATTTTAGAGGCCGCGACAATGGCTGAGGGGCCGACGACCCCAGCCATAGCCTTTACGCAGGCCTCTATTGTCATTTCAGGGTGAGCATAGCTCTTTACCCCAAGGGCCCTGGTGAGGAGGCGGAAAGGTGACAGGGCAGCGGGAGCAGCTGGAGCCGCAGAAGCAACCACCCCCGCATAAGTTTTCTTTTTTTGAGGCCCTGCCACCGGTGACAAAACCGCCTCCACATTAGCCCTCGAGGGCCCGGCCACAGGCGATTGTGAATTGGCCTTAGGGCCAGAGCCACGCCCACCCCGGGAAGGATTGGCCATTTTGTTTTTTTCTTTTTATATATTTTTTTATATATATAGGGAGGAAAGGGGGTGGGGGAGAGAGGTAGAAACAACCTCCCCTCTTTTAGGCAGGAGAGGAGAGGAGGGAGAGGAGTAAAAGACAGGGAGGCACAGGAGGGAAAGAGGTAAATGTCCAGGTGGGTGTCCTCGATGGTGGATGGACAGTGGGTGGGGGCCTGATGTTCTTCAGGCAGGGGGAGGCGATGTCTTCACCAGCTATTGCTGGCCTTACTGGGAAAAGGGCTGGGTTGGGGGGGAGGGGTGGCAGAAAGATGGTTTCAGCACATACACACACCCTCCCTCTCTTCCTTCCCCAACTCCTCTGGCAGTCTTCTTGCCTCCCCCTACAAAACACAGTCCTTAATTGCCCCCACCTTAAACAAAAATACACAGTTCAGACACCCACCTAGGATGTTGTTTTTCAACTCAGTCCTGGCCTCCTGGCCTTCCTGTCCTGTAGCAACAGTTCTCTTCTCTCCCTCTCTCTCCTTTAGCAGCACTGGAGGAGCAGCAGCAGAAGCAGCAGCAGCACACAGCAGAAGCAACAACCCCAAAGGCAGCAGCAGAAACAGTTGAAACACTGAGGAGCAGCAACACCAACACCACACACCTTCTCTCCTCAGTATCAGGAAACCAACTGAATCCACAATTACCTCCACGAGATCGTTAAGAAAATGAACTCTTGATCTGGGGGTTACAAACCCAGTACCATAACCATTTGGCCATTTAGGCCAAGCTGCTATTTAGGCCAAGCCCACTAGATGTAACTCTTTTGAGTAAACCTGTTTCCATCTGTTTCAGATGAAGTTACATTGTTTCATAGTTTGCCATTGTGAGATTTGAACTCTTGATCTTGGGGTTACAAACCCAGTACCATAACCACTTGGCTATTTAGGCCAAAAATGTAACTCTTTCGAGTACAAACACGTTTCCATCTGTTTCAGATGAAGTTACATTGTTTCATAGTTTGCCATTGTGAGATTTGAACTCTTGATACTCTTTTGAGTAAACCTGTTTCCATCTGTTTCAGATGAAGTTACATTGTTTCATAGTTTGCCATTGTGAGATTTGAACTCTTGATCTGGGGGTTACAAACCCAGTACCATAACCACTTGGCTATTTAGGCCAAGCTAAAATTGTTTGTTTTTTTTTTTATAGTTTGCCATTGTGAGATTTGAACTCTTGATCTTGGGGTTATAAGCCCAGTACCATAACCACTTGGCTATTTAGGCCAAGCCCAATTGAGGAACCAGGATGTAAAGCAGCATGTGACCAGCAGTCTGTAACTCTTTTGAGTACAAACCTGTTTTCATCTGTTTCAGATGTTGTTTCATAGTTTGCCAGTGTGAGATTTGAACTCTTGATTCATAGTTTGCCATTGTGAGATTTGAACTCTTGATCTTGGGGTTACAAACCCAGTCCCATAACCACTTGGCTATTTAGGCCAAGCAAAAATTGTTTGTTTTTTTTTATAGTTTGCCATTGTGAGATTTGAACTCTTGATCTTGGGGTTATAAGCCCAGTACCATAACCACTTGGCTATTTAGGCCAAGCCCAAGTAAAATGTAACACTTTCGAGCATAATAATTAACATATCTTTGTAACTCTTTCGAGTACAAACCCATTTCCATCTGTTTCAGATGAATTTACATTGTTTCATAGTTTGCCATTGTGAGATTTGAACTCTTGAGCTTAGGGTTACAAACCCAGTACCATAACCACTTGGCTATTTAGGCCAAGCCCAAGTAAAATGTAACTCTTTCGAGTACAAACACGTTTCCATCTGTTTCAGATGAAGTTACATTGTTTCATAGTTTGCCATTGTGAGATTTGAACTCTTGATCTTGGGGTTACAAACCCAGTACCATAACCACTTGGCTATTTAGGCCAAGCATAATAATTAACATATCTTTGTAACTCTTTCGAGTACAAACACGTTTCCATCTGTTTCAGATGAAGTTACATTGCTTCATAGTTTGCCATTGTGAGATTTGAACTCTTGAGCTTAGGGTTACAAACCCAGTACCATAACCACTTGGCTATTTAGGCCAAGCATAATAATTAACATATCTTTGTAACTCTTTCGAGTACAAACACGTTTCCCTCTGTTTCAGATGAAGTTACATTGCTTCATAGTTTGCCATTGTGAGATTTGAACTCTTGAGCTTAGGGTTACAAACCCAGTACTATAACCACTTGCCTATTTAGGCCAAGTCTTGAGAGAATGTAACTCTTTCGAGTACAAACCCATTTCCATCTGTTTCAGATGAAGTTACATTGTTTCATAGTTTACCATTGTGAGATTTGAACTCTTGAGCTTAGGGTTACAAACCCAGTACTATAACCACTTGCCTATTTAGGCCAAGTCTTGAGAGAATGTAACTCTTTTGAGTACAAACCCATTTCCATCTGTTTCAGATGAAGTTACATTGTTTACCATTGTGAGATTTGAACTCTTGATCTTAGGGTTACAAAGCCAGTACCATAACCGCTTGGCTATTTAGGCCAAGCCTAAACATTTTGTTGGGTGTCAGCCAGCATATTCCACACCTTCAGTGGAGGTAACTCTTTCGAGTACAAACCCGTTTCCATCTGTTTCAGATGAAGTTACATTGTTTCATAGTTTGCTATTGGGAGATTTGAACTCTTGAGCTTAGGGTTACAAACCCAGTACCATAACCACTTGGCTATTTAGGCCAAGCATAATAATTAACATATCTTTGTAACTCTTTCGAGTACAAACACGTTTCCATCTGTTTCAGATGAAGTTATATTGCTTCATAGTTTGTCATTGTGAGATTTGAACTCTTGAGCTTAGGGTTACAAACCCAGTACTATAACCACTTGCCTATTTAGGCCAAGCATAATAATTAACATATCTTTGTAACTCTTTCGAGTACAAACCCATTTCCATCTGTTTCAGATGAAGTTACATTGCTTCATAGTTTGCCATTGTGAGATTTGAACTCTTGATCTTGGGGTTACAAACCCAGTACCATAACCACTTGGCTATTTAGGCCAAGCCTTGAGAGAATGTAGTTGCACAGCCTGGGCATGGGTGTTAATCACTTGTACTCAATGTTCACTGTTGTCAATAAACTTCCACTGTCTGTGGCTCCTTGTTATGATGAACAGTGGTGGTGTCACTCAAATGTGAAATCTTGGTTCCTGCACAAGATAAAGGCAGGTTTCTCAGTCCAGGGCCTCTTCCCTGTGCATTATGTAACCTTCAGACCAAAGTGATGGTCTGACTTCACATTGATTGGACATATTAGTGATACCTGCACCTCAATGTGCTTGTCATTGCTGCTAGAATGTCATGGGCAGGCATCACAGAGTTTCGTCATTCTCTCTGTGTGCTTTCAGCACCTTTGAGGTGGGGCTGACCCTCATCTATTCAGCATCTGTGACTGGTGACACTGAGCTCCTGAAGGGGTCAGGTGCTGAAGGCAGACAAAGGATCAGGTGCATCTAAATTTTTTTATGGCTCTGTCTCCATGACATGACCCTGATCACAGAGCAAAAGCGAGCTGCCCTCAGCCAGACAGGGGTCAGACATTCACAGAGGCAATATGAAGATCTATGGCATGTCCTCGCTACATGTCATCATCATCCTCCTGGAATTGAGCCACTATTAGGGCCTCAACTGCATTTCCATGACACATGACATGAGCCTGAACACTGAGCGTATGTGTGCTATCATCAGCCACACAGGAGTCAAACGTTCACAGATGCAAGTTGAGGGTGTCAGGATTGTCCTCACTGCATCTCGTCATCACTCTCCACAAATCTGCCAGCTATAGGAGCCTCCTGAGCGTGCCTGCCTCATCCAGCCAGTGCGATGGCCTCATCGCCAGCGTCCTCGCCTTCGAGGACCGCATCACCATCGTCACCTTTGACATCCTCCTCATCGGAGGAGACGTGTGGTTCTTCCATTTCCTCCTCAGCCAGGTCCTCCCCTGTTGCAGTGCCAGGTTGTGAAGCGCACAACAAGCAACAATAATGTGCAACACCCTCGGTGGACTGTGCTCCACTGGACCTGTTGAGGCACCAGAACTTAATTTTCAAAATGCCTATTATTTGTTCTGTCAAAGTCTGAGCTGTTTGTTATACTGTCTCCCTGCTGTAGTCTGAGACTGCCACACAGGCATCATCAGCCATGTCCTCTGTAGGGTAGCCCTTTGTCCCCGAGAAGCCAAGCCTGCAACCTCTCTGGACCCTGGAAGATGTCAGGGATCTGAGACTGCTAAGGATGTAGGAGTCATGGATGTTCCCTGGGAATCGTATGCAGACCTGTAGGATGTGTTTGTGGTGGTTGCACACCAGCTGCGTTCTGCAAGTGGAAGCCTTTGTGGTTGATGTAGTTGATTGCTTGTTACCATGGAGATCTAAGTGCCACATGAGCATAGTTGATGGCACCCTGAACCTGTGGAAAATCTGAGATCTGTGCAAATCCCAGTGCTCTTGATTCCTGGTTTTCCTGATCCTTGGCAAAATGCACAAAATTCTGTGCTATTGCGAAGGAGGCGTCCGTGACCTCCCGTATACACTTGTGTGTGGAGGGTTGTCCGATCCTGCACTGGTCACCCGTGGAGTCCTGGAAGGAGTCACTGGCATAAACATTGAGTGGCATGGCCTCTTTCACGGCCACTGGTAGTGGATGCCTTCCGTGTCCCCACAGCGTCAAATCCTGCAGTAGGTGGCATATGCGACCAACCAGTTCCCTAGACATGCACAGTCTTCAGTGATACTGTTTTCAGTCATCTGCAGGAATGATAAGCACCATCTATAGATCCTGGGTCTAGCAAGGTGCCTACGGGTGCCAGGTCTCTTGCCTCCTTTGTCTTGAAGGAGGTGCTCCTCCCTTTGCTGAGCTGGGATCTTCACCATTCTCTTCATCTTCTTCTTTGGCCTCTGTAAGCCATGAGGCATACCGCTAAATCACTGGGCTTCATGATCCTGATGCTCTTCTCCTGCAGAATCAAAGAGAGGGTTAGCTTATGTGTACTAAGAACCTCTCTGGGTTAAGTTTGAAGGTCCCTTCACACATGCAGGAGAGCGCTGGCTACCACTTGGATAGCCAGTGTATAGTGCACTCATTGGCTGTCCGAAACCCCACCCACCTTCACCCCATTCCACTTGACCGATTGGCAGCAGCTTTTAGCCACTGGACTGCATGCTGTGCTCTCAGCTCAGGTGCAGGCATTCTCCTAATCGCGCTGCAAGGCTGCACTGTTATCTTGAACCATAATTGAAACTGGTCCAAGCCCTAATAAGGACATTGCAAGGGGCTATGAGCACTTCTGTCAATGACTGTGCCATGGTCACCTTTCGCGAGGGGTTTCTACAACTTGCCCAGTTGTCCAATTGTTCTGCTACCCTCTAAGGCACACATTAATTTTCAGTCTGCACCTGAGGGGTGAAAAGTTCTGGAGCATTTGGTGGCACCTTCATGCTACTGCATTGCTTGAGTGGACAGAAAAGCTTCAGAGGCTTGACTCCAAGCATGTCACTGGCGCTTCAGCTGAACGGTCTCAGTTGCGGAAGAATGCTAATTTTTAACAAGCTTTTTTTAACACGTGTATGGCCGCTTCCCTCCCTGCCTCCCCCAACCCCCTGGCATGTGCTTGAGTACTTCCTTCAGCCTGACTGTGCTGCCTTGCCACCCGCTACTCCCAGGCTGACCTGCACTGGAGCCCTTACCCTGACACTGCACGCAAAGTCAGCCTGGAAAAAACAACTTGCCTGTGCACCCCGCTAATATGTGGTGCCTCTTCCTTGTTGTCCTACAGGTGATGCTCGTGAGCGCTGCTCAAGTTTGTGTGCACTCACCCCGAGTTCCCCTCGATGTTCAGGTTGCCAGGTGCACGCTTTTTTAAGGCAGTCGTGAGGCACACGGTTCTGAAGTAACGCCGACATGGGTGGTAAATTTGACGTGGGGCAATGTTTCCGGAAAGTAAGGCTTATATTTAGATGCAAATGTATTAAAATGACATTCCTGACGTGCAGCGGTGGGAAACACGGCCTGCCATAAATGGGTGGAGCGGACAAATTCAAACTGGTTTCATGATGGAATAAAACTGACTTTTGGCCTTCTCACCATATTGTCCCCCTACCCGCCATGATGCCCGACGCCAATGGGGCTGAAAAATTCCGGCCAAAATACTTGTTCAACATCTCTGCCGTTTCCTCATTCCCCACGATAATTGCTCCTGTCTTTGCCTCTAAGGAACCAACATTTATTATAACTACTCTTCTTTTTATATGCTTGTAAAAGATCTTATGATGTGCTTTTATATTCATGGCTAGTTTACTCTCATACTCTATGTAGTATACCATTTTTAAAAATTCATTTTTGGGATGTGGGCATCGCTGGCTAGACCAGCATTTATTGCCCAACCATAATTGCCCTTGGGAAGGTGGTGGTAAGGTGTTTGGTGTTCATTTATGGCCAGGATTTTAAGGCCCCTCCCACCCGCTGGGATGTTACGCTCCAGCCTAACCAAAGATTTAAATGACTCGCTGCATCCACTGGGGGTAGACACTCCACGGCGGGGCCGTAAAATCCTGGCCTATTGTTTCTGTTAACTGTCCTCTTTGTGCTGTTAGTCAAGCCTGGGTGTGGTTACAGAGCCACAGAGACTAAAACTGAAAGCAGTTGCTTAAAATCTATCTCTTTGACCCTGGTCCATCTATCCTGATATCTCCTTATGTGGTTCGGAGTCAAATTTTGCTCTAAAATACTCCTGTGAAACAGCTCAAGAAGTTTTATTACATTAAAGGCACCAAATCAATACAATTTCTTGCTGATATTTATGGGAGCTTGCCATCTATAAATTGGCTAACAGATTTGTCCTTGACAACAGTAACATAAGTAATTCATTGGCTGTAAAGTGCTTTGGGATGTTCTAAAGTCATGATAAGTTGCTATATAAATGGAAGCTTTTTTTCCAAAAAGAAAAATCTTCCAGCTCCATCTTTTTTCTACACCAGGAATATCATTTCCCCAGTTTGCAGAACACATACGCAAGAATCAACACTATTGGAGAGAATTTAACGACAACATAAGGAGTGGGTTTGGATTGGGGGGGCGTGGTTAAAGTCTTATAATTCAGAACACCGACACAAATCCATCTCCAATCACCCCACTTCTGACTTTAGCAAATGTGGAAAATCCAGCCATTACCTCCAAGTAAGGGCTGTCAGATTCAGTACACCTACCTGCTGAATCCAGCATGTCTTCTGGCCAAGTCACGTGAACTGACAGTCCCCCTTTCAACCATCCCCATGAGACCTGCAACCTTCTCACCACCATCCCAAAGCCCCTGCTCCTGTTCTCAGGCCTCCACCTACACAGGCCTCTGGTCTTCACTTCACCCCATTCCCAAAACCTCCAATCCACTTTCCAGGCCTCTGATTCAACCTCTCCAAGCCTCAGGCCTATCACACCCTAGACCTCTGATACTGTGCTTCAGGTCTCTGACCTTCTTTCCCACCCCAGGTCTCTGATCCCTTTTCTAAGACTCTGATCACACCTTTGCCCTTCCCCCACCCAGGACACCCATCCCCTTTGCAGGCCATTCCTTCTAGCCCCGTCCAGCGAATTCTTCCCAGGCTCAGCAGCCTTACAAGGATCAATCCTTCATTCCAGATGTAAACTTATCTTGTCCTGTGGCACCCATTGCCTGATTCCCCGTCCAAATGGAAGGTAAGCCCGTCAATCTGATTGTCCGTCAGGCAGGAACCCAGTCAACACCACACTCACGGCAGGGGCGTTAAATCCTGAAGTCGGGTTCCCTGTGCTCGACTGACAACACTGCCATTTCCCACTACTCCTTTGTTCCTGGTGGGTTAGGTAAGTTAAAATCCAGATCTATATTGGAGTAAATTGTTAACTTTTCTCCAGCATGTATAAAACTCCAAGGAAACATATGTTCAGTCTGCTTTTATTATATCTTTTGTATTTGGGTCACTAGATAAAGGAATATCCAACCTGGGCGATTTTAAAATTGAATCATAGTTTACTATAAAGTTAAAAAACAATGTCTTTCTTGCTGAATCTACAATTTCTTCTACAGAAACACAAAGGTGAAAACATTCCCCATATCTGAGATTGTGTCATTTTCTGATTTCAAAAAGTTATGACAGCCAAAGCTTTTAGAATGAGAAAACTTTATTCAGTTTAAGGTTTGATTTTATGGCTGAAAGTTTGGTGACAGGCAACTTGGAACACAATTTCCATTTCTGTTTTGTCTCTCTGATTAAAACATGACCTGCTGCGTTAGAATAAAGTCATCCTTAGGGAGTTTTTTTTATTGCTGGCGAAATACCTGGAAAACCATGAATCAAAACTGATTTTCTGCATCGGAAGAAATCACATCTTCAGCTATTTTTAACTTGCATTCAGTGATTCCTTCACATCGTACATCATGCAGAGAAACTGTGCTCGATCAATGACACTTCTGCAAGATTTAAACAGCCTTTGCCCTGGTTTAATCACATCACAAAACATCCTAATTGACTCAGACCATTCTTCCCTCTCGCCACTTTAAACTGCTGTTTAGTGTGTGACTGGGATTGACATTTGTCTTTTGACCCCTTTTCAGTGAAGAAAGTGATAAGGCAAGTCAAGGAACCATTAAAACCAGACAAAAAAAAATGCTTTGTTGTTGCCTCAATCCTTTAGTGAGTTAATATGAGTGCCTTTTAGAAAAGGAACAGGCTGCATGTGCTTCTCCCGGGAAACACAAGCCTAGTACTTTATTTTTTGCATGTTTTCCTAGATCTTATGTTACAGCTTGTGTTTCCTTAAAACAGATGGGATCTTGCTAAGCAAAGGGCAGTGCTGTTAAATCTGTGTTTAACTGTATGTAAGACCAGCTGCTGTTTAGAGTTTTGGTAGCTGTCTTCCTGTGTTAATCTGATTTACTCGTTTGAGGGCTGACCTCATCATCCTGTCAGTATGGTATCCCACCTACACTGTTAGCAGCAGCTTAGTATTTGCAGCGAGTGCTAGCAGTACTGTATACTGCTCAGAGGAGAAAGGGCTTGTTCTTGTTGGTTTCTTAGTGAAGGGATTTGGTGCAGAGGCGTGCAACGGTGATAAAAACAAACCAATCTCACATCCACAAGTTTAAGACTGCCTTGGACAATGATGTCTGTGTCCGGGAGGAAGGAGTTTGACATGAAGCAGATTCTAAGGCTGAGATGGAAATGGTTTAGTCACCCCTCGCAGGGCTCTTCTGGAAACAGTGGCTGTCTCCAGCAGGAGGGATTTGAGCACCGTGGCATGGGTCAGAACAGGTTGAAAAACCACTCTCGGGACAGAGGTGGGCTCAGGAAAAGCAGTAGTCCTGTAAACAGTTTACTGGCACCTGTGCCAGCTCCAATTTACAGCAGACCTGACAGTCAGCCATGGCATCAACAGAATACAGTGCCACGCACGCCAGAGACTGAAGGACTTGCTAAAATTTCTGTGCAAGATGACACTGTTAAAGAAGAAGAAAAAGAAAACAAAGAAGCAGTGGAATCAGGAGGTGTTGATGTTACAGAAGAGGCTACAGAGAGGTAGGAGCTTGCAATGAGAAAACATTAATGGCACTGAAGAAAGCTGAATGTCATTTATATCATTTCTTTAAAAAAATCAATACATTGGGACCATAATTCTAGAGTATACATAATACTGGCAGCATATTTTATGCATGCCCTTAGCTTTTTCTTGAGCTTTGCCTCTGGTAAGTGTGACTGATCATCTGCTTGGCAGCTTATTACATTATTCTAGTGAGGGATTCTAATGCCTATGAATAATTTCCCTGCAATCATATGTTTATCACTCCTTAGTAAATACATGCAAATATATGCTGCAACTCCATAGGCTAAGAACGGAGTTTTGTGTGGTCTTGTAATACAGCCTCAGACGTAGTTCTGTTTTCAGTACAGTCAGCAGAGGAGACAAATGGTTTGTTCTGGGTTATATTTAAAACGTGTCAAAATCATGTTTATTCAAAGCTTCGTTTTGTGGCACTTGTCGAAAACAGATTTTGTTGTTGCTTTTCCCCAGTTAATATGAGTGGAAACTTCCGATTTATATTTCCCAAAACTTATAGTGGACCCACTCCAAAGATGATCCAGGTACTGCACATGGTCAGAATGTGGAACTTGGTACCACATGGAGTGATTTATTTGAATAGCATAGATGTGTTTAGGGGGAATCTAAATAACTATATGAGGGAGAAACTAGTTGCAGAGTATATTGATAGGGTGAGATGAAGCAACTTGGGAGGAGGTTCATTTGTAGAAAAGACCTGTTGGGCTGAATGGTATTTTTCTGTGCTGTAAATTCTATGTAATTCTACGTAATTCTATGTAATGCTTGGTTTGCAACGTCTTTGCCCCACCAAGTAACTGCAAGTGTTAAAAACTAAACAGTGAAGGGGCAGCATGTGGGAAGGGCATTAGGTTATAGAAGCACTGGATCAATAGCAGTTAGATTCAAATCCTGAGCCTTAATTCAGAGAGGTAGGAGTTGCAATGAGAAAACATTAATGGTACTGAAGAAAGCTGAATGTCATTTATATCATTATTTTTTTTTAAATCAATACATTAGGACCATAATTCTAGAGTATGCAATATACTGGCAGCATATATTATGCATATTCACAAAAAGCTGTCTGCCATCAGGAGGAGCAGACAACAAGTGTCCACTGGGGAAGGAGAGAAAATTGAAAACTGAGTTTCTACAGACTGCAGTTAGAACATTGGCAAAAACCTGAAGCATACTGTCAAAACCACCATTATATGTTGAGGAATAGTCCACATCATGGGACATAGGGAAGTAAAGGGGGGGAAAAATCAATCCATATGTATTTGGGAGAAGTGGGGAGTAGAAAACCACTGGACAGAAACAGTTGTAAAAGTAGAGAAACATCAGAAAATCTCCGCAATGTGGTGAGAACAGTCAGTGATTTTCCCCGAGTTGGCCAATTAGTGGTCAGAGAGTGGGCTTGCAGTCCAATTAAGGATGGTAAATGGCCTCTCAAAGCTGGAGGGCCAATAGGAGGTCTTCTAAAACTAAAGAAGCAGCAGCTTACAATTCAGGGAAGTGAGACAGAGGGAGCCTCCAGGTGGAAGCGTCCCACTCCAAGCTTTTAAAATTTTAAATTAAATTGAAAAATGCCCTTAGCTGCTGGGCCATCACCATGGAGGGGGAGCCCCTCCAAAGGGCAGCAGCAGCTGCACCTGAAGCCAGGCAGGCAAGGGGGGCCTCAAAGCCTAAATGGCGTGCAGGCATCCTAGTTTGCCACCAGGCAGCTGACCTGTTCTCTGGCACTTTGGATATCCCACAGGCTGACTGGAAACTTCCAATTGGCCCCTGACAATAGGTCTTAAGTGGCCTTTTACTCACCTTAACCGACTACACCCTGCTTGTGGACAGAAAGCCCTGCTGCCTCCATCCTGCCTCCAGGAAAATGGCCTGGGGTTGGGATGTTGCCGGCAAACTGACATTCCAGCCAGTGGTGTGGAATTCTGCACCCACCCACCTCTGTGCTTGCCCCTATCAGGACCTGAAAAATCCTGCCAGAGAGTCCCTTAATGGTTTGGCTGACAATTGGAACTCACTATAGACATGTTATTATGGATATAGGCTTTGAGGTTCTAAACTGTAGAAGGCTATGTTGGACTGCATATCCTGAAGATTCAATTCCAAACATAGAAACAGGAGTCGGCCATTCAGTCCCGCAAGCCTCTTCCACCATTCAATTCTTCAATGAAAAACACTTCTACATATGATGGGAAGTCCTAGGAACATTCCGCCCCCTCAGAATTAGCAAAACAGACACCAAAGGCACAGTTTACAGCATAAAAGAGTGATTTCCATCACCACAGCTATTTTGATGGTAAATAAAGATATTCAATTTCTAATGAAGAAATCTTTTAGTTTCATCATTAAAAAGACCCAATAACATTGCCAGACATGGTAGGAGAGACATGAAACTAAGTAACAAGGTTTGTTTCAAATGATGAAAGCAAATGCTTCCTTTTGCTCCCTCCTCCCAATTGCTATGGAGTTGACCACCTGGAGTCCTGGCACACTGAAAACACAGTTCCAGTTGTACCCTATGGAAAAGCACTTGTTTCTTTTTAAAGTTTGTTA
This sequence comes from Carcharodon carcharias, assembly GCF_017639515.1. Classification (NCBI taxonomy): domain Eukaryota; kingdom Metazoa; phylum Chordata; class Chondrichthyes; order Lamniformes; family Lamnidae; genus Carcharodon; species Carcharodon carcharias. The sequence continues at coordinate 106,648,019 of NC_054475.1, forward strand.
AAGGCTGGACATTTTTAAAATAGACAGACTGGAAATGGATGATAATTTCACCCTGACAAACACTTTCCACCCACACAGATGGTAACCGTACCACCCACAAGCAAATAGTCATTAACCAGCATCATAATCAAAATGGATTGATATACAAGTACTAATGATAAGGTGGGTGTAACATGGAGGTGTGCAAATGCTTTCTACATTATTGTTGACATCTTATCAAGTATCAGCAGAATAGCCATGAACATTAAAACATCACTCCTGTAGAAGTATTTTTCAGATGTAGCACAGGTTTTCTTAAAAAGACAGGCCACCTGAATAATATATGTTCATACTTCAAAATCTTTTTGTTCTGAACATTTAATAAATGCTCGGAAATGATCTGACTCATTATCTGTGTGTCGAATAAAACTCAGTCATAACATCATTTTAACCCTGTAATGAGGTAATGAGATAAGCATATAGTATTAGAACTGTTTAATCAATAACAACTCACATTTACATAGCTTTAATGTAGTTAACTGCCTCAGGGCACTTCATAAGAATGTTATCAAAACAAAATTCAATACTGAATGCCATAAGGAGATATTAGGACAAATGACCAATGGCTTGGTCAAAGAGGTAGGCTTTAAGGACCATTAGTGGACAAGAGAGTGATATAGAGAGGCAGAAAATTTTTGGGAGAGAATTCCAGGGGCAGAATCTTCAGCTCGGCAAGTGGGGACCGGGTCCACTCGCCGACACGTAAAATGACGCATGGTGACGTTGGGCATGCGTCCCATTCTCCCCCAGAGCTTTGAGTTGAGGTAGCTGAAGGCATGGCCAGCAATGTTGGGGCGAAGGGAATAAGGGATGTACAAGAAACCAGAATTGGAGGAGCGCAGAAATCCTGGAAGGTTATAGGGTTGCTGAAGATTATAGGGTTAGGGAACAGTGATGCCATGAAGATATTTGGAAACAAGGATGTGTATTTTAAATTTGAGGCATTGTTGGACTGGGAGCCAGTGTAGCTCAGCAAGTACAGAGATGATAGATGAATGAGCCTTGGTACAAGTTAGGACTTGAGCAGCAGAGCATTGAATGAGCTCAAGTTTAAGGAAGATGTAAGATAGGAGCCTGGTCAAGAAAACATTGGAATAGTCAAGTCCAGAGGTAACAAAGAGATGAATGAGGGTTTCAGCAGAAGCTGAGGCAGAAGCAATGGCCAGGAATTAGAGGAGCTACATCCTAATAGGTATATTGAAACAGAACGGAAGCTTTTTAGAAAAAATATCTCAAACAATTGCTTGTACCTACTTTCTTTAAGAGATGTTATGCTCAGATCAGTGCCAGGAGGCTTTTTTCAGAGCTACATTGCAGTGATAAAGGACTTTCTGGCAGATAAGATATGCTTCATTAGGACTAGCTTGAAGGATTTAATGCTTGGGCTGTTTTAATGTGGGGCTTATGGTGGCAGTGTCAAAATGTGATGCACACGGAATATTTTTTTGAATTTTTGAATGTATCTTTTCAATAATTCAAAGCAGAAATGATTGTTCTTTTTCCCCTTTGTTATACATCTCAAGAGTCGTAATCATTACATGGGAGAACACAAAGAAACACCTAAATTAAAAATTCAGATTATATAACAGATGCTGTAGTAAATGAATATTCCATTTGATTTCTCAGAGTGAAAAAAAAACACGAGTCATCTAGTACCATCCTGAATAAGATCCCAATAGCTCCCTTTCTTATAACCACATATGTTCTGTAAGATAGGGGTTATCCTGTTACAAGTTAGAAAACAACTAATGAGATTATATGAAACCCACAGAATCTGAAAATCTGATCAATTTTGAGTTATTTTGCATTTATTAAATAGCTCTTGCATTATCTTAAAAAGTATCCCATCTTAGAGTAAAATTCCATTGGTTTTCTGCATCCAGTGCTAACCTTGGAAGGACTATTATTCCTGTCACTTGACACAATGGCCTAGCTTTTCGTCTGTGCATCAGGTGCATGGAGTTGGGAAATTTCCAGCTCAGCGAGCCTGACTTCTATAAATGTCTGACCTAATGCCAGATCTTCGATCCAAGGGGTGGGCAGATTATTTTTCGCCATGCCTGTAAGTGGTGAATGGTCAGAGGTGGACCTGGCCTGGGTTGGGTGACTCAGGTACAGAAAGAAAAATGGACCCTTCAGAAAGGCCCATTTGAGAGGTTGATCACCCATGGTGAAGTCTCTGTGTTGTGAAGATGTAATTGCTATTTTAGATGAGTGGGAACTCTAAGTGTTGTCCAACTGTTGCAGATCCTAGAATGGATGACCCATCATGGGATTTCCTGAGGAAAACATTGTCACTGTTTCTGCCTAATCAAAGTGCACTCAACTGAACCGCTGAAAGCATGGAGTGGATTCATAACACACAGCCATGGAGATGGCATCATCTTACCACCACTACCTAGGGTACAGATAATCTGCAGTCATGTAGCTAGCTGCCAAGATACGGTTGGTGGCTGAATGATGAACAGTGCCATGCTCATTATCCCATCCGCTTGCCCTCTTGCCACCGAGCTATCAGGATGCTCACAGACTGTTGACTTGACCAGGTCCCTCACAGCTGCATGCTGTCAAGGCATAACAGCGCGACTAAGAGGGGGGAAACCAGTAGGGCTGTCAGTGATGGCGGTGCACAGCATGCCCCCTGGAGTCACAGCCACATCATACATGGCAGTAAGCATTTGCGCAGGGCCATCTTCCCCACCAAACCTTTCCAGTGATCATTGATGATATGGTGAAAATGGTTAGTGCCTGTAAGCACACAAAAATGAATGAGAGCATTGTAATCTGAATGGCTTACAACCCTTTTCACCTCACATTTTTATTGATACAATATCACACAGAGGAAAGGTGGGGGAAGGGGTGTGGCCGGCTACCCTACTCTCTTCTGACCAGAACCTTCACGTTCCAGTGGGAGAGGTCCAGAAATGTCCTCTTCCCTGCTGGCCACTGTAATCCACCTGCCACAACCAGAAAGGCCTGGATTCAAATTGTGGCTATGGTGAGTGGAGCAGGAAGCCATCAGCACTCAGGGATTCAGTGCAGGAAAATGTTCAAAGACCTGCTCCATTCTGACAAGTTAAGTAGCTTGAATCATTCACATAGAGGTCTAAGGGAAGGGTCATATCTGCATGCTGCAGCTTAGGTGTGAGACATACCTCTACTTCAGCATTGAGACTTGCATGTGTATGCTGCTCATGTCGGTGTGCACAGAACAAATGTGAAAGAGCACTGTGATACATAGGCACAGTGAAGAGCAAAATCACTGCAAGCACTATATATCAGGCTAACATGAAATTATGTTGTGGAAAAGGGTGAAGAGCACCAAGGAGATGGCTCAGACTGGTGGTAGTCAGCCTGGCTGAGAACAATTTGCTTCTTGAACAGATGGCCATGGAGATGGCCAGGGCGCCTGAGCAGCAGTTTGAAGGTGATGGTGAAGGTAGCAGGTGATAAAGGCAGCATTGAAATCACCTTGGCACAGGGGGGCAGTGGTGGAAGTCATGATGTCAATACATTGAGCACAAGGGGATGTTGGCATTAGGAGTGCAACAATGGGGTCGCTTCATATGGCAGATTAAATATGGTTAAAGGCAGTCGCGTGCATCAGAGCATGCCTTCACAATGTGAAAGGCTATACCTAAATAACTCCTTTTGTGTCCCACACTGGTCCCAGCTCTTCTCCTTCATCCCCTTGAGCCATATCATCTCTTGGGCATCAAGAGGATGGAGAGATGTTGGAGGAGACAGTGTCACATCATACTAGCCCACACGCTGCTAACTCAGATACAAGTACTTCAGAGGGATGTAGTGTGTGTGTGTAGTGTTGGTGGCACAGGGTGAAAGTCACCACACACAGTGCTGAAGAAGGTGTCAAAGTCAGTGACATTGTGCACATTAATCCCCCTTGGAGGAGGGAGGAGAGTCATGATGATGCTCCAATGGGTAGAAACGTGGAGCCTCAAGAGTCAGCTTTTGGGGCACAGTATTTGGACAATCAGATGCAGATGTGTGGACATCTGCTGGAATTCCCTGAGGCAGTGGGAACTCTAGGATTGTGAATGGAGGAGTCCATCACCCTAATGAGCTCCACATTGTCCCAGGGGCTCAATCACATGAGCTCTGACCATGAGAGACTGGCCAATCGCATGGAGAGACACATGCAGCAGCACTTGAAGTGGATGCAACAGCTGCATTTTGGTCAGAAAAGGCTACAAGCCTCCCTCAGTAGCCTGTACATGTAAGCTATTCATGTAGGTGCGCATAGAACAGATGTGAAAGAGCACTATGATGCACAGACACAGTGAAGAGCAAAATCACTGCAAACACTATACATCAGGCTCCACAAACAGATGCTGGACAGCAGGTACATCTCAAGCATGCATGCTGGGTGCAAGCATTCATCTTCATGGCACTGTCACTGTCACCTATTGGTCCAGACGTAAGCTTCAGAGTGCAACAGGCCCATGTATATTCCAGGTAATATTATTCATCTGCTGTCCCCACTACCTTGGCAGCATTCACATTGCAGGTAGCAGAGGATATGCTTTGTGAGGGAAGCAGAGACTTATGGAAGCCTGGGATGTAGCAAATGGCACCCACCTCAGAAACTGGACTACTGACCGGAATGGATGATATGCAAGTTCTTTCAAAGGGTCATTGTTGCTCAGTTGTGGGCTCATCCTGCACAATATGCCTTATCTACATCTTTGCTGGCAGATACAATCCTATCAGCAAGTAGTGGGTGTAAAGTCTTAAGTCATGTCAATCTCCGCATTGTCGATTTTGTTTGATTGTGGAGAAGTTTGTTTGTGCCCAACCATCTTCAGCTGCTTCATCAATGATCTTCCTTCCATCATAAGGTCAGAAGTAGTTTGTTGATGATTGCACAATGTTCAGCACCACTTGTGACTTCTCAGATACTGAAGCAATCCATGTCCAAATGCAGCAAGACCTGGACAAAATCCAGGCTTGGGCTGACAAGTGACAAGTAACATTCACACCACACAAGTGTCAGGCAATGACCATCTCCAACAAGAGAGAATCTAACAATTGTCCCTTGACATTCAGTGGCATTACCATTGCTGAGTCCCCCACTATTAAAATCCTGAGCATTACCATTGACCAGAAACTGAACTGGACTAGCCACATAAATACTGTGGTTACAAGGGAGTAGGTCAGAGGCTAGGAATCCTGCAGCGAGTAACGCAACGCAACTCCTGACTCCCCAAAGCCTGTCCACCATCTACAAAACACAAGTCAGGAGTGTGATGGAATATTCTCCACTTGCCTGAATGAGTGTAGCTCCAACAACACTCAAGAAGCTTGACATCATCCAGAACAAAGGAGTCCACTTGATTGGCACCAATACTACAAATATTCACTCCCCCGCCACCGACGAACAGTGGCAGCAATGTGTACCATCTACAAGATGCGCTGCAGGAACTCACCAAGGCTCCTTAGACAGCACCTTTCAAATCCATGACCGATAACATCTAGAAGGACAAGGGCAACAGATACATGGGAACACCACTACCTGGAAGTTCCCCTCAAAGTCACTCACCATCCTGATTTGGGGATATATCGCCCGCTTCTTCACTGTTGTTGGGTCAATGTCCTGGAACTCTCTTCCTAACAGCACTGTGGGTGTACCTACACCACATGGACTGCAGCAGTTCAAGAACGCAGCTCACCACCACCTTCTCAAGAGCAATTAGGAGTGTGCAATAAATGCTGGCCTAGCCAGCAATGCCCACATCCCATCAATAATTTTAAAAGACAGTGGCTTTGGTGCCTCATTTACAGGCACTGGCATTTACGTTAGGGAGCCAGGTTGTGAAGGACTTCTAACCATGTTTATTTGTAATATGTTGAGGCCTCTGGTTATGATGGCAAGTGTTTCATCCAATTTAATGTAACTGAGTCAAACTCATTGATGTCAATGCAAAATTATGGCAGTAAACTGCAATAGTAACCGATCACAGGATTCACTCATCTATTTCCCTGGTTGCAGCAGTGGATCTGGTTTTGGTAGCTGTTGTCCACCATTATCATCCTAGTCTCCTGTAACACAACCTCTTTGCTGAGTCCTCTACTCAGAAATATTGTTCAAACACACTGCAAGTATAAGTTTTGGATTAGCCTAGATGGTTCACATGACATCAACTCAGGCTTAATGTTTTGATGCTGTAAATTCTGGAATTCAAAGAGCTGAGGGCAACAGTGATTTTCACTGCACTGCTCATGTAACTCTTTTGAGCACAAACATGTTTCCATCTGTTCCTATTTAGATGAAGTTACATTGTTTCATAGTTTGCCATTGTGAGATTTGAACTCTTGATCTAGGGGTTAGAAACCTAGTACTGTAACCACTTGGCTATTTAAGCCAAGCCCTGCACTGCTTATGTAGTATGACTTGTTAACTGGCCCTGCTGATCTTCGTGGATTAGGTTTGAGAGACCTTGAGTTATAAGAGGCACAATATAAGTACACTCCATAAATTTCTTTCTTTCCTTCCTTACTATTTTGATTTTGTATGTCTGGTTGCTCATTCTGCACTGAGAGATACATAGTGATGACTGTGACTCTAAAAATGCAGTAAAAAAATAAAGTTAAAAGAGTGATTTCCTTCCTCGTTAAAGTCTTGTTAAGTACCAACCCTGATCAACTAGTGCAGAAGTATACAGATTAAACATAAAATATCATTTGACACCAATCTGTTGTTATCAAATGAACAAAAGGCAACATTTTCAAATATCACCACAGAACTGAAATAAGTGAAACTTATAGTTATGTTTGGGTTGGTTAATGTCAATTATATGACATAAATTGGTGCTAAAATAATTATAAGTTCACACACCCCTCACCAGGAATGCAAATGTGCTGTTATATACAATCCTGATATCCTAAACCATAAAGGTTTTCCACATTGTAGATCACTGAAGATCAATTGTAAAGGAAAGCATGAGGAAATCAGGCCAGAAAATATACTATTATTATTCCTGGGCCTTCATTGTGAATGGTTATTATTGGCGCTGAGTTTCAATATGTATACTCGATATTAGTATTCAGAGTACTCCGTTATTTCACTATTACTAGATAGCTTATTTTTTCAGCAAAATTTCATTAGCAAAGCAGCCGCAACAACAATTGGTCCTCATGAAATTCATTGAGCAGGTTATTTTACTTTCCAAACCATTCAATCAGCTGAATATTAAACTTAATTTCTTGCTACTTCTAGTTAATTGAGATCATTTAATTCGGTCAGAGCTCATTGTCCTGTTCAATCCTAACCTGAATTGGAAATAATACTTGGCATTAGAACTATACCAAGATAAAATTTTGATGACATTGTCGCATGATGGAAGAAGCTTCCTGCAGCTTTGCCTGTATTAAATGAGATAAGCTTGGTTAATTTAAAATTAATGAAAAGATTTGATAGGGGCATGGACACTTAGTTTCGTCAGCAAGTCTAAAATGGTAGCCTTGTTTTTTACAAAAGGTGTCAATGCTGTGATGTGTTGAACTGTACTGAATGCTGTAAAAGTCTGTCAAGTTGAACAAACAGGAATCATGCTCAACGAATTTGGGCAAATTCCCTCACCACTTTTCTCTTTCTCCCACACACAATATATTAATGAGCCCAGTAAATCTTGCCCTTTCAAAGAGATCAGAGCATCAGCTGAGATTGGCACTGAAATGTAGATTTACTGGCTGGGTAAATTCAATAATCTAGCATACAACAGCCAAGCAACCTTTTACATGACCTTCATTTTAGTTTCACCATAAGATATAAAAGTATACAACAACTGTAATATGTTAAAACAATCATTTAAAAAAGCCTCATAAGATAAAGAAGGAGACAAAGAGAGACTTCAATTATATAGCACCTTTCACATCAGGACATCTCAAAGTGCCCAACAGTCAATTAAGTACATTTGAAGTGTATATAACGTATAATGTAGGAAACATGGCAGACAATTAATGAACAGCAAACTCCCACAAATAGCAATGTGATAATGATTGTTGTGATATTATATGCATACCAATTCAAAGGTACAATGACTTGTACCTTTAAGAAGCTGTATAGTAACATCACTATGGCATCGCCATGTGTAAGGCTGGAGGATAAAAGGTACGGCCTCCATGTTAGATGTTCATTATTGCCTGTGATCTCTACTGCAGATGTACACTACTGTCTGTGACTTTACATCAGTAAGATTTCATGTATACCTTATGAGCCATGCATATAGTCAAGTAATCAACCTAGGTAACTGTTAGAACCCATGCTGGATCAAGGCCTATGCAGAGCTGTATATAGTTGTTGCTAGTAATAAACTTCATGTAATTGTGTTCGACCAGAACCCTCACCAGTCTCAATATCTTGCTTAACATAAATAGCAAAGAGACAGGTCCCTTGAGCTCTACATTGAGACTCTCAACATATATGGTGGCAGCAGATTGTAAGTGATCATGACAATGACCAGTTAATTTGTTTTCTTTTAGTGATATTTTACAGGACAATGTACACCCATTAGGCTTTCTGCATGGTTCAGTATTCAGGATGTAGCTGACCCATACAGGAAAGTGCCAGGTTTCTTCTCCAATCTGTGTTAGATTAGCTGACTTCAGCCAGGGAAGCTATTTATGGAAGTACAATTGACCTCTCAGTGCCTCTGCAGTAATGAGGAGAAAATTAACCATTTTTTCATCTCCTAACCACTATCCAGTAGTCTCCCTGATGGAGGAAGTGTGCTTGTGGGAATGTTGAGTGAGGACTGGATCTGCCTTGATTGTGATTGCCCTATGGTGAAATAGTCTCCTGCCCAGCTTTAGTGAGCCAATATGAAACTATCAATAGCACCAGGGAGTGAGGGGAAATAATTAAGATAAAGTGAGTTATTTTGAAATAGCTTGTCTGAAGGGTCCAAATGAGCACAGCAAGAAAGTTTCTTGCCTAATAAATATAACCTAAACCTCAAGAGTAAACTACAGATCTTTTTCTTAGGCTTTTTTTTAGGTTGCCAGCAGAAGGAATATCAATGTTGCAGAATGAAACATGCTTCCATGTAAGGATCCAGCATCAGAATCAAACAAACACAATGACAATATGGAAGCATTGAAAATGCTTCACCTATATTCCAGTTGGTTTTAAAAAAGCTATTAAAGGAATTTGATATGAACACTTATTCATCAGGTTATAGCACATCTTTTTCACTATTCCAAAAATGATCCTCAAACCCAGTCTCAAAGGAACATTAATGCTAATTTTCCATTTCCTACAGCAGCTGTTGTTGTGACACAGGGATTGTCAATTCATCCTGAATTTCATTCATTTAATTTTTGACTCCCACAGGAGATTGCTGTTGGTGGGAAGGGGCAGGTAGTGGGCATGGTGTGCATAAATTGCATAGGATAGGCTTTACTGATCAGCTGGTCTTCTTCTGTCCTTCATTTGCTCTAGATATGATCCTTCATTAAAAAAAACACTTTCATTCTAGTTAATTTATGGACCCTGACTATTCTGAAGGCTTATCTTCAATTCCTCAATCTGAATTTAGTAAAGGAACACTCTCCACTTTAAATGTAATTTTGCTTGATATTTAAAATTACAAAAGTCGAAGATACAAATGCTTATTTTTGCAATGCTCATATTACTGCTATGCCAAGTTCCTGGTTGGGTGTTAAAGCAGACATTATAATGAACCTATCATAGCATACATACAATGAAGAAGTGGGGAAGGGCTGTGCGCTGATGTTAATCTCTGCTCTTCCAGTTTTGATCACTGCTGGTAGGAATTCATTTCATTTGCAATTTTAAAGCCAATAAATCTGCCTAAATGTGTCACACATTAGTGCTGGTACATTTGCAGCAGTAGCAATTTTAGCTACAAAAACCAGTTAATGCATACCATTCATTTAAGAATTTTACCCGCTACTTGGGTTCAATAATCCATATTCAGTAAATTACTGGCCTACGCTGACTAATTTCCTTGTTAGCCTATTTATGGAATTCGTCAGTTTTACTTTCAGATCTAGCAGGTTGACATATGAATAGTACTGTTCAGTACAGTTAATTTGAAAGACCCCTGTAGATCAGCTACAAATGATTGAATGGATTACTTTGCCTATAATTTGCTGTACTTCTGACATGGGCTTTATTAATGAAAATAAATAGTCAATTGTAAAGTGGCTGATGCAGTTTCAATTTCAAATAAGCATTTTCTTTTGGAAATGAGATTTACAACATGGCTCTGAAACATTCTCTCTAGCATATTTATCATTTATTTCATTCCTTACATAAGATTTCTTGGACTTTGGGCTTCACTCATTACCACCTGTGTGACCATTCATTCTCCTAGTGCTCTTCATATGTAGTACTCGGAAATGTTTGAATTTTCTGTGGGGCAATATGTTTTTTAAAATCTATTCTTTTTTTGCTGACAGCCTTGTAAACCAACAAATCTATGCCAACATTTTGGAAGTTTCACTGCCGTAAATATTATTGAATTCCTACACCCAATAAAATAACTAGTTTTTAATTTTTCTTTTTAAAATCTTTTAATTTTTTTTATTTTCTTTACTACTTTGCATCAATTTTCTCAATAAATTTCATTTCAGTGCTTTGTTCCATGTTCTTATCATTACATATTTTTCTACTTTTTTCTAATTTTGCAGTGAACTTTACAGCACTCTCAGAGAAATTCTGGTCTGCAATTGTATAATTTGTGACATCTTCTTAATTTTTTTCTCCCTATTTTTTCTCTTTTAAATATCTTCCCGAATTGCCTTCTACAGTTTACAATTACACTGCCCGCACAGCTCTGTTCCACTGTTGGCACTTCTGGATTATTGTTCAAAATCACCAAGGATTGATTTATTGGCTTCAGAAGATGAAGGAGAGAAATTTCCCCTGTTTGTTATATGTAACCAAAATCATTTACGTATGTATAAAGAACAAATTTGCAATTTCACAAACTGCGCAAAGGAAATCTTTACCTAAAGGAGTCCATGATTGTGAAAATTGTATATGGTCTGTTGACTTGTCATATCAAATAGCCTGCGTCTTTGCCTTCCTATTTTTAATCTAACATTTCTTCCTCAGTTCTATTTCATTTTTCCTTTTTTCCCCATTTGTTTTAATTCCTTAAAATGGTCCAGTCCAAAACCATGGAGCCTAGGACACCAGTGGAGGATCAGCTCTTCTAGCCTGAAGTTTATTATCTCCAACATTGTAGAGATCTGAGTAATTATCACTCCTCTATGAGGCTGTCTCACTTTGTAACACTTGCAGCAGACCATCATTGCAAGTTCTGCACTTGTATTTCAGATACAAATTTCCAAACACCACTTCTCCTGCCAATGAGATATGCCCTTTCTCATGCACACAAGCACATACTTTGGGCTCAATTTCTGGGTCCCGCTGAGTTTGAGAACAAAGGCAGATGGCTTGAAAGCTATGAGGCCAGTGGGCATGCTGGCTTCCCAACCCCATTTCTGACATCAGCCAAAGTGGATTCAGGCCTGAATAGGCTGCCTGCCCCCTTGAGGGGTTCATTAAGAGCTTTGTTAACTAGAAATTAAACAGTTTTCCAATGCAACGGGGGCAGATTATCTGCCTGGAGTCGACCATCCAGTGGCAGGCTGGGGTGCAGCGCTCCAGGCAGGTCTATATACGCTTTCCCTGATTGCCTGGGTGAAGGTGCAGCTATATGCTGCCCTGTAGAGAGGATCCCTTGAAAGGCTCAACCCCCACCACTGCCCAAAGTGGTGGCCTGGCTGCTTTTTGTGTCTTATAATTGTTTTTCCATTGGAGGTGGGTTCGGGACTGGGAAAGAATCTGGACTCCTGTTTTCTGCACTTAAAGAGAAAATTCACCCACTATTTTGTTTATTTGAAACACCATCCCTTATTATGCAGAATTAACTGACATATTCTGAATATTATTGCAGCATTATCTCCCTTTTTAGGCAGTCTCTTAAGATCAAAGGTGGCTTGTTTCCTCTCCTATTCGATGGATTCAGAATTGCTGATAAGTCCAATGTGCAATCTGCAGTATCTGCCACTTGCAGGGAAGGTGGTGCTTGAAGGGTCATGCAGATGGGTTGTTTGGATGTTTGTGCGCTCCCTCTCTCACATCAATGTCTCCTCTGCACATTCCTGATGAGCTATTTCAATGTGTTTGGTGCCACCCAAATGAGCCTTCTCTATTTTGGTTGGTCACAATCCACGGAATCCCATGAGTCAACAGGGTTGTTTGACCTCTTCAGGGATGCTTTGAGGATATGCCTAAAGTGTTTCCGCTGTCCTCCTGGGAATGTCCTGCCACGACCAAGTTCCAAGTGGAGCAGTTGCTTTGGGAGTCTGGTTTTAGGCATCGCATGGAACAACATGTCCCTCCCAATGGAGGTGGTTTTAAGTGATTAGCGCCTTGATGTTGAGCAAGTTGGCTTGGGAGAGGACACTGCTGTTGGACCACCTTTCTTGCCACTGGATTTGGAGGCTCAGGCAAAGGCATCACTGATGCTACTTCTGTAGTGCTTTGAGGTGCCTGCTCTGGTTGTCTAAGTCTCTGAAACATATAGGAGTGCAGGGACCAATGCTGACTGATAAAACCATAACCTTGGTCTTGGATTTGAGATCCTGGTCCTCGCATACTCTATTCCTCAGTCGGCTGAAGGCTGAGCTAGCATATTGGAGGCAATGATGAATTTTGTCATCTATGTCTGTCTTTTTCGAGAGGAGACTCCCAAGATACAGAAAATGGCCCACATTTTCCAGGATCTCACCTTTGATCTTAATCAATCAGGGTGGGTGAGAGAGGGTACAAGTCTTGTGCTGTGGGAGCTGGTTGGAAGAGGACTTAATTTTCCAGGTAATTAGCGAAAATGCCATCTTCTCAAATGCTTGGGAGAAGGAGTTGACAATAACCTGAAGCTCAGTTTGTGAGTGAGCGCACACACAAGCATCATTTGCATACTGAAGCTCTAGAACTGAAGTTAGAGTGGTTTTGTGTTTTGAATTGAAGGTGTAGGTTGAATAGTTCCCCATCTCCATGTCTGTGGGTAATTTTTGGAGGTGAGGTGCAGTATTGCAGTGAGAAAAATGGAGGAGAGAGTTGGTGCAATGTCACAGCCTTGTTTGACCCTAGTTTTCACTGGGATTGGATTTGTGGTGATTCTGTTAGTGAGAATCATGGTTTGCATGTCATTGTGGAGTATGTGGATGATGGTGACAAATTTCTGAGGGCAGCCAAATTTGAGGAGGATACTTCATAAACTTTCACAGTTGATAGAGTCAAAGGCTTTTGTGAGGTCAATAAACATTCTGAATATTGTTGCAGCAATATATAAGTAACAGTGATTGCTACAACAAAACAATTTCTCCAGTATTTTCTTTTCCAGCACCTTAGCAATCGTTATGGTTAGTTTCATGATAGTGTATCTTGCGTCAAATCATTATAATTCTTATAGTTTTTACATGTGTCATTGGGATTTGAGTTTTCCCAATCCTGCAGCAATCTTAAGTTGCCTTCTTTTGGGGATAGCTGTCTATTTTTCTCTATATGTAGGAAAGTGACAAATAGACAGAATTATCCAATATCTGTCAAATATATTATCTACATAAGTGTCAACTTGAAAGAGGCCTGTGTAAACTCTTTAAGTGGGCTGCTTAAAGAAGTGTTGGGAGACACACTGCTCATTTTGGTGTTAGAAATAATTAATATTGATTACAATCCATTGCTTATAATTCCAACTGTAGCCTTTGCAATTGTCTCATCAGGCAGCCTGCAAGCAAATCTTGCGCTATGCCTATGTCCTGAATGTATGTGAATTGCTTGTCTGGTGCTCAAGAGGCCAGCTGTTACTTGTGAAAACCGACCATGATTGAGGGGTAATTCACTGCAGGAAGTGTTTCACTCTGAGTTAGCTTTGATTAATTGTGAATTAAATCTATTTATTTTTCATTGTACTAGCCTGGACAAAAGGAAATAAAGAGATAAAACATGGAGTCTTTGCTGGCCTGTTTACATCTCATTGTACAAATGTTGGAGGCTATTGGATGTCACTGTGTAATTTCATTTCCCTTATAAAAACTTTTTATTCAGCATGCATGACTCAAGTTTGAAAAAGCACTTTGGGCATGAGTTCTTGGCTTTTATTATTTTGGGAGAGACAGCAATATAGGTAAATTATTGCAATCTTGCTTTATCAGTTATTTTTTTAAAGTCTTGCTTCTGTTTGTTTAATTCTTCATTCCCTTGATTCATAACTTTCATTCAAGCCCTATTGTCTGTCTGTGTGGCATTTCTAATCAGCAATACACTATTTCCAAAGCATACCTCAGTGGTAAAGGGGCATATTGTTTTTTGCAATCAGTTATCCCAGATTGCAGTAAGCATAAAGACACATTTCAGTCAAAATGGAGTGAGTGGTTGCGTAGAGGAATTTATGTTTGTCTTGAATATGTGAATAAGGATACCTGGAGACTACCTGAATCATAATAATTAGAGTCCGTTTCATGACAAATCTATTCTGCAGACAGTTCCAATTGCAAATCACTCCCATTTAAAGATTTTGTAAGGTGCGTTTGGAACTTATTGCAATTTTCCCACTCAGTGTTGTTAATAAAAACATCTATGTCACTTATAATATACAGTGAGCTTCAAGAACAAAGCTCTCCCTGGTCAGCTCAACTATGTATAGAAATACACCCCAACCACACTACTGTGAACTTATCCACCTCTGCACTTCCAATTCTTCCTTTTTCCAAAAATATACTTCATTCATAAAATTTATAAAGGCACATTACATAATAGTTCAAATTTGACATTACGTAAATTGCAGTAAAGATCTAGTTTATCTCAATTTAGTACATGGGATATTTATAATGTACAGTTATATTTCATGTCAAACACTCTCTGATGTATACAGCCCAAGGGATTTTATATGGTTTCCAGCCCCCCAATATACTAGGGTGGAAGGACCTTAGGTAATAGCTTTTCCCCATTGAGAATTTGCAGTGGTGACCCATCTTTAGTATGTCCCTCAGCACATAGTTCTGGTCCTTGGAAAGGGCCAATCTGCAACACCTGATCATCAACAGCTCTTTGCACTGGAGGACCAACAAGTTTTGCACATACCGAAGAGTGTCTTTCACTGAGCTGATAGTCATCCAGTTGATATTTATCTCAGTGTGCATGCCTAGAGTTACGATCCCTGTAGAGACAAATAATTCTAAAATCGTTCTGATTTTAGAAAGATCGCACAATAAGATTTCAAGTTTTGAGATTTTTATTGCAATAAACAAATGAAAACATAAACATTATTCAGTAGGCAACATATACTCCAAACTACAAAAAAGATCCCCCATTTAACTTGAAACCAACAGATAATCCCTCTCAATGGTTATTCTTTTTCTGTCCCTTAATTCATTCTTCAGGAGCCAGTCCAAAGTTATTGTCAGCTCCTGATGGCATGTTTCCTTTTTCCTTTTCCAGCCAGATAACTTCCAATCCTCGAACTGACTTTCACAGTGAGGAATCCAAAGCTAGGCAAATCTTCCAGCCTCAGTTAAATATTCCACAAACTTGGTCTCATCAATCAGAATGCAAACTTAAACTCCCAGCCACATTCTATGTGGTGAACAATAAATTCTTGCTGCCACTATCTCTCTGCTCTCTCTCAGTTTCCTGCAGACTGACTTGTGAAGTTCAGGGATATCTTTAAAAAACCCTGATATCTTAAGAAAGCCAAACACTTTCTATGGCCTGTTCACCTCTGAAAGCCCATCTCTATGGCAACGTAAATCACATGGGGTTTGTATCCAGGTAGAAGTACTGATTAATTACCTTCTAAACCCCCAAATCGATTCAATCTTGGAAGTAAATAGACAGCTTAATGTATAACTATTTACAAAGCGTGACATTCCTAACACCTCTATATGACTTGGAGACTAAGTTTACCTGCCGTCAGCATACCTGCCCTGGTCATTATTTACAGGTATGAATATCTTGCACCTTCTTCACAGTATGACAACCCGGGCCCCCTTTAACCTTTAACAACCAAGTCACCCAAGCATGTTGTCGGGCAGAATTCAGTACAGGTCATATGACCGCTCTTCATTCCTCCATTTTATCATTAAGTAAAGAGACGGTCCTGAAACATAATAATCTTACAAACTTCATATTTTTAATGTTGGGAACAGCCCACTGAACTTCGCGTCCTGTATTGTGGGTTTGCTCATGACAAATCTTGACAATAACCAGTTCATCTCGATCCAGGCCTTCTTTGCAAAGGGACATTCCAGAAGGAGATGGGCAACAGTCTCCCCCCTCCACAGCCACCTCGAGGGCAGTGTATGAAGGTGGGTGATATTCCAAACATGCAGGATGTGACAGGGAAAGTCGTTTTCACCACCAGCCAAGCTATGTCTTGGTGCTTGTTTGAAAGTTCTGGTGACGAGGCATTCTGCCAAATGACTTTGACAGTCTGCCCAGAGAACCATCCAACAGGATCTATTAATCCTTTTTTCCTCACAGAGCCATGAGGAAGTTACTTGTGGACCACTGCTTGATGTTCTTATGGTTAAAGGTTTCTTTAAAGCCACTTGAAATGAGGTCATTTTTGCACTGTAACCCCATGCTCACCTGTAATTTGGCTATATTTGACTAAATCTATTTCACATAGAAGCCTTGCAACCTGCAGAGACTCTTATCCCAACAGTTTCAGTGGGATTCAGAGACAGATGTTTGTTTTTAGTTCATTGCACAACCCAGTCACCCTGCATACTACTGTATATTCCAGAATAGGGGCAAATTTTACTTTGGGTTGATGTTATGGGCTTCCCTAAAGTCAACTGTACCTCCAAATTGACAAAGAGAAATGCCAAAAGACTAATTGTCCTTCAATTCAAATTTCTAGGTTCATGGACATTCCATATGCCTGTCCATGAAGCTTAAGTTGTCACTAAACAACCTTACCTTCATTGTATATTCCTGTACCTTATTGTTAAGTTTCCTCATCTTCCTTTGCTAACTCCTGACAATTGCTCAGTTGTGAAACACCAGCTGCCTGTAAAAAGAAAATGCAAGGGGCAGAATTTAATGCCTCCCAGGAGTGAGTTTAGAGGCGTGGAGAGAATTTAATTGGGCAGGAGTGTGTGGGACCAGTACACCGATTAAGTCCATGCCTTTGAATGAGAGACCCTGCTGGAAACCTCAAGCTTCCCGCTTGGCGAGACACCCACCCACTGCTGGTTGAATACCAGCGGCAGTGGGTTGAGGCCCTTAAATGGGCATTAATTGCCCACTTAAGGGCCTCAATTAGCATTTGGGCAAGAAGGCTTGTGTACGGCTGTTGGGTTTGCTTACAGGCTTCCGGCGGGATGCCTTGTTCAAAAGCATAAGCTTAATCGGTGTTTAATCAAGGGACCCAGTGTTAGGATGGTAGGCCCACTGAAAGACAACCCATATCCTTTTTTTTGACTCCCGCCACCACTCCCCCCCTTGCCCCTTTCCAGCTAGCAAGCCTCTCCCTGTGACCGCCTATCAGCCTTCACTCATCTGTGGCCTCGGTCCATTGTTGACATCCCTAGGCCTCTTGTGGATGTATTGGATGGCAGTCTCGGGTTGGGGGCTGCAAGATTTTCATCCTGGGGTCCTATATCCTGAGTAAGGTCTGCCACTGGCCAGTTAAGTTCCTGATGGGCACTAAATATGGCGGGCCTTCCCCAGTGAAAGTGGCGCCGGATACTCATACGCTTTCCAGCCAGTAGGTGAGACCCCCGTTGCCTCGATTAAAAGTTATCTAAAAATCAAATGGGACTTATTACTTACAGGGCCTTGGACCTATTTATAAACTGCTACAGTTATGTGATTATTCATACACACAATCGTTCAATCAGGGTTTTGTTATGGAAGAATACTTCTTAGAATTGTAGCACTGTATTTGACCACCTTTATGTTGGTGGGAAGGCTTCAACACGTGGATTTCTCAGTTTACCGGATCCACATTTTATAAATAAGTTGTAACGTAATTTATAATGCAGTCAAAGGTGGGATTCCATTTACTGGGAGAAAAGAGTACAGCAAATACAATCTTCAAACTAAAAATAAGCAAAATGGTTCTTTCTTTTTGATCAGTTGGGCGTGTTAAAAGTTGGGCCATGTAGAGAAATCTGTCAAGATGCTTAAGGGTCTCCAAAACAAGCTACTCAGATATCCACATAATTAGTGCCTGTGATTGTGTAAGATTTGGATTGACCCCATTCTGCTTGATGGAACTCAGGATTTAATACATTTATAATTAATTATATCATTTTTTTAAAGTCTTGCAGAATTTAGAATTGAATATGTTCAGGCATCATTCGAGCTGTACTGCCTGTTCTCCAATTATGGGGATACATTCTACTTAGAAAGTGTTAGAGATCTGAGTCAAAGTCAAGTGCTGTTCTCTATGAGCATACCTGGCAGGGGAATCAGACCTTATATTTTGAGGTCAGTTTAATAATAAGCTTTAAACCAGAACAAAGGCATAAAATCACTTTAGGGCTTTAACTGAATTAAATCAACACAACCCTCATGGCTTATTTTTGCTTTGGCAGATTTTCTTGAAAACATTTTAGGAAAGCACAATTGCATTTACACAATTGAGGTGATAACTGTCCAAATTTGATAGCAAATTTAACACAGAACACATGATACCATTGCTACTTATATTTGCAACCAATTAGAATGGCGTTGAACCTTGGGTGCAAGCAATCCTTTACTCAATGTCATCATTCAAACTTTTTCCAAAGTGCAACATTGTATTTCTTCCAAATAATGATGCCTAAAATGCACTGGGTTAATTTATTTCCCCCAAGAAATATCAAGGGCAAGATATTCAGCAAGGCATTAGAACATGCATGTCCCAGTTTAGTAGCTGAAACATTATAAAAACCTCAACCAGTAGTAAAGTGTTAGCAAATCAGTAACAAATTATTTTCTTCCTACAATGTCACTTTGCTTATAGACACATGGGGCAGAATTTCCCCCCGTTGGGCGGTGGGGGGGAGAGTTCAGGAGAGGGCGCATGGAGGTGCGCCTTCGATTGGCGCCCCTGATTGGAGGTGTGCTGCCATTTAATGTGCGCAGGCCAATTAAGGCCCACCCAGCATGACGACCGCCCGGAAGTGCAATTCCCTGAGCCAAGAGCCAAGGCTAAGTGCCTAAGTGCCGCCTCAGGGAGATCGGCTGCAAATTTTAAAAATGTTAAAAATTGAAAAAAAAATTTCCCTGAAATGTCCCCTCATGTGACACTGTCACATGAGTTGGGGCATGTCCATCACTTTTAGTTACACTTTTATTAAATTTCTAAAGACCTACATGAAACCTCATCCCGCCTGTGGATGAGGTTTCATGCTTTTTCTGAAGCTCGCCAGGGCTCCTGGCCTGCTCGCCAACCTTAAGGTTGGACGGGCAGGTCCGTTAATTACGTTAAGTACTTTGTCAATGGCCTCAATAGGCCATTGACAGGTTGGCAGGTGCGCAGCTAATTTGGCTGAGCCCCCGCTGACCTGAAAATTTAAATGAGGTGGGGAGACATCTGGAGTTCTGCCTGATGTCATCCTGTATCATTTTACGCATTGGTGAGCCCCCTGCTCACTGACTGGGATATCCTGGCTATGATACCTGCACACACAGCAAGGGTCAGGGAAATAAATCATGGGCCCTGGTGCTTCTCCTGTTTCTGAGCCCCTTATCCAACCCTTACCCTCCACCCTGCCCAGCTTTAACTTTGCCCTTTGCGTCTTTCCAGTGCCCAGAATTGGGAACCATAGTCTCAGTGAGGTCAATATAGGTTTAGCAACATGTTTTGGCTTTTGCAATCTATGCCTCTATTTATAAAGCCCAACAAAAGCTTAGGTTTCAGTATGATATACTTTACAACCATTTTATCCGTATGTAATACCCAGACAGCAAAATCCAAAAGAATTGAATCTCAATCACCACAAACAACAATTCCAAGTATAAATGAGAATATCTTGAACTGACAGTGACATATTCTTTTGGTGCATGACTCCTGGTTTCACTTCCAAGTTTTAAAATGGCAAAACCTTCCAGTAAATTAGCACCAACACATTCCCCTGTAATAATGTGCTGTTTCTACCCACACATGTGGCCTTTGTTAACAGAAAAAATACACTTTACATTGAGAGATAAATATTTTCTCATTTTAACTTGAAACTAACCACGCTTACAAGTGCCCAGCATGGAGCATATAACATGAGAGCAAAGTACAGCTGATGCTGGAAATCTGAAATATGGACAGAAAATGCTGGAAGTACACAACAGTCTAGGTAGCATCTGTGGAGAGAGGAACCAAGTCAATGCTTCAGGTCCACTGTCCACAGTAGTTCTGACTGCGTGTGATCATTGTGCTCACTGACCTCTTTCTCTCTGTACCGATGCCATCAGTTGTGCTCAGCATTTCCAACACTTCCTGTTTCTATTGAAGCAAAGATGACCCCTTTTTCTAGCCCTCTCAAAAAAACCCAGACTTCTCGTGAGCCTTTCATTCCTCTTCAGCAAGAAACCCAGAAGCAGCTGCCTGAGATCTGGTTTGGCACAATATTAAACATGAATATCAAAAAAAAAATGTTAAGATATGAAAAAAACATAAACAGTGATGTCAAAGCAATAAATTGATAATTTTTAAAAAATGAGTAGTTAATAAAATGGCAATTTAGAAGTGCCAAGCAGCAGCTAACTAGTAAAACCTCTTTTGCTTTTTTGCTTAATAAGCAGAGCTAGAGAAAAATAGACTAGGCCTCAAGTCTTGGTCACCAGGGAAGGGGGAGATGGGGGAGAGGACTAGGGTCAAGCTAAGGAGCTTGGTTTAACTCACACTGACTTTGCATTTGCCATTGGTGCACATTCCAAGCTGGCCTCAGTAAATTCATGCAAAAGTGGGGTCAGAAGCTGGTTTCCTTTCAGCATGGGTTTTTCTCCTCACCCCATCCACTGTGTGGATAGATTTTTGGAGAGGGAGGAGGAGGAGGAGAGGAAAAGTGCATGTGTGTATGTGTCCTTTCATCGAGCAGCCTGTGTGTTTGTGTTTATCTGTCTGTCTGTCTTTCTATGTGTGCCTGTACGGTGTGTGGCTGGGTGTTGGGCTCAATCCTAGTCTCAGGATTCTCTCTTTCTTTCACAAACACTCTCATGCACACACACACATATCACACGCACACGCACACACGATCACACACACACTTTACAGCTTTAGTGAAAAAGCCCAAACTTCTCAAGTTTCTCCTCCTAACTCTGCCTTCTCTTCCTTCATAATATCCTGATGAACTCACAATGTCCTTTTCTATTACTTTGATATCTGTTCTATTTGAGGGTTCTCAAATACTCTCTCTCTCGCTGTCTCATCCTCTTTCTTTCTCTCTCTTGCTCACTCATGCGTCGGTTACTGTGACTGAACTTATTTTATACTGTTGCTTGTTGCAAAGCTTCCACTGAATCATGTCAGTGAGAAGATGAATTAGCCATCAATGAAGAAGATGTATATTAAATTCTGTCAGTAATGTTGTAGAATCTTCTTCATACGACTATGCTCAGACTAAATATGCTTTTTGGATGTCTTAAATTTGGATGTTTAAAATTATTAGTCAAACGTGTATGCACAGACTTTGTAAATTGTCTGCTGCACATATCCTAACTCACATCAAGTCCCGTTCACTCAATGCTCCTCTGCTCATTGATTTACATTGACTCTAACTCCTCAACATTAAAATTCTCATCCTTGTTTTCGAATTACTCCATGGCCTCGCCCCTCTTTATTCTTATAACTTCTTCCAGCCCTACTAACCTCAGAGCTATTCGTGCTTCCAGGCTCTTGCTTCTTAGAAACCCTAAATTTTCCATTTCTCCATCATTGGTGGCAATAGTTGTGCCTTCAACTGCCTGGGCCCTGAGATCAGGAATTCCCTCCCTAAACATCTCCACCTCTCTTTCGTCCCTTAAGATACTCCTTGAAATCCATCTCATTGACCAAGCTTTTGGTTATCTGTGTTAATGTGGCTCAGTGTCAAATTTTGTTTGACAACACTCATGTGAAGCTCCTTGGGATGTTGCATTCAGTTAAAGGTGCTATATAAATATAAATTGTTGCTGTTCAGTCACGATTTTTAATTGAATGCATCAATATCATTGATATAGATTATGAAATATTCTGAAATCTGTTACTTGAGATTGTTTTAAATAATAGAAAGAATTAAAATTATTTTAGCTAAATAATCAAAAACATTAACATTAGGGAAGATTAGGAGAATAATAATTGAAAGTATATATCTTTTCTGTGACTGATGCTTTTGTCATTGTAACAATTCTTTGGCAATTAAAATGATGAAAGTCACTAGACAAGGATTTGAAAGAATAAAATATATTCTGCAAGTGACTATGTTACACAATTACTTTATAGCCTTGATAAGAGTTTGGAATCCATCTTGGCTACATTATGTCCAGAAAATTACATTTTCTATATCTTTAGCATTACATGCTCCAACTATTTTTGATTGGATGCAAATCCAAGGCACAAAAGGTTTTAGCAATACAGCTAATGGCTGCACTTCTGCAATACATTACTGCCTATCTCCCTACAGAACTGCACTTAGTTACTGTTCAGTCAATTGGGACAGTCTATTATACAAGTACAAGTCATCTTCACCTAATTGAATAAATAACTGGGTTGAATTTTCCAGTTACACCATGCTAACTTCAGTGTAAACACTATGAACTTCATAGGCATTTTGGGAAATAATATTTCAATGTAGTCCCTGCACATATTGGAATATATTTCAATACCAGTGCTGCATAATCTTAAAACAATTATCCTCTTCTTGGAACCACAGACAACATTGGCAGCTGGGGACAGATTATACAGAGTGATCACTTGCAAGGTGACCCATATTGGGGAGCATGAAGCCCATCTTGAGAGGCTACAGACAATTTTGGGACTATACATGTGCGTGCAATTGGTCATGCATGCGTTTGAACTCCATCGAGCTGATTGGAGAGGGAACCAAGAAGTCAGATTTGCTGCAGAATGTTTGCTTACCTGAAGCCTGAAGCTGTTTGCTTCCTGTCCCTGGTGGGCGTGTACATGTGGGTGGTGGAATGTCAGGGGAGCTACAGAAGGTCTTATCCTCCATGTGGATGAACCTTGGTTTGCACACAGCACCTAACTCAGTGAAACTCTCCCCACGCTGAGCAGAAGGAAGGGCTTCTCACTTTTTATAAAATTAATTCATGGGGTGTGGACTTTGCTGGCTGGGCCAGCAGTTATTGCCTATCCCTGGTTGCCCTTGAGAAGGTGGTGGTGAACCTCCTTCTTGAACTGTTGTAGTGCATGTGGTGTAGGTACACCCACAGTGCTGTTAGGAAGGGAGTTCCAGGATTTTGACCCAGCAACAGTGAAGGAATGGTAATATATTTCCAAGTCAGAATGGTGAATGACTTGGATGGAAACTTCCAGGTGGTGGTGTTCCCGTTTACCTGCTGCCCTTGTCCTTCTGGATGGTAGTGATTGTAGGTATGGAAGGTGCTGTCAAAGGAGCCTTGGTGAATTCCTGCAATGCATCTTGTAGATGGTACACAATGATGCCACTGTGCATCAGTGGTGGAGGGAGTGAACTGCAGAACACTGGAAAACAGAGGATCTTCACAAAGCTAGCTACAGTCCCACCTTGTGCATGCTACCAAATCACCATTCTCATATGATTTGCACCTTCCTCAGCCGTACTGTACAATCAGAATCATCTTTCCATGATAATATGATAGGTAAGGTCTGCTCTGACAGAGCAGCATCAGAACCATTTGAGATCCACAGGGGGGGTCAAACAGGTTTGTATTCTGTTGCTGATACTTTTTGACATAGTCTTCCTCTTTGTTGTTGTCATATGCCTTCAGGTCATCTACAGCAGATGTTTATTTACATATCAGAACTGATGGAAACCTGTTTAGCCTTGCCAACCTGAAATCCAAGACAAGAATGTGCCAAGTCCTGATCAGAGATACGTTCTATACTGATGATGCCGCAATAATTTCCCATGCTAAGAAACACTTTCAGTGGCATACGGACAGACTCTCTCACACATGTGAAAAGTTTAGTTTGACCATCAGAAGCAGGAAGGCAAATGTGATCATCCAGGATATTGCCACAACATTACTGGATTGACAGGAGGACGTTGGAGGTTGTTGATAGCTTCACATATTTAGAATCCTCAGTATCATATCTACAATCACCAGCAACTTGATGCTGAAATCAACACATGCATTCCAAAAGCTGCAGCTGTTTTGTCCAAGCTGAGTAAGAGAGTGTGGAACAACAGCAACCTGACTGAGAACACCAAACTGCCAGTCCACCAAATCTGCATCCTCAGTGGACTCTACAATAGTGAGACCTGGACAGCATGTGCTGGGCAGGAGAAAAGGCTGAACAGTTTCCATCTTTGCTGTCTCAGATGTATCCTCAGAATGTCTTAGCAAGACAAGGTCACCAATTCAGAGGTCCTGGAATGTGCTAAATCCATTATCAAACACTCATTGCTAAGCTGACATCGGCACTGGCACCTCCATTGTATGGATGATGGCCTTCTGTATGGTGAACTGGACACTGGGTTTTGACCTACTGGATATCCATACCTTTCCTATAAGAACACTTGCAAATGAAATATTGGCAGATATTGACACAGATAACTGGGAGCGAATTGCTGATAGCCAGGGCTTCTGGAGCCTGACTGTTTGGAGGGGCATTGAAAGGGGCAAGGAGAAGTTGAAAGCTCAGCTAGTTGGGAAGAAAACTCAGAGAAAACAGAGGGCAGTGAATCCTGCACCTTCTCAGCCCATGTCCTTATCTGCAGAGTTGGGCTCCTGATGTTTAACATAGAGTTGACCACCAAGGCACAAACCATCATCCCATGAGATGGAAAGCTGCCAAAGCAAAGCCAATCATATTGCATAGTGACAGGGGCTCTCTAAACTCTGTACAAAAGTGAAATATTGCAGATGCTGGAAATTTAAAATGAACACAGAGGATGCTTCAAATACTCAGCAGTTCTCGCTGCATCTGTAGAGAGTAAAACAGAGTTAAATGTTTCAGATTGATGACTTTTTGTCAGAACGTTCTGACAAAAGGTCATCAAACTGAAGCTTTGACCCAGTTTCTCTCTGAACTTTGTAGCCTACCTGGCTAACAAGGATGGGATGAAAAAAACACATTACAGGTAAACTGCTAGACGTGTTTTGTCCTCCAATGGGACCAGTCAGAAACCTGATCCAACCCACTTGTGTTGCAAATTGATGCAGCTCAGATCTTACGGTGGATGTCTGAATCCTGCTCTTCAACTATACATGGACTTTTTTTGTAGTTTGAAAGGGAAAAATTTATATTTGATTTCTGTCATTGCATTGTGAAAACATTTTTAGTGAACCATTGGCATTGTTGCCTAGCTTTTGTTCAATTATGTTGAACCACTCTGTACTCTGACTAGTTTCTCCTGTGCAAACCACTTGCTTCCTAGTGCTGCCACTACAAAACAGGCAAAATTCTTGTTTGTTCCAGTGTTGGACATGAAAATTTGTGGGCGCTAAGGCCAAAAATTTAATTGCTCTACTGTCCTAAGTGAGCAACTGTGGCTTTTGCTTATAATCAGATAGCTGTTCTGGCATTTATACATTGCCAATGTTTAATATTTCTAAACCTCCACAGATGATCATTTGTCAATCCTAAACAGAGATCTGACTCCAGTTCAACACAATGAACTTAGCTGATTCCATCTTCTATAAAGCATTAACATATGGATAATCTATAACCTTAATGTAAAAGTTACAAAGTAGATCCATTAATTGCACTTTTTAGACATGTCTGTAACTTCCAATGATAAGTGTACTTCCTATGATGAATCTTTGGCCTTTTTACATAGCTAATACTCAATATTAGGTGGAAAATGACAGTTGTCAACATTTTTTAATATTTCTTAGCTATCATAAAGAAAGAATTTGCATTTATTTAGCACCTTTTGCAACTTCAGGATGCCCTAAAGGACCTCATAGATAATGAAGTAGTGGTGAGGTATCATCATTGTCATAATGTCGGGACACACAAGCAATCTGCTCAAAGCAAGATCCCACAAACAGCAATAAAAGATCCAATCATTTGTTTTTGGTAAAAAAAATACCATGGATGCTGGAAATCTGATATAAAATCAGAAAATACTGGAAAAACTCAACAGATTTAGCAGCATCTGTCGAGCGAGAAACAGAATTAAGGTTTCGAGTCCATATGGCTCTGCTTCGGATCTACATGATGTACTGCAGCAACACACCAAGGGTCCTTCAACAGCACCTTCCAAACCTGTGACCTCTACCACCTAGAAGGACAAGGGCAGCAGATGCATGGGAACACCATTATCTGCAAGTCCCCCTTCAAGCCACACACCATCCTGACTTGGACCTATATCACCGTTCCTTTACTGTTGCTAGGTCAACATCCTGGAACTCCCTCCCTAATGCAGGTGTACCTAAACTACAAGGACTGTAGCATCTCGAGAAGGCAACTCACCACCACCTTCTCAAAAGCAGTTCAGGGAGAGTAATACTGCTAGCCTTGCCAGTGATGCTCACATCTGAAAAAAAAACCAAACTCAGTTAAATTCATGTCAAGTATTTCAAACTAAACACAAAATTTATTGCTTTTGCATCTAAGGATGTAAATTCCTGAAACTTTTGAGTAAGGGGCTATTGATTATAATCCAGACTAATAACAGATACAGGTGGAAATACAAAGTGGGACTATCACCATCTAGAGAGACAAAAGAAGGGTTTTAACAGAATTCTGTTGTTGGTTGACCTCTACTCATTTTCAGCATTTTCTGATGTGATTTCAGGTTTACAGATGATTTAAAAATCAATCTAAAATAATAATCTATTCTAATTTCTCAATAAATATTGGATCTTGATGATATGAGTAGTAATGTTGTGATTAACTAATAGAGTCTTGTCAATCTTCCTATGTGCTTGCTAAAAGTGTTATGCAGTGATCGTTGTGCCTTAATTTAATGAACAGGACATACTGCTGATACCATTTTACCGTACCAACGATATGGTTAAAAATTTTGGTTTACTTAAACTTGTCACTTGATTCTGAGGTCCCAATTGGGTATGAAATTTGTAAAATGTTCAAAATATTAGTGAAGCTCTCTGGGTTGCTGCATTATCTTCATTATTAAGTAAACAAACTTCCTCCAGATCATTATCTTGCACAAAGACATCTCTATTATTGAAGGTGCACTAGGTTTAGATGAAGAAGAACCTTCAGCTCATTTAATAGCACCTTTCTATACTATGAGACACATATTTACAGCAACTGACTATTTTTAAAATCTGTCCAGTGTTCTGGCCTCGATGACCTATCGTGGCAATTTGCTCAGTTCTTTATCATGCTATTTGTGAACATTTGCTTCACAATAACTGTTCTCAATGTGTGTCTTACAACCCTGTGTCTGTGTCTTCTCCTGCTATCCTAGGATATCTGAAAGTACTGTTTCTGATTTACTTCCTCTCTACTGTTATAGATCTTTTCAACCATGATGTTTTCTTATGAGGCTGAATGGTCTAGTCTATAAAGCTGCTACTCATTGTTCTTCACTCTATGAGTGAGAATCAACCTCATTACCTTCCCCTGTATTGCCTACAGGGACTGGATTGCCTCCTTATAGTGCAGTGACCAACATTGGACATTGTTCTCTAGGTTTAGCTAGACCAGGTCACTGGCCAGTTTTGCACTTCTCTGGGGATTTGTACTGACAGTTAATGCTCCTGCAACCTTCCAGGTCTTTAAACAACATTTTTTTCTATCTCAAATAACATTAATTTTTGTGAATTTCATCAATGATATTTGGACATTTATTTTGCAACTTGGAAAGGGTTAAACTTTGCATAAATAGACATCATTAGGAAACAAGGCTAATTCCTGTTCATCGACTGTTGTGTTCTTTCCTTACAAAGCTCATTTGGGACAGTTGCATAAGGCTCAACATATTTTTCCACAAGTATGTAAGGATTTATACCGCTTTCCTATAGACAATTACCTTTAAAAAAAACTTTTTTCTCTTTTTCATCTCTACTGCAATGCTATTTGTGGGTTACAAAAGATGAAGCAATATTCTATGAATAAAATACAGAAACATTTATGAATTTTTATTTTTCCAGGTTTATTATTCATGCAGAAAAATGTTCAACTGAGTATTGTCAAGTCTAATAAAGATGATAAAACTGATAAAGATAGGAAGGAATTGCAAGGCCAACCACAAAATATGTGCTTGGATTTGATGGCAAATTTGTGATGTTACCTTAATTGCATGAGATTAACTATTTATTTTCAAAGGAAGAATGAGGAGAGAACATGTACGCTGTACACAGCAATTTTAAAAGGGATGTAGGAACAGGAAGACCTGGAGGTATATGTACATTAATATTTGAAGATGGCAAGACAAGAACGCTGTTTAAAGAAAAACATATGGAATCATTGGCTTTATAATGGAGGCATAGATTATAAAAGCAAGGAAGTTATGCCAAGCCGTTACAAGACACTGAATATGCCTAAACTGGATTGTTGTGTTCAATTCTGTAAACCACACTTTAGGTAGGATTTTAAGGTCTTAGAGAGGATGAAAAGGAGATTTGTTAGAATTGTACCAGGGATGAGGGACTTCAGTTATGTGGAGGGACCAGAGAAATTGGGATTGTTCTCCTTGGAGCAGAGAAGATTAACAGGAGAATTAGTAGAGGTGTTCAAAATTATCAAGGGCTTTGATAGAATAGTTAATGTCCCACTGGCAGAAGATTCAGTAATCAGAGGACACAGATCTAAGATAAATAGTTTATTAAATAGCAAAAGACTTATTAAAACTTCATATAAGGGATAAATAATTTTTTTATGCAGCGAGTTGTATGATCTGGAATGCACTATCTGAACGGGTGGTGGAAACATATTCAATAGTAACTTTTAAAGAGAATTGACTAAATACTTGAAAACGAAAAGAGTATATGCTATGGGAAAAGAGGGGGGTGATGGTGAGACTAATTGAATGCCTTTCAAAGGGCCAGTATGATGGGAATACAGAAACATAAAATGAACAAGTTTTAATATATTTTTGACAGCACATGTTAATGTAATGGACTGTGAATTTTGCGGTCTCTGAAGGGGAAAAGCAGCCTAAACTTTAACACTGATTGAGCTGAAATATCAGACTAATCTCAGTAAAATTGGAATTTCTTGAATGCCCCTACTCCCCCACCCATCTCCCATTTTAACCCTCCCCCTCAATCATGCATGATAATTTTTTCCTCTTTCAAGATTCACCTATCATTTCACCAAACAATCAAAGGTCCTTGTAAGATGGTAATGCTCATTGTTGGCATCTAGTTACAAATGTTGTCTGACATAAATGCAGCATGGGTCATTAATATTAAGAAAGCAACAATATAATGCAGTGTTAGTTTGTGTATACCCTATAGGTGATCCCACCGCGACTATTAAACAAACCAGAGTACAAATTTTACTTGAACAGCATTGTGTAATATTGTTAACTTGACAGGAAAATGTCCCATTCATTACTTATAACACTGTGCAGATGATAACACTGATTTTGGTGACTGCCTCAACCCTCATTAACATATTCTACACATTGCACCACATGGACACAGTGACAATAAATTCATATTTTTGGGTAAGATCCAATACTTACAACTCAGATAAACTGCCCACGATCTTTTCCATTCTGCAGAAGTAGAAGAAAACTTTCTTCTGCCTGTGTGCGTGATATTATTCAATATAATTATTCCATACAAGGGTTGTAATTGGATTCTATTTTATCGGTAACCTCACAGGGTAGAAGATCAAATGACTCCTGAGCAACAAAGTGGAATGATCGAACAACATAGGATAAGGCAGGAGAGTGGGACTAGGTGGAATGCTCTTCTAGAGAGCCAGTGCAGACTTGATGGGCTGAATGGACTCCTTCTGCATTGTAAAGATTCTGTGATTCTGTGAGGTCTTCACTGCCAGTGAAAAGCATTGCAGTCCTCAGGTGTTTGTGCAACTTTTAAGAGGCCCGAGGACAAAGACTGAATGGTTCACAATTGTATCTGTGTTTTCTTGATTAGCAAGTCTGGAGACTCTGCTGATTGCTGCTTCTTACTGCAGTATATTTTCAATATTGATTATGTGACACAAATTTATCAAAATATTTCAATACCTCAAAAAAGTAAAAAGCACCAAGATAGAGTGGGATAATAGGTAAGTAGACAAGATGGCAGGCTTGAAGTCAATGGAAAAGACGCTTGAGAATCAAGTGCAGTATAAAACATGTTATTGAGCCCATTATGCATTCCTGTCCTGGCAATTTCAGCCCACAAAACCTGCACAGTGAACTTTCATTAGCAACACAATAAACAGAGCTCCTGCCATGATTTTACTCTCTATTTGCAAGATACAAAGGCCATCCAGCCCAATTCATCTCGTCCATCCAGACTGGCTTATGAACATACATATTAGGAGCAGGAGTAGGCCATTCGGCCCCTTAAGCCTGCTCCACTATTTGATAAGATTGCCTACTTTATTCGAGTGACTACAACTCAAAGGTACTTAATTGGATTTAAAGCAATTTGGGACATTGTGGAAGTTGCTGTATAAATATAGGTTTTGCCTTTCTTTGTTTATATTTACATGTAGCAATGGTGAAATTGGAGTTTTGCTGAGTACCTAAGGATAATTAATCACAGAGCAATCAACTGATGTTAGGAAAATGGCTACAAAGAAATCACTATATTTACAAAACAATTCAACTCTGTAATGAATACAACCTTAACATTCTGAAATCACTGGCACCAACCCACCATCATACAATTGTGTTGTACATTGCAAATTTACAGCCTATCTGCAGGTTGCATATGATGTTGTATTAAATTTGAACTAAATAATTGTGCAAATAGTATTTTTTTTAATTCTTATCGTTGCTTGAAGTGTAAGGGAAACAGGCAAATTAAGTGGAAAATGTAATTAATAAATAAGAAACTCCAACAGCAAAAAAAGAGTATACAGCAAAGTTCCAAGATAAATCATTTCTAGAAGCACTTAAGTCATAGGATTGAGTTTCTATAAAGGTCCTTTATGGTAAAAGTCCTTTGTGCTGTTTCTCGGGGATTTCAATGGATTTTTTTGCCAAAGCTACAATGGAAGATTGATAACCCTTACCCCCAGAGAAATTTTAGTCTCAGAGTATAATCATCTTCTGCCAGATTTTAAACAGGACGGTGCATGTTGGGATGAACCTAGGATAGAGTAGAGATTTGTCAAACCTTTCTTTAAGTAATCTCTTAATGACAAAAAGGTATTTCATTCCCAGTCTTTGCAAGAGTAATAAAACAGATAATAGTGAGTCAACGCCCTGTTTTACATCACTCCTGGTTTTTAGTTTCTCACATTTATTTTGATGAGGCCCAAGATTCTCAAGTCTCTGATACATCAACACAGAATGTACTCAGAATGATGTCTACTTTGGGGCATAATGAAAACTTAGACTGCCATTTATATGCTGGTTTAAATTCAAAACATAATTTTGAGAACTGTACAGTATTTAATTTTGTAGTGCTAAACCTCAAAAGGGACACCCCACCACCTTCAACACCCCCTCCAACTTCCCTCCCAACTCAGAAACACCTCTCTGCACACATCCTCTTCAACCTCCCCCAACACCCGCACCAACTTCTCCCAAACCCCCCTCCAAATTTCTCCCAACCACCCCACTAACCATCCCACTAATGCCCCCAACCTCCCCACCAACCCCCCCACCAACCCCCCTCCAATCTGTCCCAAACTCTCCTCCAACCAGCCCCCATACCCACTTCCAACACCACCCCCCCCCCACCCTCCCCACCCCCCCCCCCAACCCCCCAGCCCCCTCCACCCCCCAACCCCCACACACAACTCAACCACTCCCCAGGCTGGTCTTTCACATCTAGAGCTCTGGCTAATCAGGCTGGATAATGGGAACTCCGTTTAAACCACGAAGCCTTGGCCTCCACCCTAGCCCTTGAGCCCTGGTGTTTGATACCATCTGCATCTCTTCTCCCAGATCCTGAGTCTATGTAAAGGGGACATAGCCTTAAAATTCGAGCTAAGCCATTCAGGAAAGGAGTTAGGAAACACTTCTCAGACAAAGGTTGGTAGCAGTTTGGAACTCCTCCACAAAAACAGTAGATGCTAGCTCAATTAATAATTTTAAACCTGAGATCAATAGATTTTATGTTTTTTTGTAAACCAGGTTATAAAATGATATTGAGCCAAGGCTGATGGATGCTGTTAAGGTACAGATTAGCCATGATCTCACTGATTGGAGTAACAGGCTTGGGACTGAATATTCTGTACCTTTAACTACTTTTCTACAAGTTATTAAAATTACACAATGATTTTCAACAGCATCAAAGAATACCTCAGAACTTAAAACATGAGGCACAGTGTGGTCAAAACTCATCATCATGAAAGAGAATCCTCATACACAATTCAAGTTGAAGTCTCAAGGTAACAAGCAGAGTTGAAGCAGTTTTGCTTTGATGCAACTTCACTGTTACTGCTTGTATGCAGTGTCAGTATTCCTGTTATATCTTGGGGTTCCCAGAAATTTGAAATTATCACATTTCTAGATACAAAATGCTGGAGCTTTCTTTGAAGTATTTCTCAGATCTTACCATGTGCTGCACATTGATATATTGCTGTTCAACACTTAATTGTGGTGCTGTAGTGAGTGATGTGGCATTCTGAACATGCAGACGCATAATAATATATTTTATGAGACAGTGACACAGTGATAATGTCACTGGACTAATAATCCAGATGCCCAGTCTGATATTCTGGGGACAAAGACTCAAATCCTAACATGGCAGCTGGTGGAATTTGAATTCAAACAATAGTCTGGAATTGAAAAACTAATCTCAGTAATGGTGACCATGAAACCATTGTTGTTTGTCATGAAAACCTATCTGGTTCGCTAATATCCTTTAGGGAAGGTAATCTGCCATCCTTACCTGCTTTGGCCTACATGTGACTCCAGACCCACAGCAATTTGACTCTTAACTGCCCTCTGAAATGGTGTGGCAAGCCACTTAGTTCAAGGTCAATTAGGGATGGACAACAAATGCTGGCTTTGCCAGTGGTACAATATCCCATGAAAGAATAAATTAATATAATTCCTAACTCTTTATGAATAACGTAACAAGATAACATCCCACTTTTTTTTTAAAAAAGCCTCAAAAAGCAATATAACTGTTAATTCCAATGCATATCATTTTTTGTTTTGGCTCTAAACTAAAGTTGATTAACAATTGACCTTTACAATTAAACTGAACTCTTTTATAGCTTATTTTCTTGTCTCGAAGGCATTATCAACAGTATTACTTAGCTGGTAGGATGTTGTGCCTCCATTTTGTGCATTTGGCATTCATTACTCTGTGATGAGTTGGCACACTGTACTGGTGATATTGTGCCTGGTGTTGTAGGAGTTGTGTGTACTGCTGCCTGATGTTGTGTCGCTTGTCGTTGATATTGCACTACACGTGGGTGATGCCGTTGATGTTATCTCACTGGTTAGTGATGTCGCTAGTGTTCTTGATGACCTTTTCTGCTTTTCCAGCTCCAGCATAGGCTGAATAAGTGTTCTGTTCCTTCTCGTTTGCTTACCGGTTTCGGTCTCAGTGATGTATGACTTGGAGTCTCAGCTTCACTAACAGCTTTTGCTGGGTTCCAGGTTTTCATGATTGGATCCTGTATATGTACAGTTTCTCCTCTTAACAACCCAGGCGACAATTTGACCTCCCACTACCTGTGCATCAGTGAGATGTTGTCTTACTTCCTCCTGGTCATTTGGAGGGAGTATCTTGCTTGGCAAATTTGTTTCTGCCATTTAGTAGCTTTGCAGGTGATTTCAAGTCAGCCTGGAGTGGCATAGTTTTGAGTGATAATAAGGCAAAGTTTAGGTCTTCTCTTGCCTATTGGCATCTTGACTGTTTAGACATGTCTTTCTATAAACCTGTGTCCCCTTGAGTAATGTAGCGTGGTGATGATATTGAACCCATACTGTTCAGCCAATTCCTTAAACTCTCTGGAGGTGAATTGGGTTTCATTATCAAATATTTCAGCAATCCCCTGCTCTGAAAGCCACAATGGAATTTACCCAATCTGTAGGCCACGAGACTTTAGCGATCACTTTCTTTTCTCAGAGCTCTCGTTCAAGTTTTGCCCTTAGTTCTACTGGTACTTTATGTAGGGGTGAATCACTGGTTTCTTTGTTGGATCAATAGTGATTTGATACTCAACATCTTCAAAGCATCCAACTGTTTCATCAAAACACTCTGGATACATTTGGGCCAGATCTTCCTTGCTTCTGATCTTCCACATTTCAATGGGTATACCAGCTCAACCGTCAGTGATGCCTCATTCATTTCATGTTTTACTGAGACCAACATCGGCACTTCACAACTGCTCAACCCTAGGAAAGCAGGACCATCTGTTTCCATGACATAGAACATGCAAGTAATGTCTTTTCCTTTTTGTGTTGCTCTGATTTTGGTTATTCGAGCTGTTGTATCTCAATTACCCTCTAGGCCATAAGCATGATGTTGCTCGGTTTCAGAGCATCTTTCCTTGGGTCCCCATTTTCTTTCAACTTTTCCAGAAATCTTTCTGTTAAGTCTGAGCGGGATTATGTTACTCCGTGCTCTGGTATCAAGATTCAGTTTCATGTTTATAGTTGCGGCTTATTTCTTACCCTTTTCCTGATCCAAATGGTGGTGTGGATTTCTTTGCTCTGTGAACTGTCACTTCCAGACACTTCAGGCAGTTGTATGGTCCCTATGTCTGTTGTGTCCGCAAGCTCATCATCATCTTCCAGGGTATGGATGTTTTGGTTTCCTTTCTTTCTCTTTTGCCCTGTTGCTCTGCCTCTGGTAATTCCTTTACCACCTTCTTTCTTTGTTTGCAGATCTTTCCTCAGTGATTGGGCTGTCCACAAGCTCTGCAGTTTGATCCATGTGCGGGACATTTCCTGTTGTCTGTGAACTAATGTGGCCGTTCACAGTTGTTGGGCATCTTTCTCTCTGTCTAGTTTGCATTCTTTTATTGCTGTTTCACTGCATCAGCCCTGCTGCCTTTCTTTTGACTTAACTGAAGGATAGCCATTTGGATAGTCAGCATCATCATCTATCTATTCATGGCTTCATGTGCTCTGGCAGTGTCTACAGCCTATGGTATCACATGCTTGTCCTTTCCAATCAGATAATTTTGTACTTCAGGGTGTGCAGAGCCCCATATGAGCTGATCTACCAGCCTTCCATTTGTTTCTTTGAAGTTACATTTGCTGGCTATATTTTTCAATCTCCTTACAAAATTACCAACAGGCTCACCTGGTTCCTGTCTTAGACTTTGAAACTCACATCTATGGATCCAATGATTTGACTTTAGCTGGAGTTATGTGCTGAATTTTTCAAAAAAAAAATTCTGTGCTTTTACTACCATCCTCACGAATCTCCCAGCTGCTAGACAAATTTAACTCTTTCTCTGTTGCCCTCAAAAAGATGTAGCTAAGCCTTTCTTCTTCACTGGTGCCTTTTAGAAAACTGCTGAATGTCAACCTGAGCTTTTGTTTAAACTTCTCAAATGCCTCTATAACATCATCAGCCTCCCAATTCATTATGGGTTGTATCAGTGCATTCATTGCTGCGATGGTAGCGATTTTGTTTTTGCATGATTCACTCAGTTTTTCTCTTTCTCTTTGGCACTAATCCAAGTTGATTTTTGTCAATCTATTGCTGCATTAAATCTGTTTAAAATGTTTGAGTTTTACTCAAATACATTTGCTGCCACCATGTTGTCTTGTGATTCCCAGAAGTTTGAAATAATCACACTTTTATACTCAAAATGCTGGAGATTTCTTTGAATATATACCACAGATCTCACCATATGCCAATACACTGATACATGATTGCTCAGCACCTGACTGTAGTGTAGTAGTGAGGGATGTGACGTTCTTGATATACATGCACATAACTATATAATTCCTCACTATTTACGAATAATACAATGACACAACAACTCCCTTTGAGAATCTAAGTTCTGATAATGCTGTGTTCCACTCCCCTATCCAGTCCCTGCTAATATTCAAGTTGGCAAAAGTTGACATCCTTTATTCTCCTTTCTACAAGCAATAATTTAAAACAAACCTATAGCTAAGTACCATCAATAGTAGTTAATTAGCCATTGAATATTGCCATGTACTTAGTGCTTTTAAACAGGGACTTGTGAAAATTTTTCATGGAACTTTAAATAGTTTTCATTTAGTTAAGTTCAATAAATAATTGAGCCGAATTAAAGGTGTTGCATAAACCAAGGAAGGATTCTACATAGCACATTTGCTTTTCAACCACCAATGGCAGTAAAGTTAGTCTCTTTAGAGACCACTCATAAAGCATCTTAGGCATTGTCCCAGCAGTCTCAAAGCTAATACTACTTTAAAATAGATAATTCCTCATCAAGATATCAGCTTAAATGATCCGACTCTTCATATCCTTTTTCCCA
The DNA here is from genome assembly GCF_017639515.1 of Carcharodon carcharias. Taxonomy (NCBI): domain Eukaryota; kingdom Metazoa; phylum Chordata; class Chondrichthyes; order Lamniformes; family Lamnidae; genus Carcharodon; species Carcharodon carcharias. Next base: position 106,684,729 of record NC_054475.1, read on the forward strand.
GCTTAGTGAAAAGCAGAATCCATGGTTAAAGGTTGGAAGTCTGTGCCAACTTCACGTAAACAAATGGAATACTAACCTCAATTATTCGTTACCAGAAAATTTAAACAAATTGTTTTTGAAACAGTATATTTTACCACACAAACAGCCCTAAGAAAGAGCTTAACAATGAAACAAATAACTGGACATTAAAACATTAACACCAACTGTCACTGGTTTCTATTGAAAAACTCAAAACATTACTGCATACAGGATGTGCTTTGAGGTCATATTGCAAAAATTCACTAACATACCTGAGCTTTAACTGTACATCAAAAGAATTTAACTTCATAAAATCAATCCCTTCTTAAGGTTTTATACAATTTTTAGACCTGTTTTTGTCAGAGTACAAAATACTACAGTTGCCATCCTCCAACCACATAACTCTGACTTTAACCATCGCAAATTGAATCCAATCAGGTACGTGGCATTAACTTGAAAGCTAACTCATCAATAGCCAGAAAAGGAATACTTAATCCCAGCCATCGTCTTTAAATATCATATATGTATCCATCTGGGGAACTTTGAATGCACAACAAACTCAGATGTTCTTTTATAAATGTGTTCTGCAACTACAGAACAATGTAATGTGTCATTTCCCCCCATAAATTGTTCTATTTACAATTAAGACTTTCTTACAGTTTCAACTTGACATGACATTCTATACTATTATTTCTGTCACACACACTTCCTACCTTTCCCAAAAGTATTTATTGTCTTTTTAAACACTGTGGCTGCAAAATTCGGTTTTGTAGCACCACTTGTCCCGGAGCCTAGAGCTCGTAAGGTGGCAGATGGACAAATTCGAGTGTGGTATGTCATGATTGTAAGGGTGCTAGTTTGGTCATGCTGTGCGTGTGCTGGAAGCATGTAGAGTGGGCAGATTGTGAATCCAAACAACACTTAACACTGATTTGGTGCTCAATCAACATCCTGGAGGTTACCATTAATCAGAAACTGAACTGGAACAGCCATATAAATAATATGGCTACAAGACCAGGTCAGAGACTCGGAATTCTGCAGTGAGTAATTCACCTCCTGACTCCCCAAAGCCTGCCCACCATCTACAAGACACATGTCAAGACTGTGATGGAATAATCTCCAGTTGCCTGGATGAGTGCAACTCCAACAGCACTCAAGAAGCTTGACACCATCCAGGACAAAACAACCCATTTGATTGGTAGCCCATCCACCACCTTCAACATCCACCCCTCCATCACTGATGCACAGTGGCAGCATTGTGTACCATCACGTGTTGAACTCCTTGGTGAGTCACAGCCACCTCAGACACTGCTCCTGGCTGAGGTGGAGGTAGAAGTCCTCTCTGAAGATGCACTCAGAAACTTGCCAAGGATCTTTCAACAGCACTTACCACCTAGAAGGCCAAGGGCAGCAGATACATGGGAACACCACCACCTGCAAGTTTCCCTCCAAGCCACACACCATCCTGACTTGGAACTATAGCACCATTCATTCATTGTCATTGGGTTAAACTCCCTCCTTAACAGCACTGTGGATGTACCTTTACCACATGGACTGCGGAGGTTCAAGGAGGTGGCTCATCACTACCTTCTCAAGGGCAATTAGGGATGGAAATAAATGCTGGTCTAGCCAGTGATGCCCATATCCTGTGAAAGACTAAAAACAATCAGCCATTTTTGGACCTCACAGGTCCTGTTAATGTCATCTCCTAAACACTGTTTGCTGAACATACATTGAGCTGCATGAGGAACCTCCTACACGCTGTTTGAAAGGGTGACTGTGGGACTTTCAGGTGATGTGCTTTTGATTTTTTTTCTTGTTGGACAGCGAGTGGAAGTTATATGTGCCACGTTGTTGGATGAGCTTGGAAAAGGTTTTGAACTTAAAAAGAGATGGAGCCCCCTTTTTGAAAAGGAAGCAGGGGAATTTTGGAAGGCAGTCAGCAGAAAATCTGCTTTAGCCAATTGGGGCTTTGGTTGCAGTCCCTCTTAGCCTGTAACACAACAGAGACATGGAGCACAGCAGCAGTGATTGTGCACAGCGGGAGGAGGAGGAGGAAGGCTCTCAGCAGATGGTTGTACCAACCAAGGGTCTTCAGAGAGGACTTCTACCTCCACCTCAGCCAGGAGCAGTGTCTGAGGTGGCTGTGATTCACCAAAAGTTCAACACGTGGTTGTAGAAATAGAATAGGAGGGAGGGCTTCTGAGACATTGGGTTCGGTTTTGAGGCAGGTGGGACCTGTACAAGGAGGATGGGTTGCACCTTAACAGGACTGGGACAAACGTCATCGTGGGGAAGTTGGCTAGTGCTGTTGGGGAGGGTTTAAACTAGATTGGCAGGGGGATGGGAACCTGAGGGGAAATTCAGAGTGCAGAAGAGAAAAACTGGCAGTGGGAAAGTGATGTATCAACTGATAACAAGGATATATCAGTGAGAAGGATCAAGGTAGATAGAATACTTGGAGAGTTTGATAGAATTAGAGTAGCCAATAGGGTTCAGAATAAGGGGGAAAGTAAAAAAGCCTAAATCATGTGCATGTATATGAATGCATGGAGTGTGGTTAGTAAGATTGTTGAACTGCAGGCACAGATTAACAAATGGAACTATGATATTATTGCTTCAACAGAGACCTGACTCAAAGAAAGACAAGACTAGGCGTTAAATATTCCTGGATACAAGGTGTTTAAGAGAGACAGCAAAGGAGGTAAAGGGTGGAAAATTAAAGAGGGGCAAGAGTTCCTGGAATGTGTTCAAGATAATTTTCTGCAGCACTATGTTTCCAGTCCAGCAAGAGGACATGCACTTTTGGACCAGGTTCTGGGGAGAGTTGGCCCAAGTGGATCAAATACCAGTGGGAGAAACTCTAGGGGACAGTGACCATTGTATTGTAAGGTTTAGGTTAATCATGGAAAAGGACTAGGAACAATCCAGAGCAAGGATGATTAATTGAAGGAAAACCAACTTTGAAGGGATGACAATGCATCAGAGTTGAGTGAGTTGGAATGAAATGTCAGCACAAAAGACAATGGTTGAACAATGGGCCACCTTCAAAGAAAAAATATCGCAGTCAATATCAAAGTAAGTTTAAAAATAAGGGATTGTTCATTTAAAACAGAGATGAGGAGAAATTTTTTCTCACAGAGGGATATGAGTCTTTGGAATTCGTTTCCACAAAAGGCGGTGGAAGCAGGGTCTTTGAATATTTTTAAGGCAGAAATAGATAGAATCTTGATTAACAAGGGGATGAAAGGTTATCGGGGTTAGGCAGGAATGTGGAACTGAGGTTACATCCAGGTCAGCCATGATCTTATTGAATGGCAGAGCAGGCTAGAGGGGTTGAGTGGCCTACTCCTGCTCCTAATTCATATGTACGTGTGTTTGTAAATAAATCCAGAGCGTCCTGGATGACGAGAGAGATAGAGGTAAAAATGAAAAGGAAGAAGTCTGTACAACAGAATGTCAGGTTGAAAATACAACGGAAAATCAGGATTAATATAGAAGGGCCAGAGGGGAAGTGAAGAAACTAATAAGAAACGCAAGGAGAGAGTGTTAAAAGAGGCTGGCAGCGAACATAAAAAGGAATCCCAAGGTCTTCTATAAGCATGTAAATAATAAAAGGGTGGTAAAAGAAAGTGTAGGGTCCATTAGGGACAAAAAAGGGGACTTGCATGTGGAAGCTGGAGAAATAGCAGAGGTGTTGAATGAATACTTTGCATCTGCTTTTATAAAGGAAGAAGATCCTACTCAGGCTGGGGTAAGAGAGGAGGTAACTGGTACACTAGAGCAATTGAGAGGAAGGAGATGTTGGAAAGGCTATTTTTACTTAAAATAGATAAGGTGCCAGGGCCGGATGGCATGCATCCAAGAGTAATGAGGGAAGTGAGAATGGAAATTGTGGATGCACTAGTGATAATCTTTCAGTCTTCCTTAGACATGGGGTAGGGGGTGCCAGAGGACTGGAGAATTGCGAATGTTACACCCTTGCTCAAAAAGGGGAGCAAGGATAAAGCTGGCAACTACAGACCAGTCAGTTTGAGCTTCGTGGTAAGGAAACTTCTGGAAACCATAGTACGGGATAAAATCAATAGTCACTTAAACAAGTGCAGGGTAATTAAGGAAAGCCAGCATGGATTAATTAAGGGAAAATCATGTTTACCTAATTGCTGGAATTTTTTGAGAGAGTAACTGAGAAGGTTGATAAGGGAAATGCTGTTGATGTGGTGCATATGGATTTTCAAATTTTCATCTTTGATACAGTGCCACACAAGAGACATGAACAAAATTATAGTCCATGGTAAAAGGGAAAGTAGGCACTTGAATAAGAAATTGGCTGAATGACAGGAAACAGAGAAATGGTTGTTTTCAGATTGGAGGGAGGTTTGTGGTGGAGTTCCCCAGGGGTCAGTGTTGGGACCCTTACTCCCCCTGATATATATTAATGACCTAGACTGTGGTATGCAAGGCATGGTTTCAAAATTTGAGGATGATATGAAGATTGGAAATGTTGTCAACTGTGATTGAGATAGTCTTGAACTTCAAAAGGACATAGACATGTTGGTGAATTGGGCAGACAAGTGGCAGATGAAGTTCAATGAAGAGAAGTGTGAGGTGATTCATTTTGGCAAGAAGAATAGGGTGAGACAGTATAAAATAAAGGGAGAAGCACCGTTAAAGAAGTATAGGAACAGAGGAGCCTCAATGTATACATCAATAGGTCGTTGAAGATGGCAGGACATGTTGAGAGAACAGTTAATAAAGCATGTAGTACCTTAGGCTTTATTAATAGGGACATTGAGTAGAAGGGTAAGGAGGTCATGTTGAACTTGTAAATGACACTAATTAGGCCTCATCTAGAGTCACCATACTTGAGGAAGGATGTGAAGGCATTAGAGAGAGTACAGAGGGCATTCACAAGAATGATTCCAAGGATAAAGAGGATAGATTGGAGAAGTTAGGACTGTTTTCCTTGGAGAAAAGAAGGCTGAGAGGAGAATTGATAGAGGTATTCAAGATCCTGAGGGGTATGGACGGTGTAAATAGTGAGAAACTGTTCCCACTTAAGAGAACTAGAGGACACAGATTCAAAGTAATTGGCAAAAAGAGTTCATATGATGTGAGGAAATATTTTTTCACCCGAAGGTGGTTGGAGTCTAGAATAAACTTCCTGAAAGGGTGGCAGAGGCAGGTTTGATCGAGGTATTCGAAAGGGAATTGAATTGCTACCTGAAAAGAGAGAATGTGCAAGGTTATGGGGATAAGGCAGGGGAGTGGGATTAGGTGGAACGCTCTTTCAGAGTGCTAGTGCAGACTTGATGGGCCGAATGGCCTCCTTCTGCACTGTAAAGGTACTGTGGTACTGCTGCATTCTTCACAAACTCACTCTCATGAAGGTCTAGGCCTTGCCATCAGGTGTGAACTGGTCATCTCAGGATGGGATAGAGAAGGAAGAAGAGGAGGAGAAAGAAGAGAAGGAGGAAGGAAATTTGTTCTGATTGCAGCTGGTGTTACTACTGGACAAGCCAGATCTCAGAGTGGCCTGGCTTGATGAATCCTAAATTTTATTTTTCTTAGATACGTGGAGAGTGGCTACTGAAGTGAGTCACAGGAGTCAACTGATGAGCTTTTAACAAAAGAATAAAACATTTATTGAACAAAAAAAGATGATCTATATTACAATACTCCTTTACCCACAGCTATACATTTACAGATATATACAGATTCATAAGGTTAAAGCATGTTACAAAAGCTATTTTATACTATAATGTTCACAGTAAGTACATAGTCCATGTAAACCAATAGGTGACCTGTGGACACACCACACTTTGAAACCAAGTGACAGATGCTACCTCAAACAGGTGCTATGGATCTATTGTCAACTCCCCCTGCAGATGCTTGTTACACCGTGATCCAACCGGTCTCACTGAACTCTGCCTTTCACACGAGGATTTGCAATCTCCACGCTCTAAGAACTCACTTTGCAATCTTCTCCCAAACCAATGCTTTCTCTCAGACGCCTTCCACAATGGTCCACCTCCAGGGTTTGGAACACTCCTTCTGATATTCCTCTCCCCTGGATCACCATGTGCATTCAAGCTTTCTTCCAAACACTCTCTCTCACTGACTCAGCTGTGCCAACAGAACACCACTGCTTCCCATGCCCATAGTAAAGGGTTACAGACCTTTGGCTGTCCCCTTTAATCTTCTGGCTCCTCCCAAGCCTAAATTGCTTTAAATCTGCGCTTTGCAGCTTTCTCTCTTTAAGCTTGGAGCCTTTCTTTGCTCCTCATTCCCAGCTTCACTTAACAGGACCTTTTCCAGGTTCTTGTCCTTGTCCTTTGACTTAACTGTTCTCATAGGACTTTTCCTGTTCTACTCCTGGCTTTGGGGACTTTCTTTTTTGGTTTTTGGAACCTGATCCTTGCAGCTTCCTCTCCTGTCCTGCTTCTGCTGGCCAATGCTACCAACTTTACTTTGGGACTTGCTTTCTGTCCCTCTCTTATGCTGTTTCTGCTGACAACTCCCTTCAACCTTGGAGCTGACCAACTGCACTAAAACTGAACTGAAACTACTTTTCTGTTTCTGTGAGGGCTCCTGCTGCTAGGAAACAGCACAATTGTTTCCTACCTTGTATTTGTTTTACCTTCCCTTTAGGAGTTGTAAAGTCTCATTAGAATGCAGGCACACAAACAAAGCCTTAGACCTGCTGTCTCCATTCTACAATGAAACCAGATCCCAGGTTTCACCTTCTAACCCGCAAATAGAAAAATATACATTAAACTTAAAGCTAAAACTTTAAGCCAAAGCTATGGCTTATTCCCAACACCCACAAATACAACTTACTTAAACTACCTCTATTTCCTAAAAAATGGCATCCATGACCCCTTCTGGTTTGGATGGGCTTTCTGTGACTGCTACTCAATCTCTACCACATTCCCACTGCTCCACAACTCCCAATTTACTCTATGGGCACCGTGTCCTCTTGGCCAAACTCCTCAAATAAAAGACGCCACAAAACACCAATTCATAACAACTTTATCCAATAACACTTTCAATATACATATAAAATTGAAATTTTCACCTTTGTGCATTCCCTTACTGACTGTCTTGTGAGTGTCTTTGTTTGGGCTCATGCTTCTACATAGTGTGGCTGCAGTATGGCTGGTGAAAGACTGCTGACATTCAGTGTGGGCAACTGCAGATGGCCTTCCAGGATGCCTTGAGCAGCTTTAGGCCTTGAAAACTTGGCTTTGGACTGCACCTCAGCAGTCTGGTTTTGGCTGCAAGTCCACTGATGGAGTAGCAGTGACAGGAGAACAAATACTGCCATCCAGAAAGACGATAGCAGATTCATGCTTCATGCAACCACTGCCAATTCTCTGGTGCAGTACCTCAACAGTTCTGGTAATCTATTAGAGCACAGATTGCTGGATTGCTACATGAGACACTATATGTCCCTTTGAGCACTAATATCCATACCATAAGCAGTAAGAGCTTGCATGGCTCCACACATGGGACCTCATGACCTCAGACTGAGCTTCCACTGCAGCAATGAGATATTGATTACCTTCTATCTGTACTGCAGTAGAAGCTCAATCACTGGCTATCAGACACTGCATCACAATCTCTTCAGCAGAACTTGTCTGTGATCTCATTCTATGAGGAGTTGGCACTTGCGTTATCCTTTCTTCCTGGCCTGGCTGCAGCCCACTCATGCCCAGTGACTTGCCATGATCTCACCTCCATACTACATACACTATAATGTATACACTAAACTATGTACAGTGCTAGTATCTGAGCTAGAGGCCCTGAGTGTCAGATGGGAACGTGAGTGGTGAGGAGGATGTTAAGAGGCTTCAAGGTGATTTAGACAAGTTGAGTGAATGGGCAAATACATGGCAAATGCAGTATAACGTCGATAAGTGTCTTGTTATCCACTTTGGTAAGAAAAACAGATGGCACAGTATTATTTAAATGGGGATAGATTGGGAAATGTTGAAGTACAAAGGGATCTGGGTGTCCTTGTACTTCAATCACTGAAAGCAAACGTGCAGGTGCTGCAAGCAGTTAAGAAGCAAGTGGTATGTTGGCCTTCATTTTGAGATGACTTGAGTACAGGAGATAGGATGTCTTACTGGAGCTGTACAGGGCCTTGGTGAGACCACACCAGGAGTATTGTGTGCAGTTTTGGTCTCCTTACTTAAGAAATTATACACTCACCTTAGGGGGAGTGCAGCGAACGTTCACCAGACTGATTCCTGGGATGGCAGGATTGTCATGGAGAGATTGGATCGACTAGGCCTATATTCACTGGAGTTTAGAAGAATGAGAGGAGATCTCAATGAAGCGTATTAAATTCTGACAGGGCTGGACAGACCCGATGGAGGGATGATGTTTCCTCTGGCTGTAGTGTCCAGAACAAGGGGTTACAATCTCAGGATATGGGGTAGGCCATTTAGACTGAGATGAGGAGAAACTTCTTCACTCAGAGGGTGGTGAACCTATGGAATTTTCTATCACAGAAAGCTGTGGAGGCTCAGTCGCTGAATATATTTAAGAAGGAAATAGATAGATTTCTGGACTCTAAAGATATCAAGGGACACGGTGAGAGAATGAGAGCAGGAGTATGGCGTTGAGGTAAAGGATCAGCCATGATCATTTTTTTTTATTTGCTCATGGGATGTGGGCATCGCTGGCCAGGCCAGCATTTATTACCCATATAGGCCAGACCAGGTAAGGACATCAGATTTCCTTCCCTTAAAGGACATTTATGAACCAGATGGGTTTTTACAACAATTGACAATGGTTTCATGGTCATCATTAGATTTTTTAAATTCCATATTTTTTTTATTGAATTCAAATTCCACCACCTGCCATGGCAGGATTTGAACCCTGAATGCTGCATGTCTAGTGACAATACCACTACACCATTGCCTCCCCCCCATATTGAATGGCAGAGCAGGTTCGAAGGGCCGAATGACCTATTCCTGCTTTTATTTTTCTGTTTCTATGCTTCTTTGTCAAATTTTTGCTGTTGCTTGTGCCCTTTGTGGTGAGTCTGTACTGGCTAGCCAGGAAACTAGTCTGGGTATTTGAAAGCAAAAGTGGCAAAGTGGGATGGGGATGAAGGGTTGGGTGGGGAGGGGGTGGTGGTGGGCTTTACTTGTGACTTCACTTGTCTGGCAACAGGGTGGTGTGCCATTACCTCTTAGGGTGTCATCCTGCAGCATTCCAGCTAGTGGCTTGTGTGTATTTTTTAAAACTCAGGTCTTATTTTTAAAAACTCAGGTATTATTTTTAAAGCGCAATATTTCTGGACACAATTCAGTGTTTTTCCTTCATTAACATGATAGTGAAAAACCTGGAAATCAAATTTGTTCTTGTTTCATGTTTAAAAGGTGAGCTGCCAGTTTCTAAAGAGGCTTGTTTTCTTTTTATTCATTCATGAGATGTGGGCATCACTGGCTAGGCCAGCATTTATTGCCCATCCCTAATTGCCCTTGAGAAGGTGGTGGTGCACTGCCTTCTTGAACCGCTGCAGTCCCTGAGGTGTAGGTACCAAAATGGCATTCTCCAGCTTGTGGAGGTCATATCTTAAAATACTTGGTTCAACTTGTAAAGTATATACTTATTTCAAGGATAATTACTATAATGGCTCAGAAAACATCAACTGTTTAACAATAACATTTGTGAATAGATAATACACATGAGGATGATCACTACTATTGCATATATTTTAAATGTTAAATATTTTAAAATAGGTTTCAACATGTGTACCAGTTGAGCAGTGGGTTACTGAAAATTAATAACTTGTGAAGAAACTGACATAACTCATTTCTGACTGTCCAGTTTACTTGCCCCTTGTCCTTACAGGTTTGTTTTGCTAGAACACTACTCCATAAATATCTCCAATTCTGTATGTTTCTGTGATAACAGTTAAAAGTTGACAAGCTAGAATGCAAGAGCATTTTATCTATAAGACAAAAAAACCTTCATTGTTTTAGCATGGGACGTTCAGGGACATTTCATGTTCTACAATAATCCAAGAACTCTACAGATTGCTCCAAACTGAGCATCATTGTTGGAAATAACAAGGTTATAAATAAACAGATGAGCAACTGCAGGCTGGTTCACAGGTTCAAGACCCACTCAAAGTCTGCACTCAGCGGTGGATTATTAAATACACCACACCACTGCTTTGATGGGTGATTTAGCAGAGGGACTTGTGAGCCTCTTATCAATATTAGAGAGCACTCAGCCTTTAATCTCTTGGGTAAAACATTAAGGCTGAAGAATAACAAAGCCTCTTAGTGCAAATGATTGCTGTTAAATAAAAGAAACAGAGTAGAAATGACAGTTATATCACATGACCATTGGTAATTTATCTTTATGTCTCTCCAGTCATTATTGTTTATATCATTTAACTTGATTTAAATTATAGTATACCATCAGAAACAATTTCATGCAATACTTGGGAGGATTTTGAACTATTATGCAGACTATGGGTGCCATATACAACACAGTAATATTATCAACTTTACAGCAAATGAGCGAGGTAATATGCAAAACTGCTGTTAGTGTCGATGAGTTACAGAACTATTTTCCCCACAAATTAAGGGCTTTGGCAGGTTGTTAAACATTGGTAATATTCAATTTCTTGTGTGAGTGGAAGTATAGCAGTGGAAAAACAATATTAAAAAAATCAATGTTTAGTTATATTTAAGATAAAAATAGAAGTGGAAATTAACATGAGCTTTCGAAGGAAATAATTGTAGCATTCAAAGGTCTTCAGATGTTCTGCTGTGACTATCATTTAGGGTCCAAGCTCTTTCTGTGTCAAGTCACATTTCCCTCTGTTTAATTATCAATGTGCCAGTATTCTGGGTACAATTAAAGAAAGCAAAAGAAGCAACTGGTGAGCTCAAGATTACATTTATTTATTTTCCAGTAGTTCATGATGAAATTAACCTAAGTCTCTAGGAGGATAGGAAAGGGTTCCAGGAGTACAGATTGTTATGACCCGAAAGTTGTTAAAGCTGAGATATTTAAAGTCCCAGAGGGAAACTTCAAACAACTGTCATAACCTATATTTTACTTTTGTATGTTTGAGATGCAGCTCTAAATTCAGGAGTTAGACCACCAGTTCTCGAGAGGCTTTATATTAAACTAAATGAAAGATTTGTTTTATTAATTTAAACAATTTAAATATATACACGTGGCTACAAATTACTACTATCATAACTTCTATCAAATTCCCAAACTGATCTCCATTAAGGCAACAGCAACCCATATATTTAACCAAACAACAGGCAAAGCATTTTCAACTTCTGAATTTAAAATGAGGTTCCTCTCATTTTGGTTCCTGTGGAGACAGTTGTAGGCTTATAGCTGCATTGCCTCTGCCTTGCACACAGAAGGCTGCCATCAGATATACCTAACACATCGCACTGAATGTAAATTCTCATTGTATCACCAGCCTCTTTGAACTCCAGAAACAGAAATACCTGGAAAAACTCAGCAGGTCTGGCAACATCGACAGAGAAGAGTACAGTTGACGTTTTGAGTCCTCATGACCCTTCAACAGAACTAAGTAAAATGAGGAAAGGGGTGAAATATAAGCTGGTTTGGGGGGGTGGGGTTTGTTGAGACAAGCAGCCAGTGATAGGAGGAGATAATCAAAGGCTGTCACAGACAAAAGAACAAAGAGGTGTTGAAGGTGGTGATATTATCTAAAGGAACGCGCTAATTAAGAGTATAAGACAGGACAGATAAGACACAGATAGCTCTAGTGGGGGTGGGGGAATACTAAAAGGTAGAAATAAACAATGGTGGAAATAATTTTAAAAATAGCGGAAATAGGTGGGAAAAGAAAAAATATATATAAATTATTGGAAAAAACAAAAAGGAGGGGGAAGAAACGGGAAGGGGGTGGGGATGGAGGAGAGAGTTCAAGATCTAAAATTGTTGAACTCAATATTCAGTCCGGAAGGCTGTAAAGTGCCTAGTCGGAAGATGAGGTGCTGTTCCTCAAGTTTGCGTTGAGCTTCACTGGAACAATGCAGCAAGCCAAGCACAGACATGTGGGCAAGAGAGCAGGGTGGAGTATTGAAATGGCAAGTGACAGGGAGGTCTGGGTCATTCTTGCGGACAGACCGAAGGTGTGCTGCAAAGCGGTCACCCAGTCTGCGTTTGGTCTCTCCAATGTAGAGGAAACCGCATTGGGAGCAACAAATGCAGTAGACTAAGTTGGGGGAAGTGCAAGTGAAATGCTGCTTCACTTGAAAGGAGTGTTTGGGCCCTTGCTCAGTGAGGAGAGAGGAAGTGAAGTGGCAGGTGTTGCATCTTCTCCGTTTGCATGGGGACATGCCGTGGGAGGAGGAGTAGGGGGGATGGAGGAGTGGACCAGGGTGTCACGGAGGGAATGATCCCTATGGAATGCCGCCGGGGGGGTAAAGGGAAGATGTGTTTGGTGGTGTCATCATGCTGGAGTTGGCGGAAATGGCGGAGGATGATCTTTTGAATGCGGCGGCTGGTGGGGTGATAAGTGAGGACAAGGGGGACCCTATCATGTTTCTGGGAGGGAGGAGAAGGCATGAGGGCGGATGCGTGGGACATGGGCCGGACACGGTTGAGGGCCCTGTCAACTACCGTGGGTGGAAAACCTCGGTTAAGGAAGAAGGAGGACATGTCAGAGGATCTGTTTTTGAAAGTAGCATCATCAGAACAGATGCGACGGAGGCGAAGGAACTGAGAGAGTGGGATGGAGTTCTTTCAGGAAGCGAGGTGTGAGGACCTGTAGTCGAGGTAGCTGTGGGTGTCGGTAGGCTTGTAATGGACAATGGTGGACAGTCTATCACCAGAAATTGAGACAGAGAGATCAAGGAAGGGAAGGGAAGTGTCAGAGATGGACCATGTGAAAATGATGGAGGGGTGGAGATTGGAAGCAAAATTAATAAATTTTTCCAGGTCCCGATGAGAGCATGAAGCAGCACCGAAGTAATCATCGATGTACCGGAGAAAGAGTTGTGGGAGAGGGGCGGAGTAGGACTGGAACAAGGAATGTTCCACATACCCCATAAAGAGACAGTTGAATATTGAGTTCAACAATTTTAGATCTTGAACTCTCTCCTCCATCCCCACCCCCTTCCCGTTTCTTCCCCCTCTTTTTTGTTTTTTCCAGTAATTTATGTGGATTTTTTTCTTTTCCCACCTATTTCCACTATTTTTAAAAGTATTTCTACCATTGTTTATTTCTACCTTTTAGTATTCCCCCACCCCCACTAGAGCTATCTGTACCTTATCTGTCCTGTCTTATACTCTTAATTAACACATTCCTTTAGATAATATCACCACCTTCAACACCTCTTTGTTCTTTTGTCTGACAGTCTTTGGTTATCTCCTCCTATCACTGACTGCTTGTCCCAATAAACGCCCCCTCCCGCAACCAGCTTTTATTTCACCCCTTTCCTCATTTTACTTAGTTCTGTTGAAGGGTCGTGAGGACTCGAAACGTCAACTGTACTCTTCTCTGCCGATGTTGCCAGACCTGCTGAGTTTTTCCAGGTATTTCTGTTTCTGTTTTTGGTTTGGATTTCCAGCATCCACAGTTTTTTGTTTTTATCTTTGAAATCCACCTCTTCTAACAATAAAACCCCTTGCTTAGTACCAATTTTATTAGTAATATAAACATATTGTTTGGCCTCTGCTATCTAGGTGCCAGATTTCACCCCACTTCTTAAATGCTCTATTCAAAAATGCAAATGCACTCTACCTCTCTTATATCTCAAAGCTAGTGCATATCAAAGCACCCAGACTAGCTGGCTTTAATCCAATTAAGACACACCCATAGACTAAACCTCTAGTTTGAATTAAAAATATTTTCCAATAATATTACATACAATAATAGCTTCATGACACAGATGTAAAAATTATCTCAGCCCCAGGACGTCATTGAAGGAGTTCCTCTGGGTCATGTCTTAGGCTCTTCGGCTGCTTCAGTAATAACTTTCCCTCCACCATAAGGTCAGAAGTGGAAATGTTCACTGATGACTGCAGTGTTCAGTACCTTCACAGTTACTGAAGCATTCTGGCATGGGCTGATAAATGGCAAGTAACATTTGCATTGCACAAGTGACTGGCAATGAACATATCCAACAGGAGAGAAACTATCCATCTTCCCTTGACATTCAATAACATTACCATCACTGAAATCCCACCATCAACACCCTGGGGTTACCATTGACCAGATACTTAACTGGTCAGCCATATAAATTCTGTGGCTACAAAAGCAGGCCAGAGGCTGGGAATTCTATGTGTGTAACTCACCTCTTAGGCAGAATCTTCTGCTTCCCATTAGTGGAGAGGGAGGAGCGGGAGGGCCTGAAAATTGGCGGGTTGGTGTCAGGACCGATACCTGGCACCTTCCTACCTCCACTGGAGGTGAGTTCTGGTCAGGAAGATCCATGGTCAACCTTCCCACCCTGCCCCCAATTGAGACCCTTAAGTGGCCAATTAACGACCACTTAAGGGCCTCTTCCTGCCTCAGCTGCAATTTTCACATCTGCAGACAGGCCTGCCAACATGCAGCCTGTATGAATGGTTAAACTGTTCCCATTATTTACCTTTCTCCTGGATCCTGCGACTCCAACAATAGACCCAGCCTCCTACCTGTCTCTGTCAATCACAAGAGCTGGCAGCCTCTGATTAGCCGGAGGGAGGCCAAATCTAGGCTATGTAAATATGATTGGGCAGAATATTGCCATTGGCGTGGGGGGAGCGGGCCCGACATGCTGATGCGAGATGATGTCGGACAGGGGACATGTTTAAATAATGTTTTAGATCATTTATTCAAAATTTTGATTACCAACTTAATCTCCCTGAGATAGCTCCACGCTCAGGGAGATTGCTGCACTTTTTCGTGTGCATACGCAAAAGAGTGCAGGCCCCGATTCTCCCTCCTCTGCCCACCTGCACAGGTAGCGCTGAGCGCTACCAGCCGCGTATTATGCTGAGCAGGCCTTAATTGGCCCGCCCACGTAAAATGGCAGCATGCAGCCAATTGTGGGCGGCCCCTGCCGCTCCCGCCCAGCCGGCCTGACATAGGTAAGATGCAGCCCATAGTCACTAATAAACTCAGGAGAAATGTTTTTATCCAGTTTAAATTATAAAGCGCAACCAAAAGGAACAGTCGAGATTAATAGCGTATATACATTTAAGAGGAATTGTGTAAATGCATGTGGGAAAAATGAATAGAAAGTTATTCTGATCGCATGACTTAAGAGGATTGGTAGGAGGCCTGTGTGGAGCAGAAACACTGGTATTGACCCAGTTGGACTGAATGGCCTGTTTCCATGATATACATTCTATGTAATATGGCTAGACAGCGACAGATTTAGAGAGGGAATTGCAACACTTAGAGTCTTGACAACTGAAGACTTGGCCATCAATGGTGAAGTAACTTTTAAAAATGTATTCTTTCACGAGATGTGGGCATCGCTGGCAAGTCCAGCATTCATTGTCACCCCTAATTGCGTTTGAACTGAATGGCTTGCTGGGCTATTTCAGAGGGGAGTTAAGAGTCAACCATATTGCTGTGGATCTAGAGTCACAAGTAGGCCAGACCAGGTAAGGATGGAAGATTCCTTCTCTAAAGGACTTTAGTGAACCAGATGGGTTTTATGACAATTGATGATAGTTTCATGGTCATTATTACTGCAGCTAGCTTTCAATTCTAGATTTTATTAATTGAATTTAAATTTCACCAGCCCCCATGATGGGATTTAAAGCTGTTTCCCCAGAGTATTAGCCTGAGCCTCTGTAATACTAGTCAGTGATATTACCTCTGTACCACCATCTCCCTATTTAATCAGGGATCCTCAAGGATCCAGATACAGAGGAATGTGGAAACCTGGGAGGTTCATGGGCGAAAAGAGATTACAGAGGTTGAGACGGGGCGAAGGCATAAAAGAAGGATGAGAACTTTAAAATTGATGTGTTGCTTAACTGGGAGCCAATGTAGGACAGTGAGCATGGGAGTGATGGGTGCATAGGACTTGCTGCAAGTTAGGACACAAGCAGGAGATTTTTGGAAGAGTTCAAGTTTTGCTAAATTCTCGCAGAAGAGCAGCAGAGTTAATTACGTCTGTTCTTAAGTATCTCCAGACCACAATCGTGTAAGGCATCTGAATAACTATGGTAATTATGGCCAAAAAGGACTTTGCAAGCTCTTTTCTGAATACTTTCAAACTGCTAGGTATACTTATGGGATGTAAATGGGATGTACATGCCAATTTTACCGTTAAATGAGCTAACAATTATCTGCACATACTTTGGAAGCTGAAATGCCATTTTCCCTCAAGCAATGATCTAGTAACCATTTCCATATATTTTTGATCCATTATTTGAATACAGGGCACCTGTATGGTTGAGCAGAATCAGAAAGCAGCAATGTAAAGTAATTGAAAGTGTGGGGTGCCAAGGATAAATCCTTGGGGGACACCAGAGAAAATGGTGCAGGATTGGGAAGGGAAGCCATTGCAGGTGATTTTCTGGCAATGACATGAACTCTACACAATCTTCTTACTGAATTACCGAATTTTGAATTTAGTCTTAAGTTACACTTTGATTTCTTCCTGAAGGGCACCCTGTCGTTTGTCAGTCAAACTCAGTCAGGACACGTCACCTAAAGATGGGCCCACTAGAGATGGTGTTCCAGCATTCATCACCATTCTAAAAGGGTGGACAGGAATGAAGGGGCAAAGCAGCCCAACACCTCTTTCAGACAATAGCCGGAGTCTTTTAGATCACTGCAGTAACTGAGGTGATATCTTTTCCCTCAACCCTCAGTGCACCTTCATAGAGACCAATGAATACAGTAAGAAGGCTCCAAGTTAAGTTAACCACATCAAGTTAGTCTTTTATATATCACATCATTAATTTGAACTCAGGCTGTGAATAGATACATTTTGATGCTTCCCATTTTTCCAGCATATTTCACCTCCCCCTAATTTGCTGGTTTTTTTTTTCAAATTTCCAGCATCTGCAGTGTTTTGCTTTTGTGCAAATCCACTTCCAATTTATATGTGAGAATTTGGATCTTTTTCTAGAGATATTAAGCCCGCAGTATATTTAAATTATCAATTGTGAAATGCAGTGAGCTGAATTGATCCAAATATAGTGATATATTCAAGTCATAATATCTTCATTTACATAACAGCCCTGAAAGACATTATTAACTGGGTCACTCGGGTATGTTAAACCATATTTGTTGTAATTTCTGAAAGTACCACCTTTATATTTTGCTTGTTCTTTGCCTTGAATATATGCTTTCTCGTGCATTTTTGTTCCTTCCTTACCAGTTTTATTTGAAAGTTAGGCACTTCATATAACAGGCAGCTGATATGGTAGTGCCCGTTTTATGCCACTCCTAAGATGATGTCCAAAGACCAGGAAAACATTTCATATAGAAGTCAGATATCAAAAAAAACTATAGCCTCTTACACTCTATCTACCTGAATGATCATAAGTTGCTGCAGGTTGTTTGTCACAATCTGTCATGGCTCAATAAATACTCTTCTTTTGAAACAAGCTCTGGGAAATCCAAATTGCTGAGCTCAACCGCTGAGAATGGTTCATGCTTTGTTATTCAAACAACAAAATCCTGCTTGTTATCCTCTTCCCACTACCACCCACACTTTCTGAGCTGTGCATCTTCCTCTACCTCATTATCCAAATTCCCTGTTGTGGATATACCTGAGCTGCCGCTTGCAAGAGTGATCATCTGTGAAGCACTGAGGCATGAACCACTTGGCTCTGACACAGCCTCAGTGACACATCTAGAGAGAGGAGAGAAACATATGTTACAACACTGTCATCATTACAACTCTAAAATAACATCTACAGCAGAATGAGTCAAGCTTTGGGAACAGTTAGTGGGTGATTAGTGTGAGAAGGAAGACTATGAGTAGGATAGTACTAAGCTTGGGATTACCTACTTCACTATCCTTTACCTCTTCTGTGCCTGTTAGCCAATTAGTTGGAAAAGGCTTTCCCAAAGTCGTTCAATAGTCATAAGTTATGAGGCCTTCATCATGTTCAGGTTTACTCCTGCTTTGTGGGTGCAGCCTTCTCTTCCAAACAGAGCAGTAAAGGTGAGCTGTTCTAAGTTAGATGATATTTAAGTGTTGGGTGTGCACCCGATTGTCGCTATGGTCACACATGCATGCAATATGCCGCTATATTCAGGTGGATAAATTCCTTTAAGGGTGTTACTGCAGGAACGCTTACAGTGATACGTTTTTGGTCCAAAGCATATCATGCTGCATAATGGCCATGGCTGTTAATAAGGGTACTATGAGATATTGTAAGAGAGACAAAACACTGTGGCACACATACTTTAGATAAATCGGAATAATGGGAGGTCACTCAGCATATTCCATCATTCAATGAGATCATAGTTGATCTGTATCCTAACTCCATCCAAGTCCTGTGGTCCCACAACCCTTAATTTTCTTGGCTTAGCAATGATCTATTTATCTCAGATTTTAGATTATTAATTGAGCTAATGCCTATTGATTTTCATGGCAAGGTTTTACACTTCCACCAATATTTGTGTGATAAATATTTCTTAATTTCTCTCCAGAATGGCCTGGCACTTATTTTAAGGTTATCTCCTTTGTCCTAGCATAACATGAGATTTAAGTATATGGGCTGCACAAAGGTTACAAAACAAGGTTCCTATATTCCACTGGCATCAAAGCTTTTTAATCTCTCCAGGGAAAGCTGTACCTCAAGGAACAAATTAGTTATAGTGAATATTCACAGCCAGTGCTCTAGATCTCTGCCCTATTCATGGCCTTAACTCTTCAATGCAGTGACTTACCAATCTTGAACTACTGCTCCAGATCCATGCTGCTCCCCTCTTTCTCCACAAGGCTTCTCAGACTCAGGGATGCTGCCAGTCAGTATAACTTGATCTCTAATTCCCCTTCCTGACTTTTTAACCAGCCTTAGGGGCTTCAAGCTGCCATATTCTTGACAATGGATTCCTCCTACACTGCTACTTACAAGTCCTAAACATGTCCGTGTTGCTTTCTCTCTCATCTCATGGCTTTTACTTCTGCCCCTCAGCTTCCCAAAAACACTGCTCCCTGCAGGGAGGGGCCCACAGGGGCCAGACAGTTCCCAGACTTGGTGATCTCCCCCACCATCACCGTCTGCTGCTGAGGTCCACTACCTAAGGCAAGATTTTTGCAGAGTTAGACCAATACCAGGGACCTTTACAATGACAGGTGGGACCCGTATCCCACCCCTATTTCCAACAGATCCCATTGTTGCTGGCAGAGGAAAAGGGACATGAATCACATAGATGGGGAACCTAAACTCAGCAGAGCCATATGAAATCAGTGCAGCGTTAAAACAGACCTGGTTTCCTCTCTTCCTAGGGCCTTAACACACAGTGAAGGAGTCATGAATTAATGGAGTACCAAAAACATTCGTGAAGGGTGGATTAGATCCTTTTAAGTATCCTAATCTGAAGTGTTTTGTTTCAATCCCCAGTTCTTTAAACTAGAAACAGGTTGATGCTGTCAGTTAGACTTAAAAAAAAACTTCTTTGATTGATGGGCTATCTGATGTGGGTTAGAAAATAAATTATCATCTGGTCCTGCAGTTTCAACAGAGTTCCTATTTAACATTTCCAATGTTGTTATTGCAGCTGATATCATTATGAATGCTTGGCTGAGTTTCAAAAGCTAAAAACCACTTATCTCAGTGGGAGTTGCTGAGTTCACAGTTTGATTGATGATTTAAAGAGGCTGTTAAAGGATTTTCTGCCTTTGATGTGGTTGCTGAATAGAATATTATTTTATAACATGGAACATTTTTGGATATAAATTTTTGAATAGGTTTCATTAATGGGAGTTCTATTTAGTATCAAGTACGCATGAATAAACATTCTTTTATATTGTTAGAAATTAAATATTTTTTTTTCACCACCACATGGTTCCTGTGCTCTGCCCAGAATGGATCCTGGGTGAGTGGTTATGGAGCTAGCATGGGCGTATAAGCCAGAGAAATGAGATGATTCTAACCAGCTAATCTCGGCACTCACACACGTCCATGGCCACCTATGACCTGCTTCCAGAATTGGCAGGCACATCTATATTCTACCTCCATCTCCCCGGAGTGAAAATGGGATGTAACGGGCCCTTTAAATCAATGCATCTTCTGCATCTATTCTGCTTCTTTTGTTTTCTGGCCTGGAGAAAACCAGTTTCTTAAAGCACAAACTAACCAGCCACTCAAACATGGTGTAGTAAGTTGATTCCAGGTAAATGGTTTAGATATGATTACAATATGTCTGGAGCATTTCCCTTCTCAGCTAGAGTCCATTGCCCAAAGAGATTGCATCTGATGGCTTGGCCCCAGCTTAATACACAGATTGTCAGGATGTTCTGTGAATAGTTCAGGAGATGGTTCATTCACACTCATCTAAGGTGATTGTCTCTAATGGTTATCTCTAGACAGGCTGACTCTATTGTAAGACTTATAATTTGTAGGGTACAATTATGCAAATGTTCAACCATTTTAAAAGCTGCTGTTAAGTCATTGAAATACTATTGTTCAATTTTTAAAAATTCAGCCAATAGTTTCTGCGCAGTAAATAAATAAAGTCATTTTCGGCATAAAGCAAGGCTTTATAATGGTGGGTGGACTTACTTTGGTTGGCCTGGTGAAATCTGTAAACATTATAATTTGCAGTCAACTCTTCTGAATGTTGCATTCTCCTTTCATGTGCATGACTATTTCCTATTTACTTGTCTGTAGAAGCAGTATCACCCTCCTCTGGGATGCCTAGCAGTGAGACCCTTCTTTATTGCACTTGTGCCAGAGTACTGGAACTCAAGTATTATGAAATCTTGAAGCCTGAAGTTTTGCAGCACTTCATCTCACACTTTTTTATATTTAAGCTAAATATGTTGATAAATCTGGCTGTTAAAACACACCTCAACAAGTGCTGTTGTTCCAAGTCTTTAAATTGTGCACTGCAGGATTTCACCAAGACTCCTTAGACAGCATCTTTCAAACCCACGACCACTACCATCTAGAAGGACAAGGGCAGCAGGCGGATGGGAACACCACCACCTGGATGTTCCCCTCCAAGTCACTCACCGTCCTGACTTAGAAATATATCACCATTCCTTCACTGTTGCTGGGTTAAAATCCTGGAATTCGCTCCCTAACAGCACTGTGGCTGTACCTAACCACATGGACTGCAGGGGTTCAAGAAGGCAATTCACCACCACCTTCTCAAGGGCAATTAGGGATGGGCAATAAATACTGGCCTAGCCAGCGAAGCCCACATCCTGTAAAATGAATTTTAAAAAAAACCACTATGCTACTGTGCTATGCTCCACTAAAATAACAAAATATCACTTAAAAAGCAAAAGCAACAGGCTATAGACAGAGCTAAACATCCTATGAATGAATTTTTTAAAAATTCTGCAACAGCACTGAAAACACCAAACTCCTAATTAAGAACACACTGAGGCAGTTGTGAAGCTTCAGTCCTCTAATTTAATGGTACAAAACTCCTGTCCACAACCACATGGTGTGTACTCAGACTGGAAATCAATGCCTATATTCAGTCGATGCTCATGTTCGATTCCAGAAGCATCCATTGGCCACTGACTTCCTATCTAATTATCTTCTTGTTGTTATGGTAGTAGAGTTTTTTTGGCATTACATTTCACATCTGCTGCTAATTTTTTCTTGGTGCTTTGACCCACCTTTGTGATATCTTCCTATTTGCACAAGATCAAGTTCACCATTAATACAAGGTTCATTAACAAATCCTGGGGCAGAATTTTACATCCCGTGGACGGGCACGCGCCCAACATCATCAGTATGGTCAAGTGTCCTGACATCATTCAGTTGGTGTGTACGTGTGAGAGTTGGTAGTACGCCTGCCGACAATTAAGAGTCTATTAAGGCCGTTAAAGTCTCAATTAACTGACATTTTTTGCTGCCCGGGGAGGATGAAGTTTCAGACATTAATTTAAAAAAAACATTTTAACATAATTTGTATTATGTTTGTGTTCATGTAAGTGAGTCCTATGTGGAGACATTTTTACTGATTTTCAAAAGCTTTATTTTTAATTTTAAAATTCTTCAGCTCCCTGTGGCAACTCCTACCTTCAGGGAGCTTCGGTCCACGCACCTCCGTGCAGGCACAGACTGTTGTGCTCACACTCCTCCCGCCCCCACCCTGGTAGTGCTGAGCTTCTCAGCATGTCCTTCACACTGAGATAAAAACAAAAAAACTGCGGATGCTGGAAATCCAAAACAAAAACAGAATTACCTGGAAAAACTCAGCAGGTCTGGCAGCATCGGCAGAGAAGAAAAGAGTTGACGTTTCGAGTCCTCATGACCCTTCGACAGAACTTGAGTGAGTGTGTGGGGGGCTGGGGGTGGGGGGGGAGAGACAGAGAGAGAGAAGTGGAGGGGGTTGAAATAGGTGAGATTGTTTGTTGTTTGTGACATCTTTTGATGATCTGCTTCTATTACTGCTTGTTTGTCCCTACAACCACACCAACCCCCTCCACTTCTCTCTCTCTCCCCCCACCCAAACACCCCCCACCCCACACACACACACACACACACACCTTAAACCAGCTTATATTTCACCCCTTTCTTGGACTCACTCAAATTCTGTCGAAGGGTCATGAGGACTCGAAACGTCAACTCTTTTCTTCTCCGCCGATGCTGCCAGACCTGCTGAGTTTTTCCAGGTAATTCTGTTTTTGTTTTGTCCTTCACACTGGCTGGTTGTTAATTGGCCAGCCAGTGTGAAATCGCAGGCAGTGGAACAATTCCCGGCCTCTCCCAGGCCTGCCCACCCAATTCCCGACCTCTCCCGGGCCTGCCCACCCCGCCCACCCGACAACCTGAAAATCCAACCACAGAAAGTTTAGAAATGCGGTACATACAAGAAGCCTGGTGTCAGCCACAATCAAAAGTTATTGTTGAGGTTTGGTGATGAGTATTTGGAGTTGCTGTATGGGGGAAACATTGCTTCGTTGTTTAATACATATATGACTAGTTTTTCTATGGTGGGAATTGCTCTTTGCCATCACACATTTTAAAAATGAAAGCACTACAATAGAAAAAACTCAACAAAATTAGGCAATTCAAATCAAAGTATCCACAGCCATGTTTATCGAATGATTTTGTGAAACAATAATTGCAAACATAAATCAAAACTCTTGCATTTACCTTTTGGTTTGCATCTTATTAAAGTAAGTAGTGGTCTATGATTCTAATATAAAATCCATTTTTCCTCAAAAGTCATAAAATGGGCAGAGGTGAAATAAAGACCAGTTCTTTGTTTTGAGAATTTTCTTGATCATGTTTTATTCTGTTCATCAGTGGTGATTATTCAACTAATGATATGGTCACGTAGCCAATACATTGTTCTTCATTATGTGTTCTACACATTAGCGCCCCTTTGTTCATTTTCCTTTCTTCCTGTGTCAACCTGACATTAGGAATCATTTAAACATCTGGATTGCAACTACATTAATGAACCAGTTTCAAAGAAAAGATGCAGGAAAGAATTAGTAACCAGTTTAGTTTCAAATTTTACAAGGCTGATTTATGATAAATTCAAATGGTAATGATACTGTGATAGACCCTGCTCTTTTGCTCAGCATGTCCTTCAGGCTACATTCGGAAGCTACAATCCATTAAATCCTGTCTTTGGCTGAAAAATAATGCAAAGCTTTCATTACATTTTGATGGCGACAACATAATTAAATAGTAAAGTTTGTTACAATCCATTGCAGAGACTGTCAGTTAAAACTGACTATACTGTCCAAATGTCAAAGGCTGGAATATGTATATAGCAGGAGAGGATATTTTTGTATTGGTTATGCTATCTTATGACAGACCATAACTTATATGTAAAACAAAAGGAAATATTACTGCGCATCAAGAAATAAAAATTATTATGATGGGTATTAACTGGTCATGTCTGACATGGTATAATTTTGTATTCAGCGTGAGTCAAGACTTTTAAAGAAAAAGATTGGAATACTTAACTTCATCGTTTTCCTGAATCAGAATGCATTTCTTCCCAAGGAGTTTATATATAAATCCTGACTTACTAAGTAAAAATGGCAGGTGTATGTTGTGTTGATGAAATTTTAAAAGCATATTCACAAGAACACATGAACACAAGAGATAGGAGCAGGAGTAGACCAGATGGCCTGTTGAACCTGTTCCACTACTCGATATGATCATGGCTGATCTGGACTTCAACTCCTTTTTCCTGTCTGCCCCCCCATACCACTTGATTCCCTGAGACACTAAAAAAATCTGGCTGTCCCAGTCTTAAATATAGTCAATGACAGAATATGCACAATCCTCTGGGGTAGAGAATTGCAAAGAATCACAACCCTTTGATTGAATAAATTTCTCCACATTTCAGTCCTAAATGATTGATCCCTTACCCCGAGTCTGTGCTGTTGTGTTCCAGATTCCCCAACCAGTGGAAACAAACTCTGTGTCTACCCTGCCAAGCTCTTTCATAATCTTGTAAGTTTCAATGAGATCACCTCCCATTTTTCTAAACCCCAGAAAATTTAGGCCGTATATTTATTCAGCCTCTCATCATAGAACAACACTCTGATCTCAGGGACCAAATTAGTGAACGTTCACTTACTGCCTCCAATGCAAGTATATCCTTCCTTAAATATGTAGACTAAAATTGCACAAACTACTCCAGGTGTGGTCCCATCAAAGCCCTGTACAATTGTAGCAACACTTCTTTATCCCTGTACTCCCATCCCCTTGCAATAAAAGCCAACATGCCATTTGCCTTCCTAATTGCTTGCTGTACGTACATGATAACTTTCTGACTTCCTTGTATGAGCACCCAAGTCTCTCTGAATATCAACATTTACAAGTTTTGCACCTTTTAAAAAGTATCCTGCTTTTCTATTCTTACGACCAAAGTGAATAACCTCACATTTGCCCAGGTTATGCTCTAGCTGCCATTTTGTTGCCCACTTACTTAACCTGTTTATATCTCCTTGCAGCCTTTATGTGTCCTCCTTATAACTTACATTTCCGCCTAGCTTTGTATGTCAGCAAACTTAGATATAGTATCTTCTTTTCTGTTGCCTAAGTCTGAAATATAGATTATCAATAGCTAAGTCCCCAGCGCTGATCCTTGCAGCATTCTTTGAGTCACATGCATTTTAATTTGGACCCTAACCCATAAAAATCTCTCAGCAGAACATATTCCTAGTTCTACCTATGTCTTTGGATCCTATGTGGACCACAACAACTGAAAGCTCCCCAGTCCACTCCAAGTTTACTTGTCTTCAACCTCAAGGAGATGTCCTTAAACTTGGCACCAGGTAGGCAACACAATCTTCGGACTCTCCACTTGCAGCTACCAAGAACAATGTCCAGCCCCTAACTTCCCATCACTACCACTTTCCTTTTCACTTGCACAATTTGAATGACATCCTGTGCCATGGTGCAATGGTCAGTTTGCTCATGCACCCTGCAGTCCTTCTCTTTATCCACACAGGTAGCAAGCACCTTATACTTGCTGGTCAAAGTCAAGGGTTAAGTCTCCTCGATCACTAGCTGCTGGATCTGAGACGGCAATACTTTCCACAGATTTCCAGCTAGGTTGGACAGTCAATGAACCACAATCCCTGCTGTGTCTGTCTAACCTTATTTATTTCATTAGTCAATTAGCTATTAATTTATGCAGCTAAAGTAATAACAAGTCTTCTAGCTTGGGGACAAAAAAAGAACAGTCATGAGCTACTGGATGCTGAAAAGGATATAAAAAACATCTTCTGGGCACTCTGTACTGAATTCCCATGTGCACCAAATTCTGGACTTAGTACACATTCCTTGATGCACTCAGGCCTTGTTGCACTCTTTGCTGTCTCTTGGTATAAGCTAACTGCTTGGAGATCATCCTGACAATATTCAGAGTTCAGGTTGGTAGAATCTATTTTTAAATTGACTATGGCAGGGTTTTTTTTTGAGTGGAAAATAAAATTCCAAGGCAGGTTTAGGGCACTAGCCACAAGCTGCTGATATCCCAAGTTCTGATCTATTGGCTCTTAATTTGTTACCAGTTCCAGTCATAAATCGAGTTACCCAGTCATTCAAAATCAACAGCATTCCATCTTGTTGTACCCTATCACCTGGCCAGTGACTGCATAATTGTTCAATCCTTACATTCCATCTCCCTCGGAGTGGCAAACAGTGTTGGATTGCCACTCCGTGCCCAACTGCCTGCGTGGATTTTCTTCCATGCATGTCTTTCCCGACCTTCCGACTCAGGCTAGGCAAGATCCAGGCAGCGCAGCAGTCCTCGAGGCCCAGCATCGCAGTCCAGCTCCATTGAAGTGAAGAAGATTGCGCCCCTTTTTATGGCAGTCGCTGCCGTAAACCAGATAAATTAAAAATTCCATTTGAAATTAACAGGCCAGGGAGAAGGCAAGACCCAGTCTAGCAGCTAGCATTTAAGGCTTGGCCAGCTCAGTCAGTAGTGGCGCTACTGAGCCATTCTTGGTGATGGGCATTGAAGTTAGCCACCCAGAGTACATTCTGCGCTCTTACCATCCTCAGTGCTTCCTCCAAGTGGTGTTTGACATGGAGGAGCACTGATTTATCAGCTGAGGGAGGGCAGTACATGTAATCAGCAGGTTTCCTTGCCCATGTTTGACCTGATGCCATGTGTCTTCATGGGGCCTGGGGTTGCTGTTGAGGACTCCCAGGTCAACTCCCTCTCGATTGTATATTACTGTGCTGCCACCTCTGCTGGGCTTGTCCTACAGGTGGGACAGGACATACCCAGGGATGGTGATAGTGTTATCTGTGGCATTATCTGTAAGATATGATTCCGTGAGAGTGACTATGTCATGTTGCTTGATAGTCTGTGAGACAGCTCTCCCAATTTTGACACTAGCCCCCAGATGTTAATAAGGAGGACTTTGCAGGGTCGACAGGACCGAGTTTGCTGTTGTCATTTCTCGTGCCTTGGTCAATGCGGGTGGTCTGTCTGGTTTCATTCCTTTTTTGTGATGTTGTAGCGGTTTGATACAACTGAGTGGCTTGCTAGGCCATTTCAGAGGGCATTTAAGAGTCAACCACGTTGTTGTGGGTCTGGAGTCACATGTAGGCCATATCAGGTAAGGATGACAGATTTTACAATGGTTTCATAGGGCTGAATTTTCCCCCGTCGGGGGGGATGTTGATGAGCAGGTGTGGCGCCATTTTACGTGGGCGGACCAATTCAGGCCCGCCCAGCGTGACATCTTCAGGGAAGCGGTATGCGCTCCCTGTGCGGGCGGGGGGCATACCTAAAATCGAGAGTGCGCTCTTTTGTGCATGCGCACAAAAGAGCACACTCATCTCCCAGAGGCTAAGTGCAGCCTCAGGGAGATCAGCTGAAAATGTGAAAAAGCTCAAAATAGAAAAATAAAATTTCCCTAACATGTCCCCTCATGTGACAATGTCAAATGAGTTGGGGCATGTTCATAATTTCCAAAAAAACTTTATTAAAATTTTTAAAACCCTCCATGAAGCCTCATCCCGTCCGTGGATGAGGTTTTATGTTTTTTCTAGTTGCCGCTGGGGCTCCTGGCCTGCCCACCAACCTTAAGGTTGGACAGACAGGTCCACAAATTACTTTAATTGCTCTGTCAATGGCCTCAGTTGGCCATTGACAAGTTGGCGGGTGTGCAGCTGATTTTGCTGCGTCCCCGCCTTCCTGAAAATTTAAATGGGGCGCAGTGA
The DNA here is from genome assembly GCF_017639515.1 of Carcharodon carcharias. Classification (NCBI taxonomy): domain Eukaryota; kingdom Metazoa; phylum Chordata; class Chondrichthyes; order Lamniformes; family Lamnidae; genus Carcharodon; species Carcharodon carcharias. The sequence goes on from NC_054475.1 coordinate 106,712,572, forward strand.
TATTGGAAGTTCCGCCCAACATCACCGCACGTCATTTTACATGTCGGCGAGCGGGCCCCATCCCCGTTGGTAAAATCCAGCCCATGGTAATCATTAGACTTTTAATTCCAGATTTTTTTTATCTAATTCAAATTTGACCATCTGTCATGGCAGGATTCAAACCCGGGTCCCCACAGCATAATCCTGAGTTTCTGGATTACTAACCCAGTGACAATACCAATACGCTATTGCCTCCCCATACAAGGATATACAATTTAGACTGGTTCAATGGGTTGGCAGAATAAGACATAGATTGACAAGTTATTGTGCTTGAAACACACATCATTTCATGCGCAGCTTTTTCTCAAAATACTCCGAAGTACTCAAAAGCAAAATGACCATTCTTTAAATTCCAGTTCTTACAGACTCAGATCCCAAAATGTACACAAACTAAAAACACCTGTGAGATACAGATTTTATATATTTTTAAAATTGTTCCTTGAAACTTGCAATGATTCATAGTTCTGCAAAAAGGATTGCTAACAAGAGACAAGATGGATTTATAGAAAGCTAGAGATAAATTCTTGTTATAGATGCTGCATTTTTTATTGGTGTCCTTATTGATTTATTGACGTGTATGTTTCTCTTAAATAATGAACTGCGGAGACCAGCTATTTAATTTAAACAATTGAAACAAACATCTTATCTTTAAGCTAGGAATTCATTCTCACATTTCTTCCCTGTTACAGTTTCGAACAGAAACTTACATTTCAGTCCTGTATTAAATGAATTGTGACAATGGACTTAGGAGTGAGTCTTTTTGAATCATTCCATTGTTAACCAAAGTGATAATTAATTGAGAGAATTTTTCATAGGATAATAGGTGATTGACAGTGATTGAAAAGCTTCTAATTCAATCAAGTGGTTTTGAAAAAGTGAGGCTCAAGTGGGTTTTGAATGTCAGCAGCAGAATATTGAATTACTTCTTACCAGACATACATTATTCTCCACTGGTCAATCTTCAATGGCTACAGATATAATTGTAAAAAATTCAGCTTGATTTCTCCTACTGTGCAGTGTAGGTGGAGTGACGTAGGTGTGGAATAATAAACATAACAGTGACCTAGAAGCAGCAGGTGCACGGCACCATAGTCATACTAGTTTCTTTGTTCAGGTAATGGACTCACAGGAAGTATATTGCATATTTGAATATAAAACAGTGCTGATTATACCAATGAACACCAGAGTCTCAGATGTACAGTAACTTTTTTTTATTCATTCATGGGATGTGGGATTCACTGGCTGGGCCAGCATTTATTGCCCATCCTGAGTTGCCCTGAGAAGGTGGTGGTGAGCTGCCTTCTTGAACTGCTGCACTCCATGTGGTGTAGGTACACCCACAGTGCTGTTAGGGAGGGAGGGAGTTCCTGGAATTTGACCCAGCGACAGTGAAGGAACGGCGATGTATTTTCAAGCCAGGATGGTGAGTGACTTGGAGGGGAACTTCAAGGTGGTGGTGTCCCCATCTATCTGCTGCCCTTGTCCTTCTAGATGGCAGTGGCTGTGGGTTTGGAAGGTGCTATCTAAGGAGCCTTGGTGAGTTATTGCAGTGCATCTTGTAGATGGTACACACTGCTGCCACTGTGCGTCAGTGGTGGAGGGAGTGAATGTTGAAGATGGAGCTGTTCACGTGGGTTGCTTTGTCCTGGATGGTGTTGAGATTCTTGAGTGTTGTTGGAGCTGCTCTTGTGCCTTGTAGATGGTGGACAGGCTTCGGGGCATCAGGAGTTAAGTTGTTCACCATTGAATTCCCAGCATCTGACCTGCTCCTATAGCCACAGTATTTAAAAGGCTGTTCCAGTTCTGTTTTTGGTCAATGGTAACCCCCAAGATGTTGATAGTGAGGGATTCTGCAATGGTAATGCCATTGAATATCAAGGGCTAGATTCTCTCTTGTTGCAGATGGCCATTGCCTAGCACTTGTGTGGCACAAATGTTACTTGCCATTTATCAGCCCAAGCCTGAATGTTGTTCAGGTCTTGCTATATATGGACACAACTACTTCAGTATTTGAGGAGTTCTGAATGACGCTGAACACTGCACTCATCAGCAAGCATCCCACTTCTGACCTTATGATGGAGGGAAGGTTACTGATGAAGCAACTGAAGATGGTAGCGCCTATGACATTACCCTGAGGAACTCCTTTAACAATGTCATAGGGTTGAGATGATTGACCTCCAACAACTACAACCATCTCCATTAATGTTAAGTACGATTCCAACCCAGCGGGGAGTTTTGCCCCTAATTCCCACTGGCTTCAATTTATTCAAGGCTCCTGATGCCACACTCGATCAATGAAAAAAATTTCAAGAGCAGTAACCACCTCAGCCCTGGAATTCATCTCCTTTTACCATGTTTGGACAAAAGCTGTAATGTGGAATGCAGCTGAGTGGTCCTGGCAGAACCCAGCACATGAGTAAATGCCACTTGATAGCACTGTCAACAATACCTTCCATCACTTTGCTGATGATTGAGGGTAGGCTGATGGGGCAGCAATTGGTTGGATTGAATTTGTCCTGCTTTTAATGGTCAGGGCATACCTGGGTAATTTTCTACTTTGCTGCGTAGATGCCAGTTTTGTAGCAATATGCAAATACAAAACAAAAAGACAGGTTTATTACATATTTCAACACATTATCTATATTACCAAATTGCAATATTCATTCAATTTTGATGACAGAAGTCAGGCCCTCCCACTTCCTTAAAAGTATTATGTGCAGTCGCAGGAATCCACTTCCTACTTCTTTAACTCAGCCAAGATATTTTTTTCATCACACATGGCCATGGTACATCATCTTAGCTGCCTGCTTTGGATTTCAACAATGGCTCAGCTTGCAATATGTGGATCGTCATCATTATTTAATCATTTGGAACAATTTTTGCTCAAGTACCTCAATTTCATTGGCACCAGAATAATTCAAAACATACCTTTTCCTGTTTGGTTGTTGAGACTCAAAAGAGAAGAAAGTCTGGCAGTGCTAGTCCAGTCCCAGTGGAGCTATAGCTCCAACAAGAACCTGCTTGCATTCTCTCCCCAGTTTTGACTGGCATTATGTTTGAAAGTGTGAATATGGAGATATGATCTGATGACATATTTTGGTGAATGGCAGTAAATAGGTTTGTAACTACATTGCTCTTTGGAACATCAGAGTATGGCATTACTACTGGAAATGAGAGATAGAGATGTTTCTCTAATATATTAGAAATATTTACCCAGTGACCATCAAAATAAATTATATATTGAATTATTAAGAATATGAAAAGCAAAATGAAACAAATGAAGATATGAAAAATTCTGGTTGAATCACTGTATAGACTGGTATGCTTTTATAGTACTTTCTATACCAAGATTTATTACTTTCATTTTAGCACACCTAGACAGAATGTACTCTGTCTCAAGCTACAAATGTTGTTCCAAGGTGGCTCTGACTCACTCTATATGGTCTTGATATGTCTCTTTATGTCATCTGGTGGCTATTATTAATTATATTCTAATAATGTGCAAGATAAAGTATTCGGTTTTATACCATTACTAAGCATGACAGCATAACATTACAGATTTTCCTATCCCCATCTGAGTCTGTTTGCATAAGGAGATTAAATAATGATGCTCTTACAATTGTATCCTTCTTAATTAATCTTGCATCGAGGGACAACGTCTTCACTCATTCATTTGCTCGCATTCTCTTTAATTCAACTGCAACAGTTTCGGTAGAGTGCAATTTCTAGTCAGTCTCGAAAGGACACTTGGATGATTGCCTGCAATGGAGTAGAGAACCAAACATCACTTCCTTCAGGGCTTCATACAGGTTCTCAGGAGAGGTATATTAGCAGTATAAAATCTTGATATATACTTGCCTCAAAGTAGCATCGTATTTTGTTTGTTTTTAAAATGAATTTAACACAAACCTTATTTTCAATATAATAAAATTGAAAAATAACCATAGTGGACAGCACATAATTTCTGCACTGACAGAAAACACATCAAACCTTTGTGGTATTGAAAGCTGTTTTACTAACGATGGGGGTGGGGACTGAGAGGGGGAGTTCGAATAGATTTGAAATGTTCTGTTCTGACAGTCATTTCAATTTTCTCATCCGTGCTGCAAAATGTTCTAATAAGCTGATTCATAAGGAAAGAAACCTATAATGTTCCTGCTCTAGAGAAAGAAGTACTAAAAGTAATTGTCAATTAGGACAGGCTGGAAAATTCAGCAGCAAATTAAAATCCTTCTGAAAATGTAAACGATGCATATGTAATCTAATATATACTGGCAGCTCTACTCTGCTAAGTTCAACTGTGATTTAGAAATAGAAATTGCTAATTATTCTGAGTTTACAATGAGAAATGAAAAGCAAATAGGTACTGTGTATTTATAATTTTTATCACTTCCCCCAAGCTTTTGCAATGTACAGTTTAGTTCTAAGATTCAGAAGAGTGCCAACATTCGTTTGGATGATTTACAGATTTTGAAATATTCTCTGTTGATATGTAGTAAGTAATTTGGAGCTGCAGTAGCTCCTGGAAATAATCACTGTCTTTTCTTCTCACTTGCACTATTTTATGAGATCCTAATGTTTTTAGGGGGAAAGAGACACACTTAGGCTCCAACTAGTCAGATTGTGCCATTCTAAATCCATATCATATCAGTTGTTGTCCCTGAATACATGGACTCCTGCAGGTATTAACAAGGGTGTTATGGATTACATATGGATCAAAGGCCATAGATCTTCCAGATAGAATATAACAGCACCCTGTCACTGATGACAGATAATGCACAGGTTAAAACTGTCAACAGTTCGTATGAACAATATACTTAATATACTAATGGTTTAACCAAATATGGGATACATTAATTAATTACTATATAAATGTTCCCAATCATTACAGTATGCTATGCTTCATGTAGACCAATGCAAAACATAAGCAGGAACAATGGGTTTGACAAATTAACAGCTTTTCTTTTATAACCTGGCACAAACAAGGTGCAATGCAAGCTGTAAAAAGGATAGTATAGGAGCCATGTTGAGTTACTCATGGGCATAAAGATTGTGGGATGACATAAACCTCAATATTAAATTCAAAGAACATCTATAAGATGGTTTAAGGAATACACACAACACATCTGTACAACTTACTTTCTCGCTCTAGCAGTGAGTATAGCTGGTCACCTGTTAATTCCCAACACTTCAAGTTAGCTACACTAAGAAGTTACTGCAAGATATACTCAAACAAGATGACATATTTCATTTAAAAATCATTTTGCCACCTTGCTTGTTTAGAAACAGTTGACAAATGGAGGTTATTTGCAGAGTTATTATAGGTTTTCAAATCTAATATTAATTTGATGTAAATGAGGAAACAGTGCAAAGACTGATTCATGTAGGCTGAAGCTGCCAGGACTTCTGTTGAGAGAACAACAGTCTGTTGTTCACCCTGACATTTCTGAAGCAACAATCTGTTTTAACCACACCCTCACCTCCACCTTTGACAGCTTAGTTCCCATTGAAACCACTGATCTCTCTCACCCTGATGGGTCTGAGACTCCATTTCCTTAAGTCCAAGGAATGCAGAGTTGGACCAATATGGTGGAAAACTGGTTTAGCCAATCACTGCCAGGTCTGAATGAAGCAAATAAAGGCACAATTGATTCCTGGCCCTATATGCCAGAACAATTCACTTCTTCAGAATTAAGCTGAAATGCAAAGATAGACCCGGCTCCTTTTCTCTACTGCAAACACTCATCTGCATCCCCACTTCACTGTCTCCTCCAATAAAAAGTGGGAAGTGTTCATGGAGCTCTTCATCACTAAGATTGGAATCATCTAACCAGCTGCCTCTGCTGCACCCTTCCCTTCTCTTAGCCCATTGCACTAAAGCTCCCTCATACTTCAACCTTCTGCAGTTTCTCTCCTATCATGGCCTGAGAGAGCTCAAAGTCCATGAGACCCACCTCCTAATCCCTTGACTCTATTGCCACTGTTGACCACTCATCTTCCCTTCCTGCTGCCAAGATTAACTGATATTTTTAACTTTCTCTTCTGACAGGTTTCATTCCCCTCTCCTTCAAATCTGCCATCATCACCCCTCTTCTCCAAAAAAAACTCTTGATCCTTTTGCAAATTGAGTGCCTCATCTCCAATATTTCTTTCCTATCCAAAGTCTTCGAATGTATTCTTGCTTCTTAAATCTCTGTCCATCTTGCAGGAATTCCATATTTGAATCCCTGCAATCAGGTTTCCACTCCTGGTCCACAGTGCTGAGGTGGTACTTATCAAAGGGCAGAATTTTCCATGCCTGCTGGCATCGGACATCATGGCAGGCGTGAGTGGACAATATGGTAGGAAGGCCAAAAATCGGTTTCATGATGTCATGAAACCATTTTGCCATCATTCGTTCTGCCTGTCATTGGCGGGCTGTGTTTTCCACCGCCGGATGACGGGAACTTCATTGTAAAGCATCTGCATGTCATTATGAGTCCAACTTGTTGGAATCATCCACCCACGCTGGATCATCCGAGCACATCGGCATGATACATGCCAACGTGTTTCACAATAGCATTTATTATGCAGGCAACTGGCAAGCTGTACTGCAAGGAGAACTTGGAAGTGAGTATAAGTAACTTTCCGCAATAGTCGCTTGTTGGATTTCAAGATTGAGGCGCCCCGCATTCAGGTGAGGGTACAGGCAAGTTGTATTTTCCTGGCTGGTTAAGGTGCAGTGCCAGGATAAGGGCTGCACTGCCGTTGAGGCAAGTTGGGGGAGACAAAGGCTACACAGGGATTAATGGTCGTGCACAAGCGAGTGCGGGTTGGGGGAGGGGGGGGTGTGGGGGTGGGGGAAGAGAAGCGGCCACGCATTAAGGAAACTTTGTTTAAAGTGACCATTCCCCCCCACCCACTCCCTCCCCCCCGCCCACAACTGAGACAGTTCAGGCGCAGTCACATTGACATGCTTGAAATTGGGCCTCTAGCTTAGCTGCCTACTGAAGCAATGCAGAGGCCTGAAAGTGCCACCAAATGCTTCAGAGCTTTTCACCTCTCGGGTACAGACTGCAAACTAATGAGCATTGTAGTGGATTGTAGAACAATTGGGCAACTGGGCACGTTGTACAATCTTTTTGCTAAAGCTGGCCATGGAGCAGTCACTGGTGGGAGGTGCTCACAGCCCCTTGCAATATTATCATTCAGGTTGGACCAGTCTCCCCCATGGTTCAAGCTTACAGTGCAGCCTTGCAGTGCGCTTTAGAAGAATGCCTGCACCTGAGTTGAGAGCACAGCATGCAGTCCAGTCGGCGAAGCTGCGGCCAATCAGTCAGGTGGAGTCGGGCGGACGAGGGTGGGGTTTCAGGCAGCCATGTAGTGCACCAAACTTTGGCCATCCAAGTGGTGGTCAGCACTCTCTGGGGTGTGATAAGTGGCCTTCAGACTTAACCAAGAGAGGGTCTTAGAACACTCATGTTAAGCCACACATCTCTCTTTCATTCTGCAGGAGGAGTACATCAGGAGCATGGAGCCTGGTGATCTAGCTGTATGCCTCATGGCTTACAGAGAGTAGAGACGAAGGAGAAGAGAGTGAAGGCGGCACTTGGCTAGACAGAGGGAGGAGCAGCACCCTGAGGAAGAAGGGGCAGCTGTGGCTCCTATGCATGCCACTGAAGAGCCACAGCGAGCTGTCACTGGTCAGTGCCAAGCTCGGCCCAGGGTCTATAGATGGTGCTAGTCATTCCTGCAGATGACTGAGAACCAGTGTCGCCGAAGACTGTGTATGTACAGGATTAGGTGCCATGAGTGTCATGAGAATAGTTGATTGTGGTAGTGGATTCCAGTATTAGATACTATACAGTACTCTGTAGTAGGAATGGTGTCACCTGACCTGGGGTTGAAGGTCAGATATCACGTGTTGGAGCCTGCCTGGATAGAATTCAGTTTCTGCAGATATGTTGTTATGTTAGGAAAATATGTTATCAATAAAGTTAGCTCAGCTAAAATGTCGGCAGCCTGTGTGCATCACTGAAACAAAAAAACAAAACAATGGGGACATGGAGTCCATCCACTGCCGGTGGCCGTGAAAATGACTGTGGCACTCAATCTTTGCACCAGTGGCTCCCTCAGGGTTCCACAAGTGACCTATGTGGGATACCACAAGCCTCCAAGCATAAATACATCCATGAGGTCACAGACGCCATCTTTGTCATGGCACACAACTTGTGCACTTTGCCTGGGATCAGGAAAGCCAGGATGTAAGACTTGCCCAGACCTTTGGTTTTCCACAGGTGCAGGGTGACATCAACTGCACTCTGTGGCAAAAAGTGGTCAGCTATGTCAACTGCAAGGGCTTCTGCTCACTGAATATTCAGCTGGCGTGCGACCACCACAAATGCATCCTGCAGCTCTGCGCATGGTTCCCAGGGGGTGTCCACGACTCCTACATTTTCAGTAGGTCTCGGATCCCTGATGTCTTCCAGGATCCACAGAGTCTGCAGTGTTGGCTCCTCAGGGACAAGGAGTACCCACAGAGGAGGTGACTGATGACACCCGTGCGGCAGCCTCAGGCTGCAGCAGAGAGAAGTTACAATGAGGCTCATGCTGCAATTCATACTTTGTTGGAGCAAATCATCGGAATATTGAAAATGAGGTTCTGGTGCCTGGACTAGTCTGGCAGAGCCCTGCAGTATAGTCCACAGAGGGTGTCATGCATCATCGGTGCCTGCTGCGCCTTTTACAATCTGGCACTGCAATGTGGAGAGGAGCTGGCTGATGAGGAGATGGAGGAGCTGCACGTCTCCTCCAAATAGGATGACGTCAACAGAGGTGAGGGTGAGGAGGTCCTCAAAGGTGAAAATGACAGCGATGAGGCTGTCGCATTGGCCAGTCAAGGCAGGCATGCTTGGGATGCCCTCATAGCTGCTAGATTTCTGGAGGATGATGACGGCATGCAGTGAGGAGACACCATGGATCCTCACATTACATCTGTGAATGTTTGATTCCTGTCTAGTTGATGGCAGTGCACATACCCTCTGTGACAAGGCTGCTGTCATGGAAATGCAGCAGATGCCCATAGCCCCCCATTCAGGAGGATGATGATGACATGCAGTGGGGACATTCCAAAGATCTACACATAGCTTATGTGAATGTCTGACTCTTGTGTGGCTGATAGCACCATGCTTGAGCTCTGTGAACAGAGGACTATCATGGAGATGTCACAGGGAAACTTTAACTTGTCCTGCTCCTATGGCATCCTTCATGAGCTGAACCCTTCAGTACCACACTATCACCGGACACAGATGCTGATGAGATAGGGGGCACACAGTAAGAACGGCAGGACTCTGCGCTGCTGGCCCAGGGCATTCTGGCACCAATGATAAGCCCTATCAAGGTGCAAGCATAACTGATGTGACCAGTGCCAGTGTAGGTACACCATCAGTGTGCTAGGAAGGCTGCACAAAGCACAGGGAAGAGACCCTGGACTGAGACACATTATCTTGTGCAGGGACCAAGGTTTCACATCTGAGTGACACAAACACTGCTCATCAGAACAAGGAGCCGTAGGCAAGGAGACATTCTTAGGAGTTTATTAACAAAGTGAACATTATGTACAAGTGATGAACACCCGTGCCCAGGTTGTGCAACTACATCTTCTTAACCTTCATAACCCTGACCTGCATCTTGGTTCTCCCTGGATATCCACAGCAGAGGTGGAGGCAGCCTGCTGACTGCTACGCCCTCTCTCTGATGGCCTTGATGGGCATCCTCTGGAGGGCTAAGACCTGGAAAGCCACAGCTTGCTTTCAGGATCCTGCTGTGTGGAGTTGGAGCTGCTGGGGTCACAGGTAGAGGGGATTCGGATTGGCTGGACACTCCCGTAGTCACCTGGATGGATGGACCCGGGGTGTGCACCTGTTGATCCTCCTCCCTATGGGTGCCCAATGGCCCCTGGATGACCTCTTGAGGAAAAAGGGAAGCGGAGTGAGACCGAGCTGCCCGGCACCCCTCTCACGTTGAGACTGTTGGAAGCCAACTATGGTGTCAGCGATAAAGCTCAGCCCACGCAGCAGTGCAGGACTGATATCCTGGACAAAGGTCTCCATTGCAGCCACCATCCTACCAGTGTTGATCTTGATGCGTTGGCGTGCTGGTGCTATCACCTCAGCCTAAAGGCAGATGGACTCCCCCATTGTGCCTTGCAATCTGAGGAGTGCAGCAGGCATCCCTTCCTGATTCTCCCAAGCTTGCCTTTGCAGCTGCAGAAACTGAGGTACAACTGAGTCCAGAGGCTCATCATCTGACTCAGGCTCTACAGATTTCTGGCCTCCAGCAGTCCTCCGAGTGCTGGAAACCTGGGAATTCCCTGCCTCCATCAGCTGTGGATCAGACAATGTGGTTTGCTCACCAGATTGTGACCCTGAGGCTACTCTAAGCTTGGCCCCACCGAGGTGTGTGCCTCTGTGCTGATGAAGGGTGTGGATGAGTGCTGTGATAGGTCTTCAATGAGGGTTTCAGCAGATTCCTCTTCTGAGGTGTCTTTGGGGCTTAAGTTGAGGACCTGGCTCATGAACTCCCTCAGCTATTTCCCAGATGTGCATGTGAAAGCAAAGAGAGTTAATTTGTGCCTGGCAGTGTCCTGTGACAGGATGGATGTCTGATAGATGTTGCACTGCTAGATCCACATTAGGTTGAGCACCTCCGTCCTCACTGTCAGCACACGATTGGTCCAGATCATCACCGGCCAGCTGGATGACTCTATTTTCAAAGTCAGTGAGGACCTTGATGTCAGGCATTCCTCCACCAGTCTGTGGCCCCTCCTTTTTGTTGTGTGCCAGCTTGTCATGCATGATCACAGATGGAGAGAGTGTAAGCAGGACACCTGCCAGGTCAGATGATAAGTATGCTTGGCATGTGTGGGTGGTGAATGGTGCCATGGATGGGATGAGGACACCTTCCATATCCTCCATCAATGCAGAGACACACACTTCGTTGGGACCAAGTTTAGAGAGAATGAATGGTGATGTCCCTTGAACTGGCAGTGAGTGAGGGCCCTGTGAATTTGTGAGTGTGTGGGTTGAGTGTTGAGAAGAGTGACTTACCCTAGCAGAAAGGAGGAAATTATTCATCCTCTTTCAGCACTGGGTGGCTGTCCACTTTTGCAGAGCATTGGCACTGACCACGGCTGTCACCACCTCCCAAGCCGGATTTGTGATTTTGCTGCCTCTCCTGTAGCCAGGGCGGGGGTAGAAGACATCACAGTGGGGTCCCACGGTGTCTAAAAGGCATTCCAGGGATGTGTCACTGAATTGAGCTGTAGTCCTCTTGCCTTTTGGGGCCATGTCTTCTATACAGCGGTTCTGGGCTGGAAGCACTGAGAGGTGTGCGTGCGGCTGCCCTTTAAATATGGTGCCCAGTGTGAGGAAGCAGGGAAGTGATGGTGTGATGGGCAAATCAGAGGCCACCTGCCAGTGAAATGGCGTGTTTCCCTGGAATGCATGATTAATGAGGTTGGATTGGGATGATATGGCAGGAAAACCCGCCATTGTCGGTTGTGCGCCTGCCAACCTGAAAATGTAAATGACGAGGGGTGATGTTGGGATGCCTGCCTGATGTCACCCCGCGTCATTTTATGCATCAGCGAGTGGGCCCTGCCCCCCTCTCACCGACTGGAGGATGCAGCCTTAAGTCTGTGCAGAGAACATTGCACACACACTTTTTGGAACTCCTAAAGTTAAATTTGAGGGTGTTTTGAGCATTTCAAAAGATTGCTCTGTGTGCATATGTTTTGTTCATGAACAATTCAGTAGGTCAGCATACAGTACATAGTGGGCATACTATTGAACTTTTGCATCCCAAATGCATGAACTATGAGCAGCGATGATTAGAGACTGAATGGTATCTGTAATTGAATGGAAAAAAATGGTACAAAAAGTATATTTGGGGTCATGTGGGATTTACCCTCACAAAGAGAACTGGAGTAATTATCAATGAAGGCTCAACAATTGGATGAAGGCAAATAAAATAGGAGGTGAGGATAAACCATACCATAATGGGGCCAGATGCTTTTGATGTAGCGTCCAATAGACCCCAGTACTATGAAACTTACTGACATAAATGGGATTCTGAAATCCTATTATGGCAAAACTAAGAATGAAATTGCACTGAGAGTTGCAATCTACCAAAGGAAACAGTTGTTAAGTGAGTCTGTAGCAGATTACATTCTTGAGTTAAAGAAATTTTTGCGCCATTGTGGATATGGTACAAACTTAGAATTCAATCTTAGAGACACGTTCCTGGGAGGCCTAAAGGACAATAAAATTCAGGCCAGGCTTTTGAGTAAAGGACATAGGCTGACACTGGAGAAGTCCTGAGTGGAGGCCTCATCCATGTAAATGGAAGAAAGGGATGGTTGCCAATTGCGAAGGAATTCTTTTCCCAAGCAGACAGGAGGGGTCCACTGGATTTCAGCCAGATCCAAGCCACGGCAACCGAGTTCATAGTCTTAGAGTCAGAAGTTCAGATGCTAAAATTGCCGTGATAGCTACTAACCATCTAAATGTCAAAGTGAGTCAAAGTGCTATGCCTGCAGAAAAGTTGGTCATATCCACAAGGCATGCAGGAGTAGGGGAAGCTCCAGATCACGGTTCAGCACCAGTTTGCGGTCAGGCACCAGGTCATGGTCAGGATCCAGGTCACCATCAGGCACCAGGTCACAGTCAGGACCCAGGTCATGGTCAGGATCCAGGTCGCAGTCAGGCACCAGATTACGGTCCAGCACCAGATCGCGGTCAGGCACCAAGTCACAGTCAGGATCCAGGTCGCAGTCAGGCACCAGGTCACAGTCAGGATCCAGGTCGCGGTCAGGTACCAGGCCACAGTCAGGATCCAGGTCACGGTCAGGCACCAGGTCACAGTCAGGATCCAGGTTGTGGTCAGGCATCAGGTCACAGTCAGGATCCAGGTCACGATCAGGCACCAAGTCATGGTCAGGATCCAGGTCGAGGTCAGGCACCAGGTCACAGTCAGGATTCAGGTTGTGGTCAGGCACCAGGTCACAGTCAGGATCCAGGTTGTGGTCAGGCACCAGGTCAATCAGGATCCAGGTTGTGGTCAGGCACCAGGTCACGGTCAAGCAACAGGTGGCGATCAAGCAACAGGTGGCAGTTTAGTGTTGGTTCACAATGAAGTGCCAGGTTCATGAGGTCATGGTAGATCTGAAGCTAGTTCAGAAGCCTGGAAGTCCAAATGTGCTAATGATAGATATGAAAGCAAAAGCTGATATTATCGTGCAGGGATATCAAGAGTTTGCATTCAGAGAGCAAACAAAACATGGAAGATGAGAATAATAGAGCTGAAGGTATAATTCCAGCGCCCACGGTAGAAATAAAAGTTGAAGATTCCCAACTTACTTTTGTCATTAATACAGCAGCAGCATTGTTATCACAGAAGGAGAAAACAAAAAGTCCTTTAATCACATTTCCTTATGGAAAACTGGTGTGAAACTGACTGGTTATTCCAATAACAGTATTTCAGTGTTAGGTCAAGTTAGTGTCAGGGTGGAATATGATGATGGTTCATATTACTTGCCAATGCTAGTAGTTGGAGGGAACAAAGTCTCCCTGATGGGAAGGAATTGGCTTAAAAAAATATAGTTAAACTGGGGCAAGTTATTTACAGTAGGGATCAGTGAGAGTACATCTGACATTGAGAAAATGCAGTGATGGTACAGACTGGTCTTTGAGCAAGGAGGACCAAATTATAAAATTAGATGGCACAAGGCTGAAGTCAAGATAAAGGACACTGTACAACAGACATTTTGCAAGGCTAGGCCCAGCTAGAAGCAGTAAGTAAAGTGTCAAATAGATTAGAAAAAAGCAGGGGTAATTAAGAAGGTGAAGTGCAATAATGGGCCACACCCATTAAGGTTCAAAGAGCAGATAGATCTGTTTGGGTTAATGGAGGTTATTAACAAATGGTAAATAAGGTAACCAGAATGATTTTTATCCACTGTCATGTCCATAAGACATGACATAAACTGTGTAAATTAAGCCTTATTTTCTGCCTAATTAGCAATGTAGTTGACTCTTAAATGCCCTTTGAACAAGGGCAATTAGGGATGGGCAATAAATGCTGGCCTAGCTAGCGATGCCCACATCCCTTGAATGAATTAAAAAATGGACTTTGCTGGACCAAAAACATGGTTGCTACAGGTCACATGATTTGCAAGTTGTCTATAGTTCCGGAAACTTCTAACAGTAATTACAAGACAAATCTCAACCCTCATCCTTGTAGAATCTCACACCTATCATTTTGTGGACTCATTGCAATCAATGAAACAAGGGAGCAGTAGATGCTCTGTCTCCCCAGCCTAGACTTAGAACAAAGAGAGGACCATCAAAACTTTTTATGCCTGTGAAGGCACCAATAGACACCATCTATCTCCTAAGGTCAACAATGGATTTTGATCAGAGACATCAAAACTGATCATTAACCTGAAACTGATTCATCAATGGGCAACACCACATGATGCAAGCTCCTTTGGCCTTTGGAAAGTTTTAGTGCTACATTCCTGGACTCCCAGGGCTGTCTACAGATTATATACAGCCTGTTAACACCAAAGCAGGACTTCACGCTGAGAACAAATCCTATCTCAAATCTAAACCTCCTCGAAGCTTGGTTGTCTGGAAGATTCCTGCATCACCTGTAGAGTGTACCAAATGTCTATATACCCACTATCTCACCTTGTTGCATCATCAGCAACTTTGAAGGAATTCAGCAACTTCTGCTTTCAGCTAGCTGAACCCACCTAAACTTTAACTCCTATGTGAAGGAATCCTCACTGCACTCTGACATTCTGGACTCTAACATTCACATGAATTTAAAAAGCGAAGTTAAGAATATTTTGTTCCACATTATTCCTAGTTGTAAAACTCTTTTCTTTCCTATCTCCTTCGTGTGTCTGTGTGTGTGTGTGTGTGTGTGTGTGTGTGTGTGTATGCAGTTGCGATGACCATTCCCCAGGTCTGAATGAATGAATAAACAATACTTCTGATTTAACCCTAAAGAGAGTTTACTGGTGGTAACGAAAAGCAATTTTTAAAATATGTAATTAATCTGGAAAACTGGTCATATATGTATTATTTGTGATTACAGTAAAAACAAATATGCAACCCAACATGCTAAATTTCAGATATTGTTGATGTTGATTTAGTCATATTGTATTCTGGGAAAATTTGTACATGTACCATTGTACATTTTAATGTAACAGTTAATTTTATAAAATATGAAAAAATCTTGTGTTACCGAGAGGTAATCACTGTTTTTTTAAGTGGGGAATGTGTAGTTTATTGTAAAATCTGATCATTTTTGTGGGTGGAATTTTACGGCCCTGTAATTCAAAAGCCCATTGACTTCAGCAGGACCAGAAAATCCCACAGGCAGGAGGGGCCATAAAATTCAGCCAGATTTTCCCCTCCCAATGCTGAGCAAATCCCTGTTGGGAGGCCCAAACTAAAGGTACTCAGGGCTGCAATTTTAAACTTATCAGGCTATTCCCGAATGACACCATGGAAATGAGGTGGATCGCAACCTGATGTTCACGTAAATTGTGGTTTGAGTTTTACATTGATAGAAAGTCCTGAGATTCTTTCAGGGTGTGAAAAAAAAACTAAGCAGATGCCAGCCCTGTTTGACTGAAACCCCAGTGACACTTCGGAAAAAAAAAAGGAGCAGATGGCTGCACATCTGGCCAGGCTACTTCAAAGCAACACCTCGATTTTAAAATTCTCATTCTTGTTTTCAAATCCCTCCAAGGCCTCGCCCTTCCTATCACTGTAACATTCTTCAACATTACAACCTGCCAAGATAGCTGTGGTTCTCTAACTCTGGTCTCTGAGCATCCCTGCTTTTAATTGCTCCACCATTGGTGGCTGTGCCTTTAGCTGCCTAGGCCTTAAGCACTGAAGCATCCTTCCTAAACCTGTCTGCCCCTCCTTTCCTCTTTGAAATGCTCTTTAAAACCTATTTCTTTGACCAGGCTTTATGTGGTTCACAATCAAATTTTGCTTTATGGGACTCTTGTGAAGCTTGAATCATGGGATGCTTTATTATTTTAAGTATGCTATACATATACGAGTGGCTATTCTTAAAAATATTTCATTTGTAGAATTAACCAATTCATCAAAACATATCACAGCACCAACTTTCAAGCTTAGCTCTGAGGTTACTATTAGTTATTTTTAAATTAATTTTACCACAGTTTATATGGAACCATTGTTGCTTTATTATTCGATTGGGATATATCAATAGCTTCATTCAGCTACATGTAGATTGTATTCTTGATAGAGCAAAAGGAGAATTGCAGTGTAAACCTCAAAAAATTCAATTGAAAGTGATAATGGGCAATGTTGCACTATTGACTGTTTCCCATCTGTGGCTGAAGCTTCACTGAAAACTCAAAAAGGCCCTGGAACAGATGGGATAGTTCTCGATTGGCTGTACTGCCTCGCCTGCCTGCCTCATTCACATGCACCACACCCCAGCCCTCACTCCCCACCCCCGCCATCATTGCATCTCACTACCACTACTGTACAAAGATACTGCAATTAAACCATTAATGTACATTTCTGTAGGCAACCTATTAAGAATATGCATTAATACCATATTGAGATTTAAAAAAAAATGTGTTTAACGTTTGTAAACTTCAAATTAAAATAAAATGTTTATACTGGTTAAATGCACGCCAGTTTCTTCTATTTCAATTGGTAATCTGTTTGCTTGCAATGTTTAGTTTCTGATTTCAAAAGTGTGTGCGTTTAGGGAGATAGGATAGAACATCATTTACTTTTAAGCTGAAATGTTCCAGGTTTGTTGAATTTATTTTCTACATATAAATATTGTTAAATTATTAAGAAAATAACCAAAACCTGAGTTCATAACATATCACAAAGAATATTGAATAATTAAAGCTTTTGGGAGATTTGAAGGCAAGAAATAAATGATTGCTGACCCATTGCTTTCACATTGTGTAAGCTCCTATTGTTTGTCTTTTTTTTGTCTCATTTATAAAAACAAAACAAAGTGCTGACTAAATGACTGAAATTTCCATCCTACGCTGTAATGAGGATTCCTAAATTTGAATAACCATGACAAAGTAGCTGCTGAACATGGTTACAGGATGTATGAAAGCATAAAATATAAACACATAATCCCTATAAATTAACTTGCCAATGCAGATAATTTATGATAAACACAACTATTGTTCCAAGATATTTTATACTGTGATCAGAAGTTCTAAAAAATATAAATATAACGGTTTAGATTTCTGCAGTGCCTCTAAATGAAGGTTTGCGAAACCCTAATCATTATTGATTATGGGAGCAATGAAAATGTTATTTACGGAGATGTTGTACATGAATCAGGAATTATACAAAACTAGAGGGAATTGTATGCTGCAATTCTACTGTTTGACCAGAATTATGCATAAATTAGATATTACAATACATATTCTGAAGTTCTTTTTAAAAACGAATGGATTTCTGTGAAATTGCTTAAGTAAATTTATCATAGAAGATTGTAAGAGATGTGATGAAAACCAGTGAAGGAAGTGAATGATAATTGAATGTTCTTCAGTTCCTGGGAGAGATGAGCGAATTTGGAGACTTTGCAAACACGATGGATGTATTTCAAAATGTTAATTCCTTATTTACGTTTTGGACTAAAATACTTCATAATCAAAACATTACCATTACTAAACAAGGACAATTGGTTATTTTATAGAGGCAAATATGGTATTTAAATCAAATGCATGGATCAGGAATTGTGTGCAATTAGAATGAATGAGATTCTATCTAGGCCTTCACTTCCATTTTAGGCAGCATCTTCTTGTAGTAAATGTCCTATCACTTAATAGTTGAAAGCATTGACTACAGATTGTATTTTAGATAGGTCTTCAGAATGTGGTAGGAACGTCACTCCACTGGATCTGCTTTAGGGTTTAACTATCAAACGCATTTATATTCCAGCAATAGAATAAGCAAATAATAGAAGTAATCTGCCATATTTTAACAAGTGCTAAGCTTAGCTAACTCAGAAAATAATAATAGTTTATCTGGAAAAGCTGCAGCAGTAATTTATCATACACGATGGCCCTCTTTTTTTTCTGATCAACGACAAATGTTATCTGGCTTAGTTAATTCTCGTTGGAGGTTCCAGAAAGACTCAATGGCCAGAATCATCTGGTCCCATTGGCCGTGGGTGTCACGGTGGGCTTGAGTGGACAAAACAGCGAGAATGCCAAAAATCGGTTTCACGCTGTCATGAAATCAATATGCGATCATCCACTCCACCCATCAATGGCGGCCACGTTACCCACCAATGCACGTTGCAAACCTAATTTCAATACTTTCACATCTAATTATAAGCTCTGTTCGCTGGAATCATCCCCCGAGGTCAAATTTACCATCTACGTCGGGGTCACTTCAGAACAGTGTACTTCACGACAGCCCTTAAAAGGTGTGCACCTGTCAAGCTGAACTTTGACAGGAACTCAGAGGTAAGCGCACACAACCTTGCACAGCACTTGTGAGCATCGCCCATAGGACATCAAGGAAGAGGTGCTGTACATTCAGTGGGGGGCACAGGCAAGCTACTTTTTCCTGGCTAGTTTTTAGTATGGTGCTGGGGCAAGAGTTCCTTTGCAGGTGGGACAGAGGTGAGGTGAGGGCAAGGCAGCCCAGACTGAAGGAAGCACACAAGCACATGCCGGTGAGGGGAGGGGGTGGAGGTGGGGCGGTGGGTGGGGGGTGGTGAGGGAAGTGGCCACACACTTAGAAAAGCTCATCAGAAGTCATCATTCTTCCGCAGCTGAAACTGTTCAGCTGCAGCTCCAGTGACATTCTTGGAATTAGGCCCCTGAAGCTTTTCTGTCCATTCAAGCGACAAAAAAGCATGAAAGTGCCACCAAATGCTTCAGAAATTTTCACCTCTCAATCGCAGACTGCAACTTAAAGTGCGTTTTAGGGGGCAGCAGAGCAATTGGCTGACTGGGCAAGTTGTAGAATCCCCTTGTGAAACGTGGCCATGGCTCAGTCACTGGTGGAGTTGCTCACAGCCCCTTTCAGTGTCTTTATTAACGTTTGGACCAGCATCCCCCATGATTCAAGCTAACAGCGCAGCCTTGCAGTGCAGGTTAGGAGAATGCCTGCACTTACGCTGCAAGCACAGCATACAGTTTAATGGCTGAAGCTGCTACCAATTGGTCAAGTGGAGTGGGGCGGAGGTGGGTGGGGTTTCAGACAGTCATGAAGTGCATTACACACTGCCCATCCCAAGTGGTGGCCAGCACTCTCCTGCATGCATGAAGGGGCATTCAGAGTTAACCAAGAGAGGTTCTTAAGACACATATGCTAACGCACATGTCTCTCTCTTTGATCCTACCTACAGGAGGTGAACATCTGGATCATGGAGCTTGGTGATTTAGCGGAATGCTTCATGGCTTACAGAGACCAGGGAAGAAGAAGAAGAAGAAGAAGAGAGCAGTGGAGGTGCTTGAATCAGCACAGGGAGGAGCACCTCCCTCTAGATGAAGGGGCAGCAGAGCCAGCTGTGCACACAGCTGAAAATCCATAGAGAGCCCTCGCTTGTCAATGCTTTGCTAGACCCAGGGTTTATAGACGACGCTTGGCTTGTCATTCCTGCAGATGACTGAGAATCAGTGCTGCCAAAGACTGCGCATGCCTAGGGACCTGGTCAGTGATATATGCCACCTGCTGCAGGATTTAGCACCATAGGGATATGGAGGGCATCCACTGCCAGTGGCTGTGAAAGTGACTGTGGCATTCAATTTTTATGCCAGTGGCTCCTTCCAGGGCTCCACAGGTGACCTGTGTGGGATCTCGCAAGCCTCCATGTACAAATGTATCCAGAAGGTCACGGAAATCATCTTCGTGAAGGCACAGAACTTTGTGCATTTTGACCAGGACCAAGAAAGCCAGGAAACAAGAGCACTGGGATTTTCACAGAGCTCAGGTTTCCCACTGGTGCAGGGTGCCATCGACTGCACTCATGTGGAGCTTAGATCACCATGGCAGCAGGGAGTCAACTACATCAACCGCTGAATTTTCAGCTGGTGTGCAATCACAACAGAACATCCTACAGCTCTGTGCACAGTTCCCAGGGAGCACCCACGACTCCTTCATCCTCAACAGGTCTCAGATCCCTGATATCTTCCAGGGTCCTGAGAGGCTGCTGGGTTGGATCCTTGGGAACAAGGGCTACCCACAGAGTACATGGCTGATGATACCTGTGCGGCGGCCTCAGACTGCAGCAGAGTGACAGCATAACAAGGCTCATGCCAAACAATCGGCATTTTGAAAATGTGGCTCTGGTGCCTCGACAGGTCCAGTGGAGTACTGCAATGCATCCACGAAGGGTGTTGCGCATCATCATAGCTTGCTGCGCCCTCCACAACTTGGCACTACAACGGGGTGAGGACCTGGCAGAGGAGGAGATGGAGGAGCTGAATGTCTCCTCCGGTGAGGAGGACAGTGATGAGGTCCTTGAAGGCAAGAATGTTGGTGATGAGGTCATCGCCTTGGCCAGATGAGGCTTTCATGCTCGCAAACTCCTCATAGCCGCAAGACTCATGGAGGTGGAGGATGATGACATGATGCAGTGAGGACAGTCCTGACATCCTCACCTTGCATCTGTGAATGTTTGACTCCTATGTGGCTGATGGCAGCACCCATACCCTCAGTGCTCAGGCTCATGTCATGGAGACACATGAGGCTCTAATAGTCACTCGAATGCAGGAGGATGATGATGACATGCAGTGAGGACACTCCATAAATCATCACATTGCCGTTGTGAATGTCTGGCTGAGGGCAGCTCGCTTGTGCTCTGTGATCAGGGTCATATCATTGAGGCACAGCCGTGAAACTTTCAATGCACCTAATCCTTTGTCAGCCTTCAGCAACTGACCCCTTCAGGAGCACAGCATCACCAGTCACAGATGCTGACTAGATGGAGGCCAGCCCCATCTCAAAGGTGCTGAGAGCACACAGAGAGAATGACAGAACTCTGTGACACTTGCTCACGACATACTGGCAGCAATGACAAGCACCATTAAGATGCAGGCATCACTAATGTGCCCGATGAGTGTGAAGCCAGACCATCACTTTGGTCTGAAGGTTACACACTGCGCAGGAAGAGGACCTGGACTGAGACACCTGCCTTTATCTTCTGCAGAGACCAATGCTTCATATTTGCGTGACACAAACACTGCTCATGAGAACAAAGAGCCAAAGGCAGGGAAGCATTAATGGGAGTTTATTTATAACAGTGATCATTATTTACACATGATTAAACGCATGCTCAGGCTGTGCAAATACATATTCTTAACCTCCCTAATCCTGCTGCTATGTCTTGGTCCTCCCCCAACATTCACAGCAGAGGTGGAGCAGCCTGCTGACTGTGATGCCCTGTCTGTGATGACCTTGGTGGGCGTCCTCTGGAGGGCAAGATCTGGAGAACCCCGGCCTACTTCGGGTGTCCTGCTGTAGGCCAGTTGCACCTTCCTTGGCCTGTGGAACTGGAGACAATGGGGTCACAGGAAGAGGGGATTTGGATCAGCCAGACATTCCCGGAGTCACCTGGGTGGATGGCCCCAGGGTGTCGAGCTGCTGGTCCTTCTCCCTATGACTGCCCAAAGGTCCCCGGCTGAATCCTTGAGAAGAAGGGGAAGTTTGAGCGAGATCAAGAGCCCCGCATCGCTCTTGCATTGACACTGTTGGAGGCCAACTGTGCCATCAGCAATGGAGTTCAGTGTGCGCAGCAATGTAGGACTGATGTCCATGGCTGCGGACATTCTGCCAGTGTTGACCTTGATATGCTGGCATGTGCTATCACCTCAGACTGATGGCAGACAGACTCCTCTACTGTCTCTTGCAATCTGAGGCATGAATCCCTTCCTGATATTCCCATGATTGTCTTTGCAGCTCCACCAACTGATTGAGGACTGAGTCCAGAGGCTAATCTCAGCAGATTCCTTGCCTGCAGTCCTCCGAGTGCCTACAACCAAGGATGTTCCATCCTCCGCCTGCTGTGGAATAGATTGTATGGTGTGCTCACCAGGTTATGATCCTGCAGTGTGTGTCACTGCGCTGGTAGAGGGTGTGGGTGAGTGCTATAACGAGTCTTCAAAGAGTTCTGTCATTCTGTCTGTGTGCTCTCAGCACCTTTGAGATGGGGCTGGCCTCCATCTCGTCAGCATCTGTGACCGGTGATGGCCTGAGATGCTCTTGGCCCTGAAGTCAGGGTCAGATTTGCCTAGGAGTGTAAGTGGAGATTATTATTGCTTGGCAGCCAAGTTAAACACAGAACAGTGGACTCAGAGTAGTGTTGAGAGAGGGTTCATGTGGTGCAGGATCCTCACATGGGTGTTCGCTGCTGATCTCACAGTCAAAATAGCAAGGTCAACGTCCTCTCTGGCCAGCTCCAACATTCAACTCTCGAACGGAGTGAGGACCTTAATGTCCGGCATTCCATCCCCGGTTTGGGACCTCACCCGATAATTATGTGCGAGCTTGTCATGCATAAAGACAGATGGAGAGAGTGTAAGCAAGGTGCATGCCAGGCCAAATAAGAAGGATGCCAGACATGTACGTGTGCTGAGTGGAGCCATGGACGGGATAAGGAGGCAGTCTTCAATTGTGTGTGAGAGAGAGTGAGTGGTAATGTCCCTTGAGCTGGCAGTGAATGAGATGCCAGTGAATGTGTGATGAGCTTGTGAGTGGGTGAGTTGAGACTGATGAGGTGGTTGACTTACCCTGGTGGTATGGATGAGGTCATTCATCCATTTTCTGCACTGGATGGTCTACCTCTTGTGCGCAACATTGGCACTGACCACCTCTGCCACCCTCTCCCAAGCCGGAGTGGTGAGACTAATGGGCCTCCTGCGGCCTGAGCTGAGGTAGAGGACATCGCGGCAGGCCTCCAAAGTGTCCAGGAGGTATCCCAGGGATGCATCACTGAATCGAGGAGCTGCAGTTTTCCTGACCTTGGGGCCATGTCTTCACTGGAGCAGTCCTGGGCTGCAAGCATTGGGAAGTGTGCGCACGGCTGCACTTTAAGTAAGCTCCTGGCGTGATGATGTGGCGAGGTAATGGCATGGCGGGCCAATTGGGGGCCTGCTGCCAGCAATCCGACTTGTTTCCTGTGACTGCATAACTTATGAGGCAGGAAGGGGACGAGACGCGCGAAAACCAGCTGGCCGGTCTTTTTTCCATGCCCACTACCGCACTTAGTGCAAACCTGGGACGACTCCGCCCAATGATTTTTAAAAAATCAGGCTGATAAATAAGCCTTGAAGGAATTATTGGAACCATGTTATATTAAAATAATTGTTGAATTAAAAAGGTCTATCAAACACATGTTTGAACAAAGCACATAGAAAATTTGTATTTAAATTGACGACGACTCTTACCAAGTGCCCAGTTTTATAGAACAACTGTTGCAAAAACAGGAACAAAATAAGTTTGAACGTTCTTCATTGATTACCAAGCCAAATCTTCGACAGTGATGCTTCTTTGGTGTTACATTGGACAACTGTTAATTGCACAAGTGACTTATTTTTAACAATATTACAACACAAATTGGAGAGAATTGATACTTCTGTTCTCTCTTATAAGAGTGCTATGGGCTTTGAAATATAGAAACAGGAATAGCTCTTTCAGTCCCTTTACTCTGTCCATTCAATTTGATTATACATAACCTGTACCTCAATTTCATTTAATCAGCTTTTCTCAAATTCCCTCAATAATCTTATCTAACAAAAAAACATCAATCTCAGTTTTGAAAATATCAATTAACTCAACATTCACAGCTTCTTTGGAGCAGCAAGTTCAGATATCCATTACTCTTTATGTAAAAAATGCTTCCTGATTTGGCATAGCTCTAAATTTAAGATCATGCCCCTTTATTTCTGGATTTCCCCACAAAAGAAAAGACTTTCTCTGTATCTACCCTATCAAGTGTCTTGATCATTTTAAACACTTCAATTTAGATAACTCCTCAATCTCCTAAACTCATGGAAATGCAAGCTATGTTTACGCAACCTGTGGTCATAAATTACCCGGTAACCCTTTAAGTCCAGGAGGTTAGCAACTTGCCACATGTTCCCTCATTGATCTTGTGCGATCAATGGAATTCAGTTCTCGATAATATTTAAGCTTAATGCTGGTTAGGTTTTTTAATTGTATATATTTAAAACTATTCATTCCAGTTCAGCTGCAGAAACTATTTGCAAAATAGGTATAATCTACAGAGGTAGAGAATCTAGTATGCTACCTAGATAAGCTAATTTCAAGTGAAGGATGGGCTCTTGTTGTTTTATTAATGTTATAACTAATGAAGTATCCAGAGTCCAATAGTGATTTGCTTTTCTCATGCAAAATAGCATAACTTTTCTCATGATGATTTTATTTTATTTAAAGAAATAACTTTTGTATACGAGTAAAAATGTGAAGCTGCTAATGGTAAATGGTAATGGTAAAAAGACAGTAAATCCTAGTCTTCATAATTTTTGCATAAAAACTGATTAACTTGCTAACCAACTTTCTATTATTCAACCCAAGAGAGATCCAAAATGCTATAGTATTTTGTTAGTTTGTTTTATATTAAAAGAGACTGACTAAGCATTGATTTTTACAGCAGCTTTCTGCAGCAAACTTTAAGTGAAAAACATATTTATGATTATAAGTTTGGCTTCCAACGCTCACTAACAAATCTGCTTTCCTTTCCTTTGTTCACAGGTTGCCATTGAACAGCTGTTCTTCGAATAGAATGAGTTCCGGTAGTTCAGATGAGTTCTTCCAGTCAATGAATCATGCAGAGCAAACATTTCGGAAAATGGAGAACTACCTCCAGCACAAACAACTGTGTGATGTTCTTCTAATTGCTGGAGATCACAAGATCCCTGCTCATCGGTATAGTTCACAGTATATTTCATAGGATTTGCACAGTCAGCGTTAGTGAAATATATTGCAGTTAGAGTTATATGGAATCAACAGTGCTATTCAGCTGATAAAAGCCAAAATGGTTCACTTTGAGTTATTTTACCAAACTACTTACTGATAACATATTGGGTTAAAGACCGGTCTATCAACATATTAGAAGTTTTACCACACTATCATATCAACACAAAAGTCTTGCGAAGTTATGTGTATTAAAGCCCTAATAAAATGTCAGTGAGGAATAAGAAGGGTAATCTAGACTGATTGGCAAGTTACTATTCAATTTGCGGCACTGCAAACAAAATATTGGAATTCAAATATTCATCTGGTGGCATATATTTACATGTCTTGCTCTTTAAAGAAAATATATTTTCATGGTACGTGAGTGTCTCTGGCGTGGCCTGAATTTATTGTTCATCTCTAATGGCCCTTGCATAAGATGTTAAAAGAAGATGGCAAATTAGCCTTTTGACATCAAGAATTTCTAACAGCATTAGTGATGTCGTAAAACAAAGAGGAAAGTAAGAGGCATAATGTTGTGGAAAGAAAGCATCCAGATTGTGAGATTTAGTTATTCAACATGCACCACCAATCTGTGTGTCAAGCTGTTGAATAAAATATCAACATATCTTCTTGCCACTAAGAATGACTTTTAATAAAGAAAGTATTGCTAAGGGCAATGACAATATTGTGTCTGCATTTTTAGAACTACCCTAGAGAAAAAAGGAAATTAATGTGACTTTATTTTTGTAATTTTTAATAAATCAACAATGAAGTCCACTAAAATTGTAACTTCACACAAACATGGGCCACAGCTCTTAACAACAGGAATTAAACATTAAATCACTGTCCTCATTTCTCCTGAGTCTGTGTCTTGAACTTTTGGAAGTGCCAGATGGTGGTGAATAAAGGCGTTTGGCTTAATACTCGAGACGCCAGTGCTTAACAAAGCCTAATCAATGCTTGAATCCTATTTTCGTTGAACAAAATTGATCTCATTAAAAACTTAAAACAATGTAAAATTTCTTAATGTTTATATTATTAGTATTTCCTCTGGGACCACGAGTTACTAGACACAATTTTAATTTGTGTGTTTGTGGTTTCCTTTAATGATTTAGTGGCAATTAGAAATCTAAATTTCAGTATTTTATATGTTGCTGCATAAATAATGAATTGTGTCTTGACCAGTAATCAACATGAGATAGCAGGATTTTGCTTTGGCGACGGTGCTTGGTGTTAATATGGCAATCATCTTGTTAAAACCAATTAGTAGTTAAACAGCTGATGGGCATTAATTATTCCAACCGAATAGAATAAAAAGATACAGCTGGATTTCTTTGGGGGGAAGCTACTAGGAAGTTAGTGGCACTGAGGAATTGTCTTGGAAATAAACCAGCTTTAACCAAGAGATCTGCCTGGATTAATTATTCCACTACAACCTCTTATTGTGAGTAACACTTGGTGAGGACGGTCGGGAAGCTGACCACTGCCTGTGCTCGGCTCCACAACATGATTTCAT
Organism: Carcharodon carcharias; assembly: GCF_017639515.1. Lineage (NCBI taxonomy): Eukaryota > Metazoa > Chordata > Chondrichthyes > Lamniformes > Lamnidae > Carcharodon > Carcharodon carcharias. The sequence continues at coordinate 106,739,128 of NC_054475.1, forward strand.
GCTGGTGGGCTAATTAAGGTCCGCCCAGCATGGAATGCAAGTGGCAATGCTCAGCGCTGCCTGTGAGGGCTGGGGGAGGAGGGTGAGCAGGCCTAGCACGATCTTCGCGCATGCGTGCGAAGGAATGCTTCAATCTCCTTAAGGCACAGAGCTGCATCTGGGAGATGAAGAGCTGTTTACAGACAATAATAAAGGAAATAAAATTGTCATAAAACATGTCTCCTCATGTGACTCTGTCACATGAGCTTGGACATGTTTTTAATTAAAAATTAAATTTTTATCTGATGTTTATTTGCTTTAGGAAACCTCATCCCACCCGTGGATGAGGTTTCCTAAAAATTGTAAAGGTTGGACGGGCAGTGTAAATTTGAATTTAGTTAGCTTCTTAATGGCCTTATAAGCCTTTTAATTGTTGGAGGGTGCGCATCCGACTCCAGCGCATGCCTGCCAAATGAAATATCGTGAGATTGCATGATGAAGTCGGGATGCTTGCCTGACGCGTCACACATCATTTTATGCTCGAGTGTGTTGGGTGTGCACCTGCATGCCAAGGGTAATATTCTGCCCCAAGTCTATTAAACATAACTATATAGACTTAACTAATTTCCAGGCATGAAGATTTGATAGCTGAAGAAAAGCAATAAATGGGCAGATAAAATTATATTTGACCTAAGTTTCTTTCACAAAAAGTGTAGCTGTCAGGCTAATGAAGTTGACAAAAGCATTAGTTCTGTGTATTTATTTAGAAGCTTTCTGCTTATCGCTTATGTTATCTCCATTGCTTTCAGGCTAGTCCTCAGTGCTGTTTCTGACTACTTTGCTGCCATGTTTACAAATGATGTACGTGAGGCCAAGCAAGAAGAAATTAAAATGGAGGGTGTCGACCCAGATGCACTTAAAGCACTCGTTCATTATGCTTACACAGGTGACCTGTAATGTAATACTTATAGAGGACTATTTTGTGTGTTCAGTAGCAAATGTCTGCTTTGGAGGTCAAACTCTATTTTAGATTTCCAATAAAGGAAACAACAGTTACTTTTCACAATACATCTGAGTCAACGGTCTTGGCTCTGAACATGTTTCAAGGTACAGGATGTGTGCATTAAATTTTTTTTAAATACTCTGCTTATGCGAAATAATTAAAACTGGGTAATGCTTCCTGTCTTGGAAAACTGTTAAATGCTCAAGTGCTGTTTCTGTGCTCAAGCACAAATCAAGAGTGTGATTTATATTTAGTTCATTCGTATTTTTAAGGTTTTAGCAATCCTACATACATCATGTGTTCGAAGATTTCAATTGTTAAACTAAAATTACTGTATTTTTGAATTTAAGTAAATCAATGCAGGTAATTTGTAAAAATATTGGATTTAAATAATAAATAATTATATTTACTCATAGATTACCCACAACATTGTTCAGATGTAACTTTGGCCTTAATTTTTATTCTCAGGTCAGGAGTACAGAGTCAGGACAACTCCTGGCTCAGCAAACCTGATCTGGGAGAAAGATCCCTGCAAGGTTGGATGTTTATTCTGTGGGGGATTGGGGGTGAAAATGGGAATCATGGAAAGAGTGCAGTGGTTGCCAGGTGCAGAGGCGGCTAGGTGGTAGGTTGCTTCTGTGCACCAGCATTGTGTGGAAGTTTTTAAAAAAATAAATAAAGCATAAAACAACCCTCTAGCCCTCACTGCTCACACCCCCTCAGCCCCCTATAAACTCACCATGCCCCATCCATGCCAACCCATACCAACTCATGCCCTCATCCCCAAGGCCCATCATAATCTCTATGTGATCCTATGGCCCTCTATCCATCCCCACACCCTTTATAGGCCCAAAGCCAACCCATGCCCTGCAGCCACCACACCTTGCACTTAAACCTACCATGCCAGCTCACCAAGTATTCAGTATGAGCAGGCCTCAGGACCCATGCTGAGATTAAATTAAATAAAGTTGTAAGAGTCCATTGCAGGCTTTAATTTAAAAAATACTCATTCATAAAGCCTATTCATTACATTTACACTCCTTCAACTACATAATCCCTTATAAAAACAAACATTGGAATTCATGGTACAACTTCAAAGAGTCTATAACCACTTGTAGCTGTCAATCAAACTGTGAAATGTCAGGCACCTCACTGTCATAATGGGAGGTTGTGCAAATACAGCACTAATTCAGTAATGATATCCCTCAGACTTATGTCAACTGACAGAGTAAAATAGCAAGCTATGACTTAACACTCCATACAGTTTTTTTTTGAATATTTAAAGGGAAGGAGCTTTAAATGCTGTGAAAGCTTGACAGTTGCTTTTGACAGTTCTCTTGACGGTTTAAGTGAGTTTATGTGGATATTACGCACAATGGTGTCCATTTTTTAACAATCCCAAAGGGCACCTTACCTGTCCAGAAGGGCACCTGGCTTCCTCCAAAGGTGTCATGGGACTATATCCAAAGGGGTACCTTACCTTACTAAAAGGGTACCCCCACCTCTCCAACGCTCTCCACAACCTTTAGACCTGTTCCTCCCAGGTCTAACCTACTCCAGAATCAGATATGACTTTTTTATATGGGCAGCTGCCTCTGCAAAAGGTGCTTGTACAAATTCCGACCTGCCCCATGAAAACGGTAGGTGCCGTGTTCGGGGACAGGACTTCCAGATTTCGATCTCCACCACCATTTTCGCAATGTTGGAGAGGCTCTCCATCATTGCAAAAATCGAAGCCTTTGTGTTCTGTATATGTGACTTGAATTGAACTGAAGTTGTGACTTTGTTTCTTACCTAGCATTTGCTGTTGACTTTCAAGGACTTGATTTACCTATCAGAAGGGTATGGGGAGTTGGATTCTCTTTTAAACTCGCAAGGCTGAGGTCAAATTCATTGTATTGCTGCTGCTTGTGGAACATTCTATTCTTTGAATGGTTTATCTCTATTACTCCTAGCTTTTCATATTTCTTCTTCTATTATTTTTACACTGATCCTGTTACTGTCCCCTGTTCTCTTTATCCTTACCTTTTTCCAATCCTCTCACTTAGCATAGTGCTTCTTCTGTTACTCCTGCAATCCCTGCCAATTGCATGCTTTTTCATTAACACTGCTTTTTTCATCATCAATTTCTCACATTGGGGCTGAGGTGAGAAAAACAGTAGATGCACAGCCAGCAGCATCTAGTGAAGAATCACAGGAGGGAGCAAGTAAGAGAGCTCGAAGCAGCCAGGGTCAGCAATGGAGGAAAGGCTGGGATATGCATGTCTTTCATCTGTTGTGTATTCCTATGTATTCTTCACAGTGAGTCTGAAATGGAGTACATGGGTATTCTGTGCTACAGAGGTGTTGTCTGCTTGCTTGCAACTTGGGAAATTTGAGAGGAATTGGGGCCAAAACTGTTGTGGTGTGTTGAGAAAATGCTGAAGCAGTTGGAAGGGGGAAGTGGAATCTTGTAATTTCTTAAAAACAATTGTTTTTGTCTTTGTTATGTGTTAATTATGTAATCGAGTTTATCTTTAGAAGATATAAATTATTGGGTGTGAAAAGTTTTTTAAAAATTACTAAAATGTGACTGGCAGATTTCTTGCTGCTACATCATTTATTAGATTGCTTGTTGCAATCTGATGAATGACAAAAGCATAAACTAACCAATTAGAAGGCAAAATATTTTTAAAGTGTTCTGCCTAATCAGATGGTAATAAAGAAATTTATTTAATCACTTCAAGACATTTTTCAAATTTGTCACTTCTGCACTAATTGTACTGAGTCAAAACCAACACTGGATAGAGAGTTGAGACTCAATCACATATGAACATACGAATTAGGAGCAGGAATAGGCCACTCGGCCCCTCGAGCCTGTTCTGCTATTCAATAAGATCATGGCTGATCTCACTGAAACCTCCCTCCTACCCCCGATAACCTTTCACACCCTTGCTTATCAAGAATATATCTATCCCTGCCTTAAAAATACTCAAAGATTCTGCTCCCACTGTTTTTTGATGAAGAGAGGTCGAAAGACTCATTACCCTCAGAGAAAAAATTCTCATCTGTCTTAAATGAGCAACCCCTTATTTTTAAACAGTGACCTTTAGTTCTAAATTCTCCCACAATAGGTAACATCCTCTAAACATCCACCCTGTTAAAACCCCTCAGGATCTTAAAGCTTTCAATCAAGTCGCCTCTCACTCTTCTAAATCCCAGTGCATACAAGCCTAGCCTGTCAAACCTTTCCTTATAAGACAACCCACCCATTCCTGGCATTAGTCTAGTAAACCTCCTCTGAACTGCTTCTAATGCATTTACATCTTTCCTTAAATAAGGAGACCAATACTGTGCACAGCACTCCAGATGTGGTCTCATCAGTGCCCTGTACAACTGAAGCATGACCTCCCTACTTGTGCATTCAATTCCCCTCACAATAAACAATAACATTCTATTAGCTTTCCTAAACACTTGCTGTACCTGCATACTAACCTTTTGTGACTCAAGCACTAGGACACACAAGTCCCTCTGAATCTCAGAGCTCTGCAATCTCTCACTCTTTAGATAATATGCTTCTTCTTTATTCTTCCTGCCAAAATGGGTAATTTCACATTTGCCACATTATACTCCATTGGCCAGATCTTTGCCCACTCACTTAACCTATTTATGCCCCTTTGTAACCTCCTCATGTCCTCTTCACAACTTACTTTCCTACCTATCTTTGTTTCATCAGCAAATTTAGCAACCACATCTTCGGTCCCTTATTTCAAGTCATTTATATAAATTGCAAAAAGTTGAGGCCCCAATACTGATCCCTGTGGCATACCACTCATTACATCCTGCCAACCAGAAAAATACCTATTTTTCCTACTACTCCATTTCATGTTAGCTCACCACTCTTCTACCCATGCCAATATGTTACCCCTACACCATGAGCTTTTATTTTCCACAATAACCTTAGATGTGGCACCTTATTAAATGCCTTCTGGAAATCTAAGTATGGTGCATCTATTGGTTGCCCTTTTGTCCACGGCACATGTGACTCCTTCAAAGAGCTCCAATAAATTGCTTAAACATGATTTCCCTTTCACAAAACCATGTTGACTCTACCTGATTGCCTTGGATTTTTCTAAGTGCCCTGCCATAACATCTTTATAATAGCTTTTAACATTTTCCCTGTGACAGACATTAAGCTAACTAGCCTGTAGTTTCCTGCTTTATGTTTCACAGGTCTCTTGGAGCTGAAAGAGGAAACTATAGAGAGTTTATTAGCTGCAGCATGTCTTCTTCAGCTCTCTCAAGTGGTGGATGTATGCTGCAACTTCCTCATGAAACAGCTCCATCCATCAAATTGTTTGGGAATAAGATCCTTCGCTGATGCTCAAGGCTGCATGAATCTGCTGAAGGTGGCCCACAGCTATACCACGGTAAGGCCTTCAAAGGTTGAAACCAGTCTTTTTAGCTGTTTCTGAATGCAATTCCAGATAGAAATTTTCCAGGCAAGGAAAAAATCAAGGTCCTAAAATTTGAACCCAGGGTAGGAAACTATTGCAAATTATCACCTTGCCTGGTCATCAGATAACTATTTGGTATTTACCAAGTGAGACAGTCACCAGGTATTTGAATATAAAATCTCTATAGCATTTCATTCATTAAGCAACTCTTTAGAATTAATGGGCAGAATTTTGCCCTTGATGGGCGTGTGGGCCCCACCGGCTCGGTGACGAGCGGGCAGTCAATCGCCGCTGCCGAAGCGGGCCCCGCCGCCATTTTGAGTGAGTGGGCCAATTAAGGCCCACCCAGCAGGCTACCCGACGGGAAGCGCTATGCACTTCCTGTGCGGGGGGGGTAGGGATTCACCAACGGTCAAAGTGCGCTCTTTTGCACATGTGCATGAAAGAACGCACAGCTCCCTGAGGCTAAGTGCTGTCTCAGGGAGAGCGCTGAAAGCTTTATAAACTTAAAAAATAGAAAAATAAAAAAATTAACATGTGTCCCTCATGTGACAATGTCACAAGAGATGGGACTTGTTAATAAATGTCACATAAAGTTTATTAAAGTTTTTTAAAACAGACATGAAACCTCATCCCAGCAGTGGATGAGGTTTCATGTTTTTTCAGAAGCCCGCTGGGGCTCCTGACCTGCCCGCCAGCCTTAAGGTTGGACTGGCAGGTCCTAAAATTGGCTTAATTATCCTGTCAGTGGCCTCAATTGGCCATTGACAAGTCGGTGGGTGGACAGCTGATTTCACTGTCTGCCCTCCTTCCTGAATATTTAAATGGTGCGGGATGACATCAGGGGTTCCTTCTGATGTCATCCCGCGTCATTTTCCTGTCAGTGAGTGGGCTCCGTCCCCTGCTCGCCGACGGAAAAATTCTGGCCAATATATACAAACATTTTTGTACAGTAAATGTTATAGCTAATATTTTAGAAACTAATTTAAGACATTAGTTTTGCTTTGCTTTATTCTACATTTTCCACAGCACTGTTGGAGTGAGTATGAAATAATCAGCCGAATTCCAGCTCACCAGGCATTTTGCATTAAATATGCTTGAGTCTGTAAACTTCAGTCAGATAATTTTAACAGTACTTCTTGCAGGCAAGGGAATGTCACATGGTGTCTTTCAGAGTGACATTAAGGAACTTGCCAAAAGGAGTTTTAACTTGCATGGAAACCATATGCCACTCATCCATCATTTTTGTGCTTGTGACCTACACTGGTTCCCATTTAAACAATGCCTCAATTTTAAAACTCTCATTTTTGTTTTCAAATCCCTCCATGGCCAGGCTCCTCAATATCTCTGTCATCTCCTCCAGGCCCTCAACACTTTGAGGTATCTGTACTCCTCCTCTAATTCCGTCCTCCCTGATTTTGATTGCTCCATCATTGGCGGCTATGTCTTCAGTTACCTAAGCTCTAAGCTCTGAAACTCCTTCCCTAAACACAGTTGTTATTTAATAGGCGAGAGTAGTTTTTCTGCTCTTGCATTCATGCTGCCATTTTGGAAACATCTAATAATTGTTCAATTACTGCTCAACCATGGTATTCAAACCATATCTAGGTTAATTGTATTTCTGCAAATCAACTTATTAAGTGGATGTAGCGACGTCAGTAAATGAGTGATAAGGTATCAGTTCTGTAAGCCTATGTAGGCTTGATGGTTCCTTTATTCAAGAGCCCATTTCAGAGCTTTCAGCGGAAAATCTATGCTAACCCTGGCAGTACTCAGGGAGTTGCTGTCTTTCAGATGAGAGATCAAACCAAAGTCCCATCTGTCCTCGTAGGTGGACATTAAAAGTTTCCGTGTCACTGTTTTGAAGAAGAACGTTTAACCCCAGTGTCTTGGCCAATATTTACGGCTTATCCAACATCACTAAAACAGCTAATTTGGTTGTTATCATAATGATGTTTGTGGAATGTTGCTTTGTGCAAATTGGGGGTTGCCATGTTTCCTAGATTACAATAGTGACTACACTTCAAAGGTACTTCATTCATTGTAAAGCGCTTTGGGGCATCCTGAGGTTGTGAAAGGCACTATGTAAATACAAGCCTTTCCGTTTTTTATTATACTATTATTGAAATTGAACAAAATGCAAGGGGAGAAAGTAGACAAAATTGTTTAATTGAGTCATGTAAAGACATCAGAGATAAAAATAACAGAAAATAGGAATTGCAAAAGAAAAAATTAACACCTTGAAGGAATTCTTGTGCAACTGTAAATTAAGATGATAAGTCATAGAACATTTAAATGTTATGAATTGTTCAAAAATGAAAATTGGACCCTGAATACTGAAGTAAATAACGTTCCTGTGCAATATAATTTATGATGGTACAGGCTAAACTGAAAATTAGTTGGCTTGGCTTGAATTAGTGCAAGTGATTAAGTTAATTGAAAATATGAAAAGCAACATACTGAAGGCACATTATTTGGCTGTCACAAGGAAAGATGGGGTTGTTACTGTCTATAAAAGTTAATGAAAATAGACAAACTGGTAGAGAAACAAGAATAAGGTTATGGTAAATAATGTAATACAATGGATAGGTGCAACATCAAGGGTGATATGATGTACAGAAATCAAGGAGTGAACTTGTCAGTGAGCTCAAGCGTTGAAAAACATTAAGTTTATCTATATGAATGCACATCATCATATTAGTTCTCAAATTCACCTGTGATAACCATGTCACTGGCACCTTTAAAACATTTTCAGAGGAAGTTGAATTGCACAAAATTGAGTTGTCCATTTATATCAGAAACCTACAAGGAAATAAAGAAATGACCAACTCCAGATAATAAATATCTTGACTTATTGACAGGCAATAAGGACAATTTCATGACTTCATTCTAAGTTGCAAGTTTAGATGATGTTTACAAATCACTCTCATTTCATTTTTGTTGCATTAGATAACCTTTAAAATTGACATTTAGATCATCATCAAAGATATGAATAAACAATTAGACCCCAATTTTCTTCCTCCAAATATTCCTTTAAACAATACAATAAATTCAGGGACAAAGTGATTAAATTAACTTTCTACATTGGGATTGATATATTGAATAGTTTCCTATTATTGATTACAGTATTGCACCTCATCCATGTGAATATTTATGTGAACCAACACAATGGCTGGGATTTTCTGGCCCCGTCGTGGGTGGGACCCCACCGTAGGCGAGGCGGTGCCCCAGCCAGAAGTCCATTGACTTGCAGCAGGACCGGAAGATCCTGATGGCGGGCGGGTGCAGAAAATCCCACCCAATGAGTGACAGTGAGATGATTGAGCTTTTACTGCACAAAATATCCTTGCCTTGTGCAGCAACTGTTCTCCACTGCCCTCATCATTTCCTCCAGGAGGTTCACTTCAACAACCTCCCTTAACTCTCCTCATGCTACTGTTCAGTACCTGTGTTTGCTTATACGAAGCACCTCAGAGATTTTGGTAGCTTAAATGTGCTATATAATTTTAATATGCCATTGTTTTACGTTGTTTGAGATTAAATTACTTTAGTGTAGACTGGAGACTGAATTGGAACTTTCTGCTCTGTATTGCTAAGCTATTTACTGAATAAACTAATGAAATTATCAGGGCAATGCAAATAACAAACCAGACACACATCTCTGTGTTGTTTATTTTACTGTCCTACCCCAAATGTAAGTTTGGAGTCAGGCAATAATAAACTAGGATCAATGATTATAGTGCACAAAATTAATGATCAATGCCAATGTTGATTCTGCTTATTTATTTGAATTTATCTCAGAAACTCTGTAAATGAAGTTTTGACTACAGAGGTTTATATATGGTTCCCAGGTTCACTTAAAGTCATGATCTTGCTCCAAGTTTGTAGCAAGAGCCACTCTGACCACTTAAACAACCATTCATTTTAGGGTTAAATGTTCCATACTCCCTACTGACTCAATTTTATATATTAAAAAAGCAGCACTCGTTATAATTTTTTAACTAAACCTGCAACTGCACTGGACTTACTAGTACGTGTTTCTATATGCACTGAGTGGGAAGACTTGTGCTACGTTATGACTCAGTTCTATATTGCAATCTTTTTCAAGATAAGGAGGCTGTTTTTGGGCCAAAGCCACTTACAAGATGTCAGTGTAATGATGTGATCATTCATCTGCACATGCTCACATCATGTTGTTGGAAATCTGTTTAAATTTGGGAAGAAATAAAGCAAAGGATTCAAATTTTGAAGCAATGTCACTTGGGGGAGAAAAGCAAACTGTAAATTGGTTCTGGCACATTTTGATAACTTTGTCCTTTCTGGATACCAATTAACACCGCCACCTACACGCTGAAAACATGTGTAAATCCACAAGACAAAGGGAGGGGCTGGGGGAGGAGTTCACTCCTCTTGTTTTAATGCATCCTGATCATTGACTATTCTCTTTGGAGAGGAGAAGGCTAAGAGGAGATTTGTTATAGGTGCTCAAAATCATGAGGGGGGCTGGACAGAGTAGATAGGGAGGAACTGTTCCCACTCTTAAAAGGATCAAGAATGAGAGGGCACAGATTTAAAGTGATTTTCAAAAGAAGCAAATGGGATGTGAGAAAACTTTTTCACACAGCGAGTAGTTAGGGTTTGGAAGTGTGGTGAAGGCAGGTTTGATCGAAGCATTCAAGAGGGCGTTAGATGATTATTTAAATAGAAACAATGTGCAAGGATACGGGGAAAAGGCAGGAGAATGTCGCTGAGCCATAATGCTTATTCAGAGAGCCAGTGCAGACAGTGCCAAATGGCCTCCTTCTGCACTGTAACAATTCTGTGATTGATCTGACTCCTGTGTTATACCACCACTTTCATTTCATTGTTGAGTGGAAACAAATGGCTACAGAGAAAAATGACAGTAGAGCCATATTTTAAGATCATTTTAGGGTAACTAGCAATGTGTCTGTCTGCATTTTACGTCAGTGGTAAGTATTTGCTGTCTTGAGAACAGAACAACACCAAGTAATACAAACCAGAGAGGCAAACAGAGTTTAAAAGCGTAAATTAAGGGTTCAGTATAATTCCGTCAAAAAACAAAAATTTCTGTTCAAAAAAGCAGAGACAGAATTATTTTTTGAGCTGCAGAAAATAAATAGAGCATTTTGAGTCTAAAAATTCTCAACTTGGAGCAATTTTCTATTTTGTTATCTGTAGCTTTAAACTGTGACCATAGAATCATAGAATGATACCAGCACAGAGTGAGGCCATTTAACCTGTTATGTCCATGTCAATTCTGTGCAAGAGCAATTTAGCTAGTGCCACTCTCTTGCCCTTTCCCTGTAGCCCTGCAAATCCATTTTCTCTAGGAGCTTATCCAACTCCCTTTTGAAAGCCATGATTGAATCTACTTCCATCCCACTCTCAGACAGTGTGTTCCAGATCCTAACTACTCGCTGCATAAAGTAGTTTTTTTCTTATCTCACTTTTTTGGTTCTTTTGCTAAACACCTTAAATCTATGTTCTCTGGTTCTCAATCCTTCTGCCAATGGATTCTCCCAATCTACTCTGTCTAGACCCCTCATGATTTTGAACATTTCTAGCAAATCGCCTGTCAACCTTCTCTTCTCGAAGAACAGTCTCAGTTTCTCCAATCTATCCATATAACTGAAGTCCCACAACTCTGGAACCATTCTCATAAATCTTTTCTGCACCCTCTCTAAAGCCTTCACAACCTTCCTAAAGTGTGGTACCTAGAATAAGCTGAACCATTGTTCTATATATGTTCACCATAACTTCCTTGCTTTTGTACCCTGTGTTTCTCTTTATGAAGCCTAGGATACCATTTTCTTAACCTCTCCTGCCACTTTTAACAATTTGTGTACATTTTCTTGGCTAGAATTTAATGCCCTCCCTGTAGCAAGTTTGGTGGTGGGAAGTCATTTAATCAGGCAGGAAGATGGTGGGAGGGGACCCTGTTGCTTTCCCACCTCCACCCCAGTTAAGTCCCAGTCAATACCCATTTAAGGGCCTTATCCTGCCACCAATTCAGGGACCATGAAAAGCAAACCAGCACAGGGTTATTTGCAGGCTTTCAGGGAATCCTCCTTCAAAGGCATGCAGCACCTGATCGAGGGACCCAACATTGGACAGGTGGGGGCCTGCCCTTGCTGCCGAACCCCCTTTCCTTTTGAACCCTGTCCTGCAACTACTCACTTGTGTCATGGGATCCAGCAACAATCCTAGAACTCAGGTGGATGTCGAATTGGCAGCAGCCACTGCCTTGCCAGTGGTGTTGCTGTTCAATAGAGCTGCCAATCTTGGATTGTCCAGCAGCTCTTTGCAAGAGGACCTTCTGCCCCCAGGGTCCTTGATCCGAGGGAAGGCCCACTGCTGTCCAGTTAAGTGCCTAAGTGACACTTAATATGGCGGTCCTTTCCTAAAAGAGGTAATGTAGGGTTCTCTCTGGCTCTCCATTAAATACCATTGCTGTTCCCGTACCCCCTTTAGAACTGTACCCATAAACTTATATTCCCTCTCCTTATTCCTTCTATCAAAATTTATCACTTCACACTTCCCTGCATTAAATTTAATCTGCCATTCTACCAGCCTGACTGTATCCTCTAGAAGTCTACCACTATCCCCAGGTGGTATTAAGTTGCATGAACTTATTTGTTCCACTAAAGCACTGACCTTGAATTTATCATTTATAAGTGAAAGACTGCTTATCACATACATAACACTGGTAGTGATACTGAAGCGACTCTCTAACTGAAAAAGTCACACTTGCAAGGCAATGCGTTACAAATGTGAGATTTTATAAGATGGTTATATTTTAAACTGTTTCTAATTCTAAGTAAATGTAATGAAGAGGGCCATGTGACCTGCTGCCAGTTTTGCCAGATAACAAGTCTGTGTGGCCTTATTAACATAGGCACAGGCAGCCCAGGCCAAGTGCTATTGAAATGCATGTGCCAGGTTTAACACTTTAAGGGAGAGGCAGATGATTTTGCTATTGCAGATTGATTGTCTCAGAGGGCAGAATTTTGCCGTCAGCGAGCAGGGGGGTGGGGCCTACTCACCGACACGTAAAATGATGCGGGATGACGTCAGGCGGAACCACCAATGTCACCCTGCCCCATTTAAAGTTTCAGGAAGGAAAGGGCGCAGCAAAATCAGCTGTGCGCCCGCCGACCTGTCAATGGCCAATTGAGACCATTGACAGGATCATTTAAACAATTCAAGGTCCGTCCAACCAGCAGCCCTGGCGGCAAATAGAGAAAACATGAAACCTCACCCATCGGCGGATTGAAGTTTCATGCAGTGCTCTAAAAAGTTTAATAAAGCTTTACTGTAATTTATGAACATGCCCCATCTCATGTGACAACATGAGGGGGACATGTTAGGGATTGTTTTTTCTCTATTTTTAATCTTTTTACAAATGTAAGTGATCTCCCTGAGGTAGCACTTAGCCTCTGGGAGGTGTGCGAATGCGCGAAAGAGTGCACTCTTGCTTTTGGGGAATCCCCCCCTGCCGGACGTCATGCTGGGTAGGCCTTAATTGGCCCAGCCACGTAAAATGGTGGTGGGGCCCGCTTCTCCAGCAGGGATCGGCTCCCTGCCTGCTGGAGATTAAGTCGGGCCTGCCCGCCTGACAGGCAGAAAATTCTGCCCACGGACTGTGGAACTTCTGTGCCCGCCGGCATCAGGAGTGTTTGGCGGTGGGAGCAGACAATATGGTGAGAGGGCCAGAAATTGGCTTTGCGACATTGTGAAACCAGTTTGTGATTGTCCACTCAGCCCTTCGATGGCGGGCCGTGTTTCCTGCCATCAGACATTGGGATCCTCATTGCAATATACCTGCATTTCATTAAGGCCAACCCGCCGGAATCATCCCCTCACACTGGGTCATCTGGCACATCGGCAGGAAAACACGCTAGTACAGAACACATCTTGACAAGTCACATCGCAGATATCTGAGGAGCAGAAGATACTGGAGCCCGACAGCAACGGCACACTGGAGAAACGCCCATAGCTGGGTGGTTTCTCATGGACATGGTTCTGGCGCAAAGCAGCTCATGGAGGTTGGAAAGTCATTGTTGATGCTCACAACGGATAATGGCTGAGGGGGTGGAGAGGAAGATCCAGCTCTGTTTGGGACAGGAAGGCATACCAGGGAGGGGAAGGTCTAGGATCGACTGGGAGAGGAAAAGGTGTTGGGGGGTGGGTGAGTTTGGGAGGAGGGAACAAAGGTGTCGAAGGGGGAGGTTGGGAGTGGGGGAGGTGTAAAAGGGGAGAAGATGGCAACGGTGGGGGTGGATTTAAAGGGGGTAGAAGATGTAAGGGAAGGAGTTCAGAGTGGGGAAGGAGCACAAAGACAGTGTCTGGGTGGGGAGGAAGGAGCGTGGAGAGAGGAAGGAGGCCACAGTGGGAGGAGTGTGAAGGATGGGGAAATCCGGGAGGGTGGGGAGAGGAAGCTGTGCGGAGAGGGGAGGGTTGGGTGGGTAAGGAGGAAGGAGCATGGAGAGGGGAGGAAGTCAAGAAGGGGGAAAGAATAAGCAGCGTGGCAAAGAGTTCCGGGGAGGAAGGGGGTCCAGGATGGGCAGGGGCGGGAAGGGATTCTGGGGTGGGGGGTATGGGATTCTGCGGGTGGGGAAAGGTTCCAGGGTGAGGGTAATGTCTGGGTAAATGTGGAAGGGAGGGATTTGATGAGTCCATGACTGTATCCTGAGTAGTTAACTGAAGGTGGACATTGTACAAGGGAATGGTGAGAATGACCGAGGGAAGAGTGAAGCGGGAGGGTGGGAGGGTGAGGGTTCAACGGTATCAGTAGAAGGAAGGCAAGGGTGGCAGGAGGCTGACACGGACTCTGAGGGTGGGAAAGAGGAGGTCGCGGAAGTTAATGTGGATGGGGGTGGGATATTTGGGAAACAAGGGAATGTGCATGTTCACCTGGGCAACCCCGAAAGAAAAGGGTTGTGGCTGGTAAGTCACAGAGGGGAGGCGGAAGGTGATACCACGGGAGCCAACAGTGATTGGGGAAAGGAAATGGGTGACTGGGGGAGGGGAAAGGACAGGGGAGGGAATGAATTACCATCATGCTGTCTAAATCGAAAGTGAAATGACAATCAGTGGGTCAGTTCAGGTGCTGCATGGGAGTGTGATCATTGGGTGGGTGGAGATGCAGGTCAGCTCAGAAGGGCAACTGAAAGCGAACCCCAACAAGCAGCATTCAAAATGTGCAGGACATTGAGGTGAGTGTGATACAAGAAAAATCCGTGTGCATGGGAGAGTGCTTACATGAAGCTCCAAAAGGCCCTGCCACACACACGGTTTTCACTATAGAATCACTTGTGGCCAGATGCTCCCTCTGCAGTGACAGAGGATAAGGCTGAGGGGCTTACAGGCAAAGGGGACTTGGAGGGAGAGGCCAGCATTTGAGATTACTGAGTGGATGACCCAGGGGTGTCCAGCTGCCGGTCCTCCTCCCTTCGGGTCCCCGAGGCACCAGACTGACTCCTTGAAGGGACAGAGCATCTGGAAGGACACTGAGGCTTCCCATTTCCCCCTAATGCTGCCATTGCAGAAATTCACCCATGGCTCCCACAATGGAGTGCTGGTCTGCACACATCACTGCATTCTGCTAGACCAGGGTCTCCATGGCATCTGCCATCCATCCTGTGGTGAGCGGAGCCATAGATGGGATGAGAATGTGAGCTCAACATCATATGAGCCTAATGGAGATGTGAGGGTGTGTATGAGAGTTAGTAATGTTGCCCCTTGAGGCGCGAGATCCCTGTGGATGTGTGATGGGTTTGAGTTGAGAGTGATGAGAAGAGCGATTTATCCTCGTGGAACAGATGAGACCATTTACCCTGTAGCGGCACTGGGTGGCTGTCCTCTTTTGTATGATGTTGGTGCTGACCACCATTTCCTCCCAAGCTGGATTGGTGATGCTGCTGCTCAATCTATGGCCAGAGCAGGGGTAGAGGACATCATTGTGGGCCTCCACTGCATCCAAAAGGCACTCGAGGGACAAGTCACTAAACGTGGGGGCTGCAGTCCTTTTGCCTTTCGGGGCCATCCTGTCTTCTGTGCAGCAGTCCTGGGCTGGAAGCATTGAGATGTCCGTGTGACGGCACTTTAAATGTGGCGCCCGGCATGATGAAGTGGTGAGGTGGTGGAATAGCGAGCGAATGAAAGCATGCTTGCCATCAAACGGCATATTTTCTGGGAATGCATTAGTAACGCAGCAGGGTTGGGATGATACGGCATGAGAAGCTACCATTGCAGCTGACGGGTAAGACATTATTTTTCTCACCTACTGCTGCACTTAATACAAACCTGGGACAAATCCCCCATTTGAAAATAGAGAGCGAGTGAATCCAGGAGAGAGACAGGGAGCAACTGCTGCGGCAGCAGTGGATAAAAGGCTGATGGCTACCAGATAGAATGTGGAAGGGAAGATGTTCTCCAGTCAAAGAGATGGAAGCTGTGGGACTTTAAGGTCCCTGGAAGATTCAACCTGGCATGGGTAGTGAAGGGATCATCAGAATGAACCATGCTGCAGGAGGTATGTTTGGGGGTTGTTGGATGACTGAGGGAAAGGACCTTTTACTGTCACTGGATGTTACGACTCAGTGAGAGGGGGTGAAGTGCACCCATTGGAAGCTGGGAGTATCGTTGGAGGGTCCTGTAAAGACTGTAATCTGTGGAGAGCGTGCTGTAACATAATGGCTTGGGGTTACAGCTTACCAAGTATGTTGAATTGGTGTTGTTTTAGTTTGTTAGAGCAAAAGTCCTAAAACTTGAAATGACTGCACTTCAAGAAAGTTCATTCATTGAATGTGAAATAATAGGAGTTGTAAAAAAGCATCATGTGAATGAAAGGTTATGTTAATGTCATGTTAATTAAATCTGCAGAAAATTCATATTCATAAATTACTCCTGCCAGCCACTAAATGGCTGCTTCATAACTACACCTTACTAAACTGCAGCACACCTATAAAACCAGACACGAGTTCACAGAGCAAATAACTCTGAAATGTAGTGTAACGTGCACAATGTATATCAATTGTAATTATGTTCCAAATGGGAATTTCTAGATTTAAGGGTTTAATCTGCTATCGCCTCTCAACACTGAATTCATTTAAGTTTGGAGTTTCCTTTTCTTGTTCCCACCTTTCCTCGAATGATAAAGCCAGATCCAGTTATTTCCCAGAATGATATTTTTAAACATCATTAAAACAAAATTGCAAAACTATCCATGGAACTTCTAATACTTTCAGCTGCATTTCAGTTCATGATGTTAGTTATAACAAAACCATGGGGGGAAGTTTACGGTCCCGTCATGGCAGGGTGGGGCCATAAAAGGTGGCGAGCCGTTCAGAAGTCGACTGACTTTGGCTGGGCCATAAAGTCTCGCTGGTATGAAATTCCACCCCGTATTTAATTATAGTTTAATTGCTATTCTCCATAGTTTTCATGCAATCGCCGTTGAAACATGCAACTTAAAATTAATTCACTCAGTAAAACCTAAGACTGTCCTGTTTAATCCATTCCGTCATGGGCACAACAGTGCAGATCTTATTAACAATTTCCTGCTTCAGTATCTTTCTCACACACATGAAGCCCATCCTGATAAACAGCTTTGCCTATTTTTGTAAACTGAAATGGACTTCACTTCCTGTTCCTATTTTCCAGACAAAAACACCGTGAGAGATTGAGATAGGATGTGGATAATGGCTCACATCCCTTGTTACTTTTGAAATCAGCACTTCAAATTCTGCCTGTTTTGCAATTACTTTTCATTTTCTAACAAACCATGAAAAGAGATGAAAGACATTAGTATTGTACAAAAATAACTTAAGTGTTGTCCAGTAATTCCGCTAGATTAACTGAATGTTCAACTTGCTAAATAAACAAGGTGTTATGCTGTCAGGAGTAAGCTTAAATATTGCCAGAGAATAATTGTCAAAAAAAAAATACTGCTTCTGAACATTTTGTTTTATTGGGTCCTAACTCTGTTAAGGCTATATTTATTGGCATGCCCTGGGGACATTAAGAAGTATTAATACAGCATGGGACTGGAAGCATGTGTAGGTTAGCTATGGTTTAGTTCATAGCAATCTCACCTCTGAGTCAGAAAGTTCTGGGTTACTGTCCAACTAAAAGAACACAAGCATAAAATCAAGTCGGCACTCCAGTGTAGTACTGAGGGAGTGCTGCACTGTTGGAGGTGCTGACTTTTGGATGAGATGTTCAGCTGATGCTCTGCCAGCACTCTCAGGTGGATGTAAAAGATTCTAGAGCAATATATTAGAGAAGAGCAGGGCAGTTATCTCTGGTGTCCTGACCAATATTTATCCCTCAATCAGCATTGCAGAAAAACCAGATTATTGAGTGTAATGGCCAAGTGAGGAGGAATCAAATGACTCCCCTCTTTTTCCTCTCCTCATTTGACCACAATAGGGTTTTTCTTTTGGTTATACTTGACAATTCAGTGAATGCTGAACTGTTTACACACTGTGATCACAAAAGAATCAATTGGACAGGTTTTCTTGAGTTTAACAAAGAAGGAGGTTAGTTTTATTATATTTAAACCAATCCAAGTAAAAAAACTTGTAAACATGCACACTGAAAGTCCCCAGACACAAATACAGATTGCAGAGTAGGGAAGAATAGATTGACCAAATTCAAGTCTATAAGAAGGGTAAAAACAAGTATATAGTTTGTAGTTTGGTGACTCAGCTGGCTTCAAGCTGAATTCAATGGTCTTGATGCTTCTGATTTAAAGATGTAGATGCTAGAATTGGTCTTTCTCCTGGTGGCACAACCTTTGAGTTGTGTTCTTTCTTTAAAATCTCTTCCTACTGCCGAATGGAGTCGAAGTCAAATCAGTAGACAGGGTTCAAACTTGGTACTTGGGTGGAAAGGGAAAGAGAGAGAGAGAAGGAGCTCCACTGCTAGTCCAGTTCTGCTCAGAATAACATTGCTTAAACCATACAAAGTACTTTGTCTGATCATGTGATCTCTGTTCGACTGTCAGCAATTCAAACATAATTGTATATTTCAATTATAACTTGATTAGCTCATCTGGAGAGCTATCTTAACGTTATGGTCTTTTTGTCCAAGCAATGAACCCTTGAATGGATCATCTTTAGCTGTTGAATACTGTAGGTGGCTTCCATAGAAGTCTTGTTGATAGGACAGGAAGGAATGTTGTTCACAAACCCTGGGGGGGTGTCATCTCTGATGTGTTTTGCAGACTTGCTGTCTCCTCTCAATAGGGATGGAATGTGAAATGTGTAGTAATGTAAATTAGTCAGCCATCTCACAGTGAGTTAAAGTCTCTGGGCAACATCCCCCCACCCCCCCACCACCCACCCCGTCGTCGGGAGGGAAGTGTGGGAGTGGGCAGGCGGCCTTCCGATCGGCGCCCCTGGTCGGGGAGGGGGTGGGGGGGAGCTGGTGCCGTCATTTTATGTGGGTGGACCAATTAAGGCACTGTGTGCTCCCTGTGCAAGCAGGGGAGGGTTCCCTCAACCGGGAGTGCACTCTTTCACGCATGTGCTGCCTCAGGGAGATTAGCTCCGATTGAAAACTTCAAATAAAGGTGATAAAAAAATTTGCCTGCAATGTCCCCACATGTGACACTGTCACATGATTTGGGTCATGTCCATCAGTTTTATTGAAACATTTCATAAAAATTTAAATACCCTCATGAAACCTCATCCCACCCGTGGATGAGGTTTCATGTTTTTTTCCGAAGCCCACCTGGGCTCCTGGCCTGCCCGCTAAACTTAAGGTTGGATGGGCAGGTCCATTAATCATCTTAATTAGTTTTTTAATGGTCTTGATAGGCCAAACTGCAAATTTAAATGATGTGGGGTAATGTCGGGACGCATGCCCGATGTACCCCAGCGTAATTTTACTTGTCGGCGAGCGGGCCCCGGCCCCACTCACCGACTGGAAGATGCTGCCCTCTGATTTAACAAAATCTGCCTTTTTAAAAGTCCAATTTTGTGTTTCCAGTGAATGGATTAAAATTATTATTTGATATAAGCACATTTTCATAACAAAATTGTTTGTGGATGCCTGCAATGCATAAATTGACTGCCACGCTCCCTACAAAACAATAGTGATTACGCTTCAAAAGTACTTCCTTGGCTGTGAAGTGCATTTGGAAGTCTGGTGGTCATGAAAGGTACCATATAAATGTAAGTCTTGCTTTTTTATGAATAGCAGCATTGCTTTCCTGACAATTGTGAACCAATGCATGTTTGTGGCATTCCAACTGGTGGCACTAGCTACCAGTTACTCTATTTTTGAATTTAATTTGCCATGGTGGGATTTGAAATATTGATCTCTGGGTCAATAGTCTAGCACCACAAACTTTACATTGTTGTGTCATGTGGCGACATGTCATATGTGAGAAAGTGGAGTTAAAAGGGCATAATTTTACCTATCTACGGTAACTATTTTCAGAGCTTTGTCTTGACGAAGTTGATGACTTTGCTACCCACGCTTTTGTTGTTTTCACACCTTTAACAATGAACATTCTGTGTAACGTATTGCACATTTATGCTGGGAATACGTCTCAACAACTAACACCTTCCTGTGGCAGATAGATTGATGCTGACTTTGGAATTCTCATTAGAGATTAAGATGAGTGGAGATTGTAATCTAAATGTATGTCACTGTTGGTTTTTAAAAGCCGAATCATGCTGTAAAGATTTCTTCACAAAACGGGTCTGGAATTCAAATCTCCAGAATAACAAAGGATTGAGATCACTAACTAATAAGTGATGTTGGAATTAGAAGTAATGCTGTCTAAATTCATTGTAGCCCAGATGTCAGCTCTATGTTTCCTGATTGTAATTTGGCAACTTGTGTGAAGAAACTAACTTCTATCATTTATTAGAAGGAAAAGCCATGGCTAAATGCTGGTCAAAATATTTCCATGTTTAACCTTACTATTAAGTTTTGCTCTGCTTGTGTGTTTTTTTTTACTTGAAATCATTTTGATTAACTTCTGCAGTAATCAGTAGCATTTAAGCTATACATACTTTGTTGTTTCTGTTTTTTGTTGTGCCTCTAGAGCCTTGGTTTTCTGCCCAATCATTATTCATGATATAAATTACAATTAACAAATACAGTCAATCATGCTACAAATACTAGGCAAAGGCCATCTCCCAATAAGACAGAATCTAAGCACATTCCTTTGACATTCAATGGCATTTCTGTTGCTGAATCTGGACCACCAGTAACCTAGGAGTTACCATTGACCAGAAACATAACTGAATCAGCCATATAAATACTGTGGCTGCAAAAGCAAGGTCAGAAGCTGGGAATTTTGCGATGAATAACTGACCTTCTGACTCCTCAGAGCCACCCACTATCTATAAGGCACAAGTCAAGAGCATGTTGGAATGCTTCCTACTTGCCTGGATGAGTGAAGCTTCAACAACACTCAAAAGCTTGACACAATCCAGGACATAGCAGCCTTCTTAATCGACACCTCATCCATCACCTTAAACATTCATTCCATCCACCACCGGCACACAGCAATGTGTACCATCTACAAGATGTACTCACCAAGACTCTTTCAATAGCACGTTTCAAACCCATGACCTCTATCACCTAGAAGAATAAGGGCAGCAGATGCATGGGGACACACCACTTACAAACTCCCCTCCAATTAAAACATCAATCTCACTTGGAACTATATCGCCAATCCTTCACTATTGTTGGTTCAACATCCTGGAACTCCCTCCCTAACAGCACTGGACTTCAGCGATTCAAGAACACGGCTCATAACCATCTTCTCAAGGACTATTAGTGATGTGTAATAAATGCCAGCCTTATCAGCAACATTCACATCCCATGACCAAATAAAATAACATTCTAACGGTGGCCTAACCAATGTTTAGCAGAAACATATCATTAATTCTTTATTCTTTGCCCCAAGCCCCAATTAATAAAATTCAAAATGTTGTTGGCTTTCTTCTCACAATTTTAGAGAATGCCAATTGCAATGAACATATTTCAGTGCTTGATTCTCACAGATATGCAGCAGAGCTTTTGGTTAATCTCTGGTCATTATCATGATTTAAGGCCTACCATTTGTACTCTTACATATAAATGATGCAAATCCAATGCAGTAAATTGAAAGACCTGTTCCATATGTTTTTCTCTGTGTATATCTTCATTTGTCCATTGGCAGATTGACTTGGCTATTCAATCAAATCTGTCAAAGAATCAAAAGTAGATGTTTCTGAAGGATAAGTAAAATAATATTGATATTTACGATGCTTGGCTTTGTACAGAACCTTCATTATAATGAAATGTTTCAATGTGCTTCACAGTGCAGTGACTATTCACTAGAAAATTAGGAAGCCATGCCATGTCAGCAACATTCTATAAGCTATGGTAAGATGAATTACTAGTTTATCATAGGCCAGGTGTAGTGCCAACCATTCTTTTTGTGAATTCCTGCTGCTTACACAAGCTGATAAATGCAGTTCCTGTGATCTGAAATATTTGCATGCCATTATGCAGCTTTTCTCATGTCAGCACTGTAATGGTTAACTCCGCCTGCTGATTAGCATAGCTCAGCAGAAAGAACATTAAAAAATGTGCCTGGGCACACTCTTCTATATCCTCCTGAGGTTAGTGCTTTTATGTGCAATAAGTGCTTTTGGTTTCTCTGAGCAACTTCCTACATGTCTGACACCCTTATATCCTTCTAGGCATCTGTGATTTCAAGAGACTAACAGCCAGAATTTTCTGGTCCCGCTGAAGTCAATGGGCTTCTGACTGGCTCTCCACATCCGCCGCGGCGGGACCTCCACAGTGTGACCACCATGTCGGGGCCAGAAAATCCCGTGTTTTAACTTGTCAGTCCCACATTTCTGGAACTCAGATATTTCTTGGCAGATGGGGCGGGGGGGTTTGCCGTCGCTACCATAAATATTCTCACTCCCTCAAGGAGCCTTTCAATTGCTGGATCATTAAACTTGCATTGACTTCACCTTAGAGCTTCCATTGTAGAGTGTACATTTGCCCTGGACTTTTCTGCAGAGGTTTAAGTTATGGTTTAGGGCTATTAGCTGATATTGTCCATGATGATTGATCTCGTCATGCATTGGATGATTCACTGAGGTGCTTTTAGTACACTGGTTTTAGCTGTAGCAATGAATAAAATCCTGGAACAACACTTGTGAAATTGAAGCAAAGCTGAGTAGAACCTCTCATAGTGCTCAAACAGGAATTTTGTGGGCAACTCATGGTTTATTTTATGACTGTAAGGAGAATCTTACAATCTCATCAATACGTCATGTCAAAAACTGTCACCAATCCTTGTTTCATTGAATTACTGTGTAGGAGCATTTCATTGAAGTGATTAAGAACCAGGAGTTCCTTCTGCTCCCTGCCAGTGAGATCGAGAAGCTCCTTGCTAGTGATGACATTAATGTTCCTGATGAGGAGACCATATTTCAAGCATTGATGATGTGGGTAAAACATGATTTACAGAAGAGACAACAGGATCTTGCAATGCTCCTATCTTACATCAGACTACCTTTACTCTCTCCACAGGTAAATGTTGGTTTCACAAAGTTTTCCAAACTGTATTTAATAGGAGTGTGCTACTACATCAATTTGATATTTAACTTTATTGAAATATTTCATGTAATGTACTAATGACAATCACTCAATATCAGTGCTTAATATTTGTTATTATTTCTGACAAGACAGCGAGGGCAACATTAACTGAATCCACCCTATGGAAACGATGGTTAGGCAATTAAATTTGCCATGTTACTCACTGGAGTCACTGGGAGCCAACCATTCCCAACTTTAACCTCTTCTACCAAGCAGATGGTAAAGATACAAATCCAAACACAACTCAATTCTTTTCTCACATGTACATGTTGGATCCTTATGGTGTCATCAGGACCAGACTCAATTTCAACTTGACAACCTGAATGGGGTCAGAAGAGGCACAAAACAGTTACTTTTTTTTATTGCTTTCCTCATGGAACCACGAGGAATCGGAGTTCTCCTCTGGGCTTTACATGGAAACTTAGGTCTCGCCTGCCACAGTCTTGGCCTCCAAGCTGACTTCCCAACTGGAGCAGGTGGGAAACTGGCTGTCAGGATTTGAAATCACCCAAGTCTTATTTCAGTAGTGAGCGAATTTCTGCCTCATGCTATTAACCACACCACCCCTCACCATCCCACCAAACCCTCAGGAATCCCCAAACCCCCTGAAATTAAAATCAGGTCCCTAAACTTATCACATACACGTGGCTGCTAAATTGCAAAAACTAACATGACCACCTCTAAAAATGTGTTGATATTTGTGATTATTAACACATTAATACTTGCAGGGCATTTCACGTTTTACCTTATTTACACAGTGAAAGACTTTTTGAAATGCTGTTATGTGGACAAATGATGACTGATGAGTTCTATTTTTTTAATAGCTTTTGGCTGATTTGGAAAACAATCCAATGTTTGCTGATGATCTAGAATGTCAAAAGCTCCTGATGGAAGCTATGAGATATCATCTGTTGCCAGAGAGACGACCCATGATGCAAAGTCCCAGAACCAAACCCCGAAAGTCTACAGTGGGAGCACTTTATGCAGTAGGAGGAATGGACACTACCAAGGGTAAGACTGAACAGGTGATTGAAGCCTGTATTGATGATAATATGAACATACTTTTAAAGATATCATATCATTCTTTGTGATTTTGTTGGTGACAGTCTTTATTGTGACTTAACTGTCACAATATTGGGATTCATTAGAGTGTGTATAGTTAAGCTATTTCCTCTGGTGGGAAAATCCAGAACAAGAGGATATCATCTAAAATTTAAAACTGGCCCATTTAGGAGTAGGCACTCACTCAAAGGGAA
This sequence comes from Carcharodon carcharias, assembly GCF_017639515.1. Lineage (NCBI taxonomy): Eukaryota > Metazoa > Chordata > Chondrichthyes > Lamniformes > Lamnidae > Carcharodon > Carcharodon carcharias. The sequence continues at coordinate 106,763,448 of NC_054475.1, forward strand.
GAGGAAATCTAGACATAGTCCTTCTCTGTTCTCTCTTTAAATGTTTTCCCTGCATCCCATGCTGCAGTTTCCACTTCTTCATTTAAGAAGATGAAACTGGAATTCCAGTTTCCACCAAAATTATTCCTTAGTCACCCTCTAGGAGGTCTATGATGAGGCATCTTGTCCCACAGTTCTTGCGAGCAAATCTTCATCTGTCATTGTGTGCTGCTACAATGGGCCACAGTTGAGATTAGGTCCTCCTGCAGGAATTTCAAGCAAGAACCACATTTCACCACGAGGATTTGTAGAATGGTGTTGCTATATCTCAGTTCATTGTGACCACCTTTAATCTCTATTGCTTAATGTCTTTCCATGATTGTAGTCTTGTGTATGATTTATTAACTTAGACAATAAATAGCAGTAACAGAGCATTTGGAAGCCAAGCAACTCAGCAGTGGTTCACCAGCAATGTTAAGAGTCATTTAATTTTTGAAAGCAAGGGCTTGATAAATCTACTAAAGTTATGCCTTCTAAGTTTACAACTCTCCAACCAAAAATTGTCAGCATTTCTCTGATGTACCATTACCAATTTCTACAGGTGCCACAACAGTAGAGAGATATGATCTCAGGACAAACGTTTGGATACAAGTAGGTACAATGAATGGGAGAAGACTGCAGTTTGGTGTGGCAGTGATTGATAGTAAACTGTATGTTGTTGGTGGGAGAGATGGATTAAAGACATCCAACACTGTGGAATGCTACAATCCAACAGCCAAGGTCTGGTCCATAATGCCACCAATGTCTACTCACCGACATGGCCTAGGTAAGTAATAATTATTTGTGTCTTGAAAACAAATATTTAATTTAAATATGTTAAGATCATCATAGAAACCAATAACTTTTAAAAAGAGAAATAGATTTCCCAGTGACCAACAGAAAGAATCACATGACAAGATTTCATATTTTAAGACTTTTACTGTAATAAACAAACTAAAATCAACCTAGACTAAACATTACATAATAGGCAACTAATATACCAACTGCTATAAAGGTACTTCCCCATCAACTCATTGGCACAACTGAAAATATGTTATGGCCCATGTGTAAGTTACACCATGCTCGTAGCCTTATGATTCAAGTCAAAACTGAGTCTAGCAGTGTCCTTGAAAATCACTGTGATAAATGGTGCAACTATTTCAGGCAGTTCAAGCTGCTGTTCACACCTGACTAAAGTGTGATCACCTTAGAAAGGTGCCTGTCATTAAGTCACTTAGCTCCCAATACTCCCAAACTGCCCTGACTTTCTACCCTTGGATCTTTAGAGCGCCTGCAACTGCTGTAAGCACTGTTTATTGAATTTCTCCTCATTGCAGGCAGTGAGCTGCATGATTTTTTAAAATTCATTTACAAGATCTGGGCATCACTGGGTAGGCCAGCATTTAATACCCTTGAGAAGGTTGTGCTGAGCTGCTTCCTTGAACTACTGCAGTCCCAATTGTTCACTTGAGCAGTTTGGATACAATGTAAGAGGCAACAACATGCAGGCTAGATTAACTCCCTAAAGGGAGCTAGTGAGCCCAATGGGTTTTTATGACAATCAACAATGGTCTTTATTCAAATTCTACTATCTGCTATGGTGAGATTTGAACCTGGGTCCCCAGAGCATTACCCTAGGTCTCTGTATTTCTAGTCCAATGACAATACCACTACGCCACATCTCCCCTATAGCTTCATGAAAAAGAAACTTAATCCTTTGTTGTGATCAACCAACGAGGTTGAATAGAGAGAAGACAGTTCACCCCTTCTCACCTGGTCATGACAGTGTAATGTTAAAATTAAGTCTACATTGCCACACATTTTTATATTTATATATTACTGCATTGCTGTTTTATTAATAAAAGACTCTATGGATTAATCAACCACCTGTCTTAAAGCAACTGCTACCTGCTGCCAATGCACTAGCATGTTAGACGACCTACTTATGTTCTCAGATTGATCGAATGCCCTGCTATGTATTTTGGGAATTAGAATCTCACAACAGTTGTAAACTTGAGCAGCTATAATCTCAGTTCAATTTCCAGTGTAGAGTGAGGCCATATAATAAATGTAGGTTCAGCATGTAATATTAAAACAGTTTAAAAAAAACAGTTTGAGAACAGCGATTTTGAAGCTACTGTTGCAAGCAATGATTCTAATTTTAACTCTTGGCTTTGTCTGTGAACTGAATGGGTTTTGGGTGAGTTAAATTCTCAGCCAATGCTTTTGTTGTAAAAGGCCAACTCTACTCCAAATACCTGAGTTTGGATTTTCAATTGTCAGTGGGGCCGGGAACTGGTGCAGGCATGATTTGAAAATTATGTTCCTGGGGTGCAGCACTGGATCCCACAGCCTCTGGAATTATTTGCAACTTCAGAGGGCCTGCTGGGGCTAGAGAATGGGAAACCTGTTTGCAGTCAATTAATGACCCTTTTTGCTCCAGAGGCAACTTGTTAAGGAGATTTTCAATCTTTTTTCAAGACGAATTTGAAAAGCCTGGTGCATATTCATACACAGCTGCCGAGGTCACCACAGGGAAAAAGAACGTTTGTTTCCATCTGTACTTTTTTTCTGAAATTTAAGGGGTCAACTAGTGCCAGTCCAACATGGTGGTGCCAGAAAGACAGTTCCCACCTTCAGAGAGTGTTTGGCACCTCTAATTGGACACTGATCGCTCCTCTTGCCCTAAGCTTACTACATTTCAAAATAGTGTTGCGAGGCCATTGCAGTTGAGGTGCTGGGTAGGAACCCAAATTCATCCGGTGTCAGATTCCTGATCCCGCTTTACAAATCTGGCTCCTGATCTCTGTAAAGAAGTGATTCAACTTCACTGTTATTTGAATTTACCATGGCCAAAGTTCCAGAGTATTCCATTGCTAAAATAGTCACTATCTGTACAAGGATTGTGAGATAGGCAGGCAGTCATGAATGACCAGCTGCTATCAGTCCAATGGTTTCCCACACACACGCTAGGCAACAGCATTTCCAGGGCGTGTTATCCTATGTGGTCAATATTCAGCCTAACACACATGCACGTGAGCAACTTTAGGAACTGGAATAGGTCATCCGGCTCTTTGATTCAACTAGATCATGGCTAATTTGTATAAATTTTGACAGAAAAGAAAATAACATTTCATCATCATAAAGTGATTTTTTTTTTGGTCAGAGGGCTCAACATTTTGAGTGCAAAATTTGCAGTGGAATGCAGCTTTGTCCTGATTCACTGCCCCTTTTTTCCTTTTTAAAAGGAAATTATATTTGATATCAATCAGAAGTTGAGATTTTATGGGTTACTTTCCTAATAAAAATTAAAACACAACGTTGCCTTGTTAGTTTAACCGTATGCAGCACAACTTAATTGTTGGCAGAAGAGACGGAGTGTTACTTCAGCTACCATGGGCCAAATTTTCAAATGGCAGCAAAGATGGGACTGGTGGTGGATGGACCCAGAAGTTTCTGACAGTGGCCAACATGCCGGTTTCTTGCCATGGTCCCGCTTCCAGGCCCTTATCGATTCTGGAGGTTTGTGGGGTGACTGCAACCCAGCTACATGTGGCAAGTAGCTTATTAGGCCAATCAGATGGCCGTTTAAGACCAACCAGCAGATGCCGGGTGGAATTTTCCAATCGGCATGCATGTCCCCCACAGAAGCCAACAGATGGCAAAGCGATGGAGGCAGACACTTATCTGCAGGATGATGGTGGGGTGAGGCGCAAAAAAGTCCACCTAGGGGACTCTCGCCATCACCCACCATATATATTGGGCTGAACTGGCATGTAATTAAATATTTTTACACTTCCTGGTTCATAATTTGTGTAGCTTAGTAAGGATTCTTCAATACGATTAGATAAGATGATCACACAGTTGCTTGCCCTACTCTCACACACACCACAGATCCACTGTAGAGAGCACTGCATTGAAATGAATTTCTAGTCACAGTAAGTTAGAATACAAAAATCCATAAAACGCCTGTGAGCAAACACAAGTGCTAATTGTTCACCACTAACTGCAAAATCAGAGTCATTATGTTTCCATGGTAGTCTAATATGTATTTTATTTGTTATCTGGGATGCTCACAGCATGCTCTTATACATTGCTAAACTTGTTGAAGTATTTTGCCAAAATATGCCTTTTATAGGATGTATTTTGCAAATCATGATCCTGGTACTGAGCTTCATGTCTGGTGAACACATGTTTGAGAATTCAGGTGTGGAGAAGTGTATAAAGCTCCATGCCAGATGCAATCATAAAATATCCACAAGATTCATCTGACTTACCATAAAAACTTGTATTATAATACAGAGTTTGTTATTGCAAATTAAAACTCTCTTGTTGGTGTACTTAAAATTTGTCTTCATAAGTCTTAAGGAGATTTATGAATGTGGTATACATTATAATCAGCAGCACTTTAGGATAGGCCTTTTGTGACTACGCTTAAATTATATAATAATAGAAAAAAATTATGTAGTAGTTAGTGCAATTTGCAATATAGTGCTGAAGCACATTTTTGCAACCAAGTTTCATGACACATAAAATTTGTGGTCGCAACAGAAAAAGAACTGAAATTTCATAAACAAGACAAATAGACTTCCCTTGCTCACTCCCTGGTGGCAACTTGCCTCCCCAGTACTTTCCACTTTCCTGGATGAGTGCAGCTCTAACAGCACTCAAGCAACTCAACATCATCAACAAGCCTTTTGATCAATACACTATCCACCACCTTAAACATTCGTTCCCTCCACCATTGATGCACAGTGGCAGCAATGTGTACCATTTATAAGGTGCACTCCAGCAACTTGTCAAGGCTCCTTCAACCATTTTAAAGGACAAGGCAGCAGGCACGTGGGAAAATTCCCTTTCAAGTCTCATATCATACTGACTTGGAAATATATAGCTGTTGCTGCACTGCAGTTGGATTAAAATCCCAGAACTCCCACCCCAACAATACTGTGGTTTTACCTACACCACATGGACTGCAGCTGTTCAAGAAGGCAGCCACCATCTTCTCAAGGGCAATTTTTTAAAAAAAATCATACATGGGATGTGGGCTTTGCTGGCTGGGCCAGCATTTATTGCCCATCCCTAGTTGCCCTTCAAAAAATGGTGGTGAGCTGCCTTCTTGAACCACTGCAGTCCATATGGTGTGGTACTGGGCTTGTAACCCCAAGATCAAGAATTCAAATCTCACAATGGCAAACTATGAAACAATGTAACTTCATCTGAATAGGAACAGATGGAAACATGTTAGGGCTTGGCCTAAATAGCCAAGTGGTTATGGTACTGGGTTTGTAACCCCAAGATCAAGAGTTCAAATCTCACAATGGCAAACTATGAAACAATGTAACTTCATCTGAAACAGATGGAAACAGGTTTACTCAAAAGAGTATCAAGAGTTCAAATCTCACAATGGCAAACTATGAAACAATGTAACTTCATCTGAAAGAGATGGAAATGGGTTTGTACTCAAAAAAGTTACATCCACAGTGCTGTTAGGAAGGGAGTTCCAATTAGCAATGGACAATAAATACTGGCCTTGTCAGAGATACCCACATTCCATGAATGAATAAAAAAAATACAGAATATTATAGAGCATTGAGGGTGTCAAAAATCAAAGAAAAATGTTTTGTTTTAACATTTCAGTGTGTTAATTGTACCCATCTGGAATTCATTAGCTTGTGAGAAACTGGAACATCTTCCAATAGCCTGATTGAAAGCAATCCTAACACAAACAAGGCACTAAACAAGCCACTTTGCTCACTTGTATGGCTCATTACCACACCACATGGCGCATTTTCCAGCTCAGCCAATAGGAAGTCTGGCAGTCATATTCTTAGCATGGGGCTTCAGCCTTATTGAAAATAAACCTGAAAATCAATTGTGCAGCAGCCAATTACAAAGTTGATATCCCCCTGGCTATTAATGGCAAATTAACACCTTATTGAGGCAAGAGGGCTTATCATCCGCTCAATTATATCTTCTGTAAGTTTAATATGCATTAGCAAGGTAGAAGCAAGAACAGTTCTACAAACTTAAGTTATATATTTAAGGTCTATATTAGATACTAAAATTAATGTTTTTAATTGAAATTTTTTCAGATGTTTGTTATCATTGCATCACCTTAAATCATGCTTGAAATTCTCAAGCTAGAACTTCTTGGAGTTGATTCATGAAATATATTTGGATTATTATGTATAATAGAATATTTTTTGAAATTATTTGATCTCAAATGACACTTCATAGAATCAAGGTCAGGCTGTTAAATAAAGAGGAGGTATGATGAATCTTTCATGGATTTGTGGGAGGCATGATTGGGAAATTTGCAGATGACACAAAAATTGGCCATGTAGTTGATAGTGAAGAGGTTAGCCATCGACTCCAGAATGACATCAATCGTTTGGTTGAGTGGGCGGAGAAGTGACAAATGGAATTCATTCTGGAAAAAATGTGAGATAATACGTTTGGGGAGGGCAAACAAAGCAAGGAAATACTCAATAAACAGAAAGTTATTGAGAGGGGCTGAGGAAATGAGAGACCTTGGAGTTCGTGTCCACAGATCCTTGACGGTGGCAGGACAGGTGGACAATGTGGTCAAGAAAGCATATTGAATGCATTCCTTTATTGGGCAAGGTATTGAATACAAAAGCAGGGATGTAGTAATGGAACTGTATGAAATGCTGGTTAGGCCACAGCTGGAATTTTGTGTACGGTTCTGGTCACCACATTACGGAAAGGACATAACTGCTCCTGAGAGAGCGCAGAGGAGATTTACAAGAATGTTGCCAGGGCTTGAAAATTGAAGTTATGAAGAGAGATTGGATAGGCCAGGGTTGTTTTCCTTAGAACAGAGGAGGCTAAGGGGTGACCTAATTGAGGTGTACAAAATTATGAGGGGCCTAGATAGCATAGACAGGAAAGGCTTGTTTCCCCTAGCTGAGGGGTCAATTACCAGGGGCCATAGATTTAAAGTGATTAGTAGAAGGATTAGAGGGGACAGGAGGAAAACCTTTTTCACCCAGAGGGTGGTGGACACCTGGAATTCACTGCCTAAGTTGGCGGTTGAAACTAAAACACTCAACTCATTTAAAAGGTACCTGAATCTGCATCTGAAGTGCTGTAACCTGCAAGGCTATGGACCAGGTGCTGGGAAGTGGGATTAAAGTGAGCGGCTAGCTTCTTTTGTCTCTTTGGCCAGCACAGACATGATGGGCTGAATGGCCTCTTTCTGCACCGTAACTTTTTTATGGTTCTATGGTTCCTCTGTTTCTGATGAGGAAAAAATTGGATAGCAAAAAAGAAAATGCGTTATTTTACTGGTAAGCAAAGACATTTCAGATCTGTATCAGCAGATCGTGAAGCTGAGGTGCTCTACATCTTCCAATCATACATAAAGTATTAGAGGAGTGACATCGGCCTTTGATGGTAGCATCAGTGGATGAGAGTGAAAACCCTGTCTGACTTTTTGTTCCACTGAAGCCAAGTTGGCATGGTGTAAAACTCACTGCCAATTCATTTTTGCCTATTTTGTGCCACTTCTAAGGACCAATTTCACCCCACAAAATTGCAACACCCATATGTAATTCAAGGTTTTTGGAGATAGGCATTATGGAATGATGAACAAAACAAAACAGGTGCTGCGGGCTAATATTTTCTGTAGCTGCGAGTGACTTATGTGGATTTACTTTCTGAAAATATATTGCTGTCCTCATCAAAGCTTTGCTTCTAGAGCGGGGGTCTTGGTTCTTCACTTCTTTTAATAAATATTGAAACATCTAACTGCTTTATTTTATATTTTAGTTTGTCATGTCATTTAGAGGTTAGACAAACAGTGATTTAATACATTATTGCTGTGGCCAGGGAACATTGGGTGTCAGTGTGTATTGCTAGTCTTTTGTTCTGCTTGGGTTCCAACAAAAACCAGAAAGAAACATGGACTTGTATCTTTCATAGTGTCTTTCTTGACCTCACAATGGTCACATAAATGGAATGGTTCTCTGTGCTGCTGAGTGCTGCTATCAGGTCAATCTATTAGCTCAATTAGTCATGGGATGCTTTGATGTCAATAGTTATAAATTATTGATCTTATTCACTCGCTCTAACTTTTTTCTTCACGCTACTTCTCTTCTGCTAAGCCCTGACCAGCATCTATCCCTCAATATCACTTTATAAAAAAACAGATTGGCTTTAGAACCAATGAAGTGTAATGTAGGAATACAGCAGCTAATTTTGCACAGAAAGATCCTAAAAACAACACTGGGATAGTGACTGGTTCATCTGTTTTTTTATAAAGTGATGTTGAGGGATAGATGCTGGTCAAGGCATAGCAGAAGAGAAGTAGTGTGAAGAAAAAGGTTAGAGCGAGCGAATAAGATCAATAATTTATAACTATTGACATCAAAGCATCCCATGACTAGTTCAGCTAATAGATTGACCTGATAGCGGCACTCAGCAACACAGAGAACCATTCCATTTATGTGAGCAGTCATTTTTTTTGTTTTAACATACCACTCAATTAGTGCAATTGCCTTATACTCCTAAAAATCCATCAAATACGGTTCAATGATTCTTTTCACTGTATAGATTTTCATGTCACATCATATTCATTTTTATAATAACAAACAGGAATTGCCTTTTTAAGCTATGTCTCTTAAGCTGGAAATATCTGAATCTTAATACAGATGCTCTGCCCCACGTTTAGATCATCAGGCATTGGCAAGCACCGCTGTGGTGATAGATTGGGCTCAGCTATGTTACCCTCTTCAATTGTTGAAGAGCAATTAGCACACATGCTTGGATTTTCCTATTGATGTAACTTTAATATTGATGGTTACTCAAATTCGATGGTTACGTCTGACATTAAATTCTAATTATTAAAAACAAACTGGCCTGTCATAGCTCATATAATTATGAACAAAACCTGGTAAGGTACTGTAGAGTGACCAGCATTATTGTAAATGAGGAGTAGACACCTTGGAGCAAAAGGGAGAAAATTGCTGAGGTTAAATAAATCTGAGCTTTCTTACATGTTTTTCATTTCAAGTAAATGCATTGGATCATTATAGACCCAAAGTCATATCTGTTGATTTAGGTAATTGTGAAATACTTTTGAGGTCTTGATCATTGGTCATGAAGTGTGGGAAAAGTTGAGCACAGTCTGAATTTCATTTACAAGGTATTTTGCCAAGTTCTCAGTTCTTCAAAAGCAAAGTGGTGCTGGGTAGTGTTACATGATAAGGCAAGAAATGTAACAATTTATCTTCAGGGTAAGACTCCCTAATGGGTTATAATTATCCTCTTGTACCTTACCCATTCTTCGTGTGTAAACCTAGACAGTAAATGTGAACAGAGCAGACTGCTTGACCATACAGGGAGGAAAATTGCAAAGTTGAATCCTGCCCTTAGCTGGTGTCTACATGCATGCATTTTCGAACAAAATTCCTTCCTCCAACTTGGAGAAATCTAAAGTTAATTGCAGAATTCTCAGAGCCATCCACAACATCAGGTATCAGACTTGGAAATCTTCCACTTGATCTCTAGGGTTGACACTGAATGCCTTCACTGCTTACCCATTTGGTGCTTAATGGCTTTTCTATCATTCAGCGTTAAATCCTAATTTACATTTACGCCATTTCATTTAATGAACATATTTAGTGATTTGCAAGACCACATTAATAGCAAAAATAAAATACACTGCTCTTTTAGCTCATTCGCAGGTATACAATCAATGTGTTACTAATCCAATAACAACCACCATTATTTATAGTATGTACACATATACACTGAGATGGATGAGTTTGCTCTGAAGAAGTGGTGGCCTGGACTCCTTACCAGTTACAATATACAGGGCACTGTGTCGACAAAGCTATTGGCCCACTTGTGCCCTCTAATGTTGAGTCTGCTGGACTATGTCCCTATGGCAGCATCTGCAATAAAAGTAGGACACTGAGTGCCATCATTACAAAATACGCCTGCTATCTTAATGCAACAACTTAAGACTTTGAAATAAATTTCCAATTTTGAAATGATTAACTATGGATGATCCTAGTAGAATTCTGTGTCTGTATTTTACTTAACATACTAGTCCACTGCATCAATTTCAAATATCATCTGGATTGGGCCAGCTATATTCATTATTCAGATCTGATTAACTTGAGATAGCACTGAAGGCCTTTCATGAGCAGCTTCACAAAATAGTGAACATGAACCTGTTCTCAAAAGTACAGAAGGAGTACATGAGATCCAATGTGGAAAGAAGTAGGAATTTTTTGGCTGTCAGTGTGATGCCACCACTTCATCTCTTAGGATTACAGTGAGATATAAGTTCTGCCCACTGTATCTTCTACATGAGAATTTGAAAATTCATTCTAAGTGAAATCTTTATCAAGCATTTACAATCAATAACTGTACATGTACCAAAATCACTAAATAAAGTATTTCAAGCTGATTCTAAAATATAAAATATCTGCAAACAAGATTTATTCGCCTTTCTGGGACTCCTTTATTTACATATTTTGCGGAGTACAATCAATATAACTGAATATAATCTGATATAAGGGATTATCTATGTTTTGACCAGTTAAATTAATTTATATTAATGAGCAGGGTTTCCATAGAATTATAGAGTGTTTACAGCACAGAAGGAGGCCATTCAGCCCATCATTTCGGTACTGGCTCTCTGTAACAGCAACTCAGCTAGCCCCATTCCTCCAACCTTTCCCATTGCCTTGCAAATTTTCTCTCTTCAGGTGCTTATCAAATTCCCTTTGGAAGCTCCCTATTGCATCTGCCTCCACCACAATCTCAGGCAGTGTTCCATATCCTATCCACTCACTGCAAAAAAGATTTTCCTCATGTCACCGTTGGTTTTTTTTGCCAATCACCTGAAACAAATATTCTCTGGTTCTCAACCCTTCTGCCAATGGGGACAGTTTTGCCCTATCAATCCTGCCTATATCCTTCAAGATTTTGAAGACTGCTATCAATCTCCTCTCATCCTTCTCTTAAAGGTGCTATATAAAACAAAGGCTTTTTCTTTCTAACTTTACATTTTTCATTGTTTTTAGGTATAAGTAGTTTCTGTATTTTTAAAAATTTGTTTATGGGATGTAGGCATCGCTGGCTAGACCAGCATTTATTGCCCATCCATAATTGCCCTTTGGAAGGTGGTGATGAGCTGCTTTTTTGAGTCCCTGCAGTCCATGTTGTAGGTACACCCACAGCATTGTTATGAAGGGAGTTCCAGGATTTTGACCCAGCGACAATGAAGGAAAGGTGATATATTTCCAAGTCAAGATGGTGAGTGGCTTGGAGGGGAACTTGCAGATGGTGGTGATCCCATGCATCTGCTGCCTTTGTCCTTCTAGGTGGTAAGAGGTCACAGATTTGGGAGGCGCTGTCAAAGGGCCCTTGGTGAGTTGCTGCAATGCATCTTGTAGATGGTACACACTGCTGCCACTGTGCTTTGGTGGTGGAGAGTGTGAACGTTTAAGGTGGTGGATGGGTTGCCAATCAAGTGGGCTGCTTTGTCAAGCTTCTTGAGTGTTGTTGGAGCTGCACTCATCCAGGTAAGTGGAGAGTATTCCATCACACTCCTGACTTATGCTTTGAAGATGGTGCACAGGCTTTGGGGAGTCAGGAAGTAAGTTACTCTGCAGAATTCCCAGCTTCTGACCTGCTCTTGTATCCACGGTATTTACATGGCTGGTCCAGTCCAGTTTCTGGTCAATGGTAACCTACAGGTTGTTGAACTGCTGCAGTCTATGTTATGTAGGTACACACACTGTGCTTTTAGGGAGGGAGTTCCAGGATTTTGACCCAGCAACAGTGAAGGAATGGTGATATACTTCCAAGTCAGGGTGGTGAGTAACTTGGAGAGGAACTTCCAGGTTGTGGTGTTCCCATGTATCAATTTCTAGATGGTAGCTATCTGGGTTTGTCCTTCTAGATGGTGGCAGTCTAGGTTTGGAAGCTGCTGCCTAAGGAGCCTTGGTGAGTTTCTGCAGTGCATCTTGTAAATGATACACACTGCTGCTATTGTGTGTCAAGGAGTGAATGTTTGTGGATGGGGTGCCAATCAAGTGGGCTGCTTTGTCCTGGATAGTGTCAAACTTCTTGAATGTTTTTGGAGCTGCACTCATCGAAGCAAGTGGAAAGTATTCCATCACACTCCTGACTTGTGCCTTGTAGATGGTGGGCCAACCTAGTAGGCATTTCTCACCCTGGTTCGAGGTTGTCTTTACCTATGCAGCCACTGGGTTCCCCTTGTTATATGGTTGTATCTGCTGTGGTTGCTGGGTTGACCTCGAAGTCCTTCACCCGCTTTTCAGCATTGTTGTTGAATTTCACTTGATACGCTTCCCTCCATTTTCTACTGTTCCTCTGTGGATGTAGTCACTGCTGCCATCATCTGTTATTGTGGGTTTATCTCGGGTTTCTTTAACTTCTTGCTCTGGAAGAGATCTTGCTGGAGGCAATGGTCTTTTTTTCAAAAACATTTATTTACATGCTAACTATTTACAAAGGTTAAACAAGACCAAGACATAGCTGGAGCTACTCTGTGAGATGCTTCACATTCATCTCCCCTCAATGAGTGACATCACTGTGACACATCACAGCTCCTTACACATGTTCAGTAGCGATCATTAGAGTTAACCCTTTACTGTACAGTCACTGATGTAACGTGGAATAAATTTAGAAATAGAATGCAGAAATTCATCACTTCACTCTAGTTCATTCCAGTCCCATATTTATACCCCAGTCACAATTCAAATTAAGATTGAAAGGCCTTGATCTGCACATGGCATTTTTCTGCACAATCACACTAACAAAAATGGCTCTAGCACGAAGGCTGGCTCTTAGAAAGACCAAACTCTTGTCCTTCCACAATCTGACTGCCCAAATAACCCCTAAAACTAGGTTATGGGTTTGCACCATAGATCTATCAGGGCTCCGCATCATCAAGAGGACTGAACTAAGCTTTAGCAGCAAGATAGATATCTTGTCCTTAGGAAGCTGATCTGCATCTCCCAGACATTTCAACAAATGTAATCTTTATTTTTGTTCAACTCATAGTATACAGCCTCTACAGTTAAGATTATTCCATTAATGTACACTCAATTAATATGTAGGAGATTTCAGAAGCTATGTTGATGATGTGACACTTCATGGTGTCACATTTTTCAGCAGAAAGTTGGGATGCTTGCTATCATTATTATATGACTCATTGATTTTATCCACAGTGTATACTGGGTCAATGGGCATGGAGAGGCGGGGAGGTGGGGGGGGGAGATGGGGGTGTGTGATGGGATGTGAGGGTTGAGAGCTAGAGGGCCCAACCACTTTTAATACAACATAATCAAAGTCCCGCAGGATTGAAGTGGGCCTTCTAACCAGCCCGTCTTGGCATCCAACTGCCCCCGTAGCTGCGTACGATCTACTTCAGCAGGCCCAGCGCGATTCCACCTCACCTCCCTGGAGCGAATATTGGGTGTAACAGGGCCCTTTTAAGCAAGTTGGTTCTGCCAACTCAGGAAATTTCCTGATTGAACTACCTCTCTCAGTTGCAAAAATACAGCACTAGATCTTTGTGGGAAGCTTTCTTTGAAGTCAGCAGCAAGTACCCTTGTTTTATTGCAAAATCTAGCCCATAATATGCAGTGGTTTTGTACTTCATGAAGATTGATTTCATATGGACTTTGTACTTTGGGCTCTGTGTTTACAATGTTACCTTTAGCTATGCAATTTTTCTGTGTTATGAAACTGATTCATTTTTTAAACTGTAATATATTTAGCACATACAACCACCATATTAAATATTAGTTGCTCTCATATTCTAACACAAACATGGCCAAATCCACTTTCATTTCAGGAGTAGCAGTACTTGAAGGACCAATGTATGCAGTTGGTGGACATGATGGATGGAGCTATCTTAACACAGTGGAACGATGGGATCCACAAGCTCGTCAGTGGAACTATGTTGCTAGCATGTCAACTCCAAGAAGCACGGTAGGAGTTGCAGCATTAAATGGCAAGTAAGTAGCTGCATTGCAGATTGGCTCTGTTAAATCAAAAAAACATGTAAAACTTTTCAAAAATGTAACATTAAACCAAACTCACCAAATATACTGAATGATAGATGATATAATGGCCTGAATTTTGAGGTCTGTGATAGCATGATGGCACTCACTGCTGACGTTGAAGAAAGCTATTCACAAAGATCTAGCAATCTATTTTCCCAATACTAGCCTGAATTCGAAGCCAAATCAAGGGAATCTCCAAGCATCCAGCAGCAGCGGTGTATTGTGATATGGTGACATGCATCTTTAAGGGGGTGTGTCTTAAACAACTGTTAATCACCACTACCACTGACACAGGATATGATGTATTAGTCCCATGACTTGTAGTCAGTCTGCAAACAGCAGTGGTAGAGATTAGATGTACTATATGTACCCTCCTGGTGAATACTATCTATATTTAGTCTTATCTTTAAATAAAAACCCACACTGTTGTTTCACTGATCTTTTTGTATGATTGGTATGTTTAAAAGATGAATAACATAGCATGATGTCATCAAGCAGTGTAAATAGCCAATCATAGTGAAGAATTCTCTCAGATAGCAAACCAGAAGTAAAAATACATCCATTATCCTTCACTTTTTACAAATTATGCAGAGAGCAAAATAAAGATTGGGACAGAGACATTAAGGGCTGTAATATCATAAACGTGACTAAAGCTTTTTACTAAAAAAACAATGAATATTTTAGAATGGAGGATAAATTTGACATTACATAGATAAAAGAAAGCTTTCCAGGTTCAGAGAGTTGTTTAGCAGTGGTTATGGCTTAGAACACCATTAAAAATCCAGTTACTTAACAGGGTGTCACTTTTTCAGGGGGCTTGATAGCAATATTACAATGCAAAGGGCATGGCATCAGTTCATTGATTTCTAAAGGCTACCATCTGTGGTGCCTTCAACAATGCAAGATGTGGAGGAACAGGAAATCACAGAGCAACTGCTGGATTTTCACATGGAACTATGCTTGTGCAGATGCCAGAAGTTGCTATCAGTTTCACAGAGTAATGACAATGAACACCAACAGTTTCGTCATTATTGCAACCTTCAAATCTGAGCCATTGAGAATTTTGCTGCAGAAAACTGGAACTGCATTCATTCTACGTGAACTCCATCTTTCAATTTAAGGAAAAATTGGTAATCGAAACATTAAGTGCTGGAAGTACACAGGAGGTTAATCAGCAGCTGAAAAGTTACATTAATGTTGTCTGTCCACAACCTGTCATTGGGCTCAAAAGATAAACAGGCCCCACTATAGAACTGAAAAACACCAAGGGTGAGGAATAGTAAGTAGATGTAAAATTTTTTTAAAAATGAGAAGAAAAATGGTATAGAAAGATCACCTTTGGAGGCAGCAAAAAGAAATTAAGATACATACCTATGGAAATTGCTAAGTAAGGCAGTGAAAAAATGGAAAAGACAAGCTGGCTAATTTATGCTAATTGCCTGAGGCTGTCTTTGGGTATTGCCAGCATTATTTTCAATTTTCCCCTCAGAGCCACTGATGCACACAGCCGTTCTCATTGGATGCAACATACAACGTATCTAACTATTTGACATGCTGAATGCCTATTTGAAGGCACATTGGAAATCTATTGTGAGCAGCTGCAACACATCCAAAGATAGTATCTGTTTCAGGAGCCCCAGTTATTGGGAAAATAATAATAAAAATGTAGCTTTAAAATGGGGGAGAAATAAAATGAAAGTGGATAGGAGAAAATAGGACGAGGGAGGGAAAAAAAATCAATATCCTGCAGGGTGCCGCGGGGAAGAATGAGCTACAGACATTGAAGTAGAAATTGAGCTTCATTCTGGAGTGTAAGAGACCAAAGGTGGAAGGGCCATTGCAGGAGTTGGAGAAGAATTTGATGTAGCAAATTGCGGGGAGGTCAGGGTTACAACGTAATCATCAATGTAACAGAGGAAAAGGTCAGGGAGGGTCCACAATAGGGTTGTAACAAAGAATGTTCCACAACTACAAAAAAAAGATAGGCATAGCTGGGAGCTACTCTGTTTTCTGTCCAGTAATTGGATGTCCAAGTTCAAAAACAGGCACAAAACTAGTTCTGAACAACTCTGGCTCATATTTCAATGAAATGTTATTTCTCCCTTCAAGCACTGAAGAGGGTAAAATACTAAATTGCCCTACTGGCCTGAGGCTGTGGGTATTGGTCGAGGTTATTTTTAGTTTTCCCCTCAGACAGACAGATTCACAAAGTGCTTCTCAATCTATACAATATTCGTCCTTCCATATATTTTAGCATTTGATATACTGGATATCTATTTGGACACACATTAGAAATTCATTGAGAGCTCTGCAGTGCATTCAAATAGCATCTGTTTCAGACAGCTCATCTTATTCAGTGAGCAGAATGAACCAGACAAACTAGGGAGAAAGGTCTTGGGTTCAGTCCTGGATCTGTGCTTCGTGAATTGATCTCAGCTCAAGTGTCAGATGCACCCACGCCACCCACCCACCCACCCACCCCCACAAGGGTATTGAATGGGAAAACAATCCAAGTTCTTGGCCTGCAAATTGCTTTTTAAAAATATATATATTTATTGACAGGATGCGGGCATTGTGCTTACAGGGCAATGTTTACTACCCATCCCTTGAAAAGGTGGTGCTGACAACTGAGTGACTTGCTAGGTCATTTCTGAGAGCTGTTAAGAGTCAACCACATTCTGGTGGTTCTTTTTTTATTTGTTGCTGGGCTGTGGGTGTCAATAGCTAGGCCAACATTTATTGCCCTTGTTCAGAGGGGAAGAGTCAACCACATTGCAGTGGGTCTGGTGTCACACGTAGGCCAGGCCAGCTAAGGACAGCAGATTTCCTTCCCTAAATGGCATTAGTGAACCAGATGGTTTTTTTACGACAATTGGCAATGGTTTGGTGGTCATCATTAGACTTTTAATTCCAGATTTTTATTGAATTCATGCCATGGGTCCCCAGAGCATTACACTGGGTCTCTGGAATACTAGTCCAGTGACAATACCACTATGCCATCACCACCTCCCCTTGCAGTCAGATATAGGCCAAACCAGATAAAGACAAGTTTCCTTCCCTAAAGGACATTAGTGAACCAAATGGATCTTTAGAGCAATCCAGTAGTGTCATAGCCACTCTACTAATACCAGCCTTTTCATTATAAATGTGGTTAATTACCTGAATAGAAATCCCTACAATGGCTTGGTAGGACTCATATTTAAGGATTATTAGGAGCCAGTAACATAATCACTTTGTTACCAAACCCATGTCACTTCTACTGGAAATTTGCAAAGCCAGAATTAGGCTTGTTTGTGATGCCCCCACAACACCAGTCACTGGAAAATCTAATGCTTGAACGATACCCACTTGGGCAAGGCATCAAAGTGTGATTGGCACCAATGGAACAAAAGGAAAAAATGAATTACCAGGTGCAGCAAAGGAGAGAGGATGGAGAGAACTGGTGAGAAAAAGAAGAGAAGCCCTGAGAGTCATAAATTAAGCCAAAAATGAAATATGGTGCTACCTTAGTTTCAATGGAAACAATAGCATCAAACTGGTATTAACTGGCTACAAGTTACTCTGAAAGAATTTGAACATAGGAAATTTTGCATATTGCTGAAAAGAGAGACATGTTGCCAAAGCTTTTTATCTTGCATCCATCAGGGTAAATACAAAAATACCAAATTTCAAACAATCATAACAATTTGTACTGCAGGACAGAAGGGTGCTGATTGGTTAGCAAGCTTACTCTAATTGGCTGAGTGTTGCCATGGAGAAAGCAATGGAGAACCTATAGGTTCACTCTGCTCCAGTAATTCAAACGAAGTGCAATATTTGAACATATCCTTTTGTTTGCAGAGAATGGGTCCTTGTGTATGAACGTATGTTGCTTCTAGCAAGTATAAATGAGCCACATTATGTGTTTGACTGATTATTTTAAATTGGTTGTTGGTGTAGCTAATAGCATATTCATGATTGTTCAGCATGTGCTGCCCAATTATAGAATCACATCTAACAGTAGATGTTTTGTTTTCAGTTTTACAAGCCTGGGCTTGTTGAATATGGTCTGTACTCTGCCTATTACAAACAACCCAAGGAACATGCTGTTGATTTGATTATTCAATCATTGGGGTGTGTGGCCTGCTTAATTGAATGGTAGGCAGAATGTCTTTCTGGACTGACGCAGCATCTTGTTAATGGAAAATACCACTTGCATAATCACTGCATAGTAGCAGCTTGAAATGGCTTGCTTATACCTTTTTTAAGCAACAGGTTATGTCCAAGCCTTGCACCTTTTTTGCTATAATTATAAGAAATACAGGCTGGGTAATCCATGTTGAAGAGTTTTAAATTGGGAAAGATATAAAACAAATGCTGTCGCATTCAAGAAGAGAATTGATGGTTATTTACATTACTTGTCCCTCCATCATTGACAATCATTCTATCTCAAATTCCATCAGGATCAATCACATTAAATTAAACAAACAACTTTAAGAATGGACTAATATTCCACATAGACTGACCTTTAATCTTGTCCATTGTTCTTTGGGGAAAGAACAGAACTGAACAGCAGTTAACAATGTAGAAATATTAATTCAAATTTAATTAATATTAATGAGAACCTTACTCCCTACAGTATTGTGAGAGGCGATAAAATTTTATTGATTTAAGCCATTCTGACATTACCTAATGAATCCACACAAAAATATGACATCTCTTGCAAAAGCCCTATCCCATTTAATGGAACAGTTTGTAAACCTTATTTAAAAAACTCTTTCCTACTGTCCTTTTGACAAGTAACTAGTGAAAGTGACAGGAGATCTGCTCACCTCAAGTGATATGGACTAACCCAGAATTTGCCTCTATTTTTCTTCCATGTGAATCAAATTCTCCTTGACTTGTATTCACCTACATCCTCACCCGCTCCCTTCTCAACTTTTCTCCCATCCTCTCCCAAGGTACTTACATATGGTTGCTGCTGAGATTGACTAACTCGGCACGGACTGAAAATCAGAGCTGGGACTCTCTTCGTAATGGATACATGTTCAAATTTACAAAACACAGAAAAGCAAATTCCATGGGCTGAATTTTGCGGTAGGCGAGCAGGAGGCGAGGGATGACGTTGGGAGGTGGGGAGGAACTCCTGATGTCATCCCACCCCATTTAAAGTTTCAGGAAGACGGAGGCACAGCAAAATCAGCTGTGAACCCGCCGACCTGTCAATGGCCAATTGAGGCCATTGACAGGTTCATTGAAACAATTAAACAATTGAGGCCAATGACAGGATCATTGAAACAATTAAAGGACCTGCCCGTCCAATCTTAAGGTTGGCGGGCGGGCCAGGGCAATAGAAAATACATGAAACCTCATCCACCAGCGGGATGAGGTTTCATGTAGGGTTTTAAACAGTTTAATAAAGTTTTAGTGTAATTTATGAACATGTCCCATCTCATGTGACATTGTCACATGAGGGGGACATGTTAAGGATTTTTCTTTTCTATTTTAAATGTTTTTAAAAGTGTCAGTGATCTCTCTGAGGTAGCACTTAGCCACAGAGAGATGTGTGCTCTTTCGTGCGCATGCGTGAAAAAGCGCACTCTCACTTTTGTGGAATCCACCCCCCCCTGCCCGCACAGGAAGCGCATAGCGCTTCCCAGCAGACATCATGCTGGGCGGACCTTAATTTGCTCGCCTATGTAAAATGGCGGCAGGGCCTGCTTCTCTGGCGGGGTTCGGCTCCCCGCCCGCCGGAGATTGGGTTGGGCCCGCCCGCCCAGCAGGCAGAAAATTCTGCCCCATATTTTTTCCAAAGTACCTGCAACTTGAACTTAATCTTTTCTGGTTTCACTGGATAATATAGTGGCCCAACCACATTCTCGAGGTTCTCAGTTTTATTTTGTTTGTGTTGTGAATTCCTAAAGATGACTGTTTTATTCTGTAGGCTGTATGCAGTAGGTGGGCGAGATGGCAGCTCTTGCCTACGATCAATGGAGTGTTTTGATCCTCACACCAATAAATGGAGCATGTGTGCACCCATGTCCAAGAGAAGAGGAGGGGTAGGAGTTGCTACGTGCAATGGTTTTCTTTACGCAGTGGGAGGACATGATGCCCCTGCTTCTAACCACTGCTCCAGGCTGTCAGACTGTGTCGAACGGTAAGAATGGTCAAGTTTCTTGGCCCCTTCAGCTAACTCCCTTCCTTGCCTGTAGGCATTTGATGGGTGTGATAGATCATGTATCTTATGAAGGGGTACTGTAGCCTTACTCAGGTAGTTGCTCAAATCTAGTTTATTTACACTATGTGCAATATATACAAAGTGGGTTACTGTGTAGGCACATCTCCTCTGAATGCTGCCTGTCAGCTATACAGACTCTCCAGCACATGACTGCTGATGTCACAGATACATCATAGTCTACATCACTCGAAAGCATATCTATTCTATTAGCCCATTACACTACGGTAGGTAGACTCATGATGGAGAAATGGATCCTTAATGGAATTGAACAACCTCAGGAATTGAGAAATCAGATGGGTTATGACCATGCCAAAAATAAAACATACCTAAGATGTACAATATTAAAAAGGAAATTATAACATTTGTCATGTCCATTATACATGAAATAGATCATAAACTGTTTAAATCAAATCTTACTTTCTGCCTATTTAAAAAATGGACTTTGCTAGACCAAAAACATGGCTGCTACAGGTCATATGATTTGAAATATGGCTACAGTTCTGGCCAGTTCCAAATTAATTACACAACAAAGATCAGCCTTTATCCTTGTGGAATCTCACACCTATCCTTGTGTGGACCCATTACAATCAATGAAATAAGGGAGCAACAGACTGTCTATCTCCCCAGCCTGAACATATGGCAAAAAGAGAGCCATTGAAACTTTTTTTTTATCTATGGAAGCATTAATAGCCACCATCTATCTCCTAAAGTGAACAATGAATTTTGACCTTAAGTTTAAACCTCCTCAAAGTCTAGTTCTCTGGAAGATTCCTGCCATCCCCTGTAAAGCAGACATGACAAATGTTAAAAAGAAAAATATATCGTCCGTTTATTTTATTCTTGGCATGCTCATAACCCATCTGATTTCTCAAGTCCTGAGGCTATTCAATGGCATTAAGGAACCAACTTCATCTTACTGCATCATCAACAACTTTAAGGAAATCCTGCAACTCCTGCTTTCAGCTAGCTAACTCACCTGAACCTTAAGAAGGAACTCTCACTGGACTCTGACATTCACTTGAATTTATATCCATACTTTTGGTTCATTTATAAAAGTTATTCATCATTGTAAAACTTTTTTCTTTGCTCTATTCTTCTTGTGTGCTTGTATATGTGTGTATGTAATTACGGCGACCATCCCCCAGGTTTGAATGTATGAATAAACAATGCTTTTGATTTAACCCTAGCATTTGCTGCAAGTTACTTTGAAATGATTTCACAAAAAGAGAGTTTGGGGAAACATGCTACAGTCTATTTCAAAAATTAAAACACCTCTACTTATGGACAGACGGCCAGAAAAATAAAAGAGTTTTTCTCTCTCCCTTGTATATATTACATTGTTTGATAGATTGGAGCACCTTCTTAGAACAATACGTTGACATTTCATAGACCCTCCAGAATTTCAGCACAGGAAATGTTCATCCAGCTCTGTGTCTATGCCTGTGTTAGCTCCACAATCCAGCTATCTACTCATAACACTAGTTCCTAGCTGTTTTCCTGTATTCTTAATATTTTTCCTGTTTAAATGTTTGTTAGTTTGAGCTTAAATATTGTGATAGAATATGTATTGAAACCAATTCAAATAGACTTGCGTAAAAAAAATCAATCTCACATTTAAAGTGCCTAGTGTGGCCTAAATTTATGTTCCTTTGTTCTTGACTAACCAGCGTAGGGAAGTAATTTTTCAATATTTACCTTATGAAAAACCTTTCACATTTTTGAACACTTCTAGTAATCGGTGAACACAGCCTGAAGTTTTCACTTCTATCATTATAACTACATCCTCTTGTTCTTGGTAAATCTATGGTGCAGCTTATCCTGGCTCAATGTCCTTTCTATAATAGGGCAGCCAAAACTACAGACAACAGGGTACGTTTTTGCAATGCTTTGTGCCTGCTGCAGAATCTTGCTCATGAGAGTACGGGTCAGAGAATCAAGCATGTTAGATTAGCATATCTGATTCATGTCATTCTCAATTTTCTGATGTTTCTGGGATACCCATGTATTCCAACTTTGGCCTGCCTCAAAACTTCTGAAATTTCATCATTACCCCCTAGATTTGTATTTAAAGCCCTGTATTTAAAATCTAGAATCCTATTTGTCTTTTCATGGCACTTTCCTAAACCTCCATTTAATTAATTGGAAGTGAAATCCATTCTCACAGATATAATCAGATTATTTCCACTGTTTAGACTTTTTGCAACTATGCAAATACATTCTATTACATCTCAAGCCTGTACATGGATATTTGACAATAATGAATCTTCAAAGGGTTCAAAATGAGAAGACATTAAGCAAAGTTGCCTAATTCATAAGATAACCACTCTTTTAACCATAGACTTGTACAATATCTTCTGAGAATGCTAAATTGAAACAATTTTCATATATAGATTGGCCAGTTTTGCAAACTAACCTTCTTATTTTTAAATGTGTAGGTACGATCCCAAAACAGACACCTGGACAACCGTGGCACCTTTAAGTGTTCCAAGAGATGCTGTAGGAGTGTGCCTCCTTGGGGACAAGCTATACGCTGTGGGAGGATACGACGGACAGACTTACCTAAATACTGTAGAATCTTATGATGCACAAAATAATGAATGGACAGAGGTAATAGATCATCAGGAACCAACAGAATATAAATAGATTTGCAATTACAGTAAACTTAGAAGATCTTCTCTGAAAAAAGTTATCAGTTCTTACGATCCCTGTAGGGACCAATAACTTTTAAATGAGATGAATTTCCCAAATGATCAATAAAAATTACTGAGGACAAGATTTCACATTTTAAGACTTTTATTATAACAAACAAACTAAAATTAACATAGATCAAACATGAATTAACAGGCAACTAATGCACCAAACTAAAGAAAAGGTACTTTCACATTAACTAACTAATCTAATCAAGATATATTTTATAACCCCTTTCACTGTGCACCGCACTTCTGGCAGATGGGTAGCATTACAAAACAGGTCCAATGTTACTCGCAGCTCTCCAGCAGGCTCACTTTGTCCTGTCAATCTAGGTTGCAACTTCCAGTGTCCTTTGACATGTATTTTGAAAGTTGTTCCACTCAGCCTGAGTTTCCTAGATTCAACTTCCATCAGCAAGGTCCATCTCATGTGACTCCTTGCTCCTTAAGTCTCCAAAGGTCCCATCTGTTCTGCTCCCATCCTTCTGAATAGAAAGCAAATTTCTACCAGAACCCTGTTTCTCCACACCAGTATCTGCCTTGCCTCTCTCTGCCTGGGTCTCACAAAAGCAGCTGTCCCTTTACTGTGAATCACTGTGGAAATGTGTGAAAACAGTCACTTTATTTCAGTAGGTTTCTGTTTGAGTTTCGTCCCACTGCAACCAGATCACATAGGTCTGCCTGAGCTGGGGTGCTTCCGGAATGCCCAATTTTACCTTAAGTTAAAGGGGACATTTTAAAATATAACCACCTTACAAAGTCCAGCATTTGTAACACGGAGTTGTGATAAAGTTTTGCAATGATATACCAACTGTATTAATTGTACAGATTAGATTGCACCATAGCTGGATTTTACTTGCCCTGCCAGGTGTGTTTTCATCAAGTGGGGCATGTAAAATAGATAGGGTGGCTAGCTCACCCCCATAATATGCTGGGTGTGCGGGCGCCGAAATTGGCAGCCCACCCACCATATGTAAATAAATAATTAAGGGTCATTTAGGATTGTTAACAAGCCTATTGACCTAATTAATACATTGCCCATGCCATAATACATGGCTTGAGCATTCGGGTGGGAGTCGGCAGGCCGTTTTTAAAGGCCTATATGAGCAATGATGGGAAGGAAGGATAGTAGCTCATTCGGCGGGGTGCCCTGCACGCATCTGAGACAGACCTAGATACCCCCCTGGCAAGATGTTACCCCCCTTTCCTTCCTTCTGCGTCGCCTGTCTGACAGAACCCTACCCCCCCTAACCCCCGCCCCCTTTTCCTTCCCTTGGGACTGAGATCCCTCTCCATCCTAAAATCTTGAGAATTACCATTTCAGGGCAGCCATGATCCTCTTTGGCCTTCTGCATGCAGTCCTGGCAGTGCCCCTACTCAGCTCTGGTGCTGCCATGAATGATGGAGCTGCCGACCAATCAGGTTGGAAAGCAGCTCCAAAGGGTGGGACTTTCTCCTGAGTGAGGAGTGGCAGTCCCACTGTTTAGCCTGCCCGTAGCGTGTTATGACTGCGGGCAACTTTACATCTGCAAAATGCAGCCCTATGGTACTGTCCCAGGACCTGCTTTGTATTTATGGACAAGATTCATCAAGTCATCAAGTAGAATATGGGGGAAACTTGCAGAAGGTCATGAATCCATTGAAAGATGTGAGCCCTTTCATAACCTAGACATATTGAATGTTCGGTACAGAGTACAACTCCACATCTGTGAAAGCAAGTACCTATGCTAAACAGTATCTTTGGGCGGAATAATCCAAGATTTGCACTGAGGATGATCAAAACGACATTTCACCCGGCAGCCGCAATGGTGGCTTCTCACGCCGTATCGTCCCAAACCTGCCACATTAATTATGCACTCTTGGGAAGCACGTCGTTTCCATGGTGGGCAGGATCTCATTTGTCCACCATGCCATCACCTCACCACTTCATCACGCCAGGGGTTGCGTGCCTGCCATTCAGTGTTTCCAGCCCAGGACTGCTGGACGGAAGACACAGCCCTGAAAGGCAAAAAGACTGCAGCCCCAGGTTCAATGATGTGTCCCTCGAGTGCCTTTTGGATGCAGTGGAGGCCCGTCGTGATGTCCTCTATCCCCACTATGGCGACAGGATGGGCAGCAATACCGCCAATCTGGCTTGGAAGGCACTGGTCAGCGCCAACACCCTGCAAAAGAAGACAGCCAGCCAGTGCTGCAAAGGGATGAATGATCTCCTCTGTTCTGCCAGGGTAAGTCACTCTTCTCCTCACTCTCAACTCACACACTCCCAATCCCATCACACATCCACAAGGCCCTCACTCACTACCAGTTCAAGGGACATCACCATTCACTCTCTCACACACACAGTCATTGTCCTCATCCCATCCATGGTACCATTCATCACCCACACATGCCAGGCCTGCTTATCATCCTGCTTACACTCTCTCCATCTCTATTCATGCAAGGCAAGCTGGCACACAACAAGAGGGAAAGGTTGCAGACCAGTGGAAGAATGCCTGAAATCAAGCTCCTCATAGACTTTGAAAACAGAGCCATCCAGCTGGCCAGTGAGGATCTGGACCAGTCCTATGCTGACGGTGAGATCAGCAGTGCTCTACCAAGTGAAGATCCAGCAGTGCAACATCCATCTGACAACCATGCTGAGTGATGTGTCCTGTTTCACAGGCCGCTGCCACGCACTAATTATCTCCCCTTGCCTTCGCAGGTATACCTGGGAAATAGCCGATGGAACCCATGACCCAGGGCCCCCAAATCAAGCCTTGAAGAAACCACTGAAGACGAATCTGAAAGCACCCTCCTTAAAGTCCTGTCACAGCGCTCAGCCATACGCTCCACCAACACAGAGACACATACCTCGGTGGGACCTAGCTTTAGAGTAGCTTCAGGATCACAACCTGGTGAGCACATCACACTTTCTGATCCACAGCAGTGCAGGAATCTTCCCAGGTCCCTGGCACTCAGAGGACTGCCGGGGGCCAGAAATTTGCTGAGTCCGAGTCAGATGACAAGCCTCTGGACTCGGTCATGTCACGGTTGCTGGAGCTGCAAAGGCAAGCTCGGGAACATCAGGAAGGGATGTCCATTGCACTCCTCAGATTGCAAGACACGATGGAGGAGTCTGTCCGCCTTTAGGCTGAGGTGATAGCGTCGGCATGCCAACACACCAAGTTCAACACTGCTAAGACATTGCTCCTGCGTTGCTCAGAGCAATGAAATTATTTGTCATAGTTAGCCCCCAATAATATGTATGCGAGAGGGTTGTGGGGCAACTCGAACTCCAGCTACCCCTCCTCCTCAAGGAGCCAACCAGGGGCCTTTGGGCACCCACAGGGAGGAGAATCAGCAGGTGCACACCCCACGGCCATCTACCCAAGTGACTCCCAGTGTCCAGCCCATCTGAATCCCCTCTTCCTTTGACCCCAGCAGCTCCAGCTCCACGGCCACCACCACACAGCAGGACCCTGAAAGCATGCTGGGGCCCTCCAGGTCTTGTCCCTCCGGAGGACACCTGCCAAGGTTATCACTGACGGGGTGTAGCAGTCAGCAGGCTGCCTCCACCTCCTCTGTGGATGTCCGGGGAGCACCAAGATGTAGTGGCAGGGTTAACAAAGTTAAGAAGGTGTAGTTGCACGGATGTTAATCGCTTATACATAATGTTCACTATTGTAGGTAAATTCCCAAGAATGTCTCCCTGCAATTGGTTCATTCTTCTGATAATCAGTGCTCATATCACTCGGATGTGAAACCTTTCTGCACAGGATAAAGTTGGGTGTCTCAATCCGGGGCCTCGTCCCTGTGCTTTTTGCGGCCTTCAGACCAAAGTGATGGTCCAGCCTCATGCTCCCTGGATATATTATTGATGCCTGGACCTCGATGGTGCTTGTCATTGCTGCCAGACTGTTGTGGGCAGGCACCACAGAGTTCTTTCATGCTCTCTGTCTGCTCTCAGCACCTTTAAGGTGGAGCTGGCCCCCATCTCTTCAGCATTTGTGACCTGTGCCGCTGTGCTCCTGAAGGGCTCAGGTGCTGAAGGCAGACAAAGGTTCAGGTACTTTTAAAGTTTCATGACTGCATCTCTATAATACGACCCTGATCACACAGTGCAAGTGAGCTGCCCTCGGTGAGACAGCAGTCAGACATTCTCAGAAGCCAGGTGAAGATCTATGGAGTGCCCTCATTGCATGTCGTCATCATCCTTCTGATATAGAGTGACAATTAGGGCCTCCACTGTGTCTCCATGACAGGAGGCTTATCACAGAGGGAATATACACTGCCATAAGCCAGAGTGGAGTCAAAAGTTCATAGATACAATGTGAAGATTCATGGTGTCTCCTCTCTGCATGTTGTCATCATCCTCCATAAACCTAGCAGCTATGAGGGCCTCCCGAGCATGCCTGCCTCTTCTGGGCAGTGCAAGGGCCTCATTGCTGTCATCATCACCTTCAGGGACCTCCTCACCCTCATCACCATCGATGCCCTCCTCATTGCAGGAGACCTCCAGCGCCTGCATCATCTCAGCAAGCCCCTCTCCCTGTTGCAGCGCCAGGTTGTAAAGGGCACAGCAGGCAATGACAATGCATGACACCCTCTGTGGACAGTATTGCAGGGCTCCACTAGACTGGTCTAGGCACTGGAACATCATTTTCAGCATCCCACTGGTTTGTTCCACCAAGCTGTGAGTTGTAGCATAAGCCTCATTATATCTTCTGTCTGCTGCAGTTTCTGAGGCCACCCCACAGGTGTCATCAGCCACATCATCTACGGGTAGCCCTTGTCCCAGAGGAGCCATCCCTGCAGCTTCTGTGGACCCTGGAAAGTATCTGAGAATCTAGGAGATGTGAACACTCCCTGAGATCTGGTGTACAGACCTGTAGGATGTGTTTTTGGTGGTCACACACCAGCTGCACATTCGGCGAATGGAAGCCCTTGTGGTTGACATTGTTGACCCTTAATTACCACAAAGATCTGAACACCACATGAGCACAGTCGATTGTACCCTGCGCCTGTGTGAAACCCGAGATCTGGGCAAATCACGGTGCTCTTACGTTCTGGATCTCTCAGTTCCGGGCAAAATGCACAAAGTTGTGTGCCCTCATGAAGATGATGTCCTTGACCTTATGGATGCATTTGTTGGTGGAGGCTTGTGATATCCTACAGAGGTCACCTGTGGAGCCCAGAAAGGAGCCACTGGCAAAAAAAATTGATCGCCATGGTCACTTTTATGTCCACTGGCAGTGGTGCTCTCCATGTCCCTGTGGCGCCAAATCCTACAGTAACTGGCAGACTTGACCGACCAGTTCCCTAGACATGCAAGTCTTCGACCAAGTTGTCGGTCATCTGTAGAAATGAAAGGCAGCATCGATACACCTTGGGTCTAGCCATGTGCCGCCCAGTGCTGGCTCACTGTGGCTCTTCAGCAGCATGTGCGGGAGCCCCAGCTGCCCGTTCTTCCATAGGATGCCTGCTGTTCCTTCTGCGCAGCCAGGTGCCTCCATTACTCTCTTCTTCGTACATCACAAGGCATACAACTAGTTCACTAATCTCCATGCTCCTGATGTAGTCCTCCTGCAGGATGAAAGATAGAGATGCATGGGTTAGCTTGGGTGTATTAAGAACCTCTCTTGGTTAAGTCTGACATCCTCTCAATGCATCCCTGAGCTTGCTGACCACCAATTGGATGGCCAGAGTTTAGTGCACTGTATGGCTGCCCAAAATCCCACCCAGCTCCACCCCATTCCACCTGCCTGATTGGCAGCAGCCTTGTCCGTTGGACTGCATGCTGT
Organism: Carcharodon carcharias; assembly: GCF_017639515.1. Lineage (NCBI taxonomy): Eukaryota > Metazoa > Chordata > Chondrichthyes > Lamniformes > Lamnidae > Carcharodon > Carcharodon carcharias. The sequence goes on from NC_054475.1 coordinate 106,792,228, forward strand.
GCTCTCAGCTCAGGCACAGGCATTCTCATAACTCACACCGCAAGGCTGCACAGTTAGCTTGACCATGAGGGAGACTGATCAAAACCGGGTGATGTCATTGCAAGGGGCTGTGACCACCAGTGACTGCCCCATGGCCAGTTTTAGCAAGGAGATTGTACAATGTGCCCAGTCATCCAACTGTTCTGCAGTCCATTAAAACGCTCATTAGTTTGTAGTCTGTGCCCGAAGGGTGAAAAGCTCTGGAGCACTTGGTGGCATTTTTATGCCTCTGAGTTGCTTGAGTGGGCAGAGAAGCTGGAGATCCGACTCCATGCATGTCAATGTGGCTGCACCTGAATTGCTTCTGCTGCAGAGAAATAGTCACTTACTACAAGGTTTCCGTAATGCATGGCCTCTTTCCTTCCCACCACCCCACATGTGCTTGTGTATTGCCTTCAATGGTGGGGCAGCCCTTGCCCAACCCCATCACCCCATCCCCCCAACCACCTCCCCACCCCGCCCCCCAACACACTGCAACTTTGAAGTCCATCAGGTGATCCGGGCGAGTGCTGCACAACGTTACTGTGTACTCACCTCTGAGTTCCCTCCAAAGTGCAACCCACCAAGTGCATGCCTTACATATGTTGTTGTGAAACTGGGTGGATGATGCAGCGGGGGAGGCTGAGTCTGACAGGCTGGCCTTATAATGATATGCAGCTGTAGTACAATGAGGTCCCCCATGTCCAATGGCAGGAAACGCAGCCTTCCATCGACAGGCTGAGCGGATGATCGCAAATTGGTTTCACAACGATGTGAAACCGATTTCTGGCCTTCTCGCCATATTGTCCACTAATGCTGCCGAGCATGCCTGATGCTAGTGGGCATGGAATATTCCATCCTTTGAAAGAAAAAATGTGGTGGAAAATAATGTTCAAATTTGATAAGATCACTCACCCTCTTTGTGCACTGGATGGCCAATGCCTCCTGTGCAATCTTTGGCACTGACCACCACTGCCACCACCACCCAAGCTGGAGCGGTGAGATTGCTGGACCTCCTGCGGCCAGAGCAGCAGTAGAGGATGGCATGGCTGGCTTCCAAAATGCATTCCAGTGATGCCATTCAGACTTACACCAAGTGAAATTCCTCCTGTCAATGATTTGTATGACAGGAAAACTTTCATCTCCCAAGAATTCTTTTTCACAATCACGAAGACAAAACCCATCAAGGACAGACAAATTGAGGTCTGCAAATATGAGTGAATAAATAAAAGTCTCGTTGCAGATCACAAGAGTGGGGTGTGATCATTGAATCATAAATATGAGGTAAAGGATAAAATTGCCATGAGTCATTTCATAAGCACCACAAATAACTAAGTCACATACACCATATGATCCCAGATTCAATTCATGGTCTTACTGAGTTAACTGATTTCAGCTGAACTGACGTGGGATATTGCAACTGGCCTTGGTATTCCTGAGGAGGAGAGGTAAAAATCTGGGAAGTGTTCATGTTTGGGCATTGATGATGACACAACAGGGTGTGAGACCTAAAGGTTGGAATGACCTGATGATATTTCTTGCCTAGCTTCACATACAAAGAATTATGAAGTATGGGAAGATATCTGGTTTCTGAGTAACCGGACTTAAAACAGGAATCAACCCCTTCAGCAATGAATAACTGTATAGAATTTACAGCACAGAAACAGTTCCATATGAGCCTGCTCCTAGCTTACCTTGCCTTATTCTATCACTAAATCCTCATTGTCTGGATTTTTCCTATGGCGGGTGGGCTGGCGGGAGCAGGTGGGGGCGGGCGCAGAGCCGATTGCCACCTGTGATCGGCTGTGTGCTGCCATTTTACGCGGGCGGGCCAATTAAGGCCCGCCCAGTGTAATACGCGTTCTGTAGCGCTCAGCACTACCTGTGCAGGTGGGGGGAGAAGGGAGAGTTGGGGCCAGCGCTCTTTTGCGCAGCAATCTCCCTGAGGCACAGAGCTGCTTCAGGGAGATTGAATGGATATGAAATTAATTAAAGAATCGGTTTAAAAATTTATTCAAATGTGTCCCCTCATGTGCCTGTGTAATATGAGTTGGGACATGTTTGTAAAGGTGGGAAAGTCTATTTATTTATTTTATAAAAACTTCAGGAAACCTCATCCCGCCCGTGGATAAGATTTCCTGAAAAATGCGAAGGCCGCTTGGGCTTTTCGCTTGCCCACCAACCTTAAGGTTGGACGGGCAGCATTCTTAACTACTTTAATTAATTTCTCAGTGGCCTTAATAGGCCCTTAACATTTCAACGGGTGGGTGCCCGCTGAACGAAATATCACAATGGCCCGTGATGGCGTTAGGACGCACGCCCGACGTCATCGCGCTTCATTTTATGCGTTGGCGTGTTGGACCTGCCCCCGCACACTGACCGGAAGATTCTGTCCCATGTTTTTATATATCTTCGGAAACAATTAAACTACTCGCCTCATTCACTTCATTTGGTAGGATGTGCAGTGCTCTTCCAACTACATGAGTGAAGAAGTTTTGCTTGAATTTCTTATCGGCTTTGTTAGTTTTATTAGTGACTACCTTATCTTTAGGAATGCTAGTTTTGTACTCCTTGAAAAGAAAAAAAATCTTCTCCGCATCTGCTCTGTCGGACTGCTTCATAATTTTATAAACTTCTAACAGGTCAGCTCTCAGTGAGATTGAAAGCACAAAATGAAGCTGCATTTCTAAAGGGTTCAGATGTGCTCATGTGGAATGTTTAGAATTTTTTATTTATTTTAGACATATTTATACCTCATACCTGTTAGATTTTTAACCTTTCAACAATAAAAAGGGAAAAAGAGGTGACATATGGATTTACAACAGATCAGCCAGACCATGAGTTAACTTAACAGTCACTGTCCCACATCCAATTCTTTACCACAGTTCACAGAGACCAGAATGGTCCCAGAATTACACTTAAGTGCAGGAGCGGGAGTGAAAAATGCTGTTTTATCCACTGGCCATAATGGCGGGTTTTCACGCCATATCCACTTCCCGTCTCATTAATTATGCAGCCACATGAAACACGCCGCCTTGCTGGCGGGTGGCCTCTGAATCGCCTGCCATGATGTTACCTCCCTCCGGGTGCCATATCTAAACTGCAGCCGCACGCACAGTTCTCAATGCTTGCAGCCTAGCACTGCTCCAGTGAAGACATGACCCTGAAAGCCAAGAAGAGTTCAGTCACTGGAATGCCTCTTGGAGGCCCGCCATGCTGTCCTCCATCCCCGCTCTGGCTGCAGGAGATCCAGCAATTTTACCACTCCGGCTTGGGAGTCAGTGGAAGTGATGATCAGTGCCAATGCTGCACAGAAGAGGTTGGCCATCCGGTGCAGAAAGAGGATGAATGATCTGAACCATGCCACGAATATAAAGCAACCATCTCATCACTCTAAAATCACACATTCATAAGGTCATCACAATTAACTGGCACCCCTCACATATCTGGAACATAATTCCAATACTTTAGCATCTCATTATAAGCCCTGCTTGCTGGAATCATCCTCCCATGCTGGATCATCCAGGCACAAGCTAACGTGTTTCACAGCTGTACATAAGCGACATGCACCTGGCAAGCTGCACTTCACTCGGGACTTCAAGGTTTGTTTGCCTACCTTACTTTGGACAGCATTCACCAGCACCAGGCTTCGCAGGCAGCACCACATCACTTTTAGAGGGGGTCTACCTACCAGACTAGCCATGAGGGGGAAACTGCTTTTCAATGGCTTCAAGGCTAGGGCTTGCTTAGGGAAGGGGGAGAAGTGGCCTCAGGAAAAGTAAGAGGCTGCAGGGAGAGAAGGGAGTATCCCAGACCATGTGTGAGTGCACATATTGATCTGTGCAACTGGCCTCGAAATGGACTGAGGTGGCAGTCTCCAGAGGAGATGAGGCCAGATGGAGATGAGGGTGTGTGTGAGACAGTGAGTGGTGATGTCCCTGGAGCTGGCAGTGAGTGAGATGCCAGTGAATGTGTGATGGGCTTGTGTGTGTGTGTGAGTTTAGATTGATAAGATGGTTGCCTTACCCTGGCAGTACAGATGAGATCAGTTATCCATTTTCTGCACTGGCTGACCGACTTCTCGTGGGCAGCATTGGCACTGACACCTCTGCCACCAGCTCCCAAGCCAGAGTAGTGAGACTGATGAGCGTCCTGTGGTCAAAGCAGGGGTACTGGACATCGTGATGGGCCTCCACGGTGTTCAGAAGGTGTCCCAGGGATGTGTCACTGAATCGGGAGGCTGCATTCTTCTTGGCTTTTGGGGCCATGTCTACACTGGAGCAGTCCTGGGTTGCAAGCATTGCAAAGTGTGTGTATGGCCACAGTTTAAATATGAATGAGGAAGCAGCGAGGTAATGGTGTGGCGGGCCAATTGTAGACCGCTCGCCAAAGAGACAATGTGTTTCCTCTGTATGCATAATGAATAAGGTGGGAATGGGACAATATGACGCAAAAACCCACAATTGCAGCCGGCAGGTAAAACAACTTTTTTCCTGCCTGCTGCTGCATTTTATGTAAATCTGGAATATCTTTGATCAACTAGGAGCTTTATTGCTTTGGGTGCCCTCCCTTTCCCCTCATTGGAATGTATTAAATCTATACCTGAATCATCTTTTTGAAGGCCTCCCATCATTCAATTTTGCCTACCAATTTCTGGTTCTAATCCATCTGGGCTAGATCACGTTTTAACTCACTGAAGTTAAACATTTTTATGCTTGATTTTACCTTGTCCTTTTTCATAAATGTTTGAAATTTGATGATGTTATTATCACTGTTCCCTGAACACCCTCCCACTGAAACATGCTCCACTCACCCAATTTCATTCTCCAGAACTAGATACAATTCTTCATTATATGTTGGTCTGGAAGCACACTGAAAGGAAAACTCTTAATTTCCCTTCATTATCCCCTTCCTGTATCCTCCATATCCCCTTTTCTGAGTCTCTATTTCCAACCATTTACTTCCTTCTCCCTTCAACATTGCCAATTTATTGTTTCCTACCCTTCATTGTCAACCATTTTTCCCTCCATTCCTCTTTCACTGACATCTATTCCCCTTTCCCCTTTATTGCCTTTAATTTCCTTCTTTCCTTCTGTCAGTGATTGCCATCTATTCTCTGGATACCCCAAGCACTACTCCCACCCGAGTCCTGCCACTAGTGCAAGTGATTTTGACCACTGCATATAAATAGGAAGGAACAACTCTGCTCATGAGAATTCCCACTTATGTTGATTGTGCTGCAGGAATCCATTCCGTTAGTGACTGGACTCATAGAGGGGGAGGAGAATTTCTGCGTGCGTCCTGGTTCATGCTGATTTTTGTCATTAAATGCTTGATAGCCTGACTGGGGATCAAACAGTAGGGCTAAACATTGGAAGAAGCTTGGAGAAAATTAGAATAAACTACTTAACAGTCATTAAGTTTTAGCTCTGCTAATAATTACAGAAGGGAGGCTGAAAGGACTACAATGACAAGTTCCTTAGCGAATGTTAATAAAACTTAACTCAACAAAGCATGCAACGCTAAAGTGGTCAGAAACTCTTGTTCACAAGAATAGCTGTAATTCCCTCTCACCAGTGCAATTGATTACTTTAGAGAAGCAATGAAACTGTACATGGCTTAAATTCATTCTGGGACAGTACTTGTGCTAAATACATTTCTTTAGTAAAATTCAGTTGAGTGAATTAATGCTTCGTTTTTAATTGAGAAGGTCTGCATTGTCTGTCTGGCCAGTGAATAGGCCAGAGAAAATGAACAGTTTTAACTTTCTGAGTGGAAAGATATTGGCAAAATTGGTTACTGTAGCATACTGGCTATGTTATTGGCTTAGAGATCCAGAGGCTTGGACTGCTGATCCAGAGATATGAGTTCAAACCCCACTATGGCAGCTGAGAAATTTAAATTGAATTAATTAAATAAATCAGGAACAAATAGTATCAGTAACAATGTGCCCCCCCACCACCACCCCCCCACCTCCCCAAGCTGCATTGGTGCATGGCCACACAGCAATTGGGAATATACCATGCAGAAAACAAAAAAGGCTGCACACAAGCAACATTCCCTTTCAGACGTGTGTGCATGCAACTCATGTCAATCTTAAAATGGACCACATAATGCAACAAGCCAGCCACGCACAGCAAAAGGAAGTTACAGGTCATGTTGATCAGCAGTGGTGACCATGGAACTACCAGATTGTTGTATAAAATCATCTATTTCACTAATATCCTTCAGGAACGAAATCGGTGTCCGAATCTGGTCTGGCTGATAGGTGACTCAAGACCCACAGCAATGTGGTTGAGTCCTAACTGCCCTCTGAAATGTCCTAGGAAGCAACTTAGCTTCCAGAAGGTGTCTCACCACCCCAAAAACAATTAGGAATGGGCTATATATGCTGGCTTTGCCACTGACACATCCTATGGCTAGGATTTCCTGGTCGGCGAGCGGGGGATGGGGCCCGCTCGCCGATGCGTTAAATGACATGGGATGACATCAGGCGGATCTCCGGGTGTCACCGCGCGCCATTTAAATTTTCAGATAGGCGGGGGCTCAGCGGAATCAGCTGTGCGCCCGCCAACCTGTCAATGGCCAAACTAATTAATGGACCTGCTCGCCCAACCTTAAGGTGGGCATTAGAAAAAGCATGAAACTTTATCCACGGGCGGAATGAGGTTTCATGTAGGTTTTAAAAAATGTAATTAAACTGTACTTATAAGTCACATGACGGAACATGCCTGGGAGTTTTTAAAAAAATTTTTTTACTGTAGAGCCAAACTCCCTGAGGCAGCACTTAGCCTCAGGGAGATGAATGCGCTCTTTCGTGCGCATGAGCGAAAGAATGCACTCTTGGCTCAGGGAATCAATCACCCCCCCCCCACCGCCCGCACAGGGAGCGCATAGCGCTTCCATACGGACATCACACTGGGCGGGCCTTAATTGGCCCACCCTCGTAAAATGGTGGCATGCCCCCGATTGGGAACACCAATCAGAGGTGCGCCTCCACACACCTGCTCTTGAACTTACCCCCTAACAGGGGGAAAATTCTGCCCCATGAATTAATAAAAACACATCACAGAAGCTTCAGCTAAATATTTTCAATAATTGTTACTGGAAACATCTCATCTGAATGTAAAATTCTGAAGAACTAGTCCTTCTTGCTTGTGTCAAAATGATCAAATAACGTAATGTTGTGGTACATTGATCTCTCATTCGTGTGTAATTTGCAGCTTTAGTTTAGTAGGCATTAAAACCTGTGTGAACATTGACTTACACACTCCAGCTTATAAGTATTAAAATGAATAAATTATTATATGAAAATTCAAATCAGCACAATGTGATTAATAAGCAGATAAACTGGCTGCTTGTTTATAGAGAAATATCTATGCTAATATTTAAAAAATAACATTTGCTAATATTGGTAGTTCAATTCAAATGAATTTTGTTGCTTGCATTATAATACTCTTTTTAAACAGACATTTATATTAATTTGGCTCAGTTGGTAGCAGACCATCCTTTTGATTAGGAACTAGAATCTGATACCAGGGGTTAAATAATCTAGGCGGTATTGGCTGTTATGTTGGTTAATCTATCTTTGGAATGATGACTGAGATGTTGGGTATGTTCAAAACACAACTGGTTTATTTTATATAACTGATCTATGTAAATTGCTGAAGCCATGAACATTCTCCTCTTCTCCCCCTTATATCATTATTATTGCTATTAACACATGCTCACACATTAACCCTTACAAATCCCAATACTACAGTATTTAGGGAATGCCCCATTGCATTGTCAGAGATGCACCCATTGGACTTCCCTCAGTGGTTTGAGTGGCAATTAATTACCTCACAGTATTGATCTTAAACTTTTCTAGAAGGCTCTAATATTATGTTGCTCTTATAGACTTACTCACTGGCATACTTCTTACCTACAGGAGGTACCTCTAAAGATTGGAAGAGCTGGTGCTTGTGTTGTTGTGGTCAAACTGCCATGAAGCCCTGAAAAGAATGTTTATTTTGCTTTACTGAAGACCACAAGAGAGTCAAAAAAAATTGTGCTGTATATATAAAACTAAACATTCCAAAAACTGTATCAGCCTCACCACAGACTGGGTTGTACAACAGAAGAGACTCAGCACAAAATGAGGTGTGCTCTGCTGGAACTCCTCCACAGAAAATAGACTAATAAGCCTACTGCCGAATTAAATGGAGATTGTCACAGCCTCATCACAGAAAGCATTGTATATTGATGAAGCCTCACCTCACAATTAAGTGGATCTTACCAGAGAATGAGATGGACATCATTGGAACCTCACCTTAGAGTGAGATGTACACTGACAGCGCCTCATCACAGAGAGAAAGAAATACTATTATAGGAACCCAGCCTCTTGGAAAACATTATTAATGAAGCTCTTTTATAAGAATGATACTGCTTGAGCTGGTTTACTAGTACTGTACTTAATGTAGGAGAGAAATAGAAAGGTTTTGCATATGCCAATGCTCATATAAAAGCATATTGTATTACAATGAATTATGGATTCAGTTTTAAGAAAGTTTTATCAATATCTCTTTAAAAATATAATACGAACAATCAAAATTAAATTACACACTGGAACAACACTTATTTTTAGACATCACTTCTAAACTAGTCAAGAAATACAGAAAATACTAAATTAATCCATGTAACTATTTTCGTACACTCAACAATTCCATTATCAGGCCACAAATCCCTTTCCCATGAAACCAAAAAGATATGTTTCAAATGAATTATCAAAAATTACATTTTAAATATTTTAACCAAAATAGGGTTTTATAAGCATTGCTCTATGAAGACATTATAGTGACCCTGCCATAGGTTTATATCTGTAGGAAAGGTACTACTAAATAATGTTATAATATTGTGCAAAGACAAACAGGTCTGGGCAATTTTCCTTAACTACTCTGTTGCTCTTTACCATTTCAATACAATTATCATCAGTAATATCACAATACAAGAGATAGCAAGAAACTCCAGGGATACTGCAAAGCCCATCCTGCACAAACAATATGGTACATAAAGTCAGTACCATACACATATTAGTAGCCTAAAGTGTTCATCCTAATTTTAAGTTTTTATTCTATTTCAAATATATTCACCCCAAAAGAATCTTTTAAAAATTTTCAAAATGTGCATTATTTAGCTTTAAACTTTTAATTGTCCCAATGCAAAATGTATAGCAGCTTCAAACTTAATAAAATGTGGCTGATAATAAAATGGCAGTTAATATTGCAGACCTATTTTTGCAGCAATATGCATCTATAGTACCTACATTGACCATGGACTTCAAATATCCTTGAGGGAGATTTTTCTCCCTGTTGGGCGGGCCGGTTGGGAGCGGGCGCGAAGCCGATCGCCACCCGTGGTCGGCTGCCGCCACCATTTTACATGGCCAGGCTAATTAAGGCCCACGCAGCGTGACATGCGCCCGGTAGTGTTCAGTGATACCTGTGCGGGCAGAGGGAGGAGGGAGAGTTGGGGCCATGTCACTTGAGCTGGGACATGTTTACGAATTTTCATAAAATGTTTAATTTAATTAATAAAACCTTCATGAAACCTCATCCCGCCCATGGATGAGGTTTCATGGAACATGTGAAGGCCGCCTGGGCTCTTCGCCTGCCTGCTAACCTTAAGGTTGGATGGGCAGCTTTCTCAATTGGGTTAATTTGGCCTTGTCAGTTTTGGCACGCGCGCACGCAGCTGACTGCGGTACATGCCTGCGGAATGGAAGATCAGAATGACGCACGGTGACATCGGGGCGCATGCCCAACATCACTACGCATCATTTTACGCGTCGGCATGCGGGGCCCATCCCCGCACGCAGAAGATTCTGCCCTTGGTGTATTGTGCTTAAATACTTTAATTTTGAAAGCATTTTAATAGTAGATCAGGTGTTTCATGTTTTCTGACATGCAATCTGTGATGGAACTCCAAAATGTGATATCGGAACGGTTGTTTTCAATGAACCTTAAAACATGTTTTCTAAATCAAAGTAATTGCAATGACTTGATCTAAACACAAAGTTTGAGGAAATAAGCCTACTGAAAATAGAAACACAGTCACAAAAGCATATTCCAAGTAACAATGGTCTGTTAATCTAATAATGATGTCATATCCACACGTCAATCAACTTTCAGGTGATCAATCAGTTCTTCCCTGAATGAAACTTCAAATTATCTACTAAATTTAAGGGGATTCATAGAATTAGCTGTGCATTAACCTAAACGTTCATACAATGTGATTATGATTCTGAAGAGCTGCCCACACTGTACTCACACTGAAATCTTAATAAGTCTATTTAAGTCAATTTAAAGATTTCAACGTTCCCATTTGTGACCTAAGATATATTTATACAGCATAAAATGATTATTGAAGAATCACTTTTAAATTGTGTCTTTAAATAGTCTTTGAAGTTCATACATTAATTAGTATAGCAACAACAAATAAATTACACCAAAGTTAGTCATAGGCTATTTATGCAGTGCCAGCAATACAGAGTTATATTTATGGAGATATATAAATATACTGTTTAATCTAAATGTCTATGTACATATCATATTGATATTGGCAAATGTATTATTGGTGAATCCAATTTTCTGAGCCTTTGAATGTGCCAACAGGATTATGGCAGGTGTGTATAAAACTGCTGAATGGACAAACTGATATTGAAATAACTGTATTGTACAATATTTCATATGACCATTCAGAGCAGGAAGAACATTTTGTACCTTACTGAGCCAAGATCAACACAACACAACGTTGCAGTATTGGGAGAATACATTTCTTACTGCTGACAGGGCAAAGTTAAAGTAATTCAGCTGCAGGTGGAGGGAATAACATTTGTGCTCATTTAAAAAAAATTAGAGACTGGTAATAGAAAATGTGGGTTTTGTCTGCTTTGGATAACGGTCTTCACCCCCAAATCTTGCTGATTTGCTGATTATAGAATTCATAACCAAGGATAATGAGCTAAGGTCACTGCAGAGTTATGAAATGCTTCTATTTTTGTTTTTTGTCTCAGCTAATAAACAATTGATATCTTGCTTATCTACTGGAAAATGTAAACTCTTTTCCTCCAAGGTTTCTACATATTCAGATTTACATTGGTCAGTAGGGTAACTTTGAGTTGTCCCTGTAGTGGACTGGAGTATATTTTAATTGGCCTGCAGTGTTTAGTGGTCTGCAACTTCAACTCCAAGTTCCAGACAAGAATCCACTTTAATTAGCAGACCAAACAAACAAAGCATTTCTTTCATCAAGCAAGCTCCACTCTATCTGCACTAAAAGGAAAACAGCATGGGCAGTCCAATTTTATTGATAGTGTTGTACCAAATTTGTAACCAATCCCATCTTATTCCAACATCATATTTAGTAGCCTGTATACACTAGAAGAGTAGAACATGCAAATGATAGTTTCTCATCATACCTAATTGTATTTGATATTGTTAACACTTGATAGTCAATCACACCTATAACAAAGGTGCTGAAGTGGTGCTCCATACTCCGCCAAAACTTAAATTATGGAGGTATTTCAAATATTTTGGGAAGCCCAGGGGCTCTGAATTCTTCCAGCCATGACATTCTAATAATGTTTACAGCTCAGCTGCCAATCTTAACTCTTGTGCTGCATCTGAAAGGAACTACTTTCAGTTTTGGAGTTAATACAGCTGACAAGACGAGTTTGGAAGGATCTGTCATTTTGTAAAAATACATTTGCAGTACAGCACATCAGTTTCTATGTCATTTTTATGCCAAATAAAATTAAATGAGATTTAGCAAATGCACTTGATTTTATTGCAAATTTAGAAACTTTCATGGACCATCTTTGTCACAACTGTAATTTTTGGACAAATAGCAAACTTTTGGAAGGTTATATGGGATGAAAAAATTCCTATTTTTACAGACTAATTTTGCAACATGGGTGGCCAAAAATTGGAAATAGATCAGTTATTTAACACTGCCTTTCAATATATCATTAGACTCTGTTCAGGTGAGGAAGTATATATTTATGTAAGCTTGAATCTTTTCAGTACTGTAATTTATACCAAACATTTGGTCACTGAAATGTGCTCTTTTTTTTGCAGCATGCAAGAATCTTTACTTTCTTACTGTATTCTTGGTGTATTTACCTTTAAATCTTCTGTGTTATTCTGCAGTTGTCACTTTGCAAATAAACAATTTCATTAAAACCAGCATGTGTTGCTGCTTCATCGGTTTTCAAAGTAGATAAAGTAGAATACACCCAGCTGTGAGGATTGGGCCCAATTTTTCCCAGGCATTAATCATAAAGGTTTTCTGAGATGGGCAAATGTTCCAACTTAAAAACTAAACAGTCTAAATCGTGCCTGTATAAATCAACCATGTTGAAACTGGGGCAGAATTTTACATTCTGGGATTGGACTCACAGCCGATCTGAACGAGCATTAAATCGCGCGAGATTAGAAACATGGAAACGTAGAAAATTAGGAGCAGGAGTAGGTCACTTGGCCCTTCGAGTCTGCTCCACCATTTAATATGATCATGGCTGATTGTCTATCTCAATGTCTATCTCACCGCTCTCTCCCCATACCTGTTGATGCTTTTAGAGTCTAGAAGACTATCTATTTCCTTCTTAAATACATTCAATGAATTGGCCTCCACAGCCCGCTGTGGTAGAGAATTCCAAAGGTTCACTACTCTCTGAGTGAACAAATTTCTTCTCATCTCAGTTCTAAATGGCCTAGCCCGTATTGTGACCTTGTTCTAGATCCCCCCCAGCCAGAGGAACCATCATCCCTGCTTCCAATCTGTCCAGCCCTGTCAAAGTTTTATATGTTTCAATGAGATCCCCTCTCGTTCTTCTAAATTCCAGTGAATACAGGCTTAGTTTGCCCAATCTTGCATGAAAGCTGACGTAATGAACCTTCAGAGAGGCAGGGACACCAAGGAGGCCTTGATTCTCTGCACATTCAGCTAGGCACCCAAGGCTTGGCTTGAATTTGAAGCCTCCTTACAAAACATGGCTGCTAAGGCCATTCTATGACTCCAAGGTCAATTCATAACCTTTGAAATAACATTTGAAGCCCCTCATATCTATCACAAGCCACTGTCGTGCCTTGCACCAATGAAAAACATGAAGCACACTCAGGGCATGAAAACAAATATTTATATCTTGATGATGTTGATACAAAATGAACATATATTTATCCCTTGTTGATGTAGCCACAAAATGAACATCTAACTCTGTTCAAATGAAATAATCTCACCCGTGAAAACCCCCTCTTGTGCCCACGGTGCCTTAAACTTATGTTCGCGAGTGCTGCGTCTTGGTGCCCCTCCCACGCTCTCTGGCAGTGGCATTAAAACAGCCTGCTGACCCTCTGTCCCATAGGCCCTGATGACCTTTGTAGATGGCCAGATCCTCTGGCCAGTGCAGGCGCCGCCTGGGAGCGAGCATTCAGCGCCACAGTTGAGCATTCCTCAGTTGTCACGGCCTCATCAGATGCCATGGTCACTGGCAGAGGAGCTGCTACCATTATCCAGAGTGCCCTGAGAGGAGTCCTTAGAGACAACAAGCAGCTTGTCTGCCAGCCTGAGTTTGGTTTGAACCTCCCTGCTGACCATTGATGGACGGGCACCCAGCAGGGCTACTGGGTACCCCATCCATCTCTCACACTGACAGTGACCTCCTGAGCTCAGTGCCTGTGTGAGAGCTTGCAGGTCTGAGAGCATCCCAGAAACTCTTGATTTCCTGGAGCTGCCTCTCCATGAGAGTCCCCACTCCCTCAATTGTGGAGGCTGTGTGCTCGGAGCTCAGAGTCAAAGCAGCGCTCATGGGCTCCTCCATGACAAAGATCATGTCATGCAGACCCTCAGGGATCTCCGCCAAATCGCCCAGCGCATCCTGCTGGACATCCAACATATGCAGCCTGATTGACAACTCCAGAGGCTCCTCATCTGCCTCAGACTCAGCATCTTCCTGGTCTCCAGCAGTCCTCCAACTGCCTGTGCCCTGGGCACTCTCTGCCTCTGCTAGCTCCTCATGCGAGTGGGCAGAGGCTTCCTCACTGTACACTACCATCTGAGCCAATGAACTAATGCCCACCAACATGCATGTGTCTGCGCTGGTTCTGAGAGAGTTTGTGATGTGGGTGGATCAGGCTGGGGGTCCCCCCTCAAGTGGTAAAGGGGAGTCCTTCGAATCTTGGCAGACTCTTCAGGATGGCTCATCTGAGGGACGAAGGTAATATGTCAATACATTCAATCATCACATGGTCAATGTGCATACAAGGCAAGCTGCTGACACCAGGGACAACTGCCTCAAGGAGACATTGTGATTAGACGATCAATTGTGACTTTTCCTTAGAAATTCCCATTTGAGATGAGACAACCCTACATTTATTGCACTATCTGCCAATCTCGCATCTCTCCACTGGACTCTTACCTTCCTCTGAGACTCCTGTCTCTCCACAACCTGTGGACCTTACTCCAAGATGGCACTCGAGCTCCAGAGCCTCCATCTCATACTTGGTCATTATGAAGAAGTTGGCCACCCCACCACCCGTATGTGTTGGCTCAACAGCATTATGGCTTCTCTTCTCCTGAACAAGCAGAAGAGAATTAATTTGTCCAACCACAACCTGCAACACCATTCCAGCCTGAAACAAAAACAGAAAATGCTGAAGAAGAGTCATACAGACTTGAAACGTTAACTCTGTCTTTCTCTCCACAGATGGCGTTAGACCTGCTGAGTTTTTCCAACATTTTCTGTTTTTCTTTCAGATTTCCAGCACCTGCAGTATTTTGCTTTTATCATTCCAGCCTGGCCCACCAAGCCCTGCGAACCAGGTTGAGGTGCACATCAGATTAGCACACCTCACCTTTCCATACACCCAAGGCAAGTGGGAGATCTGCCAGCCTTGGCCGGAGCAAGTTTCTGTGCCATTTGGCACACAAAGCGTCTTACACCCCCGAGCGCCATCAATACACAGTTCCATGCCAAGTCAGCACTCACCTTTGCAGATCGTGGAAGAAGATTAAGTCTTCTGTAGCACTGTATCCAGGTGCAGTGCACCATGTCATGGCTGCTGACCTGAGCTGCCACCTCCATCCAAACCTCGTTGGTGAGGTGTGGTGGCCTCCTCTTGCCATCCCGTGGCATTAGGACTTCATGCTTGGCACTTAGTTCCTCAATCAGAATGCATAGGCACTCGTCAGAGAACCAGGGAGGCAGGGTGCTTACCTGCATTGCCCTCCTGCCTGGTGTGACCTGCTGGGGTAGATGCCATTACTATATCTGAAGCTTTAATTGTTTGGCAGCACAGTTCCCTGTGTATCGCCTGGCAGCCTTCAGGGAGCTGCCTCTGGCTGCTTTTAGATCCCCGCTGAATCCCCATTGGACCCAGCCCCTGACAAGCTCAAGGCCCCACCAAAAGCGCTTCTCCAAACAAATGCTGCATTTCATGCTGGACGGCCCTAAATTGGCCATCCAGCGTGAAAACCCATTTCTTCCCCAGTGTCAGCCAGGAGCTGATTTCACATCCGCCTGCGGTCCCGCAGATCATGTGCACCCGACAGGTGCAAAATTCAGGCCCAGGTGACCAGATGCAGGGACCCTGGCCAACTTAGGCTCTTCATCCGCTGAAGATGTAAAGTGGTCTTCACCTTTCTCCTATCTCTCTCCCGTTGCCTCCCTTCAGTCAAAGCCTCACATTTTGACTCTTGTCTCAATGGCCCAGTCCGCCCCTGAACAGGTTCAGCTGGGGCAGTTTTTTGAATGGGATCTCAGACTTCAAAACCCAGAGGATGTCAGCCATGATTATTCAGCTGTCAGAGGAGGGGAATGTGAAGTTTCACTCTAGCTCTGTTGAAGCCACAGAGGTAGAATAATGTAGAAGTAACAGGAAAAGGAAGAGGAAGAATTTATAGTTTCACACGGGAAGTCAGTTGGGTGTCTGAAAGCATGTTGAAGTGTTAATTTTATTAACAATGTTTATGTATCATACACCTTATTTCAAATCCCCACTGTCCAGTCATCTCCACTGTTGCCTGTTGTCTGTTATGTGGCCTTCAGCCTTGAGGACCATTCTAATTCTAATCCAACTATCAAATCCATCACAAAGACCAACCTTAATTTCAACACTTCCAGGACAACAATTGATGTTATGGTCATCCCAGAGCGAACAGCTACTTTGCGAGGAGCTTTACAGTTCAGGAAGGCTCCAGGACAGGCTTGTCCAATCCATGGCCTGCGAGCCATATTCCCCTCTATGTGGCCTGCAGAGCAATTGCCGAAAATGGGTCAATGATTTCGGGTCATGATTGAGCTTATCAGCAGCAAATATGGGAGAGAAACAGGCTGTGATTGGAGGAGCAGTGAACACCAGCAACTGCGAGTATGTGAAGTTAGAGCAACCTGGACTGTGCGGGGCTCCAATTGTCGTGCTTTCCCATGGCTTCTGGCCGCTCTCCCTTGCTGTCACCTGACTCCCAATGCTTTGGCCTGGTCCAGCCCACAATGCCCCGGGTCCCAGCCAATGTTTCCCCCGGTTCCTGCCCATGCTCCCCAGGTTTTCAGTGCTCTTCTCGGCAGCCACCCGCGTACGGAACACCACAAGGGCTCAGGCCTCGCTCCAAGTCTCTCTCTCTGCACCTGGCACTTACCTCTCCACCACCCACCCCCAACCCCATCCCCCACTATTGAGTGAATGAGGGTAAGTAAGTGAACGTGAGGGAAGTTGAGTAAGTGAGTTTGGATGAATGAGTGAGCGAGTGTGAGGCTGGCTGAGTGAGTGAGTGTGAGGCTGGCTGAGTGAGTGAGCGAGTGTGAGGCTGGCTGAGTGAGCGAGTGTGAGGCTGGCTGAGTGAGTGAGCGAGTGTGAGGCTAGCTGAGTGAGTGAGCGCATGTGAGGTTGGCTGAGTGAGCGAACGAGTGCGAGGTTGGCTGAGTGAGTGAGTGAGTACGAGGTTGGCTGAGTGAGTGAGCGAGTGCGAGGCTGGCTGAGTGAGCGAGTATGAGGCTGGCTGAGTGAGTAAGTGAGTGTGAGGTTGGCTGAGTGAGCGAGCGAGTGCGAGGCTGGCTGAGTGAGCGAGTACGAGGCTGGCTGAGTGAGTGAGCGAGTGTGAGGTTGGCTGAGTGAGTGAGCGAATGCGAGGTTGGCTGAGTGAGCGAGTGAGTGCGAGGTTGGCTGAGTGAGCGAGCGAGTACGAGGTTGATTGAGTGAGTGAGCGAGTGTGAGGCTGGCTGAGTGAGTGAGCGAGTGCGAGGTTGGCTGAGTGAGCGAGCGAGTGCGAGGTTGGCTGAGTGAGCGAGTGCGAGGTTGGCTGAGTGAGTGAGCGAGTGCGAGGTTGGCTGAGTGAGCGAGTGAGTGCGAGGTTGGCTGAGTGAGTGAGCGAGTACGAGGCTGGCTGAGTGAGCAATATGAGGCTGGCTGAGTGAGTGAGTGAGTGCGAGGTTGGCTGAGTGAGCGAGCGAGTATGAGGTTGGCTGAGTGAGTGAGCGAGTGTGAGGTTGGCTGAGTGAGCGAGTGCGAGGTTGGCTGAGTGAGCAAGCGAGTGCGAGGCTGGCTGAGTAAGCAAGTGAGTACGAGGCTGGCTGAGTGAGTGAGCGAGTGTGAGCTTGGCTGAGTGAGTGAGCGAGTGCGAGGTTGGCTGAGTGAGCGAGCGAGTGCGAGGTTGGCTGAGTGAGCAAGTGAGTACGAGGCTGGCTGAGTGAGTGATTGTGTGCGAGGCTGGCTGAGTAAGTGAGCGACTGCACTAAGTGTGGTAGTGGGTGGGAAAAATTATGCTTTATTCGCTGGCTGCAATGGCAGATTTTCACGTCATATCGTCCCAAACCCGCCACGTTACTAATGTATTCCCGGGATACATGCCATTCTCATGGGGGTCGAGTGCCAATTCGTCTGCCACGCCATCACCTCACCTCTTCATCACGTCAGGAACCACATTTAAGGTACAGCCATACTCAGTGCTTTCAGCTCAGGACTGCAGCAAAGAAGACATGGCCCCGAAAGGCATTCTTTGGATGCCGTGGAGGTCCACTGTGATGTCCTCTACCCCCTTTCTGACCACAGGAGGGGCAGCTACATTACCACTCTGGCTTGGTAGATGATGGCAGTAGTCATCAGTGCCAATGCTGCACAAAAGACGTTGGCCATCCAATGCAGGTAGAGGATAAATTATCTCATCCGTGCAGCCAGGGTATGGCAAGCACCTCATCACTCCAAACTCACACAGTCAAGCCCATCACACATTCACAGGCATCTCACTCACTGCCAACTCAAGGGACATCACCACCCATTCTCACACACATACCCTCACATGTCCATCTGACCTCATCTCCTCTGGAGATTGCCTCCTCTGCCCTCACCATCTTGAGGCCACTTGCACAGATCAACATGTGCCCCCACACACACCGTGGGTTACCTTCCTTCCCCAGTACAGCCCTTATCTTGCAGCCTCTTCCCTTGCCTGAGGCCACTTCTCTGTCTTCGCCAAGCAAACCCTAACCCTGCAACCATGTGGCTGATCTGGTAGGTAAAGACCTTCCCTGAGCCCCCCTAAGAGTGATGTGATGCTGTCTGTGAAGCCTGGCACTGGTGACTGCGAGTGCTGACCGAAGCAAGATAGGCAAACAAACATTGAATTTCTGAATGAAGTGCAGCCCATCAAGTGCTCGCCTTATATACGCTGTTGTGAAACATGCCGGCGTGTTTTCCTATTGACCTGGTGGAAGATCCAGCGCAGGGGGATGAATCCAGTGGGCTGGCCCTATAATGATATGCTGATCTATTACAATGAGGGTCCCGATGTCCGATGGTGGGGAATGTGGCCTGCCATTGGCAGGTGGAGCAAGCCGTCGTAAACTAGCCACTGAACATGCCCAATACCAGCGGGCAGAAAATCCCGGCCAGAGGTGTGTGTGTGTGTATATGTGTGCGTGAGAGAGAGGGGGTTGTGGGTGTGTGAGAGAGAGGGAGGGAAAGAGAGAGAGAGGGAGGACTGTATGTGTGTGTGTATTAGGGAGAGAGAGGAGGGAGTGTGTGTGTGTGAGAGGGGGAAGACTGTGTGTGTGTACATGTGTGTGTAAATGAGAGAGAGAGATAGGATAGAATTTTGCCCCCGTCCGGTGGGTTGTGTGAGGGTGGGCGCAGACCTGATCAGCGCCCCCGATTGGCTGCGCACCGCCATTTTATGTGGACGAGCCAATTAAGGCCCGCCCAGCATGACGCGCGCCTGGAAACGCTATGTGCAGGTTGGGGGGGAGGGGGGTTTCCCTGCATCTGGAGGTGCCTTGGGGAGATTAGTTTTAAGTTTTAACAGTTTAATAAAGTGTTGTAAAAATTTTTATGAGTCGCCCACCGAACTGAAAATCTAAATGACGCACGGTGACATGGAGACGCACGCCTGATGTCACCCTGCGTTATTTTACACCTCGGCGAGCGGGCCTGCACCCCGCCCCTCACCGAGCAGAAGATTCAGCCCATAGAGAGAGAGGGGCGTGTATGTGTGTGTGTGTGTGTGTGTGAGTGAGTGTGTGTAGGTATCTGGCAGGGACGGGGGAGTGTGCGAATGAGAGAGAGGCAGGTAGCGTGTGTGTGTGTGATTGTGTGTGTATGTACCTGGCAGGGACGGGGGAGTGTGCGTGTGAGAGACAGAGGCAAGTAATGTGTGTGTGTGTGTGTGTGTGTGTGTTTGTGAGAGAGAGAGAGAGAGAGCGTTGGAGGCTTCCCCACGGCTGTGTTACACATTCCTTTTAGTTCCTACATGACCCACCAACATAGCCTTTCATTCCTCTTCATATATGTTGCTCATTCTTTAATCTGTAAATTCCATTGTTTTATGTCTGTGGAACTTTACTTTTCCCATAACATAAAAATCTTTCATGTTGCCAATGTGGTCAGTAACTTTTGGGAAAAATAAACTTAATAATCTTTCCATATTTATCTTGTTAGTTGTAAACATCCTAACGTCCCTTTGAAACCTGAGCAACTTCCTCACTTATCTAAAAATGCAAATTTCCTTCACAACATGCTAACACCTCATCCATGTTAATCATTAACATTTCAAATGCCTTTTACCAGAATTGTAGCCAGTCTGACTCTAATTTAATTAAATCACTCACACCCATAAATCTACTTTACAATAAACTACAATAATATTATATAAAATAATATAGCTTTGTGACAGGGGGGATTGTATATGTGTTGTCTGTGTGTGTGTGTGTGCGCGCATGTGCATATGTGTTTGAGAGAGGGGGGAGTGTGTATGTGAGAGAGAGAGGGCTGTGTCTGTGTATTAGGAGAGGAGGGAACACGTGCATGTGGTGGGGGAGTGTGTGCGTGTGTGTGTGCATGTGCGTGAGACAGAGAGCGAGGGGTGTTTGTGTGTGTGTGAAGGAGAGAAAGGAGTGTGAGGAGGGGAGTGTGTACGTGAGAGAGAGAGAAGGGGGGTGTGTCTTTGTGGGAGAGAGAGGGGGTAGTGTGTGTGTGTGTGCGTGTGAGAGACACGAATGGTCATCTTTATTTATTACTCATTTTTTAAAATTATGAATTTATTGTTGTGATATATTTTGCTCAGCAAGTTGTTCATTTTCATACACCAGCAGTTTTTTGAAATTCACGTTTAGTGTGTCAAACCTTGTCTTCCAAAATTTGCTCATTGGCCCCCTGAGTGTGAGAAAATTTGAAATGTGGCCTCCCCCATGCAAAAAGATTGGACAAGCCTGTCCAAAGAGAAATCCCCAGACTGTGCTGAGCTAGTTGATTTCAGCAAGGAGGATGGCAGGGGCACTAGAATTAACAGGTTTATTGGCTGTGCATCAGTGGGTGACTGAAGCCCACGGTAAATTGCCAGGAGTCATTAATATCACAAGACAAGATGAAAGAAAAGGGACTTGCATTTACTTAGCACTTTTCAAGACCTTTGCCCTAAAGTGTTTTACAGGCAATGAAGGACCTTTAGCATAGTCGTTATTACAACACAATAAACTCAGCAACCAACTTGTGCCAGCAAAGACCAACAAATAGCAAGTAAATAAATAAAAAACAAAAACAGAATTACCTGGAAAAACTCAGCAGGTCTGGCAGCATCGGTGGAGAAGAAAAGAGTTGACATTTCGAGTCCTTATGACCCTTCGACAGAACTAGGCGAATCCCAGGAAGGGGTGAAATATAAATAAGATGGTCTGTTTTAGTTTTGATGGTTGAGGGCTAAAGATTGATCATGACGCCAGGAGAATGCTCTTGTTCTTCCTTGAATAGTGTTGCAGAATCTATTGCACCCACCTGGGAGAGCACATAGGGCCTTGATATAATGTCTCATCCAACAGATGGTGACCACATTTTGCAGTCAGTGACAAAGCAACAGTACTTGCTGTTGACCTCAAGGAAAGCTGGCCACAAAAAAAATTAGCAAGTTCTATGCCATGGAGCTCCTTTCCTGGATGATATTTCAAATCTCACACCCATCGTGCAGCAGTGCCAGCAAGTTAGTTAAGCAGCCACCCACATTGAAGTATTCATACAGACAGAAAAAAAGGAAGTTAAAATCACCTTATCCTTCAATTTTAATTTAAAATTCCTGATAGTGAAATAAAGGATTGATTTGATTAAGATAGAAGCTAAAATATCATATAACAAACTCTAAAAACATATTGGGCAGGATTTTTCGCTAAGTGAGCAGGCGCATGCCCAACCCGCTTGAGCGTAAAATGATGCGCGATGATGTCGGGCGTGCACCCCAACATTATCACATACCTGCACAATATTTCAGTTGGGGGACGCACGCAGGAATCAGCAGTGTGCTTGCCGACAATTAAAAAGGCCTATAAAGGCTATTAAAAATGTAATTGATTTAAATTTCTCACATCCCATCTAACCTTACGGTTGTCGGGCAGGCGAAAAGACCAAGCGGCCTTTGCATTTTTTGCAAAACCTCATCCACAGGCAGGATGTGGTTTCAATCCATCATTAAAAAAACATTTCATCCTAATTTCTAACATATCCCTGCACACGTGGCAGAGTCATTTTTTTAATGTTTCAAAAATCTTTATTATTAATTTCAAAAACACTTCATCTCCCTGAGGTAGCTCTGTGCCTCAGGGAGCTTTTCCAGTGTGCACCCGTGCACATGTGCGAACTTGTGCTCTCGCTCTCCTTCTCCCCCTCCCCCACCCAAACACAGGCAGTGCTTAGCGCTGAAGCAAGCGTTTTATGCTGGGCAGGCCTTAATTGACCCATTGACATGAAATCGCGCTCCGGCCTCGATTGTGGGCGTTGTTCGGCTTCCTGACCTCTCCCGGCCGCCCCTGCTGAGCCCACTTAATGAGGGAAAACTCCTGGCAATTATTTTAAAGATATGGAATTCCCTGTCAGAAGTATTTAATTTAAATAAATAAAATAACTTAAAATAAATAGTTTATTTATTTTACTATTTCCCCGTAATTAAGAAAGGATATACTGGCATTGGAGACAGTGCAAAAAAGATTCACTAGACTGATGCCTGGGACAAATGGGCTGACTTATCAAGAATGTCTAGACAGGTTAGGCCTTTATTCATTGGAGTTTAGAAGAATGAGGGGTGGTCTTATTGAAACATACAAGATTCTGAGGGGGCTTGACAGGACAGATGTTGAGAAGTTGTTTCCACTAGTGGGGGAATCTCGAACTAGAGGACATAGTTACAGAATAAGGGGACACTCACTTAAAACTGAGATATGAAGAAATTTCTTCTCTCAGAGGGTAATAAATTTTGGAATTCTCTACCCTAGAGAGTTGTGGAGGCTAGTTCACTGAAAGTATTTAAAAAGATAGATAGATTATTGAAATATCGGGGAGTTGAGAGCTATGAGGAGCTGGTACGAAAGAGGAGTTGAGGCCTGGGGCAGATCAACCATGATCTCATTGAATAGCGGGGCAGGCTTGGGGGGCTGAGTAGCCTAATTCTGCTCCTATTCCTTATGTTCTTATGTTTTTATAAGAAATTTGCCATTCAACAAATATAAAATTAATCTTCCAGGGCCAATAAAAATATTTAGCAGCAATGACAAAGTAGTACTGTTAAGAACCCAGTTTCATCCCTTTCGACAAGGTGTACCTATCTCAAGGGTTTTTACAGGGAGACGAACAGTGTAAAAAAGGACAGTTTTTGTCAATTCGCTGATTGCTTAGACATTGTTCTTTGGTGGTCCTCAACAGTGTACTTTCTGGGGAGTGTTGAATCACTGTCAGCAACTTTTAGATTTCCACATTATTCTACGTATTTGTGGTTCCTGATGTTGCTGTCAGTTTCAGTGCAGTGATGGAAAATGTTAACAGTTTTACCACGATTACCAGCTCAAAATCTGGACTGATACCTCTCATAATGCAATACGATCTCATTTTTGTGATGAGCTCTGGGTTGACATTTGTAATATAGGCTTGCTGGCAGCTTGAACAACAAATCCATAAATATCGCTGTTCAAAAGACAAATGTCAAAGTTTTTCACCTTGCACTCATTAGCACATTTGCAAGAATGCCAAATGTAAAGGGAACAATTTATACTTCATGAGAAGAGAGTGCTGATTGATTGGCAAGTGGACTCTGATTGGTAGAGGCGCTGCCATGGAGCGTGCATCAGTTAACTGATGGGTGACAATTAACTGGCAAGCTTTGTTTAAGTTCAAACCAGGCAGCTTGACTCTGATTGGTCTAGGGAATGAACCAGAGAATGTCTGTCACCTATTTTGTTCAGTTGAAGCAGGCACAATGTGTGTACATGTTCTTTCTGTCTGCAAAGAACAGGGTCCTATGTTATTTTTTTATTCATTCATGGGCATCGCTGGCTAGGCTAGCATTTGTTGCCCATCCCTACTTGCCCTTGTTCAGAGGGCATTTATGAGTCAACCACATTGCTTTTGGTCTGGAGTCACATATAGGTCTGACCAGGTAAGGACAGCCGATTACCTTCCCTAAAGGACATTAGTGAACCAGATGTGTTTTTATGACAATCAGCAATGGTTTCATGGTCATCATCAGACTTCTAATTCCAGATATTTATTGATTCAGACTTCATCATCTGCAATGGCCAGATTCAAACCCAAGTCCCCAGAGCATTACCCTGGGTCGCTGGAATATTAGTCCAGTGACAATACCACTATGCCAGCACCTCCCCAAAATATGTATTAACATATATAGCTTTTAGCACATGTAAGTTTGCCACACTGTGAGCCCGATGATAATCCTAAATTGGTCTTCAGCATAATCCTTAGCACACACAGAATTGTTTGGCAAAGGTTGCCCAATTGCAGAATCACATCTAATGTTAGACACTGTGTTTTGACTTTTCAAGCACGGGCTGTTTGGGTGCAATCGTCATGTGTTTGACATGTGTCGTTATTAGTGATACTCAAGTTCTGTACTACCAAATGACTATTTATATCCATAAATGGTTGTACGTATCACAAATCTGTGTATTCTTTAAGACTATTATTCTGATAGCGTTCCCTTTCAAAAATCAGTGATCATTGGACCTAGTTAACTTATATATTTGGATGTACATCTAATAACAATCTAATGTTCTTGCTCATGGCTTTTGAAATTACGCAGAAAGGAGACAATAAAGTGTATTCTTATGATCGTAGCCAGAGCAATGTGGGTCGTTATAGTTGGATCAAAGCTGGGTCATGGATGTAGTAAACAAGTTGGGTATAAATACAGGTGGCATAGCCATGGTTGGTAAGAACAAATCCAAGACTACTGTATTTACTTTCTCTAGATTCCTGTATTTGGATGCACTGCTAGTTAAAGTGCTTAATTATTTGATGTCCAATACCATAAGATTTCTATTTGAACCTGCGACCTTGTGACTCAGAAATATGAGTATTACTATTGAACCAAGACTGACAACTGAAAAGCAAAAAGCAATTCCTCTGTGAAGGAATATTTCTCAGTGAGGTGGAACAGCAAAAAACGCTCACACAATGCAAGATAGGAAACACACATCCTTTGGCATGGAAATAAAATGTTATCTGTCATGTTTTTATAATTATATAATGCCTTAGGCTTATTTACTGTACAAGATACAAGGCACCAATTGCTTATAAGGGATTGGGTAGATACGTTTTGGGTTCATTCATTAAGACTAGCACATGAGAACAGTTATGCATTGGTATAAAGCTTGAAGACATCAAAGCTGTGTGTGCGCTCTGCTCAAAGCAAAGGTGAAATTAAGACTGGTTCACATGATACATTTAACTTCTAGTGGTGCCATGCTGATATCCCTTAAATGCATATTACAACATTACCTATAACAGAGAGCAATTGTAAAGTAAGGATCACCATTGTCAAGAAAAATTAATAAGTTTGTGAAAACACGCCAAAGGTACCAACCTTGGCTCAGCGATGGTGTTCTTGCCTCTGAGTCATAATGTCAGTATTTCAAGCCCCAATCCCAGGACTTGATCACATAATCTAGGCTAGCACTTCACTGCAATATTGAGGGAGTGCGGCACTGTTTGCGGTGCTGCTTTTTGGATGAGATGTTAAAGGGAGTCTATCCTTTATCTCTACTTTTCTGCAGTGTCCTGGACAATATGTTGATGGAATATATGTAAATTGACTGTCACATGTGGCTGCATTACAAAATGATTGCACCTCATTATTGGCCATGTAGCATTTTATGATGGCGTGTAAAATGAAAAGTGCTATTTGAGTACAAATTACTGTTCTTTAAAACTGCCCAAGACTGTAGCAAATTAACTGTTGATTAAAAAGATTGCAAGAGTTAAATAACAGCAACATGAAACTTAATTGCACTATGCTGTAAGGTATTGAGGAAAAAATTCTAAAGCCCAAAAAGATAATTTCCAACTACTCAACCTCCAAGGTAATGTCAACAACAAATTAGCATCATAGTTTTCTGCTGAGTTTAATAATTGATATAAATAATGCATGCTGTCAACTAAAAATAAATATTTACATATAAATGTCCATAAAATTCTCTGCAATATGCTTGTTAATAATGTATTGTAAATCACTTGGTATTATGTCAATGTTTATAATTGTTTCTGTGCCTGAAGTGCAATAATTAAGAATTGACTCTGGTTTATGCAAGTCTTAATGGAAAAGCATCTCCAATTCAAGCATTATCCATAAACCAACATTAAACATCTCTGAAGTCTACAGGATTCACTGAGCCATTCCAATAGTTTATGAACATTTGTGAAGGAAGGGCTACATTTAGAAAAGTTGACACCACAACAGTGATTAATCACAGCCTAAAAAGCCACTGGATTTGATGAGTGTTAACCAGCAGGAGGGCATGGGACCTGTGTCTGATCTTTTATAGGGTCTTCTTTGTATTGTACCCAACAGACTGTATTGTGAAGGTCAAGAAGAAAGGTGCTCACTTGTCATTAACTCAAGTGCTCACCCAGAAAACATTCAAAGAGACCACAAACCTCCTTCATGCAGTAGTGTGAAATTACTACACTATTGTACACACGCAATACATTATGACATGACCGTACTGAAAGCTACTGCATAATTTGACAGTTTGAGGACCATGTTGACTTGCCAATTAATATGTTCTACATGCTGATGCAAAACCAGCAAAGCTCCATCCTGCAGCTCAGGGATTGGCAAGCTACAGCTGTCCCAAAATCTCTTATCTCTTCTGTGGCAGATTTTTCTCCCTGTTTAACATATAAGATTGGAAGTTGCAACTTACTGCATCTTCAATGTCTGAAGTGTAGATTGCAGAGTTTCTTGACTATTCTTCAACATGTTGCTTTCTGACTCTACAAGCCCTCTGGCTTGACCATGAAAAATGTACCATTTGAACCAATCAATTATTCGTTGTGCCAACAACCTAGCATGCGCCCATTTTCTGCCATCAGTATAATACAGAAAAACAGTGCAATATAAACAGGTTAATGGGAATGTTCCAATGGGAACAGTTTTTTCCAATCTACTCTGTCTAGACTCACATGATTTTCAACACTGCTATCAAATGTCCTCTCAAACTTCCTTTCTCAAAGGAAAACAGACCTAACTTCACCATGTAACTTTTCAAAATTCATTCATGGGATCTGTGAGTCAGTGGCTAGGTCAGTATTTATTGCCCATCTCTATTACCCTTGAGAACATGGTGGTAAGCTGCCTTCTTGAACTGCTACAGTCCATGTGGAGTAGGTAGTTCTGGGATTTTGACCCAGTGACAGTGAAGGAACAGCAACATATTTCCAGGACAGCATGGTGTGTGGCTTGGAGGGGAACTCCCAGGCGATGGTGTACATTATGTGCCTGCTGTCCTTGATCTTCCAGGTGGACGGGGTTGCAGATTTGGAAGGAGCTGTTGAAGGAGCCTTGGTGAGTCCTGCAGTACAGCTTGTAGATGGTACACACTGCTGCTACTATGCACTGGTGGTGGAGGCAGTGAATGTTTGTGGATGGGGTATCAATCAAGTGGGCTGCTTTGTTGGAGTTTGATGGTGTCAAGCTCCTTCAGTGTTGTTGGAGCTGCACTTATCCAGGCAAGTGGGGAGTATTCCATCACACTCCTGACTTGTGCCTTGTAGATGGTGGACGGGCTTTGGGGAGTCAGGAGGTGAGTTACTGACCGCAGGATTCTTAGCCTCTGACCTGCTCTTGTAGCCACAGTCTCCCTATGGCTAGTCCAGTTCAGTTTCTGGTAAATAGTAATCCCCCTGGGTGTTGATAGTGGAGGAATACGATGGTAATACCATTGAATGTCAAGGGCAAGGTTAGATTCTCTCTTGTTGGAGATGGTCATTGCCTGGCACATGTGTTGGATGAATGTTACTTGCCACTTGTCAGCCCAAGCCTGGATTTTGTACAGGTCTTGCTGCATTTGGACATGGACCGCTTCAGTATCCGAGGAGTCATGAATGGTGCTAAACATTGTGTAAACACTCCACTTCTAACACTCCAATGGAAGGAATGTCTCTCACCCCGGAAACGTTCTTGTAGGTCAGAATTTTATGCTCCCCACCAGCAGGTTTTTAGATGGGAGGGCGGGTGCGTGAAATTGAAGGGACAGGATTCCCTCCAGATTCCCTGCAACCCTGACAATACAGTGATTTTATGCTGGGCGGGCAAAGCCTCAGATAGGAAGCCCGCCGTTACCCCAGTTGAGGCCGTTAAGTTGCCAACTTAAGGGCCGTTTCCCATCCAGTCTCAATTTTTAGGCTGGTGAGAGGATTGAACTAGCGTGCAGGAAGCCATACAAAGAACGGGTCTAGATTTTGGGCAGGAAGGAGGCTGGCTTCTCCATCAAAAGCCCCCTTCTAAAGTTGGGCGGCCCCCCCCAACTCTCGCCTTTAAGGTCTGATGGCCTCCAGACATCCCTCCCCACCCCCAGCCTCTTCTCCGAAACCCTGGTCGCCACCTTTATGCCCCCTCAGGCCTGCCCTACCCTCCCCATGCCAAGAACGCCTTGAACTTACCTGGGCCTCCAGTGCCCGATCTTGGGCTCCAACATCCTCCTGCATTTCTTCTTCTGTCCACTGCAGCGCTGTCACTGCATGGACTGGAGAGCTACCGGCCAATCTGATTGGCCGGCAGCTTTTTAAAGCAGGTCTTCCTCCTGAATGAAGGGCAGAAGTTCTTCCTGCAGCCACTTAATGCTCATTCGAACAGGCTGCAGGGCATTCGGATTTGGCGGGGATGACGGTAAGTGAGACCCCACTATCAGAAAAATTCAGCCCATAAACAGGACTCTTTTCAATGCCTTCACATCACACCTACTCCAGTTAAGTCAAACCAGTGTTTTATAAAGGTTCACCATAACTTCCTTGCTTTTATTTTCCGCCTTTGTTCATAAAGACCAGGACCCAATATGCCTTTTTAACCACTTTCATAACCTATCTTGCCACCTTCACCAATTTGTGCACAAGCAGACCCAGATCCCTCTGCTCCTGCGCCCCCTGGATTATACACCAACAGGTCAAAACACTGATTGCTACTGGTTCCACGTTAAATAATATAAAATAAGCCCTCCCCACAATTGTTTCGGTGGGAGTGTGCAGATTGGCCTAAAGGACAATTTGCGTATGCTGCTGATACAATGCCTCTTGTCCCTTTCCTTCTAGCTGCTAGAGTTCAAAAACCTGGATCAAAAATCCATTAAATCATATAAAGGCTTTAAAATTGCTGATATTTGAGAGTGAGCTTACATTTTGGTCTAAATTAAGGTTCAGTTGATGATTATCAGCATACTGTACACACATTATTGTTATGACAGTTTTACTATATTTCTACACCTAATTTTAGTTTGTTGCACAAAGACTATTGTTTTGAAAGAAGAAAAGTGTTGACCTTGACTGATGAAAGAACTATTTATGGATTAGTGCTGGCAGCCTGCTAACACGTGCATTCCCACAAGACACAGGAAGCTGGTGTCAGAAAATGAGGCTTCACATCATTCTTCAAAAGCAGATGAGCATCTGGCATCACATTGTGTGTTAGTGCTGTGCTGAGTATCCTTTCTGTTTATCAGTGGATGGTTTAAAAAAAATCCAGAAAGCAGGCCATGCCAACAAATATGGAACGGTCTGTCAGACACTGTGCATTATAGTTGTATACAGCATATTTATATTGTTCTATGTCAACTAAATTATGTGAGATCAGAAAATAAAACAAGAAATATATATTACTGCCAATCTGAAATTATAGCAAAACATTCTGACAATGGGTCCTCAGCATCTGAAAAGCAAGGCTGCAGCCAAAACACTTTTTTCAGACACTGACAGTTCTGTCTATTCCTAACATTTCCTTTTGTATTTTACAAGTGTTAGTGAAAAGTGTAACTTGACCCATCTTCTTTAATATATGCTGCTGTTCTGGATTTAGGCAATTGCAGCGAGGGACAAAAACATTAAAGATTAAGGAGTCATTTTGACACCATTGTGAATGCAAATGTCAATTAGAAAAGGGAATTGATACAGTCAGTAAATTCTCAAATGAACTCTTCAATTTGCAGAAAATTTACCTGTCTCTCGAGAAACTGGTTTTGTTTTGTGCTCATGTACTATAGCACAATAATCAACGTTAATATTATGTTAATAAAATTATTGCAGCAAGAAAAATAGCTCTACTATGTTAACTAATCATAAATTATTAAAACAAGTACCTAAAATATTTTAAATAAAAATGTAAAATTTATGTTTACTCTATTGTTCCATTCTTGCCTTAAACTGTGTAATTTACCTTCCCTCTCCTACCTACCTGTTCCCAACATCTGTTTTGGACAACTTAAAAGGCTAGTTTTGTAACTGATAAAATGGCTGGAATTTTCTGCCCCTACTGGTGACGGAGTTCATAGCGGGTGGGGACGGAGAATATGGCAGGATGAAAAAAACTAGGTTCCTGACAGTGGGAAATGATGGCAGGACCTTGCAGTCCTGACCACCATGGCAGGACAATGAAGGTCACCATTCCAGCCGAATGCCGTTAGGAACCCGTTTAGCGTATAATTAATAGAACTTAAACGAGTGTCTGACTTGAATTCTCCCCATGCCCGCCCCCCCAAGCATATCATCCATCAGTTTGTTAACTGCAACTGTTTCTTTAATTCGGAGCCTATTTCTTTGTTCCCGTCTTTTAACTTACTTAACGGGACCTATTCCTGTCGCTGTGCCTGTGACATTTCTGGGTGATTCCCCAGAAACTGATTGACTGTCTCAAAAAGAGTTGTTCACTGACCCTTGAACTAATCCAGGCTTTTGAGCTCTAGCAGCTAGAAGGAAAAGGACAAGAGGTATTGCATCAGCAGCATATGCAAATTGTCCTTTAGGCCAATCTGCACACCCCCACCCAAACAATTTGTGCCTTCAGTGTGGCTGGGTCAGCAACCCGCAGCTGTCTCCCTACCAGCGTGGACAGCATGGGGCTATGAGGCAGCACCCCAGCACCTTGCAAAGGGCTTTTATGCATGGGTAGCAAAGATTCTGGCCTTGCTATTGACGCCTACATCCCAGAACCCATTCAATAGAGCGAGTATAGGGAGTAGAGGCAGTGTGAATTAGGTGATCCATTTTCTTTCTGCACTGCAGGGCAGTCCCCCTCTGTACAGATGTGGCAGTGACCACCCTGGCAACCTCCTCCCAGGCAGGTGTGGTGAAACAGATGGGCATCCTCCTCCCACCCCTGGGAAAGAGGACATCCCTCCTGTCCTCCACAGCTTGCAGTAGAGTCTCCAGTAAGGTGTCACTGGAGCGTGGGGCTGGTGACGGCTGCTTCCTGGACGACATGTCTGTCTTGCAAAGTCCTTGTGTGATGCATAAATGAATGTCTGGGTCCCTTTTAAATATGGTTCCTGGATATGACGGTCAGGTATGCGACTTTCTGCCCGCCCCACGATTGAGTGTCAAAACCCCGGCTGCATAATTACTGAGCTCAACATTGCACAATTCGGTGAATTTACCTGCTGTGCTCTGCAGCAGGGGTCCCTCTGACTTCCAACCCCCGCCACGGAACTTAAGCCCAGAGCAGTAAATCCTGGCCATTAAAACTAAAAAGACAAAGGCAACTTTAGATGCAAAAAAACTTATCCAAATAAAATTGCCAATCAGTTCAGAGTCTGGCAGTGTACACCCAGTTAAGCCTGTCCAGGGCACTCAGAAGTTTAATAATTTAGGCTGCAGTTATTCTGGCATTTCTGTATAGCTGTGAAGTAGTTTTCACTTTGTAGTGCTGCAAAAGTAATGGTATGACATTGAAGTCACATTGGTGATCTGATTTCAATGAAGGCTCCAGCATTTGGGAACTTCAATCCAAATTCATTTGTAGGAGTTCAAGTGTCTAGCAGCACTTTGAAGAATCACTGGAACAGGGCACAAGGACAACAACTTGCATTTTTATAGCACATTTAATGTACTGATCACATCTCGCATGCTGATAATGCTACCTCATTGGCATTGTTGAGCAAACATTTCTTATTCAGTTTTAACATGCACTTTAGATGCATCCTCTCGTTCTGACACCCATCTGAATGCATCCACAGGATTGGATTGTTCGGCTGTTGAGTAATGCGTGTGTCCGATCAGAGGCTTGGGAATTGCCTTCAGAATTGCTGAGTATAGTCATTTGGTAAAACAGAACTTGAGTATTGCTGAAAAAAGGCATTTTGTCAAAGCTTTTTGTCTTGCACTCATCAGGACAATGGCTTCCCCTCACATTGGTATTTCTGATGAGTGCAAGGTGAAAAGCTTCAACAAAATGTCTTTTTTATATGGTCAATGGTCAATTGCTGAAAAATTAAAATAACTGGAGGTGGTGGCATAGTGGTATTGTCACTTGACTAGTAATCCAGAGATTCAGCATAATATCCTGGGGAAATGGGTTCGAATCCCACTACAGCAGAACTTGAAATTTGAATTAAAAGCCTAATGGTGACCATGAAACCATTGGCGTAAAAACCAATCTGGTTCACTAGTGCCCGTTCCTTATGTGGTCTGGCCTACATGTGACTCCACACCCACAGCAAAGTGGTCGACTCTGAAATGGTCTAGCAAGCCACTGAGTTCTCAAGGGTAATTAAGGATGGGCAATAAATGCTGACCTAGATAGTGCTGCCCTCATCTCATGAATGAATAAAACAAACTCTTGCAGATTAACCAGTCACAAACAGAAATGATAAATGTAATCTCAGGATCCCATTTCCTTACTTACATTTAAACAATAGAATTGGATGTGATTGCTTGTATGGCGTAATGACTTGATGTCATGGACAGGTGTCAATCAGAAACAGACGACCTTATTACAGAGAGCATTTCAGATGCTACATTCTTGAACTAGGTCCTCGACAAGAATGCCCCACCCACACGGATTACATGTGCTTAGGACTCATTTGTTGGAGCCTCTAAGAATGGTCATGTGACCACTGATAGATAGGCTAGACCTTCAGTTAGTACATTTCCTCCCCATTAAGTCTGTTTTTACAGCTTCTATGTTTTGCATATCCCACATCATACGCATATATACAACTCAGGTGATTAAAGATTAAGTCTCTGAGGTGGTTTCCTTATTCAGTTAGAGTGGTGTAGCTTTGCTACTTGAGGTTCTTCCACTGGATCGACATGATCAGAAACTGCTGCATCAGATACGTCATTAGGAAGTAGCTGGTCAGAATTTGGCAACTCTACAGAGACATCGGGCATGTCTATTCTAGGTCTATCTGTCCCCTCAGGAACTAATGGCTCGACATTAATCACAGACAGAATAGAAAGTTGTTGGAATGTCTCTCTATTCCTAAGATGGTTCACATGTTTTCTGACAATTTGGTCTTCCACTTTCACCTGGGAGGACAAAGGACCAGTTTCTGAGACAAGTGTTCCAGGAGCCCAACAAGGTCTGCCTCCAAATTCTGCATGAATACTGTATCTCCTACAGTGAATCTGTGAGTTTTGCTATGAATATCGTGATTCAATTTTTGATTACTCTGATTCTTCTATACCTTCCCCTCAGTTTGCAAACACCTGACTTAATCTTATATGTAGGCAGCGTTTCATCAATAATTCAGACGGCGTTAAACCCATAGTTGAATGAGGCATCATACGACAATTGAGAAAAAAATGGGAACGTCGAGTTTCTGGAGTATGTTCTGATAACCTCTTCATTCCAGATTTTGAAAGTTTGCACAGCTCTTTCAGCTAAACTATGTGATGAAGGAGGATATGGTGCTGTTTTAATAAGCCTGATTCCATTTAAAATAATGAATCTCTGAAATTCTGTTCTGGTAAAGGCTGTACTGTTATCAGAAACCATGGCTTCTGGTTTGTCATGTACACTAAAACTATGACGCAGCTTCTTGATAATTTTGCTCAATGTTGGTGATCTGACTTCATCCACATCCATCCATTTAGAATGCGTGCCCATGATCAATAAAAACATGGGGCAGAATTTTCCCCCTGTTGGGGGAAAGCTGAAGAGCGGGTGCGTGGAGACGCGCCTCTGAATGGCATCCCCAACTGGGGCCGCGCCGCCATTTTACATGGGTGGGCCAATTAAGGCCCGCCCAGTGTGATGTCAGCAGGGAAGTGCTATGTGCTCCCTGTGCAGGTGTGGGGGGGTGGGGGGGGGTGGTGCGGAATTCCCTAAACCCACGCATGCGCACGAAAGAGTGCACCCATCTCCCAGAGGCTAAGTGCTGCCTCAGGGAGATTGGCTGCGCACTGAAAAATATTAAAAATAGAAAAAAAATTCCCTGACATGTCTCCTCATATGACACTGTCACATGAGTTGGGACGTGTCCATAACTTTTAAAAACACTTTAATTAAATTTTTAAAAAGCTACTTTAAATCTCATCCCGCCTGTGGATGAGGGTTCATGCTTTTTCTCATGTCCACCAGGGCTCCCGGCCTTAAGGTTGGACGGGCAGGTCCAT
This sequence comes from Carcharodon carcharias, assembly GCF_017639515.1. Lineage (NCBI taxonomy): Eukaryota > Metazoa > Chordata > Chondrichthyes > Lamniformes > Lamnidae > Carcharodon > Carcharodon carcharias. The sequence continues at coordinate 106,826,643 of NC_054475.1, forward strand.
TAGTTAGTTTAATGACTTTGTCAATGGCCTCAATTGACAGGTCGGCGGGCACACTGCTAATTTTGCTGAGCACCCACCTACCTGAAAATTTAAATGGGGCGCAGTGATGTTGGGAGTTCCGCCCGATGTCACGGGCGTCATTTTACTCGTCAGTGAGTGGGCCACGCCCCCCGCTCACCGGCAGGAAAATCCTGGCCATGGTACCTAGGAACAATCCCACATAATCAATATGTAGTCTAACCCAAGGTCGACCAGGCCAAAAAGTGATCAAAAAAGGGATAAGAAGGGGGGATAGAAAAGACGAATAAAACAATGAATAAGTGAATGAAAATAAAAATGAATAAAAATAAAAAATAAGTGGATAAAAAATAAAAATGAATTTTGAAAAAAGGGATAAAAACAGGGGTGTAGATAGAGGAGAGAGTTCATGGTCTGTAGTTGTTGAACTCAATGTTAAGTCTGGAAGGATGTAAAGTGCCTAACCAGAAGATGAGGTGCTGTTCCTTCAGTTTGCATTGGGCTTTACTGGAATATTGTAGCAGGCCAGGGACGGACATGTGAGCATGAGACCAGGGTGGTGTGTTGAAATAGCAAGCAACAAGAAGGTCTGGGTCATGCTTGCAGTCAGACCAAAGGTGTTCCACCCAGTCTGTGTTTGATCTCCCCAAAGTAGAGGAGGCCATATTAGGAGCAGAGAATGCAATAGACCAAATTGAAGGAGGTGCAGTTGAAGTGCTGCTTCACCTGAAAGGAGCATTTAGGCCCTTGGGCAGTGAGGAGGGAGGAGATAAAGGGGCAAGTGTTGCACCTTCTGTGATTGCATGGGTAGGTGCTGTGGGAAGAGGATGAGGTGTTGGGGGTGTTGGAGGAGTGGACCAGGGTGTTCCAGAGGGAATGGTCCTTACGGAACCCTGACAGGGGGATGAGGGGAAGATGTGTTTGATCGTGGCATCATGCTGGAGTTGGCGGAAATGGCAGAGGATGATCCTTTTAATGCGGAGGCTAGTGGAGTGAGAAATGAGGACAAGGGGGATCCTGTTATGGTTCTGGGAAGGAGAGGAAGGTGCAAGGGCAGAGGTGCGGGAGGTGGGCTGGACATGGTTGAGGGCCCTATCAACCACAGTGGGTGGGAAATTTCAGTTAAGGAAGAAGGAAGATATGTCAGAAGCACTGTTTTGGAAATTGGCATCATCGGAACAGATGTGACAGAGGAGAAGGAAATGAGAGAATGGGATGGAGTCCTTACAGGAAACAAGGTGTGAGGAGCTGTAGTCGAGTTAACTACAGGATTTGGTGGGCTTGTAATGAATATTGGTGGACTGTCTATCACCAGAAATGAAGACAGAGAGGCCAAGGAAGGGGAGGGAAGTATTGGAGATAGACCATTTGAAGATGATAGAGTGGAAATTGGAAGAAAAATTGATAAATTTTTCCAGGTCCAGTTGAGAGCTTGAAGTGACACAGAAACAGTCATCGATGTACCGCAGAAAGAGTTTTGGGAGGGAGCCTGAGTAGGACTGGAAGAAGGAATGTTCCACATACCCCATAAAGAGACAGGCATAACTGGGGTCCATATGGGAACCCATAGCCACACCTTTTATTTGGAGGAAGAGAGACAAGTTAAAGGAGAAATTGTTCAGTGGGAGAACTAGTTCAACCAGACAGAGGAGAGTGGTGGTGGATGGAGATTGTTTGGGCCTCTGTTCAAGCAGACCATCCTGGTGGGGGATGGAGGTGTAGAGGGATGGGACGTCCAATCCAAGAAATTCAGTACAATCTCAACTACTTGTGGCACTGGAGCATGTACAATGTTATCTGGAAACGGGAGACGACTGAGTACGTCTACATTTGCAATATGCAAGCCAGGACAGTGCATAAAGGTATACTCATATGCAGATAGTATCGAAGCCCAGTGTTGAATTCTTGCTAATGCTATTGGTGGACTGGTTTTATCTTCACTGAATAAACCCATGAATGGTTTATGGTCTGACACAATGGTGAAATGTCATCCATGCAGTTACTGGTGGAATTTCTTCACTGCGAATATCACTGATAAACCTTCCTTTTCTAGTTGGAAGTAACCCTTCTCAGCTGCAGAGAGGGTTGTGGAGACATAGCCAATTGGCCTTTCTGATCCATTTTCTATTCTATGTGATAACACAGCTCCCAAGTCATAAGGAGGCACATCAATTCTATTGAAGGGTCATAGTGTACCAAAAAACATGATGAATGTAATAGCTTCTTAACTTTCACAAAGGCTTGTTCCTGTTCTGAATTCCATGACCAACGACGATTCTTTTTTAACAACAAGTATAATGGTGCTAACACTGTTGATAAGTTTGGCAAGAAATGGCTATAATCATTGATCCTGCCCAGAAAACACTTGAGCTTGGTTACACTGGACAGAGAGGGAGCATCTTTGATTGCCTTAACTTTCTCTACTACTGGATGCAAACCCATGGCATCCACCCAGTGACCCAGGTAAGAAACTTCTGGTGCTTGGAATGTACATTCCTCTTTCATTAATCGTACACCGGCTTCTAAGAATCATCTTAGCACCTCTTCCAGGTTGGCCAAGTATTCGGTTTCAGTTGACCCTGTGATCAGAGCATCATCTAGGTATACTACTACTTGAGGAAGTCAAGACTCTCCATTGTCCTTTGGAAGATTGCACATGCAGACGATAATCCAAAGAGTAGGCAAGTATATTCATACAGACCCTTGTGTGTGTTGATGGTTACATACCCTCTTGATGTACTACCCAGCTCTAGCTGTTGGTATGCATAGTTCATGTCCAGTTTGGTATAGGATTTGCCTCCAGCTAGCTTTGAATACAAGTTGCCTGAACTTGGGATATGATATCTATCTAGTTTGGCTGCCTTGTTCACGCTCAATTTGTAGTCCCCACAAATGCGTATAGTTTGGTTGGGTTTCACCACTGGGACTATGGGCGCTTCCCATTCCAAATATTGGACAGGTTGGATGATGCTCAGCTTTTCTAACTGGCACAATTCTGCAAACAACTTCGCCTTTAGAGCATAAGGCACAGGTCTGGCCATTAAAGAAATGGGGTGTCGCCTGAGAATCCACATATGTTTCTGCTTGCAAGCTTTTTAATTTCCCTAATTCATCACAAAATACACTGTTGTATTTCTTTAGCAGCTCAGGAACTTCTACTGTTCTCAAGTTAAATATTTCAGACCAGTTAAGCTTGATTTTTTGTAACCAGTCTCGGACCAGAAGACTGGGTCCTTTACTTGTCACTATGATCACGGGAAGCTGGGCTATCTCTTGCCTATTGGACACAGGTACTGTGGTGATGGCCTTTACCTGTATGGATTCTCCAGTGTATGTTTTCAGATGAGCCTTACTCACTCCAGATTCAGTGGCTGGATACCTTCATTTAGGTATTTAAATGTGTGCTTTCCCACCACTGTGGTTGAGCCCCTGTATCTACCTCCATTATTAGTGGCTTCCCATTCACTTGGATTGTGACAGTGATAGGTTTGGTTTTTACAGCTTTAACGTTGTACAGGGAATAGATATCAGTATCGGCAGCTTCAGGTTCTGTTGTATTATTCACTTCAATCATATTGGTTTGCTGCTTTATGGGCTGTTTCGATTTCACCCTGCATTACTTTATTATGTGACCTTTCTTATGGCGATAATGGCATTCTGCCTCCTTGAATCTGCACATGTCTGGTACGTGGTTACCCACACATCTATAAAAGATTAACCTTTGAGTCGCTGCTGAAATGTTTCTAAGTCCTTTTCATCTTTCTAGTAGTGGAGATTGCCTCTTGCTTCGATGTTGTGTCTCTGGTTTTTGTGCCACACCCAGCAGTAGGTTCCCGCTCCACATGATGAACAGTGCCATGTTGTATGTGTTGCAAAGCCTGCGAGACATTTGTAGCACTTTCCATAATGAGGGAGATTTCTAGGGTGTGCTTCAAATCAATGTCAACCTCTATGAATAAAAGCACTGAATAGTGTCATCCTGAACTTCACAGACTAATTGGTTCTGCATCATATCCTTGAATGTGTCTTTGAAATCGCAGTGTTCTGTCAACTGCTTCATCTTTGCTATATAGGTTGCGATGGACTCTCCCATGGCCCTAACTCTGGAATTAAACTTAAAAAGCTGCATTGTTACGGATGGCCTCAGCTAGAAATGCGAGGTCCACTAATTCATTAAAGGGCTTAGAATTGGGAGCATTCGGGGCCGTCAGCCTGTGGATGAGATTGTATGTCTTGCTACCACATACACTCAGAAGGATGGCTTTCTGCTTTTCCTCTTCGGTAATTTTGTTCACTATGAAATAAAAAGCAAGATGTTCTACACATTGGCTCCAGTCTTCCATAATTGCACCATAAGGATTGATTCTAAACAGTGACATGCCTGGTGAGTAGTCTTTTCTTTTTGCTTAAGATTTGATGTACTCACATTAATAAGGTGAGGTGCAGAGTTGGAGATATCCTCTCCTCATCATCATCAAGTGTAATGGCTCGACATACCTGACAGGTTTCAACCAGAAACAAATAACCCAGTCCCACCACTAGGAAAATGCCTGGCAATGGGGAACTGATCCAAAGCAGCTCCCTGCAATTTTACAGGTATGCCAGCCTGGCTCCCCAGGCCAGTAAAATCCTGACCTAAATTCAGTTTTAAGAAGCATCAGCATCCAGGATGTTAAATTAAACTAAAGTTTTAAACATCTGAGAAACAAATTAAATTACCTGCTATACCTATAAATAAAGCAAAAACCTCAGTTCTCACGGGAGCAAGTTATTAACTAAGCTATACTGTGATTTGAACCTGACAAAACATATCTTTTTACCTATCTTTGTCATTTACTGCACTGGGCATGGTAAAATATGCTTTGATTTATTGAAAAAAATGGAACTGTACAGACTGGTGCCATCTGCAGGACATGGTATACAAAGCGATTGAGGAGAAAAACAGTCACACTATTGTTTAAGAGATCAGAGCTTTGAAAATTTTAAAAACAACATCTCTCAACCTTTCCCTCTACCCACCCTCTTTAAAGTTTAATAAAGAGCCAGGAAAATTATTCATTGTGATACTAGTGTTCATGGCTTTTATAAAGCAATTGATTTTTCCAGGGTTCATTGACCAAAAACTGCCAATAGTATGTTATCAATATAATTCATTAATGGTTAGAGTTTTCATTGGTAGCTTAAAATGTGAATCAATTAAGGCCTCAAAACTTAAAGGAAATGGCGACCCGGGAAGAACTTTTAACCTAAAGTAACAGTTCCAGAAAAAATAAATCAGCAAGTAAAAGTCACTAATAAAATGCCTTTTTGGTCTCCCCTAATGTGAGTAACTTATTCAAAACAGGAAAATCCCAAATTCACTCTTTAGTCTATGATGTCTTAGTTCCGTCACTGTCTGTGGTATGGAACTACAATGGATCTCATCAAGTGGGATAGGGAAAAACAGTCAGTCGCTACATTCCTTTGCTGCTCAGAGACCCCTGCTGGAAGAGTGCTTGTACATCAGATGACAATGGAACAATGGACTGTGATGGCACTCATTGCCAGGGCTCACTCAGACGTGAATAGTCAGCACAGGGCTGACATACCACAGAGAGTGGGCCAAAGTGGAACTCAACCCTTCTCCCACCAAACCCCATCCCCCAACAATCTGCAACTTAAGAAGATGAAGGCAGAAAAAAATTGCAAAAGGTACAGATTGTTCCTTGACAGTTGAATCACTTTGGCTTCCTGATGTATAAAAAAACAATTAAAGGAGACTTGTGATCACTGTTTGGAATTTTGTCAATTCTCCCAATTGGCCACCATAGCTTCAGCATTTGCAGTCTCCTCTCACAGTTAGTTCCCGCAGTGAAAATTCAGTCTCCATCTCCTTGTTCCCCATTCGCCAAGCAGTGGGAACAAATTTTCACTATTTACGTGCAGTAAAGTCCCCAGGTTTCATTCACCCCCTTACTGGATGAAGGACTCGTGAATGCCCAAGTTTGCAGATGACACTAAGTTAAGAGGAACAGTAAGTTGTGCAAATTGCAGCAATAAGTTACAAAGGGAGGTGAGCAGACAAAATCTATTGCAGAGAGATTCCATGTGGAAAATATGAGACAATCCATTTCAGATGCAAGGCAGACAAATCAGAATATTTTTGTAATGGCAAGAAACTAGAAAATACAAAGTGATTTGAGTATTTGTGTACACAAAACACTGAAAGCTAGTGTCAGGTAAAAAAGCAATCAAAAAAGCTAACCGTATACTTGTCTCCTTGTCATGGGAAAAGAGGAGGAAATTATGCTTCAGTTCTAAGGGCCTTGGTCAGATCCCATTTGGGGTATGGCCTTCAATTCTGGGCACTACACCTCAGAGGTATATAGTAGCCTTGAAGCAGGGACAGCATAGACTTAGCAAAATGTTACCAGGGCTTTGTGTGTTCATTAATTTTTAAACATGTTTTCCTGAGTTTAGAAAACTGAGGGGTGATCTAATCGGGGTGTTTAAAATGATAAAATTATAAAAGGATTTGATAAAGTAAATTCAGATAAACTATTTCCTCTGATGGGGGGAAATAAAGAACAAGGGGACAATCTTAAAATTAAAGCGAGATCATTCGAGTGAAATCAGACAACACTATTTCACAGAAAGGGTCGTGGAAAATAGGTGCTTTCTCCCCTAAAGGTCTGTGGATGCTGGGTCAACTGAAATTTTCAAAATTGAATTGACAGATAAAATATCAAAGAATATGGATTAAAAGTGGATAAATAGATTTGAGGTACAGATTAACCATAATGAATGTGCTCAAGGGATTGAGTGGCCTACTTCTGATTCTCTCTCGTTCCTGTCCCCATTTACAATGTTGCTGCTGATGCTTCTCCCAGCCCTGTAAGAATTACTGCACACCAGGTCCAGCCCATTTCCCAGTCCCTTCCTGACCAAGCCCCAATATCTCTAACTCTTGGTTCCTCTCTCCACCTGCACAAGCCCCAATCTCCTGACGGCCATTTTCCACTCATGGTGTCTTTCCCCAAACCTTGAACGCCTGTCCCCAGGATCGCTTTCCTCTAACTACCCAGATTCTCAGCTGGTACCATTTCTGGTCTAATCCAAGACTAGCTTTCTGTGCCAACAGTGGTTGGAGGTTTCTCTGGGGCACAGTAGCAATTTGGACTTGAAGGGTGGGTGACCAGAGGCTGCCAACTGGCACCAAAGCAAGGCAGGCAAGTTACAGATGAGACAGCCTTCACTGTGGGAGCCAGAAGAGCTCCCCATTTCTTCCTGGCATCACAAAGGAGAGATTTCCACTTACTTGAGAAACACCTTCCCAAGCTATCTTCACCTGGTAGGAAAGGTACCACAGCTTCCCCATTTAAGCTCAGTTTAGGATGAAACCAGGATCCTTGCTTAATGCAGGTGCTTCAGTCACCTAACTACACCAAGCAGTTAAAATAATCACCAGTGGGTTTCCATTGGAGTGTAAGGCTGAACCCATCACTTTACAGGGCCCCTTTTCTGTTGGGCAGGATAGGTAAAACACCCCCATCACCCTGAAAAGACCCTTGTTTTGAAATCTAGTATAAAAGCAAAATACTGTGGAATGCTGGAAATCTGAAATAAAAACAAAAATTGCTGGAGAAACTCAGCAGGCCTGACAGCATCTGTGGAGAGAGAAACAGAGTTAATGTTTTGAGTCTATATGAATCTTCTTCAGAGCTAAAGAGGAGTAGAAATGTGATGGAATTTATACTGTTTAAGGGAGATGGATTAGGTGAAGCTGGAGAGAAGGCCAGCAATAAATGGAGGCTAAGGAGGGATTGACAAAGACGTCATGGACGCAAGACAACGGGAGTGTTAATGGTAGTGCTGAAGACTAAAATAGATGATGATTATGGCATAAAAGTAAGAAAGCAGAATATGTTAATGGAAGGACAAGGGTCAGCACTCTGAGAAACAACAACATAAAGCAAGTGACAGATGGCCCTCTTGGGGGTGGGATGGGGGAGGGGTTTGTGGTTGGAGGAAAAAGATAAAAAAAAAGGATAAAAAGGGGAATAATCAAGGGATGAAACAATGAACAAATGAATAAAAATAAACACCACCACCTTCAGCCCCCGTTTAAATCCCATTTTAAAAAATTACATTTTATTTTTGATTTAATTATTTTTATTTTTATTCACTTATGCATTGTTTTCCACAACCACCACCCATCCCCTCTCTCCACCCTCAAAATGGCCATCTGTCACTTGTTCTATGTTGTTCTTCCACAGAGTGCTGACCATTGTTAAGCTACTAACACATTCTGCTTTCTTACCATTATGCCACTATAAAATTCCCCTCCAAGCCACTCACCATCCTGACTTGGAAATATATCACCGTTCCTTCACTGTCGCTGGGTCAAAATCCTGGAACTCCCTTCCTAACAGCACTGTGGGTGTACCTACACCACATGGGCTGCACCGGTTCAAGAAGGCAGCTCACCACCACCTTCTCAAGGGCAATTGGGGATGGGCAATAAATGCTAGCCCAGCCAGCGAAGCCCACATCCTATGAATGAATTTAAAAAACAGCTATTTTAGTCTTCACCAGCATTATTAACACTCCCTTTGTCTTGTGTCCATGATCTCTTTGTCAATCTCTCCTTAGCCCCCACCTATCACTGACTTTTATCCTACTTTACCTGCTCCACCCTTAAACAGTATAAATTCCATCACATTTCTACTTCCCTTTAGCTCTGAAGAAAAGTCATACAGACTTGACGTGTTAACTCTGTTCCTGTCTCCACAGACACCGCCAGACCTGCTGTGTTTTTCCAGCATTTTCTGGTCTTATTTGAAATCTAGTAATTGTGCAGGAAACACAGTGGATCCTGTTTGCTAATTGATATAAGGCACTGGATTACCTTACACCATTATACAATTTACTTCAGCCTTGAAAATGAAGAACATCAGAACAGACCTTGTGGTAATTTTAACTTTGAGGTGGAATTTGGTCAGCTGGTAGGACTATAGACCTTGCACAAAATCAAAATATTGCAGATGCTGGAAATCTGAAAAAAGAACAAAACAAAATGCTAGAAATAATCAGCAGGTCAGGCAGCATCTGTGGAGTTATTGAATCAGATCAATGACCTTTCATCAGAACAGGGGTAAAGGCCTTGCTGGGAGTTTGAAGCCATTCTCAGGGTTGGGCCTCATATACTTACAAATTATGCCAGCGCTCCATAGTTGAGGTGTGCCAATTTGAGTACATCCTGCACAGAGCCAAGCCAGAAGAATAGTGTTAAGGGGGGGATATTGTTGTATGCCAGTGGGGAGTGGGGGTCTTGGTGCAGAAGGAATAAGAAAATTATTGTGGAACCAGAGAAACATTGTCTCACGAAAATCCTCCAAAATGACTTACATTTACCTTTTTAAAAGAGGCATGTAATAGCTAGGCATCTCCACTCCCTGGTACATCAAAATTACATTTATGTGTGTCATAGGACCCCGGTTAAAATATTTGAAGTAGCATCATGTCTTGGGATGTTTTACTATGTGGAAGGCACTACATAAATGCAAGCAGTCACCATGGTCTTCCTTTTGAATGGTCCAATGAAGATTCTGGCAGGCAGTTGGGAGGAGGAATGAGACCGTGATGCTTCACCCTAAGAGACCCACAAAATTGAGGGCACCATATTTAAAATGTAAAATATGAAACATATTTATTATGTAAATATGTACATTATCCAAATAAAACATATATAAAAATTAGACTGATGTAGTAATTCAACAGTCATATTAATACAATTAGATACTCATCTCCTTGAGTAGATAAAATAATGAAAGATCTAGTGAATTCTAAGGGCTAAACAATGCTGTTCTAGAAAATGTTATCATTTCTTTTAAAGCTGTATCCTAGCTGGCACTAAGACTTCTGATTGACCCCATCGAGGTGTTTTTGTCTTCAGAAACTCTCCAATCATACTTGACATTTTGTAACTGTCTTCAATTCAAACAAAATGCATTTTTTTTTGCATCTCTGGAGAGGGCATGGCCCATACACATTTTTAAAATATTATGCCACTCCAATTTAAAAATGACCCATCAGTCAACTGCTAACTAAGCCAATCACACATTTCACATACAGTTGAAAAATATTTACCAGATGTCATCAAACCCAATTTCAGGGAGTCTACAACAACAAATCTTGAAACGATGAATTGGGCTTGGCAGCTGCATGGTTTCTTTGTGGTGACTGTTAAACTTTGTCTTTAAATGCATAGGTTTACATGGAAGTTACAACACAGAAATAGGCCACTTGGCCCAATCACCCCAAGTCAGCATCTACCCTCCACCTAAGCAAGTCACTGAATCATACCTATTCACCCATTTCCCAAAACCCTTCAACCTCTTTCCCTTCATCCAGTCTTGAAGGGATAGCCAGCACCATAACAACACATACAAACAGATCATCTTTTGCAGATAAATATATTAAAACACTAAACAATGAAGAGAAAAAATAAAATGGAGCAACACCAGGCATACCTAAAAATGAGGTGTCAATCTGGTAACGCTAAACTGCAGGGCTACTTGCATGCCAAACAGAATCCGCAGCAAGCGATAGACAGAGATAAGTGATTCCACAACCAGTGGATAAGGTCTAAGCTTGCCATATTCATTCTTGAATGGAGTGGACAACTAAACAACTCACTGGAGGGGGAGGAGGCTCTACAAATACCCCATCCTCAATGATGGGGGAGCCCAGTACATCAGTGCAACAGATAAGGCTGAAGCACTTGCACCAATCTTCAGCAAGAAGCGCCGAGTGGATGATCCATCTCAGCCTCCTCTGGAAGTCCCCAGCATCACAGATGCCAGTCTTCAGCCAAATTGATTCACTCCCCATGATTTCAAGAAATGGTTGAAGGCACTGGATACTGCAAAGGCTGTGGGCCCTGACAATATTCGGCAATAAAACCATAGAACCATAGAAATGTTACAGCACAGAGGGAGGCCATTCAGCCCATCTTGTCCATGCCAGCTCGAGGACACCCAGTTACCCTTTCTAATCCCACCTTCCTGCACCCGGCCCACAGCCCTGCAGCTTACAGCACTTTAGGTGCAGATCCTGGTACTTTTTAAAAGAGTTTAGAGTTTCTGCCTCTACTGCCAACTTGGGCAGCAAATTCCAGACACCCACTACCCTCTGCTTAAAAAAGTTCTTCCTCATGTCCCCCCTACACCTTCTGCCACTTATCTTGAATCTATGTCCCCAGTTCTAGAATTCACCATCAAGGGAAACAATTTTATCCTGTCTACGCTATCTATTCCCCTCATAATTTTGTACATCTCAATCAAGTCACCTCTCAGCCGTCTTTGTTCTAAGGAAAATAACCCCAATCTATCCAATCTCTCCTCGTAGCTACTTTTTTCTAACCCTGGCAACATTCTTGTAAACCTCCTCTGCACTCTCTCCAGAGCTATTACGTCCTTCCTGTAATGTGGTGACTAGAACTGCACACAATACTCCAGTTGTGGCCTCACCAGTGTTTTATACAATTCCAACATTATATCCTTACTTTTATATTCTATACCTCAGCCAATGAAGGAGAGCATTCCATATGCCTTCTTTACAACCTTGTCTACTTGAACTGCTGCCTTCAGGGACCTGTGTACTTGTATGCCAAGATCTCTCATTTCATCTACCCCTCTTAGTATATTCCCATTTATTTTGTAATCCCTGTAACTGTTTGACCTCCCTAAATGTGTGACTTCACACTTCTCTATGTTAAAATCCGTCTGCCACTTTACCGCCCACTCCACCAACCCATCTATATTGTTTTTGGAGATTATGACTATCCTCTACATTATCCACTACTCGATCAATCTTTGTGTCATCTGCAAATTTCCCAATCGTGCCCCACATTCACATCCAAATCGTTAATATATAATACAAACAGCAAGGGTCCCAACACTAAGCCCTGTGGAACACTACTTGAGACAACTTTCTATTTGCTAGGGCATCCATCGACCATTACCCTTTGTTTCCTGATACAAAGCCAACCTTTTATCCAGTTTACCACATTACCCTGAATCCCATAAGCTTTTACTTTCCTGACCAATCAGCCATGTGGGACCTTGTCAAATGCCTTGCTAAAATCCATGTACACAACATCCACTGCACTACCTTCATCAACCCTTCATGTCACTTCCTCAAAGAATTCAATCAAATTTGTGAGGCAAGACCTTCCTTTAACAAATCCATGCTGACCATCCCTGACAAGTCCATGCCTTTCCACATGACAGTTAATCCTATCTCTCAGGATTGATTCTACTAATTTGCTCACCACTGATGTAAGACTAACTGGCCTATAATTGGCATTTTCTTTGATCCCTTTTGAAACAATGAAACTATGTTTGCATTTCTCCCATCCTCTGGTACCTCCCCTGTATCTAGTGAAGATTGGAAAATCATCCTCAGAGCATCTGCTATCTCCTCCCTCACTTCCTTCAGCAGCCTCAGAAACAATCCATCTGGCCCTAGTGACTTAGCAACTTTCAAAGATTTCAACCCTTCGAGTACTTCCTCTCTCTTTATGAATATCCCATCCAATATCTCGCAGTGTTCCTCCTGGACTACTATATCTAAATCCTCCCTTTCCTTTGTAAACGTGGAGACAATATATTTATTCAAAACCCTTCCCACAGCCTGTGCATCTACACACAAGTTTCCATCTTCATCTCTGATAGGTCCCACTTTTTCTTTAACTAACCTTTTAGCATTTACTTGCTAATCTTTTTTCATGCCCTCTCTTTGATTTCCTTATTTCCTTTCTTACTTTGTCTCTGCACTTCCTATATTCATCCAGGGTATCTGCAGTGCTTAGTTCTTTGTGCCTATCATACGCTTTCTTTAACTGTTTGATCTTTCCCTGTATTCCTCTAGACAACCAGGGATGCCTAGATTTGACAGTACCACTCTTATTTCTGTAGGGGACATGTCTACTTTGTCCAATGAGGATCTTGCTTTTTAGTGCTTCCCACTGGTTTTCCGCTGTTTTATCCTCTAGCAGTGCTGTCCAGTGCACCTCAGCCAAGTCCCTTCTCATTTCTGCAAAATTTGCCTTCCCCCAGTTCAAGACTTTTACTCCTGCCTTATCTCTGTCCTTTTCCATGGCAATGCTAAATCGAACTGAATTGTGATCACTGTCCCCGATATGGTCGCCAACTCTCACTTCACCCACTTGCCCTTCTTCGTTCCCCAAGACTAGGTCTAGAATTGCATTTCCTTTTGTTGGGTTTGTCACTAATTGGTTGAAAAAATTTTCCTGGAAACACTACCTGAATTTTTCTCCCTCAGTGCTCCTTATATTGTTTGAATCCCAGTTGATATTAGGATAGTTGAAGTCTCCTATTATTATTGCCCTTTTGTACTTACAAGCAGAAATTTGCCTACATATTTGTTCTTCCATCTCCCTTTCACTATTTGGGCGTCTGTAGTATACTCCCAGTAGTGTGATTGCCCCTTTTTTATTTCTAAGTTCAATTCATAAAGCCTCGTTTGTTGACCCATTTAGTATATCATCCCTCCTCACAACTGGAATTGATTCTTTAAACATTAGTGCTACCCCCCTCCTTTTTTATCACCTACTCTATCGTGTCTGAAGACTCTATAACCAGGGATATTTAGCTGCCAGTTTTGTTCCTCCTTTAGCCAGGTCTCCGTTATAGCAATGACATCGTACTGCCATGTGTCTACCTATGCCCTTAACTCATCTACCTTGTTTGTAATGCTCCTTGCATTGAAGTATAAACAGTTTAACCCCATTAATTTCCCTTGCTGGATACTTTGTAAACTTTACTTCTCCTGTAACTCCATGTCTATCACAACGTCCCTAGCTAATGTCCTACCTCTATTTTTCTGATCTGAATCTGACCTATCTGATCCTACTCCTGGGATCCCATCCCCCTGCCACACTAGTTTAAATACTCCCCAACAGAACTAGCAAAATCCCCTGCAAGGACAGTCATCTCAGCTCTGCCTGGGTGCAGCCCATCTGGTTTGCACAGGTCCCACCTTCCCCAGAACTGGACCCAGTGCCTCAAGAATCTGAATCCCTCCCGGCTACACCATCTCTCCAGCCATGTGTTAATTTGGTCTATCCTCTTATTCCTGCTCTTGCTAGGACGTGGAACTGGGAGTAATCCTGAGATTACTACATTTGCGGTCCTGCATTTTAATTTATCTCCTAACTCCCTATACTGAGCTTATGGGTCCTCATCCCTTAGTTTACCTATGTTGTTGGTGCCAATGTGTATCACGACCACTAGCTACTTACCTTCCCTCCCTAGAATGTCCTGCAGCCGCTCCGTGACATCCCGGACCCTGGCACCAGAACTGTCTGTCTGTGCCCCTAACTATTGAATCCTCTATCACTATAGCCCTGCCACTTGTTTTCCTCCCGCCCCTCTGAGCAGCAGAGCCACCCACGGTGCCATGAATTTGGCTGTTGCTACTTTCACCTGAGAGGCCATGCCCCCCAACAGTATCCAATGACCAATAGTACTTAAGACTTGTGCTCCAGAACTTGCCATGCCCCTAGCCAAGCTGTTCCAGTACAGCTACAACACTGGCATCTATGTGGCAATGTGGTAAAAATTGCCTGTACACAAAAAGCAGGACAAATCCAACCCAGACAATTACCGACCCAACAGCCCACTCTTGATCATCAGTAAAGTAATGGAAAGGGTCATCAACAGTGCTATCAAGCAGCACTTGCTTAGAAATAACCTGGTCACTGATACCCAGTTTGGGTTCCGCCAGGGCCACTCAGCTCCTGACCTTATTACAGCCTTGATTCAAGCATGGACAAAAGAGCTGAACTCCAGAGGTGAGGTGTGAGTGACTGCCCTTGACATCAAAGCAGCACTTGACCAAGTGCGGCATCAAGGAGCCCTAGCAAAATTGGAATCAATGGAAATCGGGGGAAAGCTCTTCACTGGTTGGAGTCATATTTAGCACAAAGGAAGATGGTTGTGTTGTTGGATGTTGTCATCTCAGTTCCAGGACATCACTGCAGGAGTTCATCAGGCTAGTGTCCTCGGCCCAACCATCTTCAGCTGTTTCATCAATGACCTTCCCTCCATCATAATGTCAGAAGTGGGGATATTCCCTGATGATTGCATTGTGTCCAGCACCATTCGCGACTCCTCAGATACTGAAGCAGTCCATGTCCAAATGCAACAAGACCTGGACAATATCCAGGTTTGGGCTGACATGTGACAAGTAACATTTGCACCACACAAGTGCCGGGCAGTGACCACCTTCAATAAAAGAGAATCTAACCATCGCCCCTTGATATTCAATGGCATTATCATAACTGAACCCCCCACTATCAACATCCTGCAGATTACCATTGATCAGAAACTGAACAGGACCAACCACATAAATTCTGTAGCCAGAAGAGCAGCTCAGAGGATTGGAATCACATGGCCAGTAACTCACTTCCTGACTCCCCAAAGCCTATCCACCATCCACAAGGCTTGAGTCAGGAACGTGATGGAATACTCTCCACTTGCCTGGGTGAGTGGAGCTCCAACAACACTCAAGAAGCTTGACACTATCCAGGACAAATCAGCCTGCTTGATCGGCAAACCATCCACAAACATTCACTCCCTCCACCACCGACACACAGTGGCAGCAGTGTGTACCATCTACAAGATGCACTGCAGGAACTCACCAAGGCTGCTTAGACAGCACTTTCCAAACTCACGACTGCTACCATTGTTATGACATGGCAGATGATGTGTGCCAGGCAGATCAAATCCATGAGGGAACTTGATTCTGCTATCACAACAGTTTTGCAATTTGTATTTATTTTGAGATGCGTGTCCTGAATTCAGAAGTAAAAAGTCTGGCCAGACTTCAGGGATTTTCTTTTAGAAAACTAAATTAAATATTTATTAACAAAAGAAAACATTTCAAGCACATACATAGGTCCACAAATTACTACTATAATAACTCCTAAAACCCCTAATTAATCTAGTTTCCAGTTACACCTCCATTAAGGTAACAATAAAAAACAAATAGATTTTAAACAGATTCAGGCAAATCAACACAATACTCTGGACAGTAGAATTCAAAATGGCTTTTCCCAGCTTTGATTTCTGTAGACAACAGGCTTAATGCCCAAATAATGGAGGCTTCTCACACGTCTGGTAGATCTTACAATGCCTTCCCTAAAACTAGCCTCATTCTCCTTTATACATGTCTCTCCTTTTTAATGTAAGTTCCATTGTTCCCATATGTCTTTGGAACTTTACCTTCCTCATAATATAAATCTTTTCATTGTCAGTAACCTTTGGGAAAAACAAAGATGCTGCTTGGCCTAGCTTCTCTGGCTAGGTATAACATCCTACCATTCTCGTTGAAATTCAAACTGCCCTGATCTATCTAAGAATGCAAATTCTCCTCAACTTATATTCTAAGACTTCAGCCATGTTTACGTATTTAGCATTTCAAACCTAGCTTCTTATGATGAATCAAAGCCTCCAGACTAGCTGTCTCCAATTACACGCAAACACGCGCACACATGTACAATCCAAATCCCAATATTAACCTGCTTTTACAATAATATTATGAGAATTACCATACTTTTATGACACCATCCAGAAGGAAAAAGATGGCAGACACATGTGAACACCACCACCTGGAAGATTCTCTCCAAGCCACTCACCATCCTGACTTGGAAATATATCGCCGTTCTTTCACTGCTGCTGGGTTAAAATCCTGGATCTCCCTCCCTAACAGCACTGTGGGTGCACCTACACCTCATGGACTGTAGAGGTTCAAGAAGGCAGCTCACCACCACCTTCTCAAGAGCACTTAAGGATGAACAATAAATGCTGGCCTAGCCAGTGACATTCACATCCCATGAATGAATTCAAAAAATTAAAGTTGACAATACAGAAAATTTCTTTTACAGGCTTGTCCTTTTACGTGGGGTGCAGGGCTTGGCTGCTGGTGATTTTCACAAGCTGTGATCAAATTCAAAGGTACACGAGCATGGTGACAAACTCAGGTGAAAAAATTAGCAACACTTTGCTGTGCGGGTTCTGGCCGAGCCTCGAGAGGGTGAGGGAGGGGCTACTTCAGAACCGGTGAGAGTGGGGAGGGGAGGATGGGGTGGCAGTGGACCTATGGGGAGGTGGGGGGGCAGTGGAAAGGTGGTGAATTTGTGACTCACACAGAACAGCCCCTAATACAAGCTGCAAAACTTCCTCGTCCGAGGCATGCACAAATAAAAGGGCCTGCTGTGACACCAGGAATCTGGGACAAAGCACGGCCTCGTAAAGCCTGACCTGGAAAGTGGGGCAAAAGGCAAAATTACTGGATGGTTGCAGAAAATCTGGGACATTTGGTCCCCCTGTGCATGAGTAACAATGTAAATTGTACAGTTTACATTTATACTGATTTCATATCCAAGGCAGATGAGTTTTCTCTGTCTAGGTAGATGGCTTAGACAGAATGGTAGCTCTGGGAGTTAGACATAGTTACTATTAACTACTGGGCTATCAATTGTTTATGTCTGTCCATATCCTTTGTAATTGTCTCATTGGAAGTCTTTGGTTGTGTCCTGAATAAAATGGATTATTATTGGTGGGTTATGGCATCACTCTGTGCAAGTTTCTTTCAATAAAGGCTTGAGCATTGACCTGAATTTTCGTAAAGATGAGGAGGATCATAGCCTTAACCAAAAAGATGCTGGAGGCCTAAATCTGGTCATTGCACCCACAACCACAGCCTCTGTCATTTTAACAGGGAGGGGAACGGGGGCAGGTTGCACTTTGGACATGCAGATATAAAAGTGCAGCTGCCTTTTTCAAAAAGGAAGGAGTTGGAAATGTGATTGTGCACTTTAGGCCTATCAGGAGAAGATGTAAAGTTTGCAGAGTTCTTTGGGGTATGGTAACCTTTTGGAAGTGTGCAAGGGCCCCTTTGGATAATGCTGTAAATGCTGCAGCACTGCCACAGAAAAGGCAAAGACTCAATTGCAGATGTCTGGCTTAAACCCAAGGGAGTAAGAGGATGGGGTTGCTTAACTTGGAAGGTCCTTGACCACTCTGTCTCAATCTCTGGTGATAGACTGTCCACCAATATCCATTACAAACCTACCAACTCCCACAGCTATCTCGACTACAGCTCCTCACACCCCGCTTCCTGTAAGGACTCCATCCCATTCTCTCAGTTCCTTCGCCTCCGTCGCATCTGTTCCGATGATGCTACCTTCTAAAACAGTTCCTCTGACATGTCCTCCTTCTTCCTTGACCGAGGTTTTCCACCCACGGTCATTGACAGGGCCCTCAACCGTGTCCGGCCCATTTCCCGCGCATCCGCCCTCGTGCCTTCTCCTCCCTCCCAGAAACACGATAGGATCCCCCTTGTCCTCACTTATCACCCCACCAGCCTCCGCATTCAAAGGATCATCCTCCGCCATTTCCGCCAACTCCAGCATGATGCCACCACCAAACACATCTTCCCTTCACCCCCCTCTATCGGCATTCCGTAGGGATCATTCCCTCCGTGACACCCTGGTCAACTCCTCCATCACCCCCTACTCCTCAACCCCCACCTATGGCACCACCCCATGCCCAAGCAAAAGATGCCCCTTCACTTCCTCTCTCCTCACCGTCCAAGGGCCCAAACACTCCTTTCAAGTGAAGCAGCATTTCACTTGCATTTCCCCCAACTTAGTCTACTGTATTCGTTGCTCCCAATGCGGTCTCCTCTACATTGGAGAGACCAAACGTAAACTGGGCGACCGCTTTGCAGAACACCTGCGGTCTGTCCGCAAGAATGACCCAAACCTCCCTGTCGCTTGCCATTTTAATACTCCACCCTGCTCTCTTGCCCACATGTCTATCCTTGGCTTGCTGCATTGTTCCAGTGAAACCTAATGCAAACTGGAGGAACAGCACCTCATCTTCCGACTAGGCACTTTACAGCCTTCCGGACTGAATATTGAATTCAACAACTTTAGGTCTTGAGCTCCCTCCTCCATCCTCACCCCCCTTTCTGTTTCTTCCCCATTCCTTTTGTTTTTTCCAATAATTTATATAGATTTTTCTTTTTCCACTTATTTCCATTATTTTTAAATCTTTTATGCTCCCCCACCCCCACTAGAGCTATACCTTGAGTGCCCTACCATCCATTCTTAATTAGCACATTCGTTTAGATAACGTCACCAACTTCAACACCAATGTGTTCTTCTGTTCTTTTGTCTGTGACATCTTTTGATGATCTGCTCCTATCCTAACACCACCCCCCAACTCCACTACTCCCCGCCCCCCCCCACCCCTCCCCACCCTTAAACCAGCTTATATTTCCCTCTCCTTGTAAAGAAAGATCAGTTCTGTTGAAGGGTCATGAGGACTCGAAACGTCAAGTCTTTTCTTCTCCGCTGATGCCGCCAGACCTGCTGAGTTTTTCCAGGTAATTCTGTTTTTGTTTTGGATTTCCAGCATCCGCAGTTTTTTGTTTTTATTTCCGTATTATTCATTCACTCCAATAGTCCAGTTTCAGGAGTGGACAACATATGCAACATGCAATGCTCCCAAAAACCTCAGGTCCCTTTCAAACCACAGCCTCTGCCACCTGGAAGATAAAGGCTTCCAATGTAGTGGTGAGAGCACACGAGCACACTTCATTGGTACGTACATGGCACCTTGCCCTGCGGAGCACTTAGTTGACTGAGAAACAGTGACATGAGGCTGAGTGCCTTGTGCCCAGTACTCATGCTTGAGGTGAATTCCGTCTGATAGTTGAATCTGGTCATTGAGCTCCCTTAAACTCAATCATGGATGGACAATAAATGATGCAAGGAGCATCTCACCCCTTGACCCTTTGTTCACTTCTGCCTCATGTGAAGAACTGGAAAAGGACACATAACTCTTAGGTATGATTCCAACCTCTGTGTGTGTGTCTCTCTCTCTCTCTCTCTCTCTCTTGAGAGTCTAACACATGACTGACTGACTAACATCAGCGGTCTATTATCATCTATGTCATACACTAACATTTCCCGTCTGTAATCATTTATACTACCACACCCTTGCTCCTGATGACATCAATGTTAGATAGATCTCAGCATGCAGACTTCAATGTCACTGGTAAGAACAACCTTCATTATGGTAACATTCTTATTGAAGGTTGTAGTTTCCAAAAACACCCTGGGACATCTTAAAATTAATTGGCATGTATTCACAAAGTGCTTAATTGTCATAATTACAAATTGAAAGTGTAACCATGGTGAACCTATTAGTGGTCTAAGCAAGATGACACCCTATACTTGTGCATCTCCTATGAAGTGCCAACCTTACCCCCTGTGTTGCCTCAGAGGTGGAGCTAGGCTGCTCACTTCTCATTCCAAATGGAATTGAGGAGCATGGTGGATGGCCTCATCATGCAGGAACTTGTTGGAGACCACCTTCAGACTTTCTGCATTTCTGCATGGCGTGCTGTGCTCCCGACCACTAACTACCCTACTGTCCTAATCCCTCTGAGTCACATTGTTCTGTTATGCTAGTGTGGAGCTGTGAGGGACCTGTTCAAAGGTCAATTGAATGGACACATGCTAGCAGACTGTGGGAGTACCCTCCCCACACAGACTGCAGCAGTTGAAGGTGGTGGTGCACCATTATGTTCTCCAAGCCCAACTATGGATGGTCAATAAATTCTGACCCGACCGGAGATGCTCATAGCCGGAGAATTAATAGTAAAAAAGTTGATTTCTAATGGAACCTTGGATTAAACTTTGCATTTTTCAAGTCACGTGAAGATAATACTGAAAATAAATCCTAATGTAACAAATTCTAACTTTTAATACTTTTGGTGTTTGATGCTTACGACAAAGAGGGCAACTTTTGTTGACTTGGGCATATTAAATTCAAATCAGATTAGATGGTGCTTTCTTTGGATTGAGCATTTCCAATTTCAATCATTCCACCACTGGCCTTCAGTTCCCTAGGTTCTAAGCTCTGGATAGCCTGGATAGCCTAAACCTGTCCATCTTTCTTTCCTCCTTTAAATCATAACTTAGCACTTACCCTCTTTGCCCATCTTTTGGCCATCTTGCCTTCTATCTCCTATGGCTCCTGTGAAGTCTCTGGGGGCACTTTATTCTTTTAAAAAAGTGCTATATAAATGCAAGTTATTGCGATTGTGACAGTCACACCTATATGAAGCTGCACTATCTTATTGCATTTCTTACACATATAAAGCATCAGTAGTATCAGCTGTGGATAGCTACAGGCTTAATACCGATTTTCGTTTATTGGGTAGGTAAGATTTTCCTTTGTTTGGCACAATTCAAAACCCTTTGGCCTATAAATTTGTTTAGGTTAGTTTCCAAGTACCAAATGAGGGCAAGAAGCAATCCCCTCACCAGAAGATAGAGACCTTAGGGTCACATGATATCAGAGCTCAAGACTTATCGAAATATTCATGATAAGCTGCTGGCCCTTATCATGTTTTCACAGTCAACTCATCCAATGATGAGTTAACTTTCAGGGGAGGAGTAGGGCAATAGCTGCTGCTAGCATTAATTTAAACAAAAGTACTTAAACTTGCCCTCTTGGTGACAATACTGGCTGGGCCATATTGAGCTCAAGAAAATCAATATAAAACAAACCCATACTTAGTTCAGTCAGGGCAGCCTTAATTCCCAAAGGGGTCCTAAAAGAAGTGTTAAACACCATATTAGCATATCCAAGGTTCTTAACAAAGTTTAGCCGGCTTCCTGGGCACCTAATAAAAAGCTGAACCCAGTTGTGGGTTGTCATCCCTGGGGCTTAGTACTAGGGGTCCCCCAATAATTGGGTGCCACAAGATCCAATTTCTACCCCTTGCAATATGCTACAACAAGCAAATATACTGCAGATAGTTACTCATGTTTTATTGCAATTTTGCTTGATTTTATAAAATTATTTTGAACAATAAATTGTATGACATTGACATGTCTTAGAATTAGAATTTTCCAGAATGTTTTTCTCTGACATTATTTGACGTAAACAAGGACCTCACTACCCTGAAGCCATCTGCACTCACAGGGGGATGAGTAAGACATAGGGCTACACCACTGGTGCCCAGATGCTCTGCGCTCCCAACTTCCCGTGCAGAGTTACCCTTATGTATGTTCAAAGCCTTAGCCAGAACTTTCCAACAAGTATCAAGATGTAGCTTGGCTGGTGGTGAGAAAGGCCCTCTGTGTAAGATCCTTCCTACACGCCAGGAGTCTCACCTCCTCCGCATCTTGCCCTCGAGGTGGCTGTGGCGGGGAAGAGACCATTGTTCACCTCCTTGTGGAATGTGCCTTTGCAAAGACGGCCTGGAGAGAGATGCAATGGTTTCTATCGAGATTCATCCCGAGCAGTGCTGTGGCACAGGACTCTGTGCTCTACGGGCTGTTCCCTGGGACACACAGAGACAAACATCAACTGCAGCTGGAGGATTATCAACTTGGTGAAAGACGCTCTTTGGTCTGCCCGAAACGTGTTGGTCTTCCAGCGCAAAGAGTTGTCCCCGACCGAGTGTTGCAGACTGGCACATTCCAAGGTCCAGGACTACGGGCTGAGGGACGCAGTAAAGCTAGGGGCACCTGCCGCAAAGGCGCAATGGGGAAAGATCACTGTCTAAGGCCTTTCAGCCACGGTGCACCGAGGGGCTGTGCAACTCACAAAGATTGTCTGTAGTGAACACTAAATGTATCATAATTGTATTGAAGGACCTCAGAGTGCAACATGATGTATGTCGATAACTCCAATCCCGTTGCAAAGTCTGACTGGCTATAATGACCATATTGAAATGACTGTAATATTCATTGATTGCATTGAAGCACCTTGTGAACCATGTGTAAAAGTTGAACCTGATTGCACTATTTTTGATGGCCATTTAGAAATGTTTTGTAATGTTCTTTCAGATATTTTATGAATAAAGTATACTTTAAGATATATTTTTCCAAATTAAAAAAAGGTTCAAAGCCTTAGTTATCAATCAGTGCTCAATAGAATGAATTCATAAGCAACAATTGGAAATTTTCATTACCAGAACATTTGGGTTCAGTGAATAATTTTGAATTAGGGCGAGCATTCTAAAAATGTTGCTCCTTTGAAAAGTTTCTAATGCTGTAAATTAATTAACATGTTTTGATAGGGATATCCAGAATAAATAACTAACAGTGAATTTCCAGCATGAAAGGAGAGTACTAAATAAACTAATAAACCTGCTGAGTTTTTCCAGCATTTTTTGTTTTTATTTCAGATTCCCAGCATCCGTGGTATTTTGCTTTTATTTTATTGATTAATTCACTGCCACTTTTCCAGGAATGCTAACCTTGAAGAAGTACTGTTCTTCTCCCCGACGGCTCTCCCCAGATGCTGCCAGACCTGCTGAGCCTTTCCAGCATTTTCTGTTTTTATTTCAGATGTCCAGCATCCACAGTACTTTGCTGTTACTAAATAAGCTAACTCAGTAAAATGAAAATCCCAAAGATAGGCTTCACTTTAATTCTGAGTCAATGGCACTGATTGGCTCAAACTTGAATCGAAAATTGCTCATCTTCCACTAAATCAAATGCATAGGATTGGAACATTGTGATTATTAGCGTGATTGAACAATTCAGCACTAGGATTTCGAAATCCAATCTGCAGCCAGTGAAGGGAACAGGTGGCCCAACCATGCAAAAAATACTGCAGAGGTAAGAAATTTGACTGTTTATTTTGCAGCATGATTTATGAATATATGATTTAAGCCATGGCTATGTTTCTTCAGCCCAGTATAACTTCAGGTGTACCAGAAATATATTCGTGCTTGGCTAGCTCAGAGCTAACCTCGTGGGGTGGGGCGGCGGTGGACTGCAAGGCAAAATATAATGTAATTTTCACCTAGTTGCTTCTCACTCTCTCACCAGCTCAGGTGGTCAATGTATTTCAAAAATTCCTTTTCTAGCACTGAGCTGCAACCTTGGTCAAATTACCTAGGGGAATTGTCATCACATTACTGTTCTCTCGCTGTCCTAATTATATAATAAATAAGCTTTCTCCACAAGGTCTCACTATTATTCAGTTCCTTTGTGCATTTTTTTGGTCTAATGCACCAAACGGCCCCCAAAAATGAAGCAAGTCCCACAATTTATAGAGGGGATAGAGTCTTTAATTCTATGAGCTGGAATGTCTTTTTGAAGAGAAGGTTTTTACCATTAAGAGAGCTCATTGAATTAAATGGAGATTGTCTCTGTGGACTTGAGATAAACTGCTTCACTAAAGCTGGATTAAAAAGAACAGCTGGAATAAGGAACAAAAAAATACCGAGTCCAAGCCAGAGAAACCTTCAGACAATGCATGATTAGCCCCAGCTAAATCACCCTAAATACCCCAGGTATTTCACTCTTAAACTGCTTCAATCTCTGCAAGTACCATAAGCAGAGTGGTACACTGACTAGTTTCATCTTGTACTGGCATGTTGAGCACATCATAAAATAAGGGATTGCTTTTAGGTCTTAAAGGCCAACACAAAATATTCTCCCCCACTCCCAGATATTTTCAGAGACTGAGTATGGATATTCATACTGAGTTGAAGAGGTTAAATAACCATATGTGGTAAAGACAAAGTAACTGAGGTCAATTAATTTAGCGTCATAAGCTTAACGACATGAGCATTAATTGCTCTTTATTAGAGGACATAAAATCAGGAATGAAGGTAGAAAAATATTGCATGCGAGTTCTAAGACGTACTGCAGTGCAGTTCAGGGCAGACTTTCAAATATTGCAAATTTTTCTCGTCAAACAGTTTGCCCAATTTAACAATGCAAAATGTTTTAAGAATTATAGAACATTTTAATTCTGGTAAACCTATTTGATTGAAAAATTAGGCATAGTGTGTGGCTATTGAACATTAAGCAAGAAATCTGCAGTGGGTGCTCGGGGCAAGTTAATGGTGGTACAAGCTAGTCTGGCACATTCACAAAACCAAATAATCCTCAATTGATTATGCATACATTTGAACCTGACTTGGACTGCATGTCCATGTCAAATTTTATGTCTCTCACTTTGTTATTTGTGTTCTGATATGGAGATGATATGAAGAATCCAAATAAGAATTACTTGGGTAATTACAAGGAGACAGTCATATTTGATTTTCAGGTCAGGTGAATGATCAACTAGAAACCAAGCATTGGGAGAAAGACAGCTGTTACAGCCTTAGTCTGCTAATAGAGTCATATTGCTGGGATCAGTCTTATGATATAATATGGACAAGTCTCCAGAATGAACAACAATTGTAACTGAGAGCTAATCCATTGCTTGCATGAATTCAGTTACTGCTGCAGCATTTAAAGATCTGCAGCAACTAAGATGATAATTTGCAAATTTATAAGCCTGTCAGTTTATTTAGAAAAGCAACATCTGTAAGGAAAGCAGAAGGCTACGTCATGGTTCTTTCCTCAGGGGTGGTTATGAAATTCTTCAGGAGAAAGTGAAGTGAGGTAAGGCAACCTCTTCTATATTGAGTATTTCTGGATCTCAAGGATATGGCAGCTCAAGGAGACTGGGAGTAGGTGGTGACTATTATGAATGCGATGTCCACTACACAGCATGACTAGAAGCAACTTCAGAAGAATTTAGTTACTTAATTAGATCAACCAAGGTAGAAGAACCCACCATTATTCTTCAGTAATATATTCCTTTGACTATTATAGTTCATACTACTGTACTTTAAAGTCTTACTGCAAATCTTTATTGTGCAGCAAGGTACACATTCCCGGCTATGGCTGGAAGTGTTCCTTCACTTATGTCCTAATACAATAAATCCACATTTTAAGCTGCCCCATTTTACATTGTTCCACTTTTACAACAATCAATAAATGGAGCCTGAGTTCACGTTTAGCACTGTCAGTTTCGTTTAAAAGTCATTTCATATTGGGTCTGACATAGGGCCACGTGACCTTATCGGTGCCATTTTGGAGTGGCCTCTGCCATTCCCTGACCCTCCATCTCTCTGCCCACCCCACTCTCCCCATCCTCCCAGCTCATTACCTTTGCTGCTTCCTGACCTTCTGGCACGTGGGCCTCTGCCATTCCTTGACCCTGCAGCTCATGACCTCTGCTGCTCCCTGATCCTCTCTCTCATTGTCTCTCCAGCTTATGGCTTACTTCATGCAAGTCAAAGCTGCTCTTCCTGACTCTCACCGCTCATCTTGAGAGCCCTCACTCACAACGAGGAAGAGGGAGACAGAAGCGAGAGAGGTAGAGAGTGAGAGGGTCGATCAGGGGACTGGGAGGGTCAGGGAGCAAGATGTGTGGTGAGTGGGAGGTTCGGCGAGCAGAAGGAAAGTAGAAAGTTAACATATTTCTTTTATATTCTTAAAGTTATTTTATTTCAAAAGTTATTTCAATTACCGGCATAGTAATTTAGCAACGTAGGGCAGAATTTTACCCTTGTCGGGAGGTCTCGGCTGGGGTGGGCAGGGGCAGTCAGGAAGCTGACCGCAGCCCACGATTGGGGCCAGACTGCGATTTCATGCTGGTGGGCCAATTAAGGCCCATCCAGCATGAAACACACTTGGCAGCGCTCAGTGCTGCCTATGTGTTGGGAGGGTGGTGGGGGGGGATGGAGGGCGAGTGCGAACTTGGTGCATGTGTGTGGGTTCACACCCGAAAATCTCCCTGGGGTGCAGAGCTGCCTCGAGAGATGAACAGTTTTTAAAATAAAAAATAAAGATGTTAAAAATGTTCTAAAACATGTCCCCTCATGTGTCTCTGTCACATGAGCAGAGACATGTTGTTAATTAAATTTAAAAATTTTTATATTATTTTTATTTGTTGTTGGAAACCTCATCCCGCCTGTGGATGGCGTTTCCAAAAACATTGCGAAGGCCCCTTGGCCTTCTTGCCTGCCTGACAACCATAAGGTTGGATGGGTAGTGAAAAATTTCTTTTAATTACATTTTTAATGGCCTTAACGGGCCTTTTAATTGTCGGCGGGCATGCTGCCAGCTATGGCGCGTGCCCACCGACCGAAATATTGCTCAAGTGCGCGATGATGCTGGGACGCTCACCTGATGTCATTGAGCGTCATTTTACGCTTGGTCGGTCGGGCATGTGCCCAGCTGACAAGCTAAAAATTCAGCCCATAAAGTATTTAGTTTACAGGGTATAATGTTTTAAGGCTTTTTACTGATGAGAAAGCTCCTACAGAACTTAACTACAGCTTTTAAATTGGTTTTAATGGCAATACCTGATTTATTTAAAGTTGTTTCACTTAAAGTTCTACTTTTCAGAATGCAGCTACAACTTTAAGTGAGCACTAACTGCATATACACAACCAAAAAATTCCAGACTCCTATAGTTGGTTACCTGCATGTTGTTTATACAAGTCATCGTACCTGGTACAGGCTTGATACTGATGCTCGTGTAATTCTGTAAGTCATCTTGACAACTAGAACTTCTTACTTACTTTACTCTGAATGCAGGAGATGACAGTTTCTATCAAGAGAGATCGAACATTTACAGGAAGAGGAAGCAGTCCAGGAAGGGAGAACATGAGGAATGCTAGAAATGGGAAGGAGGGCTGCTGTCATCTCAAAGTCCATGATAACCTTTGGCTGCTTTTCCTTCTCAACCTATTCCCTCAGTCACACACTACCAATAAAACAAACACTGAAAGATTTCACCATGTCACCCTCTTCTACTGATAGCTGTATGTGAAGGCTGCCTAATATAATCATTATGTCTTGTCTATTTATTTTGGTGCATTGAAGGGACTTGTGCCAGGTCTATTACCAGCAGGCACATCAGCACCTTTAGTCACTCACTTTATTTCTCTTGAGCGCTAGGTCAGATACGCCCAAGAAAATTTAAACAATGAATTCCTGGGGAGTAATATGAGTGATCAAGAACAAGTGATGACAATTGGTGAATAGAGGGAAATCCTAGGAGTATGGACATTTCAATTCCATAGGATCCACTTCTAAAGGAAAGATGTTTGGGGTGCACTCAGTGAAGATCATGTCAAGTTTTTTTTTATTCGTTCATGGAATATGGATGCCACTGGCTCGGCCCACATTTATTGCCCTTGTACCAGAGGACATTTAAGAGTCAACCATATTGCTATGATTCTAGAGTTACATGTAGGCTAGACCAGGTAGGGACAGCAGATTTCCTTCCCTAAAGGACATCAGTGAACCAGATGGGTTTTTACAGCAATCAGCAATGGTTTTATGGTCATCATCAGTATTTTAATTCCAAGTTTTTATTGGTTCCAAATTGCATTATCTGCCATGGTGGGATTTGAACCTGGGTCCCCAGATCATTACCCTGGGTTTCTGGAATATCAGTCCAGTGACAATACCTCTACGTCACTGCCTCCCAAGTAGCTCAAGATTAAAGTCTGAGTTGGTTCGGGAACAGTCCAAGATTGAGAGAAATTTTTGGAGAATGTTACCAGCGACAGGGGGGCCTAGAACAAGAGATTATGGATATAAACTTAATTGCAAGAGATTTAGGAGAGCGGACAGGAGAAATAATTTGTTTTTATCCCCCTGTGGATTAAAATGCTGTGAAATCCATTCCCACAGTTAGTGGCTGAAGCAGAGGCTGTGACAACATTAAAGAATAGGTTAGCTAGGCGGATGAAGGAAAGCAGAATAAGGAGACATGAGACCACTGCGTGCGTGCAGAATAAATACGAACATAGATTGGTTGAGTTAAACGGCCTATTTCTGTTTGATAATTCTGTATAATATAGTAGAGTGTGGGACTGAGAAGAAGAGTTGTGATACTGATGTTATTCTGACATCATTTACTTGGATCAACCCATGAAGTTATAGAGTTTCCCATGCATCATGAAATTGGACATAGTGCTAAATAGATGTACATATGAAGTCAGAACTTTGCTCCCTATAGGGCATTTATCAAGCAAAAAGTATTGGAAGGTCCATACTAGTTTGTTGTGGAAGTTAAAATTCTGTTTAATTTTTAATTCTAATTAAACCTGTATAAAACCTAAGATACGTCTCGAGCTCGTCACTGCTAATAAGGTGCCAATTACTTTTGAATGAAGCTTATAATACCAGTTATACGATGCTGTACATTTTCAGATGGAGAGTCACAATTACCTTAATGAATCGTTGGCTCATGGGATGCTCTTTCTTGCAACTGTGCACAGAACAGCTCCTTTGACCATGTTATACAGGTGCTCAAAGAAAGAAAGAAAGACTTGCAATTATATAATACCTTTTATGCCCTCTGGGATCATAAAATGCTTTGCAGCCAATGAAATACATTTGAGATACAATGACTGTTGTGATGTTGAGAACATAACAGCCAATTAGCACACAGCAAGGTCCCCAAAAGACAGGCAAAAAATGACCAGATAATGGCCCGGAGTTTCTGCTTGATCTTGTTAGCTTTCTTGGAGCAATTCCCTCTCATAATGGTGTAATCAGTGGAAATGATTGCAGAGTTTTAAGTTTTCCAGGGCCAGAGAGGTTTCTTTTAAGCAGTGTATCAACAAAATGTAACTTTTTCAAGGTTTTTTACAGCAAGATGAGTAGAGTAAAAATGCAACTTCTCGTCAGTTCAGTGATTTCTATTTGATTATAATTTGGGGAGAATTCAAAGGTGCGCCCTATGGGGAAATGTAGAATCACTTGCTGCAACTTCTGGGTTTTTGCTTTTAACTTCACATGTGCACATTCCAGAAGTTGCAAAGACTTACCCCAAAATCCAGGTGATTAAATGGGTGGGCAAAAAAGCATAGTAGAGTAGATTTTACATAGGGCGGAATTGTCCCAGATTTTCATTAAGCATGGCAGTGGCCGTGACAAAATATGTTTTACCCATTGGCTGCAAAGGTGGGTTTTCGCGCTGTATCATCCCCTTCGCAGCAAGGTACCTTCGCACCTACCTCCCCACTTGCTGCATTCTCTACTATTACACACTCCTCCCCTGTACTCCCTCCTCCTCCCTTCCAACCTCACCACCCCTGACACCCAGCTACACCATCCTCTCCCAATCATACCCAGACCTTCCTCTCCAAACTCTGCTAACCCCCCCGCCCCCACCCCTGCTCTGGTACACCTTCCCTTCCCACTCACAGCTAGACCTTCTTCTCTCCCCCCGCTTAGTAGGCCATGGCCAAGACCTGAAGCGTCAATGGAGACCTCCAACCTTCCATGAGCTGCTTCATGGTGGCTTTGCCCATGTGAATCCACTCAGCATGCGCTGCACGTATTCCTCCAGGGCCCGGTAGCTGTAGGGCTTCAGCATCTTCTGCTCCTCGGATGTCCACGATGTGAGAAATGTCCTAACGGTAAGTCCCGACCTCTGCATGTCACACTTGTCCAGTCATGTTCTGGGCTGGCGGATGCAAATCAGGTTCATGCCGGCCTCCAGTGGGATTCACAATGATGGACACCATCAGATGATCCCATTGTGCTTTCACACTGGTGTGAAACCAATTTCTGCTCTTCACACCGAATTGTACCCCCCGTCCCACCCGCCGAATGGGACCGAATGCTTCTGACCATAGTCTGTGAAAGGAGATTTTACTTCATTTCACTTTCTATAAACAATATTAGGAGCATTTTCTACAAATCTACAATTTGCCCAATTACATTAATTTCAGCAACCAGGCCATGAATGTTGCAAGAGAGTGGTTGAATGCAACAATATGGTGTGAGGTGATTAACGTAAGTTGAGAAAAGTAGTATTCCACACTACCAGCCACATCATTTTCAGTGTGTCTCTTTCTTGTTCTGTTTGTATTTAGGGATGCTATTCATGCCCATGAAGATCAAGCTACTAGCGATCAATCTGTTCTTCACAGACATTTTCCAAAATTCCATTAAGAACATCATAATGTATAAGAGATAAATGTAGAGCTGCTAAGGGATATCACTCACACAAAGCACAAATATAGGTTGGAATTAAAGATTATCCAGTCACGATTCTGAATTGTACCAGGTAGAATTTGTGTTTTGGAAATATTTATGATAGAAAGCAACATTTTTCCATTTTTATTATTCAATGTGAGAAATAAATCATTTGTTGGTTGCTTGTCTAAATATAGGCAAATTTTTAAAATTCATATATGGGGTGTGGATTTTGCCAGCAAGACCAATATTTATTGTCCATCCTTCATAGCCCTTGAGAAGATGGGGATTAGCTGCCTTCTTGAATCAGAGTAGTGATTTCATGGTGCTGTTAGGGAGGGATTTCCAGGATTTTGTCTGACCGATAATGAAGGAACAGCATTATAGTTCCAAATCAGAATGGCATGTGACTTAATGGAGAACTTGCAAGTGGTAGTGTTTCCACGCACCTGCTGTCCTTTATTTTCTACACGGTAGAGGTCAGGGATTTGGAAGGTGCTGTGGAAGGAGCATTGGGAAAGTTGCTGTAGTGAACCTGTTAGATGGTACACACTGCTGCCACTCTGCACCGTTGATGCAAGACAGTGAATGTTTAATATGCTGTTTAGGTACCATTGGTGCTGAGCTTCTTGATTGTTGTTGAAGCTGCTCTCATCCAGGCAAATGGAGAGTCTTCTGTCACACCCTTGACATGTATTTTGTAGATTGCAGAAAAGCTTTGGGGAGTCAGGAGGTGAGTGAATCCTTGCAGAATACACAGCTTCTGACTTGTGACTTGTTCTTTTAGGCTCAGTATTTATGTGGCTGCTCCAGTTAAGTTTCCGGTCAATGGTGACTCCAAGGATGTTGATGATAGAGAATTCAACAATAGGAGTGACATTGAGCATCAAGGGGAGGCGGTTAGACTCTCCCTTGTTAGAGATGGCCATTGTCCAGCACTTGTATGGCATGAATGTTTCTTGCCAATTATCCACCCAAACCTGAATGTTATGGAGGTTTTGTTGCATGTGGGCATGGATTTCCTTGTTATCTGAGGAGTTGGAAATGGAACTGAACTCTGTGCACTCAATATCGATCTAACCACTTCTGGTCTTATGATCGAGGAAAGGTCATTGATGAAGCAGCTGAAGATGGTTGGACCTAGGACACTACCTTGAGAAACTCCTGTGGTGATGTGCTGGAGCTGAGATGACTAAGCTCCAACAACCACAGCCGTCTTCTTTTGTGCTAAGTATGAGTCAAACCAATGTTACGTTTTCCCCTGATTTCCACTGACTTCAATTTTATTAGAGCTCTTTGATGCCATACTTGATTAAATGCTGCCTTGACGTCAAGGGCAGTTGCCTTCACATCACTTCTGGAATTTATCTCTTTTGTCCATGTTTGAACTGAGGCTCTAATGAGTTCTGGAACTGAATGGCCCTGGGGGAGTCAAAACTAAGCATCGGCGAGTAGCTTATTGATGAGTATGCCCTGTTTAAGAGCATTTTCAACAACACCTTCCAACACTATGTTGATGATCGGAGTATGCTAATTGGTTGCATTGGATTTTTCCTGATTTTTGTGGACAGAGCCTACCTGGACAACTTTCTACATTGTCGGGTAGGTGCTAATGTTGTAGCTGTACTAAAATGACTTGTCTAAGGGTGGAGCTTGTTCTGGAGCACAAGTCTTTTTAGTACCACAGCTAGATTGCTGCATGGGTTGATAGACCTTGCTTCACCCAGTGCCTTCAGCTTTCCCTTGCTTTCATGTGGTGTGCATCGAATTGGCTGAAGACTGGCTCCTGTGATGCTGGGATCCTCAGGAGAAGGCCGAGATGAATCATCCACTCAGCATTTCTGACTGAAGTTGATTGCAAATACTTTATCCTTGTCTATTGAACTCATGTACTGGGCTCTGCCATTATTGAAGTTGGCACTGTCCATGAAGCCTCCTACTTCCTGATCTCATCGAAACTTACAACAATCTTACAGGGTGTGATAGGAAAGATGTGGATAGGATGTTTCCCCTGGCTGGTGAGTCTAAAACCAGGAGAGCCGATCTCAGAATAAGGGGTAGGCCATTTAATTCTAAAGGAGGAATTTTTTCACTCAGAGGGTGGCAAATCATTGGAATTCTCTAACCTAAGGGCTGTGGAAACTCAATCACTGAGCATGTTCAAAACAGAACTCGATAAATTTCTGGAGACTGATGTTATGGAGATAGTGGGGAGAAATGGTGCAGAGGTAGATGACCAGCCATGATCTGTTTGAAAGGTAGAGCAGACTCGATGGGCCAAATGGCTTTCTCCTTCTCTTATGTTCCTAAGTTTCCCTTTGTTAGTTGTTTCATTGTCCACCACCATTCACAGCTGGTGTGACAGGGCTGCAGATCTTTGATCTGATCTGTTGGTTGACAAATGTGATTTTAAATCTCAGGTTTACTAGCAATTTTAAAGGATCTTGTTTTTTTCTCCAGTACACTTGCACTTGCTTGCTCATCTTCCCAAAAAACGTAGAAGAGCTAATGTAAATTAGGACATAACTATTGCACACTGAGCTTAAAACCTCACACTCCACATGGGCAGACCTTGATTCCAAACAGATATTCTGGCAATTATTCATGACTTCTTGCTTTGAAGGCTATGTACAGGCATTGTATTTAACTCATTTTCATTTTTAATCACATGAGAATGCTTGTACATTGCTAGTGCAGTACTAAGTAAATCCAGTTACGTTTGCAGTTATATATCTTACCGGTAATCAAAATTTGAATTTGATGATAACTGCTCGAACCGGATATTGAGTTGGTATGAATGCTACCCAATTCCTCACATATCAGCCTCTCTTTTCTTGACTCATGCAAACAACTTCCAAACATATAGAGGGAAAACTAAAAGCTAACAACACCTCATCTTCCGACTAGGCACTTTACAGCCTTCCGGACTGAATATTGAATTCAACAACTTTAGGTCTTGAGCTCCCCCCTCCATCCCCATCCCCTTTCTGTTTCCCCCTTCCTTTTGTTTTTTTCCAATAAATTATATAGATTTTTCTTTTCCCACCTATTTCCATTATTTTTAAATATTTTAAATCTTTTATGCTCTCCCCACCCCCACTAGAGCTATACCTTGAGTGCCCTACCATCCATTCTTAATTAGCACATTCGTTTAGATAATATCATCAACTTTAACACCTATGTGTTCTTTTGTCCTGTTGTTTGTGACATCTTTTGATGATCTGCTTCTATCACTGCTTTTGCCTACAACCACGCCACCCCCCTCCACTTCTCTCTCTCTCTCTCTCTCTCTCTCTCCCCCCCCACCCCCCCACCCCCCACCCACCTTAAACCACCTTATATTTCAACTCTTTCTTGGACTCGAACTCAAGTTCTGTCGAAGGGTCATGAGGACTCGAAACGTCAACTCTTTTCTTCTCCGCCGATGCTGCCAGACCTGCTGAGTTTTTCCAGGTAATTCTGTTTTTGTTTTGGATTTCCAGCATCCGCAGTTTTTTTGTTTTTATAGCTGCATAAGCAAGTTTATTGTGTGGGTATCCCCTCTTACTCCATCTGTTGTGACTACAGCTACCAGGAAAAGTGCACTTCCAGTTGGACTTGCACTCAAACGTATAGATGTATACCTCTCAGGGATGTTCCCCCCCTCATTCTCTGCCAATTGGGTGTCTGCCCTCAGTTTCCCAGCATGCACTTCTCACAGGAAGCTCCACCAAAGAGGTGCTCTTGGAATATCAGCCTCAATACATGAAATCTAGAAATGAATATACCTGAGGCAAGAATTATTTTACTGCTGAGTTCAGATGCTCAAAGCCACTATCTCTTTTAGAGTCTCAATTTATGAATGAACAAAATTGGTTAGAAAGAGTATTGTGATCAAATGCTACATACCTGATTAACAATCTCTTTTGATAGTCAGTAAATTGATGGATATGTGGTTGTAAAATAGGAGCTGGATCAGGGAAATGTCACAGGCTGCACGAGACCTGAAAACCAATTCTGTGATGCCAAATACAAAGGACTCGAGAACTAAAGATTTTTGAGGAATGAGGCCTCAGACCTATGGGAAGCCTGGTACACCTGGGTCAGAACCACAAATATAGTGAGGGATGTGAGAAGCCATCTGAAGCATGCGAGAAAGGTGACCTTGCATTGCTGGGCTGGGAGGACTAAATATAGTGAAGGACTTGTTTTCATTCAGCATAGGAGTACACATTTATGCCAAGTATTATAGACAGAGGAAGCAGCATAATCTCAAATTTTCTTTCCTTTTGTATGTGGCATTTAGTATTGTAGTTTGAAAGATAATTGAATCAGGATGGGAAATGCTTAACAAATACAAA
Source organism: Carcharodon carcharias (assembly GCF_017639515.1). Lineage (NCBI taxonomy): Eukaryota > Metazoa > Chordata > Chondrichthyes > Lamniformes > Lamnidae > Carcharodon > Carcharodon carcharias. The sequence goes on from NC_054475.1 coordinate 106,861,890, forward strand.
AAGGATCACAAGACTAAAATTCTAGCCAAGTAGCTTGTATTTTATTCATGCTGTTTCTCTCTACAAATTCTAATCTTCTTCACTCACTGCACAGCTTTACAAGCAAAGCAGCTGCATAAAATAAACTGCATTATTAATTTCTGCTTGTATTTGATGTGTAAATAAATGCAGTTATTACCATTTTTGAATGATTTTATACCCTGTTAAATGTTAATGATTGAGCTACAGCTTTAAATTTGCTTTTATTTTATTCCTATGACCAGAAAGGAATGATATTTACTCTGGTAAAATCTGTACAAAGCAACATAAGACCTTCAGTCACATGTCCATATCTTGACCTACACGGTGGCTTGGGAAGGGTAGATGGTACTTTTTCTTCTGCCAACAGTCAGCCCCCAGATTATTATTCAGAATGATTTATCCACTTTCTCTCATGAGTCCCAACCCTCTCTATCTCCGAACTGCTTTAGAGAGACTCACATGACTGATTTACCAGCGATATGACTCAGGCATGACAAACAGATATTACGAATACAAATGGAATATTTAAAAGCTGTTTTCACATTAGTGCAAATGACTCAACAATCATGGAGTTTTGCTGCATTTTAGATCCAGAAAAATGCAAGTCTAAGCATCGAGCATTAGAGTAATGCCTCGGGTTGTAGCAACTTAGATTTAGGAAGGTAGTCCTCTGTGTTAGGATAATCAAATAATTAAAGTCATCATCACAGACAGCCACATATATTGAGACACAAATATAAAAAAGGAAGGATTGGTAGCTGAGGTCACTTTCCACAGGCAAGAGCTTCAACTCAAACTTTGAGCACAATTACAGGAGGAGAGCATGTAGTGATTGGGTATCAAGGCAAGGTTTAGGATTAGAAGGCAATTCCTCTCCCCAGAATAATGGACATATGGAACATATTCCCAGTGAAATCATTTAACACCACATCAGCCATCATGTTTTTTTTAACACAAAAACAAATAGCTGGAAAAACTCAGCAGGTCTGATAGCAAGTGCGTAGAGGAATACAGTTAACGTTTCGAGTCTGTATGACACTTCATCAAAATGTTTTCTTTTAACTTCTCCCAGGAGACTACATGGGTACTGAGCATCTGTGTTGTGATGCACTGGACAATAGTGTAAAATTGGTGGTGAACTGCCTGCTATACATCTCTCTTGACTGCCATTTCAATTGGCTTCACAGGAGGTTGACCCAATATTACCTAAATTATTGCCTAAAGTCAAAATTACCCTTACTGACATTTCATCAGGGCCTCTGGGGGAGCCTTGCAACTCACTTTGCTGGATTAACATGACTATGATGCCAGCATTTCAGCAGAATTGCTGTAACAATCCTGGTCACATTATGTGACCCAGAATTAAAATTCCCCCAGTTCTGCACAAAAGGTGATCGTTATTAATTTAGAACATTTCCACTAAAATCCACAAATAAAATCACCACTGTTTTTTATGCAACTGACAAAAAACATTAGTACCATTTATCATGGTGCAATTTCCTTTAGTGCTGCTGTAAAAAAGCTTAGAAGTTGCCTCCTGTGTGCAGTTAATAAAATTGCTTTCTGTGAAATTTTAGCAATAGCAGCTGAAGCAGATAAATCCATCCAGTAGATGGTGCTGTTTTCCATGTTTTATGTGCAGGCTTCGATAATCATGTTTTCAACACAAACATGCAATCATATTATTGCATTCACATAGGTATAATACCTAGCAATAAATGATTAGCTTGGAGTTACAGGATGGTGTGTCTCAGGATTTGTTTTTTATGATAAAAAATGTTTATCCGATTAATGTTAATTCCACAAGTACTTTTGTTATATAGTAAGACTGCAATGTTTATTATTGATGCACTAAACAAGCACTCTATAAACTGGCAGCAGAAGAACCTTACATGTAAGCGTGCCTCAATTAATGCTGTATTAGCTAATCTTCAACAATACTTCTGCGCATTGCTGAGTGAGAGTTGCCTGATCAGAGGTAATATTCTACAGGTGCCATACTGAACTAAGGATTCTGGTGCATGTCAAAGGCTCCATGGGAATTTTCAAATATATTCTCCTGACGTCCTGGCAAATATTTACCCTTAAGCCAAATAACATTAAAAAAATGATGTGGCACATAAAAACTTAAAGAATGTGATTTTTCTTTCATTAGTCATTCATCTCATTACTGTTTCTGGGACATAGCTGGTTACGAATGGCTGCTGCATTCACCTACTTCGGAACAGTGACTACAATTTAAACAATTTATTGTACATGAAGTATTTTGGAATGTTTGTGAGAATGCAATAGGTGTTATACAAATGCAAGTTCTGTTTGCATGTCCAAGAGGGTGAATTTCCAAGGGGATTCCCTCAGTCAGTCACCCACCATAAATTTGGCAGAAGACACGTGACTAAAACAATCTAAACCTTCGCGCACATGTTTCTGGTCTCCTGCTGGAGTTATAGGGATGACATGTCATGTATGCTGTACCCAAAGGCAGATCCTTGGCTCATCGTCTGATGTTTCCTCCTGAGCCACTTGGGGGTTTGTGTAGGTGGTGGTTTGCCTTTGCCTTCCACTCTCGGAGGCAGGGTAAGGTGCCAGGTCACAAGCCTACCTCAGCAGCAGTGGGAGTTGAGCCCACGCGGTTGGCATTGTTCTGGCTTTATTCCTCTGTGGGCCGCAAAGTGTTCAATCAGGAGGTGCCCCACCCCCAATCCTGGATGGAAGACACCAGTGTTGAGCAGATGCCCCTCCCCCAATGTGACAGATACTCCCTCTCCCTACAACCAGTAAAATGTCAGTGGTGGAGTGAAGAGGCCCTTAATTGGCCAGTTAAACAGCACAATTGGCCTCTGGGCCGGGAGGGTCTACCTCCACCTTCCCCGCCGCTGGTAAAATGCCATGGTGCTGGGAAGGTGACGGACACTCCACATTCACATCCTCCTTCCTAATATTTTGCTGCCCCACTCCCCACCCACCTCCCCTCCCCCAACCCACTCTTGCAGGCCCCATAAAATTCAGCCCAATCGATGCAGGAATACAGGGGTTAATTTTATAACTTGAACTGCTGAATGTGGTACAGTCAAACAGTCTCGTGAGCAAGTTATTCTCATGTTAAACTCATCCCGAAGGAAACAATGTCGCTTAGGTACATCTTGTTGGCACGGCAGCATTTATAAAACTCCTGCATTTTTGCAAAGACCCTGCTCCTGAGTCGATGCTTCTCATGGCAGGTAACCATTCATTTCCTGCCTGGAGAGGGCAGAGAGGTGAATCGCTCTCAGCTTTCTGCTTACAACATTATAGATCAGTCATCTGAAAGAAATGCAGGCTTGGGTTATGCACCCACAGAGCTGCCTTCTCTCCTGCTGGGGAAAGCTCCTGGCCTCTGCACTGTGCCTTATCCTAATGGTAAGGCCAGGGCGGGAGCCAAGTGGCATATAGGGCCCACGAGCTCTGCCACAATGTGTCACTTCACACACCAAGCCCTTCTTCAAATACTTCAACCATGAGATTAATTTTTAATCAAGCACCTTTCCTTTGAGCTTATTGTGCACTTCTTGCTGGCCTCCATGTTGTCTCCTTCAGGGAAGGCAGTGAGAAATTACAGATTGCAGGATTCTCTAAGGTCAGGATTAGACTGGTGAGCACATTGGTAGCAGACCCACTGAATCACTCCAGAACTGGCTCCAGAAATGCTTCCAACAGATGCCCTGCAGACTGACATTGCAGAAATCCATTAAACTTATTCCAGTTGAGGGAGGCAGGCTTGAGTGATTGACAAATTGTTTCAAGTCCAATTTAGGAAGGTTGGTTGAAAGAAAGCGAGGTTGTTCATGCTAAATGAGGTTAGAAAGCTATTATGTTCCATCCTCAAGTGAATGGAGAAGGTGAGAGGCGTTCAAACCCATCAAAGACGTGATGAAGAATGAAGATCTCAACTAAGCCCTTCTTAGTTATTGAACCTCACCGCCACAAAATGGGTTCTCACCATCAGAGTTGTTAATGGGAAGATAGCTGAGAACACAACTTCCAACTCTGCAACAGAAACTAGAACCAAATATCACCTCGAATGACCAAGAGAGAGTTAAAATGCGTGAGGAGGAACCGAGACACAAACAAGTTTAACCAGCTTTCCCTCAGCTTCAGGCACAGTGCACCAGACTGCTCAGTGCTGCAGCCTGGGGAGAGAGTATGGACATGAGGCCAACAGGAAGAAAGCATAACAATAGAACGATCGCCACAACTGAGATCGTACAGGATTGAGGTAGACCTGGGAAATATGAGGAGAAACTGCAGTGCCTTAACATCCTTGGAAAGAAAGCCAAAAGAAACGCTGGCTGGAAATTTCTGCTCCCTTTGGCGACGAGTGTGATTGGCGGCATGAGCAGACAATATAGCGGGAAGACTAAAAACCAGCTTTTTGCCATCGTGAAACTAGTTTATGATCAACCACTCTGACCATCAATGGCACACTGCGTTTTCCACTTTCCAACATTGGGAACTGAATTTTAGTGCATTTACATCTCATCATTGTGTACAGTGTTCCATTGCACACTGGAATCATACCCCCACGTCAAATTCACCTCCCACATCGGCATAACTTCAGAGCAGCATGATTGACAACCACTTTTAAAAGGCTTGCACCTGGTGAGCTGAACTTCCGAGGGGAATTTGGAGGTGAGTGCACACAACCTGATGCAGCGCTCGTGAGAATTGCCCGTAGGACATCAACTAAGAGATGCTGTGGATTCGGGGTGGGGGAGCACAGGCTGGTCCCTTTCTCCTGGCTGGCTTTCAGTGCTGTTCCGGGGCAAGGCCTCCAGTGCAGGTGGGGCTGGGGTGGGGAGGTGGGAGCACAGGGGGGTAGGGGTGTGCAGATGGGGAGGGTGGGTGAGGGAAGTGGCCAAGCACTTGGGGCAGAATTTTCCGGGTGACGTGTGGGGGGCGGGCCCTGCACGTCAGCGCGTAAAATAATGCACAGTGACATCGGGCGAGCGTCCCAACGTCACCGCGCACCATCACGATATTTAGCTGGGCGGGTGCGCGATGAAGTGTGACGTGCCGGCCATTAACTAATGGGCTAGTTAAGGCCCTTAACTCAGCAATTGGCGCTGATTTTCAGGTGCCTGTGTGATCTTTAGCTTGGTGCACAGGCGCAATGGGCAGGTGGGTAAGTGACTTTTTAATAAAACTCATCCACGGGTGGGATATGTGGGCTCAGTGGGGTCATCAACCTGCTTTGTGGAGTATTTATTGGAGAAAGTATTTTAAACTTGCCTGTGTGATTGTTAGCAGTTCAGAATGAATTCCAACAGCTTTCTCTGTACTTTGAAGCTTCAGCTCAACACTCTGCAATCAGGAATCTTTATCAGGCCTGCAGCTTTCCGGAGGCCTCCCTTTGGCCTGGGTATGGGTTCTGACATCTCCACTGGAGGCAGCTCCTCTGAGGAGGGAGGGCTAGAATGAAGAGGAGGCCATGAGTGGACAATCAGCCTCCAGGTGAGCCACCTTTGGGTGTCCAGACACAGGCACAAGGGGCGCTGGGCCAACAGGTAGTCCAAGGTGGAAGGGGCCGCAGAAGACGCCACTATCCTGCTGCCAGGGTATACAAGCGGTAAAGCAGTTATCTCAATATGACTGAGGTGCAGTGCCGAAGGAGGCTCCAACTCTCAAGGGAAACAGTCAACTATATCTGTCAGATGTTTGGCCCTAAGATCTCTCCTAACTGTGTGGGCAGACACCCCATGCTAGTGGCTCTAAAGGTCAGAGTTGCCCTCAGCTTCTATGCCTCTGGCTCCTTCCAGGGCTTGGTGGATGATCCTTGCGGTGTCTCCCAATCAGCTGTTCACAGTTGTGTTACGCAGGTTACAGACGGTCCGTTCAGATGGGCATTGACCTTCATCCACTTCCGCTGCGACCAGGCAAGTCAGGCACAGCGAGCCAGAGGCTTTGCAGCCATTGCTGGCTTCCCCCGTGTCCAGGGTGCTATAGACTGTACACATGTGGCCATGAAGGTGCCAGCAGGTGAGCCCGGTGTCTTCGTCAACAGGAAGGGCTTCCACTCCATGAATGTGCAGATAGTGTGTGATCACAGGATGCAGATTCTGCAAGTTTGTGTAAGGTACCCAGGCAGCTCCCACAATGCCTACTTCCTCAGACACTCCCAGGTGCCGGGGCTCTTCAGTGCTCCAGCCCGGCTGGATGGTTGGCTGGTGGGTGACAAGGACTATCCCCTCAGAAGGTGGCTTATGACTCCTCTCTGCCATCCAAGAACAGAAGCTGAGGAGCGCTACAATAGGAGCCACGGCACCACAAGGGCTATGGTGGAGAGAGCCATCGGTCTTCTCAAGATGCACTTCTGATGCTTGGACCGCTCAGGGGGCACACTCCAATACCCCCCAGATTGTGTCTCTGTGATAGTGATTGCATGCTGTGCTCTCCACAATCTCTCACTGGAACGAGGGGAAGCAGTGGATAATGAAGACATTAACACAGTGGATGCAGCTGCACACGATGAGTCCAGCACTGATTCGGAGGATGAGGAAGCACAGGGGAATGATGAGGGGCTAAATGCTGACCCGGGACCACACCAAGGAGGCAGGGACACCTGGGAGGCTTTAATCCAATGAACCATCAGCTAGCTCCACACACATGGATCAGGAGGACCAGCATTGCCTGGCACTTCCGTACACAGCACCTAAGTGCTAAATCTGCCAGGTCGTCAGCAGGAACTAAGAGTTTTGGGCATAAATTTGAATGTCAAAACAAACACTCATGACATTTATCTTAAACATACACATGCAGAACAAAGGAGCCACCCTCAGCCATGGTAACATATCAGATTTTTATTTTAAACATCAGATGTTCTCACAAATTCAAAACAAAATGTTCAGCAAGCAGAAAAAATTATAAGGACCTAATCTTGGGTCAACATAAAAGCACCAGTGTGCCTAAGGTGCCTTATGCCTACGTTTACGGGTGCTACGTCTAGGTGCTGCCCCATCGCATGGAGTGGCTTGAGAGACAGCCTGCTGACTGTGCTGTCCTGTTGGCCTCGATGACCTTGGCGGACGTCCTCTGGCCTGTGAAGCCTGTGCTGTCCCCGCCTGGGAGGGAGCTGCCAGGTCCACAGCTGGCATCTCCCCAGTTGCCGTAGCCTCACCGGATGAAGCGGTCACTGGCAGAGGGGCAGAGGAGCTGCCGCCCTCATCTGGAGCGCCCTGAGTGGAGCTCGCAGATACAACAGGCAGCTGCTGCGCCAACGAGAGGTCGCTTTGGACCTCCCTGCTCACCGTGGATGGATGGGCAATGAGCTGGGAAGCTTGAAGCCCCCACCATCTCCCACATTGGCACTGTCTAGCTGTGGCCATTGGCGCTGTGAGGGCTTGCAGGTCTGAACGTAACCCCAGGAGGACCTGATTGTTCTCCTGGAGGCGCTTCTCCACGAGAGTCGCCACTCTCTCCATGGAGGAAACTTGACGCTCTACCATGAGGCTCATGGCATCACTGATGCTCCATGTGAATTCCTCCACCATGGACACCAGGTGAAGCATTGTCTCATGCAATACTCCCAGATGCTCCCGCACACCCGGCTGCATTTGCTGTAGCTGCTGCATCGCGGACGACTCCAGAGGCACATCATCAGGCACCGACTGAGCGTGTGACTGGTTCCCTGCAGTCCTCCGGCTGCTGGCACCATCGGCACTCTCTGTCTCTGCCAGCTGCTCCAGCGATCGTGAAGTGTCCTCTCCACTGTACTCCTGGACACCAGCCAGTGTTCCAATTCCCACGGAGTTACTAATGTCTGCACTGGTGCCTGCCTCACAGAAATGGTGTGACGCAGGTGACACTTGAGGGCCCTCACGTGTGAGAGGGGGCATTTGCAGTTCCTCCTGGTGGCCATGCTCTGATGATGCTGAAATTAACAAGGACAGTGGATCAGTCAGCGCCCACACAGTGACAAACTTCATCCCTTTCCCCCGGCTCATTATGCGCTCAAACTTCCAGAACCAACGGACACGAACATTGGTGGGGTGGCAACTAATGAGGAGGAGACCCAAATATTACAGGCAGATATAGACGGGCTGGTCATATGGCCTAAGCAATGCCAAATGGAATGTTATGTGGATAAGTGTGAGGTGATGCACTTGGGCAGGACAAACAAGGTACAGGAATACACGATGAATGGTAGGAGCGTGGAAAGTAAAGAAGATCAGAGGGACCTTGCTGGGCATGTCGACAGGCCCCTTAAGGTAGCGGGACAGGTACATAAGGTGTTTAAGAAGGTAAATGCCATACTTGCCTTTATTAGCTGAGGCATAGAATATAGGAGCAGGGAGGTAATGTTCCAAATGCAGAAAACACTGCCTAGGACACAGTTGTAATTCTGCGTGCAGTTCTGAAATACGCTACACGGGAGGGATGTGATTGGAGTGGATAGAGTGCAGAGGTCGTTGACCAGGATGCTGGCTAGGCTGGAGAGTTTGACTTTTGAGGAGACATAGCGTAGCCTGGGGTTTTTTCCCCTGGATCAGAGGAGATTGAGGTGACATGATTGAAGTTTATAAACTTATGAGGAGCATAGATAGGATCGACAGAAAGAAACTTTTCCCCTTGGCGGAGGAATGAGTAATCAGGTGGCATAGATTTAAGGTAAGGGGCATGAGATTAACAGGGGTATGATGAGCAACTGTAGCAGACAGTGTGTGTTGGGAATGTGGAAATGCACTGCCTGAAAGGATGGTGGACGCAGAAACCTTCCTAACATGTAGTAAATATTTGGATGTGCACTTGCGATGCCATGGCATACAAGGCCATGGGCATTGTGCTGGGAAATGGGATTAGGAGACTTAGGAACGTGTTTGACACGCGCATCTTCGAAGGGACGAAGGACTTTTTTCTATGATCTACATCTCTGGCTCTGTCACACTGTGACCGAGCAATGTTGCAACAATAACAAATCAAACAATCATCAGTGCTATGGATGTTGGGAGGATATAACAGATCTCACTATTGGCCTCAAATACCTGGCCATTCCACCGCAGCCTCATCAACACCAGTTGACCTGGGTGCATGGTACCTCTCAAGCTCCAGGGCCTCCTGCTCAAAGCGGCTTAACATGAGGAGGTGAGCCTGGCCGCCTCCGGTCCTCAAATGCTCACAGGCATTGTGAGCATTTTTCTCCTGAAAAACAGAGAAGACCATTCATTGGGGCTAATCACACATGTACTCTGCATTCTCACGCCGCACCCCAACCACAGGGACCCATATCAGGCCTCCAGTGCCTCCTCTTCACTCTCCTGCTGATCAGTCACACAAAGATGGTACACCTGCTCCGAACACTCTCCAACAACCACCTTGGACACATTCTGCATACATGACTTTAGGAACCACACTGTCTTAGCTCCCATGGCAAGGAGGCACTATTGGTGCGGCGCCGAGGGCAGCAGATGGCTCTTGGCTACGAGACCTTGAGGCTCCCCTTCCACAATCTCATCACCATGAATAGGACATGTGTTGGAGTTCTGAGTATGCGCCCTAGCTGCATCTCCTGCAGGCCTCCCCCAGACTAGTCATGTGCGACAGAGAGCGACACATGGTGTGGGGGAGAACCCATCTCCTCATGACCCACTGACGCTGATGTAAGCATGGGCACTATCTGCTTGCCCACCCAGCATAGGAAAAATACCCAACATGATTCAATGCAGTCACGACAGTAAGACTTAGCCTCAGAGGGTAAGGCTACCTGCTGGGTTAAATGCCCAATACCAACATGGTACTCACCCTTCCAGAGCGCAACAAATCATTGAAGCACTTATGGCACTGGATCCAGGTGCACTGCACCACATTGCAGGAGCTCACCACCTCCTCCACCTCCTCCCAGGCATGTTTGGTCATGTCGGGGGGGGGCCTCCTCCTCCCATTCTGGGGGACCAACACCTCCTGCCGTGCTGCCACCTCCTCGAGGAGGGCAGCAAGGCAATCATCAGAAAAGCGAGGTGCATATTGGCCCCCCGCTGGCCTACCCTGCAGCCAGGCCTGCTCCTCTGCCCTTCCCTCCAGCCTGGCCTGCTCAGCCGAACCCCTGTGGTGTGACCTTGAAGTGGCCATTGTGAACAGCCTACAGGAGGCTGCCAGGCCTTCCTTTAAACAGACTGCCGGGTCGCCATTGGATCTGGCGGTCTGTGCACGCCCGTCGCAGCCCACACACTCCCACTATTCACAGGAGTCAGCAAATATGCTGGGCGGGCCTTAATTGGCACATCTGCACAAAATGGTGGCGTGGACCCGATCGCGGGCGCTGATTGGGCCCGTGCCCACTCCGCCTGCCCTTGTGATCATTTGTCAAAAGTGAGCTTTTTTCCGCAGCTGAGACCGTTCAGCTGCAGCTCCGTTGATAGGCTTGGAGTCGGGCCTCGGAAACTTTTCTGCTCACTCAAGCAACGAGAAAGCACAAAGGTGTCACCAAATGCTCACCCCTTGGCCGCAGACTACAAATTAATGTGTGTTTTAGGGGGCAGTAGAACAACTGGTCAACTGTGCAAGTTGTACAATCCCCTTGCGAAAGATGGCCATGGCGCAATCCCTGGTAGAGGTGCTCACAGCCCCTTGCAATGTCTTTATTCAGGTTTGGAACAATATTTTTTTTTATTCATTCATGGGATATGGACATCACTGGCTAGGCAAGAGGTGCCCTTGTTTAGAGGACATTTAAGAGCCAACCACATTGCTGTGGGTCTGGAATCACATGTAGGCCAGACCGGATGAAGACAGCAGATTTCCTTCCATGAACAGTGGTGAACCAGATGGGTTTCTACAACAATCAACAATGGTTTCATGGTCATCATTAGACTTTTAATTTCAGATTTATACTGAATTCAAATTCCACCATCTGCCATGGCAGGATTTGAACCCAGGTCCCCGAAGCATTACCTTGGGTATCTGGATTATTAGCCTAGCAACAATACTACTACACCATCGCCTCCCCATCATGGCTCAAGTTAACAGTGAAGCCTTGCAGTGCGGGTTAGGAGAATACCTGCGCTTGAGCTTAGAGCACAGCATGCAGTCCAATGGGCAAAGCTACCACCATTCGGTCAAGTGGAGTGGGGAGGAGCTGGGTGGGGTTTTGGACAACCATGAAAGGCACCACATAATGGCCATCCAAGTGGTGGCCAGCACTCTCCGCATGTGTGAAGGGTCTTTGAGGCCCAGCTGGAGTTGGAGGCCTAACCAGGAGAGGACACATGTGCTAACCCACGTATCTCTCTCTTTGATCCTGCAGCAGAACATTAGGATCATGGAGCCTAGTGATTTAGTAGTATACCTCATGGCTTACAGAGAGCAGAGAAGAAAAAGCAGAGAGCGATAGAGGCAGCTGGCTCGCCAATGGGAGGGGCACCTCCCACAAGATGAAGGGGTGACAGGACCTGCTGCGCACGCAGCTGATGATCCACAGAGAGCCGTTGATCATAGGCCCCTCACTAGACTCAGGGCCTATAGACGATGTTTCTCATTCCTGCAGGTGACTGAGAACCAATGTTGCTAAAGACTGCACATGTCTAGGGAACTGTTCGATTACATATGCCACCTGCTGCAGGATTTGGTGCCACTGGGACATGGAGGGCATCCACTGTCAGTAGCCATGAAAGTGACTGTGGTGCTCAATGTTTACACCAGTGGCTCCTTCCAGGGCTTCACAGGTGACATGTGCAGGACCTCACAAGCTTCCACGCACAAGTGCATCCCGGAGGTCACAGACACCATCTTCGCAAAGGCACAGAACTTTGTGCATTTTGACTGGGATCAGGAAAACCAGGAAGCAAGAGCATTGCAATTTGCACAGATCTCAGGTTTCCCACAGGTGCAGGGTGCCATTGACTGCACTCACGTGGTGTTAGATCTCCGTGGCAACAAAGCAGTCCAGTAAAGCAGCCACAAGGGCTTCAACAATACTCACTGAATTTTCAGCTGATGTGTAAACACCACAAATGTAGCCTACGGACCTGCGCACGATTCCCAGGGAGCGTCCATGATTATTATATGTAGGGGGTGGTGGTGTGTGTCAGCTTCACCTCTAACTTCTGAGCGGTCCGAATCTCTCCCACTCCCTGGGTTCTAGACCTTGGACTTATTTGGGGGTTGTGACAAAGTGCAGCAGACAACTGGTTTTGGTGCAAGAAAAAAACTGGGTTTATTGAAGTCACAAATAAATTTATAACATTAGGGTTACACTGAGATTATACAGACCTACAAAGTACACTTAGTTAAGAATGGGGAACACATGGCATGATGAGGGGAAAACATGCTACCAATCCCCTTACCCTTGTCCCAACCCCAAAACCTAACTAAATTGAACTAGGAGAGGTCAGGGATCATGCTCACCAACCGGGGTCCCTTGACAGTTCGAAATCCAGCCAGATAAGCCGGTTGCAGTTCTGGGGTACGCCGTTTGTGTCCTCTGGGACCTATCGTCTCCATGTGGTCCTGGTCTGTGGAATCTGCAAAGGTTCTTCAGTTGGGTGGAGGGTGCAGTTGTGGGTGGTTAATCCTCGTGGAGGGCTGCTGTTGCGGCCTTGTTGTTTTCGGTTGAGCCTGCCACTCAGTGCCCCTCATCGTGATGTTGCCTGTGGGCCTGCAAACCTCCAGATCTCCTCCTTCCGCTTGGCTCAGCTACCCCCTGCTTAAACTCTGCTTCAACCGCTCCAAAACTGCTCACTCTTTGTAACTGGTGGCCCAGATATACTGGTTTTTAAAAGAATTTCTTATCTCAATCCAAATCAAGGTTAGTTCTTTGTCTGATTTTGGTGGGCTTCCCCAGGTGATTGTTGTCTCGTTGTTTTTAATGGGCTCGCATGATGTTTATCATTGTCTTCCTGTCCCCGTAACTAGTCTTGAACTGAAAGCCATTATATATGTGGAGTGTTGATAGGTTCACATAATTGCATTGATTGCTGTCTTCCTGTCTTAGTAGTTAGTAGTGATTATTTATGTGAGATTTTGTAGGGCTTTAGTTTCGTGTTAGATGAAGTCTTTCTCTGGGTTGATTGTTTTAAAGGGAAGAATGCGTATTCTGTCTCCTCATGTTGTCTGGTTATAGGCAACAATCCACACTGCACACAACAAGCCCGGGGATGTCCAGTCCCAGGCCTTCATGGGCCTAGCCTCCTGTCTGCAGAGCTCTACACTTAACTCAGCAGTTGGGTCATCTGCCATAAAAATCCAAAAGTCAAATTCTTGTTGATGATATGAAAAATGTGGGAACTTTGAGAACACTTCAGCCCCTGCTGTGATACTTAAACCTTGTTTCAAGTATCATACTGGAAAAAAAAACAAAATTCCCGACCCTGCATAGTCAATCTTCCTCTGTAATTACCTATCTAAGATCTCATGACACATACATTCCCCATTCTTTAAAATGTGGTGTACGTAAGCATGCGTAGGCAAAATACTGTTATTTACATACATCCAAACATTTAGGGGGTCCAACACCCCACTTGGTGCACATACATCTTTATTACAAGAAAACAACATGTAAAAGTCTTTCTTAAAAATAACCAAACACAAAAAAAACAACAATCTTTAGTCAGGAACACAAAAAAAAAGATATGAAAGGTTCAAACAGGTGTATCTCTCTCCATCTTTGCATAATGCTTCTTCTGGGTCCTTTTGTTTTGGAACTCTAGGATTTCGCCTTTTCCCTTGCACTGAGAGCACAACAGGTATAGCACTATTCCCAGCTGGCAAACTACGAGGATGTGGGAAGCCATTCTGAACCATGAAGGGACCTCTATGATTTCAAAAATGTTCCACCAGGGTGAGACTGTGATACGTTGAATCTCTCCCTCTGTTCCAAAGTATAGAAATACTTTTGTGATAATTCTACATCTTTTAGTAGTTTAGTAAGATGCTCTGGTAGAGGGGGAATTTCATATCCGAAATGTGTGACAGAGCTCTGCAGGTTGGTAATGTTTTCCCTAACAATGAGGTGAAAAGTGGAGGTTTCAGGAATGGGAACAATCCGTTCCTGGACCACTTGAACTTCTGCCTCGGGTTTAAAACAAAAACTGCTGTCACTTATCGGACACCGGATGTGCTGTCCAAGCTGGTAGTGGGTCGCACTTGTGGTGACACAATATGTCCCACCCCCTATATATGCCACCTGTGGGGGAACATGGCCTTATGCCATTACCTCCATGGTACAGTTTATAGGCTGTGCACCAGCAGTTTTAAACCCGCACTGTGGTCTGAAATAGGCGTTCAAGTGCTGGGGACACAGTACTACGTGTGCACCCCGGTTCTGGCACCCAGAGAAGTCTGTTCCTGTCATCATGTGCTCCCACTTTATGACATAAGGTAGGACCACTGCGAAAAGGATGTGTGCACTCCCTTGAATGAATCCAATGTTCTCCACCCTATATACCGGTGCAGGTTGGTCCGTCCCACCCATGACCGGCATCCTCACTACTATACCCATGATGGTGTGGTTGGAGCGCCACAATCTACTGGGACAGGGTAGGCTTCAGAGGCTAGGAGGAACTGAAACGGGTTTAGTGAAATCTCAAATGGGTGGAGGGCTGCGAGGTGCTTGTTGCTGATCCAGGAGGGTACTAAGCTTTGCTTTAAGTTCTCCAGGTTGCTGCGGCCCTCGCCCAGCACACACACTTCATTCTGTGCAGTCTGGTCTGAGATACATTCCTATCCTCTCGAATGAGTGCATTCACTGTTTTAGCATGCCTTTCCAACTCAGCAATATTCTCCTTTAAATGGACCATCATGGCCTAGTCCTCGTGAAGCTCTGGGCCTATCACTGTGTTCTCCACTGTTAAGATTTTTCGTAATTGTGTTTTTAAACCGTTTATTTGTGTCTGCAATTCTATGTCATCCAGACTGTTTATCACAGAGGATCCTGTATTATACGCTGTGAAAACATCATTCCAGGTTCCTTCTTTGTCTCCCGCATTGCTAAAATACTCAGTGCAGGTAGGGTACAGTTCTGTTTTGTCTACATTGGCAAAATCGAACTCGTAGAATTTCCTGAACATTTCTCTTAACAGGGCCTGGTATAGCTGTTCTGTCTCCTTGGGGCATCACTCAGGTAAGTGTACCTCTGTGAGGTTTAGAATCACAGAAGCTACCACGTAGTGTACTCCCTGGTAAAGCACCTTTTCGGTTGGTACTTGTACCAGCCCATTCCTTGGTCCCTTGGTGGTGACAGGGCACCTCTCCATATGTGTCCTTACTGTCGGGGCCATGGGCAGGGGCTTTTGGGCACGTGCCACGAGTTCAGTGGCCTTAACAGAGGCTGAAGAGGATGGGGTTATGCAAGTGTATAGGTGGGAATCCCATTCCACCCCCTTCCCCTTGTCCAGTCATGCTGTGAAAAGATAATAGATACGCCCATGGGGCAGGTCTTCTGCTATCCCCACATGCAGACATAGATTCCCTGTTCTGATTTCTACCACTTGTCCCAGCACATGCTCACCGCCCCCCTCCATGGTTCCTGGTAATAGTCCGAAGGGTGTTGTTACCCAGTTGCTCCCAGTCAGCTGTACCGTCCCCCATGTCTCGGCTCAGCTTCCCAGGGGAATCTGTCCTCTGCAGGTCAGGCATATGCATTTCCCCTCAGTGACCCCGATCCGTGTGGCCACAACCTGTTTGCTGGGGCAGGGGAAGGAGGCCTCCCCATAGGTGAACCTGGTCTGACTGGAGTAACGGGTGGAGTTAGATCTCAGCCACCCTGGCCATCTTTCCACATGGGAATAGATAGTGATCTCCTTCACGTTACCTTTGCTGCCCCTCGCAGCCACACCCGGTGCTCTCTCCCCTGAGCACCCAAAAATGTGGTAGTCCTCCACATCACCTCGCCTCCCAGTGGCCATTCCTATCAGGGCGAGTAGGAGAATGCCCCCCATCCTATCGAAATCCTTTCTGTAGGGAGACATAAGAGCATATAGCCAGGTCCTGAACAGATTCCCTGGCTGGGGTAAAGCATGGTCGAGGCTTGCGACTTCGACTCAATACCAACACTCTTAAACAATAATATTTAAACTACCAACCACCTAATTTGAAATTTAACTAAAACACCCAAATTTAACAATCTCAAAATTAAATCACAGAAGATATGTACATCCACCACCCGTCCCCGGGCGGCCAGGTTAATCCTTGTTCGGGCTACAGCACACTACTCCCTTCGGTGTGGCCACCCTGTCCTGTAACTTTGGTCCCTCGCAGCCTGCAGCTGCTAGCTGGGGACCTCTGTCCTCAGATCAATCACTAACTTAAGGGGCTGTCTTTTTAAACTGGGGAGCCGGTGACCATGGTTTCTTTGGCCTTGGCATTTGTGGGGACCTTCTAGGGACTCTGGCTGGTGGGAGTTTTCTGGCTGGTGGGTCTTCAACCCGATCCACTGTCCCCTCTTGTGCCGCCTGTGGAATCTCCACTGCCGCTGGCTGGGGATTTCTATCCTCAAGCTGTACCTCTTCTAAACCTGTGTCAGGGGCAGGGAACTCTCTGCCCTCAGGTCCCACCTCGTCTGAATCCCAGATGAGCAGGGGAGTGTCCCAGGTGCTGGGTGGGATGGCTCTTCCCTTAAAACAAGCCACTGCATCTGCTTGTGCAGTCTGTGAGTTTGCTCCTGCTGCAGACTGAGGATTTTTATCCTCAGGCCTTGCCCCAACTGGCTGTTCCCTTCTCTCGGATTTAAACAACTTACATGGGTTAATTTGGAACCACTTGGTGTGCCGAGGCAGCTTAATGGCGTATAACATGGGGCTTGCCTTATCTACAATGCTGTAGGGCCCCATGTATAATGGTTCTAGACTGCCTACCCGAGCAAAATTCCTAACCATAACCTGATCCCCTATCTCCCACTCGTGGTGCGTACGGGGTTCTAGCAGCAGTCGGTTACTCTGATGCTGTTTTCCCATATTGCTAGCAGCCTGCCAGTGAACCTGTTTAAGATGTTCACACAGATTCCTGACGAAGCTGTCCCTGTTCACCTCTCTGAGCTGATCCTCCGTGAGCACCAGGGATAGCACATGGATGGAGGTCCGCATAACCCTACCAGTCATGAGCTCATGTGGGGAATACCCCATAATTTATGACTGGCTGGCTCGGATCCCCATTAGGATCAACGGTAAGACTTCTACTCATTTTCTAGGTGAGTCTACCGTCTCTTTCCTCAGCCTTTCTTTCAAGGTTCTGTTCATCCTCTCTACAATCCCTGAGGACTGTGGATTGTGTGCAACATGCCATTTCCCTTCTATGCCATGTACCATAAGGGTATTCTGCGTGACCTGCCCAGTAAAGTGGCTCCCTTGGTCGGACTCCACATACTGAACACCTCCCTGACCAGGATCCTGGATGTACTCAGAGCCATGGCTGTTCAGCAGGGGAAGGCTTCTACCCACTTTGTGAACACATCCACCAGGACTAAGCAGTACTTATAGCCTCCCTGGGCAGTGGGTAGGGGCCTGATGTAGTCGACCTGGATCGACTGCCATGGTCCCTCTACCCTCCTGATGTGTCCCATAGGTACCTTCCTTTTGTGCGGGTCAGGGTTGTTAGCAGCACACACCAGACAGCTGGCACAGAACTCATGGACATCTTCCCTGAGTCCTGGCCACCATCCTGCCTGTTCCACCCACTGCTAGGTGGTCTCAGGCCCGGGATGCCCCACTCCTGGACCCTCAGGGGCCAGTTGAAGGAATTCCCTCCTGTGCTGCTGCAGTGCTACCCATTGCTCTCCCTTAAACAGCATGCCTCCCTTTACAGAGAGGGCTGCTGTGTTGTAAGGGCCCTCTACCCTTTTCCCTTCTGCCACTGCACTGAGGACTGCCTTGAGGACGGGGTCTTGGGTTTGGGGTTAAAGCTACCCCTGCACTCCCCTGTGTCCCATTCCTACCCATGACTGGGTCCCAGAAAATGCCTGTGCGGACACCCTCCTTAGTTAGCACGTCAGCCTGCCGGTTGCCCTCACTCTGGGGTTCTGCGGAGGAATAGGCTTTCACCTTATGGATGAAAACCTCCACTTCCTCCCCCACTGCTGCTAAGATTTTCTCCAGCAAGGGTTTCACTGTGAGGGGTCTCCCGTCAGTGGAGGTGTATCCGCGGTGGGACCAGAGGGCCAGGTACTCCGTACATGAATTGCATGTGAACATGCTGTCCTAGCAAATCGTATATGGGGTGGGGGACATCTTGGGGTGTGTTACCACGTACACAACTGCGGACATTTCAGCCTGCTGGTCACTCATGGTGCTGGGGAGCTTAATTGCCCAGGGCAAGGTTTGCCGCTGGGTCATAAACTCCACACCCTGTGAGTCGCTCACCAGCAGATACTGTGCTGGAGCCATCCACATAGATTTCATGGCCTGTGGGGTGTATCCTGGCCCATAAACCTATGTTTACTTCCCAAACCCCTTCTATGGAACACCGGTGGGCTGTTCCAGGGTATACCAGGTTACCACTGAGCTTTGGCTGGCAGAGCCCTTTTGCTTTTAAGTCCATCTGTGAGAGAAGCAGGATCCAGTGAGCAAAGCGGGCACTGCTCACTGTCCCATCCTTGGTTCTCCTGTCCAGGAGCATCTGGGTGGGCGTGTGATGGGTGAGGTTGGGCTGGCTGGAGCCCTTCAAATTGTTTGCCATGCATTGGTGGAAAATGCCGGGGCTATTGTGGAAGCCCTGAGGCAGACAGTTCCAGGTGTACTGTTGCCCTTTAAAGGTAAAGGCAAACTTGTACTGATCCTCTCTCCTTAAAGGGATGGACCAAAACCTGTTGGAGATATCCAGCACTGTGAAAGTGGTCGCAGATGCTGGGATACTTCCTATCAAGTCGGCAACTGCTGCTACCATGGGTGCACAGGCTGGGATGATACTGTTGAGCACCCGATAGTCCACTGTGGCCCTCCAGGAGATGTCCGGTTTTCTAACCGGCCACAGTGGAGAGTTCACATGGGTGGCTATCGGTCTCAGGACCACCTGTTGCACTAAGGAGGACATGGATGCTTCCAAATCTGGCTCTGCTTTCCTGGGGAAGTTATATTGCTTTTGTGGTCAGGCCATAGGGTCCCCATCTCCACTGACCTCGAACCCGTTGATCCTCCCACAGTCGTGTTTGTGTGTGGCAAATGTGGCTAGGTGGGATCGCACAAATGCCTGGAACTCCCTTGGGGTATTACTGACCATGAGTTCAAGGTTATAACCCTCTTTAGGCTTCATGGTGCACAGGGTCCCCTTACCCTGTTTCCCTGGGATGACTACTACTCCGTCTTCCTTTCCTGTTTTTGCCCCCTATAGGCAGCGATTCCTTAAATCCACTAGGATCCCGTGGCCTACAATAAAGTCAGCTCCCAGGATCCCTTTTCCACCCTCCACTTCCCACTTCATTAGGATACAGGTCCACTTAGAGCGGAGTGTTCCTAAACAAATGGTCAGCGGGATGGAAAATTAGCCAGCCTGTTCTTTACCTGTGAATCCCAACAGACTGTATGGGACCCCGTTAGAAAGAGGTGAGGTGGTGGGATTAGCTGAATGGATCATGGTACATGAGGCTCCCGTGTCCAACAGATAGGTCCCCTTTACCTCTTCTACCTCCATCTCAATGAGGGGTCTCTTCCATAAGTCTTAGGTAAGGGAACACAGGTAAACAGGCTGCACTGGCTCTAGTCAGGGTTGTGGGTTAGATGGGGCTGATAATAGTTGAGCTTTGTGCTGGAATGGTTATTCCCTTTCTGATGCCACTCCTTACTACCCTGGCTGGGTTTGATTTCATGCATTTTCCGTTTAGGTGGGTGTGCATTGGTTCCTTTACCATTTCGGTAAGCTATGGTCAATTGCCTGATCACTGTGAGTTCGGTAGTCAGGGGATTCTTTGGGTCAAACCACATTCCTGCCATTGCCCTGATCTGTTGCAGGCTGTTTGCCACCAGGCAATGGAGCCAGTGAGCCCACTGATCCTGGTCCAGGTTAGCCCAGTTAGGTATCCCACTGCATGCGCTCCTACGCACCAGCCACAACCTGTCTGCAAAAGCCTGCGGGGGTTCTCCTATGAGCTGCACTGCTTTTTCCACCCGGGAGAAAGGACTTCCCTCTTTCATCCCCATGGCCTCAAGAATCCCATAATCCCATAATCCCCATAATCACACTGTCCCATCTTACATTGGTCAGAGAGGGACTGGAAGAGTTTACTCTTCAGGAAGAATAGCAGCATTTTGGCCTGTTCAGCATCATTACACTTGTAGATGCTTGCTATTTGTTCCACTTCCCTGAAGTGGACCGAGGGATCCCCATTTGCCTCAAGTTTAGTTAAATGGCTTACCATGGCCCTAAGCTGTTGGGTGCTGTGGGGAATTATGAACTGGCTTTGGAGGTGTCCCTCATCCCCTTTTTCAGCGGGCGGGCTGAACCTTTGCTGCCGGGCCGGGCACATCGGCCCTGGTCCCAGCCACTCTTGCTGGGGGTTTTCCTCCTCCGCTGCTGCCCCTAATTCCACCCCCCTCTCCTGCCAGTTTCCACTAAAGCTTGGCACTACGGGTGGTGGTCATGCGCCCTCCTGCTCCTCAACTGGGTAGTCCCTTGGCACTACTGTGGTGTCTGAACCGTCCGCCCCAGGTTCCCTGTGAAGTCGACCTTGGCTGCACTAGGGCTTATGAGGCACACCATGCCTTCTGCCGCCCCTAGAGCAAGGTTCAGATTATCTGCTTCTGGCAGAGGCCATGGTCTGCATCCACAAACTCCAGTTCACTCACTATCTTGTAGGTTGCCTATAAGCCTTTTACTTCCTCCTCCTGCTCTCTTACTTGTCTTGCTAGGTGGGCATTCTTTTCCCGCAACCCCAGATCATTGTTCCTGGCCTCGGTGACTTGACACTGTAAATATTCCTGCTGGACCGTATGCTCCCCCACTAACTGCATCCTTTCCTGGTTCAGAACCTGCAATGCTAACAGTAACTTCTCCCCTGCTAGGGCCTTTGTTTGGACTTCCAGGGCTGACTCCCGAATCTCAGCTGCCTGCGCTTCATTGAGCCTGTCCGAAAGCTGGATCTGTTTCTTGAAGCACATCAGCCAGACGGCCTTTTCTATGGATTTTTTATGATCCTTCCCTTCTGTCCATTTAGCTGCAGCATCTAGCAGGCGCCCAGCCTTTAACAGATTAGTGACCCATTTTTTTTCCCATATTCACCTTACTGAACACATACTTTGAAATCCTCTCTTGCATTACAGTTCTCTCTTCCAATTCAGTGTCCACTGGATTGCATCCCTTTTGCTAAGGTCCTGCTGCAGTCACCATTATGTAGGGGGTGGTGGTGTGTGTGTCAGCTTCACCTCTGACTTCGAAGTGGTCTGAATCACTCCCACTCCCTGGGTTCTAGACCTTGGACTTACTTGAGATTGTGTCAAAGTGCAGCAGACAACTGGCTTTGGTGCAAGAAAAAAACTGGGTTTATTGAAGTCACAAATGAATTTATAACATTAAGATTACGCTGAGATTATACAGACCTACAAAGTACACTTAGTTAAAAATGGAGAGCACATGGCATAATGAAGGAAAATCACACTACTAATCCCCTTACCCTTGTCCCACACCCAAAACCTAACTAAATTGAACTAGGAGAGGTCAGGGATCATGCTCACCAACCAGGGTTCCTTGACAGTTTGAAATCCAGCCAGGTAAGCCGGTTGCAGTTTTGAGGTATGCTCTTTGTATCCTCTGGGGCCTGCTGTCCCCATGTGGTCCTGGTCTGTGGAATCTGCGAAGGTTCTTCAGTTGGGTGGAGGGCGCGGTTGTGGGTGGTTGATCTTCGTGGAGGGCTGAAGTTGCGGCCTTGTTGTCTTCAGTTGAGCCTGCCACCGCGTGACCCTCGCTGTGATGTTGCCTGCGGGTCTGCAAACCTCCAGATCTCCTCCCTCCACTTGGCTCAGCTACCCCCTGCTTAAACTCTGCTTCAACTGCTCCAAAACTGCTCACCCTCCAAAACTGTTCACCCTTTGTAACTGGTGGCCCAGTTATACTGTTTTTTTAAAATTTCTTATCTCAATCCAAATCAAGGTTAGTTCTTTGTCTGATTTTGATGGGCTTCCCCAGGTGATTGTTGTCTTATTGTTTTTAATGGGCTCGGATGATTTTTATCGTTGTCTTCCCATCCCCATAACTAGTCTTGAACTGAAAGCCATTATATATGTGGAGTATTGATAGGTTCACATAATTGCATAGAATGCTGTCTTCCTGCCTTAGTAGTTAGTAGTGATTATTTATGCGAGATTTTGTAGGGCTTTAGTTTCATGTAAGATGAAGTCTTTCTCTGGGTTGATTGTTTTAAAGGGAAGAATGCGTAATCTGTCTCCTCTTGTTGTCTGGTTATAGGCAAAATCCACACTGCACACAACAAGCCCGGGCATGTCCAGTCCCAGGCCTTCATGGGATGCCTCCTGTCTGCAGAGTTCTACACTTAACTCAGCAGTTAGGTTCTCTGCAATAAAAATCCAAAAGTCATATCCTTGTTGATGATATGAAAAATGTGGGAATTTTGAGAACCATTCATACATCCTCAGCAGGTCTGAGCTCCCGGACATCTTCCAGGGTTCAGAGAGGCTGCAGGATTAATTCCTCGGCGACAAGGGCTATCCACAGCGGACGTGGATGATGATGCCTGTACGGCGGCCTCAGACTGCAGCAGAGAGACGGTATAATGAGGGTCACACCATGATATTGGTGGAGCAATGATTGGCATCTTGAAAATGAGGTTCCAGTGCCTCAATAGGTCGATGGAGCGCTGCAAAACAGTCCCCAAAGGGTGTTGTACATCTTCATAGCTTGCTGCATGCTACACATCCTTGCACTGTAATGGGGTGAGGGCCTGGCTGAGGACGAGATGGAAGAGCTGCACATCTCTTCCGATGAGGAGGATGCCGGTGGGGACGACAGTCTTTGAAGGTGAGGATGCCGGTAATGAGGCCATCACACTGGCCAGACAAGGTAGGCGCACTCGTGAGGCCCTAATGGAGGCAAGATTCGTGGTGGATGATGACGAGATGCAGTGAGGACAGTCCGTAGATCTTCACATTGCTTCTGTGAATGTATGAGTTCTGTGTGGCTGATTACAGTTTGCTTATGCTCTGTGATCAGGTTCATATCATGGAGACACAGCCTTGAAACGTTAAGTAAACCTGATCCCAAGTGGTTGCATTGGTGAGCACATTTTGTTAAGATAAAAAGAAGTCTCAAGGTGCTTCACAGCAGTCTAAAGACAATACCAACACTTAGGAGGGATGACCTAATGCTACGTATGTGCAAGCAATAGTTGTTGTTGAATGAATATTGCACATACAATTTGAGAGTGCTGGTTTTTTTTAAAAAAAGTGGCAGAAAATGGTATATGCAGCACACAACTTTAATTCCAAATTCAATTTAGACATGCAACTTATTGGGAAGTTTCCTCAGCAGTAGTAAATCTGGTCATGTTAATGTTGATTTGTACTGTGCAGATTGTTTGAAGGTTAAAAGCATTAGGTTTCCACTCATAATCTTTGCATCTGTATCCTCAACATTGATGTCTTTCAAAGATTGAACAAAATCATTGGAAGGTCATTGTAATTACTCTCTGGTCAATCTGGGTACGCCCTTCATCCAAAGGATGGCTCTGTAATTGCAAACTGTGAATGTACTTCATGTCTTTTGAGCTTTTAAGTTGCTTATACTTAAACAGTAATGCAGCCATGATTGTAATCACTAATCTCTTCATACTTTTCAAAACATTAGCGTGCTTTTTAAACAGATGACTACCAGTAACTTCAGTGTGCATTTATGTTATAAATTAATAATGATAGTAATCAAAGTACACTTACATGTTTAAAAAGAAACCTTGTTGAGTTCACCATTCTCTCATGATATCCAATAGCAGATTTGGTTGCAAGGCAGTTCACACTCTGGAAGGTCCCTGCAAGGAATGATTCACATGATTTCCTGATGTGGCCCATAAATTGCACAAATGCACATCTGCAACAAACAGCAAGCTGTTAAACCTTTGAATTTGCATTGAAAGTATTAAGTGTTGTGCACTTCCAGCAAGTAATGGCAAAGAATTGTATAAAGAATGGATGCGGGAAGGAAAAGACCTTTGGCTTAGAGGTTAATTTTTATAGTGAATAAAAGAATGTTAGTGTTAAAAAACAGAGCCAAAACAGACTGAGTCTGAATATGACATTGAAACATAAGTGAGTTCCATTGGCAGAGAAACTGTGGTAGACTGAGTACAGGAAAATTTGCCAAGGTCAGGGTACAGATTTGCAGCTGAAGCACAATTCAGGATTGACCAGATGCCTGGGTTGCCAAAGGTCCAGTTCAATGCAAACAAAATGGGCAGAGAAGAGGACAGAATCAGAGACAAGTGAGCTGAATTTGAGATGTAGGCCAAAAATGATAACTTTGGTCTTGTCAAATTTGAGTTGGAAGAATTTTATCCTCTTTAGGACTGGATGTTGAATAAGTAGGGTTTTTTCATCTCCCTTCTGCCTAGTTTATGCTAGAAATATGAAAACAGACAGGGAGCTACGTGAATGTACTTAAATCAGGGTCCTAAGATGTCTTTAGGACTCTGATACCATATTTAAATAAATGCTACAACTGTTACTTGTTGAACCTTTACTACACATTTCAACAAGAATACGTTTGTGTCAGAGGAAGAAATACATGAATTTCAACAAGCCCTGCATATGAAATATCCTAAGATCTTGGGGAAGTTGCAATGTTGTCAAAATCTCCCAGTTTTTATTTGCTGTTATTAGCTTTTGTCGAAAACATACAGCCTTGACTAATCATCTGTCAGGAGGCTAATGCAATTTATTGTGGAATAGTGTCACGAAACTATCATATTTTTAATAATAGTATTGTGGGGTATTGTAAAGTAGGCTTGTATGTGTGGTGTTCTGTGTGTGGCTGATTTAATTGAATTAGTGTCGGATTGACTGCACGGTTGAAATTATTAAAAGAGTTAGGTGTAAAAAGAATATTTGAAATGCTAATGAGTGAGCTAGGTAAAAGCATCAGCAGATAGGGTGTGAATGAAATTTTCATTTTAAGGTAAGTGGGGAGCTGTTTGATTTTCAAAGGGATGGTAGGATGTTTACAACTGAGAGGACAAATAGGGCAAGGTTATTAAATTTATTTTTCCCAAAAGGAAAAGGGCCATATTGATGACATGAAAGATTTTTATATTATGGGAAAAGTAAATTCCAAAGACATATGGGAACAATGGGATTTACAGATTAAAGAGAGGGAAATATATTTAAAGAAGGATGGAAGGCTGTGAGGGGGTGACCGTGTAAGATCTAAAAGATACACCATATGAAACAGACTTGGGGAAATAGCCTCTAGCCACTTTGCAGAGTCTGGTGTTCCAGTAACCAAATTTGTGTTAAAAGCCTTTGGAATTCCACTGACGAGTGGTAACCTTGCGGGATTGCCTATCTAAATTTAACATCTATGTTGGCCTGTTGCCTTAAAGGGGGTGGTGTAGTAGGGAGGTTAATTAGGAATTTTGGGAGTTGCTATAATATTAAGTAATGGTGTAACTATAATCTGGTGTATGTGTTTTGATTCTTTTCTTTTGTTAATAAATGTTTTAGTTTAATATTAAAATCTCTAAAGTGTTGGTGGACTCACTGGGCAGAATTTTACATTCTGTGGGTGGGTGTGAGCTGGACCCAAATGGGTGTAAAATCACACGAGGTGATGTCGGGTGAGTGTCCCAACGTCATCCCACATATGAGTGATCTTCAGGTTGGCGAGAGCGCATGCAGGTTTTGCAGCCACGCCCGCCATCAATTTAAAAGCCCATTTAAGGCCATTAAAAAGGCAATTTTTCATGATTTTATGTTGCCTGTGTGATTTTGCACTCGTTGCATGGGCAAAATGGGCAGTCGGGCAACCCACTTTTTAAAAAACCTCATCTAAGGCTGGGATAAAAAGGGTCAACAGCATTGCCATTGTGAGTACTGAGGAATTCAGGAGATAGTTTGCTGCTGATTGCTTATTTGAACTTGATAGTTTCACCTCTTTTCTGAGCTTCATTTTTAGCATTTCAAGATTTAATTTCAGGACTCATTGGTGTCTCCAGGGCCCGCTCAAATTTTTGACTGTGTGGACCCTTCTAAATCTGACAGCCTTCTGTAACCCTGGTAATGGGGATTGTGGTCTTTGCTGGTGGCACCTCCCCTGAGAAGGAAGAGAGGGGCACAAGGGAGAGGAGACCAGGTATTCTAATGCAGCTTCCAGGGAACGAGAGGCATAGGCACAAGCGGGGGCAGGGCCAGCGGGCAGCCCAAGGCAGAAGGGGCCACAGAAGATGCTACTATCCTGCCGCCATGGTTTACAGGTGATGATGCAGCTACCTCAATATGTCTGAGCTGCATTGCCGAAGGAGGCTCCGCCTCTCTAGGAAGACTGTCACCTCCATTTGTCAGATGATTGGGCCTGAGATCAGCTCCGACTGTATGGATGGACACCCCATGCAAGTGGCTTTGAAGGTCACAGTGGCCCTCAACTTCTATGCCTCTGACTCTTTCCAGGGGTCAGTAGGTAATCTTTGTGGAGTGTCCCAATCAGTTGTCCACAATTGTGTCGACTGGTGACAGGCGCTCTGTTCAGATGGATGACGACATTTACTCATTTCCATATGAATGAGGCCAGCCAGGCTGAGTGAGCCAGAGGGTTTGCAGTGTTTGCTCAGTTCCCCGGTATCCAATAGACTGCACACATGTGGCCATCAAGGCAGCAGCAGGTGAGCCAGGTGCCTTCGTCAACAGGAAGGTCTTCCACTGATGAACGTCCAGATAGTCTGTGACCATAAGAACAGTTGCCACCCAAGAACAGAGGCAGAGCAGTGTTACAATAGGAGTCATACCTCCACAAGGATGGAGAGGACCATAGGCCTTTTGAAGGTGTGCTTCCGATGCCCGGACCATTCATGGGGAGCACTACAGTATCTCCCAGAGTGGGTGTCACTGATAGGGGTTGCATGTTGTGCTCTCCACAATCTGGCACTGGCAAGGGGGGACCCACTGGAGGAAGAGGATGCTAAGGCAGCTCTACAAGCCACAGAGGATGAATCCAGTGGTGAGTTAGAAGAGAAGCACGGTGAGGAGAAAACTGAGGGCGTAAAGGCAGACCTCTGTATCCTTCAGGGTTGCCTTGATCCAATGCTCCTTCAGCTAGGCTGCCAAAGATATGCTTCCACCTCATGGCATGGACCGGACTGCGATTTCATGCTGGCAGGCCAATTAAGGCCCAGCCACTGTGAAGCATGAGTGTGTGGGCGAGCAGGGGAGTAAGAGTGCGGACTTCATGCATGCACGTGAGTGCACTCTTGCAAATCTCTCTAAAGCACAGAGCTGCCTCAGGGAGGTAAACATTTTTTCATAAAGATTTCAAAAATGTAATAAAACATGTCCTCTCATGTGACTCTGTCACATGAATAGGGATATGTTATAAATGAAATGTAAAGACTTTTATTTGATTTTTATTTGCCGTTGGAAACCTCATCCCACCCGTGGATGAGGTTTCCTAAAAAGTGAAGAGGACAAGCCAGACTAAGGTTGGACAGGCAGTGAAAAATTTCTTTTAAGTACCATTTTAATGGCCTGAATAGGCCTTTTAATTGTCGGCGGGCGCGCTGCCAAATCCGGCACATGCTCACCAACCAAAGTATCACTCGACTGCACATTGACGTCGGCAAGCTCGCCTGATGTCAATGCACATTATTTTATGCTCAAACAGGTCAGGTATGCATCTGCCCGCTGAGGTAAAAAGTTTGCCCCTGGTGATAATGGCCACACCAGTAAAAATATTAACAAAACATGGCAGAACCGGAGATCATCCATGAACCTCTTGCGCTCATGGTGCCATACACTTACGTTTATGAGTGCTGCGTCTTGTTGCCCAATGCCATGCCTCATTCTCTGGCACTGGCATTGGAGACAGCCTGCTGACTCTGCTGTCTTGTTGGCCTTGATGACCTTGGTGGTCGTCTTCCGGCCAGCTGAGCCTGTGCTGGCTCCACCTTGTGCCACAGATAGCATTTCCTTAGTCATTGCAGCCTCAACAGAGGCTGCCACGGTCACTGGCAAAGGGAAGGAGGAGCTGCTGAATTGCTGCCGTCATCCAGAGCACCCTGTGAGGAGCACACAGAGACGACAAGCAGCTTGTGTGCCAACGTGATGTCGCTCTGGGCCTCTCTGCTCGCCATTGATGGATGGGCACCTAACTGGGATACTGGGTGCCTCATCCATCTCCCACACTGGCACTGACCACCTGCGGTCATTGCCTGTGTGAGGACTTGCAGGTCCGAGCACAAATCCAGGAACCGCCAATTCTATCCCTGGAGCTGCCTCTCCATGAGAGTTGCCACTGTCTCAATGAAGGAGGCAGTGTACTTGACGATGACGGTGCAGTGCTCATGCTCCTTTTGGACTCCTTCACAACAGCATACCTGGATCCTCCCCACACATTCCTCTGAACATATCACAGAATTACAGAATTGTTAGGATGCAGAAGGAGGCCATTCAGGCCATCGTGTCTGCAACGGCTGTCTGAGCATTTTAACTTAGTGCCAATCTCCTGCCTTTTCCCTGTAGCCCTGGACATTGTTTCTATTTAAATAATCATCCAATGCCCTCCTGAGTGCCTCAATCGAACCTGCCTCCACCACATTTCTAGGCAGTGCTTTCCAAACCCTAACTACTCGCTGTGTGAAAAAGATTTTTCTCACTTCACATTTGTATCTTCTGCAAAACACTTAAAACTGTGCCCACTGGTTCTCGATCTGTTTACGAGTGGGAACAGTTTCTCCCTATCTACTCTGTCCAAACCCCTCATGACTTTGAAAACTTCTATCAAGTCTCCTCTTAGCCATCTCCTCTCAAAGGAAAACAGCCCCAACTTCTCCAATCTTTTCTTATAAATGAAATGTCTCACTCTTGAAACCAGTCTCGAAAACCTCTTCTTCACTTTTTCCAATGCGTTCGTATCCTTCCTATAGTGTGGCGCCCAGAATTGTACACAGTACTCCAGCTAAAGTCTAACCAGTGTCTTATATAAGTTCAAGAAAAGCCTCCCTGCTCTTATACTCTATGCTCCTAATAATGAAGACTAGAATACTGTTTGCTTTTGAAAGAGCTCTCTCTACCTGTCCTGCCTCATTTAATGACTTATTTCAGCAGCCAGCATCTGTCACCTAATGGATGACTCCAGAGGCTCATCATCTGCATCATCCTGGTCTCCAGCAGTCCTCCAACTGCTGGTGCCCTGGGCAGTCTCTGCCTCTGCCTGCTCCTCAAGAGAATGTGAAGAACCCTCATCGCTGTGCACTGTCATTCTAGCTGATGATCTAACGCCCACTGAGGTGCTGAGATCTGCACTGGTGCCTGGTTCAGAAAGCAGATGTGATGCAGATGCATCTGAAGACTGGTGGTCCTCTGTCGTCAAGGGTGACTCGTTGTGATCCTACATTCGAGTGTGTGCTGGAGTATCTACAGGAGAACACTGATATATCATTAATTTAAGTCATCACACTGTCACTGTGCATGCCAGACACCCTGCTGAGACATTGGAGATCTGCATCATGGCGCTATTGTCTTTCAGTGATCAATGGGGGCTCCAGTTTTGAGGCTTCCATTAATGATGAGGCTACACAAGAACGTTTATACAATCCAACCCTCTCACTTCTGTGCACTGCACTCTTGCTTTCGTCAGAGAACCTGCCTCTCCACGACCGGTTGAACAAGTTGAGTGGTGGATCTCCAGGTGTAAAGCGTCCAGTTCAAACCTCATCTTGATTAGAAGGTTTGGGGGGCCTCCGCCTGTCTTTGACCTCTCGGTCTTCATATGCCACCTCTTCTCCTAAAGGTCAGAGGAACATTGATTAGTCCACTTTCTAACTGCAGCGCCATTACAGCCTGGCCAACCCCACCTGAGGAACACCGTGCAGGGCACAAGCAAGTCATTGCCTTCGAGCCACAAGGCACTCAGGCCAAGCAGCCAGGGTTCATCCCCTTGGCCAGCTCCGGTGTCATTGACAGTTGGCACTCAGGCTCTAATACCCCTGAGCTCCACAGGAAGGACGGCCAGGCCTTAACACTTCTCCACACTGATCCATGCCAACACAATACTCACCCTTGCCCAGCGCAATGGGTTCTTGAACCTTTTGCAGCACTCATGTGCACCGCACAACATTGTAGCTGCTGACCTAGGCTGCCACCTTCTCCTAAGCCTTTATGATCTGATGCGGTGGCCTCCTCCTGTTATCCCACCTGACACCCACCTCCTCCAGGAGGACTGCAAGGCACTTGTCTGAGAAATGGGGGCCGAGTGCCCACCCAGCCTGCCCCCCCGCCTAACATTTCCTGCTGCTGGTGAAGCCATTGCTCCAGTCTCTGGACTGAATAAAGATTCTCTCCTGGCTGCCTTTGCCAAATTTAAAGCGATCACCAGGCTGCTATTGATCAATGATTAATTGGCCTGCCAGTGTGAAATTGTGGTCAGGGTCTGATTGTGGTCGCGTGGCCGGTTTCCCAACTACCTGGACCCGCTGATCGTGCGCACCCAACGAGGTAAAAGTTCAGTATTAAGAGACAGCTTTTGGTAAAGCTGAGTTATTAAAAAACCCCAGAGGGAAACTTTAAATAACTATCTTAACCGGATTTTAAGTGTTATGTTTGAGATGCAACTCTAAATTCAGGAATCAGACCACCAGTTCTTGAGAGGTTTTATGTTAAACTAAATG
The DNA here is from genome assembly GCF_017639515.1 of Carcharodon carcharias. Lineage (NCBI taxonomy): Eukaryota > Metazoa > Chordata > Chondrichthyes > Lamniformes > Lamnidae > Carcharodon > Carcharodon carcharias. Next base: position 106,892,677 of record NC_054475.1, read on the forward strand.
AAACATTTTATTAATTGACACAAGTTAAATGCATATACATGGCTATATCTATCATAACTACTATCATAACATTTAACAAATTCCTAAACTAGTCTCCATTAAGGCAACAGTAACCCACAGACTTAACCAGGGACCAGGCAAAGCATGTTCATCTTACAAATTCAAAATGAGGTTCCTTTCACTTTAGTTCCTGTGGAGTCAGTTGGAGGCTTAAAGCTGCTTTGATCTTACATTGCCTCTACCCCGCACACACAAAATAGCTATAGTTATACCTAGCACAGCTCGTAGAATGTAAGTTCTCATTGTATCACCAGCCTCTTTGAACCCACCTCTTCTAACAATAAAACCCCTTTCATAGTACCAATTTTATTAGCAATATAAACATATTGCCTGGTCTTTGCTCGCTAGGTGCCAGATTTCACCCTGCTTCTTGAATGCTTTATTCCAAAAAATGCAAATGTACTCTACCTCTCTTACATCTCAAAACTACTATACATCAAAACACCCAGAACAGCTGGCTTTAATCCAATCAAGACACACCCAAAGACTAAACCTCCATTTTAAAAGAAAAATATTTTCCAATAATATTACACACATTAATAGCTTCATGACATCTCCCTCCATCGAGAAATGAACCGTCATAAATCTAAAAGACAGCTTCATTTTAATAACCAATCTCACACTATCTCCAATACTTATTACACTATTACATTACCGGATGCATGTATTAACATAACAATATATATATACACAAGTCCTTGGTATCAACAGAAATCACTCCAGTTCAGTGTCCAGGTTTTTTTTTTAAAGTGTCCTATTTTCCTTTAAGTTTCAAACTCTTGACAACGCATCTGCGGACAGATTTTTTTTTTTTGTAATATCTATAATCTGTAGATTAAATGGTTGTAATAATAGACTCCATCTGAAAAGTCTTGCACTTTTGTCTCAAAATTTATTCAAAAACTTTGAAGGCTTATGGTTTGTATAAACAATTGTTTCTGATGAATTGTTTGCAACATAAATTTCAAAATGCTGCAATACTAACACCATTCTCAAAGTCTCTTTATCGATCATCGAATATCTTCTCTGTTGTACATTCAGGTTCCGTGAAAAATACCTTATTGGTTTTTCAATCCAGTGTCATCTTCTTGTAACAGTACAGCCCCAATACCTATATTGCTTGGCAAGAAGGCAGCTCACCACCACCTTCTCAAGGGCAACTAGGAATGGGCAATAAATGCTAGCTCAGCCAGCAAATCTCATATCCCATGAATGAATTAAAAAAAATTGTATACTGCCAAAACTGGTGTCATAGTTAATACAGTTTTCAAGCTATCGAATGACTTCTGACACTGCTATGTCCATTGAAACTTCTTGTTCCTTTTTAATAGGTCAGGCACTGCAGCAACCACTTGGCTAAAATTTGATACAAATTTCTGGTAAAACCCACTCATGCCCAGAAAACACAAAACTTCTCGTTTTGTTGTAGGTGCTGGGAAATCCATGATAGCCTTGACTTTCGCATCTCTTGGAGCCACTTTGCCATGCCCAATGGTAAGGCTTAGATACGTAATTTGCACTTTTGCAAATTCACTTTTAGACAAGTTCATCACCAAATTAGCTTCTTGTAATTGAGTAAATAATTCTTTCAGATGCTGTAAATGCTCTTCCCATGTCTGACTGAAAATGTTTAGATCATCAATATAAACAGCGCAATTGCTTAGACCTGCAATTACTTTGTTTGTCATTCTTTGAAATTTTGCAAGTGCACTCTTCATACCAAATGGCATGACTTTAAACTGATATAGTCCACTTGGTGTTAAAAATGCTGAATCTCCTTTGCTCCCTCCGACAACGGTACCTGTCAATATCCTTTTAGCAAGTCAATCTTTGTGATAAATTTCGATTGTCCCACTTTCTCAATGCAATCTTCCAACCATGGTATGATTTATGAATCCGCTTTTGTTATGCATTCACCTTTCGATAGTCCACACACAGTCTTTGTGTTCTATCCGGTTTTGGTGCCAGTACAATAGGCAAACTCCAGTTACTGTGCCTAGACTCAATGATATCAATTTGAAACATTAAATCCATTTCTTTTTGTACTTGTGATAACTTTGTCAGATTTAATCTACAAGGTTGCCTTATTGAAGATGATATTTCTATACATATATCATGTACAGCTAAATGTGTCATGTGTCTGTTTGTGTGACTGCAATAGCTTTTTCAAATCACTTTGGCACTCACTTAGGTGGTAACTCAATATTTCATTTAAATGTTCAGGCACCCTCTTATTATCCAATTTTGTTAGAGGAAAATCAATTTCAGAGTCCTGTACTTCTACTTCTTTCTCATCATCCACCATCACTAATATCTCTTTTTGTTTACCTTCCCTGTCAAAGTGCTTTTTAAGCATATTTTCATGACCCATCCTCTGCTTCTTTCTTCTATCTGGAGTATTTATTAAATAATTTACTTCACTCAATTTCTTTTCAATTCTATAGGGCCGTCTAAATCTTGCATTTAATGAATTACCTGGTACTGGTAACAAAACTCGTACTTTCTCCCTGGAAACAAACCTATGAGATTTAGCATTCTTATCTGCTTTCACTTTCATAATTTGCTGGTGGTGTCTTTAGATGTCACTAGCCAACTTATGCTCTGTTCAATCTTTCGCTGAAATTTGATACATAATCCAGGAGAATGGTTTCTGAATTTTGACCCATCAATTTCTCATGAATCAATTTCATTGGTACCCTTACCTTATGACCATTAACTAGTTCAAAAAGGCTAAAACCAGTCAATGAATTAAGATCGCCTTTAACAGCAAATAACAAAAATAGAATTCCTGTATTCCAATCCTGCACATAATCCTGACAGTATGCTCATATCATAGTTTTTAATGTTTGAATCTATCTTTCCAAAGTTCCTTGTGAGTCCAGATGAAAAACTGTTGACTTAAACTGTTGTATCCTCAAACTGTTCATTACTTCCTTAAACAGCTGTGACATGGACCAGAAGCTTACCTATGTCAGGCGGACTGAGTGGGAGCGGGCGTGGAGCCGATCGCTGTGTACGTTCAGCTGCGCGCTGCCATTTTACGTGGGCGGGCCAATTAAGGAGCTGCCTCAAGGATGTTAAGTTGAGAGTGAAACATTTTAATGAAGGAGCAAAAAAATTATTTAAACATCCCCCATCATGTGACAATGTCACATGAACTGGGACATATTTGTGAATTGTGCAAAAATTAATTAATAATTTCATGAAACCTTCAGGAAATCTCATCCCGTCCATGGGTGAGGTTACCTGATAAATAGAAAGGCCGCTTGGGCTCTTTGCTTGCCCACCGACCTTAAGGTTGGACACGCAGCATTGCTAACAACTTTAATTTTTTTTAATGGCCTTAATAGGCCACTGAACAAAATATGTAAATGACGTGCGATGACATCGGGACGCACGCTTGATGTCATCGTATGTCAAGTTGCACTTCAGCATGTTGAGCCAACCCCCCTGCATGCTGATGGCAATATGCTGGCCATGAAATTTGGCCCTTCATCTAATTGTATTTTCTTAGGTAAACCACATCTTGTAAAAAATTTAATTAACTCCTCCACTATCTTCTTAGTTGTAGTATTTCTTAAAGCTATCACTTTAGGAAACCTGGTAGACACGCCCATTATTGTCAATAAATACTGATTTCTGTAATTAGTCTTAGGGAGGGATCCTACACAATCTATCATGACCCTGGTAAAATGTCCTACAAATGCTGGTATTGGGGTTAAATGTGCTGGCTTAATCACTGCTTGTGGTTTTCCTGTTATTTGACATATCTGACAGGTTCTACAGAATTTGGCTACATCCCTTTGCAATCCTGGCCAAAAAAAACCTCTGTATCTTTTCCTGTGTTTTCCTAATTCCTAAATGTCCCTCCATTGCAATTTCATGAGCAATCCTCAGAATTTAATTTCTTTACCTTAATGGGATAACTATCTGATGCACCTCCCTCCAGCTTTCATTTGATGAGACATGATACGACCTCTACTTTCTCATTAAAATACCTTCCTGAAGATAATGACATACTGGAATACATTTTGCTTCTGTTTCTGAATAAGTTTTCTGATACAACTGTTTTCATTGCAAATTATTTTTCTGTAATGCCATTAATCTCTTTGAGTTAAACATTTCATTTGAATTGTCCTGTATTCCTTCCTCTTCAACAATGTTATCAAATACTGTGCCAGCTAATTGGATTTTGATACCTTCTTTTTGCCTTTGAACTGCCTGCTTATCTTGTTCTTCCTGATGAGCCTTTGATCTCATTACAACACAAACAGGAAACAATCCAGGATGTTCCTTCTGTAACACCTCCGTTGAAAACACTTCTACAGGTTGCTCAACTACCATAGGAAGCACCCACATTTTGCAATCCAGCTATTTCATTACCCAGAATAAATTGAACCGTTGCAATTGACAATTTTCCCCCACTCCAAATATAGCTTCACCTGTCTCCCATTTGCTCTTTAAATTTACTTTCCAAAATGGAATAGATTTAGCATCTCCATGAACCCCTTTATTATTATCTTGTTCTGCAATAGTCCCTTTGAACAACAAATATCACTATCCCACAACATTAAGGATTGACTAGCCCCTCTGTCTCTTAAAATTTTAACATCTTTACCTACTCCACCCTGTACACATGGAAAGACATTCCCTTCACATATAAAATCTTTTAAATATTTCTGCAACCTGCTCTTCAGAATTCTCTTGAGTAAACTGTAAACACTTTCCCACTTCTTTACCTATCACTGATTTTCCCTGTTTTACCTGTACACAAACTACTGGTTTCTCCTGTGCCTGAACCTCAGAGTCCACAGTACTTTTATTTCCAGAGCTTCTCTGTGCCCCAATAATTCCAACAGATTTTTTTCTGCAATCTCCAACACACTGACTTCGTGTGCCTTACTTTATTATAATGAAAATGCCTTAGTTTTTGAATGTCACTTCTACCTTCAGTACCTTCCTTTTTATTCTGAGAAAAAAAACTTCCTGAGAACTTCCAGCTACTCCTTCTATCTACCTTCCTTTCATCTTCTCACTTTCTATCTTTTTCCAATTTGAAAGGGTGACGAAAAAAAGGTTTAGCTCTATGAACAAACTCATAATAATCAGTTATCTCTGCTGCTTGACTTACTGAATCAACCCTCTGTTCCTCCACATGAGTTCTCACTACTGAAGGGGTTGAATCTTTAAATTCTTCCAAAAGAATTACTTCCTAAGAGCTGCATAGGTTGTTTCTATTTTTAATGCCCGTATCTACTGGTCAAAATTACCTTGTTTTACTCTTTTAAACTCAATATAAGTTTGCCCAGGCTGTTTTCTCATATTCCTAAATTTCTGCCTGAATGCTTCATGAACCAATTCATATGCACTCAAAATAGCCTTTTTCATTACATCATAATTCACCAACATTTCTTCTGATAGCGAAGCATATACCTCAAGCGCCCTACCTAGCAACTTAGACTGTAATAATAACATCCAGTTTTCCTGTGGCAATTTCATCTGTTTAACTAGCTTCTCAAATGAAATAAAGAATGCTTCAATATCTTTTCTCTTAAACGTTGGAAGAGCTTGTACAAATTTAAATATATTCCCACTGGGTTCTACTCTGGAGATAAATCCTTTCTCACCTACTGGCATCTCTTTTTTAACTGCCAACATTTTCAGTCAGAATTCTCTCTCGCTCTCCTTCCTCCTTCTCTATCTTCACAATTTCTTTATCCTTTTTAAAAACCATTTCTCTGCCCTTTGCTTCAAATTTAAGCTTTTTCAGTTCCTTTGCTTGTTCAAATTCAAGCACCTTCATTTGTAACTGAAGTCTCACTACCTCCAGCTGTGACTCACTAGTGTCAGGTTTCATTTCCAACTGTAGATAACCCCAATTTTAACTTATCTGTCAACTCCGTTAACTTACTTTTGGTTATTTTTTCCAGCTCAATCACAGTTATCTCTTCTACTCCCAGACGAGTCTTAACAATTGCCAAAGCCATCTTGCAGTCTCATCAAATCTAAAAAAACTCACAAACCCCTGAATTCAAAGTGCTTCTCATGCTCGTAACCTTAAGATTCACCAATTCCAAAGCAATCAAGGAATTAGAAATAGTTTTACCCCACCAGAGCTCCCAGTTGTTATGAGACAGACTTTCGGTAAAGCTAAGTTATTTAAAAATCCAAGAGGGGAACTTTAAATAACTGTCAAAACCTATATTTTAAGTGGTATGTTTGAGATGCAACTCTAAATTCAGGAATCAGACCACCAGTTCTCGAGAAGTTTTATATTAAACTAAATGAAACATTTATTAAGTTACACAAATTAAAGATGTATACATGGCTACAAATTACAACTATCATAACTTTTAACAAATTCCAAAACTAATCTCCATTAAGGAATGCAACCCATGGGGCAGGATTTTTCAGTCGGCATGCAGGGGCGGGCCTGATATGCCCATGCCTAAAATGATGCGTGATGATGTTGGGCATGCGTCCTGACATCATCGTGCAGTCCTGCGATATTTCATTTGGCGCGTCTGCCGATACATATACGACCTACTAAAGCCATTAAGAAATTAATTGAAGTACTTGTTAATGCCAAGCAGTCTTCGAGTTTTTTAGGAAACCTCATCCACTAGTGGGATAAGGTTTCCTAAAGCTTTTATTTAATAAATAAAAAATGTTCTTAAATATAAAAGCGTGTCCCATCTCATGTGACAATCACATAAAGGGACATGTTTAAATAAATATTTAAACATTTTGTTTAATTATTTGAACATCAATTCAATCTCCCTGAGGCAGCTCCATGCTCCGTACAGGCCCTGACTCTCCCTCCTCCTCCTGCCCGCACAGGTAGTGCTGAGTGCTATTGCTCGCGTACTACGCTGGGCAGGCCTTAATTGGCCCGTCCTCATAAAATGGTGATGCAGAGCCAATCATGGGCAGCAAGTGGCTGTGCAACTGCCCCCTGCCCACCCCTGCTGAGCCCATCCGCCACCTGAAAAATTCATAGATTTTTAAGCAGACACCAGGCAAAGCATTTTCACCTTACAAATTCAAAATGAGGTTCCTTTCACTTTGCTTCCTGTGGAGTCAGTTGGAGGCTTAAAGCTGCTTTGATCTTACATTGCCTCTGCTCTGCACACACAAGATAGTTAAAGTTATACCTAGCACAGCTCGTTGCATGCAGTATACGAAATAAGGTAAATGATTTGTGGCGCAGATTGAAATTGGCAGGTATGATGTGGTGGGCATCACGGAGACATGGCTGCAAGGGGATCAGGACTGGGAGCTAAATATACAAGGATATACATACTATCGAAAAGATAGGCAGGTTGACAGAGGGGCTGGGGTTGCTTTGTTAGTAAGAAATGAAATTAAATCGATAGCAAGAAATGATGTAGGGTCAGATGATATAGAATCTGTGTGGGTAGAGTTGAGGAACCGCATTGGTAAAAAAACCTTAACGGGAGTTATGTACAGGCCTCCGAACAGTAGTCAGGATGTGGGGCACAAGATACACCAGGAGATAGAATAGATGTGTAAGAAAGGCAAGGTTACAGTGATCATGGGGGATTTCAATATGCAGGTAGACTTGGAAAATCAGGTTGGTAGTGGATCCCAAGAAAAGGAATTTGTGGAATGTCTATGAGATGGCTTTTTGGAGCAGCTTGTGGTGGAGCCCACTAGGGAACAGGCAATTCTAGATTTAGTGATGTGTAATGAGGCAGATTTGATAAGGGAGCTTAAGATGAAGGAACCCTTAGGAGGAAGTGACCATAATATGATAGAATTTACCCTGCACTTTGAGAGAAAAAAGCTGGAATCAGATGTAACGGTATTACAGATCAATAAAGGCAACTATAGAGGCATGAGGGAGGAGCTGGCCAGAATTGACTGGGAGATGAGCCTAGCAGGAAAGACAGTGGAACAGCAATGGTAGGAGTTTCTGGGAGTAATTTGGGATACACAGCAAAAATTCATCCCTAGGAAGAAGAAGCGTACTAAAGGGAGGACGAGGCAACCATGGCTGACAAGGGAAGTCAGGGACAGCATAAAAGCTAAAGAGAAAGCATACAATGCAGCAAAGAGCAGTGGGAAACAGGATTGGGAAGCTTACAAAGACCAACAGAGGACAACTAAAAAAGAGATAAGATGGAGAAGATTAAATATGAGGGTAAATTAGCCAGTAATATAAAAGAAGATTGCAAGAGTTTTTTTAGATATATGAAGGGTAAGAGACAGGCAAAAGTGGACATTGGGCTGCTGGAAAATGACGCTGGAGAAGTAGTAGTGGGGAACAAAGAAATGGTGGAGGAACTGAATAGGTACTTTGCATCAGTCTTCACAGTGGAAGACACGACTGACATCCCCAAAGTTCAAGAGAGTTGGGGGACAGAGGTGAGTATGGTGGCCATTACCAAGGAGAAGGTGCTAGGAATACTGAAAGGTCTGAAGGTGGATAAATCACCTGGACCAGATGGATTACACTCCAGAGTTCTGAAGGAGATAGCTGAAGAGATAGTGGAGGCGTTAGTGGTGATCTTTCAGGAATTACTGGAGTCAGGGAGGGTCCCAGAGGACTAGAAAATCATTAATGTAACCCCTCGGTTTAAGAAGGGAGTGAGCCAAAAGACGGGAAATTACAGTCCGATTAGCCTGACCTCGGATGTTGGTAAGATTTTAGAGTCCATTATTAAAGATGAGATTTCAGAATACTTGGAAGTGCATGGTAAAATCGGGCAAAGTCAGCATGGTTTCATCAAGGGGAGGTCATGCCTGACAAATCTGTTAGAATTCTTTGAGGAGGTAATGAGTAGGTTAGACAAAGGAGAGCCAATGGATGTTATTTATTTGGACTTCCAGAAGGTCTTTGACAAGGTGCTGCACAGGGAACTTCTCAGTAAGATAAGAGCCCATGGTGTTAGAGGCAAGGTACTAGCATGGATAGAAGATTGGTTGTCTGGCAGGAGGCAGAGATTGGGGATAAGTGGGTCCTTCTCAGGATGGTGGCCGGTGACTAGTGGAGTTCGGCAGGGGTCAGTGTTGGGACCACAACTTTTCACTTTATACATTAATGATCTAGATGAAGGAACTGAGGGCATCCTGGCTAAGTTTGCAGATGATACAAAGATAGGTGGAGGGACAGGTATTACTGAGGAGGCGGGGAGGCTGCAGAAGGATTTGGACAGGTTAGGAGAATGGGCAAAGAAGTGGCATATGGAATACAACGTGGGGAAGTGTGAGGTCATGCACTTTGGAAGGAAGAATAGAGGCATTGACTATTTTCTAAATGGGGAGAGAATTCAGAAATGTGGAGTGCAAAAGGACTTGGGAGTCTTAGTCCACAAGCCTCTTAAGGTTAACTTGCAGGCTGAGTTGGTAGATAGGAAGGCAAATGCAATGTTGGCATTTATTTTGAGGGGACTAGAATATAAAAGCAGGGATGTGCTGCTGAGGCTTTATAAGGCACTGGTCAAACTACATTTAGAATATTGTGAGCAATTTTGGGCCCTGGATCTCAGGAAGGATGTGCTGGCCCTGAAGAGGGTCCAGAGGAGGTTCAGGAGAATGATCCCAGGAATGAAAGGCTTAACATATGAGGAACGTTTGAGGACTCTGGGTCTATGCTTGATGGAGTTTAGAAGGATGAGGGGGGATCTGATTGAAACTTACAGCATACTGAAAGACATGGATAGAGTGGACGTGGGGAAGATGTTTCCATTAGTAGGAGAGACTAGGACCCAAGGGCGGAGCCTCAGTGTAAAGGAAAGACCTTTTAGAACAGAGATGAGGAGAAACTTCTTTAGCCAGAGAGTGGTGAATCTATGGAATTCATTGCCACAGAAGGCTGTGGAGGCCAGGTCATTGAGTGTATTTAAGACCAAGATAGATAGGTTCTTGATTGGTAAGGGGATCGAAGGTTACGGGGAGAAGGCGGGAGAATGGGGTTGAGAAACTTATCAGCCATGATTGAATGACAGAACAGATGGCCTAATTTCTGCTCCTATGTCTAATGGTCTTATGGTCTCTTATGGATGTAAACTCTCATTGTATCACCTGCCTCTTTGAACCCACCTCTTCCAACAATAAAACCCCTTTCATAATACCAATTTTATTAGCAATATAAACATACTACCTGGTCTTTGCTCGCTAGGTGCCAGATTTTACCCTGCCTCTTGAATGCTCATTTCAAAAAATGCAAATGTACTCTACCTCTTTTACATCTCAAAACTGCTACAAATCAAAGCACCCAGACTAGCTGACTTTAATCTAATTAAGACACACCCAAAGTCTAAACCTCCATTTTAAAAGAAAAATATTTTCTAATAATATTATATACATTAATAGCTTCATGACATTAAGGCCATTGCTTTTGAATTCAGTGCACAAACCTTCTTGTAATGAATACAAATTACAAAACCATTGTGATAGCATAGCCAAGTTTCCCTTGTAGATTTGGTCAGCCTGGCAAATACCACCTGCCATATCACAACAATAGTTAATGCCTGAAAAGCAATTTACTATATTGGGTCAGATTTGCAGCCAGCAGCAAAGCAATGGCACTTGGTGCTGACCTTGAAGAAAGCTGTTCGCAAAGATCCAGTGTTCTATGTGGCATGGATTTTCCCTTTTCTGACATTAGCTTTAATATGGCTCCAGGTCCAGGGGACCTCTAGGCATCCAGCAAAAGTGATCTTATCAAACATGATTAGCAACCAATCAACAACAACAACTTATATTTCTATTATGCCTTTATTGTAATAAAATGTTCCAAGATGCCTCAAAGAATTCTAAAACAAAAAAGACACCAGGACATACCAGAAGGTATTGGCTCAGATGACCAAAAGCTTGGTCAAAGAGGTAGGTTTTCAGGAGTATCTTAAGGGAGCAAAGTGAGGTAGGGAGGTGGAGTATTTTCATAGACACCAAACCGGGAAGCAAAATGTATTGAATTTTTCATTTTTAATTCAAGTTTTACAGAGTGTGAAGTAAATCATTGAAACATACCTTGCGGTTAAGGCAAAAGCTAAATAATATATAAAAATGTTATCTAAATATGTGAATTTTTATCATAATAATGACATTTGATGTTCTACAAATATAAAATTAGTTTTTCAGTGCCAGTGAGGCTGTTTGGCATAGTCATGAGCTTTAGTACACTGTTTTTTCAAGAAAAGGCTTTTATGAGACTAATGATTCAAAAGGGTAAATGCTCATCAGCTCAGTGCTTTCTACTTGATTGCAGTCTGGGGAATCTTCAACAGTGCACCTTATGGGGATGTGTGGAATCACTGACAGCAATTCCTGGACTTCTGTGTTTAACTGCGCATATGATGACTCCTGAAGTTCCTGTCAGTTTCACAAGAGTAATGACGGCAAACACTGACAATTCCACTATCATTATTAACGTAAAATTCTGGTCCATTTATTTTGTCATGATAAATAAGCAAATGGTTTAAAGAAAGAATTATGCAGAAGGTGTGAGTTAAAGCTGCTGCTTTCTTCACTGGTATTGACAAATCTGCGCTCTGAAGTACAATTTCTAAATCAATCTTGAGCTGTAATTTCAATTTTGTCAGCTGGTACTTTTGGCACTGTGAATGCCAGTTTAGTCTTAAAATGAAATCTACGCTGTTCTGCTCACTTCTGGTATGACTCATGCTATCTTGGTGAGGGATTTAACACAGGCATTATAAGAATACGTCATAAGTATGCTGATTGTGATTTGATGTCCCTGTTGGCACTTGACATCCGCCCCCAATCAGTGTTGCTTAAAGAGATAATCATCAGCTTGCAGATTAGTTGTTGCTTACTTTCTGCAGGTTCTGTTTGAGCTTGTGGAAGAAGGTGTTTACAGTTGGTGAAGACTGCAAGGAGTGGTGCTGCACTGGAAGGTATTGGTCACAACTGCAAGAGCTCAGAGCACAGTTGTCTCCCAGTCATAGGGGCCATTTGAGCAATTGCCTTTGGGCTGCAGCATGAGAGCAATATGATGCAGTGGTAGCAAGTAAAAAACAAAGGAGCCCACAAAGGGAGCAGGCTGAGGAATAAGAGCTCTCAACTGAAGGCCTGGCCTATTTAGGGTCTCTTGGGATCACTTTTCTTACCTCCACCTAAGCCAAGAGCACTATGTTCATCATAAGTGATTCACGAAGGAGGTGCTCACAGAGCCCGCCTGTGTGGCAAGGGTCATTCTACACTTGGTTGATGACTTCCTTCTGCAACCCAATCCTACCTGGCCAGCATTCAAATAATGAGAACTGTACTGCCTCATAAAACATCACTGATCAGGCAATTGGGATATTGAAGCAACGGTTCTGTTGCCTTGACCACTCAGAAGGAGCACTCGCCAAAGTGGCTGTCCCATTTCACGATGGTGAGTTGCATTCTCCACAACCTAGCAATTATGAGCTCGCAGCCTTTGCCACTATGGATTTGGTGATGACCTCAAGAGCAGGAGGAGCAGCAAGAAAGTGGCATACCACTTTCTGGGTGGAGTGTCAGTCACTCTGGTTCAGCTCCTTTTCCTGTGACTAGAACCCCAGATGTGCATTATCTGACAGTCCCGCACCCTCAGTTACAGACTGTCATAGTGATCTCTTGGCCACATTCCTGAAGTAAATGCACCCACCCAAAAAAAAACCCCTAACAATTTTGTACAAGTCATCCAATAATTCATACAAAATTCAACCAATTACCCTTGTGAATTCCGTTGGTGCTGTGTCTTTGCCTGGCCGGTGTTTCTTTACAGTGTTACCCAGTGCCTACAGCATGATTGGTGGAAGGCTGCTGACTTTCAATGGGGGGCACTGCAGATGGCATTGCAGGAGCAGTCCTGGACCTAGAAAACCTGGCTTTGGACAGCTACACCTCAGCCTTAGCATCATCACTCTGGGCTGGTTGGCAGGCAACAAAGTTGTAGGAGGATCAATGCTGCTGTTCTGAGAGAGGACAGCATGGAGCCACTGCCATTTTTCTGGGGTACTGCCTCAGCAATCCTTGTAATCCACTGGAGTACAGATTGATGGGCAGATGTGAAACCCTGAAAAGCCCTTTGATGACTAGTATCCACAGACATGATGACTGCAGCTTGAGCCTGCATGGCACCCAGCTGAGATTTCATGAGGTCAATATCTTTCATGATTTTGAGCATCTATATTAAATCTCCCCTTAGCCTTCTCTGCTCCAAGGAGAACAAACCCAGCTTCCTGATTCACTTCACATAACTCGCATGAACTTGGAGTCCCCTGCTGAGACAAGCAGCCACTCAACTCTGCAATCATTATAATCAGCAGGCAACACAAAGTTTGTGTGCTAAAAACAAAAAACTGCGGATGCTGGAAATCCAAAACAAAAACAGAATTACCTGGAAAAACTCAGCAGATCTGGCAGCATTGGCAGAGAAGAAAAGAGTTGACGTTTTGAGTCCTCATGACCCTTCCACAGAACTGCAGCAGGGTTCAAAGTAATTGTTGTCCCTTATCTCTGGTACCATCCAGGCAAATCTCCTTTGCACAGTATCCAAGTTCAATTGGCAGGGATCTACAATTGATTTCCCAGTGAAGAAACATTCACTCATTGCTAAAACTTTGAAAACAGTAACAGATTAGCCTATCTTCATCTAACAATTTGCTAATTATTGCACATCCTTCCCAGCAATTAGACTAAGAAACTGGTAAGAATAAGTTTCCCCAAGCTTTACAGGAACTGTAATATGACAAAAAGGGAAGCACTTTTCTCCAAGATTTAGTGCCTTAATTCCCCACTTGGTACAGTAAGGTAACAACAAAGAAGAACAGCTTGTTGCTGATAGAATTGTAGCTAAAGCAGAGGTCCTCGTCAGGTATGCGCCCAAAGCAGGGCCCAAAGTATTCAATCCAAATACAAGTAGCATGTGTGATTTGTACAGATAGGTTTTTCATTCGTAGGGATTTTTTTGTATTGAATTGGCATTGGTTTATATTCACTGGATCCTGGGCACTATTTGGAAGATATTTATCGGCTTATGTTTTTCAGGTTGGAGAGTTTGTCTGGAGCCTTTGAAGAGACAGTCAATTCTGAGAGAATGAAAAGAACCATGACATCAAGATACCACTCATGTTATCATTTACTGCAGCAACTGGACAATAATAATTTGAATGTTACAAATTGTCAGCTGGATTTAACAGTACCTATAAAACTGTGTGTTGTGTTGCCATTTTCTTGTTCTTTTACTATTTAATAAATTTGTTTGAGAGTCAAAGCCCAAGTGAAACTTTCAGTTCAGTGCTCATCCACCACCTTCCCAACAAAAGCAGGGGTGCATGAGAGCACATGATAAAACTAATAGCCAATATTAACTGAAGCGCAAATCTATTCATTCCCTGGATAGGCCACAAATTTATCTGGATATTTACACATTCTCTGGCACATTGAGCTTAGGCTAATCTACAATAGCCTGAAATGTGAAATGCCAGAAATATCTTTGTGGAGAAAAGCTCAGCAAAATGCAAGCTTTTGGCACTTGGCAAAATCACTGACTGAAATTTGGAAAGAACGCAAACCTCATTGTAAATAAAACTAAGCTGAAAAATAAGAGGTTGATGAGCACAGTAGAGTAAATTGGGTCTTTGACGTTTTATTTGATTCTTTTTCTATGCTCATCATCAAGTTATAGTGAGATTGAAATTATGTTCATTTCTTAGAATGCAAATTTGTAAAGTGGCATTATACTGGTAGAATTGATTTTAATGCCACAATCCCTTATCCAATACTAAACAAAGTTTTGAGAAAATGCCAACCACTTTGGATTACCAATTTGAACAGCACAGATTTCAGATAATAAATCTGGAACATTTTATATTCAAAAGAATGGCTCAATAGGAAGCTTCACTGACCTCTCCATACTTTTCTATCAATTTCAGTTCCATGCAACATTTGCACCATTTGCAGTGGAACACAAGACAACAGCATCTGGATGGGGACTACAACATAAAACTAATGGGGCATATTTTCTTGTTATAGGTGAGTTGATGGCTAACACTGCAGAAATTGTGGCAAATGGGATAGCGTGAATGATATATGGATGTTCTACTTGTACAAATCAAGTAAATCTGGAAAGGTGTGCATCACAAGGTACCTTCCATTTCACCTTTCTAGTATGTGATAAATGTGAAATAGTCATGCACAATTTGCAAAACTTCTTGAAGCACAAAACATTAGCTTTGTTGTGCAATTGGCCTATTACAAATAATCAGCTAAACAGCTTCATAAAATTACTACACCGAGTAAACTGTTATGGGTATACTCTGCAGTACACTGATGCGAGATGGCATTTATAAAAAAATCAGTTAGTTAAGTATTACTAGAATGTTTATTGCAAATAAAAGTGTAGATTACTGAACCCTATTAAATTAACAAATAATTTGATAAGGAGTAGAGCCAAAAAATCACAGAAGCTGATTAAATAATTTTGAATATGAAAATTATGTGTAATTAAGTACTAGAATCCAATGTGAGGGATTTACAATTTATAAAAACGTATGTTTGACCTAAGATAGTTTGCTATTTCTAACATCCTTAAAGGCTACAAATGTGGTTTTAATCTCTTGGGAAAAAGTAGACATATAACACCGTGGACAAAAACATTTTGAGTTGACAGAGAAAGGTTTCAAGTTATTCTGAAATATAAAAATGAAAAAAAAAAGAAATTTCCCAAATTGTTGAAGAAATGGCAGAAAATAAGATATTCAATAGCCCTTTTGGAAGGATATATAAATGGAATAGAAATCTTGCATTCCTTAATGGAGCTGAGAAGTGTTTAGAGAGCTGTCACCATAGACTCTATGATGTCTAGGAAGCTGTGGTCTAATGACTACTGAGCCTGGCTCCTTCATCACCATGGTGATAGAGTTTGGCCAAAGTGCCTGTTGGAGAGGAAATTGTCTTACTGTGTCGATGCTGAAAGAATCTGACTGAACTTTCATGACAGTACAGCAGGTGTAACAATGTCAGAAATGGGTGACCCACTTTGGCTCCAGATTAAGTGTTTTACACTCTCTGGACATTGTGATAAGATGTCTGTGTATTGTAACCAGATTCAAATATTTAGCTTTGCAATAAGGAGTTACTGGATGAAATAATATTTATTTAAGCTGATTTGCTCAGCTGTACACAAATGGGAGCTAAACAGTGAAACAGGTCTAATTAAGTGTATTGTCAGGTTTGATTCCACGTGGACTTGTGTACTGATTGTGTCTTACTTCACAAGATAAATACTGATGAGGGAGGTCATTTGAACAGCTTAGCTCATCCATCAAGAAAACAAAAACCTATTAACACAGCCAGCCAGCTCCTGAATGAATTCAAAGCTTTTTAACCCCACAATCTCATCCTAAAATATATTTTAACTGCTGAGTACTCTGACTGAAGGGATTCTCCCTGATATTGGTGTTAGCTTTACCATTAATTTCATGTCTCTGTGATAAGATATAATATTCAGGATTTGCCTTTATACTATTGAAAACTTTACACCCTTTGTTCAACTCCAAGTCAAAGGTTAGTTTCTTAATCTTCCTTCAATTCTCTGTTCTTGGGGTTTAACTTTCTGTCCAGTCCAAAGGGCCAGAATATTCCCCACTTGTGGCAAAACTGGACACAATACTCAAGGGCCTTAGTATGCATTTCTCTCACATGTTTTTGATTAAATTAAGCTAATTGGTCTATTAAACACGTTCCACCACTCAATTAGAACACGACAGATCAGCACCCCAACTCCATTAAAGCCAACTTTGCTCCATATCCCTCAGTGCCCTTACCTAAGATCTCAAGACTTGCAAATTTCAATTGACCACTTAGGCGCTGCTCCATAACATCACTCACCTCCACTCCTGCCTCAGCTCACTGCTGCTGAAACTCTCATCTATGACTTTGTTATCACTGGACACAGCTACTCCAGTGCTCTCCTGGCTGGCCTCCCATTCTGCACCCTTTATAAAATGAGTTCACCCAAAACTCTGCTGCTTGTTGTAACTCGCACCATGTCCTGTTCATTTAACGCCCCTGTGCTCACTGAC
The DNA here is from genome assembly GCF_017639515.1 of Carcharodon carcharias. NCBI lineage: Eukaryota > Metazoa > Chordata > Chondrichthyes > Lamniformes > Lamnidae > Carcharodon > Carcharodon carcharias. The sequence goes on from NC_054475.1 coordinate 106,909,782, forward strand.
CCACATTGACTCACAGTCCATTCACCAATGCCTTAATTTTAAAATTCTCATCCTCATTTTCAAATCCTTTCATGGCCTTGCCACACCCCATTTCCTTAACTTCCTCCAGCCCTAGAACTCCCAGAGGGCTCTGCACTCCTCCAATTCTGGTCTCTTCCTCATCCCTGATTTTCCTCCCTCCATTATCATTAGCCATGCTTTCAGCTGCCTGGGGCCTACCCTCTGGAATTCCCTCCCTGAACCTCCATGTCCCTCTCCTTCTCTTTTCTTAAAAATACTACTTAAAACTACCTCTTTAAGCAATGCTTTTGGTTACCTGCCTATTATCTCCTTATGTGGTGTGGTGTTAAAAATTGTTTGATAACACTTGTGTGAAAAACCTAGCAATGCTTTACTATGGGCAGAATCGTCCCAGATTTGCAATAAGTGTGGTAGCAGTTGGGAAAAATGATGTTTTACCTGTGGGCTGCTATGGCAGCTTCTTATGGTGTATTGTACCAATCCCGCTGTATTAACTATGCATTCCTGGAAACACACCATTTCCATGGCAGACGGGGTCTCATTCGCCCACCATGCCATCACCTCGCTGCTTCATCACAATGGGTACCATAATGAGTGTGCAGCCACACGCACACCTCTCAGTGTTTCCAGGATTGCTGCATGGAAGGCATGGCCCCAAAAGATAAAAAGACTATAGCCCACTGGTTTAATGATGTGTTCTTCGAGTGCCTTTTGGACACAGTGGAGGCCCACCATGATGTCCTCTACCCCCGCTTTGGCAGCAGGATGGACAGCAACATCACCAACCCAGCTCGGAAGGTGATGGCAGCGGTGGTCAGCATCAACGCCCTGCAAAAGAGGACAGCCATCCAGTGCCACAAGAGGATGAATGGTCTCCTCCATTCCACCAGGGTAAGTCACTCTTCTCAGCATTCTCAAAACACACACTCACAAACCCATCACACATCCATAGGGATCTCACACCTGAAGGGATAACACCACTAACTCTCTCACACACCCTCACATCTCCCTCAAACTCATATCATGTCCTCATTCCATCCATATTTCCCCTCACCACACAAAAATTTCCATGCCGTGCCATGTGTCCTGCTCACACTCTCTCCATCTGTTTTCATGCAGGAGAAACCTGCTCGCAGCAGCAGGGGCAGGTGCTGGACTGGGGGTGTAGTGGTTCACATTTGGCCCCTCATTCACTTTGAGGAGCATGCCATCACATTGACTGATGAGGATGTGGACCGTGCCTGCGGTGATGATGACGTCGGCAGCAAACGCCCTCCTGAGGATCCTGAACCACATCATCCCTCTCACAACACAAATGTGAGTGCTCCCTCTCCTGCTTTTGGCTGTGCTGACATGCGCTAATTATCCGTACTTTGGTTCACAGGGAGCTCTGCCAAGTGACCGACACCCTCAGCCAGCCAGTCCCTCAGCTCCATCCAAGTCCTCACCTCCAGCCAAGAGGACACCTCGCTCATCCCCTACTCTGGACTTCTTCCTAGTTGGAACCCCTTCCCTCCTTGGAACCACCCCCACCCCCCAGGAACTCATTTCCCCCTCTTTGACTCACCCCATCTTAGTCCTTGCCCACCCCCACCCCCCACCCTGCCATCCTCCCGGACTCTTTCCTTCCCCTAGACTCCTTCCTCCCTCGGACTCCTTCAGCTCTCCACTCTCCTTCCCACCTCCGAACTCCTTGTCTTACACCTTTCACCCACCTTATGCCTATCTCCCCAGTTGCCAGCATCACCCTCGTAACCCCATTCTCTCCTCGTAGTCCCTCCCACCCCTCCCAAACTCCACCCCCAAACACCTGTGATTCCCCGCTCCCAAACTCACCCACCGCAACACCTTCCTTACCCAGTCCCAATCTCACTCCCCTGATATTTTGGTTCCTCTCTCCCAATCTCACCCCTGACACATCTTCCTCTCCCAGTCGATCCTAGACCTTCCTCTCCCAACCCCAGTTACATCTTTCTCTCCCAAACACAGCTGGATTTTTGTCTTCACCCCATCGACGATCATCTGTTGTGGCTTTCCATCTTTCGTGAGCTACTTTGCAACACAGCCATGCCCATGAGAATCCACCGAGCATGCCATGGAAGTTCCTCCAGAGTCTAGTAGCTGTTGGACTCCAGCATCTTCTGCTCCTCAGATGTCCGCAATGTGAGCAAGGCCCTGATGGTAAGTCCCGACTTCTACAAGTCACACTTGTCAAGATGTGTTCTGTGCTGGCGCGTTTTCCCGCCTACCTGGGCAGACGATCCAGCGTGTGGGGATGATTCTAGCGGGCTGGCCTTATAAAGATATACTGATGTATTATAACGAGGCTCCCAATGTCTGACAGTGGAAAACGTGGCCTGCCTTCGACGGGCTGAGCAAACAATCGCAAACTGCTTTCACCACATCTTGAAACCGATTTTTGGCCTTTTGACCATATTGTTCACTCACGCTGCCGAACACGTCCGACACTAATGGGCATAGAAAATTCCGCCCTGTGTTAATATAAATATATTAACATATAAATGCACGTTGCTATGGCTAGATTTCCACTACCCTTGTGAGGTGTGCCACCTGATCTCATTTTGAAATGCCCCAGCTCTAATTTTAAGACCATGCCCCTTGGTACTCCCATCAGATGGAATAGTTTCTCTGTATCAAATGTATCAAATCCCACTATCATTTAAAAAAAAACATTCACAGGATTTGGGCATCACTTGCAAGGCCAGCTTTTATTGCACATTCCTTAATTTCCTTGAGAGGGTGTTGTTGAACTTCCTTCTTGAGCTGCTACAGTCCACCTGGTGTAGGTACACCCACAGTGCTGTTAAGGAAGTAGTTCCAGGATTCTAACACAGTGACAGTGAAGGATCAGCAATATTGTTTCAAGCCAGAAACAAAAACAGAAAATGCTGGAAAAACTCAGCAGGTCTAACAGCATCTGTGGAGAGAAAAACAGAGTTAACGTTTCAAGTCTGTATGACTGAAGAGTCATATGGACTGAAGAGTCATACTCGACACATTAACTCTGTTTTTCTCTCCACAGATGCTGTTAAACGTGCTGAGTTTTTGCTAGAATTTTCTGTTTTTGTTTCAGATTTCCAGTATCCACAGTATTTTGCTTTTATTTTTGTTCCAAGTCAGGATGGTGTGTGGCTTGGAGGGGAACTTGCGGGTGGTGGCATTCCATGCAGCCTCTCTCCTTGTTCTTTTAGATGGTAGAGGTCCTGGATTTGGAAGGTACTGTCGAAGGAGTCTTGATGAGTTGTCGCAGTGCATCTTGCAGATGGTACACACTGCTGGCATTGTGTGCTGGTGGTGGAGGGAGTGAATGTTTATGGTGGTGGATGTGGTGCCACTCAAGTAAGTTACTTTGTCATGAATGATGTTGAGCTTTTTGAGTGTAGTTGGAGCCAGGCAAATGGACAGTATTCCATCACACTCCTGACTTAAGCTTTGTAGATAGGCTTTTGGGAGTCAGGAGTTGAGTTAATCACCACTGAATTTCCAGCCTCTGACTTCCTTTTATGGCTACAATATTTATGTGGCTGATTCAGTTAGGGTTCTGGTTGCCTAACTACAGGAAGGATATCAGTAAGATTGAAAGAGTGCAGAGAAGATTTACTAGGATGTTGCTGGGTCTTCAGGAGTTGAGTTACAGGGAAAGATTAAACAGGTTAGGACTTTATTCCTTGGAGCCTAGAGGAACGAGGGGAGATTTGATAGAAGTTTACAAAATTATGAGGGGTTTGGACAGAGTAAATGTGAATAGGCTCTTTCAACTTAGATTAGGAGAGATAAACACGAGAGGACATGGCTTTAGGGTGAAAGGGGAAAGGTTTAGGGGGAACATTAGGGGGAACTTCTTCACTCAGAGAGTGGTGGGAGTGTGGAACGAGCTGCCATCTGACGTGGTAAATGCGGGCTCACTCTTAAGTTTTAAGAATAAATTGGATAGATACATGGATGGGAGAGGTCTGGAGGGTTATGGATTGGCTGCAGGTCAATGGGACTAGCGGAATAATATTTCAGCACAGACTAGAAGGGCTGAATGGCCTGTTTTTCTGTGCTGTAGTGTTCTATGGTTCTAATGGTAATCCCCAGGATGTTAATGTGTGGATTCAGTGATGGTAATACTGTTGGGTGGCGAAATGGTTAGTTTCCCTTTTTTGGAGATGGTCATTGCTTGACACTTGTGTAGTGCAAACTATACTTGCCACTTATCAGCTCAAAGCTGACCAAGTCTTGCTGAAAATAGGCATGAACTGCTTCATTATCTGAGAAGTTGCTAAAGGAACTGAAGACTCTGCAATCATCAGTAAAATAAAACCTCACTTCTGACCTTATGAAGGAAGAAAAGTCATTGATTAAGCATCCGAAGATGGTTGAACCGAGGACACTACCCTGAGGAACTCCTGCAGCGATGTCATGGGGTTGAAAAGACGAGCTCCTGACAATGACAAATAGCTCAATTCAATCAGCTCTTAACCTCTAACCTCAATGGTATACAATCCAAATTTATGCATCCTGCAGTCACAATTTAACCCTTTAAACCTAGGTCTTATTCTGATGAATCTACATTTTACTTCCATCAAGGCCAATATAACTTTCCTGAGGTTCAATGTCCAGAACTGAACAGAAATCTCCAGATGGGGCCAGAACAAGGTTCTGCTTAACTGAAGCATCATACAGCACTTTCGTAAGATAAAATACCAACATTCTATTTGCCTTTTGGTTACAATTTTTAACTATACATTAGCTTTTAATGATAGATGCACAAATCTTCTTGGCCCTCCATGGTTCCTAGTCTCTCACTATTAGGAAAATATATTGATTTGTCTTTCTTGGCTCAAATATCCCACATTGAACATCAACTGAAATGGTAACTCTTTCTCTCCACAGATGCTGCTGACCTGCTCAGTATCTCTCAACAGTATCTGTTTTTCTTTCAGATTAACTGGGTATTATTTCATTGTTGTATGTGGGACATTGCTATGCACAAATTGGTTGCTGATATTTGGAATATTTCAAAAGCAGAAAATAAATACAAGTTCTTACATTGATTATCTTCATGTAGTTTGTTGATATGATCAGAAACAACCCACAATAAGGTAATTTTGTAATGTGTGAATTATGCTTCTTTAATCTAGAGAATGAACCTAGATAATTGAAATTTAAACATTTATTCCTAATTCGGAAGTAAAAATATGAAACAAAACAATTGCTAACAAGATTTCCCTCGCATGATTTCTTATTGCTGGGCACTCTCACTTCTCAAACTCAAACAACATCCTCATTACTAATTCCAACATTGTGCTTTGAGAAATGCATTAATTTCAAGAACATAACTCATTTAAAGACCGGTATAACTACACAGTATAGTATGATAAGTGTAAAATTACAAAATACAACAAAGTAAAAGTAAGAGAGATCTTTAACCTCATTCAGAAGTTAGAAGTATCCCAATGATGTAATGGAGAAACATGAATACCCTTTCATGGCTACATGGAAGCTTACAAATCAGGTACCCTGGTTATAGAATTCAGAAACAGATTGGCTATGCTTGTTCAACTGCACCCACCTCTCTGTCAGAAGCTAGTACTGAGAATGTAGATCAGGGTACACAGTAAGTGGGTCGTGTTGTGAGATTCAAGGATCCTGTCATGTCCAGTACAGCATGAAGATATCACAAGTTTTAAAGCTGTATTTTAAAATGGTCACAACAGCTTTTAAGATGGCTAGCAACAAATCATGTGACTTTAGCAATATCAGCTCTGGACAGACCTGAAACTCAAACAAATATCTAATTAAAATACGGACAATCATAGCCAATCATAGCCTGAAATTCACAAGTCCTTTTGTTAAGGATGAACTGTAAACAGAATAAGACTATCACGTATCAGCCGGCTTGCCTTTCTACTTCACCCTAGGCCGTAGAGATGTTGAACCCCAGGGGCCGAATTTTCCTTGCCCACTGGCGTTCGGTAAGTTTGATGGCATTAGTGGACAATATGGCAAGAAGGCTAGAAATTGATTTCTTGATGTTGTGAAACCTGTTTGCAATCGTCCGCTCTGCCCGTCAATGGCGGGCTGTGCTTCCTGCCTTCGGATGTCAGGAAACTCATTATAATACATTTGCATCTCATTATAAGCCCAGCCCGCTAGAATCATGCCCCCATGCTGGGCCGTCCAAGGACATTGGTGAGATTGCATGCTGAAGTGCTTCACAACAGCATGTGGAAGGCATTCAGTTGGTGGGCTGCACCTTGGGGAGAACTCAGAGGTGAGTGCATGGTAAGGTGGTGCAGTGCTCGCCAGGGTTGCCTGTTGGACTTCAAAGTACAGGTGACTTGGGGAGGGGTGAGCAAGGGCTGACCTGTGGTTCAGACAAGTTGGAGGGGGGCAAGGGCAGGCAGTCCTGGCCTGCCCTGAGGTTGATGGTACTGCACAAGCATATGTGGTGTGGGGGGAAGGGAAGCAGCCAAGCATCAGGTAAACCTTGTATAATGTGATCATTCTTCCGCAGCTGAGGCAGTTCAGAAACAGCCACATTAATATGCTTGCAGTTGGGCCTCTAGCTTGTCTGCCCACTCAAGCAATGCAGAGGCATGAAAGTGCCACCAAGTTCTCCAGAGATTTTCACCCCTCGGGCACAGACTACAAACTAATGAACGTTTAAGTGGACTGCAGAACAGCTGGGTGACTAGGCACCTTGTACAATCTCCTTGCTAAAGCTGACCATGGACCAGTCACTGGTAGAGGCTCTCACAGCCCTTGTAATGTCAGCATCCTGGTTTGGACCAGTGTCCCCCATGGTTCAAGCTAACAGTGTGAACTTGCAGTGCGGGTTAGGAGAATGCCTGCGCCTGAGCTGAGAGCACAGCATGCAGTCCAATGGGCATGGCTGCTGTCAGTTGGTCAGCTGGAATGAGGCAGAGGAAGGTGGGGTTTTGGCAGCCATGCAACGCCTTTCCTCTGGCCATCCAAGTGGTGGCCAGCACTCTCCGGGATGTGTTAAGGGGCCTTCAGACTTAACCAAGAGAGGTTCTTAGAACACACAAGCTAACCCACACATCTCTCTCTTTCACCCTGCAGGAGGAGTACATCAGGATCATGGAGTCTGGTGAACTAGTTGTTTGTCTTGCTGGGTGTAGAGAGCAGGGACAACGGAGAAGAGAGTGATCAAGGCGCCTGGCTGGGCAGCGGGAGGAGCAGCACCCTCAGGAAGAAGGGGCGACGGAGGCTTCCGCACACACTGCTGAAGAGCCTTCACTGGTCCATGCCTAGCTAGGCCCAGGGTCTATAGACACCGCCTTTTATTCCTGCAGCTGGCCGAGTTCCAGTGTCACCTAAGACTGCACATGTCTAGGGAGCTGCTTGGTCACATCTGCCAGCTATTGCAAGATTTGGTGCCACAGGGACATCCAATGTCAGTGCCTGTGAAACTGACATTGCGCTCAATGTTTACACCAGTAGCTCCTTTCAGGGCTCCACAGGTGACCTCTGTGGGATATCACAAGCCTCCATCCACAAATGCATCCATGAGATCATGGATGCCACCTTCATGAGGGCACACAACTTTGTGCATTTCGCCCGGGACCAGGACACAAGAGCAGTGGGATTTGCCCAGATCTCAGGTTTCCCAGAGGTGCAGGATGTCATTGATTGCACTTGCATTACGTTCAGATCTACGTTGAACAAATGGTCAACTATGTCAATCGCAGGGGCTTCCATTCACTGATTGTGCAGCTGGTGTGTGACCACCATAAACCCATCCTGCAGATCTGTGCTCAGTTTCCAGGGACCGTCCACGACTTCTACATTATCAATCAGCCACAGATCCCTGATGTCTCCCAGGGTCCATAGAGGCTGCAAGGATGGTTCCTCAGGGAGAAGGCTACCTGCAGAGGCTGTGTCTGACGACACCCGTGCGATGGGCTCATACTACACCAGAGCGAAGATACAATGACGCTCATGCTGCAACTCGCAACTTGGTGGAGCAAACCACCGGGATGCTGAAAATGATGTTCCTGTGCCTAGAGTAGTCTGGTTGGGCCCTGCAGTATTGACCACAGAGGGTGTCACGCTTCGTCGTTGTCTGCTGTGCCCTTTATAACCTGGTGCTGCAACAGGGAGAGGAGCTGGCTGAGGAGGAGATGTGGGAGCTGGAGGTCTCCTCTGATAAAGAGGACATGGATGGGAATAAGGGTGAGGAGGTCCTAGAAGGCGACGATGAAGGCGATGAGGCTATCGCACTAGCCAGGTGAGGCAGGCGTGCTCGGAAGGCCCTCATTGCTGCTAGGTTTGTGGAAGATGATGACGACATGCAGTGCGGAGACACCATAGATCCTCATATTGCACCTATGAATATTTGACTCCAGTCTGGCTGACAGCAGCACCCAAACTCTCTGCGATAAGGCACTTGTCATGGAGACACAACGGAGGGCCTAATAGTTGCTCTATTCCAGGAGGAGGATGATGACACACAGTGAGGACACTCCATAGATCATTACATGGCCTCTGTGGATATCTGACTCCTGTGCGGCTGAGGGTAACTTGCTTGCGCTCTGTGATTAGAGTCATATCATGGAGACTCAACCATGAAACTTTAAAAGCACTGATCCTTTGTCCTCCTTTAGCACCTGAGCCCTTCAAGAGCACAGCATAACTGGGCACAGATGGGGGCCAGCCACACCTCAAAGGTGCTGAGAGCACACAGAGTGAATGATGGAACTCTGCGGCATCTGCCCACAACATTCTGGCAGCAATGACAAGCACCGCCAAGGTGCAGGCATCACTAATATGTCCAGTGAGTGTGAGGTTAGACCATCACTATGGCCTGAAGGCTGCACAAAACACAACAGGGAAGAGGCCCTTAACTGAGACACCTGCCTTTATCACATCTGAGTGACATGAACACTGCTCATCAGAACAAGGAGCCATAGGCAGTGAGCCATTCTCAGGATTTTATTTACAATAGTGATCATTATGTACAAGTAATTAACATCCGTGCCCAGGCTATGTAACTACATCTTCTTAACCTTCTTAACATTGCCGCTATGTTTTGGTTCTCTCCAGATGTCCACAGTGAGGGCGGAGGCAGCTTCCTGACTACTATGCCCTGAATATGATGACCTTGATGGATGTCCTCTGGAGGGCTGAGACCTGGAGGGCCCTAGCTTGCTGTTGGAGTCCTGCAGTATGGCAGTGACACCCTACTCGGCCTGTGGAGCTGTGGTGTTTCGGATGGGCTGGACACTCCTGGAGCGGATAGCCCCAGGGTATGTACCTGCTCATTCTCATCCCTATGGGTGCCTAAGGGCCCCTGACTGACTCCTTGAGGAGAAGGAGATTGAGCTACCTCGCACCCCTTGCGTTGACACTGTTGGAGGCCAACTATGGCATCAGAGGTGGAGTTCAGCCCATGCAGCAATGCAGGGGCAATGTCCTGGACCAAGGTTTCCATGGCGGCCATCCTATCAGTGTTGACATCGGTGTGTTGGCATGCTGGCACTTTCACCTCAGCCTGAAGGCAGATAGACTCCTCCATTGTGCCTTGCATTCTGAGGGGTGCAGTGGACATCCCTTCCTGATGTTCCCAACCTGCCTTTGCAGCTCCAGGAACTGAGGCATGACTGAGTCCAGAGGTCTGTCATTGTATTGGACTCAGCAGATTTCTGGCCTCCAGCAGTCCTCTGGGTGCTTGAGACCTGGGAAGTCCCTGCCTCCACCTGCTGTGGATCTGACAGTGTGATGTGCTCACCAGATTGTGATCCTGAGGCTACCCTAAAGATAAGTCCCATTGAGGCGTGTGTCCCTGTGCTGGTGGAGGGTGTATGTGAGGGCTGTGACAGGTCTTCAATGAAGATGCCTTCAGATTCCTCTTCAGAGGTTTCTTCGGGGCTTGATTGGAAGCCCTGTGTTTTGGACACTGTCTGCTGTTTGGCAGATGTGCCTGTGAAATCAAGAAGAGATAATTAGAGCATGGCAGTGGCCTGTGAAAGAGGACATATCACTCACAGCATGGTTGTCTGATGGATGTTGCACTGCTGGATCCTCACTTTGCAGAGCACCACTGAGCTCACCGTCAGCTCAGGACTGGTCCAGATTGTAGCTGGCCAGCTGGGTGTCTCTATTTTCAAAGTCCACGAGGACCTTGGTTTCAGGCATTCCTCCAACAGTCTGCAAGCTCTCCCTTTTGCTGTGTGCCAGCTTGTCCTGCATGAATAGAGATGGAGAGACTGTAAACAGGACACCTGCCAGGCTAGGTGATAAATATGCCTGGCATGTGTGGGTGGCGATTGGGCCCATGGACGACTGAGAACAATGAAGGTGTGTATGAGAGAATGAATGGTAATGTCACTTGAACTGGCAGTGAGTGAGATCCCTGCGGATGTGCGATAGGTTTGTGAGTATGTGAGTTGAGAGTGAAGAGAAGAGAAGAGCTGGAATGGATGAGATCGTTCATTCTACTGTGGAACAGGTTAGCTGTCCTCTTTTGCAGGGCATTGGCACTGACCACTGCCACTGCTTCCAAGACTAATTGGTGATGTTGCTGGCCCTTCTGTGGCCAGAGCAGGGGTAGAGAACATCATAGTAGGCTTCCACTGTGTCCAAAAGGCATTTGAAGGATGCAACACTAAACCTGGGGGGCTGCAGCCTTCTTGCCTTTCGAGGCCATCTCATTCATGCAGCCATCCTGGGCTGGAAACATTGAGAGGTGTGTACGCAGATGCATCTTAACTATGGCACCCGGTGTGAGGAAGTGGCAAAGTGATGGTGTGGCGAGCAAATGAGTGCCTGCCCACCACCGAATCTGCGTGTTTCCATAGGAGTGCATAATTAATGATATGGCATGAAAAGCTACCATTGCCGGCGGCAGGTAAAATGTACTTTTTCCCGCTCGCTACGATACTTAGTGCAAATTTGGGATGATTCTGCCCAATGTCTTTTCCTGAAAAGAATTCAAAAGAGTAATTTAAATGGAATGGGTCATTCAATTACAAAAGCCTTCGCTGTCTCAAAACTCTCAAAGTGTGAAAGTCTACTGCATCAACCCAACCAACCACCTTCTTAGAAGAAGGACTTTGGACTTGTTGCAGGTCACATGATTAAGGCAGCCATGTTTCTTGCCTGTTCTTTTTAAAAAATAACAGCAGTATCTATTCTGATTAGAAACATCATGACAGATACCATCAGAAAAACTATCTAAGCCACTGAGCCAGCTGCAACACAAGTAATATACAGATATAACTTGAAAGTGAGAGAAGGACTTTTCCCCCAACTTCCAAGTTCACCTAAGAGCTGACCTCCTGGTAATTCAACTACAAGAAACATTGTAGCTTACTTAGAATTTTCTGTCGTACAAGACCTCCACTCTAGCAAAAGCACTAATTCATCTAAGAAACTACAGGCTTACTAGGAAAGAGACTGAAATAATCACTACTTGTGAGAGTATGCTTTTTTCTTCATTCATATCTAATCTTTGTGTGTAGAATAGAGTGTGCGCGATGTGTTTAAACCTCCACGGCAAGCATGTAGAAATAAATAATCATCTGTATTTTTAAATTCACAAAAACTTCCTGCTGGAAATTATTCAAATTTAGACAAACAACTTTGAGGGTTAGAAAACACACTAACCTCCCAAAACACTTTGATCTTGGACAATGAGAAAACATATAAGCTCGGTCCATGACAGATCCCCATACTCTGTAGGGTGGTGGTGGTGGTGGTGTTGGGGGTACGGTACAGCGGGGGTGACAGCAGTGGCTGGGGGATGGAGGGAGGAAATGCAGCCAAGTGGCATTAGTGGCAAAGGTAATTAGGCAAGGTGTAATCAGATTGCCCGTTGTCACCATTTTACACTAACACAAAAACTAATTTTGTGTGCGCGATGTTTCCATACATTACTACACTTCATTAAGTGCTTAACTGGCTGTAAAGTGCTTTGGAATGTCCCAAGTACATAATAGTTGCTAAATACAAGATTTTTCCTGTTTTCTTTCATGTGTAGCACAATATACGTTGAGTAAATAGCCAGAGAACAAAGCCACAATAAATAAATAACGGAAATTAGTTTTTATTTCTTTAATAAAGAGCAATGCCCTCTCTTCCTTGAATATGTGTGTTATATTTCTCAGTCAAGATGGGATGTTCATTAAGCAAATGATCAATCTTCCAAGTATCTTTGTTGTGGAAGTTATAGTGAGTTATTACTGAATAACACAGCAAAGAAATGTTTGAAACTTGCCTTTTGAATATTTGTACAATCACTTCATTTGATGTTCTTATCGACCTCCAAGGAATTGTTTGAAATGAGGCCAATAAATGCATGTTACATTATCCAGAACTTCTTTTTTGTTCTTTCTGAAATGGTTTGTGTAATTAGATTGTGTATATGATTATGAACTATCAAAACTGCAGTGAGGTATGATTGCCTAGGTGTACATGGCAGGTCACTACTTAAACTTGTGGGAAGGTCATTGCATGACTTACATTAAAGCAGATCAGCAGCCCAGTAATTGAAGTTTACTGTACTTATACATACTGGTGTTTCTTAATTTGTTGAAGGAATATGTTTTGTCCAGTATTTTGTTTAAGGGAATGCATTGGTCAAAGAAAAACTTTAGAACAAAATTTAATATCAGGAAGGCTTTCTAAAAAAAAAATGCTATTAAACTGTGACTTTTTGCTAGAGAAAGAGTTTCTAATGAATTGCAAGTTTTCAAAAATTTATTGTAGATAAGAGGTCAGCTTTGTTTAAATAAAAACCCGACACCAATCTTCATGATTATGAATGACTGTGGATCCAACTTTCCCTTAAAATGTATATCGGAGGATTTTAGATATAAAAAAGCAATTTTCCACTAGTGTTCCTAGCAAATTAAGATTTGCTATATTAACTATGGCAATAAATACCCTGCAGATAAATGTAGTCATTCAACAAATCTCAAATTGGGATGATGAAAATTAGTAACTTTCATACAAAATTGGATAATTTGATCTTGAAACAAATACTTCTGCTGGTCCCATAACATGGAGGAAAATGGAGGAAAGGCATGGGAGGAAATGTGTTTCAGAGGGATTCCTCAAGGGAAGAACCGATCAAATAACAGGAAGCCATATCTGGATCTCAAACATACATCTACATTGTGCAGTGCAGACATTGCTGAGGGTAATGTTGTATACCAAATAACAAAGGATGTGCTGACAGAAGGAAATAAAAACAAGTCTACTGGGAAAATTACCGTGTAATGCTGGTAGGTGAGTGTTGTGCAGAAAAGCTTTAACATTCACTGAGCATAATGTAACAACTTTTCCAGAAGGAAGGAGGAATAGAGCTGTTAAAATGATGGTGAATATTGTAATGTACATGTCAATTCAAAAGCACACACACACACAATTTCACTAAAATGTTGTCACTAAATTCAGTGAGAAGTATCTGATGTCAGAGCAGACCTGCAGAGGAACATGTACTTAGAATGTTCCATCTCATTGCTACTGTATATTTCTAAGTCTTGTTAAAAATGTCAAATATTATTTTACAGCCAGAGTAAATTAAAGATTACAGTGAGGTAAGAGTTATTATTTGCACACCATTTAGATAACACTGAACTTGGGGTGTTCTACTAAACTTGTATATGTCCACCAGGGATTAATTATTGTAGTTTTGAATGTGGCTGTGTCTACGGGTGTTTGGAAGTCCCAAACATGGCTCAAAATGAGGTTGAGAAAGCTAATTAAACCACCACAGTCATCTCAAGACAGTATGTATTATATAACACCATCACATGGAGAGCCTCCTGTTGAAATCAGGCATCAACTAACCTATGATAAAAACAAAAAAACTGCAGATGCTGGAAAACCAAAACAAAAACAAAAGCAGAACTACCTGGAAAAACTCAGCAGGTCCGGCAGCATCGGTGGAGAAGAAAAGAGTTGACGTTTCGAGTCCTCATGACCCTTCGACAGAACTTGAGTTCGAGTCCAAGAAAGAGTTGAAATATAAGCTGGTTTAAGGTGTGTGTGTGGGGGGCGGAGAGAGAGAGAGAGAGAGAAGTGGAGTGGGGGTGTGGTTGTAGGGACAAACAAGCAGTGATAGAAGCAGATCATCAAAAGAAGTCAACAACAATAGAACAAAAGAACACATAGGTGTTAAAGTTAAAGTTGGTGATGTTATCTAAACGAATGTGCTAATTAAGAATGGATGGTAGGGCACTCAAGGTATAGCTCTAGTGGGGGGTGGGGAGAGCATAAAAGATTTAAAATTTTTTTTAAAAATAATGGAAATAGGTGGGAAAAGGAAAATCTATATAACTTATTGGAAAAAAAAGGAAGGGGGAAACAGAAAGGGGGTGGGGATGGGGGAGGGAGCTCACGACCTAAAGTTGTTGAATTCAATATTCAGTCTGGAAGGCTGTAAAGTGCCTAGTCGGAAGATGAGGTGTTGTTCCTCCAGTTTGCGTTGGGCTTCACTGGAACAATGCAGCAAGCCAAGGACAGACATGTGGGCAAGAGAGCAGGGTGGAGTGTTAAAATGGCAAGCGACAGGGAGGTTTGGGTCATTCTTGCGGACAGACCGCAGGTGTTCTGCAAAGCGGTTGCCCAATTTACGTTTGGTCTCTCCAATGTAGAGGAGAGCACATTGGGAGCAACGAATGCAGTAGACTAAGTTGGGGGAAATGCAAGTGAAATGCTGCTTCACTTGAAAGGAGTGTTTGGGTCCTTGGACGGTGAGGAGAGAGGAAGTGAAGGGGCAGGTGTTGCATCTTTTGCGTGGGCATGGGGTGGTGCCATAGGAGGGGGTTGAGGAGTAGGGGGTGATGGAGGAGTGGACCAGGGTGTCCCGGAGGGAGCGATCCCTACGGAATGCTGATAAGGGGGGTGAAGGGAAGATGTGTTTGGTGGTGGCATCATGCTGGAGTTGGCGGAAATGGCGGAGGATGATCCTTTGAATGCGGAGGCTGGTGGGGTGATAAGTGAGGACAAGGGGGACCCTATCATGTTTCTGGGAGGGAGGAGAAGGCGTGAGGGCGGATGCGTGGGAGTCCTGTAAGGACTCCATCCCATTCTCTCAGTTCCTTCGCCTCCTTCGCATCTGTTCCGATGATGCTACCTTCAAAAACAGTTCCTCTGACGTGTCCTCCTTCTTCCTTAACCGAGGTTTTCCACCCACGGTCGTTGACAGGGCCCTCAACCGTGTCCGGCCCATCTCCCGCGCATCCGCCCTCACGCCTTCTCCTCCCTCCCAGAAACATGATTGGGTCCCCCTTGTCCTCACTTATCACCCCACCAGCCTCCGCATTCAAAGGATCATCCTCCGCCATTTCCGCCAACTCCAGCATGATGCCACCACCAAACACATCTTCCCTTCACCCCCCTTATAGGCATTCCGTAGGGATCGCTCCCTCCGGGACACCCTGGTCCACTCCTCCATCACCCCCTACTCCTCAACCCCCTCCTATGGCACCACCCCATGCCCACGCAAAAGATGCAACACCTGCCCCTTCACTTCCTCTCTCCTCACCGTCCAAGGACCCAAACACTCCTTTCAAGTGAAGCAGCATTTCATTTGCATTTCCCCCAACTTAGTCTACTGCATTCGTTGCTCCCAATATGGTCTCCTCTACATTGGAGAGACCAAACGTAAACTGGGCGACCGCTTTGCAGAACACCTGCGGTCTGTCCGCAAGAATGACTCAAACCTCCCTGTCGCTTGCCATTTTAACACTCCACCCTGCTCTCTTGCCCACATGTCTGTCCTTGGCTTGCTGCATTGTTCCAGTGAAGCCCAACGCAAACTGGAGGAACAACACCTCATCTTCCGACTAGGCACTTTACAGCCTTCCGAACTGAATATTGAATTCAACAACTTTAGGTCGTGAGCTCCCTCCCCCATCCCCACCCCCTTTCTGTTTCCCCCTTCCTTTTTTTTCCAATAAATTATATAGATTTTCCTTTTCCCACCTATTTCCATTATTTTTTAAAAATTTTTTAAATCTTTTATGCTCTCCCCACCCCCACTAGAGCTATACCTTGAGTGCCCTACCATCCATTCTTAATTAGCACATTCATTTAGATCAACTAACCTATCCACTTTTCTCATTTTAATCAACTGACAGAAGAAAGTAAAAATAAATCGACAGGGATTACTGTGCTGGAAGATGAATATTACGTGCAAAAACATTAAAATTGACTGAGCAGAATGTAACAACTTTTCCAAATGGAAGGAAGAATGGACCAGCTAAATTGACTGTGAAGCTTGAAGACATTGAAGATTGTAATGTGTTTGCCTATAGCACACACCTGATGAGCCTTGGCCTTTTACCTAAGTTTTCTTAAAAAATACAATCATGGGCAATCAAGCATAACGTACATCAATCAGGCAGTTAGCTTATGAATACAAGTGGAAGTGCAAAAAAAAACCTAAGAAATAAGCATGGGAAAGAATGGCTGATGTTGTATAACTTAATGATAAATTCTTCGATAAGTAACATGCCTACTAATTAAAGTTCCTTGTACAATTTCTTGTTTTAATAAATATGCAAATGGAGAATTGACCATTAACATCATGTCTTATGAATGTGACAATGCAGCACCCATTTTTCAGATGCTAATTGGCCTTCTACACCCACCAAGATGGCATAAAGGGAAAAACATTCCTGCCCAGAAGAATGTTGCGATCATATTGGGAAAGGAAACAATGTGGACATCCTTTGTCCACGCCTGGAATAGATATTAACATAGAAACATAGAAACTAGGAGCAGGAGTAGGCCATTCGGCCCTTTGAGCCTGCTCTGCCATTCAGTATGATCATGGCTGATCATCCAATTCAACAGCCTACTCCTGCTTTCTCGCCATAACCTTTGATCCCTTTCGCCCCAAGACCTATATCTAACTCCTTCTTGAAAAAATACAATGTTTTGGTCTCAACTGCTTTCTGTGGTAACGAATTCCACAGGCTCACCACTCTCTAGGTGAAGAAATTTCTCCTCATCTCATTCCTAAATGATCTACCCCATATCCTCAGACTGTGACCCCTGGTTCTGAACTCCCCCACCATCGGGAACATCCTTCCTGCATCTACCCTGTCTAGTCCTGTTAGAATTTTATAGGTTTCTATGAGATCCCCTCTCTTTCTTCAGAACTCCAGCGAACATAATCCTAACTGACTCAATCTCTCCTCATATGTCAGTCCTGCCATCTCAGGAATCAGTTGGGTAAACCTTCGCTGCACTGCCTCTATGGTAAGAACATCCTTCCTCAGATAAGGAGACCAAAACTGCACACAATATTCCAAGTGTGGTCTCACCAAGGCCCTGTATAATTGAAGCAAGACATTCCTGTTCCTGTATTTGAATCCTCTGGCTATGAAGGCCAACATACCATTTGCCTTCTTTACCACCTGCTGCACCTGCATGCTTACCTTCAGTGACTGGCATATGAGGACACCCAGGTCCTGTTGCACATACCCCTCTCTCAATTTATAGCCATTCAGATAATAATCTGCCTTCCTGTTTTTGCTACCAAAATGGATAACCTCACATTTATCCACATTATACTGCATCTGCCATGCATTTGCCCACTCACTCAGCTCATCCAAATCACACTAAAGCTTCTCTGCATCCTCCTCACAGCTCACCCTCCCACCCAGCTTTGTGTCATCTGCAAACTTGGAGATATTACATTTAATTAATTTACATTTAATCAATTTTATTAGGAAAACTCTAATGTCAGTTTGAGACCCCCTACTTCAAGATTAGTTTGCCCTGAGGCAGCCTTCACCAGCACTGGCTGTAGTCAATAAAACCAGAGTTTTGGACCATTTAACCTACCAGGTGAGCTTGTCACATTTGTTTATCTGGATGTGGTGCTGGGAGGAGCTAGTGTGCTTCTTTTGAATTCACATTGAACTAAAGTTCACCCTTCCCCTTCTCCAATCCTCCCCACTGACCCAACCTTGCATACCAGCCATATTGTCTCAGGATTTACCTTCAGGCCACCAGTGAGGGTTGGGGGTGCAGGATCAGGATGTAAAATTCATCTTTTTAAAAACGAATGAGTTTCCTTGGTGGCTTTGTAGCACCATGTTCCCTCCCACTTCCTCACTAAGAATGTTTAAGAAGTTCCAGGCCCAATTCCAGCCAGGTCTCAGGGCTTTTAGCGCACAGTGCTCAATACAGGCCCATTATTGGGGCTAAAAATAATAGGCCCATTGACAACTGTAACAAAATTGGCAGCATAATCAAAATTACAGTGATTCGATCACTAACATTGTATTTGGTAAATTTATAAAAACATTTTATGTAGGGCCTAAGAAATCAAACAATCACAGTCAGTGTCAGTGGAGCCAAGTGATTCCTGGGAGGCCATGAACATTTCCAATTCCTCTTTCTCTTGGGAATATTTATTTTTGCCATTGAGTAACTCCTGCAGCACAAGCAATTTGACTGGATTATGTGTTTCTGACAGTGTGTTGATAATATTCCATTAGAAAGGCTTCCTTCAAATAAAATTAAATAAGCTAATGTATAACACTAGGACTTATAATTGAAAATTAGAACTGAATGGTATTCCTGCTATTCCATTTCTTAATTTTAAGCTTGTTTGGCTATTAATCACTCTTGCAATCATCAATAGCACAGTACATGTATTAAACATCTTTCATAAAAGAGCACAGGAATCTTTTATTTGCACCAAATCAATTTGAATTAAGAGTTAATTCAAACCAGTTAACTCTGAATTAAGAGGAGTAGACTGTATTCCCCTCCTTTGAAATTTACAATCTGGCACTGGATGGCAGAGTGAATTATATCCTGTCATTAAACCTCCAGGGGCTTGATTCATAGAATCATAGGGCAGGATCATCACAGATTTGCACTAAGTGATAAATGACGTTTTACCAGCCAGAAACAATGGGGTTTTTTCACGCCATATCATCCCAAACGCACTGCATTAATTATGAATTCCTGGGAAACACAATGCTTCCATGGCAGACGGGCTTTTATTCACCCACCACGCCAACATCTCACTGCTTCATTACGCCAAGTGCCATATTTAAAGTCCAGCCGCGTGCATACCTTTCAGTGTTTTCAGCCCATGGTTACTGCAAAGAAGACATGGTTCTGAAAGGCAAAAAGGTTGCAGCCCCTGGTTCAGTGATGTGTCCCTCAAACACGTCCTTTTGGATGCAGTGCAGGCTTGTCATGATGTCCTCTACCCCTGGTCTGGCCGCAGAATGGGCAGCAACATCACCAATCCAGCTTGGGAAGGAGTGGCAGTGGTGGTCAGCACCAAAGCACTGCAATAGAGGACAGCCACCCAGTGCCACAAGAGAATGAATGATCTCCTCTGTTCACCAGGGTAAGTCACTCTTCGCATCACTCTTAACTCACAGTCACAAACACATCACACATACACAGGGGCCTCATTCACTGCCAGGTTTGGAAAATTTCCCAGGTATGTCCTGTACACAAAAAGCAGGACAAATCCAACCAGGCCAATTACCACCCAATCAGTCTATTCATGATCATCAGTAAAGTAATGGAAGGGGTCATCAACAGTGCTGTCAAGCAGCATTTCCATAGCAATAACCTGCTCACTGACTCCCAGTTTGGGTTCCATCAGGGCCACTCAGCTCCTGACCTTATTACAGCCTTGGTTCAAACATGTCAAAAGAGCTGAACTCCCGAGGTGAGGTGAGAGTGACTGCCCTTGACATCAAGGCAGCATTTGACAGAGTGTGGCATCAAGGAGCCCTAGCAAAACTGGCATCAATGGGAATCAGGAGGGAAACTCACTGCTGGCTTGAGTCATACCTAGCACAAAGGAAGATGGTTGTGGATGTTGGAGGTCAGTCATCTCGGCTCCAGGACATCATTGCAGGAGTTCCTTAGGGTAGTGTCCTTGGCCCAACCATCTTCAGCTGCTTCATCAATGAACTTCCTTCCCGCATAAGGTCAGAAGTATGGATGTTCGCTAGTGATTGCACAATGCTCAGTGCTATTTGTAACTCCTCAGATACTGAAGCAGTCCATGTCAAAATGCAGCAAGACTTGGACAACATTCAGGCTTGGGCTAACAAGTGGCAAGTAACATTCGCGCCACACAAGTTACAGGCAATGACCATCTCCAGCAAGAGAGAATCCAACCATTGCCTCTTGATGATCAATGGCATTACCATCACTGAATCCCCCACTATCAACATCCTGGGGGTTACCATTGACCAGAAACTGAACTGGAATAGCCATATAAATGCTGTGGCTACAAGAGCAGGTCAGAGGCTAGGAATCCTGCAATGGGTAACTCACCTCCTGTCTCCCCAAAGCCTATCCACCATTTACAAGGCACAAGTCAGGAGTGTGATGGAATACTCCCCACTTGCATGGATGAGCCCAGCTCCTACAATACTCAAGAAGCTTAACACCATGCAGGACAAAGCAGCCTGCTTGATTGTCATCACATCCACAAACATTCACTCCCTCCACCATTGATGCACATAGCAGCAGTGTGTACCATCTAGAAGATGCACTGCAGGAATTCACCTAGGCTCCTTTGACAACATCTTCCAAACCCATGACCACTACCATCTAGATGGACAAGGGCAGCAGATAGATGGGAACCCCACCATCTGGAAGTTCCCTCCAAGTCACTCACCATCCTGACTTGGAAATATATTGCCATTCCTTCACTGGCGCTGAGTCAAAATCCTAGAACTCCCTTCCTAAAAGCACAATGTGTGTACCTATACCACATGGACTGCAGCGGTTCAAGAAGGCAGCTCACCACCACCTTCTCAAGGACAGCTAGGGATGGGCAATAAATGCTGGCCTAGCCAGCAAAGCCCACATCCCACGGATAAATAAAAAAAATGTTCAAGGGACATCACCATTTACTCTCACACACACCTTCATTGCCCTCATCCTGTCAATGGGATCACTCATCACCCACACAAACCAGACATACTTATCATCTGGCCTGGCAGGCATCCTGCTTATGCTCTCCATCTCTATTTATGCAGGACAAGCTGGCACACAACAAGAGGGAGAGGTAGCAGACCAGTGAGGAATGCCTGAAATCAAGCTCCTCAAGGGCTTTGAAAACAAAGCTATCCAGTTGGCTGGTGGTGATCTAGACCATTCCTGTGCTGATGTGAGGTCAGCGCTGCTCTACCAAGTGACAATCCAACAGTACAACATCCATCAGACAACCATGCTGTGAGTGATGTGTCCTGTTTCACAGGCCACTGCCATGCACTAATTATCTCCCCTTGCTTTCGCAGGCACATCTGCCAAACAGCCAATAGAGTTCATGACCCAGGGCCTCCAACCAAGCCCAGAAGAAACCTCTGAAGAGGAATCTGGAGGCACTCTCCTTGATATCCTGTCACAGCGCTCACCCACACCCTCCACCAGCGCAGAGACACACACCTTGGTGGACCTAGCTTTAGAGTAGCCTTGGTCTCATAATTTGGTGAGCACATCACACTGTCTGATCCACAGCAGGTGGAGGCAGGGACTCCCCAGGTCCCAGGCACTGCTGGAGTTCAGAAATTTTCTGAGTCCGAGTCAGATGATGAACCTCTGAACTTGGTCATGTCATAGTTGCTGGAGCTGCAAAGGCAAGCTCGGGAACATCAGGAAGGGATGTCCGCTGCACTCCACAAATTGCAAGGCACGATGGAGGAGTCCACCTACCTTCAGGTGAGGTGATAGCCCCGGAATGACAACACACCGCGGTTCACACAGGTTGGATGGCAGCTGCCATAGAGAATGTTGCTCCTGTACTGCTGCACGGGCTGAACTCCACCACTGATGCCATAGTTGGCTTCTAACGATGTGTGTGCAAAATGGGTACGGGGCAGCTTGATCTCACTCCAGCTATCCCTTTTCCTCAAGGAGCTAGCCAGGTACCCTTGGGCAGCCACAGGGAGGTGGATCAGCAAATGCACACTCAGAAGTGTCCGATCCATGTGAATACCCTCTTTCTGTGACCCCAGCACCTACAGCTCCACAGGATGAGGAGGCTGCCACTGACACACAGCGGGTCCCTGAAAGGAGGCCAGGGCCCTCCAGGTCTCAGCCCTCCAGAGGACACTGGTCAAGGCCATCAAAGACAGGCAGTCAGCAGGCTGCCTCCACCTCCACTGTGGATGCCCGGGGAGCACCAAGACGTAGCTGTAGGGTTATGAAGGTTAAGAAGATGTAACTCTTTTGATTCAAATAATAAATGAAAATTGGGGACAAATTAAAAAGCAGCCGCAGAAAAGGGGCAGGCAGTCAGGCCAGACGGCCCCCTTGATTGCTGGCTACATGAACCTGTACATGGCCAACCTGGCCAGGCCCAGGAGCAGGTTCACTAGGAGGTCCTCCTCTCTCCCAGCCCCTCTCTGCACTGGAGCATGGGACTGAAGTGCAAACAAAACAGAAGCAAAAGGTTTTTCGAATAACTAAAAAGAGGGTGCAGCCGACGACAAATTATACCCGTGGTCCACGGACTCCACAAGGCTGCAAAAATCTTGGAAGCCTGTGAACCGACACATCCTGTGGTTGTATGGGACTGCTGCATGCAAACCCTTCATCCCAGGCCCCAGATGGAAAATGGGAGGCCATTCCCCGTAGAGGGCCCACCATTGGGGACCTTTACCGCCGGACGGCAACAAGGCATGCCAGGATGTGTCCCGGCGGTGGGCGAGGGCAAGGAAGTGAAAGGTGTGCACCAGCGGCCCATACAGGGAACCCCTCCATGCTATGCTAAAGGGCGTGGAGGGCACTTCCATGAGGCAACTCAGGTTGCAGGAGACCGGCTCCTGAGGAAGGGTTCGGGGTTTTGGGCCAACGTGGAATCCTTTCCGAACAGGGGTATGCTCGGATCGAAGACCACCGCGCACCTGCGCTACCTCGAGACCCAGAATGGCGTCGGAGCCAAGCATGACCGTCCTAAGGTCTTGAATGGCATTGGCTGCACATCCGACATCCACAGACTCGTGATGCACCAACTCCTGTGGAATCATCCAGCCCACTCCTCCGCCACCCAGCATATCCCCGATCCTGGTCACCCCTGCAGCCATAGCCCTCCACTCCGCTAGCCACGGAAAAGGACAGAGGTGCAGATTCCTGAGCAGTGGCTCTCCGATGATAGCCGCTACTCCTGATGGCGGGGATCTGCATCATGTGGTGACCACGTTCCAGACTTTGATCAGGTCCTGGTAAAAGATGGGCAATGCCTGCAAGGAGCCACGAAGGCCCCTCAGGTCTACAAACAGGAACTACATATCATAATTCAGGTCCTCCGAAGAAATACGTTGCCAGGGCACACCATCTTGGAAGGGACCCAACGTAAAGGTATCGCTGCAGGGCCTGAAGGCGTAAAGTAGCCACCTGGGTGCGTAGGCACATCAGCATCTGTCCGCCCTCCCTAAGCAGAAGACTCAGAACCTCAGCAGTGACCCAGTGCAGCCTTTTGTTCCAGAAGAAGTCGACGAGCATTCTCTAGATTTTTGTGACAAAACCCAGGGGAGCGATCTAAGTGATCAGCCGGTACCACAACATGGCAGCAATCAGCTGGTTTATGACCAGCACTCGACCCCGGTAAGACAGCACTCGGAGCAGTCCTGTCCAGCGCTGCAGGCGAGTGGTGACTTTAGCCTCCAGCACCTGCCAGTTCACCGGCCAGGATTCCTCAGCAGGGCAGAAAAAGGAGGCTGGTCCTGCTCCAGGTGAAAGACTTGAGCTTCTTGGGTAGGGACCAACCAGGAGTTCAGAACACTTGCCCCAGTTGTTCCTAGCAGAGGACACAGCAGAGTAGACCTCCTAGCACTTGCGCATCCTCCGCAGGTTAGCTGGGTCAGTGAACATGAGGAGCATGTCATCGGCATAAGCAGAGAGGACCACCCCAATGCCCGGCCCATGCAGAACCAATTTCGACAGCCTCCTCCACAAGAGGCGCAGGAAAGGATCCACACAGATAGAATAGTTGCACGGCTTAGGCATGGGTGTTAATCACTTGTACATAATATTCACTATTGTCAATAAACTCCTGAGAATGTCTCCCTCCCTTTGGCTCCTTGTTCTGATGAGCAGTGTTTGTGTCATTCAGGTATGAAACCTTTCTGCACAAGATAGAGGAAGGTGTCTCAGTCCAGGGAATGGATATGAGGGAGCATGGAGGGATCATGTGGATTGGCTGGCAACTCCAGAGGGTGGGACTTCCACACCATTGAGGGGCAGAAGTCCCACCTGGCCCTGGTTAATGACCTCTGCAGTGCTTTATGGCTGTGGGCTGGTTGGTGTGTTGCATTTAAGTAATCACTTGTCAGAAACAACAATCTCATATAAATAAAGCTTCATGCAATTAGTTGCACCACATGCGTTGATTTAAGACCGGTTTGTTTTTGAGCACACATTAATCACATAAATTGGAGTTATGCTGATACATAGGCTCAGATTTTTCCCGAGTTATGTTAGCTCTGGAGCCTTTAAAAATGGTGGGCAGGAGCTGATTGCAGAATTCCTGCCCTCATGCCAGTCTATGGCTATTTTTGTTGATACGGAATAAGGATGCAAGTAGCCAGCCTGTACACAGCATTCCCACTCTTGCTGACTCCATTGTGGGTCTGGGCGGTCCAAACCCCTCCTCTTGCAATTTTTATGGACTTCGACCCCTTCCGTAGGAATACGTGGTTCATGGCACCTAAGAAGAAACATGAAGAATGGTGAGCCCAAGTTCCAAGTGGGGAAATTTCACTAACAGGCTTTGAAATACAAACATATGTTCTTTCTGTTTCAGTCGTTATATGATGTATTGCAAGGTAGATGAGTGCTTACTGCAGTGACCAAATATGTGCCTCTATTCCTGGAATGCTTTAATTGATAGAGCACTAGGTGCGGTTTAGAGAAAAAAAGGCCATCTGTTCCTATTGTTTCAACAGACTCCATTGTTTACATTTCCAAGAGATTTTTGGATTATAGCTGAGCCCATTATGAATACTTAGCTGAGTTTTAAAGGCCCCAGAATGACTGATCTCAGCAGGGAGCTGGGTTCAAATTTTGGTTGACAGTTTTAAAAGATTATTAAAGGATTATCTGTCTTTGATGTGGTTGGCGAAATATATGTTTGTTTGTTTTTAGAACAGATTGACCACTTGAGGGAATTTACATTTTGTGAATGGGTTTATGAATGAGAGTTTTTGAGTGTTTGAGTGACAGCTCCATTAGTTTGTTAGAAGTTTACTTTTTTTCCATCAAAGGCATGGTTTCTGAGGCCAGCCCAAGTGGACACTGGGTGAGTGGTTATACAGCATAGATGGGGAGCATGGAGGGGGGCTTGGGGGTGTATGCATGGGGCATGAAGGAGGTATGGGCAGTATGAGGCATGAAGGTAGCATTGGGAACAAAGGGCATGAAAGTTACATGGTGTTATAAGGGGGCATGCAGAGGGAATGGATATGAGGGAGCATGGAGGGATCATGTCGGTGAGGGGCTGTGAGGGTTGAGGGCCTGACATTCATCGTTAAAACTGGGCTGGTGTCCCAGTAAACGGAGGTAGGCATTCTAGCTTGCCAGCCTGGCCATCTGTCTGTCCCATTGCTGCCTTGGCCTGTCTCCGGAGGCAGTGGGCCCATGTCCATCCCATCCTCACCTCCCCGGAATGAAAATAGGTTGGGTGGGAGTCTTTTGAAAGGAGATGGGTCTACTGGGTCAGGAATTTCCCAAAGTTGATTTTCGCTGTTGCTCCATGAAGATCCGGTGCATTGGCTACCTGAAGCAAAAACTGATTCAAGGTGTCAGGATATGTGAATACTATGGATATCTGCATTTAAAAAAAAAAATTTCAAAACCAAGAACATAAAATGAAGCCAAGTGTACTGAAGGAACAAACTGAAGTTTTGCTGTGAATGAATTCTGGTAAATGGGAAATACAATGCTACCTAAAATTTGAAATAGATTTAAAGTCTCAAAGCCAGAATTTCACTCCTTCTGCATTAATGCACCAAGGAGCGAGACTGCCAATCTAACACCAGAGTTCTTTGGACATTCTTGAGGATACCAGTCTGCAGTAATGCAAAGTGGCAGTCTAGCATTTCTATCACAGTGTAAGTAGCTCTTCACATTCAATTTATTCTTCTTTAATTCAGCCCTTTCTTCCACCCCTCCCTTAGTTGCATTGAATGCAGAGTTCTGAAAACAATCTTTTTTCTCTGCCTTTTAACTTGATACGTTATTTATTTTTGCAATGTTTCAATTAATTATTTTTCCTTATATCTTTTTATTTTATTCACATGAAGTACATTTACATTTTTCTCTTTCTGTGATACATCTTTACTTGACATTCTTTATAGATCTTTGCAAGTAGAAAAGTTTAGAGTTCAAATCTTGGCCTACGTTAATGCAGTTCAAATATATTTTACCTTTTCAAATCCATTAACTGAGACTACTTTTAAGGTCCTTGCATTTTTTCTAATCTCCTAACTCTTAACCTCACATTCAACTCCAGGTCTTTAAAAGAATCATTGAAAGGTAAAGGAAGAAGTGTCTGTCCTAATGCATTTTACCATTAAAGCTGATAGTTTAGATTTCATTTGTGCAGTGGTGAAACACAAACTATACAAGATCCTGCATCAATTTAATAAATGTATTAAGGAGCTTCCTACTGTAAAGAACATGTGTGTTGGCATAGTCAACATTTAGGTGAGCAATGATAGAAAAGGCTCAGTTAAGTACAATAAATGTATTAAATGACTATTCTCACCAATTACAAGCAATGACACTCTTTTTGAACTTTGGAAATGCTTTAGTATTCAAGAGGGAACTGAGCAGGAGAAACAAACACCTAGGCCTGAACTTCATGCTTGGCATGTGCGCCAAGTTGGCAGGCCTGGAAGTGGATGCAAAATGCGCTTCCACTCATGATCGGCCCCCGAACGCAATTTCAAGCTGGCTGGCCAATTAGCAGTCAGCCAGTGTGAAACAAGCACTGCGAAAGCCTCAGCACTGCTGAGGGTGGGCGGGAAGAGGATGGGTGCCGACGAAAGTTGGGGTGTGGGTGGACACTTCTAGCGAGTTCCCTGAAGGCAGTGGAGCTGCCCCAGAGAGTCGCAGACCTGTACAGATTAAATGAGAAGAAAGAAATGCATCAAACTGTGTCTAAGCAGCACATTCAAGCACCTGACAGCAGAGATCCAAAAAATCAACCCCCAGGTATCGTTTTTTATTATATTTCACCCCAAGGCATTTCATCCAGTCCTTGGATGAGGATCTGTTAAAATCGGGCTGCCCGCCTGCCTGTTTTTCCCGTGTGATGAAATCAAGGTCAACACAAACAGGATGGTGGCCGCCATTGAGACCTTGGTCCAGGACATCACTCTGGCGTCGCTGTGTTGGTTGAACTCCACCACCCTCGCCATAGTTGACCTTGTATATGCGAGAGGGATGTGGGGTAGCCCGATCTCATTCCAGCTACCCCTTCTCCTCAAGGTGTCAGCCAGGGGCCCTTGGGCACCCATAGGGAGGAGGGTCAGCAGGTGTACACCCCGGAGACATCCACCCGGTGACTCCGTGAGTGCCTAGCCCACCCGAATCCTCTCTTCTTGTGACCACTGTAGCTCCAGCTCTGCAGGCTGAGGAGGGCCCCACTGCCGCACAGCAGAATCCAAATACAGCCCAGGGTTGGGATCCTTCCAGCCTCAACTCTCCAGAGGACGCCTGCCAAGGCCATCACATTCAGGCATAGCAGTTAGCAGGCTACCTCCACCTCCACCGTGGATGTCCGGGGAGCACCAAGACATTGTGGCAAGGTTATGAAGGTTAGGAAGATGTGGTTTCACAGCCTGGGCACGGGCATTAATCACTTGTACATAATGTTCACTATTGTAAATAAACTCCCAAGAATGTCTCCCTGCCTATGGCTCCTTGTTCTGATGAGCAGTGTTTGTGTCACTCAGTTGTGAAACCTTTCCGCACAAGATAAAGGCAGATGTCTCAGTCCAGGGCCTCTCCCCCGTGCTTTGTGCAGCCTTCAGACCAAAGTGATGGTCCGACCTCAACTCCCTGGACATATTAATGAAGCCTGCACCTCGATGACGACACTGGTTGTCAGTCATCTGTAGGAATAAAAGGTGACGTCTGTAGACCGCTGGCCAATGACGGCTCACTGTGGCACTTCAGCAGCATGTGCGGGAGCCCCAGCCGCCCCTTCTTTCTAAGGGTGCTGATCCCCCCTCTGTGCAGCCAGGCACCTCTCTTCTCCATCATCTTCACTCTCTGTACCCCATGGGGCATACAGCTAATTCACCAGGCTCCATGCTCCTGATGTACTCCTCCTGCAGGATGAAGGAGAGAGACGTGTGGGTTAGCTTGGGTATACTAAGAAACTCTCTTCGTAAAGTCTGAAGGTCCCATAATGCATCATGGAGACTGCTGGCCAGCACTTGGATGGCCAGAGTTTAGTGCGCTGCATGGCTGCCCGAGACCCCAGCCACCTCTGGCCCACTCCACTGACGGATTGACAGCAACCATGTCCATTGGACTGCATTCTGTACTCTCAGCTCTGGTGCAGGCATTCTCCTAACTCACAATGTAAAGCTGCACTGTTAGCTTGAACCATGTGTGAGACTGATCTAAACGGGAATGATGATATTGCAAGGGGCTGTGAGTGCCTCCACCAGTGACTGCTCCATGCCAGCTTTAGTAAGGAGATTGTACAATGTGCCCAGTTATCCAACTGCTCTGCAGTCCATTAAAACACTCATTAGTTGGCAGTCTGTGCCCAAGGGGTGAAAAGCTCCTGGGCAGACAAGCTAGAGGCTTGACTCCAAGCATGGCAATGTGGCTGCATCTGAACAGCCTCAGCTGCAGAGCAATGGTTGCTTTATATAAAGCTTCCCTAATGTGTGGCCGCTTCCCCCACCCTGCCCTGCACATGCTTGTGCACAGCCTTCAGCCACAGGGCAGCCCCAGCCCCACCCCCAAGTCACCTCACCCACAGGTCAGCCTTTGCATCCATGCCTCCAATGCGCCTCAACCCTGAAGTCAACAGGTGACCCAGGTAAGCGCTGCACAATATTACTGTGCACTCACCTCCAGGTTGCTCTGAAAGTGCAGCCCGCCAAGTGCACGCCTCATATATGCTTTTGTGAAACACGTCAGCATGCAATCACACTGACATGGGCGGACAATCCAGCAGGGAGGGATGGCTCTAGGAGGCTAGGCTTATAATGACATGCAGATGTATTACAACGAGGTTCCTGATGCCTGATGGCAGGAAATGCGGCCTGCCATCGATGGGTTGAGAGGACAATCGCAAACTGGTTTCACACCATGAAATCAATTTTTGGCCTTCTCGCCATATTGCCCACTCACGCTGCTGTGCATGGCAGAGCCAGTGGGCACGTAAGATTCTGCCCAAAGTATTAAACAGAGGCAACATTGTTTCCTTTTTTGAATTTTTTTTACAGCTTTTCCATGGTAGGCAATGGATATGAATTAGATTGCAGCTTTTAAGCAAAAGTGAGTTCATGAAGGTTTGAAGTTTATCTTAAGACCACGCCCCTCGAGTCACTGGGGAAAAGATGTTAATGAGCTCATCCCAGAGGTCATGGCAAATAATTGTCATGAAATAAATACAAAACTGAGGGGCTGGCCAACAATGTTGTATCCCTTTAAAATTGCAAAGTCTGATTCTTAAGTAAACACTGCATAATTGCTAAAAACAAAAACTGCGGATGCTGAAAATCCAAAACAAAAACAGAATTACGTGGAAAAACTCAGCAGGTCTGGCAGCATCGGGGGAGAAGAACAAGTTGACATTTCGAGTCCTCATGACCCTTCAACAGAACTAAGTAAAAATAGGAGAGGGATGAAATATAAGCTGTTTAAGGTGGGGTGGTGGGGGGAGAGAAGTGGGGGGGGCGGGTGGTGTGGTTGTAGGGACAAGCAAGCAGTGATAGGAGCAGATAATCAAAAGATGTCACAGACAAAAGAACAAAGAGGTGTTGAAGGTGGTGATATTATCTAAAAGAATGTGCTAATTAAGAATGGATGGCAGGACACGCAAGGTACAGATAGCTCTAGTGGGGGTGGGGTGAAATAATACTAAAAGGGCATAAAAATATAGATTTAAAAATAATGGAAATAGGTGGGAAAAGAAAAATCTATATAAATTACTGGAAAAAAACAAAAGGGAGGGGGAAGAAATGGAAAGGGGGTGGGGATGGAGGAGGGAGTTCAAGATATAAAATTGTTGAACTCAATATTCAGTCCAGAAGGCTGTAAAGTGCCCAGTCGGAAGCTGAGGTGCTGTTCCCCCAGTTTGCGTTGAGCTTCACTGGAACAATGCAGCAAGCCAAGGACAGACATGTGGGCAAGAGAGCAGGGTAGAGTGTTAAAATGGCAAGTGACAGGAAGGTCTGGGTTATTCTTGCGGACAGACTGAAGGTGTTCTGCAAAGCGGTCACCCAGTCTGCATTTGGTCTCTCCAATGTAGAGGAGACCGCATTGGGAGTAACAAATGCAATAGACTAAATTGGGGGAAATGCAAGTGAAATGCTGCTTCACTTGAAAGGAGTGTTTGGGCCCTTGGACAGTGAGGAGAGAGGAAGTGAAGGGGCAGGTGTTGCATATTTTGCGTATGCATGGGGAGGTGCCCCATAACTGCTGTTAAGACAATACTGGGTGAAGTCAGGGTTTTCTTTGTGTCACAAATAGTTTACAGACATTGTGGCGTGAATGACAAAGGCTCAGTTTTGATTCTTCGTAGCTTTGACATGGAAAGGCCCTGAGTCATGGACTCTCTTGGCAGCTTCCCAGATGTGCCTGCGAAAGCAAGGAGACATTGTTAGTGCATGGCAGTGGATTGTAAAAGAGGATACATCACTCACAGCATGGCTGTCTGATGGATGTTGCACTGCTGGATCCTCACTTGGCAGAGCACTGCCGACCTCACCGTCAGCACAGGACCGGTCCTGGTCATTGCTGGCCAGCTGGATGGTTCTGTTTTCAAAGGCTGTGAGGACCTTGATTTCAGGCATTCCTCCACTGGTCTGTGGCTTCTCCCTTTCATTGTGTGCCAGCTTGGCTTGCTTAAATAGAGATGGAGAGTGTAAGCAGGATGCCTTCTGGACCTGATGGTAAGTAGGCCTGGCCTGTGTGGGTGGTGAGTGATCCCATGGACAGGATGAGGACAATGACGGTAAGTGTGAGAGAGTGAATGGTGATGTCCCTTGAACTGGCAGTGAGTGAGGGCCCTGTGGATCTCTGATGGATTTGTAAGTTGAGAGCAAGTTACCCTGGCAGGAATGGAGGAGATCATTCATCCTCTTGAGGCACTGGATGGCTGTCATCTTTTGAAGGGCATTGGCACTGACCACCGTTGCCACCACCTCCTGTGGCTAGAGTAGGGGTTAGAGGACATCATGGTGGGCCGCCACTGCATCCAAAAGGCGTTCAAGGGGCATGTCATTGAACCTGGGTGCTGCAGTCTACTTGCCTTTCAGGGCCATTTCTTCTGTGCATGAGTCGTGGGCTGGAAGCACTGTGAGGTGTGCGCCTGCATGCACTTAAAATACAGCGTGATGAAGTGGTGAGGTGATGATGTGGTGAGTGAATGAGAGGTCACCCGTCATGGAAACGGTGTGTTTCCCAGGAATGCATAATTAATACAGTGGGTTTGGGATGATATGGCATGAGAAGCTGCCATCGTGGCCAATGGTTTAAATGTCGTTTTACCTGCCCGCTACCGCACTTAGTGCAAATCTGGGATGAAACAGCCCTTTGTCAGTGATCATGCTCTGAGCTAATGTTTTGAGAAAAATTTCCATGAGCATTTCTAAATCCAATGCTTATTTCTTACAAATCTTCCTGTGTGCAGTTAGGGACCTATTACTCTAAGCGAGGCAATAACTGGAAGCCAAGCACTTGTTGAAAGCATGCTAACATGACGGTGGAGTCTGAATGACAAGTTCAGACTCCAGTTTTCACATTACAATTGTGTCCTCGTTCCACAGGTCTGAGGGACTATGATGCTGTCAAAATTAACCTGGTAAAAACCAATGGCTTGAATTGATTGTGCATGCAGTGAGTACTATGCTGCCATGATTTTAACCCATCACATGACAATTATTTGTTAAAAAAAGTGGGGTTAGGAACAGAGCTTTAGTGCCTACTGTTGTCCATCTACAAAGAAATTGCTTTAAAAAATAATTTGTTAACCATCTTACTTCCGATAGCGAGCCTTTTGAACCAATTTATTGCAAGTAAATCCAGATTGGTGGTGTGTTTACCAAAAAACTTTAACATGACCAAGGCAATTCCCCATCACATACTTCCTTTCCAAAAAGTAATTTAATACTGCTGTGTTGCCACTGAAACACAAATTATCTACTTTTTTTCAATAAAACAGATAAAATATGGGAAAACTGGCAGTTTGTTTTTTTTCCAGATGGATCGTAAATGTATATTTCATTTTAGAAGTACTTATGCTTTTGAGTGAACTCATCATTCATCAATGGGACTACAGTGCCTGTGAATTGTTCTTAATGGAGCATGTAGGAAATGAGGCCGTGCTTCTCTGGTTATGCACCAGCTCAGTGAGAGTTAACATTTATGTCTCCTATTCAAAGAATGGAACGATAACCCCATGCAGGCAAGCTATAGGATTGATTGCCTTGGAAATTCTTTTAGCTCCACTTTACTGCCCACCATCTGCTAATGACTAAGTTTTTGTTTACCTCTGAAATGCCATTAAGGAGTTGATCTTTTCCCAGAAGCATCATTGCCCAATCAGTGCCTTTAATTATTGCAAAGCAGATAAGCCAGAAAACAAACAAATGTTATTGTGGCTGTTCTATGCAATTTGCAGAGAGCCTAATATAACTGATTTACAGTTGAAAGGTCATGAGGACTCGAAACGTCAACTGTACTCTTCTCTGCCAATGCTGCCAGACCTGCTGAGTTTTTCCAGGTTTTATTTTTTGTTTTGGATTTCCAGCATCCGCAGTTTTTTGTTTTTATTTTTGTTTTTATAACTGATTTACTCTCCAACCAGAGATAATGGCCTGGATATTGCGATAGTAATGACAACAGAAGTGGTCAAAATTCAGTGTCATTACTCCTCTGAAGCTTACAGCAACTTTTGAATCTGCAAATGAAGTTAAGCATGAAAATCTAGAAGTTGCTGTCATTGATTCTATGCTTCTCCATAGGGTCCAATAGTGGAGTCCTCCCAGACTGCAATTAAGTGGAATTCATTGAGCTGATGAGAATTTTCCCTTTTATGCTATTAGTTTCACTATGAAAATCTTTGAAAAGGTTACGCCTTGTTGAATGGAGTGTATCCGGGCTTTTAACGGTGTATTGAGTTCATAATTACTGCTAAATAGCTTATCTTCGCTGAAAATTCATTTTATATTTGTGGAATGTCATTTTTCTTCATTATGATAAAAATCACACATTTTAATTTATTTTAAAAGTTTATGATATCTCACATTGTACATTAAACCCACATCTGTTTCCCAATAATTTATTTCGCACTATGTAAAATTTCAATCAAGTGAAAAAATCAGTGCATTTTGCTTCTTGGTTTGCTGTGTGTGAGAATAATTCAATGTGATTGGCTGCTTACCATGATTAATTACATCACTGTTGCTGGATACCTGAAGATCCCTTTTGCACAAGCTTCAAAGTGACATCGCCAACCACCACAGAGATTGTTAGATATTTGAGGACAGTTTTCTTTGAGGTGAACAGCAAGCACAGTTGACTCAACACTTACTACAAAATCTGGACCATCAGCTGTTAAATTGGAGGTTAGGCAACTTCCTGACCACTTAAATATGACCAAGAAAGGATTTGTTGATAAACGTGGTAAACAGAAGATAGCTTTTGTTATCATTTTGAAAAGAATACAAAGCTCAAAGATGCGTTGGATAACCAAAACAATTGCAATAGCCTCAATCTGCAAGCTGCTACTTAGACTGTCATGCATTTGCCAGTTAAAAATGAGATGCCAGTGAGCTTGGCCCAAGAGGATTATATTTATCTTGTGTCATATTGCACCTGAACTGGGAAGCATTGACATTGGATTTTGCTCCATGCATGAGGCTGTATGCCATCTGCCAAGAGAAATGCTTCAGTGCAAGGCAAGCAAAAATGCCACATTCCAAGAAAACATTATCATCAGGTCTGATACGGTACAGGTCTCAGGTCAACTCCAAACTATGCAATTTTTAGCTCCAAGGATTGCTGGAAGATAATCAAATCTGTTTTCAGTATCAGACACAACTCCTTATCAACATTATTTCTTCAAGGTTCAGTTTTAAGAAGTCTTGTGTTTGAGCTGGAATATGAGGTTTCACCCATTTTGAATGAAGAATGTGGGCTGACACTGCTGCAGCACACATGGGAATGTTTGTTATTAGACATGGCAGTATTTGGACAAAAGAACAAACCAAGTTCCTGTAGGCCTGTTCCAACTAATAGATCTTAAAGATCTCTTTCAAAAACTATTTTAAAAATATGGTGTTACATTACCGCTGTGGTTCTTTGATCTGTGGTAATTTTCATGGAAGATGGCACTAATGTCCTTTTACACTGTTTATCAGGTGTTTCCTTTGGCCTTCCACTGAAAGAGGAGGCAGCAGCATTGTGATAACATCACTATCCAGTAATCCAGAGGCTTAGGGTAATGCTCTGGGGGCACGAGTTCAAATCCCATGGCAGCTGGCGTAATTTCAATTTAATTAGTAAATCTAGAATATCAAGTTAGTCCCAGTAATGGTGACCTTGACAACAATTGTCAATTATTGATAAAAACCCATTTGATTCACTAATGCCCTTTAGGGAAGGAAATCTGCTATCCTTACCTGGGTCCATGACTCCAGGCCCACAGCAATGTGGTTGACTCTTAAATGTCCCTGGAAATGGCCTGGAAAGCCACTCAGTTCTACCAAACTGTTTCAAAGTCAAAAATGAATGAAACTGGACAGACTGTGGCATTGACCTAGTACCGGAAATGACAGGTAGACCCTGCAAAATCTCCCTTACTAACAGATGGGGGCTTGAGTCGAAATTGGGAGAGCCTAACATAGCCTTCTTCACAGAATCATGCCTTACAGACAATGCCCCAGATACCACCATCATCATCTTTAAGTGTACCTTGTCCCACTGACAGTACGAACCTACCAGAGATGGGGGTGCACAATGGTATACAATGAAGAAGGAGTGGCCCTGGGAGTCCTCAACATTGACTCCAGACCCATGAAGTCTTATGGAATCATGCCAAATATGGGCAAGGAAACCTCCTGCTCATTACCACCACCACTGCCACTGCCACCACCAAGCTGATGAATCAGTACTCTTTCACATTGAACATCAATTGGAAAAAGCATTGAGGGTGGCAAGGATACTGAATTTATTCTGGGTGGTGAATTTCAATGTCCATCATCAAGAGTGCCTCGATAGTACCACTACTGACAAAGCTGGCTGAATTCTAACAGACATAGCTGCTAGACTAGGTCTGCAGCAGTTGGTGAGGTAACCAACAAGAAGGAAAAGCCTATTTGATCTTGTGCTCAGCAATCTACCTGTCGCAGATGCATCTGTCATGGTATTGGTAGGGGTGACCACAGCATGTTCCTTGTGAAGACAAAGTCCCACCTTCACATTGAGGATCCCCTCCATTGTGTTGTATGGCACTACCATCGTGCTAGATGGGATAGATTTTGAACAGATCTAGCAACTCAAAACTGGGCATCCATGAGACATTGTAGGCCATCAGCTTCATCAAAATTGTATTCAACAACAATCTGTAACCTTATGGCCTGGCGTATTCCCCATTCTACCATCACTGTTGCTCAGCCAAAATCCTGGAACTCCCTCCCTTATTGTGGGTGTACCTTCACCACAAGGACTGCAGCTGCTCAAGAAGGCAGCTCACCACCACCTTCTCAAGGTCAATTAGGGATGAGCAACAAAGTTGTCCAGCCAGTGATGCCCACATCCTATGAAAGAATATAAAAGAAAGAACACTAGCATGTCATCAAAATTACTAGCACATACCAAGAAATTCTCTACGCGCCCAAACCAACAATTTCCCTTAATTAATAATATCAGAAGGTAGATTAACTGGTCATTTGCAATAAATTTCTGATTCAGGATAATGACTGCATGTATCTATAAAGTAGCTACTGGAATTCAGAAGTAATTCAATGTCCAAAGTATATGATGGATTATGATCTGTATTTCAAAGCACTTCTCGTACAGAATATCATCTCCGAGATCTTTATAAGGACAAAGTACAAAAATAGACACAGAAAAGAAACAAAAAGATTGAGAGTGAAATATAGCTAAACAAAAGTGTGTAGTCTTTTGAAGGCATGGATGGAGGTGACAAAATGGAGAAATTTAGGGAGAAACATCCAGTGAGCACGGGCATAATAGTTGAACACGAATCTATTGATGATGGAGCAAGGACAGGAACTGATTTTGATGCTAGTTTCTGAGGATCAAAGAGTACAAGCAGCCAGTAGACTGATTAGATACAGGCAACTTGGAAAATTGAACTTAGCAAGGATCAGATTGTTTGCTGGTCTACATGCTCACTGACAGAGTGAACGGCTTCTTCTCTTTGGGTACTGTCTCCCTAACCTTTGACACCACTGTAGTATAAGAGTATTCCACATAGCAAGGGTTAATGTGGGAGTGGAGAACGGTACCACCATTGTATGATGTAAAGGGTCACATGACAAGGGTCCTGGATCAGTCTAAGAGCATGCAGAGAACTGTGTAGAGGTAAACAAGGAGTTAGCTCCTGGTTTCGGCTATGCTTTGTTACCAATGAATACTACTGTTCAACCTTACAAGCCTCTGAACCTCTTGGTGAGACCTCAAACTCTTACAGCAACCATCATTACTGCATCCACAGAAATAAACATCTTCAACTTGTCTTTGCAAACTCATGCCAAAGGAACTTTGTGCAGTCGTTTTTTTAAAATTATTCATTCTTGGGAGGTGAGCATTGCTGGCAAGTCCAGAGTTCATTGCCCAGCACTAATTGCCCTTGAGATGGTGGTGATGAGTCACCTTCTTGAACCACTGCTGTCCTTTGCCTCTGGCAAAAGAGTTCCAGGATTTTGACCCAGCAACACGGAAGGAGCGGCAATAATTCCAAGTCGGGATGGTATGTGACTTGGAGGGGAACTTGAAGATGGTGGTGTCTGCTGCCCTTATTTTTCTAGATGGTAGAGGTCACAGGTTTAGAAAGTGCTGTCGGAGCCTTGGCATGTTAAAGTCCATCTTAAAGATAATACACATTGTGCGCTGGTGGTGGAGGGAATGCCTTGTCTGTACTTGTGAAGATGACAACAGCACTTAACTCTTATGCATACATCTCTATTCTTATAGGCAGCCTCTGGTGAAATGTCATAATAAGTCAGCAGATTATAACTACATAAGATATGTGATGGGTGGTCTGTGAGACATGCTTCTTGAAGTCATTCTGAGTATCTACATGTCACTCAAGTGGGGAGAAAGAAGTCATCTGAATGGTGTGCAATGCCCAGGAAAGGGATATCATATTCATAACTTTAAACTGGACTCTGTGTTTTTATAGAAGTATCTGCTTAACTGTCTTTCATTTAAAATGGGCACAGATGAACTATTAAGATGGCCACCAAGGTGCAGGTGACCTCTGCAACTTCAACACAAATTATCTCAAGCTTCGGAAAGTTCCTAATTGTATTGCCCTGGGTGGAGGCCTCCCCCTGGAATGGACATATCAAGATGGAGACTATTTGTGGAATTCATACTTGCTGTTGTTTGGAGATTTACCTAAACACACGTCTAGACTCCACGTCTCTGAGTTGGAAACCTAACGATGAGAACTGAGTGGAAACCAATTCATCCTGAGTAAGTGTGAAGAACTCATCTATTAGCTCCATTGTGAATCAATGGCTTTCAGCTAAGCCACTTTGGGTAGACAAAAACAGTATTGGATATTGAAACTGGCTGGTGTTTTGAGAAATGCTATGGCTTGCTACTTCCTCCAAACACTGGTCACTACAAAGAGTTTCAGCCTTTCAAGCGCAATGAAAGGAAAAATATGCTGGAGACCAATCCACTGCTCCAGATACACAGATGTCCAGAAGAAAGAGAGCCAGGGAAAAATATACAAAAATACCAAATGGGTCAGAAATATAAATTTATGAACAAGGGAACATACGAATTAGGAGCATAAGTAGGCCTATCGGTCCCTCGAGCTTTCTCCACCATTCAATAAGAACATGACTGATTTGATTGTAACCTTTTACTTACCCCCAATAAGCCTGCACCCTTTGTTTATCAAGAATCTATCTACCTTAAAAATATTCACAAACTCTACTTCCAATGCTTTCTGAGGAAGGTCGTTCCAAAGACTCACTACCTTCTGAGAGAAAAAAAATTCTCCTCAAATCTGTCTTAAATGGGCGACCCCTTATTTTTAAACAGTAATCCCTGGTTCTAGATTCCCACAAGAGGAAACCTCTCCATATCCATCCTATCAAGACCCTTCAGGATCTTAAAGGTTTCAATCAAGTCACCTCTTACTCTTCTAAATTCCAGTGGATACAAGCCCAGACTGTCCAATCTTTTCTCATAAGACAACCCACTCATTTCAGGTATTAGTTTAGTATTACTGCCATCTTGTCCCTTTAATGTCCCCTACTAATACTGATAGCTAATCACTGTGATCACTCCTTGTGCTTAAAATCCTTTTCACACATGATTCTCACCTCTTTGAGTCTACTTTGGTGACAGGAGGTTGTGAGATTTGTGGCTGGGATTGTAAAAAAAAATCTGCAGGACTGAGGTATGCCACTTGCCTCATATAGTGATGTCCTTAAATTACTTGCTTCCAGCTAGGTTCAGATGCAAGCATTTGTTTACTTGCCCTAATCTCCCTCAACATAATTTCCAGCATAATTTGTGAGAATCCTGGTGCCTTAGTCAAAACCACCAATAACATACACTTCCTTCTGCCATTTCTTCTTCATGTTCAAATGCAGCTCTCCTCATTTTCTCTCCCTTTTTTGAGTGACCCACTGTGCTTCTGCCCACTTCAGCTGAAGCAACCTTTCAACTGCTGTAGTCTTCTCTGATTTCCCTCCCTCTCAGCAGTGGAGATCAAATCATGAACGGTCTCTCACTGAAATCCCACCCTCTTTATTTACTGAGCCCACCCCATCACCCCCACTTTCCCACTCCACCAAGGAAAATGCAGTCAATTGCATGAGCGTGGCTAAAAGTCCTTCCCCATTATTTTACTAATGGATGTCAAAAGATTTCCTGCTGCCAACTGGACCATCATTGGGTCACAAGATAACTGTATCCACTCACAAGAGCTGTGCCTTTGTGAATCTCAGGACACTCATCATCCAGCATAGAATATATTTCAAGCTATCAGAACAGCAAGATTATTCATTTTCAAACATATAAGAAACTTTCATCCATTTTAACACAACTAGTTATCCGTCTCTTAGCATGAGATGCTTTACACATCATATAAAAACATTCATATGCAGCATATTTAATTTTAAAAATATTGGTATTCTGGTTTTAAAAAGGTAATGAGGTTGATGCCCTTATAATATAACCAAGGAGCTATAATCTACATACATTCTACTAACACATCTTCTTATGAGTGCTGAGTAATATAGCAGACAAGAATTCCTGAAGTTGGGGAATACTTTATGACATATGCTGTCATTGGAACAACAGAAGTATATTAAACACAAAACGTTTTTATCTCTTTAAATTAGTTTTTAAAAAGGAAAAGAAAAATGAAGGAAGTCAAATGTGGCTGGATGTTTCAGACATTGATCAGTCCACTGCTGGGAGCAAGATTAGATGGATGCTGTAAGCTGTTATCAAGAAAACACAGACAGAGTAAACTGACAGGTTTTGAGCCTGTAAAATGGTGAAATGATTCATTGCCAATAACTCAGATTAATGGTATGTCTTTTACAACTATTGCTGACATCTTGGTTTGTTTTTTGTATAGTACATATGCAAATAATTTCCACTTATAAATCTTTAAAAATAAAACATACAAACTGCTTATTCTACTAAAAGACAGGAATGATTTGCACATTTTATAGTCAGTAACCAATAATCTGGTTCCAGTTAACACTTTCTGAAATTCCACAATTTATTATTCATCAAAATGTTTCCTCTAAATAATTTCACAAAAGCTCAACCCATGAATTAATTCCACTACACAATGAACTTTAATCCTGAATAGTTATATTAGTTTAGCATAGAAAAATTAACATACCTTTGCAGTTATTAATTTGAGTATCAAAAGCATTGAGCAATAATAATGAGCTTTTGTATTGCACACCTAATATTGAAAGATAACTCAGGCACTTCAGAGGAATAATTAGAGAAAACTTGATTAAGAGGAATGACTAAAAGATAAGTCAAAGAGATGAGTTTTAAGGACAGTGTTAAAAAAGGAGAGGGAGGTAGATGGGTAAAGAGGTTTAGAGATGATATGCTAAAGCTCAAAGCCTGGACAGCTGTAGGCTTGGCTGCCAATGTTAGATCAAAAGATGTGAGGGATACAGATAAGGCAAATGATGGGGGAAGATAGAACTCTGAGGGAAGGAGTAATGGAGAAGAGTAATAGAGAGGGGCGAGCAGAGGGAGGGCAAAGCTGATGAAGGGATTTAAACATGAGGATGGGTACAGATTTGGGGTACTGGAGAACCACCAATCAATGTTGTTCTGTGAGCACAAGTCAAATAGGATGCCAAAATAGCATAGAGTCAGTTTAACCTAAATCAATAGCAAAAAGTATCTGGGTGAGCACTTTGCATGTCATAACATTCAAGGCTCTGGACCAAGTGCTGGTAAATGGGAATAGGTAGGTAGGTCAGGTATTTCTCATGTGTCGATGCAGACTCGATGGGCCAAAAGGCCTCTTCCTTACTGTGTGATTCTGTGATTCTGTATAGTGTTTATGTCAGGGACCAAAGATCTTAGCTTTGGTCTTCCAAGTTTTTAACTGAACAAATTAAAAGTTCATTCAGGACTGGATGTTGGTCAAGCAATTTGACAACATTGAAGCTGTAAAAGGGTTGAGCAAACTAGTGGAGAGGCATTGGGTGTGGTCAGTGTATGTGTGGAATTTGACCCTAAATCTTAGTATGATAATCAGTGTAGATGAGTAAGGGGCTATGTATAGATCTCTGTGGGGCCCTGGGGATAAAGAAGCTTTTGCTGGAGATCCTCTATCTGTGATTGGATAGGAAAGACTAACTCTGACATTAAGTTATACAAGGACACTCAATCAACTGTGACAAAACTCTTGTTTGTTAGACATGGTTAAAATAGAACTTTCAAGAGTAAGCAAGTTAAAAGAGTTTGTTGTTTGGAGTGATATATACTGTAGGTGTGTCTTTGCCCTCAGCTGTCTGTTCCTCTTTCCAATAATCAATTGTATTTTGAATGCTTTTCAATTTTGTGCTTTACCATTGCCTCCATTGT
This sequence comes from Carcharodon carcharias, assembly GCF_017639515.1. NCBI lineage: Eukaryota > Metazoa > Chordata > Chondrichthyes > Lamniformes > Lamnidae > Carcharodon > Carcharodon carcharias. The sequence goes on from NC_054475.1 coordinate 106,951,317, forward strand.
TCTTTCAACTCAAGTAATGTTTCTGAATCATTGGGGTGCATAATCAACTTAACTTTTCTGCATAATTTGGTCTGCAAATTAATGGCCAAGAACACAAGTGGAGGTCAAAATCCATGACGGATGTTTATTATGAGAGACAACTGTTGTATTCAAAGAATTTTTACAATTACTGTTATTTGTACTAATGATAAAAAGGCACAAATTGGGGACCGAAAAGTAATGGGGCCTAAAATGTTAAATTAACACTAATGAGAAATCAAAACTATTTCATAATACTCTGCATTTCTCTTTAGGCCATAAATTAATATAAATAAATGAAATAGTTACAACAATCTATTTAATAACTATTCTTTTAGTTTTACAGGGCAGACTACTGTGCTAATTTGGAGTGTTTTTTTAGGGCCTTCTATCCCTAACCCTTTTAGGAAAGTCTTTCATGAGGCAATACAGCTAAAAACTATAAACAGGAATAGAACTGCCATTATATTGGAGAAAGCGCATATTTATGGGCACAGGCATCAGGTTTGCACTGTTCAACCAAATTAAATTGGTGCCACAGCTGCAAATAAATTTTGCTTTTTAATGCTAATGGGCAGAATTTCTGCTCCCACCACTGGAGGAGATCATGGTGAGTGGGGGCACTAAATTTGGCATGCTGGAAAAAGTTAGTTTTCTGCCAGTGGGAAATTAGTTTGGAATGTTATTCTCCCAACTTTGATGGCAAGGTAAAGGCAGGCTGAGTTTCCGGCTGACTGAAGCCAGGAACCATATTTGCATTCAATTGCATCTCATGAATGCTCATTAAAAGGCCGACTCACCGGAATTATGTTCCCCTTGCAAATTAAGTGTCCCGCCAGCGGATAATTAGAATGGCCTGTTTCCTGACTGTATATAATTGGCATACACTTGGCCAGCTTCACTTCATCAATGACTTTGAGGTATGTAGATGTTGTTTTTGCCGACCTTTAAGAGCATTGCCGCAAGATTTCAGGAGACTCTATCACAAGCTGCACCAAGAGTGGGCATGGGAGGCAATACCAGCGGGGAGGGAGGAGACAGAGGCGGGACTAGGGGTGGTCAAGGAACATAGTGGAGTGCTGGGAGACTGTGCTGGGGCAAGAGCTATAAGACTGCCTGAGGAAAGGTCCGAGACTTTCCAGGGGCCGAAGCTACAAGTTCAGGGGCATATTGAAGAGACTGTCCAGGGGCTGAGTCCACACTGCCGGGTTATATTGAAGAGACTGTCCTGAGCTGAGTCCATGCTGCGGCGGGGGCATATTGAACAGGATCTCTTGAGACAGAAAAGAGTTAAGACCAAAACATTGTATGCTTTCAAGAAGGTGTTAGATATAGCTCTTGGGGCGAAAGGGATCAAAGGGTATGGGGAGAAAGTGGGAGCAGGCTATTGAGTTGGATGATCAGCCATGATCATGATGAATGGCGGAGCAGGTTCGAAGGGCCAAATGGCCTACTCCTGCTCCTAGTTTCCATGTTTCTATGACTGTGCAGGCCACGTTAAAGGTCTCTGAATGGCACACATGTCTTCGTCCTGGTCTTGGGCAAGGGAAGGCTTCTCTGCGCAGTGATGGTCATGCACAGTATGGTGAGAAGGGTTTGGTCAGTCACCTAAAGGTTTTGGTCCTGGGGGTTAGAGTCAGATGGCAATGTCACAGTCAGCAGAGACATCTGCACCCTGTAAGTCAGAAGCTGAAAAGACATGGGGGGATTGGAATGGTTTCATGAGGGTGTCCCAGAAAGTTAGAGTGCGTGTGGTCTCAGGAAAGGCAGGGGTCAGGTTGACAAACGGCATGGGGACATCAACATTAAATGATTCGGGGGAGATCAGGAATATCTGTATGGGTGATGAAGGGTTCAAGGGTAACTGGAGGAGAGGCAGGATAGTGATCGGAGGAAAGGGAAGTTAGGAGGTGGTGAAGATGCAAGAGGATGGGAGGGAATTGGTGGGTGATGGGGGAGATTGGAAGCTAGTCTCCCACATGAAGGTCAGCAGCACCATTTTTGAGCTCACTTTAAAATGACGCAGTTTGATAAACAAGCTAGATGTTACTGACTGGTACAGCTCAGAGAAGACAATCACCAGAGGATCAAGTGCCAGTGAGGCCCCAGAAAGATCCAGATGCCAATGAGGAGGGGCCAAATCCATGAAGATTTTTGGTGTGACCAAGGGTCTAAAGAAGACGCATCTCATACATGGAGATGAGCGAAACACAGTGCCGTAGACACCTTCACTTGTTTAGGGATGTGGTAACTCATATTTGCCACATTCTCTGTGAGGAACTGATGCCGCATGGACTTGGAGGGCATGCAATACTAGTAGCTCTGAAGGTCACCACCACACTGAACTCTTTTGCCAATGGACCCTTCCAAGGCTCCACTGGGGACTTTTGCGGAATCTCACAATCGGCGACACACAAATGCATAAAGGATATGATGATGTCCTTTTCATTAAAGCTCACCATTGCATGCAGTCCTGTATGAATGAAGCAAGTGAGGCTGCGAGAGTTGTAGGATTCGCTGTAATCTCAGGCTTTCTGCAAGTACATGGCGCACACATGTGGCCTTGAGATCTCCTTGGCAGCAGCCTGTGAGATTCATTTATAGAAAATAATTTCATTCTCTAAACGTCCATACAATTTGCGGTCACAGAAAACAGATTATGCATGTTTATGCTAATGTACCCAGGGACATCACACGATTTGTACATTTTGAGTCATCGCAGATGCCAGAGGTATTTGAGGGAGCTTAGCGCCTGGATGTTTGGCTTCTTGGTGGTAAGGGGTACCCCCAAAGACATGGCTAATGATGCCTATTCATCATCCACAGAGTACATCTGAGGAGGAATACAATGCTGCACATTCGAGCAGAGCCTCTTAAAAATGCATTTCAGATTTTTGGACCACTCGGATGGGGCTCTCTAATTCTCACCACAGAGAGTGTCCCACATCATTGTTGTTTGCTGTACCCAGCACAGCCTAACGCCGTAAAAAAGGGGATGTTTTGCCACAGTGCGACATGGAGGAGCTAGACTCCTCCTCAGAAAGGAGGACATTGAAGGGGAGGATTCCGAAAAGGGCGAGGATTCAGATGAGCTACATGAGGATGCCATTGCACTGTCACTATGTGGAAGATGTGTCCATAACAACCTCATAGCTGCAAGTTTCCAGGAGGAATAAGGCGAAGACAAGTTGCAATGAGGACAGTTCTCATGCTTAGATGTAGGGGCCACAACAACACCTTCATTTTCACCTTCAGTACATCATGAAAGGTCAACAATTTCACAATGATCACTGAAGAAGCATAAGTCACCTTCAACCCTATTGATGTCATCATCCTTAGAAGACACGCCACAAGTGCACATCCTTAAGCGACTACACATAGTGTGGTCCTTTCAACAATGGCACCAACAATTCAGTGGCCGTGTCATCCTTAAAGAGACTGAAGTGCTACTGCAAACAGTTATGCACTCATGCCTGCATGTCAGCAGCTTAGGGAGGTGGCTCTATGACGTAGCACACTTGTCAATGGCTATCTCTTAACCATCTCAAGAAGCAGCTATATCCAGACTGCACCATCTCTCCAAGCACCAGCTCTCATGCATGAATATTACAGAGGCCACATCTTGAAACTGAGTCCCAAGATGCCATTGGACGTCAGGATGCAGTGATCTGTTACACGACACCATGAATCAAAAGCTGATTATTAACAAACACTCATAGTCCTGCATTTGTTGGAAGCCTGCCAAGTTTACCTCCTGCATTGCCTTGGGAGAGACATGGTCCAGTCAGTTTTGATGTTTTAGTCAATAACAACTTATTCCCTGAGGACTCAGGAGACATGCCGGAGCATCATTTCCATAGCATTACAGTCCTTGATATTGTCCATCTCACAAAAGCCAATCATTTCTAAGAGCCCTAAGTCAATGAGTGCACATTCATGCCATTAATTACATTTAGATATGTATTCTGTGACCTCAGAAGGATTCCGTGAAGCACCGCTAGGCAGCCATTCAGGAGCAAACTATGATCCTCACAGGTAAGTGGATGGGTTCATCTCTGACAGCACCCATTCGTTCCCGTCTAGCAGGCATTTCAAATGTCACCAAGTGAAACCAACTTCCATCGCTCAGCGTCATGCATGGGGAGAATAGGGACTAAGAAAAAAACTAAGTTCAGCCTTAAACGGGGAGACAAAATTACATTACAGGGAGGCATGAAGGCTGTGGTGCTCGCCGATGAAAACAACTTTAACCAAAACCTCACAGTCACACAATAAATGCCATTGCAATGTGCATTTGGGAGAAAGGACTGCAATAAATATTTATAACATCTACATCCTACAGGTCTCAGTGTGACAGCATCAGGATAATCACTTACCTTGATGAACATGAGGTCACATAGTGTCTTCCTAAGATGCAAGGGTTACATGTCTGTTGTCCAGCCATTATTTTCATATAGGAAGTGCTTTTGTTCAACTCACTATGATGAGATTGAGTGAGACTGAATGAAAATCAGGGACAAGATGGGAAATAATTGGAGTGGGTTTTGTATTCTTGAATGAATATGGGGACCTTGCATCACATTGATTAGCCATTTAATACCTTAGACTTGGAGAGGGATAAATGTAAAATATATTTACAATAGTGCAGATTATATACAGTGAACAAATGAATACCTGTGCCACCCTTGTACATTCAAAACATATTTAATTTCCTAACTCTACCACTTCGTCTAGGTGCAGTCCCAACATCTGCAGCAGAGGTTGAGGCTGCCTGTCGACTGCAATGCTCTGTTGTCTGAGAATCCTTTGGTGGGCATCATCTGGAGGCCCAAGGGTTGGAGGGCCCAGGCCAGCTAAGGGTGCACCCTCCTCAGCCTGAGAACTTGATGGGTCACAGGCAGAGAAGATTTGGAGTGGCAGCACACCCTTGGAGTGTCCTGGGTGGATGCCCCCAGGGTGGTTAAATGGTGGTCCTCCTCCCTGTGGGTGCATGAGAGGCCCTCCCTGACTACTTGAGGAGAAGGAACATCTGGAGGGAGGTCAAGATGTCCCATTTCTCTCTTGCCTAGTCACTGCTGGAATGCACCCATAGCTAGAGTGATGCTCTACAGGTCCAAGGCAAATCTGAAGAAACTGCTGAACCTGCGCCTCCAAGGCAACCACCACCCTTCCCATGGAGGCTTCAATGCACTCACATGCCAGAGCAAAGACATCAGATAGAATGTGGATGGGGTCCTCCATCCTTCGATCCAGCCTGGAGACGGCTTGGTGTTCCCCTGCCTGTCTTTGCATCTCCAATATTTATCTCAGGGCCAATTGCAGAGATTGGACTTTGGGCCTGGTCCCCAGAAGTACTCCAAGTGTCAGAGGCCTTGGCTGTCACTGCCTCCACTTGCTGTGGACCACTGTCTGTGAAGGGTTCTCAAAATTCACACATTTTTTATATCATCAACAAGGCTATGACTTATGGGCTTTTATGGCAGAAGACCCAACTGCTGAGTTAAGTGTAGAACCCTGCAGTCAGGAGGCTAGGCCCATGAAGGCCTGGGACTGGACATGCCTGGGCTTGTTGAGTGCAGTGTGGATTGTTGCCTGCAACCAGACAACAAGAGGAGACAGATTACGCATTCTTCCCTTTAAAACAATCAACCCAGAGAAAGACTTCATCTTACACGAAATTAAAGCCCATCAAAATTTTGCATAAATAATCGTTACTAACTACTAAGGCAGGAAGACAGTAATCAATGCAATTATGTGAACCTATCAATACTCCACATATACAATGGCTTTCAGTTCAAGACTAGTTTCGGGGGCAGGAAGACAATGACAAACATCATGCGAGCCCATTAAAAACAATCAGACAACAATCACCTGAAGAAGCCCACCAAAATCAGACAAAGAACTAACTTTGATTTGGATTGAGATAAGAAATTCGAAAAACAGTATAACTGGGCCACCAGTTACGAAAGGGAGGAGATCTGAAGGGTGAGCAGTTTTGGAGCAGTTGAAGCAGAGTTTGGGCAGGGAGAGGTAGCTGAGCCAAGCGGAGGGAGGAGATATGGAGGTTTGCAGGCCCGCAGGCAATATCATGGTGAGGGGCACTGAGTGGCAGGCTCAACCGAAGACAACAAGGCCACAACTGCAGCCCTCCACGAAGATCAACCACTCACAACCGCGCCCTCCACCCAACTGAAGAACCTTCACAGATTCCACAGACCAGGACCACGTGGGGATGGCAGGACCCAGAGGATACAAACGGCGTACCCCAAAACTGCAACCGGCTTACCTGGCTGGATTTCGAACTGTCAAGGAACCCTGGTTGGTGAGCATGATCCCTGACCTCTCCTAGTTCAATTTTGTTAGGTTTTGGGGATGGAACAAGGGTAAGGGGATTAATAGCATGATTTTCCCTCATTATGCTGTGTGTTCCCCATTCTTAACTAAGTGTACTTTGTAGGTCTGTATAATCTCAGTGTAATCCTAATGTTATAAGTTCATTGGTGACTTCAGTAAACACAATCTTTTTTCTTGCACCAAAAGCAGTTGTCTGCTGCACTTTGTCACAACCTCCAAATAAGTCCAAGGTCTAGAACCCAGGGAGTGGGAGTGATTCGGACTGCTCAGAAGTCAGAGGTGAAGCTGACACACACCACCACCCCCTACATAATGGCGACCACGGCAGGACCTTGGCAAAAGGGATGCGATGCAATGGACACTGAATTGGAAGAGAGAACTGTAATGGAAGAGAGGATTGCAAAGTATGTGTTCAGTAAGGTGAAAATAGAAAAAAATGGGTCTCTAATCTCTTAAAGGCTGGGCACCTGGTAGATGCTGCAGCTAAATGGACAGAAGGGAAGGATCATAAAAAATCCACAGAAAAGGCCGTCTGGCTGATGTGCTTCAAGAAACAGATCCAGCTTTCGGACAGGCTCAATGAACCGCCGGCAGCTGAGATTCGGGAGTCAGCCCTGGAAGTCCAAACAAAGGCCCCAGCAGGGGAGAAGTTACTGTTAGCATTGCAAGTTCTGAACCAGGAAAGGATGCAGTTAGTGGGGGAGCATAAGACCCAGCAGGAGTATTTACAGTGTCAGGTCACCGAGGCCAAGAACAATGAGCTAGGGTTGCAGGAAAAGAATGCCCGCCTAGCAAGACAAGTAAGAGAGCAGGAGGAGGAAGTAAAAGGCTTACAGGCAGTCTATAAGAAAGTGAGCGCACATGGGTTTGAGGATGCAGACCATGGCCTCTGCCAGCAGCAGATTGAGAGTGTGAACCTTGCTCTAAGGACGGCAGAATGCATGGTGTGCCTCATAAGCCCAAGTGCAGACCAGGTTGACTTCACAGGGAACCTGGAGAGGATGGTTGAGACACCATAGGTAGTGCCAAGGGACCACTTGGTTGAGGAGCAGGAGGGCCCACGACCACCACCCGTAGTGCCAAGCTTTAGCAAAATTTGGCAGGAGGTTGGGGGGGTGGGGTCGAGGGGGGTTGGGGGGGTGGAATTAGGGACAGAAGCAGAGGAGGAAAACCCCAGGCCAGAGAGGCTGGGAACAGGCCGATGTGCCCGGGGATGAGGGAACCCTCCAAACCAATTCCTAGTTCTCCACGGCACCCAACAGCTTAGGGCCATAGTAAGTCATTTAACTAAACTTGCGGCAATTGGGGATCCCTTGGTCCACTTCAGGGAAGTGGAATAAGCAGCAAGCATCAACAAGTGTAATGATGCTGAACAGGCCAACATGCTGCTATTCTCCCTGAAGATTAAACTCTTCCAGTCCCTCTCTGACCAGTATAAGATGGGACAGTGTTATTATGGGGAGCTCAAGGAGGAAGTCCTAGAGGCCATGGGGTTGAATGAGGGAAGTCCTTTCTCCCGGGTGGAAAAAACAGTGCAGCTCGTAGGAGAACCCCCGCAGGCTTTTGCAGACAGGTTGTGGCTGGTGTATAGCAGCGCATGCAGTGGGATACCTAACTGGGCTAACCTGGACCAGGATCAGTGGGCCCACTGGCTCCGTTGCCTGGTGGAAAACAGCCTGCCACAGGTCAGGGCCACGGCAGGAATGTGGTTTGACCCAAAGAATCCCCTGACTACCGAACTCACAGTGATCAGACAATTGACCATAGCTTACCATAATGGTAAAGGAACCGATGCACACCCACCTAAAGGGAAAGTGCATGAAATGAAACCCAGCCAGGGTAGGAACGAGTGGCATCAGGAAGGGAATAACTCTTCCAGCACAAAGCTCAACTGTTATGGGTGTGGGAAGAATGGACACTGGAGGAAGGAGTGTAAGAATCCTTGGAAAGATAACAAGGGAAAGAATTCCTCAACCCCAGCCCAAAAGGCAGAGACAGGAATCCCTCCCACCACGGTCGAGTCATTTTTGGATGCCATGAGAACCCTGTTGACTGGCTCAGAGAAGGTAGCAGCCACCAATAGCACGCTGACCCCATCAGCCCCATCTAACCCACAACCCTGACTAGAGCCAGTGCAACCTGTTTACCTGTGTTCCCTTACCTAAGACTTATGGAAGAGACCCCTCATTGAGATGGAGGTAGAAGTGGTAAAGGGGACCTATCTGTTGGACACGGGAGCCTCATGTACCATGATCCATTCAGCTAACCCCACCACCTCACCTCTATCTAACGGGGTCCCATACATTCTGTCGGGATTCACAGGTAAAGAACAGGCTGGCTCATTTTCTATCCCGCTGACCATTTGTTTAGGAACACTCCGCTCTAAGTGGACCTGTATCCTAATGAAGTGGAAAGTGGAGGGTGGAAAAGGAATCCTGGGAGCCGACTTTATTGTAGGCCACGGGATCCTAGTGGATTTAAGGAATCGCTGCCTATGGGGGGGCAAAAACAGGAAAGGAAGGTGGAGTAGTAGTCATCCCAGGGAAACAGGGTAAGGGGACCCTGTGCACCATGAAGCCTAAAGAGGGTTATAACCTTGAACTCATGGTCAGTAATACCCCAAGGGATTTCCAGGCATTTGTGCGATCCCACCTAGCCACATTTGCCACACACAAACACGACCGTGGGAGGGTCAATGGGTTCGAGGTCAGTGGAGATGGGGACTCTATGGCCCGACCACAAAAGCAATATAACTTCCCCAGGGAAGCAGAGCCAGATTTGGAAGCATCCATGTCCTCCTTAGTGCAACAGGGGGTCCTGAGACCGATAGCCACCCACATGAACTCTCCACTGTGGCCAGTTAGAAAACCGGACATCCTCTGGAGGGCCACAGTGGACTATCGGGTCCTCAACAGTAACATCCCAGCCTGTGCACCCATGGTAGCAGCAGTTGCCGACTTGATAGGAAGTATCCCAGCATCTGCGACCACTTTCACGGTGCTGGATATCTCCAACGGGTTTTGGTCCATCCCTTTAAGGAGAGAGGATCAGTACAAGTTTGCCTTTACCTTTAAAGGGCAACAGTACACCTGGAACTGTCTGCCTCAGGGCTTCCACAATAGCCCCTGCATTTTCCACCAATGCGTGGCAAACAGTTTAAAGGGCTTCAGTCAGCCCTGGCGGCTGGTACAATACGTGGATGACCTGCTCCTATTCACCAATTTGAGAGAGGAGCATGGCCCACTTCTGGCTGAACAGCTGGAACTGCTCGGGCAGGAAGGTTTTAAAGCGAACCCAAAGAAAGCGCAGATTGGCCAGCAGGAGGTGAAATTCCTGGGCCTGACAATACGTGCTGGGGAAAGGGCCAAAGATAAAGCTAGAGGGGAAGCAGTACAGGAGTTACCAGTCTGCAACACAGTCACGGGAATGAGATTGTTTTTAGGGCTAACCAGGTACTGCAGAGACTTCATTGAGGACTATGCGGCCACAGCAGCCCCTCTGCTCCAAATCCTGCATAAGGGGGTGGAGTGGGTTTGGGATGAGGGCTGCAAGGCAGCATTTGTCAGGCTTAAGAAAGACCTGCAGAGTGTACCAGGGGCCAATGGTGGAGGGAAAGAGTTCTTTTTGGAGGTAGCAGCCAGCAGGGACAGACTGAATGCTGTGCTGCTCCAAGAGTGACATGGCAAGCTGAGACCGGTGGTCTACTCCTCCAGGATACTCACAGATATGGAGAAGAGCTCCTCCAATTGTGAAAGGCACCTCTTGGCCACACATTGGGCTGTGAAAAGATCGCTAATTTTCACAGGCACCTCTCCCATCACCTTTCTCACCCATCACATGCTCACCCAGATGCTCCTGGACAGGAGAATCAAGGATGGGACAGTGAGCAGTGCCCGCATTGCTCACTGGATCCTGCTTCTCTCACAGATGGACCTAAAAGCAAAAGGGCTCTGCCAGCCAAAGCTCACTGGTAACCTGGTATACCCTGGAACAGCCCACCGGTGTTCCATAGAAGGGGTTTGGGAAGTAAACATAGGTTTATGGGCCGGGATACACCACACAGGCAATGAAATCTATGTGGATGGCTCCAACACAGTATCTGCTGGTGAGCGACTCACAGGGTGTGGAGTTTATGACCCAGTGGCAAACATTGCCCTGGGCAATTAAGCTCCCCAGCACCATGAATGCCCAACAGGCTGAACTGTCCGCAGTTGTGTACATGGTAACACACCCCGAGATGTCCCCCACCCCATATACGATTTGCTTGGACAGCATGTTCACATGCAATTCATGTACGGAGTACCTGGCCATCTGGTCCCACCGCGGATACACCTCCGCTGACGGGAGACCTCTCACAGTGAAACCCTTGCTGGAGAAAATCTTAGCAGCAGTGGGGGAGGAAGTGGAGGTTTTCATCCATAAGGTGAAAGCCCATTCCTCCGCAGAACCCCAGAGTGAGGGCAACCGGCAGGCTGACGTGCTAGCTAAGGAGGGTGTCCGCACAGGCATTTTCTGGGACCCATATGGGTCCTGTCCTACAGCAACAGTCACGGGTAGGAATGGGACACGGGGGAGTGCGGGGGTAGCTTTAACCCTAAACCCAAGACCCTGTCCTCAAGGCAGTCCTCAGTGCAGTGGCACAAGGGAAAAGGGTAGAGGGCCCTAACAACACAGCAGCCCTCTCTGTAAAGGGAGGCATGCTGTTTAAGGGAGAGCAATGGGTAGCACTGCAGCAGCACAGGAGGGAATTCCTTCAACTGGCCCCTGAGGGTCCAGGAGTGGGGCATCCCGGGCCTGAGATCACCTAGCAGCGGGTGGAACAGGCAGGATGGTGGCCAGGACTCAGGGAAGATGTCCATGAGTTCTGTGCCAGCTGTCTGGTGTGTGCTGCTAACAACCCTGACCCGCACAAAAGGAAGGTACCTATGGGACACATCAGGAGGGTAGAGGGACCATGGCAGTCAATCTAGGTCGACTACATCAGGCCCCGACCTACTGACCAGGGAGGTTATAAGTGCTGCCTAGTCCTGGTGGATGTGTTCACAAAGTGGGTAGAAGTCTTCCCCTGCCGAACAGCCACGGCTCTGAGTACATCCAGGATCCTGGTCAGGGAGGTGTTCTCACGATCGGGGCTACTACAGTACATGGAGTCCGACCAAGGAAGCCACTTTACCGGGCAGGTCATGCAGATTACCCTTATGGTACACGGCATAGAGGGGAAATGGCACGTTGCACACAACTCATAGTCTTCAGGGATTGTGGAGAGGATGAACAGAACCTTGAAAAAAAGGCTGAGGAAAGACATGGTAGACTCACCTAGAAAGTGGGTAGAAGTCTTACCGTTGGTCCTAATGGGGAACCGAGCCAGCCAGTCATAAAGGATGGGGTATTCCCCACATGAGCTCATGACTGGTAGGGTTATGCGGACCTCCATCCATGTGCTATCCCTGGTGCTCACGGAGGGTCAGCTCAGAGAGGTGAACTGGGACAACTTCGTCAGGAATCTGTTTGAACTCCTTAAACAGGTTCACTGACAGGCTGCTAGCAACATGGGAAAACAGCATCAGAGTAACTGACTGCTGCTAGAACCCCAACGCACCACGAGTGGGAGATAGAGGATCAGGTTATGGTTAGGAATTTTGCTCGGGTAGGCAGTCTAGAACCATTAGACATGGGCTCTATAGCATTGTAGATAAGGCAAGCCCCATGGTACACGCCATTAAGCTGCCTCGGCACACCAAGTGGTTCCAAATTAACCCATGTAAGTTGTTTAAATCCGAGAGAAGGGAACAGCCAGTTGGGGCAAGGTCTGAGATAAAATCCTCAGCCTGCAGCAGGAGCAAACTCACAGACTGCACAAGCAGATGCAGTGGCTTGTTTTAAAGGAAGGGCCATTCCACCTAGCACCAGGGACACTCCCCTGCTCATCTGGGACTCAGACGAGGTGGGACCTGAGGGCAGAGAGTTACCTGCCCCTGACACAGGTTTAGAAGAGGTACAGCTTGAGGATAGAAATCCCCAGCCAGCGGCAGTGGAGATACCACAGATGGTACAAGAGGGGACAGTGGCTCGGGTTGAAGGCCCACCAGCCAGAAAACCCCCACCAGCCAGAGTCCCTAGAAGGTCCCCCAAATGCCACGGCCAAAGAAACCATGGTCATCGGCTCCCCAGTTTAAAAAGACAGCCCCTCAAGTTAGGGATTGATCTGAGGACAGAGGTCCCCAGCTAGCAGCTGCAGGCTGCGAGGGACCAAAGTTACAGGACAGGGTGGCCACACCGAAGGGAGTAGTGTGCTGTAGCCTGAACAGGGATTAACCTGGCTGCCGGGGACGGGTGGTGGATGTACATAGTTTCTGTGATTTAATTTTCAGATTGTTAAGCTTGGGTGTTTTAGTTAAATTTTAAATAAGGTGGTTGGTAGTTTAAGTATTATTGTTTAAGAGTGTTTGTTTTGAGTCGAGGTCGCAAGCCTCGACCATGCTTTACCCCAGCCAGGGAATCTGTTCAGGACCTGGCTATATGCTCTTATGTCTCCCTACAGAAAGGATTTCGATAGGATGGGGGGCATACTCCTACTCGCCCTGATAGCAATGGCCGCTGGGAGGCGAGGTGACATGGAGGACTCCCACATTTTTGGGTGCTCAGGGGAGAGAGCACCGGGTGTGGCTGCGAGGGGCAGCAAAGGTAACATGAAGGGGATCACTATCTATTCCCATGTGGAAAGATGGCCAGGGTGGCTGAGATCTAACTCCACCCGTTACTCCAGTCAGACTTGGTTCACCTATGGGGTGGCCTCCCTCCCCTGCCCCAGCAAACTGGTTGTGGCCACACGGGTCAGTGTCACTGAGGGGAAACGACCTCGACTCAAAACAAACACTCTTAAACAATAATACTTAAACTACCAACCACCTTATTTAAAACAGATTCCCCTGGAAAGGTGGTGGTGGCTCAGGAAGCTGAGCTGAGACATGGGGGACTGTACAGCTAACTGGGAGCGACTGGGGAACGACACCCATCAGACCATTACCGGGAACCAATGGGGTGGTGAGCGTGTGCTGGGACAAGTGGTGGAAATCAGAACAGGGTATCTATGTCTGCACGTGGGGAAAGCGGAAGACCTGCCCCACGGGCATATCCATTATCTTTTCACAGCATGACTGGACAAGGGGAAGTGGGTGGAATGGGATTCCCACCTACACACTTGCATAACCCCATCCTCTCCAGCCTCTGTTAAGGCCACTGAACTCGTGGCATGCGCCCAAAAGCCCCTGCCCATGGCCCTGACAGTAAGGACACATATGGAGAATTGCCCTGTCACCACCAAGGGACCAGGGAATGGGTTGGTACTTGTGCCAACTGAGAAGATGCTATACCAGGGGGTACACTACACGGTAGCTTCTGTGATTCTAAACCTCACAGAGGTACACTTATCTGAGTGTTGCCCCAAGGAGACAGAACAGCTATACCAGGCCCTGTTAAGAGAAATGTTCAGGAAATTCTACGAGTTCGATTTTGCCAATGTAGACAAAACAGAACTGTACCCTACTTGCACTGAGTATTTTAGCAATGCGGGAGACAAAGAAGGAACCTGGAATGATGTTTTCACAGCGTATAATACAGGATCCTCTGTGATAAACAGTCTGGATGATATAGAATTGCAGACACAAATAAACGGTTTAAAAACACAATTACGAAAAATCTTAACAGTGGAGAACACAGTGATAGGCCCAGAGATTCACGAGGACTAGGCCATGACGGTCCATTTAAAGGACATTATTGCTGAGTTGGAAAGGCACGCCAAAACAGTGAATGTACTCATTCGAGAGGATAGGAACGTATCTCAGATCAGACTGCACAGAATGAAGTGTGTGTGCTGGGCGAGGGCCGCAGCAACCTGGAGGATTTAAAGCAAGGCTTCATTCCCTCCTGGATCAACAACAAGCACCTCGCAGCCCTCCACCCATTTGAAAATTCACTAAGCTTTTGTCAGTTCCGCCCAGCCTCTGAAGCCTACCCTGTCCCAGTAGATTGTGGTGCTCCAACCACACCATCATGGGTATAGTAGTGAGGATGCCGGTCATGGGTGGGACAGACCAACCTGCACCGGTATATAGGGTGGAGAACATTGAAGTCATTCAAGGGAGTGCACACATCCTTTTCGCAGCGGTCCTACCTTACGTCATAAAGTGGGAGCACATGATGACAGAAACAGACTTCTCTGGGTGCCAGAACCGGGGTGCACACGTAGTACTGTGTCCCCAGCACTTGAACGCCTATTTCAGACCACAGTGCGGGTTTAAAACTGCTGGTGCACTGCCTATAAACTGTACCATGGAGGTAATGGCATAAGGCCATGTTCCCCCACAGATGGCATATATAGGGGGTGGGATATATTGTGTCACCACAAGTGCGACCCACTACCAGCTTGGACAGCACATCTGGTGTCCGATAAGTGACAGCAGTTTTTGTTTTAAGCCCGAGGCAGAAGTTCAAGTGGTCCAGGAACGGATTGTTCCCATTCCTGAAACCTCCACTTTTCACCTCATTGTTAGGGAAAACATTACCAACCTGCAGAGCTCTGTCACACATTTCGGATATGAAATTCCCCCTCTACCAGAACATCTTACTAAACTACTAAAAGATGTAGAGTTATCACAAAGGTACTTCTATACTTTGGAACAGAGGGAGAGATTCAAGGTATCACAGTCTCACCCTGGTGGAACATTTTTGAAAACATAGAGGTCCCTTCATGGTTCAGAATGGCTTCCCACATCCTCGTAGTTTGCCAGCTGGGAATATTGCTATACTTTTTGTGCTCTCAGTGCAAGGGAAAAGGCGAAATCCTAGAATTCCAAAACAAAAGGACCTGGGAGAAGCATTATGCTAAGATGGAGAGAGATACACCTGTTTGAACCTTTCATATCTTTTTTTTTGTGTTCCTGACTGAAGATTGTTGTTTTTTTGTGTTTGGTTATTTTTAAGAAAGACTTTTACATGTTGTTCTCTTGTAATAAAGATGTATGTGCACCAAGTGGGGTGTTGGACCCCCTAAATGTTTGGATGTATGTAAATAACAGTATTTTGCCTACGCATGCTTACGTACACCACATTTTAAAGAATGGGGAACGTATGTGTCATGAGATCTTAGATAGGTAATTACGGAGGAAGATTGACAATGAGGGATCGGGAATTTTGTTTTTTTTTTCCAGTATGATACTTGAAGCAAGGTTTAAGTATCACAGCGGGGGCTGAAGGGTTCTCAAAATTCCCACATTCTTCATATTATCAACAAAGATATGACTTTTGGACTTCTATGGCGGAGGACCCAACTGCTGAGTTAAGTGTAGAATCCTGCAGATCCAGTATTGGCTAGGCCCATGAAGGCCTGGGACTGGACATCCCTGGGCTTGTTGAGTGCAGTGTGGATTGTTGCCTGTAATCAGACAACAAGAGGAGACAGAATACACATTCTTCACTTTAAAACAATCAACCCAGAGAAAGACTTCATCTTAAACAAAACTAAAGCCCATCAAAATCTTGCATAAATAATCGTTACTAACTATTAAGGCAGGAAGACAGCAATCAATGCAATTATGTGAACCTATCAATACTCCACATATACAATGGCTTTCAGTTCAAGACTACTTACGAGGCAGGAAGACAACGATAAAAATCATGTGAGCCCATTAAAAACGAGACAGCAATCACCTGAAGAATCCCACCAAAATCAGACAAAGAACTAATCTTGATTTGGATTGAGATAAGAATTTCTAAAAACAGTACAATTGGGCCACCAGTTACGAAAGGGAGGAGATCTGAAGGGTGAGCAGTTTTGGAGTGGTTGAAGCAAAGTTTAAGCAGATGGTGAGCAGTTTTGGAGTGGTTGATGCAGAGTTTGTGCAGGGAGAGGTAGCTGAGCCAAGCGGAGGGAGGAGATCTGGAGGTTTGCAGGCCCGCAGGTAACATCACGGCGGGGGGCACAGAGTGGCAGGCTCAACCAAAGACAACAAGGCCGCAACCGGAGCCCTCCATGAAGATCAACCAGCCACAACTGCGCCTTCCACCCAACTGAAGAAACTTTGCAGATTCCACAGACCAGGACCACGTGGGGATAGCAGACCCCAGAGGACACATAGAGCATACCCCAAAACTGCAACCAGCTTACCTGGCTGGTTTCGAACTGTCAAGGAACTCTGGTTGGTGAGCATGATCCCTGACCTCTCCTAGTTCAATTTAGTTAGGCTTTGGGGGTAGGACAAGGTTAAAGGGATTAGTAGCGTGATTTTTCCTCGTTATGCTGTGTGTTCCCCATTCTTAACTAAGTGTACTTTGTGGGTCTGTATAATCTCAGTGTAATCCTAATGTTATAAGTTCATTTGTGACTTCAATAAAACCAGTTTTATTTCTTGCACCAAAAGCAGTTGTCTGCTGCACTTTGTCACAACCCCCAAATAAGTCCAAGGACTAGAATCCAGGGAGCGGGAGTGATTTGGACCACTCAGAAGACAGAGGTGAAGCTGACACATACCACTACCCCCTACATCTGTGAGGTGACCACCAGATTATGAACCCAAGCCTACTCTAGAACTAGGACACACCGTAGTGCATGTATCTGCACTGGTGTAGGTGAATGCAATGATGGGTCTTCAATAGGTGCTTCCTCTGTCTTCTCATCTGAGGTCCTCTGGGGGTTTGGGCTGAGGAGCTTGCTCTAACTCTTCCTCCGCTTTTTTTGGCTGGTTGCTGGAATAGAGAGAAGATGATCAAGAATGAACATCAAGATGACTGATAGTAAAAAAGGACAGCTGATCATTTATGACATACTAATTGGTGATTGACTAGGCAGGATCCTACACTACAGACCACTCAAAGTCATTGTCCTCATATAGCTGATGTATACAGTATGGACCCTCACAGGCTTTTTGGGCAGGCCGATCTCACCTTCTGCACAGGAGTGATCCCTATCCTTTCCAACCAGGCTTTGCTGCTTTCTCCTAGTGGATGGAGAGTGTGCTGAGCTCTGTGGTCCCCCCTCTGGTCTTAGCTCTCTCCCATCAGTTGTGGATGATCTTGTCCTGCATGAAGTTAGATGGATTAACTGTGACCAGTATGGATGAATGGGCATTTCAGATGCATGCATGCCTGTTGTATGTGTTGAGCCCTCCCCAGTAAGAGATTAAGGCACCATTTGTGCAGAATCTTACATGACATGGTGATCTTAAAGTGGCTGGCAGACATACAGTGCTCATGTCCATCTGCTGGTCGTGTGTGACATCCCTATGGACTCTAACCCTTAGACTGCCTGATGCCCATATGAGAGTGTGAGTTTGGAGTGAGTAGAAGTTTCATTTACCCTGGCGGAGCACATTAGATCATTCATTCATTTCCTGCACTGCAGGGTAATAGTTTTTGAGTGGCATGGACCCTGACCTCCTTGATGATTGCCTCCCAGACCTACATGGTCAAGTGGGAGGAGCTCCTGTGCCCATCCCTCGAGAAGAGGAACTCCTGCTTTTCCTGGATGGCTTGGAGGAAAATCCACAGGGATGCCTCGCTGAACCATGGAGCCCTCAGTTTATTGGGTTTGGTCTCCATGGTAATGCAGATATTCAGACCACATGTGGCCCACAGTGAGTGAATGCCTGTGCCGGTGCCACTTAAATATGGCACCAGGACCTTCAACCCCGTGAGGTAGTGACAGGGTGGACGAATCACTGCCCATACCCAGGGCAAGATTTGACGAGCTTCTCATTGATGCATAATTAATGAGCTGAAAAGCAGAAAATCAGGCACAAAGATCTTCCCCGCCACCCAGCCGAATCATATCGACTTTCCTGCCTGCCACGTGCTCAGTCTCCAGAATGGAAAAACTGCCCAATGCTGTGTTAGGTCCCTTAATGATACATCAACATGCATCATTTTAAATATTGTGCAAATTGCTTTGAGATAGCATCAAATATAAATGAATAAATACTTTATAATTTTGGTTTGGTTGATTGGACGGAAAAGTGGTAAATGGAATTCAATCCAGAGAAGTGTGAGGTAATGCATTTGGGGAGGGCAAAAAAAGCAAGGGAATACTCAACAAATAGGAGGATATTGAAAGGGGTTAAGGAAATGAGCAGGGACGGAATGTTGGAACTGTATAATTTGCTGGTTCAGCCACAGTAGGGATTTTGCGTACAATTCTGGTCACCACATTACAGGAAGGACATGATTGCTCTGGAGCAGATTTACAAGAATGTTGCTGGGACTTGAAGATTGCAGCTATGAAGAGAGATTGGATAGGCTAGTGTGGTTTTCCTTGGAACTGAGGAGGCTGAGGGGTGACCTGATTGAGTTTACAAACTTATGAGGGTCCTAGATAGAGCAGACAGGAAAGACCTGTTTGCCCTAGCTGAGGGATCGATTAACAGGGGGCATAGATTTAAGGTAATTGGTAGAAAGATTAGACAGGACATGATGAAAATCTTTTTCACTGAGAGGGTGATGAGCATTTGGAATTCACTGTCCAAATTGATGGTTGAGGCTGAAATGCTCAACTCATTTAAAACGTACCTGGGTCTGCACCTGAAGTGCTGCAACCTGCAAGGCTACGGGCCAGGTGCTGGAAAGCGGGATTAAAAATGAGCAGCTAATTTATTTTTTCACTTTTTATGGCTGGCCAGACACAATGGGCTGAATGGCCTCTTTCTGCACCGTAACTTTTCTATGGCTCTATAGCAAAAATTTTAATATAATTCTTTTATGTTTTCGCGGCAATATGTCTGGAATTCCACAGATATATTCAAGAAATATTGACCATCCAGTATGGCTCCAGCAGGTACATTTTTAAATTCATTTATGGGATGTGGGCATCACTGACTAGGCCAGCATTTATTGCCCATCCCGAATTGCCTTTGAAAAAGTGGTGGTGAGCTGCCTTCTTCAATCACAGATGAACTGTCGGGCCTGAAGTTTACCTTTGCTGGGCACGTGTGATCGGCAGGCCCGGGAGCAGCCGGGAAATGGACCGCTGATTGTGATTGACCCCTGAACACGATTTCACGCTGTCTGGCCAATTAACGGCCAGCCAGCGTGAAACACGCACTGAAAAGCTCAGCGTTGCTGGTGTGGGAGGCGGGAGGTGATGTCACCGTGGGTGCGGGTGAGCGCTGCAAGAGAGCTCCCTGGAGGCAGGCAACTTCCTCAGGGAGCTGCAGACCTTCAAATGGTGAAAAAAAGACTTAAAAAGTTACAAAAAATGTCCATGCATCACAGTCAAGCACCTGAACATATACCTCATAAAAATGTCCACAGATATAGGTTTGATGAAAAATGTAGAGGCTGCCTGGCCGATTCGTCCGTCCACCAACTGTAAGATTGGACAGGCCGTAAAAATTGGAGACAATTGCACCATTAATAGGCTTAATTGCCTTCTTGATTGTTGACTGGCACGCTTTTGACTTCTGCGCCTGCCTGCCGAGCGAAATATCGCACGAGTGTGCAATCATGTCGGGATGCTCACCCAACGCCATCTTGTGCGATTTTATGCCCAATCAGGTCAGACGCGCATCTACTCATGGGACATAAAATTCTGCCCTAGGCGTTTCTTCCCTGCCAATTTTTCTCATCTCTTCTTCTAGAGGTATTGACTTATGCTGGGGTGTCTCGAAGACACCTGACACACTCAAGCGTAAAATGACGCGTAATGACATCGGGCGGGCATCCCAATGCACTCGCCTGATATTTCAGTTGGCAGGTGGGTGCGGGAGTTAAGCGGCCTATTAAGGCCCTTAATCAATTAACTGAGTACAATTTTTCGCTGCCCATCCAACTGCTCAGTTGATGAGCTGGCAAAAGGCCAAGCAGCCTTTACATTTTTGGTGAAACTTCATCCACGTGTGGGATGAGGCTTCAACCAGTGATTTAAAAAGAATCTTTTGCATTCCTGTTTAACATGTCCCTGTTCATGTGACAGAGTCACATGAGGGGACATGTCTTCATCATTTTTTTTATTTTGAGTGCTGAAAATCTTCAGCTTCTTGAGGCAGCTCAGTGCCTCAGGGGGCTTTTACTGCGCGCACCCTTGTGTATGCGTGAACTTCAGTGCTCATGCTCCTCCTGGCCCCATCCTGGAAGCACTGAGTGCTGCAGCATGCGTTTCATGCTGGCTGCCTGTTAATTGGCCAGCCAGCCTGAAGTCACGGTTGGGGCCTGGTCGTGGGCGGCAGTCATCTTCCCAGCTGCTCCTGGGCCCGCCTGCCGTGGCCGTGTGGCAAGGGAAAAATTCTGCCCTATGAATGAACCTGGTATATGAGCTGCAACAGTTTAATTTTACCAGGGGAGAAATCAGAGCTGAACATGATACTGTACTCACTTGCTAATCATACAGATTATGTTGGATAGGAATTGAGTGCAGGAAACTTGATTGATCTACAGAGCTAAAAAACCATCTCGGGATACTGAGGCCAACTTTAGTATCCCTAATGTTATTTCGTATGTGATAAGGTAACTCAGCACATAATTGGGATTGAACCTTGGAGCTGAGTTCTACACTGGGCATTGCACCTATCAGCTGAGTAACTAGGAAGCCCTAAATTATTGCTAAAGAAAAAAATACAATCTGGATAATTTTAAACTTACTTATCTAGCTGTATTTATTTAGACAAGTGTCCATTGTAAACTATGTTAAAAGTTTTGCATAAAATGTTCACTTCCTACAGGGTTACATTTACTTGCAGTCCCACTCTGCCACTGATATTTGGTAGTGCCATTATTATAAATCAGTTTCTTCTCTGACTTACTATAATATTAAGACAGCTGGTTCACACTGCTCCCTTTGATGACAGAAAATTGCAGGTCTCACCTATTTGGGGTGCAAAGAAGGAAGAACCTGTTATGAGCTAAAGACAACCCACCAGGTACCAGATCAGTACAAGGTGTTCATGCGATTAATATCAAGAGCTCTGAAGCCCACATATGTACCATGGGCAATGTTTTTGCATACAAGAAAACCCTGCCATCCTCTGAAAGCTGTGCATCCTGCCCAGAGGAAAAATTTACATTATATCCATTGTAAACATATCTGTTGTTATTTGCTTCTTTCACAATATAGCAACTTACTTGATGTACCCAATGCTTCCTAGGGTGTCTTGTACATGAATGTTTCATGGTAACCTTCCTTTAACATGAACCATTCTGGATCCATATGTAATCCACTCAAAAACATTGTTTTTTCTGTTACAAAGGCTTATTTGAGCTTGCTATTATGCTATGGGGTGGTAGTGGAAAAACCACAGCACTTTGCTGAGGTTCGGTGAATAGTCGCCAAGGACCTACCTCAGGCAGAGAATTCAAAAAGAAGGTGATGCTACAGGTATCTTTCTTGCTCCAGTATCTGTATAGCATATAGCAGTTGGCAGGATAAAGTTATACAGCCAGCTATGCCTCATTATAGCTTGCACTCAGCTCACTAAGTTGCATCTGGTATGCTTTCCTTTGACAACAGCTCATTTCCAATCTTGAAGTGTAGGTGGCAGCAATTCTTTGCTCATGACATTAAAGTGAGACAAGTTTATTAAAATGCCAGGAAGTTAACTGGACCACCAGGGCATTCTTAAACTAATGGTTGTTGTTATTATGTTGCATCCAGTGCAAATCTGAAATGGTATGACTCTACCCATTGCAAGTGGTCACACACCATGCTTTAGATAACCAAACTGATTCCTGAATAACTGTAACTTTCTCATTGATGCATATCCACGACTATTTAATATCAATGGAAAAGTGCTAGTAAAATAGGACCCCAAGAGAGAAACAATTCAGCCTGTTGTGAAATGTTTTGTGCATCTGACATTCACAGCTGTATCTTATAAAAGCAGAATTGAAATGAAAAAATGAACATCTCAGATACTTAGTCCAAGGGGAGCATCATAATATTTGATCCTTGTCTATGGCTAAATAATTATAGACTGGCCAGTCTGACTTTGAAGGTGGGCAAATTATTAGAATCAATTCTGAGAGACAGGATAAACTGTCACTTAGAAAAGAATGGATTAATCAGGAATAGTCAGCATGGTTTTGTTAATAGAAGATCATGACTTACTAATTTAATCAAATTTTTTGAGGAAGTCACAAGGAGGATTGATGAGTGTAGTGCATTGGATGTTGTCTACATCAGTTTTAGTAAGGCATTTAACAAGGTCATGGCAGACTGGTCAGAAGAGTAAAAGCCCATAGGCTGAAATTTGCACTGAGTGGGCGGGTGAGCACCCAACTTGCTCGAGGGTAAAATGAAGCGCGATGATGTTGGTTCTGCAATACTTTGGTCAGCGGGCATGTTGCCCGCCGACAATTAGGAGGTTTATTGAGGCCATTAAAGTCATAATTATATGAAACTTTTTGTTTACGGTTAGCAGGCAGGCAAAAAGGCCAAGCAGCCTTTGGATTTTTTAGGAAATCTCATCACGAGCGGGATGAGGTTTCCAACAATTAAAAACTAAATTAAAGTTTTTAAATTTCATTCATAACATGTCCCTGCCTGTTTTTAACAGTGGTAACATTTTTATTTTTGTGTTTTTAAATCTTTCATTGTGCGCACTCACGCGGATGTGCAAACTTCCACACTCACTCTCGTCCCACTGTTCATTGGCCAGCCAGCGTGAAATCAATGCTGGGGCCAAATCGTGGGAGGCCGTTGGCTTTGCGACCGCTCCTTGGCCCACCCGCTGCACCTGCCCAACAAGGTCAAAATCCTGGCCTTATGTGAGACTGCCAAATGTGGTGAGTTGGATCCAAAATTGGCTCAGCGACAGGAACTTTTAGATTTTAGAATACATTTTAAAAAGAGTGTGGAGAGAGGTGAGACTTCCTTTTAAAAAGAGTGGGGGGACTTCATTTAAAAAAGAGTGGGAAGACTTCATTTAAAATAGAGCAAAGAGAGCAGGAAGGTTTCATTTTAAAAAGAGCAGGGAAACTTCATTTAAAAAAGTGGGGAGAGCAGGGAGACTTCATTTAAAATAGAGCAAAGAGAGGAGGAAGACTTCATTTTAAAAAGAGTGGGGAGACTTCATTTAAAAAAGTGGGAAGATTGGGGAGACTTCATTTAAAAAAGCAGGGAGATTGGGGAGACTTCATTTAAAAAAGTGGGGAGAGTGGGGAGACTTCATTTAAAAAAGTGGGCAGAGAGCGGGGAGACTTCATTTAAAAAAGTGGGCAGAGCAGGGAGACTTCATTTAAAAAAGCGGGCAGAGCAGGGAGACTTCATTTAAAAAAGCAGGCAGAGCAGGGAGACTTCATTTAAAAAAGAGCAGGGAGAGCAGGGAGACTTCATTTAAAAAAGAGCAGGGAGAGCAGGGAGACTGCAATGAGATCGGAGTGACAACACAAACCACAACGTGACATGAGTTCAGGGAAAGCAGCTGATTGGCAAGTAGGATTGGTATTTCTAGTCTTTAAAGTAAAAGTATGGTGTCTAGTTTGTGTTAAGGTCTCTAGTCTTTATTTCTCTCTTTTTCTTAAAAATAGCTTGTTTAGTATAAGATCGATGCTGGTGTAAAAAAAAATAATTACAATAACATGTAAAGAGCAGGGAATTCTTCAAGTGTAAAGAGCAAGGATACCAGAGTAATTAATTAATAACTTAAATAAAATATGTTAGTGATGGCAGAATGGATGATGTGTTTCTGGTACAGCATGTGGGGCTTCTGGACACCAAGGTGATCTGGAGCAAGCACATCTATAGTGAATATTTTCAGCTCGAGAAACCTCAGATCTGAGTTGAGGAGCTGGAGTGCGAGCTGCAGATACTGTGCCATATTAGGGAGGGGGAAGTTACCTGGACACTTTGCTCCAGGAGGCGGTCACACCCCTCAGATTAGGTAATTCAAATTTAATCTGTGATCAGGGACAGGAGGGTGTGACTCTAGGTGAAGCAGGTATGGGAACCCAGGGGGTAGCATTCAAGGAGCCTCGACCCCTGCATCTGTCCAACAGTTATGAGGTTCTTGCAAACTGTGTGGATGAGAGCGGGGACTACAGGGAGGATGAGCAAACTGACCACAGCATCCTGGTACAGGAAGTCATTCAAATGGGGGGTGGAAATCGGAATGTAGCAGTGGTAGGGGACAGTATAATTAGGGGAATAGATATTGTTCTCTGCATCTGTGAGCATGAGTCCCGAAGGCTGTGCTGCCTGCCCAGTGCCAGGGTTAAGGACATCTCCTCAGGGCTGGAGAAGAACTTGGAGTTGGAGGGGAGGGATCCAGTTGTCATCGTCCATGTTGGTACCAATAATGTTGATAGGAGTAGAAAGAGGTTCTGCTGAAAGAATTTAAATAGTTAGGAGCTAAATTAAAAAACAGAACCTCCATGGAAATAATCCTGGGATCACTACCTGAGCCACGGGCCAACTGGGTAAATAAAGTCAAGAAGTAAATGCATGTATCAAAGATTGGTGTGGGAGGAATGGGTTTAAGTTTATGGGGCACTGAGTAGGAGGGAGATATTCCACTGCGATGGGCTTCACTTGAACACTGCTGGGACCAGTGTCCTGGCGTATCGAATAGCTAGGGCTGTAGAGAGGCCTTTAAACTAAATAGGGGGGGAGGGACACATGGGCTTACAAAGCTAAAGGATGTGGAAGCATTGCAGGGCAGCTACTTAGGTAATGATACCCAGGGGAAGATTATCCTCTCGTCAGGTGGGTGTGGTGGGTGGGCCCAGGAGAGGCCGCACAACAGTCCACTGCCCGTGATCAGGTCCCAGCTGCAATTTTAAACTGGCTGGCCAATTAATGGCCAGCCAGAGTGAATCACTTGCTGATAACTTCAGGACTGAGGGGGTGGGGTGTGGGGTTGGGGGGGTGGGGGGTGGGTGGTTGGAGGAACGCGAGCGCTGAAGTGTGCGCATGCGCGAGGGTGCACTCAGTGTAAGCTCCCTGAAGGTACAGAGCTGCTTCAGGGAGCTGAAGATTTTTAATATTAAAAATAAGGATTTCAAAAATAAGGAAAACATGTCCCCTCATGTGACTCTGTCACACGAGCAGGGACATGTTAAAAATGAGTGTTAAAACTTTTGAATGGTATTTTATTTACTGTCTGAAACCTCATCTCACCTGTCGATGAGGTTTTGTTAAAAATGCAAAGGCCGCCTGGCCTATTCGCCCACCTGCCAACCGAACGGTTGCACGCAGTGAAAAATTTGATTTAATTAATTGATTAAGGGCCTTAATAGTCCTCTTAATTGTCGGCGTGAGCGCAAGAGGCGGCAGAGTCCCACCAAGCAAAATACTGCGAGAGTGCATGATGACATGGGGACGTTCACCTGATGTCATCGGGCACCAGTACTCCCATTCAGGTCGGGCATAAGCCCACCTGTGGATTGGAAAATTCAGCCCCCAGAGTGTGACAGGAAGGGACAGAGTATACAAACATAAAGAAAAGCAGCAAATTAGATCAAAGAGGAAAAAATGGTTAAACAGCAAAATTAATGGCTCTTCACTTAAATGCACACTGTATTCAGAACAAAAGAAATGAATTAATGGCACAAAGCGGTTAATGGGTGTGATCTTATAGCTATTACAGAGACATGGGCCTGAATATTCTGGTCGGCATGCAGGGGTGAGCCCCACTTGTTGACGCATAAAATGATGCAGTGATGTTAGGCATGCATCTCGATGTCACTGCGCGTCATTCAGATCTTCAGTTCGGCGGGCATGTACCGGAGTTGGCTGCATGCCTGCCAAACTGTCAAAGGCCTATTAAGGTCATTTAAGTATCAATTAAAAGAATTAATAGAGCTGCCCGTCCAACCTTAATATTGGTGGGTAGGTGAAGAGCCCAGACGGCCTTCACATTTATCATGAAACCTCATCCACAGGTGGGTTGAGGCTTCATGAAGGCTGTATAAATCAAATGGAATTTTTTATTAAAGATCAGTGACATGTCCCAGCTCATCTGACACTGTCACCATGAAGGGACATGTCTGATTTTTTTTTTCTGTATTTCAAATAATAATAATCAAACTAATCTCCTTGAGGCAGCTCTGTGCCTCAGGGAGATTTCTGTGCATGTGCGAAAGAGCACAGGCCCCGACTCAGCTTCCTCCCTCCCGACCCGTACAGGGAGTGCTTAGTTCTTCTGGGTGCATGTCATGCCGGGTTGGCCTTAATTGGCCCGCCCACATAAAATAGCAGCACGCAGCCGATTGTGGGCGACGATCAGCTGCGTGCCCGCCCATGCTTGCTCCTGCTCAGCTCCCCACCGACGGGGAGAAAATTCTTCTCATGGTTACAAGGAGATCAAAGCTGGGAACTAAATATTCAGGGGTATGTGACTTTTCAAAAGGATAGACAGGAAAGAAAGGTTGGGGGGCTAGCTTTGTTAGTATGAGATGGAATAAGTATGATAACAAGAAATTATCTTGGATCGGAAGATATAGAATCCATAGGGATGGAGGTAAGAAATTACAAGGGGAAGAAGACAATCATGGGAATAGTCTATGTACCCCCTAACAGTAGCTATACTGTCAGACAAAGAATAAATCAGGAGATCATGAGGGCATATAAAAATGGCAGTACCTTAATCATGGGTGACTTTACTCTTCATGTAGATTGGGAAAATCAAATTGGCAGAGGTAGCCATGAGCAAGAATTCATAGTGTGTATTTGGGACAGTTTCCTAGAACAATATATTGTGGATCCAAACAGGGATCAGGCTATATTGAATCTGATAATGTGTAATGAGGCAAGTTTGATAAATGATGTCAGAGTAAAAGATCCCTGAGGAAACAGTGACCATAACATGTTAGAATTTAGCATTCAGTTTGAGAGTGAGAAACTTCGGTCGGAAACAACTGTGCTAAGCTTAAATAAGTGTAATTACAAAGGAATGAGGGCAGAGTTGGCTGTAGTGGACTAGGAAAGGAGTTTAACAGAAAAGATGGTTGATGAACAATGGCAGATGTTTAAGAAAATAGTTCATAACTCACAACAAAGATATATCCCAGTGAGGAAGAATTCTAGGAAGGGGATAAAGCAACCATGGTTGACCAAGGAAGGTAAAGAAGCATCAAACTGAAAGGACAAACATATAACATGGCAGAGATTAGTGGTAAGCCAAAGGATTGGGAAAGTTTTAAAAACCAACAAAAGATGACCAAAAAATAATAGAGGGAGAAAATAAACTTTGAAGGTAAACTAGCAAGTAATAAAAAATGGACAGTAAGAGCTTCTTTAAATATATAAAAATGGAAGAGAGAGGCCAAAGTGAATATAGGCCCCTTAGAGAATGAGGCTGGGGAAATAATAATGGGGAACCAGGAAATGGCAAAGGAGTTGAATAAATACTTTGCATTAGTCTTCTTGGCAGAAGACACTAATAGCATTCCAAAAATGCTAAATAATCAAGGGGAAAAAGGTGGGGAGGAAATAAATGCAATAACTATCACTGGAGAAAAGATACTAGGGAAACTAATGAGGCTAAAGGCCGACAAGTCCCCTGAATCTGTTGGGTTGCATGCTTGGATATTAAAAGAAGTAGCTACAGAGATACTGGAGGCACTGGTAGTAATCTTCCAAGAATCCTTAGATTCTGGAAAAATCCCAGAGGATTGGAAAACTGCTAATGTAACAACCTTACTCAAAAAGGGAGTGGGACAGAAAACAGGTAACTATAGGCCAGTTAGCTTAACGTCTGTCATTGGGAAAATGTAAGCGTCTATTATAAAGGGTATAATAGCAAAGCATTTAGAAATCTATAATATAATAAAACAGAGTCATGACTTCATGAAGCAAAAACTTTATTAGAAGTCTTCGAGGAGGTAACAAGCAGGATAGATAAAAGGGAACCAGTAGATGGTATATATCTGGATTTCCAAAAGGCATTTGATAAGGTACCACACATAAGGCTACTTAATATGGCAAAAGCCCATGGTGTTGGGGGTAGTATATTAGTATGGATAGAAGGTTGGCTAACTAATAGAAGACAGAGAGTTGGGATAAGGTGGCACATTTTCAGGATGGCAACATTTAACTCGTGGTGTGCCACAGGGATCAGTGCCGGGGCCACAATTATTTACAATATATATTAATGACTTGGATGAAGGAAGTGAATGTACTATCACCAAGTTTGTGGATGAGACAAAAATAGATGGGAAGGCAAGTGGTGAGAATGACACAAAGACTCTACAGAGCAGAATAGACACGTTAAGTGAATGGGCAAAAACTTGGCTGATGGAATATAATGTGGGAAAATGTGAGGTTATGCACTTTGGCAGGAAGAATAGAGGAGCTGAATATTATTTAAATGGAGAAAGATTGCAGAAGCTGCAGCACAGAGGGAGTTGGGAGTCCTCATGCATGAATCCCAAAAAGCTAGCATTTAAATTCAGCAGGTAATAGGGAAGGCAAATGAAATGTTGGCCTTTACTTAAAAGGGAATGGAGTATAAAAATCGGGAAGTCTTGCTAAAACTATAATGGACACTAGTTAGACCACACCTAGCATACTGTGAATAGTTTTGGTCCCCTTATCTAAGGAAAGATTGGAGGCAATCCAGAGAAGGTTCATTAGGTTGATCCTGGGTGTGGAGGGATTTTCTTATGAAGAGAAGTTGAGTAGGCTGGGCCTGTACTCGTTGGAGTTTAGAAGAGTGAGAGGCGACCTTATTAAAACATAAAAGATTCTTAGGTGGCTTGACAATGTAGATGCTGAGAGCTTGTTTCCTCTTGTTGGAGAGTCTAGGACCTGAGGGCATAATCTCAGAATAAGGGGTAGCCCATTTAAGACAGAGATAAGGAGGCATTTCTTCTCTTAGAGGTGGTGAATCTGTGGAATTCTTTAGCACAGATGGCTGTGGAGGCTGGGCCGTTCAGTATATTCAAGGCTGAGATAGACAGATTTTTAATCAGTAAGGGAATCAAAGGTTATGGGGAAAAGGCAGGAGAGTGGAGCTGAGGATTATCGGATCAGCCATGACCTCATTGAATGGTGGAGCAGACTCCTGGGCCAAATGGCCTATTTGTGCTCCTACATCTTATTGTCTAAACAAAGGGTAATGGTTGATGGATGTTTCTGTGAATGGAAAATGGTTTCCAGTGGCATTGATGGCATCAGGAAGGGCATTCATAGTGTGGCCAAACAGATTGGTTATCAACTTGCAAATCCTTCCAATATACCTATGGCAGGCCGTAAGAGCAGAAGAGACTCCATGGTCAGCCATGCTTGATGCAGAGTGGTGCCCCTTAAGCTATGGCCTCTGGCTTCAGGCTAGCCACCTGTTCCAGAAAAAATAACCAACAGAAAGAGATGTAAGCTTCTGTTTCATCTTCCTCATGCACATCTCGGTGCGGGAAGAGGACAGGGAGAGTTTCTAGTAAGGAAATAGTGACGTCCATCAGTACAAGTTCAGTAGTAAAAACTATCTGAAAATAATTAATGGAAACAGTGAGCCAATACAGCTTAAGCATTAATTAATCATTGGTGAATACATTTCTGCCAAGTTAATATATGAAATGCCTTTGATAAAAGTCTGCTGTACAATAAGTGCATGCACAAGCATCTGCACTGGGAAGGCATTAAAATAAGTTCACTTATTACACTGGATAAAACATGAAAGTAACGTTTGATTTCATTCTAATTCATGAATGTGGTTAAGGACATCTGTGACTGAACCTCATCTTTCACTCCCCTCTAGCTCATTACAGTGAGGGAAAATATATAGATGATAGTGCACTAATAGCGCATGAATGGATTATTTCAATAGAAAGGAAGGCTTCAAAAGGGGGATGGGAGAAATTTTAACAAATCCCCTGCCACTCCCTTTCTGTTGTCCAGAAGAGGATTGGGGGTCAAGTTGCAAATTTTCCAACAATACAGTTTCAAATCTCTGTGAACATGTCTGTTTTCAGTTTGAGGCATCTAAGTAACCTACTCTGTGGTTGGTGGAGGTGGTGGGGTTGTGTAGGAGATGGGTCTAGGATAGGTCCATCATTATAATATTTAAATGAGATTGCTTTCTGGAGATTTTGGCAGGGTTTTGAAATTAATGCCTCAGTCACAGGTTTCCTGTGTTCTGGAAACTCATTGATAAATTGAAGGTGAGGTTGATCAGCACTACAAGGGACTAGTTACAGGTCAGGAATCCAGATATGAATAAAGACTCAATGCCCATAGCTGCTCTCTAAGTTATCTTTGGGAAACAGTTCAGTAAGGGTGGCTTCATAGCTGCTTTTGAATGGACTTCAGATAAGGAAGATCAGCACGCGCAACAGCAGGGGTGTGCTGTGAACGAAGTTGCTAATGGACAACAAGAGGGGTTGCCCAACTAATAGGGTATGTAGGGCTCATCTGGCTTGATCTCTCAGAACAGCTGCGCTTTCGAAGGCTGAGATTGTCATGTCAGATAGTCACATGTCCAAGAAGACCGCTGTACCTGGTCACCATCCGCTACCGGTGACTATGAAAATCACCACTGCCCTTGATACTTTTTCTCTGGTTCCTTCGAGTGTGCTATTGCAGATAATTGAGAGTCTTGCAGTTGGCTGCCATAAATGTATACAGCACTGGGACTGATGGAGTTATATAAATGTCCTGTGATGGCAGTAGCCAGAATGAGCAGGTACTCAGTCACTTATCTGACTGACTTCCACAGGCATAGGACGGCATCAATTGTGTAGGTGTGGTAATGCAAGCACTCTCAGGAGCATTAGTCAACAACAGGGCTTTAACTCCAGTATTCAGCTAGTTGGCAACCACAGGACAGTTTCATACATGTCTCCACAGTTGCTTGGAAGCCACCATAATTGTTTCATGCTACAACAGTCCAACATCCCCAACCTTTTAGTCCCTTGAACTACCCCTCAGGGAGTGCCTGCTGGGGGTGAAAGGGTACTCTTTCAAAACTGACTGATGACACCTTTGAGGAACCTCATCAATGAATACACTAAGCACTATATCATGAGCCACATGACAACCAGATGTTTCATCATACAATCCCATTATCAAGATGCACCTCAGGTGCCTAGTCAGGTTTGGAGGTGCCTTCTAGTAGTCACCAGTGTGGTCCTCTAGGGTAGTTGTAATGTGGTGCATTCTACTTAACATAGGGCAGACGCGAGGACTAGAGGTGAATGAGGAAAAAGCCCCTCGGCATTCTTCATCTGAAGAGGATACCGACGTAGAGGAGGAGGAGGGAGAACAGGAGGAATAAGATGAAGGCGAGGCCCTTAATGCCAGATCAGCTGCATACATTGCTGCTCATGATACCAAGGATGCTCCAATACCTTGAACATTCAAGTTCACTACCACTGGACAAAGTAACTTTTCCCTGCACCTTTTCTCTCTGCACTCCCCATTACCCCCTCCCACCAACCACACTGATGCATAACAGTCCTATAACCAACATTCCACCCTTTACACAGGCACAATTGGTCCCCATCAATTCAAGTATTCACAGTTATCATCAATAACCCGAAAACAGGATACAAGAACACTGTGATCAAAATTCTCATTAAAAATCTCTTGACTCCTCCTCTTTGCAAACTACCACCAAATTCCCAGCTCCCCTTTGCTCTCCAATGTCCTTGAATGTGCTGTCACTTCCCTAAACCATGTCCAAACTCCATGTTTGTATCCCTGCAATCAGTTTTCTATTCCTGTTACAGTACCGAACGGCTCTTATCAAAGTCACAAATGTCATGCTGTGTGGCTGCGACCTATTTTCAAACTGTTTGCAGACTTTGACACAGCTGATCACACCATCCTCCACCAATGCATCTCCACTGTCATCCACTTTGATGGGACTACTCTTATGTGGTCCCATTCTTAGCTACAGTAAGTCTTCACTTTCAGCCACCCCACTTAACATTGTTTTGTTTTAACATCAATTATTCTTTAGGGCCTTTTTTTCCAATTTGTGTTTTACGTTGACTGCACTCTGGCCCTGCCCCACTGAGTGCTGCACTCAGAGCCAGGCGTTGCCATGTTCTGATGCTGGAGCCACCGCTGTCACCAGAGGCCAAGGCTGCAGGGAGAGATTGAGACCCAAGATCCAGAAGCAGGATAGTAGGGTAGGGACAGGAAACTGCCGGCTCCTGATGGGTGGCAAAGTATGAGTAATCCAGGCAGGTGGGGGGGTGGGGGAGGGTGTGAGGCACTCGACACCATCAGTGCCCCCCACCCCGCAGCTCCATCCGCGTGCCCCACCCCCCACCCATAGCTACACCCACAGCCATCCCAGCTCGATCTGTGGCCCAAGGTAATGGCTCAGCCCCTTGCAGGCTGTCAGGAAGAGGTAGGCTCCGGCCCAGATTCTGACTCAGACTGTGAGTTGGCCAGAGCCTTGGGTTGCTGAGTCACTCCCCTGGGCTGTGGTAGGGTTGCAGATGAGGATTATGGGGTGAGATAGAGTCAGAAAGGAGAGAGAAAGGGTGGGGAAGGAGAGAGTGAGACCATGGGAAAGGAACAGGAGAGAGAGAAAGACAAAGTGGGAAAGAATGGGAAAGGAGAAAGAGAGAGAGTGGGAAAGGAGAGACACAGTGGGAAAAGAAAGAGAGAAAGAGAGACAGATAGAGAGAGGAAGAGTGACAGAATGTGGAAAAGGACAGAGGGAAAGACAGATTGGTAAAGAAAGCAGGCAAAAAGTTGAGCTGAGTTCTCAGGAGTGCTGTGGGTGAGACACAGGGCTAATTTGGGTGATTTAGTATTATCTAATTTGAAGTTATAGAATATTTCTGTTACATTCAGTGATTTATTTTGTTTTGCCAGTTATACCAGCTAAGAATGCACAGTGCTGCACATGTATGGTACAGTATTTCAATTGTGCATTGATTTTTCCAGGCAAGAAATGTCTGAAGGAACCTGACTCCGGATTTCTTAAAAGTATTCAATTAAATTCATGATTTTCAGGAATGCAATCATAACTTTAAGTGAGGACTTACTGTATCTAATTATACAATCATCTGCAAGGTTTCACTTCCCACTCCTACACAGTTACCTCCGGGGCAGTATCTTCGGATCGGCAAGCGGGGGCGGGACCAGCTAGCCGACGCGTTAAATGATGCGCGATGATGTTGGGCGTGTGTCCCGACATCACCGCGCGTCATTCAGATCTTGAGTTCTGCGGGTGCGCACCGGAGTTGGTTGCGCACCTGCCGAACTGTCAAAGGCCTGTTAAGACCATTTAAACAGCATTTAAACTAATAAACTGAGCTGCCTGTCCAACCTTAAGGATCGGATGAGGTTTCATGAAGGTTTTTAAAGTTTAATAAACATTTTTAATAAAATTCATTGACATGTCCCAGCTCATGTGACACTGTCACACGAGGAGACGTGTCTTAGAATTTTTTTTCTCTTTATTAAAATTTTGAAAAATCAAACCAATCTCCCTGAAGCAGTTCTGTGTTGTTTTGTTCAGCTGTCCTGCTGGGTGTAATCGTATGGGGCAGATTTCCAAGTTTTTTTTTAAAGGTCTGAGTTTGCAGTCAGTTTTTCTTCTCAGGATGATTACTTTGCAAACACAGCACAACACGTCCAATAGAGAGAGAGCACACAGCTTCAATCAGCCTATGTTCAGTACAGCACTGTCTTTATTTTCTCCCCTCTCCTGCTTGTATTCTGTAGAAATTGTATTACCGCATGTCTGCTCCAGTTATTGTTTCAGAACAGGTAATTGCATTTTTATGTGCAATCTCAGAAACATTTGAAAAGTCTCAGGCTGGTGTGAATCAACAGGGGAGGGCTCTTTCATGCTTCTAGGAGGTTGAGTGTCTGTCTTCATCCTGATTGGTGGTGTGTAAAATAGTGTGTATTTCAGGAACCTGGGCAGTTTTCCCATTGTCATATCGGGTCCCAGTTTTTTTAAATCTAGCCAAAGAAAGAAAAATAAGAAGTTGTATCTTCAAAAAGCACATCCATACAACAACAACTGATGATACCCTGCTCTAACTCACCATCAAAGTTCCATCTGAACTGCATGGCCATTCTCCGGAATTCCAGTGCAGGCTAGGCACAAATTGATCCCTTTAAGGTACTGGGCATGCGCAGCCATGCAAAAAAATTTTAAAAGCCCACTTACTTAATTGAACACACAACAAAAGAAAATGTGAATATTGACCATCACTACCTCCCTTGGCCCTTCCGTTGTCTTTAAATTATCAGGCTACTTGCCAGACATCCAGTACTGGATGAGCAGACATTTCTCCAATTAAATATTGAAAAGGCAGAAACTATTGTCTTCAATCTCCAGCACTATATCCGTTCCCTAGTTACTGATTCCATCCCTCTCCCTGACAACTGTCTGAGGTTGAACCAAACACTTTGCAACTTTGGTGTCACACCTGACCCAAGATGAACTTCCAATCACATAGCTGTATTATCACTAAAGCCACCATTTTCCATCTCTATAGCATCACCTGACTCCTCCCTTTTTTCTGTTCATCGACTACTGAAACCCTTGTCCAAGTCATGTTATTGTAATGATATAATATCCTGGACTTATTTACTGTACAAGATGAAAGACAGCAATCGCTCATAAGGAATTGGTTAAACATGCCGTGGGTTCATTTATTGAGACTAGGTATATGAGAACAGTTATACGTAGCTTGAAGACATCAGAGCTGTGTATGCTCTGCTCAAAGCAAAAGTAAAACTAAGACTAGATCATGTGACTCATTTTTCTTCTAGTGCTGTCATGCCCTAAAAGGCATATTACCACTATTCATGCCTCTGTTGCCTCTGGACTTGACTATTCCAATGTTTGGCCTTCCATATTCTACCCTCCATAAACTTGAAGTCAGCTAAAACTACGCTATCTAGATTCTAAGGCACACAATGTCCCATTCACCCAACACCCCTGTGTTCACTGACCAACACTAACTCCTGGTTGAACAAAGCCTCAATTTTAAAATCCTCATCCAAGCTTCCACATCCCCCTATTGCCTCACCTTTCTCGATCTCTGTAACCTCCTCCAGCCCCACACCTTCTAAGATATCTGCACTCTACTTCTGGTCACTTGAGCATCCCTAGGTTTAATAAATCGATCACTGGTGGCTGTGCCTTCTGTTGCCCAGGTCCTAAGCTATGTAATTCTCTCCATAAACATCTCCTTCTTGCCATATCTCTAACCCTCTTTCCTCCTTTAAGATGGTTCCTTAAAACTTACATCTTTGACCAAGATTTTGGGCATCTGGCAGCATATTTCCTTATGCCACTCAGGTTCACATGTTGTTTTATAAGCACTCCTGTGAAGCACCTTGGGACATTTTGCTTGTTTAATGCACTGAAAATAAAAATTGCTGTTGTTATTTTCATAAACACCCATGTGTAGACCCATAATATTCTACTAAGCTTTTATTTATATAGTGCAATCCCTGTGGTTTCAGCACAGGAAGAGGCCATTGATCTGACTTCTGAGAGTTTGTGGCTGGTGATTTAAGTGTGCTGGAGCCTGTGAGGTTCCCTCCAAAAGCTGCTCCGCATGCACCTTTTTTTTGTTCATTCATGGGATGTGAGTTTCACTGGCTGGGCCAGCATTTATTGCCAACCCAACTTGCCCTTGAGAAGGCAGTGGTGAGCTGTCTTCTTGGACCGCTGCAATCCATGTGGTGTGGGTATACTCACAGTGCGGTTAAGAAGGGAGTTCCAGGATTTTGACCCAGCGACAGTGCAGGAATGGCAATATATTTCCAAGCCAGGATGGTGAGTGACTTGGAGGGGAAATTCTAGGTGGTGGTGTTCCCACCTACCTGCTGCCCTTGTCCTTCTAGATGGTAGTGAACATGGGATTAGAAGATGCTGTCGAAGGAACCTTGGTGAAGTCCTGCAATGCAACTTGTAGATGGTATACACTGCTGCCACTGTTCGGTGGTGGAGGAGGGAGTGAATGTTTGTGGATGGGGTGCCAATCAAGTGGGCTGCTTTGTCCTGGCTGGTGTCAAGCTTCTTGAGTGTTGCTGGAGCTGCACTCATACAGAAAATTGGAGAGTATTCCATCACACTCCTGACTTGTGCCTTGTAGATGGTGGACAGGCTTTGAAGAGTCAGGAGGTGAGTTACTCTTCACAGGATTCCTAGCCTCTGACCTGCTCTTGTAGTGACAGTATTTATATGGCTAGTCCAGTTTAATTTCTGGTCAATGGTAACCTCTAGGATGTTGATAGTGGGGGATCCATTGATGGCAATGCCATTGAATGTCAAGGGGCAATTGTCAAGGTACATATTAACCCTTTCAATCTTGAACACCTTAACACTACATTCATTACCAACATCTGGGGGGTTGTGCCAAAATTGGGACAAATGTCCCACAGTCTGGTCAAGCAACAGCCTAACATAGTCATATTCAAGGAATCATACCTTTTAGATAATGCCCCAGACAACACCATCACCGTCCCAGGGAATGTCCTCTCCCACAGGCAGGGCAGAACCAATATAGGTGGCAGCACAATGGTATGCAGTCGGGAGGACTGGCCTAGGGAGTCCTCAACATTGACTGGACAGGGAAACCTCCTGCTGATTACCACTACATGTCACCCACCCACCGTACCCCTCCCCCTGCCCCATCACCCCCATGAATTGATGAATCAGTGTTCCTCCATGTTAAACATCAATTGGAAGAAGCAGTGAGGGTGACAAGGACACAGAATGTACTCTGGGTGGGGGGGGCATCAATGTCCATCACCATGATTGGCTGAGTAGATACACTACTGACTGAGCTGGCCGAGTCCTAAAGGACGTAGCTTCTAGGTTGTGTCTGTGGCAGGTGGTGAGGGAACTAATAAGAGGGAAAAGCCTACTTCACCCTGGCCTCACCAATCTACCTATCACAGTTGCATCTGTCCATGACAGTATTTGTAAGAGTAATCACCAACACAATCCTTGTGGAGACGAAGTCCCATCTTCATATTGAGGATACCCTCTATTGTGTTGTGTGGCACTACCACCATGATAAACAGGACAGATCTGGCAACTTAAAATTGGATATTCATGAAGTGCTGTGGACCATAGCAGCAACTCTATTCAACCACAGCTTGTAACCTCCTGGCCCGGTATATCTCCCACTTATTGACTTCAAGTCAAGGGAACAACCCTGGTTCAAAGAAGAGTGCAGGAGGGTATGCCAGGAGCAGGACCAGGCATACCTAAAGTGAGGTGTCAACTTGGTGAAGCTACAATACAGGACTACTTGCATGCCAAAAAGTGGAAGCAACATGTAATAGGCAGAGCTCAGCCATCCCACAACCAATGGATCAGATATAAACTCTGCAGTCCTGCCACATCCAGTCATGAATGGTGGTGGACAGTTAAACAGCTAACTGGAGGAAGAGCTAACATCCACTAACATCCCCATCCTCAATGATGGCGTAGCCTAGCATATCAGTCTAAAAGACAAGGCTGAAGTATTGCAACCATCTTCAGCTGGAAATGCTGAGTGGATGGTGTATCTTGCCCTCCTACTGAGGTCCCCAGCAACACAGATGTTAGACTTCAGCTAATTCGATTCACTCCACATGATATCAAGAAACATCTGAAGGTGCTGGATACTGCAAAGGCTTTGGGCCCTGACAACATTCATCAATAGTGCTGAAGACTTGTGCTGCAGAATAGCCATGCCGCTAGCCAAGTCATTCCAGTAGCTACAATGCTGGCAACTATCTTGTCCTATCCACTAAAAGCAGGACAAATCCAATCCAGCCAATTACCACCCCATCAGTCTCCTTTCGATCATCAACAAAGTGATGGAAAGCGTTGTCAACATTGCTGTCAGGCAGCACTTACTCAGCAATACCCTGCTTACTGACAGTCAGCTTGGGTTCTGCCAGGGCCACTCAGCTCTTGACCTCAGTACAGCCTTGGTCCAAACATGAACAAAAGAGCTGAACCCGAGAGTGATTGCCCTTGACATCATGGCAGCATTTGATGAAGTGTGGCATTAAGTAGCCTGAGCAAAACTGAATTCAATGGAGATCAGGTGGAAAATTCTGCACTGGTTGGAGTCATAGCACCAAGGAAGATGGTTGTGGTTGTTGGAGGTCAATTATCTCAGTCCCTGCGAGAGTTTTTCAGGGTAGTGTTCTGGGCCCAAACATCTGCAGCTGCTTCATCGATGACCATCCTTCCATCATAAGGTCAGAAGTGAGATGTTTGTTGATGATTACACAATGTTCAGCACCATTCCCGACTCCTTAGATACTGAAGCAGTCCACGTCCAAATGCAGCAAGACCTGGACAATATCCAGGCTTGGGCTGATAAGTGGCAAGTAACATTTGCGCCACTCAAATGCCAGGCAATGACCATCTCCGACAAGACAGGATCTAACCATTTCCCCCTGACTTTCAATAGCATTATCTATTCTGAATCCCTCACTATCGACATCCTGCGAGTTACCATTGACCAGAAACTGAATTGGAGCAGCCGTGTAAATACTATAGCTCCAAGAGCAGATTAGAGGCTGAGAATGGTGAGTAACTCATCTCCTGACTCCCCAAATTCTGTCTACCATCATAAGGCACAAGTCAGGAGTGTAATGCAACACTCTCCGCTTGCCTGGATGAGTACAGTTCCAACAGCACTCCGGAATCTCAATACAATCCAGGAAAAAGCAGTCTGCTTGATTGGCACCCAATCCACCACCTTAAAATCCCTCCATCACCAATGCACAGTGGCAGCAGTATGCACCATCTACAAGATGCACTGCAGCAACTGACCAAGGATCCTTCGACAGCACCTTCCAAACCTTTGACCTCTGCCACCAAAAAAGATGAGGCCAGCAGATGCATGGGAATGCCGCCGCCTGTAAGTTCCCTCCAAGCCACATAACATCTTGACTTGGAATATATCACTGTTCCTTCACTGTCGCTGGGTCAAAATCCTGGAACTCCCTTCCTAACAACACTATGGATGTACTTACACCACATGGACTGCAGTGGTTCAAAGCGGCACCTCATCACCACCTTCTAAAGGCCAATTAGGGATGGGCAACAAATGCTGGCCTTGACAGTAACACCCATATCCCATGAACATATATCAGAGAAATATTTGAAGGGGAGGGTAAGATATCTTGACCCATAATTTTCCCTCAAAGGCTGCCATGTTTGTCCATAAGAGCCATTGCATTTGAAGATAAGTCATTGTTTGAAGCAGCAAGGCATTTTCAGAGGAAAAAATACTTATTCAAATACAATTATTATACATTTATGCATGATATATGGTTAATTTTCATATTCAAATATGCATATCTTTATTTTCTTTGGTGAAATATTAATGTAAGGACAATGAAAATATCTTCCCTCATTTTAAAAATAGAAAATGCTGGAAAAACACACCTGGTGGATTATCATTTGAAAAGAAAGTAAGCAGAATGTTTTCAGCTGAACATTTCAGTAGCATTGGGTTGCACCTGAAATATTGCCCCATCTTGCTGTTATCAACTGTTAATGGATGCTCAGCACTTTGTTTTTCAGCCATCATAATTATCTTTTTCCTCATTTTTCACTTTTCCTTTTATCTTCCTGTATCAAGGGTCAGCGGTGAGTAGGTTAGCGAGCTGCTGCTGAGAAATCAATGATCAGAAAGTGCCTGAATGCAGAATAAACAATGAAGAAGAGTCCTCACAATTTGCAGTGAATGGCCGGCAGGAATTGGAAAACAGATAAGTGCACAATTTCAGTGGAACTTTAAATTTTGCAATATGTCCACTTGAAAAGGTAAAAAGTGCCAGCAAATGTACACATATCAAACTAATGATAGGTCTGGTGATAGGATGTGGAGCTGTACAACATTGGAGTGAAGTATTAGTGGTGACAGGTGCTGCATTTTCAAGGAATGGACAAATTGTGACAGGAGTTTAAACAAAACCAGACTTACATCAACATGGTGATCACTTAGTGCTTCTTGAATTTCACAAAACCATGCTTACTCTGGCTAATTACTTGGTATTGCCAGTAATGACTCAAACGTAGATATAATTAATGCCAACCCTAGACTCATAGGGCTGAATTTTACATGTTCCTGTGGTCATTTTTCTGACGGGGGCAGGGGGGAGCGCTTAAAATGGGGTACCCGTCCCAGCAGTGACCCACCCACCCCCGAGCTCACCCTCATAATGCAGATGGGCAGGCAACGAAATTGGCAGCCCACGCCATATTAAAATGACAGGTTAAGGGTTAATTAGGCTTGTTACAATAATACATTTGGCGTGGACAGCAGAGCAGGATTGGGAAGCTCAATTTTTAACCTAAAATGGTTAAAGGGCGGGAAAAAAGTGGGGGAGTCACACTTCCGGGCCTGCCCTTTGCCAAACGTGAGGAACCCCCTTAGACTGAATACCCCCCATTCCTTCCACTTTTATCAAAATCCATCTGGTTTAAATATTAAAGCCACCTTCCAATCCCCCCCTCCCCCCGCCCCTCTCCCTAATGCTCCCTAACCCTCCCGGCCCAAGACCCTGGACTTACCTGCAAATGGGGTGCTAGACCTTGGGCTCCTCTGTTCAACTGCAGTCCCAGTGGCTGCCACTAATGCCTTCCTGGCGCTGTAAGGACTGATGGAGCTGCTGGTCAATCTGATTGTCTGGCAGCTCCAGAGGACAAGACTTGCACCCCACTGAGGGGCAGAAGTCCCACTCGGCTCTCGTTAATTAGCCCCGCAGCACTATATTCTTCTTTCCGGCAAGGATTTGCCATTGCTGATGATCATGGCGGAAGTATATTGAGGTAATACATTGCAAGTAGCAGACAAAAAGCATAGTATTTTATGAATACTTTATTGACATTTCTGTGCTCACAAAGCAAGGTAGGCCTTAAAAAAGCCCAGGCCACAATCCAGCAATTCTGTCAAAGTTGTTCCTGTGGGAAAATCTGCTTTTTACCCCAGCAAAATTGGTAGGGTTGGCGAAGATCTTTTCATTTACTTATCATTGACACACTCAGGGGTTTAGAAACATGCACACCTTCCTTGCAAAAAAAACTCTGATTACAGACAGTAAAGGGTACAAGGGCTTCAGTTCTCTCCTGATCCTGTTCATAATGGCTGTGACCTAGTTAAACTAGGTCTTGACTTTGTCTGGGAATTTCCTATAGCCTTTGGACGTTGAATATCTACCCACCACAGCAAGGTCACTGATGCACAGCAGGTAGGACCAGGGTGGGAAAACCAAAGTGCAGGTGTTCCTCTATTCCCAGCCTTTGAATCCTTTGTGACCAAGGAAAGGAGGTATATCAGTCTCAGAAAAGATCATGTGGGCCCACCTTAAGGATTCAGGCCTGGATTGTGATCCTTCAAAGAAAATGACTTCAATTTGAAAAAATATACATAATTACTTACCTATGGCCACCATGAAAGGAGATCAGTATGAGGCGATGTTTATTTCTTTGCTGTGAATTTCTCCTCCAACCAGGCACTGTTTTGTGCAAATTGTAGCCTCCTAACTATTGCAGGTGCCCAGAAGGTATCCCTAATGGTATAGGTAAATGGTCAATTCTTAAACAATAAGCAACAAGCTTTCATGGGGTTAAATAAAGAGGACTGTTTATTCATGCATTCACCCTAAAAATCTAAATGCTACATCACTCTCTCATACATAAACGCACACACTCGAGAAAGGTAAAGTTTGCCAGGATAGTACACATTTACAAGTTGTAAACAAAAGAGTAGTTCATGTTTCACGTATTTGGCTTATCGTCAAAATAACAGTCATTGCAGGCCCTTTGATGAGGGCAATTTAACTCTGAAAGGGTTACTCTGCCGTAATTGTGAATCAAGGATTACAGTAGGATTCTTTTGAGGAGATGGATGTTCAATAGGACGCTACATTAAGTCACTTGGAGCTTTACTTACCAGGAGGAGAAGTTTCTTTACAGGTGGACTTGGAACAGGAATGAGGCTGAGAGGCTTTTAAGATGTAGCAGTCTCCAGTTTTATAAAGGTACAGCTGTTACTGCCTTGTTCTGCAGCTGGTATTCTGCAATGGGTGTGTCTCCTAGCAGAAACCACATGGTAGGATGCGGTATAAAGGAAAAAATAGTGAGAGCATGTCAGAAAGGTACGGTGATAATCCTGAGGGACTTTACTATACACATAGACTGGAAAAAATCAGATTGGAAAAGCTAGCCTAGATGAGGAGTTCATAGAATGTTTTCAGGATAGTTTCTTAGAACAGCACGATCTGGAGCCAACCAGAGAGCAGGCTATATTAGGCCTGGTATTATACAACAAGAAAAGATTAGTTAATG
This sequence comes from Carcharodon carcharias, assembly GCF_017639515.1. NCBI lineage: Eukaryota > Metazoa > Chordata > Chondrichthyes > Lamniformes > Lamnidae > Carcharodon > Carcharodon carcharias. Next base: position 106,993,898 of record NC_054475.1, read on the forward strand.
ACCTCATAGTGAAGGTGTCCCTAGGTAGCTGCAATCATAATATGATTGAATTTTACATTCAGTTTGAGGGAGAGAAGGGTGAATCCAAGGTTAGTATTTTAAACTTAAAGAAGGGCAATTATGAGGGCATGAAAGCAGAGCTAGCTAAAGTGAACTGTCAAATTAGGTTAAGGGATCAGGCAGTAGAGATACAGTGGCAGGCATTTAAGGGGATATTTAGGAAAAGGTATGTTCAAACAAGAAAGAAAAATTCCAAGGGGAACACCTACCTACCATCCATGGTTAACTAAAAAAGTTAAAGTTAGCATTAAGCTTAAAGAAAAAGCATATAATTGCACAAAGATGGGTGGCAAGTGAGAAGATTGGACAGAATATAAGAAAACAGCAAAGAATGACTGAAAGGTTAATAAGGAAGAAAAAATTAGAGTAGGAGAGAAAGCTAGTTGGAAATATAAAAACAGATAGTAGGAGTTCCTGTGGACATTTAAAAAAGAAAAGTTAACAAAGTGAGTGTTGGTTCTATAGAAAATGAGCCTGGGGAATTAATAAAAAAAAATAAGGAGATGGTAGATGAATTGAACAGGTACTTTGCATCAGTCTTCACTATAAAGGATACAAGTAACATCTCAGAAATAGCTGTAAATCAGGAAATGGAAGAGAGGGAGGAACTCAGGAAAATTACAAGCACCAGGGAAGTGGTACTGAGCAAATTGTTGGAGCTGTGGGCTGACAAATCCCCAGGTCCTGATGGACTTTATCCTGGGGTCTTAAAATAAGTGGTGAGTAAGATAGTTGATGCGTTGGTTTTAATTTTCCAAAATTCCCCAGATTCGGGGAAGATCCCATTAGTTTGGAAAATAGCAAATGTAACTCCTTCATTCAAAAAGGGAAGGAGACAGAAAGCAGAAAATTACAAGCCAATTAGCTTAACAGCTGTCATAGGGAAGATTGTAGAAGCTATTATCAAAGACGTTATAGTAGTGCACTTTGAAACATTCAAGGTTATCAAGCAGAGTCAACATGGTTTTGTGAAGGAGAAATAATGTTTAACCAATTTATTGGAGTTCTTTGAGGGACTAACATATGCTGTGGATAAAGAGGAACTGATGGATGTGGCTTTTATTCGCTGGAGTTTAGAAGAGTGAGAGGTGACTTGATTGAAACATATAAGATCCTGAGGGATCTTGACAGGGTAGATTTGGAAAGGGTGTTTCCTCTTGTGGGAGAATCTCAAACCAGGGTTACTGTTTAAAAATAAGGGGTTGCCCATTTAAGACAGAAATCAAGAGGAATTTTTCTCAGAGGGTTGTGAATCTTTGGAACTCTCTTCCTCAAAAGGCGGTGGAAACAGAGTCTTTGAATATTTTTAAGGCAGAGGTAGATAGACTCTTGATAAATAAGGGGCTGAAAGGTTATGGGGATAGGTGGGAATGTGGAGAAATCAGATCAGCCATGGTCCAATTGAATGGCTGAGCAGGCTCAAGGAGCCAAGAGGCCTACTCCTGCTCCTAATTCGTATGTTCGTATGTGTTCTTGGCAGACTGACTGTTTCTCTCTGATTCTTGGGATAACAGCCATTGTCTAATGGAAATCAGGAGCTGTTTCCCCACAAGAGGAGATAGATGATGGCCATTCGCCCTTCTTGTGGTTAACTGATGCCTGTGGCTCTCTTTTGTTAAATTTGAACTTGGAGACATTTGCCTGGAAGACTACTGACTTTCGGTTTTGGGTAAACCACAGATAATAACAGGCATAGATTCCTGAGATGTGTTCTATCTGGGTATGCCCATTCAAGGGAGAGGCTTCCATCCAGTCATTCAATTAGGAACTTTGCGAAGGCTTGAAATACTTCTGATTTTATGCAGAACTTGCGAAAGTCATCTGATCCTTGGCAGCCACCTTAGCCAGCTTATTAGTATCCATTTTTAAATAAACGACAGTTCTAGAAAATCATATATTAAATGCAGTCCATGTTTAAAGGTATGCAGGATTTAGAATTTATCTTTTCACCATTGTATACCTAAAAATCATTGCCTTACTATCTTCCGGACCTAACAAAGGATAGATTGTAGTCCATCCGCTAGTGTTATTGTAGTCCATCCACTAGCGTTAAAACATGGGTGCAGCAGCTGGGCAAGGATTTTTAGGTGTACAATGGTGAATAGATAAATGCTAAATCTTGCACAATATGTAGTGGTGGGCAGGAGCTTCCTGTGGGCTTCAGGACCCTGTCTGATCAAATGGGGGTCAGATCTGTGGGAAACAGTCACTCAACTGTAATTTCCCTGAATTGGCCAATTACTGGCCAGAGGGTGGGCTCTCTGTCCACTTAAGAATGGTAGCTGGCTCTCAAAGCTGGAGGGCCAATAGGATGCTCTCCAACATGAAAGCAGGAACAGGATGCCATGGCAGTTAACGGAGAGATAGAGAGGGAACACCAAAATGAACCCCTGCAAACAGTGGCCTGTAGTTGCTGCTCAACCCAAGCAAGTGAGGAGAGAACCCCTGGTCTGCCACTGGGAGACCCCTTTCAGGCAGCTGCACTATTCCCCAAAATAGGCCATTTATTGGTTCAACTGGCTACACACGGCCTGCAATCAGGTAGCTGTACCTCCCCTGGTCAATTCCCCTCTGAGAAAATGGCGCAAGGGGCAGCATGGAGCTGGGGAATTGACACGTTGGCAGCCGGAGTTATTTTTAGCACCTGCTTGGCTCTGTGCCCTGACCAGTGGGGCGTATAAATCCAGCCCATTGCGTTGATGTAGGTGGGTATTGTCTGGGCATGCCCATTCATATATCTGGCCCCCATTTGATCAGGCAGGGTCCTGAAGCCCACAGGAAAATCCTGCCCACCACTTTTACATATTGTGCAAGATTTAGCATTTATCTATTCACCGATGTACAGAATATTCCTGTGGGTAATTGATATTAGCCAAAAAGCTTAAAGTAAACCTTAATTGCTTTCAGAACATGTTCAGATTTTAAAATTGCAACGGAATTTGCCACTCACTTTTGAGATTTATAAGTTGCCTAAGTTAGTTTACCTTTGGACACATATGACTCACTCCAATTATACGAATAGCCCAGTAACTAATACAATCGCAACAGGACTGCAGTACAACACTGAATTATGTGTAAACAGAAAATGCTGGAAGAACTCATCAGGTCTGACAGCACCTGTGGAGAGGGAAACAGAGTTAACCTTTCGAGTGCATATGACTCTTCTTCAGAGCTGAAGAATGGCTCTAAAGAAGAGTCATATGGACTCAAAACATAAACTGTTTCACTCTCCACAAAGAAAGGTCATACGGACTTGAAATATTAACTAATTTTCCCTCTCCACAGATGCTGTCAGAACTGCTGAGTCCTTTCAGCATTTTCTGTTTTTATTTCAGATTTTCAGCATCTGAAGTATTTTGCTTAGCTGAATGAAGTGTATTCAACTTCTCATCACTAGATATATCCAAGGTGAAGTTGGACACAGAAGCACTGACCAGCAACACTTACTTTACATCCATGGCAATGCCATTAGTGCTATTACATGTTAAACATTGAAGATTACATGTTATTGGCTGTATAGTGTTAATCTATAGAATATAAATCATAGGCACAGCCAAAACAATTGCAACATTCTTCACAATTTTACATCTATTTTATTATAGGCTTTCAAGTTTCACTCAAAATACTTTTCAGCTTTGGAGGCATACTTCCAAAAATTTTTGTAACCTATCACATTCCAAAATTTTCCAAAAACCTTCTATTTGAATGGACATAGTGGGAACATTATTAGTTTTATTTTTACTAAGTATGTCCCACTTAAATGTCTTAAGTACCCAATGAAGAGGATTCATTTTGTCAACTGCATCCTTTCCAAGAGATATTCAAATGCTGAAGCATATGTCAGAAACTAACCTCATAAAACAAAGACATAGGTCCAGAACTCCTAATAGCTGGGTGGTTATACCCTGGACATATACCACAAGATGCGCTACAGGACCCCTCAAAAGTCCTGATGCACTGATTATGTGGGAATTGCCCGGGAAGTTTGGTCTTCCGATTGGCAATTCCCCTGCATCCAGAACCCTCCGAAAATGTCTGCAACTCTGAATTAGAGTTAGAGATTTTGTAAGTTACCAAATGATTTAGCTGGATAGTTACCCAGGAAATGTTAGGCAGAAAAAAAAAGTTCTAACTCTTGGGTGACTATGCGTACTCACTCATACTGACCCCACCGACGTCGGCACAATCCTCCAACCATGCCTCTACCGCAGATTACCCACCCTGACCCTATGACTACCCCTTGATCCCCCGACTCCCCCCTAAATTCCCCCAAATACCCCCACCGTCCTTTGATCACCCAATTCTTTCTGCCCTGACCTGGCTTCCCCCCTGACCTGACCTGACTACTCCCCCGATCCTCTGACTCCCTCCCTGTCATTCTAACTCTCCCCTGACTCTCTGACATCACTGTCCCCCAACCCTCTGATTCCCTCTGGATAATCTGATTCCCACTCAACACTCTGACTCTCCCTGACCCTCAGTCTCCCCGGCCTGACTTGACCTGACATCAGCACCCTACCCACCCTTCTGTCTACCACCTAACAACCTACCCACGCTGCCACCCTACCCACCTGCCACCCTATCCAGCTAGCACTCTACCCACTCTGCCAACCCTGCCACCCTATCCACCTGCCACCATATCCACCTGCCACCCTACCAACCCTGCCACCCTATCCACCTGCCACCTTACCAACCCTGCCACCCTATCCAGCTAGCACCCTACCCACCCTGCACCCTGCCACCCTACCTACCCTACCCACTTACCTCACATACTCATTCACCAACACAGCCAAAAGCTATTTAATTGTCCCAAAGATTTTCACTATGGTAGTGAATGAAGACTTACCAAAATATGGTAGTTAGTGCCGTAAAACGGAGGCATGGCTTTGCTTCCCCCAATGAATTTGTCCTATGGAACAGGACTCCCAGAACAGGAATGCTCCAGGTTTGTTTCTGTCTTCCCAGTGGAAGACAAATAAACCATATCATAAAAAACGGGGAATCAAGGGTCTAACAAGAGTGAGGAACTTGAAGTAATTAATATTAGTAAAGGAAAGACTTGCATTTATATAGTACCTTTCATGACATTCAGATGCCCTTAGCTTTGCCACTAATGAATTACTTTTGAAGTGTAATTTCTGTTGTAATGTAGGAAATATGGCAGTTAACCTGTGCACAGCAAACTTCCCCAAACAGCAATATGATAATGACCAGATAATCTGTTTTTGTGTTGTTGTTTTGGGGGTAAATATTAACAAGGACACCAGGGATAACACTCCTCTGCTTCTGCGAAAAATGCCATGGATTCTTTTATGACCACCTGAGAAGTCAGACAGTGCCTCAGTTTAAAGCCACGTTTGAATGATGGCACCTCTGACAGCGCAGCATTCTCTCAGTGCTGCACTGGAGCGTTAGTCTCGATTTTTACGTTGAGGTCCTGGAGTGGGAACAGTACTGAATAAAAATAAAAGCTACTGGAAAATTAATGGTAATAAAACTCAACAAATCTTCTGGACCTAATGACTAAAATCTGGAGATTCCAAAACAGTTGGCTATATAGTGGATGCACTGGTTGTGATCTTACAAACTTCTGATTCTGAAACAGTCCCAGTGGATTGTAAAGTAGCAAATCCAAGGAAGAAGAAAGAAACAGGGCCCGATATCAGTTATCAGGAAAATGCTGCAACCTATTAGCAAGGAAGTAGTAACAGGGCACCTAGAGAATCATAGTATGGTTAGGCAGATTTAACATGATTTATGCTTGGAAAATCTATTAGAGTTTTTTGATGATCAAACTAGCAAGGCAGATAAAATTGATGTTATATATTTGGTTTTTCAAAAGACATTCAATAAGGTGCCACACAAAAGGTTGCTGCACAAGAGAAAGGTTCATGGGGATAGGTGTATAGATGGAGGCTCAGTTAGTGGACAAAAGACACAGGTTAGGAACTAATGAGTCATTTTCAAGTTAGCAGACTATTACTAGTCGGGTCCTGCAAGCTCAATAGCTGAGGCCTCAGCCATTTACCATCTGTATATTAATTACTGTGATGAAGGGATTGAGTGCAATGTATTTATGTTTGATAATGATACAAAGCTAGATAAGAGGAGGACAGAAAGGGTGGGATCTTTCCAGCCCTGCGGAGTGAGTTAGGATGGGCCCCCCTCCACGTTGAAAGTTGCAACCTTGATTTTTAAATTTTTAGAATGCTGCAGAGAGTGTCTCCATTTTGAGGCACCCTCTCAGTCTTCTGCCCTGCTCAGTAGTGCACACCTCTCCTGATGGGAGTGCCAGCCGTCCAAAGTTTCATGCCCTCTAATTTGGTCTTAACCATTGCGAATCTGCCCAGTTGACTGCCCCCTGTGTGATCATGACACAATGGGACCAGCTGACAGCATTGAATTCAGGTCTTGCATCTTTCCAATTACAGAAAGTTTCCAAAGATGGTAGGAGTCTGCCCAGCACCTGAAAAAGGTAGATTAAATGAGTGGACAAGACAGTGGCAGATGGAATATTATGTGGAGAAATATGGGGGAGAATTTTCTCCCCATCAGGCGGGCGGTTTGGGAGTGGGGGCACGCTGAGCGGAAGATTCTGGCCATGGGCTTATTCACTTTGGTAGAAAGATTAGAAAAATTGAATATTTTTATAAAAGGTGAGAAACTATTGCATGGTGGTGTTCACAGGGATTTGGGTGTCTTTGTGCAAGAAACACAAAGCATGCAGGTACAGAAAGCAATTAAAAAGGGTATGTGGGCCTTTATTGCATGGGGATTGGAGTATAAAAGTAAAGAAGTCTTGCTGCAATTGGAAAGAACTTTGGTGAGACCACACCTTGAGCATTGTGTATAGTTTTGGCCTAAGTACATAAAGATGGATATATTTGCCTTAGAGGGGTGCAATGAAAGGTCACTAGATTGGTTTCTGGGAATAAAATGTTTTCCTAAGAGGAGGAATTGAGTAGAATGGGCATAAGTTTAGCAGAATGAAAAATGAGCTCATCAAAACATACAAGGTTCTGAGAGGACTCGACAAGCAGATACTGAGAGAATGTAGAACAAGAGACACAGGGCAGAATCGTCTGGTCCTGTTGGTGGTGGGCATCATGGCGGGCATGAACGGACAATATGGCGAGAAGGCCAAAAACCTGTTTTACGCCATTGTGAAACCAGTTTGTGATTGTCCGCTCCACCTGTCAATGGCGAGCCACGTTTCCTGCCGCTACACGTTGGGAACCTAATTTCAATATTTTAGCATCTCATTATAAACCCGCTCACCAGAATCATCCCCCCATGTCAAATTTACCACCTATGTTGGCGTGATTTCAGAATGGTGTGCTTCACGACTGCCTTTAAAAGGTGTGCACCTGGCAACCTGAACTTCGAGGGGAACTCAGACTTGAGCGCACACAAACTTGCGCAGTGCTTGCGAGCATCGCCTGTAGGACATGAAGGAAAAGATGCTGCACGTTTGGTGGGGGTGGCGGTGGGGCACAGGCAAGTCACTTTTTGGCCATTGGACAGTCACTGGTGGAGGCGCTCAGAGCCCCTTGCAATATCTTTATTAAGGTTTGGACCAGCATCCCTCATGGTTCAAGCTAACAGCGCAACATTGCAGTGCGGGTTAGGAGAGTGGAGTGGGTGGGGTTTCGGACAGCAATGAATCGCACTTTGCTCTGGCCATCCAAGTGGTGACCAGCACTCACCTGAATGCGTGAAGAGGCCTTCAGACTTAACCAAGATAGGTTCTTAGGACACAATAGCTAACCTACTCATCTCTCTCTTTGATCCTGCAGGAGGACATCAAGTTCAAAGAGCCTGGTGATTTGATGGTATGACTCATGGCTTACAGAGAACAGAGAAGAAGAATAAGAGAGCGGTGGAGGCAACTGACTCGGCAAAGCGAGGAGCACCTCCCTCAAGATGAAGGGGTGGCAGGGCCTGCAGCATACTCAACTGAAGATCCACAGTGAGCCTTCACTTGTAGATGCTTTGCTAGATCCTGGGATGGTGCTTGTCATTCCTGCAGATGACTGAGAACCAGTATCGCAGAAGACGGCATATGTCTAGGGAACAGGTCGGTCACATATGCCATCTGCCACAGGATTTGGTGCCATGGGGACATGAAGGACATCCACTGCCAGTGGCCGTGAAAGTGACTGCAATGCTCAATTTTTATGCCAGTGGTTCCTTCCAGGGCTCCACAGGTGACCTGCGCAGGATCCCGCAAACATCCAGGTACAAATGTATCCAGGAGGTCATGGACGCCATCTTCGGGAAGGCACAGAATTTTGTGCATTTCATCCGGGATCAGGAAAGCCAGGAAGCAAGAGTGCTGGGATTTGTGCAGATCTCTGGTTTCCCACGTGTGCAGGGTGCCATCGACTGCACTCATGTGGGGCTTAGTTCTCTATGGAAACAAGCAGTCAACTATGTCAGCTGCATGGGCTTCCACTTCCTGAATGCTCAGCTGGTCTATGACCACCACAAACACATCCTACAGGTCTGTGCATGATCCCAAGGGATCATCCACGATCCTACATCCTTAGCAGGTCTCAGGTCTCTGAAGTGGGAATATCTACCTGACTATCGATTCAAATTACAACACCAGCTGTGAGCAGGAATTTGCCACAATGAAGACACGTGGTTTCAGAAGCTCCAAAACAGACTCCAGATCCAAAAACAAGTTGTCAGCAACAATATTTTGTTAGGAAAACCTGGTCAGGAATTTAATGCCCACTTCAGAGGTGGGTTCAGAGATGGTACGGGCTATATGGTCGGGCAGGAAGATGTAAGGTGAAGATCCTGCCGCCTCCTCTCCTGCCCCTGATTAGGTCTTGGCAGGAGGCTAGAGGATGGCCTTCAATTGAAGCCCATAAATGGCCACTTAAGGATTTCATCCCTCTGCCACTGGCATTCAAACAGTGGCCAGTGGGGGCCACACCATGGATGTGCCTGGTAGTGGGAGTTCCCGCATTGACAGACACTATGCCCAATGCATACATCTACTGGTGGGAAGGGAGAGACCCAGAGTAAGAACCACCTCTGACCTTCAAACAAAACAACCTCCTGGAGGCTTCTCTGTATGGCCCTGGCAAACCTGCCTCGCTCACTTTATTCCTGGGGCTCCATTGCCATTCCCCTGCCCAGGCCAGATTGCAATCCTGGCAGTGGCTACTACTCCCTCTGATTGGCCAGCAGCTCTCAGAGGCAGGTTATCTGAGCTAAACCTTTCTGGGGAATTTCCCCTTACTGAAGCCATAAAACTGATAGCCAAAAAGTAAGTGCCCGATTGGAATTTAATCCCTTTGAACCTCCTGAGAATAGCCCTGCTGGGGTTGCCACTGATTTTCCAGCTGATGAACAGTCCCACACTTCTGTTGTGGCCATTAAAGCTTGCCCTTAGTTCTTCATTTCTTCCACTGCAACATCTGAATCACTGGCAATGAAGTGGAGTTGGCCTAAGCAGCTATGTATTGAAAAGTTTGGAAGAAAGTCATTTTTTCCTTAAATTAGAAATAGGAAGAATATTGGGAGGCAGGGGCAGGAGTAATTTCCCTCAATATCAAGACAACATTTGACCAAAGTAGCTCAAAATGAAGCCCCAGCAAAGCTAATGTCAATGGCCCTTCAGGGAAAATCCTTCCAGTAATTGGAATCAACACAAAAGGAGGATGGTCATGCTTCTTGGAAACCAATCATCACACCTTCCCAAAATGCTGGCTGCAAGTGTTCCTCAAGGCCGTGTCCTCTGCGCAACTACACTACAACCTCTTCTCTATAAAAAGGTCAGGCTTGGGGCTGTCCATTGACCATTCAACGGTGTTCATCCCTTTTCACAACTTGGCTGACAATGAAGAAGCCCATACTTGCCAACAACAAGATGTCCAGGCTTGAGTTGATAAGTAGCAGCTAATATTAACACTGCTCAAGTGCCAAGTAATGAGTACTTCCTACAAGGAACAGCTGAACCAACACCATACCCCATCCACTTACCTTCAACAGTATCACCATTGAAAAGTCCAAGAGATAGGAGCATGACATCACTAGAAGGGAAGTGTGTCATATGATCCAGCCTCAGTTGTGTGAGTGGAAGAACGTGTTGAGAGAACCAGCAGTGGGTTAGCTCTGTTGGGAAAGGCGGGTGACCAAGGTGTAGGTCGGATTGATAATGAGCGAAGGCGAGTCCAACAAAACAAAAACAAAGCATACAAACTGCAATAAAATCAGGCCAGAGAAGATTGCAATTATAATGAGTGGCTTCGGGATTTGCTGTACAATAAATTGAACAAAATAAGGAAGAAGGTCAAAGGGGTATTGTCAGAATGTCCATAAATTTCCCTAGTTTGAATCTGACCTACTATCCGAATTTAGAATGTTTAAACAGCACACAGAGCTATGGTTTCTTGATTCAGGTGTGTCTGAACCAGACAAGCAAACTATAAAAACCTGCCTACCAATTGGGAATGAAGGTCTACAGAGGCTGAACATGTCAGAATTAATAAAAGAAGAGCTAAAGGATCCCCAAAAGGTATGGGCTACATTGGAAGACCAATTCAGAATCAAGTTAAAATTTCTGCATTCATTGACTAGGGTTCATGTCATTTTGACAACAGCCTACAGAATCCATAGACCATTTCATTAGCAGATGCAGAGGAAGTGGTACGTACTGTGATTTTTCAGATGCGGAGATAGCAGGCAGAATTGTTCAGCTGATAATTGCATCCACTCCCATTCCAGAAAAACTTCCATAAAAGCTCAAAGCATATAGCATCAGAAAGCCAAGGGTATAAGTACGAAATGATCCTCATAGGTAGATGAAACTTACAGGTCCTAAGCACAACCTCAATTGTTGATGCACTCACTAGAGCACCGAAACCTAGCAAACCATGTAGTAGTGTTGCCTTCTGCATGCACCAAGGAAACGCTCAGCCTTCTGGCAATTTTGCAAGGCATGTGGCACAAACAGCCATTGGCAGCGGCAGTGCACTAGAGCAAAGGCTGATGCAGCTACAAAGAGCTGTGCACTGATCCAAACAGACTGTACACAGTTTTAAAAAACAGGCAAATGTAGTATGAGTATTAACAGCTTTAAAGTACAACAGTGCAGCCTTGAGAGCTCGTTCTAGGCATGATGGGAAATATAGTCAATACTGTGAGAACTAGCTAAGAATCACAGGCTGTAAACCAAGTGGCCTTCACAGCTTAGGTAAACAAGGCATTAAAGAGATAAAGAAACAGACAGGAAGTCATTAAAAACAAAAAAACTGCGGATGCTGGAAATCCAAAACAAAAACAGAATTACCTGGAAAACTCAGCAGGTCTGGCAGCATCGGCGGAGAAGAAAAGAGTTGACGTTTCGAGTCCTCATGACCCTTCGACAGAACGAGGACTCGAAACGTCAACTCTTTTCTTCTCCGCCGATGCTGCCAGACCTGCTGAGTTTTTCCAGGTAATTCTGTTTTTGTTTAGGAAGTCATTAAGCCCCAGACACAAATACATCCCAGCTGAGGCCACATGCTGAAACTGTTGACATAACAGGGAACATCTGCAGAAGGAGAACCCCCACTTTTGATTAAGTGGTGTATATGTAAGTCATTGCCAGTGATGACCATGGGGGTTGTAACAAAGTGTTTTTCTATGGGAGAGCCAAGAGCTATAAAATTGTGTCACAGACTTTTTATTGTCAGAGATCCTTGGAAAAGGATCTCTCCAGCATATGCTTGAATAAAGACCTTGCTTACTGGAACTCACAGACTTGAGTGGTATCATCTTTATACCACATCAGTTTCACTTTTGCTTTCAGCAGAACATAGAGACACATTTCTGCAGCTCTGATTTCTTCAGGCTTTATGCTTCTGTAACTGTTCCAATGTGTCTAGTCTCAATCAGTGAACTCACATTGTGTTTGCTCAATCCCTTATGAGCAATTGGTGCCTTTATATCATTATAAAAACATGACACTTAAGTCCAAAGTAATGAATACTTCCAACAAGGAACAGCTTAACCAACACCACCACCCCCACCCCCTTATCTTCAACAGTATCACCATTGCCAAGTCCATAATCAATATCGTGGGGTCACCGCTGACCAAAATATTAATTGCACCAGCTATTATTAATTGATCTGGCTACAAATGCAGGGCAGAGATTGGGTACTCTGGTTCATCTCCTACTGACTCAAAACTTCCTTCCTTCAACAAGCTCAAGTGTAATGGGAATAACGTGAATAATAGGAATAACTAATAACCAACTAGATAGTTGGAGCTGCAAAATCAGTGTATTTCAATGGAAGTGAAATTTGGAGGTGGGGTGGTGGGGGCAATCCACAATCCCTGTTTTTCTACCTGAGTAAAGGTAAAAAGATCGATCTCAATATCTCTTCCTTCCATCATTGGTCTACTGTGGTTACAGTATATACAAAGTACAGGATACATTGAAGCAACCCATCATGCTTACTTTGATAGTATCTCTTAACTTCACAACTTCTACTACCATGCATGCCAAGAGCAGCAAGCACAAGCGTAGAACATCCAAGGCCGTTACTGAGAGTGGCTTTGATGTGATCTTTCGTAGAAAACAGCAGGCAGATAATTTTCAAAACAAGAATTAACTTACTGGAGAAAACTAACTCTAGCCATATTGATAAATCACCACTTTCAATTTTCCCTTGCAAGTCACACATATAGTTACTTGGAAAGTACTGTCATTGCTTCATGGTGCTGAGCTGAAATCCTGGGATATCTTACTCGGTTAATGGTGCTATATAAATGCATGGATGTAAGGAATGTATAGGAGGGATAGCACCTCTCATTGAGGGCTCTTGGAAGGTAACAGAGAGCTTTGGTTGTCCTGGGAAACTCATCGCAATGGTTCAACAGTTCAATGACAGCATGCTGGTGTGAATCCTGGATGATGGTGAGTCTTCTGACCCATTCTCAGTCACTAATGGAGTTTAACAGGGGCACATGCTAGCCCCAACCTCCTTCAGCTTATCTTTCTCTGCCATGTTCTCCAACACCTTCCCTGATGGTGATGCTGGCATCAAAATTAGGCATCACATAGACTGCTAGGAAACTGCTCAATCTGAAATGGCATCAGACATGTCCAAGGTTTCCAAGGATATATGTCATGATTCCCTGTTTGCACTAGCTGTTGGTTCAGAGCTGGACATGTAATGCAACATGGATTCGTTCTCCAATGCATGCACTAACTTTGACCTTATGATAAGCATGAAGAAAACTGAAGTAATGCCTGCTCCAAGCAAACCCTATCTCAAACCCAACGTTTCAGTCCATAACCAGAACCTGTCAGCAGTGGATAAGTTCACTAATCTCAGCAGCACACTCTCCTGAGCTGTCTATATTGATGAAAAGAGACAGGCAAGAATTGCCAAAGCAAGTGTAGCCTTTGGCAGATTTTAAATATCAGGCCAGAAATGAAGAGGAGTAAGTAAGCCGACCAAACTGAAAATCTCGCGAGCAATAGTCCTGCCATTCTGCTCTATACATGTGGGACTTGGACTGTATACCAGTGTCAGGTCAAGATTTCAACAACTTTCATTTGGATTGCCTTCAGAAGCTCCTGAATATCAGACAGCAGGACAAAATGCCAAGACACTGAGTTCACCCGAGTTGCTGTGCCACGCATCCAGAGCATATTAAGACAATCACAACTCAGTTGGGCTGTGCATGTAGGCAGAATGCCTGATATTCGCTTGCCAAAGTGGATCATCTATGGAGAGCTTGAGTCTGAGGTGTGCTCTCATGGCGGACAAAGGAAGTGCTACAAGGACACTCTGGAAGCTTCACTTAGGTGTTTTGAGATCGACTTCAAGTCCTGGGAGAAACTCACCCAGGATTGCTGCACCTGGCACAACCAAATAAAAAATGGTGCGACCTGCTTGGAAAGCAAGCATGTATCAGAAATAGAGGGAAAATGCAAGGAGGGGAAGTCACGAGCCAGCAACTCACCCAAAACTCAGTTGTCTGTGATATCCTGTCCTATTTGCAGCAGAACCTTCCGGGTGCAGATTGGCCTTAGCAGTCACCTACCTACCCATTGGAACCCTGCCAAACATCCCAGATAGTGAACATGGGCTGGGATTTTCTGGCGGGGCCGGCCGCGGGGGATGCAGGGGGCTAGCCAAAAATCCATTGACTTTCAGGTGGGCAGGAAGATCCTGGCAGTGGGCAGGACTGGAAAAATCCCAGCCGTGGTCATCTTTGTCTCAAAGGATGAACAAGAGGAGAGATATAAATGCAAGTTTTTGTTGTTGAGACAAAACTGAAAATCAGTTTTCAAATTGTTCCTCTTCTCTCCTTCTCACCTAGCAGAGAATTTGAATGTTAAAGCACTTTTTAATGATAACAAATCAACAGTGGCAGATGCACGGCACCTACAGAAAAGTAACTGAATCTATGTAGTTAGGACCAGCTATACAATGTATTGATGATTCAAGCTAAGGAACATGAATATAAGCATGGCTCTTACTATAATAAATTTGAGAGTGTGGGCTGATGCACGCACTATATGCAAGTCCATGTAATTGTAATAAAGGCGATGGAATCTTCTTGGCTGCTAGTGTGCCCTTTCAGCCCAAGTCAGACCCTGACCTCATTTATTATCCCTGATGGATATTGAAACAGAAGAGCAGGTTATCAAATAATATAATCAGGCTACATGTCTTGATGAAGAATTGTCCACCATGAAAATTCATTCATTAATTTATAACCTGAGTAGAGTGATTCCATAACGCCATCTGCTATTACATCTCTGTCCCAGCCTGTAGATCTGATAGACAGTCATTAATGGAAACATTTTCCCTGTTACATGCACTCCACAGCTCGGTGAATCAAAATTTCACCCTTTATACTAATCATCCGTCACTTTAAGTACTTAATTTTCATGATGGCAGGAATTACTTTTCTATGTTTATAACTAGTACAGTAAGACAATACATCACTTCTCAATTCTGCTGGCTGATTATATTGGGATCATGGCTTGTGTTGTGGTACTGATATGGCAGTAACCTGATCTCAATTGCTTAAATATGCTAATGTGGAAAGATATATATGTATCGGTTAGATCCAGAGGCCATAAATGGTACATAGAACCTATGCAAAGAAATACAAGTTGGTGGCATAGTGGTATTGTCACTGGACTAGTATTCCAGAGACCTACAGTAATGCTCTGGGGACCTGAGTTTGAATCCCATGATAGATGGTGAAATTTGAAGTCAGTAAAAAAATCTGGAATTAAAAGTCTAATGATGACCATGAAACCAGTACTGATTGTTGTAAAAAACCCACGTGGTTCACTCCTTTAGGGAAGGAAATCTGCTGTCCTTATTGGCTTGGCCTACATGTGACTCCAGACCCACAGCAATGTGGGTTTGAAGAAGGGTCATACAGACTCAAAGTGTTAACTTTGTTTTTCTCTCTCCACAGACGCTGTCAGACCTGCTGAGTTTTTCCAGCATTTTCTATTTTTGTTTCCACAGCAATGTGGTTGACTTTTAAAAAAGAAAATGCCCTCTGAACAAGGGCAGTCAGAGATGGGCAATAAATGCTGGCCTAGCCAGTGATGCTCACATCCCATGAACGAATAAAACTAAACCGGCCAGATATATAATATACAATTTAGATAGATTATTGATCTGGATTTTATCTTATCTTATCAGAAGGTCATTCCAATGTGCTGCAGAATAGATTCTATCACCGAACCATAATTAAATTTAAAAACTGTTATTAGAGATAAACCTTCCTTTTGTCTTTGCACCAAATACAAAGGTACTGTGTATTAAAAAGGTATTAATGCTGTGACTGCAATAAAATTGGTCCCCTTGTCTTTTTTTTCCAAAGTAATTTGATTAGAACAAGATAAACTGATTAAAAACAACAATCTTCTTGTGCATCTCCAACTTCCTTTTTTGCATTCAGCTGTCTAGACCCCTAGTTCTGGAATTCCCTCCTTAAACCCCCACGCTTCTCCACCTCTCTACACCTTTAAGACACTCCTTAAAGACCACTTTTTTTACCAAGCCTGTGGCCACCAGTCCAAACATTGCCTTCTTTGGCTAAGTATTAATTTTTATTTAATAATGCTCATGTGAAGTGCCTTGGCATTTTATTACATTAAAGTTGTAATATAAAGGCTGCTCTATGGTGCCAGCTGGAGCACAGTGGTAGCACTCTACACTCTGAACCATAAGGTTTTGTGTTCAAGTTCCAGTCTGGATAATTGAGCACAATGCTCCCGCGCAGTACTGAGGGATTACTGCACTGTCCCAGATGCTGTCTTCCAAATGAGACGTTAAAACAAGACTCTGTCTTACAACAATGGTTGTAAAAGATCCCATGGTACTATTTTGAAGAAGAGCAGGGGATATATCCCTGTTGTCCTGGTCAAAATTTATCCTCAGTGAACATCATGGTAATAACTTTGTGTTATCATTATCACATTGTTATTTGTGGGAGCTAGCTATATGCAAATTGACTGCAAGTACGTTATTGGCAGCAAAGTGCTTTCGGAAGTTCTGAGGTTGAGAAAGACATTGTATAAATGTAAGGTTCCGTTGCATACCAGCTGTTGTTATAGTGATGCTGCTCCAAAGAATATTTAACAGGGTGTCTGCATTTCTGATTTCTCATATGGTGCATTTCCACTCTCAGCATGCACTGTTAGGGATATGCAAACTAGAGATGAGGCATTCCCTCAGTGTGATATAGGATCATTCAACTTTCATAAGTCCATAGGGCTTGCTCATAGACGGGATTGACACCTGGGAATAGGTCAGTCGCTTGTCTTCTCTATCAAGGCATTGAGAGACCTAAAAGAGATGGGATCAACATATATCTTAGAGGTTGTTTTTTTAAAGACAAAAAGTTGTCGCCAGCATGAATAGCTTTGCCCAGCATCACCGAAAATTCAATATTCAGAAAGGAAGTTCTATTCTTCTCCTATCAGTGAATACCTCTAACAAGGCCTCTTGGTAGTTTAGACATTTTATGCAAAACAGTTTACAGTAATAAGGCATAACTAAGGAGGTTGGATCACTATATAAATAAATGTAATGATCAAGATCAGAATCATCTCCCTATGACGTCGAATGGGATGCTTGAACTTTAAAACACTTAATATGGTCATCGCGTTATTCACTTAATTATCTTAAAGCTTCAGAAGGAATTTAGAAACTTGTTTGATCATAACATTTTTCAGTAAAACATCAAGGTTTACTATTATCAATCTCAAATGATTACGTATGTTTGAATCCACAAAATACTAGCATAATATATACGAAATCATGTATAATCTATGTAAAACTAAATTCAAAGAAAGCAATTCTTTGTAATACACTTGTACCAATATGATAAATTTGTTCACATTAGAATGCTGAATACATACTGCTCTGACTTACTATGAAGGGGTCCAAGGCACAGGGAATAAACAGGTTCCATACAAATAAAATTAAAACTGCATGTGACAAAACTTCATAGAAGAGGCAGCAGGGAATTAGAAACAGTAGCATAATCCTGGGGTAATGCTAATGTATATAAATTATTTAGACTGAGCTCTCATAGAAACTATTATGTCTTGTTGTTCCCAGTAGTTCTAAATAATCAGTTTTAGACTAAGGCTGGAACTGACATTGAATGTATTTCTCAGATATCGTGATGTGCTTACATCCTTTAAAAAGTACCTGGATGAGCACTTGGCACGTCATAACATTCAAGGCTATGGGCCAAGTGCTGGTTAATGGGAGTAGGTAGGTAGGTCAGGTGTTTCTCACTTGTCGGTGCAGACTCAAAGGACCTCTTCTGCACTGTGTGATTCTGTGATTCTGCTGTGGAACAATATATTGTTGCTCAATGCACTGACTGTAGTGGATTAATAAGTAATACGACATTCTGGATAAAAATGTATACATGTTGTTATGACCGGGTGAGGAAGAATGAGCTGGCTCTCCTTTTCATTCAACCCCCTCAGTTGATTACAACAAAAGTTTGTTTAAAATTCTTTACCTTTTCCCAATCTAGATGTATTTAATTTTTTATAAGGGCCAATTCAGGTTTCTTGAATCAAAGAAAAAGTAAGTTTATTAGTTACCAAATACCTGAAAAAAAATAATAAAATACGCTACATAGCCACACACACTCACACACACACACACACACACACATACACACAAACACACACAAACACACAGTCACAGAGAGATCAGAAATAAGAAAAGTAAGAGCCCAAAGAAATGTTAAAAGGAATATACAAATCAGTCCTTGGCTTGTCCATGAGGCATAGATGGTGGTATGTTGCGGCTGTTAGTTGGGTGATTTCAGTAGAAATCAGGAGCTGACTTTGGCAGTTTTGTAATCTGTTGGTGACAACTGTCAGCTTGTTCCCCAGAGGGAGAGATGACTTGCTTGTCTCAAGATAACTGAGGAGGCTATCCTTTTTCTTCCTGCTTGCTGCCTGTCGCTGCTAAAACACACTTGCCTCCAGCAAGATAGAGAGACAGAGCGATTGACTGTTTGTCTCTACAGAGGTGACTTCCAAAGACCGGTGTTGCTTATTGCTTCTGTCACTCACAAAAAACCGGTCCTCAGCCAGTTTTAACTGATTTTCCCTGTGTATTCCTGGGAGGAGGAATAGGTATGTCTTGCATCCATAGTCCATTTTGTTATCATATTAGGAACATTTTGACACATTCTGAGATATGAATCAATAGGAAATGGGTTTTTGGATGTCTGATTAATGTAGCTGGCTGAGGAAACAGCTTCCATTGTCTTCACAAACACAAGACGTTAAAGTCCAGCCTTTTGCATTTCTCATGCCTTCCTTTCAAGTGTCTCTGTTTGAAGTGGGCCTTGACACTTCTTCAGGTATGAAATTCCATGTTGTCACAGGACAGGCCTGTTAGAATAATTCACAATGGAATTTTCGAGGAAGTAGTCAGTTTCCAGTATCAGCCATCTTTTGATCAGTGTCTTTTCTTGTATTTCTTTTAAAAAACACATTCCTTCCCCAAAAAGGTTCAAGATGTTCATAGTTAGTTGGTGAAGTTGTATTCCATTTTCATGACAATGTGCATAACAATGCAATTCCCAACTCTTTGATTAGTATAACAATATATTATTATTTGTCTTGCTTGAAAAACATACAACATGTCTTTATATGTCTATATAACTATCCCAATCATTAGCTTATTTTTATATTACGTTTAAACTAAAGAAGATTAAGAATTGATTTTTATAATTAAACTGAACATCCTAAGAGTTTATTATTACTTGTTTTCTTTTCTCAGAAACATTAGTCACTGTACTGCTCAGGTTGTACTTACCTTCTGAGCTGAAGCAGCAGGCTGCAGTCGGCCTTTGGCCTGGCTGTACTTCCCTTCAAGAATATGAATTATGATTCTGCAACCAGTGATTCTTCCAACCCCTCTGTGCACATGTCTTCCACCAGCTTTTCAGCATCCTGCTCTGCCCGTTCTGCTTGACTTCTTGCATTTTCTCTGCTCTGCTTCAGTTTTAGATTTATGGTTGTAGCCTTATTCCTCACCATCTTCCTGATCTGAATTGCTGTACAAATTCCTCTGGGAACTGTCACTTCCAGAGGTTTCATGCAATTGTACGGTTCCTATGTCTATTGTGTCCTCAAACTCATCATCATTTTCCAGGGTATGGATGCTTTGGTTTTCTTTCTCATTTGCCCTGCTGCTCTGCCTCTAGGAACAGCTTTGCCATCTTCTTTTCTGTTCTGCACATCTTTTCCCGGTGATTAGACTTTCCATGAGTTCTACAGTTTGATTCATATGCAGGACATTGCCTGCTGTCTGTGAACTTATGTGGGTATCCAAAGTTCTTGCGCATCTTTCTCATTGTCTAGTGTGCATTCTTTTGTTGCTGTATCACTGTAGCAACCCTGCTGCCTTTCTCTTGACTTAACTGAAGGATAGATGTTTCTTTAGTCAACATCTTCATCTGTCTTTTGGTAGCTTCATATTCTCTGGCAGTGTCAACAGCCTGTGATATTGTAAACTTGTCCTGTCCAAATAAAATTTTTTGTATATCAGGATATGCAGAGCTCCACATGAGCTGATCCCACATGTCTGTCCTTGGCTTGCTGCATTGTTCCAGTGAAGCCCAACACAAACTGGAGGAACAGCACCTCATCTTCCGACTAGGCACTTTACAGCCTTCCGGACTGAATATTGAATTCAACAACTTTAGATCTTGAACTCCCTCCTCCATCCCCACCCCCTTTTCCATTTCCTACCCCTCCCTTTTGTTTCTGTTTTTTCCAATAATTTATATAGATTTTTCTTTCCCCACCTATTTCCATTATTTTTAAATCTATACCTTTTATGCCCTGTTAGTCTTATTCCACCCCACCCCCACTAGAGCTGTACCTTGTGTGTCCTGCTATCCATTCTTAATTAGCACATTTGTTTAGATAATATCACCACCTTCAACATCTCTTTGTTCTTTTGTCTGTGACATCTTTTGATTATCTGCTCCTATCAGCTTGCTTGTCCCTACAACAACCACCCCCCCAACTTCTCTCCCCCCACACACCCCCACCCCCCACCTTAAACCAGCTTATATTTCACCCCTCTCCTAATTTTACTCAGTTCTGTTGAAGGGTCATGAGGACTTGAAATGTCAACTTTTTTCTTCTCCGCCAATGCTGCCAGACCTGCTGAGTTTTTCCAGGTGACTCTGTTTTTGTTATTAGCCGTTGTTGATTATTGTAAAAACCCATCTGGTTCACTAATGCCCTTTAGGGAAGGAAATCTGACATCCTTACCTGGTCTGGTCTACATGTGACTCCAGACTCACAGTAATGTGGTTGACTCTGAAATGGCCTAGCAAGCCACTCAGTTGTATCAAACCACTATAAAGTCACAAAAGGAATGAAACCAGACAGATAACCTAGGCACCGGAAATGACAACTGCAATCTCAGCCCTTCTGACCCTTCAAATTCTTCCTTACGAACATTGTGGGGTTAGTGCCAAAATTGGCAGAGCTGTCTCACAGACTAATCAAGTAACAGCCTGACATAGTCATCCTCGTGGAATCATACCTTACAGATCATGTCACAGAAATAACCATCCCTGCCTATTTGCTGTCCTATCATCAGGACAGGCCCAGCAGAGGTGGCAGCACAATGGTATAGTTAGGAAGCAGTTGCCCTGGGAGTCTTTAACATCAACTCCCGACCCCATGAAGTCTCATGGCATCAGGCCAAACATGGGCAAGGAAACCTCCTACTGATTACCACGTATCACACCTCCTTCAGCCAATGAACTAGTGCTCCTCCAGATTGAACACCACTTGGAGGAAGCACTGAGGGTGGCAAGGGGATAGAATGCTGGGTGGGTATTTCAATGGCCATCACCAAGAATAGCACCACTACTGGCTGGGTCCTAAATGGCATAGCTGGTAGGCAGGTAGTGAGGCAACCAACAAGAGGGAAAGACATACTTGAGCTTATCCTCACCAACCACAGATGCATCTGTCCATGACAGTATCGGTAGGAGTGACCACCGCACAGTGATTATGGAGACACTAACACTGTGCTAAATCGGGTAGATTTCAAACAAGTCTAGCAACTCAAGGGTAGGCATCATGAGGCACTGTGGGCCATCAGCAAGAGCAGAATTGTACTCGAGCACAATCTGTAACCTTATGGCCCGGCATGTCCCCCAATCTACCATTACCATCAAGCCAGGGGATCTGCCCTGGTTCAATGAAGAGTACAGGAGCAGCATCAGGCATACCTAAAAATGAGGTGTCAACCTGGTAAAGCTATAACACAGGACTACTTGCATGCCAAACAGCATAAGCAGCAAATGATAGATCTGATCCTTTGGTTGTGGGATCGCTTATCTCTATCTAAGCTCTCCAGTCCTGCCACACCCAGTCGTGAATAGTGGTGGACAATTAAACAACTCACTAGAAGGAGGAGACCCCACAAATATCCCCATCCTCAATGATAGAGGAGCCCAGCACAGCAGTGCAAAAGATAAGGCTGCTGCATTTGCTACAATCTTCAGCCAGAAATGTCGAGTGGATTGTCCATCTCGGCCTTCTCCAGTGGTTCCCAGCATCACAGATGCCTGTCTTCAGCCAATTTGATTCACTCCACATGATATCAAGAAATGGCTGAAGGCACTGGATACAGCAAAGGCTATTGCCCTGACAACATTCCAGCAATAGTACTGAAGACTTGTGCTCCAGAACTTGCGCGCCCCTCGGCAAATTGTTTCAGTGCATCTACAACACTGGCATCTACCCGGCAATGTGGAAAATTGTCCAGGTATGTCCTGTACATAAACAGCAGGACAATTCCAACCTGGCCAATTACTGCCCCATCAGTCTACTCGCGATCATCAGTAAAAGTGATAGAAGGGGTCATCAACAGTGCTATCAAGCCGCATTTGCTTAGAAATAACCTGCTCACTAATGCCCAGATTGGGTTCTGACAGGGCCACTCAGCTCCTGACCTCATCACTGAATTTCTCAGGGCAGTGTCCTCGGCTCAATCGTCTTCAGCTGCTTCATCAATGACCTTCCTTCCATCATAAGGTCAGAAGTGGGGATGTTTGCTGATGATTGCACAATGTTCAGCACCATTCACGACTCGTCAGATACTGAAGCAGTCCATGTCCAAATGCAGCAAGACCCGGACAATATCCAGGCTTGGGCTGACAAATGGCAAGCACCATTCACGCCACACAAGTGTCAGGCAATGACCATCTCCAACAAGAGAGAACCCAATCATCACCCCCTGATTTTCAATGGTATTACCATCACTGAATCCCCCACTATCAACATCCTGGGGGTTACCATTGACCAGAAATGGAACTGGACTAGCCATATAAATACTGTGGATGCAAGAACAGGTCAAAGGCTAGGAATTCTGCGACAAGTAACTCACCTCCTGACTCCCCAAAGCCTGTGCACCATCTGGAAGGTACAAGTCAGCCGTGTGATGGAATAGTCCCCACTTGCCTGGATGAGTGCAGCTCCCACTACACTCAAGAAGCTTGACACCATCCAGGACAAAGCAGTCCGCTTGATTGACACCAAATCCATAAACATTCACTCCCTCCACCACCGACGCACAGTAGCAGCAGTGTGTACTATCTACAAGATGCACTGCAGGACTTCACCAAAGCTTCTTCGACAGCATCTTCTGAACTCATGACCACTATCATCTAGTTGGACAAGGGCAGCAGATAGATGGGAATACCACCACCTGGAAGTTTCCTTTCAAGTCACTCACCATCCTGACTTGGAAATATATCGCTGTTCCTTCACTGCTGCTGGGTCAAAATCCTGGAACTCCCTTCCCAACAGCACTGTGGGTGTACCTACACTACATGGACTGCAGCGGTTCAAGAAGGCAGCTCACCACCACCTCCTCAAGGGCAACTAGGAATGAATAATAAATGCTGGCCTAGCCAGCAAAGCCCATGTCTCATGACTAAATAAAAAAACACACTACTCTTTATTTCTGTTGGTAAGGAAGTGCAGGATTTAATGATATTCCCTTGAATTCATAGTAGTGAAGTTTGGACAAGAGCTTTCCATGAGAAACTTTTTCAAAGGATTTTGAGGAATCTAGAGTTGCCATGTGAGCAGTCTCAACTCTTCTGAGACTGGAAGCGAGTTTATTGACTGTCTGTAAAAGCTGTGTTTTGGGAAGTCTTTTTTGGCAAAAAAATGATTCTGATATCTACGAGGATAAATGAGTTTTAAAGTGCTTCATGACATGAGAACGAACAATTTGTTCAAGGAATTTGCAAATCTCGTTGGTGAGAAATAGCAGTCTGTAGCTTTCTGGCTGACTTTTATTCTCTGTCTCGAACATGCCGCAGATATTAGCTTGGCTCCACTGGTCTGTTAAGTAGCCAGGGTTGATTGACACTTGTAAGAAATTGGTCAATATTGGAGCCAGTTCATCAGCTGCTAACTTTAAAATCTAGGGAAGCTGACTTGAAAATTACTGTTGGCCTCTGACAATAAGTTTTAATAGACTAATAACAAGGTAAATTGGCTACCCACAGCTTGTACGTGGCTAGTCCGGTCACACCCCTCCACATCCTGTCTCCAGGAAAACTGCTTGGGTTGAAGCCGGGGAACTGGCATCCCTACCTGCTTCCACTGGAGCATAAAACTTCAGCCTTTGGGGCAGAATTTTGCCCTCGTTCAGCGGGCGCAACGAATGGACCTGGGAGTGGTCGTGAAGCCAATCGTGATCAGGCCCCAACCGCAGTTTCACACTGGCTGGCCAATTAACAGCCAGCCAGCATGAAATGCGGGCTGCAGCGCTTAGCGCTGGTGGGGTGGGGGTGGGAGGAGCGTGAGCACTGAAGTTCATGCATCTGTGTAGGTGCACGCATTAAAAGCTCCCTGAGGCATAAAAATAAAAAAAATTAAAATAACGAAAACATGTCCCCTCATGTGACTCTGTCACATGAGCAGGGACATGTTAAACAGGATTGTTAAAAGTTTTTATTTTTATAATATCTGGGCAAAACCTCATCCTGCCTGTGGATGACATTTCGTCAAAAATGCAAAGGCCGCTTGGCCTTTTTGCCCAACCACCAACCGAATGGTTGGAAGGGCAGTGAAAACCTTGAATCAATTAATAGGCTGCTTAGTTGTTGGCGGGCAGATTGCCGACTCCCACGCACACCCGCTGACTGAAATATCGTATGAGTGTGCGGTGACGTTCGGGCGCTCGCCCGACATCATCGTGTATCATTTTACGCTCATTTGGGTTGGGTGCGTACCTGCCCGACGAGAGAAAAATTCTACCCTTGATCTCAGAAAACAGTATGGAAAGCAAAGACCAGAGGGTGTGGATTTGCCTTGGTGATGGCACCAGAATAGGCCATTTTTCACTCCATCCAATCTTCTTTCTTATTTATTTCATTGTCGAATGCAGAACATCTCCCAATTCCCTCTTGCCCATTTTGCACTACTGCCCAAGACAAAATTTTAACTACACTATATTTTATACTATTTTGTTCATTAAGATCCTTTAGTTTAATAGTTTAATATCATTTGACTGCATTGGCCTGTAACTTTGAGGCAATGTTCAGGCCTCTGTTGTTAAAACCAGGAACTCTGGTTTATAGCTAGTCCTGTTCTGCCACAGAGCTATTTACTTTGATACTTTAAAGATTAAACTAAGTTATAGGAAACAGCATTTGTGATTGAATCAAGCATGTACCACTTGTGTCCATGCAGCACTGCCACAGTTAATGTGAATATCTGGCAATGAACAACAATCACAAAGAAAAATAGACAACATAGACTGGATGCAATAGAAAAGAACAGGGAAAATGAAATCCATTGCTCAGAAAACGAAAACAAATGATATTCTGTATAATTAATTATTTATGGCATTTTTAAAATGAATATCTTGTCAAAAATGTATAATGGTGATTAGTGACATTCTTAATAACAAATATCATGTTTTCTGTGACTTGAAGATTTTTTAAGTTTTCACAAGTAAAAAAGCAGATGCAAAAATTAGAAACAGCTGCTACTAAAGATTCCACTTTGTTGCGATTTCTCCAAAGTGATACCTACTGGCAGTAGTTACATCTGGTGTTAGTGTGCTTGGAGCTGACAATAACATCTGCTATCGCAAGGCGCTAAAAGCAGAGAAGGCAGGCACAATAGTGAACTTAATGGAGGCAAGGGTTATCTCACCCACCAGCTGGAGAGCCGGCAAGAGACCCACATTGCTTCTTTTAGGGAAGGCCCACCAAATTAACTACCACTCAGCCACTTAACTGGACATCAGGGGGCCTTTCCTGGGACCAAGGAACCTGGGGGTGGAAGTCCCATCTAATCAGAGGCCAGCAGCTCTGTTGAATAGCTACACCACCTGTTATCAGTAAGACATCGCATAAGGCCCAAGATCATTGTTGGATCCCAGGCTTCCTGCTACAAAACTCACCACGAGGGAAGGCATTAAAATCTCAAAATTGTGATTTGTCTAGCCGTAAAACTTCAACAATCATCAAAGAGAAAGGATAACAATTGAAGAGATGACCATGGTTATCTGACATGCCAATCAATAATCACAGCTATTTATTAATGTATTGTACACATATGTATACAATACATTTTGAAAATATCTGTAATATGTCTGTAAGTGTCTTAAAGAAAGGAAATTTTGACAGTTGAAGTTAATGTTGCTCATGTTGTATGATGTGACTGCATGCCATTGTAATGTAAAGGTGCTCGGCAGAGCAAGGGTTAATATGAGACTGGAGAATAGCACCACCCACGCTATGATGTATAAAGTCATATGGTAATAGACTGAGAGAACAGTCTGGAAAGAACACTCTGAAGCTAGCCTGCATGGCAGAAACAACACCATGCACAAAAGTAACCTGGGATCTGTAAATAGTTAAAAAGTACCAATAAAAGGGTTCATGTTTAAATTTACAAGTCTCAAGATCTCATTGTTGAGACACCACTACACATCATATTACAACATGGTTGGCAGTGGTAGAATATCAGCACTATCAGCATAGTACGACATGATGGTTGCTTCTATAAGATATCACAACAGAGATACCACCATAGTCTGACAAGGTGATCTGCGGTGATAAGAAAGTTGGCAGCTTAATGCACGAACTCAGAATAGCACCCAAAGGTATGAAAAACCAAAAGTAACTGAAGCCAAACTGGAGAGACATGTATTTGAAAAGAAAACTTGAAGGAAAAGTTGAAGAAGATTCGCTTACAGACTTAGGAGTTGGAGGAATCCACCAGAGTGAGCGGAAGTCCATTGTAAGACCTGGAGTGACACAAAGTAGAAGAGAAAAAAAACCTGGTCATATCATTAAGACAGGTGAGCAAAAATATGAAACTTGCAAGAACCTGAGTGACACAATTCACAAGATGGTAAGCAAAAATTCAAAAAAGTAGCTATACTTATATTTTAGAATAGGTAGTGGTCCAAAGGGCTTGGTATCTAGAGGGCAACTGAAAGAGAGCTGCAAATAAGAAAACTAAGCTTTAAAGATCAACTGGCAGAGTCAAAAGTTTAAGTAGGGCCTGCAGAGTTTTAAGAAAAGAGACCTGCAGATTTTAAGAAAAAAGTGCTGTTGCTTTAAGTTTGGAAAGAGGCGGACCCTGATTGGGCTGTGACCCTGCTGAAACTCCCAAAGTGCAGGCCATTCGTAAAACACCTGCAGAGAGAAAAAAAAGAAAGGATTACTCAGAAAAGGAGTTCTGCTGTTTTGAACTGCTGCGACCTTTAAAATATTACAAAGTAAAAAACAGGCACTGATCACAGCACGGACTTGCTGTGACTCCCAGAGGGAGGAACGTTGAAACAAAAACAGCACTGAGAGTAAAAAAAATGAATACCTGCTGAGTAGTTTTTTGAACAAGACAAAAGTTTTACAAGCTAAGAATGCTTACCAAACAACAAAGCAGCCATGACCATCAGAGAGCCCACCAAAAGAACAAAAGTATGGGAAACTCACACCAAAGAAAGCCGACGACAGTTGCCAACAATCTAAGTGTAAAAAGAACGGTTACTGCACTCACTGTCTTAAAGTGGCAACACAATTGAAAGATGAAAGTACATGAAAAGGAAACAGCCATGGACAGAAAATTGGAAGTGACCCCAGAGAGGGGGCAAATCCGCCGAGGTCAGCAAGGGACCCCAGAGAGAGGGCAACTCCATGAAACCCAGAGTGAGTTGGCAAAAGATCAACAGGAAAATAAACAGTTGAAGGAACAGTTGATTGTCCTGCAAAAGGACCGTGTAACCATTCAGCAACATGAAGAAATGAGGACTGTCTTAAACAGCAGAATGGAAACACGGCAGAAGAAACTCGAGGAGTCTCTGCTGAATTATAGGAAAACTCAAGATAAAGCAAGTGAGCTTCACGGAGAAAAGGCAAACCTATTGAAAGACCTTCGCATGTTATAAGAATCCCTATGTCTATTCCTCTGGAAAATTACAAAGAGAAGCAAAATTAATTTAACGTCAATCTGAACAAACTGAAGACCCAGGTGGCAGTGAAGAGTCAGCAAAGATCAATATTCCAAGAGGAAGCCGAAAACTACAAGAAACAGACTGAAGAGCTGAAGAAGCAGTTGAATGGAAAAGAGGAGGCATCAAAAGGAAAAGCCGAAGAACTTCCCAAACTGTGTGCAGTTAATGAAGCCATGAGTTGCACAAGTCCAGAACTGAAACAAGGACAAAGTCCTGCTGCAGTCAGAGAAAGAAAAGGCAGAAATAAGATCAGAAAATGTAAATCTGACACTGAAGCTCAAGGAATTAGAAGAACAAAAAGCATTGGATGTCTCAGATGTGCTGAGAACACTTGAGCTGAATGAAAAGATTCATCAGCTTGCAAGATGATTTGAAAATAAAACAGCAAACAAATGTTTGGCTGCAATTGTGAAACAAGTGGACATGGAGGTTCCAATTGCGAAATGTATACGGCCAACAAGTACATGGGGG
Organism: Carcharodon carcharias; assembly: GCF_017639515.1. Classification (NCBI taxonomy): domain Eukaryota; kingdom Metazoa; phylum Chordata; class Chondrichthyes; order Lamniformes; family Lamnidae; genus Carcharodon; species Carcharodon carcharias. The sequence continues at coordinate 107,022,470 of NC_054475.1, forward strand.
ACATCATGGAAAAAGAAAATTCGAGTCCGCTCTAGGAATGAATGGAGTGCACATTCTTCTTGGAAGGAAGGGGACAAACCCACAGTGTCTGAAAAAAGCAGACGGGTTGTTAATAAAAAGAAACACAACTTGAAGGAGCGCAAAAAGTGAATCAAATGGAGATAACCAAATATCAGAAACTCAGAGTACTACTTCCATTTCTCCAAATGTGACAGACCAAAAAATGTGGAAGAACTGTCAAGCCTCAACACTGTCTGAATTTATAAAGTCAGAGACTTGAGATGGGGGAGAAAGGATAGCTAGTAAACATTGTATTACTGATAGTTATACTCCATTGGAAGGGAACATTTTCTTTGGAGAAGAAAGGAGAATGTTTTCTTATGCACTTGCATGCCATTGTAATGTAAGGGTTAATGTGGAATTGGTGAAAAATACCACCCACGGCATGATGCATAGAGTCATATGGTAATAGACTGAGGGAACAGTCTAGAAAGAACGCTCTGGAACCAGCCTGCATGGAGGTAACAGCAACAACAATGACAGTAACCTGGGATCTGTAAATAGTTCAAGGTTAACAATAAAGGGTTCGTGTTTAAATACAGAAATCTCAAGACCTCATCATTGAGACATCTAAAGAATCCATAGTACAACAGCTGGCACATTAGTTATTAGTGATGTTACATTATCAGCTTTTGTCAGAAAATGTAATGATTATTCTTTTTGTGTTCTCTGATCTTTCCAGTTTCTATCAAGCAGATTAGTATTATGACAATGTATTGCAGATATAAAGAGGAGACAAATGCATTTTAACTTGTAGCCTGCCAACTAAGCTGAGGAAATTGCAATCTTCATGAACCAGGCATTTTGTTAAATAAATTCCAGTTTCCATGTCAGGAAATGGAAGCCAACATTAGTACAGCCAGTCTTAATTAATCATTAACCCTAAACTGTTGTCCAGAACTGAGCATTAACACTCAACTGGAAATGTAAGCACTTTAAATAGTCTTAAGCCAAAACAAAAAAAATTAAAGCATGTTCTTCATTGCACACTGTCTTCATTCTCCTTCCCATTGCTTACATGTCCCCAGCTTCAGTTTTGTCCTCTTCTGCACTTCTAAACTTTTCTTAAGCAGCTCATCTCAACATTTACGGAGTTAAACATGCACCCTATTATTGTAAACTTTTAACAACTCACTGAGGCAACTGTGCATGCATAACTGGAGCCTACCTACTCCTTCGGAGCAATAAAAGTGCATTCATTTTTCTCTAAAATAAATCCTCATTTTGAGAGCAGTATTTGCAAAAGGAACTCCAAGTTCTTATCTTATAATGGAGAAAAGTAATTATTTCTTACATCCTGATGATGGACACAATATTGACCCAACTCTGTATGAAATTCGTTAAAACAATTGAAATGGAAGCAACAATTAGATAAAAACTGGGTTCTTAGATAATGTTACTGACTATCATTCTTTTTCACCATTCCTTATAGATCAAAAGATTTATTCATTGAATAGCTGAGTCATGAAGACAAAGTTTGGTATGTGGTTTCAACTGGCTGATCTCACCCAAAAGGAGAAGGGAGGCTACAATCATGCTCTCCTGAATTAGGGATTGAAGGAAAAAATAAACATAAATTAAACAGGGCTTGCAATTCTGATTGACCTCTAGTGAACTCCATTTGGGAATGCAAGAGTACAAATATCAGGAGGCAACAAAGTCAGAGTTAGCTGGCATGATCCCCCTGCAGTAAATTAGCTAAATAACCACTTAGTATTGAGGCTCGCAGATGACCCATGGCCAATTGGTAGAGGTACATGAGGATGCTCAGCATCCTTCAAGCCTTACCCTAAGAGTTAAGGACTTTAGAAGAAAAACTGACAAATTTGGCAAGAAAAGAAAAATCAAGGTCTTATTTCTATCTGCTTAATTGGGTGATTCTTCCAGTATTTTTCCTTTTGAATTATATTGATAACTAAAACAATTCTACGTATTCAAATTCTACAGATGATCTATTAGGTATTGGATGGTTGATAGTGCCTTTCACAGTAGTAATTCAATCAAACAGCCTGGATGACATTATAAATCTTAAGAGCTGAGGCTGAGTGTTTTAAGAATGGTTCTCAATCAACAAGAACAAAATACTCCCTTATAAAATTGCTCTTCGTGCTTATGCAGTCTATTTTAAATAACATTTTTCTCTTCATATTTAGGCAAAAATAGAAAAATAAATGTGGTTTAAGAAGTGAAGGTTATATATGTGATACTAATAGTTTGAACTTCTACATCTTTATGAGGGTGTTAGCGATCTTTTTGGTAGATTATGCATTAGATATTTAAGGGGAGAAATTTATTCGTGAAGAACTGCTTTACACAGACTTATGTCAATTCCCTGGGGCAGGTAATGTTACAGGTCGCTACTTGCACACCCTGTGCAGTAGTTACCATTGATATCACTAGTAAAGGCTGTGTTGGCTGTGCAGGTAGCCTCCCCCCTTAGGGAATTCTAGCTGTGTGCTAGAAGCAGTGTGACATGCACAAATTTCTCATCCATAAACTGCAGTAAATATTAATCTATGTTGATACGTAAATTAACTTTACTGCTTTAAAAGTTGAGCATTAAATTATTCTACTTGTCAAAAATTAGGTTTCAAATAAAATCATGAATCCATTTCAAAGCCATTTAAAGTATTGTAACAGACATAGCTGAACATTTTGTTTATTAACAGTGCCAACCTCCATTCTTTATTTCATGTTTCTTGCTGATCATAGAGCCAGTATCTTGCAATGTACAGGCAATGGTTAGCAGCATTAATAAACAAATGATACAGCTGGGGACTTTCATCTCTGCTTTAAGATGCAAAGGTGTCCAAAACCCATCATGGGATTTTTAATGATGACTATGTATTATTGATAAACTACAGAAGCAGAGATGTAGCTGCAGCTTTAGCCACTAAAGCACTGAGAAGTATGATACTCATAATAAGTAGTTGATTTTGTTATGGACAGGGATGAGAGAGGACCAATCCCTTCCCTTATTGTCCATAATCACTCTTTTTTTGAAAAGGATGATGTATATGTTTCTTAACCCCTGAGTGTAGGGTCAATTCTAATAACCAACAACAAGTTTTCATGGGTTTGAGTAAAGTGGATTATTTATCCACTTGTGAGTTTACACCTCCAATTGGTTGGTATCCACCAAAACTCAAAATCAATAGCACCACCCCCCTCTCCCCCACCCAGACTCGGTGTCTGCAAACTTGACACTTAACGAAGAGATGTGCAGAGAAACCAGTTTATCACAAGCAGGTGTGAACAGCCATCATCCATCCCTATTGTGTAGCAATGGCTTCTAACTTTGAATCCTTTGTATGGACAATAAAAGTATTGATTATGTGACCACATGATTGAAACTGACTTCAGATAACAAATCCAGAGACAGGTAAGGCTGGAAACTAACAGGACAAGATGGACCAGTCCTCCAGAATGAAGAACAGAACCCTGTCAGAACAACCAGTCAAACCAGGCAGTGAGAAAGATAGGCTAATTTGTCTTCACCTGGAAATATTTGTCTCTACAGAAATTCAGCCAAGAATTTGTATGGAAACTCAGAGGCTTCCAACTTCCATTCATCCAAAGAACCACAAGAGTGAACCCATCCAGGGCTGCAACACATGCATCTTAAAGGACTAGATTTAAACACATTATTTGCATCTTGTATTTCCATTAATAGCCTAGGTGAGTGCTTTGTAGCTAGAATTCATCTTTAATTGTGTGTGCATGTCTATGTGTGTGAGGGAGTGTTTTTTGTTGCGTTTACATTTTGAAGTGTTGCGTGAAAAACATTACTTTTCTTCTGCTTTAAACTTACCAGTAAGTATGTCATGTGTCTTTTATTAAAAGGTCACTAAGAGGGCTTTAAAACACTCCCCCTAAGATACACACTTTGGGCATAATCTTCTGCCCCCACAGGAGGTGAGGAAGGAGGTGGAAGGGCCTGAAAATTAGGCACTTTGACATCAGGACTGATACCCGACATCTTACCACCTCCATCGTTAGCAAGTTCTGGGTGGGAAGGCCCATGGTTGAGACCCTTAAGTGGCCAATTACCAACTACTTAAGGGCCTCTTCCTGCCTCAACTGCAATTTTCACATCTGCAGACCGGCCTGCCGACGTGCAGTCTGTACGACTGGTTAAACTGTGCAGGCTGCACGTTGGCTGGAGATGGGGTGGTGGGATCTCTCAATCTGCGCTAATCTGTGCATGATTGAGCACATGGACATGGCACAGGGGGCTGGCTGTTGGCACCCACCCCCTGCTTTTGTTGCTGACCCCTATGGCCCCCCACTGCCCATGACCACAGTCCATGAAACCCCCCAAACCCAACCCCCACCCATAACACACACAGCAAATACCTTTTTCCTGGGTCGCTCTGCAATCCTGGGAATCTGGGGGCGTTCTCCTGGCAGAAGCCATGGCCTCCTCTGTGGTGCTGTTGAGTGCAAGAGCTGCCAGCCTCTGACTGGCCGGCAGTCGGGAACGTCATTTCTCAGGGCCCTCAGTTGGGAGGAAGGCCCGCAGCTGTCGTCTTAAGTGTTTGATGGGCAGAAGATACAGTGGACCTACCTCTTACAAGTCAGAGTGGGAGTCTCACCATTTTTTCAGGTGGCGCTCAATCTCAAGAATTAAGGTGTGTGCACTGTGACCCAAATAAAATCCAATAAATAATCCATCACAAACAGCTTCAATTTTGGCACAGCATCCTGTTGTCACTTTGCCCCTCCCTCAGCAATCTTCCTTTAATCCTTTAGGGATGCAATGGTAATCAATATCGATGATACCTGCTGAAAACGAAAGATTACTCCCCTTGTTGCAGGCAACCGAGAGATGAGGAGCAAGGAGAAGAGCTATCCCACCATCTCTTTCCTGCCTGTAACAAGTGCACAGGAATGAAACCTGCATTAGATTGTTAGAAGTTTTTTTTTACCTCTACAAAGCTTTAGAGATTTACTCATGGTGTATGCTGGGTGATTGGCTTTGGAGGTGACATGAAGGGTATGACCAGGTATGGGAGAACTGTGTGGGGATTTGAGTTGGTATGAAGGGTATGAGGGGCCATGGAGTTGGGTGGGGCAAAGGAGTTGGAATGCAGGTTATAAGGGGCCATGTGGGGGTGAATGGGTGCATTAGTTGGCATGGGAAGTATGAGGGGGCCATGGGGGGTGGGTAGGGGTATGAGGGGATGTGAGAGGTGAGGGCTAGAGTTTTGAACAATGTTTAAAACTACTGGAATGAAGTCTTAAAGAACCGAGCTGAGCCTTCTAACCATTCTGCCATGGCACTAGTCTGCCCCCTGTGGCCCCACTATGCTCTGCTTCTTGGGTTGATAGGCCCAATTCCATACCAGACCCTCACCCTGTGCTCCCCCCCGACCTCCCCACCTGGAGCAAAAACACTTACCAAGATTGTCCCGAAGAATCAGGATGTTTCCTGACTTGAGCTAACCGAAATCTTTAGGAATCAAACCATTTTCTGGTCAACAAGGCCCCTATGATAGCTGAATTAATTTAGTGAGCAATCAGGGGAGTGGAGAGATTATCCTGTATTTGAGGCACTGCCTTAATATTAAAGGGGAAAAAATATATAGAATTAAGGAAGAAGCCTTATTTTTTGAAAAAGAAACCCACTTTCACTACAGGCCACTCTTTGAGCAGTGGAATGACAAAGCCAATTTTTCTCAAATAGGATTAAGTTGCATGCATCATATTTTTATTTTGATAAGCGACAGCATCACAAACAAGTGTCACAAGCAGCCATTGCAATCCCCTAGAAGCAGAAAATGCTCTTATCTGTTTAATATTTAGGAAATGTAGTGAGATCCAGCGTCAACAGAGAATGCTCATCACCTTACTGGATATAGCACATGTTGTCAAAGAATAAAAGTTCTGTCAGACTACAGTAATGGCCATAAACTACAAGATGTAGTTTACAATCTTCAATCTACAAACAACAAAATGGTTACAGCAATTACAAATTATTCCTTGTAACATGTCAAAAACAAAGACCATCTTTTGTGCTAATCTTCAACATAACTTTAATCCTTACTGTGATTGCTTATATCTCCTTACAGGCATCGAGCCCCTGCCTTGCTCTTGGACCCACACATTTGGTTCATTTAAGTCTCTGGGCAATGGAAACTCTCGAGATGTTGAGGGAACCTGGCAATGAAGGGGTCATTATCCAGGAAGCTCTAAGGAACATTGCTGGGGCACAATGAGACTGCATTTCACAGAGATGGTATATTAAACTGTGTTGCACTGCACTAGAATAACCTACATATTAATGTCAATGAAATGACCGACACGTAGACTTTCATATAAATTCTCTGTAAATCAATAAATAAACTTACAGCGCATAATTTTATCTGTGTGCACTGTGACCGAATAAAATCCAATAAATAATCCATCACAGGCAAACAGCTTCATTTTTGGCACAGCATCCTGTTGTCACTTTGCCCCTCCCTCAGCAATCTTCCTTTAATTCTTTAGGGATGCAATGATAATCGAAATTGAAGTGTTTATACCACCTCTTTCCAAAATGAAAGTGAAGCACGATCTCAACAAGGTGAAATAGAAATAAATCAAATTAACCTCAGAATACCAAATAGCAGATAGTGTGAATAATGAGTAAAGATCCAAAAATGTGACCAATTTTCATATTTTCTATATTGATTGTTTTAATGGAGAACCAAAACAGTATGTTTCAATAGCTCACGTATTACTGCAGTCTTCTTCATATTCCAACCATGTCTTGTAACATTGGTGATCTGGATTATTGTTGCTGAGATGTGGCAATACTTCTCCTTTATCCAGTGAAATAAAAGACTTGCATTTGTATAGTGCCTTTCATCACCTCAGGATGTCCCCAAATGTTTTACAGCCAATGAAGTATTTTAGTTGCTGTTGTCGGAAATGCAGCAGCTAATTTGCATTTAACAGCACAGCGATCTGATAATGACCTATGTTTGTGATGTTAGTTGAGGGATAAGTACTGTTCAGGATATCATGGATAGCTCCCTTGCTCTTCTTCAAAATTGTGCAGTGGAATCTTATATGTCTAGCTGAGAGAAGGAAACAGGGCCACGGTTTAACATTTCACTTGAAATATGGCACCTATAACAGAGCAGCACTCCCTAAATACTGCACTGGAGTTTGAACATTGATTTTTGTGCTCAACTCTTGGAGTGAGACTTGAACTCACAATTTTTAACTTGGAGGCAAGAGTGTTAGCAACTGAGACATGGCTGACACGCTGTTCACAAACACTCTTTATCCTCAATGCTTTAGGCCCTTTTGCATTTCAATAAGTTGATGCACTCAATAGCTGAGCCAGTTTGTGCTGAACTGCATCGGTAAGGTTACTTGTCCTGAAGTTGGAAGGGAAGCAGGCGCTGCTTCTGTTCGGATGTACAGTGGCCATCTGCAGGTAATCTTACTGTGGCCGGTCAATTAAATCAGGAAAGGCACAGGCTGGGGTCGTCCATTTGAACTGCAGAAGCAGGGAGTGAGCAGGTGAAGGTGGCATCACGGTGCTGGCACATATTTAAAGGCTGCCAGCACTGCATTCACTGATGACTGTTTTCAAAGAGCCTCTGCCTGCTATGAAGGAGCCTCTGTCTGCCTGACTGCAGCCAAGCAGCTGACTGAAGCCTCCTGCCACAATGGCAGATGGAAGAATTTGTGTGGCCCCATGGTTCAGCGATGCCTTCCTGTAGGTTCTTCTCCAGGCTGCAAGGGCAAGGTGGGAGGTCCTCTTCCCCAGGGACAAGAAGAAGAGACTGGCCTACCTGACCAAAAAAGCCTGGGTGGAGTTTGCAGTGGAGGTCAGCCACCGTTGGGTCACTCAAAGTGCCTGGATCAAGTGCCGCCAGCATTTGGCCTGCCAGGGTGAGGACTCCATATGCTTTTCTCTTTGGGGTTTGCACATAGCAACACAAGATGGTGCTTTGGCGGAAAGGGAGTGACCACCCGATTAGTGTCAATGGAGTCAGGCAGTAGCATATGCTGCCACAGGCATGGCTGAAACGGTGAGAGGCACCTGTCACTTCTGATCTCCAGTCAATCCTTTGAAAGTGGCCATCTGTGGGAGCTTTTGTGCGGCCCTGTCATGGAGATCGGAGTTGCCACCAGCCTAGACCTTGTGCTTGTCTTGTGGGGAAAATAATGGTATTTTTTTTTGGGCTTGCAGGAGGAACAACAAACAACAGCAAAGAGAGGGGCAAAACTGGCAGAGGGTGCCATACTTACATATCCTGACCCCCATAGAGGAGGCAGCCTTGGAAATGGCAGGGCACCAGGGTGGCCACACTACTGCTGATGGTGAAGCATGAATGCCTATCCATGAGGGTGAGTGAACGAGCGGAGGGGCACAAGGGTGCACCTGGCACACACAAGACATAGTGCTAGTTCATTACTGGACACTTGAAGTTCCACAGCAGCGGTACTGGGATGATGCAAAACCCTTAACCCAGCAAAATATCCATTCACTCAGGTAGGTCAGGATCATGCTGAAGCTTGGAGAGCTCAGTAGACTGGGGGCCTGCTGGCCACCTCCTGCCAGTGTGTAAGCATTTGCAATTAGATTCAAGTTTACAAGCTGGGGAGCACATCACACATTTACACGGTCAGCTAACAGAAGCTGTAATATCCGAGAGTTCCGACAGTCAGAGGACTGTTGGAGGCCGGGTCAATGTTGAGCCCCGGGCTGATAATGTGCCTCTGGAATTGTCAACAACATAGCTAGAGGTACAGCGAGAGGTAAGGGAACATCTGACAGGGCTACCAGAGGCTATGTGCACCCATGCACAGATGATGGAGGAGCCCATCCAGGCCTTGAATGCAGCCATGTCTCAACCATGTGTCTGCAGAAGTTCCTCCGTGGAAAGATTGGTGACCCTCTTGGAGAGCTAGGACCAGCAGACCAGTCAGTGACCAGTACCATCAGCTTGTCCAAGAGCTGTCTGCAGCAGCATAAGGCAGCTGGAGTTTTTACCATCTGCTTGTCCTTCTCTGGTCAGAAGAGAGCTGGAATTGTACTTTACAGAGAGAAGGAACAGATGCCTTCCATGCTGGTTGGGGAGGGATGGTAGTTAGAGATGGAGGGGTTCCTCTCAGGGCGCTCCTGCTGTGGACAGCAGCTACTCAGTCATTCTACCAGTGATCCCAGCACCTCAAGTAGTCACAACAACAGGGGTGGGTCATATACCTGTGCAGGAGCCTCTGTACATGTCAGGGCATTTGAGGCCTCAGGCAGCAAGATCATCCTGGCCACAGGGCAGCATGTTCAGTAGCCTGTCTCCACTTCAGTTGCAAGCACAGGGCAGCACATTGTTGGAGCATGTACAAGAGATTTAAGAAGATCTGCACTTAGGGTTCACAGGTGCATAGAGTATGTTAAATCTTTCATTTGTTGTACTGCTCAAAAAAGGATTCACATAATGTTGCTACATCTCCTTCCAATTCTTTCTGTACTTTGAGATCTCATCTATAGCATGGTTCCCTCAATGAGTTGGAAGCAATAGACTAATTTGTGTTTGGACAGCTCCTTGGCCTTGCCAATGTGCACTTGGCACCATGAACATTAGGCAACAGAGTGCAAAATGTAGGAGGAACTAGCAGGAAAGCATGGGGTAAAATTCCCATGGAATGTTTCCAAAATGACAATAAGGGTCATAAGAAATGTTTATGTATTACAGAGTCCTGAATGTCCCTTGTACGTATCTCATTATTCCTTTTCTGTGGTCCCTGGGGTTCTTCATCTTGCATCACCTGGTCAGCAGCCTCTTTCACATCTTTATTGTCAGAGGAGGTGTCATGATCAGCGAGGTGCTCATTGTTCAACTCTTGGCAGTGTCAGGTTGAGCAGAGCACAGCAGATCACGACAATACACAAGAATCTCACTAGGGCATACTGATGGTGGGGTACCAACAAATTGATTAAGGCACCTGAACCACATCTTCAGTATACAAATGGCCTGCTCGATGATTTCTTGGGTTGTCTCATGGCAGGTATTTTATTTCTCCTCTGTTGCAGTCCTCACAAACATGATCAGCTGTTTCTTCAATGGATGGCCAATGCCCCAAGGATCCATCCCTGAAGGTGCGCAGGAGTGCTGGGAAATCTGTGACACATGGGATTGCCAAAGTATGTAGGCATCATGGCTGCTTCCCTAAAATGATGAACACACCTGAATGGAACTACTTTTGGTTGTCGCTGCAGAGTAAAGGGTAACTCAGAAGCATATGTGATGCTGATGTAATAATGATGTCAGATTACATGACTGAGTATTAAGCGATATCTTGAAGACAGCTGAAGCTCTTAATTGTGTGGAGATCCAAATGTGTAAATGCTTGCTGTAAATAGATAGTTCTAGTTAACAAGGCTATGGACTGGAGTAGCATACCTTTGGGTGACCAGGCAATCCCCAAACCCCATCCAAACTCCCAACCACAACAAAACAGTCAGTTGCCAGCACACTGAGTGAATGGAAGCCATTCCTATTGATGAAGGCTGCTAGCTTGTCCATGGGAGCCTTGATGGCCATATGCATGCAGTTGAAGACATCGTGCACCAGAGAGAATTCAACAATGACCCTAAAGGTGACAGACATATCCACCTGCCTTCCCAGGTCAGACCAGGTGTGCACATAGTTGCTGATCCTCTTGAACGAAGTCATCTCCTTGCAGATTGGGAGATCCAAAACATGACCAATGTGGATCCCTAGAAAGATCCAGAGACTTAGAAATTGATCTTCAGGGCCACTGGCATTGGCTGTCTAGCTTGTCCTGCAGCATGGGGTAGCCTTTCCTGTGTGCAGATGCCTATTGGCATATTTCTCTGTGCCCTTCCCTGGTGTGCCCACCCCAAAGCTGGTCCTGATGTTGCTATATGCCTCTGCCATAGCTGAACCTCCCTCCCATCCTCTCAGCTGCTCCATCTCCTCAGTGGGGACCCTGAAGCTGGGTGCTTGAGACCCAGGCAGGTTGTAATTTTCCTAATCCAAGGCCTTCGATTCAGATACCCCCTTCCTTTCCCTGAATAGTTCTTTGACAGCAAGTGCCTTCACCTTGATGGCACCATAGCATCCCGACCCCATAGTGCTAACATCTTTCCCCCTCTCTACCACCCCTTGGCAATGCCCTCTGTGCACCATTACCTTTGGCATGGCATATTAATTCTCTGTGGCTGGTGAGAGAGCCAACACTGAGCTCCCAATCCTGCTGAAATACCCATCTTTGCTAATTTTATAAAAGTACCAAATTAATCATTAGTTAAAAAAGCTTTTTAGACATGTTTCCTGTTTGCTAACTAATTATGACCCACACTAAAGGAAATGCTTAAAATATTGTAAATGATTAAGTCTAGAAAATAGAAGCTTGATTTTTGATGTGCGAAATTTCATGCAGATTTCCAAGAAAATAGTGTCCAAAGTTTTATTTATTGCACTTTGTAAAAGGTTATGAAGAGCTATGAAGTTTGGGCAAAGTCATTAGGCAACTGTAGAATGTACAATACAAAAATTACAACATGCAGTTTATACACTATGTCAAAAAATTTACTGCTGCCCACCTGGCACAGCAGATGGTGAATGCAGAGCTGCTCAAATCCCAGAGGGAAACTTGAAACAACTGCCACAACTATTTTGCAATTTGTATTTTATTTTGAGATGTGTACCATGAATTCAGCAGTAATGAGTCCACCAAGATTTAGAAGTTTTTTCTTACAAAACTAAATTAAACATTTATTAATAGAAGATTTTAAGCACATACATAGATCCATAAATTATTACTATGATAACTCTTAGCTCCCCTAATTAATCTGACTCCCAGTTACACATCCGTTAAGGCAACAGTAAAACAAGATAGATGTCAGCAGACCCAGGCAAACCACACAATACTCTGGACAGTGATTTTCAAAATGCGTTCTCTTAGCTTCAGTTCCTATAGACAGCGAAGTGATGCCCAGAGGTTGAAAGCTTTTCACACTTGTGTTAGATCTTAGAGTGCCTCCCCCATTTCACATAACCTCATCCCTTTTTTACATGTTTCTCCCTTTTAATGTAAATTCTGTTGTCCAATATGCCTTTGCAACTTTACTTTTCTCATAATATATATCTTTTCATATTTCAAATTTATCAGTAACCTTTGGGAAAAATAAACACACTGTCTAGTTTAGTCTCTTTTAATGAGGTATAACACTTTACCATCTCTTTGAAATTCACTGCTCTGGCTTATCTAAAAATGCAAATGTTCCTCACACCTCAAATTCTAAAACTTCAACCAAGTTTGCGTATTTAGCATTTCAAATCGAGCTTCCCTTTTGATCACTCAGAAGTTCTAGAAGCGCTGTCTTCAATTCAATTAAATCCCATACACACATCCACACTGAGAAACTAATCAAAGCCCCGCTACTAACCTACCTTTACAATAATTATGAAAATTATTGTATTTTCATGACACCACCCTCGTTACTCGATTGCAATAAAAAGCTAGAAATTAAAAAGTAGTTGAGATAATTTAATTATTTTCTTTCTGGCAGTGTCTGCAAAATGTGATAGCATTTATTGCACATGGGAAATGGGTGACACAAGAAGTATGTGGAATGTTTAGCTGTTGAAAAATGTTCCAATTCATAATTGCTGAATTTTGTACTGACAAAGCCAAAAGAAAAGGAACTGTGATTGAACAGAGATCAAATTTCTCCGGAGGAGTTATTACTACTCATTACTCAAAATGAATCATTATATTGCAGAGGTGAAGAGTGAACTGAGAACATTCCGTACTCTGCTCAGATGTCATTATGTAGAGTTTGATCGAATAAAAAGACTGAAAGGAAATGTTAAATGACAGTGTAGTGATGCATCATGGGATATTTTACCATGTTATACTCAAGCATGTTGAACAAAAGACTTTTCTTGTAAATTCAACAGTAACTTCATTTTCAAGCCATGCTGTTTATTGTGAACCATAAACAAAGGGTGTGATATGTTAAGGATAATGGATGTAGCAAAGGAGCAAGACCAGTAGACAAATTGTGAAGTCTTCACATCTAAGTGCAGATGGCTGATTCAAATCACTTCAGCCACAGAACATACTGCTTTAGTCCGCAAAGGTCTTCAGAAGAAGCTGGGTAGGCTGGTCAGGAAAAACGCGTTTAAGCAAGGAATAGAATTAAACATTAAAAAAGAAAGGTTTGCCTTTATGTAGTGATTTTCATGATCACTGGATGTCTCAAAGTGCTTCACAACCAATGAAGTACTTTTGAAGTGTAGTTGCTGAGGTAAAGCAGGAAACATGACAATTTTGCATACAGCAAGCTCCCACAAGTAGCAATGTGATAGTGATCAGGTAATCTGGGTTTTTTTTCTGTGATGCTGATTGAGGGTGTTAAGACATTGAGATTGTTTAAATAAGTTTTATTTGCATTTTTGGGGATTAGGAATGAGTTTTAGCTTTAATGTTTAAGCTTGATTTGTATTTCTGTATCTGTGTGTTAGGAGAAGGTCAAATTGAGTTTTAGTTTCACTTTAAAAGATGCAATGAATTTCTAATGAGAGTTTTATGACTATTGCAGCTAAGTTAAACAAACACGTGTAGAGAAACTGGGCTGTTGCCTAGCAACAGGCATCCAGAGAGGCAGCTCCCTCCCACAGGCACACATTGAAGAAACTAAAAACAACAGATTTGGAAGCTATAACGTAGCTGCCATGAGTTACTGGAACAAAGGGGACAGATAGCCAGCCCTGAGCTAAATAAAATACCCCAAAATCCAAGGCAGTGGAACAGGAGAAATTCCCAAGCAGATACTCTAATCACAGGAAGGACAGAAACCTGGAAAAGGCCCTGTTAAGTCAAGTTAAGAGTGAGTGGCAGAGAGAAAGGCTCCAAGCTTCAGATTTAAAGAGACAAAAGCTACAGAAAACAGATTTAAAGTGAGGACAGCTTGCAAGGGGCCAGAAGGTCCCAAGAGATGGCTGAAGGTCTATAACTCTTTGCTATGAGCATGTGAAGCATTGGTGTACTGTTGACAGCTGAGTCGGTGAGAGAGAGTGTGTGGAGGAAAGCTTGAACGCATATGGTGACCCGGGGAGAGGAACATCAGAAGGGAGGTTCAAAACCTTGGAGGGGAACCCTTGTGGAAGGCATCTAAGAGAAAGCATCAGTTTGGGAGAAGATTCCAAAGTGTTCCTGGAGAGTGGAGATTGGAAACCCTCATGTGAGGGATGGAGTTCTGTGATACTGGTTGGCTCACGGTGTGACAAGCGTCTGGGAGAAGTTGAGGGGAAATCCATAGCATTTGGTTGAGGTGGCATCTGTCACTTGGTTTCAGAGTGTGGTGTGTCTGACCATAGGTTGCCTATTGGTTTACATGGACTGTGTACTTACTGTGAACCTTAGAATATAAGATAGTTTTTGTAACTTTTGTTATCCTTATAAACCTGTATATACATGTACAGGTATAGTTGTGGGTGAAGAAGTATTATAATATAGTTTATCTTTTCTTTTAAATAACTGTTTTATTCTTTTGTTAAAAGATCATCAGCTGACTTTGGGGAGGCGATGGCATAGTGGTATTGTCACTGGACTAGTAATTCAGAGACCCAGATAATGCTCTGGCTTCAAATCCTGCCATGCCAGATGGTGGAATTTGAATTAAACAAAAATCTGGAACTTAAAGCCTAATGATGACTGTGAAACCATTACTGATTGTCAAGGAAATATGCTGTCCTTACCTGGGTCTGGCCTACATGTGTGCCCAGACCCATAGCAATGTGGCTGACCTGTAAATGCGCTCTGAATAAGGGTAATTAGGAATGGGAAATAAATGCTGGCTGAGCCAGCGATGCCCACATCCTATGAATAAATTTTTAAAAAACTTCTGTGACTCTGTTCAGCAGCAACTCTCCATGTATCTAAACAAACAAAATCAAAGTTAGGATCTAAAAAGTTGTGTTCCACCCTGAGATCAAGCTTGTCCAGGAGTAATTGATTATATCAATTGGAGAGGACACTGTTCTTCTACAAAAACAGTGCCATGTTCGTCAGAATTTTTTATATCCAGCAGAACATACAGGCAGACGGGGGCATTGGCTCATCAAAAAGACAGCACCTTCAACAGTGCAGCACATCCTCAATGTTACAGTGGAGCATCAGCCTTGATTTTTCTGCTTATGCCCTGGGCTAGAGCTTGAACCTGCAATCTTATGATACAGAGGCAATAGTACT
Organism: Carcharodon carcharias; assembly: GCF_017639515.1. Taxonomy (NCBI): domain Eukaryota; kingdom Metazoa; phylum Chordata; class Chondrichthyes; order Lamniformes; family Lamnidae; genus Carcharodon; species Carcharodon carcharias. The sequence continues at coordinate 107,037,755 of NC_054475.1, forward strand.
ACCAACTGAGCCATAGCTGAAACACATAAAGTGATGAAGCAACAGAAAGAGATCTCATGATCCACTAACCCCCCAACCCCACTGAAGCACCATTGGCTGAGGTTATGCAATCAATGCAAAGAAAGCACTAAAAATCAAAGTATAATTAAAAAAAACTAGCAAGCAGTATGAAAACAGACAATAAAAGTTCCCACAAGTATATGAAATGAAAAGAATATCTAAAATAAGCATTGGTCACTTAGCGGAAGGGACTGAGGAATTAATAATGGGAAACAAGGAAATGGCAGAAACTTTGAACAAGTATTTTGTCTTCACAGTAGAAAACACAAAAAAACATCCCAAAGATAAAAAGAATAGTAAAAAATCAAGAAGAAAAAGCAAGGGAGGAATTTAAACTAACCACAATAACTAGCAAAAACGTACTACAAAAACTAATGGGACTAAAGGCTGACAAGTACCATGGGCCTGATGGCCTGTATCCTAGGATCTAAAAATAAGATAATGGATGCATTGCTGGTAATTCTCCAAAATACCCTACATTCTGGATGCATCCCTGCAGATTGAAAAACTGCAAAGAAAGGCGTTCAAGAAAGGTGGGATCAGGAACTATAGACCAGTTAGCCTAATATCTGTCATTGGGAAAATGCTAGAATCCATTATTAAGGAAGTAGGAGCAGGGCATTTAGAAATCATAATACAATCAGGCAGAGTCAACATGGTTTTGTGAAATGGAAATTGTGTTTGACAAATTTATTGCAGTTCTTTAAGGATGCAACAAGCAGGCAGAATAAAGGGAAACAAGTAGATGTGGTGATTGGATTTCCAATAGACATTTGATAAGTTGTCACATAAAAGGTTACTAGAGAAGTTAGGATCTCACGGTGTTGCAGGTGATATGTTAACGTGGATCGAAGATTGGCTAACTGGAAATATTGAATCTAGATGAATGGGTCACTTTCAACTGGGCAAATTATGACTAATGAATGCCACTGGGATCAGTGTTGGGGTCTCAACCATTTATGATCAATATTAATGTCTTGATGAAAAAACTGGCTGTGCTGTAGCCAAATTTTCTGATGATATAAAAATAGGTAGGAAAGCAAGTTATGAGGAGGATACAAAGAGTCTACAAAGGGATATAGGTAGGTTAAGTGAGAGGGCAAAAAATTGATAGAAGGAGTAAAATATGGGAAAAATAAGAATGTCCACTTAGGCAGGGAGAATAGAAAAGCAGAATATTATTTAAATGGAGAGAGATAGCAGAATGCTGCAGTACAGAAGGATCTGGGTGTTCTCTTACATGAACCACAAAACATTAGCATGCAGGTACAGCAAACAATTAGGAAAGCAAATGGACTGTTGGTCTTTATTGCAAGAGGGATGGAATATAAAAGTAGGGAAGTCTTGCTACAATTGTGTAGGGCATTGGTGAGACCACATCTGGAGTACTATGTACAGTTTTGGTCTCCTGACTTAAGGAGGGATATACTTGCATTGGAAATGGTTCTGAGTATCTTGTTTTTTGTTTCAATGATGCCCACAGGCTGTCAACATTGTAGCTGAGCTAGCATTATTGATAACACATTTTACTAACATGAACACATATCTGCAATAACTGAATTATATCAAGATAGGCACCAACGTGTACTATCTGACCTACAAACCCCAAGTCAGGTGACTCCATATGTAGCAGAGAGTACCATATAGTATCTAAAATGGAGTCCACTACCACAATCAACTATTGTCATGACACTGAGAAGGCTCATTAAGCTGATTCCTGGGATGAAGTCTTACAAGAAAATGTTAAGCAAGTCGGACCTATGCTCATTGGAGTTTAGAATGAGAGGTGATCTTATTGGAACATATTAAGCCTGAGGGAGCTTGACAGGATAGATGCTGAGAGGATGTTTCCCCTCATGTGGGAATCTAGAACTAGGGGCACAGATTAAAAATAAGAGGTTTCCCATTTAAGTCACAGATGAGAGGAATCTTTTTTTTCGAAATTCGATTTAGAAGTCTTTAGAATTATATTTCCCAGTGAGCAGTAGAGGCTGGATCATTGAACATATTCAAGACTGAGTTTTTGATTAACAAGAGAGTCAAGGGTCATGGGGGATAGGCAGTAAAATGGAGTTAAGACCGCAATCAGATCAACCATGGCTTTATTGAATTGCAAAACAACTTTGAGGGGCCAAATGGCCTACTCCTGCTCCGGTTACTTATATTTTTATGTTCCAATCACATACTTGAGGACAGGATGGAATTGATGAATTCAAACAATGCAGACAAACCAAGAAATAAGCAGTAACATTGGAGATAAGGAGATCCTTGGGCTCAACTAACTTGCAAGCCAACTGTGGAGATGAAGAATAAAAATAAAAATACCTGGAAAAGCTCAGCAGTTCTGGCAGTATCTGGGGAGAGGAACACAGTTAACATTTTGAGTCTGAGTGACCCTTCAATAGGTCATTCAGACTCAAAACGTTAACTGTGTTCCTCTCCGCAGATGCTGCCAGACCTGCTGAGTTTTTCCAGGTATTTTTGTTTTTGTTTTGGATTTCCAGCATCCGCAATTTTTTGCTTTTATCTTGGTGGAGATGAAGAAACTGTCTACGAGGAAGAAGAGGTCTAACTTTTATGGAGGAATTATCAGAGAACAAAGGAGCTGATCACTTCTTGATTCTGGGTGCACTGTAGTTCAAAGGTTGTATGCATTTGGTTGATTAATTTTATAGTAAATTTGGTTTTGTTAAACTCTGCAGAAAAACTGGGATTGTGCAGTGAGTGTTCATTTTTGTTTTAATGAAGTGAACAAAAGAAATTTCTTTATGTCTTTGGCTAGATCCACCCAGTAGTTTGTTAAAACTGTGTCTCACTGGTTTAACAAGAAAACCCAGTGTTAGCAAAATCTAATTTCTATTTTAACCTGTGGAATTAGGACTAATGCTGTATAATATAGGTATTACAACAATTAATTAGCTTTACTTGAGTTAAATAGAATATTGCCTTTTCATTGTTTTCGCTGATTCGTTACAGAAATGTCTGATGCATAGCATTATTTACAAGTTTTGGATTTCTCTCTCCCAGAATGAAAAAACAGTAAAATTGGGAAATAAGAGTGCTGGTCTAAACTGTTTTCTTTTCCCTATTGGGCTGCCTGTACTATTGAAATTAATGATTAGGTTTGAAGATAATTCAAATGCAAAAGCCTTACTTTTCATCACAATTAATAAAAAAATTAATATTTTAAGCATTTTCTTATAGAACAAAGAATATTTACCATTCCCTGATACTATGGCAGCACTTCAGCAGTGGGCCAGTATATGGAACACGAGCTCTGTCAGAAACCCATCTTTTTCAGATATTGATTAATCTGCTGTGTGCTTCCGAATCATTTCAGTTTTTTGGCATTTGTGGTTTGCTTTTTATTATATGCAATGTTAAGCTGTCTAACCCTGTCATTATATCCTGATAATTTTGCTGGAATTCTTCTCTGCTCTTGAAGACTCCTATATTTTATCCATACAGTTATAAGTGCTTAAACAGTTTAAATTGGTTTTGTGATAGTCTATCGAAGCCAGACAGGTCTTATGACACAGAGGATAGTGTCCCTATCTCTAAGCCAGAACATCTGGGTTCCAGTCCCACCCCAAGGCATAATGGCTGTGGAAAGTGCTTTGTGTTCGTGGAGTGGCCAAGCAGGTTGACTACCAACCTGTAACTCCTTCTAATATGTGGGAGATCTTCCTGATCAGCCAGAACTAGGAGGTAGCTGCAGCACAGTAGCCTCTGTGTGTTAAAAAAAGACTCCATTAAAATCAGCTTTTATGTGGGCTATAAAGAAGCATATGTGTATAAATGAAAGTTTTATGAAGCAGCAATCAAATATGCACACCTTTTAATGTAGTGAATGTAATGTTCCCCACCAAGGTTTTGAATTTAAAACTTTCATGTTTGTTAGGCATTGGAATGGGACAGATAAGCCAGCCAGAGGCAACAGCTAAAACTCCCATAATCATCCTAAATTAGATGGTCATTTAATTTAAGTTCCACTTCAGGATTGAAACTTAATCTAGACTTCTGTGCCAATGAAATACTGAGGAAATGTTTCTATGGATGAGACAGTAAACTGAGGTTCCACCTGCCACTTCAGCTGGAAGCTAGTTTTCCCAGCCACTAAAGACAACCAGGGATCTTGCCATGATTTTTTCCTTAACTAAAGGCACCTAGAAGATCAAATTGTCATTTATATCATTGCTATTTATGAGGTTTTGCTATACACAAAGTTGCTGCATTCTCATAGATAACAAAAGTCACTGTATTTCAAAACAAATTGATTGAATGAAGTGCCTCAAGATGTTTCAAAACTCTTTAGAGTTTGGTGCCTTCTTTCCACTAATGCACCTATAGGGCAGAATTTTATGGCTGAAGTGCGGGTGGTGGAGCCAGCATGTTAGTGCTTAAACTGTCCTGCGCTGACATCGCACGAGTGTCCCGACCTCAGCGCGCGGCATCGTAATATTCAGCTGGGCGGGTGCGCTATGCAGCGTGACCACGCCCACCATTAATTAAAGGTCTTGTTAAGGCCCTTAAGTTGGCAATTGATGCTGATTTTGAGGAGCCAGTGCGATCTTCGGCTCAGCGCACAGGCCCAACGGGCTGGTGGGTAATTGATTTTTTAACAAACCTCATCCATGGGCAGGATATGTGGGCTCAGAGGGGTTGTTAATGTTTTATCTGAAGCATTTATTGCAGAAAGTGTTTTAAACTTCCTGTGTGATTGTTAGTAGTTCAGATTGATTTCCATTGGCTTTCTCTGTACTTTGAAACTTCAGCTCACCAGTCTGCAGACAGTAATCTTTATCAGGCCTGCAGCTTTCCGGAGGCCTCCATTTAGCCTGGGTATGGGTTCTGACATCTCCACTGGAGGCAGCTCCTTTGAGGAGGTAGGGAGGGATAGAATGAAGAGGAGGCCAGGACTGGACAATCAGCCTCCAGGGGAGCCATCTTTGGGAGGGCGGGCGCAGGCACAAGGGGTGCAGGACCAAGAGGTTACCCAAGGTGGAAGGGGCCACAGAAAACGCCACTGTCCTGCTGCCAGGGTACACAGGAGTCGAAGCAGCTACCTCAATATGACTGAGGTGCAGTGCCGAAGGAGGATCCGACTCTCAAGGGGGACAGTAAACTATATCTGTCAGATGATTGGCCCTGAGATCTCCCCTAACTCTGTGGGTGGACACCCCATGCCAGCGGCTCTGAAGGTTAGAGTTGCCCTCCACCTCTATGCATCTGGCTCCTTCCAGGGCTCGGTGGGTGATCTTTGTGGTGTCTCCCACCAGCTGTACACACTTGCGTCAAGCAGGTTACAGACGCTCTGTTCAGACGGGCATTGACCTTCATCCACTTCCACTGTGACCAGGCAAGTCAGGCTCAGTGAGCCAGAGGCTTCACAGCCATTGCTGGCTTACTCCGCATCCAAGGTGCAATACACTGCACACATGTGGCCATCGAGGTGCCAGCAGGTGAGCCCAGTGCCTTCGTCAACAGGAAGGGCTTCCACTCCATGAACATGCAGGTAGTGTGTGATCACAAGATGCAAATTCTGCAAGTTTGTGCAACTCCCACGACGCCTACATCCTCAGACACCCCCAGATGCCGGGGCTCTTCAGTGCTCTGGCTCGGCTGGACAGTTGGCTGGTGGGTGACAAGGGCTATCCCCTCAGAAGGTGGCTCATGACACCTCTCCGCCATCCAAGAACAGAAGCGGAGGAGCGCTACAATAGAACCATGACTCCACAAGGGCTGCATCGGTCTTCTCAAGATGCGCTTCCATTGCTTAGACCACTCAGGAGGTGCAATCCAGTACCCCACAGATTGCATCTCTGTGATAGTGGTAGCATGCTGCGCACTGCACAATCTTGCGCTGGAAAGGGGGGAATGCAGTTGACAATGAAGACCTTGATGCACTGGATGAGACTGCACATGATGTATCCAGCAGTGGTTCAGAGGATGAGGAAGCACAGGACCAATAATGATGGGCAGCACGCCGACCTGCTACTACACCAAGGAGGCAGGGACACCCAGGACACTTTAATCCAATGAACCTTCAGCTAGCTCCACACACATGGATCTGCAGGACCAGCATTGCTTGGCACTTCCACACGTGGCACTTAGGTGCTACATCAACCACCTCATCAGCTGCAACGAAGGGCTTAATACAGAAACATCAATACCCACTCAAACACGCATGATATGTCTGTGAAACATACGAATGGAGCACAAAGGAAACACCCTCAGCCATGGTCAGAAAAGTGAACTTTATTGCCACCAAAATAAACAACAAACGTCACTTTGACACACAAAATGAAACATTTCCTAATCTAGGGCCAATACAAAATCACCAGTGACAAACCTAATGCTTACATCTGCGGATGCTACGTCTTGGTGCCACCCCATTGCTCGGAGTAGCTTGTGAGGGAGCCTGCTGACTCTGCTGTCCTGTTGGTCTCGATGAACTTGGCGGCCGTCCTCTGGCCCCTGGAGCCTGGGATGCCCCGGCTGGGAGGGAGTGGCCAGTTCCAGAGCTGGCACCTCCCCAGTTGTCACAGCCTCAACGGATGCAACAGTCACCGACAGAGGGGCGGATGAGCAGCTATCCTCATCCAGAGCGCCCTGAGAGGAGCTCGCAGCGATGACAGGCAGCTGCTGCGCTGACGTGAGGTCACATTGGACCTCCCTGTTCACCACAGATGGCTAGGCACTGAGCTGCTACACTTGGTGCCCAGAACATCTCCCACATTGCCAATGACCACCTGTGGCCATTAGCGCTGTGAGGACTTGCAGGTCAAAGCTTAACTCAATCAGAAGATTCTCAATCTGCTGAAAGCCCCTCTCCATGAGAGTCACCAATCTCTCAATGGAGGAAGCCTGAAGCTCTGTCCTGAGGTTCATGCCATCACTGACACTCTGTCTGGAATCCTCCACCACAGAGACCAAGTGAAGCACACCCTCATGCAACCCTGACAGATGCTCCCACACACCCTGCCGCTTGTCCTGCAGCTGCTGCATGGCTGACAGCTCCAGGGGCTCAGCAACACTGCCCGACTCAGCATGTGCCTGGTCCCCTGCAGTCCTCCGGCTGCTGGCGCCATCGGCACTCTCTGTCCGTGCCATCTCCTCCAGCGATTGTGAAGTGCCCTCTCCACTGTGCCCTGGGACACTAGCCGACGTCATAATCCCCACCGATGTGGTAGTCGCTGCACTGGTGCCTGGCTCGCTGAAATGATTTGACGCAAGTTGCATGTGTTGGCGCTCAGGTGTGGAGTGGGGGGGAGCTCTGGACTTGTTGCAGGTGGCCATGCGTTAGTGATGCTGAAATTAACAAGGACAGTGTATCAGTTAGCGTTCAGTCAGTAACACCTTTCATCCCTTTCCTCCCCAGCCTCATAATGTGCTCAACCTTCAAGAACCTAAGGAGACGCACATGGTAGGGTGGTAAATAGTCAAGAGGAGGCCCAAACATTACTGGCGGATACAGACAGGCTGGTCAGGTGGCTTAAGGAATGCCACACAGAATGTTATGTGGATAAGTATTCGGTAAAGCACTTGGGCAAGACAAACAAAGTGCAGGAATACTTGAGTAATGGTAGGACCATGGGGAGTCACGACGATTACAGGGACCTTGCTGGGCAGACCTGTTAAGGTAGCAGAACAGGAACATAAGGCATTTAACAAGGTCAAAGCCAAACTTGCCTTTATTAGCAAAGGAATAGAATGTAGGAAAAGGGAGGTCATGTTGCAAGTGCATAGAATGCTGTTGAGGCCACATCTACACTTCTGAATTCACTTGTGGCCTGCACTTCATGGGAGGGGTGGCATTGGAGTGGAGAGAGTGCAGAGGTTCCTGACCAGGATGCATGCTGGCCTGGAGAGTTGGAGTTATGAGGAAACATTGCATAAACTTGCGACATTTGCTGTGGAGCACAGGAGATTGACAGGTCACATTGTTGACCTTCATATCGTCATGAGGGGCATAGAATGGGTGGACAGAAGGCAACATTTCCCCTTGGCACAGGAATGATTAATGTGGTGCCATTTATTTAAGTTGAGTACCATGAGGTTGACAGATGAGGTGCTGAGGACCTTTTGGACAGAGCAATCTGGCTGAAAGGGTGGTGGAGGTACAAACCCTCCTAAGATGCTATAAGTCTTTGGATGTGCAGCAGCGATGCCATGGCATGTTAGGCCATGGGGATAGTAGTCACAAATGGCCTAAGGCAACTTTGGAAGGTGCTAGAGACGCGCATCCTCAAAGGGCCAAAGGACCTTTGTGTATGACCCACACGTCTGACTGTATCAGTCTGTGAATGAGCAGAGTTGCAGCATTAGCGATTGCATCAATCATCAGTGCTTTGGATGATGGGGAGACAGAGTGGATGGGATTGTGGCCCTCAAATAGCTGGCCGCTGCACCCCAGCCTCGCTGACACCTGCTGACCTGGTCGCCTGCCTCCTCCCCAGCTCCATGGCCTGCTCCTCATAAGTGGTGAGGTGCTGCAGCACGGCGTGCTGACCACTAGTCCGCAGACGCTCCCGGCTATTGATCTCTGTTTTTGCCTGCAGAACAGAGAAGAGGATTTATTGGGGCGGATCGCTCATGCATTCTGCACATGCTTGTCGCACCGCAACCACAGTGGCCCATCTGAGGCCTTCAGCGGCTCCTAGCCACACTACTGGTGATCAGTCCCCAGAAGATAGTACGGATGGTCCCAACGCCCTCCTCCAACGGGCACCTTGGACACATGCGGTGTCCATCACTTTGAATAACACATGGGTCTTAGCGCCCATGGCAAGGAGACGCAACTAGGTGCGGCGCCGAGGCCAGCAGATGGCTCTTGGCCACAACACCTTGAGGCTCCCCTTCCATCATCTCATCACCATCAATGAGACATGTGTTGGAGTTCTGAGTATGTGTCTGGCTGCCTCCCCTGCAGGTTGCCCCCAGACTACTCAAATGCGGCAAACACAAACATATGCTGCGGGGAGAACCCATCTTCTCCTCAATCGCTAAAGCTGATGTAAGCATGGTCACTATCTGTTTGCACACCCAGCGTGCACCAAATGCCCAATGCAGTAACAACATTAAGACATGGAGAGGTGGGGGGGGGGGGGGGCCTCAAAGGCTAAGGCTACCTGCTGGTTTAAATGGCCAAGGCTGACATGGTACTCACCGTTCCATAGCGCAACAAATCATTGAAGCATTTGCGGCACTGGGTTTCTGTGCGCTGCACAGCATCTTGAGAGCTTACAGCCTCTGCCACCTCCTGTCATGCCTGCCTAGTCACATGGGGGGGCCTCCTCCTCCCATCCTCTGGAAACAACACCTCCCGATGATTTGACACCTTTCCCAGGAGAGCAGCAAGGCAGGCATTGGAGAACTGAGGGGCACATTGGCACCCCCGCTGGCCTACCCTGCAGCCTGCCCCCTTCCTCCTCCTCTGCCCTCACCTCTTCTGGAGCCCGGTTGCTGGCCATGGTGAACAGCCTAAAGGAGGCTGCCTGGCCGTTCTTTATACAGACTGCAGGTTCCCCATTGGAACTGGCTGTCTGAACACGCCCGCCGCAGAATTGAATTTCCCGCTGATCACGGGTGTCTGAAACGTGCTGGGTGGGCCTTAATTGGCCCGCCCACGCAAAATGTGACGCAGCTCATTTTGCCGGCAGCGATCGGCTCCATGCCCGCCACCGATTGGTTTGGGGCCACCTGACCGACAAACAGAAAATTCATACCATAGATCTCCAGAATCTTGAGACTGAACCCAGGTAGCAACTTTGAGCCAAATGCTAGGGCTGATGAAAATGTGCTGGATCAAGTCAAAATGAAAGTGATAGACACAGAAAGAAACCCTGAGAAACCCCCTTGTGATGCACAATTAGGAGACTCTTGTTTTGCCAATTGTGGGTTGTGCCTATTCTTTCAGCACATTTTTTCTGGACTATTTTTCCAGAGTTCTCCCACTGTCCTGTCAATTTTCATCCATCAACCTCCATCATAAACAGAAACATAGATTAACTTGTCATTGATTTCACTTCATGAGATGTACCTAGTGCCTATTGTGTTTGCCCACATAGGAGTCAATGTATTAAAAAAAGTTTTTATGTTTTTAGAGCAGAAGCAGTTGGATGTGGAAGCATTGTAGGAACATATGAACAGGCATAGGCTCAACCTGTTGAGCCTGCTCTGCCAATCAATTAGATCATGGCTGATAATTTACTTCAAAACCACTTCCCCATGCCATCTCCATATGCCTGGATGCCATTAACTTTCAGACATCTATTGATTTCTGCTTTGAATATGTTCAATGGTTGACCTTCCACAGCACTCTGGGGGAGAGAATTCCAAAGATTCACCACCCTCTGAGTGATGAAATTTCTCACCTCAGTCTTAAATCGCCTATCCCTTATTGTGAGATTATGTTCCCTGGCTTTTGACTCACCAGCCAGGGGAAACATTTTATCCATATCCATCCTGTCACTCCCTGTAAGAATTTGTAAGTTTCAATGAGGCTACCCCCCTCATTCTTCAAAATGCAAGGGAATACAGATCCAGTCTCCCCAATCTTTCCCCATTAGACAATCCCACCAACGCAGGGATTAATCTGCTGAACCTCCATTGCACTCCCTCTGTGGCAAGTATATCCTTCCTTAGATAGGAGACAAAAGCAGTACACTAAACACCGGGTGAGATCTCACCCAGGCTCTATAATACTGCAGCAAAACATCCTTACTCCTGTAATCAAATCCCCTCACAATGAAGGCCAACAAACCATTTGCCTTCTTAATTGCTTGTTGCACCTGCATACTAACTTTTAGTGACTCATGAAGAAGGACACCTGGGTCCCTTTGGACACCTGCACTTCCCAACTTCTCATGATTTAAGAAATATACTGCCTTTCTGTTTATTTCTACCAAATTGAATAACTTCACACTTATTCATATTATATTCCACCTGTATATTCTAGCTCATTCTCTTAGCTTGTCCAAGTCCTCTTGAAGCTTCCTTGCATCCTCCTCACAACTTGCGTTCCCTCCCAGTCTGGTGCCATCAGCAAATTAGGAAATATTATAATTGGTCCCCGCACCCAAATCATTTATATAGATTGTGAACAACTATGGACCTTGCGCTGATCCTTGCAGTACCCCATGAATAACAGCCTGCCATCCTGAAAATGATCCATTTATTGCTACTCTCTGCATTTTGTCTGTTAACCAATTGTCTGTCCATACTAGTATATTTCCCCGAATCCCACACGCTCTAATTTTATTTACTAACCTCCTCTGTGAAACCTTATTAAAAGCCTTCTGAAAATCCAAATACACTTCATCCACTGGTTCTCCTTTGTTAATGCTTCAAGTAATATCCTCAAGAAACGCTTTCATAAATCCATGTTGATTCTGCCCAATTTTATCATTCTTTTCTCAATGTCCAATTATTAATCCTTTAGAATAGATTCTAACTTTTTCCTATGATTGATATCAGACTACCAGAATTGTGGTCCTCCATTCTCTCTCTTCCTCACTTCTGAAATAGAGGGATTACATTTGCTACTTTCCAGTCTGCAGGAACCTTTCCAAAATCTAAAGAATTTTGAAAGATATGCACCAATGCATCCACTATCTCTCTAGCCTCCTCCTTCAATGCTCAGGGATGATATTCATCTGTTCCAGGGGATTAATCAACCTTCAATCCAGTAAGCCTTTCAAGTACTACCTCTTCACTAATGCTAATTTATTTTAGTTCCTCAGTTTCACAAGTCCCTTGGTCACCTAGTATTTCTGGGAGATTTTCTGTATCTTCTTCCATGAATACAAAAGCAAAGTAACTGCTGAAGGGTCATTCGGACTCAAAACGTTAACTGTGCTCCTATCCGCAGATGCTGCCAGACCTGCTGAGTTTTTCTAGGTATTTTTGTTTTTGTTTTGGATTTCCAGCATCCACAGTTTTTTGCTTTTATCTTAGTGTTTATTATCTCTGCCATTTCCCTGTTCTCCACTACAAATTCCGCTGTCCCCACCTGTAATGGGCTAAAACTCCATCCACACTGCTCCAACACCATTTCCATTTCCTATATATGCCACTTTCCTAGTTCTGTAACGAAGACTGACATCCTCCAGATAGCTTCATTCTGTGGGTTTATACTACCCAATTTGATTTTGCAATAAACCCTAATGGTTGGATTTTGAACCCAACACGTGGAGGTCAAAGGAGAATGTACTTAAAATCAGCCCACCTTTCAGTGCTGAATTGCTCTTGGTGCCTTCCTGTCACCTTAAAAAAGTGTTTTGTTTCTTTTCCCATGTGCGATTTCTTGTGTGTGCTTTTATTTATTTTTCCCCAAGGATTATTTTCATTTGCTCTTACAGTTGTCTTCCACTCCTGTTATTTTCCTGAGTTTTGAAACTTGCCATAGTTCAATATTTCCAACACATTCCTGCAGATTTATACATTTCCATCTTGATGATGCCTTTTTTTTATGGTGCTGTGGCAATCTGTCTTTCAAAAATCAATGCCTCCAGTTCTGTTAATATTTGTATGTTTAGATGGCTTTGCCATCTCCCAATAGATTTTTACATAAAAACTCGCTTTTCGCACAATTTTGCAACTATTTCTATCTTTGACATTATTTTGCAGCAAATTCTGACAACTGCTCTGACGCACTTTCCATTCATTTACTTTTTATCCAAAGACTTGGTTCACAATGGATACTGTGTCTACTTTGCTTTAAAAGTCACTTCTTTGGCTGGGATTTTCCAGTCCCGCACGAATTGTTGCTTGGAGAACCGGGAAATCCTGGCCTTTGATTACAGTTTGACATTGTTATTATGTGCTTACCACAAATATAAAACATGAATAAAATAGAATACAATTACAGAACTATAAGAGAATTAGTAAACCTACAGGAATATTAGCTTGACATTATTCACTATGTTCTTATTTCTTGATATTACTATTTCTATTTTTATTTTCCTATTATCACCCTCATTCTTCATCTTTCTATAGCACTCTGCCTATTACGATAATCTCAATGAGTTATAAAAATAAATACCTGCCTTAATAGATTTCTACATTGCCATTGTTTTTACAATTGCTTAAATGATGAAGATTTAATGAAGTATCACCTGGGCAAAATTCTTAGCTGGCCATGCGGGCACGTGCCTGGCTCACTCGAGCATGAAATGATGTACGATGATGTCGGCCGAGCATCCCGACATCAACGCGCAGTCGTGCAATAGTTCAGTTGGCAGGCGCATGCCGGAGACAGCAGCGTACCCGCCAACAATTAAAATGCCTGTTAAGGCCATTAAAGAGTCAATTAAGTTAAATTTTTGCTGCACTGGTATCTTATTACTCAAAATATCAAATCAAACTACAGATGCCTACTATCATTTCTGAAAAAAACAATCATTTACTCATCAAAAAATTAGAATCTCAAATTATTGAGATAGAAATCTGTTGCACTCATTTGGAATTTTATGGAGGTGGTAGCTGGATCTTGCCCGCCGACTGGAAAGCTGACAAGAGATGCATTGCCTCTTCTTGGGAAGGCCCACCAGTCGGTCAGACTGTTGAAGGCCATTGGAAGACCTTCCACAGGATCAGAGACCTGGGGGCAGGAAGACTTGCTCATCGACAACTGCCAACCAATCAGAGACTGGCAGCTTTTTTGCTCAACAGCATCACCAGGGAGGCGATTTTTGTTTCAGATTCCCAGCATTTGCAGTATTTTGCTTTAATACTAGACGTGATATTGTGCAATGAGATAGGACCTCCTAGTAAAGGCACCCTCAAGGTAGCAGCGATCATAATGTGATTGAATTTTACATCTAGTTTGAGAGAGAGAAGTCTGGGTCCAAGATTAGTACGTTTAACTTAAATAAGGGCAATTAAGAGGGCATGAAAGTACAGCTAGTTTATGAACTGGCAGATTAGGTCAATAGAGATGCAGTGGTGGATATTAAGGGGATATTTCAGAATACACAGGCCTGAATTTTTCCCATGTCACCGGGCTCGGCAGGAACGGGCGGGGGCGGTTGGGAACCTGACCACCACCTCCGAATGGGTGCGCATTGCCCTTTTATGCGGGCGTGCCAATTAGGGCCCACACTGTGTAATGCGCGGCTCCAAGATCAGTGGGACCGGGTGGGTGGGGCCAGGAGCTCAATGTCCGCCTTGTCCAATGACAACCGGGCGGCCTATTCAAAAACCTTTGCTAAGGCTGCCATTGATTTTGCACAAGAGTATGGATGCAGAATGATTTTGGAGAACAGTTGAGAGGGCAAGTTGGCAGGGCAGCCAGCCCCAAGGTTTATGATGAGTGTCTCGCTGCCCTCCTGGAGGAGGTAGCAGCATGATGGGATATCCTTGTCCCAAGGGATGGGAGGAGAAGCCCCCCTCCCGCCCCCATCTAACTAAAAATGCCTAGGAGGAGGTGGCATCATGGGTCGATTCCCATGATGTGGTGAGGCGCACATGAGTGCAGTGCCGCAAATGATTTAATGACCTCCTGCGATTGGGAAGGGTGAGCACCTTGTTGAATTGGTTCACTTAACACAGCAGTTAGGAGCGCACACCCCCACCCCCGACTACCCCACTTGCCCTGGCCCCGCGGACCTCAGAGTTCTTAGAGTGCGAGTGGCAAATGTCAATGAAGCAACATCTGGGCAAGGGGGTGAGCCCTGTCTGCTTGGACTGAGTGTCTTGCAGCTCCAGGGTAATGAATTGGCTGAGACCTGCGAGGTGTTCCTCAGGTGGGATTGGCCAGGCTGCAATGGCGCTGCAGGTAGAGAGTGGACTAATCAGTGCTCCTCTCTCCTTTTAGAAGACGACAGCCCACAATAACGCTGAGAGGCTGAGGAGTGGTGGAGAACCGCCCTACCTTCTAATCTTGACCAGGTACGAGCAGGAGGCAATGGAACTGGAGAGGCACCATGCGCCTAGATCAACTGGTCTCAGGAGCCTGAAGGACCGCCACTCACTCCAGAAGACATGGAGGATCTGAACGCACCAGCATCACACCCTCTCAGCCAGGCTGGCACCAGCGCAGATACCAGCACCTTGGTGGGAATAAGATCATCAGCTAGTATTCAGTGCACAGCGGTGAGGGCACTTCACGCTCGCTTAAGTGCAGGTGGAGTCAGAGAGTGTCAGGGCGTGGGCAGTTGGAGGACTGCTGGAGCCCAGGAACATGCTCAGTCGGTGGCTGATGATGAGCCTCTGGAGTTGTCCCTGATGCTGGAAGTCCAGCAGGGTGTGCGGGAGGGTCTGGCGGAGATACATGAGGGAATACATGCTGTGATATCTGTGATGAGGAGTCATGATGCATGAGCAATGCAATGATAGTCATGGCCGAGTGCAATGCTTCCTCCAAGGAGAGAGTGGCGACTCTCATGGAGAGGCTCCTCCAAGAGCTCAATCAGGGATTCCTGGGGATGCACTCGGACCTGCAAGCCCTTACACCAGCAATGACCTTATGTAGTCACTGTCAGTGTGGGAGATGAATTGGGCACCCAGTATCCCAGCTAGTTGCCCATCCATCAATGGTGAGCAGGGAGGTCCAAAGTGATGTCACATTGGCGCACGAGCTGTTTGTCATTTCTGCGGGCTCCTCTTAGGGTGCTCCAGATTATGGCAGCAGCTCCTCTGCCCCTCTGCCAGTGACCGTGGCATCCGTTGAGGCTGTGGTGACTGGGGAGCTGCCAGCTGTGCCATTGGCTGATCCTTCCCAGGTGGGGCCAGCACAGGCTCCATGGGCCAGAGGACACCCGCCAAGGTCATCAAGGTCAACAGGACAGCAGAGTGAGCAGGCTATCTCCAATGCTGGTGCCAGCGAGGGGGAGCACCTAGACGTAGCACCTGCAAACACAAACATAAATCACCTTAGGCACAACACGGGCTGATCACTGGTGTTATTTTTTTGCCCCACTTTTAAGTTATTTATAGGTAGGTGTGATGGAGAACACTTCTACGTTTAATTTGATTTATGCATGCCAGACACCACACCAGTAAATGTGTTTGTTTTCAACAAGCCTCTGCGTGCTTCATTAGTTCTCCAGGTGCAGGGTAACCCATGATGTTATGAGCGACTTGTTTGTCATTGAGCTTTATTGAAATGGCACATAGTGCACGTTGTTCACCAAGCAAATGTTCCTGTCAGGTATCGAGTATGGAGCCTGCAGCCCTGGCATGTGATAGTTGTTCATCTTTGGTAGGCTAGCTGAAGGAGTGTTGGATCAAAACCTCCTGGGTGTCCCTGCCTCCCTGGAGGTTGCCCAGGTCAGTGTCTATCCCCTCAGCATTCTCCTGAGTGTACTTGTCCTCAGACTCACTACTGAACTTATTGGCTGCCAGAGCAGCTGAGTCAACATCTTCTTCCTCCACCACGTCCCCCCCTTTCCAGTGCCAGGTTGTGTAGAGAGCAGCATGCAGCCATTAACAGTGACACATAATCTGTGGGGTATTGCAGTGCGCCCGATGAACAGTCCAGGCATCGGAAGCACATCTTGAGAAGACTGATGGTTCTCTCTATCACCGCCCTTATGGAGGCTTGGCTCCTATTGTACCGCTGCTCAGCCTCTGTTCTTGGATAGCGAAGAGGCGTCATGAGCCATGTTTTGAGGCGATAGCCCTTGTCACCCAGCAGCCATAAGAACATAAGAACTAGGAGCAGGAGTAGGCAATTCAGGCCCTCGAGTCTGCTCCGCCATTCATTACGATCATAGCTGATCTCATTTCGGTCTCAACTCCAATTTTCTGCCCTCTCCCCATAACCTTTCAACCCATTATTAATTAAAAATCTGTCTATCTCCTCCTTAAATTTATTCAGCGTCCTGGCATCCACTGTGCTCTGAGGTAGTGAATCCCACAGTCCTATAGGAAGTGAGTCTGGGGAATTAATAAAGGAAAATAAGGAGATGGCGGATGAATTGAATTGACATTTTGCATTGGTCTTCACTATAGAGGATACAAGTAACATCCCAGAAATAGCTGCAAATCAGGAAATGGAAGGGAAAGAGGAACTTGGCAAACTTACAATCACCAGGTAAGTGGCACTGAGAATATTTTTAGAGCCATGGGCTGAAAAGTCCCTGGGTTCTCATGGACTTCAATCTAGGGTCTTAAATAAGTGGCTAGTGAGATAGTTGAAGTGCTGGTTTTAATTTTCCAAAATTCCCTAGATTTGGGGGAGGTTCCAATGGATTGGAAAATAGCAAATATAACTCCTTTATTCTAAAAGGGAGGGAGATAGAAAGCAAGAAACTACAGGCCAGTTAGCTTAACATCTGTCATAAGGAAAATGTTAGAAGCTGTTATTAAAGACGTTATGGCAGGGCACTTGGAAAAACTTAGGGTAATCAGGTCGAGTCAACATGGTTTTGTGAAAGGGAAATCATATTCAACCACTTTTTTAGAGTTCTTTGAAGGACTAACATGTATTGATGATAATAGGAAACCAGTGGATGTGCTGTATTTAGATTTCCAGAAGGCATTTGATAAGGTGTTGCATCAAAGGTTATTGCAAAAAATAAACGCTCATGGTGTAGGGGGCAACATATTGGCATGAATGGCAGATTGGCTAGTTAACAGGAAGCAGAGAGTTGGCATAAATGGGTCTTCTTCTAGCTGGCAAGATGTAATGAGTGGTGTGCCCCAGGGATCAGTGCTGGGGCCTCAACTTTTCACAATTTATATAAATAACTTGGATGAAGGGACCGAAGGTATGGTTGCTAAATTTGCTGGTGACACAAATATAGGATGTAATGAGGACACAAGGAGGCTACAAAGAGATATAGATAGGTTAAGTGAGTGGGCAATAACCTAGCAAATGGAGTATAATGTGGAAAGTGGGAAATTGTCCATTTTGGGAGGAAAAATTAAAAAAATAAGCATATTATCTAAATGGTGATAGATTGCAGAGCCCTGATATTCAGAGGGATCTAGGGGCCCTAGGGCATGAATCGCAAAAGGCAAGTATGTAGGTACAGCAAATAATTAGGAAAGATAATATAATGTTATTGTTTGTTGTGAGGAGATTGAATACAAAAGTAGGGAGGTTATGCTTTAGTTATGCAGGGCATTGGTGAGACCACATCTGGAGTGCTGTGTACATTATTGGTCGCCTTATTTAAGGAAGGATGTAAATGCATTGGAAGCAGTTCAGAGAAAGTTTACTAAACTAATACCTGGATTGGGCCCGTTGTCTCATGAGGAATGTTGGACAGCCTAGGCTTGTATCTGCTGAAATTTATAAGAGTAAGAGGCGAATTGATTGAAACATATAAGATCCTGAGAGGTCTTTACAGGATCGATGTGGAGCTGATGTTTCCTCTTGTGGGAGAGCCCAATACCAGGGGCACTCTTTAAAAATAAGAGGTCGAATTTAGGACAAGCATGAGGAAAAATTTTGATGAGGGCCATGAGTCTTTGGAACTCTCTTCCTCAAAAGGCGGTGGAAGCAGAGTCTAAATATTTTCAAGGCAGAGGTAGATATATTCTTGATGAGCAACGTGGTGAAATGTTATTGCAGGTAGGCAGGAATGTGGAGTTAAGGTTACAATCAGATCAGCCATCATCTTATTGAATGACAGAGTGGGCTTGAAGGGCCGACTAGCCTACTCCTGATCTGAACTCGTATGCCCGTATGTTTGTATGTTTAATTTGGGGTAAGTGTGTGAGAATAAATAACCTTCTTCATTTTTAAACTCACAAAAGCTTGTTGCTGAATTATTTAATTGGGACACAGCCTCAAAGGGTTGGAAAAACACACCACTCTTACATGGCCATGCTGATCACGGACCGTGAAAGGAAATATATAAATTCTGTCCATGACAGCGCTCTTTCTGTAAAATCCCACAGAGGTTATGTTAAATAATTATGGTGCACTGCTAAAGACCCACTTGGAAAACTGTGTTCACTTCAAATCACTTTAAAAAACACATACATGCATTGGAGAGTTTCAGAAAACAATAGCAAGATTGATTGAAAATACAAAAGAACTGGGCAACACAAAAATTAAAGCAGCACCAATGCTACAATTTTGAAAGGAGACTATATGGTGTGAACTCATCGAGGTGATATGTCAGAGGTAAGACAAACCTAAATTATTATTTCAAAGTAAATGGGCAGAGTAAGGCTAGAGGATATAAATTCAATGAATGAAATGCAAATTTAGAATCCATAGTAGAAATAAGTTCTTTACTCAGGAGATGATAAATGTCTGGCATCATCCATGATGCAGGGCACTGGAAGCAGAAATATGAGCAACATTTAAAATATAGCTGAATACTCTAATGAAGGGTTATGATACTGATCCTCCTCTTTCTCCTCCTTCTTATCTTTTATGTATGTAACTTTTTTTCCCTCTTTGTTACTGTCTATATAACCCTATTGCTTTTTAATACCTTCCTCTCATTAATATTAATATACAAAATATGGGGATGCCATTTCCATGAAATATTTTTATACTTCATATAGATGACAAGATAATTGAAAACCGACAGATCTCAGAGAAAAATGGTTCACAGTGATGGCATGGAACCAATCCTCAATTTACACAGTAATGATTGAATTTAAGATTAGTATTTACAACCAATGCTTATTGTTTTAATTAGTTAACTGAAGGATGGTATAAACAAAATAGCTGATGTGGAACCTTGGGGACCTGAGGGTATTTCGACATGACTGTGGCCCAGCAAGGAGCCTTGTTTGCCAATAGTGCATATCATAAATTCAGACAGGCACCGCTGACAGTTTTCTGACTATTAAAATGAACAAAATCACGTGCAATTTACATCTAAATTTCTTAAGTGCTTCTGGCAGGTGAGGTTCCTCACAGGAAGCATGGACACACAATTATCCCAATGTTGTCATATCATTGGTAATCATTTGCCCATTCAGTTATCCTATCAATCCACTTGTGTAATATAAATCCTGCCCAAGATATCATTATTGTATACCCTTTGATAGAGTTAATATTTTTCTGAAGGGCTTTATAATAACACTTAATTTTACACTCATGCACATAAAAACACAAACATTCAGAATTCTGTGGTTAGGGAATGATTCTTTATTCTATTTATCAGATAATTTATCGCATAGTGGCATATCAGTTGTCTGATCTTATATTTTAATGAGTTACAGTTTTGGCAGTCGCCCATTCAAATTGTAATATTTGCCTTGAAATGACTTACAGAAGAGATTTATATTAATTATTGTTGTGACAGAAGAGGCCTAACAATTAAATTATATAATGGCCCATAACCCATAGTTCCGGGGCATCGTACCTGGGTAGTACCCCAAATATATGCTGTGGGAACCCCACCCATCCCCCAGGAGTCCCCATAAAAGGATTGCATGGCAATTTCTCGAGCAGTTCAAGTTTCCATTGGGCAATTGTCCTGCAATGGGAGCCATCCAAAAATCTGATTTAAATTGCATGCTTTGGATAGTCCCGACTGTCTTACAGCAAAAGTAACCCTGAAAAGGTTAGAAGTATTAAAACCACTTCTAATTTCTGTGCAACTAAAGTACTGACCCACCCCGGTCTCTAAAGGGGCTACCCCCACTCTTCCTGACCCTCCACAGTATCCTTAGAATAACACCCACTCCCCTGACTACCATCCCCGACCCCGACTTCACCCTGAGCCCTGACTACAACCCCTCCTGCTGACTACCTTCCTCACCCCGACTGCTGCCCCATCCCTCCGACTTCCCCCCCTGAACCCACAACTGCCCTCCCCACCCCCAAATACCATCCCCAACCCTGACTACATCCCCACCCCCCCAAACACTCTCCCCAGACCCCCAGACTACACTCCCACACCCCTGACTACCCTCCCCACCCCGACTACACCTGCAACCAACAACTACGTTCCCCAGCCCCCACTGGCTACCTGACCCACCCACTGACCACCTGTGCCCTCCCACTGACTACCCGCCAACCACCTGACCCTTGACTGACTACTCCCCCTATGAACTCCACTGCTGACCAACACCCCACTGACCTCGCTGTATTGCAAACCTGACTGCTCCACTACACATACTATCTGATCCCCCAATGGCCAACCCCCCACTTACCACCCCCTCCACTGACCACACCCCCCCACTGACCACCCATTCCTCCCCACTAACCACCCCCCTACTAACCACCCAATTTCACCCCCCCCCACACTCACCACCCAACCACTGACCACCTTACCTTCTGACCCCCGCTCCCCTATCCTACCCACTTAACTTATACACATAACTTCTCCCTGTCTTCTTAAAGTGGCTGGACTTAAAACCCACCTGTTATATGGCAGTTAGTGCAGTAAAAATAGGGGGCATGTCTTCCTTACCTTCGACTGAGCTGCGCTTGACACAAGACTTTGGGAACCCATTGCACTGCACCTTTCTCACCCAGCCCAGGTCGAAGATCGGGCAAGAAAGGTGCAGCCTGCATTTCAGGATAAGTAACTAGATGCAAAGTGGCAATCTGACTGTGATTGTCACTCCACAGAAGTTATGGCCCATCGTGACTAATTATATTATAGAATATAACATCACTTTATTTCAATAGAAGCTGTGCTGTTCATTCTCGTCACTCATGCATTATGTTTTTCATGATATATGTAACAGCTTATTTTATTTATGCATATAAATACATATATAATATATATATAATATATTTACCTTTAACATAATAAAATGCCTCAGGTGCTTTATAGGAGCATTATAAAACAAAATATGATTCCGAGCTGTCGAAAGTGAAATTAGGTCAGATGATTAAAGGCTTGGCCAACGAAGAAGGCTTTAAGCAATACCTTAACAGAGAAAAGCAAGGGAGAGAGGCAGAGCGACATAAGGAGGATATTCCAGAGCTCAGGGGCTAGGCAACTAAAGGCACATTCACCAATGGAGGAGTGATTAAAATTGGGAAGGCACAAGAGGCCAGAATTCTGAGCACAGATATCTCAACAAGTTGTGGGACTGGAGGAATAACAGAGATAGTCAATCTTATAAATGAGGATGGATTTATCTGTTCAACATCATCACAAACCTACAGTATTCTTTATTTGGCAGCTTATGGTATCATTCTATTATTGATAGGCATATATATATGCAGGTTATTGTCGAGTGATTTTCCTTTTGAAAGGATCTAATATGATGGGATCTGGTAAGTATTCAGACTTTTATTGCTATTGTGTTGTTGGTGCAGGTCAGCAACACAGTGCTGGTAGTCAAATTTGCATTGTCAATGTAACTTTATCATCTTTATCTGTTGAGTTCAATTATAATTAAACATTTAAATTCTTTCTAGTAGACACTACACTGGAGCCAAAGGATAATATCATCCATAAAAATGAGGATAAATTTAACCCAGCCATTTATTCCCAACATCCTCCTAATCATCAATGAAAAAACAACACCAACAACCTGCTCACTAATTGTCAGTTTGAATTCTGTCAGACATAGGCACAAGAGGCAAATGCCTGAGGAGAGTCAAAAATAGCTGCCCGAATTATGAAGCAGTATTCAAGTGAGGATAGAACAATGAAGATCTAGCAAAACCAAGGTCAACAGAGGGCAAAGGGAGAGCCTTTCATTGCCAGGGGACAGGCCTGACTGAGAGGAAGATGGTTCTGGTTATTGAAGGCCAGTTTTCACACCTTCATGTGTAATTATGGATGGACAATAAATGCTGGGTTTGTCAGACTTGCCTACATTCCAGGGACCAAATGATAAAACAAAGCCTTAGTACTTCATTGCAAATGCTTCTCAGGGAAATATTCTGGACCTAACCATCTTCAGTTGCTTCATTAATGGTCAGTGGTAGGGAAACTATTGGAGAAAGTTCTGAAGGAGAGTATCTATCTCCACTTGGAGAGGCAAAGTTTGATCAGGGATAGCCAGCATGGCTTTGTCAGAGGGAGGTGATGCCTAACAAATTTGAGTGAATTTTTTGAGGAGGTGACCAGGTGTGTAGATGAGGGTAGTGCAGCTGATGTAGTTTATATGGATTTCAGCAAAGCCTTTGACAAGGTCCCACATGGAAGATTTATAAAGAAGGCAAATGCACATGGGATACAGGGTAATTTGATAAGGTGGATTCAAAATTGGCTTAGTTGTAGGAGGCAGAGGGTGATGACAGAAGGATGCTTTAGTGACTGGAAGCCAGTGTTCAGTGGCGTACCACAGGGATCTGTGCTCGGTCCCCTATTATTTGTCATTTATATAAACAACATAGATGACTATGTTGGGGGTAGGATTAGTAAGTTTGCGGATGACACAAAGATTGGCTGGTGGTTAACAGTGAGGCTGAGTGTCTTGGGCTACAGGAAGATATAGACAGGATGGTCAAATGGGCAGATAAGTGGCAGATAGAATTTAACCCTGAAAAGTATGAGGTGATACACTTTGGAAGGAGTAATTTGACAAGGAAGTGTTCAATGAACGGCATGGCACTAGGAAGTTTTGAGGAACAAAGGGACCTTGGCGTGTGTGTCCATTGATCTCTGAAGGCGGAGGGGCATGTTAGTGGGGTAGTGAAAAAGGCATATGGGACACTTGCCTTTATCAATCGAGGCATAGATTACAAAAGTAGGGAGGTCATGTTGGAGTTGTATAGAACCTAAGTGAGGCCACAGCTGGAGTATTTAGTGCAGTTCTGGTCGCCACATTATAGGAAGGATGTGATTGCACTGGAGGGGATGCAGAGGAGATTCACCAGGATGTTTTCATTGGAGCAGAGAACACTGAGGGGTGACCTGATCAAGGTGTACCAGATTATGAGGATCATGGACAGGATGGATAGGGAGCGGCTGTTTCCCTTATTTGGAGGGTCAGTCACAAGGGCGCATAAGTTCAAGGTGAGTGGCAGGAGGTTTAGGGGGGATGTGAGGAAAAACCTTGTTACCCAGAGGGTGGTGATTGTCTGGAATGCACTGCCTGGGAGGGTGGTGGAGGTGGATTGCCTCACATCCTTTAAAAAGTACCTGGATGAGCACTTGGCATGTCATGACATTCAAGGCTATGGGCCAAGTGCTGGTAAATGGGAGGTAGGTCAGGTGTTTCTCACGTGTCGATGCAGACTCGATGGGCCCAAGGGCCTCCTCTGCACTGTGATTCTGTGATTCTGTGATCAATAACCTGCCTTCTGTCATCTGATCAGAACTGGGCTGTTCACTTACGCAACTCCATTCATTACTTCTCCAGTAAGGAAGCAACCCATGCTGGCATGAAGTAGGATCTGGATAACTTGGAGTCTTTGTCATTTTAATAAGCATTAAGTCATCATTTATTCTCCCATGCCATGCAACACATTTGCAATTAATATGAAAAGTGTTGAAAATTCCAAGGTTGCAGGCATTTTTCTGAAATTTGCCATCATTGTAAATGGACTATGGAATACACTTGTGCCTGTATATTTTAGCTGTGGGCATTTATGGACTAATTCCTGTAAACCAATGTGGAGTGAAATGTTCTTTGACATATGTACAGATTCGTTTTTAGTTTGAGGTTGACCTTATAATTGGCAGCATTCATTTTCTGCAATTCTTAGGTAATTAAGAGTCCATCATTGATTGAAGTAATTATACTGTAACAAGAAAGAAAACTCCTGCAGTGACCTTCATCTCCAGAATTAGTTTCCTTGCTGATGTTGAACACTACAAATCAAATATTATGTGAACTGTGGGCTCAGGCTTGGTGAAAACCAAAATATAGGCCAGAACTTTAACTTTGAGAAATTGATGGCAATGGAGGCATGTGAGGGGATGGGGACAGAGGAGGGGGGGTGGTGGGACAGTGGTGGTGGGGCACCTCCGAGGGAGATGGCATTGATTCGAGTCTCCAAGCTCATGACACCGGAACACAATTTCACCGGGGGTGGACAGCGAACAGCAAGTCAAGAGGGAACACTGCTTGCAATTTCTAAATGAGCAATTAGAAGCTAATTTAGATCTTGGAGGAGGCAATTGTCAGTGATTTTACGAGCCCGAGATTTTTTCAAGCAGCGCACAGGTGACACATGGGGTCAGAACCTTGGCAGTGTTTAAAAGGCAGCAACAGGCAGCAGCTGTCGGTGTTGTTGTACTTGGCAGACATTCACTGAGGTGTTTTCCTTTCATTTCAAAAATGGAGAAGGGCAATCATTTGTCTGTTTTGTTTTGAAGTCCACTTGAAGAGAGGAGCCTAATGGGGGAGGCTTAGACTGGGTGGTGTTTCAGCAGCCCCTGAAATGTTGCCCCTTCCCCTGCTCCCCACCCTCCTCCCCCCGCCCGCCGCTTATAGCAGAGGTGTCCAGGCATCATGTATTCCAGAGGAGGTTCCACCAGCAAGGAGGAGAACCCGAGAGGGAGGGAAGAGAGGGCAAATAGAAATGGACAGCAGCTACCTCCTAGCCACCTTCAGGGACATCCTCGAAATGGGGAAGCAGCAGAATGTCACAGAAAGGACTGGGTACTGGTCCCTTGATTTTCTGACAGAGCAAAAATCTACCTACTCCAGCCTTGAACATATTTAATGATGGAGCATACACAATTACCCAATGGGGTAGAAAATTCCAAAGATTCACTACCCTCAGTGAAGAAATTCCTCCTAATCTCAGTCCTGAATAATTGACCCCTTATCCTGAGACTCTGCTCCTGTATTCTAGATTACCTAGCAAGGTGAAACAATCTCTAATATCCACAGTCCCTTCAGAATCTTGTACATTTCAATAAGATCACCCATATTCTTCTAAACTACGGGGAGTATGGGTCCAAATTACTCAGCAGTCTTTTTATAATGAGGGTATTTCTCTATAATGAAACAGCCCGAGCACTGGGAATGAATGAGGATGGGGTAGGGGATGGGGTGATGGTGGTGGTGAAAGGTGGGGGGGATGGTTAAATTCCTTTTTTAATGGAAAATGGGAGAATACCTGTTTGCAATTAACATATTGCTAAATGAATCATGAGTATATATGCTGATAGCAGAAAGGAAACTACAGATCAGTGTGTTTGATGCTCGTTGTGGATAAAGTTATGGAAACCGTTCTTAAAGATAAGATCATGTGGATTAACTGGATAAAAATATCAAAAAATATGGTCATTATGGCTTAAGAAACGGCCATTCCTGCCAATCTAATACATTAGTTTTCTTTAGAAGGTGTGACAAAGAAGCTTGATCAGGGAAAAGCTGTGGATGTTGTGGACTTAGCTTTCTGTAACGCCTTTGTTGCAGTTGCTCTGGAAAGGCTGGTTCTGAAAATAAAGTATTTGCAATTTGTGGAAATATTTTACAATGGATATATAATTGTTTGTCCAATGGAACTCATGAGGGTGTTGGTACAGGGATTTTCATCAGCTTGGGAGAATATTACCATTGAATGCACACAGGTCTGTTTTTTGAGATTTTTTTTCCCCATGCAGGAACTGGAGCTTGGATTTACCATCACAATGGCTACATTTTTTAATGACACAAAGTTAAAGGAAACAGTTAATTGCAAAATGAACAGGATAAGCCAGAGAAGGATTTGAACATACTTGAGAATTGAACAGAAAACTGACAAATGAAATTCAATGTAGAGGAACAGCACTGTGGGTGTACCTACACCAGAGGGACTGCAGCGATTCAAGAAGGCAACTCACCACCACCTTCTCAAGGGCAATTAGGGATGGGCAATAAAAGCTGGCCTAGCCAGCAATGCCCACATCCCATGAATGAATTTAAAAAATGTAAAAACTTCACGTGCGGATAAAAAAATTCAAGAAGGGACAAGTGCTGAGGAGGAAGGAAAGTAATATACATGGAAAATGCTAGAAATCTGAGGCTTGATTGACAATAAATTGAAGATATTTTAATGAAACAATAACTCCTGCCCAATATCGAAGTTTCAGGATGCAGAATGGATCTATTAGAACTTAACAGAGCAGCACTAGATCAGGCTCTCTTAAATAATAAAACAGTTGTCAGATGAATTAAATACAGTGGAGTGAGAGGCAGTGATGATTTGCCTACATAAAGGTCGATCCACTTCAAAGCTAATTCATTGTGAATCTCAAAGATGTTGGAGCGATTTGATAAAACTGTAAGTTATGGCACAAGTATAGTGGAAACCTGCAGAGCTTCAACATCATTGTCATGTTTTAATAATGAAATAAAGGCACTAATCACTCATTAGGGATTGGGTTAACACGTGGGTTCATTTATTAAACTAGGCACATGTGAACATTTATATAAATGTAGAAAGCTTGAAAACATCAGAGCTGTGCTGTGTTCTGCTCACAGGCATAACAGAGACAGAGACTGGATTGCATGACACTTCCCTTCTAGTAATCGCATGATGCTATCCCTTAAAGGCATATTACAACATCTCTAAGCTTTAAAATTTTTTAGCACCCACCACTCAGAGAAATTATTTGATGTTCAACACTTTCTTCAGTTGTGAAAAATATATTTACTGTTATCATTCACGTAGGACCATGCTTAATTCTTTAGAGGGAACAAGAGTAAATTTTTTGAGTCATCACCTGCCTTAAATGACCTGTAGTAATCAAAAACACAGTAAATCTATCCCAATAAGTTCAAGAAAAAAAAAATCTTACTTTTTTATAGCTTTACAGTCAGTTCTGCTTTCTGTAACTGGGAGAATACTTGTCATACTTCCTTCAGACTCCAGTTTTGTTACACCAAGCAATCTGTAAGTCAGGCCAGGAAACACATTATTAATGAATGCACCATGGACATTTCACAGTCCAAATGGTAGCTGTTCCAACTGGGGCAACCCTCAGCTGAAATGAAATGAGGGCCTAAACTTCCTTGGTGTGGCAATCAGCATCAGATTACCACTCCGTGCCCAATTTCGTACCTTAATTCTTTTTCAATCCTATCTCGCCTGACCTTCCTACTCAGGCCAGACAATGTCTAGGCAGTGCAGTATGTCCCTGGGGCCCAGTATCAAAGTGCAGCTGAGTTGAAGGGAAGGAGACCACGCCCCCTTTTTTATGGTGCTAGCTGCTGTAAACCAGGTAAGTTAAAGGTCCATTAAAGTTTAAAGGTTCTCGACATGTGAGGGAGAAGGTAACTGTCTATGGTAAGGGGATAGGATTTGGGCAGTAGGGGAATGGAGATTGGGGGGATCAGAGGTCATCAGGTATCAGAGATGGGTGGGATCAGCGGTTGGGGGATTGGAGTTCGGGTTTCTGGAGGTCTGGGGAGTTGGAGATTGAAGAGTTGGAGGTTGGGGATTGTAGGTGGGGCAGTTGGAGGTGTTGGGGGGGATCGGAGATTGGGGGGCTTGTTGGAGGTGGCTTGTTGGAGGTGGGGTTGTCAGAAGTGGAGGCTGGTCTGGGGGGTTGGAGGGGAGGTTGGAGGTGGTTGGATGTCAGGGGCTATTGGAGATGGGGGGGGGTGGTCAGAGGCTGGGGGATGTGGAAGGGGTTAGGAGGTTGGAGGGTTGGAGGTAAGGGTGTGGGATGGGGGTTGTCAGAGGTCGATGGGGTCGAAGGTCAGGGGTGTCAGAGGTCAATAAGGGTCGGGCCTCAGCGGGGGCGTGGGGAGTGTCGGGCCAGGTTGGATCAGGCCTGGGTTGGGGGTGTGGGGAGCATGAGATTGTGTGGGGGTGGGGATCAAAGGGGGTTGTTGGTTCAGGTCTCGGAGGTGCAGAGTGAGACCATTGGCCTGGTGGGGGTGTAGCGGTGGAAGAGTCTCTGTGGGGCTGGGGAAATGCCGTGAGTTGGGGAGTTCCTGTTGGGGGTTGTAGTCCCTTTGGGGCATAGCTGGGGGGTGTTCAGAGGACAGGCAATCTGAGGTGGGTGGCCGAAGGTGGAGGATGTCAGAGGCTGGGGGCTGTTTGGAGGTTGGGGTGAGTTGGTCAGGTGTTGAGGGGTGTCAGAGGTGGGGGTGTAATCAGAAGTCGGGGGATTTGTGGAGGGGAGTTGGAGATTTGGGGTGTCGGAGGTGTGGGGCCATTGATGGATGGGGTCAGAAGTCAGGGGTTTTGGAGATCAGGCCTCGGGGGAGAGGGTGGGAATGTTGAGCCGGGTCAGGTCAGGTTTGACAGGGGCAGAGATTGGGGGCAGGGGCGGTGGGGTTGGGGCGGAATCAGATGGGAATAGGTTCGGGGGAGGTCAGGGATTGGCGGGGTCGGAGACTGCATCCGGCCTCAGGGGGTTGAAAGTGAGAGTGTGGCCTGGCGGGGAGGTGTTTGGAAGAGTTACTGTGTGGGTGGGGGGATCCCATGGGTTGGGGAATTTCTGTTTTGTGTTGAGGGAAGTCCCAGAGGGGGGGTTGTCGGCGTGTGGGTTGGGGGTCGGGGGGGGGGGCGGGTGGTGGGATTCCTGGGGGGTTCGGGGGGTGGGGGTGTAGTAGGGTGTTTGTGGGGAATCCTCTGGGTCTGTACAATAGCTCCCCAGAAGTTAGAAGTGGGTTTAATCCTTCAGACTTTTTCTGGGTAATTATTGATATAGCCCAATAGGTAGCATCCAAATTTTGTGATTTAAATTGCATTTTTGGGTGGCTTCCAGTGTAGGACAATTGCCCAGGCAAAGTTTGCACTTCTGGGCAATTGCCTTGCAAACACTTACCAGGGAGATTCTCAAGAGGATTCCCCAGTGCATCTTTGGGATACACCCCACCCACCCACCCAATACGATGCTAGGGCGCTCGGAAGATAGAGCCAACTGTATTGAATTCATTATCAGAACATGTAACCAGTAATTAATATCCAGATTTAGTCAGTGTGTTAATATATTTGGCTATTGACAAAGAGTCTTTTGTCTTTCGAAACATGAAGAATAGAAATAGAACCTTTAGTCCCTTGACCATGCCCCACTATTCAATTAAATCATGGCTGATCTGTACTTCAGTTCCATTTACTTGCCTTTGTTTCAAATCTCTTGATACTCCTAAGAAAAATCATTCAGTTTTGCCACTGCAATTGTCCCATTATCTGCAGCCTTTTGAGGAAATTTCTACTAGGGAGTTTCAAAGTTCTACTAAACCTTGTGTGAGAAAGTGCTTGCTGATTTTGTGCCTGAATGGTTGAGCTCTAATTTAAAGATTATGGGCTGGACTTTCATCCTCAAGGAGGGCAGAGGTAGTCTGGACAAAGTGCCAAGGAAGACAGGATTTTCATGGGGGAGGGAGAGGCAGGGGGAGGGGGATGGTGCAGGGGCGGGCTGCAGTCAGGCCAGCCGACCCGGGAAAGAGTTCGGAAGCAGCCACAGGGGCTGTCAAGCACCAAGGCAGGCTGTTTAAAAGGCCCACCTCGGTGCTGTTGGACTCCATGCCACTTATAATAAAAAAAAAGAAGGCCCTTTAACCCTCAGCCCTCACACCCAATCACCCTGTGCACAATCCCCATGCACCACCCATGCCACCTCATTACCTCTCACTATGGCCCCATGCCAAGATATGCCCCCACCCTCAATAGCCTGTCATGCCCCCTTGCCAAGATATGTCACCCACCCACCCCCTATGATCCCTCATTCCCCCATTCCAAGGTGTGATCCCCACCCACTACCTATGGTCCATTATCCCCCCATGCCAAGGTATGCCCCCACTAACCCCCTATGGCCCCTGATGTCCCCATGCCAAATTGCACTTTCATGCCTATTCACCCACTATACACTGTATAGAATCAATGAATTATATATTGATTATAGGATGTATAAAAAAGCTTTAAAAACCAGTCAATCATCGATAACTACCCATTTACTTAAAAAAATAATTTTCACTACAGGCCCATAAGATTGCCAATCATCCAGATTATTAGTATCAATATCTGAAACTGCAAACACTTGAAACCTCTTTATTTTATATAAATAACATTGTGCAATTGACAGAAGAGATCAGAGAGCCAGAGCTCTCAATCAAGCAATGTTTTTGTGGGGCTTACCCTGCCTCTGGGCTATTTTTACGAGGCAAGATCAGGAGTGAGAGGTTTGTGGGGGAGGGGGGATCCAAGTGGCGGGTAACCAATTAAAGCGAGTAAGTAAGTAAAAGACTACTTATGACCAATCATCAGAGGCCAACTGGAATTCCAATCAACCCCCAGGCCCCCCAAGGGTGTCAGGAATAAGTCAACTGCCTGGAGCAGCCTCCCAATGGCAGACCGGGGGGTTGGTGGGGTGGGGGGCGGGGGGGGTGGGTGGCAGCAGGTGGCAGGGTGGGGAGCACAACAGGCAGGCTTTGAGGTATTCCCTGTTTACTTACCCACAACCTTCCTCTCATGCCAGCCTGTGGAGGAGCTCGCCCGCATAACGGTGGCCCGGCAGTCATGGATGTTTTTTAATGCAACATTTTTTAAGTTGTGTAACTGAGGATGGAGGTGCCTTTCTCTCCCTTACCTGCAATGGCAGGCTGCAGCTTCCTCCATGCTGGTGTGCCTCGAACTGGCTTTCCAGCTTTGAGAGCCCACCCTCCTTGCTTAATTGGATGGAAAATCTGCCTCCTGGTCACTAATCGGCTAATTCAGGGAAGATCACTGCTATGTGACTGCTCCCAACACAGTGTGTGGTCAGGACTCCCATTTTACTCTGATATCGAGAGCCAGCCCAAAAGCTTGCCACAGATCCAAGGACAACGTTTTTGTCCCATTGTGGGGTATGTGCGGGAGCAGGCGCGGGCGGACGGATTTCCGATCGGCACCCCCAGTTGGGGGCGCACCACCATTTTATGTGGGCGGGCCAATTAAGGCACGCTTAGCATGACGTCTGCCAGGAAGCGTTATGTTCTCCCTGTGCGGTTGGGGGGAGGGATTCCCTGAGCTGGGAGTGCGCTTTTTTGTGCATGTGTGTGTGAAAGAGCGCACAGGTATCCTTAAGGCAAAGTGCTGCCTCAGGGAGATCGGCTCAGGTTTGAAACACTGAATAAAGATTAGAAAAAAAATTATTGACATCTCCCCTCATGTGCCAGTGTCACATGAGCTGGGACATGTCAATTTCTTTTATTTACACATTTAATACAAATTTTAATACCCTTATGAAACCTCATCCTGCCCGTGGATGAGCTTTCATGTTTTTTTTGGAAGCCTGCCTGGGCTCCTGGCCTGCCCACTAACCTTAAGGCTGGACGGCAGGTCCATTGATTGATTCAATTACTTTATTAATGGCCTTAAGTGGCCATTGACAGGTTGGCGGGCGCACAGCCGATTCAGCTGCCCGCCCGCTGACCTGAAAATGTAAATGACGCTGGGTGACATCAGGACACCCGCCTGACATCACCACATGTTATTTTACACGTCAGCGAGTGGGCCCCACCCCAGCTTGCCGAGCAGAAGATGCAGCCCTAAGAGTTTCTATTATGTTACTATCTGTGCTACAATGGACCTGCTGGTTCCATGTTACTGTTACTGAAACTTGTATCTGGGGAAATCCAACATCAGCTATTGAATTGTACTTGATTATATTGGTCAGTCATGACCACAGACTGTTGAATGAAATCAGAGCCTGGTGAGAAAAGTGCTAACAAATTCTCAATTAATGGACAATTTTAATTGATTTTTTTTTGTGAATTGCATTCAGATTTTGAGTTAATTACCATGCATAAAATTTGCCACTTTAAGGATTGGATCGACATAAGGCTTGACCTTCAGCCCAGGAATATCATTCAATAGCCCTCAACACAGAACATGTGGAAATTGCCTAGCTAGGCTGCAATTTGCTAATTAATAATAAAACTATATTATGAACCCATTTGTCAAAAGTAGTCTTTTTCTTTGATGCTTTCAAAAAAATAATTAATTACTGTTTTATGCATCCACCTGCTCAGTGACAATTATATGTTATTCCCATCTCATGGATAATCCATAAAGGTGGACATTTAACTTCTCCATTTGTAACTTCACTGGTTATATTTAAGACAGAAAACTGTTCTTGAGGTGTGTACTGCAATGTCAGCCACTGTAGGTTGTGAACTTCACTACACTACAGTGAGATTGTGGGTGGGGGTGTGGGTGGATGGGTGGGGGAGTTCATGGAACAAGTGGCAGGTAGCCAATTAAGGTAAGTAAAAGGCCAATTCTGACCAAATATCTGGGGCCAACTGGAATTCCAATCATTCTCCAGGCCACCCAACAGTGTCGGGAACTCCCAGTGGCATACCTGTGTGGTGATGGGCGGGTGGGGGCAGTGCCCCAGGCAGGCTTTGAGGCCCTCCCCGCTGACTTCTCTACAAATTTCCCCTCATGCCAGCCTTTGGAGGGGTTCCTCTCCATAATGGTGGCCAAGCAGTTGTGGCTATTTTTTAATGCAACATTTTTAAAGTTGTGAGTGTGCCTCAAGATGGAGGTATCCTCTCTTACCTGTACCTACAATGGCAGGCTATTTAACATTTCAGCTGTTAGTCCCTTGTTGGAGATGTGCAGTTTTTCATATACAGGTTATTATTTAGTTACTGCTTGCACAGTTCCATACTGACCCCAATACTGCCTCCTAACTCTGTTTATGCACTGGTCTGTGCTCATACCAGCAAGTCTGTAATAACACACATGGTGAATAGGCAAAGCATTTTTGTTGTTCATCATGAAGGCAAAATTAGAAACTGTATTCAAATAGTGGTCTTTTCCCATGTCGAACACTAGTCACTAGAGTTGTTCTGCGATCTCTAGTCCTATCTCTGTAATCTGCTCCAGCCCTATAATCCTCTGCATTCCTCTAATTCTGTTCTCAAGCATCTCTGATGTCAATCTCCCCAAGTGGTTGTGTCAACAGCTGTCTCGGCTCTAAGCTCTGTATGTTCCTTCCCAAAATCCCTCTGCTTCTCTAACTCACTTTCCTCCTTAAGGCACTCTTTAAAACCTACCTCTTTGACCAAGCTTATGGTCCTAATGTCTCCTTCAGTGGCACAGGGAAGAATTTAATGGCCTTCCCTGTGACAGGTTTGGTGACAAGGAGGCATTTAATCAGGCGGGAGGGTAGTGCATGAAGGCCCGTGGAGGCTCGTCCCACTCCAGTGCCAACTGCGGCCCTTAAGTGCGCAATTAATGGCCACCTAAGGACCTCATCCCGTTGCCGCAGGTATTAACCCAACAGCAGGCAGGTGGCTTGCACAGTGGGGAGCACGGCAATCTAACCCTTGCAGGGTTGCTTACAAGCTGCCAGGGGGATCCCTTATTCAAAGGTACTCAGTGCCTGAATGAGGGATCTGACATCGAAAAGAAGGGGCCCACAGAGAACCACCACCTTGTCTTTGCTGCCAACCCCCCTTCCGCCTCCCCCACAAACCCTGTCCTGCAATCCCCCTCTTTCCCTGCCCCCACACCCTCACTCAGATGTAGCCTAGGATCCAGCGATGATACTAGGCCTCAGGTAGATGACTTAACAGCAGCAACCACCACCTCCCCGCTGGTGCTGCAGTTTAAAAGAGTAACTGGTCTCTGATCTTCTGACTCTTCTGACTCTGGGCTCCTTGATCCTGGGTAAGGCCTGCCACTGTCCAGTTAAGTGCCGGAGTCGCATTTATCATGGTGGGCCTTCCCTAGATGAGATAATATGGGACACTTGCCAGCTTTACAAGTCATGGCCAAGACCCTTGTTGCCTCCATTAAATATCACCCTCAGTGTCATATTTTGTTGTATAGTACCCCCGTGAAACACCTTGAGACTTTTTAATTATGTTAAAGGTGCTATGCAAATATAGGCTGTTTTTTTTCAAACAAAGCATTATAATACTGGTTGTACATTCTGGATAGCATAGGAGTTCCACAATCCTGCAGGACATCAGTAGAGCATTGGTGCAACATTCGCTTTTTTCCAACAGTGCTGGCATGCTGGGGTTTCCTGATTGATCCTAGTTATTGATTGAAGGAAAGGTCTCATTGATATTATTGCTGGATGTGCAGTTAAATGGCGGAATATGAATTTTCAGGACCCAGCAGTCTTTAAAAGGCTGCTAGAAAAATTAAGAGTTAGGTGAATGCATATAGGTGAGTGAGGGCTAAATGAAATATCCTTCAAAAAAGCTATAAAACTTTCCCCTTCATGTTTCAGTCTTTATAGAAACAATGGGGAAAAAAATCTCAGCACCAGGCAACATAAATGCAAAGGCAGGAAGCAGAAGCCTGTTGGAAAATGATGGAACATCGTGACTAAATAATTAGCCATTGGAAAATTACAACGCTCTCTCTTTCATCAACTAAAAGCACTTTTGTATGGGCGCCAATTGTGGAGATCCATGTACTGTAAGTATTGGATAAGCGAGTCTTCAGCTTCTTCCAGAGAGCTTGAAGCACAGTCACACTTACTGCCTGAGTAATTGAAGTATTATATGAGTTGTGTACAAAGGCCTGCTATGCTTGGCACTGTGCATACCTTCCCCTGAAGAAAGTAGTGCAACATGTCTGTTGTGAGGAGAGAAAAGGTAACTTGGGGAAGGGAGATTGACTGGGGTAGTTGTCTTTACCCTCACTGGCAATGGTGCAGATGATCTAATAGATCTTCAATTTATTCTATGTAAAGCCAGTTCTTTATAGTCATAGTCAGATAGTTGTACCAAGACCTGTGGTTGGAAGCATATCTAATGTGGACATCTCAGCATTGGCACCTGCTGATTTTCCTGCCCTACTTTCATCTGGCATCACTTGCATCATTTGCATTTGGAGTCTATTCAAACCAACTACTATTATTAGCTTTATGTTCATGTGTTAGGCACAAAACTAAAAGATGGCAGGATGCCATGTAGCTCTAAAAGCTGGATTGAAAGAAGCTCCTTTTCATCTCACCTCATATTTTTACCTGCTGTCATTCTACTAAGCTCTTGTAAATGTTTCACTTAATCTATTTTCTGCTGATATAGCAATGATGAACTATTTTTTTTCAAGTGTTGCTAAAAACAAAGTGTAATAAGAAAATTGTCCCTTCTTACAAAACAAAACTAAAATTTCCAATGAAAATACAGTAGCACTTCCTATCGAAATAAAACATCTGAAACCTGTTCCATTTTAAGAGCCCATGTGGCCATAAAAAATAGGCCTTGAAGGAAAAATTGTTTAATCCTGACAGAAAATCCTGATATCCATTTCAATATTTGTGCATGAGATCTTGTCTTCAGCACCAACATTCTAGTACACAAACTGTAGGCAGCCTGAAAATTGTGGCCAGAATGGATCATGTCTAAGGCAAGTGCACCTAATTTTAAGAACCTTCCTGCAACTATCTTCCTCTGCATGGGTAGGATTTTCCCCCCGTTGGGGGCGAAGTTGAAGTGCGGAATGCATAGATGTGCCTCCAAGTGATGCCCCCACTCAGGGGCGTGCTGCCATCTTATGTGGGTGAGCCAATTAAGGCCCGCCTAGCATAACGTCCAGACAGAAGCGCTATGCGCTCCCTAAATCTGAGAGTGTGCTCTTTCGTGCATACGCATGAAAGAGCGCATTCATTTCCCTGAGGCTGCCTCAGGGAGACCGGCTCTACTGTCAAAAATATTAAAGATAGAAAAAAAGTTCCCTGACATGCCCCCGCATGTGACATAAGTTGGGACATGTCCATAATTTTAACAAAAACTTTTATTACATTTTTAAAAACCTAATTGAAACCTCATCCCGGCCGTGGATGAGGTTTCATGCTTTTTCTAATTCCCGCCAGGGCTCCTGGCCTGCCCGCCAACCTTAAGGTCCATTAATTAGTTAAATGACTCTGACAATGGCCTCAATTGGCCATTTAAAGGTCGGCGGGTGCACAGCTGATTTTGCTGCAACCCCACCTACCTGAAAATTTAAATGAGGCTCAGTGACATCAGGAGTTCTGGCTGACATCACCATGAGTCATTTTACACGTCAGCAAGCGGGCCCCGCTCCCCCCCCCCACCCCCCACCCGTCGACGGGAAATCCTGCCCCATAACTATTTGGGAAATCTATATTGATTTTGTTAATAATTATCTGTGGAAGATAATTCTCATCAAGATTTTCAGTAAATGTGAAGTTATACCATTGTCGCAGAGTGGTTATAAATGGAACAAATTTCAAACTGACTGTAACAGTTGGAAATTTCGTGCAAGTGAGAATTTAGTGCATAGAGGGGAAGAAGTGCAGTTTTTTGCCTTCAATACTTGTAAAGGTTTGTGTTGCGGGTAAATACTTAATCAATCTATAGCTTAAGCTGGATCAGGTAATTAGTTAAAAGACTAAAAGCCATCATAAACATTGGTTAAATACATAGACTAATTAGACAAATAAAACAGGTGATATAGGGGTGGCAGTAGATGGTGTGCTGTAAATGTACACTTGGGAATCTAGAGAGCATAGTAATCCCAGGCAACCACATCTGCACTAAATGTCTGCATCTAGAGGAACTTTAGTTCAGAGTTTTAGAGCTGGACTCCAAGGTGCAGATATTACAGAGATGAGGAGGGGGGGAGTTACCTTGTATTTTAATCCAGCAGATAGTCACACCAGTTTGTTTACGATGGGGCACAGGTCTGGCCTGGAGCTTTGGATAAAGATAAGCAGAGTGTAACAGGAATAAGGTCTGTAGTATAAGGGTGCTTGGCTGAGCAAGCGTTAATGTGGGACTGGAGGACAGTACCACCAATGGTATGATGTAGAGAGTCACAAGATGGTAGACTGTGTATAGTGGAGTCTAGAAGGAGCCAACATGGAGACAGTGGCCATCATGGTAGTGCTTTTGATATATATGCAGTTATGGGTGACCAATAAACAGTCAATGTTCAACCATACAAGCCTCCAGATCTCTTTGTCAGATACCAAACAACCCTGCAACATGGTGTCAATGAAGGATGGACCCTAAATTGAAGACACAGTTGGAGATCGCCTAAAAAGAAATTGGAGAAATGGTTGAAAAGCACCTAAATAAAAAGTTCAATTGCAGGCATGGAGGCTGAAGTACTCCACCAGGGCATGTGGTAGTCCATTGTCAGACCTGATCAAAGGCAGAGTCATGGGACCTAGCTAGACCAAAAAGAAAAGGCTGAGCAAAATTCAAACAAAAAGGGCAAAAAAAAAGCGTTAAGAAAGAATAATCTAATGTACAGATGAAAAGGAGAACCTGAGTGAATGCAGAGTCAAGAGGCCTGGTCAAATCTTAAGAAGGGTGAGCAAAATACTGTAAAAAAGATGAAATCAGGATTAGCACATCCAGAGTACAGCTGCAAGAAAGCTGCAGCAACCAGTCCACAGCTGGCACCAGAGCACATGGTGGCCGAACCAATAAAAGACAAAAACAGTTTTTAAAAACTGCAGGCGGATTTCATAAATCACCTTCTGTTTGAATCCCAGGCTTGAAGGAGCACAAAGCTGGCCCAAACTGCTTGTTTTCACATTTCCTGCAGAGCAAATAGTTGAAGAAAAAGACAAAAGGTACAAAAAAGAGACTAAAATGCTGAAGAAGCCAAATGGAAGAGAGGAGTTATTGAAATATAAAAGCATAGAACTTGCAAGTTGCAAGCGGATAATGAAGCCAAGAGTAGCACAATTACAAAAATGAATGAAGTTAAGATTTCGCCTGAGAAAGACCTGGTCAACAGTGAAACCAAAATGAAGGGCAAGGACAAAGCTCTGCTGCAGACAGAGAAAGAAGACAGAAATAAGATTGAAACATGTAAATCCAGTGCTGAAGCTTAAAGAACTAGAAGGAAAAGAGCTAGAAGTGAAAGCACTGGATGCCTCAAACATACTGCGAGCCATTAGGTTGTTGAAAAATTACATGGCTGAAATGAAAATCAAGAACTGAGAATGTCAAGAAAATGTTGAATAGTTGCAAGAAAAAGGAGCATGAAGAGTCTCAGAAACAATATAGAAGAAATAAAACTAGAGAATGTGAGCATGAGGCTTAGCGCACAGGAATTAGGCTCTGCTCAGGAAAAAACAGTTCAATGTAGAGAACCAACTTTCATGGACAAAAGATGAGTTTGCTAATGAAAAGCGAGAACTGAGGAGAACACTGGAGGGTCACTCACAGGAAGTAGAACACTTGAGGAAGGATATGAAAGATGAGATGCAGAGTATGCTGGAGCATAACCAAGCCTTAAAAGCAGGTAATTCTGAAACAAAGACAACTGAAGTACCAGAGTAGTTGCTGAGCTGAATGAAAACATCCATAAGCTTGAAAAAGGATTGGAAAATAAGAGAGTAAACAAATATTTGTTTGAAATTGTGATACAAATGGAAATGAAGGCTCCATTTTTGAAATATCAATGTTCAGCAAGAACATGGTGGCCCTACGGAAATGGAAAATCTGAGTCCACCGTAGGAATGAACAGAGTGAATATTCCCTTCGGAAGGAACAGGAAAACCCACTGTGTCTGAACAAAGCAGACGAATTGCTGTTAAAGAGAAACACAACCCAAAGGAGTGTATAAAACAATTCAAAAGGAGACAACCAAGTACCAGGAACACAGAATACTACAATTTCAATGCCAAAGTCAAAGTCAATCCAAAACAACTGAAACTACCATTCCTCCAAACATGACAGGATGAGATCTGGAAGAATTGTCAAGCCTCCAAATCATCTGAATTTATAAAGTCAGAGTCTTGGTGGGTGCGGTGGGTCAGGGGGAGTGTGGAGAAGGGATAGAAAGTAAAATAAAGGTTGTATTGTAAATGTATTTGGGTAAGGACTTGATGTAGTATGAGGGTATTTGGCAGAGCAAAGGTTAATATGGGCCTGGAGAACAGTACTGCCCAATTTATGATGTAGAGAATCACATGATGGTAGACTGTGTGTAGTAGAATATGGAAGGAGCCAACATGGAGACAGCCTCCATGCATGTAAGTACCTTGGACATGTATATAGTTATGGGTTATGAATAAACAGTTTATGATCAACCATACAAGCCTCCAGACCTCTTTGTGCGACACCAAACAACCTTACAGCAAGGTCAAATCAAGGAAAAATGGTATAAAAAAGTCAAAACCAAAGATGCTTTGGCTGAAGTAATGAAGCATTCTTAACTAAATTAATGGCACAAAGAGAACTGAATGATTTTGATCTATTAGCCATGAGAGACATGGTGCTATGGTGACCAGTTTGGAACTAAATATTTCAGAGTACTTGACACTTCAAAAAAGCAGACACTGAGGAAAAGGTTGGGGGTAGCCCTGATAACAAAGGATGACATAAGAAAAGTAGTGAGAAATGATCTTGGCTCAGAAGAAGAGGAAGTAGGATCAGCTTGGATGGAGATGAAAAATAACAAGGGGCTTGAAAACACTGGTAGAAATAGTTTATGGATCCACTAACAACATACTGTTGGATAGAACACTAATCAAGGAATAAAAGGAGCCTTATTACAAAGGTAATGCAATAATTGTGATAGATTTTAATCATAATATGGACTGGAAAAATCAAATTGGCAAAAGTATTTTGAGGATGAGTTAATGGAATGCATGCAAGGCAGTTTCCTAGAATAATACATCAAGGAACCAACAAGGAAAGACACTATTTTAGATCCCTAGATTCTGGAACGGTGCCATTTTATTGGAATACACTAAATGTAACATTGTTATTTAAGAAAGGAGGAAGAAAGAAAACCGGGAACTACAGGCCAGTTAGCCTGACATCAGACATCAGGAAAATGCTGGAATCTACTATCAAGGAAGTGGTAACATAGCACTTGGAAAGTCAAATGATTAGGCAGAGTCAAAGTGATTTTAGGAAAATGACATAGCACTTTACAAATCCATCAGAGTTTATTTAGGGTGTAATTAATAGGGTGGAAAGAGGGGAACCTGTGCGTGTATTATATTTAAATCTTCAAAAAGCATTTGACAAGGATGCCACAGGAAAGCCATTGTGCAGGGTAAGTGCTTCTGGGGTTGGGGTTAATGCATTAGAATTGATTGAGGGTTGGTTAAAAGGACAAAAAAGAAAAAGTAGGAATATATTGGTCATCTTCAGGTTGGCAGGCTATTACTAATGGGATGCCACAAGGATCAGTGCTGGGGCATCATCTATTTACAAGACTTCGATGAAGGGGAAATATGGGTATAGTATGAGGAGGGGGATGCTAATTTAGAACTAAGATGAGGAAAAATTACTCCATTCAGTGGGTTGTGAATCTTTAGAATTTGCTAACCCAGAGAGCTGTAGATACTCAGTCATTGAGAATATGCAAGGCTAATGTGGATAGACTTTTGGGGCTGAATCTTCTGGCTGGCGTGCGGGTGGCGGAGTCCGCATGCTAGCGCTTAAAAAGTCGCGTGCTGATGTCGCGCGAGCGTCTCGACAGCAGCGTGCAGCATCACGGCATTTCGGTGGACGGGCACACTATGCAGTGGGACATGTGCCCGCCATTAATTAAAGGCCTTATTAAGGCCATTAACTCCCCAATCGACCAGGATTTTGAGGGGCCCGTGCGAACTTTGGCTTGGTGCATGTGCCCAACGGGCAAGCGGATGAATGATTTCTTTTTACAAACCCCATCCAACGACGGGATGAGGTTTGATATCAGAATTATAAAATTGTAATAAGGTTTTTGAGTATTTCATTAACATGTCCCATCTCGTGTGACATTTTCACATGAGGGGGACATGTTCATGATTTTTTTATTTTTCTATTTTTAATGTTTCAGTGCCTTTCAGCGATATCCCTGAGGCAGCATCTAGCCTCAGGGAAATGTGCACTCTTTCACATGCATGCGCGAAAGAGCGCACTCTGGCAGTTGGGGAATCCCCCCGACCACACAGGAAGCGCATAGCTCTTCGCGCCGGATGGCACGCTGGGCGGGCCTTAACTGGCGGTAGGGCCCGTTTTTGCGGCGGCGATTGGCTGCCCGCCCGCCGCCGAGTTGGTCGGGCCCACCCGCCCATCAAGGGCAAAATTCTGCCCTTGGGCTCTAAGGGAATCATGGGTTAAGGGGTTCACAGGGACAAGTTGAGTTAAGGTTGAAGATCAGCCATGATCTTTTTGAATAATAGAGCCGGCTTATGGGACCATATGGTCTACTCCTGTTCCTATATCTTTGGTTTTTATGTTCTAGAACTCTAAACTGCTACTTGCTGCAGCGTTCATTTATTTCAATATCTTTGTATAAAATTGCTTTGAGCTGCAGGAACTCCTTTTTCTCCCATTTTCTCCTACCATGCCTTCCTCCTATAATGTACAGGCCTTTAAGTGTTAGGTTTGGGGTCACCTAGCCTTGATTTCCTGAGTCATCTTGCCTGCAGTATGGGTGGTACCCTAAACTAAATGGCCTTCCCTTTTTATTCAAGATTCCTAACAAAAATGGTGGAAAGATCATTTAAATCTCATTATATTTTGATCTTGTCCTAATTGGGGAAAAAAATTGTCTACATTTGTGTCTGGAGTATTGTATGGTATATGTAAGAGCAAGATTTTGCTTTGATTATCTGCCAATATTGACTAGGAGTCCCATTCATTAACAGTAATACTGCATTGTAAGAACATTAAGCTATTGTTCACTGGAGGGCAATGCATTCTGTTGAGTCCTGTTGCAGTGATCAAAGTATAAGATATATTCATAGCTGCCTGGTACAGTTGAGGTAAATGGTGCAGGATCTGTATCTTTTGCACAGCCTTATAGGCAGCTGACGAGGATTGCAAAATCTCAGGTATTCTACCAGTTGCCCATGAGATTTAGCAAAATTCACTTCCTTGTTCAATGGTTCTGAAAGTTAAGT
Organism: Carcharodon carcharias; assembly: GCF_017639515.1. Taxonomy (NCBI): domain Eukaryota; kingdom Metazoa; phylum Chordata; class Chondrichthyes; order Lamniformes; family Lamnidae; genus Carcharodon; species Carcharodon carcharias. Next base: position 107,080,369 of record NC_054475.1, read on the forward strand.
CAGGGAATTATAAGTAAAAATAAGTAACACTGAAGCAATAGTGAAGATAGATAATTACTTTTAGTGCAAATTCTTAATGCTACTGAAATTAGTCATGTAGAATAACATTTAATGTATTTTTACGAAAATATGAGTTGTTTTTCGCTGGAGAATAGGAAAGAGGAAAGCAAGGTTTGACCTCTACATTGAGCTAAACTCTGAAGCTATTGAATGTTGCCCATAAAATTTGAAAGAAATAACTATTTACAACCTTTAAACCATCAGACTAATAAACCCCATGCAACTGACTGGGTCATCTGAATGATGAATGCACGACGATATTAAACTCACACTCATGAAATTGCATGGCCTCTACAACTGCAGTCTTAAATACATAGCTGACCTTGTTAGCAGCCATTGAATGACATTAATGTGGAGGATGCACTGGAATAAATGATTATCCATTTGAAATTTACAGTGACTTCATAGTAGGACTTGCACTTAAGAAATGCTCAGCTGACCATTAAAAAAAGGATTAGCTAGTTTAATGTCAAATGCATGAATAAAAATGACAGCTGAGAAGAGATCTGAGGCTATTCCAAAGCTTTTTTGTTCCTTGTTAATTCAAGGCCTGTAGGCTGAATTCAAAGAGAACAGCAGGAGAGTAAACTCTGAAGCAACCATCCATAATAAATATCCAAATGCATTACTTTGAAATAATCAAGTTGCCTCTAGCTTTCTAGAAATGATTTAGCTCAAAGTAGCAGTTATTAGAGTTGCATTTATGAAATATTGGATGAATTTGCTAAACATATAGAAAACTGTCAAAGTTTTACCAGACAGCTACGAATATATCTTATACTTTGATCACTGCAACAGGACTCAACAGAATGCATTGCCCTCCAGTGAGCAATAGCTTAATGTTCTTACAATGCAGTATTACTGTTAATGAATGGGAGTCCTAGTCAATATTGGCAGATAATCAAAGTAAAATCTTGGTCTTACATATACCATACTCCAGACACAAATGTAGACAAATTCAGTACAAAGAAATAAAAAGCATTATGATGTTTTATTCAAAAAAAGCTGAAATAAAAGTAAAAAAAGTTGCACAATGAGGTGATGTTGCACACAAAACATAGATGAATACACCTTTCAAGTTAATCTCAAAAAATAAATTTTAACTTGTCAGTAGCTTGGAATCCTCACAAGTTAGGAATTCCATTAAATGTACAGTTATATGATTTCTGTAAGAATGTTATATATGTTTTTACATTATATATGTTTTTAAATTAATTTTCAAGTTGAAAACATCTCACGCTCCTGCTGCGTTATTTCTCTTATGTATATCACAAATTATGGGAAATCCAATTATGTCCATGAATTAACTTTTCTATCAACTACCATTTAAATGAGTAAATAGGCAGATATGTTGTTCATTTTCATTTTGCTTCACTTCTAAATCTTCTCTACAAAGGACTCAATCCTTAGTTACCGTTGGTTCAGATCCTGCTGGAACAGGGGGTGTGCACAGTTAGACTTTTTCCCTCACCCTTCAGCATGAATAAAAACTGGCCTTTGAGTTGCTGGAAATGAGAGCTGCTAACAGCACATTGAGGGCAGAGGGCATCTGGAGCCTTGAGGAATGAGAGGACTAACAATGGGAGATTTAATCAGTGAAATGTAAGGATTGTTAAAGAAAAGAAAAGCAATGATGAAGAAGGAAAAAGGGTGAAATTGCATTGAATCTGGTACAGGAAGAGAAATAAAGGGAGAGAAAAGAGAAACTGAATTAAAAAGAATGAAAGAAGGAAACTAAATACATTTTAAACATCTCTCATAGATTACTACATATAGGAATGAGATTTCAGATTTGATTATCCCATACTGGGCCGGAAAGGTTGAGTGACACTGCAAGAATATAAATCACCTCATTAAAAAGGGACTGTTAAGAAGCATTCCTAATATTCAATGACGTTCAAGCTTAGTTGACATTTAATGCATAAACACTAACAATTTCATGAAACTCATGGCGGGGAGGGCTAGAATATGAGTCAAGGAGAGTGACCCTAGAAGTAGTGAGAGGCCAGAGGTGGGCTTGGCGCAGGTTGGGCAACTCGGACACAGTTAAAAGGCAGGCCTTCAGAAAAGCCTATTTGAGAGGTAGGTTATCAATGGCGAAGTCCCTGTGCCTTGAAAGAGGCAATATTTCCTTTTTAGGTGAGTGGGAACTCTGTAAATGTTGCCCAACTGTTAGCTGACCCTGCAATGGCTGGCTAATCATGAGCTTTATGGGAAAACTGTCATTGTTGCTGCCTAATCAAAGTACACCCTACTGAAAGTATGGAGTAGATTCTCAAGAAACAGCCATGGAGATGGCATTGTCTTGCCACCACTGTCAAGTGTAGATATTATGCAGTCATGAAGTTAGCTGCCAAGAACAGTGGGTGGATGAATGATGAACAGTGCTGTGCTCATTATCCCACCCACTTACTCTCTTGCCACCCATCTATCAGGATGCACCCACATTGATGACCCTTGACCAGGTCCTGCATATCTGCACACTGTCAAGGCATAAAAGTGTGACTAAGAGGGAGGAAACCAGAGCTGTCAGTGATCACGAAACAAAACATGCTACCTTCACAGGAGTCACAGCTCCAATATACATGCACCAAGCATTTGCTCAGAGCAATTTTCTCCGCCAAATCTTACCAGAAATCACTGATGTTATGGTGAAAATGATTCATGTATGTAAGCACACAAAAGTGAATGAGAGCATTGTAATCTGAATGGCTCATAACTCTTTATGCCTTATATTTTTATGGATAGAATATCACCCAGAAGATGCATGGGGGAAGGGATGGGTCCAGCTGCCTCATGCTTTTCTGACCAGGACCTTCACGTTTTGATGGAAGAGGTCCAGAAGAGGAGAGCAGCCTTCTATCCTGCTGGCCGGTGTAATCCACCTGCCACAACCAAGAAGGTCTGGATTCAAATAACAACTGTATTGAGCGCAGCCGGCGACCAGCAGTGCTCGTGGATTCAGTGCAGGAAAAGGTTCAATGACCAGCTGCGTTCCAGCAAGGTAGCAGCTTGATTCATCCACACAGAAGTCCAAGGGGAGGGTCATATCTGCATGCTGGAGCTAACATGCGAGTCCTGGCACATACCTCTGCTTCAGCTTTGAGGTTTGTATATGTAAGCTGCTCACATAGGTGCACACAGAACACATGCGAATGAGCACTGTGATGCCCAGGCACAGTGAAGGACAATATCCCCCCATGTACTATATATCAGGCTAAAATAAATTCATGCTGTCATTGCAGTCAAAAAGGGTGAAAAATGCCACAGGGATGGTGCAGACTGGGTAGGTGAGCCTGGTTGAAATGCAGCCGACCTATGGAACAGATAGCCATGGAGGTTGTCAGGGTGCCTGAAGAGCTCTCTGTTGGTGATGGTGAATCATCGGGAGCAGGCTTTAAAGATCACCTTAATACATGGAGGTAATGGTGGAAGTCATGATGTCACTTCACTGAGCGCAACGGAACACAAGCCTTAAATATAACTCCTTTTATGCCTCACATAAGTCCCAGCTCTAGACCCTGGACTCCTACCACCACCAACACCACCCTGCCCACCCCCCCCAAAACCCCATGCCAGATTATCCCTCAGGCTTCAAGACAGAGAAGAGGTGTCAAAGGAGGCAGCATCACATTATACTAGCCCGCAGATGCAAGCACTGTGGATGGATGTAGTGCACGTGTAGAGTCGATGGCACAGGGTGAAAGTCATTGCACCAGAGGAGGTGTTAGAGTCAAAGACATTTATGCACAGTCCCCCTTGGAGGATGGTGGAAATTCACATGATGCTCCAGTAGGAACATGGAGCCTCGGGAGTCAGCTTTGTGGCCACAATATTTAGATAACCAGCAGCAGATGTGGGCATCTGGCAGAGTTCCTTGAGACAGTGAGAACTCTTGGACTGCGAATGGAGGAGTCCATCAGCCTCATGAGCACCACATTTTCCCAGGAGCTCAGCCGCATGAGCTCTGACCATGAGGGACTGGCCAGTCTCATGGAGCGACACATGCTGCAGCACTCGGAGTGGATGCAAGAGCAGCGTCTCAGTCAGGAAAGGGTGTAAGTCTCCTCAGTAACCTGGATCAGTCTGCCCAGAGTATGAATGCTGACATCCATAGAATACACGAGGAACTCTGTACCCTTAACAAGGTGGTCACAGTGTAGGCATGGGGGTTACCGGAATGGGTGGCCCTGTGTGCCAGCAGCCAGCCCCATTAACACTATCTGAAGGCCAACCCAGGGCTGTGCAGGACACTGAGGAGGGTGAAGGTACCAAGAGATCCTCAGCAACCTCTTTTTCCTCCATCTCTGCAGCAGAGGCCTCGCCTGTTCCACGTGTGCCAATGACCATGGCTGCCCATGCAGAGATGTAGAGGCTGCAGTCTGAAGGAGGGCCCCAATGGGTGCCTGCACGATGAGACAGGCCACCACGCTTTTCATTGCCATTTAGACAGAGGAGTGAGCAGCTTGCCTCAACCTCCTCTGAGGCAATAGAGGGGCACTTTGTAAAACCGTGCAAGAACGAAGGGTGTCAACTCACCTAGAATGGTAATTGGCTCACCACGGTTACACTTTTCATATCGCACATAGCATATTTGAGCACCTCTTATTTACATATACTTCTCTATTTACTTATACTTGTACATGACTCAAGTGTGTGTTTGTACACTAAAGACCAAAAAAAATGGTATTATGAAGGTGGTTCAGCATGAATGTTGGGTGCAAGGCATTCTTCCGCACTGCAGTGTTTCACATTAGCCTAGGTATAGACATCTCATCTTAGTAGGCCATGTATTGTGCAAGTAATATTGGTCATCTGCTGTGCCCATTACTTTGGCTGCATTTACATTCCACAGGATATGCTTTGTGCAGTAAACAGAGGCATATGGGAACCAAGAAGGTTGCGTGTGACACCCACTTCAGAAACAGGACCATTGGCCAGAATGGATGGTGGGCAAATTCTTTCAAAGATCTGTTGTTCCAAAGTTATGGGCTCCTCGTGTGTGAGATTGCTTATCTGCGTGTATGCTTGTAGTAACCTGATATGTAATACATCTTTCAGGCAAGTTGGAAGGTAAGATCACATGATCATAATACCCAATAGCAGAGTAACACACGCTACCACTGTGTGAATCTGGAGTTAGACACTGAAGAGTGAAGACAGAGTTTTGAGTTGTGAGCACACAAATGTAGCTGCTGAGTTTCGTTTGTAAATAAATAAGTGTTTTTTTTAACAATGATCTCCTGATGTTCTCTGTCTCTGTACTGACCCAGTCACCCCGAATTAAGCATGCAACCTGGATCCTTAACCCCAACAAACAAAAAGGCACTAGATACAACAAACTGGCGACAAGAGTAAACGCATGAAAAGCCACAGAAAAAGTGAGGTAAAAAGCAAGGAAGAACAGAGGAAATCAGAAGAACCAAAATCGAGCCATACCTCACATGATAGTTGTAAGTAAAAGAAAATTTCCTTCTTTATCATTGGAGTAATCCCCTCAGAGCATGCTGTAATTTGGAAGAGTGGAGCCTTTCAACTCAACCTTGGACAACTGGTCTCATCATGTTGAATGCCTTGCGTTCTTCCTCCAAGTGAACCGGTGATCATTGCGGGGAGAAAATAGGTGCGATCCTTCTGTACACATGTGGGAGTAAGACATATGGATTAATTCAAAATCTGTTGGCGCCCAGTGGGCCAGACTCAAAATGTTTTGATGCCTTAGTGAGCCTCGTAAAGAAACATTACCAGCCCAAGCCGTCAGTGACCATACAATGGTTTAAATTCAACTCAAGAATTAGAGCTGTGTGCGAGACAGTTGCTTGTTATGTGGCAAATCTGAAGCAATTAATTGAATATTGCTGGTTCACTACTCCTATCAGTGATATGCATAGATATCGTTTAGTGTACAGTATAAACAAAAATGCGATCCAGAAGAGATTATTGGCTGAAAAAATTTAGATTTTCAGAAGGCATTGGAAATAACTCTGGCAATGGAAGGTGCAGTGCAAGACTCAGATGCCATACAAAGAGCACAAAATGGTGCATTACTCCATGTTGAGCAGAAAGCCTCAACCAAAATGAGTGTGAAAGTGCAGAGCTTTATTCAGAAGCAGGAAGCAGCACCGCTAGCAGGGAAATTAAAAGGGATAACTTATATCCAGTTTAATAAAAGGAAAAGCCATTAAAGAAGCCCCAGAGCCAAAGAATACATCCAAATTTAAATCATTCTTGGGGATGATTAATTATTATGGGCGCATCTTGCCTAATCTGTTGACAGAACTGGCACCATTGTACTGCTTGCTCAAGAGAAACCAGAGATGGTCATGGTAGACACCAAAAGAAGAAGCTTTCACAAAAGTGAAACAGTTGTTACAATCATCTACACTTCTTATACATTTTGATCCCAAAAAAAGGTTGATGGTAACATGTAAAAGGACCCTATGGAATGGGAGCAGTGTTTTCCCACTGGAAAGATGATGGATCATAGCATATGTGTCAAGAACACTCAGGACTGTAGAGAAAAAACACTCTCAAATTGAGAAAGAAGGCCTGGCAATCATTTTCAATGTTAAGAAGGTTCATCAATATATGGTTGTCACTTTACTGTCATAACGGACCACAAGTCATTGTTATGACTGTTTGGGGAAAGCAAGACTATACCCACTATAGCATCAGCAAGAGTACAAAGGTGGGTGCTGATTTGGCAGCGTATGAGTATACTTTTATTTATATACCCAAAAGTCAAATTGTAAATACAGATGCACCTTTGCAAATAAAAGGTGGCGATGTTCCAATTCCTTAGGTATTCATTTTGTTATTGAACTTCCTGGACTCATCACCAATATGTACTAGACAAATTAAAGATTGGACAAACCAAGACCCAGTCTTATCCAAAGTGAGAAATCAATTTCTTGATGGTTGATCACAAAGACAAGAATCTGATGAAATGTAACTGTATTTCCAGAGAAAATATGAGATAACCAGGCAAGAAGATATTGTATTGTGGGGAGCTCAGGTGATTGCTTCTCCAAAAGGACAAAAGCCATTGTTATCCAAACTTCACATGAACATTGCGGAATTTCTAAAATGAAGGCAATAGCACGGAGCTATATATGGTGGCCGGGAATGGATGGAGAAATAGAAAACTTGGTGAGAAGCTGTATGCATTGTCAACAAGTACAAAAATTACTTGCAACAGCTCCATTACACCCCTGAGAGTGGCCAGGATGGCCATGGGTGCGAGTACACATCAACTATGTGGGACCATTTTATGGGAACGATGTTTCTACTCATCCTAGACACTCATTCAAAATGGATGGACATATACTAAATGAGGTCACCCACACCTTCAGTGAAAATAGAGAAACCATGACAAAGTTTTGCAATTAATGGATTACCTGAAGTGCTAGTATCAGATAATGTAACCGTATTTACAAGTGCTGAATTTAACCAATTTATGAGCCTCAATAATATTGTTCATGTGAAAACATCTCTGTACCATCCTTCTTCAAATGGACTTGCTGAGAGAGCAGTTTAGATGTTCAAATCTGGTATGAAGAAACTGTCTGGCGATTCGATAGTGACTAAATTAACACAATTTCTTTTCCATTATAGAACCGCTCCTCATTCGACAACAGGTGTCACATCAATGGAATTGTAAATGAAGCATTGTCTCCGAACGAGACCGAGCCTAATTATGCCAACCCTGTGTGGAGGAGTGGGGTAGAAGGTAGAAGGAAGGCAGCAAAGTCAGAAAATGGGACATGATTGTCACAATCAGGACAGAACATTTAATATAGGAGAGAAAGTGTTTGTGAAAAACTTTAGAGAAGGACCAGCATGGTTGTTTGGTGAGAAATGTGCAGTAACAGGACCTCTTTCCTACCATGTGAAAATTGGAGATTGAGTAATTGGGAGACATGTGGATCATATATGAAGAGGAGAAACCAAATATCCAGAGATGATTCCACAAGTATTCGAGACTGAATTGACATTTCCTGTTGAAAGAACTCAACCAAGTACAAATGTGTTTGAAGGGCCGACTGTACCTGAAAGAGTTGAAGAAACAGATTTACAGACACCTATTCTAGAATCAAATGCTCAGACGACTCCAGTAAAGGAGGTTCCAAATCAAACTTCAGAAGCTGTAGAGCTGAGACGTTCTACATGTATAAGGAATGCCCGGAGAGACTGACATTATAAATAATTGATTGTGTAAATAATTTGATATATTGAAAAAAATTGTAAGATGTATTTTTCAGTAAAGTGGGAGAGATATAGTAACCTGATATGTAAGACACCTTTAAAGCAAGGGTTGTAATGTAAACTTACATGATCTTAATAGCCAATAGCAGAGCAGCGTGGGCTACCACTGTGAGAGAGCCTTGAGTTAGACACTGAAGAGTGAAGACAGAGTTTTGAGTTGTGAACACACAAATGTAACTGCTGAGTTTATTTTGTAAACAAATATGTGTTTATTCTAACAATGATCTCCTGATGTTGACTGTCTCTGTACCAACTCAGTCACCCCAAATTAAGCTTGCAACTTGGATCCTTTAGCTCTAACAAACCAAACGGCACTAGATCCAACAATGCTACAAAAACAATCCTATCAGCATATATTGGGTTTGAAGTCTGATGTTGTGTCACTCTCAGTATTGTGGGCATTGTTTTATGATGCTCAATTTCATGGCATGGACCCCTCATTTACAGACACTGGCATTCATATTAGGGGGACACGTTGTAAATGACTTATTACCATGTCTATTTTCAACATGATTAGGCCCATGATTATGGCTGAAATTCTCTCCATCATATGAATGTGACTGAGTCAAACTCATTGAGGCTTATTGTATCCCATGTGGGGGATGGACAGTGCCTTGAGTAATTGTGGAATCAATGTACAATGTTCTGTAGGTGTAAGTATGTCATCAGGGACTGGCTAATGACAATTGTGATATTGGAGGGCCTTATAAGAATCTATTTTGCACAAGGACCCATCTGGCAATGATCCCCTCCTGCACTGTCAGCCCTGGATACTTGGCCATCTCTCCCAGCTGCTCTGTCATTGGTGGTCTCATCCTCATCTATTTCAGTATCTTCTGAATGAACAAGGGCTTCATCCTTCTCCTCATCTTCCTCCTCCTCAGGGATTGGAATTGTGACCATGGCCTTGTTGTCATCACTGTTCAAAGTTGTGCAGCTTATAGCACCCCACCACAAATCTTGATACTCATATTGCAGAGCTCCGCCTGAGCGATCATGGCAGCTGAAATGCATTGATAAAACGCCAATTGCCTGCATGATGGTATTCCTGGTGACAAAATATCTGCTGTTGTAGTTGCACTCTGCCTCCATTTGTGGGTTCCGAAAGGAGGTCATTACCCAAGGTCTTAAGCGGAAGACTTTGTCCATTGGAAGCCAAACATGGATCCTTGTTGGTGGCTGAAATAGCTGAGGGAGTTGGGAACTCCTTAATATGAAGGAGCCATGGCAGCTGCCAGGGAACCTTGCACACACAAGGAAGACTTCTTGTGATCACAAACCACCTGGACATTGAATGAGTGGAAGGACTTCTCATTGACAATGGTGTCCGCATTTTGCTTTGAGGCCTTTATGACAACATAAGTGCAATCAATATAACATTCTGTATTTGAGGGAAACCTACTAATTGTCAAAGGCTGTGGCTGCCTGTGACTGAAATGCCAAATTTTTGGGAAATTGTGACTTCCACACAAGCAAAGAGGGCATTAGTTACAGCCTTGATGCAACTGTGTGCTGCTGACTGGGATATACCAGTCAAGTCTCCTGAAGAGCCCCGGGAAGATCCTGAGGCATAGAAGTTGAGAACGATCGTTACCTTTGTAGCCACTGGCAAGGCATGGGAGTCGATGGATTGTGGCTCAAGTTTCTGCTGGACCATGCAACTGTTCCCTGAGTTGCCTTTGGCACTGGTTCTTCAGCATATTGAGGCACCCTTCCCACAGGGTGGTACCTGGTTGTCCTGCCTTTCCTCTTCCTCCTTCCTGCTATGTGTGCAGCAGCTGCTTCCTCCAGATCTTTTACCTTCCCTCTGACCTCCAGCTACTCACAGCGACTGACTTCTGTGGCCTCTATGTTTGAGGGTGCAATGCGCATCTTCTATGTTTCTTCACACAGGATGCGCCCTTCTTCAACACAAAGTTCTTCTTAGCACCTGGGTGCATGAGACCGCAGAGACAACAATAATTGTACTGCAACACCAGGAGCTAAGGCTAAGGGAAGACAATCGAGATTTGTTTGCTGCCACCTCTGAGGCTGTGAATAAAATTTTAAAGCAATTTCTACGGAGGAACCCTAACTCTCCAAAGGGATCCCTGGCTATCCAAGAAAATATGCCAAGTTCAGACCTGCTCTTAACAGGTCTACATATTTGCAAACTTTGGCTTCCACATTCCTGGGCTACCAAATTCTGACTAGAGTGAAGGCAGCTGATGATTTAAATGGCCAACTGCCTCTGTAAAACATGTATGAATGAAACGGCCCTATTCCCAACACCATGAAAAACAGGATATGCCATGTTTTGGGGAGGGTCATAAGTTTTTCAGGCAGTTCTGCTATTTTCACCATGACAAAGAGCCTCTCTGGTGTGGTGAAAATCTGGGCCTGCAGCTCAGAAAGAACACTTATTGTTTTGCATTTTTATAGACCTTAAATTGTGCATTGTAATACCTCCATAGATGGCTGCCTAATAGAGTATGAAAATCAATAATGAAGGCCAATGCCTTTTAACAGAGCTGAGCAACCATTTAAAACCCATGCAGTTGTAAGGGAGAGCCAGACATTTGTCAAATGATGCAAAATTACTATCCTGTTGAGGCCATCAGATAAAAGAAGTAAGAAGACTGATATTTACAATTTTAGTAGGACTGGAAGTCAATGAAAAATAAATTCATGCAGGTTATACAACAGGCAGCCAACCTAAGTGCATTTTCCATCATGGTAAACAGGCCCACAGGCTTTAGGTCCATATATTGGGAGCATTTATACTGGGAATCATTGATGGCTAAAACTTCCCAGAAATGCCTTGTACAGCAGGCAAGGGAGATGATTACAGAAAAGCTCAGTGCTGTCTCTTGATCCCAGGACTTGAGCACAAACATCAAGGCTGACACTCCAGTGCAGTACTGACGTGAAACTGTTGGCCATCTTCCTGATGTGACATTAAACAAGGCTCTATCTGCCTGCTTGGGTGGATACAAAAGATTTTATGGCACTATTTCAAAGAAAAGCAGGGGAACTATCCTGGTTTATTTGGACTTCCAGAAGGCTTTCGACAAAGTCCCACATAAGAGTTTAGCATGTAAAATTAAAGCACATGGGATTGGGGGTAGTGTATTGAAATGGATAGAAAACTGGTTGGCAGACAGGAAACAAAGAACAGGAATAAACAGGTCTTTTTCTAAATGGCAGGCAGTGACAAGTGGGGTACCGCAGGGATCAGTGCTGGGACCCAGCTATTCACAATATATATTAATGATTTATATGAGGGAGCTAAATGTAATATCTCCAAATTTGTAGATGACACAAAGTTGGGTGGGAGGGTGAGCTGTGAAGAAGATGCAGAGATGCTTCAGTGTGATTAGGACAAGGTGAGTGAGTGAACAAATGCAATGCAGAAGAAATATAATGTGGATAAATGTGAGGTTATCCACTTTGGTAGCAAAAACAGAAAGGCAGAATATTATCTGAATGGCTATAAATTGAGAGAGGGGTATGTGCAACGAGACCTGGGTGTCCTCGTATGCCAGTCACTGAAGGTAAGCATGCAGGTGCAGCAGGTGGTAAAGAAGGCAAATGGTATGTTGGCCTTCATAGCCAGAGGATTAAAATACGGGAACAGGGATGTCTTGCTGCAATTAAACGGGGCCTTGGTGAGACCACACTTGGTCTCCTTATTTGAGGAAGGATGTTCTTGCCATTGAGGGAGTGCAACGAAGGTTTACTGGACTGATTCCTGGGATGGTGGGACTGACATATGAGGAGAGATTGAGTCGGTTAGGATTATATTCTATGGAGTTCAGAAGAATGAAGGGGGATCTCATTGAAACCTATAAAATTCTAACAGGACTGGACAGGGAAGATACAGGAAGGATGTTCCCGATGGTGGGGGTGCCCAGAGCCAGGGGTCACAGCCTGAGGATACAGGGTAGACCACTTAGGACTGAGATGAGGAGACATTTCTTCACCCAGAGAGTGGTGAGCCTGTGGAATTCGTTGGCACAGAAAGTAGTTGAGGCCAAAATATTGCATGTTTTAAAGAAGGTGTTAGATATAGCTCTTGGGGCGAAAGGGATCAAAGGGTATGGGGAGAAAGTGGGAGCAGGCTATTGAGTTGGATGATCGGCCATGATCATGATGAATGGCGGAGCAGGCTCGAAGGGCCGAATGGCCTATTCCTGCTCCTATTTTCTATGTTTCTATGTTTCTATGTCCTGGATAATGGGTGGAATCGTCGGGTCCGGATGTTGGGGTGGGACAGTTTGGCGTCACGGGCAGAAATCTCTTTCACGCCGGCTTGAAGGCACAGCGGGGTCAGCTGATCGTGTCCGCCATGGCGAAACGTGAATCCCGCTGGAGGCCGGTGTGGATCTAATGTATATCCTGGTAATGGGATGCAAAGTAAGGCCCGACCAGATTCATCCCCACACGCATGATTTACTGTTGCATCGATGGGAAAACATGCTGGCCCAGAACACACTTGAAGAAGTGTGACATGCCTTTAGGGCCTTGCTCAGATCACAGACATCCGAGGAGAAGACAATGTTGGAGCCCTACAGCAACCGAACCCTGGGTGAACACGTGCACCTCATGCTGGATGGATTCTCATGGACTTGGCTCTGCCATGAGCAGCTCTTGGAAGGGATGAGGTGTGATTAGGAGAGGGGGGCAACGAAGGTTTCGGGAGATGGTGAGATTGGGAGGGGACTGCATCAGTCCTTGCACGTTCTGTAGCATCATGAGCATTCTTCTCCTTAAAATAAGAGAAGAGCATTGATTTGTACAAATTGCACATGGACTATCTTCGTGCACAGCCCACTCCAACCAGAGTGGGACATATCAGGGCTCCAGTGCCTCCTCACCATGCTGCTGCCAAAAACTCACACAAAGATGCTAGGCCTGTTCCCCTCCTCCCCACCCCACCCTTGGCCACTTGCTGCCTACGTCACTTTAAGCACCACATGGTATATCCTTCCATAGCAAGGAGGCACAAGCAAGTGAAGTGCAGAGGACAGCAGATGGTTCGCTGCCAAGCCACATTGAAGCTCCCCTCCCAGCATGCCATCACCCTGACTTGGACATGTCCTGCAGTTCAAGAACAGCACCTAGATGCAGCTCCTCCAGGTTGCCCCCAGAACAGTCATGTGGTTCTCAGTGTATCTGTATGCTGCGGGTGCAGAACCTATCTCATCACTACCCTCTCAGGCTGACCACAGCATGGGCAACATCCGGCCCACACAGCAAAGCCAACATGCCATCAATGATTCAATGCAGTCACTACACTCAGACTTGGGGTTGAGGATGGTGGGAGGGGAGCAGGGGGGTAAGACAACTTGCTGGGTTAAATGACCAGTGCCAGCATAGTACTTAGCCTTCCAGAGCGCAACAAGTCATTGAAGCACTTGCGACACTGGATCCAGGTGTGCCGCACCACGTCGTGGGAGCTCACCATTTCCGCCACCTCCTCCCAGACACATTTCGTCATGTAGTGGGGGGGCCTCCTCCTCCCGGACTGGGGGACCAGCACCTCCCGCCATGCTGCCACCTCCTTGAGGAGGGCAGCAAGGTTGTCATCAGAAAAACGAGTGGCAAACCTACCCTCCAGCCTGGCCTGTCCTGAAGGCCTACCCTCCTGATTTCCATAACCTCAATTGCCGCTCTGCAGAGTCCTTCGCCCAGCCATTGCAAGCAGCCTTTCCAAGGGTGCCAGGCCTTCCTTTATACAGGCCGCCGGGTTGCTCTTGGACCCAATGGGCTGAGCGCGCCTGCCGTCCACTCCTGCTAGGCACGGGAGTCGTGAGGTACGCTGGGCGGGCCTTAATTGGCCTGCCCACGTAAAATGGTGGTGTGGACCTGATCACGAGGGGCAATCAGGTCCATGGCCATTCCCACTCTGCCCCCCACCAGCCAGAAAATTCAGCCGTCTGTTACTTTCCCTATTGCCATTTCTTGCTGGTTATTTACATTTGAAGTATCTAATTTTCTTTTTTGTGGATTTACTTGTAGTTGGTCAAGGTTGGCTTTCTTGTATGCACTCACTGGCCATGTCCTGGAAATTACTGGTTTCTCATCTTCTGATCTGAAAATGAGAAACACCTCTGAAGTCAAGGTGTTTATAGTTGATGGGAAAATGACAGCAGTTAACACATTCACAGATGCTCAGATTGTTTTTGTGTCACAGGTTGCACCACAGGCAAACTTCTGGTAAATTACATTCTAAGGAATATAAATTAATGCACAACAAAACAATATTTTTAGTACCTAGCAATTAAAGTGCTAGGTATTAAAATTATTGCTTTGTTGCATATTATCTTCTTAAAGTGCTAGGCTTTAGCAGCAATGAATAACTAATTAAATTACTGGTGTGTTCAGAGAAATAATACAATGCTAAAAAAGCAGAAATAATGCAATCTTGCTATCTGCTTTGGAAAATTATTTAGTTTAGCAAATTCATTGCATATTTTGTGAAATTGTTTTGCATTGGTTGACTTCTGAATTTGCTGGCTATTTTTGCACGCATTTATTCTGACAAAGAAGGTTTTGATTTTAAAAAGTCCTTCCAGTTTCAGTTTACTTCAAGAAGTACAAGGGACAAAATACAAATTTGCTTTGCATTTCTTATCCACAGAAACAAGCGTTGCAGATGATCAACTTTTGGTTTGAATGGGTCTATCCCAGAGGAGTCCCCAGTTGCTATTACTGAAAGGAGAGACAAACAACCTGCACTGATTTCCTCTTGTCACTTGTTCATAAGCAGAAGGTGTTTTGAATTAGCTTTTAAAAGAATAGGCGGTGGTATGTTTACCCAATCCCTCAGTTTCTGTGATCCAATTTTATTAATAATCCACAGCATATGCGAGTTGGGATTAACTCAGAAGGTTAGTTAATTTTCCACGTTAAAAATCCACAGGAGTGTTCGTCATGTACCATTCTGCACACACACACACAGTAAAAGGGATGGGAGTGGGGGTGGGGTTGGGGATAGAGAAAAGCTGTGTTACAGTAAGTGGACCACAGAAACTGAAAATTAGCTCAGTTGAGTTCCATAGTCCAAGGTCAGAGTCCAAGGAGGAATTCTTTCATGTAGGCACATGATGTTAGCTGGCTGAGGACTGGAGTTGTTGGATTCACTTTTCAGGTGGGCTGAAACCACAAAATGAAGTAGGTACTCAGAGATTGAGACAGTTCTGTAGGTGATGGCACAAAATCTTCTAGCAGAGTCAGGCTTGATGGGCAGGCTGCTGTTTTTTCCAGGAGGAGCCTGCTTCTTGCTGGCTCACCAGTTGAATGTTAAAACAGCAGACTGGCTGTGAAGCACAAAGATGTAATGTTAAAATGGCCCAAAAGTCCGGAGGCTTGAGTCAAGTGATATGGCCTATCACTGGTTAATTGCAGCTTAACAATCAGTTTCTGTGCTTCTGGCCAGAATTCCATTGTTCCTCCTTAGGTGAGAGAAAGGCAGTCATTAGCATCTCTTTCTGTATAATGAGTTTTGGTGTCCTGCTTTTGTAATAGTTCAGGATGGGGGTATCAGTTCATCTGCACTTCCTCTGCTTTTGTTGGGAGGTTTGTGCAATGAAGTGTGAAATTCCAGAAGCTGAAAAAATAATTATTTTGTTCTTGAAAAACTCCTGGGGTTAGCTCCCAGACAAAGGGCCAACCTTTTGGTCAAGTGATTTGTAGCAGCCATCTTTTCCTTGTTCAGCAGAAAAGTTCACAAAAAAAAATGATAGCAATAAGGGTAAAGTTTTTGAACATACAGTATCGGGTTTCTTTTCATGTTGTAGGAACTCAACAATAACTTAAAATGAATTAAGTAAAATCTAGAATAAAAAGCTACTATCAGTTATAGTGACCCTAAGACTACCAGATTGTCATAAAAACTTATCTGGTATACTAACGTCCTTTAGGGAAAGAAATCTGCCATCATCATCCTACCTGGTCTATGTGGTTTCAGACGCAGTCTGGTTGGCTCTTGATTATCCTTTGAATACTCTGAATTAGCCTATCAAGCCATTGAGATGCATTTAAGAAAACAGCTCATGAGTACCTACACAAGGACCTTTAGGAATGGACGATAATTGATGGGCTTACTAGTGACTCCAACATCCCATGCATGAATAAAAAAAGGTCAATTAATATTTTACTGAGTACTACAAAACAGGCAAAAGATGGTTAGCAATCAACACACAACTTATTACACAATTAAATATCGCAGGTACCGACTAATAATTCGTTCAGCTAAGACCAGGGTGAAAAGGAATCAGATATTGACATAGAAGCAGCAATCCTCAAAGTCCCCAGCAGGTTGGTGGCAACAACAGAGATTGTAATCTTGGGCTTGACCTATTAATTTATACAACCATGCTAATTGGACAGGAAAGGATAAGAAATTGTGTTTCTACGATATGTACAGAACTCCTTTCTAATCCAATATGTGAAAAGCCGAAAAATGGGAATTTCATTATTCGATCTAGTAATGGGGAATGAAGCAGAACAGGTAAAATAAGTAAAGGTAGGGGAACAGCTAGGCAATAGTGGCCATAATATAATATGCTCTAAGGTGGTGACAGAGAAGGACAGTAGTATGATGAACACCAAGTTAATAAATTAAAGAAAAGCTGAGGGGCTGAGAACAAAACTTTGGAAAATAAAATGAGCAATTATATTGGCAAACAGCAAAGTAGAACTATAATGGGAACATTTAAAATGGTGTTCAACAGATTGCAGAAAAATATATTCCGTTTAAAGGAAAGAAGGAATTAAACACTAGCGGAAGTCTATGGATGAATAAAGATATAAAGGAATAATTCAGAGTTAAGAAAGAGGCATTTATTAAGTATGTACATAGCAGAGAAGTGCATTATAAAAGACAACACAGAAAGATTAGGAGAAAAGTAAAAAAATAACAATCAGGAAGGCAAAGATGAACTATGAAATTAAATTAACCTATGATCATCAGGCAAAATAATTAAATATTTTCCAGGCACATCAATAAGAAAGGAAGGCTGTGATGGGAAAGGAACTTTAAGGCAGGGCCTCCCCAACTGTGGGTCGTGAACCCCAGTGGGATCACAATATGAGATTTTGGGGTTGTGAGTCATACTTAGCACAAAGTAAGATTGTTGTGTTTGTTGGAAGTTAAAAATCTCAGTCCAAATACATCACTGCATGAGTTCCTCAGGGTAGAGTCATAGGCCCAACCATCTTCAGCTGCTTCATCAATGACCTTTCTTCCATCATAAGGTCAGGAGTGGGGATGGTTGCTGATGATTGCACAGTTTTCAGCACCATTCAGATACTGAAGCAGTCAGTGTCCATATGCAACAAAATCTGGACAACTTCCAGGCTTGTGCTGATAAAAGGCAAGTAAAGTTCACACCACATAAGTGCCAGGCAATGATCATATCCAACAACAGAGAATCTAACCATTTCCTCTTGACATTCAATGCATTACCATTGCTGAATCCCCCACTATCAACATTTTTGAGGTTACTATTGGCCAGAAACTGAACTGGGCCAGCCATATAAATACTGTCACTACAAGAACAGGTCAGAGGCTAGGACTTCTTCAGTGAGTAACTCACTGATTCCCAAAAGCTTGTTGACCATCTACAAGGCTCAAGTCTGGAGTGTGGTGTAATGCTCTCCACTTATCTGGATAAATGCAACTCCAAGAACACTCAAGAAGTTTGATGCCATCCAAGTCAAAGCAGCCCACCTGACCATCACCCCATCCACCACGTTCAACATTCACTTCCTCCTCCACTCAACAACACCTTCCAAACCTGTGACCTCTACCACCTTGAAGGACAATTAGGCAAAGCAGATTCATGGGAACCTGCAAGTTCCCCTCCAAGCCACACACCAACCTGACTTGTTCTTTCACTGCTGCTAAATCAAAGTCCTGACACTCCTTCCTTAACAGCACTGTGGGTGTATCTACACCACATGGACTGCAGCAGTTCAAGAAGGCAGGTCACCACCACTGTCTCAAGGGCAATAAAGGATGGGCAATAAATGCTGATCTAGTCAGTGATGCCCACATCCCATGAACAAATAAATAAGAAGAAAAACTCAACAAGAACAAATCCACAAGTCAGATGGATTGCATTTAATAGTTCATTAAAAAAAGGTGTAGCGCCTGAAGACTGACAGATAGCTTACATGATTCTTATATTTAATAAGGGGAACAGAACATGTCCAGCAAATTATAGACCCAGTCAGCTTAATGTCAGTTTTAGGAAAAATAATGGAATCCTTACCAAAGGAGAGAATCAAACACTATCTAGAAAATAGAAATGTAATAATGTATATTCAATATGGATTTCAAAAGAGAAAATCTTTCTTGACCTAACTTACTGAATTTTTTGAGTTGGTAACAGAGAGAGTAGACTATGGTATTGTAGTAGATGTAGTTTATCTGGATTTTCAAAAGGCCTATGATATGGTGCCCCATAAGGTCAAAAAATGGGGAGTCAAGGGACAAAATGGATTTATGGATAGCTTTAAGACAAAAATTACAGAGTGGAAATGATGAATTCAGAGTAGAATAAGGTGGGAGGTGGTGTTCCACAAGGATCAGTGCTGGGATCACTGATGTTCACAATTTACATTAATGATTTGGATTTTAGAATTAAAAAAAACACAATTTCTACCTTTGTGGATGACACCAAATTGGGGGTGGGTTGGGGAGATGTTGGTGAGGGATAGTCAATACTGAGGAGACTAAGAAGAGCTGCAACAAATTGAAGGACATTAATAAACTTTCAGAATGGGCAAATATTTAACAAATGAAGTTCAGCACAGATAAATGTGAGATAGTACATTTTGATAGGAAAAATGAGGAGCTCAATGATTATTGGAAGGTGTGGTCTAGGTGGGGTATAGGAACAAAGGGATCTCAGAGATAAATACATCAATCACCAAAACTTGTGCCACAACTTAGCAAGGCCACATTAATAAAAAAGCAAACCAAGCATTAGGCATTATTTCTAGATGAATAGAATTGAAAAGAAGGGAAGCTTTACTAAACCTACATCGAACTTTGGTTAGAACACAGTTAGGACAGAATTTACTGGAGGTGATGGGGTCTCATTCATTGGCTGGTAAGATGCCCAGAGCCCTGCCTCATCTCCTTTGGGGAAGGCAAATTTTATAGCTACACTTAAGGGGGAACTAGGTAAGCATGTGAGGGAGAAGGGAATAAATGGTTACAATACTGGATTTAGATCAAAAGACATGGAAGGAGGCTCAAGTGGCACATTAACACTGGCATGTATTGGTTGGGCTGAATGGCCTATTTCTGTGCTGTATATCCTACACATGTAATTCTATGTAAGGAGAACCAGAGGTATAAACCCATCATACAAAGACATTGTATACCCTAAGAGGGCATTCTGATAACCTCCTACAAAACACATGATTCCTCTTTTTCTAAAAAATCCTGACCTGAAGATGTAGTGGGTGAAACTTTGCATTACAGCCTGTTAAAATGTTACTGACAACTGAGGACTGTGTAACAGGTGGTCATTAAGGCCACAAACACCAGTGGAGGAGTTTTGTAGTCTGTTCAACAACTCAAGAGTATGACCATAAAACAATCTGCCTGCAAAGTTCAGTGGAGTAACCTTTGAAAAACCTGAGTAAGCCCAGAAACCTATAAAAAGTGGCTTTGATTTTTACTGCTTCCACTGCAAAGTGCAAATTCCAGTGTTTGCTATTCAAATGTTAAGTGTCTGGCATTCATCCACAGGGTAGTTGTTAGCACAAAATGTGCCTGATCTAACAGAGTCATAGAGTACTGTTATCTTCAACCAAAACATGATGCTCCTTGCACCAACTGTAGTGGGTCCTACCCAGCAATGGCATCGAACTGCTTTAAGGAAGTCATCAACATTCTGAAGCAACAGAGAAGATTGATGATGGTAGTGCAATAGACTTATATGCGGACTTTCAAAAGGAATTTGATTAAAGTATCACATATTTATTATGACATACCAAAAATAGGAGCATGTGGCATTAAAGGGAAGGTAGCAACTTTGGTACATAATTAGCTAAAGGGATAAGGAGGCAGAATAGTGGTGAAAGAATGTATGTCTGACTGGAGAGAAGGTACAACAGGGTCCCCAGGGTCAGTAATAAGACTATTGTTTTTCTTGTTCTATTCAAATGACCTGGGTACACAGAGTACAATTTTGAAGCTTGTGGATGGATAAAGCTTATCAATCTGGTAGTCTTCAGGTGGGCATAGACTGGTGAAATAGGCAGAAACAATTTAATGCAAATAAGTGTGAAGTGATGCACTTTGGGACAAACAACTTGGAGAAGTAGCATAATTTAAATAGTAAGGTTTTGAGGGTGTGCAAAAACAGAGAGATCTGGGAGTTCAGAGGTTAACCCTGGCCCCCTTCCCCAGCAGTGTAAATTCTTCTAAAATGAAGCTCAGTGGGCTGCTGCTTACTGATGGTATATTGGTTCCTTCATGATTGAAACCATTGACATGTTTCATGATGGTTCTATGGCCAGATATCAACTGAACATTCATTGACTGGAAGAGCCTCTCTTTGCGTTAGCTACAGGATTATGGGGAACGCTGATACTCACATTGATTTCAGTAATGACATCTTGCATGTGAGGAAAATTAATGATTAGGCAGTGAATCTCCTACATTATGTCCAGCTGATGTTTCCATTCCCCAGGGCCGGTGATGAAAGCATTGAGTCTATCAAACATGAGTTACTTATTTGATACAGGCGTGAGTGTTTCTGGAATAATGTGTGACTTTCAGTTCTATCCCTATTCCAGATCTTTTGTGGAAACCATTTTGCCGGAGGATGGTACCAGTCTTTGACACTTCCTTCTGAAGCTCAGGAAGCAAAGATAGGTCTCCTTTGCCAAATTCATCTGGCTGTGGAAGAGCCTTCAAGTGCCAGTGCTTTGACAGTGAAGCTGCACTGACAGAATCCCTCACTGGTGGCCAATGATGCAATCCTTTCCCTTGTCCGAAGTACCTGAAAGAACCAAGAATACTGAAAAGAATCAGCAGCAAAAATCAATACAAAAAAAATGACAATGGTCCTTGTAAAAACAACCATGTATAGCACAAAATGTAGATTAAATCAGAAAATATGGAAACTCTCCCCAACCTCACTATGTCAGGATCTCTAATGCATTAATTCCATATGGGCAAGCAGCAAGCCAAGAGTGGTCCCTCACCTACAGCTGGAAGTCCTGGCAACAGACCTAATTCAAAGGTAGGTCCAACATGACTCTATTCATGCATGCAAGTGGGATTTTCACCATTATTCTCATTTTAATGAAGTAACCAAGGAGTGGGAGGTTTGGAGAAGGAAAGAACAGAAACAGCTACAAGGTATTTCCTGGCCAATCTTTGATGTATTTGGCCATGTTTCAAAATCCTCAAAAAGAAAATAGAAACATCAGTGAAGCATAAAAGTGGATGTTTAAAACTACTCAAAATTGATGTATCACGCGATGTGGTAATCTAGCAGTAAATATGTTTGTGACCCCTACTGAGAATCTCACATCAGGCAGCTCTGCAAACAGAAGATAAAATCTGTTCAGGAATATATATATATATATATATATATACACACGCATTGTCAGATTTAATAGAATCAAACCACTTTTGGAGTAAGCCTTTGCTGGATCCTTAAAGTTCATAATATACTGTAACCTCTCCAATCTGGA
Organism: Carcharodon carcharias; assembly: GCF_017639515.1. NCBI lineage: Eukaryota > Metazoa > Chordata > Chondrichthyes > Lamniformes > Lamnidae > Carcharodon > Carcharodon carcharias. Next base: position 107,102,401 of record NC_054475.1, read on the forward strand.
ATGCTTGGGGCCATGTCATTTCTGGATTTTGGAATTTTCTGGATTATAGCATGATGTTAGAGTGCCTAGCGACAAATATTTGAACTGCAAAACACTGTAGATATAAATATTTACCTGAAACATAAAACAGTGATAAAATGTTATAAAGAAATAACAAAAATGTTTTACTTATCCAAATACTCTAGCTTCCATGTTGCCACTCCCATAGTACTGTATTAAAATGATGCTTGGGTCTGCTCAAAGAAAATTCTGGAGAACTGGTATTTCTGAACTGGAGGGGTTACAGTGTAGCAGTCATAAATGTGTGGATTTTACTCGTGCCATTTTTTTTAACTGGAGTGGAAATTGGCTGTTAATTAAGAGATCAGAAGTTATTTGATCCTTGATCAGGTGAACTTAGTGGCCATTCTTTGAACTCCACTCATTTATGGCCTTGATCTAGATAACTGCAATCTTAAAACTGCAGGTAGGAAGTGCGGTCTTTTTTAAATGTTTCATTGGAGTAAACCGGGTAACTGCTATTTTAACCCAAAGACTGAGTGAGAGGGCAGTGCTAGCTTTCCCTCCAAGCCAAACCTGCTGGGGACTGTAAATTTCTGCTTTATTGTTAAAAAGGAGCTCTTTGATATAAGTTACAAATAGTTGGAACATTGTAAATAAAATGGATTCCTGCAAGCAGAAAAGTTGACTCAAGTAGTCCATTTTCTTTGCCCTGTAATCCTGCTTATTAGCCAAATCTTTGCACTGGCATGAGTTTTAATCACCTGTTTATGTCAACATTACTGAATTTCTCATCTGTAGTTATTTCATTTACAGTTGAAAAGAAAGTAGGAAACACTACCAATTTAATAGGAAAAGTCATGGACCTCCAGCCACAGGAGGTACACCCAATGATGGTAGCTTTGCTAGGGCCAGAGCATCACACTTCTGTACAGGTGCTTGAGAAGAATACTTGTTGGATGTTGGCACCGCACCACACTGCCTAACTTGGCATTCCAATGCCTTCCACAAATTCCTATGGAATAAGGAGTGGGCTTTGTCAGAGTTAGGGCCTTATGTTGTCAGTGCCCCTGATTTACTGGGTCCTCTCAGTGATAATGCACAGCCTTGTCCTGCACATGGAACACAAAGTGAAGATTAAGAGGTACAGTTCCTGCAATCTAAAACCAACCCCAAGCCTGCAATATCTCCCATCCTGGGGGCATTGTTTTGCCAAAGGTCTAGCTTTTGTTGCAATATTTCACATTGCTTAGTACTACTGCAGATATAACTGTGAGGTAGTAAGATTTCCAATGTTAATGTGCTAACTATATTGCATTGCACACAGGAGTGCTTGGAAAAACAAACTTATAGTCCTCACCCTGTATCTCCATGGGGGAGGGAAACCCCAATGCAGCTTAATGCATTTCCTAGGGAATAAAATGCAGCACTAGTATAAAAGGCTACTTACTTTAGCAATAGGACATTAGAAAGATTCTGTATTTGAGACGTTACAGATATTCCAATCAGCCCACGTCAGTGAATACTGACTGGAACACACAACTTCCAGTTCTTCAAAAAGTGTTGCTATATTTTACATTCAACTGAATAGACAGTCAGGGCCTCAGTTAAATGTGTCATCAAAACAACAACACTGCTAACAAGGCAGCATTCTCTTGATACTGTACTCAAATGTTAGCCTTAATTATGAGCTGAAGTCCTAGAACTGAATTTTACAGCTGAACTACAGGCGAGAAAGCAGGAGGGTGGACCTGTAAATTAGGGCACTATGCCACAGGCGGCATGCATGCCACCTGCCTGCCCCCGCTGTGATTTTACGAGTGGTGGGGGAGACGGATGGGTCGCCCGCAGCCCAATTGAGCCCTTAAATGGGCAATTAATGTCCAATTAAGGGCCTTATCCCACTCCTCTGATTTAATGGGCAGTGGGAGAGACTGGTGCTCAGCATGCAGCCTGTCCAGTTTAACCCTGCTTGTTGCTGGCCAGTTAAATGGATGGGAGCATGATGCCTCTTACTGGACTCCCGATGCCAATTAGAGCTCCACGCCACAGTTTTGACTCCTCATGTCCACCTGCTCTGCTGCTCAACATCCCTCCTTCCATCTCCTTACCACCTTGCAGGACCCTGTCAGCTTGGCCACAGTGAGATCCAATCAGCCCACGTCAGTGAATACTGACGGGAACACACAGAACTTCCAGCTCTTCAAAAAGTGGTCTGGTCCCATCGCTGAATGTAATCTCCTTGGCCTACCTGCAGTACCAGCAGTGGCCACTGCTCCTGATGGTGCTAGAGGTTTTGCAGAGCTTCTGGCCTCCGATTGCTGGCAGCTTTATGAGTTGGCACTTCCTCCTGGAGCTGAAGGGCCGTCACTTGAAAAATTAAAGTGGGGCCAGCTAGATAAGCAGAAGTGGGCTCACCCTTGACATCTACGCTGGGGAGTGGGGAGCCTGCCCTCAGTACAAAATCCAACCCCTGGAGTGGGATTTGAATTCATAACCAGCTTGCTCAGAAGAAAAAGTGATACCATTATCAATTTGCAGGCTAACACTCTTGTCTCTGTTACAGACAGGTTGAGAGGTAGCTGCTGAAATCTCTGTTCTCTTCCCAACTGTCCGTCACCAGTAAGTTTTTGAGAGGAAGATGTGTGTGTTGTTTTTAACCCCTGAGTGTGTGGATGATTTGAATGACTAGCAATAAGCTTTTCAAGGGTTTAAAAAAGATGATTGTTTATCTAAGCAGTCACTCTCAAATCTAATGCTACGCTAACCACTCATACAAACACACACAAAACACAATCAAGAAAAGTACAGTTGAAGAGAATAGTGCCCTTTTACAAATTATAAGCAAGAGGAGCAGTTCATAATTCACTTGATTGCCTTGTTCTGGAACAGAACTGATGAAAAGACACCTTCTTTCCAGATGTTTAGTTTAAGTGAATTTGACAACCAAAGTTGTTTTCAGGATTTCCTTGAAGAGATGGATTTTCTGCAGGTCGTTAAGCTAGTTGCTTGTAGTCAGTTTGTAGTATTTGCGGACTCAGACAGAAACAGGCTTAGAGAGCTAATTTAGCCTTCAGTTCTTAAGGCATAGATGTTATTACCCTTTCTATCCTGACTCTTTCTGCAGACAGTACTTAAAGATTAAAAGGAGACAAACATGGCTGCCCTACCTTGCATCTTCTAAAAGTTCCTTTTCCAAATATGGTGGTGGTCTTAGGTTGATGAGCCACATCCTGGTTTATTGATTTAAGAGATTCATCCTAAGGGGGGGTTAGGACCTCTGTGTTTCAGAAACCTTCTTTGTTTCAAAAAAGATCCATTCAATCCTGGAATGTCTTCTGCTGGTCTCAGGTTATGTGTGGATAACACCTTTTCACCTGGGATGTTCCCTTCTGTCTCTGATAGGCAGTAAGTCAGTTTTTGAATGCACAAGCCAGGTCAGCTGACCTTCACTTGCAGCAGTATGTTGAAATGACCCTTCTCAAAATAAACAGAGTTCACATTGAATAAAGTTTGAATTTTAAAAGTAACAAATATGACATGCTTCACTAGGCATGACAGCTCATTGCAATTTCATAATGTTATACAATTGGGATTCCAAGAGCAGAAAATGCTGGAAACACTCAGCAGGTCTGACAGCATCTGTTGAAAGACAGAGCTAACTCTTCGAATCTATATGACTTTTCTGTTTTTGTTTCAAATTTCCAGCATCCGCAGTATTTTGCTTTTATGTGGGATTCAAAGAATGTCTGGCATGGATATTGGAAATGTCAACATGTTCTAGACATGCACATGTTCATCCTCATGATTAGTAGAGTCCTTTCCATAAAAATGGAAGCAAGTCTTGCATTTCAGAGGCAGGAAAGTTTATTTTGCTTTGCATTGCATACCAGGGGCGACTGATTACTTGATTTTGCTGTAACTGTGAAATTACAATAATATTCCCATGACATACCTGTCACTTTGAGCCTGAACTTCTGGCTGCCAGTCATTTTAATCCTCCACCTTGCTCCCACACTCACCTCTCTATGCTTGGCCTGCTGCTGTGTTCTAATGGCGTTCACAAGGGAAAACATCTTATCTTTTGACTGGGCACTTCACAATCTTCTGGACTCAATATTGAGTTCAAAATTTTAAATTGAATTCTCTGGGCATTTACATCACTAGCTGCCTCCACTGACTTTCCACTTTTGAACCCCAGTTGGATGAATCCTGGAATGTGCAGGGCAGACCAGGTAAGACGAGATCCAAACTTGACAGATTCTTTGGAAAGTCAGGGTATCCCTGTGGATACGTAAGGTATCCCTTTGGATAGGGTCCTTTGGGAGAAGTAAGGCACATTTTGGTATTGTTAGAATTAAACATGATTATGCAAATTTTATGCACAAACTCAATGGAACTGTCCAGCTGTCAAAGAACTTTCAAGCAGTCAAGGAATTGCCAAGAAACTGTCAAAGCTGTCCAGTATGTGTCAAAGCTGTCCAAGAAGTGTCCAAGGCTACTAGGTGAATGGCATAGAGTGTGTAAGGGCAAAGGTTGGTGTGTGGGGGGCATGGGTTGACATGAGTTGTCAATATGTTGGCATAGGGGTATGAGGGGCCATAATGGGTGAGTAGAGGGGCTAGGGTTGGCACAGGGGTTGTGGGGGGGGAACGATGGGTGAGTGGGTGGGGCTTATGTGTTGGCATGGATTTGGCATGGGGATATGTGGGGGGGTGGGGGTTGAGGGTTGAGGTCTGGAGGGATATTCTTTGTTTTTTTTAATTTAAACACAGCACTGAAGCACAGGGGCAGGCCTTATGCCCAGCCAATCTCAACACCCAGCAGCTTCTGCATTTGGTCCCGGGTCGCCTAGCCCTACTCCTGTTTCACAAATTGGCTCATGTGACATGAATATACATTTTTCAAGGCATGCATCCTTTAAGGAAAAAGCACACGGTGCTGATGGCAAGTCTGCTGTTCCATACATCATTCCAGAGGTGAAACCCACTCTTACCTACATGGTGAGAACAATAATGTTAGTCGGTACTGTAGGAGAGTTCATTAAGTGTTGCCACATGAACAAGCAATGACCTCCATTTATTATCTCAATTATCTTGATATTAATTTATGCTTTAGTGTTTTGAAATTTTCTGCTATTAGCATCTATTGCCACTTGTTAGGTATTAGCATGCTTATGTATTTTTCTCCACTTTAAGAAGCAGTAGATTTGAATTGTAACTCATTATTGATGGGTGCTGATTTTTATTTTTAAGACAATCAGCAATGCTGCTTGTGAGAAATTATAATGTTTTAGCCTCAGAATAAATACCTAAACATCCACAAACTCAATCCTTGTTTTTCTATTGTTGTTAACAATGGGGGCAAATAAATCTTTTATCCACTTACCGAATGGTTTACATTTATTCAGAGCTTAAAGAATGTTGCCTGAAACTTATCAGAAAATGAGAGAAACATTTGAATCAGTACTCTGCACAATTATTTTCCAATTTAACCACTGCCTTACTGAGCAGTTTACTAAAAGCATTCTTAGAAAATACTTTGAATGGTTTGCCATAGTTCAGTTACTTACGTTGAAGAATACTGACAGGAATTTAATGACACTGTTTGCATGGCATATTCTAAACATGATATACAACTTGTTTGGTGTTGATAAACTTTACAAAGAATAAATCTTTCTGGAGGTTCTGTGCACACACATCAATCAGAACCATCCTATTCTTGGCTCTCGTTAAGTCTTTGCACTTTAACAGATGGTACACAAAATTTTAACTAACAGTTAAGAGAGCTTGTCAAAACAGACGGTTTTCATACTTAGTGTGTTTACTTTAGCTCAAGCTCACATGCATTTTGAACCTGAAAATGAGGCTAATTAAATATATTTTGGTGATGTTTCCTGTGTCAGCTAAATATTAATACAACTGAATATCACCATATATTTCCAACATCTGCTTATCAACAGTGCAGTAAATGAACTGTGTTACTTTTTGTTGTAAACAACCATTTGGTGTCATGAATGGGAAACACATTGACTAAACTCACCAATTTCCTCGTTTCAATCACAGTCGAAACATTTCACCTCTGCTTGAATTCATTTCTGGCTTAAACTGGAAAGTTGTCATTTTAGGGAACTGCAACACAACCAGCACTCTGCCACTTACATAGTAAGTCATTACAGTGATACACTATCTTTACTACTAATCACATGGAACAGCTCTGGTCATACATTTCTCTGAATATAATCAGCTAACAATTCGAGGATCTGAAAGGCAACTTGGACTTTGCTGTGCTGCAGCCTTAATCTACTCAAATATATATTTTAAAAATCCAGAACTCTCTTTAGTGAGGTGTGAAATCCAACTTAAATTTGAATTTAGGAATGATTGCCTGGCATTAATGTATTAACAGATTTTGTATCACTTCTTTATCTAGTATTTTAACCCATTTATTTAAAATGATTGATAGATAGCAAAGTCAAATGGGTATCTATATGAACATTGCATGAAGGAATTGCAAGGCTATGCATTCCCTTAACCAATGCCTACCTTTTGTTTTGTGAGATAATGCAAAACTCAATCCTAAAACCTAAATCTAACTTGAGGATGCATATGCCTGTTTGCTGACTGAATTAGTAACTAAACTAGGGCATATATTATTTTTCATTAACCAAAGGAAATGTGATGTAAAAAGAAAACTTTGCTCATGAAGCCCATTTCTTCTACAGGAGATGTACAATCCACCCTGTTAGGTATGCTACTCAATTATTACCCCAAGAGAGTTTGCCTTCTCTAAATTAATTGAATGAAATTCCAGAATAGCTATCCAATTCTCCAAACTACAATATTGATCCTGGACTGATCCTGCTCTTTCTAGCTGACACCTTCAAGGTTCAGCATTCCATACAATACTTGATTATTTCTGCCTATATCTGTTGCATGTTGATTTTCTCTTATTCCATTTTAAGCCATTCCTTAGACAGTACAGGTCATGCAGCAGCTAAATGAATGGTTGCCCAATGGAGCTGTCCACAGAGAGATAATGTTAGTGGGAGGGAAACTATTGGAGAAAATTCTGAAGGAGAGTATCTATCTCCACCTGGAGAGGCAAGGTTTGATCAGGGATAGTCAGCTTGGCTTTGTCAGAGGGAGGTCATGCCTAACGAATTTGATTGAATTTTTTGAGGAGGTGACCAGTTGTGTAGATGAGGGTAGTGCAGTTGATGTAGTTTATATGGATTTCAGCAAAGCCTTTGACAAGGTCCCACATGGGAGACATATAAAGAAGGCAAATGCACATGGGATACAGGGTAATTTGATAAGGTGGATTCAAAATTGGCTTAGTTGTAAGAGACAAAGGGTGATGACAGAAGCATGCTTTAGTGACTGGAAGCCAGTGTCCAGTGGCGTACCACAGGGATCTGCGCTGGGCCCCCTATTATTCTTCATTTATATAAATGATATAGATGAATAATGGGGGGTAGGATTAGTAAGTTTGCGGATGACACAAAGATTGGCCGGGTGGTTAACAGTGAGGCTGAGTGTCTTGGGCTACAGGAAGATATAGACAGGATGGTCAAATGGGCAGATAAGTGGTAGATGGAATTTAACCCTGAAAAGTGTGAGGTGATACACTTTGGAAGGAGTAATTTGACAAGGAAGTATTAAATGAACAGCATGACACTAGGAAGTTTTGAGGAAAAAAGGGACTTTGACGTGTGTGTCCATTGATCTCTGAAGCTCTTTCTCTTTCCATATCCATTCTAAGCAGCCAGCAATTAACATAAAAACACTAATTTCTTACAATAGATCAGTTAGGGATGTAGAACAGAGACGCCATCAGCGTGGCCTCCCCACACCAAAACTTTCTTGTTGTACCGACACATTTCAGGGGCATGTTAGTGGGGTGGTGAAAAAGGCATATGGACAACTTGCCTTTATCAATCGAGGCATAGATTACAGAAGTAGGGAGGTCATGTTGGAGTTGTATAGCACTTTGGTGAGGCCACAGCTGGAGTACTGTGTGCAGTTCTGATTGCCACATTATATGGAGGATGTGATTGCACTGGAGGGGGTGCAGAGGAGATTCACCAGGATGTTGCGTGGGATGAAACATTTAAGTTATGAAGGAGCTTGGATAGACTTGAGTTATTTTCGTTGGAGCAGAGAAGACTGAGGGGCAACCTGATCAAGGTGCACAAGGGTGGATAGGGACCCTTAGTTGAAGGGTCAGTCAGAAGGAGGCATAAGTTCAAGGTGAGGGGCAGGAGGTTTAGGGGGGATGTGAGGAAAAACCTTTTTACCCAGAGGGTGGTGACGGTCTGGAATGCACTGCCAGGGAGGGTGGTGGAGGCGGGTTGCCTCGCATCCTTTAAAAAGTACCTGGATGAGCACTTGGCATGTCATAACATTCAAGGCTAAGTGCTGGTAAATGGGAATAGGTAGGTAGGTCAGGTATATCTCACGTGTCGGTGCGGACTCGATGGGCCAAAGGGCCTCTTCTGCACTTTGTGATTCTGTGATTCCGTTAGCAAAAATCACATTTGTGCCTGTGATGCTGCAAGTACAAGATGTGGAGATCTACAGTTTATGAAATCCCACCTCATCAGAAAAAAGATCAGCTGAGAACGTGAGAAGAGATATCAGGAACTGCTTTCAGAATGGATGTCAGGAAAATTAGCTGAATAGAAAAGCTTAGATTGCAGTTCACAGTCAGAAGACCATTCAAGAAGACAGTTTGAAGATAGCAGAAAGCAGTAAAAAGGACCTGTGGAACAGGTGAGGGGCGGTGAACAGCCTGCAGACCTTTTCATGGAAACAGAAACACACTAAAAAAGCAATCATTACTTAAACATAAAAAGAGAAACATAAAGAATGTCACTATTTAAAATTAACTGTTATGTAGGAAGGTTAGAGATGTTGATATATAAACAGAAGGTGCTGGAAAAACTCAGCAGGTATGATAACATCTGTGGAGAAAGAAGCAGAGTTAATGTTTCAAGTCAAATATAACACTTCTTTGGAACTGAAGGCAGGTAGAAATGTGATGGGTTTTATACTATTGAAAGTGGGGGAGGCAGAACAAAGGGGAAGTTTAGGGATAGGTTTGGGAATGGAAAAGATTAAATAACAAAAAAGTCATATAACAAAAGCAAAGGAATTGGTACTGCTGCAGTAAAGAAATAATGCATTGGCCCAGTATGAGTGTTATTGGCAGAAGAACGGACAGCTCTGAAAGCAAAAACATGAAAACAAATACAGGCTGGCACTTGGTGAAAAAAAAGATTCAAAATGGAGGGCAGAGTTTGTAACTGGAACAATTGATCAATTTTTGTTCCAATTTTCACCCTTCTCTCGCCTTCACATTATCCATCTCTGACACTTCCCTTCCCCTCCTTGACTTCTCTGCTTGCAGAATGGATCTCAGGAAAGCTAGCCTAATAGAACTTGTTAAATTGTGGTTCACAGTAGAAAAGCCATTTGAGAAGGCAGTTTGAAGACATCTTTTCTGGGGATAGGCTGTTAACTAATATTCACTATAAGCCCCCCAACTCCCATTAGGTACCTCTCCTATACTTCCTCACACCCTGCTTCTTGTAAGGACTCCATTTCATTCTCCCAGTTTCTCCATCCCTGTTGCACCTGTTCTGATGATGCTACCATTTGGTGCTTCAGAGGTGCCTGCCTTTTTCTTCAACTGAGGATCAACCAGCACCCCCACCACCCCCCGTGCTCCCCCCTCTGCATCCACACATCATGCAACGTGACTGACTAGGCCCTCAACTGTGTCCGACCCATTTCCGTCACTTTTGCTCTCATCACTCCCCTCTCAGAACTGTATAGAGATCCCCTTGTCCTCACTTTCCACCCCACTAGCTTCCACATTCAAAGGATCATCATCTGTGATTTCTACCACCTCTAGTGTAATGCCACCACAAATACATCTTCCCCTTTCCAGGACCCCTTCCCCATGTCAACATTCTGAAGGGACCATTTCCTCTGTAACATGGTCCATCCTCTATCACTCCCAACAGCTCGCCTCCTTCCAAGGACACCTTCCCATGCAATCACAGGAGGTATAACGCTTGCCCATTTACCTCCTCTCTCTTCACTGTCCAAGACCCCAAATACCCCTTCCAGGTGAAGTAAAGTAAATGTGTGGATTTACTTGTAATTCTATCAATTTAATTTACTTCTGACAATACAGCCTCCTCTACACTAGGGAGATCAAAAGCAGACTGGGTGACCGCTTTGCGGAACACCTCCATTCAGTCCACAAGCATGACCCCGATCTCAAGACTGAAAAATATCTTAGAATTCTTTGAGGAGGTAACAAGCAGGACAGATAAAGGGGAACCAGTAGATGTAATATATTTGGATTTCCAAAAGGCATTCAATAAGGTACCACACATAAGGCTACTTGATAAGATAAGAGCCCATGACATTAGGGGTATATATTAGCATGGATAGAGGACTGGCTAACTAATAGGTGACAAAGAGTTGGGATTTAGGGAGGCATTTTCAGGATGGCAACCTGTAACTAGTGGAGTGCCCAAGGATCAGTGCTGCGGCCACAATTATTTACAATATATATATTAATGACTTGGATGAGGGAAATGAATGTACTATCGCAAGTTTGCGGATGACACAAAAATAGGCCGAAAGGCAAGTGGTGAGGATAACACAAAGAGTCTACAGGGGGATATAGACAGGTTAAGTGAGTAGGCAAAAATGTGGTAAATGGAATATAATGTGGGAAAATGTGAGGTTATGCACTTTGGCAGGAAGAATAGAGGAGCCGAATATTATTTAAATGGAGAAAGACTGTAGAAAGCTGCAGCACAAAGGGATTTGGGGCCCTCATGCATAAATCCCAGAAAGCTGGAATACAAGTTTAGCAAGCAATAGGTAAGGCAAATGGAATGTTGGCCTTTATTTCAAATGGAATAGAGCTAAAAAAAAGGCAAGTCTTGCTAAAACTATATAAGGCACTAGTTAGACCACACCTAGAATACTGTGAACAGTTTTGATCCCCTTATCTAAGGAAAGATAAACTGGCATTGGAGTCAGTCCTTAGAATGTTCACTAGGTTGATTTTGGGAATGGAGGGATTTTCTTATGATGAGAAGTTGAGTAGGTTGGGCCTATACTCATTGGAGTTTAGGAAAATGAGAGGTGACCTTATTGAAATATACAGGATTCTTAGGGGGATTGACAGGGCAGATACTGAGAGGTTGTTTCCCCTTGTGGGCAATTCTAGGACCAGAGGGCATAATCACAAAATAAGGGGGTGCCCACTTAAAACTTGAATGAGGAGGAATTTCTTCTCTCAGAGGGTAGTTAATCTGTGGAATTCTTTACTGCAGAAGCTGTATTGTTAAGTATATTCAAGGCTGAGATAGACAGATTTTAATCAGGAAAGGAATCAAATGTTCTGGGGAAAAGACAGGAAATTGGAGTTGAGGATTATCAGGTCAGCCATGATCTCATTGAATGATAGAACAGGCTCAATGGGCTGAATGGCCTACTTCTGCTCCTACATCTTATGTCTTATGGTCTTCTGGTTGCTCACTGTTTTAATTCACCATCTTGCTCTCACACTCACATTTCTGTCCTCAGCCTGCTGCAGTTTTCCAGTGAAGCCCAATGCAACTTCGAGGAGCAGCACTTCATGTTCTGATTAGGCACTTTACAGATTTCTAGACTCATCATTGAACTCAACAACTTCAGACTATGAACTCTGCCCTCCATTTTGATTTTTTTCCCTCAAGTTCCGGTCTGTGTCTTGTTTTCATGTTTTTGCTTTCAGACAAAGCTGTCCATTATTCCGATGAGAGTGACTGCCCTTGACATCAAGGCCACATTTGACCGAGTGTGGCACCAAGGAGCCCTAGGAAAACTGGAGTCAACGGGAATCGGGGGAAAACTCTCCATTGGTTGGAGTCATACCTAGCACAAAGGAAGATGGTTGTGGTTGTTGGATCTCAGTCATCTCAGCTCCAGGACATCACCGCAGGAGTTCCTCAGGATAGTGTCCTCGGCCCAACCATCTTCAGCTGCTTCATCAATGACCTTCCTTCCATCATTAGGTCAGAAGTGGGAATGTTCCCTGATGATTGCACAATGTTCAGAATCATTCGCGACTCCTCAGGCACTGAAGCAGTTTATGTCCAAATGCAGCAAGACCTGGACAATGTCCAGGCTTCGGCTGACAAGTGGCAAGTATCATTCGCGCCACACAAGTGTCAGGCAATGACTATCTCTAACAAGAGGGAATCCAACCATCATCCCTTGATGTTCCATGGCATTACCATCACTGAATCCCCCACCATCAACATCTTGGGGGTTACCATTGACCAGAAACTGAGCTGGACTAGCCATATAAATACTGTGGCTACAAGAGCAGGTCAGAGACTAGGAATCCTGTGATGAGTGACCCATCTCCTGACTCTTCAGAGCCTGTCTACCATCTACAAGTCACAAATCAGGTGTGTGATGGAATACTGCCCATTTGCCTGGATGAGTGCAGCTCCCACAGCACTCATGAAGCTTGATACTGTCCAGGACAAAGCAATCTGCTTGATTGGCACCACATCCATAAACATTCACTCATTTCACCACTGATGTGCAGTAGCAGCAGAATGTACCATCTGCAAGATGGACTGTAGGAATTTACCAAGGCTCCTTCGACAGCACCTTCCAAACCCACAACGATGACCATCCAGAAATGCAAAGGCAGCAGATAGATGGGAACATCACCACCTAGAAGTTCCCCTCCAAGTCATTCATCATCCTGACTTGGAAATATATCGCCGTTCCTCCACTCCTCTGGGTTGATGCTTTGTTGCTTTACAATAACCATTATCACTTCTTTTGCCTTTTGTTACATGACAAATCTTTGTTATTCAATCTCTCTCACCCTCTAACCTTCCTTTTTGTTCTATCTCCTCTTCCCCCTTCCAACAGCACAAACCCCATCACATTTCTACCTGCCATCAGCTATGAAGCAGAGCCCTATTTGACTGGAAATATTGGCCGAGATTTTCCATGCCCACTGGCGCGTGCTTGTTCAGTGCCATAATCGGATAATATGGCAAGATCTTTTTCACGATGGCATGAAACCAGTTCGTGATTGTCCACTCAGCCCGCCAATATTGGGCCGCATTCTCTGCCATTGGACGTTGGGAACCTCATTGTAATACATCAGCAGATCATTATTAGGCCTGCCTGCCGAAATCATTCCGCCACCCCCCCGCTGGATCATCCGCCTACGTTGACGGGAAAACATTCCAACATGTTTCACAAAGCACATAAACAACGTGCACCCGGCAGGCTGCGCTTCACTTGGGACTTCAAGGTTCTTTGCTTCGATTAGCACTTGCAGTTATCAGCACCAGGCTTCACAGGTAGAACCACATCACTACCTACCAGATCAGCCATTATGTGGTTAGCTTTTCAGTGGCAGTAGGGCAAGGTCTTGCTTGGCGAAGGGGGAGAAGTGGCCTTAGGCAAGGGAAGAGGCTGCAGGATGAGGGCTGTACTGGGGAAGGAAAGTAACCCAGGGTGTGTGTGGGAGCACATGTTGATCTGTGCAAGTGGCCTCAAGATGATAAGGACTGAGGAGGCAGTCTCCAGAGGAGGTGAGGCCAGATGGACACGTGAAGGTATGTGTGTGAGAATGGGTGGTGATGCCCTTTGAGCTGGCAGTGAGTGAGATGCCAGTGAAAGTGTGATGGGCTTGACTGTGTGAGTTTAGAGTGATGAAATGGTAGCTACACCCTGGCTGCACAGATGAGATCATTCATCCTCCATCTACATTGGATGTCCAACCTCTTCTGTGCAGCATTGGCACTGATCATCACTGCCACCACTTCACAAGGCTTGTTGGTCATGCTGCTGCCCATCCTGTGGCCAGACCGGGCTCAGAGGACCTTGCGGCAGGATGTCCAAAAGGTGCTCCAGTGGCACATCACTAAATCTGGGGGCTGAAGTCTTCTTGGCTTTCCTGGACATCCTCCCTGCAGTAGTTGTGGGCTGGAAGCACTGAGATGTGTGCGTGCAACTGTACTTTAAGTATGGCGCCTGACTTGATGAAGCAGCAAGGTGATGGCGTGCCTGGAAATTGAGAGCCCGCCCACTATGTAAATGGAGTGTTTCCCGGGAATGCATAACTAATTCGGCAGGTCTGTGATGATACGACGTGAAAAGCCGCCATTGCGGCCAACTAGTAAAACATCGTTTCACCCACTCACTACCTGCAAATCTGGGATGATTATGCTCATTATCTCTGTTTCTGTCTCCACAGATGCTGCCAGACCTGCTGAATTTCTCCAGTACTTTCTGGGCAGAGTATTGCCGTCGGTGTGCGGGGGCGGACCTGACACGCCGATGCGGGATGATGGCAGGTGTGCGCCCCAACGTCATCGCGTGTCATCTCGATATTTTGTTTGGTGGGTGCACCGCTCTTAACCTTGTTAAAAACGCTGCCCATCCAACCTTAAGGTCGGCGGGCTGGCCAAGAGCCCGAGCGGCCTTCGCTTTCTTCAGGACATCTCAGACACGGGCAGTATGAGGTTTCCTGAAGGTTTTATAAAATAATTAAATAAATTTTGCAACCTTCACAAACATGTCCCAACTCATGTGACAGTGTCACATGAGGGGACATGTTTAAATAATTTTTTACTTTATTTATTAAAAAGTTTTATTATCTACTTAATCCCCCCAAGGCAGTTCTGTGCCTCAGGGAGATTGCTACGCTCCTTCTCCTGCCCACACAGGTTACGCTGGACGGGCTGTAGTTGGCCCGCCCGCATAAAATGAGTGTGCATAGCCAATTGCTGGCGGTTATTGGCTCCACGCCCACCCCTGCTCATTCCCGCCCAGCCCGCCCGCCATAGGAAAAATTCTCCCCTCTGTTTCCATTTCAGGTTTCCAATATATGCAGTATTTTGCTTTTATTTGGAGATGTTGTATTCAGGGGATTGAGTTGCCTGAATAGTGCAGCTCTAGATACAGGTATGAGAATCTAATTGCGTCCTCAGTTAACAAAACACCATCTGATGATAACAAAAAAAGCAGCTGGGTGAATGGCTATGCGTCACAGAATGATAATGCTCAAATGAAGATTGTACAATCTACATAGCAAAGTTAATATTGATCATAATGTCTATTCGCATTTAAACACTTGAATCATGTTGGCTCATGAAACAAGTTGATCACCACAAATATTTAATTTACATTCTAGAATTATCATTGTCATTTGTATCTGAAAATTTTCCAAAGGAACGATTTCCTTTATTAATGATGGGTGCCATAAATTACACAAAATCTTCCAAATGCAGCTTCACTGATTAGAATGAATTTGTTCTTCTAAAATCAGAAATATTTGAGGTATTTTTCTGAATTTGATAGCTATGTTGATAATTTCACATTGACCTTTTGCAAATAATTGTACCCAAATCTACTGACCAGCAACTTCAGGTCCTGCCCATGGTGGGACCAGAAATTCCCGCCCAAAGTCAGTAGGCATTTTGCGGAAGGTCCTGGCCATTGTTTTCCTTTCTTTGGTAGTGGACATACATTCATTGTAAACATGTGTTTATTACACATCCCACATTAAAATCCATCAGCCATTCCTAGCCTGCCCAATTAAATTGTTCAAACCCCTTTGCAAATGATGTACTTTCCCAGTCTAGTTGTTCATAAACTGCAGTTATTAACTTGTCAGTGTTAACTTAATAACTTTTCTTGATACAGTTTGACAGTGTATCTCAGGGATTGGCAAACTTTCTGAAGTGCCATGCTAGATCTTAATTTATTCACTCTAATTTCAGGTTCTGTGTGCCAGTGATACATTTTAACATTTAAGAGGTCTGTATATATAATTAAACTATTGCTGTATGTATAAGTAAATAAAGTTTTTAAAATGCTTAAGAGGCTTCATTTAAAATTAAAATACGCATCTTAGTTTGATGTGATCCTTTCCTTACAGCGAAAAAATCACGACAGACAACATCAAACTCAGTGCACTGTTCTGCATTATGTGATACTGATGCAAGCTGCAAATCGAAGCTTAAAAATATCCCAGTAATGAATAAAACACAAGCATTTGCTATTTAAATTCTATACTTCTTTTATCAATGTAACGTACCTTCTCGGATTAAGCAAATGACAATTTTTTTTTCTTTGGAACCTTCCATGCCGTTAATCGGACTAACAGTGTGAATGCCACTCAAAATCATCTTGCGTGCCACCTTTGGCTCGTGCCATGGTTATGTATGATAAGGTGATACATAAATGCAAGTTTATGATCTTATGTGCAGATTTCCTCTAGCATTAGTGAGTCAGATAAAATACTGTTTTATAGGAATGTCGTGAACAATCTATTATTACCATGCTGAAATGGACTTGCGCCCTTAGGGCCACAAGTCTAATTAAATATATTTTCAGCTCATTGAGCCCATGAACTTTCATTCTGAGACTGTGATCTGCTGTTTCTTCTCGCCTTTTGTTTTCCCTCTCAACCTTATTGAAATGCTTGTTTTCAATTTTCAGTACTGACAAAGGGTATTAAGCACTGAGTGATCTGTTGTATATTTCTGTGTTTGTGTCAGAGTTTAATTATTGCTTGGAAAGGAGAACATACAGATTGGAAAAAACATGCAAATTTCAGTCCAGGATGACCCAACATTAACATTGATTGCCCATTCCTAGTTGCCCTTGAGCAGGTGGTAGTCAACCACTTTCTTTAAGTGATGCAGTTCATCTTGTGTAGGTACACACACTGTGCTTCTAGAAAGGGAACTCCAGGACAATTTGTAGATGGTACAAACTGCTGCCACTGTGGACTTGTGTGGTGGAGGGACCAAATGTTAAGTTGGTAGATGGTATTCTGATCAAGCAGAGTCATGCTTCTGATATGTCTTCCTTTTTCCTCAACTGAGGATTTCCACATGGTATTGTTGTCAGGGGCCTCCCACCATGTCCAATCCACTTCACAAATTTCTGCTCTCACCCTTTCTCTTCCCCCCCAGAAACAAAGAAACATGACAGGATTTCCTTTGTTCACCAAAAGTTTTCTTCCAGCCCAGCAGCTTCCATATTTAAAGGATCATCTTCTGCCATTTTTATCAGCTCCAATGTGATGCGACCATTGAACACATCCTCCTCTGCCCTCCCCTTTCAGCGTTCCAAAGGGACCATTCCGTCCATCTCACCCTGGTCCATCTCTCAGCCACCCCAACACCCCCTCCCTTCTCTACAAACTCTCCGTGTAAGTGCAGGAGAGGCAACACCTGTACTTTCAGCTCCTCTCTTCTCAAGATCCAAGGTCCCAAGCACCCCTTCCAAGTGAAACAGCAATTTACTTGAACTTCTTTCAATTTCGTATTTATGTTCACTACTTATGATGTAGTCTCTTCTACACTGAGGAGGCCCAAATGTAGGCTGAGTGACTGCTTTGTGGAACACCTCCATTAAGATTACAAGCATGACTTCAAGTTCCCTGTTGCTTGTCATTTTAACCACATTGTTCCCACTCTAACCTTTCTGTCCTTGGCCTGCTACAGTGTTCTAATGAAGCTCGATACAAGCTTGAAGAACATGACCTTATCTTCTGTCTTGGCACTCTACAACCTTCTGAACTCAATACTGAGTTCAATAACTTTAGATCATAACTTTTGCCTCCATCTTGTGTATTTTTTTCTGGCTTGTTTCTTTCTATATCCCTTCATGTTGCACTCAAATGGCTGTATTTAGACATTCACACCTCATTTGGGCACAATCTTTGTCTCTTTACTATACTCATTCCCACTCTTTTTGGCTTTGCATTAACTTAATCTCTCCTGCCTTCCACCCTATCAAAGACCTTCCCTTTTGTTCTTCCTATGCCCTCTCGCCTTCTACTGGCTTAAACACTCTTACATTTCAAGCTTTAATCTGTTCTGATGAAAGGGAATTGGCCTGGATTTTCATCCTCGAAGCAGGTAACAGGAGTTAGGAAAATTCCCAGCTCAGCTCGTCCGCCTCAGGAAAAAGTGGCTGCAAAGTCTGGGCCTTCACAGTCAGGAGGCAGGTGCAAGCTGGAGTCAGGCCATCTGACTCAGGAAAAGGTTTTGAGGCAGCCAAAGGGGCTGGTGGGTGTGGAAGTGGGCTGTTTAAAAAACCCACCTTAGTGCTGTGAAAGTTTGTCCCTGTTGAAATAAAAACACAAAGGCCCTCCAACCCTCATCCCTCACCCTCAAAGAATACATAATGAGGCTTGACTGAGAGCCCAGACAACCATTGGAGTACTAAAACACTTGTGTCCCACAGGAAAGTTTGTTTTATTGGCAGCTCAGGCTTTCTGATTTCTGCTGTCAATTTCACAATGTTTGTTTACACATGTTAAGTGGTTTCACTTTTGTGGTTTTTGTCATTTACAGGATGTGGATGTTTGACAATTTTACTAGCTTGCAGTAAAATTACTTTATTTAATTTTGGAGAAAGTTATGAATGAATTACATTTTAAAAAGTTTTCTTTTTACACATACCACTCTGCACCATTGGATCGAGACAGTGTATAGCCAGCTGGTCAATAGGCATGGATATGCCATACCTTGGCACAGGGTGCCTAAGGGGCAATGGAAGTGTGGGAGGAATAGCAGAGCTTTGTACTGGGGCATGACTGGCCATAGGAGGTGGGTGGAAGAGCAGAGACTGGCATAGGGGACATGAGGAAAACCTCTTAAAAGGCTCCATCATGCAAAGTAGGTTCCTCAACCCCGTTAAGGGGTCCTGAACCATGGCTCTTTAAAAACCTAGCCCGACTCCATGGAAATGACAGAGGAGTCGGACGTGCCTATCTCAGCAAGGTAGCCAGCCAGGTTGGGAGTGCTGGATGTGGATGCTGACAGGAATCAGACTGCTCACTCCCAAAAATCAGATAGCCCGAGAATGGGGTCATGGATCCAGAACTGGGACCAGCCCACTATTTTAAAGGGCTCCCAAGTCATCCCAACTTGGTGAAAAAGCAGGCCATTAACTCTGTTTCTCTCCACAGATGCTTCTTGACCTGCTGAATGTTTGCAGCATTGTTTTGTTTTTATACAGATTTCCAGCATCCACAATATTTTGGTATTTGTTCTGAATGAGTATGTTGCTTTGTCTTGTCTGACTGACATTTTAGAAAGATAGTCTTGTACCTGTAACAGTGTGATGAGTTAACACTAGATGCAATTTTATGCCAGCAGTTCATAAAATATTCTAATATTGGTAGGCATATAAAGACAAGTATAAGAGAAGTTCAGCCATGCAGAAATGAGAGTCTAGAAAATGCTGAAGTAAGGTTGGTTCAAATTAAATTAAACAGATTTTAATTTAAAATAGAATAATACATCAGGGAGATCATTTAGGAACTTAATGGATAAAGAATTAGGTTACCAAATACACGAAACATGTTCCTTATTCAGGCAGCATGCAAAATCACTTCCAAAATAATTTTGTAATTTTCCAATTTGCAATACTCAATGGAAATCTGTGGGAATGGTGGTATATCTCTTATGATTAGTTAAAACACTTTCACCATTCTTCAGTTGTAATACAGTAAAGAGCCTGATGAACAGATGAATAGAAAAAGGCTGGCATCTTAGTTTTGAATGATGAAGTTACAATGGTAAATGGTAGAGAATTCAAATCAGTGCTGATGAAAAATGACACACTAAGGTAAGAGCTAAAATAGGAAAATAAAAAGAAATACAGTGTTCAGGATAATGGAAGCTGCTGAAGTGACGAATCAATGCAAATTTCAGCCAGCATGACAGGAGCCTTACTTAGAAAGCAATTCATTTACAATTGGTAGAAGAGACCACTGAATTACATTTGAGCATCTTGTACTTTGGGAGCTCTTTAGCAGGATTTCTTTTTAAAAGCTAGTAGAAAATGTAATATATTTACAGTAAAGGTAATGCTGCTGCTTCTAGACAAGAATGTAACAAAATGAGAAGCAGCAATTGAAATCAGGTCATAAAATCATTTGCCCAAGGAACTGGTTTAGCTTGTGTAGTTTGGAGTGGTGCAGAAATAGATTGATTAAATGTATAAACATTTGCTAATGCAAATGCCATTATAGAACTTAACAGGAAGATTTTCAATTCATAATACATATAGAGTCCAGACAAATTTTGCCTGTAGCATGTAAAATATTACTTTTTCAAAAAAAGGGAACAGGATAAAAACAAAAAGAGGCAGATTTCACGACTATGCTACACAGCCATTGAGGTGACTCCATAAATCAATTGTACCATACAATTTCTTCTTCATCAATTAGTTCAAAATGCTTCCACAGACTACAAATGCTTCTAGAAATCTATTTGCAAGTGGTACTTTCAACATATTAAGTTATCACTTCGGATAACATAACTATGAAGTTTTTGATATTAGTCAGAATGAGAAATGAGCCGGGGAACAGGATACTTTCCACTGTCCCACATTGTGTAACCTTATCCCATCTACATGTCAGTTACCTTTAACCAGACTTCAATTAATTATTACTCTTCTTCTGCTGCCTTCATCTCTGTGCTCACTGCTTTGGGCAGCTAACCCCTTTCACCCACCCTTCTATTCTCCCTCTATTTTTTTTATTCATTCACAGGATGTGGGCTTCACTGGCTGAGCAAGCATTTATTGCCGATCCCTAGTTGCCCTTGAGAAGGTGGTGGTGAGCTGCCTTCTGAACTGACTTAGCTTGTGTAGTTTAGAGTGGTGCAGAAATAGCTTGATTAAATGTATAAACACATGCTAATACAAGTGCCATTATAGAACTTAACAAGGAGATTTTCAATTTAAAATACATATAGAGTCCATACAAATTTTGCCTGTAGCATATAAAATATTACTTTTTCAAAAAAGGGAACAGGATAAAAACAAAAATAGGTACACCCACAGTGCTGATATGGAGGGAGCAGGTTGTAACAAATGCCTTATCTTTTGCACTGATGTGCTAAGCTACCCCATCATTGATGATGGGAATATTTGTGGAGCCTCCTCCTCCCTTGAAATGTTTAATTGCCCACCACCATTCACAATTGGATGTGGCAGGACTGCAGAGATTAGATCTGATCCAAAGATAAAAACAAAAAAACTACGGATGCTGAAAATCCAAAACAAAAACAGAAATACCTGGTCTGGCAGCATCGGCGGTGAAGAGCAAAGTTGATGTTTCGAGTCCTCATGACCCTTCGGACCTGCTGAGTTTTTCGAGGTATTTCTGTTTTTGTTTTAGATCTGATCCGTTGGTTGTGAGATCACTTAACTCTATCACTTGCTGTTTACATTGTTTGACACACAAGTAGTCCTGTATTGTAGCTTCACAGGTTGACACCTCATTTTTAGGTATGCCTGGTACTGCTGCTGACATGTGTTCCTGCACTCTTCATTGAGCCATTGTTGATCCCCTGGCTTGATGGTGATGGTAGAGTGGGGGATATGCTGGGCCATGAGGTTACAGATTGTGTTTGAGTACAGTTCTGCTGCTACCGATGGCCCACAGCGCTCATGTAGTGGTTTTATACAACTGAGTGGCTTGCTAGGCCATTTAAAAGTCAACCATGTTGCTGTAGGTCTGGAGTCATATGTAGGCCAGACCAGGTAAGATTTCTTTCTCTGTTTTTACAACAATCAACAATGGTTTCATGGTTGTCATTAATAGGCTTTTAATTCCAGATTTTTATTGAATTCAAATTCCACCAACTGCCATGGTGGGATTTCAACCTTGGTCCCTAGACTATTATCCTGGGTCTCTGGATTACTAATCCAGCAATAATACCATTGCACCATCACCTCCACCCCCCTCCCTCTGGCCTCTTATGTGTGACCTTTTTATTGAGAACTTTCAGCGTGACATCAGCCATTTGAATTCCCCTGCTCCTCGCACCCACTCCAACCTGTCTCCTTCTGAACTCCTGCACTCTATTCTCAGGTCCAACCTTGACTTTGTTATCAAACCTGCCAACAAGGGTGGTGCTGTTGTTGTCTGGTGTACTGAACTCTACCTTGCAGAGGCTGAGCACCAACTCTCAGACACTTCTTCCTACCTCCCCCTGGATGACAACCCCACCACCGAACATTAAGCCATTGTTTCCAGGACTGTCACTGACCTCATCTCTTCTGGAGATCTTCCCTCCACAGCTTCCAACCCATAATCTCTGAACCTTGGACAGCCCGCTTCTATCTCCTCCCCAAAATCCATAAACAGGACTGTCCCAGTAGACCCATAGTGTCAGCCTATTCCTGCCCCATGGCACTAATTTCTTCCTACCTTAACTCCATTCTCTCTCTCCTTGTCCAGTTTCTTCCTACCTACAGCTACGATTCCTCTAATGCCCTACATATTATAAACTATTTCAAGCTCCCTGACCCTAACCGCCTCCTCTTCACCATGGATGTCCAATATCTGTATGCCTCCATTCCCAACCAGGATGGTCTGAGGACTCTCCGCTTCTTCCTTGAACAGAGGCCCAAATACCCATTCACCACCATTCTCCTTCACCTGACTGAGCCTGTTCTCTCACTCAACAATTTCTGCTTTAGCTTGTCTGACTTCCTCCAAATAAAAGGTAATGCTATGGGTACATGCATGTGCCCCAGTAATGCCTGTCTCTTTATGAGGTATGTTGAACATTCCTTGTTCCAGTCCTATTCAGGTCCCTTCCCACAACTCTTTTTTCAGTACATTGATGACTGTTTTAGTGCCACTTCATACTCTCATCTGGATCTGGAAAAATTTATCAATTTTGCTTCCAATTTTCATGCTTCTATCACCTACACGTGGTCCACCTCTGACACTTCCCTTCCCTTCCTTGACATCTTTGTCTCCATTTCTGGTAATAAACTGTCCACCAATATTCATTACAAGCCACCGACTCCCACAGCTAGCTCGAACACAGCTCCTCATGCCCTGCTTCCCATTCTCTCAGTTCCTCCGTCTCCCTTGCCACCTTCCAAAACAGTGCATCTGACATGTCTTCCTTCTTACTTAATCGGGATTTCCCCCGACACTGTTTGACAGGACCCTCCATCGTGACTAACCCTATGCCTCTGCCCTCACATCTTCCCCTCCCTCCCAGAACCATGATAGGGTCCTCCTTGTCCTCACTTTTCACCTCACCAGCCTCCGCATTTAAAGGATCATCCTTCACCATTTCCACCAATCTAGCATGATGCCACAACTAAACATATTTCCCCTCACTGCCCCCCCCGCCGCCCCCCCCCACCCACGTCAGCATTCTGTAGGGACCATTCCCTTTAGTACACCCTGGTCCACTCCTCCATCACCTCTAACCATTCCCACAGCATCTTCCCATTTATTCGCAGAAAATTCAACACTTGCCCCTTTGCCTCCTTCATCCCCACTGTCCAAGGGCCCAAACACTCCTTTCAGCTGATGCAGTGCTTCACTTGCACCTCCTTCAATTTCATCTATTGCATCCGCTGCTCCCAATGTGGTCTCCTCTATATTGGGGAGGCCAAATGCCGACTGGGGACCGCTTTGCGGAACACCTCCGGTCTGTCTGCAAGCATGACCCAGACCTTCCTGTCGCTTGCCATTTCAACACACCACCCTGCTCTCATGCCCACATGTCCGTCCTTGGCCTGGTGCAATGTTCCAGTGAAGCCGAACACAAACTGGAGGAACAGCACCTCATCATCCGACTAGGCACTTTACAGCCTTCTGGACTTAACATTGAGTTCAACAACTTCAGACCATGAACTCTCTCCTCTATCTTCACCCTTTTTTCAATCCCTGTTTTCAATTTATTTTTTTTTTTATTCACTTATTTTTATTTTTATTTATCTATTAATTGTTTTATCCCTTTCTAATCCCATTTAAAAATCCTTTTTTCTTTCCATTTTCCCCAACCCCAGTGCCCTCCCCAACACCTCCCCCACCACCAAAGGGTCATCTGTCACTTGTACTATGCTGTCCTTTCACAGAGCGCTGACTCTTGTTCTGCTACTAACACATTCTGCTTTCTTATCTTTATGCCACTATCAGCGTCTTCTTTAGTATTTAACACTACTATTAACATAACATACCCTTTGTCTTGTGTCTATGACACTTTTGTCAATCTGTCCTTAGCCCCCACCTATCGCTGGCCTTCTATCCAGCTTTACCTTCTCCACCTCCTTTAAACAGTATAAATTCCATCACATTTCTACTTCTTTTTAGCTCTGAAGAAGGGTCATATGGACTCAAAACATTAACTCTGTTTTTCTCTCTCCACAGATGCTGTCAAGCCTGCTGAGTTTTTTTCCATCATTTTCTGTTTTTATTTCAGATTTCCAGCATTTGCAGTATTTTGCCTTCTGTAAATTAATTATTTTAATATTTATTTTGCAACTAGGAAGGAGGCATTTTAAAATACAGTAGTCTGGCTGGATTTGAGCTGTAACTTCCAGAAATAAAAGAATGTTCCAATAACTTGTGTTCTTAAAAAAAATATCATTTTCACTAGGTGGTATGTGCTGTCCAAAATGAATCTTTAATAAAGCACTGTGGATAAAATGTTTTATACAGGTTAAAAACAGAGGCATGGAAGCAATGAAGGAAACAATATTTCATTCACATGTTGTTTATAACAGCTTAATCTTAAATACTCTCATCCTCCAGCTTGCTCAAATGTCTAAAACTTGGTAATGGAAAGAAGTGCTGCCCAGCCAACTCACAACTAGCCGTAACAGAATACAATAGTAGAACATATTGTGACTGTTAAACAACAATAGTGAGCCAGCACTGCAAATGAAATCTCTCATGAAATAAACTCCCATTAGCAATATGATGGATAGGAATGCTACGTGAACAGTGGAGTAATAGGGTAATTCAAAGGCCACAGTGCTTTATTCTCTGTGACTTAGTTTCAGCTGGTAATACAGGAACTGAGAGACTGTACAGTTTGCATTGATTTTTATCATTGCTGATGAAGAAGTGTCCTTTTTTAAAAGTTAATCTTCTTTTGAGGAGGGAGATGTATTGATCAGAGAGTTCCCTAACTGTTCCTTGCAACCTGGAGTGTTCGCAAGATTGACAGTTGCACATAGCTGTTTGAAATTGGCTGATCAATAAACAGCCCCTTTTTAAGCTGTGAAGCCTTTTTTCTCATTTGTTATCGATTGAACTAATGACAAATGCAGCCATGTTGCTCAGGGTAGTAGAGGAGAGACAGAGTTGAATGTCTACACAGACTTGAAAGCTGACACTCTTGTCTACGTGTAAAGTTGATGAAGGAACAATTCAACGAACAAAGAACAAAGGACAAAGAAAAGTACAGCACAGGAACAGGCCCTTGGCCCTCCAAGCCTGCGCCGATCATGTTGCCCGTCAACTAAAACATTTTGCACTTCCGGGGTCCGTATCCCTCTATTCCCATCCTATTCATGTAGTTGTCAAGCTGCCTCTTAAACACCATTATCGTACCTGCTTCCGCTCCCTCCTCTGGTAGCGAATTCCAGACACTCACTACCCTCTGCGTAAAAAACTTCCCCGCGTATCTCCTCTATAGTTTTCTCCTCTCACCTTAAATCTATGTCCCCTAGTAATTGACTCTTCCACCCTGGGAAAAAGCTTCTGACTATCTACTCTGTCCATGCCACTCATAATTTTGTAAGTTTCTATCAAGTCACCCCTCAATCTCCGTCACTCTAGTGAGAACAATCCGAGTTTCTCCAACCTCTCCTAATAGCTAACAACCTCCAGACCAGGCAGCATCCTGGTAAACCTCCTCTGCACCCTCTCCAACCCGTCCATATCCTTCTGGTAATGTGGTGACCAGAATTGCACACAATATTCCAAATGTGGCCTAACCAAGGTTCTATGCAGCTGCATCATGACTTCCCAGATTTTGTACTCAATACCCCTGCCGATGAAGGCAAGCATGCCATATGCCTTCCTGACTACCTTATCCACCTGCATTGTCACTTTCAGTGACCTGTGGACCTGTACACCCAGATCTCTCTGCCTGTCGATGCACTTAAGGGTCAATGGACCAAAGGATGTTGGCTGAGAATAGAAATTTGGGGTACCAGTAGGGGTGACCTTTGCTAGAGATATGCTGGCTGCATGGGAATGAAACCCAGCAGCAAACCAAATCACAAATGACTGCCCTCCCCACATCCCTTGGGTGTACGTTGCACAAGAGGCATATTGGTGCACAGCATCTTCTTGTCATCCCCCCATTAGATTGCATTTGTTCACAAAACGTTGGATTCCCTTTGGTCACACACTAGTTGACACATGCAGTAAATTCATCTGCAGCTCATTTAATATGATGACTGCTCCATTTAAAATAAATTGATTAATGGGGGTTAAAATAGGTCCAGAGAAAATGTGTGCAAATATTTCAAACAACTTGCCACAACATGGCACAAACCCTTAAAACTGTAATCATAGGTACAATAGGGTAAATAGCTTATGACCTGCTTGATTTTTTTTGCTGTGTCGATTCCTCTTAGATATTGTAAACACAGCCCCACTCAGCACCTCCCAAATAGTGAAACATGAAACATTTCTAGTGTATTGTCTCAAAAGGCAACTTAACATCTTCTCAGTGAAATGTATTACTAACCTAGGTTTTTGCTATCTCATTTCCCAATGTAGCTTTTACTGCCACGCAGAAGACACACCCCCGTGCTCCCTCCCCCCCACCCCCAGGGCTTGCAAATTCATCTAGCTGTGGAATTGCCCTCACCCACTCCCACCCCAGAAAGCTTACTGAAATTGGGAAATCTGTAAGAATTCCAAATTGCATTTGGATTGATTGGCTATCTTATTTTACTACCTCTATGACTTGAAGGGAAAAAATATCAGTCTAGTTTTCAGCTTGAACTTCAATCTCAGGATCCAGTTGCTTCTTCTATGGTGTCACAACAGCACACTCTGCTTTGTAGGCAATCACAGAAATCTTGACAGAGTTCATTGTTGGTGTAACAGGTGCAACCCCCTCTCTGGACGCATTTTTTTCTTTGGTGAGCAGTGCCAGTAAAAAGCCATCAGTCATTACACAAGTATTTCCTTCACCTTCCTTGCTCAACAGGCTGCACAATAAGCTGTTCCCCCAACCCAAATTCAACATGCACCAGGAGCAATAATTTGCATTTGTCTAGCACTTGCCACCTTGGAAAGGTTGAGGTATTTCACAGAAGCATGAGGAAAATAAATGCTGCATAAAAGTGGGAGAGAAAAAGAGGGATAACCCAAGGGTTGGCCAAAGTTAGTTTGGTGGAGGATGTTAAAGGAGATAAAGAAGGAGAAGTATATTGGGAGAGAATTCCAGAGATTGGGACTAAAGCACAGACACTTAAGGGGTGGGGGTTGGGAGACACACAAGAGATTGGTGAGTGAAGAAGGTTATAGAACTGGAAAATGTTATAGATAGAGAAGATTGAGGATGTGGAGGGACTTAAACACAAAATAAGAATTTTAAGTATATAGCATGTGGGACTGAGAGCTATATGGATCAGCAAGCACAGGAATGATGGGAGGAATGGGGGACATGGTGCTGCTTAAGAATGGGACAGCAAAACTTTCAAAGTGCTAGTTTATAGAGAATGCAGGATAGGATGCTATCAAGAAGAAACTTTGAATGTTGGAGGTGGTCTTTGCGATGAAGTGTATATAGGGTTGGAAATTCAGTGCAGGGTTTTCTAAGACAGCAAGATTGTGAACAATCTCAACCAGTGCAAAATCATGGCTGGAAAAGAGGATGCAGTCAAGGGTACAATATTTGTGCCAGGGGAAAAAGTTGATACCTTTTCCCCTTCAAACAATGATCCAATTCTCTTTTAAATGTACTTGATACCATGTCATAAGTATTTTCGAGTCATAAATCATGCTGAAATTGATCATTCTTTGACCAACATCCCTCAGGAGCACTGCAACTTTCATTGTACATCATCTGGGTAATTAATGAATACAAAATCAATATAAACATGGCCTCTGTTATACTTCCTAACTAAATCATTCTCAGTTTCAAGTTAAGTCATCCAGTTTATGTTATTTGAAAGCTCAGGGGAAGCAATGGTGTAGTGGTGTTGTTGCTGGACTAGTGATCCAAGGCAATGCCTTAGGGACATGGGTTTGAATCTTGCCATGGCAGATGGTGGAATTTGAATTCAGTAAAAATCTGAAATTAAAAGTCTAATGACGACCATGAAACCATTGTTGATTGTTGTAAAAACCCATCTGATTCACTAATGCCCTTTACCTGTCACTCATGTAATTGCTGACTCTGAAATGGCCTAGCAATCCACTCAATTGTAAAAAAGGCATGAAACCGGACGGACCACCTGGCACTGACATTGGCAATTGCAGCCCTGTCAAACCTGCAAAGTCCTCCTTACTAGTGCCAAAATTGGGAGAGCTGTCTCATTGACTAGTCAAGCAACAGCCTGACATAGTCATCCTCTTGGAATCATAACTTACAGATCATGTCCCAAACATCACCATCAGGACAGGTACAGTGATATACAGTTGGTAGGGAGTTGACCTGGGAGTCCTCAACATCAATTCTGGACCTCATGAAGTCTCATGGCATCAGGTCAAACATGGGCAAGGAAAACTCCTGCTGACTACCACGTACCGCCCTCCTTCAGCTGATGAGTCAGTACTTCTCCATGTTGAGAAGCACTAAGAATGCAGAATGTACTCTGGGTGGTGGGACTTCAAAGAGTGGCTCAGTAGCACCAACGCTGGCTGAGTCCTAAATGGCATAACTGTTAGACTGGCTCTGCAGCAGGTGGTGAGGGAAAAATATACCTCATCCTCACCAACCTATCTGCCGCAGATGCATCTGTCCATGACAGTATCGGTAGGAGTGACCACAGTCATTGTGGAGACAAAGTCCTAACTTGACATTGAGGATACCCTCCATCGTGTTGTGTGGCACTACCACTGTGCTAAATGGGATAGATTTCAAACAGATCTAGCAACTCATGACTGGGCATCCATGAGACACTGTGGGCCATCAGCAGTAGCAGAATTGTACTCGAATACAATCTGTAACCTCATGGCCCAGCATATCCCCGCCTCTACCATTACCATCAAGCCAGGGATCAACCCTGGTTCTATGAAGAGTGGAGGAGGGCATGCCAGAAGCAGCACTAGGCATACCTAAAAATGGAATGTCAACATGGTGAAGCTATAACACAGGACTGATTGCATACCAAACAGCATAAGCAGCGAGTGATAGACAGAACTAAGCAATCCCACAGCCAATGGATCAGATCTGAGCCCTGCCACATGAATGGTGGTGGGCAATTAAACAACTCAGTGGAGGAGGAGGCTCCACAAATATCCCTATCCTCAATGATGGAGGAGCCCAGCACATCAGTACAAAGGATAAGGCCGAAGTATTTGCTACAATCTTCAGCCAGAAGTGCCGAGTGGATGATCTATCTCGGCCTCCTCCATAGGTTCCCAGCATCACAGATGCCAGTGTTCAGCCAGTTCGATTCACTCCAAGTGATAGCAAGAAATGGCAAAGGCTATAGGCCCTGACAATATTCTGGCAATAGTACTGAAGGCATGTACTCCAGAACTTGCCGTGCCCCTACCCAAACTGTTCCAGTACAGCTACCTCACTTGTATTTACCCGGCTATGTGGAAAATTGCTCAGGTATGTCCTGTATACAAAAAGCAGGACTAAATCAACCCGGCCAATTACTGCCCCGTCATTCTACTCTCCATCATCAGTAACGTAATGGAAGGGATCTTCAACAGTGCTATCAAGTGGCACTTGCTGAGCAATAACCTGCTCACTGATACCCAGTTTGAGTTCTGCCAGGGCCACTCAGCTCCTCATTACTGCCATGGTCCATCTTGAACAAAAGAGCTGAACTCCCGAGGTGAGATGAGAGTGACTGTCCTTGACATCAAGGCAGCATTTGACACAGTGTGGCATCAAGGAGCCCTAGCAAAACTGGAGTCAATGAGAATCAGAGGGAAACTCTCCGCTGGTTGCAGTCATACCTAGCACAAAGGAGGATGGTTATGGCTGTTAAAGGTCAATCATCTCAGCCACAGTGCATCAGTGCAGGAGTTCATCAGGGCAGTATCCTCGGCCCAATCATCTTTTGCTGCTTCATCAATGGCCTTCCTTCCATCATAAGGTTAGAAGTGGGGATATACTTAGATGTTTGCACAATGTTCAACACCATTCGCGACTCCTCAGATACTGAAGCAGTCCATGTCCAAATGCAGCAAGATGTGGACAATATCCAAGCTTTGGGTGACAATTGGCAAGTAACGTTTGCACCACACAAGTGTCAGGAAATGACCATCTCCAACAAGAGAGAATCCAACCATCGCCCATTGATGTTCAATGGCATTACCATCACTGAATTCCTCCACTATCAACATCCTGGGGGTTAACATTGACCAGAAACTGAACTGGACTAGCCATATAAATGTTGTAGCTACAAGAGCAGGTCAGAGGCTATGAATCGTGCGACGAGTAACCCACCCCCTGACTCTCCAAAGTGTGTCCACCATCTATAAGGCACAAGTCAGGAGTGTGATGAAACGCTACCCACTTGCCTGGATGAGTGCAGCTCCCACAACACTCAAGGAGCTTGACACCATCCAGGACAAAGCAGGCCGCTTGATTGGCACCAAATCCACAAACATTCCCTCCTTCCAGGGCTGATGCACAGTAGCAACAGTGTGTACTATGTACAAGATGCACTGCAGGAATTCACCAAGGCTCCTTTGACAGCACCTTCCAAACCCATGATGACTACCATCTAGAAGGATAAGGGCAGCAGGTAGATGGGAACACCACGGCCTAGAAACTCCCCTCCAAGTCACTCAGCATCCTTCACTTTTGCTGGATCAAAATCCTGGTACTCCCTTCCTAACAGCACTGTCGATGTACCCACATCACATGGACTGCAATAGTTCAAGGAGGCAGCTCACCACCACCTTCTGAAGGGTTACAAGAGCTGGGCAATACAATGCTAGCCCAGCCAGTGAAGCCCACATCCTGTGAATGAATAAAAAAATCGTCATCAAGCTGGAATAGGTGTGAATCTTGCAGTTTGGTTGTTACAATGTTGAGCAAGAAGTCTGAAGTGCCCAGGAAATTTCCTTTCCTATGTGTTGGCAGACAGGAGACATTGGGTTAAACTGATTAACAATTGAAAGATGATCATTGTGTCAGTGTGTAGAGCTTTGGCGAACCCACTGCAATACACATTGCTGAGCATCAGTAACATGCTAAAAGCAAAATACTGCAGATGCTGGAAATCTGAAATAAAAACAGAAAATGCTGGAAAAACTCAGCAGATCTGTCAGCATCTGTGGAGAGAGAAGCAGAGTTAATGTTTCCAGTCCCTTCTTCAGAGAAATAGAAATTTGTACTGTTTATGAGGGTGGAGCAGGTGAAGCTAGATAGAAGGTCAGTGATAGGTGGGGGCTAAGGAGAGATTGACAAAGATATCATGGACGAAAAGACAAAAGGGGTGTTAATGGTAGTGGTAAGAGCTAACTGAGGTGCTGGGGGATAAAAGGTGGGGATAAAACAAGAAATAAATGAATAAAAATGGAAATAAGTGGATAAAAAATAAAAATAAATTTTAAAAAGGGGATTAAAAAAGGGGTGAAGATAGAGGAAAGAGTTCATGGCCTGAAGTTATTGAACTCAATGTTAAATCCGGAAGGCTGTAAAGTGCCTAATCAGATGAGGTGCTATTCTACCAGTTTGCACTTGGCTTCACTGGAACATTGCAGCAGGCCAAGGATGGACATGTGGGCATGAGAGCAGGGTGGTGTGTTGAAATGGCAAGCAACAGGAAGGTCTGGGTCATGCTTGCGGACAGACCGAAGGTGTTTCGCAAAGCGGTCACCCAGTCTGCGTTTAGTCTCTCCAACGTAGAGGAGACCACATTGGGAGCAGTGAATACAGTAGGTCAAATTGAAGGAGGTGCAAGTGAAGCTCTGCTTCACCTGAAAGGAATGTTTGGGCCCTTGGACGGTGAGAAGGGAGGAGGTAAAGGCGCAGGTGTTGCACTTTCTGCGATTGCATGGGAAGGTGCCATGGTAAGGGGGTGAGGAGTTGGGAGTGATGGAGAAGTGAACCAGTGTGTCCCGGAGGGAACAGACCCCACGGCATGCTAACAGGGGGTGAGGGGAAAGTGCGTTTGGTGGTGGCATCATGCTGGAGTTGGCAAAATGGTGGAAGATGATCCTTTGAATGCAGAGGCTGTCATGGTTCTGGGAGGAAGGGGAAGGTGTGAGGTCAGTGGTGGGGAAGATGGGTTGGACATGGTTGAGGGCCCTGTCAACCACAGTGGGTGGGAAACCTTGGTTAAGGCAGAAGGAAGACATGTCAGAAATGCTGTTTTGGAAAGTGGCATCATCGGAACAGATGCGACTGAGGTGAAGGAACTGAGAGAATAGGATGGGGTCCTTACAGGAAACAGGGTGTGAGGAACTGTAGTTGAGGTAGCTGTGAGAATCGGTGGGCTTGTAATGCATTCTAACACCAGAAACGGAGAGGTCAAGGAAGGGAAGGGAATTGTCAAAGATGGACCATGTGAAGGTGATAGAGGAGCGAAATTGGAAGCAAAATTCATAAATTTTTCCAGTCGTCATTGAAACAGTCATCAATGTACTGAAAAAAAGAGTTGCAGGAGGGGGCATGAGTAGGACTGGAACAAGGAATGTTCCACATACCCCATAAAGCGACAGGCATAACTGGATCCCATGCATGTATACATGGCCACACCTTTTATTTGGAGGAAATGAAACAAGTTTAAGGAGAAATTGTCCAATGAGAGAATAAGTTCAGCTAGATGGAGGAGAGTGGTGGTGGATGGGGATTGTTCGGGCCTCTGTTCAAGGAAGAAGTGGAGAGATCTCAGACCATCCTGGTGGGGGATGGAGGTTTGGACGGATTGGACCCCCATGGTGAAGAGGAGGCAGTTAGGGTCAGGGAACTAGAAAAACCCAACAGGCCTAGCCGCATCTATGGAGAGAGAATTAGAGTTAATGTTTCGATTTGAATATGACTTCTTCAGAGCTTAGGTTTATATTTGATTGGTTGATGCCTTTCATTAAAATATCTTTCATCTTCTCACAAAACCATTTCTTTGTAGTGTAACTTGATCATCTTCCCATGCCAACCTGAAGGTCAGCAGTGTAATCTTGTGTTTTTTCGCCCATATTTGGAGTGCTTCACCAGTGTGATGCATTTTGTAGCTTGTCCCACAGGATCATTTTCATTTACCCTCTGCACCCCACCACCCCTGCCAATCCCTAACCCCACAGCTCCAAGTTCCAGGCATTCCACATAGTGCAACATCACTTCCTTTCCTGAACAATAGGGGCCAAATTTTTAAAAGCTGATGGGGACAGGATTGGAGGTCATCAGCCTGGAATTTCCCAACCTCTTCTAACAAGTACAAACACATTTCTATCTGTTCCTGTTCAGATGAAGTTACATTGTTTCATAGTTTGCCATTGTGAGATTTGAACTCTGGATCTGGTGGTTACAGACCCAGTACCATAACCACTTGGCTATTTAGGCCAAGCCAATCAAAGTGTCCAAGTATAGGCTGAGAAGTGATGCTTGTAATGCTGAAGTGATAGAACTATGTGCTATGCAGTTTGTAACTCTTTCGAGTAGAAACATGTTTTCCATCTGTACCTATTCAGATGAAGTTACATTGTTTCATAGTTTGCCATTGTGAGATTTGAACTCTTGATAATCTTTTAAATGAAAACCAAATCAACAAAATTGGGATAAATCAGGCAAAGCCCCTAATTCAGGTCAGCTGTAAAACCAAGAGCAAAGTTTAAAGGAAACTTACAAACTTTAAATCAAAATGTGATTAAAGGGGTCAACAAAACACCCCAGTCCCCGCGGTGCCCACCGAGCACGGAAGGCCTCGAGAGTGCCAGCAGACACCGCGTGCTCCTTCTCCAGGGACATCCGGCAGCGAACGTAGCCACGGAAGAGGGACAAACAATTGGGCGGGACTCCCCCGTCAATCGCCCGCTGCCTGACCTGTTAATGGCCAACTTGGCTAGGCCCAGGAGCAGGTTCACGAGGAGGTCCTCCTCCTTCCCGACCCCCTTCCGCACCGGGTGCCCATAGATCAGGAGCGTGGGGCTGAAGTGCAAACAAAACATCAATAAAAGGTTTTTCAAATAACTAAAAAGGGAGTGCAGCCTACAACACCCTATGTATACATGGTCCACGGACTCCACAAGACCGCAAAAAGGGCATGTGTCCTGAGAGTCCGTGAACCTATGCATCCTCTTATTATAAGGGACTGCTGCATGCAACACCCTCCAACCCAGGTCCCCGATAGAAAGGGGGAGGACACCACCGTAGAGGGCCTCCCAGCGGGGGCCTCCGCCGCCGGACGGCAACAAGGCACGCCAGGGCGTGTCCGGTCGACGGACAAGGGCGAGAAAATGGAAGGTGTGCAGCAGCAGTCCGTACAAAAAGCCCCTCTTTGCCGTGCCAAAAGGCACAGAGGGCATGTCCCCGAGGCGGCTCATATTGTGGGGCACCAGCACCCGAGGGAGGGTTCGGGGCTTGGGGCCAATGTGGAATTCCGTCCGAACAGGGGAACGCTCAGATGGAAGACCACCGCGCACCTGGGCCGCCTCAAGACCCAAAATAACGTCGGGTCCGAGCACGACCGTTCTCAGGTCTTGGATAGCATCGGATGCGACCTGGACACTCACAGACGCGCGTCGCGCCAACTCCTGCGGGAGCATCCAGCCCAGTCCTCCGCCACCCAGCACGTCCTCGATCCTGGTCACCCCTGCGGCCAGAGCCCTCCTCTCCGCCAACCACTGAAAAGGACGGAGGGGCGGATTCCTGAGCAGCGGCTCTCTGACGATAGCCGCTACTCCTGACGGGGGAGAGCTGTGTCGCGAGGCGACCACTTTCCAGACTTTGATCAGGTCCTGGTAAAAGACGGGCAACGCCTGCAAGGAGCCACCGAGGCCCAGCTGTTCTATAAACAGGAGCTGCACGTCATAATTCAGGCCGTGCACCTGACGGAAGAAATACGTCATCAGGGCACACCATCTAGGAGGAGGCTCGACGTAGAGGTATCGCTGCAGGGTCTGAAGGCGGAAAGTCGCCACCTGTGTGCGTAGGCACACTAGCGCCTGACCACCCTCCCTAAGCGGGAGACTCAGAACCTCGGCAGCGACCCAGTGCAATCTTTTGTCCCAGAAGAAGTCGACTAACAATCTCTGGATTCTTGTGACAAAGTCCGGGGGAGGGGTCAAAGTGACCAGCCGATACCACAACATGGCGGCGATCAGCTGGTTTATGACCAGAACTCGACCTCGGTAAGATAGCACTCGGAGCAGTCCTGTCCAGCGCCGCAGGCGAGCGGTGACTTTCGTCTCCAGTTCCTGCCAGTTTGCCGGCCAGGATTCCTCAGCGGGGCAGAGATGGACCCCCAGGTAGAGGAGGCTGGTCCTGCTCCAGGTGAAAGGCCTGAGCTCCTCGGGTAGGGGATCCATTTGCCACTGACCGACCAGGAGACCAGAACATTTACCCCAGTTGATCCTGGCAGAAGAAGCGGCAGAGTAGACCTCCTGGCACTCGCGCATCCTCCGCAGGTCAAGCGGGTCACTAAACATAAGGAGCACGTCATCGGCGTAAGCCGAAAGGACCACCCCGATGCCCGGCCCGCGCAGAACCAATCCCGACAACCTCCTCCGCAAGAGGCGCAGGAAAGGCTCCACGCAAATAGAATACAACTGGCCAGACAGGGGGCAGCCCTGACGTACCCCTCTCCCAAAGCGAAGGGGCGCCATCAGGGACCCGTTAACCTTCAATAGACACTCCGCGGCGGTGTACAGAAGTCGGATCCGGGCGACAAAATGTGTCCCGAACCCGAAAGCTCGCAGAGTTCCGAGTAAGTATTCGTGATCCACCCTGTCGAACGCCTTCTCCTGATCGAGAGACAGGAAGGCGCTCGACAGACCAGCCCTCTGGGAATGGTGGATGATGTCCCGGACCAGATGGATGTTATCATAAATGTTTCGGTCCGGGACGGTGTAGAATTGGTCAGGGTGGATCATGTGGTCCAGCACGGTGCCGAGCCGAGAAGACATGGCTCGGGCGAAGATTTTGTAGTCCGTGCTGAGGAGGGAGACCGGGCGCCAGTTTTTAAGAAGGCGGAGATCCCCCTTCTTCGGCAGCAGGGCAATCACGGCCCTGCGCCACGAAAGGGGCATCTCCCCGGTAGCAATGCTCTCCCCCAGGACCCCCGCGAAGTCACTCCCCAAGACGTCCCAGAACGCCCTGAAGAACTCCACGGTCAGCCCGTCTAGTCCCGGGGTTTTGCCCCTAGAAAGACCGTCGAGTGCGCCGGTCAGCCCCCCCAGACTTATAGGGGAGTCGAGCTTTCTGGCGCACTCCGGGCCGACCTGCGGCAGGTCCTCCCACAAAACTCTGCAAGCTTCCTCACTGGACGGATCCGGAGAGAACAGGGCAGTGTAGTAATCTCGGGCAATGGCCCTGATGCCCTCCGGATCCGAGACAAGGGATCCGTCGTCGGCCAGCAGCGTAAAGAGCTGCTTACGGACCTCGTGCCTTTTTTCCAGTGAGTAGAAGAAGGGAGAGCCACGGTCCATCTCCTTAAGGAAACAGATCCGCGACCTCACGAACGCGCCCCGAGACCCGACCAGTTGCAGGTCCCGCAGCGCGCCCTTCTTCTCATCGTACACCGACCGCAGGGCCGGGTCCGCGTCGGGCTGACGGAGACGTGCCTCCAGGTCGAGCACCTCCTCCTCCAACTCCTCGACCCTGGATTTGCGTCTCTTTGTCGACCCCTTCGCGTACTCTTGACAGAAAACTCGGACGTGAGTCTTGCCCACGTCCCACCATAGCCTCAAGGAGGGGAAGCCTCCCCGCTTCCTTCTCCAGCCGGCCCAGAAGCGACGGAACGAGTCCAGGAACCGCTGGTCTTCCAACAACAGGTTATTAAAATGCCAGTACGTGGACCCCGTCCGAGCGCAGAACGAAGTGAGCTCCGCCCACACCAGACGGTGGTCCGTGCACGGAACCTGCTGTATAGAAGCAGCCGAAACTCAGGACACGTACGCCTTCGAAACGTAAAGGCGGTCGAGTCTGGACGCTCCGACTCCAGGTGACACAAAGGTGAACACGCTGGAGTCAGGATGGAGATTTCGCCAGACGTCCACTAAGTCGAAGGACCTGACCAGGTCCCGCAACTTACTCACACCTCGCGTGCAGTGCGGGGTACCGTGATGGTCCCGGACCCCGAGGGTGCAATTGAAATCCCCCCCGAGGACGATGCACTCGCCAGCGTCGATGGAGCCGAGATGAGTGGACACTTCTTCAAAGAAGCTCGCTTGCTGCTGCGTGCCCAGGGGAGCGTACACATTCACAAATTGAAGCACCGCCCCCCCCCAGACGCACAGTCAGGTGCAGCAACTGGCCTGGCACCGGCTCCTTGACCCCCAAGATCTCCGGCTGAAAATGCGGGGCCAACAAGATAGCCACCCCGCCAGAATTGGAGGCTAGGTGACTCATGTAGACCCCCCCTCGCCACTCCAGGAGCCACGTGGCTTTGTCTCCCGGAACGGTATGGGTTTCTTGTAGGAAGCACAACGCATACTTCCCGTCCCTGAGGACCGAGAAGTTCTGGAACCTGCGCTGTGCGGCCCTGCTGCCGCGGATGTTGAGGCTGGCTATAGTCGTCTTCATTGTCAAAGGTACATCAAACCTTCACCTTAAGTCATTAAAAAGAAGAAGAGGACTTTTTAGTCCTTCCTCTCCTTCAGGAGCCCAGCAAGAAACGTTTGGACCCTCCGCCGCGCGTTGCTATCCAACTCAGGAGACTTGAGAGCCTCGCGAGTGGACCAGAACACCAGCGGTAAAGAATGCCACCGGTCCAAGGCCAACTGAACCCTGTCTCGGCGACCGCGATGACTCGCCAAAAAGTCCCGGAGTTCCCTTGGGGGGATGAGGGGGGAGTCAGTGGAGGGCACCAGGGGATCCACCGCCTCGCTTGAGAGTGACTCAGCGTAATCTCCAGCGCTCACCACGGACACCCCGTCCTCCTCCAGGTCGTCGCCTCCAGCTTCCGACCCCTCCCCCGCATTGAGTACGGGGGCTGATTCGGAGCTGCCAGCTGGCCCCACCTGTACCTCGATCCCACCCCCAGGATCAAGGTCAGAGGGGTCCTCTCTGGTCTCCTCTAAACGTTTTGGGTCAGAGGGCAGCAGCAGTTCTGATGCCCGCTCTCCTCCCAGCACCGGGTCGTCCGGGGAGCTCAGGACAAGCTCCTGACCCAAAACTAGGACGCCCGGTGCTAAGGTTTGGGAGGGAGCGGGAAGGCCTTCGTTTTCGCCGCCACCCAATGACCCGTTAACATTTTTTAAATTTTGAAGGTTACAGTCCCCCGACGAGCCAGAAGGTACCTCGGGGATATCGAGGGTCTCTGAGTCGGGCACCACCTCAAGGGAGGTGCCTTCAGTGACCCCCGAGGGGCCCTGTTCAGGGGACTGCAGCAGGTTGACAGGGGTAACAGTGGTGGGAGTCGGTGCAGGGGTTTTGAGTTCCCCCAGAGGACAGGGTGAGATTTTACTTGGCGGAGACGCCACCACCTCTTCATCGGGGGAAGGGACACACCCAACTTCTTCAGTTTGGGCATCACCCACCTCCTCCTCCGAAGCGTGACGTCTCTTCCGGGTCAGGCTGGGGGCTAGGGAGACCTCCATTTCCGAGGCCCCCTCCTCCTTGTCCAGCCCTCCCGGACACTCCACCCTCTGGGTTTTGGGTGTTAGATAACCCGGCTCGGGGTCCCGCGTCTTTTCCCCGCCGGCCCCGGGAGCACGCGCAGAAACGACGCCGGGCCCAGCACTCGGCGCCTTAGTACCCACGGGCCCGGGAGCACATGCGGACATGACGCCGGGGCCGGATGATGTCTTTTCCCCCGAGCCGGTGCTTGCAGGTGTTTGGAGGTTTTGGGGCGTTTCAGGGGCCGCCTCCAGGTTGCGGGTCTTCCTCCGCGCTTTCTTACGGCGCGGGGGCTCTCCCCCCGCCTCACCGGCAGCCGAGATGGCAGTGGCCGCCGGCGTCGCTTCCCCTTGCGGGGAGGGAGATGGAGTGGTGGCGGGGGGAGGAGGGGCGGTGCCAGCTGTGGCCGCTTGGGTGGGGCTCGTGGCCTTGGAGGCGAGGCAGTTCTTCCTCACGTGCCTCGCCTCCTTACAAGCATGGCACCGCACGCCCTCCACGGTCCAGTAGACCCGATAGGCGGTCCCCTCAAAATTGATAATGAAGGCCCCCTCCAGGCACTCCTCCCGGGCCAAACGGACAAATACCTGGCGCCGGAAGGAGTACACACGGCGGAGGGCCGAGTCTTTGAGGCCGAGCGGGATTGGTGCAACCCCCGACCTGACCTCCCCCAGTTTATTAAGGTGGGGGAGGAGGAGCTCACTGGATAGAAAAGGCGGGACGTTTGAAATAATAATTCTCTGGGCGGTGGCCTCAAGGGGGTCCACCGCCAGAAAAGTCCCGCCCACAGTGAGTCCTTTTTGCAGGGCGAGGTGCACCGCCCGCTCGGACCTCAAGAAGAATATGGCCTTCCCATACATTTTAGAGGCCGCGACAATGGCTGAGGGGCCGACGACCCCAGCCATAGCCTTTACGCAGGCCTCTATTGTCATTTCAGGGTGAGCATAGCTCTTTACCCCAAGGGCCCTGGTGAGGAGGCGGAAAGGTGACAGGGCAGCGGGAGCAGCTGGGGCCGCAGAAGCAACCACCCCTGCATAAGTTTTCTTTTTTTGAGGCCCTGCCACCGGTGACAAAACCGCCTCCACATTAGCCCTCGAGGGCCCGGCCACAGGCGATTGTGAATTGGCCTTAGGGCCAGAGCCACGCCCACCCCGGGAAGGATTGGCCATTTTGTTTTTTTCTTTTTATATATTTTTTTATATATATATATATATATAGGGAGGAAAGGGGGTGGGGGAGAGAGGTAGAAACAACCTCCCCTCTTTTAGGCAGGAGAGGAGAGGAGGGAGAGGAGTAAAAGACAGGGAGGCACAGGAGGGAAAGAGGTAAATGTCCAGGTGGGTGTCCTCGATGGTGGATGGACGGTGGGTGGGGGCCTGATGCTCTTCAGGCAGGGGGAGGCGATGTCTTCACCAGCTATTGCTGGCCTTACTATGAAAAGGGCTGGGTTGGGGGGAGGGGTGGCAGAAAGATGGTTTCAGCACACACAAACACCCTCCCTCTCTTCCTTCCCCAACTCCTCTGGCAGTCTTCTTGCCTCCCCCTACAAAACACAGTCCTTAATTGCCCACATCTTAAACAAAAATACACAGTTCAGACACCCACCTCGGATGTTGTTTTTCAACTCAGTCCTGGCCTCCTGGCCTTCCTGTCC
Source organism: Carcharodon carcharias (assembly GCF_017639515.1). Taxonomy (NCBI): domain Eukaryota; kingdom Metazoa; phylum Chordata; class Chondrichthyes; order Lamniformes; family Lamnidae; genus Carcharodon; species Carcharodon carcharias. Next base: position 107,142,816 of record NC_054475.1, read on the forward strand.
TGTAGCAACAGTAGCAACTGTTCTCTTCTCTCCCTCTCTCTCCTTTAGCAGCACTGCAGGAGCAGAAGCAGCAGCAGCACACAGCAGAAGCAACAACCCCAAAGGCAGCAGCAGAAACAGTTGAAACACTGAGGAGCAGCAACACCAACACCACACACCTTCTCTCCTCAGTATCAGGAAACAAACTGAATCCACAATTGCCTCCACGAGATCATTAAGAAGATGAACTCTTGATACTCTTTTGAGGATGTAACTCTTTCAAGTACAAACCCGTTTCCATCTGTTTCAGATGAAGTTACATTGTTTCATTGTTTTGCCATTGTGAGATTTGAACTCTTGATACTCTTTTGAGTAAACCTGTTTCCATCTGTTTCAGATGAAGTTACATTGTTTCATAGTTTGCCATTGTGAGATTTGAACTCTTGATCTTGGGGTTACAAACCCAGTACCATAACCACTTGGCTATTTAGGCCAAGCCTGTTTTGCCATTGTGAGATTTGAACTCTTGATCTTAGGGTTACAAACCCAGTTCCATAACCACTTGGCTATTTAGGCCAAGCTCGAGTACAAACACGTTTCCATCTGTTTCAGATGAAGTTACATTGTTTCATAGTTTGCCATTGTGAGATTTGAACTCTTGATCTTAGGGTTACAAGCCCAGTACCATAACCACTTGGCTATTTAGGCCAAGCGTTAAATTTGGGCAGATTTGTGTTGTAACTCTTTGCCATTGTGAGATTTGAACTCTTGATCCCAACCTCTACTAGTCATTTTCCAAGCAGTGGAGAGTCAATCAGGCCAATTAAGTGGCCTATTAAGGTCCTCTACCACATCAATGGGAATGTTCCAATCAGCAGGCATGCTGCACACATCAGCTGAAACATGGCGACTTAACCATGGTGACCTCAGAGCAGGAGGAGTTGGGGTCCCACTTCATCCTCCTTGGGATACCATCCCACACTCATCATGGCTGTCAGGTCACAGCTGCAGTCGCTAGATGCCTTGTGGGGAGGGGGTGGGTTACTCTTCCACTATCATGGCCTGGTAGCTGTGGCCTTCTTTTTAATTTAAATTTACTTAACTTGCTCTATAGAGGCTGCCGCCATTGCGAGGTGCCCTCCATCCATATAGGAATCAACAGCGCCCATCTCATCCAGTAGGGTTGCTAATGTGTCAGTGCTGGAGGGCGTCCTATTGGCTCATCTCCTGCCCTGGGGAACTTGTCCACTGTCCTTAACTGAATGGCAAACACGCTCCCTGACCATTAACTAGCCTCTCACTTCAAAATAGCAGTGCGCATGACAAGGAAACATCATTCAGTGTCAGGACCGGAATTGATCCAGACCCCAAGTTAAATTAGTCAGCCCCCAGAATCAGCTCATTAGTGTCTTGCATGATGAACTCCCTGGTGAACACAAGTAACTTGCTGGGTGAAATTGGGAAAGGAAAATCTTGCTGCTACATTTAAAAGCCTGTAGCAACTTTGAAATGGCAGGAACATCTTAAGTTGCTGCAAATGAATGAAACAGTCTCTCCCTAGATGGAAAATATCAGCAGAAGCAAAATAGGGTATAAATCAGGCAGAAATTGTCCTTTTTAAAGAAAAACATTACCCTGAAAATTTTGAACGAACCCACAATTCACAGTAATCTCCCAGTGTTGTGAGGCTGCATTTTTTGTGTATAAACATAGCCAAATTGAAGCAATACACTCCCACATGCCTTGTATTCATAGCAGTCATGACTTTTCTGCTTGCTTAAGTGATCTGCAAGGTTTCATGGAGACCACAGACAATGGAAAATTGGAGTAATGAAGGCAGACATTAAATTGCACAGAGTGGAAACATTATTTTCAAAGGGCTGCATGTTTTATTCATTGTTATCTTATTTATCCTCATTCTTTATGCAGCTGCAGTCTGTAATATATAGAAAATCAATCTTTTAGATCCAGCTGGTTCCTTCAATCAATTCATTCTTTATGGCACAGCTAGAGCAACTGATGTAACACTGAGCCTATCAAACCTGTCAATATTGGCTGCACTGATTGGGAAGCAGGGCCAACAACAGATGGGTGGGATCCAAATCCTCAAGCACATGAAAAATGCCAGTGGTGGTAGGGTATTATGCAAGCTATTTTTAATTAATATTATTTTTTTAATTGTTCTATTCAGAGCATTCTGTTGCTAGAATAACAATGAGCAACTCTGGCATTAGAAACGCAAGATGAAAGTGTACATCTTCATTTACAATTTATTTTGCATCATGTATAAGAGAGCCAGGAATATTGTCGCCAAAAGAAAAATAACTCAAGCAAAATTTAAACTGCATATTTTTTAATGCTTTCATTTGCATGTATATTTAACATTAAAATGAATTACAAAATTACATCTGTAGGTTGAAATAGTTACTGATAGTTTACCATGGTGCACAATTTTACATTCTGTGGTGGGCGCGTGCCCGACCCAATTGGGCTTAAAATAGGACGTGATGATGTCAAACTTGTGTGATATTTCGGTCGGCGGGTGTGAGCGGGTGGCAGAGCCATGCCCACCATTAATTAACAGGCCATTTAAGGCCAGTAAGAAGCCAATTGATGGCAATTATTTGTTGTCCGTGCAATTTCACGCCCGTCGCACAGACAAACCGGGCAGACAGGTAGCCCACAATTTCATAAACCTCACCCAAGGGTGAGGTAAGGGTCAGCATCATTGCCAGTGTGAGTAGTGAGGAGTTTGGTAGATAGTTTGCTGCTGGTGACTTATTGGTACTTGGCAGCTTCCTCTCTGTTTGCGGCTTTATTCTTAGCATTTCCAGGCTTCATTTCAGGTCTCCTCTGTGTCTCCAAAGGCCCCCTGAAGATTCAGACTGTGTGGACCCTTCCAGGTAACAGACAACCTTCCCTTACCCTGATAATGGGGACTTTGGTCTCCGCTGGTGGCACCTCCACTGAGGAGGAAGAGAGGGGCAGCAGGGAGAGGAGGCCAGATGTCCCAATGCAACTTCCAGGGAAGGGGCCTGTGGGAGGGGAGGCGCAGGCACAGGGGGCACAGGGCCAGAAGGAAATCCAAGGCGGGAAGGGCGGCAGAAGATGCCACTATCCTGTTGCCAGGGTATACAGGCAGCGAAGTAGCTACCTCAATATGTTTGAGGTGCAATGCCAAAGGAGCCTCTGCCTCTCAAGGGCAACTGTGACCTCCATTTGTCAGATGATTGAGCCTGAGATCAGCTCCAACTATGTGGGAGGCCACCCCCATGCCAGTGGCTCTGAAGGACAAGTGGCCCTCAACTTCTATATCTCTGGCTCTTTCTAGGGCTCAGTGGGGGATCTGTGTGGAGACTCCCAATCAACTGTCCACTGTTGCGTCAAGCTGAACAGAAACTCTGTTCAGGCGGGTACTGACCTTTATTTTTACCATACAGATGAGGCCAACCAGGCTGAGTGAGCCAGAGGCTTTGCAGTGATTGCTGGCTTTCTCAGCATCTAAAGTACAATAGACTGCACATATGTGGCCATCAAGGCGCCAGCAGGTGAGCCCAGGTGAGTCAACAGGAAGGGCTTCCAATCCATGAATGTGCAGATAGTGTATGACCACAGGATGCAGATTCTGCAAGTCTGTGCAAGGTACCCAGGCAGCTCCCATGACACCTACATCCTGAGACACTCCCAGGTGCTGAGACTCTTCAGTGTTCCAGCCCGACTGGATGGACGGCTGCTGGGTGACAAGAGCCACCTTTTGAAGAGGTGGCTCATGACGTCTCTCTGCCACCCAAGAACGGAGGCAGAGAAGCGTTACAATAGGAGCCATGCCTCCACAAGGACGGCGATAGAGAGAACAATAGGTCTTCTCAATATTTGGTTCCAATGCTTAGGCCATACAGGGGGAACACTACAATACCCCCAGAGCAGGTGTCACTGATAATGGTTGCATGCTGTGCACTCCAAAATCTGGCACTGGCAAGGGGGGACCCACTGGAGGAAGAGAATCTTTACACAGCTGCACAGGCTACAGAGGATGAATCCAGTAGTGAGTCAGAAGAGGAGCACAGAGAGGAGAATGTTGAGGGGTGGAAGCAGACCTCTGTGTCCTTCAATGGGGCAGGGACACCTTGGTCCAATGGTCCTTCAGCTAGGCTACAAAATGTCAGCTTCAACCTCACGCCAGGGCTGCCGCCTCCACCCCAGATGTCTGAAATGACCATTTCATTTGCACCCAGAATCCACTCTGTGCCTGTGCAATAAAGTTTCCAGCCATTCACGTCCAGCTTTATATACTGACATACCCTGCAGCACTTTAAATAAAAAGGTGATTAGTACAATAGAAAATTTATCTCATGTTAACTCTAATAACAAATTAACAGAGCCTTTTCTGGTCTTCAACACCAGACCAGTTAAAATAAACAAAACATTGCAAACAGAAGGTCACCCGTGTCCAGTCCCTCTTGTGCTCATGGTGCCTTTTAGTTACATCTGCGGGTGCTAGGTCTTGGTGCTCCCTCTTTGCTGGCAGTGGCATTGGAAGCAGCGTGCTGACCCTGGTTTCTTGTTGGCCTTGATGACCTTGCAGTCGTCCACTGGCCTGTACTGGCTCCACCTGGGAGGGAGTGGCCAGTGCCACAACTGCCATCTCCCTAGTCATTGCAGCCTCATCAGATGCCATGGCCACTGGCAGAGGGGCAGAGGAGCTGCTGCCTTCATTCAGAGTGCCTTGAGAGGAGACAACAAGCAGCTTATGCACCAACGTGAGGTCACTCTGGACCTCCTTGATCACCATTGATGGACTGGCCCCTAGCTGGGGTACTGGGTGCCTCATCCATCTCCCACATGGGCACTGACCACCTGAAGTCAGTGTCTGTGTGAGGGCTTGCAGGTCCAAGCACAACTCGAGGGGCATTTTATTCTGTTCCTGGAGCTGCCTGTCCATGAGGGTCACCATTCCATCAATGGAGGAGGAAGTGTGCTCGGCCATGAGTGTCACCGCAGTGCTCATGCTCTGCATGGACTCCTCCATAACAGAGACCATGGCATACCCTCATGGATCTCTGACAGATCCTTCCGAACATCTCGCTGGATATCCAGGATCTGCTGCCTAATGGGCGACTCCAGAGGCTCATCATCTGCTTTCAACTCAGCATTGCTCTGGCCTCTAGCAACACTCCGACTGCTGGCGCCCTGGGCACTCTCTGCCTCCACCTGCACCTCAAGCAGGTGTGAAGTGACCTCACTGCTGTGGCCCAACATTCTAGCCAAAGAACTAATGCCCACCAAGCTGCTGGCATCTGATCTGGTGCCTGGTTCAGACAGTGGGTATGATGCAGGTGCTTTTGGAGCCTGGTGGTTCTCTGGCATTAGGGGTGGCTCTTCGGGCTCCTGCAATTGGGTGTGTGGTGGCAAGCCTAAGGGAGAACAAGGACATGTCATTGGTTAAAGTCATCACACTGTCACTGTACAAGCCAGGCACCCTGGTGAAACCATGGAGATCTGCATCATGATGCCATCATCTTTCAATGATCAATGGGGATGCAGGTTTGAGGCTCCCATCAATGATGAGACTACATGAGAATGTTTGTAGCATCTGAAACTCTCACCTCTGTGCACTGCACTCTTACCTTCAACTGAAAACCCAGCCTCTCTGTAGCCAGTTGACCAAGGTGCGTGGTGCTTCTCCAAGTGCAAGGTGCCTTGCTCATATCTGGAAAGGATTAGGAGGTTAGCTGGGCCTCCATCAGTCCACGACCTTTCAATGTTGTCATGAGCGGTATTCCCCTGAAAGGAGAGAGGAGCATAAATTAGTCCACTCTCTATCTGCTGCGCCATTGTAGCCTGGCCAACCCCACCTGAGGAACACCTTATGAGGCACAACCAAGTCGTGGCCCTCGAGCCTCCAGGCCCTCAGTCCAAGCAGCCAGGGCTCATCCCCTTGGCTAGTTCCAGCATCATTGACAGTTGGCACTCAGACTCTGACACCCCTGAGCTCCATGGGGGGGATGGCCAAACCTTAACGCTTCAACACCTTGATCCATGCCCACACAGTATTCACCCTTCCTGCGCACAGCAGATCATTAAACCTCTTGCGGCACTGGACCCAGGCATGCTGCACCACATCAAGGCTGCTCACCAGCACTGCCACTTCCTCCCAAGCTCTTTCCGTTAGGTGCGATGGCCTCGTCCTCCCATCTCTGGGGACAAGGATGTCCCTCCTGGTAGCCACCTCCTCCAGGGGACCACGAGGCCATCAGAAAACCACCGGGGGGGTGGGGGTGCGCGGCGAGTACCCACCTGACCTGGCCTCCTGCCTGGTGTCCGCAGCCTCATCACTATCCATAATTCCTACTCGCCTGCTCGCAACACTGAAGTTCTCCTCATCGCCGGCAGCCTTCCAGGGCCTGACAGTGCCAGTTTTAAACTGGTCACAGGGTCGCCATTGGACCCGGTGGTCGACAGACCCCTGCCCCCACCAGCCGCTTGCTGACCAGTGAAGAGCCGTGTTTCAGGCTGGGTGGGCCTTAATTGGCCTGCCAGCGTGAAATTGCGGTTGGGGGCCGATTGCGGGTGGCAGGCTGCTTCCCAGCTGCTCCGGGGCCCGCCCGCCACACCCACCCGGCGACCTCAAAATTCTGCCCCATGACAAACATAAAAATAATTTTTGACCATTGTTTGCTTTCATTGTGTAATGCAAAACAGGCCGTGGAGTGAACTTATTATCTGAATAGCTTTTCCAATCATATTTATAATGACAACTCAAGCAATGGAACTTGTTCCTCTCTGCGACAAGATTTCCGTATCTCTCTGTTGTCTTGCTCACCTTCCTTGCTTTCCATTTCCCTCCTAGTCTTTGACAAGGTGTTTACTAAAACCCGCTTTCACAGCCATATCTCCTTTCTCAGTGACTGTCTCTGTCTCCGACTTACCCCACGTGGATTTCAACTGAAATTCCACCCCTCATGTTTCGAACCCACCCAGGATTACAGGTATCTCCGGGACATAAAACGTTTCTCGGACTTCTGTTCCCGTCACATTCTGAAATCCACACTCAGTGCCATGCGCCGCCATATGAACACACTCGACCTCTCCCTCCAGCAGCACCGCCGTACCCTTTTTCAAAGCTGCGCGTGTCCCCAGTTTCATTTTATCCTTCGGCTCATCCGACGCCTCAACAAGAAACTTTTTCTCTTTCTCTCAAGTGCTAAGGAACGCAAGCTCCAACAACTCATCGACACCAACACCCATCTAGGACCCTCTACCCCTGCCTGTCCCTCCGTCCCCACCTCATCTTCCAATCCCAGCCCCAGCCGTGTATTCACTATACCCCCTGACCTTCCCCTCTCCGATGCTGAACATTCAGTGCTCAGCAAAGGACTTAGTTTCATACCCTTACGCCCTCACCTCAATGAATTTCGGGCTCGGCATGATACTGAACTCTTCTTCCGCCGTCTTCGTCTCCGGGCTCACTTCTTTGGGCAGGAGTCCTCTCCCAGTTCAACGGATCCTTTTACCCATCTCCAATATTCTCCCTCCACCTGGACCCCTCCCTTTGGATTCTTACCTTCTCTCGATCTTTTCATTGAGAACTGTCGGCGCGACATTAGTCGTCTCAATTTCTCTGCTCCTCTCACCCATTCTAACCTGTCTCTCTCTGAACTTACTGCACTCCATTCTCTCAGGTCCAACCCTGACATTGTCATCAAACCCGCTGACAAGGGTGGTGCTGTTGTTGTCTGGCGCACTGACCTCTACCTCGCGGAGGCTGAGCGTCAACTCGCAGACACTTCCTCCTACCTCTCCCTGGACCCCACCACTGAACATCAAGCCATTGTTTCCAGGACTGTCACTGACCTCATCTCCTCTGGGGATCTCCCTCCCACAGCTTCCAACCTGATAGTCGCCCAACCTCAGACGGCCCACTTCTATCTCCTACCCAAAATCCACAAACAGAACTGCCCCGGTAGACCGATCGTCTCAGCTTGCTCCTGCCCCACAGAACTCATTTCTCGTTAGCTTGACTCCCTTCTCTCTCCCCTTGTCCAGTCCCTTCCCACCTACATCCGTGATTCCTCTGACACCTTACATCACATCAACAATTTCCAGTTCCCTGGCCCCAACCGCTTCCTCTTCACCATGGACGTCCAATCCCTCTACACCTCCATCCCCCACCAGGATTGTCTGAGGGCCCTTAGCTTCTTCCTCGAACAGAGGCCCGAACAATCCCCATCCACCACTACTCTCCTCCATCTGGCTGAACTTGTTCTCACGCTGAACAATTTCTCCTTCAACTCCTCTCACTTCCTCCAAATAAAAGGTGTGGCTATGGGTACCCGCATGGGCCCCAGCTATGCCTGTCTCTTTATGGGGTATGTGGAACATTCCTTGTTGCAGTCCTACTCCGGCCCCCTTCCACAACTCTTTCTCCGGTACATCGATGATTACTTCGGTGCCGCTTCATGCTCTCGTCGGGACTTGGAAAAATTTATTAATTTTGCTTCCAATCTCCACCCCTCCATCATTTTCACGTGGTCCATCTCTGACATTTCCCTTCCCTTCCTTGACCTCTCTGTCTCAATCTCTGGTGATAGACTGTCCACCAATATCCATTACAAACCCACCGACTCCCACAGCTACCTCGACTACAGCTCCTCACACCCCGCTTCCTGTAAGGACTCCATCCCATTCTCTCAGTTCCTTCGCCTCCTTCGCATCTGTTCCGATGATGCTACATTCAAAAACAGTTCCTCTGACATGTCCTCCTTCTTCCTTAACCGAGGTTTTCCACCCACGGTCGTTGACAGGGCCCTCAACCGTGTCCGGCCCATCTCCCGCGCATCCGCCCTCACGCCTTCTCCTCCCTCCCAGAAACATGATAGGGTCCCCCTTGTCCTCACTTATCACCCCACCAGCCTCCGCATTCAAAGGATCATCCTCCGCCATTTCCGCCAACTCCAGCATGATGCCACCACCAAACACATCTTCCCTTCACCCCTCTTATCGGCATTCCGTAGGGATCGCTCCCTCCGGGACACCCTGGTCCACTCCTCCATCACCCCCTACTCCTCAACCCCCTCCTATGGCACCACCCCATGCCCATGCAAAAGATGCAACACCTGCCCCTTCACTTCCTCTCTCCTCACCGTCCAAGGACCCAAACACTCCTTTCAAGTGAAGCAGCATTTCACTTGCATTTCCCCCAACTTAGTCTATTGCATTCGTTGCTCCCAACGTGGTCTCCTCTACATTGGAGAGACCAAACGTAAACTGGGCAACCGCTTTGCAGAACACCTGCGGTCTGTCTGCAAGAATGACCCAAACCTCCATGTCGCTTGCCATTTTAACACTCCACCCTGCTCTCTTGCCCACATGTCTGTCCTTGGCTTGCTGCATTGTTCCAGTGAAGCCCAACGTAAACTGGAGGAACAACACCTCATCTTCTGACTAGGGACTTTACAGCCTTCCGGACTGAATATTGAATTCAACAACTTTAGGTCGTGAGCTCCCTCCCCCATCCCCACCCCCTTTCTGTTTCCCCCTTCCTTTTTTTTCCAATAAATTATAAAGATTTTTCTTTTCCCACCTATTTCCATTATATAAAAAAAAACCCCACTAGAGCTATACCTTGAGTGCCCTACCATCCATTCTTAATTAGCACATTCGTTTAGATAATATCACCAACTTTAACTTGAACACCTATGTGTTCTATTGTACTATTGTCGTTGACATCTTTTGATGATCTGCTTCTATCACTGCTTGTTTGTCCCTACAACCACACACCACCCCCCCCCACCTCTCTCTCTCTCTATCTCTCCGTCCCCCACACACACACCTTAAACCAGCTTATATTTCAACTCTTTCTCGGACTCGAACTCAAGTTCTGTCGAAGGGCCATGAGGACTCAAAACGTCAACTCTTTTCTTCTCCGCCGATGCTGCCAGACCTGCTGAGTTTTTCCAGGTAATTCTGTTTTTGCAATGGAACTTTTGCTGTTCCACAACGTCTCAGAACTGCAGCCATTAATATGAATTAGTCGTTGTACAATCTGAAATATGCAGACACATCTGAGTCCAAATAGTCAGGACCTGAGGTTGTTTTTAACAACTCAAAAGAAAACAAACCCATTCACATCATCCCATTTTGTGGAGTGGCGCAGAATTGTTTTCACTCCATGGAACACAGTAGGTGGTTATAGTTCAGAAGGAGACAATGCAAGCCATTGTTTCTGTGCAAATAACACCAGACAATATCACAAAGGAATGATTCTAACACTCCAATGGACCTTGTGGTGGTGAGCGAAATATGGATAGGATTTGTGTGAGATTTTTCAGTGGGGTGCAAATGATGCTACTGAGGGACACTTATTGACTGATTAGCTGTCCTAATACTTTTTGAGACTGGGCATTTCCAGCCCACACACATCAAGAAAAAAATAACAGTATTAGCACAGGAAGGGGTCAGAATGGTATCATTCAGATTTTTAAAAGAAGTTTAATTAATACAAATAGGCAAATTTCCCCTAAATTCTGCTCAGGCACAGAGAAGAGTGCTAAAGTCACTCAGCAGAGCTAGAGGGTATGCATCCATCTGCAGCTGCTTCATCAATGATCTTCCTTCCATCATAAGGTCAGGAGTAGGATTCTCGCTGATGATTGCACAGTGTTCAGCATCATTTGTGACTCCTCAGATACTGAACCAGTCAGTATCCATATGCAATAAAACCTGGGCAACATTCAGGCTTGGGCTGATGAGTGGCAAATAACATTCACGCCATTCAAGTGCCAGGCAAAGACCATCTTTAACAGAAGAGAATCTAACTATCTCTCCTTGACATTCAATGGCATAATCATTGCTGAACCCCCCCATTATCAACATCCTGGATGTTACTGCTGACCAGAAACTGACTAGCCATGTAAATACTGGGGCTACAAGAGCAGGTCAGAGACTGGGAATTCTGTGGTGAGTAACTCACCTCCTGACCCCCCAAAGCCTGTCTACCATCTACAAGGCATAGGTCAGGAGCATGATGAAATACCCTCCACTTGCCTGGATGAGTGCTGCTCCAATAACACTCAAGAAGCTCAACACCATCCAGGAAAAAGCAATTTTCCTGATTGGCACTCCATCCACCACCATCAACATTCACTCCCTCCGCCATCGGTGCACAATGGCAGCAGTGTGTACCATCTACAAGGTGTGCTGCAGTAACTCACCACAGGTCCTTTGACAGCACCTTCCAAACCAGTGACCTCAACCACCTAGAAGGACAAAGGGCAGCAGATGCATGGGAAGATCATTACCTTCAAGTTCCCATCCAAGCCACATACTATCCTAACTTGGAACAATATTGCCAATGATTCATTGTCGCTGGATTAAAATCCTGGAACTCCCTCCCTCACAGCACTGTGGGTGTACCTACACTGCATGGACTGCAGCAGTTCAAGAAGGCAGCTCACCACCACCTTCTCAAGGGCAATTAGGGATGTGCAATAAATGCTGGCCTAGACAGAGACACCCACATCCTGTGAAAGCATTAAAAAAAGGCTTTACACTGCAGTTGGCCCAATTATGATATATTTAAGGATCTGATTATAATGAAGACAATTAGCAGATTTCTACTTAAAAGGCATGGAGAAGGGTTTTCAGAATCCCCACCCACTGCCAGTGGTCTATTTAATTGCAGAAGGAGGATCAACACATCCCGACCAATTGCAATTGTCGGTCAGAGCCAATGGGTGGAATCTTCCAGCCCCGTCAGCAATGGGAAGCTTGGTAGGTGGAGAACATAATTTGGTGTCAGCCTAAAATTAGTTTCCTGACAGCAGGATGAACTTTTGCAACTGTGTTCTTGTGGCTTTAAAGGCAAGTCGAGCTTCCCGACGAACAATGTCGGGAAGTCCTTCTACATGCATTAGCAAGTCGTGCATGCTCATTAAAAGGCTAGCTCACCAGAATTAATTTCCCCCTCCAAAATAAGCTCCCCGCCAGTCAGAAATTAGAACATTCACATTTACGACTGCATATAAATGGCATGCACATGGCGAGTTTGGCTTCTTCCATGGCTTTGAGTGAGTGTTCTAGCCTTTTTGGGGACCACTCATAAATGTCAGCCTCTTGATTGAGGTTGAGTGTTGGTAGTCCAAGCTGCTTGAAGGTTGGGCATGGGAGGCAAGACCAGTGGGGAAGGGTGGAGTGGACATAGGAGGCAGGCTAGGAATGGAGCGGAAGCTGGACATGGGAGACAGCCTAAGGGTGGAAAGAAGGAAAGCTGTCTTGGAAAGGGTGACAAACTATCCAGGGTAGGGAGGAAAACAGTGAGGGGATGTGAGGGGGCAGGGACGTTGGATGGAGGGAAGGCCCTTGTTTCTTGGGTCTTGGAGTCCTGTATTTGGGTGGTCGGGGGTGGGGGTGGATTCTGGACAGCAATGGGGTTAGAGAGATGGTCCTAGAGGGCAGGGTAGCTATGGTCTCTGCTGAGGTCCTGGGGGTTGAAATAGGAACATAGGAACATAAGAACAGGAGAAGGCCATTCAACTCATCAAGCCTGCTCCACCATTCGATACGATCATGGCTGATCATTGAACACTTCAATGCCTTTTACCCACACTATCTCCATAACCCTTTATGTTATTGTTAATCAGAAATCTATCAATCTCTATCTTAAGCATACTCAATGACTGAGCTTCCACAGTCCTCTGGAGTAGAGAACTCCAAAGATTCACAACCCTCTGAATAAAGAAATTTTTCCTCATCTCAGTCATATGTGGCTTCCCCCCTTATTCTGAAATTGTGACCCCGGTTCTAGACTCCCCAACCAGAGGAAACATCTTACCTGCATTTACCCTGTCTATTCCTTTAAGTATTTTGTAGGTTTCAATGAGATCACCTCTCATTCTTCCAAACTCTAGAGAATAATACCCAGTTTCCCCAACCTCTCTTCATAAGAAAGTCCCGCCATCCCTGGAACAAGTCTAATGAACCAGCTTTGTACTCCCTCCAAGGCAATAATATCCTTTCTGAGGTAAGGGGCCAAAAATTCAAACTGTATTCCAAGTGCGGTCGAACCGAGGTTCCATACAATTGAAGCAAGACTTCACTACTCCTGTAATCAAATCCCCTTGTGATAAAGTCTGAAATTCCATTAGCCTTCCTAATTGCCTGCCACAACCTCAAGTTAGCTTTCAATGACTAATGGACAACGACACCCAGACCCCTTTGTACATCTACACTTTATAATCTCTTACCATTTAGGAAATAATCTGCGCATCTGTTCCTTCTACCAAAGTGGATAACCTCATATTTTTCCACATTATATTTCATCTGCCATGTTCTTGCCCACTCAATATCAACACCCTAGGGATTACCGTTGACCAGAAACTGAACTGGAATAGCCATATGAATACTGTGGCTACAAGGGCAGGTCAGAGACTAGGAAATCTATGATGAGTAACTCACCTCCTGACTCTCCAAAGCCTGCCCATTATCTACAAGGCAGAAGTCAGGAATACTCCCCACTTGCCTGGATGAGTGCAGCTCCCACAACACTCAAGAAGCTTGACACCATCCAGGACAAAGCAGCCCGCTTGATTGGCATCACATCCACAAATATTCACTCCCTCCACCACCAACACACAGTAGCAGCAGTGTGTACCATCTACAAGATGCACTGCAGGAGTTTACCAAGGGTCCTTCAAGAGCACCTTCCAAACCCACGACCACTACCATCTGGAAGGACAAGGGCAGCAGAGAGATGGGAACACCACCACTTGGAAGTTCCCCTCCAAGTTACTCACCATCCTGACTTGGAAATATATTGCAGTTCCTTCACTGTTGCTGGGTCAAAATCCTAGCATCCCTTCCTAACCGCACTGTGGGTGTACCTACATCACATGGACTACAGCGGTTCAAGGAGGCAGCTCACCACCATTTTCTCAAGGGCATCTAGGAAAGGGCATAAATGCTGCCCCAGCCAGCGAAGCCCACATCCCGTGAATGAATAAAACAAAACTGTCTGTCCAAATCCTCCTGTAGCCGCATTGCATCTTTCTCACAACACACATTCCCTCCTAGCTTTGTATCATCCACGAACTTGGAAATATTACATTTGGTCCCCACATCCAAATCTTTGATATTTATTGTGAACAGCTGGGGCCCAAGTGCTGATCCTTGCGGAACCCCACTAGTCACAGCCTGCCAATGCGAGAATGACCCGTTTATTCCTACTCTCTGTTTTTTGCCTGTTAGTCAATCCTTAATCCATGCCAGTATATTGTCTCCTACCCCACGTGCTTTTATTTTGCTAATCAATCTCCTGTGGGGGACTTTATCCAAAGCCTTCTGAAAATCGACTCTCCTTTAACACTTTTGTTGGTAACATACTCAAAAAACTCTAAAAAGTTCATCAAACATGATTTCCCATTTGTAAATCCATACTGACTATGCCCAGTTAGAGTAGAATTATCCAAGTATCTATTTATCACATCCTTTATAATAGATTCTAGCATTTTCCCTACAACTGATGTAAAGCTAACAGGTCTGTAGTTCCCTGTTTTCTCTCTCCTTCCCTTCTTAAATAGAGGGGTAACATTTGCTACTTCCCAATCTTTAGGAACCATTCCAGAATCTATAGAATCTATAGAATTTTGTAAAATGATCACCAATGCATCCATTCTCTCAATAGCAACCTCTTTCAACGCTCTGGGATGCAGAATATCAGGTCCCGGGGACTTATCAACTTTCAGTCCCACTAATTTCTCCAATACAAGCTTCTTACTTATATTAATTTCCTTCAGCTCCTCATTCTCCCTAATCCCTTGGATCTCTGAATCTGGGAGATTTCCTGTATCTTCCTCAGTGAAGACAGACACACAGTATTAATTTAGCTTTTCTGCCATTTCTGTATCCCTCATTATGAATTGTCCTGACTGTAATGAACCCACATTTGTCTTAGGCAAACATTTCCTTTTGACAAACCTATAGAAGCTTTTACAGTCTGTTTTAATGTTTTTTGCTGGATTGCATTCATATTCTATTCTCCCTTTCTTTACCAGTTTCTTGGTCTCCCTTTGCTATATTCTAAAACCTCCCCAATCCTCAGATTTACTCCTACTTCTGGCAACTTTATAGGCCTTTTCTTTTAATCTTATACAATCCTTAACTTCCTTTGTCAGCCATGGCTATTTTTGGGCTTTTGCACCTTGAAGGAATGTGTAGGTGCTTTGAAGACTATCTATTGCCTATGTAGAGTGACACCTTTTAATATATTTTCCTAATCCACCTCAGCCAATTTGTCCCTCATGCCTTCTTAATTTTCTTTATTCAACTTTAAGACCCTTGCTTCAGAGTGAACTACCTCACTTTCAAACATAATGTAAAATTATATCATATTGTGGTCACTCATTCCTAAAGGTTCTTTGACAACAATATTATTAATTAACCCTATATAATTACGTAATACTAGATCTAAAATAGCCTGTCCTCTAGTCAGCTCCTCATCATACTGCTCTAGGAAACCATCCATAACACACTCCAGAAACTCATCTTCCACAGCATTAGTGCTCAGTTGGTTTACCCAGTCTATATGCAGATTGAAGTCACCCATGATTACTGTATTGCCCGTGCTACGTGCTTCTCTCATCTCCTGATTAATACCATGCCCCACATTAGCACCACTGTTTGGTGGCCTATAAATAACTCCAGCCAATGTCTGCTGCCCTTTGCTGTTTCTTAGCTCCACCCAAACAGATTCCACACATTGTTCTTCTGATCTGAGATCCTCCCTTACTGAGGGTACTAGGCAGGGGAGTCACAGTGAGAGGGGGAAGTGGGATGTGGTAGGGTGGCAGGTCTAGGATAACAGTCAGGTAGCTGAAGGTTTCATGGTGGGGGTTCATGGAAACAAATGAAGCAGGTAGCTTGGATAATGGGAAGGGTCAGGGTCGTCGTCAGGGTAAGCATGGGGATGGTAATGGGTAAAGGGGAGAGAAGGCATGTGGAGGATGATGACTATAGGTGAAAGGCTATCGGGAGGAGATTCAAGTGTGGTAGAGGGGAGAGGATTGTTATATTGGGTGGGCCAATGGTGATGGAGGGTATTTGATGGATGACAGGGTGTGGGTAGAAGGTGTTGGAGCGAGTCTAGAATGTGGCATGCACTATTGTATTCTCTGCTATACAATGTAACCGTTCTGAAAATGTGATCCCTCAAAGTGGGAGGAGGGTCTTTTCAGGTGGTTGGAGCTCAAGGTGAACAAAATTGGCCGATTAAAGGGACACCATAATGATCATGAGGCAACTGGATGAGAAACATTCTCAATTGTGTTATCTCTATGGTGAAGTCCACACATCAGTAGGCTTGCTACCTGACTCATGGGTCTCATTACATCGAGATCCTAGCAAGGACTGGAGCTGCCGTTCATTCTGTGTGATTTGACATCTGCTGTTGTCAGAGACTGGGTGGGAGGGAGGTGGATGCCTCCAAGGGGCACAGCTGGTGGATGACAGCAAACTCCTGACTCCAAACCTCCATCCTACCGGGTGAATGGTCATGGCTGACAAGGGCTCATGCGGTAAGCCTTTCTCTGCTGCCAAGGCAATGGTCTCTCTATAGTGTCCCGAGAGTAATGGAGGCAAGCTGAATAGTGTCTGAGGGAGGGTTCTCACTCATGGCTGTCATCTCCATACACAGTCATGTATGAATGGGAGGAACACTCATTTCTGTTCCTCCAGGATGTCCTTCACTTGGAAGGGGTTGGGTGGGATACCATGTCTAGATGGAAGCCAGGCACAGGGCTTAACACTGATGGGCCAGAGATAGAGGAAAATCTGAAAAGTATATGCTCATAGATTGTTTACTGCAGATCCGCTGAGGCCCAGGTGATGCAGGCCTCCAGGCAACCCTGCCTTGTGACTGGCTCTCGTCTGACGAGGAGGAGGAGGGATTGCAGCGAGTTGGGTTCAGCCATGAGCAAGAGCCCTCCCTCAGACACTACTCAGCTTGCCTCCAATACTCTCCAGCCTCTATAGAGAGATATTGCCTTGGCAGCAGGCGGCACCATTCCTGATGCCATTCTTTGCATTGGAACAGGTCGGAAGAACTTCACCTGTGAATACCTATGCATTCTGTTGACTCTGATGGTAGAAATGCTGAATTCAAGTGTCCCTTGTAGTATAAAGATCTGGCACAGAAAGGGTTACAGTGGGACTGGGGGAAGTGTTGCATATAGTGTGATATAAAGGGACGCATGACCTGAGTCTAGGGGGCAGTCTGTTACTGGACAGAGGGAGGCACAGAGGCAAGCATGGAGACAGCCCCTAGTTTCACCTTATACTGTGTATGTGTATCTCATTACTAGTGGTTAATAAGCGCTTACTGTTAATCTATACAAGACTCAGAGCCTTTTTGAGAGGCCTACTGAAGTACACACAACATGGTGGCAGCGATCAGAACAACCCAGAACCTCACAGAGACTGGAGAAGAAATTTAAAACCTGGAAGATTAAAAGAGCAGCACTCTGACCTGATGAAATGTACCAGAAGTGAAAGTGCAGAAGGAGATCGCCAAAGAAAAGCCCCAAAGCAGGATTAGAAGTTGAAGGCAGAAATTAAATTCCATACTGCAACAAAAGACTCCTTTGAGTCCCATGGACATCTGGCTTCAATACCCAGAGAGTGCAGTCAGGAGACCTATCAGGGGTCAGCTAAAAAACATAAGTTCTTGGCCAGATCAAGTTTAAAAAAGCTTTTAAGTCAGCAGCAGTCAGAATTGCTGTTTTAAAAAGCATCACGATCAGCCCCGGGTTCCGAGTCATCACCAGACAACAGCTCGCTTCTAAAAAAATTTAAATTCAATAACAAATAATTGGCTGTTGAAGGACCCAACAAAATCTGGGAATCAATGGTTCCACAATCTGAAAATACTTGGATACTGCAGGAAAGACTCAAAGAAGATCGTTCTAGGGAATCGCTGCTGAAAATCTTAAAACACAGTAATTGTGAATGGTATTACTGCAGAAGCCTGCCAAAACTGACAAGCATGGGAATCCACATACTGCAGTGCTATCTTGGATTTCCTGACAGCATTTAGAGCTGTACACACTTTTAATTTTAAATAACCATGGATCAAAAATCTAATTTACCAGACCAGTTTGGACTCATCCAAGGCCCAGCTCAGTCACAAAATTAGGGACTTTGGAGAAAGTGATTCCATAGCTTTACAATTGCTTCAGGTCTAGACAAAAAGACAGAAGCTGAACAGGTTAACACATTGCTTTGTTCAGTAGGCCCAATAGCCGATGGTATAATAGCTGGAATCAATGAATCCTTAGCAAAATTTGATGAAGTTTTAAAATCATTTGATACTGTTAGGAAATAGAGATAGTCTAAGTAAGTTATATCTGTATTTGTGGGTTAGGAATGAGTTTTAGCTTTGAAGTTTAAGTTTGATTTGTATTTCTGTATCTGTGTGTTAAGAAAGGTCAAATGGAGTTTTAGTTTCACTTTAAAAGGCTGCATGCATTTCTAATAAAATATTTATGATCTCTATGAAGCAAAAGCTAACACCCAAGCATAGAAAGAATAGTGCTGTTGCCTAGCAACGGGGATAAGCAGTTTCCTGTCATAGACATATACACAGAATTAAAGAAACAGCAGTTTTAGGTTTAGTTGAAGCCAGGACCCCAGAGAGACATTGAATGAGGGAACTGCAGATTTCCCAAAAGAATAAAAAGGTCCCGAGTAAAGAAAAACACCAAAAATCTAGGAAAGTGAAAGAGGGGGAAGTCCAAAGGAGACATTGTAGTCAAAGGAAGGACAGCAACCTGGGAAAAAATCCTGTTAAGTGAAGTTAAGAGTGAGAAAAGCTCCAAGTTTCAGGTTCAAAGAGACAAAAGCTGCAGAAAGCAGATTTAAAGTGAGAACAGCTTGCAAGAAGCAAGCAAGTTCAAAGAGACAGCTGAAGGTCTGTAATTCTTTGCCTTGGGCATGTGAAGCAGTGATGTACTGTTAAGGCTGAGTTGGTGAGAGAGAGTGCATGGAAGGCAGCTTGAATGCATGTGGTGACCCAGGGAAGAGGAACATCAGAAAGAGAGTTCAAAACCCTGGAGGTGAACTCTTGTGGAAGATGTCTAAGGGAAAATGTCAGTTTGGGAGAATATTCCAAGATGAGATCTTGGAGAGTGGAGATTGGAAACCTTCGTGTGAAGGACGGAATTCAATGAGATTGGTTGGCTTATTGTGTAACAAGCCCCTGGGGGGAGTTGAGGAGAGATCCATAGCATCTAGTTGAGGTGGTATCTCTCACTTGAGGTCAGAGTGTGGTGTGTCTGCCCACAGGGTGCCTTCGGTTTACATGGACTGGGCACTTACTGCATACATTAAAGTATAAGATAGCTTTTGTGATATGTGTTGCTCCTACAAATCTATATTTATCTGTAAAGGTTTAGTTGTGGGTGAAGGAGTATTGTAATATAGTTTTTCTTTTCTTGTTTAATAAATGTTTTATGCTTTTGTTAGAAGTTCATTAGCTGACTTCGGTGACTCTGTTCAGTAGCCGCTCTCCACATCCTTAAACAAACAAATAAAAGTTAGAATCTATCAGGCTGGGTTCCACCCTGGGATCTGGCTTGTCCAGGGGTAATCTCAGCTCGGGATTGTAACAGGCACGTATTTTAATCTGAGCAGTAACAAGACCCTTGAAAGAGCAATGTTAAACAAACATATTCAACAGCTATGAGAACCTGTTGTTTCCTTCATTAATGAGCTATATAGAATGACTGAAGGCTGTGACTATGGTGACCTGGAATTAGTATTAATCAGGAATGGAATTGTTGTCAGAGTGGCAGATGATGCACTCTCAGGCATGTTTCAAAGTGAGGAAGATTTGATCCTTGAAAAGGCCATTCAGATTGTCAGGCAATCTGAAATCCGCTTACAGCACAGATCCACCTTAAGGGGCAAAAACAAGTCATCTACAGGGCAATCCCCACTGTTCTGCTAGTAAAAGAGCAGAGGAACAGGGACACTCCAGGCTAAGGGAAGCAATACCCTAACCGACCACTAGAGGGTGGGCAGCCATGACAGTGCTGTGCAGCCAAACACCCCCACAGGCGTGATCAATATCCGACAGTTTCAGCTCAGTGATTTAATTGCAACCAAGAGGAAACACAGCCATGATTCTAGGACGAGGTCAAAGATCAAGGATTTTTGTTCTGAAACACGGACATTTTGGTTAATGGTCATCTCTCAAATTTTAAATTGCGTACGAGAGCCAGTGTCACAGTCCTCTTGGACAAGGATCCATGGCTGAGAGACCTCTGGCTACGGGCGACAGACACACCACTCTATGGGCCTGCAGGAATCTGACTTCTGTTATAGACATGATTCTGAAATCATTAGGGTATGGCAGCAGACAAATCTTTGAAATCATATACGTCATCCATAACCAGTCTTTCTCTCTTCCCAGCAAAGATGCCCATATTGCCCTGGACCTTCTCAAAATGGCAGAAGACGTCAAAACAACCTCTGTCATCAATTACACAGAACCGCAAGTTCCCAACAGCCCCAACAGAAAAGACATTTCTTACTGGGACTTCAGATCTGAATTGTATTTGTAGAGCTGGTTTGTCCATTTTCTTTGCAGGTGCCAGAAGCTTCTTGTTGTCAGACTAGCCAACCACTCAGATAGTTACTGTCATGTTATCATAATGATATAAAGGCACCAATCGCTCACAAGGAATTGCATAACACATGGTGGGTTAATTTATTAAGACTAAGCATATGAGAACAGGTATACATAGGTATAAAGCTTAATGACACGTCAGCAGCAGAGCTATGTGTGCTCTGCTTACAAGCAAAAGTGAAACTAAAACTGGATCGCATGACACATTTCCTTTTAGTAATATCACGCTGCAATCCCTTAAAGGCATATTACAACGTCCCACTTTCTTTTTAAATATACTTCTCCCCCTCCCAAAGAAGTATAGCTATTTACAATACATGTTCATGCTTATTTAGCATTACATAAGTATATAGAACTGATGAATCTATGACCTCTAAAACATAAAGGTAATCTGCTGGTATGCATAGATCTTCTAATGGTAACCTTGTCTGGAGGTTTCTCCAATTGCTCACAGTGACCTGTAGGATTGCCATTCTTGGAAGTTGATCCAATTTACATTTGGTACCTGGTCCTAGATTGGATTGCATAGTGGTTGAGGATCTGGAATGGATCTGATTTGTCCTCGGTTATGCTTCATGATTGTTCCTTTGTGTTGATGACTTCATAGGACTTTGTTTCTGAACAAATCCTTGTCACCTCGTCTGGTTGCCACATACCTTCTGTGGGATCCTGGTTGTGAACTTGTTGTCCCATCTCTAAACTTGGCAATTCTGTATCCACATTTTTATTGTGCACGTTTGTCATCTTCTCTTGCAGTTTGAAAAGTTTCTCTCCAGTTTCTGAGAGAGTAGAATGGGTAAGAGGAGATAAACTGGTGTACATTGGTCTGCTGAACATGAGCTTTGTTGGTGATGGAATAATTGCAATTAAAGGCGTCACTCTAAGATGTAACATTTCAATGTGTAGACCTTGCTTGGTCTGTCTACACTTGAAAATTAGTGATTTTACCATGTGAATCATATAGTTGGGTAGACCATTAGACCTAGGGTAATGAGGAGAAGAGGCAGTTTGATCGATATTCCACTTCTTACACTTAGCCTGAAATGGCTTACCAATAAATTGCAGGCCATTATCCATAATGGTCCCTCTAGGCACACCAATTAAATTGAAAGTAGTACTTAGAGTGTACGCGACAGTTGTGCTTATTGTATTGTGCAATTGTTGAATAATGGGGTAGTTGGTAAAGCAGTCAACGATGATGATGAAGTCAGTGCCTTGGGCATGGAAAAGGTCTGATGTGAATTTGGACCAAGGATTGGTATGAATTCCATGTATAATCAATAGTTCTTTGTGCTGACTTGGCATGTGCTCTTGGCATGCCTTGGATTTCTTGACAACAATTTCAATGTCATTCTTCACACCCTGCCAATAGGCTGTCCCTCAGGTGAGTCTTCTCATCTGATCTGTGCCCATGTGTGAGTGATGAATTTGTTGAAGAACATCAGGGTCTCAAAGGTTCTGGTATGATGATCTGTCTGTCTTTAAAAATGACTCCCTAGGAGATGCCTAGCTTGTCACAGTAAGGTGAAAATAGTCTCACATGTTAATGGACATGCTGAATTGAATCAGGCCATCCTTTTGTGATAGTTTTCCACAGTTTATGCATTGTAAAATCTTTCACTATATCTTCTTGTAGCTGCCAGTATTTGTGTTGCACAAAATGTACCAGATCAACTAACTGTTAAGACATAGCAGATGATGTGTGCCAGGCAGACCAAATCCACAAGGGAAATTTAGTCACACTATCGCAATGGTTTTGCAATTTGTATTTATTCTGAGATGTGCATACTGAATTCAGAAGTAATAAGTCAATAATGATCTTTAGAGATTTAAAAAATTAATTTAAAATATTTATTAACAAATATAAAAGATTTCAAGCACCTATATAAGACTACAATTATCTACCACTATAAGAATTCCTAAAATTCTTAATGAACCTGACTCCCAGTTACAATCCCTTTAAGGCAACGGTCCAAAATAGATTTTAGATTTAAAACAGAAGCAGCAAGTTAATACAATAACTACTTGATAATGGAATTCCAAATGGATTTTCCCTAACTTCAGTTTCATTCTATAGCAGACTTTATGCATACATGTTAGAGGCTTCATTCAGGTTATTTCACACACTCCTGTTAGATCTTACATGGCCTTCTGACACATAGGGCAGAATTTTCTGCCTGTTGGTTGGTGTGGTCGGGCACGGGCATGGGCGGGCATGGAGCCAATTAATGCCCGTCCAGCGTGACGCGTGTCCGGTAGTGCTCAGTGCTACCTGTGCGAGTGAGGGGAGGAGGGAGAGTCAGGGCCTGTACTCTTTCGCACATGTGTGCAAAAGAGTGCAGAAATCTCCCTGAGGCATGGAGCTACCTCAGAGAGATTAAAGACAGAATTCTCCCCCCGTCAGGGGGGATGTTGAAGAGCTGGAGCAGAAGTGTGTCTCCGATTGGTGCCCCCAATCGGGGGCACGCCACCATTTTACGTGGGCGGGCCAATTAAGGCTCTCTCAGCATGACGACTGCAAGGAAGTGCTATGCGGCTGTACGTTAAAAACTTTTTAAAAATAGAAAAAAAAATTCCCTGACATGTCATCACTGTCGACGCCATCACATGAGTTGGGACATGTCCATAACTTTTAAAAACACTGTAATTAAGTATATAAAAACCCACATGAAGCCTCATCCTGCCCTTGGATGACGTTTCATGCTTTTTCTATAGCCCGCCAGGGCTCCTGGCCTGCCCGCCATTGACAGGTTGGCAGGCGCACAGCTGATTTTGCTGAGCCCCTGCCTACCTGAAAATTTAAATGGGGCGGGGTGACGTCGGGAGTTCTGCCCAACATCATCACGCATCATTTCACGTGTCAGAGAACGGGCCCCGCCCCCTGCTTGCCGACAGGGAAATTCTGGCCTAAGTTCATATTGAAAGTTTGAAATAAAGAAAGAGTAAAATTATTTAGACATGTCCCTTCATGTGAAAGTATCCACCAACCTTAAGCATTGAGAATTAGTTTAGTTGGTTTATTAATGGCCTTAACAAGCCTTTGACATTTCAGCAGGCACGCGCCAGAGGACCTGATTGACGCGTGGGACGTCACCCGCATCATTTTACGTGTCAGCATGCTGGGCCCGTCTCTGCACGCCAGCTTGAAAATTCTGGCCATAGCCTTTCATTCTCCTTTATATATACTTTCTGCTTTTTAATATGTAAATTCTGTTGCTCCATATGTCTTTGAAACTGTATCTTCCTCGTAATATAAAAATGTTCATTTGCCAATATTCTGGCAGTAACCTTTGGGAAAAATAAAAACATTCCTCAGCCTTGCTTATCTAGCAAGTTGTAATCAGACCAAGATCCCTTTGAAATCCAAATCTCTTCATTTATCTAAAAATGCAAATTCCCTTCACACCTTACATGCTAAGCCAGCATCCATGTTTACTCATTAGCATGTCAAGCACTGAGCTTATTTTGATTATTCAAACTTGCAGCCTACTTGGCTCCAAATGTAATTAAATCACACACAGACCTGACTATACTTACCTCCCATAAGCCTACTTCACAATAAACCATAAAAAATTATGAAAATTATTATATTTTCATCATTCTGATGGACATTATTTTTATTTGTTCATGGGATGTGGGTGTCACTGTCTAGGCCAGCATTTATTGCCCATCCCTAATTGCCCTTGAGAAGGTGGTGGTGAGCTGCCTTCTTGAATCATTGCAGTCCATGTGGTATATGTACACCCACAGTGTTGTTAGGCAGGGAGCTCCAGGATTTTGACCCAACGATTGTAAAGGAATGGTGATATATTTCCAAGCCAGGATGGTGAGTGGCTTGGAGGGGAACTTCCAGGTGATGTTGTTCCCATGTGCCTGCTGCCCTTGTCCTTCTAGATGGTGTTGGCTGTGGGTTTGGAAGGTGCTGTCTATGGAGCCTTGATGAGTTCCTGCAGTGCATCTTGTAGATGTTACACACTGTTGTCACTGTGCGTCAGTGGTGGAGGGACTGAACATTTGTGAATGCGGTGCCAATCAAATGGCTGCTTTGTCCTGGACGGTGACAAGCTTCTTGAGGCTGTTGCAGCTGCACTCATCCAGGCAAGTGGGGAGTATTCCATCACCTGTGCCTTGTAAATGGTGGACAGGCTTTGGGGAGTCAGGAGGTGAGTTACTTGCCGCAGGATCCATAGCCTCTGACCTGCTCTTGCAGTTATAAGATATTGCAACTGCCTTGAAAATACAAATTTTGTTGAAATATTTTGGATAGTTCGATGTTATATCATGAACTGAGGTGATAGGAATAGCTTTTAAGGTTGATTTGCCTTGTGATGTCCGACTAATTTCATGGATTGTTACTAGTGTGAGGTCACCGCATGTTGGTAGACCTGTGATTACTGGGCCTTTAGTCTTCATGATGTAGAGCATCTGTGACACCCAGAAAGATTGATTATACTTGCACTCCAGGGCTATTGATCCTGCACATGGAATAACTGAACTGTTGTACACTGAAAGTTTCACAGAAGCCCTGGCCTTCTATGTTTGTGGATAAATGTCTTTCAGAATTCACAGGGGTAGTGTTTTGCACTTACCCCTGTGTCATTATTGGCCAATATCGAGTAGCTACCAGCTTTCATAGGGCAGATGGTGGCATAGTGGTATTGTCACTAGATTAGTAATAGGGATCCAGAGTAACACCCTGGGGATCAGGGTTTGAATCCCATCACAGCAGATGGTGAAATTTGAATTCAATAAAACACCTGGAATTAAAAGTCTAATGATGACCATGAAACCATTGCTGATGGTTGTAAAAACTTACCTGGTTCACTATGGTCTTTTTGGGAAGGAAACCTGTTACCCTTACCAAGTTTGGCCTACATGTGACTCCAGATTTCTGCTGAAGGGTCATGAAGACTCGAAATGTCAACTCTTTTCTTCTCTGCTGATGCTGCCAGACCTACTGAGTTTTTCCAGGTAATTCTGTTTTTGTCCCACAGCAAAGTGGTTGGCTTGTAAAATGCCCTCTAAAATAGCCTAGCAAGCCACTCCGTTGTATCAAATTGCTACAATGTTTCCCTTCCTAACAGCATTGTGGGTGTATCTATACCACATGAACTGCTGTGGTTCAAGAAGGCAGCTCATCACTCCCTTTTCAAATGCAACTAGGGATGGGCAATAAATGCTAGCCTAGTCAGTGATGCCCGCATCCCATGTATGAATAAAAAAAGTTGAATCTTGGCAAGCACTTCAGACTGTGAGATTGATAGTGAGAAACATATGCTCATTGTTCTTTGTCTCATCGTGCATATCCCCATCATTTCCTGGTTTGTCAATCACCTCATTTTAATGTTTCTGACAGGACACTGGATGATCATTCTTATTGTTTGAAAGTATCTGTTGTGTACAGTCCATTTGGATCAGTGCACGGCTCTTTGAAGCTGTATCAGCCTTTGCTCTAGTGCACTCCTACCGCTAAAGGCCCTTTCTGCCACATGTTTTGCAGAATTGTTGGAAAGCTGAGATTTCCTTGGTGCATGCAGAAGGCCACATTCCCACATGGCCTGCTAGGCTTATGTGTTTTTGAGAGTGCATCAACAATTGGAGTTGTACTTAAGACCTGAAAACTCTGGAGACCTGCAAGGATTGCTTTGTACTCTCGTCCATCCTTGAGTAGCTCTTCCTTGATATGTGCTTTAGGCTTGTCTAGCAGATCCTTTGGAATGCTTCCATGGGAGTGGATATGATCACCAATAATTATGTTTGCAAGTTTTGCATCTGAAAAATCACAGGATGTACCCTTTTCTCTGCATCTGCTGAAGCAGTGGTCTATGGATTCTGTAAACTGTTGTTGAAGTGGCATGGGTTCTAGTCAATGAATGTGGAAGTTTAATTTGATTCTGAACTGGTCTTCCAATGTAGTTCACATCTTTTGAGGATCCTTTTGATCTTCTGCTGTTAATTCTGATGTGTTCAGCCTGTGCAGATCTTCATTCTAACTGCTATGCAAATTTTTATGGCTTGCATATTTGGTTCAGACACACCTGAATCAAGAAACCATAGTCCTGCAAGCTGTTCAAACATTTTGAATCTGGATAGCAGGTCAGCTGTATCCCGATTTAAAGTGGGAATTTTGTGGACATTTTGACAATATCACTTTGACCTTCCTCCTGCTATACTACCCGGAATGCTGCTGTAGCAGCTTTTGCAGGCTTATTTGAAGCTCTGCCTGTTAAAACCGCAACATTCTCTGCCCCATTTTAGTTCATTGAAGACTTGGTGTGATGTGCAGCAACTATTTTTTTTTTGGTTTCTGAAGTTAATTTTGTAATCTCATTAAATTTTGGTGTCTTATCATGGCTCAGGGTGATTCCTTACTTCTGCAGGTGGACCCATGATGTTATAAGTGAGTTGTTTGACATTGAGCTTCATTGACAAGGGTCTTAGTTAATGTTCCTATCCAGGCAGATTTAGCACTCAGGTATCGAGTATGGAGCCTGCAGCCCTGGCGTGTGTTGAAGGTCCATCTGTGGTGAGCTAGCTGAAGGTTCTTTGGGTTAAAGCCTCCCGGTGTCCCTGCCTCCCTGGAGGATGCCTGGGTCAGCATCTACACACTCAGCGTTCTCCTGTGTGTGCTTATCCTTGGACTCACTGCTGGACTCATCGTGTGCAGCTGGACCAACTGCGCCTACATCTTCCTCGTCCACTGCGTTGCCCCTTCCATCGCCAGATTGTGGAGAGCGCAGCATGCAACCACTATCAGTGACACATGATTTGGAGGGCATTGGAGTGCGCCCCCTGAACGGTCCAGGCAGTGGGAGCTCATCTTGAGAAGACCAATGGTTCCCTCCACCACAGCCCTTGTGGAGGCATGGTTCCTATTGTACCACTACTCGGCCTCTGTTCTTGGATGGCAGAGAAAGGTCATGAGCCACCTTCTGAGGGGATTGCCCTTGTCACCCAGCAGCCATCCATTCAGCCAGGCTGGAGCACTAAAGAGGCCTGACACCTGGGAGTGTCTGAGTATGTAAGCGTCATGGGAGCTTCCTGGATACCTTGAACAGACTTGCAGAATCTGCATCCTGTGGTCACACACTACCTGCACATTCATGGAGTGGAAGCCCTTCCTGTTGACAAAGGCACCGGGCTCACCTGCTGGTGCCTTGATGGCCACATGTGTGCAGTCTATAGCGCCCTGGACGCGGGGGAAGCCAGCAATGGCTGTGAAGCCTCTGGCTCGCTGTATCTGGCTGGCCTCATCCCAGCGGTAGTGGATGAAAGTCAATGCACACCTGAACAGAGCGTCTGTGACCTGCTTGACACAAGAGTGGACAGCTGATTGGGAGACACCGCAAAGATCACCCACTGACCCGTGGAAAGAGCCGGAGGTATAGAATTTGAGGGCAGCTGTGACTTTTAGAGCCACTGGTCCCCGCCCACACCGTTTGCGGAGATCTCAGGGCCTGTCATCAGCCAAATAAAGGTGACTGTCGCCCTTGAGAGATGGAGCCTCCTTCGGCACTGCACCTCATACATATTGAGGTAGCTGCTTCGCCACCTGTAAACCCTGGCAGCAGGATAGTGGCATTTTCTGCGGCCACTTCTGCCTTGGGCTTCCTGTTGGCCCTGTGCCCCTTGTGCCTGCACCTGGCCTCCCAAAGGTAACTCCCCTGGAAGCTGAATGTGGACTCCTGGCCTCCTCCCCCTTCTGGCCCACCCTTCCTCCTCAGGTGCCTCCAGTGGATAGCACATCTCCCATCCCCAGGCTAAGGGAAGGCTTCCTGAAATCTGCAGGCCCCAAAAATGATCTTTACTGTAGAGTCCAGACCTGAAGGCTTTTACTCCTGTCCAAGCAGCTGGTATGAGTTTTGAACTATTCCTGCTCACACAGGCAAGTAGCAGTAACTTTCACAATTAAATATCTAACAGATACAATTTGCAACCCCACTCACCTTTTTTATCCCACCTGTGGATGAGGTTTATACAAATATCTCCTACCCTCCTGCTGGTTGTGTCCATGTGGCATCCTGAAGATCACACGGGCCCTGAAAAATTGCAGACAACTGCTGCCTCAAGGGCCTTAACTGGGTGATTAATTAATGGCGGGTGCGCATCTGAGAACATCGTGCGCCCGCCCACCTGAATATCGCGATGATGTGCAGTGACATCAGGACCATTGCCCGACGTCACCGCGTGTCATGTTACGCACTGACGCGTGGGGCCTGTCCCTGCATGCCAATGAGAAAATTCTGGCCTATAAGTCATGTTTTACTCCACACATACACCTTATATTGCCTTTGATTTTGTTTGTTAATTTCCCATCAAAACCTTTCCTCAGTTATTTACGTCATAAAATATTTATTTGTGTCTTTTTTTTAATTATTTCACAGGATGTGGGTGTCACTGGCTAGGCCAGCATTGCCCATCCCTAATTGCTCTTGAGAAGGTGGTGGTGAGCTGCCTTTTTGAACTGCTGCACTTAAGTGCTCCATCTCTCATGGCTGGTTAGTAACATTTGATGAAACTGCTTAATATTTTTATTCCCCTCTCCTCCCTCCCCAAAAGCTAAAAATACTTAAAAAATAAATATTTTTGAGGTTTTTCATTGATTGTAAATGTTTTGCCTACTTGCCATGTGATACTTTAGTCATGCAGGAGCAGTGTCTGCTCCACAGCAATGGAAATCCCCAATAAAGGAAATAGCCCTCTCAAATTCCAGGTCCCCATTAGAAAGACAGGCTGTGTGGATGAAACCTCTTGCAAATATTTCTAACACTAATCAATTTTATGGGTAAGTTAAATATATATATTTTTCTAAATTAGAGGTTTCTTTTATGTGTTTGTTAGATTAGACTTCATGATCAGTATATTTTAGTATTGGCCCATTTAAAATAAATAGGATAAACCCAGCACTAAAATAGTGCTGATCATAAAAATGTTATTAGATTTACCCACTCATCTGAATAGAAAAATAAAATGGTGGCTGAAAAAAGTCTGAAGAAATCATTAGTTTTATAAGTTTGTTCTCAGCATGTGGGTGACACTGGCAAGGTTGCCCTTATTGCCCATATTGCTGTGAGAAGGTGGTGGAGGGTCTTTGCCATGAACTGTTACATTCCTTATGATGATGGCACTGCCAGGCTGGTGATAATTAGGAAATTCCAAGAATATTGATGACGAAGAGCCGATAACACATATCCAAGTCAGGATGGTAAGTGATTGAGTGAGTATTTGATTCTGTGGCCAGTGATAGCTTTGGAAACAATTGGGGGATTTCAAGTTATCTCAAATGAATGAATGAAAAAATCTGAAACTCTCTTCCCCCCAAAACACTGCCAAGGCTAAGCCAATAAGGATTTCAAAATTGAGATTGATGTATTTTTGTCCAGTGAAGGCATTAAAGGTTACAGAACCAAAGCAGGAAGGTGCTGTCAAGATACTATCAGCCATGATTTAATTGAATGGTGCTACAGGCTCCAGGGGCTGAATGACTACTGCTGCCCTTATGTAGCCTATTGCTGAGTTACTCTGTTGACTATTCATTCCCATTGCTTCTGAGGATGCTGGCAAGGCCTTATTTTCATACATTATTTAATTAGATATTTGACTAGTAATCTAACTGCTAAGTAGCTATTTGATCTAACTTTGATTTTTGCTCTAGGTTAGGTGCTCCCTGATGAATGATATGTCTGGGATGGCATTTTCATGAATGACACAATGAAAGGTGTGACATGATGAACACGATAGGTACAAGATTCTTCGTGATATAAATTCATGATTACTTTCTTTCGTATTTAACCATCCGCTCTTTGAATGGGTGATAAATATTGAGAAAGCATCCAATCCATTGCATTCACATTTGTTGCTAAACACTCTGTTCATTTAAAATAGGAAGGCAAATGTATACTTTTCGACCACAGAATAAAAATCATACTCACGGAAATTTTATTTTCATAAATGTTCACAAAAACATACACAATATGTGTAATTTTCCCTGTGGCGGGTTTAATGGTGGGCGGGGGGTAGACAATGCGATGAGAGCCAAAAAGTCGGTTTCCCGCCGACGTAAAATGATTGCATGAAGGTGCAATGCCAGGCCACCATTCCCATCAGAGGCTAGCGTGAAACCATTTTGCATCCTGTTAATGGGATGCAGATGAAGGTTCTGACCAGAATCGTCCCTCCCTGTCCAATCCTCCGCATCACCAGCAGGTTTTCATGGAAGTCCAGAACACGTCACGGCCAACGTGGCACGCGAATGTCGGCACTTACATGAAGAAGGCCTGGGGCAGCCTGTGGAGATCGGGATGGAGGCCTCCCTGGAGCACCATGTGCAGCAGTGTCGGGGTGGAGCATCAACCACTTGGATCTTCTCAGCGCAGCAGCTTTCAGGAGTTGGATCTTAAATCAACAACTTCTTCCATAGTTTGGATCTTCAAGCAGCAGCTTCTTCCTGTAAGTGGAAGACTGCAGGATGTACTGTTCGGCAGCATGTGTGGAGTGGGGAGGGGGATTAGATGGGGAGGAGAGGAATAAAGAGGCAGGGCGGGTGTGGAGGCGTAGAGTGGGGTGGGGGATGTTGGGGGTGTAGGGGAAACAGAGATGCTGTGGGGGTCACCGAATAGGTGAGCTGGTATGAAACGGGAGGGTGGGAAGGGCCATACTGGGCGGGGGAGGGTGTGCAGGTGTAAGTGGGCATGGGAGGGGGAAGGGGGGGGAAAAGGGGTTCAGTGAGGAGGGTCTGCAATGTCAATTGTGGTGATTTGGGGGGCATACTCAGGGAATTGGTGATAGGGAGGAGTGGTGAGAGTTAAAGGGGGCAGTGGATGCCGTTAGGGTGGGAGGGGGAAGAATCAGTGATGGCGAGTGAAAGGGTGCTGAGGGTTGTTGGAGGAGATGCGGAAGGCTCTGGGGGCTTGTGCACGTGCATGCACTTAACAACAACTGACAACATGAAGAACAGACAGGTTAGTATGTCAATCAATGCGCAAAATTAAACTGATGCTAGTGCTGCTGCTGCACCCCAGCCCGTGGCCTGTCTTAACCTCGCATAGCTGAATACACGAAAAAGTATGAAAAATCATCTCCAGCATGATTCAAAAAGACCATTGATAACTTATCTACATATTGCTGGGTTATTTGTTTTAGCTGCTGGTGCAATTATCCACATTTTTGTAGTTTTCCTATACATGTCTAAAGTTTGAAAACTTTACAGGGAGTGGGCTGGCTGGTGCTGAAGACCTTTTAGTTCATTCAAAAAATTGTGCTGAGACATATTGCTTCCAGACACCTGTTAGGTAGGGGTGGTAAGGGGGAGGGAGGCTAATAGGCCTTCCTCTTGAACTTAACATGACTGAGAAAATGAAGAGAGGTTGCACAGAGCATGACAAGCTGCTGGAAGGAGGAGGAGGTAGAAGGGCTCTCCGCAAGAGGCAATGTCCACTAATTGTCTTTAGGGAGCAATTCCAGAAGAAGCCAAATAGTGTGTTTATTTTTCTGAAAGCTTACTGATAAAACTGGTACTATAAAATATTCTTATTATCACAGAAGTACAGAAGTACAGGAAGACACATTGGGACAATGGGATTTACATTAAAAAAGGAGAAACCTGTATAGAGGAGATGAAGTTATGTGTAAGAGGAAGGCATTCTAAGATCTAACAAGCCTCAGGTTGCTGTCTACACGAACTGAAGTGAAGAAAGCCCACTTTGAATTGCTGAGTTACTCTGTTGACTATTCATTCCCATTGCAAGGGCACTGTCAGAGTGGCAATGGTGGGAGCAGGAATCCTGTCATTTTGAGAGAGGACAGCAGGTCCTTGCTCTACAGAGCCTCTGTCACTTTCTCAGAGCGGTGCCTCAACAATCTTAATGGTTTGTTGGAGAACAGTTGAAGGGATGCAGGGAAGTGCTGGAGGCCCCTTTGAACACTAATCTCCAGAGCCCTAATGGCAGCAATCTGAGCTGCCACTGCAGCACTTAGGCACTTGATGGAAGATGCTTATGGTGCAATGGAAACAGTGACATTGGCATCAGGTCTTGCATCATGGTGGGTTCCACAGTTATACTGATAGAGATGAGCACCTGATCCATAGTCCTGCAAATTCTCCGGTGTAGGAGGATGGAGTCCATCCTGCAATCACGAAGAGAACTGGGTACTGTCTACCAACTGATAGCCATCTGCTGAAAATTCAAAGGCCGATCATAAGGGATTCGGGAACATTCTTCACATGAGACCATTAGGTGCCCACCACATGCACACAGGCCCTATTGGATCAGCAAGGTATGCCATTCTTATACCATTAATTTACAGCCAATAAATTAGATGTCCTTCTAATTCGATAGTAGGTTTCTGTCTCGTCTATACAACACCACCAGGGTAAAAAAGAAAAGTGCTGATGATCAGTTAAATAATAATCTAAAACTTTCACCAAGCATCCGACTTCAGGCCAGGTAAATTTCTTAAGCGACTTACAAAGCAGAATATGATTTTAAAATGAATACAAACTGGTGAAAATGACTCATGTGGCACCAATATCATTAAAAGGCAGAGCACATCTAATTCTGTACCATCTAACAAGGCCACTATTCTTTGCTCTCCATTTCATTTTTAATTCAGTCCTGAGATTATCCCTAGCACAAGGTTTTATTACAAATTCATAACATGCATGCAAGGCTTTCCTCACAGCTTATCAAAAACATCATTTCTGTTTAAATTAAATCTAAATTTATTGTGCTCAAGTGGTGTCTGAAGTTTTTTTTGACACAGTCCTGACATGGTTCCAGTACAAAAAGATAAAAGCAATTCCTAAATTTGCCAGTAGATGGCAATCTTAACTGGTAGTTCTATGGTGTCATGATTATCTTTTTTGGTAAGCTTCCCTGTTTTCTTTATTCTCTTTGTTTAAATAGTATCAGTATGTACAATATCAATAGAAATCTATCAATATTAAGTATTGATTAAACACTGGATGATTGTGGTATAATTGGTAAAATTCATGTGTGTGCATTAAAAAAGTGTGCATATAAAAATATAATTCAGGTTGGCAGCGGTACTTTCAGGGTCCGGGAAGTATATTTCAGTCTGGGACATGTTCTGTTATCTTGGAAATCTCCATGATGCCTAGCAGCAGAATCAGAACCCAACAATGATTGCTTTTGACTCTGCTCAAAAGCCTAAAATTTTTGAATTTGGATTATTTTAATTTATTTGTTGTTCAAAATGTTTACGATTTCTTCATGCACATCAATTTTTTTTTTAAAAAAGGAATCAATATTCTTCTTTGCATAGACTGGTGCTCAGCTCTGGATGTTCCAGCTGAATGACTACATTATTCACTCAGGGTCAGGAAGCATTCACTGAGCACAGTAAGTACTTACTATTGTTTCTGTCAATAGGCAATTCAGCAAAACTCCTATTTGGGGTCTGAATGTTTCTTGAATTGAAGCCAAAATGGCTGGAAAAAGAAGGCTTAAAGTACATCTCTTTTCAAGTATTCTGGATAGGTATCTTGAATCTGACATTAGGATAAAGACTCTTTATTTGAACAGCGATGTTTTCAAACTATGGAACTATAGAAACAAGTAGAAGCAGCAGGTAGCAACTTTCAAAAAATATGTTTTAAGGCGATGCTCAACTCGCAACTCAACTTATCGTTGGTTATCCTCAATTCATATTTGTCTGACCTAGTTTGCTTTTATGATTTAAGGGTTCCTCCTACTTTGTGAGCTTGTTTCTCTTCAAGATGATAAAGCAGTTTTGATATTCCAGCTTGATAATCACGTTGAGCTCTGCAGTGCTCCATTGCCTTCCTGTTCTCTCCTTAACTCTGCCAAACAGTTAGACATATTTTCCCACCACACTATATTCTACTTAAGTTGGAAAGATCAATCAGTTCCTTGTGGTTGTTGCTGATGATGTGTGATTGGTCAGCAGCAGGGAGTGCAATGCAAGAAGAGAAACTTGGCTAATGTTCCAACCAGGGACAGAATCCAAAAAATCCAGATCAAGGAGTTAGAGTAGTAAAAATGAGACCAATTGCATTAATAAAGCACATTTAATGACCTCCAGACATCTTGAAGTACCTTATAGTCAATTAAATACATTATTGTGGTGCAGGCAACACAGTGGCCAATTTGCTCACCACAAACAAACAGCAATGTAATAATGACCAGATAGTCTGTGGGGGCTTTTTTTACTGTTGATTGAGGGGTGAATATTGACCAAGAAACTGGGGTAATTCCCCTGTTCTTCTTCAAAATATTGTTATGGGATCTCTTACATCCACCCGAGAGAGCAGACAGGACCTCAGGCATTGCGTCAATCCGTCAGAACTGCACTGGAGTGTCAGTCCCTGATTTTTGTGCTCAAGTTCTGCATTGAGATTGGAACTTAGAACCTCCTGATGTAAAGGTGCTACCAAGTGAGCCATAGTTGACACTAGTAGAGGCTCTTGGCGTTTGAATTCCATTCCAGAGCCATCCACTTCTAATGAACTCATCACTCTTATTTGGAATTTCCCAAAGTACATGTCACACAGATTAAAGATTCAAAACAGTTAGTCTGCAATTTCTGTTTTGATGTATATTTATTGTTAAATACATCATCAAATGCTACTTACACTGCATCTATTCATATTTAGCCCAAATGAAAAATAAGATTTCTGTAAGCTGGAAAATATTAAACCCTCAATAATGATTACATTTTACTAATGTCTTCTCAATTAATAATTCTGATTAATCAAGTTTTTGGATTCAGTCAACATGTAACCCAAGATGGTCTTTGAACATAGCATACAAGTCAGAGAAGCCTCTCCAAACCACAGTAAAGCTCACTTCGACACACCCTCCCTTAGATCTTCAAAGAACTTAGAGCATTAGATAATTGAAAATCCTAAAAAATATGAAAGTTCACACATGCAAAACTCAAATAGATGTCAGTAGTGTCATATTGGTGCATCAATGTGTCATGCTGTGGTGGGGTAGGATATGATTTCTTACCTATTTTTTTTCTCATATAGTGATTCCCCCACTTCAGCAGAGCCATTGGGAGAGATACTGAGTGGCTGTTCAGTGAACGGACGGAGGGAAAATTGGTGGGAGATCCATCTAAATTCTTTCTTGTATGTTTCGCAGCAACAATGTGAAATTTGAGGAGAGCTTGGAGGAAGCATGGCCTACCCACTGAAATAAATTTCACTAGGAATGGAGTACAGGAAAAATCTTTGACAATATCATAGGAGATTAATTTAAGTAATTCTCTTTCATACTGATTTGTTATTTGAAGGGAACTTTGGAAATTACTCTTTGTATACATGCAGAAGTGACTGAGTATGTGTCACAGTAGCCTGTATTCTGGGTCCAAAAGACATCCATACCTTTGCTTGACTGGCACTATTGCAACTCATAATGCTTCCTTTGTCTGTACTAGTAACTAAACAGTACTGTACGGTTCTGAACTTTAACATGGTGGTTGGGCATAAAAAGTAATGCCAGGATTTAAATAGAATCCAAAATCATAGAAATTACTCTAGGATGTTCCAGAGATAACCCAAAGGGTGGATAATCTTCACCAGTTCCTTGGTGTTTGAGCCACGGAGATCTTCCTTTGAATGACAAGAAAACCAACTTCAAACACATTGGACTAAGGGCAAAAGATTTTCATCTCAATTTTATGCCATTTAATGTTTGTCCACCTCTGTACACCTCCTCATCCTCTGCATTATTCCCAGTCTTTCCATCTCATTTAGCATTCCCCTGCCAGTGCATGCATGGGGCAGCCCATCACCAGGCTTTCACAATGCTATTCCTGAGCTGCATGGTCCCTTGGAGATGTTCCGGTGCTGTCCAGTTTGAATCCTCCATTGTTTTTACTTTTCTTCCCTTCCCGCAAGGAGAGGTTTCCATCTTAGTTTTATACCAATAGACGTCCAGTTCATAAGGCCAAGCCCCACAAGGGTTAAAATATGAACTGGAATTCTGGTCCTTTAATTCATAAGAATGTAATATGAATATGAACTTTTAAAACCCCTCTATTTGCTATATTTGATGTTCTCATGAATGCGCCTGTGAATTTTCACTTCAACAGTAACCTCTCTGCTCCATTTTGTGATTGTTTGCCTGGCCTCTATTTACACCGACATTTATAATTATAGTTCTGTATAGCACACAGGAAATTTTCCTACTATTTGCTCATTACAATGGGAACAGAGCGGTGATCTCTGCCAGTTAACAGTACACATTAGAATTACCAGCAAGGATATATGATAACAAATAAAGGGTTTGCTGCAAACACAGAACAGTCAAGACAGTAGCTATTTCTGCCAGTGTTTACACCTTTTTCTCAGGTTTGAAGTTCCTGGTCATGGCGTTCATGCACTTGTACAAAATAAAGAGGAATCTATCTGAGTATCACATGTTTTCAACCCATTTCAACACATTTACTTCAAATTCACACCATTTAGAATTGGCTGTACAACCTCTCTAATGTGCAAAATTTGTAACTGTGAAGTATTTAAAAAGCATCATTTGCTCTTCTTACTGATCAAGACTTCCCAAACCTTCCTCCTGCTTCTCTGGGATCTACCCTATAAAACCACAACAATACAAATGAGACGAAGTTTGCTAAGTTTGCTGTAGTTAGCAACAGTTTTAACTCTTGAGGGGCTTGGCATTATGAATTGGACAGAAACATCTCCTTGCAGGAATTGGAGAATAAAAGTAAAAGCAATGAAGGGATCACTTTGGGCATTAATTTACCCTTAAACTTGGAGCAATTGCTATCTAATATAAAACAGACTATATTCCACTAATTGGAAAAACGTGAACTTCATGTGTGGAGATAAGCAAATTATAAACTGCTGTTCCTGTTGTCCGTGCTTCATCATTTCTGTGCAAAGTCTATTTATTTGGTCCAGTTAGTAAAAGTTGGAGGTTATGCACAGATCTTTCTGCGTGCCCATTCCGAAAGTAAAATGATCCTGTCTGGGACTTTCAAGTCTGCAAGCTTTCGTCAGTAATTTATATGCTTGGAAGACTTCCGGGGGTAAAACTCAGCAGATCCCACATACCTAACTTTGATGGTAAGGTGATAACTCCAGTATTTGCCTGATGTTTATCACTAATGGCAGCTCCCTCATTCTCCCACAGCCAAAATATGGAATTTCATACCCAGAAACACAAACATAATAGTTAATATTTAAATAATATTGTGCACCAAAGCATTGCTGGAATTGTTAATAACTACAGTAAACTTCCTGTAATCTAATACCTTATGTCAAAGGTATATGAGACAATATTTATTTCTCCCTTGCTATTACCATCAGTGGGAATAGTGCATGTATGTAATAAATAGATTATATACTTGAACTAAGCTAATTAACCCACTATCTAATCATTGTTTATTGACTAAGGTGCTGTGCGACACCACCAACAAGTTGTATTTATACAACACCTTTTTATTTAATAATTTAGCATCCCAATATGTTTTAATGAAGTATTATGGAACAAACAATGGCACTGCAAAATCATGGAAGCCTTGGGCTGAATTTTCCTTTCGGTTGTGGGGGCAGGCCCTGCACGCCTGCACACAAAATGGTGCACGGTGATGTCAGGCGAGTGTCCCGACATCATTGCACGCCATTGCGATATTTCGCTGGGCAGGTGTGCGATGATGTCTGACGCGTGCTTGCCATTAATTAATGGGCCAGTTAAGGCCCTTGAGGTGCAAATTGATGCCAATTTTCCAGCGCCCGTGCAGTCTTCAGCTCGGTGCACGGGCGGGGTAAGAGGGCTCACTGGGGTTGTAAGTGTGCTCTGTCAAGTATTTATTTCTGAAAATTTTTGAAACTTGCCTGTGTGATCTGCAGTACTTCAAAATGCAACCCAGCTGCTTTTTCTGGACTCTTAACCTTCAGGTCAGCACTCTGCAGTGAGGAATCTTTTCTGGGCCTGCAGGTTTCACGAAGCCTTCCCCTAGCCTGGGAATGGGAGCTGATCTGTCCACTGAAGGCAAGGCGCCAGCAGGTGAGCCCGGTGCCTTCGTCAACAGGAATGGTTTCCTCTCCATGAATGTGCAGATAGTGTGTGATCACAAGATGCAGATTCTGCAAGTCTGTGCAAGGTACCCAGGCAGCTCCCATGAAGCCTGCATCCTCAGGCACTCCCAGGTGCCAGGGGTCTTCAGTGCTCCAGCCCGGCTGGATGGTTGGCTGCTGGGTGACAAGGGCTATCCCCTCAGAAGGTGGCTCTTGACGCCTCTCCGCCATCCAAGAACAGAAGCTGAGCAGCGGTACAATAGGAGCCATGACTCTACGGGACTGTGGTGGAGAGAACCATCGGTCTTCTCAAGATACGTTTCCAATCCCTGGACCGCTCAGGAGGTGCATTCCAGTACTCCCCAGATGGTGTCTCGGTGATAGTGGTTGCATGCTGCGCTCTCCACAATCTTGCGCTGGAAAGGGGAGATGCAGTGGACGATGAAGACGTCGACGCAGTGGCTGCGGCTGCATACGATGAGTCCAGCAGTGATTCCGAGGATGAGCATGCACACGGAAATGCTGAGCGCGCTGACCCGGGCATACTCCAGGGAGGCAGGGACACTTAGGAGGCTTTAATCCAACAAACCTTCAGCTAGGACCTCCAGGACAAGCCTGGGCTGTAGGTTCGATATTCGACACCTAAGTGCAAAATCTGCCAGCTTAGGAACAGTAACTAAGGGCGTTGTTAATAGAGCT
Organism: Carcharodon carcharias; assembly: GCF_017639515.1. NCBI lineage: Eukaryota > Metazoa > Chordata > Chondrichthyes > Lamniformes > Lamnidae > Carcharodon > Carcharodon carcharias. The sequence continues at coordinate 107,182,199 of NC_054475.1, forward strand.
AAATGTCCATCCAAGCACTCATTACAGTTTTGGAAACCTTACACATGCAGAAGCCATGGTGACATACCTAAATTTATTCTGTCAAGCAAACCAACTTATTCCAAAAAAAAGAGAATAGTATTACCAAACAAAACAAATCATAAGGACCTCATCTCGGGCCAACACAAAAGCACCAGTGCAAAACCTGTGGTGTGCCAAGTGCCTTATGTTTACGTTTCCGGGTGCTATGTCTTGGTGTTGCCCCATCGCTCGGAGTGACATCTGACTCAGCCTGCTGACTCTGCTGTCCTGTTGGCCTTGATGTCCTTGGCGATCGTCCTCTGGCCCGTGGAGCCTGTGCTGACCTCACCTGGGAGGGAGCTGCCATTTCCACAGCTGGCATCTCCCCAGTCATCGCAGCCTCACCGGATGCTACAGGCACTGGGAAAGGGGTGGCGGAGCTGCTGTCATCATCCGAAGCGCTCTGAGAGGTGCCTGCAGAAATGACAGGCAGCTGCTGCACCAATGTAAGGTTGCTTCCGACCTCCCTGCTCCCCATGGATGGATGGGCACAGAGCTGGGAACATTGATGCCCAAACTATCTCCCACACTGGCACTGACCAGCTGAGGTCAATGCAGATGTGATGGCTTGCTGGTACCTGACCGCATCCCCAGGAAGCCCTGACAGGTCTCCTGGAGTAGCTTCTCCACGAGAATCGCCACTCTGTCCATGGAGGACGCATGGCACTCGGACATGTGGCTTATTGCTTTGGCAATCATCCGCGTAGATTCCTCCACCACAGAGACCAAGTCAAGTACAGCCTCATGTATCTCCCCCGGATGGTCCCACACACCCGGCCACATTTCATGCCCCTGCTGTGTCGCAGACGACTCCAGAGACACATCATCAGGCACCGACTGAGCATGTGTCTGGTCCCCTGCAGTCCTCTGACTGCTGGCGCCGTGTGCCCCGGGACACTAGCCGATATTTGAATTCCCACTGAGGTGCTAGTATCTGTGCTGGTGCCTGCCTCGCAGAAATGGTGTGACGCTGGTAAGACTTCAGGCCCCTCCGTGTGAGATGGGGCCTCTGCTGTTCCTCCTCCCGGCCCTGCTCTGCTGATGCTGAAAGGAAGGACAAGGACAGCTGGTCACTTAGCGTGGAGACAATGACAAAGTGCATCCATATCCCCCGGATCATTAATCGTTCATCCTTCCGTAACCAACGGTCAAGCCATGTTAAAAATTAAATCAATTAACATTCAGCACTGCTATGGCTGTTGGGAAGACAATGCTGACCTCGCTGTTGGGCATAAATACCTGGCTGGGGCACCCCAGCCTCACCGACACTGGTGGACCCGGGTGCATGGCACCTCTCCAGATCCAGGGTTTCCTGCTCGAGGCGGCTAAGAATGGCGTTCTGTGCCAGGCCGCCGCCAGTCCTTGCTCGCTCTGCCATGTTATGAGCATTCATCTCTTGAAAATGAGAGACGAGTATTGATTTGTGCAAATTGCACATGGACTCTCTTCGCGCACGGCCCACCCCAACCAGAGTGGGACATATCAGGGCTCCAGTGCCTCCTCACCCTGCTGCTGCCAAACACTCACAAAAAGATGCTAGGCCTGCTCCACAACCCCCACCCCCTTGGCCACATGCTGCCTACATCATATTAGGCACCACACGGTATATCCTTCCATAGCAAGGAGGCACAAACACGTGGAGCGCAGAGCACAGCAGGTCGGTCATTGCCACACCACCTTGAAGCTCCCCTCCCAGCATGTCATCACCCTGACTTGGATATTCCTGGAGTTCAAACACAGCGCCCAGGTGCAGCACCTCCAGGTTGCCCCCATACCAGTCATGTAGGAATCGGTGCAACTCATGCTCCGGGGGCAAAACACATCTCTTCATCAACCTCTCAGGCTGACCTCAGCATGGGCAGTATCTGCTGGCCCACCCAGCAAAGGACACATGTCGTCAATGATTGAATGCAGTCACTACACTCAGGCTTGGTGGTAGGATGTGGCGGGCAAGGGGGGTGCAGCAGGGGGGGTAAGCCAGCCTGCTGAGTTACATGGCTAATGCAGGCATGGTATTCACCCTTCCAGAGTGCAAAAAGTCATTGAAGCGCTTGCAACACTGGATCCAGATGTGCTGCACCACGTTGTGGGAGCTCACCACCTCCTCCAAGGCATGTTTCGTCATGTCGGGGGTCCTCCTCCTCCCATCCTGGGGAACCAGCACCTCCCGCCGTGCTGCCACCTCCTCGAGAAGGGCACAAGGCAATCATCTGAGAAACGAGGGGCACACTTGCCCCCCCGCTCTACCCTCCTGCCTGGCCTGTCCTGTCCTGCTGCCCGACTCTCCAGCCTTGCCTGCTCCACTGGCCTACCCTCTGGACTGGCCTGCTCACCAGAAGCCCCCTGGTGAGCCCTTGCACTTGCCATTTTTAGCAGCCTTGCAAAAGCTACCAGCGCTTCATATAAACAGGCCATTGGACCCGGCTGACAATGCACTCCTGCTGCTGCCTGTCCACTCCCGCTATCCTCGGGAGTCGGGCATTACGCTGGGCGGGCCTTAATTGGCCTGCCCGTGTAAAATGGTGGCGCGGACCCGATCTCAGCGGCGAATGAGTCTGTGCCCGCCTACTCCCTCTGCCGCCACCACCCCCCCACCTCCACCAAACAAAAAATTCAGCCCCTAGAACCTAGAATGGTTACAGCACAGAACAAGGCTATTGAACCTATCATATCAATGCCAGCTCTCTGCAAGAGCAACTCAGCTAATCCCACTTTTCAGCCTCTTCCCCATAGTCCTACAAATTTAATTTCTTTCGGCATTTATCCAACGATCTTTTGAAAGCCACAATTGAATCTGCCTCCATCACTCTTTTAGACAGGTCATTCCAGATCCTAATTAGCCATTGCTCATGTCAGCATCAGTTCTTTTGTCAATCACCCTAAAATCCTCTGGTTCATGGCCCATTCATCAATGGGAACAGTTTCTCTTTATCTACTCTGTCTAGACCCCTCATGATTTTAAATGCTTTTAGCAAATCTCCTCTTAACCTTCTCTTCTCTAAGGAGAACAACCCTCAGTTTTCCAATCATGTAACTGAAGCTCCTTATTCCTGGAGCCAATATCGTAAATCCTTTCTGCACCCTCCTCTAAAGCCAAATAAATAGACATTAGGCCTGATGACCAAAAGCTTGGTCAAAGATTTAGGTTTTAAAGAGTGGCTTAGAGGCAGAAACTAAGGTATAGAAACTGAGGTATAAACCTCAGAGAGTTATAGGGAAGGGAATTCCAGAGCTTAGGCCCAAGGCAGCTGAAGGACTGCCACAAATGATGGAGCAACTAAAATCAGGGATGCACAAGAGGCCAGCATTGGAACATCACAGATGTCTCAGAGGTTTGGAGGGACGGAGGAGATTACAAACATAGGAAGGGGTGAGGCCATGAAAGGATTTGGAAACAAGGATGAGAATTTTAAAATTGAGGCATTGCTGAACCCTGGGTCAGTGTAGGGCATCGAGCACAGGAGTGATGGGTGAACAGGTCAGGGTTTGCTGTGAGTTAGCAGACAGGCAGTAGTTTTGAATGACTTCAAGTTTACAGAATGTAGAATTTGGGAGGCTGGCCTTAAGAAGGTTTTAAGGGCATGGATATACAAGTTTCAGCAGCATAAGAGCTGAGGCAGGAGTGAAGGCAGGTGATGCTATAGAAGCGGAAATATGTAGTCTTAGTAATGGGCAGGTATGAGATTAAGAGATCATCTTGGGGCCAAATATGACACTGAGGTTGTAAAGAGACTGATTCAACCTCCGGTAATTGCATAGGTGATGGATGCAGGCTAGTCATCGATAGTCTGAGGCTAGAGGTCACGTTTTGTGATGGAGACCAAAGGTAATGGCCAGGGCTTTTGCTCCCAAGTCGGGTAGCTCGCATTGGGAAACATAGCGGCTTGCCACACCTGCCTTGGGAAAAAATGCAGGATCCGAGGGTGAGGAGTGTGTGGAATGATGCCCCCATACACAGGTTGGAAGCAGCGATGGGGATGCCAAGTGCCGAGGTGGCCCGCTTAAAAAGCCCATCTCGGTTCTCTGGGATGTCATCCCAGTTGTTTTGTTAAATGTTAGGCCTTCTAGCCTTCACCGTCACACCCCCTCATCCGCCCCCCCCAACTATTCCCCTTGCCAATTAATGCTCCCACCCACCCACAATGACCCCTCATATCCTCAATGTCAACTCATGCTCCTTTAACCACTTCCAACAGTCTTTCATATCTTCCATGCCAACTCATGCCCTCCCCCCACCATGCCTATGGTCCTTGATAGCCACTATGCCAAATTAATGCTAAGGCATGCCAACTCATGAACTTCCAATGCACCAACTCATGAGCCCCCATGCCCCCTAAACACACCACCCTTTGTCATTACACCCTTCATGCCAACAGTATCTTCCACAGGAAGACCTCAAGAGTCATGCTGAGATGAAATAAAATAAAGTTATAAGTACCTATTGCAGAGTTCACTACATGCATATAAGTACACAGTCCCATTCATGAAAACCCATCAAAACATTTAAATCCCCTCAAGCACTTAATCTCATGTCAAAACAAACAAACTTATATTCAATATCCTACATCAAAGATGATTAATCCTTTAATAATCTATTTGTGATATCGCTCAAACTGTAAATTTACAAGTGCCCCCCACCACGTACACCCCTCCACAACCCCCACTGTGATAACAGTAGGTTGTGGAAAGCTGCCAAACATTAATGCTGCTGTAATGATAGCGTTTGTGGTTATGCCAACAAACAGCTATTAAAATTATTAGAACAGATTTTTTTTCAACTCTCACAGCTACAGACAGGCAGTTTTATTCTTAATTTTTATTTTTGAAAGGGCTGGTCATTTAAATAACTTGAAAGTGTGACAGTTCCACAGATCTTATCTATCCTTTAAGGGCATTAAGAGCTTCTCTAAAAATTCATAATATCCACATTGAAGGCTAAGGCATTTGCTCCAGCAAAAATGGGGTCTATTTGAACTCAGCACTGAATTCAAGCAGCCCTGCTGAGTTTGGGTTTTACGCATGTGGGAGTTATGTCCCACCTCCCTTCCCCCCGCAATGAAAGTAGAACCTGTTGAAAATAGGGGCAGGACTTCCAGATCCAGGTTGCACCTGCCATTTTGGAAGCTCCCTGAAGTCATCACCACCCCACAAAAATCCAAACCAATGGCTTTAGTTTTTTCAATATTAAATTGGAGAAAATGTTTTGCTCAATCAGTACAGAATATCAGATAAGCAGGATGTGGTATGACAATTTAGAGGGAGTGGAGAGGTTGTGGGAGACGATGGTGAGGTAAAGCTGGGTGTCATCAACATATATGTAGTTAACAAATGTGACACTTCATAAGATGGTTATATATTAAACAGTCCCCTTTAATTTAAGATGAAATAGAATGTCCTTAATAGTAGGATGGCGATCATACTCATTCTGCCTGGAGACAGGAATATGTGATCTCTAACCAAAATATATTGAAAATCATGTGTCACTTTTCACACCATGACAAAAAAGAGCTGTCTTTCTGGATGCAGGGACACAAAGAGAGAAACAAATGAATCATCACTGTGTGGAGCAGGCAGCAATCACTGCTATGAAGAGCAGGGTGAACTCTTCCTGTCTTAACAACCAAACAGAATGCTTGGAAAAATTGATTTTCCACTCAAAGTGACAGGACTTGTGGAGATTTAAGGAACAATGAGTCATCGGAGTGGGTCTTGCTGCTAGAATTCAATTCAGGGATATTCAGAAGGCTAGGTGGAATTATTTTTAAAGGACACTCAAAGACTCCAGGTCTTGGCTGCCGATTGGAGAGTTGGCGAAACTCCCGGATCACTTCTTTTCAAGAAGGCCCGCTACATCTTGTACCATCAGGGACTTGACAGACCAGCGGCAAGCCTTCCCCCAAGATCAAGGACCCTGGGATCGAATGTCATTCCTGTTGAGAGCTCCGGGCCTTTCAGAGGCTGCAGCTCTTCTGTACTCAGTAAAGCCAATGGTGGCTGCAGCCAGTAAAACATCCATCTGAAGCCTCAGATCAAGGAGGGACCAAGGTATAGGTGAGTAATGGCAAAAAGAGATTGTGGAATGAGGGTTATGGGAGATGGGGGAGGTGACTTGAATATCCCTGAACTGAATTCTAGCAGCAAGGATTGGGGGTGGTGACTTTCAGTGCCCTCACCCCTTCACGATGCTGGGTCCCTCAATCAGATGTTACGTGCCTTTGAACGAGGGAGACCCTTCGGAGCCCACAAATAAACACACCAGGGTTTGCTTGTCATGATTTCCGCATTGTGAGCAGCACCCCACCACCACCCCACCACCACCACCGTCATGGTTAATGCCAATGGTAGTGGTATAAGGCCATAAAGTGGGCACTAATTGCCCATTTAAGGGCCTCAATTGGTGATGGGGCCATAAAGACATCCAGCAGCCTTCCTGCCATGACCTTAATTGGGGTGGATGCAGGAAGGTGGCGGGGTCACCACCTGTCACCCTCCTGCCTGATTAAATGCCCACTTGTCACCAAACCCACTGTAGGGTGTTGTGGGGGTGAATGGTGGTACAAGATTTCAGCCTTGACCTGGGATGTCAGGTAGAAGGTAGCTGGCTATAAAGCTGGGAGGAGCTTGGAACTAAGGTTACATTCTGCTGGAAGCATGTTATAAAGTAAGAACATGTCGTAAATAATACGTCAAATGTTTTAGTTATTTAATGAGGAACTACCTTTTCCTTAGTTTGGTGTCTTAGTTACCTGATGAGCAATGTTTAGTTTGTAAAGAATTTGGTTTGTTTGTTACAGTATAAGTCTTAAAACATGAAACTCTATCTTTTGGCCATTTCAGTTGGTCACAGGGGAATTCTTCTATTTTTAAAAGTTATCAGTTTCTTCAGGGATTGCAACAATCAACAATGTGGAAACTGATGTATTTTTGGATGATGTCATTGAGAGGCAAAATGTAAATGAGAAATAGTAGGGGGGTGCGCAAGGAAAGATCATTGTGGGACACCAGAGGTAGTTGTGTGGGAATAGGAAGAGAAGGCTTCAACAGGAATTCTCTGGCTATGGTTAGATAGATAAGAATGGGACCAGACAATTACAGTCCCACTAGCTGGACAGCAGTGGAGAGGTGATGGAAGAGAGTGGTGAGATCAATTGTGCTAAAGCCTATACATAGGTCGAGAAGAACAAGGAAGGGCAGTTTACCTCTGAAACAGTCATTTAGGATGTAATTTGTTTGTTTGATAAGAGCAGTTTGGTACTTTGGCAGTGGTGGAGACCTGACTGAAGATAGTCAAACATGGGCATGGATTTTACAGGCCACGATGTTCTTGACCCCCCACATCCCGACTAAAATGTTGGTAGGGAGACTGCCCACCGAAAAAGCCGCTGTCCTACAGCCATTTAATGTTGGAAGCAACATTAATTTTTTAAGGTTGAGATTTCCCCTATCTGAGGAGGAAGCCCACCTTTGAGAGCTACCAGCCAATCTGATTGGCCAGACCTACTATAGTCCTAGCAGCGCCAGGTTGGAGTTATGGCCACTGCTGCGACTACAGTGAGGGCCCGAACAAGAAGAGGTTATGGAGTCGGACTTCAATGTAACTCCGGGTTATGGGCCAGGCCTGGCTGGCAGACCCCAGTGAGGGGTGAATGTGGGTAGGGAGGCTGAAGGGGCTGGGTTTGAAATTCTGGGTGGGAGGGTTGAAGTGGGTTTATGAACTTGGAAGGTTGCCTCTGATGGGCACAGAGGACCCCCAAAGTAGGTCCCACCCCATCTTGCCTGACATAAGCCCGCATGGCTAAAGCTGCCAGGCTACCCACCTGGCCTTGGCCTCCCCCTGCCCTGAATAAAATAGTAGTGCAGGTGAGCTGAGGCAATTAAGGGCCTTAACAGCCCTAAGGGAGGGTGGGCTGCCTGCCATCTCCCTTCCCACTGTAAGATGAGAGCCAGGTCAGGGGTGCATGTGAAGGGGTTGGGAAGACCACAGTCTACATTTTATGAACCCCCCAGCTTTCAAGCCCACCAGTGGGTGGCTGTAAAATCCAGCCAATGGACTCCCAGGAATGATGGGCACAAAGGGAAGCTACTACACATTAAATTTGGAGAGAAAAGGGGAATCAGAGATTGGGCAGTAATTTGCAAGGAAAGAGCGGTCAAGGGTTTTTTGAGAAGAAATTTGAAGGAGAGTATAACAGGCCCTGAGGAGAGGAAAACCATTAACAATGTCATCTAAAATCAGGAAGCCAGGAAAGGAAGGTGGATGATCAGAAGTTTTATGGCAATAGGGTTGAGGGAGCTGGAGGTGGCTTTATGGACAAGATGAGCTCAGGGAAATAGGATATCCCTTCCTGATGTTCCTAAGCTTGCCTTTGCAACTCCTGCACCTGAAGTATGACCGAACCAGAGGCACCTCATCTGACTCGGACTCAGCAGATTCCTGGCCTCCAGCTGTCCTCTGAGTACCAGAAACCTGGGGAAGTAGGTGAGAAATTAGTGAAAGATCCAAATTCAGGGCTAGTGAAATGGAGAGCCTTAGAGGAAGTTTTGGCCTAGTGGGCTAGTGGGAGGGTGGGAATTGGCTAAGGTAGCTGATTAGTTCATTATTACTTGTCAAACTATTTGCAAACTCAACCCTTTCTATGGGAGTGAGGAGAGAATTTAGCAGAAGCCTCTTTGATCAGAGTGTTAGTGGATATCCTTCGCTGCAGGGTATGGCTGAAGCCGAGACTGATACGGTTGAAGGGAAAATTACATTTTTAAAATTCATTCACGGGATGTGGGCAATGCTGGCTGGGCCAGCATTTATTGCCCATCCCTAATTGCCCTTGAGGAGGTGGTGGTGAGCTGCCATCTTGAACCACTGCAGCCCCAGTGGTGTAGATACACCACTGTGCAGTTAAGGAGGGAGTTCCAGGATCTTGACCCAGTGACAGTGAAGGAATGGCGATATATTTCCAAGTCAGGATGGTGAGTGGCTTGGAGGGTAACTTTCAGGTGATGATGTTCCCATACGTCTGCTGCTCTTGTCCCTCTAGATGGTAGTAGTTGTGGGTTTGGAAGGTGTTGTCTAAAGAGCCTTGGTGAATTCCTGCAGTGCATATTGTAGATGGTATACACTGCTGCTACTTTGCATCGGTGTTGGGGGAGTGAATGTTTGTGGATGTTGTGCCAATCAACTGGGCTGCTTTGTCCTGGATGGTGTCAAGCTTCTTGAATGTTGTTTGAGCTGCACTCATCCAGGCAAGTGGAGAGTATTCCATCACACTCCTGACTTGTGCTTTGTAGATGGTGGACAGGCTTTGGGCCTTATGCGGTGAATTTCTTGCTGCAGGATTCCTAGCCTCTGACTTGCTCTTGTAGCCATAGTATTTATATAGCTAGTTCAGTTTCTGGTCAATGTTAACCCCCAGGATGTTGATTGCGGGGCGGCGGCTGTGTTAATTAATGATGGTATTAGCAGATTAGAGTTCAGGAAATCAGGATGTAGAAGCAGTTTGGGTTGAGATGACGAATGATAAAGGCAAGAAGTCACTTGTAGGAGTGGTATACAGGCCCCCTAACTGTAATTACATGGTAGAACAGAGTGTAAAAGAAGAGATAATGGGAGCTTGCCAGAAAAGTACAGCAATAATTATGGTGGATTTTAATCTACATATAGACTGGAAAAATCAGATGGGCAACGGTAGCTTATATGAGGAATTCTTAGAAGGTTTTTAGGATAGTTTGTGAGAACAGCACATTCTGAAGCCAACCAGAGAGCAGGCTATACTAAACCTAGTATTGAGCAGTGAGATAGGACTAATTGATAATCTCATAGTGAAGGCACCCCTAGGTAGCAGGGATCATAATATGATTGAATTTTACATTCATTTTGAGAGAGAAATGACTGCGTCCAAAAGTAGTATATTAAACTTAAATAAGGGGAATTATGAGGGCATGAAAGTGGAGCTAGCTGAAGTGAACTGGCAAATGAGGTTAAGGGATAGGTCAATAGAGGTTCAGTGGAAGACATTTAAAGGGATATTTTAAATTACATAGAATAGATACATTTTAACGAGAGAAAAATTCCAAGGGGAGGGCCCATCATCCATGGTTAACTAAAAAAGTTAAAGACAGTATCAAAGTTAAAGAAAAAGCATGTAATGAAGCAAAAACGGGTCGCAGGTCAGAAGATTGGAAAGACTATAAAGAACAGCAAATGCTGATGAAAAGATTACTAAGGAGGGAAAAATTAGAATATGAGAAAAATCTAGCTAGTAATATAAAGGCAGATAGCAGAAGTTTCTACAGATATTTAAATAAGAAAAGAGTTACCAAAGTGAAGTATGCATCTGGGAAATTGATAATGGAAAGTATGGAGATGGTGGATGAATTAAACAGATATTTTGCTTTGGTCTTCACTACAGAGGACACTAGTAACATCCCGGAAATATCTGTAAAACAGTCAATGTAAGGGAGGAAGGAAGCCAGGGAAATTACAATCACCAGGGAAGTGGTATTGAGCAAATTGTTGGAGCTACAGGCTGACAAACCCTTAGGTCCAGGTGGACTTCGCCCTAAGGTCTTGAAAGAAGTGGCTAGTGAGATAGTTGATGCACTGATTTTAATTTTCCTAAATTCCCTAGATTCGGGGAAGGTTCCATTAAATTGTAAAATAGCAAATGGAACTCCATTATTCAAAAAGGGTGGGAGACATAAAGCCAAAAACTACAGGCCAGTTGGCCTAACATCTGTCATAGGGAAATGTTAGAAGCTATTATTAAAGGTGCTATAGCAGTTCCCTTAGAAAAATTCAAGGCAATCAGACAGAGTCAACATGGCTTTGTAAAAGGGGAATCATGTTTAACCAATTTATTGGAGTTCTTTGATGGAGTCACATGTGCTGTGGATAAAGGGGAACCAGCGGATGTACTGTGCTTAGATTTCCAGAAGGCATTTGATAAATTGTTGCATCGAAGGATGTTGCAAAAAGTAAAAGCTCATGGTGTAGGTGGTAACATATTAGCATGGATAGAATATTGACTAGCTAACAGGGAGCTGAGAGTTGGCATAAATGGGTCTTTTCGGGTTTGCAGGATGTGACAAGTGGTGTGCCAAAGGGATCAGTATTGGGGCCTCAACTTTTTACAATTTATATAAATGACTTGGATGAAGGGGCCAAAGGAATGGTTGCTAAATTTGCTGACAACACAAAGATAGGTAGGAAAGTAAATTGTGACGAGGACATAAGGAGGCTACAAAGGGACATAGTTAGGTTAAGTGAGTGGGTAAAGATCTGGCAAATGCAGTATAATGTGGGCAAATGTGGAATTGTCCATTTTGGCAGGAAGAATGAAAAATAAGATTATTATCAAAATAGTGAGAGATTGAGGAGCTCTGAGATTGAGAGGGATCTAGGTGTCCTAGTGCATGAACCACAAAAGGCTAGTATGCAGTTACAGCAGGTAATTAAGAAAGCTAATAGAATGTTATCATTTATTGTGAGGAGAATACGTTACAAAAATATGGAGGTTAAGCTTCAGTTGTACAGGGCATTGGTGAGACCACATCTGGAATATTGTGTACTGGTCTTCTTATTTAAATAAAAATGTAAATGTGTTAGAGGCAGTCAGAGAAGGTTTACTAGATTAATACCAGGAATGGGCATGTTTTCTTATGAGGAAAGACTGGACAGGTTAGGCTTCTATACACTGGAGTTTAGAAGGGTAAGAGGCAACTTAATTGAAGGGTCTTGAAAGGGTGGATGTGGAGAGGATGTTTCCTCTTGTGGAAGAATCTAAAACCAGAGGTCACTGTTTAAAAATAAGGCGCACTCATGTAAGACAGAGATGAGGAGAATTTTTTTCTCTGAAGTTTGAGAGTCTTTGGAACTCTCTTCCTCAAAAGGTGGTGTAAGCAGAGTCTTTAAATATTTGTAAGGCAGAGCTAGATAGATTCTTGATTAACATGGGGGTGAAAGGTTATCGGGAGTAGGCAGGAATGTGGGGTTGAGGTTACAATCAAATCAGCCATGATCTTATTGAAGGGCGAAGCAGGCTCGAGGGCTGAGTGGCATACTCCTGCTCCTAATTCGTATGTTCATATTCAGCGGTAGTAATGCCATTGAACGTCAAGGGACAATGGTTAGATTTTCCCTTGTTGGAGATGTTCATCGCCTGGCACTTAGGTGCTATGAATGTTACTTGCCAGTTGTCAACCCAAGCCTGGGTATTGTCCAGGTCTTTCTGCATTTGGACATGGACTACTTTGTTATCTGAGGAGTTGTGGATGGTGCTGAACATTGCACAGTCATCAGCATAACCCCCACGTGACCTTATGATGGAAGGAAGGTCATTGATAAAGCCGCTGAAGATGGTTGGGCTGAAGACACTACCCTGAGTGGACATACTGCAGTAATGTCCAAGTACCGAGATGATTGACCTCCAACAAACACAACCATCTTCCTTTGTGCTAGGTATGACTCCAACCAGTGGAGAGTTTTCCCCCTGGTTCCCGTTGACTCCAGTTTTTCTAGAGCGCCTTGATGCCACACTTGGTCAAATGCTGCCTTGATGTCAAGGGCAGTTGCTCTCACCTCACCTCTGGAGTTCAGCTCTTTTGTCCATATTTGACTCAAGGCTGTAATGAGGTCAGGAGTTGAGTGATCCTGGCAGAACCCAAAATGAGTGCCAGTGAGTAAGCTGTTGCTAAGCAAGTGCCGCTTGATACTACTGTTGATGACCCTTTCCATTTCCTTACTAATGATGGAGAGTAGATTGATGGGGTGATAATTGGCTGGGTTGGATTTGTCCTGCTTTCATGTACAGGACATACACGGACAGTTTTCCACATAGTTGGGTAGATGCGAGTTTGTAGCTGTACTGGAACAGCTTAGCTAGGGGTGCAGCAAGGTCTGGAGCACAAGTTTCAGTATTATTGCCAGAATATTGTAAGTGTCCATAGCCTTTGCTGTATCCAGTGCCTTCAGCTGTTTCTTGATATCATGTGGAGTGAATTGAATTGGCTAAAGGCTGGCATCTGTGATGCTGGTGACCTCTGGAGAAGGCCAAGATGGATCATCCATTTGGCACTTCTGACTGAAGGTTTTTGCAAACATTTCAACCTCATCTTTTGCACTGCCATGCTGGGCTCCCCCACCATTGAGGATGGGGATACTTATGGAGCAACCTCCTCTCAAGAGTTGTTTAATTGTCTACCACTATTCACAACTGGATGTGGCAGAACTGAAGAGCTTAGATCTGATCCGTTGGTTATGGAATTGTTTAGCTCTGTCTATCACTTGCTGCTGATGCTGTTTGGCATGCAAGTAGTCCTGTGTTGTCGCTTCACCAGGTTGACACCTCATTTTTATGTATGCCTTCTGCTGCTCCTGGCATGCCCTCCTGCACTCTTCATTGAACTAGGGTTGATCCCCTGGCTTGATGGTAATGGTAGAGCAGGGAATATACCAGGCCATGAGGTTACAGATTGTGGTTGAGTGCAATTCTGCTGCTGCTGCTGGCCCATGGTGCAGTGTGTAGATCTGTTTGCAATCTATCCCATTTAGCACAGTGCATGTGCTACACAACATGATGGAGTGTACCCGCAATGTAAAAAATGAGTCTTCGTCTCCACAATGACTGTGCGGTGGTCACTCCTACTGATACTGTCATGGACAGATGAATTTGCTGCAGGCAGGTTGGTGAGGATGAGGTCAAGTATGTTTTTCCCTCTTGTTGGTTCAGTCTCCACCTGCCACAGGCCCAGTCTAGCAGTTATGCCCTTTAGGACTCAGCCAGCTCAGTCAGTAGAGGTGCTACCAAAACACTCTTGTTGATAGACATTGAAGTCCCCCACCCAGAGTACATTCTGCACCGTTGCCATCCTCAATGTTTTTTTCAAGTGGTGTTCAACATGGAGGAGTACTGATTCATCAGCTGAGGTGGGGTTGGTACATGGTAATCAGAAGGCGGTTTCATTGCCCATGTTTGATCTGATGCCATGAAACTTCATGGGGTCTAGAGTTGATGGTGAGGACTCCCAGGGCATCTCACTCATGACTGTACATTACTGTGCCACTACCTCTGCTGAGTCTGTCCTGCTGTTGGGACAGGACTATACCCAGGAATGGTGATGGTGGTGTCTGGGACATTATCTGCGAAGTGTGATTCCATTAAAATGACTATGTCAGGCTGTTGCTTTACTAGTGTGTGAGACAGCTCTCCCAATTTTGGCACAAGCTGCCAGATGTTAGTAAGGAAGTCTTTATAGGGTCAACAGGGCTGAGTTTGCCATTGTTGTTTCTGATGCCTAGGTCTACACCAGGTGATCCATCTGGTTCTATTCCATTTAAGTGGATCTGTACAACTGAGTGGCTTGCTAGGCAATTCCAGAGGCATTTAAGAGTCAACAACATTAGTGATTAGTCCAACCCTGACATTGTCATCAAACCCGCTGACAAGGGTGGTCCTGTTGTTGTCTGGCGCACTGACCTCTACCTCGCGGAGGCTGAGCGTCAACTCGCAGACAATTCCTCCTACCTCTCCCTGGACCATGATCCCACTACTGAACATCAAGCCATTGTTTCCAGGACTGTCACTGACCTCATCTCCTCTGGGGATCTTCCTCCCACAGCTTCCAACCTGATAGTCACCCAACCTCGGACGGCCCGCTTCTACCTCCTACCCAAAATCCACAAACAGAACTGTCCCGGTAGACCGATCGTGTCAGCTTGCTCCTGCCCCACGGAACTCATTTCTTGTTATCTTGACTCCCTTCTCTCTCCCCTTGTCCAGTCCCTTCCCACCTACATCCGTGATTCCTCTGACACCTTATGTCACATCAACCATTTCCAGTTCCCTGGCCCTAACCGCTTTCTCTTCACCATGGACGTCCAATCCCTCTATACCTCCATCCCCCACCAGGATGGTCTGAGGGCCCTTAGCTTCTTCCTTGAACAGAGGCTTGAACAATCCCCATCCACCACTACTCTCCTCCGTGTGGCTGAACTTGTTCTCACACTGAACAATTTTTCCTTCAACTCCTCTCACTTCCTCCGAATAAAAGGTGTGGCTATGGGTACCCGCATGGGCCCCGGCTATGCCTGTCTCTTTATGGGGTATGGGGAACATTCCTTGTTCCAGTCCTACTCCGGCCCCCTTCCACAACTCTTTCTCCGGTACATCGATGATTACTTCGGTGCTGCTTCATGCTCTCGTCAGGACTTAGAAAAATTTATTAATTTTGCTTCCAATCTCCACCCCTCCATCATTTTCATGTGGCCTATCTCTGACACTTCCCTTCCCTTCCTTGACATCTCTGTCTCAATCTCTGGTGATAGACTGTCCACCAATATCCATTATAAACCTACGGACTCCCACAGCTACCTAGACTACAGCTCCTCACACCCCGTTTCCTGTAAGGACTCCATCCCATTCTCTCAGTTCCTTCACCTCCGTCGCATCTGTTTCGATGATGCTACCTTCAAAAACAGTTCCTCTGACATGTCCTCCTTCTTCCTTAACCGAGGTTTTCCACCCACGGTCGTTGACAGGGCCCTCAACCGTGTCCGGCCCATCTCCCGTGCATCCGCCCTCACGCCTTCTCCTCCCTCCCAGAAACATGATTGGGTCCCCCTTGTCCTCAATTATCACCCCACCAGCCTCCGCATTCAAAGGTTCATCCTCCGCCATTTCCGCCAACTCCAGCATGATGCCACCACCAAACACATCTTCCCTTCATCCCCCCTGTCGGCATTCCGTAGGGATCGTTCCCTCCGTGAAACCCTGGTCCACTCCTCCATCACCCCCTACTCCTCAACCCCCTCCTGTGGCACCACCCCATGCCCAAGCAAAAGATGTAACACCTGCCCCTTCACTTCCTCTCTCCTCACCATCCAAGAGCCCAAACACTCCTTTCAAGTGAAGCAGCATTTCAACTGCATTTCCCCCAACTTAGTCTACTGCATTCATTGCTCCCAATGTGGTCTCCTCTACATTGGAGAGACCAAACGTAAACTGGGCGACCACTTTGCAGAACACCTGCGGTCTGTCTGCAAGAATGACCCAAACCTCCCTGTCGCTTGCCATTTTAACACTCCACCCTGCTCTCTTGCCCACATGTCTGTCCTTGGCTTGCTGCATTGTTCCAGTGAAGCCCAACACAAACTGGAGGAACAACACCTCATCTTCCGACTAGGGACTTTACAGCCTTCCGGACTGAATATTGAATTCAACAACTTTAGGTCCTGAACTCCCTCCTCCATCCCCACCCCCTTTATGTTCCTTCCCCCTTCCTTTTGTTTTTTCCAATAAATTAGATAGATTTTTCTTTTCCCACCTATTTCCATTATTTTTAAATATTTTATGCTCCCCCCACACCCACTAGAGCTATACCTTGAGTGCCCTACCATGCATTCTTAATTAGCACATTTGTTTAGTAAATATCACCAACTTCCACACCTATGTGTCCTTTTGTCTGTGACATCTTTTGATGATCTGCTTCTATCACTGCTTGTTTGTCCCTACAACCACACCACCCCCCCTCCACTTCTCTCCTGCCCCCCACCCCCACACCTTAAACCAGCTTATATTTCACCCCTTCCTTGGATTCACCTAGTTCTGTTGAAGGGTCATGAGGACTTGAAATGTCAACTCTTTTCTTCTCTGCCAATGCTGCCAGACCTGCTGAGTTTTTCCAGGTAATTCTGTTTTTGTTTTAGATTTCTAGCATCTGCAGTTTTTTTGTTTTTAACATTAGTGATGGATTGGTCTGAGGCACATGTAAGCCAGACCAGGCAAAGACAGCAGATTTCTTCCCTAAGGATCATCAGTGAACCAGATTGGTTTTTACAACAATTGACAATGGTTTCATGGTCATTGTTAGCTTTTTAATTCCAGATTTTTATTTAATTCAAATTTCACCATCTGGGATTTGAACCTGAGTCTTAAAAGCATCACCCTGGGTCTCTGGTCTAGTGACAATACTACTATGCCACCACCACCTCCCTTTGTACACTACTATCTGAAGCAGAGGAACCAACACCAGGTTGTGAAAAAAAAATCGGATGCAGTTGGGGTTAGTTTTTGAAATACTACAGAAAAGAGGAAGCACGGACATGAAGGTCGAAATGACTCTTTCTGTGCAGTAAACCCCTATGGTTCTATGGAGTAAAGTGCTACAATCAGTAGTTATTTAATTTAATGCCTGGTAGTAATAATTTATATTACCAGATCTCCTCTTTTGTGAGGATGGTGGTCAAGAGATACTGCTAGGCCTTGGAAGTGGTACTAGGCCCATTCACATAGAATTAGGTCCATGGGAACTCCCAACCTCCCATTTAATTATGGGATGTATTTTTGCAGAGTAAAGGCTGTTGATCCTCATCCTACCGTATAGCTATCTGTGTCTTCTTAGCTATCTTAGTACAACTTAAGAGTCCAGTTTGTCAAGCTACAGCCACACAGTGTTTTATGCCACTAAAGAGAACCAGCAAACTAATCTTCATTGTATGTTCAGCCTGACCACTGGTCATAAAGCAACTAGAGCTAAGAAAATTGCAGTTGTATTGTTGAAGTAACACAGGGCAATTGATATCATACCTTTATGATCTTTACTTATAAAGGAAGAGTACAGGTGTTGGTCTGAACAAATTTACTGGCCTAGGGTGGTTAGGGAGTAATTCCACTATATGCTGCATTGGGAAAGGTGCATCCACTGGTATTATTTAACCTGCCAACTTAGACAATCAGATTTCCTATATGACTATCTCACATGGTCTCTCTAATAGCAGACAATGTGAAGAAGCTACAGGATAATTAAAAAGTCATTTATTTGGCTATAAGTTAGCATAATTTATCATGCAAGAACATTATGAAAATTACTTTGCTTTTCTGAAGGTGTATGCTGGCCTTAAAAGCTCCTTTTTAACCATGGCAAGTTTTCTTCAGTCTATATCTGACGGCATTTTAGTCTTACTTAATTTGTGGAGTTTTCTTAACTGTGAAAATGATAGAAAAATGAACATGAAAGCAAAGAATGAATTAAAGATTTTAAAAAATGAATCCCCACTTTAAGTGAGGGTGAGGGGTGAGCATGGGGTGGGAAATGACCATGCCAAGTGCATTATTGGCATGAGGCTCCATGCATTTTAATTTCCAGGGTTTAGTTAAATATAAAAAGGCCAAAGTCCCATTTGTAACTAGCTAGGTCAGGCCAACAGGTGAGTGTGGCAGGATGCTTTGGCTGGATGCTGGCAGTCAGGCAAGTGACAAAGGGATTGGAAGTGGTTAATCACTGTTGGTGGATGAAGTCCAAGGCCCTATGTCTTCATGTAGGGCCCAAAAGAGCCCTCCTGTGCCTTCTGCCCTTCTTGGCCTACTGCTCCTTTGCATTGGGTTTCTGTGACAAGGTCACTGCTGGGCACCAACTTTGCGACACAAAGTTAAAATAGTCTGGACTCCGACTTTACATTTTAATGGACCCTCACTGCTTGTCTTCTGAAAATCAACAATTATAATATCAGCTGATGTGAATGTGGCATCAAGCCTGCCTTTGGGTAGGATGCTGTCCCTCGTTTAACCCTTCTACACTCACCACCTCACATTCTCATTGGACATGTTGGGAGGGTAGGGGGTGGTGGGGTGGAGGTAGGGGGCTAAAATCATTCCTCTGTCTCAACTTCATTCTTGTAATGTTTTCTCATGGTCAGTACAATGCAGTGAATATTTTACAGTCAGTGCTGAAATGCACTCTCATTATAACCCTATTAATTGTGAGTTATTTTTCACAAATAGATTACAACATGTGCAATGTTCCAAGTTAAAAAGAATTACTTAAAATATCCTCACTGCAAAATAAAATTGCCAACTCTGGTCAGCAAAACAATATAACAACATGTAAGTGCATTATTATTCATCAGAGCTTTATACCAAATTCAGTTCAATAAATTTCCAGGATCATACTACAGATGTACTGTTAACATTGCTGATACTTTAAAAAATTCATTTTCAATCTTATAAATATTACAATGAAACAATAAAATACTAGTCCAGGGCAATAGCAATAATTGCTTCTCCCATGTCACCAGTCTGGGTAATGTAAAAATTAATTATCACTTGTAAAGATGAGAATTTCATCAATTGCTCCCTACTGAGGACTGAATATTTACTTACTGATATTGCACTTTCCACATTAATGTTTCAGTTGCTGTTTTTACAGCACATAAAATTATGGGGGTCCTGTTTGCCTCCAAAAGCAATATAAGCTAATATCGTATGCTGCCTTGGTAAGGTTATGGACCAGCAGCCGTAGAGTGTGGACATAATGAAGGAGAATTGGTGGTCCAATTTAAAACACATTATTCATGAATAGATTGCAATATCAGTGGAATCTACGTGTACAAGATGTAGGGCTTAGAAACACATGAATCTTTGACTCTCAGAAATTTAGCTTTCTTCCTAAGGCAGGAGAGCAGCAAATTTTACGTTGGAATTTTGGAATGCTAGCGCCCCCTGGTAGGCCTACATAAGTGACATCATTATGTATAACATTACCAAAGCAGTAATGGGATATTGGCCGAGAAATTTGGTTATTGTTGGGAACAAAATGCACTCTTCATAGCGTGATTGAGAGACATGTGCCAAATTGGAGTACATGCCTCTTTTTAATATTCATTGGCAGCCTGCAGAGTAGAAGTCATCAGGAAATTGGGTATCAGTGAATCTATTTAAAGGTAGCCTGCACCCCTTGAAAGCAAGGTGCATTTTAGTGTCTGAACTGATTTGCCTTTAGTCAATAAAACTGCAAGCAGAGCTCCTGGAGCAAGGATCCCTTCTCCAATTCTCCAACACCGCACTGTAGCTTTTAATGCATGAGGAGGAGGGAGCTGTTATTTCCCCTTGATGGCTAATGGGTGTGTAGGTAAGTCAAACTTCCAGGGAAGATTGGATGATGGAAACCTCATTCCTAAATTCATACCTTAAAATTGGACATGACACGAGTAATGATTTTATTGAGGCAGATAGTGTTTGACAGGGTACTGAAACCCAATGTCACAGAATGCAGCCCCCAAAACACTGTCATAAATGCTGGAATCCCATGTGATCTATCAGGATTTGAATTATTCAATCACCATTGCCTTGATAACCAGCTGAATATATATCCTCTAGCTTCAGAATTGTTTGCCCTTATGTCAAGAATCAAAATTAATATGCTCTCTAAGTAATATGGCACCTAAACTAGGCCAAACACCTAATCTCAATGGAACACCTTTAATTTGCCAATGGTACTAGTAAAATTGCTAACAGCCCAGGAACTGAGCTGAAGTGACAAACATTGTGTTATTCTGTATATTAGGTCAGGGTGGATAGAATTTATCTAGCAGTGGAAGTGCTAGGCAATGAACATCTCCAACAAGAGAGAATCTAACCATTGCCCCTTGACATTCAATGGCATTGCCTTTGCTGAATCCCCAACTATCAACATCCTGGGGGTTACCATTGACCAGAAACTGATCTGGGCTAGCCATATAAATACTGTGGCTGCAAGAGCAGGTCAGTGGCTAGGAATCCTGTGGCAGGTAACTCACCTCCTGACTCCCCAAAGCCTGTCCACCATCTACAAGGTACAAGTCTAGAATGAAATGGAATATTCCTCACTTGCCTGGAGGAGTGAAACTCCAATGATGCTCAAGAAGCTTGACACCATCCAGGACAATGCAGCCCGCTAGATTGGCACCCCATGCACAAACATTCACTCTCCCCACGACCCACGCACAGTGGCAACAGTGTGTACCATCTACAAGATGACTGCAGGATCTCACCAAGCCTCCTTAGCCAGCACCTTCCAAGCCCACAACTTGTACCATCTGGAAGGACAAGGGCAGCAGACACATGGGAACACTACCACCTGGAAATTCCCCTTCAACCCACTCATCTGCCTGACTTGGAAATATATCGCCGTTCCTTCACTGTCGCTGCATCAAAATCCTGGAACTTCTTCTCTAACACTGCCACAGGGACAGCAGTGGTTCAAGAAGGCAGCTCACTACCACCTTCTCATTTGGTCTACCCAGTGCAGAGGAGACTGTATCACGAGCAACAAATACAGTGAACTGAATTGAAAGAAATACAAGTTATTGCTGCATCACCTGAGTGGAATGTGTAGGGCCTTGGATGGTGAGAAGGGTGAAGGTGAAAAGGCAGCTGTTGCACTTGCTTGCAGGGGAAGGTGCCATAAGAAGGTGATGGGGTGTTGGGGTGACAGAGGAATGGCCCAGGGCGCTGCAGAGGGATTAGTGCTTTCCGAATGCTGAAAGGTGAAGTGAGGGGAAGATGTGGTAGGTGATGGCATCATGCTGGGGGTGAGGATATGGTGGAGAACAATCCATGGAATGTAAAGGTGGTGAAAGGAAGGTTAAGGACAAGGGGAAACCTAGCGTTGTTCTCTGAGGAAGAGAGGGCGAGGGCATGTGGCAAAAAGGATGGACATAGTTGAGTCAATCACAGTGGAGGGGAATAGGAGAAACTTCATTTGCAGAAACAGGAAAACATATTGGAAACACAAGTATAGAAGGTGGCATCATCAAATCAGATGTGACAGAGACAAAGAAACAGAGAACGGACTAGAGTCCTTACATGAAGTGAGATGGAAGGAAGGGTTGTCAAGGTAACTGAAAGCCAGTGGGCTTACAATAGATAAAAACAAAAAAAACTGCGGATGCTGGAAATCTAAAACAGAATCAGAAATAGAAATACCAGGAAAAACTCAGCAGGTCCGGTAGCATCGGCGGAGAAGAGTACAGTTGACGTTTCAAGTCCTCATGACCCTTCAACAGAACTAAGTAAAATTAGGAAAGGGATGAATTATAAGCTGGTTTGGGGGTGGGGGAGGGGGGTGGGAGTGTGGGGTGGGATTTTGTTGGGACAAGCAGCCAGTGATAGGAGGAGATAACCAAAAGCTGTCACAGACAAAAGAACAAAGAGGTATTGTAGGTGGTGATTTACTCTAAAGGAATGTGCTAATTAAGAGTATAAGACAGGACAGATAAGGTACAGATAGCTCTAGTGGGGGTGGGGCAATACTAAAAGATGGAAATAAACAATGGTGGAAATACATTTAAAATTAATGGAAATAGGTGGGAAAAGAAAAAATCTATATAAATTATTGGAAAAAACAAAAAGGAGGGGGAAGAAACAAAAAGGGGTGTGGGTGGAGGAGGGAGTTCAAGATCTAAAATTGTTGAACTCAATAGTCAGTCCGGAAGGCTGTAAAGTGCCTAGTCGGAAGATGAGGTGCTGTTCCTCCAGTTTGCGTTGAGCTTCACTGGAACAATGCAGCAAGCCAAGGGCAGACATGTGGGCAAGAGAGCAGGGTGGAATGTTGAAATGGCAAGCGACAGGGCGGTCTCGGTCATTCTTGTGGAGAAACCGAAGGTGTTCTGCAAAGCAGTCACCCAGTCTGCGTTTGGTCTCTCCAATGTAGAGGAAACTGCATTAGGAGCAATGAATGCGGTAGACTAAGTTGGGGGAAATGCAAGTGAAATGCTGCTTCACTTGAAAGGAGTGCTTGGGCCCTTGGATGGTGAGGAGAGAGGAAGTGAAGGGGCAGGTGTTGCATCTTCTCCATTTGCATGGGGAGGTGCCATGGGAGAAGGAGTAGGGGGTGATGGAGGAGTGGACCAGGGTGTCACGGAGGGAACGATCCCTACCGAATGCCGACAGGGGAGGTGAAGGGAAGATGTGTTTGGTGGTGGCATCATGCTGGAGTTGGCGGAAATGGTGGAGGATGATCCTTTGAATGCGGAGGCTGGTGGGGTGATAATTGAGGACAAGGGGGACCCTATCATGTTTCTGGGAGGGAGGAGAAGCATGAGGACGGATGCGTGGGAGATGGGCCGGACACGGTTGAGGGCCATGTCAACTACCGTGGGTAGAAAACCGCGGTTAAGGAAGAAGGAGGACATGTCAGATATTTGTTGACAGCCTACCTAGAGAAATGGAGATGGAATGCTAATTTTACATGCTCTCCGATTTTACTCTCATTTTTTTCTGTTTTGATTAAAGGCCATCAACCTGAAAGAACTATTTTACTCTCTCCACAGGTACTGACCTGAGTATTTTCAATATTTTTTGTTTTCAGCATCCACAGTGTTTTGCTTTTGTATTAACTGATAATTTGCTATTTATGAGAAGTTTGTTCTCACAAATCTGCTATCACATTTGCCTAAGTTACAACAGTGACCCCAAGTTAAAAATAATTTATTGGCGGTAAGTACTCCAGGGCATCCTGAGGACATGGACAGAAGCTTTATTAATTCCAGATCTTTCTTGAACTATTGTTGGGTGATTTGCTTTTATTCTGCCAGTAACAACTTTGCTAGGTTGAGGACTTAATATTACTGAACTTGGATTGAATTGCTGAAATTTAATGGAAGTTGAATCATATTTGATTAATCATTGTTGCTTTACTGATATTCAGCAGGTTCAACTATACTCAAAAATGGTTGGGCCTATAAAAGCACTGAATACATATCAACCTGGATTTTGCCAAGCCACAAAAACAGGGAAATAGAATTTGAAAAAAAAATACAATACATTGCACTTATGGTCATGAAACATTTTCTGTTTCTCGCCATATCTTTTCATCTCAAAGTCTGTTTGCAGTAAATATTGGAACATATGGGAAAAAGAATTGGTGGCTGTGTATTAGCAACATTGTGAATGTAATGGGAAGTTATTTCTGGTACCTGCATCACGTTTATTGAACTGAGATTATACAAAGTGTTAGGAACATAGAATCATACAGCACAGAAGGAGTTATTCAGCCCATCATGCCTGTGCCAGCTCTTTGAAAGAGCTACCAATAAGATCCACTCCTCTGCTCTGTCCCCATAGCCTTGCATGTTAAGAAAGCCTTGTCCTCTGTTGTGATATTATATACATGCCAATGCGTCAATGACATGTACCTTTAAGAAGCTGCATATTGACATCACTATGACATCACCGTGTGTAAGGCTGGAGACTAAAAGTTGAGCCTCCATGTTAGATGTTCACTATTGCCCCTGATCTCGACTGTCGATGTTCACTACTGTCTGTGACCCTGTATCAGTAAGACTCTATGTCTTATGAAGCAAGCATATAGTCAAGTAATCAGCCTAAGTAACAGGTAGGACCCAGACTAAATCAAGACCTGTGCAGAGCTGTATATAGTTGTTACTGGTAATAAACTTCATGTAATTGTGTTCGACGAGAAACCTCATCACTCTCAATATCTTGCTTAGCATAGATAGCTTAGAGACAAATCCCTTGAGCTCTACATTGAGACTCTTAACATATATGTTGGCAGCAACCATAAGAAAGCACAACATCCTCCTTCTAAAGATAAAGAAAAATCAGGCGATTGCTCAATTTTGGTTTATGTCGTTAATGCAAAATTGATGCCTGCCTGCAAGTAAAATAAAATAATTACAAACTGGTAAGCAGTATAACTGTAAGTAAATATAATTTTATAAAATTGCTCAGTACTGCCTAAGCATTAGGGACACTTAGGGCAGAAAATTTTGCTTGGTGTATGGGCGCACGCCCAACATGCTCGAGCGTAAAATAGCGCACGAAGACATCAGGTGAGCGTCCCGATGTAATTGGCCACTTGCGCGATATTTTGCTCAGTGGGCATTCACGGGTGCCAGAGCCATGCCCACCATTAATTAAGGGGCCACCTAAGGCCATTAAAAAGCCAACTGATGCCAATTTTTCATCGCCTGTGCGATTTCACGCTCGTTGCACAGGCAAAACAAGCAGACAGCCAGCCGACAATTTCAAATAAATCATCCAGGGGCGGGTTAAAAGGTGTCAGCAGCATTGCCAGTGTGAGTAGTGGGGAGTTTGGTACATAGTTTGCTGCTGGTGACTTATTGGTACTTAGCAGCTTCATCTCTGTTTGGGGCGTCATTGACAGCATTTCCAGGCTTCATTACAGGTCTCCTTGTTGTCTCCAAGGCCCCTGGAGGATTCAGACTGTGTGAACCCTTCCAGGTATCAGGTAGCCTTGGGTTACCCTGATAATGGGGATTGTGGTCTCCTATCTGAGGAGGAAGAGAAGGGCAGAAGGGAGAGGAGGCCAGATGTCCCAATGCAGCTCCCAGGGGAGGGACCTGTGGGATGAGAGGCGGAGACACAGGTGTTGCAGGGCCAGCAGAAAGTTCAAGGCGGAAGGGACCGCAGAAGACGCCACTTTCCTGCTGCCAGGGTTTACAGGCGGCAATGCCGCTACCTCAATATGTCTGAGGTGCAATGTCAAAGGAGACTCCACCTCTCAAGGGATACAGTGACCTCCATTTGTCAGATGATTGGGCCTGAGATCAGCTCCAACTCTGTGGGTGGAAACCCCATGCCAGTGGCTCAGAAAGTCACAGTGGCCCTCAACTTCTGAACCTCTGACTCTTTCCAGTGGGGGATCTGTGTGGAATTTCCCAATCAGCTGTCCACAGTTGTGTCAGGCTGGTGACAGAAGCTCTGCTCAGACAGGTACTGACCTTTATGCTTTACTCTACAGATGAGGCCAGCCAGGCTGAGTGAGCCAGAGGCTTTGCAGTGATTGCTGACTTCCTCGTGTCCAGGGTGCCATTGACTGCACACATGTGGCCATCAAGATGCCAGTGGGTCAGCCGGGTGCCTTTGTCAACAGGAAGGGATTCCACTCCATGAACGTGCAGATAGTTTGTGACCACAGGATGCAGATTCTGCAAGTCTGTACGTGGTAACCTGGCAGCTCCCATGATGCTTGTAACCTGAGACACTCCCAGGTGCCAAGGCTCTTCAGTGCTCCTGCCCAACTGGATGGATGGCTGCTCGGTGACAAGGGCTATCTGTTAAGAAGGCGGCTCATGACGCATCTCCGCCACCCAAGAACAGAGGCAGAGCAGCATTGCAATATGAATCATGTCACCAAAAGGGCTGTGTTAGGACCATAGATCTTCTCAAGATGTGCCTCTGATGCCTGGACCATTCAGGGAGTGCGCTACAATACCCCCCAAAGCAGGCAACACTGATAGTGCGCTCTCCACAACCTGGCACTGGCAAGGGGGGACTGACTGGAGGAAGAGGATCTTGACGCAGCTGCACAGGCCACAGAGGATGATTCCAGTAGTCAGTCAGAAGAGGAGCATGGTGAGGAGAATGCTGAGGGCATGGAGCCAGACCTCGGTAACCTCCAGGGTGGCGGGGACACCAGGGACGTCTTAATCCAACGCTCCTTCAGCTGGGCTGCCAAAGATCAGCTTCCACCTCATGCCAGGGCTGCCGCCTCCATCCAAGATGTCCGAAATGACCTTTCATTTGCATCCAAGGTCCACTTGATGCAATAAAGTATCCAGCCACTCGTGTGCCAATGTGAGGTCGCTCTGGACCTCCCTGCTCACTATTGATGGACAGGCACCTAACGGGGATACTGGGTGCCTCATCCATCTCTCACACTGGCACTGACCACCTGCGGTCATTGCCTCTGTGAGGGATTGCAGGTCCAAGCGCAACCCCAGGAATCCCTCATTCTGTCCCTTGAGCTGCCTCTTCATGTGAGTCACCACCCTCTCAATGGAGGGGGCAGTACACTCAGCCATGAGCGTCAACGCTGTGCACATGCTATGCATAGACTTCTCCAAAACGTTGGTCATGGCAGGCATACCCTCATGGATCTCCGCAGATCTTCCCGCACCTCTCGCTGGACATCCAGCATCTGTCGCCTATTGGACGACTTCATAGGCTCATCATCTGCCATCGACTGAGCATCATCCTAGTGCCCACCAGTCCTCGGAATCCCGGTACAGTGGGCACTCTCCGCCTCCGCCTGCACCTCAAGCAAGTATGAAGTGCCCTCACCAACATTCTAGCCACCGATCTGATGCCCATCGAGGTGCAGGTATCTGCGCTGCTGCCCTGACCTGCCCTCCCACCTGACGTCTGCAGCCCCACTTGACTCCATTAAGACAACACAGAACAGATATCTTTCTGTGGCAAACTTTCTGGGGCTGCCTGGGCCGTTTTTAAAGCGGCAACCGGGTTGCCATTGGACCTGGCAGCTGACAGGCCCCTGACCCCGCTCGTCCCTTCCCGACCAGTGTCACACTGGATGGGCCTGTTGTAGTGTGGGGGGGTTGTTCTGTAGTGAAATAGAAAATGAGCAAGTTTGGTCTCCAACAAATAACCTGTTAACTTTTTCATTCCTGCCTTAAACATTTGTACTGCCCTTTCCACCATTCCATTTGATGATAGATGGTACGATGCAGACTTGATACCGTTGAGGTTGATAAATCATTAGAACTCAGCAATCGTAAATGTGGTACCATTATCTGAGACGATTCTCTCTGACAACGAGTGAAGCTTGGGTGTAGTTTTTCTATAGTAGTGCTGGACATTTGCGACTTTACCTCATAAACGTCTAACCACTTGGAATGCAAATCTATGATCAGTAGAAACATGGTTCCAAGGAAAGGACCTACGTAATCAATGTGCAATCGTACCCAGGGTCTACCAGGCCACTCCCATGGGTGTACTGGGGCTGACACCAGCAATCTTTGTAGCTGTTGACATTGCACAGTGTTTTACCATTTTTTAATATTGCCGTCTATCCCTGGCATCCAAAGATAACTCCACGCTATTGTCTTCATTTGTGAGATCCCTGGATGGCCCCGATGTAGATCTACTAAAAGTGGTTCCCTTCCTTGTACAGGAACTACTACCCATGCACCCCATAATAGAATACCATCCTGATTGTTCATCTCTTGTCTTCAGTTGAAAAACAGGTTCAATTCACCAGAGACTGGTTCCTGGGACCAACCATGTAACACTTGGTCTCTCACTCAAGACAGGATAGAATCACAATTCATCCAGTTACTTATCTGCCTGACACAGACTGGTGAGGAACCTAGAAAATTCATCACTAACACGAGCTCTTGTGGGATTGGGACATATTCATCATTCTTTTGCAAAGGAAGGTGACTTAGGGCATCGGCATTTGCTATATGAATCCCCGGTCTATGTACAAAGGTGTATTCATATGCCGCCAAAATTAGGCCCCATCTTTGTATTCATGCAGAAGCTATGGGAGGTATAGCCTTTTCCTTGCTAAACAGACTCAAAGTGGTTTGTGGTCTGATACTAACGTGAAATGTCGCCCGTGCACGTATTAGTGGAATTTTTTTACACCAGAAAAATTGACAGACCTTCCTTTTTGATCTGGGAATATCTTTTTTTAGCTGTAGTAAGTGTCCTAGATACATAGCCCATAGGGAGATGCATTTCAGGTTAGCACCAATCCCTTTGTCTGGTCATGATGCACTAACAAAGCTGAGGTGTGTAAGAGATGTTTTATTTTCATGAAGGCTTCTTCTTGGGCTGCCTCCCAAAGCCAATGCTGTTTCTTTTTTAGCAATGAATGTAAAGTGGCTAGAACTTTGGATAAACTTGGTAGAAATCGCTCATAATAATTTATCATTCCAAAAAATAATTTAAGTTCGGAGGTGTTCTTGGGTGCAGGTTTCTCCCTTATTGCTTTAACCTTCACACAACTTGGTGTAACCCTTAGGGCAGCTACCCTGTGGCCCAAATATATGACTTAATTAGCTTGAAAAGTGCATTTTCCTTCTTCAGGCACACTCCTGCTTCTAAAAATTGTTTCAGGACTTCCTCTAGGTTAGCCAAGTGTTCCTTTTCTGTGAATCCAGTTATCAGTGCTTCATCCAGGTAGACCAAAAGCTGAGGTCGTCCATGCAATAAGTTCTCCGTAGTCCTCTGAAAAATGGCACAGGCCAAGGAAACACTGAAGGGCATATATTGATATAACCCTTTGTGGGTATTTATGGTTACTGATTCCCAGGAGGCATCATCCAGCTCCAGTTGCTGATATGCATGACTCATGTCAAGCTTTGTAGATGTTGTCCTTCCTGCTAGTTTGGTGTATAGGTCTTCAATTTTGGGAACAGGGCACCTGTCCAGTTTGGCTGCTCTGTTGATCAATAGTTCATAGCCTCCACAGATCCCAACAGTTTGGTATGGTTTAAGGACAGGGTCTATGGCTACTGCCCACTCTGGGAACTGAATTGCTTTTATGACACCCAGCCTCTCTAGCCGGTTTAGCTTAGCGTCAACCTTCTCTCTCAGGGCATATGGCAGCGGTCTTGCTTTCAAGAAGTGAGGGATTGCTTCTGGGTCCACGTAAATCTTGACTTGTAGGCCTTGGATTTTCCCAGTTCATCCTTGAAGGCAGTATCATTTTTTTTAGCAGCTCTGGTAGTCCACCTGTTTGAAACTAGAAGATTTCGGACTGGGTTAATTTAATTTCCTTCAACCAATCATGCCCTAGAAAGCTTGGCCATTCACCTTCTGCCACCATCACTGGCAGCTGTGCCAAGCTCTGTCTTCCCAACTTTCATGTTAAATAATGAATAAAATGTCAGAATTAGTTGTTTCTGGCTCTTCTACACTATAGACTTCATTGACCTTCAATTGCTGTTTGGAAGCCTGTTTAAATCTCGCTTTGCACCGGCTCATTAAGTGTCCACTTTCAGCTGACTGCTCCTGCTCGACTAGGAGAATGGCGCCATTTTGCATCCCTGGAATTGCTTGTGAATCCCTTATAGCACTTTCTATTGTGAGTGCTATTTTTAACGTTTTCCTAACATCAAGATTCACTTCAATCGGCAATCTTCACTGAATAGCATCTTCCTGCATGCCTCATACTAAACGATTTCTGAGCATGTCATTCAGAGTTTCACCAAAATTACAATATTCCATTGGTTGTTTTAATTTTACCATGTAGGTAGCAATTGTGTCCCCTGTACTCTACTCCGTGAATTGAACCTGTGACTGGGGGCTTGGGTTGAAAATGTCCCTTAAAGGGGTCTACTAATTCACTGAAAGTCTTCAAACCTGGGGCACTGGGGGCTGTCGAGCTTCAAATTAAACTGTAGGTTTTATTCCCACAAATACTCCAGAGAATTGCTCTCCTCTTTTCCTCCCCAGTGATTTTGTTTGCTCAAAAGAAGAACGCAAGATGTTCTATATATTGAGTTCAATTGTCTGTGGCTGGCTAAAAGGGATCAATTCTGCCAAGCTGTGACATTTCAGATGAGTATATCTTCCAATATTTTTAACAATCTTAGATACTCACAATTGCTGGGTGAGGTACAACACTGAATCTGATTTATCCTCATCACCAGTTTTTTATAGAATTGATCTTCAGACAACATTTCTTAGTGAAATCATTTAACTTTATTTACAAGACAGCAGCAGCAACTACACGTGTGCATCAAACTCCATAACTAATGAAGAACTCCTCTGTTTAGTGGTTCCCCACGCAACCAGCACATTGGTTTACACAGTTAATGTGATCTTACCACACAGGATTATTCTTAAAGCTACAGTCCAACATTTCCCAAAACTATAATTACTACAGACAATAACCAGGAAAACTGCATAAGTGTGCACAAAAAAAGATACACAATTCCTTTGAACAATTTTTGTCAAGCTACTTAATGCAGTCCAAATAAAATGGATACAATATCATTAAGCTGTGAGGTATTAGGCCCTGGTTTCTTAAAGGAAGTTAGTTCCAGACCAAGGTATAAGGTAAATGCAATTCAGTCATAACTTCTCAAGCTGCCAGTGAAATTTGAAACTTAGGAACAAAGTTATTTCATCACTGGCAGAATGACATTTATACCTGCTCACAATACAATCGCTTGTGTATTGCAGTGGTACATCTCTTGAAGTTTATATTTTTGTGGAAATGTCTTCTCTGTTGCCAATATCTTCAGCTCCTACTTTCAGCTGGAGTGTGGACTGCTCACTAAAGATTAAGAATGCAACATTTTTGTCTGAATACTCCTCTGCGATGTAGAGCAAAGTGAACTTAAGAAGAACAATTAATGGCCTCTTAAGGGCTGCCTCCTACCACTGCTGGTATCTTGCCAGGGATGGGGGGATGGGAGCTAGGGGGGTGGTGGAGGGGGTGGCAAGGTTGTTGCTCATGTCATGTGGCAAGATCACCAGTGTACCCTAGTGGCCTGGCTGTGGGCTGAAGGAGGTGGGGGGAGGTGCATGGGGAGAGGGGGTTCCTTCTTTTTTGGGAATCCTGTGCCCATCAGAAGGCCCTCTTGGAACAAAGGGCTTCTCCTACTTAAACTTCTGTAATAAACTTGGAGTGCAGGATGGGTTTCTTGGAAGAAACAATGAATTTTATTTACTGACTCCAGGTGAGACTACATACTTGTTCCAAGACCAAGGGTAAGAGGCTCCTCCCCTAAGACTCCCCATGCTTAGGGTTGATTCATCTGTACAGTCACATGATCCCCAGAATAGGAAGAAATGGTTTAACTTAAATCATTACTTCCCTCCCCATTTAATTTTGTTTTATCATCTTATTTACAAAAAACATCTTAACCCATATAGATACAATTATATACAGTTCATGCCATTACAAATTTAGTCTTTGAGCAGATTTTCAGATTCAGGTAGAGTGACACAACTCTACAACTGGAGGTTCTTCCATTGCATTGACTTGCACAGAAACTGCAGCTTCAGAGACATTGCTAGACACTGGCTGTTCAAAATTATTTACTTCATAGAAACATCAGGTCGATCTGGTACCTCAGGTGTTGAAGTTTTGACTTTGATTTCAGGTGGATTAACTGGTTGCCGGAGGGTTTCTCAACTTCTGAGATGATCCATATTTTTCCTAACAATCCTGTTTTCCACTTTTACTTGATAAAGTAAAGGTCCTTTTACAGAGACGATTATACCAGGGACCCATCTCAGTCCAGTTGCAAAATTTCGTACAAAAGCTGTCTCTCCCACAATAAACTCTTGACCTTTACGTTGAACATCACGATTTACTTTCTGACTACCCTGGTTTCTCTCCACCTTCCCTTCTAAATTAGGGAATACTAGACTCAATCTCATATGAATTCGACGCTTCATTAACAATTCTGAAGGTGTTAAACCAGTGGTCACATGAGGCATTGTGCGATAGCTGAACAGGAGTCTTGAAATTCGTTTCTCTAATGTTCCCTCTGTTAGTTTCTTCATGCCCATTTTAAAGATTTGTACTGCTCTTTCTGCTAACCCATTGGTTGAGGGATGATATGGAGCTGTTCTGACATTTTTAATCCCATTTAGATTCACAAATCTTTGGAATTTGGTGCTAGTGAAAGCCGTACTATTGCCTGACACAATAACTTTAGGAAAACCATGAACACTGAAACTCTGGTGCAGTTTTTCAATGGTTACAGATAAAGTAGGTGATCTCAATTCAAGCACATCTACCGATTTAGAATGTGCATCGATAATCACAAGAAACACGGTACTTAGAAATGGACCTACACAGTTTATATGTAGTCTAATCCAGGGTCAACCAGGCCACTCCCAAGGATGCAGTGGGGCTGAAAGGGACCACATCTGCTGTTACTGGCACTGGAGACAGTGTTTCACCATTTTTTCTATGTCACTATTTATACCTGGCTACCAGAAATAACTTCATGCAAACATCTTCATTTTTGAAATACCAGGATGCACACTATGAAGTACTTCTAATAACAGTTCTCTTCCTTGCACAGGGATGATGACTCTTGCTCCCCATAACAAAATACTGACAACTCAGTTCGGATCTATGTTCAAAGATTGGTTTTAATTCTTCAGAGACTTGTGCATTTGACCATCCTTGTAATATTTGTTCATGGACTCTTGCTAAAATTGGATCCCAATTTGCCCAATTCTTTATCTGTCTCACGCAGACTAGTGAGGAGTCCAGGAAATCCAATGCAAGTATCACCTCTTGAGGTGCTGGAACATTTGTAATATTATCTGGCAAAGGGAGACGACTAAGGGCTTCTGCATTTGCTATATGCACACCCTGATGGTGCATAAAAATGTGCTCGAATGCCAACAAAATTAAAGCCCATCTTTGAATTCTAGCAGAGGCTATTAGTGGGATTGCCTTATCTTCACTAAACAACCCTAACAGTAGTTTGTGATCTGACACCATGGTGAAGTGTCAACCGTACAAATATTGATGGATTTTATTTTCTCCAAATACAATAGATAAGCCTTCTTTTTCAATTTGCAGTAACCTTTCTCAGCTGCAGAAAGGGCTCTGGATACATATCTTAACAGCCTTTCAGATTTGATTTCTGATTTTTCTTTTTGTGTTTGTCACATTCTTCATTATGATTTCACAGTCAGCCAAATTTCCCTCTGGTGAAATCCTAACTTGGTTCAGTTCAGGGATTGAATTACCCATTCGCCTCTCGGAAATTTCTGTGACTTTTCCTATTAATGCCTCTTTTGCCTCAATCAACTGATTCTTCAGTTTTCCTGTCTCCCTTTTATGTCCTTTGGCTTTCTCATGGAACATTGAACATTGTTGAGTTTTTTCTTTCCAACTGTATCTTCAGTTGGTTCAGAGTGGTACTGCATTTATTTCTCTTCTTTTCATGATTTTCCCATGAAACCAACTCTGACCTGAAGGATCCTTGCATCCTCTGAAGGTCCTTCCGTTCCTCTATCTCATTCCAAAAGACATCATCATATTTCCCTTGTCAGCTCAGGATTTCTTCTTGTCCTGACTGAAAAATTTCTGACCAATTTAGTTTGATTTCTTTCAACCAATCACAGCCCAGAAGGCTAGGTCCTTCTCCTGTTACAACAATTATTGGCAGCTGAGCTGACTGTTGCCTGTAGGATACAGGTACAGAGGTGATGCCTTTCACCTGCATTGCTTCTCCTGTATACGTTTTTAATTGAGCAGCAGTTTTCTCCAAACTCAATGGCTGTGTACCTTCTCTGAGGTGTCTAAAGATGTGTTCTCCCACCACTGTGGTCAATGGTCCTGTGTCCACCTCCATGAGCAGAGGCTTTCCATTTACTTGAAGTATAACAGTGATTGGTTCAGTTTTCCTGGCCTTTGGATTGTGTAGGGAATAAATGTCAGCCTCAGTAACTTCTGGTTCTTCTATATTGTGCACTTCATTTAACCTAACCTGATGTCTGAATGGCTGTCTTGTCCAAGTTCTGTGCTGTTTAACAAGGTTCCCTTTTTTGCGGCAGTAGTGGCATGCTGCCTCTTTAAATCTACAGACTTCAGGTACATGATTTCTCCCACAACGGTAACACTTTAACTTCTGGGTTACTGGTGAGCTTCCTCCAGCATTTTTTTTTTGTTTTTCTAGCGTTAGGGACTGTGTCCCATTTCACTGTAGCCTCCCTGATCTTCGCACCACATCCAGTGGCAGGTTCCCACTCTAGCTGCAGGACAGCACCATGTTGCACACTCTGCAGAGCCTGTGAGTCCCTCTCAGCACTCTCCACTACTAGTGCTATCTCCATGGCGCGCTTCAGGTCTATCTCAACTTCTGTAAACGGCACTGAATGGCGTTTATGCCGCAAGCCAAATGACCTTGCAACATGTCATTTAAAGTATCACCGAAGTCACAGTGCTCCGTTAACTGTTTTAACTTCGTGATGTACGTTGCGATTGACTCACCGGGGCCCTTACTCAAGTATTAAACTTGAATCTTTGCATGATCACTGAGGGTTTAGGCTGACAATGTCCTTTCATGAGGTCGACTAGCCCAGTGGAATTTGGCGCATTTGGAGCCATCAAGTTACGGATTATGTCATAGGTTTTGCTCCCACAGACACTTAGGAGAATTGCCTTCTGTTTCTCCTCTGCCATTATTTCATTACTACAAAGTAGAACCCTAAATGTATTGACTTCAGTTACAACAGATGAGTCATACGGGTCAATTCTACCAAAGAGAGGCATTGCTGTTGAGTATACTTCTTTTCTTCCCTTAAAATATCTGAATACTCACAGTCGCAAAGTGAGGTGCTGCATCGGTACTATTCATCCTCGTCACCTATTATAATAAACTTGGAGTGCAGGGTTTCTTGTAAGAAACAGTGAGTTTTATTTACAGACTCCAGATGAGACTCCATGCTTGTTCCAAGACCAAGGCTAAGAAGCTCTGCCCCTAAGATTCCCCACGCTTTGGGCTGATTTGTTGGTATAGGCACATGATCCTCATAACAGTAGGAAATGGTTTAACTAACAATTATTACAGCTTCCCTCTCTGGCCTCCTGTCACTGCCCTCCCTCACTGGGACCTGCTTACCTTCAAGTACAGCCTCCAGTGCTATTCCTACTTGGGGACTGATTGCAGTCCCAGCAATGGCCACTGTTCTTGTTGGCACTGCTCAGACCAGATTGGTCAGCTGCTCATGGAGGTGGGACATGGGGCGGAAGCCACGACCTCAGGCAACTAACTTCCCCTGACGACCTGTAAAATCTGTTTGTGGCTTCTCGGGACGGCAGAGGTGGGCTCGCCTCAACTTTTCAGCTGTGGGTAGGGCTACCTCCTCCATATAAATTTCAGCCCCATGTACCTGTTCAGTCACAAAATATATGATAAGAAGATGGCCTTAAAAGGTGCCAGGATTAAATTATTAAGGTGAACTCATTAAATTGTGAGAACTTGGGCTAAGCTATGGGAAGAAATTGAGGAGTTGAAGGCAAAGGCAAGTAACTGAGATGATGTAATGAATAGATTACTAAAAGAAATGGAGGAGGAATGGGAAGATTGAAAAAAGGTATAAAGGAGAATTGGAAAGGGGAAAGGAAAGATGGTATAAAGAACAATATTTTTGAGAGTCGATGTAAGGATAAGAGCAGGGAATGTGAAGCCTGCATGGAAGAAGCATACAGCCAGAAGCAAAATGTAAAAAAAAAAGCTGAGAAATGTAATGAAGGTTGGAAAGCAAACAGCAGAATATGGATTCAGGATGGAGAAGGAAATCCTGATGCCCCTCAGGGAGAGGCAGGTTAAAAGGAATACAAGAAAGAAGTTAAAGAGACCCACAGTAAAAGAAAAAATTATGTAAGGAAAAGGTATATGTTTTTGTTTTCAGCTATTGTGTGTTAGAATAGTGAGGAAGCTTCCTGTGAATGATTTTTAAATTAAAGACTTATTTTTGCAGTTTGTATGAGAGTGTATGTGATTCATAAAATGTAAAAAACTCATTACTCGTATTTATAGGTTGCATAGAAATATGAAAGTGTGAATGTGATTATTGTGTGTGTTTATTTAAATTTAAGATTGTGTATCCAAAATTGGGATTAAAAAAAAGACTTTAGTCTCAAGTTTACTTGTAAATCTGTGTGAAGGAGCAATGTTCAGTGATAATTTAAAATGTGAGGGCTAGAAACATGGTTTAAATGTGTCTGGAATTGGTGTTGAAATGTTCAAATGTTATGCCTCAGTGTTCCCTTCATGCTTGTTCTTATATCTCTCCCATATACCATGCGAGAGTGTTGAAAATTTTGCAGGAGGTAATGGGTCTAGGTGAGGGCACAAACTGAGTTTGAGGTTTTGAATCTATACACAACAGGATAATGTGAAAAAGGTTAGGAATTGTAAATTGGTTTAAGTGACAAAAACTTTAAATTAGTCTCAAAATTAATTAATTAATTAATCTCAGTAAATTAAAGGTGGAATTTTCTCTGCCCGCTGGCGTCGTGCATGTTTGGCAGTGTGAGTGGGCAATATCGTGAGAAGGCCAAAAATCAGCGTCACAGTGTCATGAAACCACTTTGCAATCATCCGCTCTGCCGTTGGGAACTTCATTGTCATACAACTGCATATCATTATAAGCCCAGGTTGCTGGAATCATCCCTCACGCTGGATCATCCAAGCACGTCGGCGGGAAAACAAGCTGGTGTACAACACGCACACAAGTGTAACGTGCAGAAGTTGGGACTTAACGTCAGGGTCTTGCTCACATCAGAGGAGCAGAAGATGCTGGAGCCCGATAGCCATGGGACCCTGGAGGAACGTTTGTCACATCCTGGGTGGATTCTAATGGACGTGGCTCTGCCACAAAGCAGCTCATAGAAGGTAGAAAGTCACTGTTGAGGGTCTGCTCAGTGTCTTGTCCATGGTCTGCAATGGATGATCATTGAGGGGGTGGAGAGGAAGGTCCAGCAGTGTTTGGGAGAGGAAGATGTATCGGGGGGTGGGAGAGGGAGGTCTGGGTTCAAAGGGGAGAGGAAGGTGTGTCGCAGGGGGTTCGGTTGGGAAGGGGGAAAGAAGGTGTCAGGGGTGTGAGTTTGGGAGGGGGTAATAAAGGTGTCAGGGTGGGGTGAGTTTGGGAGGGGGGAGGTAGTAAAGGGGAGGAGGGGTAATTTAGGAGGATACAGCAACTGGAGAGATAACTGTAAAGGGGGAGGAGGGTTTAAGGGAAGGCGTTTGGAGGGTGGAAGCAGTCCAGAGAGAAGAAGGAGCCCGGTGGGGGGGAAGGAGCCCGGGGGAGGAGGAAGGAGCCCTTGGAGAGGAAGGCTGGAGGAAGAAGTCCAGAGTGGGGGTAAGAGTAAGGGTGGAGGAAGATGTCAGGAAGAGGGAAGGACTAAACTGGGGGGATGAAGTCCGATGATAGTGGGGGAGGGGGGCGGGTGTGCGGTGGCGGGAGTCCGGCTGGGAGGAGTTCCAAGGGAGGGAAGGAGTTCCAAAGGGAGAAAGAGCTCCAAGAGGTGAAGGAGTCCGGGGTCATTATGTCTACGTGAACGTGCAAGGGAGGAGTGTGGGGAGTCGATGACTGCCTCCTGGGGAGCAAACTGAGGCTGGACGTGGTAGGAGGGAATGCTGAGAATGAATGAGGGCAGAGTGAGGTGGTAGGGTGGGAGGGTGAAGGAGCAGCTACGGTATCAGTAGAAGGACCAATGAGGGTGGTTGGTCGGGACCCGGGTGCAGATACGGACCCTATGGGTGGGAAGGAGGAAGTTGGGGAAATTAATATGGATGGGGTGGGATTTTTGGGAAAATAGAAAATGTCCATGTTCACCTGGACATGCCCAGAAGAAAATGGTTGTGGCTGATAGGTGATGATGGGGAGGTGGAAGGTGATGTCAGGGGGGTCCACGGTAATGGAGGAAAGGAAATGGGTGACTGCGGAAGGGGAAAGGGAACAGGTCCTCAAGAAGAACCGTATCACTACCATGCTTGCTAAATTGAAAGTGAAACATGGTTCATGTTAGGTGGGCACAGTTGCTGCATGGGAGTGCGATCAGTGGGTGGGTGGAGAAGCAGGTCAGCTCAGCTGGACAACTGAAAGCGAACCCCAGCAGGCAACATCAAAAATGCTCAGGATATTGAGATGAATATGATGGAGGAAGGCTCCGCATGCATAGGAGGATGCTTGCATGAGGCTCTGAAAGGCCCTACTACATACATGCTTCTCCCTCCAGATTCTCTCGTGGGCCAGCTGTGTGCAGCTGAACTGCTAGTGGTTGGACAGGGGGGTGGGCTGCTGGAGGGCTGGGGGGTGGTGGGGGGAGCAGGAGAGTGGTGCAGGGAATGCAGGAGACTGAATTACGAAGCCTGTAACTGAAGCTAAAATACGCCATTGCATACTTTTCAATGAAAGTGAACATTTTTCAAATTGTAAAGTGACAAAATGTGTTCACCTGTGCAGCCACCTGTGGTCAGAATTTATTAACTTTTCTATGTCTTAGACTTCTAGATGCTGCCCTGACAGCCACAACAGGGGTGGAGGCAGCCTGCGCCATGGTTGGTCCTGTTGCCTCTGATGACTTCGGCATGTGTCCTCTGGAGAGCCAAGGCACTGGGGGCCCCGGCTTGCTTTGGCTGTCCTCCTGTGGGCCAGCTGCTCCTTCTGTTGTGACAGACAATGATGCTGAGGGGGTCACAGGCAAAAGGGGCTCAGAGGGAGAGGACAAGCCTCTGAGATACCTGAGTGGATGACCCAGGGGTGTCCAACTGCTGCTCCCCCTCCCTTTGGATGCCCATGGACCCTGACCTGATTTCTTGAGGGGAAGGAGCACCTGGAGGGACATCAGGTTGCGCCATTTCCCTCTCACATTGCCACTGCAGGAACTCACCCATGGCTGCCATGATGAAGTGCAGGTCTGCTTGCATCTTTGTGTTCTGCTGGACCATCCTTCCTAGGGAAACCTCCATACATGCACATGTGAGCACCACTTCCTCAGAGAGCAGGTGGATGCACTCCTCCGACTTGCGTGCCACACTGTGGAAGGCTTCCAACAGCTCTCCATGATGTTCCCCCACCTTCTGCTAACTCTCCACAATGATTTGAAAGGCCAAATCTAGAGGCTCGTCATCTGACTCAGACCTCACAGATGCTTCTTCCCCAGCGATCCTCTGAGTGCTGGGGAGCTCGGCTGAACCTGCCTCCTCCTGCTGCAGACAGATGTCCGTGTGGTGACCACCAGATTGTGAACTCGAGCCTGCTCTAGATCTAGCCCCACCAAGGTGTGTGTCTCTACACTGGTGGAGAGTGTGGGTAAGCACTGTGATGGGTCTTCCAGGCTGCTTATCTCCAGCTCTTCAATGGAACAGGCATCCTCTTGGCTGGAGCTGAAGGACTGACTGGCTGAGGGTGTTGGTCACTTGGCAGAGCTCCCTGTGAATCAAAGTAGAGATAATTAGTGCATGTCAGCAGAGTCAAAAGCAGGAGAGAGAGCACTCACAGTTGCGTTGAGAGAGGGATGATGTGGTGCAGGATCCTCATGTGGGAGTTGGCCACTGACTTCACTGTCAGTGCAGGTATGGTCTACGCCCTCACCAGTCAGCGTGCTGGCACACTCAAAATGAGTGCGGGGCCTAATGTGGGTCACTCCACCCCTGGTCTGGGATGTCTCCCTGCTGCTTCTCCTGCATGAAAACAAATGGAGAGAGTGTGAGCAGGACCATGGCACTACGTGGAATGTTTGTGTGGTGAGTGGAGCCATGGATGGGATGAGTATGTGAGCTTGAGAGGACATGGGCCTGATGGAGATGTGAGGGTGTGATCAAGAGTTTAGTATTGTCCCTTGAGGTCTGAGATCCCTGTGGATGCATGTGAGGGTGTCAGTTGAGAGTGATGAGAAGAGTGACTTACTCTGGTGAAATGGATGAGACCATTCATCCGCTTCCTGTACTGGGTGGTTGTCCTCTTTTGCAGGGCATTGGTGCTGACCACCGCTTCCATTGCCCCCCTTGCTGGATTGGTAATCGTGCTTTCTAGCCTTCGTCCAGAGTGGTGGTTGAGGACATCACGGCGGGCCCCCACTGCATCCAAAAGTCACTCGAGGGACGTGTCATTAAGCTAAGGGGGGCTGAAATCTTCTTGCCTTTTGCGGCCATGTTTTCTTTGAAGCAGATATGGACTGGAAGCACTGAGAGGTTTGTGCGCAGCCGAATTTTAAATCTGGTGCCCAGGGTGAGGAAACAGTGATCTGATGGCTTGGCCGGTGAACGAAAGCCCACCCACCATCGAAACGATGTGTTTCCTGTGAATACATGATTAGTGAGGCAGGATTGGAATGATACAGTGTGAAAAGCCGCCATTGCGGCCAGGCGTTAAAACATTCTTTTTCCCACCTGCTACTGCACTTCGTGCAAATCTGAAATTATTCCACCCTGCGATCTGCGGGAAGCAGAAGTACAACCTCGTGTAGAATACTGACATATCTTTATATATATAACAGACAAACCTTAAAGAAACCCCATTTAGACCCTGAACCCAAGATGAAACATGGTGGCAGCTGGTGGTTTCTGTCGACTGTTCATGCACGCCATCCAAAGCATGGTGGCAGCAGACAGAGCGAAATAAATCCAAGAGAAGACTGCAGGCCTGAGAGACCTACAAATCCTTGGAAAAGAGCAGGAAGATTGAACTCACCAAGAATGGAGCATTATGGGTACTGTAGATGCAAGCAGACATACAGACCCGAAATCCAGACAGCAGTGAGTACAGATTACAATCAAGCAGTCCTCCAGGTATTTGATTTGTACTTCAGTGTTTGAAAAAATTTGATCATTGAGCGAGGAAAATTTAATAAGAGGAGGCAAAAACCAGGCAAGTCCATTGACTCATTTATAAATGACCTGTACAGGCTTATGGAGAACTGCGACTGTGGATCCTCAAAGATGAATTAATACATGATTATGTAGTGGTTGGGGTCTTGGATGAAACCCTAAGAGCTTTTGCAAATGAGGGAAGACTTAACTCTAACAAAGGCAGTACAAATAGCATGACAAACAGAGCTTAGGAAGCATAACAGAATGGTTGTTTTGGGGGAAAGTGATGTGCCTTGGAGAAAAATAAGTAAAGCCATTCAATATGTCAGGCAGAAAAGAGAAAGCACAGTGAAGCAAAAGCCCAAGAAATTAACCTCCATCTTGAGATGCTTTCAGTGTGGCAGGAAAACACTACACAAGCAGGAAGAATGTCCAGCAGGGGGAACTGAATGCCACAACTCTGGGAAGTTGTAACAATTTAAAATAGCCTGCAGATCCAAAGTTCCAATGGCTCATAGGAAGAAAGAGGTAACAATAAAACCAAGTCAAATCCAAGAAGTGGAACAGCCACAGTAAGAAAAAATAATCATTTTAGAAGTTAATGAAACAGAAAATAATTTTTGGAGCATTAAATTAGAAATTGTTGGTCTCCCCACAGAATTCAATCTAAATACAGGGGCAGGTGTTTCAGTATTATGTGATGAAGTAAAATGGCTTAAAAATATCACAATACAGTGTCTTAATCTTGCCAAGTGTTGGCCTATTGCCTTTAGTTTAGTCCTTCCTAAATCTTGCTGAATCTGCAGATGCAAGCAGACACACAGACCCAGAACCCAGACAGCAGTGAGTACAGGTCACAGTCAAGCAGTCCTCCAGGTATTTGATTCATACTTCCGTGTTGTCTGGATTCTGGGTCTGTGTGTCTGCTTGCACCTGCAAATTCAGCAAGATTCAGGAGGGATACACTAAAGGCAATAGGCCAACACTGGCAAGATTAAGACACAAGGATAAAGAAATTGAGGAACCCCTGTATGTGATAAAGAACTGGGAGTCATCATTATTGAGCAGAAAAACATGTTTGCAGCTGAGGTTCATCAACAAGGTTGCTGAAATTGCTGATGAGCAGTGTAGTAATGTATTCAGGAATGAATTTCCATCCCTATTTTCAGGTTTAGGGAAAGCTGAAGACAGAATATCATGTAACCCTAAGGGCAGATGCTAAGCCTGTATGTCTCTTTACAGCAAGGAATGTCCCTCACTCACTCTTATATAAAGGCAAGAGCGAGATTGAATGCATATTATAACAAGGAATCATCTCTCCAGTAACCGGGCCAATGAAATGGTATTCTGGAATGGGCACAGTACCAAAGTCTA
This sequence comes from Carcharodon carcharias, assembly GCF_017639515.1. Taxonomy (NCBI): domain Eukaryota; kingdom Metazoa; phylum Chordata; class Chondrichthyes; order Lamniformes; family Lamnidae; genus Carcharodon; species Carcharodon carcharias. Next base: position 107,224,473 of record NC_054475.1, read on the forward strand.
ACGGTTCAATTAGAATCTATGTGGACTTAACTCAATTAAATAAGTGAGTAGAGCACCAGATCCAGCCAATGACATCAGTGGATGTAAGTGTCGCCAAATTAGAAAAAAGCACCCTCTTCACAAAATTGGATGATAACAGTTATCTTTAGACCAAGAAGCCAGATTGTTTACTACCTTTATCACTCAATTTGGTCATTATTGTTTTAACAGGTTACCATTCGGAATTGTTTCTGTACCCAAGATATTCCAAATTATGATGTCTCAGACCCTGGAAGGCATGGAAGGAGTAATGTGCCATATGGACAACATTCTTGGATGTGGCTCATCAAAGGACGAATATGACTGTTTTGTAAGAACAGTCCTTAATGTCCTACAAGAAGCAGGCTTGACAATAAATGACAAACGCGAATATGCAAACCCTATGATAAAATTCTTAGGCCACATATTCAAGCTTTACGGTAAGTAAATTATTTACAAGAATTATGGCTGACCCGTAGAAGACCTAGGTGATTAGAGAGTTCCCACTGCCTAAAATCATCACAGAATTACAAAAAATCCTTGGGATGGTCAATCAAATAGGCATGTTCCTATAAACTTGATAGAAATCAATGAGTCTTTATGACAGCTGTTGAGACAAGGTCAACAGTGATGTTGGAATGTGGACCAGCAAAGTGCTTTTGACAAGATCAAAACTCTTCTAATTTCACCAGAAACTCTAGTGCACTACAATCCAGAGTTGCCAACAATTGTAGCAGCATCATCTACAGGCTTGGGTGCAGTGTTTTTTCAAGATCAAAAAGGTGGATAAAGAAGGCCAGTCTGTTATGCCTTAAGATCTCTCATAGGCACAGAGAAGAGTTATGCAACCATTGAGAAAGGAGCATTAGCAGCCACATGGGCCTGCGAGAAGTTCTCTGATTATGTCATTGGATCATAGTTTAAAATTGAAACTAAAATTGAAGCAAAACTGCCACCTCGAATTCAGTATTTTAGATTAAAATTCTTGAGATATGATTCATTTGCTGAGCACATTCAAGGAAAGTACCAGATGATGGTGGATGCATTGTGAAGAACGCCAGTGGAATGAGTCAAGCTGGTAGATTTAAATTTTATTGAGAAAGTGGAAGCACATCCTTCGCTCAGTACCAAATACTTACCAGCCACTGAGAAGAGATTAAAGAAATTAAGCAAGCATAACAGCAGGATGACGAGTGCAACAAAATAGAAGAGTTTCACCAGAACAGATGGATGGCCTTTACTCTTAACAACCCCGTACTTCACCAGTACTTTGAACAAAGAAAAGATCTCACAATCATCAATGATTTCTTAGTTTTTAACAACAGACTAGCCATCCCCAAAACACTTTGACTCAACATTTTTCAGAAAATCCATCAAGGTCACTTGGGAATAGCGAAATGCAGAGCAAGAGTCCAACAGTCAGTTTAGTGGTCAGGCATCATTTCACTCCATTGAAAAGTTAATCACAAATTGCCTTACATGTGCAGTGCATAGCCAGCATCACAGCGAATCACTTGCACCATCTACCTTTCCAAGAGGTCTTGGGAACGCCTAGGTTCAAAAGCAAAGTTGTTGTCGTCATCATCATTGATTACTATTCCAGAAGGATTGAAGTAGTAGACTGCATAGTACCATGGCAGAGGCAGTCACTACATCCCTAAAAAGAATCTTTGTGGCATCCCAGACGTTATGGTGTCAGACAATCGTCCTCAGTTTGCTAACGAGCTGTTCCACATCTTTGCACAGGAATATGGTTTCATGCAAGTAACTAGTTTGGCTAGATATTCTCTGTTGAACAGATCAAGAAATTGATGAAAAATAACAAAGATATTAACTTAGTCCTTCTTAATTATAGCACCACGCCACTAAAATACGGTTTCTCATCATCAGAACTATCGATGGGAAGATGGCTGCAAATGCAATTTCCAGATGTACAACAAACATTACAACCTAACATTACCTCAGATGATCATAAGAAAGCTAGGAAGCATAAGGAGCAACAAAGAGACAGTTAAGGTCATCATTTCAACTTTAGACAGAGCATGGGACTTCAAAGTGCTACAGTCCCGGCGGGGTGGGGGGGGGGGGGGGGGGTGGGGGGGGGGGGGGGGGTTGGGGGGAGGGGGGGTGGTGGGTGTGGAGTGCAAGATCAACAGAAAGAATGCTTTGTAATAGGAGGAGCTCCACAGCCGAGATCTTATAGAATTGAGATGAACTAGGGAAATATCAGAAGGAACCCAAGAGCCTTGATATCATCAGGAAGGAAACTAATGGAACTTTGGACAAACTATTTAGGTCCAGATGGAGACAAGGAACCAGAAACAAGTAGAAATTCTACAACCACCCACAAGGAAGATACTCCTATTGAAAGATGAGAGGGAGCAGCTTGTCCTCAACCTCGAAATGAAATCAAGGCTGGATCAGGGAGATTGATCAAGGCACCACAGAGACTAACCCTGTAAAGTCTGCGACTTTGGGGGAAGGGGAGATGTACAAGGATGTATACAATTGGGATAATGGCTTGGGGAGAGATGTAGAATAAAGGGTTGACATAAGGAACACCTGATACTGTTGTAACTGCTGATGTAACCATGATGCAATGTCACATGACTAAAAGACAGGTTTGGTGGGAATCAGAACTACAACCTCGTGTTGAGTACTGAGATGTATATAGATCTGTAATAAAGAAGATTTTTTTTATAAATAATGGTCTATGACAACATTTTTAGGGTGACAGGCTAACCCTTAAGAAACCCCTCCTAGACTTCAACCCTAAGACAAAACAGTTTGGAGCTCACAAGCTATGGGAAGCTCCCTGCTGTTTAAATCATGGTGGTGTAAGAATGTTGGAGGGGTTTGTCAAACTGTGAGAATAAACTATGTCTTAATTTTGTTTCAGTTATTTGGAAGGGCATCTGAAGGAGGAACAAGGAAAAAAATGTAATTTATCTTTTTTTGTTTAAAACATGTGCTATTATGTTCTGTGTTCAGTTAATAAGTGGGTCTGAATTATTAAGATTAACTTGTTAAGTTGTGAGAACCTGAATTTTATTGAGGCCATAGTGAAAGTCTGGTTACTATGGCAAGATGCGTGGAATTGTAATTCCAGATAAGAATTGGTGGTTTTGATTGTTTTTGAATGTTTAGTGGTGTGAATTGGAATTTGGGACAGTCAAAGTGATTCTGGTTGTTTAATCACCTTGGTCGTATTAAAAATCTTAGGTTGGAAATCTCTTTTAAAATGCTAACAATATTTGGAAAACATTTGGTGTTTAAATTTTAAGCTTCCATCGGATATGATTGGACAACATAACCCATTGGGCTCTTAAGCAAAGCCACAGTGGATTCTTTTTTCTTCTTTCAGATAGATGACCATGATTTCCAGGTCCACTTGAATAGTCCAGCAAAAGTTCTAGCAGAACTTATCTGTGGATAACCAATGTCACAGTATGGTAACCATTTGAACTAAAGGCTTGATTTTTCAAAGACTTAGCTTTAACCTAATTTCGGTGATTCATTATTTTTGGAGATAAAGAACTCAAGACAGGGAAATATTAATTGCAAGAGTCCTGTTTTTAATGTGAAACCACCAAGCCTAGGTATCTTTGATTCTGCGATTTGAACTGATAAACTAAACTCATATGCATTGCTTTTTCAAGCACTCTGGAAAGAAAAGTTTAAAGGTAGAATCAAATTTTCATCAAAAGGAACTAATGAAAAGTATTCTAGATGGTTTCTGTGTATCAAAGAGAAACAAACTTGAACATTGACAAAAGCTGTTAGTCTAGCATTACGGCTGTTTGAATTTGGGGAAATTTTGAAATGATAAAATTTCAGGCACAATGTAAGCAGGTTTTTTTTTCCAGAAACAAAACATCATCTAAAATAAATAACAGACAAACAAAATATCTTAATTCCTAAAATTAATGCCTGGAATCAAGTGGAAACTTTTGATTTCTGTTTTAAATGCTACGACTGGGATGGGAGGGATGCACGAATTATCGAGCCCCATTACTCCCCAGGCCGTACTATTAATTTAAATGTTTAATTTTCTTGTCAAAAACGTGGTGTGAATTGGAATTTGGGACATTCAAAGTGATTCTAATTGTTTAATCACTTTTGTCGTATTAAAAATCTTAGGTTGGAAATCTCTTTTAGAATGCTAACAATTCCAATTTCGCACCAAAATTATTTAACCGTACTTCTAGTACCCAGAAGAAAAGAGATTCTGATCAGGCTTCCTTCAAAAGCTCAGAATGATTAATTTATTATAAAACAGAACTCCTTTTAAACAAATTTCAAGAACTGGTTGACACACAATTGTAATCTGGAAGTGCAATAATTAACCCTTTTAAAGTTCCCCAGCGTGCACACATACACAGCCAAACAAAAGACAGATAGGTAGTTTCTGCAGAGTCAGTCGATGGGAAAAACAAACTTTCTTAGAAAGAGAAAAAATAATGTTCACAGAGGTTCAATGCTGTCTATCTGAAGTTCCCTTGGGTGAAGATCGAGGCTGTGACCAGTAGATGTCGGGAAGTTCACCAGCAATACTTCAGCTGACAAGTCCAAAATTATGCAGAAAAGCTACACTCAGATGAGGATTATCTTTCTACAGGTCAAGAACCACACACGGTTTCACAAAGCAGAGAGGGAGAGAGAGCTAGCTAGTCAGGTGTTCTCAGCTTTTCCCCAACAAGACTAAAAGCAAAACCACAGGTTCAAACTTCAGTTTGCCTCTGCCATGTGATTGCCTTTTTGTCTTCCAGCGTTTCATTAATTAAAGAGCTTTACAGTTTAAAACAAGCAAACAACTCCTTCTCAAATACCATATAGCTCGGCGATTTCTTGGAAGAGGCCTGCTTGTTGACAGTTCCAAGGTGAACTTATGACCCTTATTTAAAAAAAAACTCAGGCAGCCTCCAAATGTCCAAATATTGCAATGTCCTTCCATTTTAAAAAAAAAATCCAGTTTAAAGAAATATGATTCCAGCATAAAAACCTTATGAAAATATCGTATTAGACTTTAAAGTTTTTCCAGGACTCATATAATGGTTATTGATGTTTTACCACTTACGGTAGAGACAGAAACATCACATTATCAAATAGGTATTGGAAAACTCGCCTGGGTGCGATCCAATGAAAAGTGTCCCACTAAACCTCAGGAATGGCAGGTGATAGTACCAAACTATTTGCGGATACCTGTGTTTGAACTGCTGTACAAGGGACAATACAGCACAGTGGATAATCTTAAATTTAACTTGGCTAGGCATATCCGATTGGTGTAAGTCCAAAACCGGGCAGTTGCTCGAGGAATTTTGGAAGGAAACCGGTGATACCCTAGCTGAGAGATTGGATCACCTGGGAATGTGAGGGTGGGTCACAGGAGAAGACAACACAGTTCATTGAATGATGCAGCCGCTGTTTTCAATACTGGTACTTGGTTAATATCATTGATCAAGCCAGTTTAGGGAGCTTTGTAAAGATGAAGCAAAACTGCTTGAGAAACGTAGTAAAAATGATGAATATTTTGGAATGCACAAATTACAAGAGGTGCAAGTCATGACCATACCTATAGGTTGAGGTCAGGTATTTTGAAACTGATGCCAAGACAATCAATCTGATAAGAGAAAACCATAATGCCTTCGACAAGGCCATGCAAAATGATGCGTACGAAGTGTACAGATCTTGGTTGGTGGAACAGACCTGGGAGATCCACATTTGAGGACTATTTCCACCTACCTATTCTAACTATGTGTCAGGTGTGAAATTAAATATGCAGGAATACCAGGTTAAATATGACTGGATTAGAAAGGTATTGGCTTGCTAGGTCTGGAGTTATATTACTCAGTCTCCAGGCGTACAACTCCGATCCCCTGTGGAAAACATAGGGCGCTGGATTTTACAGCCCCCTGGCAGGCGTGTTTTTAGTGGTGGGGGGAGGGGGGGCATGTAACATATGATGGGTGGATAGCCCACTGCCTTCCTATCCACCTGCAATGCGGTCACCTTAAATCAGTAGATGGGTGGGCACCAAAATCAGCAGCCCACTCCCATTTTTAAATAAATAATTAATGGGAAATTAATTTTGTTACCAAGCCAATTGACCCAAATATTAGACTGCCCATGCCATAATATGGTTGGCATAGATTGGCAGGAGGGAGTGAGAAGGCAATTTGTTTTAACTTTGTGGAAAAAGTGGGAAGGAGGACACTTCATTCGGAGGTATCCTGTGCACATCAGTGTAATACCCTCCAAGATGATAGCATCACTTTTGTTCCTTCTCTCATGGTCTTCAAAAACCATGCCCCATTCCCCTCTTCATCCCCTCCCTAGGCTCCTGATTCCTCCCCTACTTTCCATCCCAGCAGCGCCCATCACTCAGTTTTGGCACCGCTGTGACAGCTAGAGCTGCAACCACCAGATTGGCTAGCAGCTCTTGAATGTAGGACTTCCTCTAACTGAGGGGCAGAAGTCGCACTCTCTGTTTGTTTAACACAGAGGCAGCACATTACCTCTGTGAGGCAAGCTTTTTTTAAGTCAGTCAACTGGCATGCAACTTTAGTAACTGGCAGTGTCTAACAACACGCCTACCCACAACATCTCCTGCCCCCAAGATATTCAACCAGGGGTACATGTAGAAATATAGAACAGTTACAGCACAGAAATAGGCTATTTGACCTGTCATGTCCCTGCTGGCTCTCTGCAATAGGAACTTACCTAGTCCCACTTGCCCACTCTTGCTCTGTAGCCCTGCAGCTTTTCTCTCTTCTAATAATTATCCAATTCTCTGTTCGAGACCTCAGTTGAGTCTTCTACTCTCAGGCACTGTGTATTGCAAATCCTAGTCACTGGCAGTGTGAGAACGTTTTTCTCCATGTTGCCATTGCTTCTTTTTCCAATCACGTGGTGGAATATGATGAACCACTGGATATGTAGCCCAGATGTGCATGGTTCAAGGTTTTTCAGGATGCACTCTGACATATTTCTATGTGTTTATGATGTAGCTAAGTGTGCAGCTCCAGTCTGGGGGCTTTAATTTTTTTCATTCCTTCATGGGATGTGGCATTTGTTGCCCATCCCTAATTGCCCTTGAACTGAATGGCTTGCTATGCTGTTGCAGAGGGCAGTTAAGAGTCAATCACATTGTTGTGGGTCTGGAGTCATATGTAAGCTAGGCGATACCAGATGAGGATGGCAGATTTCCTTAGGACATTAGTGAACCAGATAGATTTTTATGACAATCAACAATAGTTGCATGGTCACCATTGCTGAGACTAATTTTTCAATCCCAGATTATTACTTGAATTCAGATTCCACCGGCTGCCTTGGTGGGATTTGAACCTTTGTCCCCAGAACATTAGCCTGGGCTTATGGATCATTAGTTTAGTGACATTACCACTACACCACCATAATGGGATTCTGCTTAATGGCAACAAGGTTCCTCCTTACCATCAGGTAACAGAACATCGAGGACATTGATCGCTTCCCCTACCTAGGGAGCCACATCTCCAGGGAGGGTGATGTAGAGATTGATGCCCACACAATAATTGGCAAAACAGCATCAGCCTTCCAGTAGCTCCACATAGTCTGGGCAACCAACCCAACAACATGGCCATGAAGCTGCAACTCTACATGTCCATAGTAGTACTAACTGCAATATATGCCAGTGAGACATGGAAGAAAACAGCAAAGGTGTCACGTAAAGTTGGACTTCTTTCACCAGTGCTGTCTAAGTAAGATCTTGGGCATCACATGGAGAGACAGCATCACCCACAATGAAATACTACAGAGGACTGGTCAGAGGTGCCAGTGGGACATCATGACAGAGAGATGACCGAGGTTACAAGGAAATGTATTTCATCTCCCCGACATTGCCCTGCCAGATTGGCAGTAGAATGGACACCACTAGATGGAAGAAGGTGATGGGGCCGGCCAAAGAAGACCTGGTGAAGTACATTGAAGGTTTACCTTCAAAAAAGAGATTGTGATGTACCAGGGCCAATGGCAGAGTCTTGCTGCCCCATTGTCCTGCACAGGACCAGAGGCAATAAGCCTAAGTCTAAGTAAATAAATGAAACTGTGCCATAAAGGTGACTACAGATTGGTACTCTCTTGTAAGATTCTCATTTGGAGGAAAGATGAATATTGTGTCATCACTGTGCATCTGGAGTACCAATACAACAACTGGATCTCTCCTATTACGGTGGTAACATTTTGCTTTATCCTGTTATAAATATGAGGTTTATAAGGTTGCTATGTTTTGGGACTGTTTCTTAGGGTAAGATGAAGGGTGCGATGTGATCTGTTCTGAAGCCTGTCTAATAACAGGCCTGGAAGATGTGGCTGTTAAAGATTACAAAGAGAGGCCCAGGTTTTACAACGGTTAGACTGCTATTCTCTAAAGTCCCAGGAAGGTGTTGAGAATGTCAGGTTACAAATAGTGATGCTTTAAACTGTCCATTTACTTCCAAGATTGAATAGAGTTAGGGCCTAAAGAATAGTTAACCTGCATTTCTACCTGGATACAAAGCCCATATGATTCATGTTGTCATGGAGATGGGCTTTGAGAGGGGAAGGGTTTCTAAGATACCCTTGAAAACTCTCAGACACAGGCAGTATGCCAGGATCTGGAAGAGAGAGCAGTTAGGGGCTGAAAATCTCTATGGGTTCACCACACAGGAATGCAGATAGAAGCTCACGTTCAAAGGTTAGAGGATTCACTTAGCTTGTGCTAGACAGAGAATCACCAGGAAAAATCCTCACTGTGAAAGAAATTCTGAGGTTGAAAGTTACCAGGTTTGGAAAATAAAGGAATGGAAATAAACCATCAGGAGCTAAGAATCACCTTGGACTGGGTCTGGGAAAATCAAATAACTACTTAAGGGACATTGTAAAGTATAGGTGCGAAGTAGGCTTTTGGTTGAGTTAGGAGTAAAAGGTGAAAAATCTGTTCTGTAGTTTAAATGATAGTTTGCCTATAAAGTTAGTATTTAGTGATAGTGCATAAAACTGTTTGTTACAATAAACATCTTAAAACATGCAATCTTGTTGTGTCATCTTTTGAGCTATCAACTGGAAGTTTGAGTTTCTTTTTTGAAAGGTATTGGTCTCTATGGTTGGTCTCTGGAATTGTAATAAATCCAATCTGACATGAAAGGATTGGAATGTGCATATTGTCAAGTATGTATATTCACTGTATTAGTGTTTAATTTTAAGAAGATGATAATGGTTGTAGTGATTAAATCAATACTGCCCCCTTTGGGTATGGCATGTTTCTTTCTCACCTGACGACTGAAAAGGACTGACCTGAATTCTATGAAGAGAAGTACCAAGAAGTTTGTTGTCAGATGACCAGACATACACTTGAGGGAAGACTCTGTGAAGTAAAGTGAGCTAAAGCAGTATATCTAAATTTTACTATTCTAGCTGATTTGCTTTGGGAGATGAACTCTGTACAACTAAACTATTGAGGGTGCAAAATGAGCTAAGCTGCAAGGTGAGCTCAAGCACACCATTTTGCAAAACAAGCTGATCAGCTAACTGCAGAATCCAAGAATGACCTTATTTTTGACATTGAGAATAAGACTCAGACAATGATATCAGATGAGCAAATTTCACAATATCACAGCTGAGACGTCTGACTCCAAAAGATAAGAGATGGACCTGGTGGATTTCTCCAGGCACAGAGAAGACAGAGAAAAAACAGTTGTCAGACGTGCAACATGGTGCATAGCCTCATTACAGTTTAACTTTTGATTTGTGCAAAGGGTATAGAATATGCCACTCTCTGGGGTTCATTCCTGCAACCAAGTGAACGTATCAGTAACCTGGTCAGCTACAATTAATGCCTGGTGACCTCTTGTGGGTTATTATGTCATACCTTTTTCGAGGCAACTAGTGAGGCATTGTATTGCAATTTAATAGTAGATTCTCTGTAGTGGGCACTGTATTTCAGGACTAGTTACTGAAATGTCAAATAAATTTAATGATTGATTTAATGGAATAACTTTGGTCTTTAAAGTCTTTGGTAAAATATTCTTGTCACTCTTGGGGTTGATCTTAAGTTGGGGAAATGGAATTTCTTATAGTGAAGCACCTTGAGACATTTTTCAAGATTAAGATTAAACACATGAACAACTTGTTCTTAACAGGAAAAATTAGTTGAGCTACACTGAACTCCTCTCACATAGCCATTGAAGCGCAACTACTCATGAAACCCATTTACACTTCAACCAATTTTGCTAATGGACCATAGGCACATGCAAGATGAAAATGAAATCAAGATAGGGAGTGTATAGGCAGCCTCTTGAAACACATCCAGTGCTTTCTTAGTCCTAGAAAATTACATTATATGGCATTTTTAATGTGCAAGATATCCCAGGGCATTTTTACAGGAGGGAAAACAAACACAAAGATAGATGAAAAGAATAAGGAATCATGCACTGAGCCGTAGCAGGAGAGATGATCAGAATATTATAAGAATTTTCCTTCATTTGCATTATGGCCTGGATTTTGCAACAGGAATAACAGTGAGGGGATCAGTTCTCAACATTATTAAGGAATAAATCAGACAAAAATTTCCAGAGTCCTTATGTGTGCAATTAAACAGGGGAATCAGGAAATTGTTGTCCGGGTTGCCCTGCTTCTCTACAGGCTTGGTAACGCTGATACCTAGCCTAGAGCTTCAGTTTAAAGTTGTGGTACTCACCCACAAGATACCCACTAAACTGAAAAAGTTAGGGTTTATTGATTTAAGTGCAGGTGAATTTTTATTTATTTTTTTTTCTTTCATGGGATGTGGGCATCGCTGGCAAGGCCAGCATTTATTACCCATCCCTAATTTGTCCTTTAACTGAATGGCCATTTCAGAGGGCAGGTAAGGATGGCAGATTTCCTTCCCTAAATGACATCAGTGAACCAGATGGGTTTTTACAACAATCAATAATAGCCTCATGATCACCATGGGCAGAATTTTCTGGCCTTGCCACAAGAGGGACAGGGCTGGAAAATGCAGCAAGCCCTTTAAATGTCTGTTGACTTTGTCAGTACTAGAAGATCCCACTGGTGGAATTACTGAGATTAGATTTTAATTCCAGATTTGCTAATTGAATTTGAATTTCACCAGCTATTATGGTGGGATTTGAACCTGTGCCTTCAGAGAATTAGCTTAGGTCCTTGGATTACTAGCCCAGCAACATGACCACTACACCACAAATAATATGAGGTCATCACTACTACTAAACAAACATGCTAGCACTAAAAATTTACTTTTACAAGTGTAGAATGCTATTCCTTCAGATTTTAATTATTGATAGTGACTTTAAAAAATTCTTTCTGTCTCATGATTGTATGTTCGAATAACTGGCAGTGTTTTTTCAGGTGTGAGGTTTGCAGCAGTGCTAAGTCCTGATTGATAACTGCTGTTGGGGTAGATGAGTGATGGGTATGTGATGAATTGAGAAGTGTCTGAGGCTATTGGTGCCATTGGTAGGATATAACATTTGAAGATGCATTCACTGACCTTGACTACTCACATGAAGTCATTGAGTTTCTTGCGGTGCTGCATCCAGATCCTTGAGCTGTGACTCCCGGCATTGACTGCCACAACTCTCTGCTCTCACTACCTTTTAACCATGTCTTGAGGATCCTTTGACCACTGACACAAGGCACCACTCCTCTTCCTACCTCCTCCACCAAGGCCTGCCATGTCATGCTGAGAACCCTGGAACCTGTATTCCCTCATGTTGTGACATTTTTCAATATTCAAACCAAAGTCACTTCCTGGATGATAGCCATCATCTTCTCCAGGTACAATGCACCTCCTCTTTAAAAGGTGCAGGCTACCTTTAAGCAGTGCATTTATCTTTAAATCATGCTAGACACTCACAATATTAGCCCTCGCTGATAAGTCCGACCAATCAACAATGTGGTTAGTGCTGGCTGGACACTGAAATCATTGAAATGTAAAGGCTAAGGTAATCCCCGTGCCCATTTTTGGGTGCCTTTTAATTGAGTTCTCTGCATGTCAGCTTATGGATTCTTCAATTTGACTGGTTGGAAAGACATTGCTTGCCTTCTCCACAAAGGACCAAGATCCTCTGTTGAGGGCACCACACACTTTTGTCTCTCGAATTACTACATCTAATTTCCTACATTAAAAATGTGATGGCACATCAAATGTACTTCATTGGCTGTAAGGTGCTTTCAGATGTCCATCTGGTGGTCGTGAAAAGTGCTAATTAACTGCAAGTCTTTACTGTAAATCATGGTGTAAAAGCCAACAGAAAGTCCATGGGCATGTGGTAAGTTTTCTGCACTGTAATTGATGTTTAATTGCCCCTAACTGTAATATCAAGGCCATTGTTTTTGAACTTTGATAAATGTTAGGTGAACAATTTAAACTGTATATGTTTTAGATTCATATATAATCAATTGAGTATCACTGAATAACATATTGAAATACAGCAGTATTTGTCAACTCTCCATGGGATTGTTCTTGATAAATTGCCTGCAATGCAATTTTGCAAGACTATAGCATTATACTGTTTATGCTGCAATGTATTATTCTGCTTTTAAGGTAGAGTGGATTTTTTTTAAGTCCACCAAGTCCAATAGTTGCTAAGTATGCAAATCTTCCAATCAATTGCAGATTAATCCATTAGTGATTGAACTGCACAGGGTGAGGTCAGGGTTTAATTGCACTCCAGGATGTAAATCAGAACACATGATGAAAGGTCTGATTTTCTTTCTGTTATAGGAGCAATTACTAAGGTTATTTTTAATTAACAAGCTACATACATTCCGATTCATATTTCTGTAAGTTATTTCCTGCTGATGGGGAACCGCCTCTATACATCCTACATGACTGACATCCTTTTTTAAAGTTTGTTGGAAGAAATTTGTATTCAGGTCAGCCAGCTGCAATAAATTTGCCTTGGATAAATGTGTCTTAATTAAATGTGACAACATTTTAACACAGTAAATGTGACGTGATAGATGAGAAGTGCATGAACAGGAATCAATATTACTGCATCACAGATAAGCTCTTTACCATTGCCTCTTTACTGTGAGATATGACACACATATTTTGTTTCTTGTTATCCTCTCTAGCCTTTCTTTGCTTGTTTTGGAAACTTTCAATTGAACATGATCCATAACCACATGACACAGGTGTGTGATCTGCTCTCAACCTTGTGTTCTTGCTGCCTTTGAGATGACCACTGGGGTGTGTATATCATTGGCAGAGCTAACTTGTCTACTAATTTCTCATTCCCATTGTTCTGAATTCTGTGCCTCTCTAATAGACCTACTGAGAAATAGCTAATGAGAAAAATAAATCTAACTGGCTGTCTTTTCACTTGGAACTGTATAGACTTGAAGGTGCTAATGCAATGTGTTCCATTAAAGAATTTCAGACGACACTACCTCCAGGAGCAGCAAAGCCTTATTATAAAACATTGTTATATGAAAAACTCTGTGGAAATAGCAGTCAGCTTACCTGGTGTTTCCTGCTGTTTTATCTCAAGTAAATCAAGCTGATGTATTTCTTCTTCTTTCTTAGTTATCAGGTTGTTTCCTACATGCTGACAGATCAAGCAGCCACAATATGAATAACTGGGACACCTCTGAGTTAAACAAACTTAAAAATCTGCTGATAGAATCAAAATTACACCCACATCTCTTTTTAACATTCAATTTAGAACAAAATCACATTCCCTCAGAAATGTTTTCAAACTTTGTCATCCAAAAGAAAAGCAATGAAAACACACTTGGTATGTACAAAAGGCTTTGCATATGTGCTATCTCAGGAATTGTTGATTGAAAGAAAATCATGCTACTGCTACTTGTTTTGCATAAAAAAGTAATGGTGGTCTTGCAATGGAGAGAAACAAACTCAGTGATTTCTCAGAGCATTGTGTAAGTATTGAGAATAGGTTATAATCGATATTGAGAATAGGGTTGGATTGCAAAAAATCATTGACAGATTCAATTAACTGATCCAATAATCACTCTCTTTTCAATTAAGTCATCAACAATTACCTTATGATTCAATTAATATAAAATTTTAAAATATGTGTGTATATTATAGCCAACATGGAGGACTGACTATGCTTTGTCACTGTGCATTTGTCAATGCTCATTTGCAGCGATACAAAAGGAAATTATGAAGAAAGGTGGGAGATGCAGATGTTATAAGTTAGGAGCATAAATGACAAATCTATAAAAAGGTGTTGCAATCTCAATTTTACATTGATGCAGTGCTTGTGAGTTGTGCAATAAACCTTATTTACTTTATCCAATAACTAATTGATTGAATAATTCACTGAATCCCCCACCACAACATTGATCAGCGACAGCAGTGACGTCTACCCAGCTACGTGGAAAATTGCCCAGGTATGTCCTATACACAAAAAGCAGGACAAATCCAACCCAGCCAATTACCGCCCCATCAGTCTACTCTCCATCATCAGTAAAACAATGGAAGGGGTCATCAACAGTGCTATCAAGTGGCACTTGCTTAGCAATAAGCTGCTCACCCAGTTTGGGTTCTGCCAGGGCCACTCAGCTCCTGACCTAATTACAGCCTTGTTCAAACATGTACAAAAGAGCTGAACTTCCGAAGTGAGGTGAGAGTCATTGCCCTTGATATCAAGGCAGCATTTGACAGTGTGGCATCAAGGAGCCCAAGCAAAACTGGAATCAATAGGAATTAGGGGGAAAACTCTCCACTGGTTGCAGTCATATCCAGCACAAAGTTAGGTGGTTGTGGTTGTTGGAGGTCAGTTATCTCAGCTCCAAGACATCACTGCATGATTTCCTCAGGGTTGTATTGTCGGCCCAACCATCTTCAGCTGCTTCATCAATGATCTTTCTTCCATCATAAGGTCAGAAGTGGAGATGTTGGCTGATGATTGCACAATGTTCAGCACCATTCACGACTCCTCAGATACTGAAGCAGTCTATGTCCAAATGCAACAAGACCTGGACAATATCCCGGCTTGGGCTGACAAGTAACAAGTAGTAGTCGCACCACACAAGTGTCAGGTATCTCCAACAGGAGAGAATCCAACCATCGCCCATTGATGTTCAATGGCATTACCATCACTGAATACCCCATTATCAACATCCTGGGGGTTACTATTGACCAGAAACTGAACTGGACTAGCCATATAAATACTGTGGCTACAAGAGCAGATCAGGGGCTAAGAATCGTGCGATGAGTAACACACCACCTGACTCGCCAAAGCTTGTCTACCATCTACAAGGCACAAGTCAGGAGTGTGATGGAATTCTCTCCACTTGACCAGATGAGTACAGCTCCCACAACACTCAAGAAGCTTGACACCATCCAGGACAAAGCAGCCCGCTTGATTGGCACAACATCCACAAACATTCACTCCCTCCACCATCGACACACAGTAGCAGCAGTGTGCACCATCTACAGAGGCACTGCAGGGATTCACCAAGGCTCCTTTGACAGCACCTTCCAAACCCATGACTACTACCATCTAGAAGGACAAGGGCAGCAGATAGATGGGAGCACTGCCACCCGGCAGTTCCCCTCCAAGTCACTCACCATTCTGACCTGGAAATATATGACCGTTCCTTCACTGTCACTGGGTCAAAATCCTGGAACTCCCTTTCTAACAGCACTATGGGTGTACCCACATCACATGGACTGCAGCAATTCAAGAAGGCAGCTCACCACAACCTTCTCAAGGGCAACTAGGGATGGGCAATAAATGCTGTCCCAGCCAGCAAAGCCCACAAACCGTGAATGAATAAAAATAATCCTGGGGTTTACCATTGACCAGATACTGAACTGGACTCGCCATATAAATGCTGAAGCTACAAGAACAGGTCAGAGGCTGGAAATTCTGTGGCTCCTGACTTCCCAAAGCTTGTTGACCATCTACAAAAGGCACAGTCAGGATTGTGATGGAATACTCTCCCCTTGACAATCTCCACTCCCTATTTGGATGAGTGCAGTTCTAACAACTGAAGAAGCTCGAAACTATTCAGGCCAAAACAGCCCACCCCATCCAACTATCTTAAATATTCACTCCCTCCACCACTGAAGCACAGTGGCAGCAATCTGTATCATCTACAAAATGCACAGCAGCAACTCGCTAAGACTCCTTTGACAGCACCTTCCAAATCCATGACATCTACCACCTAGAAGGATAAGGGCAGCAGACACATGGAAACCCCACCACCTACAAGTTCCTCTCCAAGCCACACACCATCCTGGCTTGGAACTATATCGCCGTCCCTTCACTGTTGCAGGGTTAAATTCATGAAACTCCCTCCCTAACAGCACTGTGGGTGTACCTACACTACCTTGACTAGAGCAGCTCAAGAAGGTTGCTCACCACCACCACCTTCTCAAGGGCCATTAGGGATGGTAATAAATGCTGGCCTAGTTAGCGGCACCCACATCCCATGAATATATATTTTTTTAAAAAATAGATGTCAAGGTGCTTTTAAACTGTTAGGATCACTTTCCCTTCAGAATTATTTGCTAAGAGTTCCTGGAGGTCACAATGGCTTTTCTTTCCTATGCTATCACTGTTGTTTGCAGACCACTATTATCCTCCCATACAAAATAAAGTAACAGTAGCAATGGTGTTTTTATTTCAATCAGCAATTCCAGGCATTACAACACATGCAATTCCTATGAAACAGCACAAGTATTTTTTCTATCATTTTATTTTATTTGCACTGCGAAATGCTTAAAGTTCATTTTAACATATTTTCATTCATCCTTGATATAATATAATATTATATATTATGTACTATAATCTCAGGAGTGATACCCCTGATGTGCTCAGAGCACCCTCCAAAGGATATTATCCCCCTTCCTTCTAGCCTTATCACCAACCTGGGTGAAAAGCTGCCTTCCCACTCCACCTGCTTTCCACTACCCTGTGTATTATGGTAGTGGAGGCTGATCGAGGGCCTTAAGTGGGCAATAATTTGCCACTTAAGGGTCCCAATAGGCCTAAGAGTGGGAGAGAGGTGGGCTAGCCAGCCACCATATTTTACATGCCCTCCGCGGAAAACACACCCAGTGTAGGCAGGGTGGGGGATGCCATAAAATCCAGCCCATCATTGAGTTCAATAATTTCAGGATTCAGAAGTAAACATTTCAGGACTCAAACTGATGAGCTGAAGTTAGCAGCTGCCAGTTTGCTAATTGTGGTAGCGGTGAATATATATATTGCTGCTGTGCCTCGAATAATTATGCAGGACTTAATTATAGAAGAGATGAAAAAGCTTGCTTTTTTTTCGTACCTTTCATAACTTCAATATTTTGGATATAACGTCAGAAAAATTGGCAGCTAATTTTGGCACAAGCAAGGTACCAACAATGAGATAAATGGCCAGATAATCTGTCTTAATTATGGTTGATGGATAAATGTTGGCCAGGACACTTGGGAGAACTCCCCTACACTTCTTTAAATAGTATTATGAGTTTTCTTGAAACCTACTGAGAGGGCAGATGGGGCTTTGATTAAAATCTCATCTGAAACATGGCACCTGCAATGTGCAAAGGGAGTATTAGGCTAAATTATGTCCTTAAGCCTGGAGTAGAGCTAAATTCTGCAACCTTCTAACTAAGAAGCTAGTTAAAGTCGTATATCTAATTCTGACATCATTGTATAACTTTCTTAACCAACACTCTTTTTAAATAAAGAATATCTACACTGAATCTGTTGTATATTTTTGAATAATACATCAACAATCCAGAAATTACTGGTGTAAAAGGAGATCAGTGATTTGCTTACATTGACCTAATTCCCCTGAGGAATTCAGGCCCTACTTCCATTTGCAACAGAATTAATAATAGCCAAACTTTCAGCATTGGTGCCCTATCTCTTTAATTTTCCACTGAGGTTGTTTATGAAAGATTAACAATGTTGGGTGGTATACAGTTCAAACATGTGACACCAAGCATGTTCTTGGTGGAGAATTTGGATCAATTAGTTTGTATTTATCTGCGTATCAAAGTCTTTCTACAATTTCCATTCTTGAAGAAATAGGTTAGAGAGAGAAAGATCTGCCTCAAAATATTTCACCATAGCTGGATAGTTATCTAAAAATTTGTTAAGCAGTTAAATCAAGTGGAAAAATCTGTTGTATTGATAGAATTTAATTTCTCAGCAACTGATTATGATGAGGTAAGCAATATATTGTGCGATGACATGATGTGAAACTCTATGTGTGCTGCATGTGGCATGATTTGCTGTTTCATAATAAATTAATGCACGAAAAATCTTGCATGTAGTAAAAATGCTGGTTCTAAGTAGATTTGCATTATAGCAAAACACTTGTCCTAATTATTGCATATATTTACAAAGGGGAACAGGCTGATTTGGCTCAATCAGCCCATATTGGTGGTTATTCATCATATAAGCTGTCTACCCTATTGCTGTGTGCTCACCCTATGCCTCTTTATTCTCCTTTCCTTCAAACAGCCTATGTAAAAGGCTCTCATATTAATAGAAAATCTCTGCTTCAATATGATACTGCACTTCATAACCCCACAACTGTGTGTAAAATAAAATGTTTTTTCTGCTCCCTGTTCAAAATCTTTATCCATTAGCCTGTGTGCCCTGGTTAACCACTGGAAACAATATATTTAAATCTGTTCAACACTATTTGTTCAGTGTTTTAACCATCTCTGTCAACTCTCTGTTCTAATGAAAATAGATCCAATTTTTCCAAGTCTTTCATTGGGTGGAATCGTCCCAGATTTACACCAAGTGCAGCAGTGGACGGAAAAAAGGATGCCTTACCCACCAGCCACAATGGCAGGTTTTTGTGCCACATCCACCCATTCCTGCCACATTCATTATGCATTCCCAGGAAACAGGCCAGGTCGCTGGTGGAGCGTCCTCTGATTCACCCACACTGCCATCACACCAAGACTTATTTAGTAAATCGGGCACCATATTTAAAGGCCCCCCCGAACAGAACTATCAGTCTTCAAGGGATAGGAAGTTGCTGGAAACTGATGGCTTCCAAAGCGAGGAAATGTGTTGTCCCCAGATTGACCGATGCCTCCCTTGAGTGCCTACTAGACATAGTGGAGGCCCCCCGCGATGTCCTCTACCCCTGCTCTGGATGAAGGCCAGCAAGCAAAATGCCCAATCCTGCATGGGAGGCAGTGGCAGCGGTGGTCAGCGCCAACACCCTCCAAAAGAGGTCAGCCACCCAGTACTGAAAGAGGATGAATGATCACCTCTGTTCCACCAGGGTAAGTCACTATTCTCATCACCCTCAACTAACACAATTATAAGTCCACCACATATCCACAGGGATCTCACTCACTGCCAATTCCATGGCCAATCGCTATTCTCTCTTTCACACACACCTTCATCTGCCCTGTGAATCGTGTTCTCATCCCATCCATGGCACCACTTAGTACTCACACATGCCAGGCATCCATCTCATTTGGTCTGGCAGGTGTCCTGCTTACACTCTCTCCATCTGTCTAGTTCAGGGCAAGCTGGAACACAACAAAAGGGAGAGCTCGCAGACTGGTGGATGAATGCCTGAAATCAAGGTCCTCACGGACTTTGAAAATAAAGTAATTCAGCTGGCTGGCAACGGTCCTGTGTTAACGGTGAGGTCGGCGGTGCTCTGCCAAGTGAGGATCCAACAGTGCAACATCCATCAGACAATCATGCTGTGATTCACTTCCCCTGTTTCACAGTCTCCTGCCATGTACTAATTATCTGTCACTGCTTTCGCAGGCACATCTGGGAAGTTCAAGTCCTCGACTCAAGTCCTGAAGAAACCTCAGAAAAAGAATCTGATGACACCTTCATTGAAGACGCATCACGGCGCTCACCCCCACCCTCCACCAGTGCAGAGACACACATTTCATTGGGGCCTAGTTCTAGAGTGGCCTTGGGGTCACAATCTGGTGAACACATTACACTTTCTGATCCACAGCAGGTGGCAGCAAGGACTTCCCAGGCCCTTGGCACTCGGAAGACTACTGAAGACCAGAAATCTGCTAAGTCTGTGTCAGGTCAGTCTCTGGAGTCGGTCATAACTCAGTTGCTGAAATTACAAAGGCAAGCTGGAACATCAGGAAAGATGTACACTGCACTCCTCAGATTGCAAGGCACGATGGAGGAGTCAGTCTGACTTTAGTCTAAGGTGATAGCGCTGGCATGCCAACACACCAAGGTCAAGGCTGGTAAGAAGGTGGCTGTCATTGAGACCTTGATCCAGGACATTGGTCCTGTACTGCTGTATGGGCTGAACTCTATCGCTGACACCATATTTGGCTTCCAACAATGTGAACACGAGAGAGGTGCTGGGCAGCTCGATCTCACTCCAGCTTCATCTTCGGCTCAAGGAGTCAGTGAGGGACCTTCGGGCATCCATAGGGAGGAGGATCAGCAGATGCACACCCTAGGGCCATCCACCCAGGTCTCTAGGTCATCTGAAACTCCTCTTCTTGTGACCTCGGCAGCTCTAGCTCCACAGGCCGAGAAGGGAGCCACCGCCACGCAGCAGGCCGGGGCCCTCCAGGTCTCGGCCCTCCATGGAATGGCCAACAAGGTCAACACAGAATGGGTGTAGCTGTCTCTGCCCCCCCTGTGATGTTGGGGGAGCACCAAGACATAGTGTAGCAGGATTAGGGAGGTTAAGAAGATATAGCTGCACAACCTGGTCATGGGTGTTAATCACTTGTACATAATGTTCATTATTATCAATAAATTTGCAAGAATGTCTTCTTGCCTATGGCTCCTTGCTCTGATGATCAGTGTTTGTCTCACTCAGATGTGAAACCTTTCTGCACAAGATAAAGGCAGGTGTCGCAGTCCAGGGCCTGTTTCCAGTGCACTGATGGTGCGCCTACACTGTCATTGGTCACTGGTCACATCAGCCATGCCTGCACCTCGAGGAGGCTTATCATTACTGCCAGAATGTCCTGGGCCGGCAGTACGGAGTTCCGCCATTCTCTCTGTGTGCTCTCAGCACTTTTGAGTTGCGGCTGCCACCACCCCTAATCTCATCACCATCTGTGTCCGGTGATTGTTTGGTCCTGAAGGGTTTAGTTCACAAAAGATGCCATTGGATCAGGAGAAGTTAAATTTTCCTTGTTGCATCTCCATGATATGACCCTGTTCACAGAGCCTAAGCAAGTGCCATCAGCCAGACAGAAGTCAGACATTCTCATAAGTTTGTGAGGATCTATGGAGTGTCCCCACTGCATATCGTCATCATCCTCCTGGAATGTAGGGGCTATGGGCAACCTCTGCATCTCCATGACAGGAACTTTATCACAGCAGGTATGTGTGCTACCATCAGCCAGACAGGAGTCAGATATTCACAGGTACAATGTGAGAGTCTATGGTGTCTCCTCACTGCATGTCGTCATCATCCTCCATGAATATAGCAGCCTCCCGAGTGCACCTGCCTCTACTGGCCAGTATGATGGCCTCATCCTTGTTTTCGTCACCTTCGAGGACCTCCTCACTCTCATTCCCATTGATGCCTGCCTCATCAGAGGAGACGTGCAGCTCCCCCATCTCCTCCTCAGCCAGCTCCTCTCTCCGTTGCAGTGTCAGGTTGTGAAGAGCGCATCACCTGCTGAGGAGCTAACCTTGCAGACTCTGTGGATCCTGGAAGACCTCAGGGATCTGAGACCTACTAAAAATGTAGGAGTCATAGACACTCCCTGGGAACTGTACACAGACCTGTAGGATGCGCTTGTAGTGTTCGCACACCGGCTGAACATTCAGCAAGTGGAAGCCCTTGTGGTTGACGTAGTTGACCACTTGTTGCCACAGAGATCTGAGCACCATGTGAGTGCAGTTGATGGCACCCTGTATTGGTGGGAAACTTGAAATCTGGGTAAATCCCAGTGCTCTTGCTTTCTGGCTTTCCAGATCCCAGGCAAAATGCGCAAAATTGTATGTCCTCCAAAATATGGCATCCATGACCTCCTGGATGTATTTGTTTGTGGGTACCCAATACCCAACAGAGGTCACCTGTGGAGTCCTGAAAGGAGCCACTGGCAGAGGAACTGAGTGCTGCAGTCACTTTCACGGCCACTGGCAGTAGATGCCCTCTATGCCCCCATGCGCCAAGTCCTGCAGCAGGTGGCAGATGTGACTGACTAGCTCCTTGGACATGCGCAGTCACTGGCAACACTAGTTCTCGGTCACCTGCAGGAATGACAAGCGCCGTCTATAGACCCTGGGTCTGGTTAGGCGCCAACCAGCGGCAGCTCGCTGTGGCTCTTCAGCGGGTTGTGCAGGAGCCCCAACTGCCCCTTCTTCTTGAGGATGCTACTCCTCCCTCTGTTCAGCTAGATGCCTCCTTTGCTCTCTTCTTCTTGGCCTGTGCTCTCTGTAAGCCATGAGGCATACAGCTAAAGCACCAGGCTCCATGATCCTGATGTACTCCTCCTGTAGGATAAAAGAGAGAGATGTGTGGGTTAGAATGGGTGTGCTAACTACCTCTCTTGGTTAAGCCTGAAGGCCCCTTATCGCATCCCGGAGAGTACTGGCCACCACTTGGATGGCCAGAGTTTACTGCATTGCATGGCTGCCCAAAACTCCACCCACCTCAGCTCCACTCCACCTGACGGATTGGTGGCAGCTTCACCCGTTGGACTGCATGCTGTGCTTTCAGCTCAGGTGCAGGCATTCTCTTAACCCACACTGCAAGACTGCACTGTGAGCTTGAACCATGAGGGAGACATGAACGATGTCATTGCAAGTGACTGTGAGCACCTCCACCAGTGACGGCTCTCAACTTTTTGCAAGGAGATTGTATAACTTGCCCAGTCATCCAATTGTTCTGCAACCCACTAAAATGCTCTTTAGTTTGCAGTCTGCACCCGAGGGATGAAAAACTTTGGAGCATTTGGTGGCACTTTCATGCCTCTGCATTGCCTGAGTCGGTAGATAAGATAGAGGTCAAACTCCAAGCATATCAATGTGGCTGCACCTGAAATGTCTCAGTTGCGGAGGAGTGGTCACTTTATATAATGTCACTGTGGCAACAAGTGGTCAACTACATCAACCACAAGGGCTGCTTCCCTCTCCCCACCACCCCCCACACATGTGCTTATGCATTACCATCATATTGGGCTGCCTTGCCCCCCCCAAATTGCCTCAGATGCAGTGCAGCCCTTGCACCACCCAACTCACCTCACAGCATGCTACCTTACTGCCCCAACCACAGTGCAGCCCTTGCCCCAGCACTGCCAGCCAGCCGGGAAAAAGTGACTTGCCCGTGCCCTCGCCTGAATGCACGGTGCCTCAACCTTGAAATCTAACAGGTGACCCTCATGAGTGGTGTGCAACATTAGTGTGCACTCACCTCCAAGTTCCCCTCAGAGTTCAGCTCACCGGATGCACGCCTTTTAAATGTTATTCTGAAACACATTGGAATGCAATCACAACAGTGTGTCTGGATGATCCAGCGTAGGGGGATGATTCTGGTGTGCAGGGCTTATAATTATATGCAGATATATTAAAATGACATTCCCGATGTCTGGCGGCAGGAAACACAGCCAGCCATTGACGGAAGGAGCGGATGATCGCAAACTGGTTTCACGACGGCGTGAAACCGATTTTTGGCCTGTCCACCATATTGTACACTCACACCCGCCATGACGCTTGACGCCAACAGGGACGAAAAATTCTAGCCATTGTATTTATATTTTCACATATAAGGCGGCATCCCAGTGACTCTGTGCTGTACACTCCCCAAAGTCTTAGCATTTGTCTTATTGTGTGGAGCCCAAAACTCTGCACTGTATTCTAACTTGGTCTAACTAAAGTCTTGTATATATTCAGTATTATTACCTTTAATATCCTATACAAATTATTCCATTAGCCATATCTACTTAATTTGCTGCTTTTAATGTTTTATGAGTCAGAAACCCAAATTCCTCTGCTCTTCCACATTACCCAACTTTCCCTGATTCTGAGTAGTAACTTTACTTCTACTTTTTTACCAAACTGTACAACTTATATATACATGGTTTGAACTTTATTTACCACTTTCTGTTCATTTTTTTGTTATTTCCTTGAAGCTTCCTTTAAACCTCAGAATGATTTACTAGTTGTCGTAGTCTTCAAATGTGTGCACCAGTTTCTCTAATTCAATATTTAAATCATTAATGTACACAGTGAACAGAACCAGTCCCAGAAAAGAAGCCTGCAAGAGCATTAACCAAACTGAGAAACAGCCCTTAACTTCTCTTCAATGCTTTCTCCTTGCTCTCTGTTTTTAATCCAATGTTCCCCCCATGGAATATTCACCAACATTTCCTCCAATAGTCTCCTGTGTGAAAGTTTGTGAAAATTCTTAACTATTAACCCCACATCTACCACCCTACTCACTCTTCCAGAGCAACTTCACTAAGTCAGGGAGTCAGAGCCTATCCTGTCAGGCAATGGGTAATACACAGGATGCCAGGCCATCACAGGGCACACAACACTCAGGGACAATCTACTGTAGTCAATCCACCTCACCAGCATGTCTTTGGACAGTGGGAGGAAACTCACACAGGCACATGGAAAACATATAAACTCTACACACACACATCTGAGGTTAGGACTGAACCTAGGACCCTAGCAATATAAGGTAGTAGTGCTAACCGCTGCACCACCCAACATCTACCACTTTATTAAATCACTCTAACAGATTTCTCAAGCACAATCTTACTTTCGAAAATCCATGTTGGCTAATTCCAATTATTTTCTCTTTATCTAGATATTAGTAATTCCATCTTTAATTAAAATTAAAATTTTGCTCACTAAAGATGTTAAACTAACTAACCTGTAATTACCTAGGTTATCTCCAGTTCCCTTTTTAAAAATTATGATATTTTAACTGTGCATAAATGCTTCAGGTCCATATGTTGATTCACTCAATGTGATCATGAGAAGTGGTTTTCAGGGTTC
Organism: Carcharodon carcharias; assembly: GCF_017639515.1. Classification (NCBI taxonomy): domain Eukaryota; kingdom Metazoa; phylum Chordata; class Chondrichthyes; order Lamniformes; family Lamnidae; genus Carcharodon; species Carcharodon carcharias. The sequence continues at coordinate 107,249,441 of NC_054475.1, forward strand.
TGTGGAATCATAGTATAGAAATTTAAGGCACAGAAGGAGGTCATTTGGCCCATCATGTCTGTGCCAGCCTAGAAAAGTTTAATCCCATTTTCCAATTCTTGGTCTGTAGCCTTGTAGGTACATATCCAAGTACTTTTTAAAAGCGATGAAGGTGTCTGCTTCTACCATCCTTTCAGATGATGAGTTCCAGACCCCACCACCAATTTTCCCCTCCCTTCCCCTCTAATCCTTCTACCAATTACTTTAAATCTATGTCCCCTGGTTATTGATATCTTTGCTTAGGGAAATTGGTCCTTCCAATGAACTTTATCAAGGCTCTTCATAATTTTATATATCTCAATTAAATTTCCCCTCAGCCTTCTCTGTTCCAAAGAAAACAACACCAGCCTATCCAACCTTTGCTCATAGCTAAAATTTTCTAGAACAATGGCAACACCCTTGTAAATCTACTGTCTATCCTCTTTAGTGCAAACACATATTTCCTGTACTATGGTGACCAGGACTGTGTGCAGTATTCCAGCTGCGAACTAACTAGTGTTTTATGCAGTAGCTAGTATAACCCCTGGAGGTCTTGTGGTGCAGTGGGTCGTGTTGTTACCTCTGAGCCAGGTGCTCTAGATTCAAGTCTCAGAGTAAGACTTGATGACTGAAGAAGATGTATTTATAATATGGTTAAATGGGTTGAGTATCAACCTATAAATCTTTCTTATACATGCCAAAGGCAGGTGACAAAAGTGAGTGAGCCCCCTGTTAGTCATGTAACAGAAAGAAAATTGGAGCCTCTACCATCACTCTCCATTGCTTCAGGGCTGCAACATGGAGAAGTGCAGGATGCTAGGACAATTGGGGCTCTGTAATGACTCAATGGAGTGGACAGGTTTTAACAAGAAACCGCTAAACTTTATTATGTAGAGGGTTTTCAGATGCTATTCGCTCGATCAGGACACTCGTCAGGAAGCTCCACCCCCTGGATTTTGTGCTTAGGGCTCACTGGTTGGATCCTTAACAGAAAATCACGTGACCCCAATAGACAACAGGAGGGGCTAAACCCTCAGTTATCACAGGCTTGGATGGCTGGTGTGGATCAGATTGGTGCCAACAGCATGGGATTTGATTCCTGTTGCAGCTGAGGTGCATTCGGAAACTAATTCCTTGCTCTGTCTGTGGATCGGACCTACCTCTCTTCAGAGAACTGAAAAGGAAGAAGCATAACCTCCCTGCCCTTTTTTCCTATGTCTCAGTTATGAAAGGAAGTTTTTTTCTATATGTCTTATTCATCACCTTATCTGCCTGTCCCACTAGATTCAGGCATTTATAGATGCGATCCAAGGTCCCTCTGTTCCATTGCATTCTCAGAAGCCATTTATTACCCATTCCCTTGCCTTGCTTGCTCTCCCCAAGTGCTTACCTTACACTTCTCAAGATTGAATTCTATTTGCCACATTTCTGCCCACCTGCTCAGTTCATTGATATCTACCTGCAGTTTACATCTTTCTTCTTCATTATCAACACACAGTCAAATTTGGCATCATCTGAAAACTCTTTAAGCATTCCCTCTCTATTTAAATCTACACAAAACACACAGGGACTGTATGTTTGCTACTTTGCAGTACTTACCTAGTTGTACTGCAGCTGGCACATATTGAAATGGTGAGAGACTTCCTTGAGGAATTCTTTACAATTCTTGCTTAAATGCAATTCAAATGACTTCATACTTCATATTATATTGGTGTTTACGTTTTAAGGGGAAATAGTGGTCTAGTGGTAATATCACTGGACTGTAATCCTGAAGTTCAGCCTTTGGGGGATATGGGTTCAGATCCCACTATGGCAGCTGGTGGAATTTAAGTTCAATTAATAAAAGCTAGTTACAGTAATGGTGACTATAAAACTGTCATCAATTGCTATAAAAGCCTATCTGGTACACTAATGTCCTAGCAGAAGAACATCTGCTGCCCCTACCTGGCCTGGTGCACATGTGACTTCAGATCCATAGTAAATGGTTGACTCTTAACTGTCCTCCAAAGTAGCCTAGCAAGCCACACAGTTCATGGGCATTAGGGTTGGGCAACAAATGCTGGCCTTGCCAGTGAGCAACTCTCAACCATGAAAGGGCAATTTTTAAAAAATGTCAAATAAATCACTTTGCATATTGCAATACAGCTGACTTTAAAATATTGACACTCATGGTTTCAAATCAAGCCATCAAAGCTTTCCTATACCAAATTATTGAAGAGCGCAGCTAAGTGTGCCCATAGGGTACAGATCGTCCATGATTTAATTAAATTGCTGAATGGTCCACTCCTGTTCCTATGTTCCCCCGTGTTATATTTTAACAACTTAACAATCACATTAGAGAGAAACATTGCACCCTTGTATGTTACACATCATCAATAAAAAATGTATTGCTGATTTATGTTTTAAAAAATTATTATTGCACAATGGTTAACATTAAGGGCTTTATTTTCTTCGGTTTCAGATAAAGGATTAGCAATCTTACCGGTAAAATTCAACTTTGATGAGGGCCACGCCCTTATTTTTTTGTAGCATTCAATAATTGCCGATGAAATTAATGGCGGTGCATAATCATCCAATCGGTGAATTTGTGAAACTTGAACTTGTTGGCAAGGATCGCATGCAAAAAAAGCAATCAAGATACAGCTGTAATCATGCTCCTATAATAGTTTTAAAGCAGCTAAATTCCCACTGAACCAGTATAATTGATGAGAAGTGTTGTCATTTAGCTGTGCAATATCCAATATTTCTGCTAATTGCTCCAGAAAAAATATCAATTTATGCACAAGGCCCTTCAGAGTGTAACAATTGCCTTCTCATCCCTACCACCCTATGCTGCTTCACTAGTTCAGCTAATTCAAGCATTCTTACTTATGAGATAAAAGCAAAGAACTGCAGATGCTGGAAATCCAAAACAAAAACAAAAACACAGATACCTGGAAAAACTCAGCAGGTCTGGCAGCAACGGTAGGGAAGAGCACAGTTGACGTTTTGACTCCTCATGACCCTTCAACAGAACTAAGTAAAAATAGGAAAGGGGTGAAATATAAACTGGTTTAAGAGGGGTGGGACAAGAAGAGCTAGGTAAAAGGTCAGTGATAGCTGGAGATAACCAAAAGATGTCACAGACAACAGGACAAAGAGATGTTGAAGGTGGTGATATTATCTAAAGGAATGTGCTAAGTAAGGGTAGAAAGCAGGACAAACAAGGTACAGATAGCCCAAATGGAGGCGGGGTGGGGTGAAGGAATCGAAAAAGGCTAAAAGGTAGAGATAAAACAATGGATGGAAATACATTTAAAAATAACGGAAATAGGTGGGAAAAGAAAAATCTATATAAATTATTGGAAAAAACAAAAAGGAGGGGGAAAAACGGAAAGGGGGTGGGGATGGAGGAGATGGTTCATGATCTAAAATTATTGAACTCAATCATTAGGGCTATCTGTATCTTGTTTGTCCTGCTTTCTACCCTTAATTAGCACATTCCTTTAGATAACATCACAACCTTCAACACCTCTTTGTCCTGTTGTCTGTGACATCTTTTGGTTATCTCCACACATCACTGGCCCTTTACCTAGCTCTTCTTGTCCCAACTACCCACCCCCCCACCCCCCAAACCAGCTTATATTTCACCCCTTTCCTATTTTTACTTAGTTCTGTTGAAGGGTAATGAGGACTCGAAACGTCAATTGTGCTTTTCTCTGCCGATGCTGCTGCCAGACCTGCTGAGTTTTTCCAGTTATTTCTGTTTTCATTCTTACTTATGTGTGTTCTCTCCTGAGCCTTATAAGCTCTACAGGCAGTTGATCACAATTTGCAGTGTGCGGTTGGTTACAAGTGCTCCTGAAACCAATGGTATTGATTTACCTGTAAAATACATACAAGCTCTTTGCACATGTCGTCCTTGAAAGCAGAAAACCTTATGCAAATCACCACATTTAACAAATGTGCACAGAAATTAAACAGAAATTTTCTTGCATATATCTAAGCAATGAATGCGAATTAGGAAATCAAAGCCATACTGTTTTCTATTAATAGTAAATGGGGGTTGGATATCAAAAACTGATGGTAGATATTTAGCCTATCTAAGAGTAAATGGACAAGTATTAGTACATCATAAGGTTAAACAGATTCTGGAGATTACCTGAAAATTGATACATTTTTGTTCAAAATTGCTGTTTAATACTTAATAGAATGGGTGCTAATAAAAAATTAATACTGAAGTAAATTTAGTTTTACAAATTTAAAGGTTGTAAGCTTAAGTGCAGTTGGATAATTGAACATTTTGTAATAGCTTCCTAATTGTTTTGAATTTAGCAAGTGCAGCCATATCAAATACGATCACACTTAATTCCATTATCACACTTAAATCCATTATATGCTGCACAAGTTTGGTTAAAAGTGCATGTCTTACATTTCATTTATCCAATAGGTATGATTCTTTCCTTCCCCGATAGGAGATGGGCCAACAACAAATATTCACTGTAGCCCACTGGCTCCCATAGCTACCTTGATTGCACTTCCTCAAACCTGCATCTTCTAAGGATTCCACTCCATTTTTCCAGTTTCTCCATTACCACCACAACTGTTCTGGTGAGGCAACTGTCCATACTAGAAATTCGGTCCCATTTACCACAATTCTGCTCTCACCCCTTCCCCTGTCTCCCAGAACCATGGTCCACACCACAAACCTTCATATTCAATGGATCATCCTCTGCCATTTCCGCCACTTCCATCTTGACACCACCACTAAGCACAATTTCCCTTCTCCTCTCCTTTCAGGACTAGAGAGGACAGAGAAGGACTACTCCCTCTGCAACACCCTGGTCCACACCTCAATCACTGCCAACACTCCATCCTCTTCCCAAGGCACCCTTCTTTGCATGTGCAGGAGATGTAAACCTTTCTCTTTCATTTTCTCCCCTCCCCCCATGATCCCCGCCCCCCATGATCCAAGACTCCAGATGCTCCTTCAAAGTGAAACAGTAATTTACATGCACTTCTTTCAATCTAATAAATTGTATTTGCTGCTCTTGATGCAGCCCTCGTTGCATTTGGGAGGCCACTTACAACTTGGGTGACAGTTTTGCAAAACACCTCCATTCAGTTCACAACTGTTACTATCTTGCTGCAGTCCCAGAGATCCCAGAGCAGGATTTCAGGGTGAGGGTGAGAGAGCTGGAGAGCAGCCTTCCCAGGTTTCGTCTCCAATCCTGTGATTGCTGCAGCCTCAAAAATCCATGTCTAGTTGAATAATTGTAACCCATGTCATGGCTCTTTTGAATGGAACTCCTTCCTTTAATAGACCCAGTGCATCAACCTGTCTGCCCTCCCTGATTGGTTGGGGTATCTGAAGGCAGGATTCTAATGCCGTAGCTCAGTTAAGGACCTTCGTCAAAAACCACTGCTTAATCAAATGGGTTCCTGGCCAGCGAATCGTCCTGTTGTTTTGGCAGGGCCTAACTTTAAAAGAATTTTCCCCAAATCATTAAGGTCACAGTACAGATATTAAATTGAGAATATTAGAACTGAACCTGTCCAGTGAAATAGGACATGAAGTAATATTGTTATCTGACTGATAACTATAAACGGGTCAAATCACAACATTTTGGTAATTTAACTTGTTTATTAAAACATCAGGGGTAATTTTAAATCCCAAAGCAGATAGTGGGCAGATAAAATGTTAAACATTTTAAAAATGAGCACAATATGCCACAAGCCCACACAGCTTCTGGTTTTATTGGAGGCTGGGTGAGGAGTAGATGAGCAATATGCTCTCAGGAGGCACATCAGACATTAAAATCTTTTTTAAAATTTATTTCTGGATGTGAGCACCACTGGCTAGGCCAGCATATTTGCCTATCCTTAATTGCCCTTGGGAAGGTGGTGGTGAGCTGCTTTTTTGAACCTCTGCAGTCCCTGTGGTGTAGGTACAAACACCGTGCTGTTAGGGAGGGTCTTCCAGGATTTTGACCCAGCGACAGTGAAGGAATGGCGATATATTTCCAAGTCAGGGTGATGAGTGGCTTGGAGGGGAACTTCCAGGTGGTGGTGCTCCCATGTATCTGCTTCCCTTGTCCTTCTAGATGGTAGCGGTCATGGGTGTGGAACGTGCTGCCTGAGGAGCCTTGATGAATTCCTGCAGTGCATCTTGTAGATGGTACATTGCTGCCGCTTTGTGCCGGTGGTGGAGGGAGTGAATATTTGTAAATGGGTTGCCAATCAAGCAGGCTGCTTTGTCCTGGATGGTGTCAAGCTTCTTAAGTGTTGTTGGACCTGCACTCATCCAGGCAAGTGGAGAGTTCCATCACACTCCTGCCTTGTAGATGGTGGACAGGCTTTGGGGAGTCAGGAAGTGAGTTACTTGCTGCAGGATTCCTAGCCTCTGGCCTGCTCTTGTAGCCACAATATTTATATGGCTAGTCCAGTTCAGTGTCTGGTTAATGGTAATCCACACGGTGTTGATAGTGGGGGATTCAGCTATGGTAATGCCATTGAATGTCAAGGGGTTTAGATTTTATCTTGTTTGAGATGTTCATTGCCTGGCACCTGTGTGGCATGAATGTTACTTGCCACTTCTCTGTCCAAGCTTGGATATTGTCCAGGTCTTGCTACATTTGGCCATGGACTGCTTCAGTATCTAATGAGTCACGAATGGTGTTGAACATTGTGCAATCATCAGCAAACATCCCCACTTCTGATCTTATGTTGGAAGGAAGGTCATTGATGAAGCAGCTGAAGATGGTTGGGCCTCGGACATTACCCTGAGGAACTCGTGCAGTGAAGCCCTGGAACTGAGACTATTGACCTCCAAAAAACGCAACCATCTTCCTTTGTGCTAAGTATGACTCCTATCAGGGGAAAGTTTTCCTCTGATTTCTTTTGACTCCAGTTTTGCTAGGGCTCCTTGATGCCATGGTAATCAAATGCTGCCTTGATGTTAAGGACAGTCACTCTCACCTCACCTCTGGGATTCAGCTCTTTTGTCCATGTTTCAAACAAGGCTGTAAAGTGATTGTACGGGCAGAATTTTTCGTCCCGTGGGTAGGCGCACGCCCGACCTGATTGGGAGCAAAAAATCCGCAATAACGTTGGGCAAGGGTCCTGATGTCATCGTGCACCCGCGCAATATTTCACCCAGTGGACGCATGTGCTGGTGCTGGAGGGGCGCCAACCATTAATTAAGCAGCCGCTTAAGGCCGTTAACAGTCCAATTGACTGTGATTTTTTTCTTGTCCGTGTGATTTTCTGCAAGTCACACGGGCAAAATGGGTAGGCGGCCAGCTGATATTTTCATAAACCACATCCAAGGACGGGATAAAAAAGGGTCAACAGCATTCCCATGGTGAGCAGTGAGGAGTATTGGAGATAGTTTGCAGCTCGTTGCTAATTGGTACTTGGTAGGTTCATCTCTCTTCAGGGCTTCATTCTTAGCATTTTCAGGCTTCATTTCAGGACTCATTGCTGTCTGCTAGAACATGTGGACCCTTCCAGGTATCAGACAGCCATCCCTTACCCTGGTAATGGAGATTGTTGTCTCTGCTGGAGGCACCTCCCCTGAGGAGGAAGAGAGGGGCAGAAGGGAGAGAAGGCCAGGTGTCTCTATGCAGCTTCCAGCAGAGGGACCTGCGGTAGGAGAGGCATAGGCACAAGGGGCACAGGGCCAGCAGGGTGTCCAAGGCGGAAAGGGCTGCAGAAGATGCCACTATCCAGCTGCCAGGGTTTACAGGCTGCGATGCAGCTATCTCAATATGTCTGAGGTGCAATGCCGAAGGAGGTTCCACCTCTCAAGGGATACAGTGACCTCCATTTGCCAAATGATTGGGTCTGAGATCAGCTCCGACTGTGTGGGCGGACACCCCATGCCAGTGGCTCTGAAGGTCACGGTGGCCCTCAACTTCTATGCCTCCAGCTCTTTCCAGTGGGTATCATTGTGGAGTCTCCTAATCAGCTGTCCACAGTCATGTCAAGTTGGTGACAGAAGCTCTGTTCAGGCGGGTACTGACCTTTAGTCTTTACCGTACGAGGAGGCCAGTCTGGCTGAGCGAGCCAAAGGCTTTGCAGCAATTGCAGGGATCACCTGTGTCCAGGGTGCAATTGACTGCACACATGTGGCCATCAAGGTGCCAGTGGGTGAGCCAGGTACCTTCATCAACAGGAAGGGATTCCTCACCATAAACATGCAGATAGTGAGTGACCATAGGATTTAGTTTCTGCAAGTTTGTGCAAGGTACCCTGGCAGCTTCCATGATGCTTACATCCTAAGACATTCCCAGCTCCCGAGGCTCTTCAGTGCTCTACTGGATGGATGGCTACTTGGCGACCAGAGCTATCCGTTGAAGAGTTGGCTCATGATGCCTCTCTGCCATGCAAGAACAGAGGCAGACAAACGTTAAAATACGAGTCATGCCTCCACAAGAGCAGTGATAGAGAGGACCATAGGTCTTCTCAACATGCGCTTCTGGTACCTAGGACCATTCAGGGGGTGCACCACAATACCCCCCAGAGTGGATGTCACTGATAGTGGTTGCACTATCAGTGCCTGTGCGATAATTTTCAGAGCCACCTCTAGACACCTATATCCAGCTTCTGCATACTAGTTCCCCGCACCAATGCAATAAAAAGGTGAAGCATACTCAGGCCATGATGACAAAAACACAATTTATGTCATTCTGACAGTTCAATAATCTTAACAGAAATGTTACTGATATTCAACATCAGGCAGTATACATAAAGTAAACAAAAATGAATATAAAGTCACCCCTGACCTGTCCCAATTGTGCCCATGGTGCCTTTAACTTACGTTTGCAAGTGCTATATCTAGGTGCTCCCCCTTCGCTGACATCGGCATTGGAGACAGCCTGTTGACTCTACTGTCTTGTTGACCTTGATGACCTTGGCGGTCGTCCTCTAGCCAGTGGAGCCACCTGTGCCAGGGTGTGCAGGTCTGAGCGCAACCACAGGAACACCTCATTCTGCCCATGGATTTGCCTCTCCATGAAATTTGCCATTGTCTCAACGGAGGAGGCAGTGCGCTCAGCCATGATGGTCAACTCAGTGCTCATGCTCTGCATGGACTCTTCCATCACGGAGAGCATGGCACACATACCCTCATAGATCTCCACCAGATCATCCTGTACATCACATTGGACATCCAGCATTTGCCACCTAATGGATGACTTCAGAGGCTCATTGTCAACCTTAGACTGAGCATCGTCATGATCCCCAGCAGTCCTCCGACTGCCGGCGCCTTGGGCACTGTCTGCTTCTGCCTGCACCTCAAGCAATTGTGATGTGCCCTCACCAACGTGCATCCGTGATACTAGCCACCACCCTAATGTCCACTGCTGTGCTGGTATCTGCGCTGGTGTTTGCTTCAGAGAGTGGGTAAGATGCAGGTGAAAATGATGCCCGGTGGTCCTCCAGTGTTAGGGGTGGTCCTTGGGGTCCAGAGAGTGAACGCCTGCCAGTGAAACTAAAAGGGAGAAGAAGGACATGTCATTAGTTAAAGTCATCAAATTGTCACTGTGCATTCCAGGTACCCTGGTGAGACAACAGAGATCTGCATCACGGTGCTATTGTCTTCCAATGACCAATGGAGACTCCAGGTTCGAGGCTCACACCAATGAAGAGACTACACTGGAATGCTTACACAAGCCGAAAATCTCACCTCTGTGCACTGCACTCTTATTTTTGTCTGGCACCCCTGCCTCTCCACGAGGCGTTGTTCATGGGGCATACAAGTTCTTGAGCTCTAGGGCGTCTTGCTCATACCTCAAGAGAATTAAGAGGATAGCAGGACCGCCACCAGTCTGTGACCTTTCTATATTGTTGTGGGCCGTCTTCTCTTGAAACAACAGAGAGTCATAGATTAGTCCACTCTGTACCTGCAGCCCCATTGCAGCCTGGCCAACCCCAGCTGTGGAGCACCTGGCAGAGCACTCCCAAGTCATGGCCCTTGAGCTGCAAGGCACTCACTCCAAGCAGCCAGGGCTCACCCCCTTGGCCAGCTCTGGCGTGATTGACAGTTGGCATTCCAACTCTAGTCCCCGAGAGGTCCATGGCAGGATGTCCAGACCTTAACACTTTTGCACACTGACACATGCCAACATGGTACTCACCCTTCCTGAGCGCAACATGTTATTAAAGCACTTCTGGGAGTTCCCCCAGGAATGCCACACCATGGCATGGCTGCTGACCAGCACTGCCATCTCATACCATGCCATTTTGATGAGCTGCGGTGGCCTCCTCTCCCCATCCCTGGGGACAAGGGTGTTGCTCCTGGCAGCCACATCCTCCAGCAGGATGGCTAGGCACTCATCAGAGAAGCGGGTCAGGGGGATGTGTTGCCGAGTGCTCATCCGACCTGCCCTCCCGCCTGCCGTGTTCAGCTGACTCAGGTCTATAGTGCTGGCTTAGGGAATGGCCTCCGTGGCAGCCTTCCAGGGACTGCCTGGGCCGGCCAAAGCAGAGCCACGTTTCATGCTGGGCGAGCCTTAATTAGCACCCCAGCCTGAAATTGCCGTCAAGGCTGAATCATGGTGGCGGTCCGTTTCGCAGCTGCTCCCAGGCCCGCCTGCCCGCTGTGCCTGCCCGATGAACGAAAAATCCTGTCCTATACCTCCTGTAGATCTCAGGAAACCTGCCAGGTGAAAAGGGGCAAGGAAGGCTGGATCTATAATGTTAATACATTTACAGGACTGCTTGTTGTCCAGAAGGAGCAGGAATGATTTTCCCGGGCCCAACAAGCTAACTCTGTTGTTGAATATATCTAGTTCATACTTCATATGTTTTAGAATATAACTTTTAGGTTTAGGAATATAACTTTTGGGTTGGAGATTATAGTGTTAAATGTAAGATAAATGGGAAATGGTTAAGAAATCGATTTAAAAAAAAACCTAATGTAAAGGGAAATAAAACAAGCCTAGGTTAAATGTTAACCCATGCCTACCTTACAAGGTCAGAATTGGAAGTGGAAAAAAAATAACTTAAACAAAGGGTGACCCATTTTTGGACCTCTTAACAAAACCAGGGAGAATAGAGAGAGGGCAATTACTTCCATTAGAAATGTAAATTATTCATATAGGTTACAGAATCAAAGAGTTGTGTTGGAGGTAACATAATTGGTTTGTATTTCTGTTTGAGACCATCCCAAAGTCTGCCACATTGTCAGAGAGATGGGCTGAGGGGCTAGAAGGTTATTTTGTTTAAGTTATCTGAGTGTTTGCTCACAAAGCCAGCAGTTACAATTTGGTGTAGCTTGCATCACACTTGAGTCAGACAGCCAACAGGAGTTGATTGTTCATCAGGCCTGCACTTTAAGCAGAGAAAATACTAACTTTATTATGCACTGTGTGGATTGTGGGTGGAGGTCACCTCAGCTTGGATTTCAGGAGGGAAAAATGCAGCTGGAAGATTTGCCTAGTTTTCAGATAGAGGAAGAAATCTACAGTGGTCCTCACAGAACCGTGTGGCAAAAAGCAGTCAGCAGAGTTAGCTTGGCAGCTGTGGGAAGGCAGTCGGGTATCTGCTGGCAGCCCAAAGGAGCTGAGGCAACCAGTCATGGGCCACTAAATAAAAGTTGGAGGACCACTTAGTCAAAAAGTTAATGGAAGGATCACCATAAAATCTTACCTCAGAGAATAGCTGGAAATCTGAAATGAATTAAAGTGAATTCCAGGGGGCTTGTGCCATAACTTGTGGATCGGCCCCTACAAAAATGAATGAACCTTCAAAAATTGTTGGGAATTCTCAAGGGGGAGTAAAAAGGAGAACTTAGTTCATAACATAAGTGATCATAAACAAGTGTTAATTTAATAGTATTTGCTTTGTTTAATTATTATGTACAATAACATTTGTTTTTTGTTTTAAAACATGGCGTCCTGTAGCATAATTCTGTTCATCAATTATGGAATGTTTGGATTTCTCTTTAAATGTTAGCAGTCCCTAATAGGATCGCAACCCCAATGCACACACCCCCCCCCCACCCCACCCCCCGCCCCTCCACCCCCCCATCACACCTCCCAATTCCCTCATCATCAAACACCAGTCTCTCCTGAGAACCCTAAAATAACAGGACTATGCCTCCCTCAATCACCCCCAGTCCCACAATCACTTCCAAGCTCCATGGAATTACACATGCCATTTGATCATCTCCAACCCCAGCCCCCTCCCCACTGTGATCATCGCGTACCACAGCCTTCCCCTCTATCCCCTCCCTGGTATATCTCTCCACACCACAATCCCTAAACTTACCTGATCCTGGGATGCAGCCTTTTCCAGACCATTTTTTGCCTGTCAGGTGGCCAAGCAAGTCAACCCAGCTAGCTTTCAGTCAGGGAGTCTGTTTTAAAAATCACATGGATTATGGAGTTAAAGCTCCGTAATAATTCAGTAACTCCTCCTTTGTACTTCAAAACATCACTCCCGTTAATAGAAGGCCATTATTTTAGTTTGAGGCAGCAAGTTAGCATTTAAATGGAAATTCTTGAACAAGTTGAGTTTTGGTTAAAAACAAAAAAACTGCAGATGCTGGAAATGAGGACTCGAAACGTCAACTCTTTTCTTCTCCGCCGATGCTGCCAGACCTGCTGAGTTTTTCCAGGTAATTCTGTTTTTGTTTTTGTTTTGAAGACATCACTGCAGTTCCACTCTGGGAATCTCTATTAAAGAACGCTACAACTAAGTGCATAGTGAGGAGAGTCAAAGTTTTCACCACAGAGATCACTGGATCTCTCAATGAGACTTTCTTTGCTGCGGACTGCATATTCCAGGCCACACTTTCTGCACATTTTCATTCAAACACGTGTGCCTCTAATGGTTTGAATAGGGCTTGCACACCTGAGAAAAATTGTAACCAATATCTTCAAATTAGTTTCATTAAATTGTTAACATTTACTGCCATAATTGATCAAATCAGATTACCCAACTGTATTGTATTTTAGAGTTTTGTACTGGAGGGAACACTTCTGTGTGTGTGATGATTCAACAGTTTACTTCCCACAAGGCTCCAGTGTTATAACCAGGAAACTGATGACATTCTGTCTGTGTCAAAAGCCAAATTGCATCATACTGTTGCATAGGAAAGCAGAGTTACACTGATTATAAAAAAGCATGCCATTTTATTGGTTAGTTTTTAGAACGTACTGATGGAGTGAAGAACTCTTTGGACTTTATCTACTGTTTGAATGAAGTCTGAGATCACTGTGTTCCTTCCTCCAACACGTTGCATAATCCATCTGAGCAAGAAGATATAAAATTGCTGCTTCTTGTCAGGAAGATCCACCAGAGACTGTTTTCATGAATCAGATGCTTGTTGTTATGACCTGCCAGTGAGCTCAATGTTGATTTTTAAAAATGTGTCTTTTGGTTATGAAAATCACTGGCACGCTTGGCATTTATAGTCTATTATCAGTTGTCTTGATCGGCGGAGAAGAAAAGTGTTGACGTTTCGAGGTCATGAGGACTCGAAACGTCAACTCTTTTCTTCTCCGCCGATGCTGCCAGACCTGCTGAGTTTTTCCAGGTAATTCTGTTTTTGTTTTTGTTTTGGATTTCCAGCATCTGCAGTTTTTTTGTTTTTATTAGTGATGTCTTCAAGCTGTCCCGCCGACTCATAACATTAAAGAATTCTCATCGACAGTCAAGGAAATGAAAAACATTAATAATCAAACCACTAATTTTAAAAAAATTGCATAGAGTAATTTAAAAATTGGGACATACAAATAGGGTAAGGTTGATGCAGTATTCAATGGTTTTCTTGATCTGTGTTTGATTATGTTGGTCTGCTCTCTGATCTATATAAGTGTTGATTGTTTAAGCCTGTGGGTGGATCTAGAGTGTTAAGTAATGACACTAGAATCAGAATATTCTAAAAGAGATCTGCAATCTAGCAAAGACCATGGGCAGAATCTTGTTGAAGCATTGGGAGTTTTGCCTGCTGGCTGGGAATGAAAGACCCAAGCTGCCTCTTTTCGGGAAGGCCCAGCAAACAACAAGCCAATCAGGCAGTTGTGAGGCCAGTCAGGAGGCCTTCCCCTGAATCAAGACCCCAGAGGTGGATGTCTTGACTACCGAGACTTGTTGGTCAATCAGAGGCTGGCAGCTCTTGTGCTCAGCAGAGCCACTGGGGAGGCAATGGCTGCTGCTGGAAGAACAGGCTTTGGCATCCCAAGCCACAGGTAAGTAATATGGTGGGGAGGTGGGGTTGGGAGGTGGGGATCATGCAGAGGAGGGTGCAGGGGGTCGGCAGCAGTGCACCCCTCCCCCTCACCATGCCCAGCCCCTTGGTCAAGCACTGAGTTCCTTTGACTGAGGGACCTTGCATCCCCCCTACCCCTTCCAGCATGGAGGTGACAAGCTGGCTGCACAGTTTTACCTGTCATGCATGCCGGATGGTAACAGAGCCACCTGCAGCTGGGTTAACACCAGTGACAGCAGGATGAGGCCCTTAAGTGATTATTAGTTGGTGACTTAAGGGCCTTAACTGGTGACGGGGTGGCAAGGTTGACCATGGACCTATGGGCCTTCCTGCCCAGAACTTAATTCTGGTGGAGGCAAAAATGTGGCAGGGTTCTTTATGCCACCATCCCACCTAAGTAGATGCCCTTCCTGCCTCCAAGCTGGCCACCAGTGAGAGCGCAAGATTCCAGACTATTTGTGTGTTGAAACCACTGTAAGTTCTGAGTTGTTTTAAAGTTCTATAAATAAACCGTTTGGATTTAGAAGTAGAGTCATCTTTGCATTGCTCTGAGGTAAATACAGCAACCAGGCAAATACATAACAATTGAAGCTGAAGTATCATGAAAACTAAATAAAAAAAGTTTAAAAGAATTTACTTTACAAAATATGGTAATTAATCATAATTAATTTAACAACATTCCATAACATTTTTTTCAGGGACAAATCAGTTGTTCAGCAATAGTTATTACTCAAGATTGCCATTAAAACCAATTACACCTTGGCGAACAAAGCAAAACTTTTTACCGTGTTTCTAACAGCAATATGAGTGGAAAAGGGGAAGTTCTTACCAGACCAATTGATTTCACTAGTTTGGGGAGGGTCCACAGCCTGTAGTCGACCAATGAATGACAGACTGCAACTTAAGAATTTCTGCATTATCTGTGTTTGTGCTAAATCCTGAAGTGCAGTCAGATTCAGAAGGGTCATGATGGCAAGCACTAACAGTGCACCATCAGAAACTTCCACAAAATCTGGATCTATGCTTTTTGTTACCATTCCCATACAGATCGTTATCTTCTAAAAAGATACTTTAATTTGCAGTAACTGACTGGAAGGATCACGTGATAAGATTTCAATTTAATTCTTTTAGGGCAGAATCTTCTCTTTGGCATGTGTGGGCCGGCCCTGCACGCCGACATGTAAAATGATGTGCGGTGGTGTCGGGCATGCGTCCCGACGTCACCACTCACCATTCCGATCTTTAGTTTGGCGGGTGCACAATGGAGTTGGCTGCATGCCCGCCAAACTGTCAAAGGCCTATTAAGGCCATTAGTAAACTAATTAAAGTGATTGTCATGGCTGCCCACCCAACCTTAAGGTTGGCGCACAGGCGAAGAGTCCAGACGGCCTTCGCATTTTTCATGAAACCTCAACCACGGGCGGGATGAGGTTTCATGAAGTGTTTATTAATTAATTAAAAATTTTCATGAAAATTCATAACCATGTCCCAGTTCATAGCGTGTGCGAATTAAATACCGCAGCCTGCAAAATTGCAGGCTGCGATTGGCTCCACACCTGCTCCTGACCGGCCCACCTGATAGGGAGAAAATTCTCCCCTTAAGGTAGCAAACAAACTCAAAACAATACATCTAAGTGTTATTTTTGTAGGCACCATTAACTCTGGACTGCAGAAAATTTCCCCCCTTTAACTTTTAAAGCAGCCAAAAAATTCCCTTTCATGCTTATAATTTAACTCTGACCCTTAAGTAGGCACTTCATTCTCCAAGCACCAGTACAAAACTATTCTCAGCTTCCAGCAGCTTGCTTCCTTACTCCTTTTCTAGCTGGGTAACTTCTAATCACTGAACTGACTTTCACAGTGATGGTTACCCTGAAGATCCCTCCCCTTAGCCAAAGCTAGATACATCTTCCTCACCTTTAAATTCTCATGAATGTGGTCCTTTCAATCCAATTTTGAGCTCTCACCCACATTCTGTGTGGTGAACAATAGATATTGGTTGCCTCTTTCTCTGTTTTCTCCCTCCCTCTCTCTCTCTCTTGCAACTCTTTTGAGTACAAACATGTTTCCATCTGTTTCAGATGAAGTTACATTGTTTCATAGTTTGCCATTGTGAGATTTGAACTCTTGATAATCTTTTAAATGAAAACCAAATCAACAAAATTGGGATAAATCAGGCACAGCCCCTAATTCAGGTCAGCTGTAAAACCAAGGACAAAGTTTAAAGGAAACTTACAAACTTTAAATCAAAATGTGATTGAAGGGGTCAACAAAACACCCCAGTGCCCGCGGTGCCCACCGAGCACGGAAGGCCTCAAGAGTGTCAGCAGACACCGCGTGCTCCCTCTCCAGGGACATCCGGCAGTGAACGTAGCCGCGGAAGAGGGACAAACAATCGGGCGGGACTCCCCCGTCGATCGCCCGCTGCCTGGACCTGTTAATGGCCAACTTGGCCAGGCCCAGGAGCAGGTTCACGAGGAGGTCCTCCTCCTTCCCGACCCCCTTCCGCACCGGGTGTCCATAGATCAGGAGCGTGGGACTGAAGTGCAAACAAAACATCAATAAAAGGTTTTTCAAGTAACTAAAAAGGGAGTGCAGCCTACAACACCCTATGTATACATGGTCCATGGACTCCACAAGACCGCAAAAAGGGCACATGTCCTGAGAGTCCGTGAAACTATGCATCCTCTTATTATAGGGGACTACTGCATGCAACACCCTCCAACCCACGTCCCCGATAGAAAGGGGGAGGACACCTCCGTAGAGGGCCTCCCATCGGGGGCCTCCGCCGCCGGACGGCAACAAGGCACACCAGGGCGTGTCCGGGCGACGGACAAGGGCGAGAAAATGGAAGGTGTGCAGCAGCAGTCCGTACAAAAAGCCCCTCTTTGCCGTGCCAAAAGGCACGGAGGGCATGTCCCCGAGGCGGCTCATATTGCGGGGCACCAGCACCCGAGGGAGGGTTCGGGACTTGGGGCCAATGTGGAATTCTGTCCGAACAGGGGAACGTTCAGACGGAAGACCACCGTGCACCTGGGCCACCTCAAGACCCAAAATAACGTCGGGTCCGAGCACGACTGTTCTCAGGTTTTGGATGGCATCGGCTGTGACCTGGACACTCACAGACGTGCGTCGCGCCAACTCCTGTGGGAAAAAAGTGACTTCCCTCAGTTGGCCTTGAGTTAATTTTTTATTCATTCATCGGGCGTGGGTGTCAGAATTAACAGCATGCAGGCCAGACCAGGTAACTCTTTTGAGTACAAACCTGTTTCCATCTGTTTCAGATGAAGTTACATTGTTTCATAGTTTGTCATTGTGGGATTTGAACTCTTGATCTTGGGGTTCCAAACCCAGTACCATGACCACTTGGCTATTTAGGCCAAGCCCGTTATGGTGGAGTTTTTAAGCGTTTTAATCAATGAGCGATCAACACTCGTTTCAACAAATACAATAAATCAACATTTCCTGACCGGGAATCAGACTGATCATGACTGTGAGATTCAGGGATCTCTTATAAAGACATGTAACCTGATTCTGCAGTAGCTTCCTTTGGGCTCGTCCCTTACCAAAACCCATCTCCATGGCAATGTGAATAGCATGGGTCTTGTATTTAGGTAGAAATGCTAATTAGCTATCCTAATTTGGATTTCCAACTCCATTTTATCTTGAAATAACCAGACAGTATAAAGTATTACCAAAACAATATGGGCCTCACTTTACCCATAGCAACTAAGAAAACCAGGCCTGGTGTCAAGCAGGATTTGGAGCAGGTCGCATAACCCCCTTCACAACTCTGTTTTCCTTAAATTAAAGAGGCAGTCCCAAAACATAAAAATATATATATATTTTCCATATTTGAAAGACTTCAGTAGAAAGTATATTCCATTAATTTGTACATAGGAGACACTTGGGCATTCATCTAACCACTGATAGGTTGTAATCAATTAAAAGTGCATGCCAGTATTGCAATTTACATATTTAAAATACCACCTGTGATTATGCAGGGGAGGAAAATACCAGCAATGCTCACAAAAATTGTGTAATTTGGGAAGAAAAATGTAAGCACAGCTGAAATGAGGTTAGTCACGTATGATAGCCAAAGTACCTTCCATCTTTTGACTAAGATGTCATACAATAATGACAGGGAGGAGGAAGAGTGCAAAGAAAAGTACTGACCATTTTCAGCAGGGACATGATAAGCAGCCCTCTACTACCATTAATTGCTAGGATTTAAGTCTAAGCAGGATCTGCCATGAATCCAAACTTACTGATTAATCCCGAAAACATCATGTAGGATTCCATTCCATTCTCCCAAATTATCTGTTCCAACAATGTTACATTCTGTATCAATGCTTCCATTATGGCTTTTCTTTCCCCCAATCGAGGAATCCCCCCCACCAAGTTAATAGAACAGACATGGTTGTCAGCTCTACTTCCCACACTTATGCTCTCAATCAGAATAGGGTTCCATTTGTCCTCATCTTCCACCCCACCAGCCTCTATATTCAATAGTTCAGCCTCTGCTATTTTCACCCCCTTTAGCATGATGCCACCGAAGATCTCAATGGCGGCCACCATCTTGCTAGTGTTGCCCTTGGTGCGTTGGCATGCCAGTGCTATCATCTCACACTGAAGGTGGCGGGCCTCTCCATCATACCTTGCAATCTGAGGAGTGCAGCGACATCCCTTCCTGATGTTCCCAAGCTCACTTTTGCAGCTCCAGTGACTGAGGCTCGTCATCTGACTCAGAGTCAGCAGATTTCTAGCCTCCAGCAGTCCTCCAAGTGCCGGAAACTTGGGAAGTCCCTGCTGCTGCCTGCTGTGGATCAGACAATGTGCTCTGAAACTAGGTCCCAATGAGGTGTGTGTCTCTGTACTGGTGGAAGTTCTGGATGAACGCTGTGATGGGTCTTCAATGGGGCTGTCATCAGATTCTTCTTACGAGTTGTCTTCAGGGCTGGAGCTGAGGACCTGGCTTGTGGACCTCCTCGGCTGCTTCCCAGCTGTGTCTGCAACAGCAAGGAGAGTTCGTTAGTGCTTGGTGGGGGACTGTGGAACTGGGGAAGTGACTCATAGTCTGATGAATGTTGCACTGCTGCATCCTCACCTTGTTGAGCACTGCCAACCTCACCACTAACACAGGAACTGCCCAGAGATCATTGCTAGCCAGCTGGATAAGTCTATTTTCAAAATTGTTGTGGATTCCTCCAGCAGTTTGTGACCTTCTGTTGTGTGCCAGCTTATCCTGCTTGAAGACAGAGGCAGTGAGAGGCAGGGTGCCTGTCAGGCCAGATGAGAAGGTGACCTGGCATGTGTGAGTGGTACCATAGATGGGATGAGGACATGGTCTGCAGGGTAGATGAAAGTGTGCATGAGAAAATGAATGGTGATGTCCCTTGAACTGGCAATGAGTGAGATCCCTGTGGATGTGTGATAGGTTTGTGAGTGTGTTAGTTGAGAGTGATGAGAAGGGTGACATACCCTACAGAACAGAGGAGATCATTCATCCTTTTTTGGCACTGGGTGGCTGTCCACTTTTGCAGGGCTTTGGAGCTGACCACCGCTGCCACCACCAAATGCATCTTCCCCTATCCTCCACTTTCAGCATTCCAAAGGGACTCTTCCCTCCATGACACCCTGGTGCAGTCTTCAATCATGCCCTACAAACCCTCCCCTTTGCACAGCGCCTTTCTATGCAAATACAGGAGATACAACACATGCCCTTTTACCTCCTTCAGCCTCAACATTCAAGCCAACAAATGTCCCTTCCAGGTGAAACAATGAGTTACTTGTACTTCTTTTAATTTAGTAGACTGTGCTTGTTGCTCGCTATTTTCCCACACTGGAGAGACCAAACATTAATTGTGTTACCACTTTGCAGAACACCTTCATTCAATTGCAAGTGTAACTCTGTGTTTCCAGTCAGTTTATATTTTAATTCTCCACTCCACTCCCATTCTGACCACTCTGTCCTCAGCTTTCTGCAGCGTTCTAATGAAGCTCAACATAAGTTTGAGAAACAACACCTTGTCTTTCAATTAGTCACTTGTAGCCTTCAACATTGACTTCAACAATTTCATATCATAACCTCTATCGCTACATTTTTTGGACAGCAACTATTGATGATAAATTCTATAATTCCCATTCACACATCCTTTACACCCATCTTTTCTTTCTTTACCTGTCCCATTACCACCTCCTTTCACCATGCATCATCACCCTCTCTGTTATTTAATCTCTCCTTAATCTCACTCTATCTTCTGTTCTTTCCTCTCCCCCTTTCCTTGCTTCTGTCCTTGCTTAAAAATCTGTTACATCTATAACATTTTCCAGTGCTGATGACAGGCCTGAAACATTAATCCTGTTTCTCTCTCTACAGATGCTGCCTGAAGTCGTGAGTATTTTCAGCTCTTTTTACTTTTTCTTTCAGATTTCCAGCATCTGCATTATTTTACTTTTGTAACTCTGACCCCATTTTTTCCTCAGAATGAAGGATTGGAAATGGAAATGTTTTAGAGACATAAGGCCTGGTAGAAGTGAGGGAAATGAGAAAGAAAGAACAGCCCAGAAAGAAAAAACGGTTAGGACTAGTACTCTTATTTCCCAGTTCTTACTGTTTTTTCCTTCTGGGAGGGATGATATTACAGTGGAGTAATGACTGAGAGACAGACAGTTATCTAATGTAGAATTTAAGTAATTTTGCATTTCCAAGAATCTGATATTTTTAAATGAGTAGTGTCTAGTATGAGTTAGAATGAAACCTCATGTGACAAGCTGTATGCTCTTACAAAAAGGGAAGTACATTTTATTCTGAGGTCTTCAAATATGATTTAGGAAAACTGACTGAAATTTTAATCACTATTGATCAGGTGAAAGTGGCTTTAAAACCTGCAATCTTAGTTTCCTTGTAAAGTTCAAATTTTGAAAAGCTCTGAAACATATTTGGAAGTACAGAGCAGGCAGAGTTCTATAATTCAAAGTATTCAGGCTTAGCACTGGCTGAAATAGATGTGTGTAGCTGTCTAATTGAGACAGATGATCCCTGTTCATTCTCTTTAGAATTTGTGCAAATCAACACACTAACCATTGGCTGAGACATTGTTTGAATATATGTACATCACGAGATTTGTGGAAGAGATAGATTGATGGCCTTGAATGCATTCTTATGAAACGAAGGAATACAGGGGGATTTTGTTCTCTGCTCTCATCGGCAGAAAAATGTACGTTGTCATATTCTGATTTAGTTTTTGTTCATCACTAAATTCATATCCAAAACTGAAGCCAAGTGCATTATGTTTTGAATAGTAAATGTAGCATCAACTTTTATATTTATCAAGTAATTTCTGAAGTCAAAAAACTAAAATCATTTATATTGCAGGTCCTTGCAGACTAACAACTAACTATCTTAGTTAGATTGATGATGCAGATTGCCTTTTTGATACCAGGGAAGATGTTTCCATTAGTAGGAGGGACTAGGACTCGAGGGCACAGCCTCAGAGTAAAGGGAAGATCTTTTAGAACAGAGATGAGGAGAAACTTCTTTATCCAGAGAGTGGTGAATCTATGGAATTCATTGCCACAGAAGGTTGTGGAGGCCAGGTCATTGAGTGTATTTAAGACCGAGATAGATAGGTTCTTGATTGATAAGGGGATCAAAGGTTACAGGGAGAAGGCGGGAGAATGGGGTTACAAAACGTATCAGCAATGATTGAATGGTGGAGCAGACTGGATTGGCCTAATTTCTGCTCCTATGTCTTATGGTCTTATGTCTAATTTCTTCAGTAGCTCTGTATCTGAATCTTTCAAATCATGCCTCTCCCACAGCACCAAAATCATTTAATGATATTCTCCATTATTGTGATCATGCTGCGTTATCCTTCTCATCTTCCTTGCCTTCTCTGTACTCTTTTACATGGTCAACGGCACCATCCTCAACCAGCATCTGTACTCAATTATCCAGCTCAGTGGGACTGTCCAGCTTGGTTCTATTCTTACCAATCCAACTATAGCCAGAACAGTTCAGTATTGACTTCTCCCCCTGTCGCCTCACTGTCCTTATAGGACTCCTCCAAAGCTGCCATCCTTTGCTTTTCCCTCTTACTTATCTAGATGCTATTGCTTGATGACATCATCCACAGACATGTGGTCAACTTCCATGTATACGTGGATGACACATAGCTCTGCCTATCCACTACTTTTCTTTCAACCCGATCATTTTTTGTATTACCAGAGTTCTGATCTCAGATCCTTTCTTGGATGAGCATTGATCTTGTCCAGTCAAACAGAAGAAAGATCAATGCTATTGGCTAAAAACCCAGCCACTAGCCATTGCCACTATTTTCTTCCCCTCCCCAGTCACTATCTCAATCTGAGCCTGATTGTTTGGAACCTATTCAGCCATGAGTTGAGCTTCCAATGACATGAGGATCATTAGTGTTTGGAATTCTCTTCTCCAGTGAGTAGTGGAGGCTAAGTCATTGAACATATTCAAGGCTAAGTTAGACAGATTTTTGACTGACCAGGGAGCCACAGGATTTGGGGGGTGGGGTGGTGGTGGCAAGCAGGAAAGTGAAGATAAGGTCACTAATGATCTTATTAAATGGTGGAGCAGGCTTGATGGCCCAAATGACATAATCAAGCTCCTATTTCTTATGACAAAACCATCAAAAGAAATGCCAATTTCCATTTCTCCAACAAAGCTTGATCCACCTCAGTCTATCTGCTTCTAAAATCCTCATCCATGCCTTTGTCATCTTCAGTCTTGACTATTCCAACATTCTCTTACTGGTTTTCCATCCTTCACCCTCCATAATTTGCATCTCATCCAAAATTATGCTGCCAATATCCTACCCCATGCCATCAGCTTTTGATAATTTTTGATTATGTTTCTCTGAAGCCACCTGGGATATTTATATACATTAATTTTGCTGTATTAATGTGAATTGTTATCGTTGTATGAGCAGACATACAAAACTCACTCAATAAAAATTGCAAAAGTTAGACTGCATTTTATTGAGCTCACGTGCAGCATGTGGAAGCGCTGATATATTGTACCAGCGTGTTCCCTTGGAGAAAAGAATTTCTAACATCAGTGCTTTTATGTCTTGAGTCAATGAATACACTAGTCAAGTAAACTCGAATTGCATGCCTTCATATAGACTTGTTAGTTGATGCTCGCTATCAATAATAGAGAGAGACCGACATAAGAATAAACTGTGATTGTTTATTGCAAACAGAAGGCAGGGCATTAAATCCTTGCGTGCTCCCACAACCACCTCCAGTTCTAGATTTACAGTTAACCTGTAGCCTGTGCTGTACAGTGATTGGTTAGTACTGTCACATGGTTAGCCCACTTGCATTCTCTTAAAGGTAACATGGTACTCCACTTTACCACAAATGCTATATTCATAATATCAAGCATTATTGTTACATAAAATTAAATGATATAAAAGGTGAGCAATAACTGCAACAGTTTTCAGAATTTCTCTACATGAAGCTTGCACTTGGAACCTGCTTTTTCAACTAACCCTACATGACCATATTGAATGAAGTTTTACTTAGTAGCCTGTGCAAACAGTAGAAACTTAAATTTGTCATTGGCTGTCATGATATTTCTAGGATGAATGTTATTTGGTAATTAATCTCTTTCAAGCTTATTTTTATTCTTTTATCAGTATTTGCTCTGCAAATTACAAAGTCTTCAATTTGTCATGAAAGTACACACTGCTTAGGATGTTTGAAGCTTTGGGTATAGCTGAATGTAATAAAATTCTCATCTAAGCAGTAAGATTTAATTAGCAGAATGCATGATTTGTGTACCTGTGGCTGTGGTTTGAAGTTGTGATAGTTGACAGTAGCAACCAGCCAGATACAACAGTCCCTCTCAAGAGGACATTCCATCTGTCCTGCCCTGAGACAACTGTCCCTCTTCTTAGTTGAAACAGAGAACAGCTTGAAGGAGTTGATAGCTTCTGACTCCACCCTCACAGCTGCTCTAAGGAGGGATTGAAGTCAGCTCACAGGATGAAAGATAGAAAGTTGTAGGTCCAACAAAGTAACTAATCTGTGGCTAAAGATTTAATCCGAAGCGGGCATCCCAATAATTGCAGTAAAGCACTGAACTTTAAACTACAGGATTCTAACCTCATATCCAAACCTACCCCAGTGGAAGCTACTTCTATCCACTCAGGACAAGTGGTTATCAAACAGGAATTTCTACTAAACGAGAAATAAATACAACAAAAATCAAGGCTGATCCTGGGCATTACAATATTTATTCGCCTAAACCTTGCTTAACATCTTGGAACATGGGTGAAACAAAACAACATCTTAAAAAAAAAGGAAAAATGCTTTATGTCTATGTTCTTTTGCAGTAGTGATGCATTATTACAGTTTCTTACAAAATGACTACCAAACTCAAACACAAACACAATGAGAGATAAAAGCCTTAGGTTCAAAGATGATGAGTCTCATTAAAGCAGTATTTTTTCCCAAAACACAGGTGGAAACTATAATAATTGAAATTGCAATGAATAAATCTTTACAATTTGAAATATATGGAGAAAAACACCAGTTTAGAAATAATTATGACAAAACAGGAATTGCAATTAATAACAATAAAAACTTGCATTTATGTAGCACCTTTAATATTGCAAGACATCCCTGTGTTTTACAGAAGTGTTTTCAAACAAAATTTGACACCAAGCTAAATAACAAGATATAAGGACATTTGATCAAAAGCTTGCAGGTTGAAAAAGGGAGGATTAAAGGAGTGCCTTAAAGGTGGGAGCAAATTCCAGAGCTTCAGACCTAGTGTGATGGGGCTAAGACTTATTGTATATTTTTATAAAATATATATAGATATGGCTATTTTTAAAACTAAAAAAAACTAGACAAAGACCTTTTAAAATGGCTGAATCTATGGGTGCTGGCGAGTAGTTTCGGCAGCGCCCAGCCTGTCATCCGTAATGGCGGCAACTCACACCCGATTCTGTGCTTGGAACCTCATTAATTATGTAGTGACGCATTTTGCTCCAAATCATTGGCAGGTCAGGAGCTGATCCTTCCGCCTGCCGTCAGATGGCAGGTTCGAAGGTCCGGGCACCATATTTAAACACCAGTCCAACACACAATCTCATTTTCTGCAGCCCACCAGAGATGTCTGCAACCCATGAGAGAAAGGCCGAGAGCCTCAGGACAAAGTCTGCACACCGCTTCACCCAACAGAGAGGTGCAGCCTACCCCATGGATGGCTGCAGGAAGCAGAGCAGCCTCACATCTCTGGCCCTGGCCACCATAGCAGAGCAGGTCAGCTGACACCCATGCCCAAAGTGCCACCCAGTGCAGGGAAAGGATGAATGATCTTATCTACTCCTCCAGGGTAGTCACCCTTCAAATCATCCAATATCAAACTCTCATCAAGGCATCATGCACTCAAACGGCTATTCTTTTCAGGGGTTTCACTCAACCATTAGTGATGGGCACATATCAACACTCATTCTCTTACCGAGATGTTGACACCACCATCCCATCTGTCATGTTGCTCACACTCCATTCTCTGGCCCTTCTGGGGAGGCCTCACCACACACAGGGGACAGGCATCTCACTGAACCTTTGCTCCATCCCTTCTCATCAGATGCCTTTCTTTCTTCTTCATACAGGCCAAGCTGGCACACAATAGGCACAAGAGATCGCAGAGACTGGAGAACGGGCATTGAATTCCTTGCCCTCAGTGAATTGGAGGAGGCTGCAGCTGATCTGGTTGGGGACGACAGGAATTGGTCCTGTGGGGAAGGGGAGATCGGCCTCTCCAACCAACCCAGTATGGATCACAGCTCCATCATCTCATCAAATCCTGACAATCACAGTGAGTTATATGCAGTCTTATCTAGCTCGTGCTCATTAACTGGAACTCTATTTTCTATTTTTTAGGCACCAGCAGATTGACGCCTCCAAGCCAGTCAAGCATCAGTGTGAGACCCCAGAGTTCACCCCAAGAGGAAGCTCCAGAAGAACCATCACAGTGCTCACACACACCCTGCACCAGCTCAAAGACACACATGTCGGTGGGGCAAAGCTGTAGATTAGGCTCGGGCTCACTTTCTGGGGAACACCTCACTGATACATCCCTACAGTAGCTGGAGGCAAGGACAGCCTAGCTCTCTGGCGCTCGGAGGGCTGCTGGCGACCAGCCACCCGCTTGGTCCGAGTCAGATGACGAATCTCTGGAAGCGGCTGTTAAATCTATGCTGGAAATGCACTGACAGGTGATGGAACATCAGACAGAGATTTGGCAGTCACTCAGCAGACTACAGTGTATGATGGAGGAGTCTGTCTGCATTCTGTCTGATGTCATGGCTCCGCTGTACGAGCATCTTGAAGTCACTATGGGAAGGCTGGCAACCACTGTGGAGACCTTGGTCCAGCACATCATGGCCACACTCCCTGGTGGGCACCATCAAGCTGTAGGTGATATGGGGATGAAGCACCTTGGTTTCTCTTCGGGTGCACCATCTCCTGCAATAGTCAGGGAGGGACCCTCGGGCACTCACAGGGAGGATAAGTGTCAGTCAGACACCCTGGGGGTCTCCTCTCAGGGCACTCTAAGAGTGTGCAGCTGCTCACAGCCCCCTCTGCATGTGATCCCATCTACTCCAGCTTCTCAGCTCATCGAGGCTCTTATCAAATGGGGCTCTCCAGGGCTCAGGCCACCAGGGGACATCTGCCAAGGTCATCACAGACAGCAGTCAGCAGGCTGCCTCCATCCCTGCTGCGGATGTCGGGGCTGCATGCAGGCGTAGCGCTAGAATTAGGAAAGTTAAGAAAAATTAATGTCACTTTTGGGTCACAGGTGTGCTAGACATGTAAATAAATTGCACTTTTGTTAATACATTTTAAGGTTATGCGAATGTTCCTGTCAGCTGTGATTTTGTGCTTTGGAATCCTCTTATTTCAAGGTTTAGCCTTGCTCCCACTCAGTGATGGTGTCCCCACTGTGAGATTCACATTTCTGTGATGTCAATCTCAGTTGAATTAGTCTCCATACCCTTGTATGATGTCAGGGAGATGTGTTTAAATCTTTATTTGAAATGTGTGATGTAAGCGTTTCTAACTCTTCTTCCTCAAGGAACACCATTAAGTGAGGGCAGCTCATCAGCATTGATATTCTAGCGGCATTTATGTCTCCTCGGGGGTAGCGGCAGAAGAATAGACAAGCACAGGAAGAGGAGATCTCTAGGCACGGCCATATCTCAGTCGCAACAGTGTTTGCATCATTAGATGGTGACGAGGGCTTCAAGTCTTTTCTCAAATCGCTCTTGTTCCTAAGTGGACGCTCAGTCCCCTGACTGAACTCACTCACAGGGACCCACAGTCCAAGGCATAGATTGTGGGCTGGCGATTCATGCGGCAAGTGTGAATGCAGGTCTTGTTCTTGCTGAGTTGAAAGAAGATGGCATTGAGGGCTCGGAGAGATGTGGTCATATTCCCTCACGTGACTTTACTCTTCCTGGAACCTGTCAGCAATTAATGTATCACGGGCATGTCTACCACGTCATTCCTCCTCCATGGCCTCCAGATCTTCATCTTCCGACGAGCTCTCATCCTGCTCCAGGTCATCCTCTGGCAGGGGGGGGTCACCTTTTTGCATAGCCAGATTGTGAAGGGCACAACACACTGCAATGATGGGGAAAACCCTGTCGGGAGTGTATTGGAGTGCGCCAGCTGAGAGATCCAAGCATCTGAAATGGATCTTCAGAAGCCCTATGGTCTGCTTTATAAGGGAGCATGTGGGCCTGTGAGCAGCATTGTACCTCTCCTCGGAATGGCTCTAAGGATGATGCACCGGTGTCCTCAGCTAGCACTTCACCCCATCCCCAAGCAGCCATCCCCGCAGATGTATGGCCCCTCAGAAATCTCAGGCACCTGGGAATGACTCAGGATGTAGCAGTCATGGCAACCACCAGGGTACTGTGCACAAATATTCAGTATGTGTTTCCAGTGATCACACACTTGTTGTACATTGATGGAATGATAGCTCTTGTGGTTTATAAACATTAGGGCCTGCTACCATGGAGCCTGTATAGCCACATGAGTGCAGTCTATTGCACCCTGCACTCTGGAGAAGTCTGAGATGGCGGTGAAGCCGGTGAATCTCGCAGACTGGCTTTCTTCATCCAGAGCAAATCTGACATAATGATGGGCCTTCCTGTAAAAGGCATCTGTGACCTCCTTTATGAGTCGATGTGTTGCAGACTCAGAAGCAATGTGGTTGACTCTTAATTAGGAATGGGCAATAAATGCTGGTCTGGGCAGCGATGCCCACATCCCATGAACAAATAATAACAAAAAGATTCCGCACAGGTCACCTGTTGATCATTGGAAAGAACCAGAGGCCAAGAAATTGAGTGCTGCGGTCACCTTCAAAGCCGCTGGCAGGGGATACCCTCCAACTCCATGTGGAGTCAGGTCTTCACAAAGAATATGGCATATGTGATGTACCAGTGCTCAGGACGAGTGCAGACATGCTTGGCATTGCCTCTCACTCATTTGTAAATTGGAGACTCTTGGATTTGGATAAACCCTAAGTCTGGTGAGCTGACCCTGTTTCCTGGGTCTCTCCTCCTGACCCTTCTGTTCATGCTGTTGCTCTGCTTGACCATGTCCTTCCTGCTGAAGCTACATGCAGATTCACTTCTCCCTCCTTCGCCCCGACCATTGCATTAGAACTCTGACAGTGGCAGCATTCATCCTTGGATCCATCTGTGCTTTTGCTGTCTTTCTGAAAGGAAACATTGAAGATAATAAGGATTCAAGAGGCAAAAAAGTGAAGCTCAGAGGATGACACATTTGGGGACTGTAAGGATCCATTGTTTTTCCTGCCCTACTTGCATGGTGGCTAGCACACACATCGGTGTGACCCAGGCGGCATCACAAATATGTAACATCTTAAGTCCTGTGTGGGATGCTAAAGCTTAAGTGAGATGATTGACCCAACCTAGCTCCGTGCTCCAATCTCTGATGTGGCATATTAAAGACCAATCAGTTGCTCATGGTCAATGAGTGGATGCCCTCTGGCCCGTTAGGAGTGTCAAATCTGGTGAACACATGACAGGCCTTCATTGATGGAATGTCATGTATTCTACAGCTGTGCCTCCTTCATTCCTAAATTCTACATTCCTTTGTGCTACTCTTGAGATGCAGCAACTGTGATGTGAAGCCACTGAGTTCTGAGCAGCTCTTTAGCAGTGCGAATGAAGCCATTGGCTTTCAGTGGCTTTCATTGCAAGGATGTCTTCCTCCTTTCTTTCTAAGAAGATTCCTGCTCACTCCAGCGGCAACAAGAGGTTGGAGAGCACCCCAGAAAGGGCCTCCTCATGTCCGCCCTTCCCCATGACTGTCATTCCACAGCCTTCCTTCCCCATTACCTCCTTCATGTTCACCTTCCCCCTGACTGCCATTCCATAGCCTTTCCTCCCCAGTACCCGACCTCATGTTCACCCTTCCCCCTAACTGCCATTCCACACTCTTTCCCCCCTCCACCCCCGTTGACACACTCGTGTTCATCCTTCGCCCTGACTGCCATTACATAGCCTTCTTAGAATGGTCGACCTAAATGGAGTTGGTATATTGGGTGACCGCTTTGATGCCTTGGGAGATGGCGTGTTTGGCCAGTTCCCCTGGCAGCATGAGGCGGACGGTGGACTAGATCTCCCTGGCCGAGATGTGGCAGTTGTTATAGTGAATGAGGTGCGAAGCCTTGGTGGTGATGCACTCAAAAATGTCAAAAATGAAGGAATTCATAACACTCATGGCCTTGGGCGAGATCCTAGTGGAAGGGTGGGCCTGGGTCAGCACCCTGTACACATAAGTGGAATAGCTCTGCTTGCGAGATTTCCTCCGCCTCTTGGGCGGCTTCTTGGTGACTTTAGTCAGTGACTGCTTCGATGCCTTGTGGGATGCACTGCCCTTTGCGGCAGCCACCACCTCAGGCACTCCACTTCACTTGTACCATCTCAAGTCAACTCATTACATAGCTTTTTCTGCCTGTTACCCTCTCATGTTTGTCAGCCTGTAGCTTCGCCTCACAGCCCACCCCTGGTTGAAGTGCTAGCCTCCGAAAGTGGAGGCCTGCATGAGTACCACAGGACAGTGGTGTTCCTTGCGATAATGAAAGCAAAGAGGAGTAGTCCATTCCTACATCCCCAGCAGAGTGGCGTTCATAGCAACAAGACCGGCACAGTGCTATGGCAGGTATGTTGCACACACCTTGAAACTACCAGCGAACTGAGGTCCGACTTGTGCATGCTACACCTTTTCAAATGGGTTTGCCACTGACGTAATTTCCTGTTGGTGTGTCAGAAGATTGGAAGGGGTGGCAAGATTCTGGTGAACAGCTATTTTAATGAGCATTCATGACATGCTAAAGAATGCAAATGGCGTTCGTGGCTCTAGTCAGCAGGATAGCCAACCTGCCATGAAAACACCGTCGGGAGAATTGCAACATGTTTTTATGACAACAAGTTTCTGATTTTTGCCTCCTGCTGGATTCTCTGCTATCACCTGCCTCAAGACCCACCATGGGCAGGCTAGGAGGGTTTACCCTATATCTGGATGTGACCCTTGAACAAAAGGAGCTGCCTGTCAGTACTGAAGAAACATGCACTTTATTATCCCAGAAGAGATGCTAATGATCCCTCTGTGGGCTGCATAGACCAAATTGAAAGAGAGCTATTCAAAGGCCATCTGCATTTCATAACACACGTTGGCCAACCAGAGTCTATTTATTTGCTAGAACAAAGAACCCCAAACCTTCCTTTCAATTCTTAATGGTTGAGACATTTAACAATCTCAGAGACTCAGGTGAGGGATACACATCCTTTGTCAAAAACAATGTCGAGATGTGGGAGTTATGTGACATGTAATGTTGTTTTGCTGGACTTGCAAAGTCAGTCTACTATCCTACAAGCAGCCACACAGGAAAAGGTCTCTGCCCAGATTGAATACCTGGCCCCATCTACACTGTTTCTACCAGAAATTCTGTACCATTGCCTAAAACACTGTTTCATCTCTGCATGCATATCTCATCATGTGAAGTCACCACCACCGGAAAAGTGAATTATCCAGCAAGAGTTTTCTCCCACCACCATGAGGGCATACCTCATTCAATTTTGATTCTGTATTCAGGAACCCATGTGAAACGCTATTTCTTTCCTCTGTGGTCTCTGCACTGTAAACCATTCTTTTCCCTATCCACCTTTTATGCAAATGAGACAACGTTGCAACCCTCCTCCCTTGCTTTGAGTGTGCAAATAAAAATCCCTATCTAGAGTTTGCTGTGGAATTATTAATAGAAATTGGATCACATGAAAATTGAAGG
Source organism: Carcharodon carcharias (assembly GCF_017639515.1). Classification (NCBI taxonomy): domain Eukaryota; kingdom Metazoa; phylum Chordata; class Chondrichthyes; order Lamniformes; family Lamnidae; genus Carcharodon; species Carcharodon carcharias. Next base: position 107,281,033 of record NC_054475.1, read on the forward strand.
GTTGGGAAAAATGTCACAGCTTATAAAGGGGGAAGCAAATCAAAACACCTGCTTATGGATGGGTAGTCAGAGGAGAAATCAGAGCTATTTAAATTAAACCTTGACCCCCGCGCCCCCCCCAACACCCCCACCCCACCCCCCCACCTCCTGCTCATAACACTAGGAAGTTGAAAGCATGCCACCAATGGAGGAGTGATTAAAATTGAGGAACAGACCAGAATTGGAGGAGTGTAGTGATCAGGAAGGGCTGGTAGGTTGGAAGAGTTTACAGAGACAGGGAGGAGAGAGGTCATGGTGGGATTCAAAAATAAGGATGAGAATTTTAAAACTAGGGCATTTCTAGACCAGGAACCAATGTCAGTGAATGAGTGTGGTGCTGATAGGTGAATGGGACTTGGTGCAGTTTGAAAATAAAAAGGTACAACTGCATCCTCGATACATCCTAGTCGCGTCAGGTTTTAAGTCAGTGCTGCATTCAACCATTAACTGTACCAATGTCCTCAGGAAAGATAAAACTGAGGTAAAAGCATTTTATTTTTATGCCAACTCTCTAGCCAAACGTGGAAGTATGTATTCTACCAGCAAGGAACTCAGTCTCACAGGAGGACATCAATCGCTTGCTGATCACACGTGTACTTGACAATCATAGAAAAGTTTTGTGGCCTCAACTAATCAACTCACTCTGTGTTAAATAAAAGTAAAAATTTAAGTAATTAGAGCCTCTCACTATATCTCCATGGAAATAATTCTATTCCTGATTTTCTACAAATCTGTCGAGCTACTTCACATATGTATGCAGCTGACTGAATATTTTCAGTCTCTCTGGTGGCAGCTGGAAGGACATAAATTGTGAGCTCATGTGTAATTTGTGTTATAATTATGTAATTTGCCTATAATCAGGGACAGACTTGTGTATTTCAAAATAATTCAAGGTAGAAAGGCTTGCATACAAGCACACCGTGATCTTCAAAATAGATAACTTTATTAACTTTACGGAAATTATATGAAAATGAACTTTTTTTGGTTTAATTGTAGCCGTATTTGAAATGTGAAGATTGTTCATGTGTGCAAGGTATTTTCAAATGGAAAGCAATAACAAAAACTTCTTATATTTATATAGCATCTTTAACACAATAAAACAGCTTAAGGCATTTTAAAGATGCATTATAAAACAGGATATGACACTAAGTCTCAAAGAGATATTAGGGCAAATGACCAAAAGGATGGTCAAAAAGATAGGTTTTAAAGTGTGTCTAGCTGGAGGAAAGTGAGGCAGAGAGGTTTAGGGAGAAAATTTCAAAGCTTCGGTCCAAGGGAAATGAAGACCTTGCCACCTATCGTGGAGCAATCAAAATCGGGGATGCTTAAGAGGATAGAATAAGATGTGCACAGATATCTCAAAGGGTTGTATAGGTGGAGGAAGTTACAGAGATAGGAAGGGGTAGATGGTGAAAAAACAAGGATGAGAATTTTAAAATTGAGGCATTGTTTTATCAGGAGCCAGTACAGGGCCGTGAGCATAGATATGGTGAGTCAACAGGATTTGGTGTGAGTTAAGACATGGGCAGCAGAGTTTTTGATGATTTCGGGTTTACAGAAGATAGAATGTAGGAGACCGGCTAGGAGTGCATTGGAATAGTCAAGTCTGGAGTTAAGAAAGGCATGGATGAGGGCTTCTTCAGCAGAAGAGCTGAGTCAGGCGATGTTACAGAGTAGGAAATAGATGGTCATAGTGGTGCATGGATATGTGTTTGAAAGCTTATCCTAGGGACAAATATGACTCCAAGGTTGTGTACAGTTTGGCTCAATTTCAGACAGTTGCCAAGAAAAGGGAGTTGGTGGCTAGTGAGGCTGGTTGGGTTTAGTGGTGGGGAGGAGGGGGGTGTTTGGGGGTTGTGGGGGACATGATTTGGTTATGGTAAGGACTGAAAACAATGGATTCAGGCTTCACAATATTTAATTGAATATTTCTGCTTATCCGGTACTGAATGTTCGAAAAGCAGTTTGATGATTTGGAGATAATGAAGGGAGGTGGTGTCAGGTAAAGCTGGGTGCATATGTGGAAACTGACATCGTATTTTTGAATGATGTCACCAAGGGACAACAAGTAGATGAGAAATAAGATTGGGCCAAGGTTAGGTTCTTGGAGTATACCAGAAATAGTTGTGGGAAGAGAAGCTATTGAAGGTGATTATTTTGCTACGATTAGATGGATAACAATGGAGCTAGGTAAGAGAAATCCCACCTAGCTGGATGACAGTGATGAGGCTTTGGAAGAGGATGGTGTGGTCAACCATGTCAAAGAATGCAGATATGTCAAAAAGGGCGAGGAGGGTATGTTTGTCTTTGTCGCAATCACATAGGATGTGATTGGTGACTTTGATAAGAGCTGTTCTGGTAATGATGGAAAGAATGGATACCTGATTGGAGGGATCCAAATTTGGATTACTTGGAAAGATGGGCATGAATTTGGGAGGCAACAACTCATTCAAGGGCTTTGGAGGGGAGAGGGAGGTTGGCGATGAGGTGGTAGATTGCAAGAATGCAGGAGTCAAGAGTTGGCTTTTGAGGAGAGGGGTGATGCTGGTAGATTTCAAGGAGAGAGGGACAAAACCCAAGGAAAGAGCTAACACAGGAACAAGGCACAGAAGTTGATTGGCTAATAGTTTATTTGAAATAGAGCCAAGGGAGCAGGAGGTGGGTTTGAAAAGCAATATATTCACAATAAAAAGGGTTCAGAACCAAAGTGGTTAGGTGAACTTAAGACACAGATCAGTCATGATCAAAGCGATTGGTTGAACAGGTTCAAGGGACTGAATAGCCTATGGTCCTACATAAAACAAACATCCCCATTAATATAATGCTAGGAGTTACTGTTGAAAATATTAGTGGAAGAAAACTTAGGCCAGAATTTTACACCTTGTGGGCAGGCACCTGCCTGACCCAATCAGGTGTAAAATTGCACAAGATGATGTCAAGCAAGCGTCCCGGGTGTGGCTGCTCGCGGGTGTCAGTGCTGCGCCTGCATTCAATTAAAAGGCCACTTAAGGCCATTATAAAACCAACTGATCCCGATTTTACATTGCCTGTGCGATTTCATGCTCGCAGCATGAGCAAAATGGGCAGGCGGGCAGCCCACGATTTGCAAAACCTCACCCAAGGACAGAATAAAAAGGGTCAGCAGCATTGACAGTGTGAGTAGTGAGGAGTTCAGGAGATGGTTTGCTGCTAGTTGCTTATTTGAGCTTGGCAGCTTCATCTCCATTCGGAGCTTCATTCTTAGCATTTCCAGGCTTCATTTCAGGACTCATTGGTGCCTCCAAGGCCCCCGGAGGATTGTGACCATGTGGACCCTTCCAGGTATCAGACAGCCTTCCCTTACCCTGGTAATGGGAATTGTGCTCTCCAGTGATGGCACCTCCTCCGAGGAAGAAGAGAGGGGCAGAAGGGAGAGGAGGCCAGGTATTCCTATGCAGCTTCCAGGGGGAGGACCTGTGGGAGGAGAGATGCAGGCACAAGGGGTGCAGGGCCAGCAGGTAGCCTAAGGTGGAAGGGGCTGCAGAAGATGCACTATCCTGCTGCCATGGTTTAAAGGCAGTGATGCAGCTACCTCAATATGTCCGAGGTACAATGCTGAAGAAGGCTCCACCTCTCCAGGGAGACAGTGACCTCCATTTGTCAGATGATTGGGCCTGAGATCAACTCTGACTGTATGGGTGGAATTCCCATGCCAGTGGCTCTGAAGGTCATGGTGGCCCTCAATTTCTATGCCCCCGGCTCTTTCCAGGGGTCAGTGGGGGATCTTTGTGGAGTGTCTCAATCATGCATCATACTGGTGACTGAAGCTCTGTTCAGGCGATTCATGACATTTATTAATTTCTAAATGGATGAAGCCAGCCAGGCTGAGTGAGCCAGAGGCTTTGCAGCGATTGCTGGGTTCCCCCGCATCCAGGGTGCAATAAATTGCACAAATATGGCCATCAAGGTGCCAGTGGGTCAGCCTTTGTCATCAGGAAGGGTTTCCACTTGATGAACGTCCAGATAGTTTGTGACCACAGGGCACAGATTCTGTAAGTCTGTGCAAGGTACCCTGGCAGCTCCCATGATGCTTACATCCTGAGACACTCCCAGGTGCCGAGCTATTCGGTGCTTCAGCCCGACTGGATGGATGGCTGCTGGGTGACAAGGGCTATCTGTTGAAAAGGTGGCTTATGATGTCTCTCCGCTACCCAAGAACAGAGGCAGAGCAGCGTTATAATAGGAGCCATGCCTCCACAAGGGCGGTGATAGAGAGGCCCATAGGTCTTCTGAGATGCTCTTCTGATGCCTGGACCATTCAAGGGGAGCACTATAGTACCCTCCAGAGTGGGTGTCACCGATAATGGTTGCATCCTGGGCTCTCCACAATCTGGCATTGGCAAGGGGGGACCCACTGAAGGAAGAGGATCTTGAGGCAGCCGCACAGCCACAGAGGATGAATTCAATAGTGAGTCAGAAGAGGAGCATGGTGAGGAGTACACTAAGGGCATGGAGACAGACCTCTGAATTCGTCAGACGTGCAGAGACACCAGGGGCACCTTGAACCAACAATCCTTCAGCTAGGCTGCCAAAGATCTGCTTCCACCTCATGCCAGGGCTGCCACCTCCATCCTAGATGTCTGAAATGATCTTTTCATCTGAACCCAAAGCCCCCCTTCCTGGGAACGAAGGCATCCTGCCTAATGCCCACCCCTTCCAGGAGGACTGCGAGGCACTTATCGAAAAAATGGGAATGCTGAGTGCCGTCACCAACTTGCCCTCCCACCTGATATCTCCACTCACTGTTGAGGCCATTGTTCCAATCTCTAGACTGCAGAATGATTCTCCCCTGCCAGCTTTCAGGGAGCTGCCTCTGCCAATTTTAAACTGCCTGCCAGGTCACCATTGGACCCAATGGCTAACAGGCCCCTGTCCCTGCCTGGCCCTTCCCAACCATTGGGAAGATGAGTTTCATGCTGGGTGGGCCTTAATTGGCCAGCTAACATGAAAGCGCAGTCATGTGCCGAGCGCGGTCGGGGGCCTATTTCCCGACTGCTCCTGGCCCCGCCAAGGGTATAATTCAGGTCTTAGTGTATTCCTTTGTCTGCTACTTCATTAAAGGTGTTAAATCATTAAAACTAAATGCAATAACATTTTGAGCTCTCACCAGATCCTTTTTCTGTGTTAACATTACGACAAGCTCCCAAAGGCAGGCACTCTTGCATCCTATTATCTTTAGTCCGATTTACTGCACAATGTGAATTGGGATAGTGTATTCTGGGTGACCAATGACCCATATATTGTCTCTGCATTTATGCAAAAAGATATCCAGTGTACACTTCTGAGGATGATTAATATAGGTCACAATGGATAGTTTTGAAAATATAAACCTCAACACTGTTGAATTTGACTGAATTACCAAACAACTTTATTCATGGATAGCCTTTTACAGCTGCTGTAAACACAACCTATTTTGGTTAGCTCGAAGAGACTATTTTCGAAATAGTTCATGAAAGTGTTAGACTAATCATTTGCTTGAGTTCCTTTCAATAGTCTGTTTTGTACTCTTTTCTAGCAACAGACAGTATAATCTTTTTCATCTTGTATTTCTACCAAAGTGAGTAACATTTATAAATATGCAGTTACCCCTAGCTGCAGAGTTCGACTCTTGCTGCCTCATCCAGTGGCTTGGTCAAAGCTAGATTACTTCACTCAGAAATGTCCTTGCCCTCATTGTGTGGAATCTTGTGCCCTCTCCTGTGGTGAGTTTTGCAGCAGGGAGCGCATTTAATCAGGCGTGGGAGTGGGAGGGTGGGGTGGTGGGTTGGGCTCTCAAAGCTTCCCACCTCCACCCCGATTAAGCCCCTTTTATGTTTTTGGTTATCAGGTTTGCTTTGTCCAGTGAACGCTAGCTGCACCCTTGATATTAACACATTAGTTGGTGCTTGAAACAATATAGGCAGAGACCGATTAACTGAGCAAACACTGGTAGTTTATTGGAACTAAGAACAGAGCACTAACATGATGTGTGTTTCTTCAGTCACCTCCAGCTCTAGATTTGCAGTTACAAGAAGCCCCTGCTGTGTAGCGATTGGTCAATACAGTCACATGGTCAACTAACTACATTCTCTTAAAGGCACAAAGCACTCCAATTTACCACAGTCCCTAACAGGAAGGCCCTGGGACCCAGCATCAGCAGGGCGGGGGTGGGGTGGGTGGGGGGGGGGGTGCGATCCTTCTGAGAGACACCATCCCTGCTCTTGCTGCTGATCCCTCTCCCCAATGACTCCCTTCCTGTCATCACTCACTTGTGCCTGGGTCCCTCCTTGGCCTTGGATGGGTGTACAGGCGCTCCTGAGTACCAAAGAACTCTGATTGGCAGACAGGACTTATGCCCCTAGGACCATTGATCCTGGGAGAAGATCTCCTGCTGGCCTATCAAGTGCCTGACTAGTACAAGATCCAGCGGACGTTCCCAAAAAGAGATGACATGGGGCTCTCACTATCTTTCCAGCCATTGGCCAAGACCCCTGTCACCTCCACAAGATTCTGTCCATTGATTCATAACTTCTATCACTAAGAAACCATTCCGCTAGATTGAATCAAAAATTATTATTATTGACAGCTAACTAAACTAACACTTACACAAAAGCTTGTTGAAGAATACCTGGGGAGAAGGGTTGACAATGTCTTTGGAGCCAAGGTTGGTTTAAACATACGAACATGTGAATTAGGAGCAGGACTAGGTCACTAGGCCCCTTGAGCCTGCTCCGCCATTCAATAAGATCATGGTTGAACTGATTGTAACCTTAACCCCATATTCCTGCCTACTCCTGATATCCTTTCACTCATTTGTTAATCAGGAATACATCTAGCTCTGCCTTAAAAATATTCAAAGGCGTACATTTTCCCCCCGTCGGGTGGGTGGGTGGGGGGGGGTGGGGATTCCCTCAGCCGGGAGTGTGCTCTTGTGATTATGCACGCAAAAGAGTGCACAGGTTTCCCTAAGGCAGCACTTTGCCTCAGGGAGTTCAGCTCCAATTCAAAAGTTGACCGAAAGGTAATAAAAAGAATTCCCTGACATATCCCCTCATGTGACATGTCCTTAACTTTTATTTAAACATTTGACAAAGGTTTAGAAACCCTCATGTAACCTCAACCCGCCCGTGGATGAGGTTTCATGCTTTTTCTGAGGCCCACCTGAGCTCCCGGCCTGTCCGCCAACACAAAGGCAAGTCCATCAATCAAGTTAATTAGTTTTTCGATGGCTGACAGTTCATTGGGTGCGCGGCTGACTCGGGTCCATGCCCGCCGAACTGAAAGTCTAAATGACACAGGGTGATGTCGAGACGCACACCCGACGTATCCGTACTTCATCTGACGTGTCGGCGAGCGGGACCCGCCCCCGCTCATCGGCTGGAAAATCCCGCCCGAAGGCTCTGCTTCCACCACCTTTTGAGGAAGAGACTTCCAAAGACTCACAAACTTCTGAGAGAAAAAATTTCTCCTCATCTCTGTCTTAAATGAGCGACCCCTTATTGTTAAACAGTGACCTAGGGGAAAATTTTTTCCCCATCGTGCGGGTTGGGTGGGCACGGGTGGGCACACAGCTGATCGCTGCCTGTGATCAGCTGCGCGCCACCATTTTATGTGGATGGGCCAATTAAGGCCCGCCCAGCGTGACGTGCACCCGGAAGCACTCAGCTGAGGAGGGAGAGATGGGGCCTGCACCCTTTCACACATGCATGTGAAAGAGCACAGAAATCTCCCTGAGATGGCTCCGTGCCTCAGGAAGATTAACGTGATTGTGAAAAACTGATAAAAAGATTTTTAAAGATTATTTGGGCCAAGATTTCCTGGTTGGCAAGCGGGTGGGACGGGGCCGCTCACCGATGCATAAAATGACATGGGATGACATCGGGCGGAACTCCTGATGTCACCCTGCCCCATTTAAATTTTCAGGTAGGCAGGGGCTCAGCAGAATCAGCTGTGCGCCCGCCAACCTGTCAATGGTAAATTGAGGCCATTGACAAACTCATTAAAGTAATTATAAAAGCGAAAAACTGTGGATGCTGGAAATCCAAAACAAAAACAGAATTACCTGGAAAAACTCAGCAGGTCTGGCAGCATCGGCAGAGAAGAAAAGAGTTGACGTTTCGAGTCCTCATGACCCTTCCACAGAACTGAGCGAATATAAGGAGAGGGGTGAAATATAATCTGGTTTAAGGTGGGGGGGGTGCTGGTGAGGGGGAGATTCCCCCCCCCCACCTTAAACCTTAAACCAGCTTATATTTCACCCCTCTCCTTATATTCGCTCAGTTCTGTGGAAGGGTCATGAGGACTCGAAACGTCAACTCTTTTCTTCTCCGCCGATGCTGGCAGACCTGCTGAGTCTTTCCAGGTAACTCTGTTTTTGTTTTGTCATTAAAGTAATTAGTGGACCTGCCCATCAACCTCAAGTTTGGCATGCAGGCCGGGAGCCCTGGTGGGCATTAGAAAAAGCATGAAACCTCAGCCACGGGCGGGATGAGGTTTCATGTAGGTTTTAAAAAATGTAATAAAAGTATCTTTGAAAGTGATAGACATGTCCCAACTCATGTGACAGTGTCACATGAGGGGACATGTAAGATTTTTTTTTTCTATTTTTAAGATTCTTTAGTGTGGAGCCGATCTCCCTGAGGCAGCACTTAGCCTCAGGGGGATGAATGTGCTCTTTCGTGCATAGCACTTCCTGGCGGACGTCATGCTGGGCGGGCTTTAATTGGCCGCCCAGGTAAAATGGTAGCGTGCCTCCAAACGGGGGCAACGACTGGAGGCGTGACTCCATGCGCCCGCTCATAAACTAAAATTCTGACTCGGACATGTTCCCTCATGTGACAGTGTCACATGAGTTGGGACATGTCTGTGAATTTAATTAACAATTTTATTAAAGTTATAAACCCTTTATGAAACCTAATCCCGCCCGTGGATGAGGTTTCATGAGAAATGTGAAGACAATCAGCTCAATTAGTTGTTAAATGGCTTTAATAGGCCTTTGACTGGCAGGTGCACAGCCGACTATGGTTTGTGTCCACCGAACCAAAGATTGGAATGACGCTTGGTGATGTTGGGACGCATGTCTGACGTCACCATGTCATTTTACGTGTCAGCGAGCAGGCCCTGCCCCCGCATGCCGACCAGAAGATTTAGGCCCAAGATTTAGATTCTCCCACAAGAGGAAACATTCTCTCCACATCCACCCTGTAAAGACCCCTCAGGATTTTAAAGGTTTCAGTCAAGTCGCCCATTATTCTTCTAAACTCCAGTGGATTCAAGCCTAACATGTCCAACCTTTCCTCATAAGACAACCTGCCTATTCTTGGTATTAGTCTAGTAAACCTTCTCTGAACTGCTTCTAATGTATTTACATCTTTCTTAAATAACGAGTCCAGTACTTTACATAATCATCCAGATGCAGTCTCACCAATACCCTGTACGACTGAAATATAACCTCCCTACTTTTGTAATCAATTCCCCTCACAATAAATGATAACATTCCTTTAGCTTTCCTAATTACCTGCTGTACCTGCATATTGACCTTTTGTGGTTCATGTACTAGGATGCTCAGATTCCTCTGAATCTCAGAGCTCTGCTTTCTCTCACTATTTAGATAATAAGCTGCTTCTTTATTCTTCTTGCCAAAGTAGAAATTTTCACATTTTCCCACATTATACTGATTTTGTCAGATCTTTGCCCACTCACTTAACTATCTATGTCTCTTTGTAGCCTCCTTATGCCCTCTTCACAATTTACTTTCCTACCTATCTTAGTGCCATCAGCAAATTTAGCAACCAGTCCTTAGTCCCTCCATCTAAGTCATTTAAATGCATTGTAATAAGTTGAGGCCCTGGCACTAATCTCTGTGGTACACAACTCGTCACACTCTGCCAACCAGAAAAAGACCCATTTATGCCAACACTACTTCCTGTTAGACAGCCAATCTTCTATCTATGCCAATATGTTACCCTATGCCATGAGCTTTTATTTTCCCCAATAACATTTGATGTGGGACTTTATCAAATACCTTCTGGAAATCTGGTACAGCCACCAGTTTCCCTTTCCACAGCACATGTGACTCCTTCAAAGAACTCCAATAAATTGGTTAAACATGATTTCCCTTTCACAAAAGCATGTTGATTCTGCCTGATTGCCTTGATTTTTTTCTAAGTGCCCAGCTGTAACATGTATAACAATAGCTTCTAATATTTTCCCTATGACAGATGTTAGGCTAACTGGTCTGTAGTTTCTTGCTTTCTATCTCCCTCCCATTCTGAATAATGGAGTTACATTTGCTATTATCCAATCTAATGGAACCTTCCCTGAATTTAGGGAAATTTGGAAAATTAAACTAATGCATCAACTGTCCCACTAGCCACTTCTTTCAGGACCTTAGGGTGAAGTCCATCCAGACTTCGGGATTTGTCAGCCCATAGTCCCAACAATTTGCTCAATACCACTTCTCTGGTGATTGTAATATTCCTGAGTTCCTCCATCCTTTCCATTTCCTGATTTACAGCTATTTCTGGAATGTTACTTATGTCCTGTATAATGAAGACCGAAGCAAGATACCTGTTTAATTAATCCACCATCTTCCTACTTTCCATTATTAATTACCCAGACACAATTTCTGTAGGACTAATGCTCATTTTGTTAACTCTTTTATTATTTAAATATCTATGGGAACTCTTACATCCATCTTTATATTACTAGCTAGCTTTCTCTCGTACTCTAATTTTTCCCTCCTTATTAATTTTTTTGTCAATTGATGCTGTTCTTGATATTCTTTCTAATCTTCTGACCTGCCACCCATCTTTGTGTAATTATATGCTTTTTCTTTAAGTTTGATACTTTCTTTAACTCTTTTAGTTAACCACAGATGGTGGCCCCTCCCCTTGAAATTTTTCTTTCTCATTGGAATGTATCTATTCTATGTAATCTGAAGTATCCCTTTAAATTTCTGCCACTGAGCCTCCATTGACCTACGCCTTAACCTCATTTGCCAGTTTGTTTTAGCCAGCTTCGCTTTCATACCCTCATATTAATCCTTATTTAGGTTTAAAATACTAGCCTTGGAAGCACTCGGTTCTCCCTCAAAATGAATGTAAATTTCAATCTTATTATGATTGTTGCTATCTAGGGTTACGTTCACTATGAGGTTATTAATTAATTCTATCTTGTTGCTCAATACCAGATCTAGTATAGCCTGCTCTCTAGAACATGCTGTTCTAAGAAACTATCTCGATAATATTCTACGAACTCCTCATTTACACTGCCTTTGCCCATCTGAATTTTCCATTCTATATGTAGATTAAAAACCACCACTATTATTGCTGTACGTTTCTGATAAGCTCCCACTATCACTTATTTTATACTTTGTCCTACCATGTAGTTACAATTAGGGGGCCTGTACACCATTCCCACATGTGACTTCTTGCCTTTATCATTTCTCATTTCAAGCCAAACTGCTTCTATATCCTGGTTTGCTGAACTTAGGTCATCCCTCTCTAATTTGCTAATATCATCATTAATTAACAGAGCCACCCCTCCACCTTTTCCTAACTTCATCTTGTTCCTAAACATCATGTACCCTTCAATATTCAGGTCCCAATTTATGGGTAGAATATTGCCCTTGGTGGGTGGGCTCAGCAGTGGCGGGCAGGGGAGGTCAGGAAGCCGACCACCACCCGCGATCGGCACCACACTGTGATTTCACGCTGGCGGGCCAAATAAGGCCCACCCAGCGGGAAACGCGAGCGGCAGTGCTGAATGCTGCCTGTGCGGGAAGGAAGGGTAATGCAAGTGGGCTGAGTGTGAACTTCACGCATGCCTCCGGGAGATGAAGAGATATAAAAAAACGGAAATAAAAATGTAATAAAACATGTCCCCTCTTGTGACTCTGTCACATGAGCAGGGATATGTTATTAATTCAATTGTGAAACTTTTTTTAAAATTTCCTTTTGGAAACCTCATCCTGCCTGCGGATGAGATTTCCAAAAAAATGCAAAGGCCGCTTGTCCTTTTTGCCTGCCTGCCAATCGTTAGGTTGGAGACAATACTCCAATTTTGATACAAGTGCTTCAATATAGTTGCTAAAAAAATCTATTCCACATAAAAGTGTAACATGACTGTGTTGAGCATTAATCCATGAATATCAGCAACAGTAATATTAGTTGTAGTAAAAATGCTGAAAAAAATAGAATAAATGTTTTGATGACAGGTCGTCACCTAAAACGTTAACTCTGTTTTTCACTCTTTAGAACTGTCTGACCTGCTGGGTATTTTCAGCATTTCTGTGCTTACTTTAGCGCAATTGTTAATCCTGATTCAATCCTGTAACCAATCTCATCCAATTTGAAGCATGTAGAATCATTTTGCTTTATCCTACATCCTGGAATCATAGAATTTCAAAAGGATGCTGCCATTTATCACAAAGGTTGACAACACCCAGTATAACTCAGGGTAAGGACTCAAAGGAAATTACTTGAGGGCCACAGCTGCTGTAAGTTGTTCAGAAATGAAGTTTCTTCATTTTTGGTCTAATTTGCTTTGTGCCAACCTCAAACAGTGTCAGGGTTGAATGCACTTAGTTCTCAATCTTAAATCTTGATGCTGCCTTTTTCTTTACCATCAAATTCCCAGAACCATGCAATGGGACCATGGTTCAAAACTTCCAATTGTCATTGAGTTGAAAATCTTTATTTTCCTCTGTCCATTCTATATTCCCTGACCTGCATTAAGAAGTGGAAATTTTGTTTTTTTTTTGTCTTGAACTTAAACATTCATACCAGCCATTTAAATCTGCATCCAACCATTTAAACTAAACCAATAATTATGCCAATGTACATTCAGGATATTGTCTGTAAAGCCTAATATCTCAGTATATGTGAACACAATTTTGGAGTGGGGTGCAGCAAGGAGAGAAGCAATGGGACCATCTCACGATTTTAATTGGATATAACGTCTTTCATACATTCCTTCAAATTTGCTTTCCCAATCTCTCAGTAGGTGGGCTGACAAACAATTCTGTGACAGGGGGTCAGATACAAATCAGAAAATGTTTGCTGTGGTGGTAAAATGTAACAGTAAAGAAGATGAGATGTCAAGTCCATCTTCTACTACTTTAACCAACAGCCTCTTTTTGATGTGGTATATATTTTGGTTTGCTGAAAAATGTGCAATTGGTGCATGTGTAACAAAGAGTTCAGTTTGAGTCAAAATATTTTCGACTACAAAGCATTCCAAATATTTCATAGTCAATGATGTGAGAGGATTGAGTCACAAATTATGTGAGATTCATCGTTTAGCAGGGACGGTTTTCCACAGTACAGGATTTGGATTTACTTCAATGCCTTATATAATGGATGCAACACAATTACCCTAAATCTGATTCATGCACTCGTGATTCGAATCGACATCTAAACTAGGCCAAAACCTTTATGGGTGGATAATTATGTGAATGCATTAATAACCTATATCTGCAACTACATTGGCTTCCCTATACAAAGGACAGCTCTTTTTTTTCATATCTTGTGTAAAAACTAGCTGCTGCATATTTGTTTGTCTTATGCAGATTTGATTAAGCGTGGCACTTGCCTTGCTGTTTTATTTAAACCTTCTTAAAATGACTAGTGCTTATATCACACCTGGAGAGAATGGTGGGGGGTGGGTGGAAATTTGGGCACAGTATTTTTTAATAGCCTGTTTAGCATTATACAAGGAAAGAAATTCTGGTGGGGATGATCACCCACTGGTAACGAGGCCTGTTTAATTTCCTGTTAACAGAAATGAATAAAGAAAAATCCAACAGGATCTGTAAGGTGCTAGGAAGCTTCTCCACAAGATTATCCTCTCTGCATTTTTCAGAAGTGATGCTTAACACACAAACAGTAAAACAAAGAAAAATTTGCATTTATACTAATATTGTATTGGAAATTAATAAAATTTAGTGTATACTAGATATCAAAAGCATAGTGGGAAGATTTCCATTTGTTTGCTACTTCTAGTGAAATGGGTGATGAATTATTTTGAATCAAATTTATGTTTTAACTGGAAATAGCAAACAGGAAATCTTGCATTTTTTGTTCTAAGCTTACAACATTGCTAGTTCACAGAAGCAAGAGGAAATCTTCTTATCATTCCCTGACCAATGGTATCTGTCACGTGAAGTTATTTTGGTCATTACTTAGAGTGGGAACAAGTGACTCATCGACTCATAGACATTTACAGCACAGAAGGAGGCCATTCGGCCCATTGTGTCCATGCTGATCAACAAAGATATGACTACATATCTCCCATTTTCCAGCACAACAGAAAACACTTTTCACTGGTATTAGGGGAACCATTCTATAAACAATGTACCAATATTGTTCCCACTTAAGAGTTAACTTTGCATCCTTTAAATCTTAGTTATTTAACAGGGAGTGTGATTATATCACGAGGAGTCATGGAACTGGATCCATATCCCACTTGTATAATTCCTTGCTTCTCCTGAGTTCTCAGTGCAGCCCATTCAAGAGGGTGAAATCCCCTCCATTCCCTCCTCACCCCAAACAGATTTCTAATCACAATATTAATCTATCTGGTGCCAATTTATGGACATTACATGCCAAGGATTTTGAAAATTCAGCCCATGCAACATTAAATGTATTCCACATCTCTTCCTTATTCATCTTGCATTGAAACTTCATTCTAATCACTACGATTATTAGGAAGACTTCTTGGCTTTTTACTAAAACATCCTCTGATCTCGTGTTTCCTCATCAGTCTCAATTGAGGCTTGGTCCCGGCTTTATCACTTGCATGTAATGTCTATTAGTTGGCAGCAGATGGTAATATTGTGACTGGATTTCTCCAGGGATATTGTGACTAAATTTTTGAACCGGTTGAGAATTTATTCAACATTTATTCAACAGTCCCTCATTTCTTTGTGGGAGACTTCAGAAGCTGGTGGTGCTGAGAGAAATTTAAATTTGTGTAACAGCCATTAACATCTGTCCCGGTAACACAGCCATATCAGTTTAATGGAGCAGTAACTTATTTACTTGGCACAACAAGCCCATTATTATCACTTTGTCATTATCCGGCAGCAAATAAACTGCTACAAATGCGGCTCAAATTTACCTTTGTTCACATATAATATGATCTAAATATGATGAATAATATTTCCATGGTTTAGCAAATCTAAAGTGCTTAATGGTTACAGGCTTAATTCTCCTACTATTAACAATATAATTATCACACTGGAAAAGTGTGGCATGCGAGCAGCTTTGGATCATTCTCCATCAGTGGGAATATGGATGATTTTCTGGATGGGAGGGCCCAGAATAGAGGACCATAAAAAAATCTTAAAATTAATGTTGAGAAGCAACAGGATTGGTATTGGCACTCCCCAATCCAACTTCAAACTGTGGATACACACCCCCATGTTCTTTTTGAATCTCAATGTTCCTAGTTCTACTCCCCTACTCGTGGTTTCTCTCTCACATGTCTATGTTTTTCAATGGTATCCAGACTCAACAGCACATTTCAGGGCTGATATTCCAGAACAACCATGATGACAACAATTCACAATGCCTGGAACAAGGCCTCAGCTTCAGTGCATCCATGGTACCAGTGGCAGTTCCAAGTCTAGTGTCTCGGTTCCTTTACAGCTGGTCCTTCAGCCTTCGTCTCCCTCCGCGTCTAGCACCTCCTGAACCGTTTCTTCATGCCTAAGCCATGTCCCAACCTCCAACATGGTAAATTTTAGCCTTCATCCATCTGTGTGCTGTCTCCTTGAAAAAAGTAAAAGATAGAAATTCAGTAAATCAAGAAGAAAGCTTGCAGGGTGTATGCAAGGTGGGAAACATCCAGAAAAGGGGAAAAAGATGGACAAATGGACAAAAAAAAGTTGTAGGTAAATAAGGAGAAATTATATGAGTGATTTTTGTTTTTTAACTCATTGGATGTAAGTGTTATTGGCCAGGCCAGAACTTGTTACTCATTCCTAGTTACCCTAGCTTAGGGGGCATTTAAGAGTTAGCCACGTTGCTATGGATCTGGAGTCATTTGTTGACCAGACCACAGAAGCACAGCAGATTTCCTTTCCTAAAGGACATTAGTGAACCAGATGGGTTTTTACAACAATCAACAATAGTTTCATGGTCAGCAGTAGACTTTTAATTCCAGATTTTTATTGAATTCAAATTCCACCATCTGCCATGCCGAACCCAGGTCCCCAGAGCATTACCCTGGGTTTCTGGATTACTAGTCCAGCAGCAATTCCACTACGCCATAGCCTGCCCCATATTTTAATTAATGCCCCAAGCTAGCAGGTGCTAGTGGCTTTACTCCCAAGAGAAGTGAACAGGAAGAGGATCCAGCACCAGAAGAGGTCCAAAATGGGCGATGGGCAGCACAGGTGTTTAGGCCTCTCATGTCCTGGGTTCTCAGCCCTCACAAAACTCTGTGACTTACCTGAATGCCATGACCATCCCTTCAGACCCAATTCTGCGGCCTCCTACAACCCAATATTCTGCACCTGCCGTGGTATTACTGCTTTCAGATTCAAAACTCACCAGAGGCATGCAGAGACCAGCGGAGTTCATATCTCCCATGTTGTGGAAGTGGGGCTGGACAGGGCGGGGCTGGGTTGGGGTGGGGGATTTGGTGTCGCTTCAGCCTCCACCCACCTCTGCCCCTGTCCCCAGTTGCCACTCTGCTTACATTTTTGGCTACGGGGACTGTTATTGAATAGTAACTTTTTCTTTTGAAATGTTTTCCTGAGCTCCCAGGCCCCTGGCTCTCAGAAAAAAATATCCAAGTGCAGCAGTAGCAATGTGTTGAATTGAATGGCAATTTATATAAAGAATTTTGCTCAAATTACATTTGCCTGAATACCCTGAGAGGAATTGAAAATTACAAATTGTAGCAACATTTTTGTTACAACAGAAAGAAAAATTGGGCAAAGTGTATCATGCGCATCATATATGTAACAATCATTTGATATCACCTGCTTTATGCCATTGCTGTTATGTTAAAACCAACAGCATCAGCCCTAATAATCCTGTCAGGATTTTCAGGAGCAAATAATGTAAAATCTAAAATAGCTACCATTTTCTAATTTAAATCCAGGTAAGTTCCCCCTTTATACATAGAAACAAGCATAGAAGATAGGAGCAGGAGTGGGCCATTCGGCCTTTCAAGCCTGCTTCACCATTCATTATGATCATGGCTGATCATCCAACTCAATAGCCTGCTCCCACTTTCTCCCCATACCTTTTGATCCCTTTCACCCCAAGAGCTATATTTAACTCCTTCTTGAAAACATACAATATTTTGGCCTCAACTACTTTCTGTGGTAGCAAATTCCACAGGCTCACCACTCTCTGGGTGAAGAAATTTCTCCTAATCTCACTCCTAAATGGTCTCCCCTGTATTCTCAGACTCTGACTCCTGGTTCTGGACTCCCCCACCATCGGGAACATCCTTCCTACATCCACCCTGTCTAGTCCTTTTAGAATTTTATAGGTTTCTATGAGATCCCTCCTCATTCTTCAGAACTCCAGCGAACATAATCCTAACCGACTCAACCTCTCCACAGATGTCAGTCCCGCCATCCCAGGAATCAGTCTGGTAAACCTTCACTGCACACCCCCTATAGCGAGAACGTCTTTCCTCAGATAAGGAGATCAAAATTGCACACAATATTCCAGGTGTGGTCTCACCAAGGCCCTGTACATTTGCAGCAAGACATCCCTGTACCTGTACTCAAATCCTCTGGCTATGAAGGCCAACATACCCTTTGCCTTTATTACCGCCTGCTGCACCTGCAAGCTTACCTTCAGCGACTGGTATATAAGGACACCCAGATCTTATTGCACATTCCGCTCTCTCAATTTATAGCCATTCAGATAATAATCTGCCTTCCTGTTTTTGCCACCAAAGTGGATAACCTCACATTTATCCACATTATACTGCATCTGCCATGCATTTGCCCACTCACTCAGCTTGTCAAAATCACACTGAAGTATCTCTGCATCCTCCTCACAGCTCACCCTCCCACCCAGCTTTGTGTCATCTGCAAATTTGGAGATATTACAATTAGTTCCCTCATCTAAATCATTAATACATATTGCGAATAGCTGGGGTTCTGGCACCGATCCCTGCAGTACTTCACTTGTCACTGCTGTTCAGAAAAAGACCCATTTATTCCTACTCTTTGCTTCCTGTCTGCCAACCAGTTTTCTATCAATCTCAATACACTACCCCCAATCCCATGCGCTTTAATTTTACACACCAATCTCTTATGTGGGACTTTGTCAAAAGCCTTCTGAAAGTCCAAATAAACCACATCCACTGTCTTTCCCTCATCAACTCTATGAGTTACATCCTCAAAAAATTCCAGTAGATTTGTCAAGCAAGATTTCCTTTTCGTAAATCCATGCTGACTCTGTCCAATTCTGCCACTGTTTTCTACGTGCTCAGCTATTAAATCTTTTATAATGGACTCTAGAATTTTCCCCACTACCAACGTCAGACTGACTGGTCTATAATTCCCTGTTTTCCCTCTACCTCCCTTTTTAAATAGTGGGTTTACATTAGCTACCCTCCAATCTGTAGGAACTGTTCCAGAGTCTATAGAATCTCGGAATATGACTACCAATGCATCCACTATTTCTAGGGCCACTTGCTTAAGTACTCTGGGATGTAGATTATCAGGCCCTGGGGATTTATTGGCCTTCAATCCCATCAATTTTCCCAACATCATTTCCCTACTAATACTGAATTCTTTCAGTTCCTCCCGTCACTAGACTCTGTGTTCCCCAACATTTCTGGTATGTCATTAGTGTCCTCCTTTGTGAAGACAGAACCAATGTATGTATTTAATTGGTCAGCCATTTCATTGTTCCCCATTATAAATTCCCCTGTTTCTGACTGTAAGGGACCTACATTTGTCTTCACCAATCTTTTTCTCTTCAAATACCTATAGAAATTTTTACAGTCAGTTTTCATTTTCCCTGCAAGCTTACTCGTGTAGTCTATTTTCCTCTTCTTAATCAATCCCTTGGTCCTCCTTTGCTGAATTCTTAACTGCTCCCAATCCTCAGGTCTGTTGTTTTTTCTGGCCAATTTGTATGCCTCTTCCTTAGATCTAATACTATCTCTAAATTCCCTTGTGAGCCATAGTTTGGCCACCTTTCCTGTTTTACTTTTGCGCCAGACATGAATAAACAATTGTTGCAGTTCACCCATGCCCTCTTTGAATGTTTGCCATTGCCTATCCACCATCATCCCTTCAAGTAACATTTCCCAATCCATCATAGCCAACTCACGCCTCATACCATCGTAGTTTCCTTTATTAAGATTCAGGACACTAGTCTCAGAATCAACTATGTCACTCATCATCTTGAAGAAGAATTCTATCATATTATGGTCGCTCATGCCCAAGGGGCCTCGCACAACTATATTGCCAATTATTCCTTTCTCATTACACAATAGCTAGTCTAGGATGGCCTGTTCTCTAGTTGGTTCCTCAACGTATTGGTCCAGAAAAACATCACGTATACACTCTAGGAATTCCTCCTCTATGGTATTGTTACTAATTTGATTTGCCCAATCTATATGCAGATTAAAGTCCTTTATGGCATGCATTTCTAGTTTCCTGTTTAATGCCATTCCAAACATCACCATTACAGTTTGGGGGTCTATATTACAACCCTCACTAACATTTTTTGCCCCTTAGTGTTTCTCAGCTCTACCCATACAGATTCCATGTCATTGGATCTAATATCTTTCCTCACTATTGCGTTAATTTCCTCTTTAACCAGCAATGCAACTCTATTGCCTTTTCCTTTTTGTCTGTCCTTCCTAAATACTGAATACCCCTGGATTTTCAGTTCCCATCCCTGATCATCCTGCAGCCATGTCACTGTAATCCCGACCAAATCATACCTGTTTACATCTATTTGCGTGGTTAATTCATCTACTTCATTGCAAAAAATTATATTTTTAATGTAAATACCCTGGTCCAAGACTTGTACTAATATCCAATACCCCGCTGCTGGGGGTGGGGCTGAGCAGGGACTGTCTATAAACTAGGCTGGATTTTCATCCTCGAGGCTGGTAGCGCGAGTCAGGAAAATTCTTGGCTTGGCCCACCCGCCTTGGGAGAAAGTGACCACAAGGACGGGATTTACATTGTAAGGGTCTGATGTGGGCTACAGTTGGGGCAGATTAACCAGGAAAGAGTTCAGAGATGCCCACTGGGACTGCTAGGTTCCACAATGGGCTGTTTAAAAAGCTGTGGGACTTTGTCCCAGTTCTAATGAAAAACATAAGGCCTTCCAGCCCACACCCTCACAGCCCCTGACCCTGACACACTCTCCATGTCCCATCCATGGCACCTCACGCACCCACACCCACCCACTATGACCCTTCCTGATCCCATGCCAAGAGATTTCCCCTCCTCTATGACCCCTCATGCCCCTTGTGCCATAATATGTCCCCTGTTGTATTTCTATGTTTGTTCAACAGAAACCTAACAATCTCATTGGTAAGCTAAACATCAATTTGTTTTATTTGGAGAAGCCGTACCAGATTACTCAGCAGACAGATTTATTATAAAGATTCAACAACTATTGTTAACAGGAAAGTACAGCTGCAATTCTTTCACCCAACATACTAAACTGAAAGCTTTGCCAGCTGGTCATATGGTTTATATCCTGGCTACTTACTTATTATCATATTGTCTCTTAAAATGATATCACAACACCCACCCCCCCCCCCCCCAACCACCTATGCCCCTCATTCCATCCTCCCACCAACCCCCCCATGCCTAGCTAAGGAAGTTCTTTATGTATACTGTATAGAACCAATAAACTCTATAGTGGCAATGTGTAAAATATCTTTAAAACACAATCATTCATTGATAACTTGCCACTTTCTTTAAAAAATCTCATTTTTTACTACAGGCTAATAAAATTATCAATCATCCAGACCCTTTAAAATATTAATAGCTGAAACTGCAAGCACTTGAAATCTCTTCATCTTGTATAAATAAACATTGTGCAATTGACAGAAGAGATCGGGACGGGGGTGGGGGGTTGTGGGGGTGCAGAACTTTCAACCAAGCAATGTGTTCCTTTGGGCTGAGGTGGTTCAGTACTCTAATCGATGTCTGGGCTTTCAGCCAAGAGTGCATAATGAGGCTTGGCCATAGGGGTGAATTAATTTTGCCTTTGTCAAGATGCAAGTAGAAGAGATTAGAATATAAACAGCATATTAGAACAGCAAATAAGATGTTTGCTCTCAGCCGGTAAAGGAAGAAGCCTCTTCAGTGTAGCTGAGTTAGGAACCATGGTAGCATCATCATTGAATTGGGAAAAGATGGAACATTCTTCCAGGAAGTTGGATGGGAGTTGTCCATGTTAGAAAGGGAAAAGGAGTAGGGTTGTTCAGTGCAGGTCTGTTAAGAACGTTCGAAGCAGTGACGAATGATCAGGTGTTTACATTGATCAAAGTAGACTGGAGGCAGAAGACAACTGATTTGTTAACTCAGGTCTAATGTCTGCCTGACACTATATGGTATTATCACCTGCCTCATCTGTTACATCCTCTGTCCTTTATTAAGCCTGCTACCATTGAAACTACATATGGCCCAGAGTTTAAAAAGCTGCACTAATCCAAATTTTGGAACAAATATTAAGTGGCATAATCTACTCTAAGTAAACACTATGTAAATTGGAAGCAATGGTACAGGATCCAACTTTAGCTATCAGGGCATAACCATTAATTCTATAATAAATGTAGATTATCTGCTGAGAAAGGTCTACCTAGTATTAACCTATCCCTTAACCAGAAGAGAACTGCTTCCTCCATAGCAGATATTTATCCTCTATGGATACCAATCTTCCTAGAGACTTCTCTGACTAATGCCATTGCTAAAAATAAAATTTTCAGCCTACTAGGTATGTAATCCTACATATATACATACCTTTTTAAAAGTCCTGGCAACCCAGGTGGGGTCAAGCATTGGTTTGAAAATTGAAAATGTTTTCTCAAAGAAGGTTTGCCCACGTCCATGTCTCAGAGAACATATATCAAGAATCTTAAGTTAAACGTTGGTGAAAGACAAGCCTAAAATAAACTTAGAAAAGGTGACGCAGAATTTTGAAACATGTAACAGGAAAAAAGACATACAACTGAAAACTAGCCCTGAATAAAAGAACTATGCCCAAGGCCGATTTTTTCATGGTGACTGAATAAGTTAAAATCCTTTTGATTACATTGGATTTCAAGACGTTTTAGTCTTTTGGGATCATACTCTGTCAATTCAGTTTGTTTATTCCGTGAAAATTGAAACCCTTATTCTTAGTTGTAAGTAGGAATGTTGAAGTTCCTGAAGACAGCACAAAGGAGTTTGACACAATGTCTCTCTATTGAGCAGCAAGGGCCACTCATAACAGCTCGGTTTAAGTCCCCTTACAAAGCGGCAACAGAAGTAGGTCACCCACGTGCCTACCAAAGTGCACTGAACATGTCACATCCACAATGCTTGTTGTGCTACTCCTGTCACCATAAAACATAATCCCCTGAAGCAGCTGAACCAAAGTGTACACGTGCATTTAAACTCCATTCACTTATGTCACCACTGCTACCATACTGTGGTAGAGAGGGTTGTATGTAGTTTTAATTGACTTCAGCAGAAAGGAAAATGGACAGGGCAGCTAACTGATACTCTGACCAAAAGTTCAACTTCTCCTGCTAAATATCAAAATTCAACTCACTCCTGGGGGATCATATGTCATATCAAGTGATGTGTCTATTGATGAAAAGTAGTTGGATACCCTGTCCATTCACCACAAATTTAAACTAAACACACGATCAAAACACTATGATTTACCTTTCAGCGGACTGTTTTATTTAAGTTCATGTAAAGAGTCAATCAATCTGCCTATCACATAAACAGGGTCCAGAACTCTCCTAGCATGAATGTCAATCTGGACAAAGGAAGAAAGGTTCCATTTCTTCCAGTTGACACCTTCTGTGGAAATTCAACAGAGTAAATACCTTTCTCCCTCTCTTTTTCTTGTGACACATATTGACCTTACATTTGGCTACTGTTGTTTTGTTCAGAGGATTTTCAAATTGTTGCTGGATTTTCCAGCTCCTTCCATTCTGCTTCGTCCTTCTCCAAATTTGTGTTCCTTGCCTCAAACAGTCCAGTAGCTCAGGCAGTTAAATGGATTTCAACCAATACCAATTTGTCTGTTTTCCAAGCTCCCAATGCAAACAGCATGAAAAAGGGCTGGAAAAGCAAACCATCTAAGTGAAAAATAATGCAGACTTTGTGATGTGTCACCAGTTAGAGCTCCACTCCCAGTCTTTCCTTTGAACTTCACTCCTAGACCATTCCTGAAAACAGGTTTGTAATGATTTCAGCCAGGAAATAACAACAACATGCATGTGGCACCTTCAACATAGCAAAACATCCCAAGATGTTTCTCAGGAACCTTTTCAAACAAAATAGTTGATATTAGGGCAGATAGTCAAAGGTTTAGTCAAATAGGTGGATTTTAAGGAGTGTTTTAAAGGAAGAGTGAAAAGTCAAGAGGCAGACAAATTTAGGGAGGGGGGTTCACAGCTCAGAGCCTTGGCAGATGAAGGATTTGACCACTGATGGTGTAGCATTTAAAACAGGGATGTACAATAGGCCAGGATTGGAGGAATGCAGAGATCTTGGATGGTTGTATGGCTGGAGGAAGTTACAGAAATAAGGAGGGATGAGGCCAAAGAGGGCTTTGAAAATAAGGATGTGGATTTAAAAATCAGGGTATTTCTTAACCAGGAGCCAATGTAGGTCAGTAAACACAAGGATGATAGGTGAATGGGATTTGGCATGGGTCAGCACATGGGAAGCAGAATTTTTGATGACCTCAAGTTTAGAGAAGGTAGTACATGAGAGGTTGGCCAGGAGTGAATCACAGAATGACAGAATTTTAACAGCACAGAAGGAGGCCATTCGGCCCACCATGTCTGCACTAGCTCTCCAAATGAGCATTATGACCTAGTGCCATTGCCCTGACTTTGCCCGTACCTCTGCACACTGGGGAGAATTGGCTGCACACTGCCATTTTATGTGGGTGAGCCAATTAAGGCCCGTCCAGTGTGACGTGCACCCGGTAGCGCTCAGCGCGCAAAAGAGCGCAGAAATCTCCCTGAGGCAGCTCTGTGCCTCAGGGAGATTAAGTTCAGATAGTAAAAATAAAAAAAATAAAATTATTCAGACATGTCCCCTCATGTGATCGTGTCATATGAGCTGGGACATGTTTATAAATTTTTGTTACAATTTTTATTCAATTAATAAACCCTTCATGAAACCCCATCCTGCCCGTGGATGAGATTTCATGAGAAATGCAAAGGCTGCCTGGGCTCTTTACCTGCCACCAACCTTAAGGTTGGACGGACAGCCCTGACAATTGCTTTATTTAGGCCTTAACAGGCCTTCGACAGTTTGGTGGGTGTGTCTCCGACTCCAGTGTGGAAGATCAGAATGACGTGTGGTGATGTTGGGACGCACACCCGACGTTACTGCACGTCATTTTACGCGTCGGCATGCGGGACCCACTCTGGCACACCGAACGGAAGATTCTGCCCATTGTTTCCATTCAAATAATCATCTCATGCCCTCTTGAATGTCTTGATTGAACTTGCCTCCACCACATTTCCAAGCATTGCATTCCAGACCTGAACCACTCACTGTAGTGCAAACATTTTTTCTCACTTCATATTTGCTTCCTTGAAAATCACTTTAAATCTGTGCCCTCTTGTTCTTGATCTTTTTATGAGCGGGAACAGCTTTTCCTATCTACTCTGTCCAGCCCCCTCATGATTTTGAACATCTGTATCAAATTTCCTGTTAGCCTTCTTCTCTCCAAGGAGAACAGTCCCAAACTCTCCGATCTATCGTCAAAACTGAAGTTTCACATCTCTGGAACCATTCTTATAAACCTCTTCTGCACCCTCTCCAATGTGTTCACATCCTTCCTATAATGTGGCACCCAGAAATGTACACAATACTTCAGCTGAGGTCTAATGAGTGTCTTATATAAACTCAGCAAAATCTCCTTAATCTTGTACTCTATGCCCCTATTAATAAAGCATAGAATACTATATAATTTATTAACTGCTCCCTCCACTTGTCCTGCCACCTTCAATGATCTATGTGCATATACACCCAGGACTTTCTGCTCCTGCATCCTCCTCAAAATTTCACCCATTATTTTATATTGTCTGCCCATACTCTTCCTACCAAAATGCATCACCTCACACTTCTCCACCTTGAACTTCATCTGCCACCTACCTGCCCACTCACCAACTTGGTTATGTCATTTTAAAGTTCTACACTGTCCTCCTCACAGTTTACAACACTCCTAAGCTTCGTATCATCTGCAAACTTTGAAACTGTCCCCTGCATACCAAGATCTAGATCATTCATATATATCAGGAAAAGCAAGGCTCCCAATACTGACCCCATGGGATACTCCACTACAAACCTTCCTCCAGCCCAAAAATTATCCATTGACCATTACTCTCTATTTCCTATTTTTCAACAAATTTTGTGTCCACGTTGCTACTGTCCCTTTTTATTTCATGAGCAATAACTTTCTCACAAGTCTGTTGTGTGGCACTATATCAAACACCTTTTGAAAGTCCATGTACACCACATCAACAGCATTACCTTCATTGACCTTTTCTGTTACCGCTTCAAAAAACTCCAGTAAGTTAGTTAAACATGATTTCCCTTTTAGAAATCCAAGCTGGCTCTTCCTTATTAACCCTTATTTTTCCATGTGACTATTAATTCTATCCCGAATAATTGTTTCTAGAATCTTGCCCACCATTGAGTGTGTTGGAAATGTCAAGTCTAAGGTAACAAAGATATGTATGAGGGTTTCAGTGACAAATGAGTTGAGGTGGAGGTGAAGTTGGGCAACGTTAGAGGTAATCTTAGTGATGGCACAGATATGTGATCGGAAACTCACTTAGAATCACATATGACAGTAAGGTTGTCAGGACAGGTTGGTTCAGCCTCAGATAGTTGCCAAGGAGAGGGATTGGGTTGGTTGGTGACCATAGAATGGAATTTATGGAAGGGACCAAAGCCAACAGCTTTAATTTTCCCTATATTTAGTTGGAGGAAAGTTCTGCTCAGACAGTACTGGATGTCAGATGAGCAGTCTAATGATTTAGAGACTTTTGAATGAACTGAGAGAGGTGGTGGTGAGGTAGATCTGTGTGTCTTTGGCATCTATGGGGAAACTAACGTTGTGTTTTCAGATGATGTCGCCAAGGGGCAGCATGTAGAAAAGAAACTAGAAGGGGACAAGGATAGATCATTATCAATGGAGATAACAGTGTGGGGGTGCAAAGAAAATCCATTGTAGGTCATTCCTTGACTACCAGTAGACAGTTAAGAATAGAACTAGGCAGGTGCAGCCCCACTCAGCTGGATGACAATGAAAAGGTATTAAAGGAGGATAGTTTGGTCAACTGTCTGAAAAGCTGCAGACAGGCCAAGAAGGATAAGGTGGGACAGTTTATTTTTGTCATAGTCACATAGGATATTATTTATGACTTGGATAAGAGCATTTTCAGTACTGTGGCAGGAGTAGAAATTTGATGAGAAGGATTCATACATGGACTTTTGGATTTAGGAAGGATTTTGAAGAGGAAACAAAGTTAGGAGATGAGCTGATAGTTTGCAAAGATGAAGAGGTTAAATGTTGATTTTTTGAGGTGTGGGGTGGTTATGGAAGATTTGAAGGAGACTGGGACAGAACCTGAGGAGGGAGAACCGTTAACAATATTAGCTGACATGCAAACCGGGAAGGGGAGTTAACTGGCCAGTGATTTGGTGAGAATAGGGTTCTGGGAGCAGGGGGTGGGTCTCATGGACAAGAAGGGCTTGCGTTCGATATGAGAGAAGATAGGAGAGAAAGATGGAAATTCAGGTATAGGAGAACCATGGAGGAAGTTTGGCCCTGTGGGCTGGGGTAAGGGAGGGAAGTGGCAAAGGCAGCTGATCAGATGCTCAGTGAACCCCTTACACTAGCTCTTGGAAATATGTGTGGGGACAGGAGACAGGGGCAAAATAGTGACCACTAAGGGAAATCATTATGTTGCAGTCTTTGCATTTTTGTCCAGTCAGTAAGCTGCTTACAGTTCTAAACCAGAACTTAGTCATTTGACTGTCATAGTGTATATGGAGAGTTTGAAAGAAAATTAGAGAACCAATACCATTTTGGAGTGGAGGTGGGCAATGTCTGCCAGCCAAAACCTATTGGCTGTAACATCTTGGCAGACTTTATTTTCCATGTGAAATACAGACAGTATTTTATCAGTCATTGTATGAGTCCCTACATTGTACTGCGGAAAGAAAAGGACTTGCATTTGTATTGCTCTTTAGTTCTAATGAAGAGTCATACGACTCAAAACATTAACTGTGTTTATCTGTTTTCGGATGCTGCCAGACCTGCTGAGTTCTTCCAGCATTTTCTGTTTTTATTTCAGATTTTCAGCATCCATAGTATTTTGCTTTTATCTTTTGCATTTATATCGTGCCTTTTGAAATCTCAGGATACCTCAAAGCATTTTAGAGCCAGTGAAGTACTTTTGAACTGTATTCACTGTTGCAGTGTAGGAAGCACAGCACCTAATTTATGCACAGCAAGGTCCCAAAAACAGCAATGTGATAATGGCCAGATAATCTGTTTTTTTTATGATGTTAATTAAGAGATAAAAATTGGCCTGGACATTAGGAAAACTCTTCTTCAAAATAGTACCACCTGTGGATCATTTACCTCCAGTTGAGAGCTGATGGGGCCTCAGCTTAAAATTTTACCCAAAGAACATCACCTATCCTCAACCCCACACTGGAGTGTCAGCCTAGATTTTTGTACTTAAGTCTTGGAGTGGGATTTGACCCCACAACTTTCTGACTCAAAGTTGAGAGTACTGAGTCACAGCTGACACTGGTTAATGTTTAGCAACTTTATTTGATAATAATTATAATCCTGCCTTTGGAAAATTATGGACAAACTTTAGTGCACGTAGAAAAGGGAACAGATTTATCCAGTATCCCTTGAAACACACTGCAATGCTTAAAAAAGTAGCCTGACCATTGATGATCATTTTTCACATATTTGTCTGTGCACCATAATGCTTTGCAGCATTAACTTGAAGGCCTGAATCTTTGGCCAGGTGAGTGGGAGCAGGGCCTGCTCGTCGAGGCATAAAATGATGCACGGTGATGTTGGGCTGCGTCTCGACATTACCACGCATCATTTAGATTTTCAGTTCGGCAGGCACGCAGCCAACTCCAGTGCGTGCCCACTGAACTGTCAAAGGCCTTTTGAGGCCATTTAAATATCAATTAAACTAGTAAACTGAGCTGCCTGTCCAACCTACAGGTGGGATGAGGTTTCATGAAGTATTTATAAATTGAATAAAATTTTTATAAAAATTCATTGACATGTCCCAGATCATGTGACACTGTCACATGAGGGGACATGTCTTAAAATTTTTTATTTCCTTTATTAAAATTTTGGGAACGTAAACTAATCTTGCTGAGACAGTTCTGTGCATGCCCTGGCTCAGGGAACCCACAGCCCCCCCCACCCCGCGCACACAGGGAGCGTTCAGCGCTTCCGGGCGCATGTCACACTAGGTGGGCCTTAATTGACCCGCCCGCCTAAAATGGCAGCCCAAGACTGATTAGAGGCGTCGATCGGGTCCGTCCCCACCCATGCCCACCCCCGCATAACCCCCCCAATGGAGGGAAAATTCTCCCCAAAAATCCATCCCAGTCCACCAATATGACTGGAGTCCATTGAAAGATCAATTCTTGGCTACTGGTCAGAAAATTATATTGCCTTTTTGGAGCTGCAAAGGCCACATCAATAACACGGTCTGCATCACATTTAATGTTGTGTATTGTAGACACAATAAATGAACAAGTTTGGTGGAAATAAATGCAATTTCTCATCTTTCACATTGGTTTTGTTCTTCCTCTCATATGGTAACATCTTTCTCTCCAGTTTCCTCCTTCATTCTCTTACAACTATTGATCAGGCTGCTATTTCTGATGAAAGGTCATCAATCTGAAATATTGACTTTGTTTCTCTCTTTCCACAGACACTGCCTGACCAGCTGAGTATTTCCAGTATTTTCTGTTTTTATTAGCTACACCTGTTAGCAGGTGTACATGTTAACTATCAGGAAATACCAAACAGGCTGGGGAAGAGGGAAGGCTGATGGGTGACCTAATAAAAATCTTTAAAATTATGAAGGGGTTCAATAGGTTAGATATAGAGAAAATGTTCCAATTTTGGGGAGTCCGGCATTAAGAGTTAAAAGTCTAAAAGTCTAATGAATCCAAAAAGGAATTCAGGTGAAACTTTGTTACTTAAAGAATGATCAGGATGTGTAACTCGCTATCACGTGGAGTATTTGAGACAACTACAATAGGCACATTTAAGGGGATGCCAGACATAAGGGAGAAAGGGATAGAAGAATGTATTGATAGGGTTAGATGAAGTAAGGTGACGTGAAGCACAAATACCTGGATAGGCTGGTTGGGTAGAGAGGTTTGTTTCTGTGCTGTGAATACTGTGTAATTCTACATGAACATCATAAATGCACAGAGGAGGTGAACAACAATGCATTAACGGACAAAATCTCAACTAAACAGACATATCTCACCAGGAGTTCAATGGTCAGGAACCTACTTGCAATGGAAGCAGGCTTTGCCCTGGCTTTTTAACCAAGCCACAGTACTAGCATCGTGCTTTCTGATTTCCTGGCAAATCAGAGTGAGCGGGTGGGATGTTGCACCAAATTTGTCATGGGAAGGACTTCTAGTTAGAGGAATCCCAACAAGAGTCAGAATGGCTGAACAGTGCCTTGATGCCTTGCCTGTGTTTGCTGTAACACAAAAGAATTTTCCCCCCGTTAGGGGGGAAGTGCAGGAGCAGGCACAGGCAGGCATGCCTCCAATCAACGCCCCCGATTGGGGGTGCTCAGCCATTTTACATGGGCATGCCAATTGAGGCCCGCCCAGCGTGATGTCAGCAAGGAAGTGCTATGCGCTCCCTGTGCAGGAGGGGGGAGATTCCCTCAGCGAAAGCATGCACGCATCTCCCTGAGGCTAAGTGCTGCCTCAGGGAGATCAGTGCCAAATTTCAAAATGGTCAAGGTGCACAAACAAAATTTCCCTGACATGTCCCCTCATGTGACACTGTCATATGAGATGGGACATATCCATCACTTTTAATCAAACATTTATTAAATTTTTAAAAACCCTCATGAAACCTCATCCCGTTCGTGGATGAGGTTTCATGTTTTTTCTGAAAGCCTTAAGGTTGGACGGGCAGGTCCATTAATCATGTCAATTACTTTTTAACTGGCCTCAATAGGCCGTTGACAGGACGGCGGGCACACAGCTGATTTGGCTGAATTGAAATGACACAGGGTGACATCAGGAGTTCCGCCCAACGTCATCCCATGTCATTTTAGGCATCGGCAAGCAGGCCCTGCCCTCCTCGCCGACCTAAAGATCCTGGCCACAGGAATGGAGAGGAGATATGGGAAGGTTACCTCCCTGGGTCTCGGACTCTTACCTGGAGGTCCTGATGTGAAACCTTAGGGACTGAAGTGAGGCGATGTCTGTTAAGGACACGATTGGAGACTAGCCTCTCCAACCAAGCAGGTGAGGATAAAAGTCACCACCAGCAGAAAGACTAACACCCTTCCAATTTGAAGGCAGTGCCCAAGAGGATCCAGGAGCATGGCAGTAGTGTGTGGCATAACACTTTCAGATATCAAGTCCATACTGTGACTTTTCCAGCATTTTACTGCACAACACTCCTTAGACCAAATACACCTTGCAGCTCCACACACTCCTCTCTCTCTAGGCACATCCTTACATCCCCATCTGAACAGCCAGCATTCACACTCACCCTCATTTTTGTGTGAAGACACACTCATACCTCACAGTTACCTTCTACAACTGCTGTCCTTCCCTTCCCTCCACCCAAAGCTCTCACACTCAGAACTCTGCTTTATCTCCTACCACGGGAATCATGGGTGGGTGAGAGTGGGGGCTGCTTTCAAGAATAGCCACTCCGATGGCCAATAGCAACATGTGCCCAATTGGTCCATTGGGAAGAAGATCTTGTTCCAGGAGGCTGCAGATGTCTGCAACATCTTGACATTAAAACCTGAGCCTCCTGAGACACTGAAGTTCAGATATGTAGAGAGAGCTGACCCTTTGCCCTTTTCAGAGTTCTGCCTCTTTTAAGCTTGTGGTGATCTGAGGTGTAATACACCTTTAAGAGAATGTGAGCAGGTTGACCACATGACTGTAAGACCCAATAGCTGCGTAGCATGGGATACCATGTTAATGTTAGTCTGGAGTAGGGTCTGGTTGGAGAAGCCCACATCATGTTAATGCTCTATTGTTTGTGTAAATGAATAGCATGTGCTTCATTTCATATTGGTCTCTGTGTCTGCAGTATATTGTAATTGACTCACCTGCTGAGCAAAGAGACCCCATGGTAAAACATAGCAATTGGGGACGAGGCAAAATGCAACCAGTCGACGGCAATAAGGAAAGACGCAAAAACTCAACTGTAATGAATCAGCCATGTCTTGCAAGCCAATTGTAAGTACAGCCCTCATCATAGTCGTCGAAGTTATCGCCCTCCAGTATACCACAATGTGGCCACATCAGATTGCTTGATCAGACCACCATGTCACATTATACTGAATGCCTTGTGTTTTAGTTTATGGCCAACGACATATTTGGGGAGCAATCCTCTTATTGACATGTGGCAGTAAAATATACGGCCTGGTTTGTAGTGTAACAGCACCCAAAGCCCCAGATTCCAACAGCTTTAATGAGTTGGGGAATCTTGTGAAAAGCCATTTTCAGCCAAAACCCTCAATTTTAAATTCAATTCGAGGTGTTGCGCCCCCTGGAGAAACAATCACTTGCTATGAAGCAGCTTTAAAACAACCGACAGAGCACTGTGAATTCAGGACATCAATTAACGACATGATAAGAGACTGATTAGTTTGTGGGATTAACAAAGAAGCTATTCAAAAAAGGTTGCTGTCAGAAACAAATTTAGACTTCAGCAAGGTGCTGGAGTTGGCACTCGCAATGGAGAGCATAGCCAGGGACTCAGAAGAAATCAAGGGACCATAAAATGACCCCGTGAGGGAGGGACCAGCTAGAAATTATGCAGAAATGCAGGGCTCCGCGGAATGGCAGGAATCAGCCACCATTAACAGACCTGCAAAAAGTAATGGCTTAATGGACGAAAATCACCTTAATAATAGCAGAATTGGAACCAAGCAGCCTGCAAACGAACGACAATTTAAAAGAACCATGTGTCTACTGCCAGCGCAATGAGCACATTGTGCGATATTGTAAAGAGAGATTCAGGCAAAATTTCAAACAAAAAAGCAGAAGTCATGAAATTTATATAATGGAGGAACCAGAAGAAACAGAGTCAGATATTTACTCACTATACAATTTAAAAATGGGTAAAACAGAGCCAGTCTATGTGACAGTAGAAGTCAACAGAAAACTCCTTCTGATGGAGCTGGATACAGGCGCATCCACAACAATCACAGGGGGAACACATGTTTAAGTATCTGAATGGAGGAGGCCACTCTCTAAAGCTGGAAAACTCAGATGCTAGATTAAAGACATATACTGGTGAAGACATACGAGTAAAAGGTATACGTACTGTTCCAGTACAATATAGAAGCCAGTCTGCTAACCTACCCCTGATAGTGGTAGCAGGAGAGGGTCCAACTCTGCTTGGTCGTAACTGGCTTAAGGAAATAGAATTGGAGTGGGCTGAGATTTTTCAACTCAGAATGAAAGATCTGAAAGAATTATTACAGAAATATGCTTCTGTGTTCAGGAAAGAGTTCGGGAAGATTTAGGGGCTGCAAGCTAAAATCCACATGGATCCTGGAGCAGCCCCCAGATATTTGAAGACGAGGCCAGTCCTCTATGCATTATGAAAAAAAGTGGATATTGAATTGGACAGGCTGGAAAGGTTGGGAGTCTTACAACCTGTACAATTTTCGGAAAGGAGAACGCCCATAGTTCCAGTACTAAAGCCTGAGCAGAGTGTGCAAATATGTGGGGACTACAAGTTGACCGTTAACAAAGTGGCCAGACTTGATAGGCACCCTATACTGAAAATTGATGAATTGTACCCCAAGCTGGCAGGGGGAACCGCATATACAAAATTTGACATGAGCCTCGCTTACCAGCAAGTCGAGCTAGAAAAGGTCTCTTGAGATTTTGTGACTATCAACACGCATAGGGGATTATACCAGTATACCAGGTTGCCCTTCGGAATCTCATCAATTTATGCCATTTTCCAATGCACTATGGAAAATATACTCCAAGGTCTACCCCATGTGGTGGTTTATCTCGATGATGTCCTAGTAACAGGACTAACTGATGAAGAACACCTGGCTAACTCAGAAGAGGCATTGAAGTGTTTCTCACAAGCTGGAGTATGCTTGAAAAGGGAAAAATGTATCTCCCAAGCAAAAGAAGTGACTTACCTGTGTCATAGGGTTGACTCACAGGGCCTTCACCCAGTAGAAGACAAGATGAGAGCTATTCGTGAGGCGTCAGCCACAAAAAATGCCACAGAACTCAAGTCCTCCTTGGGAATGGTTAACTACTATGGTCGTTTTTTTTCCCAAATTTGTCAACAGTACTGGCTCCATTATATGGGTTACTCAAGGAAAACCACAAGTGAAATTGGCAAGCTCCATAACAACAGGCTTTTATGGCTGTAAAGCAATTGCTACATTTGAGGGCCCTGCTGGTACATTTTGACCCAAAGAAAGACTTGATTTTAACCTGCAATGCATCTTCTTATGGAGTAGGGCTAGTACTCTCCCACCAGATGGCTCCAAACAGCCCATTGGCTACATTTCAAGAACACTCAGTATGGCAGAACAAAGATACTCACATATAGAGAAAGAAGGCTTACCCATTGTATTTGGCATTAAAAATTCCACCAATACATCCATGGTCATCACTTCACCATTGTATCCAATTGCAAGCCACTACTAGGCTTGTATGGGGAAGATAAGACAATACCCCAACCCACCTCAGCACGCATCCAAAGATGGACACTGATTCTAGCTGCTTATGAATATACTTTTATCCGCCAGCTGGGAAGCCAGATTGCCAGTGCCGATGCGTTGAGCCGATTACCTCTAAAAGATAGCAATGTGAACATCCCCATTTCTCAAGAACTTGTCTTGTTATTAAACTTACTGGATTGGTCACCAGTAAATGCTAAACCAATCAGAGAATTGACAGACGGTGATCCAGTTTTGTTTCACGTCAGGGAACAAGTCTTACAGGTCTAATGAGCCAAAGTCGGATGAAATTAAGCCCTATTTTAACAGGAGTTACGACCTCACCTGCTTATTACTGTTGAGACAGAGAGTCATTGTGCATCCCAGAGGAAGACAACCATTATTGATAGAAATGCGTAGTACCCAGCCCAGCATTTCTAGAATGAAAGTGTTGGTGCGCAGCTACTTATGGTGGCCAGGGATGGACACTGAGATTGAAAACATGGTCAAGAGCTGCACATAGTGCAGCTGCCGAGAAATCAGCTGGTGCTGCTACTGGTGTTATTCCTACTATTCCTGATGCTGCTAGTGTTGCTGATGATGAACCTCCTATTCCTCATCAGGAGTGTAATGTAAAATTGCTTAAGCTGTTCCCCTGCCATGGTGAAGGCTGACAGCAGAGAAGAGCAAATGAAGGAGAGTGAAGTACAATGTGGGTGAATTGACTTCTGGGAAATTGGGGATCACCTGTCGTGCAGTGAAAACACACTCTGTGAAGAAATGCTGTGAGTAGCAGCATCTCACATTAGTATGGCTTCAACTATTTTTTTTCACTGTTTGAAGGTTTTCCAACCTGTAGCTCCCCCCATTGTGTACTCACCTAATGGTGATCCTGGTAAACTGCTGACAGTTTGGGAATTAGATGTCCTGGCTGTTAAAGCCAGATGGCTGGATTAAATTCACTGTTTGCCTGTTTGCACATCATAATGGCTTATCAACAGCTGCTCAGAGGGAGTGTTCCCTGTTGCCCAGCCAACCAACTTGGGCCGAATTAAAAGTGGGTAGATCATATCAGGTTCCTGATTGGACACCACTTTTCAACTATGATGCAGGAAGCACATCAAATTTGTCTTCAATGATCTCACACAACTTGTCAAGGCCACTAAGTTTGTCTTCAAATACCATAACCTACCAATTGCTGGTCTCATCCACAGTTGACTGCACTACAACCCCATAAGCCGCCTACCAACAAACAGGACTCAATTCTAAAATTTTTATACCTGCCCTCACCCTGAGGCATATAGCAATATTGCAAGCCTTATACCCACATCTCAGCTCACTGGCACACACTCACCTACCCTGGCAACTATTCAACTATGACAGGCACAACACTCACTGACCCACTTCCCTCATTCCTGCAGCAAAAGGTGGCACGTGACGTTAGGCAGCAGGAATTAACTATGCGGACAAGCCTGCCTGGACTGTTTAATCCTCGTGGTGGAGACAGTGCTGGCCATCATAAGAAAGGGCATCACTGAGACCATGTCGATCTGATGTGACCCATGATGACGGTGCCTACTTACTTTCCTCATCCCACTTCTCCCTTGTCCCTCAATATCTTCTGACTGAAGGGTTGCAGATGCTATAAGAATGCACTTCTTATTTTCTCCTCTCCCTATCTAACCCTTTGTCCCTTTTTCATGTCTGATAACCAGGAACTGGGTAAAAACTGCCCAGTCCGTAGGGGAAGAGCAAGAAAACAGTGAAGATGATTTCCTTGGTCTGAAAGTCACAGCCACAAGCTCAGATACTGGCACTGCATGTATTTTAGTAACTAGGATAGGGGCAGGATATGCCCTTGGTGAGACACTTGGCACAAATACACAGGAGCGGGGGGTAAAGATAGTCCAGTGCCAGTTGGCCAGAAGTCCAGGCTGCACTTTAGGTCTGCTGTAGAGGACTCAGATGAGCACTTCAGTTGACTAGGTTGCTGAAAAAAAGTTATATATATCAAGCACAATAGAGAGTCAAGCATTTACTTAGCATCGGCAGAGCTTGGAGCCCATTTTTTGCAACATGGAATGAGTCACCTCCATCAGCACATTTTTTAATTCTTTTCTGAGATGTGAATGTCACTGGCAAGCATTTATTGCCCATCCCTAATTGCTCTTGAGAAGGTGGTGGTGAGCTGCCTTCTTGAACTGCTGCAGTCCACGTGGTATAGATAAACCCACAGTGCTGTGAAACTCAGCATGTTGCAGCATCTGATTGCTGATGCCTCAGATGCTCAGATTGCAAGCAGCTTCTATCAAAGTTCTGAATGATGCAATGGAAACTCAGGCTGATGCCATCCTCTCTCAAGATAAAAAATTCCTGCACCCACCCCTGCCGCTCCACCCATCCCCTTACTGCTGCCTGTCAACCAGCTAGCCCAGCTTGATGCTACCCAGCCCGAGATGATGGGGTCCAGAGTTGCTTGAAGTTGCCCTTTAATGATACCTGCAGTCTCCTCAACTGAAGATCAGCAGCTTTCCTTCAGCCAATGACAGCCACTGAAGAAGCAACTCATAGTTACACTAAGAGAGGCAAAGGCATACAGAAGAGGTACGAAGGGAATTCCCAAGGTGATTAGTTTATTTTTGTATGCATTATGTCATGAATTAGTTTATAAATTTGGATTGAAATGTATCATTTGTGTTGTTGGAAAGGGGACAATGTGATGGTCATTGATAGAGGAAAGGTACGGAGTGTGGGACTAGTGAATGGGGAGATGCCCTGTCACACTGAGAAGCTTTGGGACATTTAAACTCTTACCAGAACACAGGAGCTAGTGCTGTAAAAAAGGGCACGGCTTCTGCGCTGATTCTCTCCGCTGCTTCCTCCAAGGTTTCCTGCACTGAGTGAGTTCTGCAGGATCCTCTGTTGAAGGATTGGCCAGGAAAATTGGAGGAAGGTAAATGGGTAGTTTTCAGTCTGATCAGGGTTAGAAGCAAGAGTTCCAATGATTCATAACAGTTCAATTCTTGTCCAAAAATCTGACTTGTCAGAAAGAACACCCAAAATCACTGGCTCTTTAATGGCAGGTCAGCAACAAAAATCAAAATGCATATCAGTATAATGAACCAACACAATTAACACGGAGCCACTAAACACTAATAGTAACTCCTCAATTTCATGGTTTTGAGTTCTGGCAGTACAGATAATCATTTTATTCCCAACTCTGCGTGGGATGTATTTCTGCAATTCTCAGTGGGTGGGAGTTGGTAGGTGAGGCGTCCTGTTTTATAGTAAAATCCAACCATCCATCAATCTTTCTTGGCACTAAATATGCTTTCTGCTTGCTGAGGCATAAATATCAGTAGCATGAGAAGTGATCCTTAATTCTCCTTCGCTTCAGGTCACCTTCACCCTTCAGAGCAGTAGTGTTGATAGCAGAAACTTTGCACCATGTTATTTAAATGCTACAAAGCTGCATATAATTTCAATTTCCATAGCCCTCTTTGTCCATTGCATTCCATTTATCTTCACATGGAGCTGTCTCCCAGCATAAGTGACTGTCCCCACAGGAGGAGTGGAGGAAACTACACAAAATAAAAAACAACCTAACATCTAATAATTTCCTGTTTTAATGGTGAGAGGTATTTTTTCAGAAAGCGTTGCCACAGTTTATAATGGAACAGCTAGGGGCACATTTACTTCAAGGAAATATTGCACACGCCCTGAGGAAATTACAGAGATAAGTAGTTCCTGATGCCAATGCAATTTATAGAATACTCCAGCAATTTTGAGACCCCGTCACAGGAAATGACATTTAAAATATTCTCCTTCAAAATATTTTGGAGCACACTGGATCCAAACCCCAGGAGTGGCTTGTACCTTCTTTGAAGGGTGCCTCTTAGCATTCTCCTGAGATTGTTAATATGTGAAAAGTCATGGCTTGAAATCCCTGTCATGAAAGCTGCACAAAACATAGCAAAAGTTTAAGTTTGTCCAAAGCAAAATAATCCAGGTCGTGTTTTCCTCTAACAAAAACAAAAATTGCTGGAAAAACTCAGCAGGTCTGATAGCATCTGTGGAGAGAAAGACAGAGTTAACTTTTTGAGTCCGTATGACTCTTCTTCAGAGCTAAAGAGAAGTAGAAATGTAGTGAAATATATACTGTTTAATATATACTGATGGGACAAGTGAAGCTGGATAGAAGGCCAGTGATAGGTGGAGCCAAAGGAGAGATTGCAAAAGATGTCAAAAACAAAAGGTCTAAGGGGTGTTGATAGTGGTGATACTGGCTAAAGGAGGTGCTAATGATGACATTAAGGGTAGATAGCAGGATGAGCATGTGACAGGTGGCTCTGGTGGGGTGGGGTGGGGGAGGGCATGGTGTGTGAGAAAAGGTAAAATATGCTAGAAGGTGGGGATAGAACAATGAATGGAAATACATTTTTAAAAATAGCCATAGAAATAGGTGGGAAAAATATATATATAAAAATTAAAAAATAAATGTTTGAAAAAAGGGGATCAAAAAGGGGGGAGGATGGAGGAGAGTTCATGATCTGAAGCTGTTGAACTCAATGTTAAGTCCAGAAGGCTGTAAAGTGCCTAATCGGAAGATGCGCTGCTGTTCCTCCAGTTTGCATTGAGCTTCACTGGAACATTGCAGCAGGCCAAGGATGGACATGTGGGCATGAGAGCAGGATGGTGTGTTGAAATGGCAAGCGACAGGAAGCTCTGGGTCATGCTTGCAGACAGACCGAAGGTGTTCCACAAAGTGGTCACCCAGTCTGGGTTTGGTCTCTCCAATGTAGAGGAGACAGCACTGGGAGCAACAAATGCAGTAGGCCAAATTGAGGGAAGTGCAAGTGAAGCGCTGCTTCACTTGAAAGGAGTGTTTGGGCCCTTGGATAGTGAGGAGGGGCAGGTGTTGCACCTTCTGGGATTGCATGGGAAGGTGCTTGGGAGGGTGATGAGGTGTAGGGGGTGATGAAGGAGTGGTCCAGGGTGTCCCGGAGGGAACGGTCCCTATGGAATGCCAACAGGGGGGGTGAAGGGAAGATGTGTTTGGAGTTGGCAGAAATGGCGGAGGACGATCCTTTGAATGTGGAGGCTGATGGGGTGAAAAGTGAGGACAAGAGGGACCCTATCACGGTTTGGGAGGGAAAGGAAAGTGTGAGGGCAGAGGCGTGGGAGATCGGTTGGACAGAGTTGAGGACCCTGTCAACGACCATGGGTGGGAAACCTCAGTTAAGGAAGAAGGAAGACATATCAGAAGCATTGTTTTGGAAAGTGGCATCATCAGAACAGATGCGATGGAGGCGAAGGATCTGAGAGAGTGGGATGGAGCCCTTACACGAAGCAGGGTGTGAGGAGCTGTAGTCGAGGTAGCTATGGGAGTTGGTGGGCTTGTAATGAATATTGGTGGACAGTCTATCAACAGAAATTGAGACAGAGAGGCCAGGGAAGGGAAGGGAGGTGCCAGTGATGGACCATGAGAGAGTGATGGAGAGGTGGAAATTGAAAGCAAAATTAATACATTTTTCCAGTTCCAGACAAGAGCTTGAAGTGGCACTGAAATAATCATCGATATACCAGAGAAAGAGTTGTGGGGGGAGGCCTGAGTAGGACTGGAACAAGGAATGTTCCATATACCCCATAAAGAGACAGGCATAACCAGGGCCAATGTGGGTACCCATGGCCTCACCTTTTATTTGGAGCAAGTGAGACAAGTTTAAGGAGAAATTGTTCAGTGAGAGAACAAGTTCAGCTAGACAGAGGAGAGTTGTGGTGGCTGGGGATTGTTCAGGCCTCTGTTCAAGGAAGAAGCAGAGAGCCCTCAGACCATCCTGGTTGGGGATGGAGGTGTAGAGGAATTGGATGTCCATGGTGAAGAGGAGGCGGTTGGGGCCAGGGAATTGGAAATTGTTGGTATGATGTAGGGCATCAGAGGAATCGCAGATGTAGTTTTCCTCTGTTCACTAATACTACCAAGTCAGTCAGTGTAAATTCAAGGTAGTTCTTTTCTCCAAAAATTAACAAGTTGAGTAAAAGAGATCCCTGACCTCTAATTATATACCTCAAACTCTTCATTGAAGAATGATCATGATTCACAATAGTCATATATGGGTTAAATCATTTTTTATATTGCATTTGGCTTTGCTTTGGTAAGTGGCTGGAACTTGTAACAAATCCAGTAATAATACAATTGCCTGCAACAACAGGCTGGATGGTCCTCCACTATTATGTTGAATTTTGGGTGGAACAGCAGTGGGAAAAATGGAAGAATGAAATGGGAAGGATTACAGTCATGTTTCCAATCCAAACTAAATTTTCCCACCCCTCCCACAACAGAAATTTTCCCACCCTCATCCCCCCACCCCCAACAACAGAAACATTGCTAGCTGCCTTTCCCCGCCCCTGAATGTAAATGTCAGTGGTGGAGAGCAAACGAAGCCTAGCCTATCTTGTAATTTAATCAACATTTAAGA
The DNA here is from genome assembly GCF_017639515.1 of Carcharodon carcharias. Taxonomy (NCBI): domain Eukaryota; kingdom Metazoa; phylum Chordata; class Chondrichthyes; order Lamniformes; family Lamnidae; genus Carcharodon; species Carcharodon carcharias. The sequence goes on from NC_054475.1 coordinate 107,321,733, forward strand.
TGTTACTTCAATAATTTAATTATAAATGATTGTTACCTTTTCAAAACAAAAATGTCACACTTCTTCCCTTTACAGGTAGCAATGCAAGTACATCAACAATTAAAAATGTCTTTCACTGATCTGTGCTATTTAGATTGAAGCATTAGCCAGTGTTTTATTTAAGTGCATCAAAAATGTATCTATTATTTGAGCAATATTACATTTAACTAACTTGGTTAAGTTTTTCGATGAGGTAACAGAGAGTGTTAATGAGGGCAATGTGATTGATGTGGTGTACATGGACTTCCAAAAGACATTTGGTGAAATGCCACATAAAAAACCTGTCAGTAAAGTTAAAGCCCATGGAATAAAAGGGATAGTAGAAGCATGGATACAAGTTAGCTGAGTGACAGGAAACAGAGAGTAGTTGTGGACTGTTGCTTTTGGACTGGAGGAAGTTATATTGTGGGGTTCCCCAGGGATTGATGTTCATACCCTTGATATATTTAATGACCTAGACTTGGGTGTATAGGGCCAATCTCAAAATTTGTGGACAACACAAAACTTGGAAGTATTGTAAGTATTGTGAACTGTAAGGAGGATAGTGATAAACTTCAGGAGAACATAGATAGGCTGGTGGAATAAGCAGACAAATGGCAGATGAAATTTAATGCAGAAAAGTGTGAAGTGATTCATTTTGATAGGAATAATGAGGAAAGGTATGACATAAAGCATACAGTTCTCAAAAGTGTGCAGGAATATAGGGATTTGGGGCTATATGTATAAAAATCATTGAAGGTGGCAGAGCAGGCTGAGAAATTAGGATCTTGAGTTGTATAAATAGGGACATAGGTCCAGATCTTCTGGTCTCAGGGTGGTTGGAGACTAGGTGTACCCAAGAAGATACTCCTTGGAAGTCTCAATGCACGGACTCCGCAGGAATTGTCCAGGTAGTTTCAACTTCCGATGCACAACTCCTGTGCTCTCTAGGATCCTCCAAAAGGTCACCAACTCTGAGTTAATGTAGGAGATTTGGGGGTTTCCAACTCAGTTACCCATCTAGTTGCCTATGAAGTATTAGACAGATTAAAAACCTTATCAAACTCCTGGGTAACTATACAATCAACCCACTGACAACCACTGACAACCCCCAACCCTCCAAGCCCTCCCGACCCTCTGACTCCGCCTTAACTTTCCAACACCCCACTGGCCCTTCAACACCCCTGATCCTCCAACCTTCCAGGCCCTCTGATCCTCTGGCTCCCCATTTACCTTCCTATACACCCTCCAACACCCCTCAGCCCCTTGTCTTCCCTGACCCTCCAACCCTCATGGCCCTCTGATTCCCCTTGACCCTCCATATGCCTCCCATCCTCCTATTCCTCCCCAACCCAACCTTGCTTCCCTACCCAACCTACCACCCAGCCATTCTAACCAGTTGGCACCCTACCCACCCTACTAACTGTCACCCTGCCACCCACAACACTGCCACCCTGCCACCCTACACAAATATTTTACTCACACTCATTCAGCGACAGAGTGAAAAGCTATTTAAATGTCCCAAAGCTTTTCAATGTGTTACTGAAGGAAAACTTACCAAAATACTGCTGTAAAAAGGGGGCTTGACTTCCCCCAATGATCCTGCCCTTTGAAGAAGGACTCCCAGAATAGGTGTGCTCTGCACTTCTGAAGATGCCTGGTTCAGAAGTCTGGGTCAGAAATGTGGAGCTCCATCTTACTATAAAAAGTAGAAGTGAAATGGCAATCCAATGGTGATTGCCGGTTCTTGGAAGATTCGGCCCATATAGTACAAAAGCAAGGAAGTTATGATAAACCTGTATGCTAGTTCGGCATCAATTGGGCTATGGTGTCCAATTCTTTAGGAAGAATGTGAAGGCGTTAGAGAGGATGCAGAAAAGATTCATGAGAATGGTTCCAGGGATGAGGAACTTCAGCTAAATAGATAGAATAGAGAAGCTGGATCCATTGTCTTTGGAGAACAGAAGGTTAAGAGGGGATTTGATAGAGGCATTCAAAATCACAAAGGATTTGAACAGAGTAGATAGGGAGAAATTGTTTCTGGTGATGGAAGAGCCGAGAACCAGAGAACAATGATTAAAGATACGATAGCCTATGTGCTTTTGGGCAATAGAGCCTATATTTTATCTGGGCGTGATGGTTCCTTTCAGAACTAGGTTTCTCTAGGATATGATTTCTGGTTAATTACTTGGCTTCTAGTAAATCGTGTGACCAGATTACCTGGGGGATAAACAATAGAGGGAAAAAAGGTCAACATAAGTTAACTTTTGGGGTGTGTTTTGTGTTCAAATAGTTTAATAGGTTTTAGGTTTGAGAACAAGCTGGCTGAAGAAGAGCAACATTATTTTCAAACATAGTTCAGTTGAAATTTTGTGTTAGATAAATGAAAGTAAAACTCTTGTTACTCTTGTTAACTGCAGATCTCCTAACAGTAAGATTAGCTTCTTGTATAGCCAAGGAGAGAGAGAGAGAGAGAGAAAGGGGGAAACAGAGACAGACAGAGAAAGACAGGCAGAGAGAGGCAGGCAGAGAGAGAGAGAGAGAGTTTTAAGTGCAAAACTCAAGAGTTAAAGAATATTAGAACCAGGAGGGTTCAGACCTGAGGTGGTTACCCTTAAGATGCTTAAGATGCCTATGCTGAATGGGGGGTTTGCAAGTAGGCGGAAGGCCTAAGAAATCTCAACCCTTAGGGGAATCTTGGAAGCAGTATTCAGACCAAATAGTTAGTCCAGGATCATAGAAATTGGTGGGGGGTTGTGGGGGAGGGGGTCTCATCCAGGATCGTAACAAAGGTGATGAGTTGTCTCACAGACTAGTCAAGCAACAGCCTGACATAGTCATCCTCACGGAATCACACCTTACAGATCATGTCCCAGACACCACCATCTCCATCCGTGGTTTGTCTTGTCCCACAGAGGCAGGACAGACCCAACAGTGGTATACAGTTGGGAGGGAGTTGCCCTGGGAGTCCTCAACATTGACTCTGGACCCCATGAAGTCTCATGGCATTAGGTCAAACAGGGGCAAGGAAACCTCCTGCTGATTACCACGTACCGCCATCCCTCAGCTAATGAATCAGTGCTCCTCTATGTTGAACATCACTTGGAGGAAGCACTGAGAGTGGCAAGGCCCAGAATGTTCTCTGGGTGAGGGACTTCAATGTCCATCACCAAGAGTGGCTTGGTAGCACTACCATTGACCGAGCTGCCTGAGTCCTCAATCAGGTACTGCTAGACTGGGTCTGCAGCAAGTGGTGAGGGAACCAACAAGAGGGAAAAGCATATTTGACCTCATCCTCACCAACCTGCCTGCCGCAGATGCATATGTCCATGACAGTATCAGTAGGCGTGACCACCACACAGTTATTGTGGAGACGAACTCCTGCCTTCACATTGAAGACCCTCCATCGTGTTGTGTGGCACTACGACTGTATTAAAAGGGATGGATGTTGAACAGATCTAGCTACTCAAGACTGGGCATCCATGAGGCACTGCAAACCATCAGCAGCAGCAGAATTGTACTCGAACACAATCTGTAACCACATGGCCCTGCATATCCCCCACTCTACCATCAAGCCAAGGGATCAACGCTGGTTCAATGAAGAGTGCAGGAGGGTATGCCAGGAGCAACACCAGGCATACATAAAACTGAGGTGTCAACCTGATCAAGCTATAAAACAGGACTATTTGCATGTCAAACAGCATATGCAGCAGGTGATAGACACATCTAAGTGATCCCACAACCAATGGATCAGATCTAAGCTCTGCAGTCCTGCCACATCCAGTCATGAATGGTGGTGGACAATTAAACATTCACTGGAGGAGGTGGCTCCACAAATATCCCCATCCTCAATGATGGAGAAGCCCAGCACAGCAATGCAAAAGATAAGGCTGAAGCATTCGCAACAATCTTCAGCCAGAAGTGCCGAGTAAGTGATCTATCTTGGCCTTCTCTGGAAGTCCCCAGCATTACAGATGCCAGTCTTCAGCCAATTCAATTCACTCCATCTAATATCAAGAAATGGCTGAAGGCATTGGATATTGCAAATGTCCTGACAACATTCCGGCAATAGTATTGAAGACTTCTGACCCAGAACTTGCCGCACTTGCCAAGCCCTCCAAGCCTGCGCTGATCATATTGACCATCAACAAAAAAATTTTGCACTTCCAGGATCCGTATCCCTCTTTTCCCATCCTATTCATTTATTTGTCAAGCTGCCTCTTAAACACCACTACTGTACCTGCTTCCACCACCTCCTCTGGCAGCGAATTTTAGACACTCACTACCCTCTGCATAAAAAACTTGCTCCGCACATCTCCTCTATAGTTTTCTCCTCTCACCTTAAATTTATGTCCCCTAGTAATTGACTCTTCCACCCTGGAAAAAAGCTTCTGACTATCTACTCTGTCCATGCCACTCATAATTTTGTAAACTTCTTTCAAGTCGCCCCTCAATCTCCGTCACTCTAGTGAGAACAATCTGAGTTTCTCCAACCTCTCCTCATAGCTAATAACCTCCAGACCAGGCAGCATCCTGGTAAACTTCCTCTGCTACCCTCTCCAATGCCTCCATATCCTTCTGATAATGTGGCGACCAGAACTGCACGCAATATTCCAAGTGTGGCCTAACCAAGGTTCTATACAGCTGCAGCATGACTTCCCAGCTTTTATACTCAATACCCCTGCCAATGAAGGCAAGCATGCCATATGCCTTCCTGACTACCTTATCCACCTGCATTGCCACTTTCAGTGACCTGTGGACCTGTACACCCAGATTCCTCTGCCCGTCAATGCACTTAAGGGTTCTGCCATTTACTGTATAATTCCTGCCTATATTAGACCTTCCAAAATGCATTATCTCGCATTTGTCCGGATTAAACTCCATCTGCCATTTCTCCGCCCAAGTCTCGAACCGATCTATATCCCGTTGTATCCTTTGACAATCCTCTTCACTATCTGCAACTCCTCCAACCCTAAGTGTCATCTCCAAACTTACTAATTAGCCCAGTTACATTTTCCTCCAAATCATTTATGTATACTACAAGCTGCAAAGGTCCCAGCACCTACACCACATGGACTGCAGCGGTTCAAAAAGGCAGCTCACCACCACCTCCTCAAGGGCAACTAGGGATGGGCAATAAATGCTGGGCCAGCCAGCGAAGCGCACATCTTGTGATTGAATAGAAAAAAACCAAAGGACATAGGCTGGGATTTTCTGGCTCTGTCCTGGGTGGAACCACCACAGGTGAGGCGGCGCCCCAGCCAGATGTCCATTGACTTACGGCAGGACCGGACAATCCCGGCGACGGGGGGGTGGTGGGGGGGGAGGGGGGTGTGTGTGGGGAGTGGACAATCCCACCCATAGAGGCATAAAAAAAACTTTATAGAGGAAAAAAAACATTTATCACAGTGACTAGTTAGGATCTGGAAAGGACTGCCTGAGAGTGTGGTGGAAGCACATTCAATTGAGGCTTTGAAAAGAGAATGGATAATTATCGGAGGAGAAAAAAACTGCAGGACCAAGGGAAAAAGGGGGGACTGGGGCTACCTATAAGAGTTGATCTTGCAAAAACCGGCATGGACAGGACAGGCTGAATGATCTCCTACTGTGCTGTACCTATTCACTGATTCTATATTTGTTATTAATAATGAACTGGTTAAATCACTTAGATAAGAGTGTTTCTGTGGAGTTGGCTTCTTTAGATGTGTGTTTATGCTTTTGTGAATTGTTGTTATGGCAGCTATCACCTTCTTTATGAAAAACTGGTTGCATATACACCACAAATAGAGCAAGCTTTACCCCATTTTGATTTGAGACCAGGAGGCTTAGCTTTGTGATGTTGTGTTGATTCAATTGGTTTGTAGTTTGTAGTTATCCCTAGAGATATGAAACATTTGTGCAACTGACAGTACCCCGCTACTTCCCATCAACATCTTTGATAAACCAATTGCACCTTATGTGCAGGATTGTTTTCAGATTATTGCTTACATGTATTTGAAAGCAAAAAGACAAATTTTGTGCTGTTCACCATGATGGTTTTTTGGAAGTGAAATTGGTGCCATAACTACATCTAACTATCACAAATAAGGACCTTGGCAGAAATCTTCAATTATTTTGTATACTTTGTGCCCGGCTGGGGGCAGGAGTAGGGCGAGAGCTGAAGACAGTGTGGGTGTGGGGGAGTGTGGAATGAAAGCTCCCTGAACGCAGGGAGCTGCCTCAGGGAGCTGAAGAATTCTGACCCACCGGCAGGGCAGACCCAACAGAGGCGGCAGCACAGTGGCATACACTCAGGAAGGAATTGCCCTGGGAGTCCTCAATATCGAATCTGGACCCCATTAAGTCTCATGGCATCAGGTCAAACATGGGCAAGGAAACCTTCTGAATACCATGTGCCCCCTCCCTCACCTGATGAATCAGTGCTCCTCCATGTTGAACACCATCTGGAGGAAGCACCAAGGGTGGCAAGGGTGCAGAATATATTCTGGGTTGGGGTCTTCAATGTCCATCATCAAGAGTGGCTTGGTAGCAACACAACTGACCAGGCTGGCTGAGTCCTAAAGGATATAGCTGCTAGACTGGGTCTGCAGCAGGCAGTGAGGGAACCAACAAGAGGGAAAAACATACTTGACCTCATCCTCACCAACCTGTCTGCCGCAGATGCCATGACTGTATCGTTTGTTGTGACCACCATGGAGGCGAAGTCCCGCCTTAACATTGTGGATATCCTCCATTGTGTTCTATGGCACTACCACCATGATAAGATATTGAACAGATCTGGTAACATAAGACTGGACATCCATGAGGCACTGTGGGCCATCAGTAGCAGCAGAATTGTACTCTAACACAAACTGTAACCTCAAGGCCCAGCATATCACCCACTCTACCATTATCATCAAACCAGGCAATCAACCATGGTTCAATGAAGAGTGCAGGAGGGCATGCCAGGGGCAGCACCAGACATACTTAAAGATGAGGTGTCAACCTGGTGAAGCTATAACACAGGACTAGTTGTGTGCCAACAGCATGAGCAGCAAGTGATAGACAGAGCTCAGCGATCCTACAGCCAATGGGTCAGACCTAAACTCTGCAGTCCTGCCACATCCAGTCATGAATGGTGGTGGATAATTAAACAACTCATTGGAGGAGGAGGCTCCACAAATATCCCCATCCTCAATGATGGGGGAGCCCAGCACGTCAGTGCAAAATATAAGGCTGAAGGATTTGCTACAATCTTCAGCCAGAAGTGCCGAGTGGATGCTCCATTGCAGCCTCCTTCAGAGGTGAACTCCAAAGGTGAGGTGAGAGTGACTGCACTTGACATCAAGACAGCATTTGACAGAGTTTTTTAAAATTCATTCATGGGATGTGGACTCCGCCGGCTGGGCCAGCATATGTTGCCCAACCCTAGTTGCCCTTGAGAAGGTGGTGGTGAGCTGCCTTCTTGAGTTGCTGCAGTCCATGTCATTTAAGTACACCCACTGTGCTGTTAGGAAGGCAGCTCCAGGATTTTGACCCAGCGACAGTGAGGGATATATTTCCAGGTCAGGATGGTGAGTCACTTGGAGGGGAACTTCCAGGTGGTGGTGTTCCCATCTATCTGCTGCCCTTGCCCTTCTAGATGGTAGTGGTCATGGATTTAGAAGGTGCTGTCTAAGGAGCCTTGGTGAATTCCTGCAGTGCATCTTGTACACTGCTACTATGCATCGGTGGTGGAGGGGGTGAATGTTTGTGGATGTGATGCCAGCCAAGCGGGCTGCTTTATCCTGGGTGGTGTCAAGCTTCTTGAGTCGTGTAGGAGCTGCATTCATCCAGGCAAGTATTCCATCACGCTCCTGATTTGTGCCTTGGTGATGGTGGATAGGCTTTAGGGAGTCAGGAGGTGAGTTACCCGTCACATGATTTCTGACCTGCTCTTGTAGCCACAGTATTTATATGACTAGTCCAGTTCAGTTTCTGGTCAATGGTAACCCCCAGGATGTTGATAGTGGGGGGATTCAACAATGGTAAAGCCATTGAACATCAAGGGGTGATGGTTAGATTATCTCCTGTTGGAGTTGGTCATTGCCTGGCACTTGTGTGGCGTGAATTTTACTTGCCACTTGCCAGCCCAAGTCTGGATATTGTCCAGGTCTTGCTGCATTTGGACATGGGCTGATTCAGTATCTGAGGAGTCACGAATGATGCTGAACATTGTGCAATCATCGTCAAACATCCCTACTTTTGACCTGATGACGGCAGGAAGATCACTGATGAAGCAGTTGAAGATGGTTGGGCTGAGGACCCTACCCTGAGGAACTCTTGCAGTGATGTCCTGGAGCTGATATGACTGAACTCCAACAACCACAACCATCTTCCTTTGTGCTAGGTTTGACTCCAACCAGTGGAGAGTTTTTCTCCTGATTCCCATTGGCTTCAGTTTTGCTAGGGCTCCTTGATGCCACACTCAGTCAAATGTGGCCTTGGTAACAAGGGCAATCACCCTCACCTCACCTTGGGAGTTCAGCTCTTTTGTTCATTTTGAACAAAGGCTGTAATGAGGTCAGGAGCTGAGTGGCCCTGGTGGAACCCAAACTGGGCATCAGTGAGCAGGTTATTGCTAAGCAAGTGCCACTTGATAGCACTGTTGATGACCCCTTCCATTACTTCACAGATGATCAAGAGTAGACTGAAGGCGCGGTAATTGACTAGGTTGATTACTCCTGCTTTTTGGGTACATGAGATACCTGGCAATTTTTTACATTGTTGGGTAGGTGCTAGTGTTGTATCTGTACTGGAACAGCTTGGCTAAGGGAGCGACTAGTCCTGGAGCACAAGTCTTTGGTACTATTGCCAGAATATTGTCAGGGCCTACAGTCTTTGGACTATCCAGTGCCTTCAGCCGTTTCTTGATATTGCGTGGAGTGAATCGAATTGTCTGAAGACTGGCATCTGTGATGCTGGGGTCCTCTGGAGGAGGCCGAGATAGATCTTCGACTTGGCACTTCTGGCTGAAGACTGCTGTGAATGCTTCAGCCTTATATTTTGCACTGATGTGTTGGGCTCCTCCATCATTAAGGATGGGGATATTTGTGGAGCCTCCACCTCTAGTTAGTGATTTAATTGTCTACCACCATTCATGACTGGATGTGGCAGGACTGCAGAGCTTAGATTTTATCCATTTGTTATGGTATAGCTTTGCTCTGTCTATCACTTGCTGCTTTTGCTGTTGGCACGCAAGTAGTCCTGTGTTGTAGCTGCACCAGGTTGACACCTCATTTTTAGGCATGCCTGGTGCTGCTGCTAACATAACATCTTGCACTATTCATTGAACCAGAGTTGGTCGCCTGGCTTGATGGTAATGGAAGAATGGGGGATATGCCAGGCCATGAGGTTACAGATTGTGTTCGAGTCCAATTCTGCTGCTGCTGATGGCCTACAGCACCTCATGGCTGTGTACTTGAGTTGAAAGATATATTGGAATTCTATCCCGTTTAGCACATTGGTGAGAAGCACGATGGAGAGTGTTTTCAATGTGAAGGCGGGACTGCGTCTCCACAACGATTTTGTGGTGGTCACAACTACCGATACTGTCATGACATTTGTGGCATGCAGTTTGGTGAGGATGAGGCCAAGAATGTTTTTCCCTCTTGTTGGTTCCCTCACCACATCCTGCAGACCCAGTCTAGCAGCTATGTCATTTAGGACTCGGCCAGTTCAGTCAGTTGTGGTGCTACCGAGCCACTCTTGGTGATGGACATTGAAGTCCTCCACACACAGAATACATTTCCCTTGCCACCCTCAGTGCTTCCTCCAAGTGGTTTTCAACATGGAGGAGCACTGATTCATCAGCTGAGGGAGGGCGGTACATAGTAATCAGCAGGAGATATCCTTTCCCATGTTTGGCCTGATGCCATGAGACCTCATAGGGTCTGGAGTTGTTGTTGAGGACTCCCAGGGCAACTCCTTCCCGACTGTATACTGCTGTGCCACCACCTCTGCTGGGTCTGTCCAACCAGTTGGATAGGACATACCCAGGGATGATGATGGTAGTGTCTAGAATATTATCTGTAAGGTATGATTGCGTGAGACTGACTATGTCAGGCTGTTGTTTGGCTAGTCTGTGAGATAGCTCTTCCAATTTTGGCACTAGTCCCTAGATATTAGTAAGGAGGACTTTGAAGTGTTGACAGGGCTGTGATTGCTCTTGTCATTTCTGGTGGTCCATCCAGTTTCATTCCTGTAGCGGATTGCTACAACATTTAAGAGTCAACCACATTGCTGTGGGTCTGGAGTAATATGTAGGCCAGACCTGGTAAGGACAGCAGATTTCCTTCCCTCAAGGGCATTAATGAACCAGATGGGTTTTTAATAACAATCATGGTTTTCATTCGATTTTTAATTCCAGATTTTTATTTTTCACCATCTGCCTTGGCAAGATTCAAACCCGGGTCCCCAGGGCATTACCCAGGGTCTCTGAATTACTAGTCCAGCAACAATACCACTACATTATCGCCTCCCCATAGGATATCAAGGAGCCCTAGCAAAGCCGGAGTCAATGCGAGTCGGGGAAAAACTCTCCACTGGTTGGAGTCATACCTAGCACAAAGGAAGCAAGTTGTGGTTATTGGAGGTCAGTCATCTCAGCTCCGGGACATCACTGCAAGAGTTCCTCAGGATGGTGTCCTCGGCCCAACCATCCTCAGCTGCTTCATCCATGACCTTTCTTCCATCATAAGGTCAGAAGTGGGGATGTTCACTGATGAATGCACAATATTCAGAACCATTCACGACTCCTCAGAGACTGAAGCAGTCCATGTCCAAATGCAGCAAGATCTGGACAATATCCAGGCTTGGGCTGACAAGAGCAAGCAACATTTGCACTACACAAGTGCCAGGCAATGACCACCTCCAAGAAGAGAACCATCACTACTTGTGGTTCAATGGCATTACCATCATTGAATTTCCCACTGTCAACATCCTGGGGGTTACCATTGACTAGAAACGGAACTGGACTGACGATATAAATAATGCAGCTATAAAAGCAGGTCAGAGGCTAGGAATCCTGCGACAAGTAACTCACCTGCTGACTCCCAAAAGCCTGTCCACCATCTCCAAGGCACAGGTCAGGAGTATGATGGAATAGTCCCCACTTGTCTAGATGAGTGCAGCTCCCACAACACTCAAGAAGCTTGACAACGCCCAGGACAAAGCAGCCCGCTTGATTGGCACCACATCCTCAAACATTCACTCACTCCACCACCGACACATATTTGCAGCAGTGTGTACCATCTACAAGATGCACTGCAGGAATTCACCAACGCTCCTTAGGCAGCACCTTCTAAACCCATGGGCCACTATCATCTGGAAGGACAAGGGCAGCATCCAAATGGGAACACCACCACCTGGAAGTTCCCCTCCAAGTCACTCGTCATTCTGACTTGGAACTATATCGCCGTTCCTCCACTATCACTGGTCAAAATCCTGGAACTCCCTTCCTAACAACATTGTGGATACACCTACACCACATGGACTGCAGCAGTCCAAGAAGGCAGCTCACCAGCTCTCAAGGACAAGTGGGGATGGGCAATAAATGCTGGCCTAGCCAGCGATGTCCACATCCCGTGAATGACTAAAAAAAAATCCACCTGAGGGAGCAGACAGAATCTCGGTTTAACATTTCTACTGAAAGACAACACTCCGATAAATCAACATTCTCTTAGAACTACCTAGATTTATGTGCTCAAGTCTCAGGAATGGACAGCCTTCTGAGTCAGATGAAAGTGCTGACACTTTGGGCAGGATTTTTTGGATGACAGGGTTTCTGATCCCACCATATGAACATCTTTGGGGAATGCATTCCCACTGAACACAGCAGTCCCACAGCCATTTACTGCACCGAGAAGAGTCAATTGGCTGGAGACAGAACTCAGGGAGCTGCTGTCTGGTGGCTCTGTAGCCTCAGCAATACTGGGGCAGCAGTAGCCAGGACTGGGTCTACAAGCAATCCCCAGATTCCAAGTCCTGGAATGCAGGATCTGCTAAGTGCAGGGGTCTCAGGGTGGGGTGAGGAGGTGAGACCCGGGAATGTGGGGAGAGAGGGGCAATGCCTTAATGGAGTGACCGAGGGAGAGGGAGCACCTGCAAGGAGCAAATCATGGAGGGAGTGTGCCCAATGCAGAAAGTGCACCTTGAGGGAGGTATTCCATCCACCCCCACCCCCACCCCCACCCCTCACACCCAAGGTCCAAGCAGCATGACCTGCTGGGCTTCCTCTCCACCCCTGAACTCCTCCTGCCAACCTCAAAATTGAGGCCAGGTGGGAAGCAGTCCTAAAGTGGCCAATAATTGTCCATTTAAGAGCCTTAACTGGAGCAAAGGCCGACAGGTCGCGCTAGGGATCACCCGCCCATGTAAGATTGTGGACAGGTGGGAGGCCAGCAAGAAGGCCAACCTTGGAATTTTACGGGCCCTCCACCTGCAAACTCCCTGGCCGGGGGTCAAAAAGTTCTGCTCTTTATTTCGCGTTTATACATTTTGATTAACTGCAGTTTGCACTTCTGTTATTTTCCCTGTAATGTTTTTATTTGTGAACATCAGTTCACTTAGATGTATTCTAAGGTATAAAGTAATTATAAAGTGTGGGCCTGGCAGTACTTCTGATGGTTCAACAATTTGACTTTACAGTTTAAATTTTCATTCTAAGCAGTTAACATTCATTCTGTGGTCGCCCTTAATGGTTTCAGATCAATCTGCTGGTGGTTGAGGATAGAATCCACAGCTGGAGCCCAGGGGAAGGCTTTATGTAAAAAGAAAGTGGCAAGTTTATTGTCAGCCTTGTCAGGTTAACCAATTACATGGTGTAGTAATCACTTTGGAAGTTAGATCCAAAAAGTGGATACCAGGGGATTTTTTTGTGCATTCAAGTTGGCATTTGATAACTCTTGTACAATTAGATTTTTTTCCCCATGCTCCAATGCTTATTGAATATTTCACAAACGAAAGCACGTGCATCGATGCTGTCCAATTACACCAGGTTACTGCACAATACATTTCAATAAAAGGCCATTTCAAACCATTGAGTGACACTGATCATTTTGTCTTCATAAAATAGGCTTGAACCATATGTTAGTGCTTGACAAGAGTAACAGCAGTTTCACAGAGCAGTAAAGGTCACAATTAATAAGGTTCTTCTGCTGCTGTCTCTCAATGAATGTCAGAAAAGCAGATCAGATGCATTCAAACAGCTTCAATGTCCCTTGGGTACTATCTAATGTGCTCATTTTAATGACAAAACAAGATTTATGGAGATCCCCAAGGTGAACCTCATCTGTATGATTGCTGACATCAAGTAAATTATTTTATAAATGGCGAGAATGGATATGAAATGTAAGCATAGAGTCATAGACGGGTAATGGCTACAAATTCAGTGGGGTATTTTAATTTGATTAGTGGGAACATTTGTACATGTCAGCAGGAGGTGGAAATTGAGCATCAACCTTGATTGCCCACTTCGGGGGTTATTTCATGTCTTTCATATGTTAGGTGGTGCAACAATAGGGTGAGAATGCCTTAATAATAAAAACAAACATGTCTTCACTGACTTTCATCTGACAAATATTAAATCATGGAAGCTGTCCCTGCATAGGGTGTCCCTGTTTACTAAGAAGATGTGAGACATTACTGAAATGGGGACCTTATGGGCCTATCTTTTGTTGGAGTGGGGCATCACGCAGCATGCACTCTTAGTTAAACTTGTTTGGGAATGTTTAAGTTTCAATGTCTATTATTCATAAAGTTGCTGGAAGTGCAAGTTGATTAAGAAACAGTGGAGGCAAAAGAGCACCTGGGACCTTGGTGAATGACTGTACTAACAGTCTAGTTCCTTAATCAGCGAGATTTAAGGATTGAGAAAGAGACAGAAAAACACTCTGAAAGAGTGTGAATTAGAGTTGGTGAATTCAATGTCAAATCAGATAAAAAAACAGAAATAGAGAGAGGAAAAGATTGGGTTAGGAGGGAGAAAAAAGAAGAAACAGAGACATTAAAAAAATATATACAAACATAAAAATTGTTTTGAGAATCTCCAAAAACAATAACTTGAAGGAATGAGACTCTACACTTTTAACTGTTCACATTTTGGGCAAGAGAGTTGATTGGGTTATTAATAATTATTACATAATTAAAAGGGTACTTGTGCAGTTAATTACTAGAGTTAACTTCCTGCAGTGTTTATAATGGATAATCAATGGGCAAATAATGCAACTTCATGAAAATCATGGGGAGGATAAGCACATGATTTTTGTGAAGCTAACAGGGAGTGGCACAAATTGTCCAGAAACTTGTGGCAATTTCCAATTCATGGGGTTTGGCTTCCTTGCCATATATTGTTGTCCAATTCATGCATTACTAATGATGAGCGATGTTCAGATGTTGCTATTGTTTAAGAAAATTCGGGGCCTTACAGTTATTAGCAGTGTGGCTGAACATTGAGTCCAATCTGGTTTCCTGTAAAAGTTAAAAATTAAAAATCAAGAGTTTCTATTGTACCCTTGGTAAATGTTTCCATCTTTTTAAAATGTTAATGGCCATGTTGTCTTGCTCATTTTCAGCAGTATATATATGTTCCAAAGACATTAACACATAGAGCGATTCATTTTGCAATTTTTTGTAAATATATGTTGGCCAAGCATTTTGTTATTTATTAAAGGGGGGATTTTCTCTCTTGGAGATTAGAGCTTCATCTGCAGCCTTACATTTTCCACCTACATTTCCCATTGTCTTAAATCTCAGGTGTGGTGCCCTTTCCACATTTTGGGAGGTTGGGGCTGTGGTTAACTCCCAAAAATAGATTATTTGTGATGTGATATTATCACCCGTGTCAGAGAAATTAGGTTGTACATAAATTACATCACTCAATACATGATGGTTGAACTGCAGAAGTCATATTATAGTGTGGAAATAAATTTTATAATATTTTATTAATAATACATACTTCTTATTGAATGGAATTGGGAGGTCTTATATTGCAATGGGTAGCATCCCTACCTGTGGGCCAGAAGCTCTGGGTTCGAGTCCCACTTCAGGACTTGATGGCCATGGACAATGTGTTCGGAACATGGTCAAACAGGTTGATTATCAGCCTGTAAATCCTTTCAATATGCCTGATGACAGATGGTAAGAGTGAGGGAGTTTGATGGTCAGGCATACTGCAGGAGGCAATGACAAACTGCTGCGGTACTTTGCCCAGGACAGGCAGGGTGGTGAGATGAATAAGCTGCCTCAAGTTTTTCTTTTAAATTATAAAGATAATCAAATATTTAATTTTCATAATTGCAACTCCACTAGCAGCAATTAAATTAAAGGGCATCTCTTTTTTATTAAAAGATTATCCTTAACAGTGTCATACATTGGAAGAAAACTAGGATTTACGATGATGATCCCAAAGGCATTTACAAGTCTGAGCACATCATACAAGGACAGCTTGCATTTATTCAGCACCTTTAATGGAGGGAAATATCTTGAGGTGCTTCAAAGGAGCGTAATTAGATTAATACTTAGACAAAGCTAAATATAGAGACATTTGGAGTGGTGACCAAAAGAATGGTTAAAGATTTAGGTTTTAAGGAGGGCTTTAAAGGAGCTGAAGTGGCAAAGCAGGGAGGTTAAGGGAGGCAGTGCTAGACTGTAGCGACTGGATAACTGAATGCACAGTCATTAATGGTGGGGTTAAAAGGAGTGAGAAATACTAGAGAGGCCAGTGTTGGAGGGTCACAATGTTTGCAGAGGGTTAGGCTGGAGGATATAGGAAGATATAGAAGACCGACCCGTGAAGAGATATGAATACAAGGATGAGTATTTTAAAATTGAAGTATTAACAGACCAGAGGTCAATGCACGTCAGCAAGCACAGGGGTTCTCAATGAGCAGAACAAGGCATAGACTATGATGGGGGCAGCTAATTTTTGGATGAGCTCAAATCTATGGTGGGTGAGAGATGGAAGACCAATGAGGAGAACATTAGAACCATTAAGACTAGAGGTAACAAAAACATGGATGGAAGTTTTATAATAATTTAAGATCTATGATATTTTTCTCTTCATGAATTATTATGAAAAGGTAAATTTGCCAGTATTGAATGAGCAGATATTTCCTAAAATTAAATATTGGGAAGACCAAATTCATTGGCCAGGATTTCCTGGTCGGTGAGCGGGGGGGGCGTGGCCCACTTGCCGATGCGTAAAATGACGCGGGATTACGTTGGGTGGAACTCCTGATGTTAACCCGCCTCATTTCAATTTTCAGGTCAGTGGGGACCCAGCCGAAGCAGCTGTGCGCCTGCAAACCTGTCAATGGCCTATTGAGGCCATTGACAAAGTACTTAGCCTAATTAATGGACTTGCCCGTCCAACCTTAAGGTTGGCAGGCAGGCTGGGAGCCCTGGCGGGCTTCAGAGAAAGCATGAAACCTCATCCACGGGCGGGATGAGGTTTCATGTAGGTTTTTAAAAATTTTACAAAAGTGTAACTAAAAGTGATTGACATGTCCCAACTCAGATGAAGGGACATGTCAGGGAATTTTTTTTCTCTATTTTTAAGATTTTTTAATGTGGTGCTGATCTCCCTGAGGCAGCACTTAGCCTCAGGGAGATGAATGCGCTCTTTCATGCGCATGCGTGAAAGAGCGCATTCTCGGCTCAGGGAATTCCCCTCACTCCCACAAGGAGTGCATAGTGCTTCTTGGCAGATGTCATGCTGGACGGGCCTTAATTGGCCTGCCCACGTAAAATGGCAGCATGCCCCCAATCGGAGACGCGCCTCCACGTGCCTGCTCCTGAACACCCCCCCCACCCCCCTCCAATGGGGGAAAAGTTCTGCCCATTGTCTTTTAATCCTGTCGTAAACTCCATTCCCTAGCCACTAACTCTCCTGAGCTACTTCTTGAGCCTGGATCAAACTGCAAAAACCTTGATGTCCTATGTGATCCTGAGCTAAGCTTCTGACCCCATATCCTCTCCACCACTGTGGCTGCCTACTTCTGCACTGTAATATTGCCCATCTCTGCCACCACGATAGCCATTGTTTGTTGAAAACTTCATCTATGCCATTGTCACCTCTAGACTTGACAATTCCAATACTCTCTGGAACAGCCTCGCACCTTCCACCCTCCTTAAATTTTATCGCAACCAAAAGTCGACTGGCCATATCCTAACTCCCACTAATTCTCATTTAGCAAGTTCCTTTGTGAATGTTGACCAACGCTGGGTGCAGTAATGCCTTGAAGAAAAGGTTCTCATCCTTGTTTTCATATCCCTGCATGGTATCACCTTCTTTATCTATGTAACCTCATACATTTATCCAACCCTCCATGATCTCTGCGCACCTCCAATTATGGCCTTTTCTGCATCCTTTATTTCCATTGCTCCACCATTGGCAACCCTGCCTTTGCTTATCTAGGCCTTAAGCCTTCCCCTTATCTCTTTATCTCTCTATCTTTCTCTACACCATGAAGATGCACCTTGAAACATAACTCTTTGACCAAACATTTGGGATTTCATTTTATGTGCCCCACCTGGTGTGTTTTTGGTGGGGAGCTAATAAAACAGGATGGGTGTCCATGGACACCCACCCCACCATCATCCCCTCCCCGCCCTCGAGCTTACTCCCATAATAGGGGAGGGGGGCTGGACAGGTGCCAAAATCGGCAGCCCGCCCACCATATTTAAATAGGTAATCATGGGTCAATTAGGCTTGTTACCATGTCAGTTGACCCTGATCATATCCAGCCCATGCTATGAAATGTTTGGCATAGGCAGCCAGGCTGGAGCAGTTTTTTCAATAATTTCATCACAGGGCAAGAAGGAAGGGGGCTTTCTATCTTTGGGAGCTGCCCTTTGCAGATCTGGGGGTGGCCCCATGAAGATGGAACCTCCCCTGCCCTCTTTCTTCCTACCTGCCTGCTGCCTTAAACCCACCACACCCGCACCCCTCTCCCTGACTGCCAAACCCTCTCTGCTGAAGACCCTGGACTTACCTGTCTCCAGGAAGTTGGGCTAATATTGTTTAAAACTAGGATAGATAACCTGAAAAATAAACTGCTAAATTTTGAGGAAAGTAAATTAGAACTCTTTCTTGCGTAAAAGTCCTATTGTTGGCCAATGAGTCTGAGGCTGTAAATTAACATGACAGCCCATCACTACAGCATATTCATTGCTATGATCATCACTTCCAAAGCAAGCAAGAAAAACAGCAACCACCCTTTTGAGAAGGTCAGTGCACTTTAATGATTCAGTGTGGATTTTATTTCAATAGTTCTGACATGCCATTTGAAAAACCAAAATGATTACCTAACACTAGAATAATGCCTCATAGGATATACAATTATTATATGTGACAGTAAAATATATTCATACCAAGCAGCAGATCTCTGATCTACTGCTAGGGTCTGCAATGAACCTGTTATTATAACTGGTAAAACCCTTTCAAGTAAATAGAGCAGCAGCAAAGACCTTTACAGATTTCAAAAATGAGTTGTCAATTTTAAAGTCGTATTATTGATTTTGCTTTTTACATGCATTAGCAAAATGTTAGCTTGCCACATGAAGAATTGCATTTTCAATTCATTTCAGCAACAGTTTGATTTCCTCTCCCGGTTTATTGCACAATATTTTCCAAACTATTGCCCACTTAAAGCAACATCTTCCAATGTATTCACAGATTTTCATTAAAAAAGTAGGTAGTATTAACAATAACAACAATGTGCATTTATATAGCATCTTTAATGTCGCAAAGACTTCCCATGGCACTTCAGAAGGAGCTTAATCAAACAAATCTGATACCCAACCATCTAGAGATATTAGCATAGTTGATCAAGGGCTGCATAATTTGCAAAAGGTGAAATGGGGGGGAAGGCAGCTGGTGGACGGCTCAAACCCCCACCCCCCTCCCCTCACCACCAGAACCAAAGTCAGCATGGAGCCAACCTGCTCCACCTTGTCCCATGCCACAGCCATAACGTGCTGCAGGCGGGCTTAACAAGGGCCAAGTGTGACTTCCACCACTCATTGGGGAAGAAATCCCACAAGTTTTTTTATTCATTCATGGGATGTGGGCATCACTGGCCAAGCCAGCATTTGTTTCCCATGCCTAACTGCCCTTGAAGAGATGGCGGTGAGCTGCCTTCATGAACCGCTGCAGTCTATGTGGTGCAGGTACACCCACAGTGCTGCTAGGGAGAGAGTTCTGGGATTTTGACCCAGTGACAGAAGGAATGGTGAAATATTTTCAAGTCAGGTTGGTGAGTGACTTGGAGGGGGACTTCCAGGCGGTGTTCCCATTCATTTGCTGCCCTTGTCCTTCTAGGTGGTAGCGGTCGTGGATTTGGGTTTGCATGTTTCTGCATTTTGTAGATGGTACACACTGCTGCCACTGTTCATCGGTGATGGAGGGAGTGAATGTTTGTGCATGGGGTGCCAATCAAGTGGGCTGCTTTGTCCTCTATGGTGTCAAGCTTCTTGAGTATTGTTGGAGCTGCACTCCTCCAGATGAGTGGAGAGTATTCCATCATACTCCTGACTTGTGCCTTGTTGAAGGTGGATAAGCTTTGGGGAGTCAGAATATGATTCTAACACAACCACAACCTACTTACTTTGTGCTAGGTATGACTCTAACCAGTGGAGAGCTTTCCCCCTGACTCCCATTGACTTCAGTTTTGCTCGGGCTCCTTGATGCCACACTCGGTCAAAAGCTGTCTTGATGCCAAGGGCAGTCACTCTCACACCACTTCTGGAGCTCAGCTCTTTTGTCCATGTTTGAACCAAATTATAACGGGAAATCCCAATGATTGTCTTTTAACATCAGCCCACTGACCCACCCTCCCACAAATTTTAAAATGGGAAAACCTAGCTTCAGTCCAAAATCCAAACTGCCTTTCCTCTTACATTACCAGAAAAAAATTGGAACATGAGTAGGCCACAGAGTCCTCTTCAGCTTGCTCCACCATTCAATAAGATCATAGCTGATCTTCTACCTCAACTGCATTTTCCTTGTAGGACATTAAGTGTGGAACTAAAAAGGACATTCAGTTGAACAAGCCATTTCCTCCAACGAACCATGCACAATTTTCTTTCATTTATTTAAAGCAATGGTTATCATTTGCAACATTTAAACTATACATTCTATTAATGCTAGGCAATCCTGAAGTCCTATTTAATGAGAAGGGTTTTGTAACAAATTTAAACTCAAGTTCTCCATTAGCAAAGAATAAACAGAAACTTGCTGTGATATACAATGAAGCACATTTTGTTTTTTTTCCTTCTTCTATATATCAGCATCACTGGCAAGGCCAACATTTGTTACCCATCCCTAACTGCCCTTGAGAAGGTGTTGATGAGGCACCTTCTTGAACTGTTGCACTTCATCTGGTGTATGTACACTCACAGTGCTATTAGGAACAGTGTTTCAGGATTTTGTCCCAGTGACAGTGAAGGAATGGTGATATAGTTCCTAGTCAAGATGATGTGTGGCTTGCAGGGGAACCTGCAGGTGGTGATGTTCTTGTGCATCTCTTGCCCTTGTCCTTCTAGTTGGTAAAGGTGGCTGTTTTGGATGACGCTGTTGAAGGAGCCTTGGTGAGTTGCTGAAATGCATCTTGTAGATGGTACACACTGCAGCCACTGTGTACCAGTGGTGGAGGGAGTGAATGTGAAGGTGGTGAATGAGGTGCTGATCAAGTGGGCTGCTTCACCCTGGATGGTATCAAGCTTCTTGAGTAGTGTTGAAGGTGCACTAATCCTAGCAAGTGGAACATGTTCCATCACACTCCTGACTTGTGCCTTGTAGATAGTGGGCAGGATTTGGGGAATTAGTACAGAATTTCCAGCCTTTGACCTGCTCTTGTAACCACAGTGCTTATATGACCGGTTTGGTTAAGCTCTGGTCAATAGTAAACCCCTCAGTATGTTGAGAGTGGGGGATTCCCCAATGGTCATGCTGTTGAATTTTGAATGGAGATGGTTAGATTCTCTTTTCTTGGAAATGGTTATTGCCTGGCACTTGTGTAGCGCAAATGTTACTTGCAACTCATCAGCCCAAGCCTGAACATTATTCAGGTCTTGCATCATGGAGGCACAGACTGGTCCAGGCTCTGAGGGGCCACAAATGGTACTGAACATTGTGACATAGTAACCAACCAGATATTTACCCGTAAATCTGTTGACATGATGTGACAATCACCTCGAGTTTGTTTCTGTGGTTGCCATAATATATGGCAGTCAGATGAACATAGGATCCATTGAGGGTTAAAATCTATCATAATACCAGAAAATCCCTTAGGTTTGGTCAACTCTATTCTTCCACTGTTACTGATAATAACAGGATAACAATAAAAGACATTGATAGATTTTGGGCAACATGTCACAAATCCTCAAGACATCACTTCCAGGAGATAGCAACATGGTCAAAAATGGAAAGAGAAACAAACCTAAAATTAAGTAAAAATAACCATCATTAACTGCAAAGAACAACCAACACCCCATAGTGTGAACCCCATTTACCAATTAGATCAAAGCATTACAACCATTCTTTGCCATCATTTAACATTAATGTAACCCCTAAAGTTGACATGATGATCAATTCCCTCTACGGCCGCAATTGGAGAAGATAACTTTTCACGTTGATAAAAGAGCAACATATTTCCACCTCCATTGCTGTGATATCACTATCAAGCTGCACTGATACAAGTAGGGCCTCTTAGTTATATAGCATAATGTACTCTAGAGATGGTGCAGACATCATAGGGATAAAATTGGATTTGGTGTGAAAATGAACATTGAGACTGCAATGTGGAACTATACCGCACTAACATTGCGCTGCTTGCTAATTTAAATAATTGTAGAGTGCAGCCAGCACAAAGCACCCCATTTTGTGGCTGCATGCCTGATCAGGGGGTGCAAAATTATAATAGGCTTGCATGAGATAGGTACACTACTTAAAGCCACCCTGTACCTCTTAAAGAGTGTGGCATTGTGGCAGGTGCTAGAAGTTGTCATTTTGACCTGGGAACGCTCAATAATGGAACAACATGGCAGAGAGTGACTCTAAAAATTTTCATCAATGCATTGGAGGCTTTGGTGCAGGTGGTGAAGAGGAGGATGGAAGTGATTAATTCATAGGGACCCAAAAGGCTCTCCAAAGAAACGTTGCAAAGGCAGCAAGATAAGCATAGTGATAAATGCAGGATTCCTAGCCTCTGACCTGCTCTTGTAACCATAGTATTTATATGGCTAGTCCAGTTCAGTTTCTGGTCGATAGTAACCCCCAGGATGTTGATAATGGGGGGATTGAACAATGGTAATGCCATTGAATGTCAAGGGGCGATGGTTAGATTCTCCCTTGTTCGAGATGGTCAATGCCTGGCACTTGTGTCGCACGAATGTTATTTGCCACTTGTCAGGCCAAGCCTGGATATTGTCCAGTTCTTGCTGCATTTGGACATGGACCGCTTCATTATCTGAGAAGTCATGAACATCCCTAATTCAGATGTTATGATGAAAAGCAGGTCATAGATGGTTGGGCTGAGGACACTAACTTGAGGAACTCCTGTAATTCTGTGCTGGAGTTGAGATGATTGACCTCCAACAACCACAACAATCTTCCTTTGTACTAGGTATGACTCCAGTCAGCAGAGAATTTTCCCCCGATTTCCATTGACTCCAGTCTTGCTAGGGCTCCTTAATGCCACACTCGGTCAAATGCTGCCTCGATGTCAAGGGCATTTACTCTCATCTCATCTTGGGAGTTCAGCCCTTTTATCCATGTTTGAACCAAGGCTGTAATGAGGTCAGGAGCTGAGTGGTCCTGGCGGAACCCAAACTGAGCATCAGTGAGTAGGATATTACTAAGAAATGCCGCTTCATAGCACTGTTGATTCCATTACTTCACTAATGATGGAGAGAAGACTGATGGGATGGTAATTGGCTAGGTTGGATTTGTCCTGCTTTTTGTGTACAGGACAGACCTGGGAAATTTTCAGGTAGGGTAGGTGCCAGTGTTGTAGCTGTACTGGAACAGCTTGGCTAGAGACGCAGCAAGATCTGGAGCACAAGTCTTCGGTACTAATGCCGGAATATTGACAAGGCCCATAGCCTTTGCGGCCTTCAGCAATTTCTTGATATCATGTGGAGTGAAACCTATTGGCTGAAGACTGGCATCTGTGATTCTGGGGACCTTCGAAGTCCGAGATGGATTATCCACTCAGTATTTCTGGCTGAAGATTGTTGCAAATGCTTCAGCCTTATCTTTTGTACTGCTATGCTGGTGTCCTCCATCAGGGGCAGTATGCATACAATGTGAGGCATGTGGCCACACAAAATATCATATAGCACATCATTAGTATGCTAAAACAATACTTCACCTCCTTGGGCCACAATAGAGGAACCCTATAGTACTCAGCAGAGCACTTATAAAGATTAATTGTGGTCTGCTGCATGAAACAAAACCTCACAATCATGAGGGTATGGACCTGCAGAGCAGGAAGCTAAGGAAGTCTAGCAGGAGGAATTGCAGAGCAATAAGATAAAGAAGAGAGGAAGCAACGAACACAGCCCTTTTCCTATCGGAATGTTTGCGATATGCCCCTCCGGCTATGACACAAGTTACCTCAATCTCAATTCCCCATTCACCAACAGTCTAATACCTTCTTTCCTCTATCATCCTCTTGACCACAATGTCGAAATAAATGTTATCTTAAAGAAAACATTCCAAACCAATTTTACCATACAAACTATCCAATATTCCTTAAAAAAGTCAACTAATTACCCTTTTGCTTTCCCTTGATGTCTGTCTTCCTGGCCTGGTGCTCCTATGCAGGGCTTCCTGAGTGGATGCAGAATAACTTATGGAATGCTGTTTATAATGTGGGAGACTGCAGATGGCCTTGTTGGGTTCCCTTGGGCAAAGCTTCTGCCAGAAGGCCTGGCTTTGGATTGCAATACCTTGGCGTGGGCTGCAGCCCTCTGGGCCATCTGGCTGGCAAGCAACAGCATGGACACTGTTGGATTGGCAGCACAACAAAATGATATCTTCATGAGTGCTGCCAGGATACTGGGTATTGACTTACAGTTGAATGATCATACACCATCATGACACTGAGGGAGTGGAATCCTTTTTGCTTATGGTACATCTCAGAGATGATATGTGATGCCCACAAAGCAGTATTTATGCAGTCAGTGGCAACCTGCATTTTGGGGAAGCCTGCAATCCTGACGAGGTTGTTTGCTTTCTCCACCTGCTGGCTAGAGAGAACAAAATGTATTCACCACTCATGGAATACAGAGCCTGAATGACTACTCTGTGGAACAGTGGGCAGCAAATACCCCTGCTCCAGCCTAGAAGAAGCCAGACACACATAGCTTTATAGACATGGTCACTTTCACAGCCACTGGCAATGCTAACTTTGTCCTGCTCTGAGGTTGCAGCAGGTGGCAGGTTTCTGTGAGGCCATCCTTACTGAAGTGGAGGTGTTGCATGCACTATCTGCTTTTTAAATCAGTAAGAAGCTGTTTTGCAGAGTTCCACTGAAAATCATCAAACAAGCTGCAAGTCATCCAGCAGCCAAGGTAATAAACAGCCATGTTTTGAAAGTGGAAGATCCAAGCAGAGAGGACTGTCTTCTAATTGTTCCAACTTTGAGTTTAGTTGAGATCTAACATCCTAGAAATTCAACTACAAGAAGCCTCACAGCTCACTGAGAATCCCTTCCTCCATATCCAATCTTTTTGTGTGTGTGTGTGTGTGTGTGTGTGTGTGTGTGTGTGTGTGTGTGTGTGAGAGAGAGAGAGAGAGAGAGATGAAATGAGTGAAACATTGCATTAAATTCAGGGTAAGCATATGATAACAATTGACCTTCTTTATTTTTAAATGCACAAAAAACTTGCTGCTGGAATTATTTAATTGGGACACTTGCTCTGAGGGTAAAAAAAACACACACCTCTTATATACAAATGCATTGATTATGGCCAGTAAAAGGAAACACATAAATTCTTTCTGTGACAATGCGTTCAGCAGCAGGGAAAATCCTCCATCAGAGCTATTTAAAGGGATCATCAACTACTTTTAGGTTGGCTGTTGATTGCTTCCTACTGGCTGTTGTTTGGATTTTAGATGTGTTTGATTGTTCCAGAGTTCTTTATGGTTGCTGAAGTCTACAGGGTGTGGTGTGACACATGTTGAAGAACTTAATCCTGATTTCAAGGATTCTGTAAAACCATTTGCTCTCAGACATGGGTACAGTCATATACATTCCCCTTGGGCTGTGGCATGACATAGAAAATAAATAGCTGGAGCTGCTGGAGGAGAGAGGGAGATGAGGAAAGGGCTCCTAGAAGGAAGCCATATATGTCCAGACTGTTCAGGGAGCAATTCTTCTACCTGGACTAAAATGGTTTTCTCATCATGTGACTTCCACAAGCTCAAAGCCCCTTTTCCAAGCAAAGGGAGGTGCGCATGTTTATTCCAATCATCCTGTTGTTGTGGAGTATCTAAAAGACATTCGACAAAAAGTCAACTGTAGATAAAGTCAAACAGCAGTTTTATTCAGTACAAATGTGCACACAGGGGAAGTGTTCTTTCAGAATGCTCTAAAAGGCAATTCAAAGTTACATAATTTCAGGTCAGTTATGTATACCATCTTTGGGATAACTCATCATTAACTCACAATGTTCTTATCTTATACTCTAATTCATGACATCCATAATTACAAATGAGTTTACAACATAAACATAAAATGACCTGCTCATACCTCCGCAGTTACAGAAGAATTTGTAAAACAATTGAGGAATGACCTGACCTTTAGCACAAATGATGTCTACAGTTCATACCAATCATAAACATTGCTTATCTATCCTGATACTTTGCTGCTGTGCCAAGTCATGTACATATCTCAACTTGACTCTTAGGTTAAGCAATTCAGTTTATTGCAGTATAATTCATAGACCATTCATCAACTTATTTTATCCTGACCCAAAGGTCACATTCCTTGAGCTTATCATGGACTGAGCCATAGGCTAGTCATCAGCTTTCTGGCCTGCCCAAAGACTCATATTCATTCTAGTATTTTTTTAACTACAGACACTTTTAAAACTTATATCCGTAACTTGGTCATGCTTGGGTGATCTCATGATTATATCCTGATATGTCACTTTGTTTGTTGTCGTTTGACACCTTGAGATTTATGTAGTCTATTTTAGATGAGGGAAACCATCATAATACAGTGTAAGGTTAATAGGATCCATTCACATCTGTCTTACACACGTTGAGGTTTGATGCCCCCTTTTGTCCAGAGTGAAACAGAATCAGGTCAGTCGGAATTCTATAGTCCTTTTGTGTTGATCCATCCTTAAACAAAGGAATGTGTGAATTCCCTGGATGGCTGTGAATGTACATATTTAATTAGGCATTTGCTTGAGACTTAGGACTATCTCAAGCTCAAATGCCAAAGGTCACATGATTTACAATGGCCATTTTATTAGACTGTTCTTGAGGAGTTTTAAAAGCACTGATTGAAAGTCCATACTGGGGCATGATAGCGAGGAGTACTTAAGAGATGGTGTTAGCTGGAATGTTGAGCTTCAAGATGGCAGTGCTGGTGTCAAATCAGCTTGATGTCCGACTAATGTCATGATCTGCCTACTCCACATATTTCCATCTGGCAGATGCTCATTGAGTGCTATCAATGCACTGGCCAAAATTGCGACCAGCACGACTGACACACAGGTGCGCATATGTGCTGTGTACACCACTGTGGTCATATGAACATACAAACATGTGAATTAGGAGCAGGAGTAAGCCATTCAGCCCCTCAAGCCCACCAGTCATGTCCAAATCTGAATTTTGAAGCTAATGATTCTTACAATTTCATAACTATGCTGGATTATACACAAGAAACTGATTGTGTATTGGGTTTGATAGATTCATCCTGATTTTAAGTTGAGTTAATTACATGGATGAAGTTTTAGCTATCATGGTGCATTATTAACATGCCATTGTATTTTACTAAATATATTGCAACATATTACTTTAAATGGTCAAAATAAACTGTCATCAGAACAGCAAGGCTAATGCTTCTCATTTTTATTTCAGCCAAGGAACAGATATAAGGTTAAATGTGAATTTCCAAAATGTTGTTCTCTTAGTTGTTTCTACTGTTAGCTTCATAAAAATTGCCTTTTGCCATTAGCCGGCCAATTTTTACGAACTTCCTGTATATCCCCATCAAAATCACCACAGAAAGTTAAGTCTTGTCATTGCAAGTGCAAGTATCCTTTTTAACAAAATAGTAAGTATTAGTTATGCCATTCAACCTCTCTGGCACTAAAAATTAATTATTGCAAGGTTTGGAGTCTCGTTCCCTGAAGTTTCGAAATTTTAGTACAATTTTAAAAATGCCATTTTTTTTCTTTTTGTTTTTCTCTCTCTCTTTCATGACCCTCTATCTCACACAATCTTTCTTTCCTTTTTTTTCTTTTTGTATCTGATTTGACATTGAATTCACCTGTTTTAATTCACCCCTCTTCTCAGGCCTTCCTATGTTTATTTCTCAATCTATAAATCTCACTGGTTGATGGACATTCTTGTGTGTCTTTTTCACTCAGGTCCCATAAACCCTGACGCCCTTGCCCCGTCATTATCAGCTTGCCCTTTCAGAAGCTTTGTGGGGAAAAAAAAACTTTGAGCTGATGAGAACTGTCTAATTATAACTTTGCATGTCCTGGTCCATTGTGTTTATGCAAAGAGTATTTGTCAGACATTTTCTCCATATTTGCAAGTGTACAAAATTATTCTCATTGAGACCCTTTGTTTGATTGCTTGCAAGTATCGGTAGCATTGAAAAATATTACTACTCTCCCTGAACAAGGGTTGAAAATATTTGAATACAATTGATTTCCCTTTAATACAACAATATATAAAAAGGAATACCAAGTAAATGATAATACAACATTTGTAGTTTTCTGTAGACCTTAATAAAAGAAAGTTTTGTAGCAGGAAATGCTGTGAGGGAAATTGCCTTTGTATTGAATTACCTCAGTTTGTAAAGTGGTGACAGCAATTTTCTTCACTCATTTTTCTGTTGGACAGCATAATATGTTATATAGTGATAAAATTGCATTGTATCTTTACAATTTGTCAATCATATTGAAGTTAAGCACTTTATGCTAACAGATATACAGAATGATGGGTACGTCAAAATGTTTAAAAAAAACCTTAAGTATTTTCAAGTTATATTTCAAGGATACAATTTTCTGTCAATTGAGAAGCACCAAGGACAGAATTTTTTCCACATCAAGCAGGCATGGCAGGTGGGCCTGGGAGTGGCCACAAAGCCAACCGCTACCCACAATCAGGCTTTGACCGTGATTTCACACTGGCCAGCCAATTAAAGGCCAGCCAGCATGAAAAGCATGCTGAGAGCCTCAGCATGCTGGGGTGAGAGCAGGAGGAGCGCGAGCACTGAGGCGTGCGCTTGCGCGGGGGAGCGCGCTTTGACAGTTCCTTGAAACTTCACAGTGCTGCCTCGGGGAGCTGACAGATTTTAAGAGGGACGTGTGAAAAAGGATGTTAAAAGTTTTTTTTTTACTATGCACTGGAAACCTCATTCAACCCGTGGATGAGGTTTTGTTAAAAATGCAAAAGCTGCCTGGCTGATTCGCCCACCCGCCAACCGAATGTTTGAGCAGGCAACGAAAATGGCAGCTTAATTAATTACTTAAAGCCCTTAAAAGGCCTCTTAATTGTTGACGGGTGCATCACCGATTAAAAGATCACGAGAGTGCGCAATGACTGTGGGACACTCGCCCGATGTTATCGTGCACTATTTCACTCCCATTTGAGTTGGGTGCGCGTCTGCCCGCAGAATGAAAAATTTTGCCCCTAGTAACACAAAATTGTTTTAAATCTCTTGGCAGGGCTTTGCTGCTCCAATGACAAGTCTTGAGCTACAACAAACCACCAAGAGACAGTCGCTGAGTTGTCATATAAGTAACAAAATTTGCATAAGTTTTTTTTAATTTATATTAATTATCTAGTGATTTTATGCCGAGTTTAGACGAGCCAATAAGGGTAAGAGCTGATGGAATTCTGGCAGCGTCCCAGTTTCAGCTACATTTCTTTTATCAGAAGACATTTACAATGTTATGTGGAAAAACTCAGCAGGTCTGGCAGCATCGGCAGAGAAGAAAAGAGTTGACGTTTCGAGTCCTCATGACCCTTCGACAGAACTTGAGTTCGAGTCCAAGAAAGAGTTGAAATATAAGCTGGTTTAAGGTGTGTGTGTAGGGGGCGGAGAGATAGAGAGACAGAGAGGTGGATGGGGGGGTGGTGTGGTTGTAGGGACAAACAAGCAGTGATAGAAGCAGATCATCAAAAGATGTCAACGACAATAGTACAATAGAACACATAGGTGTTAAAGTTAAAGTTGGTGATATTATCTAAACGAATGTGCTAATTAAGAATGGATGGTAGGGCAGTCAAGGTATAGCTGTAGTGGGGGTTTGTTTTTTTTTATAATGGAAATAGGTGGGAAAAGGAAAATCTTTATAATTTATTGGAAAAAAAAGGGGAAGGGGGAAACAGAAAGGGGGTGGGGATGGGGGAGGGAGCTCATGACCTAAAGTTGTTGAATTCAATATTCAGTCCGGAAGGCTGTAAAGTCCCTAGTCGGAAGATGAGGTGTTGTTCCTCCAGTTTGCGTTGGGCTTCACTGGAACAATGCAGCAAGCCAAGGACAGACATGTGGGCAAGAGAGCAGGGTGGAGTGTTAAAATGGCAAGCGACAGGGAGGTTTGGGTCATTCTTGCGGACAGACCGCAGGTGTTCTGCAAAGCGATCGCCCAGTTTACGTTTGGTCTCTCCAATGTAAAGGAGACCACATTGGGAGCAACGAATGCAGTAGACTAAGTTGGGGGAAATGCAAGTGAAATGCTGCTTCACTTGAAAGGAGTGTTTGGGTCCTTGGACGGTGAGGAGAGAGGAAGTGAAGGGGCAGGTGTTGCATCTTTTGCGTGGGCATGGGGTGGTGCCATAGGAGGGGGTTGAGGAGTAGGGGGTGATGGAGGAGTGGACCAGGGTGTCCCGGAGGGAGCGATCCCTACGGAATGCCTATAAGGGGGGTGAAGGGAAGATGTGTTTGGTGGTGGCATCATGCTGGAGTTGGCGGAAATGGCGGAGGATGATCCTTTGAATGCGGAGGCTGGTGGGGTGATAAGTGAGGACAAGGGGGACCCTATCATGTTTCTGGGAGGGAGGAGAAGGCGTGAGGGCGGATGCGCGGGAGATGGGCCGGACACAGTTGAGGGCCCTGTCAACGACCGTAGGTGGAAAACCTCGGTTAAGGAAGAAGGAGGACATGTCAGAGGAACTGTTTTTGAATGTAGCATCATCGGAACAGATGCGACGGAGGCGAAGGAACTGAGAGAATGGGATGGAGTCCTTACAGGAAGCGGGGTGTGAGGAGCTGTAGTCGAGATAGCTGTGGGAGTCGGTGGGTTTATAATGGATATTGGTGGACAGTCTATCACCAGAGATTGAGACAGAGAGGTCAAGGAAGGGAAGGGAAGTGTCAGAGATGGACCACGTGAAAATGATGGAGGGGTGGAGATTGGAAGCAAAATTAATAAATTTTTCCAAGTCCCGACAAGAGCATGAAGCGGCATCGAAGTAATCATCGATGTACCGGAGAAAGAGTTGTGGAAGGGGGCCGGAGTAGGACTGCAACAAGGAATGTTCCACATACCCCATAAAGAGACAGGCATAGCTGGGGCCCATGCGGGTACCCATAGCCACACCTTTATTTGGAGGAAGTGAGAGGAGTTGAAGGAGAAATTGTTCAGCGTGAGAACAAGTTCAGCCAGACGGAGGAGAGTAGTGGTGGATGGGGATTGTTCGGGCCTTTGTTCGAGGAAGAAGCTAAGGGCCCTCAGACCATCCTGGTGGGGGATGGAGGTGTAGAGGGATTGGACGTCCATGGTGAAGAGGAAGCGGTTGGGGCCAGGGAACTGGAAATTGTTGATGTGACGTAAGGTGTCAGAGGAATCACGGATGTAGGTGGGAAGGGACTGGACAAGGGGAGAGAGAAGGGAGTCAAGATAACGAGAAATGAGTTCTGTGGGGCAGGAGCAAGCTGAGACGATCGGTCTACCGGGGCAGTTCTGTTTGTGGATTTTGGGTAGGAGATAGAAGCGGGCCGTCCGAGGTTGGGCGACTAGACCAAACGTAAACTGGGCGACCGCTTTGCAGAACACCTGCGGTCTGTCCGCAAGAATGACCCAAACCTCCCTGTCGCTTGCCATTTTAACACTCCACCCTGCTCTCTTGCCCACATGTCTGTCCTTGGCTTGCTGCATTGTTCCAGTGAAGCCCAACGCAAACTGGAGGAACAACACCTCATCTTCCGACTAGGGACCTTACAGTCTTCCGGACTGAATATTGAATTCAACAACTTTAGGTCATGAGCTCCCTCCCCCATCCCCACCCCCTTTCTGTTTCCCCCTTCCCTTTTTTTTTCAATAAATTATAAAGATTTTCCTTTTCCCACCTTTTTCCATTATAAAAAAAAACCCCACTAGAGCTATACCTTGAGTGCCCTACCATCCATTCTTAATTAGCACATTCGTTTAGATAATATCACCAACTTTAACTTTAACACCTATGTGTTCTATTGTACTATTGTTGTTGACATCTTTTGATGATCTGCTTCTATCACTGCTTGTTTGTCCCTACAACCCCCACCCCCCCCTCCACCTCTCTGTCTCTCTATCTCTCCGCCCCCCACACACACACCTTAAACCAGCTTATATTTCAACTCTTTCTTGGACTCGAACTCAAGTTCTGTCGAAGGGTCATGAGGACTCGAAACGTCAACTCTTTTCTTCTCCGCCGATGCTGCCAGACCTGCTGAGTTTTTCCAGGTAATTCTGTTTTTGTTTTGGATTTCCAGCATCCGCAGTTTTTTTGTTTTTATCACAATGTTATGTGGCCTATTGTGCCATAGCTACACATATCCATCATACTGTGGTAATATAGCACCTTGTGAAAATCTCTGTCAATGATTTTTATTTAAGTTGCAGATTTCGTGACATGAGCTATAGTTATTATTCAGATGTCATGCAGATGCACACATCACCAGATGATCTATCTGCCCTCTTTCAAAGTTGATTATGAAGAAATCTCGCATTTTTTTAATGTTTAGCAATAATGCATGTTTTTATCACTGTATAAAATATTTGACCCAGCATGACTTTTATGCTTCTTGAAGCAGCACTAGTTACAACTGCTAAGGGGGTAACAGTTTAACAAAAGGTTTTATTCTCCTAGTCTGATTGCTTAAATGTTAAATCATTTCCTTAACATATATCACTCAAATAAGGAATGAGCAATAAGGTATTCTTCTGTCAACACCTATACATTCTAAATTATACAGGCTAATGTTTGCCTTATAAAGTGTATGATGGGCTGAATTTTGCCATCGGCAAGCAGGGGGTGGGGCCCACTCAGCGATGCACAAAATCACACGGGATGACATCGGAGGGAACCCCAATGTCATCCCGCCCCACTTAAGTATTCAGGAAGGCAGGGGCGCAGTAAAATCAGCTGTGCACCCACCGACCTGTCAGTGGCCAATTGAGGCCATTGACAGGATCATTAAAACAATTAAAGGACCTGCCCGTCCAACCTTAAGGTTGGTGGATGGGCCAGGAGTCTTGGCGGGGAATAGAAAAAACATGAAACGTCATCCATCGGCAGGATGAGGTTTCATGTCCGGTTTAAAAAAGTTTATTAAAGTTTTAGTGAAATTTATTAACCTGTTCCATCTCGTGTGACATTGTCACATGAGGAGGACATGTTAAGGATTTTTTTTTCTATTTTAATGTTTATACAGCTGTCACCGATCTCCCTGAGGCAGCATTTAGCCTCAGGGAGCTGTGCGCTCTTTCGCAAATCTCGCGTTTGGGGAATCCCCCCCACCAGCACAGGAAGTGCATAGTGCTTCCCACCGGGTGTCACGTTGGGCGGGCCTTAATTGGCCCACCCACTTAAAATGGCGGTGGGGCCCACTTCTCTGGCGGGGATCAGCTTCCTGCCTGCCAGAGATTGGGTTGGGCCCACCCGCCCAGTAGGCAGAAAACTTTGCCCGATGTCTTCTTTTGCATAACCTTTTCCTGAAAGTTTAAAAAATGAAGTGGCTTAAAACTCATGCTATATTTATTTTTTATTTACTTTTATTTTCTTAAAATTAACTAACTAGATAGGCTAACATGACAAGGATCCAGGTTGAAGTATTTACAGGCACCTCCAGCCACAGGCCTGAATTTTATCTTGGTGGGTGCACGCAATCGGCAGGCCTGGGAGCGGTCGGGAAACGAGCCGCCAACTGCGATCGGCTCCGACTGTGATTTCACTCTGGATGGCCAATTAATGGCCAGCCAGCGTGAAATGTGCGCTGAAAAGCTCAGCGCTGCCCAGGTGAGGGTGGAAAAGGGTGGGTGACGATGTTTCTGCAGGCGCGGATGAGTGCTGCGAGAAAGCTCCTTGAAAGCAGATAGCTGCCTCAGGGAGCTGCAGGCCGAAAAATGCTAAAATAAAGGTTTAAAAAGCTGCAAAAAACTGTCCATGCATCACAATCAATCACTTGAAATTGTAGCTGATAAAAATGCTGCCCATAGATATTTATTTTTAATTTGATTCATGATGGAAATTTCATCCTGCCCTTGGATGAGGTTCGATGAGCAATGCAAAGACTGCCTGGCTGATTCGCCCATCCACCAAGAAAGGCTGGGCGGGCCACAAAAAATCAGAGACAATTGCACCGTTAATGGGCTTAATTGCCCTCTTAATTGTCAGTGGGTGCGCTTTTGGTATTGGCACGTGGTCATCAAGTGAAATATCATACGAGTGCACGATGACTTTGGGATGCTTGCCCGACGTCCTCTCGTGCAATTTTCTGCCTGATCGAGGCGGGCTTGCGTCCACCCGTGGGATGTTAAATTCAGCCAAAGTTTCAATTTGATAATCCTTTTTAGCCTCTCCAGTAGTCGCAACCATCGTGGAGGCGAAAGTCCTACCAATTCAGTTCACTCCACCTTATACTTTAAACGCATCATTTAGTAGTGGCTTTTATTTTTAGTCATTCACGACTTGTGGGCTTCGCTGGCTGTGCCAACATTTATTGCCCATCCCTAGTTGTCCTTGAGAAGGTGGTGATGAGCTGCTTTCTTGAACCGCTGCAGTCTATGTGGTGTAGGTACACCCACAGTGCTGTTAGGAAGGGAATTGCAAGATTTTGTCCCAGTGACATTGAAGGAATGGCGATATATTTCCAAGTCAGGATGGTGAATGGCTTTGAAGGGAACTTCCAAGTGGTGATGTTCCCTTTCATCTGCTGTCCTTGACCTTCTAGATGATAGTGGTCCAAGGTTTAGAAGGTGCTGTCTAAGGATCCTTGGTTAATTCCTGCAGTGCATCTTGTAAATGGTAGACAATGCTACTACTGTGCATCGATGGTGGGGGGAGTGAATGTTTGTGGATGTGGTGCCAATCAAGCGGGCTGCTTTGACCTGGACGGTGTCAAGCTTCTTGAGTGCTCTGGGAGCTGCATTAATCTGGGCAAGTGGGGAATGTCGCACTCCTGACTTGTGCCTTGTAGGTGGTGGACAGGCCTTGGGGAGTCAGGAGGTGAGTTACTCGCCGCAGGATTCCTAGTCTGGACCTGCTCTTGTAGCCACAGTATTTATACAGCCGGTCCAGTTCAGTTTCTGGTTATTGGTTACCCTCAGAATGTTGCTAGTGGGAGATTCAGTGATGGTAATGCCATTGAACGTCAAGGGGCAATGGTTGGATTTTCACTTGTTGGAGTTGGTCATTGCCTGTCACTTGTGTGGTGTGAATTTTACTTGCCACTTGTCAGCCCAAGCCTGGATATTGTCCAGATCTTGCTGCATTTAGAAATGGACTGATTCAGCATCTGAGGAGTCACAAATGGTGCTGAACATTGTGCAATCATCAGCGAACATCCCACTTCTGACCTGATGATGGCAGGAAGATCATTGATGAAGCAGTTGAAGATAGTTGGGCCGAGGACACTACCCTGAGGAACTCCTTCAGTGATGAGTGGCCTCCAACAACCACAACCATCTTTCATTGTGCTAGGTATGACTCTAACCAGTGGAGATTTTTCCCCCGATTCCCATTGACCCCAGTTTTGTTAGGGTTCCTTGATGCCACAACTGGTCAAATGCTGCTTTGATGTCAAGGGCAGTCACTCTCACCTAACCTCGGGAGATCAGCTCTTTTTGTCCATGTCTGAACCAAGGCTGTAGTGAGGTCAGGAGCTGAGATGTCCTGGTGGAACTCAAACTGGGGTTATTGCTAACCAAGTGCTGCATGATAGCACTGTTGATGACCCCTTCCATTACTTTACTGATGATGGAGAGTAGACTGATGGGGTGGTAATTGGCCAGGTTGGATTTGTCCTGCTTTTTGTGTACAGGACATACGTGGGTAATTTTCCACATAGCCGGGTACATATTAGTGTTGTAGCTGTACTGGAACAGCTTGGCTGGGGGGTGGTTAGTTCTGGAGCACAAATCTTTAGTACTATTGCTGGAAAATTGTCACGACCCATTGCCTTTGCGGTATCCAGTGCCATCAGCCATTTCTTGATATTACATGAAATGAATCAAATTGGCTGAAGACTGGTATCTGTGATGCTGGGGACCTCCGGAGAGGCCGAGATGGATCATCCACTCGGCACTTCTGGCTGAAGATCGTTGCAACTGCTTCAGCCTTAACTTTTGCACTAATTTGCTGTGCTCCCCCATCATTGAGGATGGGGATATATGAGGACTACAGAGCTTAGATCTGATCTGTTGGTTCTGGGATCGCTTAGCCCTGTCTATCACTTGTTGCTTATGCTGTTTGGCACACAAGTAGAGGTGTGTTATAGCTTCACCAGATTGACACCTAATTTTTAGGTATGCCTGATGCTGCACCTGGGCACACCCTCCAGCACTCTTCTTTGAACCAGGGTTGATCACCTGACTTGATGGTAATGTTAGTGTGAGGGATATACTGGGTCATGAGGGTACAGACCGTGTTTGAGTAAAATTCTGCTGCTGCTGATGGCTCGCAGCGCCTCATGGGTGCCCAGTCTTGAGCTGCTAGATCTCTTTGAAATCTATCCCATTTAGCATGGTGGTAGTGCCACACAACAAGATGGCGGGTATCCTCAATGTGAAGCTGGGACTTCATCTCCACAAGGACTGTGTGGTGGTCATTCCTACCGACACTGTCATGAACAGATGCATCTGTGGCAAGCAGGTTGGTTAGAATGAGGTCAGATATGTTTTTCCGTCTTGTTGGTTCCCTCACCACCTGCCGCAGACCCAGTTTAGCAGCTATGATCTTCAGGACTCAACCAGCTCATTCAGCAGTGGTGCTACTGAGCCACTCTTTTGGCACTGGACACATCCCAGCTGTTGTACTAAAGACCTGCACACCAGAATTAGCCAACCTCCCACATAAGCTATTAAAATGGCATCTATTCAACAATATAGAAAATTATCCAGTCGTGTCCTACTGACAAAATGGAGGGGAAATTTGACCTTTTCATTTACTGCCCTATCAGCCTCCTCCCAATTATCAACAAAGTTATGGAAGGAGTCTTCAACAATAATTGTCAAGAGAAGTTAGAGGGCCAACCCTTGAAATCTCGGCAGCGTTTGACCAAGTCTGGAATCAAGCACCACTAGCAAAATGAGAGTCAAGGGTAAATCCTAACAATGACGGGAGTCACAGTGGGACAAAGGAAAATGGTTGTAGTAGTTGAATGTCAATTGTTACAGCCCTTGAACATTGCAGCAGGAGTACCTAGTGGTATTTTCCTTCCCCCAATCATCTTTAGCTGTTTTGCGAATACCTAGCATTACCAGTGCATTATGATTGCAGAATGTATTATCTACAAAAATGCCAAAAACTTGTATCTATAGAAAAATTTTAAAGTAGCAAAATGTCTCAAGGAATTTCACAGGCGTGTTTCCAGATGAAAGTTTATATTGAGCCTAAGAAGGAGACATTAGTATAGCTTAGTTAAAGAGTTGCGTTTTAAGAAGCATCTTAAAAGAGGAGAGGGAGTCAGAGAGGCTTAGAGAGGGATTCCAAAACACAGGTTCTGATTGGCTAAATGCATAGTTGCCATTGGCGGAGTGAAGGAAGTGGGAAGTGTGCACCAGAAGTTATAATTCAAAATGCAACCCATCAGCCTTAGCTTGACAGCACCTTAGGGAAGAGTTAAGAATGAAGTGAGATGGTAAGAAAATTAGAATGAGTAGTAAAAAGGGAATTTAGTTAATATGGGAATTCAGTGGCAGGATAAAAGCTATAGGTAAGCAGTACAAAACTTTCATTGATGTGAAATTTAGATTTTAACTTGGTCATCTGTGGGAGGTCACGGCCTAGGTGTTAATTAGATGACGCATAGTTGGGAGCTGATTGGTGAGTGTAAAACTGGTTTGTGTCCGAAAGATATAGAAAGGGAAGTAACTGTGAGCACATCACAGTGTGAGAGTACGAATTTCTAAAATGGGAATTTGATGAGAGTGGTAATTAGATGCAGAGGGAGTAGGAGGTGCTAAGTAGATTAGCTGCTGTTATATGCAAGTAATATAAACTTTCAAATCGAGAAATATAAGTAAACCTGAAAATGACAGCACAGGAAGGGACAGTGATGTGTCATTCCTGCAAGATGTGTGAGTTTTGTACACCAGATGTTGACTCAGGCAAGTATGGCTCTGTGAAATGTTACCTACTCAAAATGCTCAGGCTTGAAATATTAAAACTTGAGAAGGAGATGGAGACATTCAAAAAAATCAGGGTGGAACTCAAATTTTTGGAGCAAGCATTTCAGAGGATAATCAGACTAATTAGAATTAGGGAGCAAAGAGTAGAGGAGGAAACATCAATAACTTGTATTTGTACACTACCTTTAAGATAGTAAATGTTATGATCTTTGACCTAAAAGCAGTACAGTTAAAAAATATCTTTTAAATGTCTCTGGAATCTGTAATTATTTTTAAGAATGTTTGAAACTGACTTTTAAGAGTTTGCATCAATTGTAAAGGGACCACTTGTAATTTTCTTGGATAATAAGAAATGCAGGTCCGTGTGACCTAGCAACCCTTGACCTGGAAGTAGCACCAACAGGAAGGAAGCTAAAATACAAAAGCTGTGTGGCCTGGCAACAGAGAAGACAGACAAATAAACTACTGCTGTAAAAAAGAGATCTGGAGGGGGAGGATGATTGGCACATAAATGCAGATAGAAAGAGAATGCAGACAGTGACTGTTAATTCATGTTAATGTGTGTTGGTTCTTATTCATTTTCAAGTAAAAGTTACAAAAAGTGAAATCTCGTTGGTAATTTCTTCATTTGGGAGTCATTTGGTAACACTGGTTATTTTGGTTTATGGTTCCCCATGGGGATCATAACATAAAACATCCAGTCTCAGAAGCATTAACAGAACAAAATCTGACACAGAGTCATATAGGGGATATTAGGGCACAAAAGGCGACCCAACAGCAGCATCTTCTCCCAACCAACATGCCCAGAGTTGCAACGGCAACGTGAGGTACTTACCACTCAAAACCAGCTCCCCTGGATGGGACACATCATTTGTCTGCCCAACACCAGATCCACAAAGCAACTGTTCATTTTGGAACTCAGTCATGGCAGGAGACTCCCAGGACAACCGCGGAAATGCGTTAGAGATGTCCTCAAAGCATCCCTGAAGTGATCAAACATCCCCACCCTCTCATGGGAATCCCTGTTTTGTGACTGACTAAAACGGAGAAAATTCATTTGAGAAGCCAGTGAAAATAGACAGACTTTGTCAGAAGTGTGCAAAGGCAAAATCAAGGTATCAGAGAGAGTGCATACACCTCTAAACACCTCATCTGGCTGACCATTCAATCATCACCTGCCCCATATGTGGCAGAGTCTGCAGATCATGCACTAGACTTATCAGCCATCTTAGAACCTTGAACCAGAATAAAAGCAAGCCATCCTTGATCTTGAGGGACTGCCTAAGAGAAGCAAGATTAGAGCAGATTAGGATTTTACAGGAAGAAAGAGAGTCAGAGTGGTTTGGTGGGGGAAAGAAGGGGGGAATTCCACTACTTGAGGCCTTGGAAACTGATGGCATAGCTGCCAATGGTGGTGCAAATAAAATGGTGTAAGCTCTAGAGGCCAGAATTGGAGGATTGCAAATATCTCAGGTGGTTGTAAGGCTGGGGGAGATTACAGAGATAGGGAGAGGTGAAGCCATGGAAGAATTTGAAAACAAGGATGAACATTTTAAGGTGTTCTTTAACCCAGAGCCAATTTAAGTCAACAAGCAGTGGGGTGATGGATAAATGGGATTTGGTGCAAGTAAGGACACAAGCAGCAGAATTTGGATAACCTCAAGTTTACAGAAGGTTAAATGTGGGAGGCTGGCCAGAAGTACATTGACATTGTCATGTCTAGAGACAACACAGGGACGGAAGGGACATAGGCCAGAAATTTCTGTGGCCCATGTGGGTGCCCGGCAGTCCTGACTCAGTGTTCAATTACATATGATGACGTCAGGAGGGATTCCTGACATCATCACGCTGCATCATGAGATTACAGTAGGTGGGCACGCATTAACATTGAAAGTGCCCACCATTAATTAAAGGGCCTATTAAGGCCATTAAAGGACCAATAATCTCCAACTTTGAGTGGCCTGTGCATTTTTACACTTAGCACACAGGACAAAAGGGCAGGTGGGACTCACATTTTTTCGACTTTCTGGATCCAGGGTGGAATATAAGGGCCAGTAGGAATAGAGAGGTGAGGAAGTAGTAGTTTCAAATGGAGGTACGGGTATGTGCATTACTGATTATTTAGTAACATCAGTTTAGGATCTTAAATCATTGCAGAGGCTTTCTGCAGACAGGTCTCATCATAATTCAGGTCAAACCTCTGCCAAACAGAAGGTTTGAGATGGGCATTGTTTATTCTGCTTGAGGAACTTTGTCAGATGAGGAGTAGAGGGCAAGAAGGGAGAGGAGGTTAGTTGGCCACAGTTAGCATAGTAGAGTCTGCCTTCAAAACCAAGAGGCACAACCTGAAGGGGTTGAAGACCAGCAAGTATTACAAGGAGCAGGTGAAGGTGCCAGCCACCAGAGGACCTGCTGGAAGAGTATAAAGCTACTTTGAGATGATTGAGGTCCAGTGCCAAAGAACGCTTTGCCTCTCAGGGAGACAGTGACCTCAATATGTGACATGATAGGACACGAGATAGCCTCAAACTGTGTAGGTGGACACCCAATGCTAATGGCACTGAAGGTCATAATTGCCCTTAATTTTTATACCTCAGAGTCATTCCAGGGGTCTGTAGGAGATCTTTGCGGTGTGCCACAATCTGCAGCACACAGCTGCATCAAATTGACAGATGCACTGTACCGAAGGGTAAACATCTTCATGCAGTACAAGATAGATGAGGACTACCAGGGGGAGCAATCGAGAGGATCTGTAGCAATGGTACATTTTCTAAGGATTCAAGGAGCCATTGATTGCACGCACGTGTGGGAGAGCCGGCGGGGTGGGGGGGGGGGGGCGCTTTGTGAATCAAAAGGGGCTCCACTCATGGAATGTTCAGGCAGTGTGTGATCACTAACATGAGATCCTGCAGGTTTGTGTCAGACATCCTGGGAACTGCATGATTCATATATTCTACATCACTCCCAGGTGCCAAGACTGTTCATAGCCCCTGCATGCTTGAATAGTTGGCTGCTGGGGGACAAAGGATATCCTTTCAAAAGGTGGCTAATGACACCGATCAGACATCCAAGGACACCCGTTGAGGAGAGGTACAACTGGAACCAAGTCTCCACTAGGGCCACCATTGTGAGGACAATCGGCCTTCTCAGAATAAGATTCCACTCTCTGGACCACTGAAGAGGATTTCTG
Source organism: Carcharodon carcharias (assembly GCF_017639515.1). Classification (NCBI taxonomy): domain Eukaryota; kingdom Metazoa; phylum Chordata; class Chondrichthyes; order Lamniformes; family Lamnidae; genus Carcharodon; species Carcharodon carcharias. The sequence continues at coordinate 107,362,765 of NC_054475.1, forward strand.
CATTATCCTCTGGAACACATTTCCTTTACAATGGTTGTGTGCTGTGTCATTCACTATCTGGCTCTCTCAAGGGGAGAGCAGATGGAGGGTGAAGAAAGCATGTACTTCCAGAAGCTACTGAGGAAGAACATGGGCTGACTGTGGGAAAGAACCTGCTTACTCCAGAGTCATGAAGGTGATCCAGCAATGAGGCTGCTTCTGGGAGCCAGGCAGACCAAGAAGGCCTTGATTCAAAGGAGTTTCCAGTAGGATTCCAAAGTCAAGACTCCAAAGCTTTGCAAACAGGCTGTCACTTTACTACTCGGGACTCATGAGGCCCTCCAAGCACCATGTCCTCCTGTCCCTCCTTCTGAGCTACACTATCCAGCCAGTGAATGCCTTACATAGAGTTACAGGCCTCCTTTCTATCTATTAGATAAAGCTCAATTAGGCCATTTGACATGATGTCACATTTTAATAGTGATGTGTCACAGTTACATAAAACATTACGCAAGTGAGAATGAGAAAGAATTCACCTGTGAAAGCCCTTGTGATTACTGTGATTGAAATTTCCGCTTATGATTACTATATCTTCATGCTTTCCCCTCACCAGCAGCTGCATTGAAGGCGGGCTGCTGATTCTGATGACCCATTGGCCTTGATGACATTGCTGGCTGTTCTTTGGTCTCCGTGGGCCCTGATGGGGCAGGATGGCAGGGCACTCCACAGTCTTTATAGTTGCCACAGCTGTGACGGCCATTGACAGAAGGACAGTGGAGCTGCTGACATCATCAGGAGTGTCCTGAGAGGAGCCCCCAGATGAATGGAACTGCAGGACTTCCGCCAATATGAGATTTGCTCGAACCTCCCTGCTCACCATAAATTGCCAGGCAGCTAGCAGAGTCACTAGTTGTGTCATTCATCTCCCACATTCGCAGTGACCTGCTGAGGTCGCTGTCAGTGTCTGGGCTTCCAGGTCTGATCTCAACCCCAGAAGCCACTAATTGAATTCCTGGAGCTGCTGCTCCATGATATTCACTGCCCTCTCGATGGAGGATGCTGTGTGTTCAGAGCTGACAATCAATGCAGTGCTCATGCTCCATATGGACTCCTCCATTACATGGACCATAGCATTGTCATGAAGCTATTAATGCATATAATATAATTGGAAATTATTTTCTTAAGTAGAGGTTTAGTCTGTGGTGTATCTGTGTGTGTTTTAATTGGATTAAAGCCAGCTAGTCTGGCTGCTTTGATGTATAGTAGTTCTGAGGTGTGAACAGTAAGGTAGAGTGCATTTGCATTTTGTTGAATAGACCATTCAAGAGTGGAAGTGAACTATTGCACCTAGCTAGGGGGCACCAGGCAATATGTTTATATTACTAATAAAATTGGTACTATGAAAGGGGTTTTATTGTTAGAAGAGGTGGAGTTCAAAGGGTATGGTGATACAAGGAAAATTTACATACAAAGCGAAGTGCTGTGAATATCCCAAGGGGAGTTTGTGTGTTTGCAAGGCAGAAGCATGTAACATCAAAGCCTGCAACTGTCTACAAAGGAACTAAAGTGAAAGGAACCTCATTTTGAATTTGTAAAGTGAAAATACTTTGCCTGGTGTCTGCTTAAAATCTGTGGGTTGTTGTTGCCTTAATGGAGATTAGTTTGGGAATTTGCTAAACGTTATGATAGTAGTAATTTGTAGCCAGGTGTATATGTTTAACTTATGTAAATTAATAAATGTCTCATGTAGTCTGATATAAAAACCTCTTGAGAACAGGTGGTCTTGTTCCTGAATTTAGAGCTGCAACTCAAAACATACCACTTGAAAATATAGGTTATGACAGTTGTTTAAAGTTTCCCTCTGGGATTTTAAATAACAGCCTTTACCAACTGCTTTTGTGGGATAAAAATATTTATAAATCCTTGATTGGTTTGGAATTGGTGAATCTTAAGGTTATGAGTGTGAGAAACACTTTGAATTCAGGAGTTGGTGAGGTTTTTTAGAAATGAGACTGCAAGATGGTTTTGGCAATTGCTAATACTTGTCTGGGAATAGAAGATGTAACTCTGATGAGGTTGGATAAAATAACCAAAAGTAAGTTAACAAGGTTGGCAGATAAGTTAAGATTGGGATTACCTGAGGGTGCTAGGAAATCAGATATAATTAAAAGTATAGCACAGTATCTACAGTTGTAAGTGAAACCTGACACTAGTGAGTCACAGCTGGAGGTAGTGAGACTTCAGTTACAAATGAAGACACTTGAATTTGAACAAGCAAAGGAACTGAAAAAAGCTTGAATTGGAAACCAAGGACAGAGAACTGGCTTTTGAAAGGGAACAGGTAAAAAGACAGGAGAGGAAAAGAAAACAGGAAAGGGAATTAGAAATTGTGAAGATAGAGAAGGAGGAAAGAGACAAAGAAAGAGAGAGAGAATTCTAACTGAAAATGTTGGAAGTTAAAAAAGAAATGCCAGTAGGCGAGGAAGGACTTATCTCCAGAGTAGAACCCAGTGGGGAGATGTTTAAATTTGTACAAGCTCTTCTGAAGTTTGAGGAAAAACATATTGAAGCAGTCTTTATTTCATTTTAGATGCTATCTAAACAGATGAAATAGCCAGAGGAAAACTGGACGTTATTATTACAGTCTAAGTTAGTGGGTAGGGCGCATAAGGTATATACTTCACTATCAGAAGAAATGTCGGTGAAAAAGACTATTTTGCGTTCATGAGTTGGTTCCTGCAGCATACAGGATGAAATTTAGGAATATGAGAAAACAGTGTGGCAAACATATTGAGTTTGAAAGGGTAAAACAAAGTAATTTTGACCATTGGATGTGGGTGTTAAAATAGAGACAACCTATGCAGCTCTTGGGGAAGTAATTCTTTTGGAAGAATTTAAAGATTCTATCCCTTCAGTAGTGAGAACTCATGTGGAGGAACAGATTCTGCAAGACAAGCAGCAGAAATAGCTGATGATGATGAGCCTCATCATCTGCCTCAGGCTCAGCATAAACCCTGGTCTCCAATAATCCTCAAACTGCCAATACCAGCTTGTCTGGGTGCTTTGATTATGAGTTACTTCGTAAACCTTTTTATTGTCACCCTTTCAAATTGGAAAAGGATAAAAAGTGATAAGGTGAAAGGAAAGTAGGATAGTCACGGAAGAGAAGGAGTAGCTGGATGTTCCCAGGAAGATTTTTTCTCAATAAAAAGGAAGGTGCTGAAGGTAGAAGTGACATTTGAAAATTGAAGTGTTATCATTGTAATAAAGTGTGGCACACAAAGTCTGTTGGAAATTGCAGGAAAAGTCTGTTAGAATTATTGGGGTATAGAAAAGCTTTGGAAATAAAACTCCTGTGGATTCTGAGATTCAGGCACAGGAGAAACTATTGGTTTGTGTATAGGTGAATCAGCGAACATCAGTGGTAGGTGAGGAAGTGGGAATGTGTTCATAGTTCACTCAAGAAAATCCTGAATAGCAGGTTGCATAAATGTTTAAAGACTTTGTGTATGAAGGGAAAGTCTTTCCATGTGTACTGGGTGGAGTAGGTAAAGATGATAAAATTTTAAGAGACACAGGGGCTAGTCAATCCTTAGTGGTGAGATAATGATATTTGTTGTTCTAAGGGAGTATTGAAGGAGCAGGTAATAATAAGTGGGATTCATGGAGATGCTAAATCTATTTTTGGTAATAAGTTGAGGAAGACACATTTACCTATATATGATGTATGTATAAAAATGTCATCTTCAATAAGGCAACATCCTTATAGATTAAATCTGGAAAAGTTATCGTAAGTACAAATATAAATTGATTTCACGCTTCAAAATGGTATCATTGAGTCTGGTTGCAGTAACTGGAATTCACCTATTGTACTGGTACCGAAACCGAATGGAACACAAAGACTGTGTTTGGATTATTGATAAGTGAATGTGATGCCAAAAGTGGGTTCATATCCTATAGCACGGTTGGAAGATTGCATTGAGAAAGTGGGACAATCAAAATTTTTCTCAAAGATTGACTGCTAAAAGGATATTGGCAGGTACCATTGTCGAAGAGATCAAAGGAAATATCATTTTTTATAATGCCAAGTGGACAATATCAGTTTGAAGTCATGCCATTTGGTATGAAGAATGCACCTATGACATTTCATAGACTGACAGATAAAGTAATTGCTGGTCTAAGCAATTGTGCTGTATATATTGATGATCTAATTGTTTTCAGTCAGACATGGGAACAGCATTTACAGCATTTGGAAGAATTACTTAACTACAAGAAGCTAATTTGGTGATGAAGTTGGCTAAAAGTGAAATTGCAAAAACGCAAGTTACATATCTAAGCCATACCATTGGACATGGTAATGTGGCTCCGAGAGATGCGAAAGTCAAGGCTATCATGGATTCGTCATTGCCTACAACAAAATGAGAAGCTTTGCGATTTCTGGGCATGAAATTTGTATCACATTTTAGCCGAGTGGTTGCTCCACTGATTGAACTATTACAAAAGAACAAGAAGTTTCAATGGACACTGGAATGTCAGAAATCATTTGATAGTTTGAAAACTGCGTTAACTATGATACCAGTTTTGGCAGTACCTAATTATGCCAAGCAATTTAAGTTGGTCGTTGATGTAAGCGATATAGGCATTAGCGCTGTACTGTTACAAGAAGATGACACTGGAATTGAAAAACCAATAGGGTATTTTTCATGGAAGCTGAATGTACAACAGAGAAGATATTCAACGATCGAAAGAGAGACTTTGGGCTTGACTTTGGCATTTTAGCATTTTGAAATTTATGTTGCAAATAATTCATCAGAAACAATTGTTTATACAGACCATAATCCTTTGAAGTTTCTGGACAAATTTCGAGATAAAAGTACAAGACTTTTCAGATGGAGTCTATTATTACAACCATTTAATCTACAGATTATACATATTGCTAGAAGAGAAAATCTGTTCACAGATGCGTTATCAAGAGTTTGAAACTTAAAGGAAATTGGGACATTTTAAAAAAAGCCTGGACACTGAACTGGAGTGATTTCTGTTGATACCAAAGACTTGTGTGTATATATGTTCTGTTAGTGCATGCATCTGGTAATGTAATGGTGTAATAAGCATAGGAGATAGCATGACATGGGTTATTAAAAATGAAGCCATCTTTTAGAATTATAACAGTTCATTTTTCGAAAAGAAAGGGGATGTCATGAAGTTATTAATGTATATAATGTTAATGGAAATTATTTTTTTTAAATAGAGGTTTCGTCTGTGGGTGTGTCTGTGTGTTTTAATTGGATTAAAGCCAGCTAGTCTGGGTGCTTTGATGTATGGAGGTTTTGAGATGTAAACAGTAAGGTAGAGTGCATTTGCATTTTGTTGAATACAGCATTCAAGAGTGGGACTGAAGTTTTGCACCTAGTTTGGAGGCACCAAGCTACATGGTTATATTACTAATAAAACCTGTACTATGAAAGGGGTTTTATTGTTAGAATAGGTGGAATTCAAAGGTCCTGGTGATACAATGAAAATTTACATTCAAAGAGAAGTGCTGGGTATAACAGAAAGCAGTTTGTGTGTGCATAACAGAGGCATGTAACATCAAAGCTGCTGTAAACCTGCAACTGTCTGTAAAGAAACCAAAGTGAAAGGAACCTCATTTTGAATTTGTAAGGTGAAAATGCTTTTCCTGGTGTTTGCTTAAAGTCTATGGGTTGTTGTTGCCATAATGGAGATTAGTTTGGGAATTTGTTAAAAAAGTTATGATTGTAGTAATTTGTAGCCATGTGTATATGTTTAACTTATATAAGTTAATAAATGTCTCACGTAGTTTGACATAAAAAAAACTCTTGAGAATTGGTGGTCTTATTCCCGAATTTAGAGCTGCAACTCAAAACATACCAATTGAAAATATAGGTTATGATAGTTGTTTAAAGTTTCCCTCTGGGATTTTAAATAACAGCCTTTACCAACTGTTGTGTCATAACATGCATGCAAACCCTCAGGACTCCCTGCCAGATCTTCACATGCATCCTGTTGGACATCCAACATTTGCCACCTAATAAATGACTCCAGAGCCTCATCATCAGCCTCAGGCTCAGCATAAACCCTGGTCTCCAGTAATCCTCACACTGCCAATGCCCTGGGGGCTCTTTGCCTCTATCAACTACTCAAGCAAGTGTGATGTGCCTTCCCCAGTGTACGCTGCCATCATTTCCAGAGAACTCAATCCCACCAAAGTGCCTGTATCTGAGGTGGTGCAAGGTGCAGAAAGAGGATGTGACACGGGTGCATCTGGCTGGACATCATCCTCCAATGTCAACGGAGGGTCTTCCAGGTCATTTTGTGGTCTGTAGGTAGTTCCATCTGAGGGAAGAAAAACATATCTAAATCTCCATCAGCGTTTATGATTCAGAGTACAGGCATTCTGTTAGCTTCTGAAATTGGAAATCTGGGTAAGCAATGACTTCTGAATGGACAAACACCTGTCAGTCTTACAACCATTGGTCTACATTTCTCAATCCCTCCCCTAAACTCTTCCTTGTCCACTGAATTCTTACCCTCCTCTGAAACCCCTGCTTCTCCTTGAACGGTGGTTCTTGCTCCATACTCACATGCCATCTCCAGAATCTGCTCCTGCACCAGAGTTAGCACTGCCAGATTCTGGACTCCACCACTCGTTCATCTTTGCTCCTCGGCATTGTTACTCCTCTTCTCCTGTAAGGACAATAGCTTTCATGAGTCCCCCCTCTATGTGCCTGAACATTCCATCCTCTTTCCCAAAATCGCTGGTTTAGGTGCCCATCACATTGTGGGACTTCGCCCTTCCATACATTCTTGCCATCCTGTCTATTCACATGCAGTCTTTAAGGGCACAGGAAGGACTGTAAGGCAATAGCGAGATAGTTTTGAAAGATAAATTACAAAGCCACAGAATAGCTATGTTAAATTCAAAAAGAAGGAAACTTTGAATGGTTTTGGAATGCAATAGATAAGTAAAGAGGTTAGACATCGATTAAGAATGGAGAGGAGGACTATAAGATCAAAATAATGAAAAATGAATGAAAGGTAAATGTGAGAAAATAGGAAATGTTGCAAGAAAGGGATAAGGGAAGCTAAAGGGACAAGGAGAAAAAAAAAATTAAAAAATCAAAAGAAACATTAAAGTATTCTGAAAGTATATCAATAAAAAGAGAATTGTTAAAAGTGAGGTGAGAGTCCTGGGAGGAGACGATTGTCAATTTATAGATTACAATCAAAAAATGACAGAAGTATGCAGTAACAACTTTCTATCAGTCTTTACCCAAGAGAAAGATATCAAAGAGCAAGTAAATCCTAAAGTGGCTAAGTGCAAGATGAGCATTATTATGATGGATAAAAGGAACATTTTAGACAATTAATTGTTAGGACCCGCCCCAAAGTTGTTGATCCAGGCGAGACCCCTCAATTTGTCACCGTGTGTCTGGGACATGCCCAAATTGTTATGCCCTGGGTGAGGAGGGAAGAACTGGCTCCCTGTCTTTATTCAACACTGCCCCTTCTGTTGGTGGCAAAAAGATTTAATCTAAAAAGGATCTCTTTCGCAGATAACTTTTTCCCACACTTAATTGACTGGTTTTGAAGAAGCCAATTTGATCAGACTTTCTTGAGTTAAAGGTAAGAGTAAGTTTATTAATGACTAAAGGCAAAAAAGGATAAAACAAATGCATATACAGTCATACAGGTTAAAAGTAAGAATTTAGCTTGAAGTGTTAATATATATACATAAAAGATATATGGAACAATCCTTGACTTGTGGGGAGTAGGTGATTGAGAGTTGTGACCGTTGTGACTTGAGATTCCAGTAGAATTGACTAGTAGATGAATAGTTGGATTCAAGGTTCCAGCAGAATTGACTCCGGTAGATGAATAGTCGGTTCTGAGGTTCCAGTAATGTTGAATTGGTAGAGAGGGAGAGAGATAGGGATACCTACAGAATGGCGATTTGCAGGGGTACTGTGTGCGATTGTTACTTCTGAGTCAAGCTTCCAGCACTTGCTCTCAGAACACCCACCAACAGACAGACACCCAGGCAGCTTTTCAGCTCACTTTTAACCTCTCCTTTGTACATTCCAAATGGGAAGCGAATTCACACATCTGTTTGGGCATTGCCTACAGGATTTCTTGATGATATGATACTCATCCCCCATTATGCCCCATTGTCTCTACCGGAGGGAGCAATTCGTTTCTGGATGTCTTTAGAAGTACCTTGTCTAGCAACAAGGTGGGGTGCCATTACCTCTTAGCATGTCACCCTGCAGCATTTCAGCCAGTGGCTTGTGTGCATTTTTTGAAATTCAGGTCTTATTTTTAAAGTTCAATATTTCTCGATACAATTCAGTGATTTTCCTTCATACTCCTGACATTATTTAATCTGAAGAAAGACAGAGTACCAGTGTCTGACAGAATGTATTCTAGGATCCTGAGAGTGATGAGAGAGAAAATGACAGAATCCTAGAAATTATTCGGACAAAATGCGATGGCTGTTGAAAATGGGCACAGTGATCGTGGTGCTGTACGATCCCGCTGCTCATTTAATTTCTGTATGCGGCTCAGTGCTAAATGCATTGCTGAGTGGCTGCATTACTCAACGGGAGACCACAAGCTCATGGCAATCTCGCCTGTTTGCCTGCTCATCTTAAAGGTGAGGGGCATTCTAGCTGCAGCAGGTGCTGGAAGTGACTGAGGAAGAGTGTCTGACTTGTAAGAGGAGTAAATACCCTATGGGCAAACTTTGCCAAGGCAGAGGAAGCAGTTAGCCATCACTGCTAATGCAGGCCTGGGAGACCTGAAGTTGCAGTGCAGCAAGAAATTTAATGATCTCACATCAGCAGTCAAGGTCAGTGATTTCATCTTCAAGTGCCATTTCCTTACAACTGAACCATTATCCTCACACACTGCTCAATTCATCATCATCCACTTCACTCATCTATCAACAATCTCTCTCCGTCACAACTCATACCTCGTCCTCATGAACTTAGCATTGCTGCAAACCTCATGTCCACATCTCACAGTTTGCACACATTGCCAGCTATTCAACCATGACAGAAAGGAGGCAGCAGGACTAACCTGTGGTGGACAGGCATGGCTATGTATTCTTATACCCATGAGAGAGATGTTGCTGGCCATCATTAGAGTGGCTACGATTGAGGTCAGGGCCAGTATTGGAACTAAAATAATTGAAGATGACAATATGCTCACATCTACTCCTCCTTCTCATACCCCACATGCCCTTCATCTTACGATCTCTTCTGCAATCTGATGGCAGAGGAAGAAGGACTGATGATGAAGAGACATGGCTACTTGCTCTCACACTCACAGCCACCAGCTCAGATTCTGGCACTGTATTTACTTTAGAGGGGAGTGTAGAGGTGGATCACATGGGTTGAGACGCTGGGCATTAGTGGCTGGGGGAAGGGGTGGAACAAGTACCAGCTCGTCAGAGGGAGAGGTTAAGAAATCTCAGCTTGGTATCATACAACTGCAGTAAACTGTCATGCAAACTGAAGCCCATGGCTGTGGATACCAGTGATTGAAGTGGCTTGTAGGCTCTCACAGCAGTTCAGCAACATGTGCTCTAGCAGATTACTAGGATGGCTGAGGTGCTAATCTGAGGATTGGAAGAGGTTCCATGGAGCACTAACCTGCTGTTCTCTCACTCTCTCTCACGATGACGGTATTTAGCCTCCCACCATTACCACTCCGCTAGTGCCCTTGCTATTGCTTGTCAATCAACTAGCCTAGACTGCTGCCTGTACCGATATAGTGCAGTGAACAGTTGGGCATTTTAGTGCCAGAGATGCTCAAGGGTGTCCAGCAAGGCCATTATACTCTCCCCCATTGAAAGGCAACAGCTTTCCAACAGCCTTGCTGCAACCACTGGTACAACATTACATAGGAGAACTAGGACAAGCAAAGGCACCCATAAGACTGGCACTAAGGGTATGCACAATGACCAGTTAACTTTTGTATTGAATATTGGATGGTTTAATTAATAAGAGTTGTTTTGCAATGGTTGTTTTGTGATGGCCTTTATTTCAACATTGTGACCAAGTGGACACTCTGATAGTCCATAACAAGAAGAACACAAGAAATAGGAGCAGCAGTAGACCACATGGCCTGTCGAGCCTGCTCCACTATTCAATATGATCTTGGGTTTCAACTCCACTTCCCTGCCAACTCCCCAAATCCCTTGATTCCCTTAGAGATCAAAAAAATCTGTCCATCCTAGACTTAAATATATTCACTGATCGAACATCCGCAACCCTCGGGTGTAGAGGATGGTAAGGTTTAATGAAGAATTTGGGTTGTTATCAATGGCATCAGAGTCAGATGACCCAATGACTCAATCAAAGACTGCCAACCCAGAAAAGGAAGGTTTTTTTTTACCTCGTCCCTTCCTCTCTGCCTCAGCTGCTCGTCATCTACCTGGTGGCAAGGACTGTGCCTTGATGATGCCAAGGCTATGCACTCTGCTGCCCCTCCAGAGTGGTCCAAGCAGTGGAAATTTTGTTTAAGCACCCGAACAATCTGCTTACATTTTGTGTGATGGCATAACTCTCATTGACAACTGGAGTCAAGAGTGAGCTGGTCAGTAGAATCCCTTGTCACTCAGTAGTCACTCTCTAGTTTCTTGTGGTGTCTTGAATGCTGATGAAGCAGGGAACTAATTCAGGATAAAAACATTATGACTGCTGCCAGTATAGTGGGCATTGACCTGCAGGATGCACTGAGTGTGTTCATAAACCACATGGACCCTGAAGGAAGGAAATATTTTATGGTTGCATTGCATTTCTGAATTTATATGCGGTACCTACAAAGCAATGAGTGTTGTTACGATCAGGTGAGTAGGAGTCAAAGGGCTCTCCTTTTTCCCTCTCCTTGTTTGATTCCAACAAGTGTTTTTAATGTATATGAAGATCTGAAGCAGGGTCATATGGACTCAAAACGTTAACTCTGTTTCTCTGTCCACAGATGCTGTCAGGCCTGCTGAGTTTTTCAGCCTTTTCTGTTTTTATTTCCGATTTCCAGCATCTGCAGTATTTTGCTTTTATTTGTTATGTCTTTTTTAAAATTCATATGCTTGCAATGTTTAACTGTTGACACATTGTGACCATAAAAATAACAATAAGACAGGTTTTCTTGAGTGTTTTAAAAAAGAAAAGAGGATAGATTTATTGCACTTAACCCAGTCTAAGAAAACATAATAAAAATTCTCCAACTTTCACACACACACACACACACACTTGAAGCTCATACTCACAAAAATAGACCACAGAGTGGAGAGAATAAATTAAGTAATCTAGAATCCAGTAAAATTAAAGAAGTATACGGTTTTTAAAGGTTGGCGACTCAGCTGGCTTCGGGCTGAACTCGGCAATCCCAGTGTTTTCACTCAGTGGGCCTGTTGCCATTAGATTCAAAGTTACAGGTGCATGATTTATCTGTCCTTCTGGAGAAGGCATCATTGGGTTGAATTCTTTTTAAAGTCTCTGACTGCGGCACCTGGTTAGTCAAAAATAGCAGACAGGTTTCAAAACTTGCCAGTTGGATGGAGAGATGGACAGAGAGAGAGAGAGGCAAGGAATCACTTAGGGTCATGCTTCTTCAGTATCTCAGTTTCTTGTCCCATTCTACAGAGGAGACCTGTGCTTAAATACACTGCCCAGTGGTCCAAATATAGCATTCCAGTTACCTTGATTAGTTAACTGATGGCTGGGAATTCCTCTCTCAATCAGGGTCCCATTGTCAAAGTGATTATTTCTAATGGGTTTGTCTCTACCCAGTTGAGTACTCAGGGGTTGTCTGGATGCTTTCCTAACAGTATAGGAGATGACCATAATTTGTCTTTTTCAAGGCAATTGTTTCTGGTTTGGCTTTACAGACAGGTTGTCTCCATTTCAATAGTTTTGGATTGCAGAAGGTATAGTGATGCAAACGTGCAGCCATCTTTGACTGTCACTATAGCCTTTTTAGAAGAAAATAAATTAGGGTTTTCCAGCCAATAAATTCAAAAAAACATTTTTGGTATAAAGCATGGAATGATGTTGGCATTTCATTACAAAGTTGTTCAACAAAAAACAGAGATACACATTCATATTTAAGCATTCACACATGCGTACATCAGATATCGTGGCTATATTCTGTACAGCTTTAGACCAGCTACCCATTATCCATATTGTTGGGATGATTCTGTGCTAAGTTAAACTTTGGATAAAACATCAGCTATCACATTGTTTTCTCTGCAACATGCGTAATCTTTAGGTGATATGGTTGCAGAAGCAGATTCCATCGAAATAGCCTTGTATTCTGTGTTTTGAATTTCTCCACAAATGTTAAGGGGCTATGACTTGTATAGACTAAAGCCTCCCTATATCCATTTCAGACATATATTTCAAAGTGCTTGGGAGCCAGTAACAGCCAGAGTTTCCCACTCTATAATGGAGCATCTCTTTTGGTGTCTTGTCAATGTTTTTGAGAAACACCCAACTGGTCTTTTGATGCCTGATCCATCATCTTAGAGCAGGATGGCACAAACCTCTATGTCTCTAGTATCGGTGACCACTTTAAAGGGTTAGCTTAAGTTTGGAGCTGTCAACACTGCTTCATTGGTTAATAGGGCTTCCAACCTTCTTTGGCCTCGCCCTAATCATACTACCTTTACATTTTCCTTGCACAAATCTGGTCAGTGGGGCTGCTATAGTATGAAGTTCTGGACAAACTTGCGGTAAATACTTCATATTTGATTTTTAAAAAGTTTAGTTTAAAGCTTAATGCATCTGTGATGTTTGAAATCTCATAATGCATCCTGCCTTGGTTCTACAAGTAGCAGTGATACATACCCCTGTACACAAGTCATTGGACCTCATCAGCTGGGAAAAAGTCAGCCTTGGGCATCAGCAATCAATGAAATCCTGCTGGCTGCCCAACATCTGCCAGACAATTGTATAGTGTTGGGAAGAAAAAAGAGCATTAGGGGATTAGTTCAGTGTGGGCGGGGATGTGGTGGGGATGCTTGCTGTCTGATTTTTTTTTGTTCTCTTTTAATAACAATCTACACGGCCTTTGCAGCTGGGGTACTGTTTGGGCCACATTAAGCAGTGGCCACTCTTAGGAGGTTTGCCTGGGCTTTCTAAACCCCCGTTGCTGTAACGGAGTTTTCCGGCGCTGAAAACTCTCACATTGAGGTCGCTGAGCCTTTTTGATAGTCTTTCCTAAACTTTGCAGAATATCTAAAATAATCACTGGAAGTAATTATTGAGACCAGTTCACAGATTTTCTGCCTTTGGGGAATTGTTTTGAGCAGCCAATTGTTTTTTTCAATTACAGCCATACGGTTGCCATGTGTAATGGTGCTGACCTCGGACCAGGGCTGTGGGGTGCATCGAAACCTAGGCTCGTTAAAATAGAATTCTCCTTTTGCTGTCTGCTTAGTGTGCCATTAATTTGAAGCTTTAAAGCCTTTTTCAAGGTTTTCTCACTCTTCCTTGATCGTTGCCAGGTTCGTTGACTCTGCTGCTGGATTGGGATTTTTCCTAAGGTGTAGCCCTTAGGAAGCTGAAGAGCTGATTTCTTCCCTGCCTCTCAGTCTCCACATCTTCAATGGAGCTCTTTTGGTGATTTTTCAACTGTCTTACCGAAGTCTTCCATTTTGGCACCTTCTTTTCGAATCAGACTTGCAAACCTTTTTTTTTTAAGTTGAATTTTTGAGATTTTGGGTCCTTCACTGCTGTCATTATGTTGTATGTTGGTTTTGACTGGCTCAGAAATGGTTGTAGAGATGTCTGAACAATAATTGTTTATTGGAGAACATAACTATTTACAGGCTTACAAGACTACAGGTATCACTCAGTCTAAGCAATGAGCATTCTCCTCCTGCACTCTTAGCAATGTGACTCTCTCATACATCATCATGTGGGCAGTACTGTTTTTCCAGTTCCACGCATTAACTCTTTCAGCCCTAAACACCCTAATGCCATAGTTCTAGAATCTGAATTAGCTGTAATAGTCAGGAGGCAGGGCAGGAGGGTGTTGAGGTGGGGATGTATCCAGCTCTTTCGGGAAAGGCTTGGAGTGTCTGGAGGTAATGATCAGCCAAACTTGGCCACATGCCAACCAACAATAATTGTCTATTTGGTAATTGATTCAAACTTGTGGAACCTGACTATTGGTGACATCGTCACATTGCCAAATGCAGCAGCTGAAACAACAATACCCCTGGATTGCTGCACCAATTTTTGCCTCCGTCTGCTTGCAAGATAGTTCAAGTCCCTGATAAATACAGGAGAATGGAGTGATGCTAGGATCAAACAGCAGAAGTTCTGTTAATAGTGTAAGATTTGGGAACCATATATTCTTGTTCAGGTCTATCGCTATCAGAGCAATTCTGTGTCACATTTACCACCTCATCAGACTCCTCTCGATCATCAGCAAACTGATGGAATGTGTATTAATTATCATAGTTTTCATAAACGTAGGACTGTAGCTTTAAGAATAATGTTGTGATGTAAGATCACATGATCTGTGTAAACCAATGAGTTAGCAGCGCGGAGAACCTCTAGGAGGGAGTTCTTCTTTGGTTATGGAGCTTGAGGCACACATGTAGCTGCTGCTATCTTGTAAATAACCCATTCATTATTATTCATATGTTTGTATTAACTTAAGTGCCATTATCATATTTTGAATAATTCACATTGGGAGATGCTAACAGTTACATCATTGCAGATAAATATATTAATGCATTAAGCATGGAAATATGTATTAAGTTTAATCCTATAAGGAGTATTTAGCTTGTAAATAATGTTAATGCTTCCACCAAGAAAAGTTGTCTGGAAAATCAATTCTATAACAGAAGGTGTCATTGACAGTGTTATCAAGTGGCACTTACACAGGAATAACCTGCTCACTGATGCTCAGTTTGGATTCTGCCATGGCCATTACTACAGCCTTGGTATAAGCATGGACAAAAGAGCTGAACCTGAGATGAAAAGTCAGAATAGCTGCCTTTAAGAGTATAGCAGCATTTGACCGATTGTGGCATCAAGGAGCCCTGGCAAAATTGAAGTCAATGGGAATCAGGGAAAGCTCTCCACTGTTGGAGTCATAGCTAGCACAAAGGAAGATGTTTGTGGTTTTTGGAGGTCAATCTTCTCAGTCCCAGGACATCACTACAGGAGTTCCTCAGGGTAATGTCCTAGGCCCAACTATCTTCGGCTGCTTCATGAATGACCTTCCCTCCATCATAATGTCAGAAGTGAGGACGTTTGCTGATGACTGCAGAGTGTTCAGTACTGTTCATAACTCTTCAGATACAGTAGCTCATGCCAATATGCAGCAAGATGTGGACAATATTCAGGTTTTGCCTGATAAATGGCAAGTAACATTCACACCACATAAGTGCCAGGCAATAACTATCTGCAACAAGAGAGAATATAACCACCTCTCCCTGACATTCAATGGCATTACCATTGTTGACTTGCCCACCATCAACATCCTGGGATTACCATTGACCAGAAACTGAACTGCACCAGCAATATAAATACTGTGACCACAACAGTAGATCAGAGGCTGGGAATTCTGGGGCGAGTAACTCACCTCCTGACTCCCCATCTACTATGTACACGTCAGGACTGTGATAGAATATACTCCACTTGTCTGGATGAGTGCAGCTCCAACAACACTCAAGAAGCTCAATACCATCTAGGACAAAGCAGTCCACATGATTTGCATCCCATCCAATACCTTCAACATTCACTCCCTCCACCACCAATGCACAGTGGCAGCAGTGTGTACCATCTACAAGATGCACTGCAGCAACTCACCAAGTCTCCTTCAACAGCCCCTACCAAACCTGTGATCTCTACCACCTCGAAGGACAAGAGCAGCAGACACAAAATGTAACACCACCACCAGCAAGTTCCCATCCAAGCCACAGGCTTGGAACTATATTGTTGTTCCTTCACTGTTGTAGGATCAAAATCCTGAAACTCACTTCCTAACAGCATTGTGGGTGTACCTGCACCAGATGGACTGCAACAGTTCAAGAAGGCATCTCACCACCATCTTCTCAAGAGGAATTAGAAATGGGCAACAAATGCTGGCCTAACCATTGACTTCCTCATACCAAAGAAGAATAAAGAAAAACAGTTCTGGGGTGTGTTGACATGATTCATTGATCATTGATCCATATACATAAATAAATATTTACAATTAGCAAAGAAAAGGATGTTAATTTAAACCGTTATAACTGCATTTTCAAAATACCTCCAATCAATTAAAATTCAAATTCAAATAGTATCTTAAGAAGGTGTATGTTAAAAAAACTGATTATTGACTTCACATTTTATTTAAGATAAATTGAAAGCTTGCCCTCTTTATTTGAACATTTTAAGTCTCACCAATCCCTTCTTCAATAAGCTTTAAACTGTTACTCTATGTATTTCCATGACAACCAAATATCAAATGGGAACATTTAGAATGTCATTGCAACTGGTCATTGCAAACCAGCTGAGTTCTGGATTCTGAGAAATGAGGAGCATCATCCAACAATCATCTGGCACTGTAAAAATTGTAACAGAGACGTTAACGTGCAACACTTTCTGTGCGTGCTTGAGTATGAATTAGCTATATGTTCTTGACAAGCCTGCATTAATGCCTAGGTCTATGAGGCCTGTGCACAGTTTACTTGGCCAAATAAGGGGTTCCTAGTGAACACGCATGACCATAAACTTTAACGATTGCTAGTCCTGTCAATTGCAATGTATAGTATTTGAAACTTAGGGAAGGGAAGTAGTATTTTAATGTAGTCGTGTTTGCACTGCCTACAGATGGTTCCGATGACAGGAAAAGGTCATGTGAAATTGTCCATTTTGGCAGGAAGAATTAAAAAAACATGTTATCTAAATGATGAGAGATTGCAGAGCTCAAAGATTCAGAGGGATCTGGGTGTCCTTGTGCTAATCACAAAAGGCTATTATGCAGGTACAGCAAGTAATTAGGAAAGTTCATGGAATTGAATCCATTCATTGTGAGGGGAATTGATTACAAAAGTAGGGAGGTTATGCTTCAGTTATACTGGTCACTGGTTAGACCACATCTGGATTACTATGTACAGTATTGACCTCCTTATTTAAGGGAAGATTAGATGTGTTGAAAGCAGTTCAGAGAAGGTTTACTAATACTAGGAATGGGTGGGTTGTCTTATGAAGAAAGGTTGGACAGGTTAGGCTTGTATCACTGGAGTTTAGAAGAGCAGGAGGCGACTTGATTGAGACCTTTACGATCCTGAGGAATCTTGACAGGGTGAATGTGCAGAGGATGTTTCCTCTTGTGGGATAATCTAAAGCTAGGGAGTCACAGTTTAAAAATATGGGGTCACTCATTTAAGACAGAGATAAGCAGATTTTTTTTCTCTCAGAGGGTCATGAGTCTTTGGAACTCTTCGTCAAAAGGTTGTAGATGGAGAGTCTTTGAATATTTTTAAGGCAGAGGTAGATAGATTCCTGATTAACGAGGGGTGAAAGGTTATTGGGGGTAGGCAGGAATGTGGAGTGGAGCTTACAATCAAATCAGCCATGATCTTATTGAATGGCAGAACCTGGCTCGAGGGGCCGAGTAGCCTATTCTTGCTCCTAATTTGTATGCTCGTATGTTCGTATGTTTGGAGATACTTACCTTTAGTCCAGCAATAGTTATTGTATAGTGTTATGGACAGGAAAGAGACAATCAAACTGCACTGATTTCCCCTAACCACCAGAAGGTGATTTGAATTAGTTTTTAAAAGAATTGATAGTGGCTTGTTTTCCCAATCCCTCGTTACATTTTTATGATCTAATTTTACTAGTAATCCACAGCAAACTTGAGTCAGGGTTAATTCAGAAAGTAGGGTTATTTTTCACATTCACAGAAAACAGAGTGTTAGCAATGCCCCACTCCACACACACATACACAAGCACACATACATTCGCACGCATGCACATGCACACACACTCACACACATGCAGACACACTCACACACACACAGTAAAAGCTGGATAGAGAAAGGGACTTTTACAGTATAGCACAGAAAAATGAATATTAATTCATGTGAGTTCCAGAGTCCAAAATCAGAGTCCAATGAGGAATTATTTCATGTAGACACTCAAGATCAGCTGGGGGGGGGTTGTAGTATTCACTCTTCAGTTGGTGCTGATCCTGCAAGATAGTATAGATATGCAGAAATTGAGTCAGGTCTGTAGGTGATGGTCTGAAATCTTACAGCAGAGCCAGGCTAGATGGCTAAGCTGTTGTTGAGCCTGGAGGAGTCTGCTTCTTGGCTCATCAGTTCAATGTTATAACAGCAGGCTGACTAAAGCTGCAATGTTAAAACTATCCAAAAGTCCAGAGACTTAGGTCATGTGACATGGCCTTTAATGGTTAATTGCAGCTTAACAATTCGTTTCTTCCTGGCCAGGATTCCATTGTTCCTCCTTAGGAGAGAGACAAATTGGTTATTAGCATCTCTTCTAGCATAATGAGTTTCAACCTTTCTCTTGTGATAGTTCAGGATGGGGGAGCCAGTTCGTCTGCACTTCTTCTGCTTGCATTGATTACAAGGGGTTTGTGCAATGAAGTGAGAAATTCTGGAAGCTGAAAAAAAGAATTATTTTGTTCTTGAAACTACTGGAGTTAGCTCCCAGACAGAGGGCCAACCCTGTGATCAGGTGACCTGTAGCAACTTTCGTAATTTCATTTGTTCAACAGAAAAAGTCTAGTTTTAAAAACATAGCAATAAGGATAAAATTTTGAACATACAGTGTTGAGTTTCTTTCCGTGTAGCAGAAAACCAACAATAGCCACAAATATAGAATATAGAGGAGACCCGAATGAACATAGGCTGCAGGATTGAAAGTTCAGGAATGGACTGATGTTCCAGAGTGCAATGTATATATTGGTAGGTATTTTTGTAGCTAGCCTCATGCTCTACCAACAATGTGTCTATATTAGACCTGAGAAGGCAGCTGCACAGGGAGTTTGAGAACCGATGCATATTTAAAGATAAGGATTGACATTCCTGTGTGCCTGAATATTGGGTTATTGTGGGGTTTGGAATACGGTATTCTACTATTGACTTATGGTGGTATAAAGTGCACAGAAGGGATACAGCCAGTGCACTGTAAAGAAATAAAGTAGCTGTGTTTACAGCTGCTCTTTCTGACAGTTAATTGTAGATCTAACATGGCCCCATTTGAGAAGCTGCCCTGCCCACAGGTTCACTTTGTTCTAGCATGTAGTTGTGATGAATAAACTAATTCATATAGCTGCACCTGTACCTGGGGAAAATATGTGCTAAACACATAATCTAAAACTGGAACAAAAATGGCTTTACTGTTATGGTGTGTTCCTTTATTTGTGTTTATTTCAATGGATTTCTTACTTTCAGAAGGTAGTCATGTGGACTATGTACTTTCACTTCTGGGATTTGGGTTTGATTTGCAGAGAGGTGAAATAAAAACTCTTCTTTGATCTGGTTGTCAGGTTACTGAGGAGAATTAATAATTCTCGCATGTCTCCATGGAGAACAATCACAAGACTAGCCTTAATTTAGTACAAATCATTATTAATTTGGCATTGTCATATTACAAGTCCATTTCATGACTGACATAGGCAATGCTGTCAGGCTTCTTTTCGAAGGTTGTGGCTGAAGGCAAAAGATTCCAACGGCTATGGTGAATAAACACCAAAATGGCTATTGAGATCACAATGCACAATTAATCCTTGCCCATTGAATATGATGCAGGAAATTCATGCTGCCCTGCAGTTCTAAATAATTGCTGCGAGCAGCCAGCAGCCCCTCTACTGTTCACTGGCAGCTTACCTCAACAGGAGGCCTGACATTGTGTGTGTCAGCATTAGTTAAAAGTATTCTACACTACTTAAAGGGGTTTTTCATTGTGGCTGCTGGAGGTGATGAGAATATTTTCAACTGTACATGGTGGGAGACTCAAAGACTCAACAATAGTTGACCATGGTAGAGAACATGCACCAAGGATTTCAGAAATGGCACTGGAAGCCCTGGTGGAAGAGATTGAAGGAAGGAGAAATGTCCTGTATCCTAATGAGTGGAGGAAATGCTCCAGACATATCCTCAGGAGGCAGTGGGAAGAGACAGACAAAATTCAACACTTTGACAACCAGGGAAATCATCTTCCTGGGAGAAATAAAGGAAACTAAGTACCAGTATTGGAGTGCAGACATTGATGTAAATGGGCATCTGACCAAACTCAGGTTGGACACATGAGCTGGTGTCTCAGTGTTACCTGACAGAAATTCATGGCTGAATAAATTAACACTGCAACCGTCTTCAATTCAGTTCCAAGGGCCATAGGGAGATTGCACTTCTGTTTGGGGACAGGTTAGAAGAAGCAGCAACAGGATGCACCAAGAATGACAGTGATCACCCACAAGATGATGTTCTAGACCTTAATTTGTTCTTTCAGGAGAGAGTGCAAGAGAATTAAGCTGCGCTGAGACAGACCTGTTGGAAGAAGAGGTCCTGGGCCTTACTACACTCTTTGACTCCACTGCTAATGATGGTAAAATCTTCGTTCAGTCTTTTGAGGAGAATTAGCATTTTTTGGAGAAGCCGACTGGGCCCACAAACATGCACCAACTATTGCAAACAGCCAGCAAAAAGCTACCAGGGAGAATGGATCACACCAATAGTGAAAGTTCTGAGGTTATTAATCTGTACAGATGTAAGCTAGAGCCTGCACTTGCCATGGAAACACTTAAGCCTTCTTTCAATGAAGAAGCAGAGGTCCAAACTACAGAGCTTCTACAGCTGCAGAGTACCTTAGAAGAACTTAAAGTTGAGCCTCAAATGGAGCTTGAAAATATTAACATTAAGCATGGATTGGAGAAGTGTAACTACCTAAAAGAGAATGCTGAACTTCAAACCCACCTCTTGGTAGTTACACAGCACTACCAAGCCACAGAGAGGGATTTACATATTAGAAATGGTGCAACAAAAGGAAGTGAATATATTGCAGCACAAGAGCATATAAATGTCATGCCACATCTACGGAAATGTTCAGAGCATCTGTCATGATCAGAAGACAGGAAGGAATATATATATTTATCTATATCATCCTGGCTACTTTATAAATGTAATACTTTTTAAAAATGGACAAATGGCTGGACTGATAAAATGGCTGGACTGATAAAATGGCTGCAGCTGACAGCATGATGGTAGTTCTGGAAACTTCTGAGCAGTTTAAACATGGACAAAGGCTAACTCATCAAACTCCTGGAATGTAACACTTCTTGCATTGTATAAACTTTCCAGTCAAGCCAACACAAAGGGCTATCCAGCCAGTGCTTGACAAAGGCAGAGCTATTGGGATCCTCATCTTCAACGTTGTAATAATGGTTCTACAGTTACCTGGTCAAAACATAATGGGCTGCAACAAGAGTGCCTCATTAGCGGAATAGCTCAACCTGAAACCACACTGTCACGTGATCGAGACTTGAGCTGTTTGAATTTCTTTAATTATACAATTTTTGAATTTTCTCTTCACTGGCAATTTAACCTGCAGAGAGAACTGAACTCCAGGCTAGCAGCCTGCCTTTGACTTTGATCTCCCTCAGGGTCTGATCTCCAGGAAGAACCCTGCATTTCACCTAACAGAGTGAACTAATATCCAGGATACAAGAATACTTTGCTGCATCTTTATTGGACTCAACCTGCAACCGAGTTCCTATGACCAAGACCAGGAATTCTGCCAGACAAAGCCATCTCATAGAAACTTTCTTGCACATTGGTTCTGGACCCTTGACTCATGTGAAAATATAACTCCTATTTTTATCATGGTCTTTGCCCTGAATCCCTTTCTTTCCCTTATTGCTCTTTTATTGTATGAATATAAAAGGGGCAGACGTTGTGAAAATCCTTCCAGTATTTTGTGTGCATGTGTAAAATAAACTACCCCTCTTCTTTTACCTTATCTTGAGTTTGCTGTGGGATTATTATTAGAGGATTGGATAACTCCAGAACTGAAGGGTTGGGGAAAAGACGCCACCGCTTATAAAGAGGGAACTCAAAAATCAAAAACACCTTTCTGTTTACAGATAGTAGTGAGTGGAGGAATCAGAGATGTTTTAAATTAAACCCCTCCTGCCTGCAACACATCAGACAAAAGAGTTGGTTACGGAGCAACTATCTGAAGAACTACTGACATTAGCTGTCTTTCCTACTGCTACTTAAACTCTTGTATTTAAAATGCCTGATGCTGATGCTGAACTTCCAAGCAAGTCCATGGACCAGAGCACTACACCGTAACTCCCTATAGGCCCTGTTCCTAAAATTTATTCCATTGTTGATGATGGTGCAATCCTACTTTCTGCAGCTGATCTCATTGTCAGCAGCAGAGCAGCCTCACACTGAAGCAAGCATAGAAGTGATGCCAATACCTATAGAAAATGAAAATCCTAACCTAGGGAAGTCATCCTTTCCTCAACTCCAGCAGTGTCTTCAGGATGTTCCTTTATCCTCCTTTTCATCTACCAGATTCATTCCTTGCTCTGGTATTGAAAGCTTCCCTGGTTGTCGCAGCAGCAGTGAATGATACAGCTGCAAAGTTATTCATAGGAGCCGAAAGTGCTTCATTTTGTCAAGCTGCAGCTTTCACCTCTCCCCAGTGTGCAGTACAGAAGAAGATGAGAGGGAGAATTTCATTTCATTGTCTTCCTTTTCAAGGGGGTGTGATTGTTTGAGTCCTTGGGAGTTTTCTCCTGAGTCAGTTTTTCCTTGATTGGTCTTCACTGCCTTTATATTCAGATCATGTTAAATGTCACAGCCTAGGGGCCAGTTGTTATGAGAAGTCGAAATCCCACTCCACCAATGTGGATGCCTTCCAAGAAGATGATACATGTCCTCCAAGAGATCCGAGAACACGTTTTGGGATTGAGGCCTTTGGCAATAGTGAATTGGGGAAAGTGGGGGGGAGCGGGGTGCTGGTGTGGTTGGGGGAAGTATGAGTTAGATGAAAACTGTAAATAATACATGAGGTTAACAGTTTGTGGGAAGTGTAAGCTTGGGGGGAAATGTAGAGTAAAGTGTTAACTCTAATAATGGCTACAGTGCATGTCCATATGGAGCTATGACACAGTGATGGGATGTCGCTCACTGTAGGAAGATGACTGAGAAGCATCTAAGACAGTAGCTCCAACTATGTCTTGGCCTTACTTAACCCTTGTAAATAGTTAATATGTAAATTAATGTGTTTTCAACAAAAGACCATTGCCTCCAACCAAATCTCTAGAGTAAGAAGCTAATGGATCTCGAGATAAAACCACAATAGCAGAAATGGAATTTGGAATGAGTTAAGAAATATCAATGGAGGTTTAAATGAGCACACAGTTATCAGAGTGGAAGGTGGGAGGCCTGCCAGAAGAGCATTGGAATGTTCAAAATCAGGAAGCAACAAAGGAATGAAAGAGAGTTTCATCACGCAATCTCCAGATCATGTTCTTTTCCAAGATGGAGGCCAACTAGGTGACCCATATTTGAAAGCAGATGGATTCAGCACATGCCTTTAAATAACCAAAGAAAAATCACTTTAGCAGACCATTGACTTGAGACTATTGAAACTTTAGATATGTATGGAATAGCTCCCAAAGCACGCAGAAGTGTACCAGCAGTCAGGAACTAACCTGTAACTAGTTCATGCTCCCCTTAAATAGCACTGTTGAGGGATCCTTCTTGATGTTTTATGTCATATTCAACTGTGAAGTTAAGAGAAGTCTGCAGCACGCTGCTCAAAAATGGCGGCACAGCCATCAAATCAGCATTGCATGAAATGCTTGCCCTGCATAGCTCTGGCGGTCATTAGGGTGCACATGGGAAAACAGGCTGCAAGATGAAAACTATTTCTCAATTAAGAATCTTTTAAATCCTTTGCAAAGAAAGTTGCATCATATGTCTGAAAGTTAACTTCACAAGTGCTATTCAATGGGATTGAGGAGGGAGTAAACTTTGTACCATTGCAAAAAATTAATTGAAAAAAATTTTAGTGTACAGATGGCCACAAGTGGTCAAGGCTGAAAGACAATACTATCAGCATTTAACATCATAAAGATTCATTATTATCCAAGATGTTTATCACACTGAAAAGACAGATGCAGGGGGTGGGGGGGGGGGGGTGGGGGGGGGCAACATGTGATCACCTGTAGAAGATGGCATGGAAAAAGAAGTAATTTATTAAGCTAACTATGTGCAGAGATGACTAACAATAAAGCTTTCTCCCAATGTCCAATTAATACCTGTTTTTGATCATTTCAGGTTAATGGAAAACAAACATGATCCATAAAAAACTGCATTTGATGCATAGCCTGTGAGGCAACTGTTTTCAGCAAATAAAATGTATCCTGTTTGTGAAACAAAATCATATGATCAGCACAAGATAGAGCATCACGTAAGGAAATAAAGATGGAATTTATTTACATATATACTATACATTACTATAGATTTGCAGTGTTTGTTTTCTTTGCCATTGTGGGGAACACAAGGATAAGCCAATCAACATCACTGAAGATAGGAAAGTGCAGCAATATAACATGAACATATCAGGAGACAAGGAACCTTGATAGTTTTCACTGATCATGCTCCACTGACAAATTGACTGCAATTTCCCATCCTCCCTCTGTCAATTCCTTTTGTCACAAAAGAAGCAGTTGGTGTTGAGGCATAGGGGTGAGAAAGGGGTCAGCAATACACTCTATGTTGTGGTCAAATTTCTAGGCAACTGTATTGAAATTGTGAGAATTGCAATAAATAAATCTGGTCATTTGTCATATGCAGCAAAAAGAATGACCTCAGAGCAGAAATACTGCCCAAGGGCTCCACAAGGAAGCCTTCAGCCTATCCAATCCCAATCGTAGCCCTGATCTTTCAAGCTCCCCACTCCTCCTGAATGGGGCTGAGACCCTCCCCCACCCCCACCAACACTGACTCCTGGGGACCATTCCCATGGGTCTCCAGTTGCAACCTCCTGTTGCTAACTTCTGCTCCAGTCCAATCACCGGCAACAGTTAATTTGGCCAGTTGTCAGGTAAGAGTCTGTGGCGATTTATTTGAATGAGGCCATCATTAATATTCACAAGACCTCCATTTCTTTGGCCTAAGCTGGGTTTTTCACCCACGATTGGGCTCCCCTGTACTTTTCCTGCCTCTCTGTCAATGGCTTTGACAGCAATCAGATTGTTGTAAAATCCCTACTTCTACATTGAAACCCTTTAGGAAAGGGACCTGCTACCCCTACTGTAGTAACTGAAGGTATAGCCTCTCCTGCTGTCTAAGGAGGTCACATGATGTTCGTGGAGGCTCCGACCAATGAGCCCTAAGCATGAGTAATCCGGGGGCGGGGAGGATGGGCCTTCCTAACAAGAGTCTTGAACAAACATGATGTAACATCTGAAAAGCTCTCTAATAAAGTTTATTTGTTTCTTGTTGAAACCTGTCTGGTTAGTCAAGTAATGACATTTGGTGATGAGGGGAAAATAGCTCTGACGTTGCACCTCATCTTGTTAACATGAGTACATTGAATCTTAAGAAAAAAGAAAAGACTATTCACCAGTCATGCCACTCTTCGGCAGAATCGATCCTTATGATGCAACTTTGGGAGACTGGAACCAGTGTGTAGAGTGCCTTGGTTTTAATTTCACTATGAACAAAATTACTGAAGAGGAAAAGCAGAAAGCCATCCTTTTGAGTGTATGGTAGCAAGACATACAATCTCATCCACAGGCTGATGGCCCCGAATGCTCCCAATTCTAAGCCCTTTAATGAATTAGTGGACCTCGTGAAACCACATTTCCAGCTAAAGCCATCCGTAATAATGCAGCGGTTTAAGTTTAATTCCAGAGTTAGGGCCCAGGGAGAGTCCATCGCAACCTATATAGCAAAGTTGAAGCAGTTGACAGAACACTGCAAATTTGGAGACACACACAACGATATTTTGCAGGACTAATTAGTTTGTGGAGTTCAGGACGACGCCATGCTTTTACTCACAAAGGTTGACATCGATTTGAAGCACACCCTAGAAATCTCCCTTACCATGGAAAGCGCTGCAAAAGACTCGCAGGCTTTGCAACACATACAACATGGCACCGTTCCTCATGCAGGGTGGGAACCTACTGCTGGGCGTGGTGCAAAAACCAGAGACACAGCATCGAAGTGAGAGGCAATGTTTGCAGTTAGAAACATGAAAAGGCCTAGTGGAAACACTTCAGCAGCAACTCCAAGGTTAACTTGTTACAGATATGGGGATGACCATGGACTGGACATCTGCAGATTCAAGGAGGCAGAATGCTGTTACTGCCATAAGAAAGATCATGCAGTAAGGCAACGCACGGCAAAGTTGAGACAACCCCTAAAGCAGCAAACCAACATGACTGACTTGAAAAATACAGCACAATCTGAAGCTGCCTACACCAACATCTATTCCCTGTATAACGTTACTGCTATAAAAACCGAGCCTATCACTGTCACGATCCAAGTTAATGGGAAGCCACTAATAATGGAGGTGGATACGGGAGCCTTACCCACAATGGTGAGAGCATACATTTAAATATCTAAACGAAGGTACCCAGCCACTGAATCTGAAGCAGACAACCGCTAAATTGAAGACATACATTGGAGAACCTCTGCAGATAAAGGGCATTGCCACAGGACCATTGTCTTATAGGCAACAGACAGCTCAGCTTCCAGTGATAATAGTGACAGGAGGAGGACCTAATCTTCTGGGCTGAGATTGATTACAGAAAATCAAGCTTGACTGGTCTGAAATATTTCATCTGAAAACAGGAGTTCCCGAAATGCTAAGGAGATACGACAGTGTATTTTGGGAAGAATTAGGGAAGTTAAATGCATGCAAGCAAAAATACATGTGGATCCTCAAGCAACACCATGGTTCTTTAAGGCCAGGCCTCTGCCTTATGCCTTAAAGAAGAAGGTGGATGGAGAACTATGCTGGTTAGAAAAGCTGGGCATCATCTAACCTGTCCAATTCTTGGAATGGGCAGCACCCATAGTTTCAGTGGCTAAGCCTGACCAAACCATGTGCATTTGTGGGGACTATAGATTGACTGTAAATAAGGCAGCCAAACTAGATAAGTGCCCCATTCCAAGGATAGATGACTTATATGCAAAGCTAGCTGGAGGCAAATCCTATACAAAATTGGATATGATCCATGCTTACCAACAATTAGAACTGGATAGCAAATTGAGAGATTAACGTACACAAGGGTCTTTATCAGTACAATCGCCTACCCTTTGGAGTCTCATCCGCATGTGCAATGTTCCAAAGAACAATGGAGAGTGGGAGTATACCTAGATGATGTTCTGATCACAAGGTCAACCGAAACTGAATGCTTGGCCAACCTGGAAGAGATGCAAAGAAGGTTCATGGAAGCCGTTGTATGATTAAAGAAAGAAAAACACACATTTCAAGCACCAGAGGTTACTGACCTGGGTCACAGGGTGGGCGCCATGAGTTTTCATCCAGTAGAAGAGAAAGTTAGGGCAATAAAAGATGCACCCTCACCATCCAAAGTAACTGAACTTAAGCCTTTCCTGGGTATGATCAATTACTATAGCCGCTTCTTGCCAAACTTATCAACTGTGTTAGCAGCACTACTCTCGTTAAAAAAAAAATCACTGTTGGGTTGTGGAATACACAACAAGAAGAAGCCTTTATGAAAGTAAAAAAAAAACTGTTGCATTTTCATGTTTATTGGTACACTGCGGCCCATTGAAAGAATTGGCATGAACAGGTGATGCTTTTCCTTATGGTATAGGAGTTGTGTTGTCACATTGAATGGAAAATGGATCAGAAAGGCCCATTGGCTATGTCTTGAAAACCCTCTCCACAGCCGAGAAGGGTTATTCCCAGCTAGAAAAGGAAGGTTTATTGGTGGTGTTTGGAGTGGAGAAATTCCACCAGTACCTGCATGGATGACATTTCACCATTGTGTCAGACCATAAACCATTCATGGGTTTATTCAGTGAGAATAAAGTCATTCCACCAATAGCATCAGCAAAAATACAACGTTGGGCTTTTTCTGCATATGAGCGTACCTCTATGCTGAGCCCTAGCTTGCATATTGCAAATGCGGATGCAATCAGTCACCTCCCATTACCAGATAGCATTGTTCATGCTCCAGTGCCATTAGAAGTTATACTTGTACTGAATTTCTTGGATTCTTCGCCTGCGTGTGCAAAGCAAATTAGGAATTGGATGAGCAGAGATCCAATTTTGTCTAAAGTCTGAGACCTTGTAAAGGTTTCAAATGTGGTCAAATTCACCTATATTTGAAGAGATTAGTCTATTCCATGCCCAAAAAATAGAGTTAATTTGTCAAGGTGGAATTTTGTTGTGGGCATCAAGAGTTGCTGTCTCTTTGCAAGGAAGAGAACCACTCTTGACAGAGCTTCACAGTGCACACCCAGGCATATAAAAGATGAAAATGCTTATGCAAAGCTATGTCTAGTGACCAGGCATAGACAGCGACATTGAAAACATGGTCAAGCACTGTCTCCATTGTCAGCAACAACAGAAGTTGCCTGTTTCAGCTCCACTGCATCCGTGGGAGTGGCCTGGTCGACCCTGGGTTAGACTACATATTGTCTATGTAGGACTGTCCTTAGGTACAATGTTTTTGTTGATCATAGATGCACATTCTAAATGGATGGATGTATATGAAGTCAGATCACCAACATTGAGCGAAACTATCAAGAAGCTTTGTCATTGTTTTATCATACATGGCCTACCGGAAATCATTGTTTCTGATAACGGTACAGTCATTACCAGTACCAAATTTCAGAGATTCACTACTAATTTAAATGGAATCAGACTTATTAAAACAACACCATATCATCCCTCATCAAATGGTTTAGCTGAGAGAGCAACTTTCCTGCTTTCTTCTCAATTATCGTATAATGCCTCATTCAACTATGTGTTCAACATTGTCTGAATTATTAATGAAATGCCGCCTATGTACAAAGATAAATCTAGTGTCTCCAAACTTAGAGGAGAAGGTAGGGAGGGATCAAAGTAATCAATAATTGAATCATGATATTCATAGCAAAGCTCTTACATTTACCATAGAAGGCACAGTATTTGTGCAGAGTTTTGGAAGTGGATCTTGTTGGGCTCCTGGAACTGTTGTCTCAGAGACTGGTCCCTAATCCTTTTGGGTGGAATTGGAAGGCTGAATCATTTAAAAACACTTAGGCCATATTCATGATAGAGAGACATTCCAACAATAAACTATTCCGCCAGTGATTAACATCAAACCATCAATTCCTGAGGTGACAGGTCGACCTAGAACAGACATGACTGATGCCTCTGTAGAGTTACCTAACTAAGAACTGCCGCTTTCTAATGATATGTCTCATGTTGCAGTTCCAGATCATGCTGATCCTGCGAAGGAACTTCAAGTGGTAGAGCTATGCTGCTCTAACTGAATAAGGAAATCACCCAAGAGTTTTAACCTTTAATCACCTGAAGTTGCATATATGTATATGTTCTTGGATATTCAAATGTATTCTGTAAATAGAAACTGTAAAAAAACTAAAGGGGGAGGAAATGTAGTAAATTAAGCTATAGCCTCTCCTGCTGTCTATCAGGGGTCATGTGATTTTCATGGAGGGTCCGATCAATGAACTCTAAGCATAGGTTATCCAGGTGGGGGATGCGGGGCTTCCTGACGAGAGTCCTGATTGAACATGTAGCACCTGAAAAACTCTCTGTAATAAAGTTTATCTGTTTCTTGCTGAGACCTGTCCAGTCCATCAAGTCATTACACTTATCCAGTCTGGCCTACCTATGAATCTAGCGCATGCTACAGGTCCCCTCAGCAGAGGGGTGGTGGGCGAGATGGCTGTAATATCGAGTGCTTTGGCAGGACTGTGTGCCCATCGGTTATCTGCTTCTGCTCATAGTTTAATAGACAATTCTCAGTTGAATGGAAAATCATATCATTGCATTTTCCTCTTCTCCAAAATGCAATTAAGTGCCCATTTCATTAATTTTTATGACCTTGAAACAGAATGGAAGGTGCACAATTTGGTGTTGGGTGATCTTGTTTAATAAAATTCCAATAGCAGAAATGATAGGAAACATATTAATAATCAACAATATAGACATATTGATGAAGCAGCTAAAATTAATTTGTTAAATATGCATTCGAGCATGATTTGTAATTTGGTTTTGAGTGGTGGGTGACACCAGCAATGCCATACTTATTGCCCAACCCTTGAAGCCCCGATCAGCTGAATGGTTGGTTAGGCTGCTTCTGACGGCTCGATGGGCCAAACACATAGGGCAGAATTTTCTGCCTGTTGGGCAGGCAGGTCGGACCCAATCTCCAGTGGGTGGGGAGGCCATCCCCGCTGGAGAAGCGGGCCCCGCCGCCATTTTATATAGGCAGGCCAATTAAGGCACGTCCAGCATGACATCCGGCGGGAAGCGCTATGCGCTTCCTATGCGGGTGGGAGGATTCCCCAAAAGTGAGAATGTGCTCTATCGCGCATGCGCATGAAAGAGTGCACATCTTCCTGATGCTAAGTACTGCCTCAGGGAGATCGCTGACACTTTAAAAAATATTCAAAAAAGAAAAAAAAAATTCCCTCACAAGTCCCCCTCATGTGACAATTTCATATGAGATGGGTCATGTTCATAATTAACATAATAAATTTATTAAAAATTTTAAACCACTGCATGAAACGTTATCCCGCCACTGGATGAGGTTTCATGTTTTGTCATGTTTGCCACCGGAGCTCCTGGCCTGCCTGCCAACCTTAAGTTTGGACGGGCAGGTACACTAAGTACTTTAATTGATCTGTCAATGGTCTCAATTGGCCATTGACAGGTTGACGGGCCCGCAGCTGACTTTGCTGTGGGCCCGCCTTCCTGAAAATTTAAATGGACCGGGATGACGTCGGGCGTAACCCCTGACGTCACCCTGCATCATTTTACATGTTGGCTAGCGGGCCCCACCCCTTGCTCACTGACAGCAAAATTCTGCCCATAGTGGGGGATTTTACATGGAGGTGGTGGCCCCACATCCCAGCGTAAATGTCAAGAGCCTTCCCCCACTGCGCCGGGTCACTCTGCGATGACTTAACGACTACGGTCTGATGACTGGCAGCTCTCAAGTTCCAGCAGTAACATCACCTTTTTTTTTAACTCAAATCATTTTAATTAAGAAAAAAAGAAATACTTGTATTTATGTAGAGCATTTCATGATCTTAGATGCTTTGAGTTACTTTTCTGGTGTAGTCATTGTTGTAGAATACACAGCAGCCAATTGGCATACAAACAGCAATGTAATAATAAATGAATAATTTGCTTTTATAATTTTGGATAAATATTGAATAGGTCACTGGGGACAACTCCCCTGCTCCTCTTCAAAATAATGCTAAGGGATC
Source organism: Carcharodon carcharias (assembly GCF_017639515.1). Classification (NCBI taxonomy): domain Eukaryota; kingdom Metazoa; phylum Chordata; class Chondrichthyes; order Lamniformes; family Lamnidae; genus Carcharodon; species Carcharodon carcharias. The sequence goes on from NC_054475.1 coordinate 107,394,242, forward strand.
TTTCATTCCCACTTGTGAGAGCAGACAAAGCATCGTTTGAATGTTCCATCCAAAAGATGCCGCCTCTTGACAGTGCAGCACTGCCTCAGTACTGAATCCAGTAAAGCGTTTGGTGATTTGGTGATTTTGTGCTCAAGTCTCTGAGATGGGCCTTCAACCCACAACCTTTTTGTCTCAGTGTGCATTGAATCATTGATCTCTGTGCTCTTAAAAAATATGTTTTGCTTTATTTGAAGCAAAGCTACTTCAGGGCATTTTAGTGAAATATTTTAATTTTTCATGAAGGAAAACAATAAATAAATTAAACATCATGTGGGGCACTTACTTCAGAAACATGGCAAGCAGTGGGAGATGAAAATTCAAATAATTAGACAGGCTTTATTTAAAAGGAATCTAAATATGTCACTGAGATTGCACTCACATTACAACTGCAGCATCACTGCAAAGTAATTTTACTTTGTGCTAATGCTGCAGTTGTAGTGGAAATACATTTCAATCCTGACTGAAGACCTGAGATCGCATAGGAGGGAAGTAAATCAAAATTCTCTGGAGGGTTTGCATTTTACACATTTGGCACTTATGCAAACTTTGAAAAATGAATGCACAGCATTATCTACGAAAGATATTTTGAAGATAATGCTGTGTATTTCCATAACAAAATTAACCGGTATTAAATATGATCATTCAGAGAGAAAAGTAATAGCATTATTACTCATATCATAGTGTCATTACATCATAAGTCACATCTTAGGTAACAAAATTGTTAACTTTAGATCTATGAAATTTTGTCTTGTAACAGATATTGGTAGAGAATTTCCTCTTTATACAATGTGTAAACGAATCAGGTACCTAATTATATAGGAAGTATGACAATTTCACAAGACACAGCCAGAAGAGACTCTCCTGCAGCATAGAACCTAATGTGCAAACATATGGAGATGAAAGTTAACTTAGGCAATAATGCAAAATGGGCAGTTGCAAATTAGCAGCCTGTTTTACAATCTGTCATTTGAGAATAAAACAGGCGGTCAATTCGCTATCAACTATTTTGCGTCCATGATGAGTTTTGTCAATATCTACTTTTAGTGGAATTTTCAGAGCAAACTAATTTTACCTGGGCCATAGTCTCTATCTGAAAGATTCCCATTTTTGCAACAACTGTGGCTCTGTAAATTTCTTTGACTGTGAGAATTTATTTCCATATCATTACAAAACTATGATGTATTTTTAAAAGAACCTGGGCAGACCAGTGTCACCACTTCTCTAAGTGAGAAAAGCTATAGTACAGCTGAGGGATTAAAATCACATTGTGACATAACACTTCTCGACCAATATTTTAAAAGAAACATTAATGGGGTTCCTAAATCCCTTAAGCAGGGCAAGTCATTAACAATCTATTGTATGTTAGCTTTAATTGCTTTCCCATTTTCTCCAATAGTATGAGCTCCAATGGATTGAAATCACAGTCTGCAATATTAGTATCAAATGTGTTTACGCTTCTGTGAAATTCCTCAGTGCATTAATTTAATGAAGGCACTAAAATTAATAAGATAATATCTTTGTTAAAATATTGGTCGAGAAGTGTTATGCCACAATGTGATTTTAATCCCTCAGCTGTACTGTAGCTTTTCTCATTTGGAGAAGTGGTGACACTGGTCTGTCCAGGTTTAAAAAGGGAACATTTTTTTCCCAAGAATCCAGTAATCCACAGAGAGAGTTAGCTGTCAATTTTTGATAGCTTAGCCAGTCATATTCCTCTGGTCAGAACTTGTACTGTAAGTAATCCTGTTGAGTAGTATTACTGTTGATTAAGGAGTTTTGTTAAGGAACAAGTGCTGTTGCGCACAACTTTCATCAGCATATCAGACATATCACCCGCAGTTCTTATCAAAGGCCAATGGTATCCAGAACAATTAATTAGTGTGGGGCCTACTGTTTATTTAGGTTTGACACATTGTATTAATTGCTAGTTTCAGGTTGCTATTCTTGACTTCCTTCCCTTGGATGCAATGTAATTAGCACCAAACGCATTTTGTGAAAACAGCATAGATCTTTCAATTGCATCTCAAATGTTATTCAGGTGTTGCATTATTCATGCCTGCTCAACTTGCTAGCCCCACCTGACTTTGTGACTTGATGTTAGGGGCCTGTTAGATAAGAAAGTAAGAAATCCTAATGTGCAAAATTGAAATCTAAGTGACCACACAGTTGGGCAAAAATATTTTGAAATAGTTTCCAAAACCTTTAATATTGCTGCAGCCTATGAAAATAGTGCGTAGGTGGTAAAAATGGCTGGCACAATCTAGTAATTCTCTTAAGAAATGTGGAAGGAGGAAACAATTTTGCCAAGGAATGGAGCAAGTTAACAAAATCCCGTGTTTGATAGCTGGTACAGAAGAGATTATGCTGTAGGGAATGATAGCAAGAAAGGTGGCTTTCAGGTATCCCCAAAGGATAACATTGGAGCATGGCTAAGGAACTGGTGCCAAAGAACTTAGGATCATAGCTGATTATTGTTACCATTGGTAGATCTATGGTGCATGGTAGGTGTAAATATCCAAATGGTAAATTTCTGTTTCTACCTTCCTGGCAATTTCAACCAGAAAATTATATCAACTGCTTCCTAAAAACTCTTCTTGATACCAGACAATAAAGAAAAAAACAGATTTTGCAACAATGCAAAATAATTCATTAATGTTTAAGAAGACTGTAGAAACAAATGCTTTTGTGCACATAGTCTGACTTTCTTACAACAGTGTATTTGTAATGTTAAACTTTATTATAGTTTGTTATTATTTTAATGCTGTCAGGGAATTAGTTCAGCTTTACTATTCATAAATAGAAGACATTCAAAGAGTAGTGTTGGAGGCTCTGAGTCAGAGCTTTTAAAGCTGCACAAACATATAGTGTGCCAAAAAATGTTATTTACTTGTAGTCATTGTCACAGTAATATCCATGTAGCAGATTAGGATTTATGCATTCACAAGAAGCTGTTTCAAAATATGAGCTTCAGTTTGTCCAAGCAAGCAGGTTGTGAAGCATACATAGAGGGAATAATACTAATGTCTGATTCTTCCTATAAGGGGCATTACTGCTGCATATTTATGATTGAGTGCTGTATTATCACTAGTAGGAATCAATACCTTTTAGTAATAGTACTGCTGTATTTGATACTTTTCATGTTATTATTAAATGCATTGCATTGATATACCACACCATGCCTAATACAGCAATATAGTTTATTTTAGATCAAATTAAAATAATGGAAAAAGCTTTCAGCCTTGGTCATGTTGTCTGTTGCATCAGTCACCTGTTTGACTTATTCTTCTTCAATTTTCTGTCCAAATGCAGGTCCAACCCTCAGCACCATAATTTCCACCATGGCTAGGAGGCAGTCCCTAAATCCACCCAGCTGTCCAGCCTAAGGAGTCTGAGTTGCAGTGGTAACACACACTATTACATGCATGTTGTAGCCTGGAGCTATGGATAGTGAAAGTAGAGTCTTCATTTTTTCCATCACATGGCTGATCAGAAATCTCGCCCACTCTTACTGCCTGCCATTGGTGTATGTTGAAAGGATTTACAAGTTCATACTCAACCTATTTGGACACATTATGAATGCACCTTCCTTGACCATCAACTTCTGGAGTGGGACCTGAACCTGGAGTTTCTGTCTCAGAGGCAGGGGAGCTACTCACTGCACTACAAGACCTCTCCACGTTGCCTTATGCTGCAGTTGTTTCCTATGCTTGCAAGGAAGAAGGCAGAACTATAGAAGTTAACATAACAGTATGTAGTGATTTTAATGTTCAAAAGATAGTTAATGTTATCACCATCTAATCAATTAGGATTGACACAACCAATAGATTGGCTATATTAAATTTAATGAGAGCTATAGGACAGGATATAACATGTTAGTTATACAGAATAAAACATACAACCGGTGGATGAAGTTTCATGAATAACCAGAAGAATAACCACTGGGGCTTCTGGCCTGCCCACCAGCCTTAAGGTTGGCCGGGCAGGGTCTTTACTTATCTTAATTACCCTGTCAATGGCCTCAATTGATTTCGCTGTCCGCCCGCCTTCCTAAAAATTTAAATGGCCCAGGATGACGTCGGGGATTCCTCTCAATGTCATCCTACATCATTTTCTCCTCGGTGAGCGGGCCCTACCCCCAAAATCGCCAAGGGGAAAATCCTGGCCTATATGTTTTAATAAGATCACCTCTCATTCTTCTAAACTTCAATAGGGAAAGCCCCAACTTGTTCAGCCTTTCTTCATAAGATAAGCCCTTCATCCCAAGAATGAGTCAATTCAACCTTCTCTGAACTGTTTCGAACACAATTATACCCTTTTTCAAAACTATATACATTACTCCAAATGTTGCCTCACCAAGGCCTTGTACAGTTGTAGTAAAACTTCCATTCTTTAATATTTCATAGCCCTTGCTAGAAACACCAAGATTCCATTTGTTTTCCTTATCACTTGCTGTACCTACATACTAACTTATTAGGATTGATATACCAGGATACCCAGAACCTCTGTACCACCAAGTTATGCAATCTCTCTCCATTTAAATAGTATACTTCTTTTATATTCTTCCTGCCTGTAATGGTTTAACATACCGGCAGGTTCCTACTTGAAACAGGTAACTTTATTAAAGAGATTTTCAGAAGCTACATGCTTGAACTAGGTCCTTGACTAGAAAAGCCACATCCCTCTGCATGACCTGCACTTAGGGCTCATTGGTGGGAGTCTTCAAGAACAATCATGTGACCCCTAATAGGCAGTAGGAAAGGCTGTACCTTCAGTTACTACATTTCCTCCCACTTTAGTTTTTTAACATTTCCTATACAGAGGACATTTGAATAACCTCAATGTATCATATATACAAGTCAGGTGATTAAAGATTAAGTCTCTGAGGTGGTTTCCTTATTTGTTTAGAGCGGGCTGGCTCCACAACTTTAGGTTCTTCCACTAGATTGACATGGTCAGGAACAGCAGCATCAGGTACATCATTAGAAAGTGGCAGTTCAGGGTTAGGTTAGGCAACTCCAGAGAGACATCGGGCATGTCTATTTCACATGAAAACTGTATCTTCTACAGTGAATCTTCGAGCTTTGCTATGAACATTGTGATTCAATTTTTTGATTACCCTGACTCCTCTCTACCTTCTCTTCTAAGTTTGGAAACACTGGACTTAACCTTGGGCAGGATTTTGAGTTGGGCATGCAGGCGCAGTTGGTGGGCTTGGGAGCGGCTGGGAAATGGGCCACTGTCTGCAATCGACCCCTGACCGCGATTTCATGCTGGCGGACCAATTGAAGGCTGCCGGCTATGAACTGCAGCTCTCCAATGGTTGGGAAGGGGCGGGATGGGGCAGGGGCAGCTTCGGTGTTCTCGGTAGATTAAAAATTATGGATTCAAATGCAGCTGCAGAAGCCAGGCAGGAGGGCAGTTCGAGTGGACACTCGGAACCCCGGTTTTCTGATGAGTGCCTCGTGGTCCTTCTGGAAAAGGTGGCTGCCAGGAGGGATAGCTTTGTCCCCATGGACGGAAGGAGGAGGCCACTGCCCTTTACAAAAAGAGCTTGGGTGGAGGTGGCCGTGCTAGTCAGCAGCCATGATGTGGTGTGGCACACCTGGGTCCAGTGCTGTGAGTGGTTCAACAACCTGCTGCGTTCAGGAAGGATGAGTACTATGTTGGCATTGATCAGTGTGTTGAAGTGTTAAGGGATGGCCATCCCCTGTGGAGCTCATGGGTGTTAGAGTCTCAGTGCTAACTGTCAATGACACCGGAGCTGGCCAAGGGGGTGAGCCTTGACTGCTTGAACTGAGTCCCTTGTGGCGCAAGGGCCATGACTTGGGTGTGCCCTGCAAGGCACTCCTCATGTAGGGTTTGCCAGGCTGCAGTGGTGCTGCAGGTAGAGAGTGGACTAATCACTAGTCATCCATTAGGCGGCAGATGCTGGATGTCCAGAAAGATATGCGGAAGTATCTGACAGAGATCCATGAGGGTAAGCGTGCCATGGTCTCCGTTATGGAGGAACCATGTAAAGAATCAGCACTTCATTGAACCTCATGGCTAAGCACACTGCCTCCTCCATTGAAAGAGTGGAGATTCTCATGGAGAGACAGCTCCAGGAACAGATCAGGGGTTCCTGGAGTTACACTCAGACCTGCATACCCTCACACAGGCACTGACCTCAGGTGGTCAGTGTCCATGTGGGAAATGGATGAGACACCCAGTATTCCAGTTAGGTGCCGTCCATCAGTGGTGAGCAGGGAGGTCCAGAGCAACCTCACTTTGGTGCATGAGTTGCCTGTCGCCTCTGTGGTCTCCCCTCAGTTTGGTCTGGATGACAGCTGCAGCTCCTCCGCCTCCCTGCCTGTGACTGTGGCATCTGATGAGACTGCAGCGACTGGGGAGATGCCAGCCATGGAACTGCCTACACCCTCCTAGGTGGGGCCAGCAAAGGCTCCACTGGCCAGAGGACGACCGTCAAGGTAATCAAAGCCAGCAAGACAGCAGAGTCAGCAGGCTGTCTCCAATACCGCTGCCAGCAAGGGGGGAAGCACCAAGATGTAGTACTCGCAAACGTATGTTTAAGCCACCATTAGCACAAGAGGGACCTATTACGGGTGATCTTCTGTTGTGCAATGTTTTGTTTATTTTAACTGGTCTGGGTTTGAAGACCATAGAGGGTTCTGTTAACTTGTTTTGACTGTCAACATGAGGTAAATTTTCTTTGGCGTAATGGCCTAAGTATGCTTCACCTTATTTATTTAATGTGATGCAGGGTAGGCCAGTATGTAATGCTGGACATGGGTGACTCAAAACTTTGTTGCACAGGCACTGAGTGAGCATTGAGGTCAAGGAAAAGGGTCATTTCAGACATCTTGGCTGGAGGCAGCAGCCCTAGCATGAGGTTGAAGCTGATCTTTGGTAGCCTAGCTGAAGGAGCATTGGATCAAGGCGTTCCTGGTCTCCCTGCCTCCCTGGAGGTTACTGAGGTCTGCCTCCATGCTCATCTTTTCACTCACCACTGGATTCAACATCTGTGGCCAATGCAGCTGCATCAACATCCTTTTCCTTCAGTGGATCCCCCCTTGCCAGTGCCAGATTGTGGAGAGGGCAGCATGCAACCATTATCAGTGACACCTGCTCTTGGGGGCATTGGAGTGCTCCCCCTGAGCGGTTCAGGTATCGGAAGTGAATCTTCAGAAGAATTATGATGCTCTATTTCACTGCCTTTGCCGAGGCATGGCTCCTGTTGTACCACTGTTCCACCTCTGTTCTTGGGTGGCGGAGAGGCGTCATAAGCCTCTTATCCTACAAGGATAGCCCTTGTCACCCAGCAGCCATCCATCTAGTCGGGCTGGAGCACTGACAAGCCTTGGCGCCTGGGAGTGTCTCAGGACGTACGCGTCATTGGAGCTGCCAAGTTACCTTGCACAGACTCGCAGAATCAGCATCCTGTGGTCACACACTATCTGGATGTTCATCGAGTGGAATCCCATCCTGTTGACGAAGGCATCCAGCTGACCCAATGGCACTTTGATGGCCACATGTGTGCAGTCAATTGCATCCTGGATGCAGGCAAACCCAGCAATCACTGCGAAGCCTCTGGCTCGCTCAGCCTGGCTGGCGTCATCCATACAGAAATGAATGAAAGTCAATACCCGCTTGAACAGAGCTTCTGTTACCAGCTTGATGCATCTGTGGGCAGATGATTGGGAGACTCCACACAGATCCCCCACTGAGCCCTGGAAAGATCCGGAGGCATATAAGTTGAGGGCCACTGTGACCTTTAGAGCCACTGGCATGGGGTGTTCATCCATACAATTGGAGCTGATTTCAGGCCCAATCATCTGACAAATGGAGGTCACTGTCTCCCTGGAGAGGTGGAGCTTCCTTTGGCATTGTACCTCGGACATATTGAAGTAGCTGCATCACCGCCTGTAAACATTTGCAGCAGAGACATCTTCTGAGGCCCCTTCTGCCTTGGACTACCTGCTGGCCCTGCTCCCCCTGTGCCTGCGCCTCTCCTCACATAAGTTATTCCCCTGGAAGCTGCATAGGGACATGTGGCCTCCTCTCCCTCTTTGATTGCCCTAACTTTCTCTTCAACTGGATGTAAACCCATGGCATCCACCCTGTGACCCAGGTAAGTAACTTCTGGTGCTTGGAATGTACAATTTTCTTTCTTTAATCATATTTCCCTTTGTGTAATCATACACCGCATTCCAAGAATCTTCTTAGCACCTCTGGTTGGCCAAATGTTTGACTTCAGTTAACCCTGTGATCAGAACATCAATTAGGTATACTAATACTTGGGGAAGTCCTTGCGAAATACTCTCCATTGTCCTTTGAATGATTGCACATGCAGACGATACTCCAAAGGGTAGGCGAGTATATTCATACGGATCCTTGTATGTGTTGATGGTTACATACCTTCTAGACGTGCTATCCAGCTCTAATTGTTGGTATGCATGGCTCATGCCCAGTTTGGTATAGGATTTGCCTCCAGCTAGTTTTGCATATAAGTCGTTTATCCTCGGAATAGAATACTTATCTAATTTGGCTGCCTTGTACACAGTCAATTTATAGTCCCCACAAATGCGTATAGTTTGGTTAGGTTTCACCACCGGGACCATGGGCGCTGCCCATTCCAAAAATTGGACAGGTTGGATGATGCCCAGCTTTTCTAACTGGCACAATTCTGCAAACACCTTCGCCTTTAGAGCATAAGGCACAGGTCTGGCCTTAAAGAAACGAGGTGTTGCCTATGAATCGACATATGTTTTAGATTGCAAGCCTTTTAGCCTTCCTAATTCATCACAAAATACACTGTTGTATTTCCTAAACAGTTTAGGAACTCCTGTTCTCAAGTGAAATATTTTAGACCAGTTGAGCTTAATTTTAGGAACCAGTCTTGGTCCAGAAAAGTAGGTCCTTCACCTGTCACTATGATCACTGGAAGCTGGGCTATCTCTTGCCTATAGGACACAGGTGCTGTGGTGATGCCCTTTACCTGTATGAATTCTCCAGCATATGTCTTCAATTGAGCCATTCTTTGCTCCAGATTCTGTGGCTGGCTACCTTCACTTAGGTATTTAAATGTGCGCTCTCCCACCACTGTGGTTGAGCTCCCTTACTTACCTCCATTATTAGTTCTTCCCATTCACTTGGATTGTGACAGTAATAAGTTCAGTTTTTACCATTGTGACGTTGTACAGGGAATAAATGTCAGTATTGGCATCTTCAGGTTTCATCATATTATTCGCTTCAGTAATTTTGGTCTACTGCCTTATGGGTTGTTTCAATTTCACCCTGCATTGCTTTATTACATTACCTTTCTTATGGCAGTAATGACATTCTGCCTCCTTGAATCTGCTGGTGTCCAGTACGTGGTTACCCCCACATCTATAACAGATTAACCTCGGAGTTAACCAAAGGACCTGGAGTTGGATTAACCTCACTGCTAAAATGCTTCCACTAGGCCTTTTTATTTTCCTAGCAGCAGATATTGCCTCTCACTTTGCTGTTGTGTCTCTGGTTTTAACGCCATACCTGGCAGTAGGTTCCCGCCCCATATGAAGAACAGCTCAATGTCATATTGTAAGGCCGGCGAATGTCACACAGCACTTCCCATGGCTAATGCTATTTCCACGGCGCACTTAAAATCGATGTTGACTAATGCGAGTAAACGGCACTGAATGGGGTCGTCATGAACTCCATAAAATAATCGGACCTGTAACATATCATTGAGCGTGCCTCCAATGTCACAGTGCAGTCAATTGCTTCAACCTCGCTATATAGTTTATGATGGACTCTCCTGGGTGTCTCACTCTGGAGTTAAACTTAAATCTCTGCATTATTACGGATAACTTCAGCTGAAAATGCGTCTTCACGAGGTCTACTAATCTGCCAAAGGACCAAGATTTGGGTGCGTATGGGGCCGTCAGACTGTCGATGAGATTCTATGTCTTGCTACCACATGTACTCAAAAGGATGGCTTCCTGCTTCTCCTTCGCACTAATTTCATTTGCCATTAAATAAAAATCAAGACACTCTACATCTAGCTCCAGCCTTCCATAGTTGCATCATAAGGATCAATTCTGCCAAAGGGTGGCACGACTGGTGAGTGTCCCCTACTCTACCCTTTATCATTAAGCCAGGGGATTAATCCTAGTTCAATGAAAAGTGCACAAGGGCATGCTCGGAGCAGCACCAGGCATACCTAAAAATAACGTGTCAACCTGGTGAAGCTATGACACAGGACTACTTGCATGCCCAAACACCATAAGCAGCAAGTGATAGACAAAGCTAAGTGATCCCACAACCAATGGATCAGATCTAAGCTCTGCAGTCCTGCCACATCCAGTCGTGAATGGTGGTGGCAAATTAAATAACTCACTGGAGGAGGAGGCTCCACAAATATCCCCATCCTCAAAAATGGAGGAGCCCAGCATATCAGTGCAAAAGATAAAGCTGAAGCATTTGCTACAATCTTCAGCCAGAAGTGCTGAGTGAATGATCCATGTCACCCTCCTCCAGAGGTCCCCAGCATCACAGATGCCTATCTTAAGCGAATTTGATTCACTCCACATGATATCAAGAAATGGCTGAAAGCACTGAATAGTGGAAAGGCTATGGGGTCTGACAATATTCCTGCAATAGTACTAAAGGCTTGTGCTCCAGAATTTGCCATGCCCCTGGCCAAGCTGTTCCAGTACAGCTTTGACACTGGCATCTACCTGGCTATGTGGAAAATTGCCCAGATATGTCCTGTACACAAAAAGCAGGACAAATCCAACCCAGCCAATTACCGCCCCATCAGTCTACTCTCGATTCTCATTAAAATAATAGAAGGGGTCATCAACAGTGCTCACTGATGCTCAGTTTGGGTTCTGCCAAGGCCACTCAGCTCCTGACCTCATTACAGCCTTGGGTCAAACATGGACAAAAGAGCTGAACTCCCGAGCTGGGGTGAGCATAACTGCCCTTGACATCAAGGCAGCTTTGACCGAGTGTGGCATCAAGGAGCCCTAGCAAAACTGTAGTCAATGGGAATCAGGGGTAAACTCATACCTAGCACAAAGGAAGATGGTTGTGGTTGTTAGAGGTCAGTTATCTCAGCTTCAGGACGTCACTGGAGGAGTTCCTCAGGGTAGTGTCCTAGGCCCAGCCATCTTCAGCTGCTTCATCAATGATCTTCCTTCCATCATAAGGTCAGAAGTGGGAATGTTCGCTGATGATTTCACAAAGCTCAACATCATTCACAACTCTTCAGATACTGAAGCAGTCCATGTCCAAAGGCAGCAAGATCTGGACAATATCCAGGCTTGGGTTGACAAGTGGCAAGTAACATTTGCACCACAAAAGTGCCAGGCAATGACCATCTCCAACAAGAGAGAATCTAACCATCACCCCTTGATGTTCAATGGCATTACCATCACTGAATTCCCCAATATCAACATCCTGGTGGTTACCATTGACCGGAAACTGAACTGGACTAGCCATATAAATATTGTGGCTAAAAGAGCAGGTCAGAGGCTAGGAATCCTGTGGCGAGTAACTCACCTCCTGACTCCCCAAAGCCCGTCCACCATCTACAAGGTACATGTCAGGAGTGTGATGGAATACTCTCCTCTTGCCTGGATGAATGCAGCTCCCATAACACTCAAGAAGCTTGACACTGTCTAGGACAAAGCAGCCCGCTTGATTGGCACCACATCCACAAACATTCAGTCCCTCCATCACTGACGCACAGTAGCGGCACTGTGACCATTTACAAGATGCATTGGAAGAACTCACCAAAGCTCCTTAAGGAGCATCTTCCAACACACCACCACTACCAACTAGAAGGACAAGGGTAGCAGATACATGGGAACACCACCACCTGGAAGTTCCACTCCAAGTCACTCACCATCCTGACTTGTAAATATATCGCAGTTCCTTCACTGACCCTGGGTCAAAATCCTGGAACTCCCTTCCTAACAGTACTGTGGGTGTACCTACACCAAATGGACTGCAGCGGTTCAAGAAGGCAGCTCACCACCACCTTCTCAAGGGCAATTAGGGATAGGCGATAAATGCTGGCCCAGTCAGCGAAGCCCATATCCCGTGAATGAATTCAAAAAAATGTAATAACTTGACATATTGGATAGGTTTCTACTTGAAACAGATAACTTTATTACAGAGAGCTTTTAAGAAGCTACATGCACTAGAAAAGCCACACCCCCTGGATTAACACTCTTGTTGCTCATTGGTCAAAGTCTCCAAGATAATCACGTGACCCCTGATAGGCAGTAGGAAAGGCTACATCTTCAATTTCTACACTGTGGAAGAGGACACGTTCATATTTTCCCAATTTATAATCCATCTGCCAAATTTTTGCCCACTTTCTTAACCTGTCTATGTCCCTTTATAGAGTCTGTGCCTCCTCTTGACAACTTAATTTCCTATCTATCTTGATGTCATCAACAAATTTAGCCACTACATATTTGGTCCCTTTGTCCAAGTATTGATATAGATTGCAAATAACTGAGGCCCCAGCATTGATCCTTGTAGCACTCCACTAGTTAGAGCTTGCCAACCCAAAAATAGCCCATTTATCTCTACTCCCTGCTTCCTGTTAGCTAATCAATCCTTTATCCACGCTAATATATTACTCCTAGACCATGAGCTCTTATTTTGTGTGGTAACTTTTGATGTGGCATTTTATTGAATGCCTTTTGGCAATCCAACCACATTTACAGGTTTCCCTTTATTCACCTTCATTGTTTCTTTCTCAAAGAATTCTAATAAATTAGTTTAACATGATTTTCCTTTCGCAAAACCATGTTGACTCTTCTTGATCCCATCATGATTTTCTAAGTGTCTTGCTATAACTTCCTTAATAATAGATTCTCCCAATTTCTCTAAGATAGATGTTATGCTAACTGGCCTATTGTTTTCAGCTTTCTATCTCCTTCCTTTCTTGAACAAAGGTGATACATTTGCTACTTTCTAATCTGCTGAGATAGTTCCAGAATCCAAGGAATTTTGGAAGATTATAACCAATGCCTCTACTATCTCTTCAACCACTTCCTTTATGACCCTAGGCTGAAGGCCATCAGGTCCTAGGAACTTGTCAGCCTTTAGGTCTAATAGCTTTCTCAATATCTTTCCTTGGGTGATGGTGATCATTCTTCCCTCCCTTTTTGCTATTCGATTTTCAAATATCTTTGGGAAGTTTTCTAAGTCTTCTACAGTGAAGACAGACACAATATACCTGTTCAACGCTTCTGCTATTTCCTTAGTTTCCATTATTAATTCCCCAGACATTCTCTTTATAGGAACAACACTAGCTTTAATTACTCCTTTCCTTTTTAAATACAAGCAGAAACTCTTAGTATCTGTCCTTATATTTCTAGGAGCCTTTCTCTCATACTCAATTTCCCCCCTTCATTTTTTTGGGCATTCTTTGCTGGTTCTTAAAATCTGTCCAATCTTCTGACCTGTCACTAATCTTTGCAGAATTTTACAGTGTTTCTTTCAATTTGATAATCTCCTTAACTTCCTTATTTAGCCATGGATGATGCATCCTTCACAAAGAATATTTCTTTCTTACTGAGATAAATCTTTGCTGAGAATTATTAAAGATGTCCTTAAAAGTCTGCCACTGCATCTCCATTGTCTTACCTTTTAAACTAATTTCCAAGTTCACTTTAGCCAACTCTGGCCTCATACCCTTGTACTTACCTTTATTTAAATTTGAAAAACTAGTGTTAGACCCACATTTCTCATAATCAAACCTAATGCGAAAATCTATCATGTTATGATGGCTGTTGCCTAGAGGCTCTTTTACTATGAGGATATTGATTAATACTATCTCATTACATATTACTAGGTTTAAAATAGACTGCTCACTAATTTACACTAGAATATACTGTTCTAAGAATTTGTCTCAAATATACTCTATGAACTCATTTTCCAGCTTACTTTGCCAATCTGATTTACCCAATCTATATGTAAATTAAGGTCACCCATGATTATTGCAGTAACTTTCTTACATACCCTAATTATCTCTTCCTGTAGAACCTGTCCTACACTATTACTACTGTTAGAGGGGCTATAAGCTAATCCTGCAAGTAACCTTTTACCCTTCCCCTTTCTTAACTCTACCCAAACTTATTCTACATCTTGCTCTTTCAAAGTACGGTAACCTCTCACTACTGTATTAATGGCATCCTTAATTAACAGAGCTACCCCCCGACTTCCACCCATCTTTCCGAAATTTCAAATATGCTTCAATATTCAGGTCCCAACATTGGTCCCTTACAACCATGTTTTCATTAAGGCTATCAAGTCATACATATTTATTTCTATCTGTGCTAATAATTCATCCATTTTGTCACAAATGTTATATGCATTCAGATACAGAGCCTTTAACTCTTTATACTATTTTTGCAATCTGTGGCCTTCTTGCTAACCTGCTCCATTACCTGGTTGTTTCCCTTTAATTGACCACACCGCCATCACACGATCCTTTCCCCCCATTACTTAGGGCGGAATTTTCAGTGCTCGCTGGCATCTGGCATGTTTGGCGGTGTGAGCGGACAATATAGCGAGGAGGCCAAAAATCTGTTTTACAATATTGTGAAATCAATTTGCGATTGCCTGCATTCCCCGCCGTTAGATGTTGGGAACTTCATTTTGATACATCTGCATATCATTATAAGCCCAGCTCACCAGAATCATTTCTATACACTGGATCATCCGAGCATGTCGGTGTGATTGCAAGCTGATGTGTTTTACAACTGTACAAAAGTGACATGCATAGATGTCCCTAACCCTGGCACCAGGCAGACAACACAAACTTCTGGGCTCTCATTCTCAGCTACAGAGAACTATGTCTATTCCCTGCACTTTGCTCGGGACTTCGAGGTTTGTTTGCCTACCTTGCTTCAGCAGCACTTGCAGTCTTCAATGCCAGCCTCCACAGACAGTACCACAACAGTTTAAGGCGGGCTTTAGGGCTTATCTCTACCTGCCAGACCAGCCGTAAGGTGGGGTGGTGGTGGGCTTCTCAACGGCTGCAGGGCTAGGGCTTGGTTGGGGAAGGGGGAGATGTGGCCTTAGGCAAGGGAAGAAACTGCAGGGCGATGGGCTATCTCAGGGTGTGTGTGGATGCATAAATTGATCTGTGCAAGTGGCCTTAAGACGTTGAGGACTGAAGAGTTAGTCTTCAGAGGAGGTCAGGCCACATGGCGATGTGGGGGAGTGTGTGGTGATGTCCCTTGAGTTAGAGGTGAGTGAGATGCCAGTGAATGTGTGATTGGCTTGAGTGTGTGAGCTTAAGTGATGAGATGGTTGCCTTAGCCTGGCGGCACAGGTGAGATCATTCACCCTCTTTCTGCATTGGACGGCCAACTTCTTCTGTGCAGCATTGTCACTAATCACCACTGCCATCGCTTGCCAAGCCGGAGTGGTAATGTTGTTGCCCTTATGCGGCCAGAGCAGGGATAGAGGACATCCCCGCAGGCCTCCATGACTTCCAAAAGGTACTCAAGAGATGCATCACTAAGCCGGGGGCTGCAGTCTTCTTGCCTTTCGGGGCCACACCTTCTGTGCAGCAGTCCTGGGCTGGTAGCACTGAGAGTTGTACATGCAGCTGCACTTTAAATGTGGTGCGCAGCATGATGAAGCTGCGAGGTGATGGCATGGTGGGTGAACTGGAACACATCTGCCATCAAAACGGCATGTTTCCTGGGAATGCATGATTAATGAGGTGGGATTGGAACAATACAGCATGAAAAACTGCCATTGCGGCAGGCAGGTAAAGATTCCTTTTACGTGTCTGCTACCACACTTAATGCATATCTGTGATGATTCCGCCCTTTGTCTAAAGCCCTCTCTAGCATCTTAGTTAAACAACTCACCAGAACACTGGTCCCACCATGGTTCAGGCAAATACTGTCCCAACGGTATGGCTCCCACTTTCCCCAGTACTGGTGCCATTGTCTCATGAATCAAACAAAAACAAAAATTGCTGGAAAAACTCAGCAGGTCTGACAGCATCTGTGGAGAGAAAGACAGAGTTAACGTTTCGAGTCCATACGACACTTCTTCAGAACTAAAGGGAAGTAGAAATGTGGTGAAGTATATACAGTTTAAGGGAAGTGGATCAGGTGAAGCTGGATAGAAGGCCAGTGATAGGTGGAGACAGAGAGATTGCAAAAGATGTTATAAACAACTTTGTTTATTTTTCTCACACCAATCTTTGAGCTTTGTATTCACCTCTTTAATCTTACTTACCCTCCGCCAATTTGCTTGTGGCTCCAATAATAATCCATTACATTTGAGATTCTGCTTTTTAATTTAGCCCCTGGCCTGCCATAATTTCTAGGCAGAACCCCTTCCCTAGTCCTATCTATGTCAAATTTACCCTTGTGGACCACACCAATTGGATCCTCCCCCTCCAACTGCAAGTTCCTCTCCAACCCAAAACAGATGTCCCAAACCCTGGCACCAGGCAGGGAACACAGACTTCTGGACTCTCATTCTCAGCTACAGAGAACTGTGTATATTCCCTGGCTGTACTACCTACTCCAACAATATCACTCCAGACTGTTCCACAGATCCAGTCCCAGAACTCCCTTATGCTCCCCTCAGAGATTCCATTGCTTATATTGGCTGCTAATGAACTGTTCATAATGGCTATCAGATCTATCTTATCAGACAATTGAACCATGGAGTGATCCAATGAAGTAACTTCTATTCAATTCCGCATACTCATTAACTTACATATTTCAGGAAGCATCTTAATTAGGCAAGATGAAACAGTTTTATACCATGGTTATTTGTTTCAAGTAACTATTAGTTAGCCTCCCACTAGGCCTTGTCTGACCATGGGCCCTGTTTTGGGCTAGCTACAGCTGTCATCACCTAAGAATAATTATTCCACTCATTTTTTTCTCGAGAAACAAAATCTTAAGCAGTTTCCAGGAAAATGAAAGTTTCAGCATTATCTGCTTCAGGCTAATTTTAATATATTATATATTTGTGCATATATATATATATATTAAGCATATTTCTAACAGTTTTCTGTCAGTTTGTTGTCCAAATAATCCAAAGCTAATCCCACTACCCGGCTTTATCCCCTTATTTTCTTCTCCATTGAAGGTATGACCAAGTTTCCCTTCAAAGCTGCATAGCTAGTGGTAGCAAAGCTGGGGGCTTGAGTGAATGTGACTGTCATTGGCACTGTGTCCCCTATGGCAGAGGTTGTCCTGCAGATGGCACAGTTTCCCTTCATCGTCAACAGTAGATAAGTCAAAGCCTACAGATATAGTTTGTACATCATGTTAGGTGTGAACAATCTAGTTCTGGTGCCTATTGATTTCCATGAGCTGTTGTCTTTCATCTTGTACCAACTTTAACTATTAAATACTATACTTCAAAACTGCTCCCATCAATAATATTTTTTCAGCTATCCCTACACTATTGAATTCTTCAATAACAGTGGGACCAAATCTTACTTGCTATCACACAACATAAAAGCCATACCAGGAAAACAAAAAAAAAATCCTAAAACATAATTAAAGAAGACAATAACCAAGAAAAATTAAAAACTAATATTAAAACACATACATGAAATACTGAGTAAAAAGTTTATTTCCCTTTAAAGAGCTTTATCACACATACACAGCTCCCCTTTGGGCCAGATGTGCTCAGAAAGCAAACTGAAAACAACCTGGCAAGAAAAGCAGGAAATCACACCTTCAGTGTATTTTAATATTTTTACATAAGTTTGTATCCTTTAATGAGGCTTTCACACATTTTGTGCTCACCCAATCTACGCCTGCACAACTGGCAAAGCAGATTGTGAAACTTATCCTTCTGGGTTCACATAAAAAAGTACTTTTAAAATAATTGATGGTACAAATATGCAAAGTGACATAGGTGCCTTCCTTCATGTAAATGACCATTTCCTGCATCCTATGATTACTTTATTGCTAGTGACTGCACAAAGTGAAAAAACATAGCTTTAAAAATATTTTAATTTACTTACCTTTATCAATGGCATCCTTCAAAGGTGGTTGATCCTTGGTGCACTTGTAGATCCTTATGATTCCTCACTGTCTACCATTTTAAAGTATCCAATTTACTATGTAGTAATTATTTAAAGCTAAGAATTCATCCTTTACCCCTGATGGTTTAGGCTAATTTGAGGGATCTATGCCAGATTTTTGCTGGTCGCCAATTAAATTTGCAACTGTACCTCTTGATGTTGCCATCTGAGATGGATGAATATATGATTCCTTGCTGTTTGCTGTCAGCTGTAGCTCAATTGGTAGCATGCTCCCCTCTGAGTCCAAATGTTATGTTTTCAAGACTCCTAAGGATCAGGGCGCACAGGGCTGTCAAAGGTGAGGTCTTCCAGATGATATGTTAAACCAATTCTGCCATTTCAGGTGGATGTAAAATATCTTATGACAATATTCCAAGGAAAGAAGGTGAGTTCTTCCCCTGGCATATTGACCAATATTTATCCTTCAATCAACATCACTAAAACAGATCATCTGATCATTGTCACATTGCTGTTTGTGGGATCTTGCTGTGTGTAAATAATCTGCTGTGTTTCCCTACATTACAATAGTATCTACAACAACAAAATAGTTTTGAGGTATGAAGGGATTTGGGGTGTCCTGTAGTCATGAAGGATACTGTATAAATGCATGTCCTTCCTTTTCCTAAACTTGCATTTATGGTATATTTAAAGTTTAGTATCAGTGCAAGTTGATTTCATTTCAGAGTGACACTAAACTTATGTGGTATATATTGAGCGCTTTGTTATGGCATTGGGTGGAAGCTAAAGATTTGACTTGGCTTTATTTGCAACACTGTGTGAGCCAAAGCCACTTTGTACTAATGCTGCACATTAAAATGCACATTAGGAAGATTTGCGTGATAGGTTCATGGTATTGAAATTGATTTTAGCTTGACAAATAGTTGGCCATAAAATTTGACCGCTGCTGATACTAACTCCACATGAGCCCCAAACACAAAATATGGTGGTCGGAAGGCATCTAGTCATGGCGTGGCTCACGTTAACACCAGAATACTGTGCGGTGGATGCATGCAGATTGGATGGGATCGTGATGTCAAAAAGCCTTTAGTGCTGATTTGATGCATGGTCTGCTCAACACATGTTCAGGTGTATAAGAGCCCACCCACATGATTTGTAAATGGAGCACAGGCATCAGAGAGGGGATGCAGTGTGCAGACGGAGGAAGAGGAGACCTCAATAGGCCACCGAGTGTCTTTAGGGAACACTTCTCTTACTTTCACCTCAGCAGGATCGAGCAGAGTGTGAGGCACCCATGTTTCAACAAGGATGTAGTCACTGATCTGTGCCATATCCAACAACCTGACCTGCAGCCACACAGCACTGCCAGTGGCCACTAATGTCACCACCAGCTTAACTTTCTATGCCCGTGGATCCTTCCAGGTGGGAGCAAGGGATAACAGCAACATCTCATAGTTTGCCATCTATCACTACATCAGGGAGATCACAGAAGTCCTGTACAGAGCAGAGGGGACTTCATCATCTTCTCACTGACCAGAGAGAACACATACATTTGCCAGCTGGTGGGATTTGCAATGATAGAGGGTGCCATTGACTGCACAAACATTGTTTTTCAGGCCCCATATTAACAAGGAAATGTTCTATAACCACAAGGGATACCACATAGCTGAAGTCAGGCATCCCTGATACCATTCTAGTAAAATAAAAGCAAAATACTGTGTATGCTGGAAATCTGAAACAAAAACAGAAAATGCTGGAAAAACAGAGGTCTAATAGCATCTGTGGAGAGAAAAACAGAGTTAATGTTTCAAGTCCATATGACTCTGAAGAAGAGGCTAATGGGCTCTGAAGAAGAGTCATACGGACTCGAAACGTTAACTCTGTTTTACTCTCCACAGGTGCTGTTAGACCATTCCAGTAAATCTTGTCTACATCATCTCTTAGGCCTTGACATCCTTCCTAAAGTGTGGTGCCCAGGCTTGAACACAACACTGCAGCTTCGCCCAAAACAACTTTTAAGGATTTCGCATAACTTCCTTGCCTTTGTCCATTTGTATTCCTTTATTAATAAAACCCAGTATCCCAAATGTTTTTTTTAACAGTCTTGTCAACATGCCCTGCCATCTTTAAATAGTTTTTTATGTACACACTCAGGTTTCCCAACCCTTACACCCCTTTAGAATTATATATTTTAGTTTATATTGCCTCTGTTCATTCTTCACACCAAAATGTACCACTTCACACTTCCCTGCATTAAATTTCATCTGCCATGTGTCTGCCTATTCCACCAGTCTATGTCTTCCTGAAGTGTGTTACTATACTCCTCAGTGTTTCAACATTTCTGAGTGTTATATCATCTGAAAATTTTAAAATTATGGTCTACAACCCCAAGTCCAAGTGATTAATATCTATCAAAAAGAGCACTGTTCTTAATATTGACCTTTGGGGAGCACCACTCTATACTCTACCCCCACCACACACTCCCACTCTGAAAACAATCACGCACTGCTAGTCTCTGCTTTCTACCCCTTGGCCAATTTTGTATTCATGCTGCCACTGTCCATTTCATCCCTTCTGCTTTAATTTTATGAATTAGTTCATGTTGTACTTTGTCAAACACCTTTTGAAATTTCAAACACACATCAATCACAAACCCTCATCAACTCTCTCCACTAATTTATCAAATAACTCAAGATAGTCAAACACAATTTACCTTCAACAAATCTGTGTTTGTGCTGAATTTCATTTATTAGCCCATACCTTTCCAAATACTAATTAATTTTCCCTACCTCTGACATTAGGCTGGCTGGTTTGTAATTGTTGAGTTTATCCCTGTCTGCTTTTTTTTAAACAGAAGTGTAAAATTTGCAATCCTCTGGCTCCATCCTCAAAAGACTCAATGAAATTCCAAATTGTAGAGCTATAATTATCAAGGGAATGTTAAGAAGTTAAAGTTATGATTCGCAAATTGTGGAAAACATTGAGTAACATCAATAACGAATAGTCATAAATTTATTTGCGGCACAGAAGGAGGTCATTTGGCTTATCGGGTCTTTGCTGGCTCTCCGTAGAGCAATCCAGTTAGATCTATTCCCCTGATCTATCCCTGTAGTCCTGCAAGTTTATTTCCTTCAATTGCCCATCCAATTTCCTTTTGAAATCATTGATCACCTCTGCTTCCATCCCCCTCATATGTGTTGTACTATCACCGTTGATCACCACATTGTGTTATGGTGCCAGCTGTAGTGTCTCAATTATGTGATCTTGAGACTTTTATGTTTAAATATGAACTATTTATTTTTAATCTTTAACCATGTACAGGTCCCAGGTTATTTAATGCAAGGTGCTGCTGCCATGCAGATAGGCTACTTCTAGAATGTACTACCAGTTGATTACCATGTGGCTCTATATACCATACTGTGGATGGTGCTATTCTCCAGTCCCAAATTAACCCTGGCTCTGCTGAGCAACTTTACATCATAATGGCATGAAGGCACATACACATCATACAATAGTAGGCAGCAAGTTCCAGTTCATTACCATTTTTAAACCAGTGATTGGTTTTGCCTCTCCTGTCAAGTAGTATTTGCCAGGTAAAACTATGCTATTCTTTCTGTTGCTTAAATTAACAGATTCATCCATGTTTCTGTAATACGGAACGGGTTAGGGGTAAATCAGTAAATTTGGTTAAAAATATAGAAAATGATACGCTTGGATTTGTTGTAATGGTTGTAAAATTGAATTATTGGAATTAATAGAGGACTATTTTTTGTTATATGACTGAATGCAGAACAGTACTACATTAAAAGAAATAATGAGAAGGTTTGTTATTATTGTCATCCTTTTATGTACATGAATGTCTGATTCTATTGGCAGCTGTACTCAATTGCCATTGTGGGCAGAACTATGTAAATATTGTTAGTTTTATCTTGATTGCAATGGAAAATATCAAAATGCAAATATAATATTCCATTTGGGGCTGTTGCCAGCTTTTGAATAGAAAGCTCTGTGTTTTCACAATGCAACATGCAGACTACAGTAAGCCTTAAAGCGTTCTCCTTTCCTCCACTATCTGACTCCATTCAACAGCTTTTTATTTGGTGAAAAATAAATTATGTCAAGCTTCACACACCCATATTCTCACTCTGCCACTAAATTATTTTTAGCTACATTAAAAGCTCCCCTTTAATGTTCCCTTAATGTTTTTAATAAGCGCACAATTATCAGGAAATATTAAGTTCTTTACAAGAGCCAATGATGCTTATTACTCCTTTAGTCCTGTAATGGTACTCCTTGCACAACTGTCATGTTGATTTTAATTTATAACTGAGAGCATTTTATAATTCATGATATTGACAAGCAGACTGTGCAAAGTTGAAAAGGTCACCTATTGCATCATGCTTTCATTATATGTAATATCACAACCTGTCTGCCAATCATTTCTCCCATGACTCTCTAACTAGCAGCTTAGTCATTTTATGTTTTACTTTAGATCAGGCATTACAGATTAACATTTTCATTTTGTTTCTTTTTGGAAAGGATGTATTATATGCAAGTAAATACCCCTGCAGTCATGTTTCCCGTTCCTTGAATCGCTGTACAAGGAGACAGCTGAAGTGAAATTTCCCTAAGGAAAAGATGTATAATGTAAAATAATGTATAATATCTATAACTAGATCCTGTTTCAGAAGAGCTGCCCTAAAGAGATTTGTCCCAGCCAGTGCATTTACAAATGGAAAGCATAAACATCCCAAAGCAACTATCAAGCACGCACACAAATGTGCGTGACTGTCATGATCGTCCATCAATCTTCTTTGTTACTAGACTGTTTCTTCTCCTTTCTAATTGGTTATTTTCTACAGTGGGCCATTGTGTTTACAAATAATATTGTACAGATGTTTCAATTTTCTTCCTCAGTCACATTCTGAGCAGAAGTTCCCAGTGCTGTGGCAATTCCTCACCTACCCTGCAGTAAAGCATTTCGATTTCCATCACGCATGCTCAAGGTAAAAATGATATAACTCAGGTTTGTCTCAGCCTAAGGCTGCGCAGGCAAGTCTAACAGGAACTCAAGTGGGGCTCAGAGCCAAAACTCATCACGCGAGACCAGCGGGAAGTGGGCGGGCGGAAGGGGCTGGAGGGCAAAGGCTTGACTGGGGGGTGGTGGTGGTGAGACAAGACAGAGGCAAGGTAAGGTGCTGGAAGTTGTTGGATCCTGCTGATCCTCGTCAGCAGTTTGTTGTGAGTGGTGGCCGAGTTGGTACTATTGATTGAGTTGATCAGCAGACACTTCTTAGGAGGAAACTCTTAGCTTATTTAAAAAGATATTCAGCAGCAACTAAACATGTGCTTTCACTTCAAACTTTATCTCTGCACCACTAACTACTAACTACAGAGGTAGCCCATTCTACTCCCCTGTTGGGTACTAAGGTCATGTTATCTTCTTTAACAGCATTCTTCTAAAGGATATATTACACATTAGATAAAACCATAATTACCATAAGGGCAAAGGTTAAATGGTTGGGGGGGTGACAAGACAGAGGCAAGGAAAGGGACTGGAGGGCAAAGGCTTGGCTGAAAGGGGATGACTGGGGATGAAAGCACACAGACATCTGACTGGGATATGACTGGGGAAGAGAATAAGCAGATACATGATGGGGGGTGGGTGTGAGGGAGCTAGGAATTACTCAGGGTCAGAAAGCAAAGACCGTCTGGGCCATTGCTCAACAGTGTGGAGGGCTGTGCTTGGTGCGCCTGTCCTGGTCCTAGTGCAGGGAGGGGGAGGGCCTGTCAGTTGCCCAGCATGCTGCACACGGTGTGGTCAGTCCACACTCACATCGGTCCTGGGGGTTGGTGCCTTGATACTGGGCAGCAGATGGCACAATCACAGTCAGGGGAGTCACCTGCAGCCTCTAGATAGGCAACAGGTAATAGGAGTGAGCGAGGGGTGGCACTCGATGGTCTCATTGCAGGATGGGGATCTATGTATATCACAGTACAATGGGCCTCAAAATGGGGAGGGGTCAGGTCTACATGGGGCATCAGGACATCGACATCAAACAGTTTGGGAGAGAGGACAGGAATATCAATGACTAGAACGATGGGATTAAGGATTAGAAGAGGAGGAAGGAGAGTGATTGGAGGGAGAGAAACTGGAACATGATGCTCCTCCAGCACAATGGGAGGGATTTTGACAGTCACAGGTGGGGCTATGATTGAAGCTGGTCTGGTAGTGTTACCTCAGCACAACTCTCACCTCACCTTGGGAATTCAATTTTTTTGTCCATGTTTGAACCAATGAGGTCAGGAGCTGAGTGGCCCTGGTGGAATCCAAACTGGGCATCAGTAAGCAGGTTTTTGCTAAGCAAGTGCTGCATGAATGCACTGTTGATGACCCCTTCCATTATCTTACTGATGATCGAGAGTAGACTGATGGGGCGGTAATTGGCCAGGTTGGATTTGTCCTGCTTTTTGTGTACAGGACAAGCCTGGACAATTTTCCACATAGCCAGGTAGATGCCAGTGTTGTAGCTGTCCTGGAACAGCTTGGCTAGAGGCCTGGCAAGTTCTGGAGCACATGTCTTCAGCACTATTTCCTGAGTATTGTCAGGGCCCATAGCTTTTGTACTATCCAGTGCCTTCAGTTGTTTCTTGATATCACTTGGAGTGAATCGAATTGGCTGAAGATTGGCATCTGTAATTGCTAGGGACCTCCGGAGGAGGCTGAGATGGATCATCCACTCAACACTTCTGGCTGAAGATTGTTGCAAATGCTTCAGCCTTAACTTTTGCACTGATGTGCTGGGCTCCCCCATAACTGAGGATGAGGATATTTGTTGGGCCTCCTCCTCCAGTGAGTTGTTTAATTGCCCACCACCATTCACAACTGGATGTGCCAGGACTGCAGAACTTAAATCGGATCTGTTGGTTGTGGGATCGCTTAACTTTGTTTATCATTTGCTGCTTATGTTGTTCGGCATGCACGTAGTCCTGTGTTATAACTTCACCAGGTTGACATTTTATTTTTAGGTATGCCTAGTGCTGCTCCTGGCCTGCCCCGCTGCACTCTTCACTGAACCAGGGTTGATCCCCTGGCTTGATGGTAATTGTAGAATGGGGGATATGCCAGACCATGAGGTTGCAGACTGTGTTTGAGTACAATTCTGCTGCTGCTGATGTCCCACAGTGCCTCATGGATGCTCAGTCTTGAGTTGCTAGATCTGTTTGAAATCTATTGCATTTAGCACGGTGGTAGTGCCACACAACACAATGGAGAGTATCCTCAGTATGAAGACGAGACTTAGTCTCCATAATGACGATGCGGTGGTCACTCCTACTGACACTATCAAGGACAGATACATCTGCAGCAGGCAGGTTGGTGAGGATGAGGTCAAGTATATTTTTCCCTCCTGTTGGTTCCCTCACCACCTGCTGCAGACCCAGTCTAGCAGCGATGTCATTTAGGTCTCGGCCAGCTCGGTCAGTTGTGGTGCTACCGAGCCACTCTTGGTGATGGACATTGAAGTCCCCCGCCCAGAGTACATTCTACACCCTTGCCACTCCAAGTGCTTCCTCCAAGTGGTGTTCAACATGGAGCAGCACTACTCATCAGCTGAGGGAGGGCAGTACATGGTAATCAGCAGTCGGTTTCCTTGCCCATGTTTGACCTGATGCCATGAGACACCATAGAATCCGGAGTTAATGTTGAGGACTCCCAGGTGTACGCCCTCCTGACTGAATACCACTGTGCTGCCACCTCTGCTGGGTCTATCCTGACGGTAGGGCAAGACATACCCATGGATGGTGATGACGGGGTCTGGGACCTCATCTGTAAGGTATGATTCCATGAGGCTGTCCTGTAGTCTGTGAGACAGGTCTCCCAATTTTTGCACTAGCCCCCAGATGTTAGTAAAGAGGACTTTTTCCGGTCAACAAGGCTGTGTTTGTCGTGTTTCTGGTGCCTAGATCAATGCCATGTGGTCCATCCGGTTTCATTCTTTTTTTGAGGCTTTGTAGCGGTATGACACAACTGAGTGGCTTGCTAGGCTATTTCAGAGGGCATTTAAGAGTCAACTACATTGCTGTGGGTCTGGAGTCACATGTAGGCCAGACCAGGTAAGGACGGCAGATTTCCTTCCCTAAAGGACATTAGTGAACTAGATGGGGTTTTACAACAATCGACAATGGTTTCATGGTCATTAGACTTTTAATTCCAGATTTTTTTTTTCATGTTGTTCATTCATGTGTGAGTAGAAACCCAGTTGTAGCCATTGTAAGATTGGCTTCCAAAGACCTTTGCCCCTCTCCTGGGAAGTCCCGAGTGTCAGAAGGAACCAACTGAAAAGGGGCCACATCCAAAATGCATATGCTTAATAACCCTAAGACCTCCAAACCCTGCAGCTGGCAGTGTAAGATTTTGAAGGCTCCTCTGCCACAATACTCTCACAACATGAATGCAAGCTGGGGCTGCTGTGTAATCCAAAGGATACAGTCTGACAGTGCCCTGACTGAGGCTTCTCGTGCCTGGCAGAACTCAGTCATATCCAAGCCCCTGTGTCAAAGCCCTGTCATGCCTGTGTCGTTTGAGGTGGGGTATTGGGCAGTGGGGGCAGGTGGGGGCTCCAGAAAGCTGTAATAGTACTCCAAGGGACTCAGTGGGATGTAATGACTGGGATGAAAGTGACCTGTAGGCTCCACAATGACTCCCTAGTTAGCGACTGGAAGGTGACTATTGAAGGCTTATAGTTATTCATCTAAGGCAGCTAAGAAGGAGGAGCAGAACAGCCCATCACCGCCAGGCTGGGCTAAGGGAAGAGTCTCGCCCAGATGAACAAGGGCCTGAAGGGCCCCCTCAAGATCCAGAAGCTGAGGCTGACAGAACCATTGAGCGGAGGCCTCTGGCAAGACCAAGGGTCTCTCATACCTCCAGTACATGGTGAGTGACACACAGTGCCATAGACACCTTTGCATGTCAAGGGACGTGGTTGTTCACATCTGCCGCAAGGACTGGGAGACCACCCATTGCCAGTGGCTCTAAAAATGACCACTGCTCTGAGCTTCTTTGCGAGTGGCTTGTTCCAGGGCTCCACTGGGGACCTCTGCGGGATTTCTCAAGCATCTGCTCACAAATGCATTCGAGAGGTTAGGGATGCCCTTTTTAGCAAGTGTACAATTACACCCAGTTCTCCCTGGATGAAGCCAGCCAGGCTGCCAGAGCAGTGGAATTTGCAGCCATCTCTGGATTCCCACAACTGCAGGGTGCTATCGACTGCATACATGTGGTTTTAAGAACTCTCTGGGAACAGACACTACTTTCCACTCTCTCAATGTGCAGTTGGTCTACAACCACCAGAGCAGATAATGCAAGTATGTTTGAGATACCCTGGAAACTTCAAGGGCCCTCAGTGCATTCAGGATTGGCTCTTTGATGACAAAGGCCACCTACAAAGGATGTAGTTGATGATGCCCATTCGGCAGCCACAAAGTGCCTCAGATGAGAGTTGTAACACTGCTCATTCTGCAACACACTCATTGATTCAGCAGACCATTGGCATGCTGAAGGTACATTTTTGATGTCTGGACAGATCAGGTGCTGCTCTCCAGTACTCTCCCCAGAGGGTCTCCTGCATCATCGTGGTTTGTTGCACTCTACGCAACCTGGTGGTCTTGCCAGATTGAGAGATGGAGGAGCTGCACCTCTCCCTCATCGTTGAGGATGTTGAAAGTGCTGAGCTCCACGCGGGTGAGGAAGTTGAGGCTCCGGAGGAAGAGGCCATAGCATGGGCCAGACGAGGCAGGCATACACGTGACATGTGTATGGCCACCAAGTTCCAGGAGGATGATAGCAATAAACTCATACCATCACTTTCACCAGTGCTCTCCATGCTGGGTCCACCTTACCACATTGGTCGCGATCCTAATCAGTTCAATGCTGCACATCCTTCTCTGAATGAGGAGTGACAATCTTGTGTTACAATGTCCTCATCCTTGAAAGGTATGGCAGCCTCAGGAGCATGAGGCCTTTCTGTTATGGGATAATAACTGCATAGTGGGGAGAATTTTCCTGGAATTGCACTAAGTGAAGTTCTGGGCGGGTGAAATGGAATCTTACCCACCAACAAAAATGGCGGTTTTTCATACTGTATTTTCCCAAGCCCGCCTCATTATTTATTCCCGGGAAACATGCCATTTCCATGGTGGTTGGGCTCTCATTCGCCTGCTCGCCATCACCCCGCTGTTGAATCACTAAGGCCACCATCTTTAAAAGGCAGCTGCCAGCAAAGCGCTCATCGTCACCAGCTCACCACTGCTGCCTGGAAGACATAGCCAGCAAAGACTAAAAGACTGCAGCCACCCCGCTTCAACAACGGGTCCCTCGAGTGACTGCTGGATGCCGTGGAGGCCCGCCGGGATGTGTTCTACCCCTGCTCTGGCTGCAGGATGGGCAGCAAAGTCACCAACCCAGCTTGGGAAGCGGTGGCAGCGGTGGTCAGCGTGAATGCCCTGCAGAGGAGGACAGCCACCCAGTGTCGCAAAAGGATGAATGATCTCTTCCGTTCCGTCAGGGTAAGTCACTCCTTTTGTCACTCTTCTCATCACTCCCAACTCACACACTCACAAACTCATCACACATTCACAGGGCCCTCACTCACTGCCAGTTCAAGGACATCACCATTCGCTCTTTCACACACATCGTCATTGTCCTCATCCTATCCATGGGACCACTCACTACCCACACAGGCCAAGTCTACTCATCATCTGGTCCAGCAGGTGTCCTAATACATTCTTCCTGTCTCTATCCATGTAGGACAATCTGGCACACAACAGGAGGAAAAGGTCACAGACAGGTGGAAGGATGCAAAAAATCAATCAGACAGAATTTGAAAACGGAGCCGTCCCCAGCCGGCCAGCAATGACCGGGATCGGTCCTGTGCTGACAGTGAGGTCGGTGCTGCTCTGCCATGTGAGGATCCAGCAGTGCAACATCCATCAAACAACCATGCTGTGAGTGATGTGTCCTGTTTCACAGGCCACTGCCATGTACTAATTATCTCCTCTTGTTTTCGCAGGCACATCTGCCAATCAGCTGATAGAGTCCATAACCCAGGGCCTCCAATCAAGCTCCAAAGAAACCTCTGATGAGGAATCTAAAGCCACCCTCCCTGAAGTCCTGTCACAGTGCTCACCCATGTCTGTGACTTCATGGATGCATTTGTGGGTGGTGGATTGTGAAATCCCACAGAGGCCACCTGTGGAGACCTGAAAGGAGCCTGACATAAAAATTGAGTGCCATGGTCACTTTCACAGCCACTGGCAGTGTATACCCTCCATGTCCCCTTGGTGCCAAGTCCTGCAGTAAGTGGCAGATGTGAGCCACCAGGTCCCTAGACATGCACAGTCATCGGCGACACTGGTTCCCAGTCATCTGCAGAAATGGCAGGTGGCGTCTATAGACCCTGGGTGTCGCTAGGTGCCGACCAGCCATGGCTCGCTGTCGCTCCTGGGCAGCATTTGCAGGAGCCCCAGCTGCCCCTTCTTCATGAGGTTGCTGCACCTGTCTTTGCACGGCCAGGAGCCTCAGTCGCTGTCTCCTCTGTCTTCTACGGTCACTGTAAGCTATCAGGCACACAGCTAGGTCACCAGGGTCCATGATCCTGATGTAGTCCTCCTGCAGCATGAAAGAGAGAGAGACATGGTTATCATGTCTGTACTTAGCACTTTTCCTGGCCCTATGTAACTGCCCCTTAATGCTTCCAGTAGAGTGCTGGTCACTCCTCAGATGGCCAGAGATTAGTGCGCTGCATGACTGCCCTGTCAACCTGTGACATGGGAGGCATTGGTCCAAACCGGGATGCTGAGATTGCAAGGAGCTGTGAGTACCTCCAGCAGTGACTGATACATGGCAAGCATTGGTGAGGAGATTGTACAACGTGCGCAGTCCAACTGCTCCGCGGTCCAATAAAATGGCAGCAAACTCAAAACCTGTGCTGGGGATGGTGGTGGGTGGCCGGGGGTGGGGGGTTGGGGGGCGCTGGGGTAAGGCATGCTGCACTTGCTGGCCCCTTGGTGCCTCCACATTGCTTACATGGGCGGGCAGGCTAGTAGCCCATTCCAAATCATATCACTGTGGCTGTGCCTGATCTGTCTTAGTTGCAATGGCATGGTCAGTTTATACAGGTGTCCTTAATACATGGCCACTTCCCTCACTTATCCTGCTCCCCACCTCGATTGCCTGTGCATAGAATGCAGTGCCAGGGCAGCACTTGATACACCCCCTCCCCTCCCCTCCCCTCAGCAGTCGCCTCCGAGGCTGGCCAGCACTTGCCCCGACACCCCTACCCATGAGCAGTCACCTCGAAGGCTGGCCAGCACTTTCCTCGCACACCATCCTCCCCCCTCAGCAGTCACCTCTGGGGCCAGGCATCAGCTGCCCCCGCCCCCTGACGCCTCTGAGGCCTGTAAACAATGGGCGAGCTGTGGAGAACACTGCTGAACACTCACCTCAGTTCCCATTCTATTAACATCCAGGTGTTGTGCAACCATGACCAGAAGATCCTCTTGGCAAATGACCCTATCCTAATAGCAGTCACACTGCTCTCATCCTTTGTGGTCAGCAATACCCAGCATCTTTGGCCCAAAAGAGCCAGAGGGTTGTTCTACTTTGAGCAGAGGGGGTTCAGAGGGGACTTGGTAGAGGTGTTCAAAATCATGAACGCTTGTTTCAAGTGGCAGATGATTGTAATCATAGAACACAGATTTAAGCTGACTAGAACCAGAGGTGACTTGAGGAAATATTTATGCATACAGCATTGATATGGATTGCATTGACTGAACAGGTGGTGGAAGCAGATTCAAGAGTAACATTCAAAAGTGAATTAGATAAATATTTGAAAGGAAACAAAAATACAGGACTATAGGGAAAGAGCAGAGGATTGAGATTAATTAGATAGTTCTAGCAAAAAGCCAACTACAAGAGCAAGCCAAAGGCTAGGAATTCTGCTGTGAGTAACTCACCTCCTGATTCCCCAAAGCCTGTCCACCATCTACAAGGAACAAGTCGGGAGTATGATGAAATACTCTCCACTTGCCTTGATGAGTGCAGTTCCAAAAACACTCAGGAACCCCGACACCATCCAGGATAAAGCAGCCCATTTGTTCGGCACCCCACCTTAAACATCCACTGCCTCCACCACCAATGCACAGAGGCAGCAGTGTGTACCATCTACAAGATGCACTGCTGCTGGAACTCACCAAGGCTCCATCCACAACACCTTCTAAACCTAAGATCCCTACCACCTAGAAGAACAAGGGCATTGGAACACCACCATCTGAAAGTTCCCCGCCAAGTCACACACCATCCTGATTTGGAACTATATTGCTGTTCCTTGACTGTTGTTGAGTCAACATTCTGGAACTTCCTCTCCAACAGCATTGTGGTTGTACCTGTATCACATAGGCTGGTTCAAGAGGGCAGCTCACCATCATCTTCATGAGGGTAATTAGGGATGGACAATAAATGCTGGTCTAGCCAGTGATGCTCACAACCCATATAAGGAAAAAAAAGCAGGCATAATTAGCCAAAAGGCCTCCTGCTATGCAATATCTTTCTATGTCTGTGTTTAATACTAGTATACAGCTCTCAATTTCTGAGTCCTTGTCAACTACATTCTCTCAATTATTGATGTAAATCTACATCAGTGGTTTTCATGCTAGGCTCTGGGGACCTTTGAGGATCTGCAGAGATCTTCTAGAGGGAGTGTGATGCAGAGCAATCTATGTGTGGGTGACTGCCCAGGATACAATGATCAAGAGTAATCTAGTGAGTGGTGGCCGGGAAGGTGTGCTTTGCTTCCCCCTCTGCTTTTCTAGTGATCTCACCATGCTCTGCTTTCTCTGTGCTCCTGCTGTTCCCAAGTACCTACTTTCTCTGCCCTCCACTCTCCCCAAAGCTCCTGCTCTCACTCTGCTCCCATGGTGCTTTCTTTATGCTCTGCTCTCTCATGTTCCTGACAAGGATAGACAGAATGCAGTGAGGAGCAGGCCTAGCTACTTCACTAATCCCTGTAAGTAAACAATTATTTTCTTAAAAGCATTATTAACTCTTTATATGCAGCACTTTCATACTATGAGTGTTATACACAGGATAATTTCAATGGAGATCCGTGATAACTAATCCATTTGAAAAGGAATTTTTGAAACAAAAAGGTTTGAGAACCACAGGTCTATATAACTATTGCATTGATAATTCAAAATTCAAAACATTTACTTCCATGGTCCTAGCATTGAACACTCAATATAAATCTAACCACTTTCATGATGTAAAGCTTATTATTGTCCCGATGGAACATTTGTCATGATATTGTCCTTTAGATATGCCAAGTTATATGAAGATCCACGGTGGACTTCTGTTTTGTCTCATGGACAGTATCTGGGAGAATCCTGGTAGATTTTCTTGTATTTCCATGACTTGGAAATTTTTCCATTACATTTTTTTTAATCGACAAAGGAGATTGATTGGTCATGGAGCTGATTTGGAAGTGGTGATTATCTTTTGTGACCTTTGAACTTACCCACTCTTTAAGTTTAATTTTCCAATGTTTGTCTAGAGGCTTGCACAATGGAGTCAGCAGTGGCTGATCTTTGAGATCAATCTTCAATAGCCATGTAGAGAACGCACCTGGCATGTAAAATGCCAGTGATTAGGAGCTTGAATCTGGATGGTCCACCTTAATCAATAATATGACACCTTTCCCACTGTCAAATCTTCCTTCTGCTCCAAAACTATCTTGGGAGGCAAAGATAGGCCCAAGTGCATCATCTCAGTAACAAACAACACAGTCTTGGGTACAGATTGATCCTCATTACATCCATTTTCTGGGACCAAAAAGTGTGAATTTTGGGGTGCAAAGCCTCTCGCCTGATCAGTGTCAATATTATGAGTGCCAGTATATAAATGTAAGTGGCTTTGTACATGTTCTGTATAGCCATAACAATTATGGCATTTGCCATAACTAGTTGCCAACCAGAGGAGCAGGTACTGGGCATCATATGTCTAGGATTTTTCTGTGGCCTCTGTGGCTGCCAATATAACATAACTTTATTTGAAAACATATTATTGATCATTACTGTGGAGCCAAGAACAGGAGCATTACCCAAATTTCACAAAGCATGCAATTGGTTACCCCCTCCACATCTTATGACATCAGTTGCAACTTCATTCTGTCTCCCAGGCTTCATGGACTGCAATCTAATCTTAATTTCTTCAACTGGATGAACTGTTTACCTAGATTATTGAAATGAGGCCTGAGGCGCTTTTTATAGCCTGCCTACTTGGGATGCATGCTGCCTATGTGACACCGAACATGGACTCAAAAAAAAAATGGACCCTAACCAATTTCCACATACTCTGAATTGCTTCCTCTGCGTCCACCTGACCCCATCTCTCTCCACCTCCCCCACTCCCCCGCCCCAACCTCCACATCCGGCCACCTACATTCATTTGCAAACCAAGTGTGAAAAACTACACAGGTCGAAAAGTTACTATGTCCATTTTCGTCTCCAAGCCCATGGGTGCATTTCCAGCTGGAGACCAGAGGTCAGCCTAGAATTGGCTTTCATTAATGTTATTTTTGCATTAACTCCACGACAGGCAGATGGTGCATCTTCTTAGATGCAGGTAAGTCCTTGAAAAGGGTAATCGGAACGATAATTGTGGGGTGGGAGTTGGGTGCGGGTGGTGGTCGGAGGTGTGGATGGTGGCCGGGTTGCGGGTGGTGGCCGTGGGCATGGGTGGTGGCCGGAGGTGCGGGTCATGGCTGTGGGTATGGGTGGTGGCCAGGGGTGCGAGTGGTGGCCTGGGGTGTGGGTGGTGGCCGGGGTTGCGGGTCATGGCCGTGGGTATGGATGGTGGCCGGGGTTGCGGATGATGGCCGGGGGTGTGGGTGGTGGCTGAGGGTGCAGGTGTGGCCGGGGGAGCGGGTGGTGGCAGGGGGTGCGGGTGTGACCGGGGGTGCGGTGATGACGAGGGTCTGTTAATGGGGGAGAAATCCTGCTTCCACTGGCTGTGCAGGAACTTTTGGTGGTGGTCACTGCTTAGTAGCAACAACTGTTTCAGAATCCCAAGTAAAGCTGGGCCCACTCAATCCAAACCAATTTCTGCAAAGCTCCTGACATATTGAAAGCCGTGTTTACCAACATGGTCCAATATGCAGGTGCTGATCTGCTGCAAAATACTGCACCCCAAATTTGATCCTGTTTACCCTAATTTTCTGCCCAGAAATTTTTAACCAGAACTAGTCATAATGTTAGTGGTTTACAACCTTTCAATACGTTAAGCCATTTTTAAAATTCAGATCGGTAGGTTAAAAAAAATATTCAACAGCGAAAGAGAAATAGAACATACATAAACATGAATAGCTTATGTCTATCGAAGTGTAGAAAACTGCTTTATTATTGCCTGAAATAATTCAAATTGTTTACAAGTCTGAATTTTTGGGCAGGAATTCTTTATTTTTAAAAGGGAAGTATCATTTTAGACCATCTCAGAATCATGACAGAAAACAGACATGGATGGTCCAAATAAATGAGCACATCGTGCTTTAACTAGAGAAGAATTAGAACAATTGGGAAGTGTTTGTAATAATTTAATGGAGAGAAGCATCTTTTACATAGTGAAAAGAATGATTTTACATTTTTGTGATTCTTCCTTTCTGCAGTTTAACTTAGCAGGATCCTGTGGATGTGTTAGATTACTTTCCCTGTTTCATAGCCCCATCACCTTATATTTTCAGAATTCTAGTCTTATCATTTTTCATTCCCATCCTTCTTGATTTATTACTTAAAAGAAAGCAGGTTCTCAATTTTGCACTTTACTTTCATAAACTTCTAAAACTTTTAGTTACCTTAGCTTAGCTTGCTGACTGACCCTGCTAGTTGGCCCTCAAACTCAATGCTTTAGCTTCTACTCTGCCCCAATGTTCCTCTCTGCTGACTTATCCACTCAATCTCCTGACCCTGTCAGCTCACTGGCACACCTTTCCAAGGCCTCTGACCCTGTGTTCCAGCCTGCTGACTCATTCACCCAGCTTAAACCCGGTTAACTCGACAAGTTTCCAAAATCTGCTGATTTGTCACTTCTGTGTCCTGACACTACTGAGTTGATGTATCAGCATCATGACCCTGCTATCTCACTGCTCACAATCTCTGATCTTGACTACAAACTCATTTTCCCAGTCTTTTGACTCTTGCTGACTCTTTCCATTGTTTTCTTCGATAAGGTACAAATTTAGTTGAAGACATGGTGACTAACTTTACTATTTTTTATACATTGTTATTGTAAAATAAGGGATTTTATGGTAATAGAAAACTCTATGTTAAATATTTTTTCCTTTAAGGTTGCAGAAGGGAATTGACTCAATATTGACGCTTGTCTAAGCAAAAAGCTTGGTGAAATTGAAACAAAATGTCATAATATGCATCATAGTGGACACAGCAATTTGTGTATCCAGTTTAACAAATGAATGTTACACTATTGTTAAATCCATACTTACTGGCAAGTACATTTGCTTAAAAGATATAATTGTTTGAAACGGTACTCAAAGTTGAAATTTGAATTATAAATAAGTGAAATTTCAGTGCATCATTATGCTTCTTTGCTATCACATAGTTTATATTGTGATGGTGGAGGAAGAAAGATCATTAGTGAATATCATGAAGATAAGGCATGAGAACTTGCTGATGGAGGTGATTGATGTTGTGTTATAGATCACTCAGTCCAAGCTACAGTGGCAACATGCACATTGTAATCTGGAGCTGTAGATAGTGATGGTAGAGGCTCCAATTTCCATCACATGGCTGACCAGGAATTTCTCCTGCTTTTGTCGCCTGGAATTGGTATGTGTTGGAAGGATTTTCAGGATGATAATTAACCTGTTTGGTCATGCTATGAACACACTTCCCATAATTGGCCCTCAATTCCTGATATGGGACTCAAACCTGGAGCTTCTGACTCAGAGGCAGGGATGCTATCCACTGCACCACAAGACCTCCCCAAAAAGAAAGATTTGCAGGGTGTTATCCAAAAGGGAGCAAGAGCATGATCATGTTAGACAACTTGAAATTGAAAATGGGAGACTCCTACAAGCAACTGAAGAGAGAAGTGCAAGACTGAGGCTTGGAGAAATGAGCAAAGGACCAGCCTTTAGGAAGATCACTACTACTACAGTTAATATTGAATAATAATCCAATATACAAACAATTAAATCAATCTTATCTTCAGCATTAGCATTATGTTCGGGGCGGGGCGGGGGGGTGGTGGTTGATCAGTTCTTAGTGAAGGTGTTCTGACAGAGAATGAGGAGTGTAGGACAGTATGAGTCCTTTAATTCCCTCCTGTGGGCAAAAATTGGGTTATAGATGAGTTGGTCAATTGCACTGGTGAAGCAGTGCTTTTGTGCTTCTCTGCTTTTGCCTCATTGAATCTGAGGAGTTCCACACAGCTCAGGGTACCTGTGCGCTGGCTGTTAAAGCCAGAATGCTGGGTTAATTTCTCAGTTAATTGCATCTTTGAATATCTTAATTATTTACCCGATAGCTGCACAGGGGTTCTCTGCTTTCCTCCAAACCTGCCCAGGTTAAATCTAGGAGTGGGTGGGATTATATCGGCTTGGTGACCGAATGTCACTTTTCAAGGTTTAAACCCTCAGCCTGCACCCAAACTGTCCTCCTCTTGGCAGTTAAAATTCTGCCCATGATATCCTGACAATGGATGCTCATAGCCTGCCAAAAACCACTCTGCAGTCAAATTTGACAAGGTCAAAAAAGGTGAAAGTTTTTAGTGGCTAATATAATAATAACCTTAACATAATTTGTCACCCATAATGTTTCTCTTAAATATTTTTTTCACTCTCCTACCACCCCCACTTTCCCACCAATAGCCCAAGCATTGGGACCTGGTGGGCTTCAAACATGGTTCTGGCCTCTGCCTACCACAGGAAGCACTGCGGAAGGGCAATAAGAAGCCAAGTGGTCATAATTGGTCCAATTATATCGCATGAACTTTCCCCATTGCGCATAAGGTTATGGGGGGGTCAGAGTCAGACAGGCAGGTGCCAGGAAAGGTGCCAATGATATTACGCTCAATTTTATGCCCTCTGTATGCCTGGCAACCCACCGCCAGAGGAGTGTAAAATTCTGCCTTATATAAATAAACTATCGATCTGAGGATCCAACTGTATTCAGCATGGGCAAGTCTGTGCTAACCATACGAGTGTACATTGTCTAACTGTAGAGATGTTGGTGCATTATTCCTTTCACAAAGAAAGTCTAGTTCATAAAGCCTAAACTAGATTTTTCCCCAAACACAAAGTAAACTAGAAATGATAGGCATTTTAAAAAAAATTAAAGGTTAGGTTTTTCTGAATAATACTGACATTATTACTGTCATAGATATTTATTCTAAAATGTTATAAAGTGCAGTTTTTATTGCAAAGGCAGTAAATTAAAAATCTTTTCAAAATGTATTAAACTTGGATGTGCAGAATTCCCAGTTTTAAGTAAAAAACAGCCATTCAAACTTTGTACAACTTCATAGTTAATATTAATAAAAGTTTTGCAACAACACCAAACAAATCATTTTTCATTTAGTGATATTACTGCTTATAGAAAACCTTGTAATACTTAACAGTTTTCTCCTTAGATTGGTAGCTGTGGGAATAAAAATCATACATTTGCTTTTATTAGGAATAAATACTGCGTTGCATCGCAGATCCTTAGAATGATCCACAGGCAAAAAAATTGAGTGCAGCGGTGACCTTCAGGGGCACTTGCAGGGAATGTCCTCCTAGTCCCTGGGGTGTTAAATCCTTCTGCTCAATGCAGCAGATGTGATCCACCACATCTCTTGACAAGCATAGCATTGCCTGTCACATCTCCAGATAGACCCTTGGTCGTGCAAGTCACCTCCGCGGGATGGGTCTAACCTCCTCATCCTCTGGGTCTTGCTGGGGCTCCCATGGACCCTAGACCTTGGGTTGGGCCTCCTCTTGAAGCTGCGCTAGGCGGTACCAAGCCCTTCTCTTCTTCAATTGGATTACTGCCATCAAGAAGGCAGCATTGAAGGCAGGATCTATTATTCAATCTTCCTTCCCTGTGTGGATAGATAGATCCAACAGATTAATGAGTAATGGGCAAATATAGTAGACCTTCCACTCACAAACAGAAAGCCACTGTCATGCCCTGGAGCTGCATCTGTGCCATTAGCTTTTCGCTGATACAGCCTCGTAGATGAGGCACACACTCTCAGATCTAGGTGAACAGATTACAATCCTGATACATGACATCTCAATCCCACTAAGGTTGGAAGAGGTTTGGACACATTCATGAAATATGCCACCTTACCAAGGGTACACCTGCAATCTGTGATCTGGTATACTGATCAAGCTCAACTTGCACTTCAGCAATGACTGGATGCCCTTTGACCCGTTATCCATGCCAATTGGAAAAAGCACATTAGAGGCTTTCATTGGATGATCTGGCCGATATGCAGCAGCTGCGCTTCCTTGTGGTTGCCTGCATTTTTCATTCTCACATATTTCTCTGCTAATGCTTAAATGGAGCAGCTGTATTGTGAAGGCATTGACTCCTTCAATCTCTCTTTAAAGTACACTAAAAGGCATGAGTTCCAATTGCACCTTCTCAAGGAAGTTATCTTCTTTTCTCTCAGCTCTGATTCTATTTCAATGCCGTGGCTCTGAGCAGTTTGAGGGTGGCCCTTGAAAGGGCCCCTTATTCCAGCCATGGGCTCCTCCCACACCTTCTGTAGACACCTCTTGTGCAGACTCTTTTCTAGTTTCAATTTTAAACTGCGCAATAACTTCAGGGTTTCAAGGTGGTGGTGCTGCAGGTAGGCTTTGAATACCGTATTCACCTCAATGTCACGAGCGATGTGAGGATGGACAGCTGCACCTCACTTACTTCCAAACATGATTCAGACCAGTCTAATTTTCCGCTGGCATGGCGCAAGATTGGGAGGGGGAACATGGTTCCAGCAAGTAACGTTTTTAATGAGCATTCATGGCATGGTAATGCATGCAAATGGTGTTCCCAACATGAATCAACGGGAAACACAACCCGCCATCAGCCGGCCATGAAAATGGTGAGGGGAAAATTCCGAATTGATTTCCTGCCGGCAGAAATCCGATTTTTCGCCTTTCTCTGAATTTTCTGCTCCCGTCCTCTACAAGACCCACCGGTGGTGGCAGGACTGGAAAATTCCACCCATTAGCTCTACTTCTCTCTCCACAGATGCTGCCAGACTGTTTAGTTTTACCAGTATTTTCTGTTTTTATTGCAAGCAAAACTATCTTCCCAGTATGCAAACTATTGTAAAACTGAAAAAATGGGAATAACAAGAAAAATTATACTGATAAACAATGAGGGCATTCCTAGAAAACAAGTAACTATTCCTCCATTGCGGTCCATAAGTAATGTAAGATGATTTTTTTTTATTTTTGCCTTGTATTTTGTTCTGTGTTTAACCAATTTGACCTTTATAGTTGTTTACCTGAAGGCTGACTGCTTGCTTGTTGTTGCTTGTAATTTGAGCAGGTCATACCCTGGGAGCTGGTGCCTACACATTGAAGAAGACAAAGACAGAGAGCCTGAGAATTGTTATTTTAACCTTAATTGTTTTTTCTCTGCATCATGCTTCACTTGAAGCACCGCTAATGTGTCTCTGACCTTGAGTAATCCAAAGTAATTGTGGATGGGACAGTAATTTACCAATGGCGAACGGCAGCTCTTTGGTCTGAAATTTTTCTTGAAAAATGGATTAAGGCACTTCAACTCTGATGGAATACTTTACTTCTACTTGATTGATTTGGCAAAGCTTGGCAGAGGCCCTTTGTAGCACAGGGTTAGGGATTCCATCACTCTCGAGAAAAGGATAGTGACAGAACTGTACCGTTTGGCTATTTGTGCAGAATATCAGAGAACGCCTCGTCCACAACAGCCCCTCGATTGCAGGAAACTCACATCACAGAAATGAATATAATTCTGTTATGCTATCAGAAGAGGTATAATATTTGTCTGATGTAGGATGCAATCAGAACCAATTGTATATATGTTGACTAGCACACTTTAAGGTTCAGAGTACTAAGACTCATTTTCCACACCAATAAAAGAAACTGATAATAAAATGGTCAACTCAAGCTCCAGGAGTCAAATGACTCTCTCATTGTATTAACTGGAATGAGAGACTAATTATTTTACAAATTATTTTCTTTTAAACATTGCCAGGCACAGACAGCAAACACATGTTTTTCTGTGACTGGTTACAATGACAAGGTATTGCATCCGAGGATTCGAAAATAGACTGCAATGTGCAGAAAATATTTATGCTCTTGTGAATATTTCCTGTCATTTCTAAAAGGAATGGATCAATCTCAATTTTAAAATGATATAAACTGGGTATAAATTAGGAAGTTTTCATTAAATATCGATGTCTCAACATGACTCATGAATTTTAAATTTTGGTTCAAATCTCTCCCATATTTAGCTCTGACATTTCATTGATGCAAATTTACTTTGGAACTAACCTGCAAGTAACAGCTGAGTTTAAAAAGGTAAATGATAAATATAAACAACTAAGCTCATTCCTTTAAAATGTTTTGACATTTTAAAGCGTATCTTTTGTTTGTACACAACTTCTGGACTCTGTTGTGCATTATGCCTCAGAGATTTACAGAGATGATACACGGCTTCCATGGGTTTAACAGGAAATTTATGTAATGCTTCAAAATGTCTGTTCTCTCATGCTTACAGCAGCTTGCCTCAGCATAGTTTCTTTTTCCAAGTGACCACACCCACACATAGTGAGCAGCTAAAGACAACAGACACAAATAATCAAACAATGAACATTTGAACACTACAGACTCCAGAAAGTATAGGCTCAATTTACTGAGCTATTCATCATAAGAAAATCCTCTCATCCCATGAACCAATCAATTGAACCTTCACTATACCATCTCCTTAGATGTGGGGCCTAAATCTGTGCAAAATACTCCAGGTGTGGTCTCAGAAAATCCCTGTACAGTTGTAACAAGAGTTCCTTATTCTCATACTCCAATCCCTTGGCAATAAAGGCCGACGTGCTATTTGTCTTCCTAATTGCTTGCTGCATCTCCATGTGAACTTTCTGAGTGTCTTGCATAAATTAACCCAAGCCCTTCTGAATATCAATATTTAAAAGTTTCACACCTTCTAAAAGTTACTGTTTTTTGTCTCTTATTACCAAAATGAATAATCTCTCACTTCTCCACATTATACTCCATTTATCACCTAGTTGCCCACTCACTCAACATGTCCATATCTCTTTGCAATGTCATTATGTCCTCCTCACAGTTTACATTCCAATCTGGTTTTGTATCATTATCAAACTCCACAAAGATTTCATTGTCCACAATAAACTCTTTAACACTAATAAAGGAAATATGGAAATCTAATGATGTAATAATCAATAATGTTCGAGCTGAGCAACAGCAAGAGGTCTTT
The DNA here is from genome assembly GCF_017639515.1 of Carcharodon carcharias. NCBI lineage: Eukaryota > Metazoa > Chordata > Chondrichthyes > Lamniformes > Lamnidae > Carcharodon > Carcharodon carcharias. The sequence goes on from NC_054475.1 coordinate 107,435,874, forward strand.
ATTTTAGTTAAGTAGTTAAATGTCATTTGTCAAGTGTAACACCTTGAAAATGTTTTCCTTCAGTATCTTCAGTACTACAGCATTGTAACTACAAAGCATGTGACTACAATTTTCCTTAGGAACATGGGAGCAGGTGTAGGCTTTTCGACCCTTTAAGCCTGTTCCACCATTCAATAAGATTATGGCTGATCTGGTTGTGGTCTCAACTCCACTTTCCTGTCTGTAACCCTTGACTCTTTTGTCTATCAAAAATCTGTTTAACTCTGCCTTGAATAAATCTACTAACCCAGCCTCGACTCTTGGTTGGGGAAGAGAATTCCACATACAAATGACCCTTTGAGAGAAAATTTTCTCCTCATTACATTCTTCAAAGGAAAATCTCTTGTTCTTAAACACATGTCCCCTTGTTCTCGTCTCCCCCACAAGTGGAAACATCTTCCCTGTATCTGCCCTGTCAAGTCCCCTCAGAATCTTATATGTTTCAATAAGACCTCTTACTCTCCTAAACTCCAATGAGTAAAGGCCCGACTTGTTCAACCTTCCTTCAATGGATAAGTCCTTCAACCCAGGAATGAGTCGAATGAAACTCCTTTGAACAGCTTCTAATGCAATTGTATCCTTTTTCAAAAAAGGAGACCAAAACTGTACCCAGTATTCTAGATGTGGTCTCAACAATGCCCTGTAAAGCTGCAGTAAAACTTGTTTACTTTTATACTCTATTACCCCTGCAATAAATATCAACACTCATTTGCCTTTCTAATCACTTGCTGTACTTACACATTAGTTTTTTTGTGCCTCGTGAATGAGGATACCCAGAACCCTCTGTCCCACTGAGTTCTGGAATCTCTCTATTTAAATAGTACACAGTTTTTCCATTCTTCCTGCAAAGTGGGCAAGTTCACATTTTCCCACATTATACTCCATCTGCAAAAATTTTACCCTCCATCTCCTTTTGACAACTTACTTTCCTACCTTTCTTGATTTCATCGGCAAATTTAGCTACCGTACATTCGGTCCCTTCACCCAAGCTTTTGACATAGACTGTAAATAGTCGAGGCCCCAGCACTGACCCTTGTGGCACTTCACTAGATACAGCTTGCCAACTGGAAAAAGACCCATTTATCCCTACTCTTTGTTTCTTGTTTGCTAACCAGTCCCTTACCCATGCTAATATGTTACCCCCTACACCATGTAATCTTCTCTTTTGTAGTAACCTTCGATGTGGCACCTTATCAAATGCCTTTTGGGAAGTCCAAATCTACCACATCTACAGGTGCCCCTTTATCCACCTTGCTTGTTACTTCCTCAAAAAACTCAAATAAATTAGTTAAACATGATTTCCCTTTCACAAACCATGTTGTTCTGCCAGATCTTTTTATGATTTTCTAAGTATCCTGCTATAACCTCCTTAATAATGGATTCTAGCAATTTTCCTGTGACAGATGTTAAGCTAACTGGCCTATGGTTTCCTGCTTCCTGCCTCCTTCCTTTCTTGAATAGAGGTGTTACCTTAGCTATTTTCCAATTCAATAGAACACTTAATGAATATAAGGAATTTTGGCAGATTATAACCAATACCTCTGCTATCTCAGCAGCCACTTCCTTTAAGACCCCAGGAAGCAGGCCATCTGTCTAGGGACTTGACAGCCTTTAGGTCTGATAGTTTTCTGGCATCTTTTCCCTAGTGATGTTGATTGTTTAAAGTTTCTCCCTCCCGTTCACCTTTTTATTTTCAAATATTTTTGGGAACTTTTCTAAATCTCTACAGTGAAGACTGACACACTATATCGAATCAAAGTCTCCGTCATTCCCTTTTCTTCCATTATCAATTCCCCAGACTCACTCTCTAAAGGACCAACACTAGCTTTACTTACACTTTTCCTATTTAAATACTTGTAGAAACTCTTAACATGGGTGGAATTTTCTGATCCTGCCCGCAATGGGTTTTGTGACGATGAGAGCTAAGAATCCAGCAGCAGACAAAAAGTCAGAAATCCGATGGCGTAAAAACAACTTGCAATTCTCCAGATGGTGGGTTTATGGCAGGTCGATTATCCCACTGACTAGTGCCCAGAATGCCATTTGCCTTCGTTAACATGTCATGAATGCTCATTAAAATGGCTGATCACTTTAATCTTATCATGCCTTGCAATCTTGCATCATGACAGTGGGAAATTGTGTTGGCCTCAAAACCATTTGAAAAGGTGTGGCATGCACAAGTTGAACCTCAGATCACTTGTAGCTTCAAGGTGAGTGGAACATATATAGCCTACCTGCCATAACACTGCGCCGGTCTTATCGCAATGAATGCCACACTATGGGACTGTAGGATTGATCTACTCTTGCTCTTTGCCTACATTGTCCCGAAGAACACCACTGTGCTGTGGTATTCATACAGACCTCCACATCCAACTGGGTGTGAGGTGAGGGTCGATTTGATGACCAGGAAGGGGGCAACAGGGAGCAAAGGCTGTGGAATGGCAGTCAGGGGGAAGGGCGAACACAAGGAGGGTCTTTCTCTAACCTCTTGCTGCTGCTGGCGTGAACGGGAGTCTGCTTAGAAAGAAAGGAAGAAGACATATTTGTGATGAAAACCACTGGAAGCCAATGGCATCATTAGCACTGTGAAGGGGCTTCTCAGAATTCAGTGGCTTTGCATCACAGTCACTGCATCTCAAGATTAACATATAGAAATATAGAATTTGGGAATGTAGATAATAGTGAAGGAGACACAGCTGTATCATATGTGGCATTCCATCAATGAAGACCTGTCACATATACATCAGATTTGACATTCGTAACCCGCCAAAGGGCATCCACTCATTGGCTATGAGAAACCAATTGGTCATTAATATGCTACATCAGAGATTGGAGCACAGAGCTAGGTTGGGTCACTCATCCTATTTAAACTTTAGCATCCCACACAGGACCCACGTTGTTACATATCTGTGATGCCATCCTGGTCACCTCAATGTGTGTGTCAGTGTCTCAGGGACAAGGCGACATCAGCCATCATGCAAGTAGGGCAGGGAACAATATGGACCCTTACATTTTCCAAACTTTTCATCTCCTGAGCTTCACTTTCTTGCCTCTTGAATCATTAATATCTTCATTGTTTCCTTTCAGAGAGACGGCAAAAGCACATATAGATCCAGGACTCAAGGCAGCCTTTGTCAGGGTCCAAATATAATGGCAGTGGCGAAGGAGGGAGAGGTGACTCTGTGCGCAGCTTCAGCAGGAGGGACATAGTCAAGCAGAGCCAGGGCATGAACAGGAGAGTCATGAGGAGAGACCCAGAAAATGGGGATGACTCGTCAGAGCTAGGGTTTATCGTGGAAGAGTCGCCTTTTTACAAATGTGTGAGAAGCAATGCCGTGCATGTCTGCACTTGTCCCTAGCTCTGGTACATCACGTATGCCACATTCTTTGTGACTACCTGATGCCATGTGGAGTTGGAGAGTATCCCCTGCCAGTGGCTTTGAAGGTGACCTCTGCACTCCATTTCTTGTCCTTTGGTTCTTTCCAAGGAGCAACTGGTGACTTGTGCTGCATCTCTCAGTCTGCAACACATCAATGTATAAAGGAGGTAACAGATGCCCTTTACAGGAAGGCCCATCATTATGTCAGGCTTGCTCTGGACGAAGATAGCCAGTCTGCAAGATTCACCAGCTTTGCTGCCATCTCAGGTTTCCCTAGAGGGAAGGGTGCAATAGACTGCACCCATGTGGCTATAGGGGCTCCATGTCAGCAGGCCCTAATGTTTATAAGCTGCAAAGGCTATCATTCGATCAATGTACAATTGGTGTGTGATCACTAAAAGCACATTTTGCATGTTTGTGCACGGTACCCTGGGAGTTGCCATGACTCCTGCATCCTGAGTCACTCTCACGTGCCTGAGATTTTCAAGGGGCTATTAAGTCTGCAGGAATTGCTGCTTGGGGATAAGGAGCACCCCACTGAATGGCTGATGACACCAGTGTGTTGCCCTCAGAGCCCGTCCTAGGATATGTACAATGCTGCTCACAGCTCCACACACTCCTTTAATGTGCAGGCCATAGCTCTTCTGAAGATTTGCTTCATTTTCTTGAACTGATCAGGTGGCGCGCAACAATACACTCCCGACAGGATTTCCCACAACATCGCAGTGTGTTGCACCCTTCAAAATCTGGCTATGCAAAGAGGTGAACCCCTGGCAGGGGGTGACCTGGAGGAGAATGAGAGCTCATCGGAGGATGAAGGTCCAGACGCCCAAGAACCTCAGGCTGCTGAGGGTCAGTATGAACGCAATCATTGCATGAAGGAACAAAGATGAGGGAGCCGTGCCTGTGATAAATTAATTGCTGACAAGTTCCAGGAAGAGTAAATTTAAGTGAGGGAATATGGTCACATCTCTGCGAGCTCTCAATGCTATTTTCTTTCATCCCAGGCAATGTCCACCCATTTGCAGCAAGAACGAGTCCTACATTCACACTTGTATATTCTGACCTCAGGAGACACCAGACCATGACCTATGCTTTGGTCTGAGGGTCCCTGTAAATGGGCTCAGTCTGGGAACTGAAAAACCATTTAGGAACAAGAGCGACGCGAGAGAAGACTTGAAGCCTTCACCGCCATCTAATGATGCAAACACTGCTGTGACTGAGATGTGGAGGTGCCTAGGGATCTCCTCCTCCTTTTCTTCTGCCACTACCATTGAGGAGACACAAATGCCGCTAGAATATCAATGCTGATGAGCTGCCCTCACTTAATGGTGTTCCTTGAGGAAGAAGGGTTAGAAACCCTTACATCACACACTTCAAATAAAGATTTAAACACATCTCCCTGACATCACAGAAGGATGCAGAGAGCAGTTCAACAGAGGCTGACATCACAGGAATGTGAATCTCACAGTGGGACACTATCGCTGAGTGGGAGGATGGCTAAACCTTGAAATAAGATGATTCCAAAGTACAGAATCATACCTTCAGTTGCCAAGAACATTCACATAACCATCAAATGTATTCACAAAAGTACAATTTATTTACATGTCTAGCACACCCGTGACCCAAAAGTGACATCAGTTTTGCTTAACTTTCCTAACTCTAATACGACACCTGGGTGCAGCCCCAACATCCACAGTAGAGGTGGAGGCAGACTACTGACTGCAACGTCTCAATGTCTGTGATGACCTTGGCAGGTGTCCTCTGGTTGCCCAAGACCTGCAACACCCCATCCTGATAAGGGTCACCTGCTCAGGGGCAGAAACTCCCTTGGCGGCCTGAGAAGGTAGAGTGGATGGGATCACAGGCAGAGGGGGTGGTGAGCAGATGCAACCCTTGGAGTGTCCTAAGAGGAGGCCCCTAGGGTGTCCAGCTGATGGTCATCCTCCCTGCGGGTGCCCGAAGGCCCCACCCTGACTCCTGCAGGAGATGGAGCAGCTGGAGGGAGGTCAAGGTGTCTCGTCTCCAAGTCGCCTACATTTTGATGGTGCCTACCAGGGTGTGTGACCATGAAGAGCAGGTCTGAGCACAGATCTGGCAAGACCTGCTGGACCAAGGTCTCCATGGTGGTTGCCAGCCTTCCCATGGTGACCTCAAGGTGCTCGCATGTCGGAGCCACGACATCAGGCATTCTCAGACGGACTCTTCCATCATTTGTTCTAGTCTACTGAGTGACTGTCGAAACTCTGTCTGATGTTTCACTGTCTGTCATTGCATCTCCGACATTGAGTTGACAGCCGCTTCCAGAGGCTCATCATCTGACTCGGACCAAGCGGGTGGCTGGTCTCCAGCAGTCCTCCGTGCGCCAGAGACCTGGGCTGTCTCTGCCTCTGACTGTTACGGGGACATGTCGGTGGCGTGTTCTCCAGAAAGTGAGCCCGAGCCTCATCTACAGCTGTGTCCCACCGATTGTGTCTCTGAGCTGGGGGAGGGTGTGTGTGAGCACCGTGATGGTTCTTCTGGAGCTTCCTCTTTGGGTGCAGTCTGGGGTCTTGCACCAGTCTCGACTGGCTTGGGGGCCTCAATCTGCTGATGCCTAGAAAATGGAAAATAGAATTTCAGTTAATGGGCATGAGCTATATAAGACTGCATGTGACTCACTGTGATTATCAGGATTATATGAAGTGATGGAGCTGTGATCTGTACTAGGTTAGTGGGAGAGGCCGATTTGCCCTTCATCACAGGAGTGATCCTTGTCCTCACCAGCCAGCTTGGCTGCAGCCTCCTCAAACTTATTGAGGGCCATGATGTCAGCCATCTCTCTCCCTGTCTGTGATTTCTCGCACCTGTTGTGCACCAGCTTGGTCTTTATGAAGAAGAAAGAAAGGCATGTGAAGAGAAGGGATTGAGCAGAGGTTGGATGAGATGCATGTCCCCTGTGTGTGGTGAGCCCTCCCCAGACGGGCCAGAGGATGGAGTGTGAGCAACATGATTGATGGGATGGTGGTGGTGTGAAAATCTCGGTGAGAGAATGAGCGTTGATATGTGTCACCCGCTAATGGTTGCTTGGGACCCCTGAAGAGAGTAGCCATTTGAGTGCATGATGCCATGATGAGAGTTTGGTATTGGAGGGAATTGAAGGATGATTTACCTTGGCAAAGCGAATGAGGTGATTGATCCTTTTTCTGCGCTGGATGGCATTTTGGGAGTGGAGCCAGCCGCTCTGACCTGCTCTGCAATGACTTCCCAAGTCAGAGAGGTGAGGCTGCTGTGCTTCCTGCAGCAATCCCTGGGATAGGGCACTTGCCTGTGAACCTGCACCCCTCTGATCAGGCTTGCAGGGCCTGGCATGTGCAGCAAGATGCTGCCTTCTTCTTCAGGTTCTTGGTCTCCTGGCTGCAAGACATCTCTGGTGGGCTGGTCAGAGTGAGATTGGACTGGCCTTTAAATATAGTGCCCAGACCTTTGAACCCACCAGCTGACAGTGGACTGATACATGCTTTCGCATAATTAATGACCCTCCAAGGATGGAATCGCCATGAGTTTCCACCATTCCAGCAGTGGGGTGAGCACTGCCGAAACTGCCTGCCACTGCACTTAGTCTCATTAATGGAAAATTCCACCCTAGGTTTTATATTACTAGATAGCTTTCTCTTAAACTCAACTTTCTCCCTCTTTATTATTTTTTTAGTCATTCTTTGCTGGTTCTTGAAATCTGACCATATTCTGACCTACCAATAATCTTTTGCAGATTTACACAACGTATTTTTTTCAATTTGATTCGATTCGTAACTTCTTTGTTCAGCCATAGATGCTCTATCCTTCTCAACGAGTCTTTCTTTCTTACTAGAATAAATCTTTGCTGAAAGTTATTAAATATTTCCTTAAAAGTCTGCCACTGCATCTCTACTGTCCTACCTGTTGATCCAGTTTACTTTGGCTAGCTTTGCTTTCATACCCTTATATTACTTTCATTAAAGTTTAAAACACTTTTAAACAATTCACTTCTTCAAACTTCTATCCTGTATGATTGCTGTCACCTAAAGGCTTCTTGACCATTATATTATTAATTAATCCTGTCTCATGGCTCATTACCAGGTCCAGAATACTTCCCTCCCTGTTGGCTCTAGAACATACTGCTCTGAGAATTTGTCCTGAATCATTTTTCAGGTTACCTTTGCCAATCTGATTCTTCCAATCTATATGTAGATTAAAGTCACCCATGATTAGTGCTGCACCTTTCTTACACACCCTATTTATTTCTTCCTGTATACTCTGTCCTACAATGTAACTAATGTTAGGCGGCCTATAAACTATTCCCAAAAGTAACTTCTTACCTTTCCTAATTCTTATCTTTACCTGAACTGATTCTACACCTTGATCTTTCAAGCTAAGATCATCTCTCACTGTATTACTGACACCCTTAATTAACAGAGCTACTCCACAACCTTTTCCTAGCTTTCTATCCTTTCAAAATGTCAAATAGCTTTTAATATTCAGGTCCCAGCCTTGATCACCATGCAACCATGTCTCTGTGATGGCTATCAGGTCATACATATTTATCTGTGCTAACGCATTCAGATACAGAGCCTTTAACTTTGTCTTTTTACCATGTTTGCAATCCCTTAACTGCCTTACCAGCTGGTGCACTCATAAGTTTGTGCTCTCTGTACCTTCCTGCCACACTCTGGTTCTTTTTATTCAAATCACTACCTTGATCTAGTACCTCATTGTTACTTTTTGATTTACTACATCTCCTCTCACATGATCCCTTCCCCCCACTATTTAGTTTAAAGCCTTCTCTATCAACCTAGTTATATGACTCGCTTGAACATTGTTCTCAAAATGGTACAGGTGAAACCCTTCCTAATGGTACAGCTCCTACTTTTGCCAGTGCTGGTGCCAACGCCCCATGGATCAAGACCCATTTCTCCTACATCAGTCTTTGAGCCATGCATTCATTTCTCTAACCTTATTTACCCTATGATTATGATTATTATCCTTCCTCAGCACAATTTCAAATTTCATCATGCTCTTTGCCTTGCTAATGTGCTTTAGGGACGGAAGTCTGCTGTCCTTACTTGGTCTGGCCTACATGTGACTCCAGACCCACAGCAATGTGATTGACTCTTAAAAATGCCTTCTGAACAAGGACAATTAGGGATAGGCAATAAATGCTGGCCTAGCTAGTGATGCCCACATCCCATGAACGGATAATTAAAAAATACCATGTAACCAACAAGTACACAACAGCCTTGATGCTGTCTGTTATAGGAGCACATCAAATATAACTAACACAATGTGAACTGTATGTAGCATCAGAGGGCAGGATTTTTACAGCCCCGGGGTGGCAGGCTGAGAGGTGGGTATGAGGGAAAAATAACGAGAAGCTCTATAGGGATGGCTCTCTGACACAGTCCCGAAGCAGGGGAACTTTCCCAGAGGCATTACTGGAAGCAGAGCAACTATCTGCCGAATGGAGACAGGTAGCTAATTTAAATATCTAATCATCTTATTAGGGTTGATTCTTTGGGCGCTCTGGCATTTTGCCCCAACACTGCGTGGGGAGGCCATCAGCTTCATGGCGGTGGCCTCCGAATTTTAATTTCTGAATTTTAATTTAAACCTTACCTCTCTAAGGATGCCTCACCACACCGAGTTCCCATCTGCATCAGCAGCATCGAACCCTCCGAATGACGCTGCTGAGGCCCCAGAGCTGCCGGCCCCCAGATTGAGCCTGCAGCATCAGGCGCCCACACATCATGCTCAGTTGGTCAGTGAACTAAGGTGTGGTGAAATGGGAGGCTACAGCTAGGTAAATTGCTCAGCCAGTTCTGCTGCAAGCACATTTGGACTTAGGACCCCGGTTTCGTCCCAAAGCTTAACCCCAACCCTAACCCAATACTAACCGTAACCCTATCCTTTAACTTAACCCTAAGCCCACACCTAAAGCTAACCCTAATCCAATCCTTAAATCTAACCATGACCTTAACTGTCACCCTAACCCCAACCCTAAACCTAACCCTGCCCAAACCCAAATGCAAAACTAACCCTGACCCTGCCCCAATTGTTTAAAATTCATTTCAGAATTGTCTTTTCTTGTTGAAGTATGTAAGAATGATGACTTTTTATTGTATTAAAATGTAATTGCTGAATAGATACCTGTTTTTTGAAGACTGATAATATTAAATATGACATATAGCATTGCCATTGTAACTAAATTACTTCAAATGAATATCCTGAATTAAATATTAAAATGTCATTTTTCAGAAAAAATCCTTATTTATTGTGTTAATTTTTATCTTCCTTTTATACTTAGGTTTTCTGTTGGATGCTTTAATTCCATTTTAATAATAATTGTGTATGTTGTCAAGGTTTTTGTTTCTTGTTTAACATTGAAAAATATTATCAGCTTTTCTTGAGCATATATTGCTTTGCAATTGTATGCTCAGGCTCACAGACTGCACAATAAGCAACTCTACTAATGACAGCCAGGCAACTTGAGAGGTTAAAAGCAAAATACTGGGAAGCTGGAAATCTGAAACAAAAACAAAAATAGCTGGAAAAACTCAGCAGGTCTGACAGCATCTGAGGAGAGAACACTGGGTGTCCCGGATGGAACGATCCCTGTGGAATGCTGCTGGGAGGGTGAAGGGAAGATGTATTTGGTGGTGGCATCATGCTGAATTTGGCGGAAATGGCAGAGGATGATCCTTAAAATACGGAGGCTGGTGGGGTGATAAGTGAGGACAAGGGGGACCCTATCATGGTTCTGGGAGGGAGAGAAAGGAATGAGGACGGATGCGCAGGAGATGGGCTGGACACGGTTGAGGGCCCTGTCAACCACCATGGATGGAAAACCTTGGTTAAGGAAGAAGGAAGACATGTCAGAGGAACTGTTTAGGAAAGTGGCATCATCAGAACAGATGCGACAGAGATGAAGGAACTAAGAGAATGGGATGGATTGAGAGGGTGTTTAGCAACTAGGTCCAATGGAATGAAAGTGGGAAGTGGACACATATCAACTTCCTCACTGTTGATGTTCTGAAAAGGTTTTTGATTAATCATTCACTTTTTTTGGACTATCTTTGGCTAAGCTGCCGTATTTTTTCCCCTGAAAAACCTGATGTTGACTACTCAGTATGGAGAACACTTGGATAAAACTGGATTAAAAACTTGCTCACAGCCAATGCAGGCAAATAATCATCTATTCAACACAGGCAAAAGGGATTGCGAATGTCCTGAAACAGCAGGAAATCTAAGCACGCAAACAACGATGTTTTAAATTATTCAGAGAATCTCTCTATTACAGAAATGCTCCATAATTTGTTGCAGTATTCAATGTTTAAAATGGCACTCTTGCAGTTTGTCATCAAAAGCCAGGCAAAATAATATAAGAGGGAGGACTATATTTAAAATGTAGAGGTGAAAGTGATACATTTGAAGGTGAATAAATTAAAGTTTCTATACAATTAACAAGATATCAAAAAACAAGAATATTTCTCTCAGAGGTAAGAAAATATCATCCATTTGGAAGAAAGATATTGCTTATTCCTTTCATAATCTTCCAAACGGAAAATACATTGTAAGATAGAGTAGGCTGAAACACCATCTGATATTGATTTTCTCTATTTTAACACTTGAATTGGGGGAATATGTTGTCAAATGTTTGCATTTATGAACTGTAAGCATTGTTTTGCTGACTATGGCCATGCACCAAAAGAATGTTTAAAAAGATCAACTCCTATGTAAAGATTGAAAGAATGCTGTAAGGTTAAGCTTCATTCTAGAGGCTGCTCCTGAAAGCTATCAAAATCAAATCTATTTTATTTAAGCATATGGTTCAGTATTAAAACAGGGGAATTTTATTTTTGAAGCTTTATTTTTTTTTTAAATAATACAGTGGTTAGTTTTTACACTACTGAAGGTCCCCGGCAGAGGTGGTGGGGGTTACTGCTCAACACTGAAGTATTCATTTCTCTTCTTTACGTTTCTGAATCTAGGAATTCAATTTCTACAGACAGGACATGATGATAGAATTATGATATAAAGGGTAGCATGAAGATTTATTTTTATGTTAATATTGAGATCAAGGTGACCGGCAATGGGTATTGCAGCTGGAACTCAACTTTCCATTTCAGAAGCATTTGTTTGTAAGGGTGTTTTATATGAACATACAAAATAGGAGCAGAAGTAGGCCATTTGGCCCCTTGAGACCGCCCCACCATTCAATAAGATCATGGCTGATCTGTTTGTGTTTTGAATTCTACTTTCCCATCTTCCCCTGATAACATTTGATTCCCTTGCCAAACAAGAATCTATCTACCTCCGCCTTAAAAATATTCAATTACTCCACTTCTACCACTTTCTGAGGCAGAGTTCCAGAGTCGCACAACTCTCTGAGAGAAAAAAAATTTCTCCTAATTTCTGTCTTAAAAGGGCGATCTCTAATTTTAAAACAGTGCCCCCTAGTTCTGGACTCACCCACAAGAGGAAATATCCTTTCCACATTCACCTTGTCGAGACAGTTCAGGATCTTATATACTTCAATCAAGACACCCCTCGCTCTTCTGAACATCAGTGGAAACAGGCCCAGTTTTTGTGACTCAATCACGGGAACACCTTGATCCCTCTGCACCTTGGTATTTTGCTGTCAATTTCAGTTTTATTTTTTTAATTCTTCCTGCCAAAGTGAACATCACATTTTCCCACATTATATTCCGTCTACCAGGTTTTTGCCCACTCAGTCAAACTATCTATATCCACCTGCAAACTCCTTATGTCCTCTTCACAACATACTTTCCTACATATCTTTGTGCTATCTATGAATTTAGCTACCATGCCTTCGCTTTTCTTGTCTAAATCATTGGTATAAATTGTAAAAAAAGTTGAGTTCCCAGTACAGACCCTTGCAGGACTCCACTCATTACATAATGCCGATCAGACAAAGACCCATTTATGCATACTCTCTGTTTTCTGCCAGCCAGCAAATCTTCTATCTATCCTAATATGTTACCCCCTACATCATGAGCTTTTATTTTCTGCAATAACCTTTGATGTGGCACCTTATTAAATACATGGTACTCCTTCAAAGAACTCCAAGAAATTGATTAAGCACAATTGCCCTTTCACAAAACCATGCTGATTCTCCCCGATTATGTTGCGTTTTTCTAAGTGTCAGCTATAACCCCCTTAATGATTGATTCTAACACGTTCCACATGACAGACGTCAAGCTAACTGACTTATAATTTCCTGTTTTTTTTCTGCCTCTGTCCTTTCTTGAATGGAAGGGTTATATTTGCTGCTTTCCAATCTGATGGAACCATCCCAGAATCCAGCGAATTCTGGAAAGTTAACACCAACGCATCTACTACCTTATTAGCTACCTCTTTTAAGACCTTGTCAGCCCACAGCTCCATCAGTTTTCTCAGTGATTGTTATTTCACCAAGTTCCTCTCTCCCTTCTACGTCCTGATTTACAGATATTACTGGACTATTTTTTGTATCTTCTTTGGTAAAGACAGAAGCAAAATATTTGTTCATTTCACCCACTATTTCTTTATTATCTATTATTAATTCCCGATTGTCACTCTCTAGAGGATAAACACTCACTTTACTGACCCTTTTCCTTTTTAACTACATGTAGAAAGTCTTGCTATCCATTTTTACATTTCTAGCTAGCTTCCTCTCATACTCTGGTTTCTTTCTCCTGATAGTTTCTTTCTCCTGATTAACCTTGTAGTCACTCTCTGCTGTTCTTTATATTCTGAGAAATCATCTGATCTGTCACTCATCTTTGCACAGTTATATGCTTTTTCCTTAAGACAGATGCTTTCCTTAATTTCCTTAGTTAACCACAGATGGTGAGTACTCCCCTTAGAATTTGTCTTTCTCGTAGGAAGATACTTTTTCTGAGTATTCTGAAATATTCTCTTAAACGTCTGCCCCTGCTTCTCTATTGATATATCATCTGGCCTAGTATCCTAGCACATTTCAGCTAGCTCAGCTTTTATGCCCACAAAGTTGCCCTTATGTAAATTTAAGATACCAGTCTTAGATCCACTCTTCTCCCTTTCAAACTGGATGTAAAGTTCAATCAGATTGTGGTCACTTCTACCTAGGGATGCTTTTACTCTGAGGCCATTAATTAATCCTGTCACATTACACAATATCAAGTCTAATATAACCTGCTGTCTGGTTGGTTCCAAACGTGCTGCTCTGAGAAACTATCTCGAAAGCATTCTCTGCACTCCTCAACCTGATTTTTCCAATTTATAAGTAGGTTAAAATCGCCCATGGTTATTGCCGTCCCTTTAGCACACGCACTCAATATTTCTTCATGTACACTTTGTCCTACATTGTGGTTACTGTTAGGGGGCCTGTAGACCACTCCCACTTGTGAATTCTTTCCCCTACTATTCCTCATCCCAGCCCAAACCGCCCCTACAGCCTGATCTCCTGAACCAAGATCATCTCTAATTAAAAATAAAAAAACTGCGGATGCTGGAAATCCAAAACAAAAACAGAATTACCTGGAAAACTCAGCAGGTCTGGCAGCATCGGCGGAGAAGAAAAGAGTTGACGTTTCGAGTCCTCATGACCCTTCGACAGAACTTGAGTTCGAGTCCAAGAAAGAGTTGAAATATAAGCTGGTTTAAGGTGTGTGTGTGGGGGGCGGAGAGATAGAGAGAGAGAGAAGTGGAGGGGGGGGTGTGGTTGTAGGGACAAACAAGCACTGCTTGTTTGTCCCTACAACCACACCCCCCCCTCCAGCTCTCTCTCTCTCTATCTCTCCGCCCCCCACACACACACCTTAAACCAGCTTATATTTCAACTCTTTCTTGGACTCGAACTCAAGTTCTGTCGAAGGGTCATGAGGACTCGAAACGTCAACTCTTTTCTTCTCCGCCGATGCTGCCAGACCTGCTGAGTTTTTCCATCATCTCTAATTATTGCCCCAATGCCATCCTTGAATGGTGATTATGAATTATGATAATAGCTGTAATTTTTACAATCGTAAGACCCTGAACTCAATCAATATGCCACTGAAGCACTCATCCATTCCTTTGTTACCCCAAGACTTAATTATTCCAATATTTCCCTGGCTAGTCTCTCATTTTCCACCTGACATACACTTTTCCACAACCAAAACTATGATATGCATATCTGAACTCATTCCAAACCCCATTCATCCATCTCCCCTGTGCTTGCTGCCCATTTACTAGCTTCCCATCCTCAATTTTAAAGTTCTCATCCTTGTTTTCAAATCCCTCTGTGGCCTTGCCCTTTCCTATCTGTTTAACTTCCTCCAGCTCTACAAGCCTTCAAGATCTCTGCGTTCCTCCAAGTCTGGTTGCTATGCTTTCCTAATTTTAAGAGCTCCACACCTCCCCAGTCCAGCCCTTGCCATGCAGCACATTAGAGGCCACCCTGGCTTTACCACTGGTCTGGTAGGTAGAACCTTGACTGTGTTACCCCCCACCTGAAAATGATGTGGTGCTGTCCTTGAAGCCTGGCACTGAGTCTGACGATTCTGCTTCAGCTGCTGAGGACCTAAGCTCTGAAATCCCCTTCTTACAGCTTCCCAGCAACTCACTACAGTCAGGATTTTCCACTCCCGCCTGTGGCAGATGCCATGGTGGGTGGGACCAGAAAATATTGCAAGAGCAAAAAAATTAGTTTGACGTCGGCAGAGAAACAGGTTGCAATCATCTGCTTGAGACTTTGATGGCAGCCTACGTTTCAGGCCATGTCATGTCAGGTAGGTCATTTTAATACATTTGAATATGATGAATACTCATTATAATGGCTGCTCACCAGAATCATCCCCAATGCTGGATCAATAGGACACATCGGCATCTAATTAAACCAATGTGTTTCACAATCTGATGACCTGCACTTTGCTTGTGACTTTGACATTTGGGGAGGGGTGGAACTGGACTGAGACAAGGGAAGAGGCTACTGGGTGAGGGCATGACTGGGAAGGGTGGAAAAGTGGCAAAGGTTGCATTCAGACACATGACTAGTGGGGTGGGGGTGGGGGTGGGGGGTGGATGGAAGCATCCTTTGGGACAGAATGGGAGGATTGCGGAGTGAAGAAGCACTTCAGTTTACATTGCTGAGCTTGCAAAGACTATCTTTATCCCAGTCCACGGAGGGGGAGGGCATGTCAGTCCAGTGTCAGTCATGCCTAGCATGTTGTGTGCAGGGCATGGTCGTGACATCAGACGCATTGGCCCGGGGTTGGGGTCTCTGGCTTAACACTGGCTGCAGATGGCATACTGCCAGTCAGGGGATGCCTCTGCAGCCTACAGATGGGGAAATGGTAATGTAGGGGCACTCGAAAGTCTCATAAGTGGGAGGGAGGTTCTCTATATTTCACTGTGCAACAGGCCTCAAGATAGGGAAGGATAAGGTCTAATGGGGCATAGGCACATCCACCTCAAACAATTCAGGGGGTAACACAGGGATATCCACCACAATCACAATGGGATCAAGGATTGGAGGGGGAGGCTTGAGAGTTATTAGAGGGAAGGAAACCTAACATTATGCTCCTCCAGGATGAAGGGAGGGCTTTCCACAGTCCAAGCTGACCTGGTAGTAAGACCTCAACACCCCCATCTTGCAACCTGAAGTGATGATGCAGTGCAATACAAAATTAAACTGAAGAGAAAATCTGCTGGTGAGGGCTATGAGCACCATTTGGAGGAGTGGTGCACTGTACTGGGGGGCTGATTAAAGAGGCACCAAGTGAACTGTGTATTCCCAAATGAGGAGAGATGCACAGCTGAGACATGTTAGCAGCCTTTCAATAACAATGCAAGGAATCAGGATAGTGAAGCAATGAAGTGCTTTCAAGTGGGACCAATGATGGCTCATGACACTAACTGATCTCCTTGTATTAAACCCTTGTTCCAAGCATGGAAATTCCTCAGAGCGATAATGATGTCAAAAGCAATTGGGTAACTGGGTAAGCTGCAGATGCGTGCTAAAGCCAGGAGCTCAGAATCTTGGCCCTGGCAGGTTCACAGATAAGAAGCCTCAACACCCAATCAAATATTCTCAGATCCTCACTAAACATTAGCCCACATATTATATTCCAAAGAGTATAGCCTGAGAGTGCTGTGAATGAGGATCCCAGTGCCTTGCTGGAAAGCAGCACAATCAAGCATCTGGACAAATCCACCTCTTAGCTTTGGGTCATGTAAAGTTGGGGGTGGTGGGGAGCACCCTGTAATGTCCCTTGTGCTGGTCAGGATCTTGGTGGCGATTAGGTGCCAATACTGGAACCAAGGCCTTGAACCCACAATTATTCACTAGTCATCGACAGATAGACCTTTGGGGACTCATGCTGACTTATGTCCTTTTCTCATTGATGCTGCACAGAGGAGACCATCAGGAACATTTGGGCCTGGATTTATTACTGCCTGCTTTATTGCATACAGGCAGGGGAGAAGAAGAAGAAAATTGCAACAGCAGCGCCAGGCTCGCCAAAGGGAGGAGCTTCACCCATATGAGCAAGGGACAGCAGGGCCACTTCCGGACGCAAAGGCTGAGGCTCACAGAAATGTCGTGAATAGACGGCTCTCAAGACTGAGGGTATATGGAAATCTTTTCTGCAGATAAGCGAGAGATAGTGTTGCTGACGCCTCCGCATGTCCAGGGATCTGGTGGCTCACATTCTCTTTGAGTTGACGCCATGGGGACTGGGGGGACATCCATTGCCAGTGGCTCTTGAAATCACCACCGCTGTTAACTTCTACGTGAGTGGTTCTTTCCAGGGCTCCACTGGGCACCTTTGTGGGATGTCTCAAGCTTCCACCCACAAGTGCATACTGGAGGTAATAGGCACCCTTTATGCCAAGGCACACAATTATGTTGACTTCACTAGAGATCAAGGAAGCCAGAGCACTGGGCTTTGCTGTGATTTCCAGATTCCCACAGTGCAGCGTACCATTGACTGCCCTCATGTGACTGTAAGGGCTCCCTGGCAACAGGCAATGCAATGCATCAGCAGGAAAGCTTCCATTCACTCAGTGAGCAGCTGGTCTGTGACCACAAGAAACAAATCATGTAAGTTTGTGCAAAGTACTCAGGAAGCTGCCACAGCTCATCCATCCTGAGTAGATTGCAGATCCTGCACATTTTCAAAGGACCACACAAGACTCAGGGTCGCTGCTCCATGACAAAGGACAGAATCATTCCAGAATTGCACTAAGCAGGCGTGAAAAATTACATTTGATCTGCCGGTCGCAACGGAGGGTTTTTGCACTATTTTGTCTGCCTCTTGCCTCATTAATTGGGTAGCCACAAGAAACATGCCACCTCACTGGCGGGCGACCTCTGAATTGCCCACCACGTCATTACCTCATTGTTTCCTCACTCTAAACTGCAGCTGTGCACACAGTTCTCACTGCTTGCAGCCCAGGACTGCTCCAGCGAAGACATGGACCTGAAAGCCAAGTTCAGTGAACCATCACTGGAATGCCTTTTGCAGGCCTGCTGTGGTGTCCTCCACTCCTGCTGGCGACAGGGGATGGTGCAACAGTGAGCATTAGCCCGAATACAGGTATATCGCAGGTGATGCAGCTACCTGCGGATGAGCAAAAGGCAATGACCTTGGTGTGTCCTGGAATTTGGTTGCTCACATATGCCAGCTGCTCCATGAAGACCTGTGTCTGCAAGGACTTGGAGGCAATCCCATGCAGGCGGTAATAAAAGTCACCACCGTCCTAAAATTCTTTGCAGTATTTCCCAGTCTTCGATACACAATCCCATCCGTGATGTAAAAGATGCCCTCTTCAGGAGAGCGCATCAATTTGTAAAATTCTCCTTGGATCCCGAGAGCTAGGCAGCCAGAGCATTGAGTTTTGTAGCAATCACAGGTTTCCCACAAGTGTAAAGGGCGGTTGACTAAACACATGTGGCGTTGAGGGCTCCCTGGCATCAGCTAGCCACATTCATCAACAGGGAAGGTCTCCACTCTTTGAATATGCAGATGAATTGTGATCATGCCAGGCAAATCCTGTATTTTTGTGCTCGGTTCCCAGGGAGGTCTCATGATGCCTACATTCTGAACCACTCTCAGGTGCCACAAGTTTTTAAGGTCCTCAACGATTGGAGAGCTGGCTCCTTGGGGACAAGGGACAGCCCCAGAAGACCTGGCTGATGATGCCAGTTCACTGTCCACAGATTGTGCTGAGGAGAGATGCAATGCTGCACACACCTCCACAACAACCATGACTGAGCAGATGATAGGCCTCCTAAAGATGAGGTTTAGATGTTTGGACCATTCAGTTGGGGCACTCCAATATTCCCCACAGGGAGTTCCCTGGATCATCGTTGTCTGTTTTGCCCTGCACAACCTCCTGCAATAAAGGGGGGATGTCTTTGCTGAGGGAGACATCGAGGAACAAGATGTCGCCTTTGATGATGAGGATAGGGAAGGGGATGGTGATGACAAGGGCCAGGATGTTGCGGAAGCAAATTCAGAGGCCCTTACAAGGGTACAATGCGGCAGACAGGCCTGTGACAATCTAATGGCTAACAAACTCCAGGCAGAGTAATTGCCTATAGTTATCTTTTACTATACAGTTTTCAATCCTGTGCTGGCTGGCGGACTGCAGCTCCTTATTTGTAACACACATCATAGTTTATTCTTGTGTACTTTGATTTGTGGCAGCTGAATTAAATTGCACGACATAACATCAGCCCTGCCGGTGGTGTGATTCTTTGCATGCACGAAAGTGGTCTGATACACAGACCCCTTGCACCAAATGCATGCATCAAAATTGCACAGCGCTCTGTTCTCCCACAGCCTTGGGCACCTTGACGTAGAAATGATATTTTCCCCAAGCCCTCACAAAGTCCAGATGCACAGCATATTGAAAGCAGCCTGATTTCTTATCCCAGCAGAGATGGACTCATGCCACTCCCACATCTGCTCCCAATGGGGGATAGACCTTATAGAGAGGTCTTTTAGGCAGAACTAGAAACCTGGGTGCAAATGGAAGAACAGTATGATTAGACTATTTGGCCCCGTGAGATTGCTCCTCCTGTACCTTGTTAAGGTAAATTCTTGTGAGTGGTCCCGGATTGTCAATCGCCCTTAGTAAACCCAATGTCGTCTTGCACAATTCCGCGTCTGATTAAGTCAGGCACGTGCTAAAAATTCTGCCCATAATGCTGGAGTCAGGTTCCTGGATGCCAATCACTCCCTATTATTTCTCCTGACCAGCAATGTGTCAATGGTTTATTCAACAATCGGACATAGTGGTGGTGGGTTGGAGGGGAGGGTCATGGGATGAGGGATGCAACATTCACGCCCAATCCTGCTATCACCCAATGTTTGTGCACGTTTTCTGGATAGCATTGTAACTGATATTTCCTTTCCCTAGTCGAGTGATTACAGGTAAAATGTAATAACTTACAGAGGTTGAAAATACACCGATCTGTGTAGATAAGACAATTATATTTTTGTAATTGGATTTTAAATTTAAAGAAGGCACAGCAGAAAAAGGCCATCCAGGGCTTTATATTGGCATATACTGCTTTACACATTTCTTGAAAAGTGGAATCTGTGCAACTTTACGTGTTGACATGGTGATAATTAACACAACAATTTCACAAACCATGAAACATCAAACATTTAATATAGTCTAAAATGAAACAAAATACAGAATACCTCTGCTATTTACATTTTCAAGGTTTGATCCAATCCATATAAGATAATGATAAAATATGCATGAAAATATTAAGCATGATCTTTAATCAAGAACCTCCAGCTTTGCTATTTGACAGATATTGAAGCTGAATAGCTGGCTATTACTCACAGCTTGAGAACCATTTCTAACTAATTGGAAATATCTAATTGTTCTTGCATTTGGAATGTAGCTAAGAATTATTTAGGATATTGAATCATGCAGTGAAACTGTAACGGAATCAGCTTTGAAGACATCTGTAGCCATTTAGGCTAAAATTCAATTAAAAGGAGAGAGACATTGAAATATCAGAGCAATTTAGGCCTACTTTTTATAGAAAAAGGTGGTCATTACTTTAATTCTAGCGCTAATTTTGAGTTGAGTTGATTAAGTGATTGGTTGTGCTGTACATATTTTGATTGTTACAATGATATTTTTAGACAGAGAAAACTTTTTGCTATTCTTAAGCATTTACATTCCTTGGATTTTGATTTTCCGGTAAAGCAAATTTTGTTTAGGACTTATTGAAAACTGAATGAGGGCAATTCCTGAGCTTGCGCCAATAAATGGCAACCTGTCCTGTCAATGGAGTGTTTTGGAAAAATCACAGGTATATGGCACATAATTTCCATCCAAGTTCCCAGTATGAACTGTCAGCTTGCAAATTCAGAAAATTGTTTGTATCTTTATAATTTTATAGCTTTTCTACTATTAAAACTTATCCTTTACCTGCAGTTTTGGCCAAATCGTCATTAGGGTCCTTTCGATATGTTGTACACAGTTGCTGTTTGACCAGATACCTTTTTACCAACCCATCAAAACATCTGCAAGAATGATCAAAACCTCAAGATCATTAAATACTGAGACTTATTCCCTGAGCAACCTGCTTAACATCATTGAGAAATGAAAGATGAAGAAGCATTTATATAATGCCTTTCATATACAGAACATCTCAAAGTGCTTCACACCAAAAGAAGTACATTTGAAGTGAACTGTTGTAATGTAGAGAAATGTGGCAGTTCATTTGTGTGCAGGCAGGTTCTCCAAACAGCAATGAAATAAATGACCAGATAATCTGTTACAGAATTTAGGTGGTGGAATGAGGGCTAAATGCTCGTCTGGAGACTACAAGTACTTTCTGACTCTTCCTCAAATTGTCCCGTGAAATTTTTTATATCCACTCAGACAGCAGGCCTTGATTTAATATTTCATCTGAGAAGCAGGAGCTCTAACAGATCAGTATTCGTTTAGCACTCAGTAAAGCACAGTGCAGAGACCCAGTTTTCAGCAGCCTTGAGGTGACCAGAAGCCAATCTGAGCATGTAGGAACATTTAGGAAGGGTTACAAGGTTATGAAGCACCACCATCTTATTTCCAAGTCCATCATATTTGTTCCTTCTTCATGGAGTCAGCTGGCAAATTGTTTTTCTTGGATTAGGCCCTCCAAGTCTCTGTTTATTTTCTGTTTTCATGTGCAATTATCCTGATAATATTTCTATTTTAATTGCATTTGTAAGCTTAATCATAAAGTATTCTTAAAAGTGTTGCAGTCAAGTTCCTGAACATTTTGTAACAGAGCAGTATGCTTTCCTTTTTGATTTTTGATCATCCAATTTTCATTCCAAGGCAGACAGAGCATAACATGGAAGTAATAACATGTTGATTAGGAAATGTTATATAGAGTGCAAAGACCTAAATCGGAGCAGGAAAAATACCGGTAAACTTAAAATGAATAAAAAAATAATTACTGTGGATCACAGCATATAAGTCGACCCCACATATAAGACAACCCAATTTTCTCATCCCCAAGATACATGTTTAGGCCTATGCTTAACATATAAGTCGACTTCCCATTTTTCCGCTAATAAATGCATGTTTAGGCCCATGCTTGCATTAGGAGTTGGCCTCAATTTTTCAGCCTAGAGATACATGTTTAGGGTTACACTTACTTTATAAATCGGTGCATGGAGATAAGGCAGATGATATGGGCTCTGTCGCCAAGAAGATTAGTTTAAGACACACACACAGAGCAGACCATGCATGGCAACCAACAAATGGAAATGAGTCCTCCTGCACCAACACTGGAAGTTCATATTTTATACTCAGTGTATAAGTCAACCCCTTTTTTGGAAGGATTTTTTGAAGTCTCAAAGGTTGAATTATATGCTGCGATCTATGGTACTTTTGAATAAGTACTCCTAGCATATTGATGTCCTATGCCGCTTACAATGGCTCACAAAAACAAAATGGTATAATTTGTCTTTTTTGGAAAAAAAAAGCAATTGCAAACTATCGGCTCAGTTGCCTGCCTGCCCATATCCCTAATTAAGTATGTAAAGATGACTTTCTTGTACTTGAAGTTTTTTTCTCTCTCTCTCTTGCTGGCACTGCTTATTCTACAGGTGACTTAAATCCTGCAAATCAAGATGAGAGGAGGCAAGCTACTACCACGGCCACAGGAAGGGATGAAGTGATAAGCCAATGACATTCCCCCCATTTGTTTTCCCACACTTTGGCAGTGAGTTATCTGTTCTCCACTCAGTTCCTCCTTCAGCAGAACAGGTTCAAATGAAGAATTTGGAGTAATCGCTGTTTATGTCAAAGCTCCAATGTGCAGGGCTTGCTGAGCTGCCTTACAGTATTTTTAATGTTCCAACTGTATATTTTTACCATGTTTTAGATGAATTCTTTCAACAGCACATGCAATGAATTCCAGCTTTCTTAGCTAATCCTGTCTGGGGACATGCAATTTCATTGATCTTTTCATTGTTTTGATAATCAAGCCTTCCAGCAGTTGAGTCAGAAATGTAAAATTGACCATTTACCCTTTGATAAATATTTATTCAGCAGCCAGCGTAATTCAAATTAGTTGAAATTGGCCTGTGTCCTTAGGTAATTTTTGGCTTTAACATAATTGTGATTTCTTTTAAAGTTATTTGGAAAAATAACTTCCTGTCTGCAAGAAATAGGATGATTGATCATTTGAATACCAACAATTTTTTCAAATTAAATGCATATTTAGACTTGATTATGTTCCCCTCACAATAAATAAAACATCTCACCGAAACTTGGCATTCTGACGGCAGTATACACCAATTGTGTAATGTCTATGGTTCATTGTTTCTGTTTGAATGGTACAGGGTTCATACCGGCAAGCATTATTAGATCTCTATTGAATCTTGCACATGGTATTGAGTTTTCAATCTCCAGCCAAATAAATGTTTGATATTGCAGAAAGTGCCTGATTAATACATTCATATTTATGACTGTATAATACAACTAGGAGCAGCAGTGGCTGAACAATTAAGGTTAATATTTACTGTAATGTGCCTTGTCCATTATTGGCTACTTTGTGCATTGGAGATAAGCTTCCATTTGATATTTAAATGGCTACCTCCTTTCTATGGCCCATGAATTACAAAGGACTACTTCTTTCATCTCATTTTCTTCAGAACTGCAAAATTCTATGTCCTTCCCTTCTTCAATCATTCATTCCTTCTACAACCATGAAAAACTTAACCATGGTTTATTCTTTCCTACCACTCCTAACCTTGGCAGTATTGTGAACTACGCACCTTGACATTTCATGATTGAAGAACCGACATTGCAAAGGATCAAGATAATTGTATTTTGCCTGCTGCTGCTATCAATTTCCTTGCTCTATTTCCATTTGCATAAATAATTATTTGCTTACTATGAATTCTAAGAATTAAACATCTAACCATAATCATAAGTTGAATCTCTTCATTACGTACAGCTATAGTTTATATATATATGTACCAGCATCCTTACTTCTTGCTATGTTTAATTCAGTATTTAGTTTATGTTCATCCAGTTTGTTTATCAAAAATGAAAACCTCTCAAATATAATAGGATTTTTCCATATCAATTCTTTAATCTTATCTAGTGACTAGAATCTGTTCATTCCTTTTTGTTTCGACTCAAGAAAAACAGATTACCTCTCCTTTGATCTATTCCTTCAGCATTCTCATCTAATCTTACAGTACTCAACAAATCCTACATTCCTGTATTGTATTAAGAAATTCATCCAAGTCTTGATAAATAAATTTGCAAAAATCACTATTGTGTAGGATACAATTTATTCCTTTGCTATTCCATATTTTGATGTATTATATCAGTAAATTACAGAAATAACAGTGGAGTCCTGTGGCATGTTGCAATCAATCATGAAGTTATTTTAATTTAACATAAGTCGTTCTTATAGCTTCTGGTCCAACAAGGAAGGAGGCATTGCTGAATATGGTTCTGGGGAATGGTCAAGTGGATTAAGGGTCAGTCGAGAAACACTTTTGGAACAATGATTAGCACACCATAAGGTTTAGATTAATTATGAAAAAGGACAAGGAGCAATTTAAAATGAAAATACTAAATTGTAGAAGGACCAATTTTGTTTTGTTGTGTGGTCGGGGTCTAGACAAGGGCTTTGGAGATTACTGATTTTGCCCAAATTATGCTGCTTGAGTCTGTAGTTTCACAAAACCATTACTCTTTATTAACAGCAAATATTACACTTTTGGACCTTCTCCCCCTTCCAGATCTCGCTTACTTGTCAGTCATGTGATCTGACATCATTATCACACCAGTATCGTGTATGCCATATTTGGCTGAAAGTGAATTAAATAGGAGATTAGAATAAATTTTAGAATAAATGTAAATGTTTTCTTCACCATGATGCGACCAGAGGTGCTTTTGAGGTGGTGTCTAACCAATGTTGGCCGCAAGACCCCATTACAACGGATTATTCTGAAATTAATGAGATTCTGGATTGCACTGAGAGTTGCATTCTGTAAAAGGAAGCAGTTGCTAGGCGAGGCTGTTGATGATTACCTTCTTGGATTAAAGAAACTTTTCTGGAAGAACACATTTGCAGGA
Organism: Carcharodon carcharias; assembly: GCF_017639515.1. Classification (NCBI taxonomy): domain Eukaryota; kingdom Metazoa; phylum Chordata; class Chondrichthyes; order Lamniformes; family Lamnidae; genus Carcharodon; species Carcharodon carcharias. Next base: position 107,460,887 of record NC_054475.1, read on the forward strand.
GGCCAAGAACAATAAAATCCAGGCCAAGCTTTGAGCAAAGTCAATAAGCTGAATTTTTTTTAATTCTTTCATGGAGCGTGAGCATCCCTGACTATGCAAGCATTTGTTCCCCATCCCTAATTGCCCTTAAGCTGAGTGGTTTGGTAGGCCATTTCAGAGGGAAGTTAAGAGTCAACCACGTTACTGTGGATCTGGAGTCACGTGTAGGCCAGACCAGATACGGATGGCAGATTTCCTTCCCTAGAGGACATTAGTGAACACGGAAGGAGGCTTGCAATGGATATGGCAGAAAGAGAAAATTGTAAATTGCAGGGGAGCTTTTTTTCCTGAGCCAGCAATGTCCTCCAGATTTCAATGAGAATTAAGGCCCCAGCAGCCAAGTTCACAGTCCCAAACTCGGATAGCTAGATGCTACCATTGCCATGGTAGACACCAACAATTTAAATACCTCCATTTCTAGTCAAAGTTCAATGCCTGTGGAAAAATCAGTTATTCCAGAATGGATGCAGAACTAGAGGAAACAGTAATGCTTCAGGTCATGGTAAAGCTCCACATGACAGATATGCACAAGGTTGAGGTCATCGTAGATCTAAAGCTAGTTCAGGATTCTGGAATTCCTCAAATGTGCATATGATAGATGTGGAAATATAAACTGATGTTACCAAACAGGAAGATCAAAAGCTGTACTCAGTCAGAAAAACAGCACATGGAAGATGAGAGTATTAGGACTGAAGATATAATTCCAGCACCTACAGTAAAAATGAAAGTTGGAGATTCACATCTTACTTTCATTGTTGATACAGCTGCAGCTATGTCTGTTATCTTGGAAGGACAGTACAAGAAGTGCCTGACTCACATTTCCTTACACAAAACTGGTGTGAAACTGGCTCATTATTCCTAAACAAGGAAGGAATTGGAGGCAGGAACAAAGTCTTCCTAGTGGGAATAACTTGGGTTAGGAAGATATGGTTAAACTGGGCTGAGTTATTTACAATAGGAATCTTTAATAGTTCAATCTTTAAAATCTGGATAATATCACCAACTTCGACACCTATGTGTTATTTTGTTCTGTTGTCTGTGACATCTTTTGATGATCTGTTTCTATCACTGCTTGTTTGTCCCTTCAACCACACCACCCCCCTCCACTTCTCTCCCCCCACCCAACCACCCCCCCCCACCCCCCAACCTTAGACCAGCTTATATTTCACCCCTTCTTTGGATTCACCTAGTTCTGTCAAAGGGTCAAGAGGACTCGAAATGTCAACTCTTTTCTTCTCCGCCGATGCTGCCAGACCTGCTGAGTTTTTCCAGGTAATTCTGTTTTTATCTATAATAGTATGTCTGATATTGAGGAAGTGCTAAGAGAGCACAAAGTGGCCTTTATGCAAGTTGGACCAAATGATAAAATTAGTCATCAATAAGATATTAAATATTGTAAGTCAGCAGATCGTATAAATGCTGATGTTCTTTCGAGATCTCCCATGAAGACTGATTCAACTGAATCATTTTGAGAACTGAGTTCCAGTGAATTATTTTACATACACAAATGACATGCCACCATCTGCCAGAGAAGTTAGTGAAGAAACTTACAAGTATGTGCTCCTCAGCAAAGTGCTCAATTGTGTCATGAATGGCTGACCCAAAGAGTGTGATGATGAGAAATTGCATTATTTCTCATGTGGAAATTAACTGCGTGTAGATCAATTGTGTGTGGATCAATGCTGTTTCCTATGGGGTTTAAGAGTCATTATTCTGCCAAGGATTAGGGAGAGATTGTTGGAGGAACTTCATCAGGAGCACATGGGGATAGTATGTATGAAAGCAGTAGCAAGAAGCCATTTTTGGTATCCAAAGATAGGTAGAGATATTGAAAAGTTGGTGAAACATTGTGAAGGTGTGTCTCAGAATGAGAAATGATCCAACCAAGGTTTCTTCCATTCCAAGCACAAACACAAGAAAACATTGGGAATTAATGCACGTTGATTTCTTTGAAGTGGAAGGGAAGGAGTGCATTGCTTTAGTCAACAGCTATAACAAGTGGATATATGTAGTGTCTTATGCCCAATGCCGTTAAGTGCCAAAACTATTGAGGTTCTTTGGGAAGTTGGTTTCCAATTTCTGGGTTTCCAGAGGTGTTCATGTCAGATTTTGGTCCAAAGGATACATTTGAAGAATTTGAAATATTTCTGAGTAAGAATGGAGCCAAACACATTCTAATAGCACCATATCACCCAGCATTGAATGGTGCTGCAGAAAGTGTACAGATTATGAAGAGTCTTTACGGATGTTATTGTTAGGGGACAAGCTAGGCAGTAATTTCCATCTTTCTTTTCAATCCAGGCTAGATAATTTTCTTTTCCCTTACAGAATGACCCCACAGCCTACATCTAATTGTGTACCTTACGAGTTAATGTTTAAACACACTTCTAAGACAAAGTTTAGTTTACTTAAGCCTGATGTCAATAGCAAAGTAAGAGAAAAGGAAGACAAAGTGAAGATGAGTCATGATACTATTATGATCAGGTGAGGAGGGCTCAAATGGCTACCCTCTTTGCCTTCTGCTTGTGGTTAGCTTTATTATATTTAAACCAACCTAAGTAAAATAGTAAAATATGCACCGATGTTCACACAAACACACACTCAAAGTTCACCACACAAATACACATTATGGCGTGGGCCAAATTAGAGTTAATAAAAGTTATAAGGAATTCGCAGTCTGTCATTTTGTGGCTCAGCTGGCTTCAGGCTGAATTTGATGTCCTTGGTGCTTTCACTTGGTGGTCTTTCAGCGTCAAGGTGATTTAAAATTGTAACTGGATGATCTATCTGTCTTCCTAGAAATACAGCTGTGGAGGTGAGTTTTTTCAAAAGGGATTCCACTCTCTTTACACTTAGCTGGTGTGTGACCATAGGCATGCAGATCAATGCCCAGTATTCTGGCAGCAGTCATGATGCATTGATTCTGTGGCACTCCACGATGCCAGCTGCATTTGAACCTTTGTGGCAAACTGAAGGGTGATTACTTGGCAACAAGGGTTATCTACTGATGACATTTCTGATGATGTTGGTGGATAACCCATGCACCTGTGAGCAGCACACAAACATTGAAACCCATGCTGCCACAAGAAAATATGATGAAGCAGATGATTCGGATGCTGAATCAACAATTCCCCTGCATGGACCTCTCTGGTGGAGCCCTGCAATGCTCAGCAAAACATGTCTCAAGATTTGAAGTACTCTGCTGCATGCTGCACAACCTTGCCATCTTGCCACCGGCTATATGGTGAGCAGTTGAGAAACAGAAAGTGGAGCAGGAGCAAGGGCAGGAAGTGGACAAGGAGGACTGGAGAGACAACCTCAACAGTCCCATTCTGGCTGGTCAGATATGAAGAACCCATTCAAATGCAATAAAACCAAGTACAACCCAAATTCCACAATTACCAACAGTCGGACATTTTATCTTCCCTCTGTCACTGACCATCGCAGTGTCCACTTGGCCACAGTGTAAAAATAAAAGCCACTGCAAGTGAAACACTCTGAACCAAATTCATAAATTAAATCATGCCATATTCCATACAAAAGTCAACCAGCTCCCTTCTGCATTTCTGCAGTGTTTGTCTTGTGGGTGCTTTTGCCGTTCTAGTGCTCCTTCAGTGCTACTCCAGTGGCTGGTATAAGGCTGCTATCTTGCAGTGGAGGTTTCTGAAGTTGGCCTTGCATGATGACTTCAAGCAGTTCTGGAACTAGAAGGCCTGGCTGTGACCTTTGCAGCCTTATCATGGGTCCAGTAGTCTGGGCTGGCTAGGTGACTGACAGGCAGCAGCAAACGCATTGGCAGAGTGGCTTGGATAGAAACATAAGCGCTGTCTTCCTGAAAGAGGAAGGCAGATTTGTTCTCCCGTAAGTCACTGCCACTCTCCCTGTGACAGATTCCTGGATTGCTGAGACATCTTGCAAGCCCTTTGGAGCATTCTAATTGACAGCCATGATGACAGCAGTCTGAGCTTCCAGTGCAGCATTCAGACAATTGCTGCTCATGTTGCAATGGAAGCTGAGACATCAGTCATCAGGTGTCACATCACGACTGGACCATACAGAAAAGGATGACCCCCAAGATCTGTGCAAAGTCCTTTGTCAAGTTGGTGTAGGACTCCTCCTTCACATTGATCACAGTCTTTCTGGCAGGTTCCACAATGCACCTAGCATTTTGCTGTGGTTACCCATCAGCGTTGTTCTGTCGGCTACCCCATCAAATTTCTCATTTGAGTCTTTGCAGCAAAAGTCATGCCCTATCTTGCTCTCTGGTGATCTAGCAGTTACATCATCCTTGTCCACTATCCTGGATGCATTTCACTGTGTACAGATCCCACCTTTATGTAATACTCCAAATTAGGCACATTTTTAATGGTTGATGGCTGCCAGCGTGAAATCAAGTGATGGTGCAGTTCTTTCATTATCACTGTCTTCTTGTTGCCTCTGCATTCCTGGCCAAGTTGCATTTCTTGGGTATCTAAAAGGAAAAAGGTCCAAGATTAAGAATATGGTACAGTTTGGGGAGGAGGTTGAAAAGTCAAGGCTGCATATTTATACCATTTCAGCTTGTAAGTCAGAAGTGGGTAAGGGATTTGAAAAGAAAGATTTGGTGTGAGGAATTTTTCATCTTTGATGCTTTCAGTCCCACTGCTGGTCACACCCTTAGTAATGGTAATCGGAATGAGGACATGTAGATGCGCTTATCCCTTTCCAGTTAAATCCTGCAGAAGAGAAGAAAGTATAGCAACGAGTGCCATGCTCTCTGTTTGGATGATGTGGCTGTCTTGGTTGAATAGTTGGCAGTGTGTTACTAGAAAATATGGGTGTGAAGCTCACAGCAGAGCTAAGTGTGTGAGGGTGAGGTGAAGCATATGAAAGTCAGATATGAATTCTGATTGATGGAGATTGCTGGTGGGTGAGTGGCCAGTTAAGCAGTGTCTGAGGCTAATGGTGCAGTTGGTAGGATATGGCATTTGATGATGCATTCAGTGACCTTGACTGCTCATGTGAGGTTGTTGAACTCCTTGTAGGAGTTCCAATTCCTCAGGGCTTGACTCATGGCATTAGCCTCCATGATTATCTGCTCCCACTGCAATGTCTCTGGAGGGCTTTCTGGGGTGCTGCCAATGCAGGATCTCTCCCCTCCTTTCCACCTCCCGCACAAGGAACTTCAGTGCCATGTTGAGAGACTTGAAGCCTACTCTCTTTCCCATTTTATGCCATTCTTCTATGTTTCCCAGGTCAGAGTCATGTTCTGCATGACTCTCAGCGTCTGCTCCAGCCGCAATGTACCTCCTGTTTAAGAGGTGCAGGTTAACTTTGGCAGTACAGGCTAACTTTAAGTGGTGGTACCCCCTCATGAAATTGGTCCCTTGCTAATGCATCCAGCTGAAATCATTGAAATGAAAGGCAGCACAAAGTTGGCCTGCATTCATTGTAATCAATGTGCATGGGTTAATCATACATTGTGATCCATATACCCATTTTTGAGTGCTGTTAAATCTAGCCTCAGTATTTTAAAAATAAATTCCTCATAGGCAAAGGTAAGGCAAAATCATTTTTCAGGAGAAGAGTGGAAGAGGAGACAAAACAAAGTATATTATATTATGCAGTCTTGCAATGCAAGAACATCTCCCTTATCTCAAAAATGTATTGAGTTACATATTGTACCTCAATGTTGCATTAATTTACAGCCCAAAGCATATTATGTTTTCACTTTCAAAGTTAATTAGTCTTCCACAACCCTAGTTCAATTAAATTTTAGATATTTCTGGCCATTGTCCTATTGAGATGTGGTTTGAACTATGCACGTGAACAAGCAACAGTGACTGACAAGTTAAACAGCTGACCCGTAAACTATCTAAAAGTCCAAAGTGCTGCTCGGCATCTCCTCTCCTTTAGTCTATCCATATAAACAGTACTTAGGCTCTTTTGATTGAAAATTCTTAGATAAAGCATTGCTTGACAACGCTTCTGTATTCAGTCCACTTTTCATTTATTTAAAGCAAGACAGAACCGTTTCACACTGTCAGAAGTACACAGATCATGTTACGCACTGAATCTACCTGCAGTTCTTCTATTTTCTGGACTAGTTAGACATTCTTTTATCTCCTTTAGGTACATGGTGATGATGGCTTTTCTGGTATTACTTAAATTTTTAATGCTGCATATTCCTGAAATGTCATATTATATTAACTTGTCCCTTTCAATCAAGTGCATTATATAACGTAATCAAAATTGAAATTTTTAATAGTTCAGGTATGAATTAAAGAACATGATACCCAGCCACTGCATCAACGTGAAGGATACTGTAGGAATAATTAATCTGTGTCATGGACCCATGCTCCATTAAAATTGAAATGCAAATCTTAGAGTCAGTCCTCTTTAATGTAGGGACAATTAGCTGGAGAATCATAGCATTACTATGTAGGGTATATAGAGTTTAATCTGATGTTGTATTGGCTCATGCAGATTGTCTAATATAAAACCTACCCAAATTATGTGAATTTAAACATGTTCTGCCAACCTAAGTACAATGCAACGTTGGCTGGAAACTATTTAATTCTTGGCTTACCAAAGATCAAGAAATAGTGATGAAAAAATATTCAACTGATAATATATTATCAAGTCAATATTATAAATGTGCACTACTGGCAGAGAACCCCACCAGCCAATTGGAAATTGCAGGTAATTATTCCCAATGCGCAGTTCCTGCTGGTAATGCATACTCATAAAATCAGCCCTTACATTCCCAACTTTGAACATGCAAAGTTAATATTGTCACCAGAGTGATCACAACAGTTACAATAACCAATTTCAGAATGTTAGCAGCATAAGCTGGAGTTGTACTGAATGTGATATAATGTTGTTCAGTTCTGAGCATTACAGTATGGTATTAGTAAAAAGGTTTATGATCCTTTGCCTTGGAAATGGTTTAATTATTGAGTCAAAGTTAATCGTTATCTGCAGGAATCTGATTCTGTCTTACACTTTTTTCTGGATGTTAGAGTGAGACCTCTGTGATTGACACATGAAGTATTTCTTTGATTCTTTCTAGTATTATGGGATTCATTAGCCATAGTACTGTTTAGACCTTTCACTGAATTGAATTAAATCCTTTTGACTTTTCAACATCTCTTTCTGCACAAATTTTGCTCTGTTTCTTTCCCAGACACACTTCTTTTTGGCTAACCTGGAGTATGCTTTGACCTTTATAGATTGCTTGTCTGAACCTGCCCTTGGACTTGTCATTCTGAGGAATTGGGTGTTGTATTTAATTGCTGGAGGCAGCACTAAGGAAGCATGGTGCTGCTTTCTGGGGGTGCACAGGATTGCCAGCGGTTTCTGGCACGATGATCCAGGCATATCAGAAGTCTGTGAGGCAGCTGTTATTTTGATGTCCCATATTGGCTGGTGCGAAGCCAGGATCTCAAAGTTGGGTAACATTAGTCTCAGCAACAAATTTATGTCACTTTGCAAAGGCATGAGGCTGCAAGAGGGGCCCTGCATTAGCATTCCTTAAAGGACGGTGGGAACCCTAATTGCCAGTAAGTTGATTTTTGACAATTTGTTATATTGCAAATTTACGAATGTACTCTGGTGTGCTTTGGAAAACCTTTTGTGTTGCATTCCTGTTTTGCTGGAGAATGTTGCTATATCCTTACAGGGAGGGCAAAGATGCAGGTAACCCTGTGCACATAAAGGGACAACAATGATAGTGTTTCTAAGTCTGCAGCATGGCAGGGAGATGGAGCAAAGGCCATAGAAAGGGCAATCTCTGCACCATGCTTTTGTCAACTTGGAGCCAGATTCCTCCATGGTCCTTGACAGTGACAGGAGGTCTGGTGGGATCTTAGTGTGCATGCCCCCCAAGAGGTGAAATCAGATCACAGGCAGTTTTAACTAGAAAAACTGGAGATTATAACTGGACGCCAGTTGTCCAGTTGTCCAGTTGGATTTAACAGGGACAGGAATCTTACTGGAACCAGTTGGCTTGTTTACTGGTTTAACTGAATACAACTGGAATAACTGACACAATGGAAGGTCTGTTGTGATTCAGCTTGCCCAGCTGACTTCAACTGTAACCATTTGGATCTTACTGGGACCAGTTGACTTCTGCTGGAACAAGTTGACAGGCAAACTGGAAACAGTTGGAATAAAGTGGAGTTAGTTGCCATGTAGCTGCTTCAATGATGAAAGCATTTTTGAACTGGAAACTGTACCAGTTGTAGCCAACTGGATTGAATTAAGTTAAAAGACTGCCTGGGTAAGGCAAAAAGGCTTTGGCGTCTCAGTACACATTTTTACATCAAGTTTGCAATGCGTTACAAGGAGCACAATGGTACTTATCTCTTCATCTCATATATACGAATGTGCTATACAAATACAAGTTTATTAATGCTGTGCACTTAACCATTTCATGATTTTTAGGTTTTTTGAGTACAGCCACATACAAAGGGCCCCATAATGGCAAAACGTAAAGCGCATTATAATGAAAACTTCTCAGGATGGGAAAAAGGCTCAAAATAATTTTCTCAACAAGAACCATGAGCCATAAGGACCTTAGTTGTCATCATATAGTGACAATTATAACTCAGTGGTAGCATTCCTTATGCCTAAAATGATTAGGAAATAACCTCACATTTTCTGATAACCCCTGTCAAGAATGGATAATGGTAAAAGCTTTTTTGGGCATCAATTAAGAATGAGTTGAAAAAGTGGCAAATTAAAGTGGGGCAAAACTCAAAAAAGAATACATTTTGAAAAAAAATTAATACAAGAACTGAACATAAGATGTAAACAAATGCAAGTTATGAACATAAGAAATGACTAACATTACAAGTAAACATGGAAATAAAATGGGGCAAGATAACCCCTGGCTGCACTTACCCTCTGCGGGCCATTTGTTCCCTCTCACCAGTAATTGTCACCTCCCATCCGCCCGAATACTCGCCTCACCTTCTCCAGTACTCAATGTCTCCTTCCCACCCCCCATTATGGCCGCCTTCCACCCGCCCAATTGCTCACCTCACCTTTCATGGTATTCGATGACTCCCTCCCGCTGTTAGCCAATCTGGTCCTGATCACCAAACCTCATGATGGGGCCGGTTGCACCCCCCCCCACTTCCGATGATATCTCCTGAGCCCTGAATGAGAATGGGGGGCTCGGGAGGTACGGGTCCAAAGGAGGGCGAGCAGTCCCAACAAGAGGTTCATTGACTGGGAGGTCATGAAGCAGCAGGAGAGAGGCATCAAATGCTGGGGAGGGTGAGGCAAGTACTGGAGCAGGTGGGGTACAGCCACAATGGAGAGTGGGAGGCAAATGTTCAGAACTGGTGAGGGCCAGAACGGCCATTCCCTGCAAGTGGGTGAGACCTGCCCATTACCAGGGAGCAGGAAAGACTGAAGCAGCCCCCAAGCTGCCTGCAGCCAGTGCAGATCTACAAAATGGTAGACAGAACAAAGCTGGAAGGGACCCTGCCCACTATACCCTGTTTGGCCAACTTTAGAAAAAAACACTTTCTAATTGGCCACAGTGTTTCTCAATTAGTATTGTGTGTGCCAGCCCCTGCAGTGTTGCATTCTGGGTGAAGGGGGAATATTTGTTTATTTTAATTTTCTCAGAGAGGGGGGGACAGGGTGTGACAGTTTTACTGGAGACAAGTCTGAGGCTATGGAACTGTTTTAATGTCACTTATTTAAACTTTCAGATAACATCTTTGCTCTTTTTCATAGGTTGATCTCTTTTTCCACTTAATTCTTCAATGCTGTTGCCTTAATTAATTCCTCAGTCAATAGTACATCTGTTGAATTGTGCAGCATCACATCAGCAATATAAATCCCTGTATGGTGCGATGGATCCCATCAAATAGTGGTGGACTACAAGAGGTAGAGTGGAAAGTGGATTTTAAGTTCTAAGCTCATCCTCATGCAGCCAATTGTTAATTCTCCTTGGAGTTTCACTCAATACTCTAGCAGAGAGATCAGTGACTAGGGGGATAATTGGTAGAATGATTAGAGGGAAGATGAGAAAAACATTTTTCACCCAGATGGTTGTGAGGGTCTGGAACTCACTGCCTGAACGAGTAGTACAGGCAGAAATTGTCAACTAATTTAAAAGTTGGCTGTATATGCACCTCAGGTGCTGTAACCTGCAGGGCTATGGACCAAATGCTGGAAAGTGGGATTAGGATGGGAGGATCATTTTTTGGTCGGTACAGACACGATGGGCCAAGTGGCTCTTTCTATACCGTAAACCTCCTATGATTCTCAGAGGTAGATTTCAAAGATATAAGGAAACTTTCTTTTCATCAAAAGGAGCGAGAAGATTTGTGAACCTTGGAAATCATTTGCCTGACATAATGCCCCAAAAGAGTAGACAGGTAATTCTAAAATATGCTGTGTTATGCTATTAAATTGTTCTTGATCAAGAGATCAGACAGAAAGTACAGATTGGCCTAAGGTTCAGGGTGTTGAAGGCTTTCAACAGCACTGTCCAGGACAACAGCAGTGGTGATAATACACTCGCACCGGACGAAGGGAGCACTCGAAAATGCAACCAGGATCTTCTCATTGATTTCGGTTGTGAATGGTTTATGAAATCTCAAGTCAAAGCCAAATGATTTCAAAACCTTTTTCTCCCTGGCAGAATTAAGGAGAACTTTGCCTGCCACAAAGGCCTGAGAGCAACAATGAAAGAGAAAATGGTTGCAAGGAAGATTTTATAGCCTCCCGGTCCAAGAAAAAGCAGCTGGAGGCTATGAACGAAAAGCTACAGGAGGAAATTGTGGAACTGTCAAAAGTAGGTGAGGTACAACTGCTATTTTGATGTTACATAGTAAACCTCTTTCTGTGACTAATGCAGCTCTGCCTAATCAGAAACAGATACAAGTGTGAATTAGATTTGTGCAACAGTCTCCCAACACTGGTATAGGAATGATGCAAATTATTTTTCATCATGTTGATAGGCAAGGTGATGCACCAGCACCACCCAAGGGAAGAGTGTTGGAGATGCCTGCATCACCCAGGCAGAGTCAGCAAGCCCTCTATATAGTGCACAATGAGTCCAGTGAGCAGTTGTACATCACAGTTGAAGTCAAGGTAATGACCCTTAGAATTAATTTTTAAAAAATTGATAATCAATGTTGGTTTTGAGAAAAAAGTGACCAATCACTATGACTGTAGGTGCAGTGTTAAATTTGCTTCCATCACTTAACAGTTGTCATTCATTGAGACTTAACTGTTGAATAACCCCACATGGAGTCTGGAGTGAATTTATTTTACAAGTAGGATACTGAGTATGCCCCTGATTTTACTTACAGGTAAAATTGCCAGGTAGTATTGAGATACCAGTGTGAATGTGGAATAAGGCACACAGCCAAAGGATAAATTCATCATTCATCAAGATTTTGACGATTGGCATCTGTGGGTCCAATGAACTGGCAGGCTGTTTTACTGCAGGCGACATAGAGAATGCAATTTCTTGAGCAGTAGGTTGGCTTGGAGACCTTTCGTCGCCTGTTTTGGAAGTCCCCAACTAATTTCAAGCTGAAACTTTTTCTCTTACTTTACAATGGGCAGAAATTTCCCCCCAGGGGCGGGCGGAGGCGAGCACAAACCCGATCGGCACCTCTGATCGGGGCTTCGCTGCCATTTTACATTAGTACGCCCTTCATGGAACCTCATCCTGCTCTTGGATGAGGTTTTATGAAAAATGTGAAGGCCGCCTGGGCTCTTTGCCTGCTCACCAACCTTAAGCATTGTTAACTACTTTAATTACTTTCTTAATGGCCTTAATAGGCCTTTGACAGTTTAGCAGGTGCGCAGCCAAGTCTAAATGATGCACTGTGACGTTGGGACACCCGCCCGATTTCACCGCGCGTCATTTTACGTGATGGCGAACAGGCCCCGCCCCTGCTCACCAACCTGAAAATTCTTCCCAATGTGTTTCATCCACCTCCTCCAGATCCTGGGAGTAGGTTTTCAAGAAAGAGTTTTTTCTGAGGAGATTCATGACTTCAATAAGAGGCAAAAATCCAATGAAGCATTCAACATGTAAATGTAAATGCTTAAGTTCAGTATTTTGACTGACTGCTGCAATTTAACATTTCTGCACTTTAATGTGCTTATTTTTTGTTGCTGCACTGTTAATTTTTAAAAATTCATTCGTGGGATGTGGGAGTCGCTGGCTAGGTCAACATGTATTTCCCATCCCTAATTGCCCTTAAGGTGGTGAGCTGTCTACTTGAATTGCTGAGGTCCACATGGTGTAGGTACGCCCACAGTGCTGTAGGGGAGGCAGTTCCAGGATTTTGACCCAGCGACAGTGAAAGAATGGTGATATATTTCCGAGTCAGGATGGTGAGTGGCTTGGAGAGGAACTTCCAGGTGCTGGTGTCCCCATGTGTCAGCTGCCCTTGTCCTTCCAGGTGGTAGTGGTTGTGGGTTTGGAAGGTGCTGTCTAAGGAGGCTTGGCAAGTTCCTGCAGTGCATCTTGTAGAGCATACACACTGCTGCTACTGTGCATCTGTTGTGGAGGGAGTGAATGTTTGTGGATGGGGCGCTAATCAAGCAGGCTGATTTGTCCTGGATGGTGTCAAGCTTCTTGAGTGTTGTTGGAGCTGCACTCATCCCAGCAAGTGGAGAGTATTCCATCACATTGACCTTTGCCTTGGAGATGGTGGAGAGGCTTTGGGGAGTCAAGAGGTGAGTTACTTACCACAGGATTGCTAGCCTCTGACCCGAACCCTAATCCTAGCCACAGTATTTATATGGCTAGTCTAGTCCAGTTTCTGGTCAATGCTAACCCCCACGATGTTGATAGCTGGGGATTCAGTGATGGGAATACCATTGAATGTCAAGGGGCGATGGTTAGATTCTCTCTTGTTGGAAATGGTCATTGCCTGACACTTTTGTGGCGCAAATGTTACTTGCCACTTGTCAGCCCAAGCCTGGATATTGTCCAGGTCTTGCTCATTTGGACATGGACTGCTTCATGTGTTTTGTACATTTATGCACCACAATAAAATTTGAAACTTAGAATGTAGTCCAGTCAAGTTATATTTCACTGCAGCATACACTGACACATTATTGGTGATTTGTTTTTCATTTATTAGTGGCATTTATATGAATGGAGTGAATTTAATTTTCTAGATTTTCCCTTTAGCAAGTTTTGAATTCTTAGCTACAGGGTGACTAGCTGTCCTACATGTTAAGAGATTTTCCATTGACTTTTTGTCCTATAAGAGGTGCCTTTTGTCCTTTATTATCCAAGACAGCCTGTGGAGACTGATCCTGGGAGTCTGCAGGGTGAGTCTCAGTGATTCAAGTGGCATTGCAATTGACTGAATCGGCCAGCAGAAGATCTGAACAAGATAAGTTGTAACCCTCCCTGACCTGGTCTCAATTAAAAGAACCTCACTTCTCTCAGCACCCCCACCCCCCCAACGCTTACCAAACCCCGAACCCCTGCTCTCACGATCATCAACACCCCATCCCCTACCCTGTCCCATGATCAAAGTTTTCCTTTAAAAGAGTTGATCAACCAGGGCCTATAAATTTAACCAGGCTAACCCAATACAACTAGTACCAGCTTGACAACTCAAGTGGAAATAATTCAACTGGGAGCAGTTCAACTGGACAATTGTGAGCAGCTCAACTGGACAACTGGGAGCAGCTCAACTAGCCAACAGGGAGTAGCTCATTTGGCTGAATTAGTTCCAATTCTCATTTAAAACTGGAACCGGATTTTCCACAGCACTCTCCTATATCACACTGAGGTCTTCATCTAAGGCATCTGCAGCAGAACTTTTCTCTGACCTAGCCCGCTGGGGAGCTGGCAAAAAAATAATTCTGATCCTGGCCTGGCTGCAGCCCAGATAATTCACCATGTACTGTTCCCTACTCTATAGTGACATCTAAGTGTCAGTATCTGAGCTAGTGGCTGAAAGCGTCTGAACAAGTGATAGGGCATCTTCATCATTGCTGTTCTGTTGCTCTCTTTCCCCTTTCTGGGGTTCCTATGGCTGGGCTTGCAGGGAGCAGTTCTCGGGTGTCGCAAGGCAGAAAATCAGAAGGGGAAGGTTGGGAGGGAATGGGGCTGGTTGGATGGAATATGTGGCATAAAGCAAGAGGTCCATGGTTACACCATCAGCCGCTTGCTCTTCATGTCAGATAGCAGGATGAGGGTGAGCTAGGAGTTGCAAAGAAGTGTAAGGCAAGAAAATACTGTCAAACTGAATTTTCTCGGTGATGTCGAATACAGCCTCCCAATGATGCAAATGGCAACCTGCTCCATAGGGTTCAGGAGATGAAGGCATCTTTGTTCCCTGCTAGTTCTGTGCTGTTCCCTTCTAGTGCTCTTGTCCTTCCACAGAGAGAAGGCAGAACCGCTGTGATTATGTTGCGATCTGTTTGGATGATTACTTCACATAGCTGAATAGCTGGAGGTATGTGGAGGCAGCTGGAGGGGATGTGAGACTGGCAACCTCAAAAGGTATGTAAAGGTGAGTTGGAGTGTCTGGATGCTAGATGTGAGCCCTGAGTGTTAGAACTGATGATGGTTGAGTTACGTGGCTGTGCTACATTGAGCAGCTTGAGGGGTTGGTGGCGTAATAGGGAGGAGATGTCATGTGAAGACACATTCATTTACTAACTGTATGTCATTAAACCTTTATCGCCATTGTTGCCATGTCCTCTGGATGAGACTCTGTGCGTTAATCTTTGTGACTACACACTCCCAACCACTGTGTTCCCTGTGGCCTGCTGTCCACCTGCAGAAATATGGCCTCTCTCCTGGCCTCCACCTGGGCAACAAGTGCCTCCATGTGTCAAAAATCTGGGACTAGTGCTGCTGCACCATTTCACTGCATCTGGAGTTTTGCAAAATTATTTATCAGCAACTTTTATCTCATTACTGCCGCTACACTTTTATAGGGAGTGTAAGTTTATGAAGAGAAGGCTGCCTGCACCACATGCGTTCAGGCCGACACTACTTGGGCCTTTTGAGTCCAGAGGCCATCTGCAGTGCTATGAGGAGGGACAGCATTGTGGAATCCACTCGGCCTTACAGTATAATCATTCTAATGAGCTGGCAGCCCCAAAATTACATGTCCCCACCTTCACTGGGATCAGTACAAGCAAGCGATGAATTGTAGTCCCCTTGCACAGAAATTAGGTTAGGCCAGTTTTCAGCCCTTCCTTTTAAAGTTTTCAACATCTTTATTGATCACTTTTATGACAAGGAGATTTACACGCCAGCTGACATAACCCAATGGTAATCAGAGGACTCCATCTGTAAATTAATCAATCTCATGGTGTTCGGAGTTGGAAAGAGTAATTCTGCAACTTTACACCTCCAGTGGGGAGTCTCAGTCAGGAATTCAGTCATGTGCTGTACATTATGCAATGCACATCTAATTTTTTGCCATCCACACCAGGTACACAAGATTCCTCACAAGAGACATATATCAGTTAGTTACCTCTTAGAAGAATCATTTAAGCTGGGCAATGCTTTGACACTCTGTTGTCAAATTATCTTCTGAGGTCTTGCTTTCAAGCTTGGATGTTCAAATGTCATAAACACAAGGCAACTGTGCCATTTGGTCTTTTAATAACTATAGTCCCCCCACCAAGTTTTATCATCTGGATTTTAGTATTTAAACATAGAAAATTACATTTTTAAAAGTACCAAATTTCAACAAAATGCAGATCTTAATCTCTCTGACCTTATCAGATGTATTCCAAGTTTCCCTATAATGGGAAGATCTAAAGTTGCATAGCATACTGCAGGTTAATATTTAGATGTTTAAAAATGTGACATCTGCAGGTGTTAGATAGTTGGAGATATAAACCCTCAGTCAAATAAAATTTAGATAGAATATCCTCAAACTATCCCCCACCCCCTCAAATCAAAACAATAGATAACTACTTGGCTTATTCAAGTGAAATGTTTAATAATTATCTGATAATAACTATCAGATACCTCAATAATTATCTGATTTGTTGTTCTTTCCATTGTTCTAGCTTCTATTTTTGGAGAATTTCCTGATTAGAGAGGCAGGAATTTTAACCATTAAGCCAAAGATTTGTTCCATTATATTTGCTATCTCCTAGTGCAATTCATTTGAAGATAAAAGGAGAGTGCAGAGTAACAGTGTAGTACTGGGTTACTGCCAATAGCAAAATACTGGCCTCAGCGGTACCTATGTGATAACATTAACCCTAGAAGGATGACTCAGCAATTAATTTCACTTTTTTTCTATCTCTTTCTCTTCTAACTCTAAAATGCAGCACATTATGCAGCACATTACTGCTGGTAACCTAATGCTGCTGTGATAAAATTATGCTTAAACTTTTAATTTTGATTATGTTTGTACTTCATAAAAAAAGGTCAGAAAGCTCCAAATAGTCACAGAATCAAATCCTTCAACATGACTAAAATGTTGAGCTTGTTTCTGCATGTGTAACATTTTAGTTAGATTGGATATTTTTGCCTAACTGAACTGACAGCCTTTAGGTAGTTCAGCAATTTCTGATTCTGTTCAGCTTGATAAGCAGGCTAATTTAACTCCAGGGTGAGTTAGATTCAGAAACCATAGTACAAACTATTTCTGGAAGTTTGTTTTAAATCAGCGAACTGAGGGTTTTCTTGCCTTACTTCAAAATCATCTCATGATTAGATAAACTGGAACTCTTCAGCCTCAAAAAGAGATGGTTCTGAGCAGGTCTCGTAGGAGATTAATGGATGGGATAAAGTATACTTGGAATAAAACTTTTTTTAGAAGCCAAAGCAGAATGACAAGAACCGCAGGCTCAGAACTGTAAAGGGCAAGACGGCAGATGTATTTCTTTGCATAAATAGTAATCTATAGCTGAATGGAATGATAAGAAGGGTAACTGAGGGTAGTTGAGGGCAGGACACTGCCTCATGATAGGTTTTAAAGAGACAGTGAATCAAGTGATCATTCCATTGTGGCCAGGGAGATGCTGAAGTTCTGTGCCTTGTACTCAAACAGAAGATTTATCTCCTCCAGTTGAATATTCTGAGAAGGAGCAGTGAGTCTTATGTGAACAGCAACAGGAAAAAAAATGAAACTGATAGACAGCACTCTTAAATTTATATATAAATTCCATACAGTTGTATAGAAAACCCAACAAATAAGGTGGTTTGCTAAGTACTGGTGGAAAATAATAGATCAACATCACCTTGTTTCTTCTATGACAATAATGTAATTATATACATTTTTAGGAAAAATTTCACAATTGGTGTTATTGATAACCATGATTGATTTAATGGGATAATAATGCCTGAAAAAAGTGTGTATTTTTGCAAAGAAATGAATGCTTGTTTTAGTCAAAGAAGGCTAATGCAAATTGCTAGTTAGGATTTCGTATATATGTTTGAGTGCATGTATATACAGCGCCAATGAAACCCCAAAGCACAGCATTATCAGAATGTGTTGTAACTAGACTGAAGGCAGTAGACAAGATAGGGTCCATCAAACAGAGACATTCAAGGTCAGCACACAAATACCCAGAGTATGGTAAACCTGCAGCAGGGACCAGTATGTGCCAAATAATCAATGCTGCTTTCGCATTTATAACACATTCTGATGTATTTCTACCTGATGCTGAAACCAACTTCAAGCAGAATGGATACAGACATTTCATTAGGGAATTTCCAAAGGTCGCTTTCCTGACAAGAGAGGGCCTCATGTCAGATTCCATTTCATGAGGAATTGCTGTCAAAAATGTGCTGCTAAAAAGAGCAGATTTAACCCATGATTACTAGTCAGAAAAGAACCAACAAGTCCTCTGAGTAAATGGATTAACATCATCCATTCCAATATGTCCTGTTTCTGTATACAAGCAAGTTCCATGTAATTCAGCACATTCAAAATCTATCAGTTAGTATGCTAACTGCAGAATTTCTGTCAAGGCATCGGTGGGAAAGCCAGCCTTCCTAGATTTTTAAATTGAGGAGCCTAAAGTGCAAACTATGTCTCAGAAGTAACGACTATCAGAAATGCAAACATTCTCTGCTATCTAGGTATAATATGTGTACCTACTGATTATACTGCAGAAGACCTGTGCAACTCCTTTCTCACTCACTCAGCAACTATTGATGTGCTCCAATGGCATGGAAAAACTGAAGCCACAGTGTCACTGCAGTGGTTAACAATTCCGTTTATTGTATTTTCAAGAATGCTCAATGCATTGTCATTCATGCCAACAAAGTTGTTAGATCAATCTAGTAAAATATCCGCCAAGTGTGTTGTTGAGGGCACAACAATAGGACAAGTTAACAATGCTCCCTTTCTTCTAATAAGTAATTACAATTAAAAGAATAATTGATCAGCTATGAATAATTTTGGGATGTCCTGCATATATTATAAAAAGCCATATGCATGCAAGTTCTTTCTTTATCAATTGATTTTAGTAGTGCAGTTATGAGTATGAGGATTTATAAGATGGATATGTTTCAAATTGTCTTCTTTAATCCAAAGATGGAGTAGTGGAGAGGCCCATGTGACCTCATACTTATTCTGCCCAGTGATAAGCCTATGTGGCCTGGTGGCTATGAGTGCAGCAGGCCCAGGGCAAGACCTGTTGAAACTCAAGTGCCAGCTTTCACACGTCCTCACAAAGAAAAGAGCAGCTGGCCTTGCTATGAGCAGACTTACAGGGCAGAATTTTCTGCCTGGTGGGTGGGCGGGCCCAAACCAATCTCCGGCAAGTGGGGAGCCGATCCCTGCTGGAGAAGCGGGCCCCGCCGCCATTTTATGTGGGTGAGCCAATTAAGGCCCGCCCAGCATGATGTCCGGCAGGAAGCGCTATGCGCTTCCTGTACGGGCGGGGGGGGAGGCGAACTCCCCAAAAGCGAGAATGCGCTCTTTCGTGCATGCACATGAAAGACCTCACATTTCCCTGAGGCTAAATGATGCCTCAGGGAGATCGCTTACACTTCTAAAAATATGAAAATTAGAAAAAAATTCCCTAACATGTCCCCCTCATGTGACCTGCCGGTGGATGAGGTTTCATGTTTTCTCTATTTGCCACCGGGTCTCCTGACCTGCCAGCCAACCTTAAGGTTGGATGGGCAGGTCCTTTAATTGTTTAAATGATCCTGTCAATGGCCAACTTGAGGGTTCCACCCTACGTCCTCCTGCATCAATTTACATGTCGGCGAGCGGGCCCTGCCCCCTGTTCGCCAACGGCAAAATTCTGCCCACAGACTCTCACACTGTACAGGGAATGAGAGAGGGAGGCTGGGAAACATCAGCTGCTGTGAACAGGCTGCTTTCTGTTAGCCACCAGGCAGGATGCTGGTGGGAGCTCAATCTCTAGTCAAAAGATTTAGGGGCATTGCAAGTTTTGCCCAATGTGGCAGGAGAAGGAGTTCCTGGGATGGGTCTTGCTGCTGGAAGTAAGTTTGGAGATTCTCAAAAGGGGAACAACTTTCGACAGACAATGGGCATTATGACTCAGCAAACCAGGGAGAAGTGGACTTGTTGGAAACTTGCAGTACCTTTGGACTGGTTCCTGCAAATACCATTCTTCAGAGCGTGCCGTGTAAACTATAAAAACACCATGGGGTTTTTGGTTGTGTTAGGAAGTTAAGAGAGGATAGAGAGTCACAGTATGATTTGCAACATAGAAGAAGACCATTTGGCCCATTGATTCTTTGCTGGCTTTCTATGGAGTAATCCAATCAGTCCCACTTCCCCTTTCAATCCGCTGAGCCTTGTAAGCTTATTTCCTTCAAGTATCCATCACATTTCCCTCTGAAATCATTGGGAAAAATTGTCCCCCCATCGGGGGGGTTGTGAAGGGACGGGCATGAACCCGATTGGCGCCCCCGATCAGGGCCGCGCTGCCATTTTACATGGGCCAATTAAGGCCTGCCCAGAAGCACTGAGTGCTTCCTGTGTGGGCCGGGGAAGGGGGTTCCCTGAGTTCTTTTGTGCATGCATGCGGAACAGCGCTGAAATCTCCCTGAGGCACCTGAGCTGGAACATGTGAAAGAATTATTTAAAAAATTTCTATTAAATTTTAAAACACTTCATGAAACCTCATCCTGCCCGTGGATGAGGTTTCATGAAAAATTCGAAGGCCTCCTGGGCTCTTCGCCTGCCCGCCAACCTTATGGTTGGATGGGCAGCTCATTTAATTGCTTAAATTAGTTTCTAACAGGCCTCAATAGGCCTTTGACAGTTTGGTTGGAAATCTAAATGATGCATGGTGACATCAGGACGTCTGCCCGATGTCACCATGCATCATTTTACATGCCATCGAGTGGGCCCTGCCTCTGCTCACTGACCGGAGAATTCAGCCCATTGTTTCCGCTTCCACCATTCTCCTGGGCATTGAGTTCCAGGATATCTTTTCTGTAGTTTAGTGCATTAGTTGCCTATTAAGTAATGATTATTCGCTTTGATTTTAGTTTGTTTGTTACAGTAAAAGTATTAAAATGTGAAATCTTGCCATGGGTCATTTGAGTCAATCACTGGAAAAATTATTGGTCTGGACAGGGAGTGTAACAGTGCCTCCTTAATTTTTTTTTAAGATCAGTTGTAATTTTATTTTAGGAATTCCAATTTGCTAATAACATTTGCTCCACAACCTGTGCTGTTATGAACAGGAAAAGTTCAATTAATGCAAACTGAAAAAAAAAAATTTATGTAAGATAATAGTTCAAACATTTTCTGGTGTTTCACTGTAAAATGGGATCAAAAATATTTAGGTATTGCTCAATGCTAGCTGCCGTAGCACTTCAAGAATACATGCAACGGAAAGAGTAGTGATTAAACAGAATACTGACACCACATATAAGAAAATAACCTGTGAACAAAGATTCAGGCAACCTAAGATCTGCTATGTATAGACAGAATAGTTGAGAGCTGACACTCGTTGAGATGTACAAAGCATTAAATATAACAGTAAATTAAGCTCATTATAGTTTGCTAAACCAAGAAAATAGGAGCAGAGGATACAAATTTTATTTGGTGAAAAATAAATTTAAAACAGCCATATATGTTAAAAAAGTGAAGTGGGAAACCCAGTAAAGCACACACCTCCATCACGCTGTGTTTATTCAAAGTCATTGCAATCATGCAGCTCTTCCTTGAGGCTTTTCCCTGTCTGGTTGATGCTCTGAAAAAAGGTGAACAAATAAATATTTTTATTAAAAACTTACATTGTCCTGAGGAGTCTTCCTCAGGATGCTATGGGCCCTGACAATATTCTGGCAATAGTGCTGAAGATTTGTGCTCCAGGACTTGCCGTACCCCTGGCCAAGCTGTTCCAGTACAGCTCCAACACTGGCATTGACCTGGCTATGTGGAAAATTGCCCAGATATGTGCTGTACACAAAACCAGGACAAATCCAACCCAGCCAATTCTTGCCCCATCAGGTTACTCTCAATCATCAGTAAAGTAATGGAAGGGGTAATCAACAGTGCTATCAAATGGCACCTGCTTAGCATAAACTGTTCATTGACATTCAGTTTGGGTTCTACTAGAGACATTCAGCTTCTGACCTCAATACAGCCTTGGTTCAAACATGGACAAAAGAGCTGAAGTCCAGAGGTGAGGTGACAGTGACTGCCCTTGACATCAAGGCAGCATTTGACCAAGTGTGGCATCAAGGAGCCCTAGCAAAACTGGAGTCAATGGGAATCAGGGGGAAAACTCTCCACTGGTTGGAGTCATACATAGCACAAATGAAAATGCTTGTGGTTGTTGGAGGTCAATCATCTCAGCTCCAGGATATCACTGCAAGTTGTGTCCTAGATCCAATCATCTTCAGCTGCTTCATCAATGACCTTCCTTCCATCATAAGGACAGAAGTGGGGATGTTTGCTGATGATTGCACAATGTTCAACACCATTCACGACTCCTCCTCAGGTACTGAAACAGTCCATGTCAAAATACGGCAAGATGTGAACAATATCCAGGCTTGGGCTGACAAGTGGCAAGTAACATTCACACCACACAAGTGTCAGGCAATGACTGCCTCCAACAAGAGAGAATCCAACCATTGCCCCTTGATGTTCAATGGCATTACCATCACTGAATCCCCCACTATCAACATCCTGGGGGTTGCCATTGACCAGAAACTGAGCTGGACTAGCCATATAAATACTATGGTGTGAATGTTACTTGACAAGAGAGAATCCAACCATCGCCCCTTGATGTTCAATGGCATTACCATCACTGAATCCCCCACTAACTGGGGGTTACTTTTAACCAGAAACTGAACTGGACTAGCCATATAAATACTATGGCTACAAGAACAGACCAGATACTAGGAGTCCTGCAAGTAACTTGCCTCCTGACTCCTTAAAGCCTGTTCGCCATCTACAAGGCATGAGTTAGGAGTGTGATGGAATATTCCCCACTTGCCTGGATGAGTGCAGATCCCACAACACTCATGAAGTTTGACACCAACCAGGACAAAGCAGCCCGATGGATTAGCACCATATCCACAAACATTCACTCCCTCCACCACCGATGCACAGTAGCAGCAGTGTGTACCATCTACAAGGTGCACTGCAGGAATTCACCAAGGCTCCTTAGACAGCACCTTCCAAAGCTACGACCACAACCATCTATAAGGACAAGCGCAGCAGATACATGGGAACATCACCATCTGGAAATTCCCCTCCAAGTCACTCACTATCCTAATTTGGAAATATATCACTGTAGCTTCACTGTCGCTGGGTCAAAATCCTGGAACTCCCTTCCTAATAGCACTGTGGGTGTATCTATGCCACATGGGCTGCAGCGGTTCAAGAAGACAGCTCACTACCAACTTCTCAAGGGCAATTAGGGATGGACAATAAATGCTGGTCCAGCCAGCAAATAAAAGAAAAAATCCATGTCCAACAAACTGCTCTGAAAATCCTGCTCACATTTGACAGCTGTGACAAACTCCACCACAGCTGTAGAGTCAGCCCACAACATTCTAAAACAATCAACAACATTTTGAATAAATCTAGCCACAGCATTCGAAAAGAAAAGTCAAATTGCCCTATCTCCCAAAGTTAATGGATCCTTTAAAATTTATGGAATCCAGATCCAGATCTGCATCTTTGCCAAAAACGAATAAGTTCCTCCTTGGGCCATACCCAATCTGTATACCAAGTTTTGTTGAAATCTGTTGAAATTTTTTGAGATATATTGTTAGCAAACAGACTAATGATCAGGGGTGAAATCATTATCTCCAGCCACCTTCAGTGGCAGAGATAATAAATCTTTACTCAACAGATGACTGGCGTTTAGATGCCCAGTGCCCAAAAATAATTACCAGGCAGAATTTATTCTTGATTTTCCAGAAACGTCACTGATCATTTCCCTAACATTACAACAGTGGCTCCATTTCAAAAGTTCTTCACTGGCTGTGAACATTCTGAGGTCATAAAGGCACTGTATAAGGATACTTCTTCCCTTCTTTCTTCTAGCACATCTAGATCTTCCAGTTAGAGGAGTTAGCACTTACTCATAAGAGTGATCTCAGATACAAAAGTTAAAGTAATTTTGGCTGGACAGTTAGAAAAGACACAAAATATATCAATAAAATTAAAGGTTTACACAAAATAATGTCCTCAATGGACAGTGGAGAAATTGAAAATTAATTTGCTTGCATTATAATTTACTCCACATGCAAATATTGAAAAATTGACAGGAATATAAAACAGATTTTGAAATGCTCTGCTCATGGATTTTTTCAGTCATTGACAAATTCAGGAAAGTTTACTTGACTTTGGTTTGCAATTTATTTATAAAGGACAAATAGAGAAAATCTCTTTTTAAAATTCATTCACAGGATGTGGGCTTCGCTGACTGGGCCAGCATTTATTGCCTATCCTGAGTTGCCCTGCGAAGGTGATGGTGAGCTGCCTCCTTGAACCGCTGCAGTCCATGTGGAATAGGACACCCACAGTGCTGTTAGGGAGGGAGTTCCAGGATTTTGATCTAGTGACAGTGAAGGAATGGTGATATATTTTCAAGTCAGGATGGTGAGTGACTTGGAGGGGAACTTGCAGGTGATGCCCTTGTCCTTCCAGATGATAGTGGCCATGAGTTTGGAAGGTGCTGTCTAAAGAAGCTTGGTGAATTCCTGCAGTGCATCTTGTAGATGGTATGCACTGCTGCTACTGTGCATTGGAGGTGGAGGGAATGAATGGTTGTGAATGTGGTACCAATCAAGTAGGTTGTTTTGTCCTGTTCGGTGTCAAGCTTCTAGAGTGTTGTAGGAGCTGCACTCATCCAGGCAAGTGGGGAATATTCCATCATAATCCTGACTTGTACCTTGTAGCTGGTGGACAGACTTTGGGGAGTCAAGAGGTGAGTTACTTGTTGTAGGATTCCTAGACTCTGACCTGCTCTTGTAGTCACAGTATTTATATGGCTAGTCCAGTTCAGTTTCTGGTCAATGGTAACTCCAGGATGTTGATAGTGGGGGATTCAGTGATGGTAATACCATTGAACGTCAAGGGGTGATGATTAGATTCTCTTTTCTTGGAGATGGGCATTGCCTGGCACTTATGTGGCACGAATGTTACTTGCCACTTGTCGCCCAATCTTTCTTCTGTCCATACAATATAACATAAAATCTAATCAAATACACGTTAATTTTACTATTAAAAAAAACACTTTGGAATACTCCTTATTTGACCATGTTGATCTACCTATTGCTGCACTTCTGCCCAATAAATTGTGTTTTTTTAACTCAAAGCAATTACTTAAAAAAATGTAAAAAGGATTAATATGCAGACCTTCAAAGATAAAACGGGGAGTTTAAAGAACATGATATACACTGCTCCTCCAGATGAGAGAAATAGACTAGCTGAATTATTCTGTTTGAGGTGTAGAATGATCAAGGTTTCACTGCTTGGTATTGACTTTTTTAAAGTGTAATTGAAATTGTTCAAGTTGCTGTAAATAAACTTTACAGATTGTTTTTTTTTCCAGCTGCTTTTGAAGCTTTTTTCCCAAAACTGGAGGGGAAAAATGCCAGAACAGAATAAAAGCCTGAAGCCTGAAGAAACATTATTTGGCCATTGAGAAGTAAATGGAACACCTCAGAAAATTTGATTTTGTTAAACATGCTGTATAAGCTATTGCTGTTTCAGATCTGAAATGGAAAGTAATCAGTTAGACACAAAGTAATGATGTAAATCATATTGCAACACATCATCATGTCATTTTTAGAATCTGAGCTTGAAGATAATACATGGTTCTTCTTTCTCCTGGTATGAGAGCATATTTGGCAAACATTTTTTTTCCCAAGGTGTTGAAATCTAATTATGGAAAAAACAGCTTCTAGATACTTAGCAATAAATCCCGCCCCATATTTAGATAGAAAATTGAGGGCAACACACTTGCAATTTCCAATATAGTCAGCAGGCAAGGTTGTTCACTGGCAACAGGAACTCAGAAAATTACTCCGATAATTCAAAATGTCTTGGCAAAGAAATTATTCACTTAAAATGAAATGAGATGCATTAATATTTATCATGTACGCCAACAAAGATAGGCAGACATCTGGCTTAAATTTACAGCTGTCCTCTAGATTACTATTCAAATATTATACATCATTTTTAATAGATACTTTATCATCAATTTGCTATAATAGCAAAACTTTTCTTTTAAGAACTCAAAAGGATAGCAAGCCTTCCCTTGTGTTATTCATCCTAAACACTGTAAAAGAGACAATAAGATGAGCTAATATAACTGGGCATTGACAAGCAGAGGCTGCTTTTCCTTATCCAAGGTTACCATGGGCTTGTTAATTACTCTGATTGCATCAATATCAGGAAGCAGTGTATTCCCATCTTCTCTCCTGTAGCAGCCTATTCCTCACTTCTTTGACCATGTGTTGTGTAGCTGGTGATGAAAGTGTTGATGTTTATGCCACCAGGCATAAAGCACTTTGCAATTTTCAAAGCCACGTGAAGTCAGAGCATTAATTATTCCAGCTGATATATGTCCCATAGAAGCTTAGTCTACATTTATAATGAATAAGAGTGCTGCACCATAATAGGTGAAGATATGCCCTCTTGTTGCTAGCAGGACGGTTGTAAAATACAAATGTATATTCAACTGTTATGCAATTATTGAAGTGTAATTTTTATTTTTATGTGAAGTATGTTATGTCCTGGCTTTTTCTCTACAGTTACTGACATGCATGATTTGCAGTTACATTGACAATATTTTAAACGGTAGTGTAGATGACCTTGAAAAGCACTAAGTGAGTATTGTGATTGAGGAAATTGCTGATAGAAAAACCTGCCACATATAACCCAGTAGATTGTATATGTAAACTTAGATCAATTGGTCAAGTACCGACCTGAGTCAGAGGTTTGTAAGTTCAGTCCCCTCTCCAGCACTTGTGCACACAATCTCAGATAGCACTTCAGTGAAGTACAAGGGATTGTTGCACTGCCGGAGGTGCTGCCCTATAGCTGAGACGTAGGATCAAGGATCATATGCCACCTGTTTCAGCAGTTCATAGCACTATTCAAAGAAGAGTAGAGAATGATCCTAACCTTTTAGCTAATAATTTTTTCTCAAACAACACTACCAAAATAGATTATGCTGGTCCAAAAGCAAGAATTGTATTTATATAGCACCTTTAAAACTGTAAAACAACTTTATGCTCTTCATAGGGATGTTACAAAAAAAACCTTTGATAGGGGAACAGTAACATAGTGGTAATGTTACTGGACTAGTAATCCGGAGATCCAGACTAATGCTCCAGAGGTCCAAAGTTAAATCCCGCCATGGCAGCTGGGGGAATTTAAATTCAATTAACTAATAAGTTTAATAACTTATAAGATTAATTATATATAATAATAATTATAAGATTAATAATGATCATGGAACTACCAGATTATCATAAACATCCATTTGGTTCACTTAGCAACCTTCAGGAGAGGACATCTACTCTCTACCCAATCTGACTCCAGACTCACTTCAGTGTTTCTGACTCTTAAATGGTCAAGCAAGTCAATCAGTTGTATCAAACCACTGTATACTCACAGTGTCATACCTAACATTTAATGTCCCGGACTCATCCATCACCATCCCTGAGCATGCCTTGTCCCACCGGCGGGATAGGCCTTCCATAACTGGCAGCACAGTGGTTTACAGTTGGGAAGGAGTGGCCCTGGGGATCCTCATCAGTGACTCCAGATCTCAGGTGTCATCAGGTCAAGGAAGCCTCCTGCAAATTACCACTTAAAGCCCTCCTTCAGCTGATGAATCAGAATTCCTTCATGTTTAACACCACTTGGAAGAAGCACTGAGGGTAGCAAGGACACGGAATGTACTCTGGGTGGGGGAACTTCAATGTCCATAATAGTAGCTCGGTAGAATCACCACTGAATGAGCTAGCCAAGTCCTGAAGAACATGTATGTCAGTCTGGGCCACTGGCAGGTGGTGAGAGAGCTAACAAGAGGGAGAAACTGCGCCTCACCCTCACCAATGTATCTGCTGCAGATGCACCTGTCGGCGCATGAAGACAAAGTCCCATCTTCATACTAAGGACGCCCTCCATTGTATTGTGTGGCACTACCACTAGGCTAAATGACTCTAAATATATCAAGCAATGTAAAACTGTGCACCTATGAAATGCTGCGGGCCATCAGCAGCAACAGAATTGTATTCAACTACAATCTGTAAATTCATGGCCCGGCATATTCCTCACTCTACCATTCCATCAAGCCAAAGAATTGACAATGAGGAGTGGAGGAGAGAACGTCAGGAACAGCACCAGGTATACCTAAAATGAGGTACCAACATGTGAATCTATAACATAGGATTATATGCATGCAAGGCAGCAAAAGTATCACGCAATAGAGCAAAGCAATTCCACAGCCAACAAATCAGAACAAAACTCTGCAACCCAGCCAAATCCAGTTGTGAATGGTGGTGAACAATTGAACAGCTAACTGGAGGAGGCAACTCCAAATACATCCCTGTCATCAATGGTGGGGGAAACCAAGATGCAGTCCATGTCCAAATGCAGCAAGACCTGGACAATATCAAGGCTTGGGTTGACAAATGGCAAGTAACATTTGAGCTAGACAAGTGTCAGGCAATGACCATCTCCAACAAGAGAGAATCCAACCATAGCTCCTTGATGTTCAATGGCATTACCATCATTGGATCTCCCACTATCAACATCTGGGGGTTGCCATTGACCAGAAACTGAAATGGACTAGCCGTAAAAAACCGTGGCTATAAGAGCACGTCAGAGGCTAAAATCGTGCAATGAGTAACTCACCTCCTGACAGCCCAAAGCCTATCCACCATCTACAAGGCACAAGTCAGGGGTGTGATGGAATGCTCCCCACTTGTCTGGATGAGTGCTGCTCCTACAACACTCAAGAAGCTGGATACCATCCAGGACACAACAGCCCACTTGATTGGCACCACATCCACAAACATTCACTCTCTCCACCACCGACGCACAGTAGCAGCAGTGTGTACCATCTACAAGATGCACTGCAGGAATTCACCAAGGCTCCTGAGACAGCACCTTCCAAACCCAAGACCACTACCACCTGGAAGGACAAGAGTAGCAGATAGAAGGGAACACCACCACCTGGAAGGCACTCACCATCCTGACTTGGAAAAATATTGCTGTTCCTTCACTGTCACTGGGTCAAAATCCTGGAACTCCCTTCCTAACAGCACTATGAGTGTACCTACATTGCATGGACTGCAGGGGTTCAAGAAGGCAGCTCACCATTACCTTCTCAAGGGCAACTAGGGATGAGCAATAAATGCTGGCCCAGCCAGCAAAGCCCACATCCCGTGAATGAATTTTAAAAATCTGCCGTCCTTACCTGGTCTGGCCTACATGTGACTCCAGACACACAACAATGTGGTGGACTCTTAACTGCCCTCTGAAATGGCATAGCAAGCCACACATTTCTTAAGGGTAATTAGGATGGGCAATAACTGCTTGCCCAACCAGTGATGCCCAAATCCCGTGAACAAAAATAAAAGTACATCCACAGTGCTGTTAAAAAAGGAGTTCCTGAATTTTGACACAGTGAGAGTAAAGGAATGGTGATATAGTATGACCTAGAGCAAAATTTGTAGGTGGTAATATTCCCATGCATCAGCTGCACTAGGTAGTGGATTTGGGAGATGCTACAATGAAGCCTTGATGAGTAGCTGCAATGCATCTTGTAGATGGTACACACTGCTGCCAGTGGTGGAGGGAGTGAATGCTTAAGATGGTTGATGTGGTGCAAATTAAGCCACTGTTTTATCTTGAATGATGTTGAGATTCTAGAGCATTGTTTAATCTGTACTTATCCAGGCAAGTGGTGGTATACCATCACACTCGCTCGCGGTGCCTGGTAGACGATGGACAGGTTTTGGGGAGTCAGGAGTTGAATTGCTTACCACAAAATTCCCAGCGGCAGACTCTTGTAGCCACAATATTTTGGGACTGGTCCAGTTAAATTTCTCATCAATGGTAACCTCCAGATTTTGATGGTGGGGGATTCAATGAGGTTAATGCCGTTGAATGTCAACAACAGATGGATAAATCCTTTTTTGTTGGAGGTGGTCAGTGCCTGACACATCTGGGGAGAGTTTTATCCTGATTCTCA
Organism: Carcharodon carcharias; assembly: GCF_017639515.1. NCBI lineage: Eukaryota > Metazoa > Chordata > Chondrichthyes > Lamniformes > Lamnidae > Carcharodon > Carcharodon carcharias. The sequence goes on from NC_054475.1 coordinate 107,490,554, forward strand.
TTGACATAATTTTGCCTTGGCTTCCTGATGCCATACTCTGTCAAATGCTGCTGTGATGTCAAGGGCAGTCCTCTCAACTCACCTTTACAATTTAACTCCTTTGTCCATGTGATGAAGTCTGAGCTCTGAGGCCCTAATGGAGGCTAAATTGAGTACTGGTGAATAGGTTGTTGCTGCGTAAGTACCGTTTGATAGTACTGTCAATGACACCTTCCATCATTTTGTTGATGATTGTGAGTGAACTGATGGAGGAGTTGTGAATGGCACTGAACACTACGCAATCATCTGTGAATATCCCCACTTCTGACATTATGATGGAAGGAAGGTCATTGATGAAACAGCTGAAGATGGTTGGGCCTAGGACACTACCCTGAGGAACTCCTGCAGTGATGTCCTGGAGCTGAGATGACTGACCTCCAACAACCACAACCGTCTTCCTTTGTGTTAGGTATGACTCCAACCAGCAGAGAGTTTTCCCCCTGTTACGCATTGACTCCAATTTTGCTAGAGCTCCTTGATTCCATGCTCTGTCAAATGTTGCCTTGATGTCAAGGGCAGTCACTGTCACCTCACCTCATGAGTTCAGATTAAAAGGTCAGGAGCTGAGTGGCCCTGGCGGAACCCAAACTGGGCATCAGTGAGCAGGTTCTTGCGAAGCAAGTGCCGCTTGAAAGCACTGTTGATGACCTCTTCCTTTACTTTAATGATGATGGAGAATAGACTGATGGGGGTGTAATTGGCCAGTTTGGATTTGTCCTGCTTTTTGTGTACAGGACATACTTGGGCAATTTTCCACATAGCGAGGTAGATGCCAGTGTTGTAGCTGTACTGGAACAGCTTGGCTACCTTCCCTAAAGGACATTAGTGAACCAGATGAATTTTTACGACACTCGGCAATGGTTTCATGCTCATCATTAAGCTTTTAATTCCAGATTTTTTATTGAATTCAATTGTCACCAACTGCTGTGTTGGGATTCAAACCCAGGTCCCCAGAGTATTACCCTGGGCATCCCGAGAACTAGTCCAGTGACAATACCAGTATGCCACCGCCTCCCCTTGCACTACATGCACTGTAGCAGTTCAGGAAGATGGCTCACCACCATCCACTCAAGGGCAATTAGGGATGGGCAATAAATGCTAGCCTTCTGAGTGCCATCCACACCCCGAGAATGAATAAAAAAGATGAGTCACATAGCAGATGTTCAGGCAGATGGCCAAATAAGTAAGTTTTAAAGAGGCACCTGAAAGGAAGAAGGAGGGGTAGAGAGATGGAGATGTTAAGGAGGGGAATTCCATAGCTTAGATAACTGAAGGCTGAGCCCCAATGATAGAGCAATTAAAATCAGGGATGTTGAAGTGCCAGAATTGGAGGACCCTAGATATTTCAAGGATTATAGGGCTGGATCAGATGATAGAGAGAACAAGGTGTGAGGGATTTGTAACCAAGGATGAGAATTTTAACATAGATGCATTGCTTTACCAGGAGCCAATGTAGGTCAGCAAGCACAGAGGTGGTGGGTGAAAGCGACTTGGTGTGAGCAAGGAAATGGGCAGTCGAGATTTGGCTGATTTAAGTTTATGGAGAGTAGAATGTAAGAGGCCAGCCAAGAGAGTATTGGAACAGTCATGTCTAGAGGTAATAATGTTCTGGATAAAGGTTTCTGCAGCTGATGAGCTGGATACAGGTGAGGTTATGGAGGTGGTAACAGGCGGTCTTAGTGATGATATGGCAATGTTGTCAGAACATCATCCCCAAGTCAGATATGACACCAGGATTGTGAATAGTCTGGTTCAGCCTTAAGATAGTTGCCAGAGAGGGGAATGGAGTTGCTGGTTAGGGAACAGTACCAAAGATAATGATTACATAGAATTACATAAGATATATTGGCTCAGAAATGGGTCCAACCAGTCATTCTGGCGTCTATACTCTATACGAGCCTATTCCCATCTTTCCACATCTAAATCAATCATCATAACCCCCTGTTCCCTTCTCTCTCATATAGCTGTCTAGGCTCTCATTTATGCGTCTATACTATTCACTTCAACCACAGCCAGTGGAAGTGAGTTGCACATTCTCACCACTTTTTGGATAAAGAAGTTCCTTCTGAATACCCTGTTGGATTTCTTATACCTTATATTGATGGCCTCTAGTTATGCTCTTCCCACTAAGGGGAGATATTCTCACTGTATTCACTCTATCAAAATCCTTCATGACTGTATAAATCTCTATTAGGTTACCCTCTCAGCCTTCTTTTTTCAAGAGAAAAGAGACCCAGCCTGCATAGATCTGTTTTTTCATATCTTTTCTGATATGTATACAGATGGCATTGATTTTCCCAAAATTTAAATGCAGGAAATTTCAACTCATTCAGTAATGGATGTTAGAAAACCTGTGAGTTGGATGTTGGAAAATCAGAGCCAGTGTAAGTGTCAAGACAGATGGTGGTAATGTGGAACTGGGTGTTGCCAGTGCACATATGGAAAGTGATGCAGTGTTTTTGGAAGATATTGCCAAGGACAGCATGTGGATGAGAAATAGGAGGGGACTGTGTCTGGGACACCATTGGTAATGCAGGTAGTGCAGGAGCAGGGAGAGAAGATACTGCAGTTGTTTCTCTGGTTTTGACTGTATTGAACTGAATGGAATCAAACAAGTGCAGCCTCATCCAGCTACACAACAGAACAAAAGTGCTGTCGGAGGATAGTTTTGTCAATCATGTCATAGTCTGAAGACCAGTTGAAAAAGGCAACAAGTTTAGGATGTCATTGCTAACTTTGATAAGCATCATTATTCAAAAAGTAAAATACTGCAAATGCTGGAAATAACCATATTAAATGGCCAATTCATTGCTATTTGTGAGAGCTTGATGTGCACAAAATAGCTGTTGTTTGTCAACTAGGTAACAAAAAACGACTACTTCAAATGCTAATTCATTGCATAGAATGTGTTTTGAAATATTCCTGAAAATATAAGGCATAAAAATGGAAGTTTATTATTTTTATGCTGAAGCAACATCATTCTTTTTGGAAACACGAACATTCTTTATAAATAATATTTGCAACAGTTTATTTCTATTTTGTGTTTAATATAATAGAAAAAGTCCTGATTATCTTCAAATGATTGCATTTATTATCTTTGCCACAAGCACATAGTTTCAAGTGAATTTACTGATAATTGTGAAACTAAACAATGGCCTGTTAATTAGCTAAATGAAAGTTTACATTAACTGCAGTAAGAATCTGCAGGGAATATTCTGAGGTAAGGTGACACATAGCCTATATTTCACTATCTGAATGAGATCATGGTTAAAAAAATCTTTAAAGAATGTTATTAAAACTACAAATGCATCAGGGATTACTAAACGTTTACAAACAAAATCCATTTTGTTCTTTATTCATGAGGAAAGCTCATTCTCTTTCTCAATGGAATAAACACATTTTGATTCACTGTGGTAAATAAGCAGAATGTAATGCAATTAGTTTATGCATTTCCATTTAGATGAAAACATGTTACCAAATGGACAGTGGGGGAATCGGGTCATGTTAATACACATACTAATGAACTAAAGATCCCCCTACTGCAAAGCATGCAATTGTCATAAAACCACAAGGATGCATATAAAAAGTCCAAACTGATCAGAGCCGTTAACAGAATGAGAATGAAAAGTCTGTTAATAAAAAAAATGTTGACTCTATAAATGAACCTGCACCCCAAGAATGAATCAATGCCAAAACAATGAAAATATGTTTTATCCCTGTCTGACTATACAATCATGTTGGCACAAACTTACAGTAATTATTAAAGCATTAGTTCATGTAGGAACCTGAGTTCAAATAATCAAACCTTTAGAAAACAACATTCATATGGAGGATGGAATATCCAGCACCAAAATGTGGACCACAATTAAAAAGTTTTAACTGTTAAAAGATAAGTGGATGCATGTAGGGAGAAACTCTTTTTCAGCATTTTAGCCTACAGCTGCAGTTGGAGGCAAAATGGTGATTATGTGCAGACCAGCTCTAGTGCTACTTAATCTTCCTAGAAACCCTTTTTTGCACCTTATACAGCTTCAACCATGAATATTTTATTTGGGGCACTTTAATATCAATCTCCTTTATCAATTACAACTTGATTATGTGTCTCTCAGGCATCTGCAAGTTCATATGCATTTAATAATTCAAAGACAGGGGATCATTTCTGATGCATTTTACTTTATGGATGCAGGCAAGGCACATAACTGTGTGAAATTGACTGAGTTAAATTGTTCCTACTGGAGATGTAAACGTCTCCAGACAGTTTAATGCATTTCCTATCCTCAAATGCCAAGACAAAAGACCTCTTTTAAAAATAAATACAGCTAACTGAAGTCCATTTTAAAACAGAAAATGCTGGAAATACTCAGCAGTTCTCACAGCATCTGTGGAGAGAGAAACAGAGTTAACGATTCATCAGATGAAGGGTCATTAACCTGAAACATGAAATGTCGTTGACCTGAAACATGAAGGGTCATTGACCTGAGACATGAAGGATCATTGACCTGAAACATGGGGAAGAAATTCCCCTGCAGTCTTCTGAACCCTGCCAATCAGTTGAAGTGTGGGTCAAGAGTCTGCACTGAGTGGAAAATAGTCACTCATTGTGATTTTTCACAGGACAGCTAATGAATGACCAAAATGCAGGCTCATAGTCCAATTAAGGACAGGGTGGTAGTGGTGGTGGGGGCTCGTGAAATTGGAGGACCAATCACCTTCCAGTTTGAAAGAAGCAACAGCAGTAGAAGGTGTGAAAGGAAGAGGGGGCTTCAAAATTCCACTTTGAAGCATCCTCTCCCCAACGTTTTTAAATTTAAACTAAAAATGGCATTTGCAGTCAGTCCACCTCTATGCGGCTGGAGCCACTTTACTGGGAGGTCTGAAGCTGCTTGCAGCACCTAGATCCTCTAGGCCTGACTGGAGCACTTGACTCTGGCTGCTGCCGGAAGACTGCTTCTTGGGCACAGAGACTGGCCCCCTCCTCATGTAAGAACCTGGATGCCAACTGGAATATTCTGGTCAGCTGCCTTTTAATTGGCTGTTCACAAGCTGGATTGGCTACCTGTTGCATGGGGTCTGATAGTCCTGCCACCCTTCCATAGCTACTTGGTGAAAATGGCCTAGAGGCTGGCTGGATGCAGGGAATCAGCACATCAGGCAGCAGTGCTATTTTTAACACCCACCTATCTCCATTCCCAGCCCCAGCCCCAGCCTCAGCAGGAATTAAAAGTCAAGCCCATTAATTCTGTGTGTATCTCCACAATTGCTGCCAAACCTGCTGTGTATTTCCAGCATATTTTGTTTTAATTTCAGAATTCCAGCATCCACAATATTTAGCTTTTCTATTTTAAAGCAGTTTCTCTCAAAGACAGGCGTTGGGTATATTGGGCTGGAGCTTCTGCTCAATTGCATTTTTTTTCATCTAATAATAACGTAACAAGAGTTAAGCGTGAATGTGAGACTGGTAACATTGGTAGGTGTACAAATGTAAGGTGGAGTATATGGATGTTATTTATGAGGCCTTAGTGCCAGGGGTTGCTAATGGGTGAGTGATGGAGATGTGGTGCACTGAGTAGTGCAAGAGGCTGCTGGAGCAGTAGGTAAGAGATGCCATGTGAAGATGTATTCACTGACCTTGATTGTCCATTTTAGGTAAACAGACTTCTTATGCTACTTCTTTAAGGCCCTCAAGAAGCAGGAATTTGACCTTCCTAGTCATGTCCTCCAAATTCATTTGTGTACGTGTGTTAGCTGTGGGTCAGTTCGTTGTACCCTTGCCTCTGCTTCCCAAGATACCACACCAAGGCTTGAGCACAAAGATCAGGGCTGACATTCCAGTGTAGTACTGAGGGAGTGCTGAACTGTCAGAGGTGCTGTCTTTTGGATGCAACATTAAAATGAGTTTGTTCTTTTACGTGTATGTAAAATAATATCCAGGGCACTATTTTGGAGAAGAGTCAGAAGTTGTCCCCAGTGTCCTGGCCAATATCTATCTCTCAATCAACATCATAAAAATGGATTATCTGGTGATTATCATATTTATGTCTGTAGGATCTTGTTGTGCACAAATTGGCTGCTGTGTTTCCTACATTACAACAGTGACTACACTTAAAATGTATTTCTTCGGTTATAAAGCACTTTGAGACATCTGGTGCTTGCGAACATCACTATGTGAATGCAAGCCTTTCTTTCTTTCTTTCTTTTGGAGGTTTGTTGTTGATGATCCACTGCTGCAACACCCACCCACACCCCCTGCTCCCCCTCCCCCCCAACACCCCCACTTCTGGGACAGTCTGCCAATAAGAACAGAAGGCTGGCTTCACTATGTGCTATCAGTGAAAGTTGCTTAGATCATTGCTGAACGTAAAGGCAGTCAGCAGCATGGGGGACATTCAGCTCTACATCTACAAATGAGATAACAGCATCAAATTTGCATGTTGCCCACCTCCACCGGAACTGATGTGGACAGATTGCTAAGCAAAACTCATGTGCCCATGTAATGATGCAACCAATATTTAGCCCAATACTCCATGCCAACAGAGAGATTGCCGCTTGATGGCACTGTTATTGACCCCTTCCATCAATTTACTGATGTTCGAGAGTAGGATGATAGGGCGGTAATTGGCTGGGTTGGGTTTGTCCTGCTTTTTGTGTACAGGACATACCTGGGCAATTTTCCACATTGTCAGGCAGATGCCAGTGTTGTAGCTGTATGGTGCAGCTTGGCTGGGGTGGGGGGGGGGGGGGGGGAGGGGGGGGGGGGGGGGGGGAGGTGGGTGTCGGCCACGAGTTCCTGTCATTGCTATTGTGCTGTTCTCTTTTGGATCCTGTAAACCTTTAACCCAAACGATGCTGTCTTTCTTTGTATGGCTTTAGGGAAAGAATTTCTCCATTGATTCCTCTCTCTAATTAATGCCATTCCACATTATTTCCAACAAATAAAACGTCAGTGCCATGAAGGCAGGATAGTACCCTGACTAAACAGAATCTGACTTCAATTGTTTAATTTCCACATGGCCACCAGCTTTATCCCATGCTAATTTATTCTTCACGCAAGTTACAGGCCATAATACAAATTTGTTTCTTGGCATTCTACCTACCAATGCTATTTTGAAACAACGAAGACAATCAGCTTGCAAAATCTCCAATAATTTAGTTATAGAGATAACCATAGTTTTAATAACAGCTGATTCTTCCATTAAATTTATACATTTGAGTTCAATTAACACTGTGGTAGAATGGTTGAAATATAACTGCCTGCTTCAACCCTTCAGGGGATACAAATCCCCTCCCCTCCAACTTGCTGGGAAAAATTTAATGGGGTTGCAGAAGAGACTGGGAATAGAAGTCAGACATAAGAAAGAGAAATTGGGGATTGTAGAAAATACTTCCCATCCTTAACAACACAGGAAGCATGATAATAGATTCAGCATTCCAGATAATAGACTCAAGCCCAGAACCTTCACTCATGCACAAATCCCAAGAGGAATAATGGATCCTTTCTGAAGTGAGCTTTTTGGGAACAGGCTAACTCTCATAATCCTGGCAGGACTACTAGCTCGGCTTTGAAGAAATAAGCTTTGATTTCACTGCAAGACCAAAAGGCCTGCAAGCAGCTTTAAGGGCTAGCACAGAAAAATTGTCTCGCAGCAAAGTTCCATCTGTTGACACCCAACTATTTTTGTGACATAGTAGGAGGGCAAAATTCTTTTGGTTCAGTAAGAAATCAATGGAGAAATTATTTTCCTAAAGTTATACAAAGGAAGACTACATTGTTTGGGTTAAAGATTTACAGGATCCAAAAGAGAACAGCGCAATAGCAATGACAAAAACTTGTCGCCCCCCCTCCTAGCCAAGCTGTTCCAGTATTGCTACAACACTGGCATCTGCCCGGCAATTTGGAAAATTGCCCAGGTATATCCTGTACACAAAAAGCGGGAAATCCAACCCAACAAGCTACCGCCCCATCAGCCTACTCTTGATCGTCTGTAAAGTGATGGAAGGGCTCATTAACAGTGCTATCAAGTGGCACACTCTTAGCAATAATCTGCTTGCTGACACTCAGTTTGGGTTCTGCCAGGGTCACTCAGCTCCTGATCTCATTAAGGCCTTGATCCAACATAGACAAAAGAGATAAATCCCAAGGTGAGGTGAGAGTGACTGCCCTTGACATCAAGACAGCATTTGATCGAGTGTGGTATCAAAGACCCCTAACAAAACTGGAGTCAAAAGGAATCATGGGGAAAACTCTCTGCTAGATGGAGTCATACCTAGCACAAAAGAAAATGGTTGTAGTTTTTGGAGATCAATCATTTCAGTTCCAGGATATCACTGCAGGAGTTCTTCAGGGTTGTGTCCTGGACCCAGTCATCTTCAGCTGCTTTATCAATGACCTTCCTTCCATCATAAGGTCAGAAGTGGGGATGTTTGCTGATGATTGCACAATGTTCAGCACCATTCATGACTCTTCAGATACTGAAGCAGTTCATGTCCAAATACAACAAGACCAGGATGATATCCAGGCTTGGGCTGACAAGTGGCAAGTAATATTTGCGCCACACAAATGCCAGATGATGACCATCTCCAACGAGAGAGAATCTAACCATCACCCCTTGACATTTAATGGCTCCATTGAATCCTCCACTATCAACATCCAGGGTGGTTACCATTGACCAGAAACTGAACTGGCCTAGCCACATAAATACTGTGGCAACAAGAGCAGGTCAGAGGCTAGGAATCCTGCGGTGAATAAATTACCTCCTGACTCCTCAAAGCCTGCCAACCATCTACAAGGCACAGGTTAGGAGTGCGATGGAATAATCTCCACTTGCCTGGATGAGTGCAGCTCCAACAAAACTCAAGAAGCTTGACACCATCCAGGATAAAGCAACCCGCTTGATTGGCACCCCATCCACAAACATTCACTCCCTCCACCACCAAAGCACAGCAACAGCAGTGTGTATGATCTACAAGATGCATGGCAGGAACTCACCAAGCCTCTTTAGACAACACCTTCAAAGCCCATGGATGCTACCATCCAGAAGGACAAGGGCAGCAGAAATATGGCAACACCACCACCTGGAAGTTCCCCTCCAAGCCACTCAGCACCCTGACATGGAAATATAGTGCTGTTCCTTCACTGTCACTGGGTCAAGATCTTGGAACTCCTTCCTTAGCAGCACTATGGGTGTACCTACATCACGTGGACTGCAGCAGTTCAAGAAGGCAGCTCACCACCACCTTCTCAAGAGCAATTAGGGATGGGCAATAAATGCTGGCCTAGCCAGCGAAGCCCACATGCCATTAATGAATAAAAAAAGATGGTGGCTTGGATAGGTGAGCGCAGGTCAACATGGCTTTAGAGAGGAAAGATCTTGTCTGACTAATCTCACTCATCTTGAAGCATAAGCTGTGGATCAGTTAGTAGTACTTGTACCTCTGAGTTACAAGATTCCAGGTTCAAGTCCCACTCTAGGGCTGAATACAAAATTTGAGACTGACGTTCCAGTGCTATACTGAGGGAGCGCTATTCTGGCAGAGGTATGGTCTTTTGTATGAGACATGAGGCAGAATTTTCTGTCTGTCGGGTGGGCGGGCCTGACCCAATCTCTGGCGGGTGGGGAGCTGATCCCAACAAGTGAAGGGGGCCCCGCCGCCATTTTACGTGGGTGAGCCAGTTAAGGCCCACCCAGTGTGATGTCTGCCGAGAAGCGCTATGCGCATCCTGTGCGGGTTGGGGGGAGGATTCCCTAAAAGCGAGAGTACTGTCTTCCGCGCATGCGCACGAAAGAGCGCACATCTCCCTGAGGCTAAGTGCAGCCTCAGGGAGATCACTTCCACTTTGAAAAATATTAAAAAGAGAAAAAAAAAATTCCCTAACATGTCCCCCTCGTGACAATGTCACATGAGATGGGACGTGTTCATAATTTACAGAAAAACTTTATTAAAATTTTTAAAAGCCTGCATGAAACCTCATCTTGCCGCTGGATGAGGTTTAATGTTTTCTCTATTTGCCGCCAGGGCTCCTGGCCGACCCGCCAACCTTAAGGTTGGACAGGCAGGTCCTTTACTTGTTTAAATGATCCTGTCAATGGCCTCAATTGGCCATTGACAGGTCGGCGGGCCTGCAGCTGATTTTGTTGCGCCGAAGCCTTCCTGAAAATTTAAATGGGGCTGGATGACGTCGGGGGTTCTGCCCGACACCATCCCACATCATTTTATGCGTCGGTGAGCGGGACCCACCCTGAGTCGGTGAGCGGGACCCACCCCCTGCTCGTTGACAGCAAAATTCTGCCCATGAAATAGAAGGGCCATCTGCCTGGTTGAGTCGATGTTAAAGATCCCATGGCATTCTTGGAAGAGAGCAGCAGAGTTACCCCTGGTGTCCTGGCTAATATTTATCCTTCAATCAATCCCACAAGAATAGATTATCTCATGATTATTGCATTGCAGTTTATGGGAGTTTGATGTGGACAAACTGGCTGCCATTTTTCCTACATTACAACAGTAACTATACTTTGAAAGCACTTCATTGAAGTAAAGCGCTATGAGAAATTCATTGGTAGTGAAAGGCTCTATATAAATGCAAGTTATTTTCTTTCTTTTTATTGGACAACCCAAGGTAAGTGTCGTAAATTCTATGGCATTGTATAATTAGGTTTCAAAAATGCATTTGATAAAGTTTCATATAAAATTAAACTGAAAGCTTTAGCAATTCAGAGAAAAAAAAACTTGAGCCACGATAAGAAACTGACTGAAGGGTAAAATAAAAAATGTGTTCTAGTTATGGAGATACTGTCAGGATATGGGAGGAAGTACTGAGTAGTGTGGCAAGACTCAGTGTTGGGATCACTACTGTTAATAATTTGCATCAATGAGTCGGGTTCTGAAGCACAATGAAAACTAGGTAGGACCGTGGAATCAAAGGAGGAAGCCCCGAAAGCACACAATGAGAGAAGCAAAATAGCAAATTAAACTTAATTCAGACAAGTGCAAATTATTGCATGTGTGAAGGAGAAATCGTGATATGTAAATTTTATGAATGGTGTTGAAATAGTTGAGGATGAAGTCGAGATACCTAGGGCAGGACTTTTCCCTTGGCGGGGTGGGCAGGGGCGGTCGGGATGGCGACCGCTGCCCACGATTGGCTCCGTACCGCCTTTTCAGATGGGCAAACCAATTAAAGCTCAGCCACTGTGGAACCCGAGCGCAGTGCTGAGCGCAGCCTGTGCGGGTGGGGGAGGAGGGAGAGCGGGCTTGGCACGCAGTTCATGCATGCGCGCGAAAGAGCGCTTCAGTCTCCCTGAGGCATTTTAACTGACTGGTGCACGCCCGCTGAACGAAATATCGCGAGACTGCACGATGGCATTGGGACGCCCACCTAACATCATCGTGGATCATTTTACACTCAGGCATGTCGGGCACGTGCCCGCACTCCAAGCATAATATTCTGGCCCTAGTAACCACAATGTTCAACATTTCGAGCAAATGAGGAGTACCACGCAACTAAGCCAATGGATTACTTTCTCACCAAAGAAGAACATGAGAATACAAGTCAGAGGAAATTGTGATTAAACTGTCCAATGTCAGACTATACCCTGATCGTGATGTCCAGTTCTGACATAAGGCTAACATTCGACTGCTGGAGGCAGTGTGGTCAAGAGTGAAGGCTGATCCCTCATGTTAGCAGTCTGACTTATGAAGAAAGATTGGAGACACTTAAGTTTGTCAGCCTGGAAAGAAGATATTAGAGATCTGATTTTATATGGGTATATAAAAAATTAAACATGAAAAGTGGGTTACAGTTCAAACTGGTAAAAGGTAACTTTACAACAAGAGCAACTTGCATTTAAATAGAGCCTTTAATGTAGTATAACACCTCAAGATGTTTCATAGCAGTGCTATCAATGAAAGTTTGACACTGAACCTCATACAGAGACATTAGGACAACTTGATTAAAGAAGTAAGCTTTAAGGAGCATCTTAAAGGAGGAAATAGAGGTAGAGAGGGGGAGAGAGTTAAGGAAGAATTCCAGTGTTTCGGGCCTAGGCAGTTGAAATCACAGCCATCGACGATGGAGCGATGAGAATCAGGTATGTTCAGGAGACCAATATTTGAGGAGCAGAGTTCTCGGATAGTGCCTGGTTCTAAGATGCATATATTAGGTTGGGGAAAATGCCTTTCCCATCTGTAAGTATCCCGGGACCTTGTGAATCCCATCCCAACACAGAGCTTCACAATGCTTAGTGACCTTATCAAGGTTGGTAAGGTCAAGGAAATAGAAGTACCTTATAAGAATACACTGTGAAAAGCATGTGAGGTACTTAGTTACCTCCTTCACTTTGCATTAAAGTGAGTAAATTGTTTATCATCAATGCCGAAAAAGCCCATTATATTCCAAGCTCTCACCTGGAAATGTTCCTTTCCTTACAGTCTGTTGTGCACTTTCCACACTGAAAGCTTGTCAGAACTTTAATTACATGGTGCATGCACCTGATATCATAGCCATTGATGGTTATTTGCTAATAACACCTGGGTTCTGCAACTTCTTATAGCACTGAAAGTCAGTACTAACATTTTGCATGCTTTTTCAAAGGCAAGGCTGGCCATAGTAATGGAACAAGAAATGTTATAGGTAGAAAATGCCCATAATTTCACCTTCTCATACCCTGTGAAGAGAAGGGCCCTGAAATCCTAGGGAGGCAATGCCAGGGTGTGGGAGAAAGAATTGAGCCAACTGCCATGACTCAGTGTTGGGACCATTAATGTTTATACGTTAAAGCAATGAGTTGAGGTTTGAAACACAATGAAAACTAAATAGGACATTGGAATCAAAGGACGTATCCCAAAAAATTACACAGAGAAACTAAAAAGCAAATTAGCTTTAATTCAGAGAAGTGCAAAATATTGCAAAGTTTTAGGAGAAATCTTAGCAAGAGGGTATGTAGGACTTGTCATGGTTTTGTAATGATATAATAGCTTGGGCTTATTTATTGTACAAGATGAAAGGCACCAATCACTCATTAGGGTTTTGGTAAACACATTGTCAGTTCATTTATTAAGACGAGGCACATGAGAACAGCTATACATAGGTATAAAACTTGATGGTATCAGAGCTGTGTGAATGCTCTGCTCAAAGCAACAGTGAAAGTAAGACTGATTCACATGACACATGTCCCTTTTAGTGATGTCATGGCAATATCTCTCAAAGGCATATTACAACAGGACTGAGAGCTTGTCATGGCACTCTGCTTCTTCTTCTTATGCTATGGTGATTCAAATTACATTGCCAACTACATCATGGAATCCTTACATGACTCTTACTGAAAGTGAGATTTGAACAATGTTCTACAACCATTTTTTCTACCCGTCCTTTGTCCTCATTTCCTCTGGATGCAACCAAAGAAGCTAAAAGGAGATAAAAACAAAAAACTGCGGATGCTGGAAATCCAAAATAAAAACAGAATTACCTGGAAAAACTCAGCAGGTCTGGCAGCATCGGCGGAGAAGAAAAGAGTTGACATTTCGAGTCCTCATGACCCTTCAACAGAACTAGATGAATCCAAGGAGAGGGGTGAAATATAAGCTGGTTTAAGATGGATGGGGTGGGGGGGTGGTTTGGGTGGGGGGAGAGAAGTGGAGGGGGGGGTGTGGTTGTAGGGACAAGCAAGCAGTGATAGGAGCAGATCATCAAAAGGTGTCACAGACAAAAGGACAAAAGAACACATAGGTGTTGAAGTTGGTGATATTATCTAAACGATATTACCTAAATGATATTATCTAAACGATTTTTCTTTTCCCACCTATTTCCATTATTTGTAAATATTTTTAAATCTTTTATGCTCCCCCCACCCCCACTAGAGCTATACCTTGAGTGCCCTACCATCCATTCTTAATTAGCACATTCGTTTAGATAATATCATCAACTTCAACACTTATGTGTTCTTTTGTCCTTTTGTCTGTAAGAGTCATATGAGGATTCCATGATGTAGTTGGCAATGTAATTTGAATCACCGTAGCATAAGAAGAAGAAGCAGAGTGCCATGACAAGCTCTCAGTCCTGTTGTAATATGCCTTTGAGAGATATTGCCATGACATCACTAAAAGGGACATGTGTCATGTGAATCAGTCTTACTTTCACTGTTGCTTTGAGCAGAGCATTCACACAGCTCTGATACCATCAAGTTTTATACCTATGTATAGCTGTTCTCATGTGCCTCGTCTTAATAAATGAACTGACAATGTGTTTACCAAAACCCTAATGAGTGATTGGTGCCTTTCATCTTGTACAATAAATAAGCCCAAGCTGTTATATCATTACAAAACCATGACAAGTCCTACATATCCTCTTGCTAAGATTTCTCCTAAATGTTTGCAATATTTTGCACTTCTCTGAATTAAAGCTAATTTGCTTTTTAGTTTCTCTGTGTAATTTTTTGGGATACGTCCTTTGATTCCAATGTCCTATTTAGTTTTCATTGTGTTTCAAACCTCAACTCATTGCTTTAACGTATAAACATTAATGGTCCCAACACTGAGTCATGGCAGTTGGCTCAATTCTTTCTCCCACACCCTGGCATTGCCTCCCTAGGATTTCAGGGCCCTTCTTTTCACAGGGTATGAGTTCTTTTGTCCTTTTGTCTGTGACACCTTTTGATGATCTGCTCCTATCACTGCTTGCTTGTCCCTACAACCACACCACACCCCTCCACTTCTCTCCCCCCACCCAACCCGCCCACCACCCCCCCCCACCACCCCCCCCACCCCACCCACCTTAAACCAGCTTATATTTCACCCGTTTCCTTGGATTCACCTAGTTCTGTTGAAGGGTCACAAGGACTCGAAACGTCAACTCTTTTCTTCTCCGCCGATGCTGCCAGACCTGCTGAGTTTTTCCAGGTAATTCTGTTTTTGTTTAAGCTAAAAGGCGAACCTGCTGCTTCTGCATTCAGTTCTGCCATCACCGAAGCGCATGTAGCATTACTCATTTTCTCCCTCCCAAGAACAAGCCCAGAGATATCTGTGTGCAGTAGAGGTCCTAAGACCAGTCTGTGTTTTCCCCCATAAATACTCAGTCTGCTGGCACAGAGATGTGATCTGTTAGATTGGAGAGGACCATCCAGATTCCAAATTGGCAAACAGACAAATATTGCACAGAGCTTCACTGATTTAATTCATATCATCAGATATGTTTTCCAGCAGAACATGAGCTATGCAGAAGCAGTGGCACAGCAGAAATGAGCATGGATAGTCGTGATGTCTCTCACAGCACATTTTGACCCACTAGCTACCTCCTTCCACACTCACAGTGGTGGCTGAAAGAGACTTGGCCAGGCTGCATTTGCAGCCAAACAAGAAATACAGGCAGCAGTGGGTGTAGTCTGGGATTTTATTATCATTAGACACAGGCTACTTCAGCCTCAAAAAGCTTGTTGAGAATGGCAACAGCCAGCCACCTCAAGCCCTCCTGGCACTTAGGTAGCACCAGCCCTTCATGACAGTTACACTTGCCCAGAGATCTCCTGTGGATTCTAACCCTGAAAGTTTGAGTCATTTTTGCACAACACCTTCTACTGGAAACTGTGAACAGGGACAGTGACTTTGTATCTCCTTAACCAATCAGATTGAAAAATCCTTACTGAGCTATAAAGAGTCAGAATGAAGAAGCTTACATTAGAATATTTGGCTCATTGCCAAATCATGTGCAAGAAGAGAAATAAAGAGAGAAAAATTCAGATGTGATTATTAGAGAAAGATATAAAAGAGACAGGAAGCAAAAATAAAACAAAAGTGTACTTAAATAGCTATTTAAATTTTCAATAATTTATTTTATATCTTCAGCAGTGTGTGTGTGTGTGTGTGTGTGTATGTGTGATAACACTACATGGCAACCTCGTGGCTTGCGCTAGCACTCTTGTACTCAGGCGGGTAAGGGGAGCCACTAGGACTGCCTAGAATGCTGGTCCCTGATCTACTGCAGTTTTTCCACCTTATGACACTGACACAAATCCCCACTGGTATGGGAAATTGGAGGCTGACTGGAAAATTCCAGACAGCCTTCTTTAATTGGACTTAATTAAGCCCTATAGGCTACCTGCTGCAAATGGGCAGGAAGCTGTTGTGTGATGCTGCGTGTGCCTGCATGGCATTGTAATGTAAAGGTGCTAGGCCGGGCAGGGGTTAATGTGGGACTGGAGAATGGCACTGTCCATGGTATGATGTACAGAGTCACATAATAATAGATTGAGCGAACAGTCTAGAAAGCACACTCTAGAAACAGCCTGCCTGCATGGCAGCAGCACCATGCATGACATTAATTGGGATCTGTATATAGTTTAAGACTACCAATAAATGGTTCATATTTAAACATACAAGTTTCAAGATCTCATCATTGAGACATCAAACAAACCCATAATACATTAGTAGCCCTGCTGGCCCCTGTCCCACTTCTGTAAAAATGACCCAGAGGTGGGACGAAACCAAGAGACTGGTAGGCCGGGCTGACCTTTCGACCCTGCCTGCCTCCAAACTGGTCCCAACGGGGGCTGAAGATAAAACTCAGGATTGCCTCAGAGATGAATACTAAATTACATAAATGTGATGCAAGCAGTCATTTAAATATGTCTGCCAATTTTAGCAATTAAATAATGGCAGAAAATTGGGTAACCATTCTTTCCACCATTGTCCACACCGGCCTGCACAAATACCACATGGATAGATAATCGGGCTCAAGCAGAAAGTCAAGAAATCATGAAAGTTTCAACTGTGCCTCTATTTGCCCCATCATGTTCCAGGTGTTAAATCTTTGAGTTGGTTTCTAAGACAATCATCAAGATCCTGATTCTCAGATTACATGGAATAGGTGGGCCTTGGGTTGTGTAATTACGTAACTAGATAAACAATATCATGCCTGAGGTCCCTGAACTTGACAGTACTGCTGAGAAACCTATCTGATGCAATTGCACTTAGCTGATGTGGTCCAGGTGGACAATTAAAAGCAGCATTTATTAATCAGCTGTCCACCTCCATTGGGGAAGCTGTTTCACAAACTAATCAACCTTTATTCTCAGAACAAATGGTGGTTAGCTTGAATTATTCAGAGTGTGAAGCCTATCCAAGAGCATTCTCAACATCCTCCGCTCAACAACAAGAAATCAAGCACAAAAGAAAAACAATAACTGAGTCACACTTGTTGACTGAAATTCTATTTCTTTTTGACATAAATAACATAAATTTTCTGTCTTATTTTTCCCTGCTACCTTGACAGTGATATGTACACAGCAGTGTGGTTACACGTATCTGTGCACATAGGGATCATGGTAAAGGTTAATCATGACAGATTGGGACCATAAAATAATAATCACAGACAGCAGGAGTTGGATGATGAATACGACAGATTGCTGTTAGCTCAATCAATTCTGCAGAGGAGACGTGGATTAAAAATGTTTGGATTAATTTGTTCCTCAGCTGACACGAAAACACATGGTGAACACATAGTGGACTGTTTGCTTACAAATTTTGAGTTCCTTTTGTGTAATTCTAATGGTCACTGACACATCTCTGAGCAGCTAGAGAGATAAGGCAAAGGATTTTGGGGCCTCATCAGAGTTAGGAACTGAGGTGGATGAAGCCCGAAAATACCAACACAGGCCTATGCGCTAGTTTCCTGACCCAATTCTGGGCACTGGCAATTTTTGCTGAGGCAGGTTGGGGACGGTAGGGCTATCTGTCACCATGTGGCAGATAGCCAATTAAGCTCCTTAAGAATCTTGTTAATTTCAGTTGCAGTTTGCCACATCAAAAGGGGACAATTTAGGAGCCTGGAGGTAGGCACCCAACAGCAGGCCTGGGAGACAGTGATCTAGCCAGGCTTAGAGGCCCTCCTTGACTGCCTGAGTTTAGGTGCAGCCACAGACCACCATGTAATAATCTCCCCATATCACTGTCCACAGTAAATTCCTGGCTGAAAGAACTATTTTTTAGCTTAACTTTAATAAATTTAGTGAGAGGGAATTTACATGTTGAAGCGTTCCCTCCCTTACTTATCCTTTATCTCAAGCTTGAAAGCCTCTGACTGAGACAGCTTCCTGAGCCTGGCCGTTCCAATAAATTAGACAGGAAACCTGTGTCTGTGCCAATTTTAAAGGTTAGTATGTGGGTGGGGTGGGCTGGGGGCAGGAAAGGGGGCTCTCCAATGTGGAAAATTTCAGATTCAGTACAAAAGACTAAAGGAATCCTTACTGTACATAAAAATGCTGCTTCTCAACAAGCCACAAGCAACAGGTACACATTCTGAGAGGCAGATTGCAAAGTTTCCTGCATCCTGAGCAGATCAGAGCATCTGATTGTATCTTTCTTTGCCAAAATTACTTGGATTTATTAGGGGCTTTGTCAATTTATACTATAAAAGATAACCCATGTCAAACTTCCACTAAACCATTCAGACTTCATGGTTCAAATACTTTGGGGTTTGTAAGAGCTAATTATGAGTTGCAACAGAATTCTGGGTATTTACCAAACAGGTAACAGATTATATATATTTCCAAGGATGAATATATTTTAAATTAACACAAGCTTACCTGTTCTTTGTGGGACAATTCAGTCACACATGTTTGTTGTTTATATCACTTAAAAGTCTAGAAAAGCCCTAGGGCAGAATATTCAATTCTGGACCATCCTGTGACAGGGGTGGGAACAGCAAATGTTTCCCGCAATGGAAGCTGGTGGGAATTCACGACGAATTGCACAATGCTGGCCTAATAATTATGGGGTTTCCCAATGTATCGCGCAGCAGTTGCCCATCCCACCGTTATATCCGGGCGCCATATTTAAAAGATGCCCAAACACCAACTTCTTTGTTGCATAACCACTGTTGAAGGAGGAAATGACCCGCCAATTCCAGGGAGCTCCAGCTGTAAGGAACAGATCTTTTTATTTCTGTTGGACTATGGATTGGGATTGCAATGGCTGCATTTTGAGAGACATGTCCACTGGAACAGAATGAGAGATATATACAATGTTGCAGTCCTGAAAAAGAATGTGCCATGAAAGTCAGGATGGTGCCGGAAATGAGTCCTGGACCAAGGGAGCTGCAAGGCAACAGCGTTTTAATTGGCTCCTGCCCAGGTGACCAGGTTTTTGTGTGAGATCAGTGCAGCAGAATAGTTCCTAGCCTAAAAGGAAAAATATCTAAAATCTCTCTCTCCTGTGATTCCAGTAATCCTACTGTAATAGCTAGCTGGCTTTTTTCCTCCTCATATCTGTATAACCTGCTCTCCTTCTGAATACCCCTGTCAAGAGGCAAAAGGGAAAATCACTGTTAGAGACATTAAAAGACAAGTGCTCAACCAGTGAACTAAATATTGAAATTGCTGGAAGACCACCTTGTGTCATCAACAAGAACTGAAAGGAATTTGGAAGACATTGATCAAAATCATGCATTGAATCCTGTACTCTGGAATTGGTGCTATTGAGTTGCTTTATCCCGCTCTTAAAATCCATGTTTTTGAGTATCTTATGTGTGTGTCTAGGGATTTAAGAAGGGTAGAGTTTAGGTTATAGAGTTATAAATTAACAGTTCATCTTTCTTTCTTTTGCCACTGGTTAAAGACAATTTGTTCAGTCAACAGTTATTTACTTATTAAGTTTACAAACCTTGTGCTCGTATTTTGTAAAACTAAATTAAACAGTTAGGTGGGTTGATCAAACTTTTTCACATTTGTAGCGGCTCAGGGAGTCGTGGGGCTTGGTATTGCAGCGCATTATTCCCAGTGAGACATGACAGAGCTCCCAAAATTCAGCGATGTTTTCCTTGAAGTGCTACTCAGTGCACTGGAGGCCAGAAAGGGCGTCCTCTACCTCTGAGGATGGAAGGGGGATGCCGAGTGTCAGGCCAACCCTGCAAGGGAGGTAGTCTCCAGGGTGGTCATTGCCCAAAGCGCCCATTAGAGGACTGCCCTGCAATGCCAGAAATGGATGAAATGATCTTATCCATGCCGCCAGGGTAAGAGAACCCTCAACTGCTCACACTCACCTCACTGAATGGTATCGGGGACATGAGCCTCAGTGGCAAGGGCACCATCCATGTGGCCAATACATAATAGAGCTACTCAACATGATAAGGTGAAGCCTCATAGCCCCACTGCAGTCCATCTGGTCTATGGGTGGAGAGGTCACTGTGGATCCCCGATCCTTCCTTACAGTGAGCTCAGATGCTCTCTATGAGGGGTGGGGTTGCTGAGGAAGACAGTTAGGTGTTGAGGCAACCAGCAAGCACTGCTAATGACATGCCCCTGTGAGCTTTATCCTTATTTCTGCATGGGCTCTCTGGTCAGGAAGGTACTGCCCCAGAGCACTTGTGGACAACTTGCAGTGCATCAATCACATGGTTTATTTGTAAGACTGGAAGCATGAGAAATATACTTGATATCTAATTGCCCTCAACCCCATCTCTTTTTAAGCAGCAGAAGCTGAGGCACAACAGAAAAGAGACAGAGCCATAAGACCATAAGACATGGGACAGAAGTAGGCCATTCAGCCCGTTGAGTTTGCTCCACCATTCAATGAGATCATAACTGAGGTGTCGGGGCCCCTCAAAAGAGTGGCACTCAAGGCGGAGGAGTCAATCTGCCTGCTGGCTGACGAAGTGGTACCGACTTGCATGCAACCAGGTCTCCAAGGGGAAGGTGGAGGACACCATGAAGAACATTGTCCAGCAGAACGCCAAGTTTCTGTTGGAGATGCATGCAGACCTGCGCTCCATCACTGTAGCCATGGGTGAGATCTTGCTGTGGCTATGTGAGAGGGGGACAGGGCACCTCAACTGCCCTCCAGTGATCCTTCTCTTTAAGGTGTCAGGCAGGAGCCCTCAGGCACCCAAAGGGAAGCGGAGTGACTGTTGGACACCCCTGAGACCTCCAGCCTGGACTCTCTGAGGGTGCTCAGCCCTTCGGAATCCTCCTTCAGCTTCACCCTCTGTGGCCACAGAGGGAGCAGATGCCCCGCAGCTGGAAAGGCAAGTAAGCAGGGGTCCTACAGGACTCAGGTCTCTTGAGGATGGCTGCCAAGGTCATCCAAGGCAACAGGACAAACCCGTCAGCAGGCTGCCCCACCCTGTTGCGGATGTCGGGGGAGCACCTAGAAGAAGTGGTAGGGAAATTAAGATTAAAAAGTTTTGATTTCACATGTGGTTGCACAGGGTGGACTATGATTTGTTAATGGTATGACACTTTTGTAAATAGAGTACACTTGCACTTTAACGATACAAGAACAAAAAATGCTGGAAAAACTCAACAGGTCTGGCAGCATCTGTGAAGAGAGAAACAGTTAACGTTCCGAGCCTGTATGACTCTTCTTGCGCTTTAATGATGTCTGATGTGGTTTTTTGCAATTTGTAGCCCTCAAGACTTTGCGCCTACCTTCCCCTAACCCCACCATCATCAGAGGGATACCCCAAGCCAGGTTATGTCCCCCAGAATCATGCATGTGTAGGAGGTCAAAGGCATTTGCCAGGGCCCTTGCAACACACGTACAAGAAGTCTCCCGCACACACTGAGCCTTTGCACTTCACACCCTCACCTGTTCCAATACCCTAGCACGGTAAGCACTACATGCTGGGGTCCCCTTTCAGTTCTCCAGATGAGATGACTTGCATCTCTGCCCACTCTTGATAACCCAATCAGGGGTGTAGTGCCAAATTTTGAGGTGCCGGATCTCTAGGAAAGTGTGTTGGCCATATCATTTTTAATCTACTGTTGTGTTGTTTTACTATGTATTAATCATTCGAGTCTCCAAACATCAGTAAAATGATGCTTTTTAAGTGAAAAATATTAGTGCCCGTAGGTATTTTATTTCAAATACATGTAGTATTTTGAATCATTAGTCTTTAACATAGCTAGAACTTCATTATGCAAGTTTAATTATTTAATTCAAGCCTATTAAAAACATGTATTACAGAAAACTTCACTTACTTCTGACTAGGGGATGATATATAGAGGGAGCATTGCTTTTGATTTATATTAATAACCCAGACCTGGATGTTTAGGGCATTATTTCAAAATTTGAAGATGATGCAAGACTTGGAAATATTGTGAACTCTAAGGAGAATAGAATAGACTTTAGAGGATACAGACAGACTGGTGGAATAGGCAGACACGAGGCAGATGAAATGTAATGTAGAGAAGTGCGCTGATACATTTTGGTCAGAGGAACGAGGAGAGGTGACATAAAATAAAAGTTACAGTTCTAAAGGAAATGCAGGAACAGAGGGACCTGGGTGAATATGTGTATAGATCATTGAAGGTGGCAGGGCAGGTTGAGAAAGCAGTTGATAAATTATTTTGAGGCTTGGGTTTTAGAAATAGGGGTATAGAGTACAAAAGCAAGTAAGTTATGAACCTACAAAAAACACTGTTTCAGCCTCAACTGGAAGGATGTGACGGTTTTAGAAAGGGTGCCGAAAAGATTTATGAGAATGGGTCTGCGGGTGAGAGACTTCAGTGATGTAGCTAGGTTGGCAAAACTGGGGCTTTCTTCCTTGGAGAAGAGAAGGTTGAGAGGAAATTTGTTAGACATGCTCAAAATCATGAGAGGTCTGGCTGGAGTAAATGGGGAAAAACTTTTCCCTATAGCAGAATGTCGAGACTATGATGATTAACAAAAGAACCGGAGGTGACATGAGGATAAACTTCTTTATGCAACAAATGGTTTGGAACTGGAATGCACTGCCTGAGCATGTGGTGAAGACAGATTCAATTGTGGTTTTAAAAAGGGAATTGGAAAATTATCTGAAGAGAAAAGATTTTATAGGGCTACAGGGAAAAGGTGAAAGAATGGGTCTGAGATGCTGTTGCAGAGAACTGACACAGAGACAATATGCTGAATGACCTCCTTCTGTACTGTAACCATTCTATGATTCTAGCATAGAATTCAAGGAACTTGATAAACACCTGAGGAAGAAAGAAGCTGAAGGTTACCCTGACAGTGTGATCAAGAGGGTGGGAGAAGGCTTGTGTGGAGCATAAACACCAACATAGATGAGGTGGGCCAAATTGACTGTTTCTGTGCTATAAATTCCATGTAAAGCAACAAGCAGGGAATACTAACACTATACTGCATTTCACATCCTCAAGTCATCGTAGCCAAGGAATTAATGTTTAGTGGGCAAACACAGCATGGTATTTGGGGATATTGATGCTGCTTTAGATCCCGGGAACCTTGAGTTTCAAAAACCTTGAAACCGCTGTTCACGAGAAAGCTGTGTGCATGGAGTTGTAAGGTCTGTATAATTTACAGTCAGGGAGCTGTACAGGAGGGTTACTGCTGTTGCTGCTGCTGCACAATGACTCAGAGGCATTCAGCAGCAGCTTGAGGCCTTGACCCTGGGCCTGGCCTTCCCTCCGTCACCTCTTAACCTCCCCAGGCTCCGGATTCACAACTACACTGCAAGCTCCGAACATTCCGGTCAACTGTTATCGTCCAGCCTGAACTCGAACTCCAGGAACTCATTGCTTTTGGGCGAAAGGACAATTGGTTGCCTTTCCTGTACTGAGGGTTATTGCAGGTCTCTCTGGCTGTGATTATGATTGATAATCCATCTCTGATTCTTTATGAATCCATGAGCTTGTAGTTATTTAGGGGTGAGTGTGAGACAAGATATATTTAGATCATTTTCCTGTGAACCTTTCAAATTTTTGTCTTTTCCCAACTTTGTGAAAACTTATAAATGAGGGAATCGTGCACCTCACTGCATGAAACTCCTTCGCTAAACATTGAGCGGTTTATCATGAGGTGATTCAATTTAATATATTCAGATACACATCAGGTATAAAAGTAGCCATGTTTGGGTTGTGATTCACACAGTTTTCTGCTCTGAGCCATCAACTGTATATCAGATCCGTACATCATTATTGCAAGAAAAAAAGTGGAAATTGGAGGTGTTTATGCATGATTCACAAAGACAGTCTCAAGTATTATTAATTGTTCATTCCTCTGAAACTGTGCAGAAGACTATTCTGCTGCAAAATTTTAAGAATTTAACACAATAAAAAGATATTCTGGCTCATTTGTGTAAATGTGGTATTTTGACAATGTGGCCCCCATAAAAAATAGTCTTAAGTCAACAAACACAATCCACTGCCAAGCAATCAACCCCTACCATACTTTACTTCATACATGCAGCTCAAGTTAAGCCAATGTTCATCGGTATCAATCAATCACAACTCACAATACTGTCAAACCTTGTTATTTTATTGTGCCTGGTTGCTGGCTTACTTTAGTGTGACTCTGAAGTCAGATGTGCTCCTACTGTGACATGAGGTGAGATTGGAGGTGCCAGAGTGGTGTTTGGGTGAGCTCCGGCAGCACTACACCCCTGGACTCAAGTGCCATGCAGCACCTCAATATCTCCACCATGAGGCTCTGTATGGTTGTGAGCGGCCATGTTTCATATTACATTCAATGTGCAGTCCAATACTTTTACCCGTGTGAACCACACCCTCCCCCTACAAAACCATTGACAGCCCCCCCAGCCAAGTGTAACATTTAACCTTCCCACAGTTACCATTCAACCCGCTCCCATCACCCTCTGTCCCGTGCAGGCGAATGTCTACATCTCTTACCTCCCCAAGGAGCCCACCCCGTGACAGTGAATCTCCGCACATTCCCATTTTGTTGACCACAGAATCCACTTTTACTTCCGCATCCCCTCCAAAAAACCTCAATGCCCCTTCATCCATCATCATCGAACTCACACCCACACACCCTACTGACTCCACTCACCCTTTTAACTCTCACCATACCCTCCAATCAACAATTCTCCCTGTGGAGCCCCCGGGAGTCATCAGTTGACACAGACCCCTTCCTCTGAATCCCCTTCCCCTCTTCCCCTCACCCTCCCATGCCCATTCGCACATGTGCATACCCCCATGGCTATTCACACCTGCACATCCTGCCACCACACCCCCCCACCCCCAACACTGCACCCCTTCACGGCCCTTCCCACCCTCCCACTCCATACCAGGTCACCTATTGCACAACCCCTGCAGCCTTTTTCTCTTTCCCTTACCATTCCAGCCTCCCCCCCCACCCCCCCCCAACCCCGACTAACCTGCCCCACCTCTTAATTCCTCTCCACCCCATATATTCCGCTACTCCCCCCAAACCCCCAGCACAGACTACTGTCACCTAAAGGAACCTCATGCAGCCGTCCACCTGCAGCTTGAAGATCCATCACCTGGAAGAACCTGCAGCGAGAAGATCCACATGGCTAATGCTCCATCCTCCACTGCTGTGTGTTCCAGTGTCCAAGGTCACTAGAGGCCTCCATCTTCCACTCTCCGCAAAAAGCTGCCCCAGGCCTTCTTCCAGGTGAGCCCTGACATCTCCACGCCACGTTGGTCCAGATGTGTTCCAGACCCATGTGATAGTCCACTGGTGGTGCGGATAATTAGACGGTGGGGGAACAATTCTGGTCAAGCCTTCACCTGCATCCCATTAATAGGATGCACAATAGCTTCATGCTGGCCTTTGACAGGAATGGCGACCTGCCAGGATGGGCTGGAGTGCATGTTCCTACCTTCATTTCACGCCAGCGGGAAACTGATTTTTCTGCTCCTGACGCATTGCTCCCTGCCTTGCCTGCCATTGAACCCACTGCCCTTAGGACTGGAAAGTCACGCCCATAACTTAGAAAAAAACATTGCTTTGTTTGCTCTTGTTTTTCAGGCATTTGATGTCATTTGTAAAAATGATCTTATTTTCTGACTAATTCAGCTATAACCTCACTAACACAATTTTACATGGATAAATTCCCTCCTACTAAAACTTTCGGCAAATGTCAGTACAAAGAAGGTAAACTACGAACTCCCCCCTCTGGCAGGTTGCCTGTTGCAAAAGAAAATCTAAATCAACTTGTGATATTTGGCAAAGTTATCTTACTGCCTGATATTCATACAGAAGCACTGAAAACATTGCCAGCCTAAAACTGTATCTGGGGTTAGTGCACCTTGATTACAGAATGTCCTTTACATCACCATGTTATCTTTTCTTCCTTCCTCACTCTTAGGCACAATGCACATTCTAACATCATTGCTCATCTTGGTACTGTACCTGCTAAACAAACATTTTATTGCATTCCTGGCTCCTGCAGATTCAATCCATACTAGAATTATCATGTCACAGCATTTCCAATAAAGTGTAGTGTGGATAGATAAACCTCAGCAGCACCTTGGCTAATAAAAATTCTTGAATAAGAATGTGTGATACAGTGCAAACGTAAATTCTGTTCTTGTTATAAGGTACATGTTATTATGTTTCCAGCATTGGAAAAAGATTGAATTGATAACTTTCAATGAGGTTGCAAGGCAAGGGATGTGATGCGATGGAGTGATGAGTAACAGAAAGACATGGCATTCTAATCCCAAGTGGTTAGATATAATTCAAGGCAGAAGGAGTTTTTCAGCAATGAGAAATAGCTAATCTGCCAATTTTTAGCAACCAAATATATATATCTGTGGCTTGCTAATGACTTTACAGTAATGGTGGTGATAGGATACATTATAGCCAATACCAAGGCCAAATGGGCATTCTATTGATGGTAAGGGTAGTGAACTGTTTGTTATGTAAGGTGATGTGATCCTCCACTTAGGCTTCCCCCACTCTGCTGAACGTAATATTCATGATCATATTAAAACTCTTACAACTTCCAGGCCAGAAAACGTTACTTCCTTTTGTCATGTATTTATCATACTTCTGGGACAAGTTTTCCCATTATATATTACCATGTAATGTGTATAATGGGAACCTTATGCAACCTTGTCTTGCTGTAATTATACCATTTTGCCATTGGTGTCACTGCATTACCCTAGTTTTATGTATCTTGGCTCCTCAACCTGTACTGAATAGAAACTCAAGTTACTGCACATTTCTCTGTTTGGCTGCAAATAAGAAGGGAAAGTCAAAATATTTAAAATAAAGTTAGGGCAGAATTTATGAATTTAAAATGGTGACTGAATTACAATGGTGTGCCCTGGTCCAATTATCCCTTGGTCTCCAATCTTATTTGGCCTGAAGAATACACAACTCCTCTGTTCACTACCATAAAGATGACTAGTGTGTTGGAAAATAACCATGACATTAAAATATTTCAAAACCAGTACCCCAGAAGTACATAATGTAAAGTAATCAACATGTAACTTGATGACTCAATAATGTTACTCTTCATTTTGACTATTATTCCACATAGAGTAACTACTTTTCAGTATTTTAGGCATATAATAGAATAGTTCTGTCTATGGAAGTTTTGTTAAAGTAGCTCTCAAATATGGCCACTAAAAAAGACATGCTTCCTGCAATACTGTATGCCTACATGTGAGAGTAATTGTGAATGTGTGTGCTTTGAGTTCACATTATTCATTAGTTTCACTTTGTGGCACTATTTGTCTTCAGAGTACACTGCTATTAAATTATTACTTAATATTCAAAGAACTGAGACTTTGAAAAATGTATTTAATGGGCAAATCAAATTAGCAACAATACCATAGAGGAGAAATTCCTGGAGTGTATACGGGATGGTTTTCTGGACCAATACGTTGAGGAACCAACTAGAGAACAGATCATTCTAGACTGGGTATTGTGTAATGAAAAAGGAATAATTGGCAATCTGGTTGTGCAAGGCCCCTTGGGGATGAGCGACCATAATATGATAGAATTCTTCATCAAGATGGAGAGTGGTGTACTTGATTCTGAGACTAGGGTCCTGAATCTTAATAAAGGAAACTACAATGATATGAGGCATGAGTTGGCTATGATGGATTGAGAAATGTTATTTAAAGGGATGATGGTGGATAGGCAATGGCAAACATTCAAAGAGCACATGGGTGAACTGCAACAATTGTTTAGTCCTGTCTGGCACAAAAGTAAAACAGGAAAGGTGGCCAAACCATGGCTTACAAGGGAAATTAGAGATAGTATTAGATCCGAGGAAGAGGCATACAAATTGGCCAGAGTAAACAACAGACCTGAGGATTGGAAGCAGTTTAAAATTCAGCAAAGGAGGACCAAGGGATTGGTTAAGAAGGGGAAAATAGAGTACGAGAGTAAGCTTGCGGAGAACATAAAAATTGACTGTAAAAGTTTCTATAGATATGTGAAGAGAAAAAGATTGGTAAAGACAAATGTAGGTCCCTTATAGTCAAACCCAGGGGAATTTATAATGGGATCAAAGAAATGGCTGGCCAACTAAATACATACTTTGGTTCTGTCTTCACAAAGGGAGACACAAATAACATACCAGATAGGTTGGAGAACACAGGGTTCAGTAAGAGAGAGGAACTGAAAGAAATCAGTATTAGTAGGGAAATTGTATTGGGGAAATTGATGGGATTGAAGGCTGATAAATCCCAGGGCCTGATAATCTACATTCCAGAGTACTTAAGGAGGTGGCCCTAGAAATAATGGATGCATTGGTGGTCATCTTCCAAGAGTCTATAGACTCTGGAACAGTTCCTACAGATTGGAGGGGAGCTAATGTAACCCCGCTATTTAAAAAGGGAGGTAGAGAGAAAACGGAAATATAGACCAGTCAGTCTGACATTGATAGTGGGGAAAATTCTAGACTCCATTATAAAAGATTTAATATCTGGGCACTTGGGAAACAGTGGCAGAATTGGACAGAGCCAGCTTGGATTTATGAAAAGGAAATCATGCTTGACAAATCTACTGGAATTTTTTGAGGATTTAACTCGTAGAGTTGATGAAGGAGAGACAGTGGATGTGATTTATTTGGACTTTCAGAAGGCTTTCGACAAAGTCCTAAATAAGAGATTAGCATGTAAAATTAAAGCACATGGGATTGGGGGTAGTGTATTAAGATGGATAGAAAACTGGTTGGCAGACAGGAAACAAAGAGTAGGAATAAACGGGACTTTTTCTGAATGGCAGGCAGTAACTAGTGGGGTACTGCAGGGACCGGTGCTTGGACCCCAGCTATTCACAATGTATATTAATGATTTAGATGAGGGAACTAAATGTAATATCTCCAAATTTGCAGATGACACAAAGCTGGGCAGGGGGTGAGGAGGATACAGAGATGCTTCAGTGTGATTTGGACAAGCTGAGTGAGTGAGCAAATGCATGGCAGATGCAGTTTAATGTGGATAAACGTGAGGTCACCCATTTTGGTAGCAAAAACAGGAAGGCAGATTATTATCTGAATGGCTATAAATTGAGAGAGGGGAATGTACAACGAGACTTGAGTTGTTGAAGGTAAGCTCACAGATGCAGCAGGCGGTAAAGAAGGCAAATGGTATGTTGGCCTTCATAGCGAGAGGATTTGAGGACAGGAGCAGGGATGTCTTGCTGCAATTATACAGGGCTTTGGTGAGACCACACTTAGAATATTGTGTGCAGTTATCTGAGGAAGGATGTTCTTGCTATAGAGGGAGTGCAGCGAAGGTTTACCAGACTGATTCCTGGGGTGGCGGGACTGACATATGAGGAGAGATTGAGTCAGTTAGGATTATATTCGCTGGAGTTCAAAAGAATGAGAGGGGATCTCATAGAAACCTATAAAATTCTAATAGGACTAGATAGGGTAGATACAAAAATGATGTTCCTGATGGTGGGGGTGTCCAGAACCATGGGTCACAGTGTGAGGATAAGGGGTGGACCATTTAGGAGATGAGGAGAAATTTCTTCACCCAGAGAGTGGTGAGCCTGTAGAGTTCGCTACTGCAGAAAGTAGTTGAAGCCAAAACATTGTATGTTTTTAAGAATGAGTTAGGTATAGCTCTTGGGGTGAAAGGGATCAAAGGATATGGGGAGAAAGCGGGAGCAGGCTATTAAGTTGGAAGATCAGCTATGATCATAATGAATGGCGGAGCAAGCTCAAAGGGCTGAATGGCCTACTCCTGCGTCCATTTTCTATGTTTTTATGTTTAAAGAACATGAAACATTATGTAGTATAAGTTTTTGTATTATAAATTATTTTTTTTAATTTTAGACATTACAGAAGTACTTTGTTTCCAGATTAACAAATGGACTGTCTTCTATAGGAATAAGGATAGAAATGATTGTTTTTGATATTATCAAACAAATACTTAATTCACTAATGCCAATTTTATTTTCGTCTATCTAAACAGTGACATTAACTTCTGTATTTTCTTCTTCTTGAAATAGAGAGGAATTTGGAATGAGTGAATTACCAATTACAACACTAATTTATGCCCTACAGTTCAAAATTTATTTTCTCTAAAAATATAATTGGTTGCATACTATGGGTGAAGGATATATGCCACAGCAAGTGCTTGCTGCTGAAGTTTGGGATTTTCCATTAGAATTGTACATGCTGGTAATGCACTTGAAAATGAAAAATCATGACAACAGATGACACGCATTTCTGTTTGATTTGTTCTAAGCTGGTCCTTGAGCCTTCAAAGTGTAGTCATGCTTTCTTAAATCTACTTTTATGAACATTTCATTTAAAGCAAACTTACTTAATTATCCTTAGAATCAGTCTGACCTCATTTAAGTTTTTTACTGCTTTATATTTTGGAGAAGTGCAATTAACACTGACATCAGTGATGAAGCCTTGCTCCAATTGCATGGTAGCTGATGATTAATTTATAAGTAAAGGGTATAAAGATTATGTGAAGATTTGGTGGTATCTTGTTTCTCTTCAATGTAATGTTTTAACTATGGAATAAATATGAATATGTTATCAATATTTCTTTGTTTACTAATGTGTTCTACATAAACTCCTTGTAAGGACCATGCACAAAGCACCTAAATTGGGTAGAAACCATGAAATAGATTTTTCCAAAATGGTGTCCTAATATCAGGCTGGTTTCTGGATCAAAGATATACATGGTGGAGAGGTGGGACTTCTCCTGAGATAGCGTCTAGAGAAAGCAATTAAGAGTCGGCAGGTAGGGGAGGCACTAATGAAGGATGCCAGGTAGGCCTTCCTTGCTGGTGGCCTTATCAGAAGCTGGTAGCTCTAGAATCTCCGCAGCTGAGGGAGCTAGGGGGATGTGAGGTCACATCAAAATGGAGGTGCCCTTAAGAGGTGAGTACAACTTAATTTCTTTGATGAGCCAAGCAGGTAGACCTTGGTAAAGAGAGGGGAAACATACCCAATGTCAATATTGAGGCAGTTGGAGTGGCCTTGGTGTCACCTTTCCCTCCCTGGACCATGAAGCCTCTAGCTCTGATGGTCCCTCCATGGGATGCCACGGTGAGGCTACCTCCATGCAGCTGGTGGCTCCCCCCACGTGGTGTTGGAGGCACGTTATCACTGGCAAAATGCTGATGGCTTGGGAAAATCATTTTTAATTGGGCCTAGTGGCAGTACAATCCTGAAATGACACTGGACTACTTTTCTGGCTCTTCTGCTACACAGCCTGTCACCTGGGGCCAGTAAAATTCTGTCTGTTATTTCTAGTTTCCATATGCAGTCGTTTCTCATCACTTCATTTAAAATTAATTTTTACCTTTTATTTCTTAATTGCTCTAAGAAAATTAAACTTTAATGTTATATAACCTTTCTG
Source organism: Carcharodon carcharias (assembly GCF_017639515.1). NCBI lineage: Eukaryota > Metazoa > Chordata > Chondrichthyes > Lamniformes > Lamnidae > Carcharodon > Carcharodon carcharias. The sequence goes on from NC_054475.1 coordinate 107,522,131, forward strand.
ATTATTCCTTAATTGAAATGTTATAGCACTTAAGAGTATCAAGGATCCAAACTTTCATTTCCCACTTTGCTAAAATACCCATTTCATTCACAGGAGACTTTTCTGAAAACAGATGGGATTTTCATGTGCTGAGCTAAGCAAACAGTGTGTATTAAAAGATTATTGGATTTGTAGTGTACCGGAATGCCATGGTGTGGATGAAATGCCAATATTGGTCAATACCCTTTTAATAATACTCCCACTATTATACTTAGTAAAATGAGTTGTGCAGCCAATATGCTGAGTCTTAGATAATGGTTAGAGATGTGTTCCTGTGTCAAGTTAATTGACTTATGAGGTCAATGATTAATAATGTATTGTTGTAAATGTGGGGGAAATGGCATACAATACAACAGGGACACATTTTAAATGTTCAAGGCTAATGTAACAGAAATCATTCTGCTCATGATACATTTTATTCAATAAGACTTCAACTGCTTTTAAGAAAAAGCTTCTTCAGATTTTTCAATACATTGCAATGCCCATTGATAACAGCTAAGGCTATGTTATTATAATTGCATACTTTACATCCAATATTTACAGAACTCTTTTTTCCCATTAATCTTTGGAAATTTATTTTAAAATGCAGACACATAATTTATATCTATAAAAGTAGTGTATGGATTTTGAATATGAATTATAGAAAAAGCATATATGGAATCACAAGATGCTTTCCCACTTGCATTTTTATGGAAAATATCTTTTCATAGTAATTTTGATAAAAATGTTCCTGTGGTTCAAAGAATAAAGCCAGCTTTGCAGTTTTTAAACTAATCTTAGAACATATATAGGACTTTGGCTATGGCAAATATGAAATATAATAAAATTGATAATTGATTTCACAATATTCCTTTTTTTTACTTAATATAGAATACACTATACTTCATGATTTGCTTCAATCAGGAGAGGTAAGAAAATCCACCCCTTTTTGTTAACTGCTATTTGCATTATTTAAATGAACTAATTTCTACCTTTAAAGGAGCTGATGTAATTTTTTTCACACAATTGTTCCCCTCTCTCCTCAGGTGAAGATGTTGCTTCCTTCCTCATGTATTGATTCCAGAACCACCAGTTTCCCCAGATTCTTTGTCTAGATAGTCATTATTCACATGAGTCTCATCATTGAAGATAAGCAGGATCAATCAATAAAGACAAACTCCATCCAATCCTCAAGGACAATGTATCATATGACACTTGGGAAATTAATTCAATGTAGCACAATTGTTTCCTTAGTGTGCCAATATTCAATTAGTCCTACTGAAGTATCAGTCTGAATTTAACTGCATTATGTTGAAAGGTAAGTTTGCAAAAATAAACATTGATAGGTAATAGAACTACAATACTACCAATAATACCCTATTATGATGTGATAATTATTGCAACATTCATAGTAAAACATTGGTTGTGGTGATGAAGCTATTTATACCAATGTTTGCCATTCCCCTAAACAAAATTATATGTCATAAAATAAGTCATGAAGCACACCTTAAGCATATAAAATCCTTACATGGCTCAACAGGGCAACAGGGTAGATGCAGGAAGGATGTTTTCCATGGCTGGATGTGGGGTTGTTGGGGGGGCGGGTGGCAGCGGTGTAGTGGGGGGTGCTTGAGAACCGGGGACACAGCCTCAGAATAAGAGATATGCCATCTAAGACTGAGATGAGGAGGAATTTCTTCACTCAGAGATTGGTGAATCTTTGGAATTGTGTACCTGAAAGGGCTGTGGAGGATCAGTCAATAGATCAATCAATTTCTAAATTATTGATTTCTAGATATTAAAGATATCAAGAGACATGGGGCTAATGTGTGAAAATGGCATTAAGGTGGAATATCAGCCATGATCTACTTGAATGATGGAGTAGGCTCGTGGGACCAAATGACCTACTCCTGCTCTTATGTTCCTATGTAAGGTGGTGTCACATCTCATTACCTTATGCTTTTTTTGTCCTTGATCATTGGAAATCAATGATAGGTAATATTAAATACAAATAGTGAAAGTAAAAGTTTTAATTTACAAAGTACCAATAGAATTTCTGTACCTATATGCATTGTAAAATTTCTGTTATCCAGCATGCTCCAGGATTAATAAAAAATGCCGGTAAATGGGGAGTTACCATGGCAAGCTTTGATTTTTGTTTAGAAAGTTATCGATGCCTGTCAATGTCCCTATCTGCAGCTTTGTCTCCCCCATCCCACCAGTGTGTGAGTGGTGAGGTAGTCCGGTGCACCTTGTGTAAGACACGACCTATTTTGGCAACCACTTCTTCTGGGTTCCAGCATTCTCTCTAAATCCACCTCCGGCTTTGCAACACTGGGGCAATGGCATTGGGCCCTTGAAGTCCAGAAGAGTGAGATTTACAGACATCTTGATCTGGCTTTAGACTGATGCATTTATTTCTGTTTGATACTTGCCCAATAGAGACTCCAGTAGAAGCTACTAAAGACAGAAGGATTCGAGGCAGACCAATGGCGCAAATTCCAGTTCGTAGAGAATTCTGGTTGGTACAATGCCAGATAACAGAAATATTATACATAAATATTTATGGTCCTGGGATACCACGATGTGGGCAATGAAAGACATGGCACTTTGGTGTAGTGTAATTAGACAGGTTAATTATGTGCCACATTCATGGCAGGATTGAGACACTAGTAGAACAGGTGAAGATGTAGATCACCAGATACATCTTCAAGATAGGAATGTTGTTATGATTTACACAATACTATGGACCAGAGATGGCTTCTCTTGCTGTGATACATAGAATCACAGAATTGCACAGTGCAGAAGAGGCCCTTGGGCTCATTGATTCTGCACCGACACGTGAGAAACTCCTGACCTACCTACCTAATCCCATTTACCAGCACTTGGCCCTTAGCCTTGAATGTTATGATGTGACAAGTGCTCATCCAGGTACTTTTTAAAGGATGTGAGACAACCCACCTCCACCACCACCACCCACAACACCCCCGCACCACAACCGCCCCCCCCCCCCCCCCCACCCCCACTCCACCCCCCAGACAGTGCATTCCAGAACATCACCACCCTCTGGGTAAAAAGGTTTTCCTAATGTCCCCCCTTAACCTCCTGCCCCTTACCTTGAACTTATGTCCCCTCGTGACTGACCTTTCTACTAAAGGGAACAGCTGCTCCCTATCAACTCTGTCCATGCCCCTCATAATCTTGTACACCTCGATCAGGTCGCCCCTCAGACTTCCCTGCTCCAAAGAAAACAACCCAAGTCTATCCAACCTCTCTTCATAACTTAAATGTTTCATTCCAGGCAACATCCTGGTGAATTTCCTCTGCACCCCCTCCAGTGCAATCACATCCTTCCTATAATGTAGCGACAAGAGCTGCATACAGTAGTCCAGCCGTGGCCTCACCTAGGTTCTATACAACTCCTACATGACCTCCCTACTTTTGTAATCTATGCCTCGATTGATAAAGGCAAGTGTCCCATATGGCTTTTTCACCACCTCACTAACATGCCCCTCCGCCTTCAGAGATCTATGGACACACACACCAAGGTCCCCTTGTTCCTCAGAACTTTCTAGTGTCATGCCTTTCATTGAATACTTCCTTGTTAAATTACTCCTTCCAAAGTGTATCACTTCACACTTTTCAGGATTAAATTCCATCTGCCACTTAACTGCCCACTTGACCATCCTGTATCTATCTTCCTGTAGCCCAAGACACTCAACCTCACTGTTAACACCCAGCCAATCTTTGTGTCATCTGCAAACTTACTAATCCTACCCCTTATATCATCATCTATGTCGTTTATATAGGGGACCCAGCACAGATCCCTGTGATACGCCACTGGACACTGGCTTCTAGTCACTCAAACAGCCTTCTGTCATCACTATCTGCCTCCTACAGCTAAGCCAATTTTGAATTCACCTTATCAAATTACCCTGTACCCCTTGTGCATTTGTCTTCTTTATATGTCACCCATGTGGGACCTTGTCAAAGGCTTTGCTGAAATCCATATAAACTACATCAACTGCACCACCCTCATCTACACACCTGGTCACCTCCTCAAAAAATTCAATCAAATTTGTTAGGCATGACCTCCCTCTGACAAAGCTATTCCGACTATCCCTGATCAAACCTTGCCTCTCCAAGTGGAGATAGATACTCACCTTCAGAATTTTCTCCAATAGTTTCCCTACCACTGACATGAGACTCACTGGCCTGTAGTTCCCTGGCTTATTTCTACAACCCTTGTTAAATAGTGGAGCCACATTAGTTGTTCTCCAGTCCTCTGGCACCTCCCCCATGGCCAGAGAGGAATTAAAATTTCAGGTCAGCGCCCCTGCGATCTCCTCCTTTGCCTCCCTCAGCAGTCTGGGACACAAATCATCCGGACCTGGAGATCTGTCCACTTTTAAGCCTGCCAACACTTTCAATACCTTGTCACTCCCTATGTCAATTTGCTCAAGAACCTCACAGTCTCTCTCCCCAAGTTCCATATCTTCATCCTCATTCTCTTGGATGAAGACGGATATGAAATATTCGTTCAACAGTCTACTGATGTCCTCTGGATCCACCCATAGATTGCCCCCTTGTCCCTAATGGGCCCTTCTCTTTCCCTGGTTATCCTCTTCCCATTGATATACTTATAGAATATCTTGGAATTTTCCCTGCTTTTACCAGACAGAGCTTTCATATATCCCCTCTTTGCTCTCTTAATTATTTTCTTAAGCTCCACCCTGCACTTTCTGTACCTCTGCTTATTTGTTCCCTTTGTACCTGCTAAAAGCCTCTCTTTTCCTTCTTATCATATTCTGAATATCTCTGGTCATCCATGGTTCTCTGGGCTTGTATCTCCTTCCTATCACCCTAGAGAGAACATATTGAGCCTGTATCCTCCCCATTTCCTTTTTGGATGCCCCCCACTGCTTTTCTGTAGATTTCCCCACAAGTAGCTGTTTCCAGTCTACCTTGGCCAGATCCTGCCTTACTTTACTAAAATCCACTCTCCCCCAGTCCAAAACATTTTTTTGCAACTTGTCTACTTCTTTGTCCATGTTGTAGTCGCTATCACAAAAATGCTCCCCCACCACCACCTCAGCCACCTGTCCAGCTTCATTCCCCAGAATTAGGTCATGCTTGTGCACTCCAGTTGGCTATGTAAAGAAGAACCACAACATGATGGTTGTAGTTTAATCCGTAACGATTCATTGATTTTAACAACTTATTGCTAATCTCTTCACTGCTTCTCTCCCAAAGTTGCACATTCATATTTGAATAGGACTCCTCCATTGGTACTACTACTAAAATCCTACTGTTACACTTGGGTGAACATTACACTTGATGATAAGATAAACAAAGAATTTATGAAGTACATGTACACAATAGTTCATATTGGGCATTTTGTGAATGAAGATTGTGCAAATTCTCTATTTTTTATTAATTTTTAAAATAGAAAATGGAGGTTGTTGACATCACTGGCTAGGCCAGCATTTATTGCCCATCCATAATTGCCCTCGAGAGGGTGGTGGTGAGCTGCCTTCTTGAACCACTGCAATCCATGTGATGCAGGTACACCCATGGTGCTGTTAGGGAGCAAGTTCCAGGATTTTGACTGAGCAACAGTGAAGGAATGGCGATATAGTTCCAAGTCAGGATGGTGAGTGACTTGAAGGGGAACTTCCAGGTGGTGATGTTCCCATCTATCTGCTGCCCTTGTCCTTCTAGATGGTAGCGGTCATGTCTTTGGAAGATGCTATCTAAAGAGGTTGGTGGGTTCATGCAGTGCATCTTGTGGATGGTGCACACTGTTGACACTATGCATCGGTGGTGGAGTGAGTGAATGTTTGGAGAAGTGGTGCCAATCAAGTGGACTACTTTGTTCTGGATGGTGTCAAGCTTCTCGAGTGTTGTTGGAGCTGGACACATCCAGGCAAGTGGGGACTATTCCATCACACTCCTGACTTGTACCTTGTAGATGGTGGACAGGCTTTGGGGAGTCAGGAGGTGAGTTACTTACTGCAGGATTCCTAGCCTCTGACTGCTCTTGTTGATACAGTATTTATATGGCTAGCCCAGCTTAGTTTTGGCTCAATGGTAACCCCCAGGATGTTGATAGTGGGGCATTCAGCAATGGTACTGCAGCTGAATGTCAAGAGGTGATGGTTAGTTTCTCTCTTGTGGTGTGGATTAAGTACCAATATTGGTCAATACGCTTTTAATAATACTCCCAGTATTATACTTAGTCATTGAGTCATAGAGTCTACAGCACAGACGAAGGCCCTTTGGCCCATCGAGTCTGTGCCGGTCAAACAAGTACCTAACTATTCTAATCCCATTTTCCAGCATTGTATGCGATGGTATCGCAAATGCTCTTCCAAATACTTCTTAAATGTTATGAGGGTTTCTGCCTGTACCACCCTTTCAGGCAGTGAGTTCCAGATTCCCAGCACCCTCTGGATTAAAATATTCTTTCCCACATCCCCTCTAAACCTCCTGCCCTTACCTTAAATCTATACCCCTTGGTTATTGATCCCTCCACCAAGAGGAAAAGTCCCTTCCTGTCTACCTTATCTCTGCCCCTTATAATTTTATACACTTCAGTAAAATGAGTTGTGTAGCCAATAGTCATTGGTTGGCACTTGCATGGCAAGAATGTTACTTGCCACTTGTCAGCCCAAGCCTGGATACTGTCGAGGTCTCGCTGCATGTGGACATGAACTGTTTGTGTCTGTGGAGTTGCAAATGGTGCTGAACACTGCAATCATCTGTGAACATCCCCATTTTTGAACTTATGATTGAAGGAAGGTCATTAATGAAGCACTTGAAGCACTTGGTTCTAGGACACGACCCTGAGGAACTCCTGCAGTGATGCCCTGGGACTGAGATGATTGAACTCCAACAACCACAACCTTCTTCTTTTGTGCTAGGTTTGACTCCAACCTGTGGAGAGTTTACCCCTGATTTCATTGACTCCAGTTTTGCTAGGGCTACTTGATGCCCCTCTTGGTCAAATGCTGCCTTGATGTCAAGGGCAGTCACTCTCACCTCACGTCTGGAGTGCAGCTCTTTTGTCCATATTTAAACTAAAGCTGTAATGTGGTCAGGAACTGAGTGGCCCTGGCAGAACGCAAACTGAGCATCAATGAGCAGGTTGTTGCTAAGCAAGTGCCATTTGATAGCACTGTTGATGACCCCTTCCATCGCTTTACTGATGATTGAGAGTAAACTGATGGGGAGGTAACTAGCTGGGTTAGATTTGTGTAAGGACAAATTTCCTGTGTAGATGCATGGATTGTAGCTGTACAGGAACAGCTTGGCTAGGGATGTGGCAAGCATTGGAGCACAAGTCTTCGGTACTATTGCCAGAATATTGTCACGGTCCATAGCCTTTGCACTATCCAGCGCCTTCAGCTGTTTCTTGATATCATGTGAAGTGAATCGAACTGGCCAAAGGTTAGAACATAAAAACAAAAAACTGCGGATGCTGGAAATCCAAAACAAAAACAGAATTACCTGGAACTCAGCAGGTGTGGCAGCATCAGCGGAGAAGAAAAGATTTGACATTTCGAGTCCTCATGACACTTCAGCAGAACACTCTCTCAGTTCTGGCTTTACACCTGGCCCCAGTGGTGTTTTCCCAGCTCTATTATTCTCCATACAGTGCTCACGATGTCCATTGCAACAGAACAGTCACCAGTTGCCTCGATTAAAGCAAGCTAAACATGACAATGTTTCTGGGCTAAAAACAACAGAACCATACTTCAAAAACTTCACTCCAATCTCTGACAGATATCTAGGCCTTAAAATGACCACAGGATATATAATATGCAAGAACCCGCCTCCCTGCAGATTCCACTTCTCAATTTTAATTCTGCTTTTCATCTGACAGTTTGTTAAGATACAAACAGACCTCAGAACATGTCAAACCTGACTAGATCGCATTAATACTTGCCCTTCATTTCTCATCTCTCCACCGAATGCACATGCAGTCAGTATAAGGATGGGGTTTGAAGGTGATTAAGTTGGGCAGGAGGCAAATGGAGTGGGTGGGAGGAGAGTGGGGGCTTGAGAGTTCCAGGGACTCCTTGCAGGGCTTGGAGGAGCATTACTAGCAGTTCTAACAGCAGAAATCTTTTTTCACACTCCTGCTGTGGTTCTGCTGCAAGTAGCATGGAACTTCCCCTGATGTGAAGTAAATATTATGCCAAGCAGGTCCCTTCCATGCACTATCCTCATTGGGCGGCAGGGAATTAAAATCCTAACCGCAGTATAGTTACTAGAAGCAACCTTCCTCAGGCACGTCAGGGCCAGGATTTCACGGCTCCGCTGTGGTGTGTCTCCCCTCGGTGGATGAGGCAAGCCATTTAAATCTCCATTCAGTTCAGTGGGACCTTAATATCCAACTAGGCTATTATGGGCCATAAAATCCTGACCAAGGTGTTAAAGATCTTCTGAGCTGACCAAAATGGAGTCTTAAGCTGGTTTAGCCTGCATTTAGAGCAAGACACCACCTTGGTTGAAGCATGGGTTAGGAACAGTTTAGCGGAAGATCACTGGATCTGATTAACAAAGTAAATTGCCTGCTAGCACTCATTAAAGAGGATGTATGGCATTTAGGTGGCTAGTACTTCAATTACAAAGCTTTCTTAAAAGTTGAAGAGGCATAAATGAGTTGATGCTGAGGGTTTTGAACACAACCCGAAGCCACGCTCAGTCTTACTGTCACTTGCTGGTGGGCTTATGAAGAGAACCTTTAAGACATGTTGGGAGACTTTCTGGGGCAAATGAGGACTTTGTTTAAAAAGCGCTATACTATTTTATTTATTGGACACCTTAAAGCTGTCACCAGTAGAGAGGGTGTGCTTGGTAATGGTAATTTGACTAAGGGCTGCCCTTGATCTAGAGGAGGAATGAGAGCATGAGGCTAGTTCGAGCAGCACTAGCTGCTGCAGGAGAGAGGGACAGAAGAGTGAGATGAGCTCCATCCCCTTCCAATGGAAGCAAGACCTCCTCCACCAGGACGTTCAATGCTACATCCAAGTACCAGCATCCTCTAATAAATATTAAAAAAAACTGCGGATGCTGGAAATCCAAAACAAAAACAGAAACAGAAATAGCTGGAAAAACTCAGCAGGTCTGACAGCATTGACGGAGAAGAGCAAAGTTGACGTTTCGAGTCCTCATGACCCTTCAACAGAACTAAGAAGTAAAATTACGAAAGGGGTGAAATATAAGCTGGTTTAATGGGGGGGGGGGGGTTGTGGTTTGTTGGGACAAGCAGCCAGTGATAGGTGGAGATAACCAAAAGCTGTCACAGACAAAAGAACAAAGAGGTGTTGAAGGTAGTGAGATTATCTAAAGGAATGTGCTAATTAAGAGTAGCAGACAGGACAGATAAGGTACCGATAGCTCTAGTGGGGGTGGGGCAATACTAAAAGGTAGAAATAAACAAAGGTGGAAATACATTTAAAAATAATGGAAATAGATGGGAAAAGAAAAAATCTATATAAATTATTGGAAAAAACAAAAAGGAGGGGGAAGAAACAGGAAGGGGGTGGGGATAGAGGAGAGAGTTCAAGATCTAAAATTGTTCAACTCAATATTCAGTCCAGAAGACTGTAAAGTGCCTAGTCGGAAGATGAAACTGTTCCTCCAGTTTGCGTTGATCTTCACTGGAACAATGCAGCAAGCTAAGGACAGACATATGGGCAAGAGAGCAGGGTGGAGTGTTGAAATGGCAAGCGACAGGGAGGTCTGGGTCATGCTTGTGGACAGACCGAAGGTGTTCTGCAAAGCGGTCACCTAGTCTGTGTTTGGTCTCTTCAATGTAGAGGAAACCGTGACACCCTGGTCCACGCCTCCATCACCCCCTACTCCTCAACCCCCTCCCACGGTATCTCACCATTGCAATGCAGAAGATGCAACACTTGCCCCTTCACTTCCTCTCTCCTCTCCGTCCAAGGGCCCAAACACTCCTTTCAAGTGAAGCAGCATTTCACTTGCACTTCCCCCAACTTAGTCTACTGCATTCGTTGCTCCCAATGAGGTTTCATCTACATTGGAGGGACCAAACGCAGACTGGGTGACCACCTTCGGTCTGTCTGCAAGCAGGACCCAGACCTCCCTGTCACTTGCCATCTCAACACTCCACCCTGCTCTCTTGCCCACATGTCTGTCCTTGGCTTGCTGCATTGTTCCAGTGAAGCTCAATGCAGACTGGGGGAACAGCACCTCAGCTTCCGACTAGGCACTTTACAGCCTTCTGGACTAAATATTGAGTTCAACAATTTTAGATCTTGAACTCTCTCCTCTATCCCTACCCTCTTCCTGTTTCTTACCCCTTCTTTTCGATTTTTCCAATAATTTGTATAGATTTTTCTTTTCCCACCTATTTCCATTATTTTTAAATGTATTTCCACCTTTGTTTATTTCTACCTTTTAATATTGCCCCACCGCCACTAGAGCTATCTGTACCTTATCTGTCCTGTCTGCTACTCTTAATTAGCACATTCCTTTAGATAATATCACCATCTTCAACACCTCTTTGTTCTTTTGTCTGTGACAACTTTTGGTTATCTCCACCTATCACTGGCTGCTTGTCCCAACAAACCCCATCCCCCCCTTAACCAGCTTATATTTCACCCCTTTCCTAATTTTACTTAGCTCTGTTGAAGGGTCATGAGGACTCGAAACGTCAACTGTGCTTTTCTCCGTCGATGCTGCCAGACCTGCTGAGTTCTTCCAGGTATTTCTGTTTCTGTTTTTGACCAGCATCCTCTCATTTGGTCCCTGTGCCATCCTAGAATAAAAATAAAGACTTGCATTTAGGTAGCGATTTTCATGACCACTGGATATCTGAACGTGCTTTACAGCCAATGAAATACTTTTTGAAGTGTAATCACAGTTGTAATGTAGGAAATGCAGCAGCTAATTTGTACTCAGCAAATTCCCACAAACAACAATGTGATAATCTGTTTTCTTTTGTGATGCTGACCCAGGGTCCTGTGATAACTCCCCTGCTCTTTGAAATAGGGTCATGCAATCTTTTACATCCAGCTGAGCAGGCAGATGGAGCCCCAAATGTCTCACCCAAAGACAGCAACTCTGACAGTGCAATTCCTCAGTACTGCATTGGAGTTTTGGCCTTGATTTTTGTGCTCAAGCCCTAGGGTGGGACTTGAAACCTCAACCTTGTGATTCAGAGGTGATTGTGCTACCAGCTGTGCCACAGCTGACACAAACTCTCCATTGTGTGTCAGCTTGTGAACACCACACCTCCAGTGGAAATAGGTGTACTGGAGCTAAATATACAACTCCATGAAAATTGCTTCTGAACAGATCTTGAGCACTAAACCTGCAAAGATATATTTCAGTGCTGCTGGGCATGTTCCAATGGAGGAGGATGATCCACTGAAATAGATGCTGGTGGGGTGGAAGGTGAGAACAAGGGGAACCCTATCATGCTTCTGGGAGGGAGGGGAAGGGGTGAGAGCAGAAGAGGATGAAATAGAATGGATACAGTAGAGGGCTCAGTTAATCACAATTATGGTGAATCCTTAGTTGAGGAAAAAGGAAGACATAATGGAAACACTAGTATGGGAGGTCTGCAATGGAGACGGAATAAGTGGGAGAACGGAGTGGAGAACATGCAAGAAGTAGGGTATGTGGAAGTACATTCAAGTTGACCGTGAGAGCCAGTGGGTTTATGGTGAATATTGGGTTGACTGCCTGTCCCCAGAAATGGAGACAGGGGGTTGGGGAAAGAAAGAATCAGAGATGGACTATTTGAAGGTGAGAGAAAGGTGGAAATTGGAAGCAAAGTTGATGAAATTTTCCAGTTCAGGTGAGAGCAGGGAAGTGCACTGATACAGTCATCAATCTACCAGAGAAAGATGTAGGCGGGATCTGACTAGAACTGGAATAAGTAATGCTTTACATATCCCACAAAAAGGCAGGCATAGCTAGGGCATCTGGGAGTACCTTTTATTTGAAGGAAGGGAGTGAAATAAAAGGAGAAGCTCTTCAGATTGAGAACAAGTTCAGCCAGGTGAAGCAGAAGGGCGGTGGTGGGCCTCAGTTTATGAAAGAAGCCGAGAGCTCTCAGTCCATCCTGGTGGGGGATGGTGGAGTAGCGATTGAATGTCCACAGTGAAGAGAAAATGATTAGGGTTAAGAAATTGGAAACGGTTAAAGTGACAGAGGACATTGGAGACAGAGTAGGTGGGGAGCCTAGTATTCAAAAAACCTGGACAGAGCCCTTTTCCTGCGCCTGCCTGCTAGATGGAAAATAGCAGCCTGAGCCTTTTTCAGCTGCTCAAGGCAATTTTACAGGTTCTAGCAGCTTGGCGAGGGAGGGTGTCATGTGACATGAATCCCCATTTCTCCACCTTGGTTGGACAAATGACATATATTCCTTGTCTGAATTCGTGATATGGTTAACATTTCACCCACTAATAAATTCAAAAAAGAGGTTTCAGGGTCCATGTCCTCGCAGACTGATCATCTCCGTTGGAATGTAAATGATCTTTGTACAATTCCTTGGTATTAGATCTCTGCAGTCTCAGGTGTATTAGCACCTCTTTAAAGATAACAACGTTGCTGCTGTTCAGAAGGCCAGAAATTCCTTTTGTGTGAGTCATTGCCACTCGTGGCTTCAGTCAATTTAAAGCCTTTGTCCAGTTTTTAAAAAAAATCATAGATTAGCCAGGAAGATATATGTAATATATATAATAAAAATATAAGGCAAACGTCTTAGCGCCCTGACAACACCATGAGTAAAATTTTTAGCTTGGCGGGTGGGTGCACACCAGACCCGACCGAGTATAAAATGATGCCTGATGACATTGGGCGTGCGTCCTTACGTCATCGCACACTCACACGATATTTCAGTCTGCAGGTGTCTGCTGGAGTCGGCAGCTCGCCCGCTGTCAATTAAAAGGCCTATTTAGGTCATTAAAAAGTTAGTTAAAATGAAGTTTTCCTTGCCCATCCAACCTAACGGTTGGTGAGCAGGCAAAAAGGCCAAGCGGCCTTTGATCTTTCTGGGAAATCTCATCCACAGGCGGAATGAGGTGTCCAAAAGCAAATAAAAATCAAAGAAAAGCTTTATTTTTTCATTAATGACAAGTCTCTGCTCATGGCTGAAAATCACATGACATGTGACTGTGGGGACATGTTTCATTACATTTTAAAACATTTTTTCACATCTTTTCATCTCCTGAAGCAGCTCTATGTCTCAAGGGGATTATGAAGCGCACATTCGCATGCATGCGTGAAGGTCGCTCTCGTCCAGCTTGCACTGCCCCCCCCAACTTCCGCCCTCCCCATCTACACAGGCAGCGCTGAGAACAGCTGCTCATGTTTCATGCTGGGCGGGCCTTAACTGCCCCACTAAAGTGAGATTGCGGTCCAGCGCCAATTGCGGGCAGCGTTCGGCTTCTCGACCACCCCTGCCCACCTCCACCGCCACCTGACATGGGAGAACCTCTGCCCTGTGATTATCTATTATTTACTGAGGTTCCTTTATTACTCGTCTGCTTTAGAATTAAGGTCTGAATGACATAACATTTTTGATTTCATACCGAAGCTCCATTTTTTTATTATGGCAATGACAATATCTCATATAAGTGACCCTTTTTATATCTCACTGCTGAAAGATCTCAGGAGCAATGCTGAGATAGAAAGCATAGTCCTCACCACTCAGATGCAAGCATTCTAATTTAAGCTCAGATCATTGATTTTACTAAAATAAATGAGATTCTGTTTTCTCAGTTGGTTGGTCACCATGTAACGAGTAAATTCAATTTATGGTTAACTAGGGTTTTTACTTAATTCCGCAGTCTTTGATTTAATACGCAGTTAGGCAGCTCAAAGAACACTGTGGCAGAATTTTCATGTTGGTCTGTGGGGGTGGGCCCTGCACACCGACATATAAAATAATACTCGGTGATGTCGGGCGAACTTCCTGACGTCACTGCGCGCCATTGCGGTATTTCAGTAGGCAAGCGCATGATGATCTCTGATGCGCACCCGCCATTAATTAGCAGGCCACTTAAGGCCCTTGAGCTAGTAACTGATGCCGATGTTTCGGGGCCTGTGCGATCTTCAGGTCATCGCACGGGCGCAACGGGTAAGCCACATTTTTATAAACCTCATCCACGGGCGGGATAAGAGGGGTGGGTCGGGTCACAATTGTTATTTGTCAGACATTTAATGCTTAAACTAACTGCTACATGCCTGTGTGAGCAGGAATACTTCAAAACTCTCCACAGCTACTTGGACAGGAGTAACAGGGTTCAGGTCAGGACTGTGGAGTAAACATCATTTCTGGGGCCTTGCTGGTTTCAAGAAGCCTTCCCTTAGCCTGGGAATGGGAATTGTGGTCTCCACTGGAGCAACCTCCTCTGAGGAGGAAGGGAGGGCCAGAAGGGAGAGGAGGCCAGGAGTCCTTATTAAGCCTCCAAGGGAACCACCTTTGGGAGGAGAGGCGCAGGCAGAAGGGGCGTAGGGCCAGCAAGAAGTCCAAGGTGGAAGGGGCTGCAGAAGACGCTACTATCCTGCTGCCAGGGTTTGCAGACGGCAAAGCAGCTACCTGAACATGTATGAGGTGCAATGCCAAAGAAGCGTCTATCTCTTTGCGCTAAATGTGTGGGTGGATACCCCATGCCCGTGGCTCTAAAGGTCACAGCTGCCCTCAACTTCTATGCTTCCGGCTCTTACCAGGGGTCAGTGGGTGATCTTTGCAGAGTCTCCCACTCACCTGTCCACAGTTGTGTCAAGCAGGTGACAGACGTTCTGTTCAGGTGTGCATTGACTTTCATCCACTACCCCTGGGATGAGGCCAGCCAGACAGAGTGAATCAGAGGCTTTGCAGCGATTGCTGGCTTCCCCTGCATCCAGGGTGCAATAGACTGTACACTTGTGGCCATCAAGGCACCAACGGGTGAGCCCAGTGCCTTTGTCAACAGGAAGGTCTTCCACTCCATGAACGTGCAGATAGTGTGTGATCAAAGAATGCTGATTCTTCAAGTCTGTGCAAGGTACCCAGGCAGCTCCGATAATACTTACATCCTCAGACAATCGCAGGTGCCGGGCCCTACAGTTCTCCAGCCCGGCTGGATGGATGGCTGCTGGGTAATGAGGGCCATCCCCTCAGAAGGTGGCTCACGACGGTTCAATGCCATCCAAGAACAGAGGCTGAGCAGTGGTACAATAGGAGCCATGCCTCCACAAGTGCTGTGGTGGAGAGAGCCATCTGTCTTCTCAAGATGCACTTCCGATGCCTGGAACATTCAGGGGGCACACTCCAGTACCCCCCAGATTGTGTGTCACTGATAGTGGTGGCATTCCACAGTTTGGCGCTGGAAAGTGAGGACGCAGTGAGGGAAGAAGATGTAGATACAGATGCTCCAGCGGCACACAATGATTCCAGCAATGAATGTGAGGATGAGCATGCTCAGGAGAATGCTGAGGGTGTATACACTGACCCCGGCATCCTCCAGGGAGGCAGGGACACCTGGAAGGCTTTAATCCAATGAACCTACAGTTAGCCCACCACAGATGGATCTCCAACATGTGCCAGGGCTGCAGGCTTCATGCTCAATACCTGAGAGCAACATCTGTCTGGTTAAAAACAAAAACTTAAGAACATTAACTAAGAGCCTTGTCAAAAAAGCCCACTGACAAACAACTCACTCATAACATCATGGGTTCCCGTCCACCTGCAGATATAAGGAATCACCTAGATCCATACTCACATATTAACATTTAATGACTTAACAAAATAAAGCAGAAAAGAAACTGAATAAAAGGTGTTCAGCATCACACCAACTTGTCATCAGCTCATAGCGGGGCAACATAAAACCACCAGTGAGAAGCTCATGGTGTGCCTAAGGTGCCTTAAGTTTACGTGTCCAGGTGCTACATCTAGGTGCTGCCCCCTCTCTGGCACTGGCACTGAGACAGCTTGCTCACTGTGCTGTCCTGTTGGCCTCAATGACCTTGGCTGGTGTCCTCTGGCCCGTGGAGCCTTTGATGGCCCCGCCTGGGAGGGAGTAGCCAGTTCCACTGCTGGCATCTCCCCAGTTGCCACAGCCTCATTGGATGGCATGGTCACTGGCAGAGGGGCGGAGGAGCTGCTACCCTCATCTGGAGCACCTTGAGAGGAGCCCGCAGAGACGACAGGCAGCTCCTGCGCGGGTGTGAGGTCACTTCAGACCTCCCTGCTCACCATTGTTGGATGGGCACCGAGCTGGGATACTTGGAGTGCAATCCATCTCCCATATTGTCACTGACTAGCTGAGGTCAATGCCGCTGTGAGGGCTTGTAGCTCTGAGCGCAACTCCAGGAGGCCCTGATTAATCTCCTGGAAGATCCTCTCCACGAGAGTCACCACCGTCTTCATGGAGGAAGCATGACACTCGGCCATGAGGCTCATTGCATCAGTGATGCTCTGCATGGGCTCCTCCATCACGGGCACCATGCCACGTACTGCCTCAATTATCTCTGCCAGATCCTTCCCCACACCCTGTTGTCTGCTGCCTTACGGACAACTCCAGAGACACATCATCAGCCACCAACTGAGCATATGTGTGGTCCCCTGCAGTCCTCTGACTACTGGCGCCATGGGCACTATCTGTCTCCGCCGCACCTCAAGCGAGTGTGAAGTGCCCTCGCCACTGTGCCCCGGGACACTAGCTTACGATCTAATTTCCACCAGGGTGCTAGTATCTGCATTGGTGCCTGCATGGCAGAGATGGCGTGATGCTGGTGCTTGCAATTTATCTGGGCCCTCAGGTGTTAATGGCAGCCCCTCTGCCTCCTCATCCCGGCCCTGCTCCAGTGAGACTGAAAGGAAGAACAAGGACATTTGATCAGTTCAAGTGGAGACAACGTCAAAGTGCATCCCTGTCCCCCGGATCAGTATGCGCTCCATCTTCCATAATCAATGGTCGACCCATATTACAAGCTTCAATCACTGAATATTCAACTGTGGAATGGCTGCTGGGATACATATGGTGACCTCAGTGCACTGCAATCATACCTCCCCATGGCACCCTAGCCACACCCCTGCCGGTCGACCTGGGCGCATGGCGTGTCTCCAGATCCATCGCCTCCTGCTCATATCTGGTGATTATGGCCAACTGGGCCTGGCCTCCGCCAGTCCGCATCTGCTCTGCATTATTGTGTACAGTCTTCTCCTGAAAAGGAGAGAGGAGCATCGATTAGTCCACCCTGTACCTGGATTCCCATCACATCCCTGCCGACCCAACCAGAGTGGGGCATTGCAGGTCTCCAGTGAATCGTCACCCCACAGCTGCCGCACACTCACACCAAGAAGCCAGGGCTGACCCCCTTTGCCCACACGCTGCCTCCATCACATTTGCCACCACACAATCTAACCTTGCAAAGCAAGGATGCACAAGCATGTGGAGCACCAAGAGCAGCAGATGGATGGGTGCCCCGCCACCTGGAATCTCCCCTCCCAGCATTTCAGCAGCCTGAACTTTGATATGTTTTGCAGTTCCAGCACTGCACCTAAGTGCAGATCCTTGAGGTAGCCCCAAAAACAGTACTCTGGGTGTCAGTCTACCACATGCTGCGGATGCAGAACCCATCTCAGCACTACCCTCTTGGGTGAACTAGGCATGGGCAATATCTGCTGGCCCATCCAGCGAGGGACACATGCCGTGAATGATTCAATGCTGTAACTGCACTCAGAGTTGTGAATGCAGGGCTGGGGGAAGGGCTATCTGTTGTGTTAAGTGACCTCTGCCAACATGGTACTCATCGTTCCCGAGTGCAAGAGGTCATTGAAACGCTTGGGGCACTGTACCCACATGTGTCGCATCATATCATGGGAGCTAACTTTGTTTGCCACCTCCTCCCAGACACGTTTGTTCAGGTGGGGGGGCCTCCTCCTCCCGTCCCTAAAAATGAAGACCTCCTGCCTCCTCCAGGAGGGCAGCTAGGCACATCAGAAAAGCGAGCTACACAGTGCGCCACTGTCTTACCCTCCTGCCTGGCCTGCTCACCAGCAGTGCTCTGGGAGCCCTTCTGTTTGCCATAATACACAGCTTTTAAACAGCCTGCTGGATCACCATTGGACCCGGCGGTCATTGCAATCCCACCGCCCCCCCGCCCGCTCCTGCTGTCCTCAGGAGCCTTAATTGTAAAATGGCTCCGCGCCTGCTTCTGATCAGCTCCCCGACGGGGAGAAAATTCTCCCCCATGCGTTATATATCTGTTCTGGACTGACAAAGGTTCTCTTCTTTTAATTTATGTCTGAAATCAAGAAATGATTATTATAATTAAATGGATTACACAACCTGACAGATTTATTGTAGATTAATAAAACTTGCATTTCTATTGCACTTTGTTTTATTCCTGAAATCATAAAGATATGTTCTATGGTTAACTCCAGATTAATATTCACCTTATGCTAGTCATAAAATCTCAGTCTTAATGTACATATAACCAAGTTGGGAAAACATCAGCAAAACATTAAGATTTCATCCTCATTGCGTGAAACCAATGAAGAGTAAAGCCTTTTTCCCCTTACTCTGCTCACAATGATCAATGAAATCATGCTATGGTTCTTCCAAATGAGTTGTTTGATGACTTGGCAATTTCTTTGTTGATGCACATAATTATAGGCACCAATTATTAATTCATTACTTTCTATTCAAAAATTATAAAATAATTTATCAGATGTTTCAAAAAAAATTCATAAGCATTCATTTCTAGGGAAACATGCTCTGCAACAAAACCACAAACCTATTTAGAAGGAATGTAATGCACAGTGGATATTTCCCTCCAGTGAACCGGAGCGTTTTTATGCCTGCTCTTTAATTCATAAAATCCCTTCAGTTTCATACATTAATTAACTTACTCTATTTCTAGCAAAGAAACCTTAAAATCCATTAAAGACATTCACAAATGTCTATTAAATCCTTGAAAATCACAACCATTATCTAAACTATTATTCATGCAAAAATGTAGACACTTACCATTGTACGACCCGTATAGAATTTGCTCCAGCTTTTATTATGTGGAGATGTTTCTTAATAATTTCATGAACTCCATTAACTAACAATACATGTTTGTAGTTCACAATTGGAAATCATTGCTGAAGCTAACTATTTACATTGAGACCTGATAAGTAATCTTTGGCAAATCCTTTTAGTTCTCCAATTGCTTTCTTCTTTACCTCTTTGTGCTGTTCCAACTCCATTAAGACCCTTGTACTCTGTTTACTTCAGTTTTGGGTTGAATTATCTTCATGTATTAGTTTGTGCAAACACAATCCAGTGACATCAATCACTAAAATAATGCATTATAAAAAATTATATTGGTGGGGTGAAGGAGTGCAGGTTACATAATAAAATGCCAAGGTAACTTGGGTGGGAGGGGGGAGGGTACTTTTTGTTTGAAGTATTCAATGTGTTTTTTTAAACAATTACACTTTTTTTTATTCAACCACAGGATGTGGGCATCACTAGCTAGGCCAGCATTTATTGCCCATCCCTAGTTGCCCTTGAGAAGGTGGTGGTGAGCTGCCTTCTTGAACCGCTGTAGTCCATGTGCTGTAGGTACACCCAGAGTGCTGTTAGGGAGGGAGTCCCAGGATTTTTACTCAGCAACAGTGAAGGAACTGCGATATATTTGTAAGTCAGGATGGTAAGTGACTTGGAGGGGAACTTCCAGATGGTGGTGTTCTCATGTGTCTGCTGTCCTTGTCCTTCTAGATGGTAGTGGTTGTGCGTTTGGAAGGTGTTGTCTAAGGAGGCCCAGAATACCTTTGATTTTCCATTAAAAAGTCACTTTTGATGCCAAAATCTTGCCTCTATCCTTAATCTGCAGCAAAACAATTAAGGGGAGCATCCTTAAGTATTCAATATATAGAAAACAATTAAGCACAAACAATTGACATAATGAGTCCTTCTAGTGACAGGTAGAAGATGTGGTTGGCAATCCCATCTAACCATACTTTGGAGCTGAACTTTCCTAGCCCTTTGGTAATGGGCTGGTAGGCAGGAGGGTTGGTAATATGATGGGGGAAGGCACTGGGAGGGAAGCCGAACCTCTGCCTACCACTGTGGCATTTTGCCAGCAGTAGCTACCATAATGGCATGGCTACTCACCAGTTGTCTAACTGAACCACTTAAAAAAGTCAAATAAGGGTCATTGTCTGCCCCCACAGGCAATTTTTCCATGTCAGGAGGGCCTGCCACTGCGTGGAGAGATCAGTAAACCCTGGTGCCTCCATGTGCCAGCCGGTCCCTCGGGGGGCAGGGGCGGGGGGGAGGGGGGTAGTGTTGAGCCCTCCTTGCTGAGCAGTCCATGGCCCATGGAGGGTCCTCACAGTGACAATAGCCACTCACACACCTATCTCGCTGCCGCTGCAATGACCATCCCATCCTGATCATCGGGGCCTGTCTGCTACTAACTGAGCCAGGGCTGAAACTCTTTATCCATTGCTCTGTATCATCTCCTAAAGCAATAGGGAAATAAGAAGTGTTCATACAGCATTCAAGTTTTTTGTTTTGTAGTTATGGTAGCTTAATGGTTATGCCCCTGGTCTGATGTCCAGGGGTTTGGAGTTTAAATTGCACCATGGGCAAATTGTGAAAGTAAATTAAATAATGATAATAATTTGGAGGCTAGCATGAGAAAAAGTGACCACAAGAGCTGCCAGATTGTTATAAAAGCTTAATTTGTTTATTAACATTTCGAGAAGGGAAGCTGCCAGCAGCACCCAATCTGGCAGACAGTCCCACGCTACATGGTTCAATTAACACTCTTAGGGCAAACAGAGATGGAAAATAAACCTGCCTTTCCAGTGTCGTTCATATTCCATTATCATATAAATATGAAGATGAATTCCTTTCAGCTGGTCTAATGCACTGATCCTGCAGTTAAGACAGTGTGGTTTGGAGACTCACTGTTGTAGCTTTATTCCTGACTCATGTCCTTTCAGGGAATATGAGGTTATGGATTTACTATTAAGGAGCAAATGGCCTTCATTGAGTCTGAGGTAGGATAACCCAAGCTGAATTAGCAAGTTTGTCTGTATGTTTAAGACCATGTTAAGAAATTATGGACAGAATTTTCTGTTTGGCAGGCGGACAGCCTCAGACTGCCGGTTCCAATGGGGAGCTGGCAGCCTGTTTAAAGAGTGGCCAGGCAGCCTGCTTGAATCAGTGCACCATTGGCAATCTTGGAGAGAGGGAAGGAGGCGCGAGTGCAGAGCAGCATGAACAGAAGGAGGGGAGGACGCTGCAGGAGAGGCCAGCGGGGGGGGCCACTGCGTCCCCCGATTTTCTGATGCATGCCTTGCTGTCCTCCTGCAAGAGGTGGGCATCTGTCGGCAACTTCTGTATCCGGAAGATGGGAGGAGGAGGGACCCCGATGTCATCAGCCAGGCATGGGAGGAGGTGGGTGACGCTGTAAAAGCCCATGATGATGTGCGGCGCGATGGCAAACAGTGCCGAAAACGCTTCAATGATTTGCTGCGCACCGGACGGGTAAGTACCATGTCTCTCTTGGCCATTTGACCCAGAAGGCAGTCTTAGCCTTTGACCACCCCCCCCCTCCACCATGTCTTGCTGTCGTTACTGCAGAAGGCATCTGTCTCATACTGGTTGGGCAAATGGGTACTGACCATGCTTACATTAGCCTTAGTGGTTGAGGAGAAGAAGGGTTCTCCCCGCGGCATATGTTGGTTTTTGTGGAATTTGAGTAGTCTGTGGGCAACCTGCAGGGGAGGCCGCACGACACATACTCAGAACTCCAACATATGTCATATTGATGGCAATGAGATAGTGCAAGGGGTGCCTCAAGGTGTTTTGGGCAAGTGCCATCTGCTGGCATTGATGCTGCACCTAGTTGTGCCTCCTTGCCATGGGCGCTAAGAACCCTGTGATATTCAAAGTGATGGATGTCTAATGTGTCCAAGGTGGCCGTTGGGGGAGGGGGTTGGGACCAGCCGTACTATCTTCTGGGGACTGATCACTAGTAGTGTGGACAGGAGCCGCTAGAGGCCTCAGATGGGCCACTGTGGTTGGGGTGTGGCGTGCGTGTGCAGAGTACATGAGTGAGCAGCCCCAATAAATCCTCTTCTCTGTTTTGCAGGCAGAAACTCACCACAATGCCTGGTAGTGCCGGAGGACTGGAGGTGGGCACGCCCTCCTGCAGTGCCTCAGGCCTTTTGAAGAGCAGGCCATGGAGCTGGGTAGCAGTCAGGAGGCCAGGGTGGCCGGGGGCGTTGAGGCTGGGGTCCAACGGGCAGGTATTTGAGGTCCACAGTCCCATCCACTCTGTCTGCCCACCATCCAAACCACTGATGGGTGGGGCCATCACAGGCTCCAATCGTTAATGCTGAAACAATGCTTATTCACAGACTGAGACAATCTGACATGTGGGTCATACAGAAGGGACCCTTGTCCCCTTGAGGAAACGCGTCTCCACCACCTTCCAAAGTTACCTTATCCCATTTGTGACCACTATCACCATGGACTAACATGCCATTGGATCGCTGTTGCACAGCCAAAGGCTTATTTCATCTGAGGGGGTTTGGGACCTCCAGCACCCTTTCAGCCAGTGCGCCCCACGTTACTCTGTCCAAAAGGTCCCCAGCACCTCAGCTGTGAACCTCATGGCACTCAACTTAAATAAATGCCACCATGTTACTCATCCCTGCACCAAGGGGAAATGTTGCCTTCTGCCCACCCGGTCTATGCCCCTCCTTACAGAATGAAGGCCAATAATATGACCTCTCAATTTCTTGTCTTCGACGGCAAATGTTGCTACTGTTTGCGGTGTTTCGTCCGCTCCGCAACTATCCAGGCCAGAATGCATCCAGGCCAGGTACCTTGGCACTCTCCCCACTCTTTTGGTTCATAACATGCCATGTGGCATTCCTGAGGCCATCTGACCAGCCTGTCTGCATGTGTGTTTAATGTTTGGGGCTCGTGTTGACTCTTTTTCAACTCACCAATGTTGTTCTCCTTAGGGTCTTGAAGGGTGATCGACTTATGAGGCTGTCGGGGGAAAGGGATGAAAGGTTGAACTGAATGTACGCTAACTGATGCACTGTCCTTGTTGTTAATTTTAGCATCACCACCAGAGTGAGCCGCACCTCGACCCCATGGCCCCCCCTCCACACCTGAGGGCCAACAAGTGCAACTTGCGGCAACATCATTTCAGCCAGCCAGGCACCAGCGCAGACACACACACCTCGGTGTGGACTTACCATCAGCTAGTGTCCCGGGTCACAGTGGAGAGGGCACATCACGATCACTGGAGGAGATGGTGGGGGCAGAGAGTGCCGATGGCTCCAGCAGTCGGAGGGCTGCAGGGGATGAGGCACATGCTGAGTCCAGCACTGATGACATGCCTCTGGAGTTATCCCCATTGCAGCAGCTGCAGGACAGGTGGTAGGAAGTGCGTTTGCATCTGGCAGGGTTGCATGAGAGAATGGTTCAGTTGCTCTCTGCGACGGAGGAGTCTAGGCAGAGAGCACGTGAAGATTCCGTCCTCAGGGCAGAGCATCAGGATTCCTTCAATGAGAGATTAGCGACTCTCATAGAGAGGGTCTTCCACCACATGGATCAAAATATGATTGGATTACACTTTGACCTGCAAGCTCTCACAGCGATTCTGACCACAGGTGGTGTTTTCCATTGTGGGAGATGTTGTGGACACCAAGCGCCGGCACTCGGTGCCCATGCATCTGCGGTGAACAGGGAGGTAGATTTGGACCTCATGTTGGCACAGCAGCTGCCTGTCGTCGTTGTGAGTTCCTCTCATGGTGCTCCGGATGAGAGCAGCAGCTCCTCCGCCCCTCTGCCAGTCAACGTTTCTTCCATTGAGGCTGCGACAACTGGGCAGATTCTGGAACTGGCCACTCCCTCCCAGGCGGGGCCATCACAGGCTCCATGGGTCAGAGGACACCCGCCAAGGTCATCGAGCCCAATAGGACAGCAGAATCAGCAGGCTGTCTCACAAGCCACTCCGAGTGATGGGGTGGCACCTAGACATAGCACCCGGAACCATAAGCATAAGGCACCTTAGGCACTCCACAGGTATGTCACTGGTGATTCTGTATTGGCCTTAGAATGGGGGCCCATATTTTTGTGATCGCTAACATGTGGTGTGTGTTTTTGTTTTGGACAAAATAAAGTCCACCTTTGTAACCATGGCTGAGGGTCTTTTGTTTGTGATGCATTTTTCTTTTTCAAATATTTATCTTGAGTGTTTGAGTGGACAATGATGTTTCCATTCTAAGCCCTTATTTGCAGCTGATGAGGTGGAAGATGCAGCACCTAAGTGCCACGTGTGGAAGTGCCAGGCAATGCTGCTCCTGCTGATCCATGTGTGTGGCGCTAGCTGAAGGTTCTTTGGATTAAATTGTTTCGGGTGTCCCTGCCTCCTTGGTGTAGTAGCAGGTCGGCGTGCTGCCCCTCATCATCGCCCTGTGCTTCCTCATCCTCTGAGCCACTGCTGGATTCATCATGTGCAGCTCATCCAGGGCGTCAAGGTCTTCATTATCAACTGCATCTTGCCTTTCCAGCGCAAGTTTGTGCAGAGCACAGCAGACTACCACTATCAGAAAGATGCGTTCTGGGGTGTACTGGAGTGCGCCCCCTGAGCTGTCCAGGCAACGGAAGCGCATCTTGAGAAGACCGATGGCTCTCTCCACCACAGCCCTTGTGGTGCCCTGGCTCCTATTGTAGCGCTGCTCAGCTTCTGTTCTTGGACGGCGGAGAGGCGTCATGAGCCACCTTCACAGGGGATAGCCTTTGTCACCCAGCAGCTAACCATCCAGCTGAGCTGGAGCACTGAAGAGCCCCGGCACCTGGGAGTGTCTGAGGATGTAGGCATTGTGGGAGCTGCCTGGGTACCTTGCACAGACTTGTAAAATCTGCATCCTGTGATCACACACTATTTGCACTTTCATGGAGTGGAAGTCCTTCCTGTTGACGAAGGCACCGGGCTCACCTGCTGGCACCTTGATGGCCACATGTGTACAGTATATAGTGCCCTGGACACGAGGAAGCCAGCAATGGCCGCGAAGCCTCTGGCTCACTGTGCCTGACTTGCCTGGTCGCAGCGGAAGCGGATGAAGGTCAGTGCACATCTGAACTGAGCATCTGTAACCTGCTTGACACAGTGTGGACAGCTGATTGGGAAACGTTGCAAAGATCACCCACCGAGCCCTGGAAGGAGCCAGAGGCATAGAAGTGGAGGGCAACTGTGAGCTTCAGAGCCGCTGGCATGGGGAGTCCACCCACACAGTTAGGGCAGATCTCAGGGCCAATCATCTGGCAGATAAAGTTGACTGTCTCCCATGAGAGTCGGAGCCTCCTTTGGCACAGCACTTCAGTCATATTGAGGTAGCTGCTTCACCGCCTGTATACCCTGGCAGCAGGATAGTGGCGTTTTCTGCGAACCCTTGCACCTTGGACAACCTCTTGGCCCGGTGACCCTTGTGCCTGTGCCTGGCCTCCCAAAGGTGGTCCCCCTGGAGGCCGATTGTCCAGTCCTGACCTCCTCCTGATTCCATCCCTCCCTTCCTCCTCAGGGAGCTGCCTTCACTGGAGAGGTCAGAACTCATATCCCCAGGCTAAATGGAGGCTTCCAGAAAGCTGTAGGCCCGAGATAGATTACTGTCTGCAGGCTAGTTTCAAAGCACACAAGAAGCTCTTGGAAATTGGTGAGAACTACTAACTATCACACAGGCAACTTTTAAACAGTTTTATCAATTATAACTTTGTCAAAAACATGAACAACCCCTCTGATTCCACATATCCCAACATTGCAAAAGTTTTCTTAAATAATCTCCTACACGTCTTCCCATTGGGCCCATGCGCCAACTCAAAGTTCACACGGGTCCCTCAAAATCATACACAATTGCAAGTTAAGGAGCTTAATGAGCCCTTCAATTAACGGCAGGTGAACTGAGCGCGCCCGCCCACTGAAATATCATGATGGCACGCGCTGACATCGGCACGCTTGCGCGACATCAGCACACATCATTTTACGTGCTGATGTGTGGGCTACGCCATCCGCACGTCAGCCAGAAAATTCTGGCCTATGGATATATCCAGCAACTAACAAAAAAAGGCTATGGACCATGAGAACATCCTGACTGTGGTGCTCATGGCCTGTCTAGAGAGCTAAAGACTTCCCTAGACACCAGTACAGTTATGATTCTGGCATCTATCCACAATGTGGAAATTTGACCATGTGTCCCATCTGTACAGAACAGGATCAATCTAACCCTGCCAATTACTACCCTACCAGTTTTTTTTTTTCCCCCAACAGTCAATAAAATGATGAAAGGAGCCAACAACAGTGCTGTCAAATGACACCTGTCGACAGTCTCAGTTTAGGTTGCACCAGCAATGCTCAGCTTCAGGCTCATTAGTCTTAATTTGGACATGGGCATAAGAGCTGTGTTCCAAAGAAGCAATAAGAGTTGCTGTTGTCTTTCAAATGGGATGTTAGGCAGGATTTGTTGGGGGAACATAAAAGATCCCATGATATTATAAGAAGGAGAGTTATCATTGGTATCCTGGCCAATATTTATTCCTCAATCAACATCATCAAAAACAGATTATCATTGTTGTTTGTGAGAGCTTGCTGTGTGCTAATTGGCTGCCATATGTTTCCTACATTATAACAGTGATTGGACTACAAAAAGTATTTCATTGGCTGGAAAATCCTTTGGCACATCCTGTGGCTGTGAAAGGCAATGTATAAATGTAAATCTTCTTTTTCTTCTTTTTACCCTTCACATGAATGCATCATTTAGTGGGGAGCTAAAAGATCCTAACAAAACTGAGATCAATAGGATTATATTGGAAACCCTCAAACGACCGTAGCCTTACCTGACACAGTGAAAGATGGTTATGGCTATCAGTAGCTGATTATCACAGCTCGAAGACATTGTTGCAGGTGTACTTCGGGCAAGAATCCTTGACAGATTCATCTTGGAACCAGCCTTAACTTCTTCATCAATACATTTCCTTTCTCACAAGGTGACAGTGGCAGCAGGTGTGCAGCTATATTCATAACACCTCCAATAATCAAGCAGGTCATGGCAATGCAAACTATTCACTGATTTATAGAAGATTACGGGGTGACTCAATTGAGGTTTTTAGGGTTTTAAAGGGATTTATAGGATAGATGTAGAGAAACATTTTCCCCTCGTGGGAGAGCCTAGGACAAGGGATATATAACCTTAAAATCACAGTCAGTCCATTCAGGAAGATGTTAAGAAACTCTTCTTCACACATAAGGTTTTAGAATTGTCAAACTCTCCTCCATAAAAAGTAGTCGATGTTAGCTGAATTAATAACCTTAATCTGAGATCGATAGCATTTCGCTAGCCAAGGATATTGAAGGGTATGGAGGCAAGGCAAGTAACTACAACTAGGATACAAATTAACCATAATCTCATTGAATGGTGGAACTGAATAGCCTATTTTTGATCCTATGTTCCAGCAGGAGGTGCTGTTTATCACCTTGGCTGACAAGTGACAGATAATTCACACTACATAAATGCCAGTAATGACCATCTTGAACAAGAGCCATCTCCTCTTAGCCTTTAATGGCACTACAGTCACTAAGTTCCCATCATCAATATCTTTGATGTCATCATTGGTAAGAACTTTACTGGACCAGCTACATCAGAACCATAGCTAAAAGCACTGGGCAGAGGCTTAGTATTTCAAGATTGGCTCACCTCCTGACACCTCAAAGCCTCCTCATTTGTAAATTTCCAAGTAAGGGATGAAATACCCATCACTGACCTGAATGAAAACAGGCACAAAAGCACTGAAAAAGTTCAACACCATCCAAATCACTTAATTAACACTTGTACTATTGGACTCAATATTTATCCATTCCATCACTGTGGCTGCAGTGTATATTGTTGCCAAAATACAGCACAGCAGCTCACTAAGTTTATCTTGGCACATTCTTCTATTCCTGTAAACTTTAGCACAAGAAGGACAAGATTAGCCTTTCATGGGAAATCATTAGTTCCAAGTCATATGGCATGCTGACTTAAAAATATATCACCGTTTCTTGTTCATCACCGGGGAATATTCTAGAATTTTGTACTTAATGTAATCGTGAGAGCAATATCTCCATAAGGACTGCAGAAGTTCAAGGAGAAGATCCATCATAACTTTCTCAGGGTAAATGGCATCACCCACACCCCATGAATAAATGTTTAAAAATTCAGCAGAGGAAGCTAAGCCCTGTCAGCAATGTTCTGACTAATTTGTGATGTTCATGGTTGAAGGTAGAATATTTCTAAGTATGAGCATGACTACAAGATAGTCAGTGAACTTTAAAGTATAGTGATTTTGCTTTAGTGTTACCAGTTAAACATAAGAACACAAGAAATATGAGCTGGAGTAGAACATTTGGCACTTTGAGCCTGCTCCACTATTCAACAAGATCATGGTTGATTTTCTACCTCAACTCCACCTTCCCACATTAGCAACTTATCCATTAATTCCTTTAGTATCCAAAAATCTTTCAATCTTTGTCTTGAAAAAGGTAGGAAATCCCAAAGATTAGAGTGAAGAGATTTCTCCTCATCTCATCCTAAATGACTGACTTTTTATTCTGAGACTGACCCTGTGTTCTTGATTCCCCAGCCAGGTGAAGCATTTTCTCAACATCTGCCCTGTCAAATTCCTTGAGAATTTTGCAAATTTCAATTAGATATCCTCTCATTTTTCTAAATTCCAGGGAAGATAGGCCTAGTCTACTCAATCTCTCCTCATAGGACAATCTCCTCCTCCTGGGAATCAGACAAACAAACTTTTGTTGCATTGTCTCTTGGGCATGGGTGCCCTTCTTAAGGTAAGGAGACCAAAACCATACACCATACTCCAGGTGTGACCTCACCAATGCCCTTTATAATTGTAGGAAGGCTTGTTACTTACATATTCTAATCCCTTTCTAACAAATGCTAACATATAATTTGCCTTCCTAATTGCTTGTTGTACCTGCACGTCAACTTTCTGCTATTCATGCACAAGGACACCCAGGTCTCCCGAACACAGAATTCCCAGTCTCTCACTATTGAACAAATCCTCTGCTTTTCTGTTTCTCTGACCAAAGTGGATAATTTCACACTTCGCAACATTGTATTCCCTCAGCTATGTTCTTTCCCATTCACCCAACCTGTCTATATCAGTTTGTTACAGCCTTTCTGTCCTCCACACCACCTACTTTCCCAATTAGCTTTGTATTGTCAGCAAACCTGGACATGTTTGTTCCCTCCTCTAAGTCATTAATATAGACTGTAAATATCTGAGGCCCAAGTACTGATCCTCATGGTACATCACTAGTTACACCTGCCAATATGAAAATGATCCATTTATTTCTACTTTCTGTTTTCTATCCATTAACCAATCCTCAATCCATGCCAATCTCGTTACCTTAAGAAGGGCACTCATGCCACAGAGACAGTGCAACAAAGGTTTGTTTGTCTGATCCCAGGAGGAGGAGATTGTCCTATGAGATGAGATTGAGTAGACTAGGCCTATCTTCCCTGGAATTTAGAAAAATGAGAGGTTATCTAATTGAAATTTGCAAAATTCTCAAGGGATTTGACAGAGTAGATGATGATTATCCCAACTCTATAAGTCTTAATTTTGCGTAATATATTGTGTCGTATTCTAGGGTGCTTTTTGAAAATCCAAGATCGCTGGATACACTGATTTCTCCTATCTTATTTGTTACATCATCAAAAAACTCTAACAGACACGTCAAACATGAATTCCCTTCCATGTTGACTCAACTTAATCATATTATGATTTGTTATTACTTTCCCTCTTAACCTGAACCCGCCCAATGATTTACTATTTCCTACTCTAGCACTATCTGTCTCTCCCAGTATTCTGTGCACTTTGGTATTCCCCTCTAATATTAAGGCCTGGTTCCTATATCATTGTCAAGCTAGTTTAAACCATCCCCAATAATATCAGCAAATCATCCCGCAAGGAAATCAGTTCCAGTTCTGTTTAGGTGCGATATGTTTGGCCTGTATAAGACTTAAATAACTGTACAGGAAAATTGAATGCTTTATAATCCTTATTAAAAAAAATGTTTTTAAAATATATTTCTTAGCTTCTTACACTAGTTCCCTAACATTGTAGAAGGGGAAAGACAGCAGCAATACTTACCGGCCAATCAATCACAACCTTCCTGTGATCTTTTTTCCACTTTTTAAAGCCCTGGTCTGCTCCAGCTCCCATCTTCTCCTCTGGTAATGCTGCTCTGCTCAAGAGCCTTGACATTTCCATTGTTACTTTTGAATTTACCCTATACTAAAATCTTCCATCCATGCTTTATTAGTTTAAAGTTCTGCCCATTGTCCTAGTTTTTATGTTTCATCAGGACACTCGTCCCAGCCTGGTTTACATGGAGTCTGTCCCAATGGAACAGCTCCCTCTTTACTCAGTACTTGTTCCAATGGCTCATGAAGCAAAACACCTGCTGACTGTGCCACTGTTTCAGCCACATTTTTAAGATTCAAATCTGTTTTTCCCTAAACAAAATGGTGTGTGATTCAGGTCACAATCCAGAGTTGATTACTTTTGAGGTCTGTTTTTTAAATTGGACACAAACTCCTCAACCTGTCTCAGCAGAACAGCACTCCTAGCTCAACATATGTGGCTCATTGTTATATGTATCAAGACAACTAATTCCTCTCCCTCCCACTTCAAGTTCTTCTCAAGATCCTGGGTGATGTCTTTAATTCTGGTACTGGGTATACAGCACAACCTGCAGAACTCCTAGTCCTGCCACAGAAAACAATATCTCATCCCCAGGCTATACAGTGCCCTATCACTACCACATTCCTTTTCACTCCCTCCACTTGAATAGCCTCCTGTACATGATGCTATGGTCAGTTTGCCCATTCACCTGACAGTCTACACAGGCTGCATGTTCCTCAGGCCTATTTATCAAGGTCAAGGGTTGAAGCCCCTCCATCACTTTATCCTGGATCTTCATTCCTGCCTGTCTTAAAGTCCCACTTGCCTATCTTGGACCATTGACTAATTCTACAATTGGACTTGACCTAAAGGATGTGTATGCCTCCTGGAACAAAGTCTCTAGGTAAACCTCCCCCTGCCTGATGTTCCACAGACTCCAACTCAACAATTCTAAGCCAGAATTCCCTGAGATCCAGACACTTAGCGTAGATATAGTTGCCCTGGGATCGCAATGCTCTCCACAAATCTCATGTGCTGCAGTTACAGCACATAACCTTTCATGCCATGTCTAGCTAAATATGTTTATGTTATTAATTTTTTAATTGAATCAATTATTTTAGTTTTATTAATTAATTGGTTTATCTATTTTAAGGTATTGATTTAGTAAATTAAAGTGATAGCAAGTTACAGTTTTCTAGCTTAGAAACAAAAGAAAACTATTCACTAGTTACTAGAGATAGGAAAAAGTGAAAGCAGC
Organism: Carcharodon carcharias; assembly: GCF_017639515.1. Lineage (NCBI taxonomy): Eukaryota > Metazoa > Chordata > Chondrichthyes > Lamniformes > Lamnidae > Carcharodon > Carcharodon carcharias. The sequence goes on from NC_054475.1 coordinate 107,553,646, forward strand.
ACGTTCTTCCTCTCTACACTGAATGCCGACTTTCACCAAATTCTTGACTTATGCACTCTGTTAGCAAAACACTCTTTCACAACCGCTCAATGTTCCATACTCTGTTCCCCAGCCAATACTGTTTACATGCACTTTACTTGGTAATTTAGTTGCTTGCAGCCACAATCCCATTCTTTTTCCCTCCTTCCCCACCTAATTCCATTAGCGCCAGTTACTTTGCAATGCTGGCAGCTAGGGATGGAGACATGGAGCTACATGTCTGTTGAGGGCCACAGTTAAAATGAAAGTTGATCACAAGAATCTCCTGGGGTCTATTATAAGTGTTACTACTCTAGGGTATAGACAGTAGAAGGACTAGCTGAGCTTGCAATAGGGGAAACAGTGCCAAGCCATATGCCTAACTAATACATACCAAGTATGTATTACTGTTAAATTTACAGGAGATTTAAATCAGCCACATATGCCAGAATATTGAGGAGTTATTACATCCTGCACCCAAACATTGCAGTCATACACTAAACTAATTTTGGGTGGAATATTCTATCTTTACTGATCTTTAAATATTTTATAAGCAACAAAATGTTTTTCACCTTTGGAGATTTACTCATGGCCTCATCAGACATGATTACGCCTTTAAATTGAGGCAGTTGAATGTAAATCAAGAAGATGCCACTGTGTGTGGGATAATGCATCGAAATTAAATTTGATTTACATTGACATGCTTACTGTGGGAAAAGGACAAATGGTGAAAAGAATTTATTTCTGGCAGAATTTCAAGGATCTAGCTCCAAAAATATAAATCCTATAGATCAAGTAACTGAATTTTGAACCAGACTCCCAATTTGTCAGTAACGAAGGCATTACTTATAATTTATAGTTACCAATTAGGACATAAGAACATAAGAAATAGGAGCAGGAGTAGGCCATTCGGCAACTCAAGCTTGCCCCGCCATTCAATAAGATCATGGCTGATCTGCCCCAGGCCTCAACTCTTCTTTCATGCCAGCTCCTCATAGCCCTCAACTCTCTGATATTTCAAAAATCTATCTACTTCCTCTTCAAATACTTTCAGCAATATAGCCTCCAAAACTCTCTAGGGTAGTGAATTCCAAACATTCATTACCCACTGTAAGAAGAAATTCCTTCGCATCTCAGTTTTAAATGAGTATCCCCTTATTCTATAACTATGTCCACTAGCTCGAGATTCCCCCACTAGTGGAAACATCTTCTCAACATCTACCCTGTCAAGACGCCTCAGAATCTTGTATATTTCAATAAGATCACCCCTTATTCTTCTAAGCTCTAATGTATAAAGGCCTAATCTGTTTAGCTGTTCTTGATAAGTAAACCCCTTTATCCCAGGAATCAGCCTCGTGAATCTCTTTTGATCTGCCTCCAATGCCATTATATCCTTTCTTAAATATGGGGACCAAAACTGTACAAAGTACTCCAGGTGCTGTACAACACCCTGTACAGTTGTAACAAGACTTCCCTATTTTTAACTCCAACCTCCTTAGCAATTCAGGCCAAAATTCCATTTGCTTAGCTAATTACTTACTTAATTACCCGCATGCTAACTTTTTGTGTTTCATGCACATAAACACCTCTGTGCTGCACTTTTTTGGAGTCTCTCTCCATTTAAATAATAATCTGGCTTTTGATTCTTCCTACCAAAGTGCATGACCTCACATTTTCCAACATTAAACTCCATCTGCCGAGTTTTTGTCCACTCACTCAATCTGTCTATATCCCCTTGCAGATTCCTTATGTCCTCATCACAACATGGCCTCCCACCTATTTTTGTATTGGCAGCGAAATTTGGATATATTACATTCTGCTCCCTCCTCCAAGTCATTAATATAGATAGTAAATAATTGAGACCCTACGACTGATTCTAGTTGCACTCACTAGTTATGTCTTTCCGACCTGAAAAAGACCTATTAATTCTGAATCTCTTCTTCTGTGTGTTAACAAATCCTCAATCCATGCTGCTATGTCACCTCCAGTACTGTGAGCTCTTATTTTGTGCAATACCTATTATATGGCACCTTATCAAATGCCTTCTGGAAACCCAAGTACACTACATCTACCAGTACATCTAACGGACAAGTTGAATTATCAGTGGATATTTTTGAGAACTACATGGAATACAAATATATTCTTTTTTTTTGTATGCCGCTTCATCCATATCTTAATAATATATAATACATTGTACACTACTAACACATTTTCCCTCTTCCTGCATTTACTGTATTAAAATCAAGATTCATTGTCTGACTTTGTAGTCTGTTTCAGTTTCATAACTTTAATGCTATAGAGCTTTTCACCTCCTTCATTATTACTTCCGTCTTCAAAGTATAAGCTTGTCATCACTTTTTTATTACTTTGTGGCTTATTTTTCCTTCTTTCTTACCTTGGCAATGACTTGCATCGTTTGTCTTGAGTCTCCAACTAAATTTATCAGTTTTAAAAAGAAAGCTTTCAATTTTATTTAAAATTCTGAATTTATCCAGGGTGATTTTTCCAATAAACGTTAAAAAGGAATTGTAAATTGAGTGCAAGAGTGTTGAAATCAGGGACAATATCATCCATAAACTATCTATTGGATTTTTAAACTGATTGATTTAAATGAAAACAGAATAGGGAAAATTCAATGGAGTCTTAAAGATTGAGAGAAATCTGCACATTATTTGTAGAAAAGAGAAACAGTATATCTTGTTTTGATATTTAATTTTAATGATAAAGGGGCTTTTCTTTTCTTCCTTCCTTTCAGAGGCTTGACTCTTAATGGGGGTACAGGTACAGTTTGATGAGCATAGGCATCTTTAAAATACCTTAACAAAGTGCCCATTGTTTAGGTTTATTCAAAAAGGGAGTTTTGGAAAAGGTGAATAGTAAGGTGTGGTTGAGACAGGCTAGGCTGCAAATTTCTTGAGGCCTGAGGGGCATTTTTACAGAAGATCTATTTCAGCCTGATGGGAAAGCCATGGAAGTGTTCCCAATTGGGCCACAAATAAAAGCCAATTGGAGTCCTCCTGACAAATTCGGACCCCTATCTGTGTTTGGTGGGACTGTACCCATCTGCAGGTTAACATTTGGAATGGCATGAAAGGTTCACATAAACAGGGAAGCAACCTGCTTGTTTTAACTAGCCAGCCACGTGGCTTTTCTCAGCACATAGGTTCAAATTGGCTCCTTTATATTAGCAGTGCTCTTCCCTAAGTGTAATGTGAATGTCAAAATAGTCGTGATTAACTCCAACCAGAATTCATTCTGGGCAATGTTTATAGAGTAATATATGGCTGGAGGCCATTCAGCCCATCGTGTCTGTCCGGCCCTTTGAAATTTCTCTCCCCTTAGTCCCAGTTTAATGTTGTTTTCCAACAGTCACTTATACTGAACCACATGGAAGTTCTGTGTACTGAACTATATTCTATGTTGAAAAGATTTATTTCAATTGAAGCGTAGACAATCATGATTTTGGAATTGTCATTTGGTGCAATAGCTGCAAATATTGTCATCAAGTATATATTTCTGAAGTACAGATGGTTTTATATCTGACTCTAAAAAAGGCTGGACAATCCAATTATTGGTGAAATTGGTATTTCTATGTTGTAATGACCATTTTGAATAATTTACCAACTGACAACAATACTGGATGAAAATAAATCCTCTCCTTTTTGGGTTCACAAGGGTTAATGGCTAAATATGAAGAGCTGAAGACATGACTAATGTTTCCCATATTAAATTGCTGCATTCCTGCAGAGCAGAGTTATAGCCAGGCACCGTTGGAAAGCTAGTTTGAATGCTACAAATGTGCTTCAGGTGCCAGGTGAGTTAGTAAGATACTCTATGGGCTGCAAAAGAAGTTTGTTAAGTTTTATGCTTTGGTTCACAAATTAGCACTTAATTCATGAGGCACATTAGTGGACCTTCTTAGATAAACCACTGTTTGGTGCTTACTATTTACTGATCAGCCTGTCACCTGTGCATAATTTATTTTTTATTGCCTTTCATATTATTTGAGTCCTTTTTGCAGTCATTCTACTATTCATTTTACATAAGAAACTGAATTTACTTCGTCAGCGAAGTCATGTTATCCCATCCCATTCTTAGCTTGGTGGGGGTTATTCATTATATTCTGTCTGAAATACTATTTTATTCCTTTTTCTTGGGTCACCTATGCATGCAAGGTTAAACTGGCTATTGTTGGCCAATTTTCTTCTGGCTGCAAAAATAAAGCTTTGTAATGCTGTGGCTGCTAGTAGCTAGGTATCCTGTGGTGAGTGACTCCTCCACTGACTCCCCAAAGCCTTTCCACCACTAGCAAGTCACAGGTGAGGAGCATGACAGCATACTCCCTACTTGCCTGGATGAGTGCAGCTGCAACAGCACTCAAGAAGTTCAACTCCGTCCAGGACAAATAAACCCACTTGTAACTACCTAGATGCATAGGGATTGTTGTCGCGTGGGGACACCATCACCTCCAATTTTTCCGCTAATTTACACACCATCTTGACTTGGACATATATTGATATTCCTTCATTGTCACTGGGACAAGATCATTGAACTCCCTATGGACTGCGGTGGTTCAGGAAGCAGGCCCATCAACATCTTCTCTGAATAACTATAAATGAATGATAAATGTCAGCTTTGTCAGTGACATTCACATTTGAATCTATAGCAAAGGCACTCAAATTCATTTATAGTAAGTTTCTAGCTAAAAAAGAGCTTAAGTATACCAAAATAATAAGTACAAAGCTAACCAAAGGCTCTGTGACTGCATATTATCATATGGAAGTGAGATACCATGTTTCAAGTACCCATTTAGTTAGGAGGGATGGTGCACAAGCATTATCTTTGTCATTGTCATATTTTGAAAAGAATAGTAAAGACTAACTTCTTTTAATATGTTGTTTGTATGAGCACTGTTCAATTGCTTCTTTAATATTAAATAGATCTACAGCCTGAGCTATGATCTGATCTAGAGCATGTTTTTGCATCTCAGGTCAAGAAGCTCAAGTGATAAAATGTGGGATTTCCCACTAAACTCAAGTGAAGTGGCAAGGGTTACCTGTTTGATTCTGGGATCTTGCTACTTTTGGAAACATTGGTAAAGGGATACTTTGCTTTATTGGGTATGCAAGATCCACTTATATACGAGTGATGATTGCTGGCACTGAACAAAAGGTTATTATCTAGTGATAGAAGTTAAAAATGTAATATCACTTGCTACTTCAACAAAATTTCATAATAGTAAAGTAGATTCCTACTCTTGATTGTAGCTGAACAATTTACCATCTCATTGCATTGAAAGGAGCATTCCTCTCTGATTTTATGACATTGTTTTTGAATGTAAATATGGTTAATTGGTTGGTGCTACCTCATGACTATGACAACTGAAAGCCTGTGATCCATTTGATATAAAAACAAAAAAACTGCGGATGCTGGAAATCCAAAACAAAAACAAAAACAGAATTACCTGGAAAAACTCAGCCGGTCTGGCAGCATCGGCGGAGAAGAAAAGAGTTGACGTTTCGAGTCCTCATGACCCTTCGACAGAACTTGAGTTCGAGTCCAAGAAAGAGTTGAAATATAAGCTGGTTTAAGGTGTGTGTGTTGGGGGTGGAGACACAGAGAGAGAGAGAAGTAGAGTGGGGGTGTGGTTGTAGGGACAAACAAGCAGTGATAGAAGCAGATCATCAAAAGATGTCAACAATAATAGAACAAAAGAACACATAGGTGTTAAAGTTAAAGTTGTTGATATTATCTAAACGAATGTGCTAATTAAGAATGGATGGTAGGGCACTCAAGGTATAGCTCTAGTGGGGGTGGGGAGAGCATAAAAGATTTAAAAATTTTTTAAAAAAAAAATAATGGAAATAGATGGGAAAAGGAAAATCTATATAATTTATTGGAAAAAAAAGGAAGGGGGAAACAGAAAGGGGGTGGGGATGGGGGAGGGAGCTCACGACCTAAAGTTGTTGAATTCAATATTCAGTCCGGAAGTCTGTAAAGTGCCTAGTCGGAAGATGAGGTGTTGTTCCTCCAGTTTGCGTTGGGCTTCACTGGAACAATGCAGCAAGCCAAGGACAGACATGTGGGCAAGAGAGCAGGGTGGAGTGTTAAAATGGCAAGCAACAGGGAGGTTTGGGTCATTCTTGCGGACAGACCGCAGGTGTTCTGCAAAGCGGTCGCCCAGTTTAATTTTGGTCTCTCCAATGTAGAGGAGACCACATTGGGAGCAACGAATGCAGTAGACTAAGTTGGGGGAAATGCAAGTGAAATGCTGCTTCACTTGAAAGGAATGTTTGGGTCCTTGGACGGTGAGGAGAGAGGAAGAGAAGGGGCAGGTGTTGCATCTTTTGCGTGGGCATGGGGTGGTGCCATAGGAGGGGGTTGAGGAGTAGGGGGTGATGGAGGAGTGGACCAGGGTGTCCCAGAGGGAGCGATCCCTACGGAATGCCGATAGTGGGCGTGAAGGGAAGATGGGTTTGGTGGTGGCATCATGCTGGATTTGGCGGAAATGGCGGAGGATGATCCTTTGAAAGCGGAGGCTGGTGGGGTGATAGGTGAGGACAAGGGGGACCCTATCATGTTTCTGGGAGGGAGGAGAAGGCGTGAGGGCGGATGCGCGGGAGATGGGCCGGACACGGTTGAGGGCCCTGTCAACGACCGTGGGTGGAAAACCTCGGTTAAGGAAGAAGGAGGACATGTCGGAGGAACTGTTTTTGAAGGTAGCATCATCGGAACAGATGCGACGGAGGCGAAGGAACTGAGAGAATGGGATGGAGTCCTTACAGGAAGCGGGGTGTGAGGAGCTGTAGTCGAGATAGCTGTGGGAGTCGGTGGGTTTGTAATGGATATTGGTGGACAGTCTATCACCAGAGATTGAGACAGAGAGGTCAAGGAAGGGAAGGGAAGTGTCAGAGATGGACCACGTGAAAATAATGGAGAGATGGAGATTGGAAGCAAAATTAATAAATTTTTCCAAGTCCCGACGAGAGCATGAAGCGGCACCCAAGTAATCAACGATGTACCGGAGAAAGAGTTGTGGAAGGGGGCTGGAGTAGGACTGGAACAAGGAATGTTCCACATACCCCATAAAGACACAGGCATAGCTGGGGCTCATGCGGGTACCCATAGCCACACCTTTTATTTGGAGGAAGTGAGAGGAGTTGAAGGAGAAATTGTTCAGCGTGAGAACAAGTTCAGCCAGACGGAGGAGAGTAGTGGTGGATGGGGATTGTTCGGGCATCTGTTCGAGGAAGAAGCTAAGGGCCCTCAGACCATCCTGGTGGGGGATGGAGGTGTAGAGGGATTGGACGTCCATGGTGAAGAGGAAGCGGTTGGGGCCAGGGAACTGGAAATTGCTGATGTGATGTAAGGTGTCAGAGGAATCACGGATGTAGGTGGGAAGGGACTGGACAAGGGGAGAGGGGAGTCAAGATAACGAGAAATGAGTTCTGTGGGGCAGGAGCAAGCTGAGATGATCGGTCTACCGGGGCAGTTCTGTTTGTGGATTTTGGGTAGGAGATAGAAGCGGGCTGTCCGAGGTTGGGCGACTATCAGGTTGGAAGCTGTGGGAGGGAGATCCCCAGAGGAGATGAGGTCAGTGACAGTCCTGGAAACAATGACTTGATGTTCAGTGGTGGGGTCATAGTCCAGGGAGAGGTAGGAGGGAGTGTCTGCGAGTTGACGCTCAGCCTCCGTGAGGTAGAGGTCAGTGCGCCAGACAACAACAGCACCACCCTTGTCAGCGGGTTTGATGACAATGTCAGGGTTGGACCTGAGAGAATGGAGTGCAGTAAGTTCAGAGAGAGACAGGTTTGAATGGGTGAGAGGAGCAAAGAAATTGAGATGACTAATGTCGCGCCGACAGTTCTCAATGAAAAGATCAAGAGAAGGTAAGAATCCAGGGGGAGGGGTCCAGGTGGAGGGAGAATATTGGAGATGGGTAATAGGATCCATTGAACTGGGAGAGGACTCCTGCCCAAAGAAGTGAGCCCGGAGACGAAGACGGCGGAAGAAGAGTTCAACATCATGCTGAGCCCGAAATTCATTGAGGTGAGGGCGTAAGGGTATGAAACTAAGTCCTTTGCTGAGCACTGAACGTTCAGCATCGGAGAGGGGAAGGTCAGGGGGTATAGTGAATACATGGCTGGGGTTGGGATTGGAAGATGGGGTGGGGACGGGGGAACAGGCAGGGGTGGAGGGTCCTAGATGGGTGTTGGTGTCGATGAGTTGTTGGAGCTTGCGTTCCTACTCTTTCTTGGACTCGAACTCAAGTTCTGTCGAAGGGTCATGAGGACTCGAAACGTCAACTCTTTTCTTCTCCGCCGATGCTGCCAGACCTGCTGAGTTTTTCCAGGTAATTCTGCTTTTGTTTTTGTTTTGGATTTCCAGCATCCGCGGTTCTTTTGTTTTTATCTCTGTGTTTAATTGACTGCCACTGCTCTTCAAGAAATGTCTACCTCCTTGAAGAAGTTCTGTTCTTTTCTGCGACAAGATTTCCGTTCCTCTCTTTTGCCCTGCTCACCTTCATTGCTTTCCATTTCCCTCCTGGTGTTTGACAAGGTGTTTACTAAAACCCGCTTTCACAGCCACATCTCCTTTCTCAGTGACTTTCTCCATCTCTGACTTACCCCACATAGATTTCAACTGAAATTCCACCCCTCATGTTTCGAACCCACCCAGGATTACAGGTATCTGCGGGACATAAAACGTTTCTCGGACTGCTGTTCCCGTCACATTCTGAAATCCACACTCAGTGCCATGCACCGCCATATGAACACACTCGACCTCTCCCTCCAGCAGCACCGCCGTACCCTTTTTCAAAGCTGCGCGTGCTCCCAGTTTTATTTTATCCTTCGGCTCATCCGACGCCTCAACAAGGAACTTTTTCTCTTTCTCTCAAGTGATAAGGAACGCAAGCTCCAACAACTCATCGACGCCAACACCCATCTAGGACCCTCCACCCCTGCCTGTCCCTCTGTCCCCACCCCATCTTCCAATCCCAACCCCAGCTGTGTATTCACTTTAACCCCTGACCTTCCCATCTCCAATGCTGAACGTTCAGTGCTCAGCAAAGGACTTAGTTTCATACCCTTACGCCCTCACCTCAATGTATTTCGGGCTCGGCATGATGCTGAACTCTTCTTCCGCCGTCTTCGTCTCTGGGCTCACTTCTTTGGGCAGGAGTCCTCTCCCAGTTCAACGGATCCTTTTACCCATCTCCAATATTCTCCCTCCACCTGGACCCCTCCCTCTGGATTCTTACCTTCTCTTGATCTTTTCATTGAGAACTGTCAGCGCGACATTAGACGTCTCAATTTCTCTGCTCCTCTCACCCATTCTAACCTGTCTCTCTCTGAACTTACTGCACTCCATTCTCTCAGGTCCAACCCTGACATTGTCATCAAACCTGCTGACAAGGGTGGTGCTGTTGTTGTCTGGCGCACTGACCTCTACCTCGCGGAGGCTGAGCGTCAACTTGCAGACACTTCCTCCTACCTCTCCCTGGACCATGACCCCACCACTGAACATCAAGCCATTGTTTCCAGGACTGTCACTGACCTCATCTCCTCTGGGGATCTCCCTCCCACAGCTTCCAACCTGATAGTCGCCCAACCTCGGACGGCCCGCTTCTATTTCCTACCCAAAATCCACAAACAGAACTGCCCCGGTAGACCGATCGTCTCAGCTTGCTTCTGCCCCACAGAACTCATTTCTCGTTATCTTGACTCCCTTCTCTCTCCCCTTGTCCAGTCCCTTCCCACCTACGTCCGTGATTTCTCTGACACCTTAAGTCACATCAACAATTTCCAGTTCCCTGGCCCCAACCGCTTCCTCTTCACCATGGACGTCCAATCCCTCTACACCTCCATCCCCCACCAGGATGGTCTGAGGGCCCTTAGCTTCTTCCTCGAACAGATGCCCGAAGAATCCCCATCCACCACTACTCTCCTTCGTCTGGCTGAACTTGTTCTCACACTGAACAATTTCTCCTTCAACTCCTCTCACTTCCTCCAAATAAAAGGTGTGGCTATGGGTACCCGCATGAGCCCCAGCTATGCCTGTCTCTTTATGGGGTATGTGGAACATTCCTTGTTCCAGTCCTACTCCAGCCCCCTTCCACAACTCTTTCTCCGATACATCGATGATTACTTGGGTGCCGCTTCATGCTCTCGTCGGGACTTGGAAAAATTTATTAATTTTGCTTCCAATCTCCACCTCTCCAACATTTTCACGTGGTCCATCTCTGACACTTCCCTTCCCTTCCTTGACCTCTCTGTCTCAATCTCTGGTGATAGACTGTCCACCAATATCCATTACAAACCCACCAACTCTCACAGCTATCTCGACTACAGCTCCTCACACCCCGCTTCCTGTAAGGACTCCATCCCATTCTCTCAGTTCCTTCGCCTCCTTCGCATCTGTTCCGATGATGCTACCTTCAAAAACAGTTCCTCTGACATGTCCTCCTTCTTCCTTAACCGAGGTTTTCCACCCACGGTCGTTGACAGGGCCCTCAACCGTGTCCGGCCCATCTCCCGCGCATCCGCCCTCACGCCTTCTCCTCCCTCCCAGAAACATGATAGGGTCCCCCTTGTCCTCACTTATCACCCCACCAGCCTCCGCATTCAAAGGATCATCCTCCGCCTTTTCCGCCAAATCCAGCATGATGCCTCCACCAAACACATCTTCCCTTCACCCCCACTATCGGCATTCATAGGGATCGCTCCTTCCGGGACACCCTTGTCCACTCCTCCATCACCCCCTACCCCTCAGCCCCCTCCTATGGCACCACCCCATGCCCACGCAAAAGATGCAACACCTGCCCCTTCACTTCCTCTCTCCTCACCGTCCAAGGACCCAAACACTCCTTTCAAGTGAAGCAGCATTTCACTTGCATTTCCCCCAACTTAGTCTACTGCATTCATTGCTCCCAATGTGGTCTCCTCTACATTGGAGAGACCAAACGTAAACTGGGCGACCGCTTTGCAGAACACCTGCGGTCTGTCCGCAAGAATGACTCAAACCTCCCTGTCGCTTGCCATTTTAACACTCCACCCTGCTCTCTTGCCCACATGTCTGTCCTTGGCTTGCTGCATTGTTCCAGTGAAGCCCAACGCAAACTGGAGGAACAACACCTCATCTTCCGACTAGGCACTTTACAGCCTTCCGGACTGAATATTGAATTCAACAACTTTAGGTCGTGAGCTCCCTCCCCCATCCCAACCCCCTTTCTGTTTCCCCCTTCCTTTTTTTTCCAATAAATTAGATAGATTTTCCTTTTCCCACCTATTTCCATTATTTAAAAAAAAAAATTTATGCTCTCCCCACCCCCACTAGAGCTATACCTTGAGTGCCCTACCATCCATTCTTAATTAGCACATTCGTTTAGATAATATCACCAACTTTAACTTTAACACCTATGTGTTCTTTTGTTCTATTGTTGTTGACATCTTTTGATGATCTGCTTCTATCACTGCTTGTTTGTCCCTACAACCACACCCCCACTCCACTTCTCTCTCTCTCTGTCTCTCCGCCCCCCACACACACATCTTAAACCAGCTTATATTTCAACTATTTCTTGGACTCGAACTCAAGTTCTGTCGAAGGGTCATGAGGACTCGAAACGTCAACTCTTTTCTTCTCCGCCGATGCTGCCAGACCTGCTGAGTTTTTCCAGGTAATTCTGTTTTTGTTTTTGTTATCTATTTGATATATTTCGCATATTTACCCCTTTTAAAAGGGACTTACATAAATTACAACAACTTCCAGAGTATGAAGCTTTGTTGCTTTCTGCATATTCATTTCTGCATATTTGCAGAGAGGAAAGTTAATTCTGGCCAGCATGGGAATACTGACCCTCATAAGGTTGAGGGGTGGCTCCAAAATGTCGGACTCAACAGATACAAATTCTAGAGTCATAATAATAGCATTTAGATAGTGCCAACTAACATCTGAAAGTGTTGAAGCAGTCCACTTAATAGATTAAATTTGAAGAATATCAACGTATATAGACAAATGTTAGCAGCTAAGGAAAGTCTGCAGCAATAGATCACAGAAGTACAGAATTGTTACAATATAGAAGGAGACAGATTGGCCCATTGGGTCTGCACCGGCTCCCTGAGCATTTTAACTTACTGCCAATCTCCTGTCTTTTATCTGTAACCCTGCACATTGGGCAGAATTTTGCCTTTGGTGGGCGTGTGGGCCCCACCGGCTAGGCTGTGGACGGAAAGCCGACCACTGTCGCTGAAACGGGGCCTGCCGCCATTTTGAGTGGGCGGGCCAATTAAGGCCCACCCAGCGGCCTGCCCGACAGAATGTGCTATGCACTTCCTGTGCGGGGGAAGGAGGGAATCCCCAGCTGTCGAAGCGTGCTCTTTTGTGCATGCGCGCGAAAGAGTGCACTTCTCCCTGAGACTAAGTTCTGTCTCAGGGAGAATAGTGACAGTGTACAAAACTTAAAAAATAGAAAAATAAAAATATTATTAACATGTCCCCCTCATGTGACAATATCACACGAGATGGAAGATGTTAATAAATATCACATAACAATTATTAAAGTTTTTAAAAAGCAACATGAAACCTCATTCCACCAGTGGATGAGGTTTCATGTTTTTTCAGAAGCCCACTGGGGCTCCTGGCCTGCCCGCCAACCTTAGGGTTGGACAGGCAGGGCCTTTAATTACTTTAATTATCCTGTCAGTGGCCTCAATTGGCCATTGACAGGTCAGCGGGCGGACAGCTGTTTTCGCTGTCCGCCCGCCTTCCTGAAAATTTGAAGGGACCGGGATGACATCGGGGGTTCCTCCCGACATCATCCTGCATCATTTTCCCATCAGCGATCAGGCCCCGCCCCCCCAAATGTCCAACGTGAAAATTCTGGCCATTGTTTCTATTTAAATAATCATCCGATGCCCTCTTGAATGCCTCAATTGAATCTGCCTCCACCACACTTCCAGGCAGTGCATTCCATGCCTTAACTACTCGTTGTGTGAAAAAATATTTTCTCATTTTAGATTTGCTTCTTTTGCAAAACATTTTAAAACTGTGTTGTTTGGTTCTCGATCGATTTATGAGCAGAAACAGTTTCTCCCTATTTACTCTGTCTAGACCCCTCATGATTTTGAATACTTTTATCAGGTCCACTCTTAGCCTCCTCCTTTCCAAGGATAACAGTTACAAATTGTCCAATCTTTCGTCAAACTGATGTGTCTCATCCTTGGAACCATTCTCGTAAACCTCTTCTGTACTCTCCCCAGTGCGTTCTCATCCTTCCTATAGTGTGGCGCCCAGAACTGTACCCTCCAGCTGAGGTCTAACCAGTGTCTTATATAAGTTCATCATAACCTCCCTGCTCTCGTACTCTATGCCCCTATTAATGAAGTCTAGAATAACATATGCTTTAGTAACATCTCTACCTATCTGTCCTGCCACCTTTAATGACTTATGTACGTATACACCCAGGTCTCTCTGCTCTTGCACACCCTTTAGAATAGTATCCTTTATTTTATTCTGTCTCTCCATGTTCTTTCTGCCAAAATGTATCACCTCACACTTCTCTACATTGAACTTCATCTGCAACCTACCTGCCCACACCACCAATGTATCAATGTCCTTTTGAAGCCCTACACTATCCTCCTCATAGTTTACAATTCTCCCAAGTTTTGTGTCATCTGCAAACTTTGAAATTGTCCCTTGCACAGCAAGATCTAGATCATTAATATATATCAGGAAAAGCAATATCAAACACTGGGGAACTCCACTACAGATCTTCTTCCGGCCTGAAAAATACCCATTAACCATTTACGCTCTGCTTCCTATCCCTCAGAGAATTTTGTCTCCACGTTGCTACTGTCCCTTTTATTCCATGACCGATAACTTTCCTTTCAAGTCTGTTGTGTGGCACTGTATCGAACACCTTTTGCAAATCCATATCAATAGCTTTGCTCTCATCAACCATCTCTGTTACCTCTTCAAAACACTCCAGCAAGTTAGTTAGACACGATTTTCCTTTAACAAATCCATGCTGACTCTTCCAAATCAATCTACATTTTTTCATGTGACTATTAATTCTATCCCGAATAGTTTAAGGGTTCTTCTGATCCCTGGGGCTGTAGGGGCTGGTAATGTGCTCCATTTGTCAGGAAGTTCTACAAGCAGCTGGAGATATCCCAAAATTTGACACACTTTGTAAATTGAGAATAAACAAAACAGTTGAAAGAGATGTTACTGTGGGTGAAGGTGTTTACACCAGTTAAGGATAGTTACATGGGAATAAGCTGTGGATAATTGGTAAATGACTACAGTTTGATTATTTTAGCAAAACTTAATTTGAGATGCCCTTGGGTGTACTAATTAAAAGAAAATAATTAAATCTGGCAGTAAGAATCCAGGAAAAGATTTCTACCAGTTGAAGATTCTAAGAATTAACTTACATCATTCCCACAGCATTCAGTATTTTTTCGGTTCGCATTTTTGCATGAATATCCATTAATTTTGAACCATTTATTGAGGTTATTAAAGTATCCCTATAATCCCTAAAATATTTTGGTGTGACACATTTTTAAGTAAGTTGTTTCTTTAGAAATGATTATGGATTAGTCGGAGCACGGCAATAATATCAGTGTGGAGGAGCTTACCATTTTTGTACTGGTTTCATCATAATGAGATATAATTTTTCACACAACAATGCTGGCAATATTTCTGTGACCCTCTTTACAAAGGTTAATAGTCTAATTTTTATATACCAGAAATGTTATACCCACAAAGGAAAAATTAGGTCAAACAATAATGCACATTCAGCATAATAACAATTGGGTTCCCACCAGCAATGCTGTCATTTTGCCCACTGAGAGAAAATATAGCCTGGTCTTTAATTATGCAATTAAGACTTGTCAGTCTTCAAAAACAATAAAAAGTAAGCACTAATAAAATACTGGAGCATATCAGAATGTCTTTGACTATTAGCTGAATATAGCATGGTTCTCAGTTTATGTCTAATAGCAAATAATTTCCCACACCTCATTTTAATTTGTCATGCTCCCTTTTGACAGATAATCCATTTTTACTGATAGATGTGATAAGTGACATTAGAGATAACCATGAGCATGATGGCTTATGGAGTCAGAATCAGTTTATATTATTTAAATTTTGTAGTCATTACCCTGGAAAGAATTTTGGAATGTGAACGATGATTATTTCTAAAGCTTAAAATAAACCAAATGTAAATAAATAATGCCATTGTCAGCGATGTGAGGAAGTCACAAAGTCAGCCTCATAAGGTGAGACATTTATCATAATGCCAGCTGAGAGTTAATTTATTTGTAACACTTATAGCTTAATTATTTTTGAACAAGCACTTTTGTATACTTATAAGAAAATCAGATGCTATGTGATGTTACTTTCATCAACATGACACCAGACCTTGAAAGGTTTTTATTCTTGTTGTTACTGCTCCAAGTATTAAAAAGCCTAGTTTATAACACTTCAAATATCAGCAGATGGAATAATTTTATTTTCATGGACATCATGACTGATTTTTATAGGCTATAAAATTATTAATTCAAGTTAATTTTGTTTCATTTAAAAAATCTGTTAATGACAGAACTTGTCATTCCGGGCTATATTCTCCATCAAAATGTATGTAGCATTCTATAATGATTCCATGCAATGGTTGCAAATAAAAACTCACTAAAAATCTATTTATATAGTAGTAATGTAGACTTTCATGTACTTCAATATTTTTCTGTTGGCATTTTCCACTTTGTTTCTTATTTATATGCAGGATTTGTAATCAGTAGTTAAAATGATTTTATTATTCTGCAATTTGTTTCTATTCAATTCATTCATGGGACCTGTGAGTTGCTGGCAAGGCCAGCATTTATTGTGCATCCCTCATTCCCCTTAAGAAGGCAATGGTGAGTCACCACCCTAAACTGCTGCAGCCTTTGTGGTGAAAGAACTCCCATAGTGCTATAAAGCAGGAGTTTGAGGATTTTGACCCAGCAGTAATGAAGGAACGGTGATGTATTTCCAAGTCAGGATGGTATATGATTTGGAAGTCCAGAAGGAAAAAAAAACAGTAAAAACTGGGAAATAAAATATTGGTCCGTAAGGTCTTGTATAACTTAAAATGGAAAACCAGTAAAACTGGGAAATAAGAGCACTGCTTCAAACTAATTTTTCCTTCTGGGAGGGAACTGGGAAGTGGTGGTGTTCGCACGTACTTGGTGCCCTTGCCCTTCTAGGTGGTAGTGGTTGCAGGTTTGGGAAGCATTACCAAAGAAGCCTTGTAGTGACTTTGCAGTTCATTTTATAGATGGTACTCACTGCAACCATGGTGTTTTGATATAGGAGAGAGTGAATGTTGGAGGTAATGTGAGGAGTGCCAATCAGGTGGGTGCTTTGTTCTGGATGAAGTTCAGTTTACTGAATGTCCTTGGAGTTGTATTCATCCAGACAAGTATAGACTATGCCACCACTTTCCTGATATGTGCCTTGTAGATAATGGAAAGGTTTTGGAGAGTCAAAAGGTGAGTCACTTGCTGCAGAATACTCAGACTCTAACCTGCTTTTGTAACAACAGTATTTATCTGGCTGGTCCAGAAAAGTTTCTGGTCAATTGTTATTCCCATAATTTTGACGGTAGGTAATTCGACAATGGTCATACCAACGTCAAGAGGAGGTGGTCAGACTCTCTCATCATTGCCTGATAGTAATTGTATGGCACTTATGTGGTGTGAATGTTATTTCATTTTAAATTATTCATTCAGGGGTCTGCGTGTTGTTGGCAAGGCCACCATTTATTGCCGACTCTTCTACAGCTCAGTGGCTTGGTATGCCGTTTCAGAAAACCATAATGCTGTGGATTTGCTAGAGTTACCTATAGATCAGACCAGGGCCTGAATTTTTCCCATGTCGGGCGGGCTTGGTGGGAGCAGGTGGGGGGCGGTCAGGAACCGGACCACCACCCGCGATCAGGTCCGCACCGCCATTTTACTTAGGCAGGCTAATTAAGGCTTGCCCAGCATAATGCATGACTCCGGCATCAACGTGAAGGGGCGGGTGGGGGCAGGAGCTCAATATCCGTCGGGTTCAATGTGAAGGCTGCCATTGAGTTGGAATACCAAATCAATTGACTTGGAGTTGCCATGCAGAACATCGTTGCTGAACAGGGCAGGTGGGAGGGAAGGTTGGTGGGGCAGTCAGCCCCTCACTTTTCTGGCGAGTGTCTCACTGCCCTCCTGGAGGAGGTGGCAGCAGGCCGGGATATCCTTGTCCCAAGAGATGGGAGGAGGAGGGCACCTCACCAAAAATGCCTGGGAGGAGGTGGGATCCAGGGTCAACTCCCGTGATGTGGTGACACACACATGGGTGCAGTGCCACAAGCGCTTTAATGACCTCCTGTGATCGAGAAGGGTGAGGTCCATGTTGGCATGGGTCACTTAGCACAGCAGTTAGGAGCCCTCCCCCATCATCTGCACCCTCCCCCCCCCCCCACCCCCCCCCACCCACAGACCTCAGAGTTCTTAGAGTATAAGTGGCAAATGTCAATGAGGCAGCATCTGGGCAAGGGGGTGAGCCTGTCTGCTTGGAATGAGTGTTTTGAGGCTCCAGGGTCATGAATCGGCTGAGCCCTGTGAGGTGTTCCTCAGGTGGGGTTGGCCAAGCTGCAATGGTAATGCAGGTACAGGATGGACTAATCAATGCTCCTCTCTCCTTTCAGGAGAAGACAGCCCACAATAACGCTGAGAGGTTGCGGACTGGTGGAGGACTGCCCCACCTTCTAATCTTGGCCAGATATGGGCAGGAGGCACCTGGAGCTAGAGAGGCGCCATGCGCCTAGGTCAACCAGTCGTGGTGAGGTTGGGGTGCCACAGGGGGGTAAGAGTGCAGTGCACTGAGGTCAGAATGTCTGACATAGGAACCATTCCACTATTGTCTGTATATTGCTAAGAGCCTCAAACATGGAATCCCCATTGACAATGAAAAGACAAGGACACCCTAATCTGTACTGCCAGGCATGCACAGTAACAGTGTAATGACTTCAACTAATGATTTGTCCTTGTTCTTCCTTTCAGGCTCACCAGAAGACCGTCGGGGTCAGGAGCCTGAAGGCCTGCTGCTCACTCCAGAGGACACGGAGGATATAAATGCATCAGCCAGGCAGGCACCGGTGCAGATACCAGCACCTAGGTGAGCATTAGATCATCGGCTAGTATCTTGGTGCACAGCAGTGAGGGCATTTCACACTCGTTTGAGGTGCAGGTGGTGGCAGAGAGTGCCCAGGGCATGGGCAGTTGGAGGACTGCTGGGGATCAGGAACATGCTCAGTCGGTGGCTGATGATGGACCTCTGGAGTCACCCCTGAGGCAGCAGATGCTGGAGTCCAGCAAGGTGTGCAGGAGGATCTAGCGGAGATACATGGGGGAATGCGTGCCATAGTCTCCATTGTGGAGGAGCCCATGCAGAGCATGAGCAATGCATTGACCCTTACGGCCGAGCACACTGCATCCTCCATGGAGAGAGTGGCGACTCTCGTAGAGAGGCTGCTCTGGGGGCTCAATCAGGGATTCCTGGGGATACGCTTGGACCTACAAGCCCTCAGGTGGTCACTGTCAGTGTGGGAGATGGATTGGGTACCCAGTATTCCAGCTAGGTGTCCGTTCATCAGTGGTGAGCAGGGAGATCCGAAGCGACCTGATGTTGATGCATGTACTGCTTGTCGTCAGGGCGCTCCGTATGAGTGTAGCAGTTCCTCCATTCCTATGCCAGTGACTGTGACATCCAATGAAGCTGCAGCGGTTGGGGAGATGTCAGCCAGGGCACTAGCCGTTCCCTTACAGGTGGAGCCAGCACAGGCTCCATGGGCCAGAGGATGCCCACCAAAGTCATCAAGGCCAACAGGACAGCAGAGTGAACAGGCTGTCTCCAATGACAGTGCCATTGAGGGGGGAGCATCTAGACTTGGCACCCATAAATGCAAACGTAAAGCACCTTAGGCACAACACAGGCTTCTCACTGGTGATATTTCTTTACCCCACTTATAAGTTATTTATAATTAGGTGTACTGGAGAACAGCTTTCAATTTATTTATTTTTTATGCATGCCAGGCACCACATCAATAAATGTGTTTGTTTTCAACAAGCCTCTGGGTGCTTCATTTGTTCTGCAGGTGAAGGGTAACCCATGATGTTATGAGTGACTTGTTTGTCATTCAGCTTTATTGAAATGGCACATAGTGCATGTTGTTCACCAAGCAAATGTTCCTGTCAGGTATCGAGTATGGAGCCTGCAGCCCTGGCATGTGGTGGTGGTTCATCTTTGGTAGGCTAGCTGAGGGAACGTTGGATCAAAGCCTCCCCAGTGTTCATGGCTCCCTGGAGGTTGCCCAAGTCAGCATCTATCTCCTCAGCATTCTTCTGAGCGTGCTTGTCCTTGGTCTCACTACTGGACTCATTGTCTGCTGCCAGAGCAGCTGCAGTAACATCTTCTTCCCCCCCTTTCCGGCACCAGATTGTTGTGAGGAGCGCAGGATGCAGCCACTATCAGCGACACACGATCTGGGGGGTATTGCAGTGTGCCCCCTGAACGGTCCAAACATCGGAAGCGCATCTTGAGAAGACCAATAGTTCGCTCCAACACCACCCTTGTGGTGCCATGGCTCCTATTGTACTGCTGCTCAGCCTCTGTTCTTGGATGGCAGAGAGGCGTCATGAGCCACCTTTTGAGGGGATGGCCCTTGTCACCCACCAGCCATCCATCCACCCGGGCTGGAGCACTGAAGAGCCTCGGCACCTGTGACTGTCTGAGGATGTATGCATCATGGGAGCTGCCTGGGGACTTTGCACAGACTTGCAGAATCTGCATCCTGTCTCCACACTATCTGCACAGAAGTTGAGGGCACTGTGACCTTCTGCGCCACTGGCATGCGGTGTCCACCCATACAGCTCGAGCTGATCTCAGGGCCGATCATCTGACAGATGGAGGTCACTGGTTCCCTTGAGAGAT
This sequence comes from Carcharodon carcharias, assembly GCF_017639515.1. Taxonomy (NCBI): domain Eukaryota; kingdom Metazoa; phylum Chordata; class Chondrichthyes; order Lamniformes; family Lamnidae; genus Carcharodon; species Carcharodon carcharias. The sequence goes on from NC_054475.1 coordinate 107,573,674, forward strand.
GTAGCCTCCTTTGGCATTCCACCTCAGACATATTGAAGTAGCCACATTGCCACCTGTAAACCCTGGCAGCAGGATAGTGGCGTCTTCTGCAGCCGCTTCCACGTTGGACTTCCTGTTGGCCCTGATGCCCCTGTGCCTCTGTCTCTCCTCCCACAGGTTGCTCCTGGAGGCTGAATAGGGACACCTGAGTGCAATCGCCTCCACACATGTGGCCATCAAGATGCCAGCGGGTGAGCTGGGTGCCTTCATCAACAGGAAAGGAGCATGAACATGATCACCAATATGTAAGTCTTTTCTTATTGCCAGGTTTATTCAATTAACTGAATTCCCCAGTTGCTGTCATGGGATTTGAATTCAAATTTCTGGATCATTAGTGCATTGCTAGTGCAGGAGGAGACAATGGCATAATGGTAATGTCACTGGGCTAGTAATCCTGAGGCCAAGGCTAATGTTCTGGAGACATAGTGGAATTTAAATTAAATTAATAAATTTAGAATATAAAGCTAGTTTCAGTTATGGTGACCATAACAAATACCATCGATTGTCTTAAAAACCCATTTGGTTCACTAATGCCCATTTATGAAAGGAAATCTGCCATTCTTACTGGGTCTTTTATGTGACTCAAGACCCACAGCCATGATACCTCGGGGATTCGCAGCCTAGTTCCAGGGAGCAGAGTCGGAGGGCGGAGTTCCAGAGCGGTGAGTAGAAAAACCTTACCTCGGGGATTTGCGGCCTAGTTCCAGGAAGCAGAGTCGGAGGGCAGAGTTCGGGTCTTATAAAAAAAAATTAAAAGTGGCGTCACAGTAAAACTGGTAGGGAATTTACATTGAATTTGAAACTAAAACATTGTTAAACTAATTAAACCAAATAAATTAATCACTTAATTAATACATAGCGGGAATCTAGACCAGAAGCAGGGGATTACTGTTCTTAGAATTTAGCATTTATAGTAGAAATCTAGCCCTAGGGAATGTATAGTTAATAAGGAGTCAACAAGCAGTTCTTAGGTTTAAATTAATTTATTAAATAGTTCTAGAAATGGCAGTTGCTGGGGTGAAGTGCTTTACCTGTGGGATGTGGGAAATCTGTAATGCTTCAAGTGTCCCGGACAACTACACCTGCAGGAAGTGTACCAATTGCAGCTCCTCACAGACTGCATGGATTGGTTGGAGCAGCAGTTGGATGCACTTAGGAGCATTCAGGTGGCGGAAAGCATCATAGACAGGAGTTTTGGAGACGTGGTCACACCCAAGGTACAGACAGATAGATGGGTGACCATTAGAAGGGGCAGGCAGTTAGTGCAGAATGCCCTGTGGCTGGCCCCCTCTCTAACAGGCATACCATTTTGGATACTGTTGGGGGGGATGGCCTATCAGGGGAAAACAACAGCAGTAGCCAGAGCAGTGGCACCACGGCTGGCTCTGTTGTTCAGCAGGGGTGGGGGTCAAAGCACAGAAGGGCAATTATCATAGGGGACTCTATAGTCAGGGGCTCAGATAGGCGCTTCTGTGGTCGTGAAAGAGACACCAGGATGGTATGTTGCCTCCCTGGTGCCAGGGTCCAGGATGTCTCTGATCAGGTATGGGACATTCAGAAGGGGGAGGGAGAACAGCCAGAGGTCGTGGTACACATTGGTACTAACAACATAGGCAGGAAGAGTCACGAGGTCCTGCAGTGGGAGTTTAGGGAGTTAGGCAGAAAGTTAAAAAAACAAAGACCTCTAGGGTTGTAATCTCAGGATTACTCCCTGTGCCACGTGCCAGTGAGGCTAGACATAGGAAGATAGTGCAGCTAAGCATGTGGCTGAACAGGTGGTGTAGGAGGGAGGGTTTCCAATATCTGGATCATTGGGATCTCTTCCGGGGCAGGTGAAACCTGTACAAGAAGGACGAGTTGCATCTAAACTGGAGGGGCACCAATATCCTGGCTGCAAGATTTGCTCGTTTCACTCAGGAGGGTTTAAACTAGTATGGCGGGGAGGGGTTGATCCAGAGCAATAGGTCAGCAGGTGAAATAAATGACTGGGAACCAGTGAATATGGCCAGTAGGACAAAGAGGAAGAGCAGGCAGGGAGAAATTACTGAACACAGTGGGACTGTGGGCTCTGAAATGAATTTGTTTCAATGCCAGAAGTATAACAGGCAAAGCAAATGAGCTTAGAGCTTGGATTAGTACTTGGGAATGTGATGTGATTGCTATTACAGAGACTTGGTTGAAGGATGGACAGGATTGGCAGATAAATGTTCCAGGATTTAGATGTTTCAGGCAGGATAGAGAGAGATGTAGAAGAGATGGGGGAGTTGCACTGCTGGTTAAGGGGAATATCACAGCTGTACGACAGGAGGACATGCAGCGAGGCGATATGGGTAGAGCTCTGGAATAGGAAGGGTGCAGTCACAATGTTGGGGGTTTACTACAGGCCTCCCAATTGCTGGTGGAAGATTGAGGAACAGTTATGTAAGCAGATTTTGGAAAGATGTAAAAGCAATAGGGTTGTTGTGGTGGGTGATTTTAACTTTCCCTATATTGACTGGGAAACACTTAATGCTAGGGGTTTGGATGGTGCAGAATTTGTAAGGTGCATCCAGGAGGGCTTCCTGAGACAATATGTAGATAGTCCAACTAGGGGAGGGGCAATACTGGACCTGGTATTAGGGAATGAACCCGGCCAGGTGGTCGAAGTTTCAGTAGGGGACCATTTTGGGAAAAGTGACCATAATTCAGTAAGTTTCAAGGTATTAGTGGATAAGGATAACAGGAGTCCTCAGGTTAAGGTGCTTAATTGGGGGAAGGCTAATTATAACAATATTAGGCACGAACTGAGGAATCTAGACTGGAGGCGGATGTTTGAGGGCAAATCAACAACTGATATGTGGGGGGCTTTCAAACATCAGTTGATAAGAATTCAGGACTGGCATATTCCAGCTAGGATGAAGGATAAGTATGGCAAGTTTCAGGAACCTTGGATAACAAAGGATATTGTGAGATTATTCAAAAAGAAAAGGGAAGCATTCGTAAGGACTAGAAGGCTGGGAACAGATGAAGCCCATGGAGAATATAAAGAAAGTGGGAAGAAACTTAAGCAAGGAGTCAGGAGGGCTAAAAGGGGTCATGAAAAGTCATTGGCAACCAAGATTAAGGAAAATCGCAAGGCCTTTTATACATATGTAAAAAGCAAGAGGGTAGCCAGGGAAAGGGTAGGCCCACTCAGGCACAGAGCTGGGAATCTGTGTGTGGAGCCAGAAGAAATGGGAGAGATACTGAATGAATACTTCTCATCAGTATTCACCAAAGAGAAGGACTTAGCGGTCGCTTTGTCTAGGGAAGAGTGTGTAGATAGCCTGGATCACATTGAGATCAAAAAAGAGGAGATGTTAGGCATCTTGAAGAATATTAAGGTGGATAAGTCCCCAGGGCCAGATGGGATCTACTGAGGGAGTCAAGGGAGGAGATTGCTGGGGCCTTGACAGAAATCTTTGTATCCTCACTGGCTATGGGTGAGATCCCAGAGGACTAGAGAATGGCCAATGTTGTTCCTTTGTTTAAGAAGGGTAGCAGGGATAATCCAGGAAATTACAGGCTGGTGAGCCTTACTTGGGTGGTAGGGAAATTATTGGAGAAGATTCTTCGTGACAGGATTTACCACCATTTGGAAACAAACTGGCGTATTAGTGAGAGGTAGCATGGTTATGTGAAGGGAAGGTTGATCGAGTTTTTCGAGGAAGTGACAAAGAGGATCGACAATGGAAGGGCAGTGGATGTTATCTACATGGATTTCAGTAAGGCCTTTGACAAGATCCCTCATGGCAGACTGGTACAGAAGGTAAATTCGCATGGGATCAGAGGTGATCTAGCAAGATGAATACAGAATTGACTTGGTCAAAGAAGACAGAGGGTAGCATTGGAAGGGTACTTTTCTGAATGGAGAGCTGTGACTAGTGATGTTCCACAGGGATCAGTGCTGGGACCTTTGCTGTTTATAGTATGATTTGGAGGAAAATGTAACTGGGCTAATTAGTAAGTTTGTAGACAACACTAAGGTTGGAGGATTTGCAGCTAGTGAAGAGGATTGTCAAAGGATACAACGGGATACAGGTCAGTTGGAGACTTGGGCGGAGAAATGGCAGATGGAGTTTAATCTGGACAAATGTGAGGTAGGTAGGAATTATATAGTAAATGGCAGAACCCTTAATTGCATCGACGGGCAGAGGGATCTCGGTGTACAGGTCCACAGGACACTGAAAGTGGCAATGCAGATGGATAAGGTAGTCTGAAAGGCATATGGCATGCTTGCCTTCATTGGCATGGGTATTGATTATAAAAGCTGGGATGTCATGCAGCAGTTGTATAGAACCTTGGTTGGGCCACACTTGGAATATTGCGTGCAATTCTGGTCGCCATATTACCAGAAGGATATGGAGGTATTGGAGAGGTTGCAGAGGAGGATTACCAGGATTCTGCCTGATCTGGAGGTTATTAGCTATGAAGAGAGATTGGAGAAACTCTGATTGTTCTCACTAGAGCGACAGAGATTGAGGGCCAACTTGATAGAAGTTTACAAAATTATGAGTGGCATGGACAGAATAGATAGTCAGAAGCTTTTTCCCAGGGTGGAAGATTCAATTACTAGGGGACATAGGTTTAAGATGAGAGGAGAAAACTTTAGAGGAGATGTGCGGGGCAAGTTTTTTACGCAGAGGGTAGGGAGTGTCTGGAATTAGCTGCCAGAGGAGGTGGTGGAAGCAGGTACGATAGTGGTGTTTGACAGGCAGCTTGACAAATGCATGAATTGGATGGGAATAGAGGGATATGGACCCCGGAAGTGCAAAATGTTTTAGTTTGACAGGCAATATGATCGGCGCAGGCTTGGAGACCGAAGGGCCTGTTCCTGTGCTGTACTTTTCTTTGTTCTTTGTTTTGTTACGTGGTTGATTCTTAACTGCCATCTTCAATGGGCTCAGTTCAAGGGCAATTAAGAATGGGCAACAAATGTTGACCTTGACAGAGATACTCCCTCCATGGAAGAATAAAAAAGCAACATAAGAACTATATTAATATAACCCCATTACTTGACACAATTGAATGTTGTCCATATTATATTAGCATACCATTTATATGACATCATGTTATCTGAGGAAATGCAAATGATAGTGAACACTATGTAATCATCAATGAACATCCCTAATTCTGACCAAATGATTGAAGGAAGGAATGAAGCAATTAAAGATGGCTGTGCCTGGTACACTGTCCTGAGCAACCTTAGAAGTTTTGATCTGGGGATGAGATGAATGGTTTCCAACAAGGAATGTAATGTGGGAAAATGTGAGGTTATGCACTTTGGTAGGAAGAATAGAGGAGCTGAATATAATTTAAATGGAGAAAGATGCAGAAGGCTGCAGCACAGAGGGATTTGGGAGTCCTTATGCATGAATCCCAAAAAGCTAACATACGAGTTCAGGTAATAGGGAAGGTAACTGGAACGTTAGTCTTTATTTCAAAGGGAATGCGGTATAAAAATAGGGATGTCTGGCTAAAACTATACAAGGCACTAATTAGACCACACCTAGAATACTGTGAACAGTTTTGGTCCTCTTATTAAAGGAAAGATATGCTGGCATTGGAGGCAATCCAGAGAAGGTCACTAGGTTGATCCTGGGTATGGAGGCATTTCCTTATGAGGAGAGGTTGAATAGGCTGGGCCTGTACTCATTGGAGTTTAGAAGAATGAGAGGCGACCTTATTGAAACATATAAGATTCTTAAGGGATTTGACCGGGTAGAAGCTGAGAGGTTGTTTCCCCTTGTGGGAGAGTCTCGGGCCAGAGGGCATAATCTCAAAATAAGTGGTCACTCATTTAAGACAGGGATAAGAAGGAATTTCTTCTCTCAGAGGGTAGTGAATCTGTGGAATTCTTTACCGCAAAAGGCTGTAGAGGTTGGGTTGTTAAGTATATTCAAGGCTGAGATAGACAGATTTTAATCAGTAAAAGAATCAAGGATTTTGTGGAAAAGACAACAAAGTGGAGTTGAGGATCATCAGGTGAGCCATGAACTCATTGAATGGCAGAGTAGACTTGATGGGCCGAATGGCCTACTTCTGCTCCTACGTCTTATGCTCTTATGGTCTTATAACCACTACAATTTTCCTTTTGTGCTAGGTATGGCTCCAATCAGTGGAGAATTTTCCGTCTTTCCCATATCTCCACATGCAATGGATTATCCTCTGCCATTTTGACTACCTCTGGCGTAATGCCCCCACAAAGATGTTGCCTGACCTGCTGAGTATTTCTAGCATTTTCTGTTTTTGCTACTGAATTAGCATTGATTAAACATCAGTATAAACCCTATACAATGCTCTTTGTGAGCTTGCATCTGACATGAAAGATTTGTTGGTGGAGCAACAATCAACTCTGGTTACCTAGAAGGAGTTCTAAACATGTGATGCCTGTTCACAAATCACAGGCTACTGTACCTTGCTTTGTATCTGTTGTGAAATGTCTCTTGCATAACTACTATCCATAGAGTGCTTGATTTGGTTTGCATTTTGACCTTTTGGCATTGCTGCTCAAAAAGTAAGCACCATGATGGAGCAAGACAGAGTTCATCGCTAGCTTTTCTCCCTTATTAATGGACTCCAGAAGGTTTATTTTTTATAGATCCTGTAATAAGCTATTTTTAGCAGCCTACCTGATGTGTAACACTCAGATAATGGCCTTTAACAGATCATGGACTGACTATGGGCTAACTAACTGCTTAAGGAAGACAGGGATTCTTCACCAATTACCACCATCAAATTCTGACTATACCCCACCTACTAAATCTATCATTGACACAGCCCTGAAGGTTACAGATAACTTCACCTACCTTGGAAGCATAATCTCTGGTAATGTCTGCATTGACAGTGACGTAGTAAATTGAATTACCAGAGCAAACTCAGCATTTGTCCATTTATGCAAGAGATTGTGGAGGTATCAAGCTCAGAACAAAACTTGTTGTGTACAAAGCTGCGGTAATAATTACCCTCTTATATGCCTGTGAGACATGGACTACCTACTCCAGACATATTAAGCAGTTGGACAGGTTCCACATGACATATACATACAGAACATCATGGGCATCAAATGGGCAGGCAAAGTACCCAACACTTCAAAGGGCAAAAATGTCTGGAATTGAAGCATTCATTTGCAAAGCTCAGTTGAGGTGGAGTGGACATGTAATATGTGTGACTGATGATAAAATCCCGAAGGCAATCATGTATTCACAACTTAAACTTGGACACCACCTGCAAGGTAGGCTGAGATTAAGGTTCAAGGACTCCCTGAAGATGAACCTCAGGAAACGTGACATTTCCACCACAGATTTTGAAAAAAACACACAAGAACGAATTACCTGGGGTGCAATGTCAAGTAATGGAACTGTTTTCGTTGAACAGCAAAAGGTACAGGCAGCAAAGGACAAACGTTAAGCTAGTAAGACTAGGCAGTCTCAACAAAATCAGACAATTCATCCTTGCCCGTACTGTGGAAAACCATACAGGACTGTAATCAGGCTCCACAGCCACGTTAGAATGCACAAGATGACTCTACACACGCAAGAAATGGCCACTTTGAGAAAGAAGTGAAACCAATGACAACTACAACGGATGGGAAGGCATTATCCAACCTTCTCTACATTGCCTTAAATTCTTGGATTATTACCCATGGAACACCTGTAAGGCTAATGAAGCCTGTATTAACAAATAAAATGATTCTCTTTCAAAGCTTGCATGCAATACACAGCCAAGTGCTGGCCATGCATTCACATTCTCTTCCATCTGTTTCATTGTGCTTTGTGGCATGAGTCATTTTATTGCTTGTTTTTAGCATATTCCCATAGAGGAATACAACTTGGGCAGCCAAGTGTTTGAAGGACCCAGTAGGGAGAAGTATAATTGTTTCGGGATAAGAGAAATAGTGGCAGCTGTTCAGGACATCATAGGAAGCAAGAAGGAAGGAGAACCTGAAACTCAGACTAGGATCTCTGGCCCTATCAACTGTGATATTTTGGGATAATACTGTGGCGTCTGAAAACAGCTTTGGGCTATGGGGACCTGTAGTCAGGTACAAATATAAACTCCATACAATAGCATGAGCCTCTTTAAAATGTGCACTACTTTATTTTTATTTTATGTACTTTGTAGAAACGTAAACAGAGGCTGTAAAAAGTTTGGGAGTCGCTGATACAGGTATTTTTTGTCTTCAACCATGCAGTATGGCTATAGGTCACTAATTAACTGAAAAAGTTCTGCAGTGTTGTGGTTGGTAATGCCAGTTTGATTTACTATCAAGTAATTGACTGCTGTACATTTTTTAGATGTATGCAGTGTTAGCTAGAGCCACACAAAATAACGATGAATAGTTTAGAGTACAGGCAATAATGCATTCCTGCCCCCTTATTTAATGTGGCTTCAGAAAAAATCCCTTGGAGCCTCTAAAGCCGCTAACAAGTCTGTTAGTAATAGTACCGCTGGCACTTAATTGACAGCATTCTGATTCTACTGCCTCTCGCTACATAAAGCATCATGCTCATGAAGTACTATTGGAGGATAAAGTACCACATAATGTTGCACTAGTAGCTTTTGTTAAAGCTGATTTGAGTTTAAAGGTAGATGTTTAAACATTTTAAATGCAATCAGCCAAAGCATTATTTCAAGCAATTTTACCCTAGGCATTCATCAAAAAGTCTGGAGTTATGAATTATGTTAGAACATGAGGGCATTAAGAATGATTAAACAAAGATTCATTCAATCCATTAGCATTCTCTTTTTACTAAACAGGTAGGGTGGAAGTGTCCCAGATTTGCTCTAAGTATACTAGCGAGTGGGAAAAAGGACGTTTTATCCGCTGGCCTCATTGGCAGGTTTTCGCACCTTATCATCCCATTCTTGCCTCATTAATTATGTATTCCCATGAAACACGCTGGGTTGCTGGTGGGCGTCCTCCTTTTCGATCGCCCCGTCCCCGGCCCTGTCACCTCAGGCCTTCAGTAAACCGGGCACAATGTTTAAAGCCCGCTCTTGCACAGAGAACGCACTCTTCAAAGGATAGGAAGCTGCTGGGAACAGATGACTGCCAAAAGGAGGAACCATGCTGCCCCTAGATTTAGCGACACCTCCATGAAGCACCTACTGGACGGAGTGGAGGCCTGCCATGATTTCTCTACCCCTGGTCTAGGTCAAGGCCAGCAAGCAATGTTACTAATCCAGCATGGGAGACCATAAGACATAGGAGCCAAGTAGGCCATTCGGTTCATCAGATCTCCACCATTCAATCAGATCATGGCTCATCTGATAATCCTCAAATCCACTCTTCTGCCTTTTCCCCATAACCCTTGATTCCCTTACTGATTAAAAATCTGTCTATCTCAGCCTTGAATATACTTAATGAACCCAATCTCTACAGCCCTCTGTAGTAAAGAATTCCACAGATTCACTAACCCCCAGAGAGAATAAATTCCTCCTCATCCCTGTCTTAAATGGATGACCCCTTACTCTGAGATTATGCCCTCTGGTCCTAGACTCTCCCACAAGGGAGTAACAACCACTCAGCGTCTACCCTGTCAAGCTCCCTAAGAATCTTATATGTTTCAATAAGGTCGCCTCTCATTCTTCTAAACTCCAATGAGTACAGGCCCAACCTGCTCAACCTCTCATCATAAGAAAATCTTTCCATTCCCAGAAACAACCTAGTGAACCTTCTCTGGACTGCCTCCAATGCCAGTATATCTTTTCTTAGATTAGGGGACCAAAACTGTTCACTGTATTCAAGGTGTGGTCTAACTAGTGCCTTGTATAGTTTTAGCCACATTTCCCTATTTTTATATCCATCCCCTTTGAAATAAAGACCAATATTCCATTTGCCTTCCCTATTACCTGGTGAACTTATATGTTAGCTACTTGTGATTCATGCACAAGGACCCCCAGATCCCTCTGTTCTGCAGCTTTCTGCAGTGTTTCTCCATTTAAATAATATTTACCTCCTCTATTCTTTCTGACAACATGCATAACCTCACATTTTCCCACATTGTATTGCATCTGTCAAGTTTTTGCCCAGTCAATTAACCTGTCTATATCCCCCTGCAGACTCTTGTGTCATTCTCACCACTTGCCTTCCCACCTATTTTTGTGTCAACTGCAAACTTGGCAATAGTACATTCACTTCCCTCATCCAAGTCATGAATATACATTGTAAATAATTGTGGTCCCAGCGCTGATCCCTGTGACACTCCACTAGTTACAGGTTGCCATCCTGAAAATGCCCCACATGTCCCAGCTCTCTGTCTTCTATTTGTTAGTCAATCCTCTATCCATGCTAATATACAACCTCCCTCCCTTTTGTCCTTGATTATTTAGTATTTTTGGAATGCCCATGGCTCTCATCTTATTAAGTAGTCATATGTGCAGTACCTTATTGAACACCTTTTGGAAATCCAAATATATTACATCTACTGGTTCCGCTTTATCTATCCTGCTTGTTACCTTCTCAAAGAATTCTAATAAATTTGTCAGGCATGATTCCCCCTTCATGAAGCCATGCTGACTCTGCTTGATTACATTATGCATTTCTATTACATTCTTTATAATAGACTCTTAACGTTTTCCCAATGATGTTAAGCTAACTGACCTATAGTTACTTGTTTTTTTTTGTCTCCCTCCCTTTTTGAATAAGGGCATTACATTGGCAGTTTTCCAATGCTCTGGGACTTTTCCAGAATCTAAAGATTCTTGGAAGATTACTACCAGTAGCTCAACTATCTGTGTAGCTATTTCCTTGATTATCCTAGGATGCAACCCATCAGGTCCAGGGGATTTATATGCCTTTAGCCCCATTACTTTCCTTAGTGTTTTTTCTCTAGTGATAGTTATATTTATTTCCTCCTTCCTTTTGCCCTTAATTATTAAGTATTTTTGGAATGCTATTAGTGTCTTCTACCATGAAGACTGATGCAAAGTATTTATTCAACTCCTCTGCCATTTCCTGGTTCCCATTATTATTTCTCCAGCCTCATTCTCTAAGGGGCCTATGTTCGCTTTGGCCTCTCTTTTCCTTTCTACATATTTAAAGAAGCTCTTGCTATCCATTTTTATGTTACATGCTAGTTTACCCTCAAAGTTTATTTTCTCCCTCTTTCTTATTTTTTTATTCATCTATTGTTGGTTTTTAAAACTTTCCCAATCCTCTGAGTTACCACTAATCTTTGCCATGTTGTATGTTTTTTCTTTCAATTTGATACTATCCTTAACTTCCTTGGTTAACCACAGTTGGTTTATTCCCTTCTTAGAATCCTTCCTCCTCATTGGGATATATCTTTGTTGTGAGCCCTGAACTATTTTCTTAAATGTCTGCCATTGTTTATCAACCGTCTTTTCTGCTAAACCCCTTTCCCAGTCAACTTCAGCCAACTCTGCCCTCATTCCTTTGTAATTACCCTTATTTAAGTTTAGCACAGTTGTTTCCGACGCAGGACCAGAATTTTTCCCTCGTCGGGGGGGCTCGGTGGGAGCGGGCAGGGGCAGTCGGCTCCGCACTGTGATTTCACACGGACAGGTTAATTAAAGCCCGCTCTGCCTTGATTGCAAGTGGCAGCGCTGAGCACGGAGCTGCCTCAGTGAGATTGAAGAGCTTTTTTAAAAAAATTACTAAAGACAATTCTACATCTTCTGATCCAAGATCATTTCTTGCTTTCCTACTCATTCCACCTCGTACTAATAAAGCTACCCCACCACACTTTCTTTCCTCCCTGTCCTTTCAAAAAGTCACTTTCTCCTGAATATTTAGTTCCCAGCTTTGATCTCCTTGTAACCATGTCTCCGTAATGGCTATGAGATCATACCCATTAGCCTCTAATTGTGTCGTTAATTCATTTATTGTGTTCCAAATACTACGTGCATTCAAGTAAAGAGCCATTAATTTTGCCTTTTTATCATTTTCTCTCCCTTTTACCCTATTTTCTGCTTTCTTTAATGTTTGTACACTCTGTCCCTTCCTATCACACTCTGGGTATCATTACCTAAGTGGCTGCCCTGCAATGCTGTCATATCCTTTTGCTTTGTAAGTGTACGTGTCCCCTCTCCAGAACCCTCCCCCTCCCCCTTTCATTTAGTTTAAAGGCCTCTCTACAGACCTAGTTATTCAATTCGCCAGGACACTGGTCCCAACATGGTTCAAGTGAAGCCCGTCCCACCAGAACATCTCCCTTCTCTCCCAGTACTGGTGCCAGTGCCCCATGCAATGAAACCCATTCTTCCCACACCAATCTCTGAGCCATGCATTTATCTCCTTGACTTTATTTACCCTATGCCAGTTTGCCTGTGGCTCAGGAAGTAATCCCGAGGTTATTACCTTGGAGGTTCTGCTTTTTAATTTAGCTCCTAACTGTTCAAATTATTTCAGCAGAACCTCCTTTCTAGTCCCATCAATGTTGTTGGCACCAACATGGATAATGACAACTGGATCCCTCCCCTCCCAATCCAGCCCTGAGGAGATGTCCTTAACTCTGGCATCAGGAAGGCAACACAGCCTTTGGGTCTCACGTTCATGGCTGCAGAGTACAGTATCTATCCCCCTAATTATATTGTCCCCTTCCACTACTACATTCCTATTTCCTCTCCCCACTTGAATGTCTCTCTGTACCACGGTGCCGTGGTCAGTTTGCTCATCCTTCCTGCAGTCCCCACTCTCATCCACACAGCTTGCAAGAACCTTGTAACTGTTAGACAGTTGCAGGGACCGAAGCTCCTCGAACACTACCCCCCAGGTCCCCATACCTGCCTCACCTTCAGTTACACCCTCCTGTCCCTGATCGCAGACCAAATTTGAATTACCTAATCTGAGGGTGTGACTACCTCCTGGAGCAAAGTGTCCAGGTAACTTTCCTCCTTCCTGATGTGGCGCAATGTCTGCAGCTCAGACTCCAGCTCTTCAACTCGGATCTAAAGTTCCTCGAGTTGCAAACACTCACTACAGATGTGTTCGCTCTGGATCACCTTGGTGTCCAGCAGAACCCATTTGCTGCAGCAGCAACACATCACTCGTCCTCCATCGCTATTGTATTTTATTCAGTTTAATAATTACTTACTCTAGTACCCCTGTTCTTTACACTTGAAGGATCCCCCGCTCTTTACACAATATTGTAATTATATTTTTACACCATGCTAAACAAGCTATTTTTAGAAGAAATAGAAAAAAAGACTAGAGACCTAAACACAAACTAAAAACCTTACTTTTACTTTAAATCCAGGAAATACTCACCAGTCCTATTCACCAATCAGCTGCTGTCCACACTCTCGTCTCTCTCACTCTCCAAGCTCTTAATGGCCTCTGGTCTCTCTCTCGCCTGGTCTCTCGCCTCCGTCTCTCAACGCCGAAGCCGCCAAATCGGTACAAACGCAGAAAACAATGGCAGCAGTAGTTAATGCCAATGGCCTACAAATGAGAACACCATCCAGTGCAGGAAGAGGATGAATGCACTCATCCATTCTGCCAGGATAAGTCAACAACCTCATTACTCTAAACTCACACACTCACAAACGCTTCACACATCCACAGGGACCCCAACTTCAAGGGACAATGCCACTAACTCTCACACACACCCACAATTCTCCATCAGACTCATATCCTCTGGAGCTCGTGTTCTCATCCCCTCCATTTCTCCGTTCACCATACAAACATTCCACGCCGTGCCATTCATCCTACTTACACTCTCTCCACCTGTTTTTATGCAGGAGAAACTGGCTCACACCAACAAAGAGAGGCCCTAGACCTGGGATGGGATGGTCAATGTTAGGCCCCCCCACTCACTTTGAGGAGCGTGCCATTATGCTGACTGGTGAGGATGTGGACTATGCCTGTGGCGATGGTGAGTTTGGTGGCAAACACCCACCTGAGGATCCTGCACCACATCATCCCCCTCTCAACACAACTGTGAGTGCCCTCTATCCTGCTTTTGACTGTGCTGCCATGCACTAATTATTTCTACTTTGGTTCACAGGGGAGGTCTGCCAAGCGACTGACACCCTCAGCCAGCAAATCCCCCAGCTCCATCCAGGTTCTCACCTCCAGCCAAAAGGACACCTCCTCAATTGAAGAGCTGGAAAAGAGCAGCCTGGAAGACCCATCTCAGAACTTACCCACACCCTTCTGAGGGTATTGAATACCACCATCAAACTTTCCAGATGCTGACATCTTGTGAATTTACTCCATTACACTGAGGGTACTTGAATGAAACCTGCAGGATTTCAGTCTAAAATTACAATATACTTTACTCAGCCTCAAGGAGTTCGGTTTCATATATGATGGATTCCAAGTATAGAAGGATTCTTTTGATCTGGCTCGGAGAGCACCTGTTGGTTTCCCTATCTTCCATGTCCTCTTTTGCACAAAGCCAATTTCTACTTCAATTTTTAAAAAATGATAGGCGTGAAGGACAGGAAAGCACAGGTCTGATTGTTTTCTTCTGACAAAAAAGCAGCCATTTTGCACCAATGCCTGAACTTTAAAGTTTCCAACTTTGAAAGGATGAAGGAAAGAGCAGGTTGAACTTTATGTATGTGGATTTATTTATACAAAGCAAAGGATTTCTTTGTAGATATTTGTGGATAATTGACTGATTTTGGCACATGTATCTGGCCCCTAGCACCAAGAGGTAACATCATTGTCATAGAGTATTTAATTATCCATATATTACTCAGAAAGCAGAGTCCACAGTGAATGGCCAAATAGAAGGAAGTGCTGTCATAAGATAATATGCAGATCCTCCCTAAGGATACACCATTGTCATGAAGAGATTTAACGTGCATAATGTTATTGGAAATTATTTTTAAATTGGACTTGCAGTAAGGTCTGTGTCTGTGTGTGTCTTAATTGGATTAACACCAGCTAGTCTGGGTACTTTGACGTATAGTAGTTTGAGATGTTAATTAGACAAACATAAGTTAAAAGGTAAAGTTAATTTACATTTATTAAATAAACCATTGAAAAGAATGGGGAAAATCTTGCACCTAGCTGGGAGAAAGCAAGCAATGTGTTTATATTACTAATAAAACTGGTGCTATAAAAGGAGTTTTATTGTTACAGGAGCTGAAGTTTAAAGACCTAGTGATACAATGGAAAATTTACATTCAAAGGCAAAGCTAGGTATATAACGAAAGAGGTTTGTGTGTGTAAGGTAGAGGCATTTAAGACCTAACCAGCCTGTACGCCTCCAACCAACTTGCAAAGGAACTTCATTTGAAATTCATAAGGTCAAATGTGCTTTGCCTGGTGTCTGTTTAAAGTCTATGGGCAGAATTATTCCCCCGTTGGGGGGGAACTTCAGGAGCAGGCCCGTGGAGGCGCACCTCTGATTGGCGCCCCTGATTGGGGGCACGCTGCCATTTTATGTGGGCGGGCCAATTAAGGCCTGCCCAGCGTGACGTGCGCACGGAAATGCTGAGCATTCCCTGTGGGGGCGGGGGGGATCCCTAAGGCGGGGGGGGATCCCTAAACCCGAGAGTGCACTCTTTCGCGCATGCGCACGGAAGAGCGCACACGTCTCCCAAACGCAAAGTGCTGTCTCAGAGAGATCGACTCTGCTGTAAAAAATATTAAAAATAGAGAAAAAAAATTCCTGACATGTCTCCTCTGTCACATGAGTTGGGACATGTCCATAATTTTTCAAAAAACTTTAATTAAATTTTTTAAACCCTACATGAAACCTTTTCCCACCTGTGGATGAGGTTTTATGCTTTTTCTAATTCCCGTTGGGGCTCCTGGTCAGCCAGTCAACCTTAAGGTTGGTCGGGCAGGTCCATTAAATTGTTAAATGACTCTGTCAATGGCTTCAATTGGCCATTGACAGGTCGGCAGGCACACAGCTGATTTTGCTGCGTTGCCGCCTTCCTGAAAATTGAAATGAGGCGGGGTGACATCAGGAGTTCCACCCGACATCATCCTACATCATTTTACGTGTCAGCAAGGGGGCCCCGCTCTCTAGTTCACCAAACGGGAAATCCTGGCCTATGCGTTACTGTTGTTTTAGTGGAGATTTACCCCTGGGTTTTTAATTTGAGGGTTTGTTAAAATGTTATTATAGTAGTAATTTGCAGCTATGGGTATGTGTTTAATTTGTTGTTAAATTAATAAATGTTTAATTCAGTTTTATATAAAAACCATGAGACTCGGTGGTCTTATTTCTACTGAATTCAAAGTATGCACCTCAGAATACACAAATTGCAAAAAGTGGATTATGACAGTTGTTTCAAGTTTCCCTCTGGGATTTGAACACCTCAGCCTTTGCCATTGGCTGTGTTATAATATCATAAAAGTTAGAGAGATATGAATAGCCCAAAAGATATGGGGCAGAATTTTACCCTTGTTGTGCGGGCACGCGCCCAACATGCCTGTGCGTGAAATAAAGCCGTTGACATCGAACGAGCATCCCAATGTCAACCGCACTCTCAGGATATTTTGCTAGGCAGGCATGTGATGAAGACAGACGCCATCCCGCCATTAAGTAAGACCCTTGAGAGACCAATGACTCTGAGTTTATGTAGCCTGTGCAATTTTCAGACCTTCGTACAGGCAAAATTGGCAGGTGGGCAGGCCACAATTTGCAAAACCTCATCCACAGGCAGAATAAAAGTGGTCATTGGGCTTCACAAAGTGAATACTGAGTAGTTTTGGATATCACTTGCTGCTGCTTGCTTCTGTAAACAGGACAGCTTCATTTCGCTTCAGTGCTGCATTCAGAGAATTTAGAGGCTTCAGTTCAGGACTCAGTGTTGTCTTCCAGGCCCCTGGAGGATTCACACTGTGTGGGGTCTTCCAGGTATTAGACAGCCTTCCCTTACCCTGGTAATGGGGATTGTGGTCTCCGCTGGAGGCACCTCCTGTGAGGAGGATGAGAGGGGCTTAAGGGAGAGAAGGCCAGGTGTCCCTATTCAGCTTCGGGGGGGGCGCGACATGTCGGAGGAGAGGCGCAGACACAAGGGGCGCAGGGCCAACAGGAAGGCCAAGGCGGAAGGGACCGCAGAAGTGATTCTGCTCTGCTGCCATGGTTTATAGGCGGTGATGCAGCTACCTTAATACGTCTGAGGTGCAATGCCAAAGGAGGCTCTGCCTCTCAAGGGAGACAGTGACCTACATCTACCAAAGGATCAGCCCTGAGATTACCTCTAACTGTGTTGGTGGACACGTTGGTTCTAAACTTCTACGCCTCCGGCTCTTTCCAGGACTCAGTGGGGGATCTGTGTGGAGTCTTCAAATCCATAGTCGCATCAACCTGGTGACAGAAGCTCTGTTTAGGCTTGCATTAACTTTCATTCATTACCGTATGGATGAGGCCAGCCAGGCAGAGCAAACCAGAGGTTTTGCAGTGGTTGTTGGGTTCCCCCATATCCAGGGTGTCATCGACTGCACACGTGGTCATAAAGGTGCCAGCAGGTGAGCCGGGAACCTTCGTCAACAGGAAGGGATTCCATTCCATGAACGTGCAGATAATGTGTGACCACAAGGTGCAGATTCTGCAAGTCTATGCAAGGTATCCTGGCAGCTCCCATGATGCTTACATCCTGAGGCACTCCCAGGTGCCAAGGCTCTTCAGTGATCCAGCCCGGCTGGATGGATGGCTGCTGGTTGACAAGGGCTATCCTTTGAAGAGGTGGCTCATGACGCCTCTCCGCTATCCAAGAACAGAGACCGAGCAGCCGTACAACAGGAGCCATGCCTCCACAAACATAACGGTAGAGAGAACCATTGGTCTTCTCAAATGCACTTCCAATGCCTGGACTGTTCAGGGGGCGCACTGCAAGATTCGCTAGAGAAGGTGTCACTAATAGTGGTTACATACTACACTCTCCACAATCAGGCACTGGAAAGGGGGGACGCACTGGAGGAAGAAAATCTTGATGCAGCTCCACAGGCAACAGGCGATGAGTCCAATAGTGATTCAGAGGACGAGCATGCTCAGGAGAACATTGAGGGCATAGACACAGACCTGGGTAACCTCCCGGGAGGCAGGGACACCCAGCAAGCTTGCTCCTTCAGCTAGCCAACCAAATAAGAACCACCGCCACATGCCAGTGCTGCAGGCTCCATATTTGACTCCTGACAGGACCAGTTCCTTGGTCAACAACATACGCTATGTGCCAGTGCAATAAAGTTTAAGGAGTCATACATCCATCATAACATCTGATTTAACCTGCAGCTGCAGAGCAAATTAAGCATTCAGCGGCCAGTTGCACAAAAAACATTTGCCTCTGAGTGACAAACATAAAGAAATTAATGCTCATTGGTGTTTTACATCACGCCATTAAAAAAACACAGAAAAATGGGGGAAATAAATATGACCATGATGTTTGTGCCTAAGGTGCTTTAAGTTTTCGCTTGCGAGCGCTATGTCTAGGTGCTCCCCCCTTGCTGGTAACTGCATTGGAGACAGCCTGCTCACTCTGCTGTCCTGTTGGCCTTGATAACCATGGCGGGCGCCGTCTGGCCTGTGGAGTCTGTGCCGCCTGATTGCCATTGGACCTGGTGGACAATAGGCCCTTGACCCCACCCCCGCCCGAACACTTTGTGCTCATTCAAAGGCTGCGCCTCATGCTAGGTGGGTCTTAACTGGCCCGCCCACATAAAATCGTGGTGCACTGCCAACCAGGGGCAGCGGTCGGCATCCCGACTGCCCCCACTCATCCTCGCCGAGCCCACACGCCAAGGATAAAATTCTGCCCATGGAGCAGGGGCTGGTGATGGGGCTGTAAAATTCCACCCATGCTAATCAGTCACTGCCTACCATTAGTTCAGAGCAAGATTGAAGGCCTTTGAAGATGTAAGTATGACAAAGCAAGTTGTTTTGGGTCAATGTCAGGACATCTTGCAACTGCATGTGGTTGGTGGCATATTGGTAAGGGCTAAAACTGCTTTGCTCCAATCAAATCATTTTAGTAATATGACCACAAAAACTGCCCTTTAAGTTGTACGCCATTTAATATTCCAATGATTGACAGGCTCATCTAGCTAGAAGTAATTCTTATGCAAAGGTAATTGTGATTGAAGCAGACAAGCATATTTTAAACTGTCAAGATACCAGAAAATTCAATCTTCAAACCTAAAAACATTAAAGCAAAACTTCTAATTGTAAATATAATGTCAGAATCCACATAAAAGTTTAATATCCAAATTTGAGATTACAGAATGCATTTTTTGAGAGCTAGATAAAAGAAGGACCTTGTTCTGTGGGAAAACTATTTCCATTGACAATTATCTATTTGATAGCTTGAGATGTGCACATGGGAAAGGTATATGATGTTTTCATGAAAAACGATTAAACATTTTCTTGAATATTTAGTCTTAACATTGTTCATTATATTCAAAAAATTGTAACTTATAATATTGTGACATTGAAAAACAATTTCAGATTGTGTTAATGCTAGACAGAAATTTCTTCTTGGTAAATATTTTGATAATCAACACGCAGCAATGTTGTAACAAACAATACTACAAAACTAATTTTCTTTCACATTTTCTGTTTCCCAACAGTGGGGGATTGCTTTGGGTGGAACATGCAGAAAGGCCTGGACAACAATCAGGCTTGGGCTAATAAGTGACAAGTAACATTCACACCACAAAAATGCCAAGCAATAATCATCTCCAACAAGAGAGAATCTTACTGTCTTCCCTTGATATTCAATGGCATTGCCATTGCTGAGTCCCACAGCATCATAATACTAGGGGGTACCATAGACCAGAAGTTTTACTGGGCCAGTCATATAAATATTGGGTCAAGGATGGGATCTTGTCTCTTTTAAAAATAATTGTGGGGCAGGGCCATTTCCAGATCTCAACCCTGCACTTGCCACCAACATGTCTGCCAGTGCATTCTTGTCAGGGGTTGCTTGTTAATTGGCCATCTCCATAGCTGCCATTCAATTGTGGATGATAGATGGAGTCCTAAGGCTGCAGACTCTATCAGGAGACCAGCAGCCTTGAAAGGATGGCTGGCCCACCGGTAGAGGCATGTTCTGCAGCTGCAGGAGTGGGACTGTGAGGGGTCTTCCATCTTGAGGCCTCCTCTAAAGAGGGTTGAACTAAATGATGCCCATCGCTGCCAGGCCCTGTCCTGTGGAGGGGAAACCCTCTTGTTGCCTGGTGTGGAGGAAATTGAAAGAGCCATTGCTGACCTCTTCCAGCTACCTGCAAGCTGCCTCCTGGCATCTGCTGAACTTCGGCCTCAGTGATACCAGTTCACCACTCAGAAGTTCCTAGCAGCATCCCTAATTTGCCCACAAATGGGAAATTAATTATTCAAAAGTAAAATGCTGCAGGTGCCGGAAATCTGAAATAAAAATAGAAAATGCTGGAAATACTCAGCAGGTCAAGCAACATCTGTGGGGAGAGAAACAGAATGGATGTTTCTAGTTGATAACTTTTTGTCAGAACTAGAAAAAGCTAAAAATGCATTGGGTTTTAAGCAGGTGAAATAAGGGAGGCTATAAAAAGAACGACAGGGAAATCTGTGGTGGGAGGACAGGAAACATTAAAGGACAATAGAGTGGGTTGTGCAAGGCCAAAGGGAGTGGTGATAAAACAAAAAAAGCACAAGATGTGTCCAGAGGACGTGTGAATGGCAGAATAATAAAAAGAACAGAAAACCAAGATCAAGAAAATCAGTACAGTATACTAGATTGAAAGAAGTACATGTAAATCATTGTTTCACCTGGAGGATGCATTTGGTGGTGGCATCATGCTGGAGGTGATGGAAATGGCGGAGGATGATTTGTTGAATATAAAGGCTGGTGGTGGAAAGTGAGGACGAGGATAACCCCATTGTGGTTCTTGGAGGGAGGGAAAGGCGTGAGAGCAGAAATGCAGTAAATGGTCAAGGGCCTTGTTAACCATGGTGACGGGGTCCTAGGCTGAGGAAAAAGGAAGACACATCAGAACTCTGGGAGGTTGCGTCATCAAATCAGATTAGATGGAGACCGAGAAACTGGGAGAATGGAATGGAGTCATTACAGGACATTGTGAGGAAACATAGTCGAGGCAGCTGTGGGAGTCAATGGGCTTATAGTGAATATTTGTTGATAGCCTATCCCAAGAAATGGAGACAGAAAATTCAAGGATGGAAAGGGAAGAGTTGGGGATAGACTTGGTGAAAGAAGGATGGAAATTGGAAGCAAAATTGATAACGTTTTCCAGTTCTGGGTGAGAGTAGGAAATTGCATTGATACAGTCATCAATATACTGGAAAAAGAGGTGAGTGATGAGGCCTGATTAGGACATGAACAAGGAATATTCCACATCTCGTACAAAAAGGTACATGGTCCCAAGCGTTCAAGAAGCTGGCTCATCGCCACCTTTCAACGGCAATTAAGGATGGACAGCAAATGCTGACCTTGCCAGTGATGCTCACACCCCATGAATGATTTTTAAAAAGGTATATGTATCTTGCCAAAGTACACATTTAATTTTACAAATGGATGGTATCAATAATGTTCAGCAAAGTTCAAGAATTTAATAAGCTTACTCAAAGCTTTTGAAGTGATGAAGCATGATCCTGAAGTAAAGATGCCAAAGATCCCTGATCTCTGAGCTAGAAAAGAGTATGGATGCAATTTTAACTCTTAAGAGATTCTTCCTCTTCCAAACCTGGCAGTGCCTTTAGAACTGCTAAAGGAATAATCCTCCTGCCATTTTTCTTGCTGAAAGGACATAACAGCTGTAAGCAAGACTTGTAGGAAATAGAGTTATGAACAAAATCCTTCCAATGCCAAGAAATCAAACCTAAATGCCTGATGAACTTTTGATTCAAAGCCTCTATATTTGTTACATCATGTGCAACTACATCTGTTGCAATGTGAACCATTACAATGTGGTTTCCTTTGGTTAATTTAGTGACTAATCCTTAAAATAAACATTTACTAACCCACTTTTTACAATGACAGACCTGATTGGTAATGCAATTACATGATTTTTGTTGCAAGCTTCCATTTATAAGCTTGTAAATTGACAAGGGACTGGGTAGTGCAATGAGCTAGTATGTTATTCTTCTATTTGTGGATGCTTTGTTCAAATTTATGCCAGGTTGATTAGAAAGAAGAACCCTCTCTTTAATGGTTGTAAATGTGTGTGAAATTATTTTAAACAGATTCACAAAGCTCCAAAAATGCCCAGAACTCAGCACAATTTCACTGAATTTACAGACTTGCTTAGAGGTTTCTGCACTTGCTTTCTGTGAATCAGGAGGACTTGATAATAACATAGGGTGGAATTTCCCACTCCCTTTGGTGGCAGGCGTATTTGATGACATGAGTGGACAATATGGCGAGAAGGCCAAAAATCAGTTCCACATCGTCGTGAAACCAGATTGTGATTGCCTGCAGCACCCGTCAATGGCGGGCTGCGTGTCCCGCTGCTGCACATCGGGAACTGAGGGCTGAATTTCTAGCTCGTGGGGCGGGCGCCCGACCTGACCGAGTGTAAAATGACACGCGATGCTGTCGGCTGAGCGTTCCAACATCATCGCGCACTCGTGCTTTATTTCAGTCGGCGGGCGTGCGCCGGAGTCAGCAGTGCGCCCGCCAACAATTGAAAGGCATGTTAAGGCCATTAAGAAGGTAATTAAAATAAATTTTTCACTGCCTGTCCAACTTTACGGTTGGCAGGGGGGAGAAAAGGCCAAACAGTCTTTGCATTTTTTTGGAAACTTCATCCACGGGCAGGATATGGTTTCCAACAGCAAATAAAAATAAAATAAAAGTTTTAAAATTTAATTAATAACATGTGACTGTCACATAAGAGGACATGTTTCATAACATTTTAGAAATCTTTTATTTTTTATTTTGACAAACATGCATCTCCCTGAGGCAGCTCTGTGCCTCAGGAAGATTATTCAGCATGCACCCGCTCACATGCACGAAGCTTGTGCTCGCCCTCCTCCCCCACCGCCACCCTGCATTTACTGGGTTCCCTGCTGAGCCCGTCTGATGAGAGAAAAATCCTCCCCCTAATTTCAATACTTTAGCATCTCATTATAAGCCCCGCTCGCCGGAATCATCCCCCTGCGCTGGGTCATCCGGACACATCGGTGCGATAGCACGATAACATGTTTCACAACTGTACATAAGCAACATGCACCTAGTGAGCTGCAATTCACTTGGGACTTCAAGGTTTATTTGCCTACCTTGCTTCCGGCAGCACTCGCAGTCATCAGTGCCAGGCTTCACAGACAGCACCACATCACTTTCAGGGGGACTCCTGGGCAGGTCTCTATTACCAGGACAACCTTAAGACTGGGGTGGCTTTTCAATCGTTGCAGGGCTAGGGCTTGCTTGGGGAATGGGGAGAAGTGGCCTAAGGCAAGAGAAGAGGCTGCAGGGCAAGTGCTATACTGAAGAATGCACGCATGTGTAGGGTGCATGATCTGTGCAAGTGGCCTCATGATGGCGAGGACTGAGGAGGCAGTCTCCAGAGGACGTGAGACCAGATGCAGATGTGAGGGTTTGTGTGAGAATGGCTGCT
Source organism: Carcharodon carcharias (assembly GCF_017639515.1). Taxonomy (NCBI): domain Eukaryota; kingdom Metazoa; phylum Chordata; class Chondrichthyes; order Lamniformes; family Lamnidae; genus Carcharodon; species Carcharodon carcharias. The sequence goes on from NC_054475.1 coordinate 107,597,210, forward strand.
GATATCCCTTGAGCTGGCAGTGAGTGAGATGCCAGTGAATGTGTGATTGGCTTGAGTGTGTGAGTTTAGAGCGATGAGTATGCCGGGGGGCCCTTTAAATTACTGGCTGTAACCTTGATCCGGGGCATGGATAATTTGTCATTGAGCAGTTTGCAGGCTTTTAAGGTGAGTGCATTTTATTTTGAGTTCTGCTGTCTCCAAAACTTGGCACTTATCAGAGGTGGCATTATTTTGTAGCCTGAACAAGTTAGCCACTTATTTTCATGGAGGAGTTGTCTAGCTGTTGCATTTTTCCCTCCAGAGGCATCTGCACCATTGGAGTGAGGGGAGAGGCAGGGCTGAAGAGCCAAACCAGCCCCTAGATTCAACAAGGACTTCCTCAGAGCGCTCCTATGTGTTGTCTCCGACTGACATGAACAGCTGATACCTATCCCTAATAATGCCAAGCCAGACACATGCAGCCTGAGAGGAGGTGGCCAAGGAGGTCAGATGTGTTGGGCTGGTGAGAAGGAAATGGTCCTAATGCCTGAAAAGTCTCAATGACCTAACAAGGGTGGCCAGGGTGAGTAAGGCTTCAGTATGTGCAATCTTGCGCTACTCTGCTTCAGGGTGCACCCACGAATGCAGGAGGAAAGCCAGTTTGGCTGGACCTCAAAGGCAGCATGCTTCAATGAGGACACAACTGTCTTCGATGATGTCATTGTACATTTAAAGCTTTGGTCCAGTTGTAGAGTGGGTAGTTGGCAGAATGTGTATATAGCGGATGAGCACAGCCTCCAGGCTGGCATGCACTCAGCATGCCATAAAATAATCTGAAACTGAATGAATGCACTCTTACACAGCTTTTCAGGGGAAGTGAGACCACAATGCCCATTTCTCTTAGATACTTTATAACCCTGTGAAATGCTCAGGAACAAAATATAGCACTCAGCAGCAAAGAAAATGCTTCTAACTCATTTGATTTTAAAATGGATAGCCTGCTCATTGAAATAAGCATTCCCAGCAGTAACAGATCTACTAACTGCTAAGCTGAGACTTAGGGCACAGCTGTATTTTTAAACCCTCACTAGCAAGCTGCCCCTTAAAAAAAAATGAGAACCAGGCATGGCATGAATCTGACTCTAAAGGTGTATTATAGCGTTCACACTATATTATGACAGTAAATTGGATCGTTAAGGACATTCAATACATAACGCAGGCAAGGTTCCAACTTTTGAGCCCGCCCACCTGTGGTATGATACAAAACTGGTGTGAACACCTTCCAACATCATCATGCCTGATAATACGTCTCTGGATGCAGGGAATGCTCCCAATTTAGGAGCTTATTTTTCTGCCCCATGTGTTTCCTTTACTGCTCTTGATCAGTATGTTTACATGTAAGAGCTGTGTGTTTTATTACCCTCAGAGTGGGTATCCCGAATAAATAATTACAGCAGCAAGCATGTTGTGAGTTAAAAAATAAAGGTTATTCATTATCATATACTTACACCAAATGTAATGTGATTTTTAATTCACAAGTCTCACACGCACACACACACACACACACACACAGACCCCATGCACAATTGCACACAGAGTTGATCCAGATGTTACAGCTTATAATTATCTCAGCCTGTTTCATAGTAGGCCTGTAGTTTCTTAGATGTAGTTGATGTTTTAAAGTTGAAGTGAAGATCTTATAAAGTGAAGGATTCTTAGCAAGTTGTGAGGTTTCTTGCAGTTGAATTTCTAGGAGGTTGGTTCTCAGGTGAACTTTAAGTAGAATAGGTAGGAGACTCCTTCTCTTGGGTGGGGCCTCCCACTTTCAAGGTATTGCTGTTAACTACCTTGGCTGCTTTGATAACTTGCAGCTAGTTTGATGGTTTTCAATAGAATTCTCTGTCTGCCAGCAACTTTTAGCTGATTTAAAAGCACACAGCAAATAATGTTTTCTCATCATATGACATTTTACAATTGAAAGTCCTTTTCCAGATAAGTTGGGTAGTTAGGTTGATTATACATCATGCGTTTTGGGTTTCACACCTTGAGAGTTTGAGACAGCCAGTGTCTTTACGTCTGAATGACCCATTCAATTTATTACTACCCTTTTGGATTAGTTTCAGGTAAGGGCATTGATCTAAAATCAGTCTGGAATGTTCTTTTTGTTCCATTTTGAGAGAAAGGTGTGGTTTCAATCCACAACATAAGTAAGGTAACCCTTGGGTGGCCATCTTTTGCTGCCTTTGTGTTCAGTTTTAAAATATAAAAATTAATTTGAAGTTCAGAATATACTGGGGCATGGCAATATGATGCATATAAGGAAAGCCACATATTCCATTGCCCAGCTTTAACTTCCATCACCTTAAGCACAAATGCTCATCAAAAATCTTGGGTCGCTGTTGAGAGATTCTACCTCTTACTTTCATGATTAGCATTTTTCTACTGACCCTTTCTTAGAGTTCTGAAGAAGGGTTAAACAGACTGGAAACATTGGTTTCTCTCTGGTTCTCTCTCCACAGATGCTGCTAGACATGATGAGTTTTTCCAGCATTTTCTGTTTTTGTTTCAGATTCCCAGCATCCGCAGTATTTTGCTTTTATCTATTTCCTATAAGTCTTGCTTCCAGCTGCTATGTGCTTGCAGCAAGAAAAGTGGGCAGGATGGAGATTCCCTTTGAAGTTCCAAAGCACTATCAGATTTGGAAAAGGAAGAACAGCCCTTCACAAAACAAATAAAGGCAGGACTACTGTGCCTCAAGCATCCCGTATTCATCTTTACTCTAGGCCCAAATTTATTTACTTATGTCATGAGAATTTAAATCATTCAAACCCACAAAGTTGCACAGAGTTAAAATTGGGTCCATATTCTTTTCTAGATATGTCAAAGTTCTATCTTTGGCACCTACACTTCAGCATGAGGTCACATAGTTATGCTGTCATCAGACAACTTCTGCCACAGAGAAAGCCCTTTCTGCAGGTGTGAAGGTTACTGCTGCATTAAATGCCTGGAAAATTCATTCTTCCAAATGTGCATGTTGAATCCACAGGTGCGTCAAGCAAGTGACAGAAATCTTGTCTTTAAGAAGCGGCATGATCATTACTTTCCTGTCGAAAGGAGAGATCAACTCAACAGGCACAGATCTTTTCCAAGTAGGCAGAGTTCCCAATACTATAGAATATCAAAGGTGATGTCCAGGTAACCATCCAGGTCCTTTTTTCCAACCTCATATATGAATTTAAAGGGTTTCCATTCTCTTTATGGTTCGGCAGTGTTATACCACATAATCTCATCTAGCAAGCTAATGTGAACAGCTGTAATTATTTATTTTTGTCAGAATTATATGAAGGACGTAAGAGACTGAGCTTATGGTTCTCAGGAGAACAAGGGACAAGTTGTCAGTTCTGAAGGGTAACAGATTATAAATGGCAATAACCTGTCTCTTTTTCTTCGAGCTGTTAACTGACTTATTCTGCATTTTTGTTTTTTTTGTTTTACTTTACTCTTTCAAACTTGACTGATGACCACCCATCACCCCCCCCACCCCCCCGAGAAAAAGATCATCAGGAAGCATGTTCCACGATCAGAGCTAAACATGCTAAAGCAAAGTTGTTCAGACTAATTAAAGTGTAGACCAAAAAAATCCCAAATGATTAGAGTATTGTTGCATGGTTTCAAATATGGCAGATATAAAAGCAGATGTCATATGATAATAGGGTGAGAAGGTCCAGGGTCAACATCATCCCTGTGCTCACTAACGTGTATTGGCTCCAAATTAAGCAATGCCTCAATTTTAAAGTTCTCATCCTTGTCTTCAATACCCTCCATGGCCTCACTTCCCCCCATCTCCAACCTTGCAATCCTCTGAGATATCTGTATTTCTCTAATTTTAACTTCCTGAGCACACCCGACCTCAATCACTCCACCATTGCTGGCTGTGCCTTCAGCTGTCTGATTCCCAACCCTTAGCTCTGCATTTCCCTCCCTAATCTTCTCTGCTTCTCTATCATTCTCCCCACCTTTAAGATAGTCCTTAAAGCTTACCTCTTTTCACAAGCTTTTGGTCATCTGTCCTAACATTTCATATGTGGCTCGGTGTCAAATTTTGTTTTATGATGCTCCTGTGAAGTGCCTTGGGGTGTTTTATCACATTAAAAGCCTTATATCAATGCAAGTTGTTGCTGGTGATGGTGTTGCTGGAGTAGGGTGAGAGAGGAAGAAGGCAGAGATGAAAGTGAATTGTAGCTCGGAGTATTGCTACACATGTTACTTCATTAAATGCATAATGCAGATTTTTTTAAAAATTCATTCACGGGATGTGGGCTTTGCTGGCTGGGCCAGCATTTGTTGCCCATCCCTAGTTGTCCTTGACAAAGCAGTGGAGAAGGCTGTAGTCCATGTGGTGTAGATGCACCCACGGTGCTGATAGGAAGGGGGATTCAGGATTTTGACCCAGCGACAGTGGAGGAATTAAGATATATTTCCAAGTCAGGATGGTGAGTGACTTGGAGGGAAACTTCTAGGTGGTGATGTTCCCATCTATCTACTGCCCTTGTCCTTCTAGGTGGTAGTGGTTATGGGTTTGCAAGGTGCTGTCAAAGGAGCCTCGGTGAATTCCTGTAGGGGTTCTCTTTTTATAGCAGTGGTCGAGTATCTACCGGAACAGAACTTTTATAATCTATTGGGATGTATAGGTAAGAAATGCAATTTAGTATTCATACTGCAGTATAAGACAACAAATTCACTTTGAATCCTCAGAGGAACCCAGTTATTATATTTATGTATTCCGACAGATATTGACCCTCAGCCTTTGCAAGTCTGAAAGAAGCAGTCCATTTGTATGGAATGCATATATTCGTGTGCAGATCTAGCAGTTTAGAAATTAATACTTACGCTGTTGAAACCTGGTGTCATTATGACACACAGATACTTGTGTCATATTAATGACAGACAGATGAAATGACCAACAAAGCTTATTCATTTTAATTCTTCATCTTCTTTTTGAAACATGCATTGTGACTTTGACAGCCTGTGTAACTGTAGACTTTCTTTCAATTTTGAGCCATAACACTAAAAACTACAAATTCCATAAGTGCAGGTCTACTGTCACATAATGCCTTGAGCAATCTTTAATAAATCCATGCAACAGCAAAACTGAAACCTACATTTTTATAGGGACATCCTCAAGTGCTTACTAATTATTTGACTGCAGATTTGCACAAATGTTACATTAGAAATATACTATGTAGGAAATAAATTAAACAGTTTATGACTAATCAGTTAACGTGGCAGAAAAGTATGTATAGTCTTCAAATTAGAACTAGGCCATGTAGGAGTGAAACCAGGAAGCACTTTTTCACATAAAGGTTAGAAGAAATCTGTAACTCATTCCTTAGATGTGGATGGTGGGTAAATTGGAGATTTTGAGATACAAGTTGATAGATTTTTGTTAGTTAAGGGTATCAGGGAAAATGATGTAACAATGGCTAACTTTGAGATATTGAGGTAGACACTAGTCATGATTTAATTGAATGTTGAATCAAGCTTGAGAGGCTGAATAGCCTATTTCTGTCTTCCTATGTTTTCTAATATGTTCCCTCATAAGTTTACCATAGCTCTTTATTTAACATTAATGTTGCCTTGTGAAGGTATTACATTATGCAATTGGTGAATTTCCTTCCCCCGACAATTAACATGATCTGTTAACTACTCTTTAGCAGGGCCAATTGCCAAGAATTTCGTGTGGTGTCATCAAGTTATTAATGTATATAATGTTTGAAAATTATGTTTTTAAAAATTGAGAGTTAGCCTCTGGGTGTGTCTTAATTTTAGTAAAGACAGCTAATCTGGGTGCTTTGATGTATACTAGTTTTGAGATGTAAGAGAGGTAGAGTGCATTTGTATTTTGTTGAATAGAGCATTCAAGAAGGGGAGTTAAATCTGATGCCTAGTTAGCAGAGACCAAGCAATATTTATAGTACTAATAAAATTGGTACTATGAAAGGGGTTTTATTGTTAGAAGAGGTGGAGTTCAAAGGGGCTGGTGATGCAATGAGAATTTACATTCAATGTGATGTGCTAGGTATAACAGATATCAGTTTTCGTGTATGCAGGGCAGAGACTATGTAAGATCAAAGCCTGTAAGCCTACCACTGTGTTTGCAAAGGAACCAAAATGAAAGGAACCTCATTTTGAATTTGCAAGTGGAAAATGCTTTGCCTGGGTGTCTGCTTAAAGTCTATGGGTTGTTGTTGCCTTAATGGAGATTAGTTTTGGAATTTGTTAAAAGTTATGATACTAGTAATTTGTAGCCATGTACATATTTAGCATGTGTAAATTAATAAATGTCTCATGTATTTTGATATAAAACCTCTCAAGAACTGGTAGTCTGATTCCTGAATTTAGAGCTGCATCTCAAACATACCACTTAAAATATAGGTTATGATAGTTGTTTAAAATTTCCCTCTGGGATTTTTAAATAACTCAGCTTTACCAACTTCTATGTCATAACAATGGAAATGAAAACGTAGCTGCAAAACTGACCACCAATCCTGAAGTACAACAACAAGAAGGCTTCCAAGCTTGAAAATGCAAATGGACCCTACAAAAATAAATGGGCACTTTCTTTTTTGGCCACTTTCACATTGCTAACTAGTGCTATCCCTAAAACCCTCCATGTTTACTAGAAGTGGTCTCTATCCTTTGATATACAGGAGTAGAATAAGGTGACATAAAGTTCTATAATGGGTCCACTTCCCCCTTTGAAGCCAATCCTGGATGCAACTTCACCTTGGACTGTTCTACTATCTCCTGGTGAATAGTACATTGTGCTGCAAGAGGTGGTGGAAGTCATGATCGCCATGGTCCTCAATATCTATACCTGAAGACATTTTCTGTTTGGAGCCAGTGACATTGCTAACAATTTAGTTTGCCATGCATTACTGCATTGGGGAGGTCACAGAGACCCTGCACACAAATAGAGGGAACTTCATAGTCAGGATAGCAGGAGCCTATGCCTGGTGACTTACCACATGATGATTCTGCCTCAATACTACCCTCTAAAGGAGGAGCAGTGCCAATTTCTGAGCTGGTGGCTGTGAGTGTCAGGTCAAGTGACAGTGCTTCTTTATCAGACATGTGTTCTTATTCTCGTCCTTCATTGCTGCCCTTGTCCTTCTAGGTTCTAGAAGACTTGGGTTTCAGAGGTACTGTTAAAGAAGCCTTGGCAAGTTGCTGCAGTACTTCTTATAGATGGCACATATCACAGGCACAATGCATCATTGGTGGAGATTGTGAATGCTTAAGGTGATGGATGGGGTGCCAATCAAGCAGATAGCTTTGCTTGAAGGGGGTATGATCAGGAAGTTCGTGGGTGACACGAAAATTGGTAGGGTAATAAATAGTGAGGAAGACAGGTGTAAACTGCAGGAGGATATCAATGGATTGGTCAGGTGGGCAGAGCAGTGGCAAATGGAATTCAACCCAGGAAAGTGTGAGGTAATGCACTTGGGGAGGGCTAACAAGGCAAGGCATTACACTCTGAATGGTAGGACCCTGGAAAGTACTGAGGGGACCTTGGTGTGCATATTCATAGATCCCTGAAGGTAGCATGGCAGGTTGATAAGGTGGTTAAAAAGGCATATGAGATGCTTGCCTTTATTAGCCATAGATGTATTAGGCATTGAATACAGGGAGGTTATGCTGGAACTGTATAAAACTTTGGTTAGTCCACAACTGGAGCACTGCTTGCAGTTCTGGTCACCACATTATGGAAATGATGTGATTGCACTGGAGAGGGTACAGAGGAGATTTACCAGGATGCTGCCTGGGATGGAGGGTCTGAGATATGAGGAAAGATTGGATAGGCTGGGGTTGTTTTCCTTGGAGCAGCGAAGGTTGAGAAGGGACCTTATAGAGGTGTACAAGATTATGTGGGGCATAGACATGGTCTATAGGAAGGCACTTTGTTCCATTAGTAAAGGGGTCAATAACCATGGGGCATAGATTTAAGGTAAGAGGTACAAGGCTAAGAGGGGAGTTGAGGAGAAATCTTTTCACCCAGAGGGTAGCGGGTGTCTGGAGCTCACTGCCTGAAAAGGTGGTTGAGTCAGAAACTCTCGTAACATTTATGAGGTACTTAGATATTCACTTGCATTGTCATACCTCAAGGCTATGGGCGAAGTGCTGGAAAATGGGATTAGTGTAGTCAGATCTTTGTTGACAGGTGTGACCATGATGGGCCAAATGGCCTCCTTCTGTGCTGTAAACGTTTATGAGTCTATGGGGAGAATTTTCTCCCTGTCAGGGGAGTTGGGCAGGAGCGGGCATGGGCGGGTGCGCAGCCGATCGCTGCCCACGATTGGCTTGGCACTGCCATTTTACGTGGGCAGGCTAATTGAGGCCCGCCCATTGTGATGAGCACCTGGAAGCGCTGACCAATCCCTGTGCGGGCAGGGGGTGGTGGCTGGGGGGGTTGCCTGAGTCAGGGAATGCACACTTTCACATGCATGCATGCGAAAGAGTGCAGAAATCTCCCTGAGACAAAGAGCTGCCTCAGGGAGATTAGTTGAAGTTCTGAAAATTTTAATAAAGAAAAAAAAAATAAGACATGTCCCCTTATGTGAAAGTGTCACATGAGCTGGGAAATGAATGTTATTAAAAATTTTCATAAAACTTTTAATGCCTTCATGAAACCTCATCCCGCCCATGGCTGAGATTCCGTGATAAATGCGAAGGCCGCCTGGGCTCCTCGCCTGCCCGCCAACCTTAAGGTTGGATAGGCAGCTCCGTTAAGTGTTTTAATTGACAATCAAATGGCCTTAACAGGCTTTTGACAGTCTGGCGGGCGTGCAGCCAAGTCGGCTGTGCGCCTGCCAAACTGAAAATATGAATGACACGCGGTGACATTGGGACGCACACCTGATGTCACTGTGTGTCATTTTACGCATCAACGTGTGGCCCCAGCACCGCTCACTGACCCGAAAATTCTGGCCTATGAGTCTATGAACCTTGGATGGTGTCGAGCTTCCTGAGTGTTGTTGGGGCTTCACACGTCCAGGCAATTGGAGACTATTCCATCACCCTCCTGACATGTTCCCTGTAGATATTGGAACTGCTTTGGGGAGTCACTCACTGCAAAATACCCAGCCTCTGACCTTCTCTTGTATCCACAGCATATATGTGGTTGGTCGAGTAAGCTTCTGCTTGATGGAGAACCTCAGGATGTTGATGGTCAAGGATTTGCTAAAGGAAAAGTTGTTGCATATCAAGGGGAAATGGTTCCATTCTCTCTTGTTGGAAATGGCCATTGTCTGGCATGTGTGTGGCACAAATGTTACTTGCCACTTATCAGCCCGCACCTGAATGTTGTCTTGGTCTTGTTACATGTCAATCCAGACTGCTTAATAACTCAGGAATTACAAATAGAACTGAACCTTTCCACTTCTGAACTGATGATGGAGGAAAGGTCAGTGATGAAGCAAATGAAGAGGATTGGAACTAGTGCACTGTCCTAAAGCACTCCAAGAACGGTGTCTTGTGGCTGAGATGATTGGCCTCCAACAACCACAACCATCTTCCTTTTGTGCTAGGTATGAGTCCAACAACTGAAGAGTTTTATCTCAATTCCCATTGACTTCAATTTTACTACGGCTTTATAATGCCACCCTTGGGTCAAGTGCTGCCTTGATGTTAGGGCAGTTAATCTTACCTCACCAATGGAATTCAACTTTTGTTTCCACAGACCCACTGTGTAAGCTCGCAGAAACACTGGAGGAGTGTGCCACAAGCATGAGTGCCATGATGCCGCAGGCCTTTGCAATGAGGTTTTCATCCATGGAAAGAGTAACCACCTACATGGAGCACAAATATTGTGAACAAACCCGTTTATGCAAGCAAGTAAGACAATATTTATGAGTGCTGAATGTTTATTAATGTTTTGACTTCATGTTTTCATTCTCGTCAATTTCTGTTATCGTCTTGTTTTGCTTTCATTGCTGAGTCCCAGGAGACCCATAAGCCTAAAGTTAAAATAGAAATCCCATGTTAATATTGCTCCAATTGTGTCATTAATATGCTGAAATTGAGAACATGCCTTTCCTGAGCTACAGTGCTGCAGTGAAATTTGTAAGTCGACATGTTGGGCCTGGCTTCCCAACATGATGGAATTTTGCTTAATTTAAAGCCCCACCTCCTTCCAATCCCACGTGCTCATCCATGTTAAAATTCCCCCCATAGAAACAGGAGTGGGCCATTCACCCATCATTCAATAAGCTCAGGCTGATCTGTATGTTAAATCCATCCACCTGCCTTGGCTCCACATCCTTTAATATCCTTGGCTAGCAAAAAGCTGTTACTCTCAGATTTAAAGTTGTTAACTGAGCTAACATCTACTGAGTTTTGTTTTTGGGAAAGTTCCAAGCTCTTAATATCCTTTGCATGAAGAAATGTCTCCTAGCTTCTCTCCTAGCTGATCCTGACTTTAATGTTATGTCTCCCTTTTCTAAACTCTCCCACCAGCAGAAAAAGTTTTTTTTATCTAATCCATCAACTGCTTTCAAAATTCTAAAAACCTCATTCAAAACAACTTTTAACATTCTATACTCCAGGTAATAAAAATCTACTCTATGGGAAAAATTATCCCCCTGTCGGGGGGTTTGTGCGGGGACGGGCGGAGGCAGGCATGAACCTGATTGGGGATGCGATGCCATTTTATGTGGGTGGGCCAATTAAGGCCCGCCCATCGTGACACACGACTGGTGCTCCCTCTGTGGGCAGGGATACATTCCGTGAGTAGTTCCCTGCAGAGACCTGTGCCTCAGGGAGATCCATTTGATGAGTGTAAGTTTAAATAAAGGAAGGAAAAAACTTTTGAAACATGTTCCCCCATGTGGCACTATCACATGAGCTGGGACATGTAAAAGAATTAATATAAAAATTTTTATAACATTTTAAAACACTTCATGAAACCTCATCCCGCCCATGGATGAGGTTTCATGAAAAATGCAAAGGCCGCCTGGGCTCTTCACCTGCCCGCCAACCTTAAAGTTGGATGGGCAGCTCACTTAATTGAGTTAATGGCTATTTAAATGGCCTTAATAGGACTTTGACAGTTCGGCAGGCGTGCAGCCGACTCAACTATGCGCCCGCTGAACTGACAATCTAAATGACGCATGGTGACGTCGGGACGCACGTCCGATGTCACTGCACATCATTTTACACATTGGCGAGCATGCCCCACCCCTTGCTTACCGACCAGAGAATTCTGTCCTATGTAAGCTTTCCTCATGATTTCACCCCGGGAGTCCTGGTGAAGATGGCTTTGAATTCTTTCCAAGGTCAATATCCTTTCTAAGTTGTGGTGCCCAGAACAGTACTCTTTATTTTCCATCCCTCTAGATATAAAAGAACATTCCATTAGCCTTTTTTGTTTGTTTCCTATACCTGAATGCTACAGTTTATTGATCTGTGCATATAGACCCCTAAAACTCTTTGGGCCACCTCCACTTGGTCTAGCTTTTTAGAATTTAAAATATACTCCAATTTATCCTTTACTGGTCCAAAATGGATGACATCAAACTTTATTGCTTTGATATACTTCTGTCACAGCTTTTCCTATCAAATAATCGAATAATGTTTCTTTGTAATTTTAGATTTTGTTACTTACTATGTCAGCATTTTTATCTCATTGAATATCTCTCTCTCTATTGTGTTATCTATTTCATTAATAAATATAAGCCAAGAGTTTTTGCTTGATGCAATCAGTGATCCAGGTGCAAATTGTGTTAGCTTCTTAGGAATGATTTGCTATGATGAGTTAGCAACTCCATTCTCATTGTATCATGGAACTACCAGGAGAAGATGAACTAGATAGACCTTGGCTTTTTATTGTCCAGCAGTTTCTATGCTCCAATATAACAATTTGTTATCTGCAGATTTCTATTATCTACCAGGAGATTACCGTTATTCCAATGAAGTGAGGCAGTTTCACTATGCTTAGATTTGTTATGAGGTGATCAAGCTCTTGGCATTCACTGACAACTTTTTCTGCAGCTTCTTTGTCAGGTGGTTCATCATATAGTCAGCATTTTAAAGTGAACAGTTCAGCATTTTGCAGGCTACTCACCCATTATAGAACAACGGAAACCTAAGTAATTGTACATCCAAGCCGGTCTGCAAAGTCGGAGGATATTTTTGATTTACAGCAGTTCTTTTAACAAATCAATGTTATCTCCTATCCATTGCCAGGACTGTCATTTTGGAATCAAGACTCCAAACAGAGACGTAATCCTATTAGCATTTTAGTGGAGCATCATGACCTGTACTTTTACAGTGTAAAAGATTATAAAGCCAGTGATTAAATTTATCCTTCTGCTGGAGGTGCTTAAGATAAGGGGGATTTGAAAGAGTAAAAGTACAACATTGCATAAATCCAAGGGCAGTGATTCTTTATTTTTCTAAATATAATGATTAGGTGAGCAATATGTGAAACTGCATATATGATTATTGCATATTTAATACATTGTTATGGTTCCACAATGAGTGCTATCTGATGCCTCAGTCAAGTGGTCAGGTCTTCATATTTGTTCCTTGACAGTGAGTCTAGCATTAGTCCACTTGACCACAAAAACCATCAGAACTAAGGCTAATCCTCTCCTAGCCTGACACCAATACACTTTTGGCAGAGATTGCTATAGTAATCGACAGTTCACACCCTTATCCTTTTTCAACTTTCTGACCTTGGGCACTAAGGCCAATCTGAATATCTCAGTAGTCCCTCAGCTGAAATCAGCTAACTAGACATGGACCCCGGGGTCAGACGTAGGAACTTTCTAGCGTGTATAATTCAGATACTTGAAAACCCCTCTCAGCTACTGGAAAGCCATATATGTTATTTTTAGACAACTGCTGATAATTCCACAGAAGCTTTTCAGTGATTATATTAGTATCAGTGAAGGTTTTAATAGTTTCAAGTCAGATGTTGCGTTCAGCATTTTCTTAGTGACTGTTCACATTTATATTTTCCTGCACGGTTTCTATCTTTCCCCTTAAGCTACCAGCTGATTTTCTTGTATATCTTCTGTATATATGAGTGGAACATAACAATACAAGCATGGAAATAATGAGAACGTTAAGGTAGTGTAATCTGCACTTTAACATGATATAATACACCCAGTCAGAAAATGGACTGTTGGCAAACTGCAAAATCTTTATAGTCTATAATTAATCATGCAGTGAATGTCATCACCCAGCAATGGCATGTACTGCCCTGTCTGACAGTATAAAAATGGACAAAAATGAATAAACCTGATGTAAGAGCAAGGGAGAGAAAGTAAGAAAGGGCAGGGAAATGGATGATCCTAGTTAAGGAATTAGTATTTCTACAGGCACACTAGGCCAGAAGGCTTCCCACTGACTGTAGTATTTTTTGTATAATTGTATTACACTTAGAATATCTATTTATGATATATTAAAGTTCTAATGAAGGATTCATGCTTCATTGAAAATGCAGGTTAAACATTTCCAGTGGGAATTGATATTTTTGCTTACAGCTGTGACTCCGTTGTTGAATGCAGACAGTGAAATCTGAATGTGCACTGCATACATTTTCCAATGTATCAGTAGCATTTAGTTCTTGTTAGTTCCTGCTGATTTATTTTCCAAAATTACTTCCTCAAAAATAGTAGAGGATAAATTTCAAAAGATTTATTCTGGTTAAGTTTGTATTCAATGTACTTTATAAAACAGATGAAACATATCTGTGAATACATGTGTACGTATGAGAGAGGAGAAGCTGCACTGATATACTTGTTTCTATTTTGTACTCTTAAAAATATTGAAGAGCATATTAAGCTGAGAATGAGAGTCAGCATTTCATTCCTCGTCATAATGGGAGTTCATTTTTCAAAAAAAGCTGAAAGCAATCAAAATACCTCTATCCTCATGTTATAATAACAAAAATGAAAATATTCTAATTATTGGCATGCGGGACACAGAGAGAGCTAAACAGACAGAGATACGGGGCTAGATTTTTCATCAAGCCAGGGAAACTCCATGGACCTTTAAAATTGGCAGCAGAGACCCAGTTCCAGGATTCTCGACCTGATTCCCAAGATTCTGATTTTCACCAGGGCTTTATAAGGGTGCGGGCTAGTTTGGGTCATGAAGGCACTTGTTTTCATGGAGTCGGGCCAGCTTTTCAAGGAATCAGGGTTCACGGCATCTCAGAGACGTCCATAGTTTGCATGAGGGACCTTTTGAAAGGTAAGTTCAAAACTTCCTCCTCAGGCTCCCCATGCTAAGGGATGTCCCCCACCCACTCCTCATGATCCCTCATACCCTCCCATGCCAAAGGATGCCCCGACCCAGCCTCTATGGTCCCTCATGGCCCCCTATGCAAAGAGATCCCTCTCAACAACTCCTATGGCCCCTCATGATCCCATGTCTAGCTATGGCACTTTTGTTTCCATTCATATGTCATTTGTAACTAATTCCACCTTTCAGGTTTCCTACTTTTGTTCACAGTTACCAAGCTTCCTCTTACACCCTTACTTTTGGCTGACCAAAATGTGTCTGCAGCCTCTGAACTTCCTTGTTTCACTTTTATTTTTGGAATTGGATGCACAATCACATACTTTCACCTTGTAAGTTGTCATTGAGATCAATGTCTCCCAACCCAAAACTAAATGAGTTGTTTCCCAAGTGTAATTTGTACTGTGATCCATATTGCTTTTCTAAAACCTCATTTACATTAGAGCCACACATTTCTATTTATTTGTTGCAGATTTGTAGCCAAATCACTTCACCTGGTCATATTGCGGTTATTTATTCCTATAATAGCTCAGAGGAATTTTTTTTTTTTCCATTTGAGCTCTGAGCTTACTCGGCTTCTGAAATGAACTATCATGCATCTGCTATTATTTAATAGCAATTAGATAAAGCTTGGCACATGGATCTTGATACAGTAATTTAAATCTCTTGAGGCATAAACTGAATCTAAATCACTTTAACTAGGCACCCTTAGCCTGGGA
Source organism: Carcharodon carcharias (assembly GCF_017639515.1). NCBI lineage: Eukaryota > Metazoa > Chordata > Chondrichthyes > Lamniformes > Lamnidae > Carcharodon > Carcharodon carcharias. The sequence continues at coordinate 107,612,215 of NC_054475.1, forward strand.
GGGAGGGAGTAGCATCAGATTTTACTCTGCCTGGCTCAGACCAGTCATACACTTGATGAGTCTTTGCAGGACACTAAGCTCAAAAAAACAAGCTATGTGCTGAAAGAGCTTTTCATAAAATGTAAACACTCGTGAGAAAAACATGATATAAATCAGAAATTGAACCCATTTTACACATGCTTGTTAGTATGGGGCTTTAGGGTGTGAACTCAGATTTTGTTTCATTTCCATGACAGTGCCAACAATCAAACAGTTACTGCAATTTCAGCAAGTAAATAAAATGGTACTTTTAGATGAATCATTGCTACTTCTGATTACAAACTGCATATCAGTTATTGACGTTCTTCAAATCAATTGCCAGAGTTACATTTATTTTCATGGCATTGATTCATTCAATCATGAACAATTTAGCACATCAGTGTGGTTAATATGGTGAATCTTTCTGTGACCATAAAAGTTGCACACTATTCATGAAACAGATACATTGCCTGAATACAGGAAAAGATGCACTTACTGACATTGCTTGCTGACCTAGGCTGGCTTCTGGTCTGGCATTGCCTTCGTTTTAAAATTCTCATCCTTGTTTTCCAATCCCTATCTCTGTAATCCCTTCCAGCCTCGCAAATCTCCACTGGTTCCTCCAGTTCTGGCCTGTTGTGCATCCTCTCTTTTAATTGTTCCACCATTGGCAGCTGTGCCACAATGGAACAAACTGCCACAGGATATAGTCACAGACCCTCATTTGAAATCTTCAAGACCCATCTTGCATAAAAAATTTCATTATCAGGGCTACTATCTCAGAAGGTCATGCCTGGTTTAATTAGCCTTAACACTATCAACCGTGAAGTATTATGGTGTATCTTCCTCCATTTCGGCTGCCACCTAAAGTTTGTCACTGTCCTCCGCCCGCTCCACGATGACATGCAAGCCATGATGCTGACCAACGGATCCATCACAGATCCAATCCACATTCGGACTGAGGTCAAGCTGTGTCATCACACCGATGCTGTTCTTGTTCTTGCTAGTTACAATGCTCCATCTCACCCTCAGCAAGCTCCCTGCTAGAGTGGAGCTAAACTACAAAACAAGCGGGACTGTTTTCAACCTCCACCACTTGCAGGCCAGATCTAAGGTCGTCCCATCCTCTGTCAATGAACTACAGTATGCAGCTGATATTTGAGTCTGCACACACTTGGAGACCGAGCTCCAAGCCATCGTCAACACCTTCATCAAGGCATGCAAGAGAACAATAAACATCCGTAAGACAAAGGTCCTCTACCAACCTGCCCCCTCCACACCACACTTCCTCCCAGCAATCAAAATCCATGATGAGGCCTTGGACAATGTGAGCCACTTTCCATACTTGGAAGTCTACTATCAACAAGGGCAGACATTAACGATGACATCAACACCGCCTTCAGTGTGCCAGTGTAGATTTTGGATGCCTGGGGAAGAGACTGTTTGAAGACCAGGACCTCAAACCCAGCATCAAGCTCACGGTCTACAGAGAAGTAGAGATACCCGCCCTCCTATGTGGCTCAGACTCGTGGACTATGTACAGCAGACTATGTAGAGCAGGCACCTAAAAACTCTACAGAAGCACCATCAGTGCTGCCTCTGCAAGATCCTGCAAATCCATTGGTACGATAGGCCCACCAATGTCAGTGTTCTCGGTCAGGCCAACATTCCCAGCATTGACCACGCTCAGGCAGGGCAGGCCACATCATCCATATGCCTGACACAAGACTCCTGAAACAAGTGCTCTACTTGGACCATTGACATGGTAAGCAAGCCACAGAAGGGCAGAGGAAATGCTTCAAGGACACCCACAAAGGTTCCTTGAAAAAGTGCAACATTCCTACCAACACCTGGGAATGCCTGGCCTAAGACCACTCAAAGTGGAGGGGAAGCATCGGGAAGAAGTTGAACACCTCGAGTCTCATTGCAAAGGGTTAGGTGAAGCCAAGTGTCAACAGCGAAAGGAGCCCATGACAACGCAGGCAGTCCATTCACCCATTCCCCTACCACCATCTGCCCCACCTGTGACACAAAATGTAGGTCATGCATTAGACTCTTCAGTCACCTGAGAACTCATTTTTAGTGTGTAAGCAAGTCATCCTCGACCCCGAGGGGCTGCCTAAGAAGAAGAAGCTAGCACTACCTATATAAATGTTGGCAGATTACATATATGTGATGCTGACATGACTATAGCAGAAGCAGATGCAAAAGCCTAGGCCCAAAGCTCAGGAATTCCCTCCACCTCTCTCTCCTTCTCCTTTAAGAACTTCAAACCTATCTTTTTGATCAAATTAAGAGGCACTTGTTCTAGGATCTTCTCATCTGGCCTATTAGCAAATTTTGTTGGATAATACTCCTGTGAAACTTCTTGGGATGCTTAATGGTGGTATTTAAATGCAAATTATTGTTGTTGTACATTTGACCAGTTGACTGATTGTTTTATCTTCACCTTAGGCACATCCCTCAGAATTTCAATGAAAATGTTCAAGGACAACTTGTCAAAAGGTTCTTAGTGGGGAATGGCTCTGAATAGACTACCTGAAAGTCTGATTTATGCTTTAAGTAGCATTTTGCAAGCTGGTGCATGTTCCAAATTCTAGTTACTCAGCCAACACACAATCAGAAAATTTCTGTCTCTCCAATATAACAGAAGATAAGAAAATTTCATGGATGAGAATACACTTTAAATATATTAATGTACAGAGAAAATAGCCTTAACCTTTTGGAAGAGACTGTTTACTAATATTTTATATTTTTCTCCATCCAGTGAATCACACAAATAGCTGCTTCTTTCCCAATTGTCAGGAGTGACAGATGAACTTGTTGTGTCTGACACTCCATCATGGCTGCCAATGAAACAGGCTTAAACTGCAATGCAAGTACAATCTTTTGGACCCGTCAGGAATAGCGGCTATTGTCAGAGAGCCGCTGCTCAGAAATCCGCCCCTTCGTCCTTTTCAGTGGTTGGCGGAGAGGAGGGCTGTGGCCGCAGGGGTGACCAGAATCGGGGTCGTGCTGGGTGGCAGAGGACTGGGCTGGATGCTCCCACAGGAGTTGGCGCGTCGCGCGTCTGTGAGTGTCCAGGTCGCAGCCGATGCCATCCAAGACCTGAGAATGGTCGTGCTCGGATCTGATGTAATTTTAGGTCTCGAGGTGGCCCAGGTGCGCGGTGGTCTTCCGTCTGAGCGTTCCCCTGTTCGGACGGAATTCCACATTGGCCCCAAGCCCCGAACCCTCCCTCGGGCGCTGGTGCCCCGCAATATGAGCCATCTCGGGGACATGCCCTCTGTGCCATTTGGCACTGCGCGGAGGAGCTTTTTGTATGGACTGCTGCTGCACACCTTCCATTTTCTCGCCCTTGTCCGCCGCCCGGACATGCCCTGGCGTGCCTTGTTGCCGTCCGGCGGCGGAGGCCCCCGATGGGAGGCCCTCTACAGAGGTGTTCTCCCCCTTTCTATCAGGGACCTGGGTTGGAGGGTGTTGCATGCAGCAGTCCCTTATAATCGGAGAATGCATGGGTTCACGGCCTCCCAGGACACCTGCCCTTTTTGCGGTCTTGTGGAGTCCGTGGACCATGCATATATAGGGTGTGGTAGGCTGCACTCCCTTTTTAGTTATTTGAAAAACCTTTTATTAATGTTTTGTTTGCACTTCAGCCCCTCGCTCCTGATCTATGAGCAACCGGTGCGGAAGGGGGTGGGGAAGGAGGAGGAGCTCCTCGTGAACCTGCTCCTGGGCCTGGCCAAGTTGGCTATTAACAGGTCCAGGCAGCGGGCGATCGACGGGGGAGCCCCCCCAATTGTTTGTCCCTCTTCCGCGGCTACGTTCATGGCCGGATGTCCCTGGAGAGGGAGCACGCGGTGTCTGCTGGTACACTCGAGGCCTTCCATGCTCAGTGGGCACCGCGGGGACTGGGGTGCTTTATCAACCCCTTTAATCACATTTTAATTTAAAGTTTGTAAGTTTCCTTTAAACTTTGTTCTTGGTTCTACAGCTGACCTGAATTAGGGGCTGTGCCTGATTTATCCCAATTTTGTTAATTTGGTTTAATTAGTTTTAACTCGAAAGAGTTACAATCTTTTGGAACAATATATTATTTGTTCAAGTAAGTTATACAAAAGCTACAGTGCTAATAGTGTCTAATTTCAAGCTCATGTAAATTATTTACTTATAGGGGTGGATTTTACAACTCTCTTCTGGGCGCGTTTTCTGCAGGGCTTTGGGGTGGAGGAGGGGCACGTAAAATATGTTGGGTGGCTAGCCCACTGCCTTCCCACTCACCCCCGACTGATCCTCATAATCCTGGGGGCAGGGGTGGGTGGGGGTGGTTAAAGTATCCACTAGCTCACCCATCCTTAGGTCTATTGAGGTCCTTAAGTGGCCAATTATTGCCCACTTAAGGCCCTCAATCCGCCTCCACTGCCATAATATGTTGGGCGGCAGAAGCCGGACTAGAGTGAGCAGATGATTCTTTCAACAGCTTTGGTGAAAGGTCGGATAGGAAGGGGATGCGGGGGATGCCCTGTGCCCATCTAAGGTAACAGAACCCCAATGATCTAACCCTGCTTTGTACCTTCCTGCCTGGCCTTCAAAATGTGCTCCCCAACACCCCTTGCATCCCTCATTAGGCTCCCCAATCTCTCCCAGTGTAAAACCCTGGATTTACCTGAATCTGGAGGCCAAGTCCTCATCTTACCAGGGTCTGCTTGCAGCCACTACTCAGGTCTGCCAGTGTTAGGACAATGGGAGCTGCCGGCCAATCTGATTGGCCATCAGCTCTCGAGGGCAGGACTTCCTCCTACTGAGGTGCTCTCACATTAGGTGTCCCTTACCTCAATAAGGCTGCCTGGAAAGAATTATGGCTGTGGGAGGCCTTAATTAGGGTTGATCAATTCGGTACCAATTTTTCTTCTGGTGGTGGCAGGAATGGGGATGGGGGAAGAAGTGGGGGGGTTGGGGGTGGGGGGGTGTGGTAGAACAGGTGAGTATTTCCCCACTATCCCCTCCCCCAACTCCCTGGAAAATTTAGTCCATTGCCTGCTCTTGAAGAAAAACTGCAAAGACATTGCAATGTAAGATTAACAGTGGAATTGTTACTGTAATAACATTTCCCTTTTTCAAGTTAAATTATCAATGGCTTTTAATGATATGATTTGTTTTACATATGTCATTTGACTTATTTTCTTTTTCACCACATATGCTAACCCTTTCTCTCTTGTATTCAGTACTCAGCTTTATGAACATCGACATGTTTGTCCATCCAAACATGGACAAAAGAGCTGACTACCAAAGTTGAGAGTGACTGTGCTTGCCATCATAGCAGCATTCAACTAAGTGTAGGTTCAAGGAGCCCTAGTGAAACTGAAGTCCGTGGGGAATCAGGGACAAAATTCTCCACTGACTGGAGTCATACATGTCACAAAAGGAGATGATGGTTGTGGATGTTAGAGGTCAATCAGCTTAGCCACTGGGCAACACTGCAGGAATCCCTCAGGGTAGTGTCCTAGGTCCAAATATTTTCAGCTGCTACATCAATGACCTTCCCTACCTCATCAAGTCAGAAATTGGGGGCTCTTGAAGGTTGTTCAGTGTTCAGTTCCATTCATAATTTATCAGATAATGAAACAGTGCATGCCAAAATACAGCAAGATTTGGAAAATATCCAGGTTTGGGCTGATAAGTGGCAAGGAACATTTCAGCCACACAAGTGCCAGGCGATGCCCATCTCCCAGTAGAGAGAGTCTAACCACCTCCTCTTGACATTGAATGGAATTACCATTGTTTGATCCCAACATCAACATCCTAGGGGAGACACCATTGATCAGAAACCTTAATGGATCAGCCACATAAATAGGTATTCAGTGGTACTTTTGTAAAAACCTTGGTGAGTTGCTACAGTGCATCTTGTAATGGTGCATACTGCAGTCATGTGAGTAAAGGTGGAGGGAGTGAATATTTAAGGTAACGGGTGGGGTTCAAATCAAGCAGGCTGCTTTGTCCTGGGATGGCATGAAGCTTAGAGCGTTAGAACTTTTTATGTCTTGGGTAAACGAGTTAGTTGGTGCATGTCTTCCTATGTTCTCTTCAGTTGCTACTTGCAATCAATAACAGTGAGAGATGTAAGAATAAACAGTGATGGTTTAGTGAGAAATAGGGCAGAACACCATATCATATGTGCTTACTCAGAAACCTCCAGAACTAGGCTTATGGTTCCCAGTTGCCCACGCAGTACAGTGATTCATCAGTGCTGTTACATTATCAATACACTTGTATTCTCTTAAAGGGACAGTTTACCTCACTTTACCACATCCCTCCCCCTTTACTTAAAAGTACAGCTAACAAGCTTAAAATGCATTAACTATTTACACAATAACTGTTTACAGGTCACGTCTCTCTGGAGGCCTTCATTGATGGGTTGAGTATCGTATCCCAACAACCTCAAGCTGAACATGAATAAACTCAGTCATTGGGTTTTCCAACAGCTCTTCTGAGAATTCAGGGCCTTCTAGCTTTAAAACCTCAGGGCTTTTACGCAGCTGCTGCTTTAGCTCTTCCAATACATTCCTATTCTCATTAATAGTTTTCTGGAGAATCGCATATTGTTGCCCCTTCTCAGCTAACTTGTTTCTTAACTTGGCCGGGGACAGGTTTAACTCTTCCTTTTCTTCTTCATATCTTCCTCGTGGCACAAATTTGGAGTTGATTGAATTTTGCAGCACACCAAAGTCCTTTAATAGATCTTCCATTTCCTTTTGAAGGATGCTGACTTCAGCTTGAACTTTGTCCCGGTGTAACACTTCTCTCATTGGGTCTTTGCATATTCATTTTATCTTGCAGCAACACTTTTGGCTTTGAATTGGGAGCTTAGTGCACCCTCAAGATTTATTTTTCCCAACCAGTTCCTTCCGAGGAGACTCATTGCCCTGCCTGACATTAAAATAGGGGTCATTTTGCAGACTGTTCCTCATACTGCACCTTAACTTGACCTACCCCTTTCACATTTATTTCTTCGCCCATGTATGCCCTCGGCTTTATGTCCGAAACTTCTAACTTCAAAGGATGGGTTCCTTTACTCAGATAACGAAATGTATGCTCCCAATGACAGACATTGACGCTCCCATATCAGTTTCCATCTGGATGGGTTGTCTGTTGACTGTAATGACTACTTGGATTGGCTCGGTTCTACCCACTTTGAGGCTATATAATGAATGGATGCCTGATTCTATTTCTTCTAGCTCTTCCATGAGGCGTATTTCACCATTTTTTCTCCTGCCTTTATAGTGTTGTTTTAGTCTTTCTCTACAGTGCCGTCTCATGTAGATATAGTAGTGGCAGAAAAAGCACTCGACATGTTGGAGTTGTTCACTCACTGGAGGCCTGGGTGTATCCCTCTCATTTATTTTGTGGGTTTTCACTGCAGTACCATTGTTTTTGAATGGTCTGGATCTAGAGACCGTTTTTTGCCTGTCTGTGGAGTCCAAAGTTTTTGTGCCTTTTGTTGCTAGATTGTCCTACTCAACCAGATGGACAGTACCATTTTGTGTATCTTTTTTAGCTTTGGAATTTCAAACAGCACTGTCCATCACAGTAGCTAATTCTAATACCTTATTGAAGTCTAGACTAGGTTTGGCTAGCAAAAGCCTTCAGATAGTATCATCTCCAATCTTGCATATTAGCCAGTCTCTCAGCAAATCACTAATGGACATTCCGAATTCTCAATGCCTCAGTTAATGCCTTTAAAATGGCCACATAGTCAGCTATTGTTTCCTCTGGAAGCCTGTTCTTGGAATTTCACTTGAAGTGCTGCATAGTGACTGAGGGCTTTGGTGTCAGGTGGCTCTGTACAATTTTTATTAATGCGTCGAAGGTCTTCGAGTCTGGGGCACTAGGTAACGTTAGGCTATGGATCAGCCCTTAAGTTTTGCTCCCGCATGTGGACAAAAGAATCACCCTCTTCTTTTCCTCCCCCGTGATGTCATTAGCGGTAAAAAAGAACGCTAGCCGTTCAACATACTGAGACCAGTCATCTGAAATGGGGCTGAATGGACTGCCCTAACTGTGGCATTGTGAATGACTGCAAGGGGACTGCACTTCCAATAGGCTTTCCAGGTAATGTCGAATTTAGGTGTTTGTCTTACCGCAGCATCACCCTCTCTCTGGGGTCTCATAATTTTCTGCCCTTAGCCACTTTTCATGTATTTACCATTTTAAATGTGTTGCCTGCCGCTTTAAGAGCAGTCACCTTTTTTTTAAACACCGTCTCTGCAGCTGTTGGCTTTTCTCTGCTGGGTTTCACGCTCTTTTTGAGTTTTGGTGGGATCCCCATGATTACGATTCTACAGGGTTTTTAAAATTTTAAACTGTAGCACTGCCTTCTGCTCCGATTGCCGGCTGTCGCCTATTTTACAAGTTAAGTATGGATGCTCTTTCCAATGCTTTGCTCACCTGTCTTGAAATTTATTTTCTTTTGTTCTTTATCTTCGTCAGCACCTTTGTGTCTTGGGTACATGAGTTCTTTGGCCAACCAAACTCTGATAGCATGCCTTCCTATGTTCTATTCAGTTGCTGTTTGCAATCAATAATGGGGAGAGACTGATGTAAGAATAAACAGTAATGGTTTATTGACACATAAGGCAGAGCACCAGATCATATGTGTTCACTCAGAAACCTCCAGAACTAGACTTATGGTTCCCAGTTGCCCACTCTGTACAGTGATTCGTCAGTGCAGTCACATGATCAGTACACTTGTTTTCTCTTAAACAGACAGGGTACCTCAATTTACCACAGAGCTGAATTCACTTTCTTCACCCCCACCCACTCCAAACATCTGTCCTTCTCCCTTTGCATGTTCCTGTCCACCACCAACCAATCCACCCCCCCCCCAACCCCAAATTCCTGATCTTCTCCACAGATCCAGAATTTGGATTTTCTCTCCCATCTGAGCTCTTTACCTTTTACAGGTAAGCAGCAAACTGGCAAAAAATGGCAAGCAGAGGGAAAACATGCTTCACTCCCTAGGTTCCACATTTCCAGCTAAGCTCTCTGGGTTAGCTGGCCATCAGGCTCCCCTGATGTAAACACATGCACAAAAGTACTCAGTCAAAAAAAAGGCATATTTCTTGTGAATAAATCCACCCATCTATTAACTATTACCTGTCTGTTAAGTCCATGATGATAAAGAGAGAATATTTTTACAATAGCAAATATTATTGTAGTTTCTGATGTTATTGGCATAATATACTTCATTGGTTATAAAGTGCTTTGGGACTTAAAAGGAACTATATAAATATAAGTTAATGTTTTTTTCTTTTTATTATCTCTTACCCTTTTAAATATGATTATTTTATTCTCTGTGTTTTTCCGTAATAACTTCACAAAATTGCCAATTGCACTTTTCCCAATGCTGTTAACTGACTTTGTAAATAATCCAAATATTTCCAAAATCCCATGCATTTCACCTTTTATCTCATTGCCAGCTCAGAACTATCATTCTTTTCACCAATGTTGTTAATTTTTATACTTGTTGGACAGCTTGTAGTAAATTTCTGCTCATTATAGATGTGACTCTGGATCAGCTGAACAATGAATCTTCTTTTTAGACATGTCATTTTGATGGATCAAGTTTAAACAGGTAAGGGTGAATGGCAAGAAGGAGATATGAACACTAATGGGCATATTGTTAGATTTCTTTAGAAAAATGGCTTCTATTAGGGCCACTGGTCTGTTTGTATTGATATTAGTATTTACTTGCATTAATTTTAACTTATCAGCTGTTCTTCGGTGAGATCCATCTCAGTATTGTCAGATGAAGATGCTCTATTCAATATTTTATTACACTCTTTTTCCCATACATTTCTTCTTTCATTAAAACAGAAGAACGTCTCACAATACAAGCTTCTGACAAATCATAATGTGATATAAAATGGTTAAAAATAAGTGACATGTTTTGTCCTGTACCAACAACAGAAGCTGTTCATGTCTTGGGGGAGAAATTCAATAAGGATACAATATTTTTTGTGTGTGGAAAAGTTAAAGGTGAAATGGAGGAAAGAAATATAGAAGAAAACATCTGCTCCACTGTCATGCATTGCATCGATTCCCTGTGGACTGCACGCCTACAATAAATGAACATGCAACCACCAGTAATTCAAAGATTCACCACCACTTTGTCACTACCTCAAACAGTGGAGGAAGGGATTCGCTATAAAAATACCAAGCATTTATGTACTAATATCACATACATTTCAGGATCTAGTCATTCTTATTCTCCAGTGCTGAACTTCAACATTTCTGATTGGGCAAGTCCTTCGATGAGAGCTTAGGTATTGAAAGGAGACAGTTTGAAATTCATTCAAACTTCGGATATTTTTGGTTTATCCCAGAAGACATGATGGAAACAGTGACAACTTCCTACCACATCAGTCAAGTTTGTTATTTGAATTGCCAGGAAAAGCAATATACAGAATGTTATAGGTACCTTTCAAGCTTTTTAGACTTTCAGGTTATGTGGTGCAACGCACTTTTAAGAGAATGTGAGCAGATTGACCATGTGACTGTATAGTCAATTGCTGTGTAGCGCAGGCTATAATGTTAATCAGTAGTTTAGAATAGGCTCCGGTTGGAGAAGCACACATTGGGCAGAATTTCACCCTTGTCGGGCATGCTTGGCGGGGGTGAGCGGAGACAGTTGGGAAGCCAACTGCTGCCTGCAATTGAGGCCAGAAGGTGATTTCACGCTGGCGGGCCAATTAAGGACTGCCCAGTGTGAAACACGAGCAGCAGCGCTTTGTGCTGCCTGTGAAAGCGGGGATAGGAGGCCAAGGGGGTGAGCGTGACCTTGCATGCGAGTGCGTGCTTCATAATCTCCCTGAGGCAGTTCTGTGCCTCAGCTCTGAGATGAAGCATTTTCAAAAATAAAATAAAGAGATAAATAACGTAATAAAACATGTCCCCTCATGTGAATCTTTCACATGAGCAGGGGCATATTATTAATTAAATTGTATTTTATTTATTTTAATTTGCTTTAAGAAACCTCATCCCACTCGTGGATGAGGTTTCCCAAAAAGTGCACAGGCCGCTTGGCCTTTTCACCTACCCGCCAACCGTAAGGTTGGATGGGCAGCGAAAAATTCCATTCATTTGATCCTTTGATGGCCTTAACAGGCCTTTTAATTGTCGGCGGGCACATTGCCAACTCTGGCAGGTGCCCACTGATTGAAATATCATGCGACTGCAAGTTGACATCGGGCTGCTCGCCCGATACCAACGCATGTCATTTTACACCCGAGCGGGTCGGGCTTGCGACCGCCTGCTGAGCTAAAAATTTTGCCTATTATGTTGGTGCTCTGTTACTTGAGTAAATAAACTGCATATGCTTCACCTTACATTGGTCTCTGCATCTGCAGTATATTATTTGCCAACTTACCCACCGGTAGATAGACGTGCAACCATGTTCACGAGCAAAGCAACCCGACAGAAGGGACATAACAAATCATTTCTGCACTGTGGCTGCCATTATCTTCATGATAAGAGCTATTTCCAACAATACCTATCTCTCCATCCTACTTTCTGCAATTACAACCATCAATTTTTAATTGGATGCAATTACTTAAACTCTGAATTTCTGTAAATTTCGGTTGCTAATGATTTACATTTTGCACCTGACTACCCAGAAAGGCTGGCATTTAGAAACATATTTTTTGCATTTCATTGTTCTGATAAGCTATTGTTAGAAAACAAAAGCTTGTTTTGCAAATGTCATTGTCATCTGATTACATGTCCAAAAAATTACTCAAGCTCTAGAAAAGATACTGGACTTGAAATTCCATGCTATTCCATCAGCTTCTCACCACTTACTTCATTTGGTGTTGCAGTGATAGTTGGTATACCCAATGAGGTGAGATGTACTGGGTTAGTTCAGCGGCTTGGACCAGGGAAAAATCAATTTGTTTAAAATCTAGAATCATTGTTCCAGTTGATCACATGCTGGTAGTACAATTGCTCGACACAGGGGTAGGTATGCTTTGTAATCCCATCCACTGTCAAGCATGGAACAAGGTCAGTGTGTCTGGTAGCATGGAGCAGACAAATGACAGAGTTCCCCTAACTGCCAACCTGCTAATGAGCTACTCTCTCACTGCCTTCACAAACTCCCCCAGAGTTAGTGCTGGATGACACCAACATGCTACTCTTCTTCTTGAGGTCTTTTGGTATCATGAATTGAGCAGTTTCTGGGCCAAGTTTGTTCTTGAAGGTTTAGTTGATACAAGTAAAATAATATATATTTTAGGAATGCACAGTCACACATTTTCCATGGTGGTAACACAAAGGATTAAAGTAGCACTACATGCCAAAGAACTAATGGTTAAATAGTTCATTAGTGTAATTTCAACAATAAGCCAAGTCACCACCTTGGATCACATTGCAAACTAGATTAGCCAATATAATATGTACAGATTTACTATTACTTAATCTTTTAGTATCTTTCTCCTTGCAGAGGTATTATGGAGGCAAGCAACTGATAGACTTCTGTGGTTGAATCACACGGCTTGAACAGAAATGAAGTGATATTCTGTGATTGGAGCAGTGTTGTCAGGCTTTCTGCAACTAATACTGGTGAACACCACAGCTTGTACATAGAAAAGAGACAGCTGGCTAAATTTAATGTGGGTTGTTTGGGTAATTATGGGTTTTGAGATATTTTTTATCACAGTCAGGATTGAATATCTTGAACTTCTGCCAAAATCAATCAATTATAATGAAATATATATTTCCAGAATTTTGTTGGCATAAAATTGAGTTTGAACATCACAATATAGTTGCTTGTGGCACAGGTATTATATTGTGGCCCCAGTGGAACATGTTGGTGTATTTCAGACATGTCATGTTCCACTTTTCAGTAATCGTCAGAATTTCTTCTTTAAACACAACTATTTTCTCTGTGTCTTTTGGGAAAATAAACTATTTCAAACAGACTTTGCAATTCAGAAGCAATAAGTTTCAGTTTTGTCAACACTGATGGTGGTGTAAAATATATGGATCACGTAGTTTCTGTTGAAGCATCAAAATGATGCTCCATGGAATGGAGAAACTCAAATGTTTTCTGCTCCATGACATTGAACCAGTAATCTTTATTTTCTGAGGATGCACACTCATTTGAGGGAAATGGAAAAGCATAAAGCAAACTTACCATAAGCTACTCTGAACAGCTAAGAGTAGTACTGGTTGTGACTGGCATCAAGTTAACTCACCCACCCACTTAATAGCAGCACACATGATTTTTAAAAGGCAAAGAGGGAGACAAATATGAGGAAAATTAGATATAATTTTACCTGCAAATGATTATACAATCAAATAATTTTTAACTGGTGCATCCAATTTTTTGCAGTAGGCACCATGGTCAATATGCTACAAACTGAAAGTGGGTTGCAAATGATAAAATCACTTTTGAATCAAGCAGAATTCCGATTAACCCTCATGTTTAAAATAATTATTTTTTACCCCAATAAAGCATTTCCACATTTGTTAGACAAACATTGTGTATTCTTTAATGAACACAGTTTTTGAATGTGTGATCTGGTCTTTATGTTTACAACAGAACACTATACATTTATTTGAGAACCATTTGTTGCACAACACTTTTAGAAAAAAAGGGCAAAAACATTAAAATGCCAAACAAGCTGGTTGCTTGTTTTTCATTCATCTTTTAACAGGCTGGTGCTCCACACTCTGTATCCTGAATGTAGCTGATGCTTACCATTACGTGACTTGGCTTGGTCTGCTCCGTCATGATCTGATAGAAGCTGCTTCCCTAATTGATGTGAAAAGGCTTTCCTGATATTGTTCAAAAAACCTCCAGTGAGGAAGCTTCTTCAAATCACCTGGGAAATTTAACACCTGAGGAAAAATATCTATGTACACAAGCCTGTATTGTTACAGGCCATTTTCTTCAGAATATTTCATTTGTGACCATGAATCATAAAAAATTGTGCTAATATACAAATCAAGAGTTGCAACTTTATTAAAAATGATTGCTCACCAACATAAACAAGGAAAAATGAACTAACAAACTAAGAACAATTATTAAATTAACATAGCTAAAAGAAAGCTTACAGAGAGGAATATCAAAGTGCACTCAAAATAAAATGGTTGTATGCAGTTTCAGGCAATGTGCATAATGAACAGATCCAGAATCATTTAAAATAAACCAAGACAAGTCATTGACAGATAAATCAACAGCTCCACCTTGTCTAGTTCTAGCAACCTGCAAAGGCTTTGAGCCCTGACAACATTCCAGCAATAATACTGAAGACCTGTACTCCAAAATGAGCTGCATCCCTAGCCAATTTGTTCCAGTACAGCTATAACACTGGCATATACCCAGTATTGTGGAAAATTGCCCAGGCATATCCTGTCCACGAAAAGAAGGACAAATCCAACTTGCCCTCAGTCTACTCTCAGTCATCAGCAAAGTATGGAAGGTATCATCAACAGCTATCAAGAGGCACTTACTCAGCAATAACATGCTCACTGCTGCCAGGGCCACTCAGCTCCTGACCTCATTATAGCCTTGATACAGACATGGAATAAAGAGCCGAATTCAAAAGACGAGGTAAGAGGAACAGTCCTTGACATCAAGACAGCATTTGACATCCGGGAGCCCTAGCAAAACTGGAGTCAATAGGAATCAGAGAAAACCCTCCACTGGTTGGAGTCAGATCTAGCACAAAGGAAGTTGGCTGTGGTTGTTGGAGGTCAATCATCTCAGTCTCAGAACATCACAGCAGGCGTTCTTGAAGGTAGTGTCCTCGGCCCAGCAATCTTCAGCTGCTTCATCATAAGGTCATAAGTGGGGATGTTCACTGATGATTGCATAATTTTCAGCACCATTTGTGACTCCTCAGACACTGAAGCAGTCCATATCCATATCCAGCAAGATCTGGACAATATTCAGACTTGGGCTGCTAAGTGGCAAGTAGCATTTGCTCCACACAAGTGCCAGGCAATGACCATCTCCAACAACAGAGTATCCAACCATCACCCCTTGACATTCAATGTCATTACCATCGCTGAATCTCCCACTATCAACATCCTGGGAGGATTACAATTGACCAGATACTGAACGGACTAGCCATAAAAATAGTGTGGCTACAAGAACAGGTCAGAGGCTGGGAATTCTGCAGAGAGTAGCTCACCTCATGACTCCCAAAACCCTGTTCACTATCTAAAAGGCACCAGCCAAGAGTGTGATAGAATACTTTCCACTTGCCTGGATGATGCAGCTCCAACACTGAAGAAGCTTGACACCATCCAGAGCAAAGCAGCCCAATTGAATGGCACCCCCATCCACCACCTTAAACTTTCATTCCTTCCACCACCTATGCACAGTGGCAGCAATGTGCACCACCCAGAAGATGCACTGCAGCAACTTGCCAAGGCTCCTTTGACAACAGATCCAACCCCATAGTCTCCAACGCCCAAAAGGACAAGGGCAGCAGATGCATGGGAACACCACCACCTGCAAGTTCCCCTCCAAGTCACACATCCATCCTGACTTGGAAATACATTGCAGTCCCTTCACTGTCACTGGGTCAAAATCCTGAAACTCTCTCCGTAACAGCATTGTGGGTGCACATGTGGCAAATGGACTGCTGTGGTTCAAGAAGGTGGCTCACCACCTCCTTCTCAAGGGTAATTAAAGATGGGCAATAAATGCTGGCCTAGCCAGCAACACCCACTTTCCGTGAATGAATTTTTAAAAATCAATTCCTCAACAAGAAAAATGCAGATACAAGATGGGAAACATGTTAGAATCCTTCACTCAACCGATGTTAATATGACCTATGAGTGTCAAAGCGAATAAATTAAAAATGCTGATGAAGAGTCATTCATACAGAACACAATTACCAAGGAACCAGGAAGAACACTCAGCATATAAATTGTACATCAGGGATGTACAGTCTGCAACACTAGATCCATTAGGCCTTCGAGGCTCAACCATGCAGCTCTCAAAATGCAAGCAACTCAGTAGTGTCTGTGCTTATTTATTATTTGCCTGTTTGTCCCGTTTGATTTTTTTTTTGTGAGCCTGAAGGCTTGCAAAGAGTTGTTAATCACATAGTTGCCTTATTAATGATTCAATACTGAATCAGGATGGTAAGATCTGGTAGTGTCAACAGCTTGAAGTATAGGCAAATTAATCAGAATATGGGTTTAAATTTTATGTGGTAGATTTTAACTTTCATCACAAGCCAGTAAACCAGTAGTAGCATATCATAGAACAAAATAGAAAGGGAAATCCAGCACACTGGCTGATCTGCAACACTGAATTTACTGTCCTGCACTGAATTAAAACGTAGCCCTATAAGACGCCTTTCAATCTTATGAGTGTGTGTTGTGAGGTGTAAAGGGAGAAGAAGAAGGGAATCTGTAAAAACTGTCCTCTAATAACAGTGCCAAATAAGCTGATATGGAACATGACCATTAAGTATTTAGAGGTATTGGGAGTATTGTTTGAATTTGTAATGACTACTGCTGTGGAAACCTTAAACAATAGACCAGAATGGCAAGTAATAAAGTATGCAAATTTAATTTCTTCATCACGTATAGTCTAGTTCTAAGATTATATGTTATAGCTATTTTATTGTGGTTTACTGTGTTTGGTGGATGTTATCATTCATGAGACAATGTCACATTATCATTGTTCCTTCAATATTAATAACTGTTATAATAATCATTTCTCTTTGGAAATATAGTTGGATCAGGAGTGCGATAAATCTGCCAGGATTGTTCAGTTAGTCAATTTTGTTTTCACTTGTAAATCTCATTAATTGCCTTTTTAATAGAGATGTTACTGTTAGCTAGTGATTCATACAGATATAGAATGATTCACTAAGACTGTTGCACCAATGTACAAGTTACTTATGTGCGCTTTTGCTTATACTAGTTTACTGGGTGAAAATTTGGGATCATTTATGCCTATTTTTTGGGTGCCAAGAATGCTCTTAGAGTGTAAAAATGGCTTCTGTGGAGCACAAAAACAAACTATGGGGTGAATCTTGCGGAACA
Source organism: Carcharodon carcharias (assembly GCF_017639515.1). Classification (NCBI taxonomy): domain Eukaryota; kingdom Metazoa; phylum Chordata; class Chondrichthyes; order Lamniformes; family Lamnidae; genus Carcharodon; species Carcharodon carcharias. Next base: position 107,629,300 of record NC_054475.1, read on the forward strand.
CCTTATAGTTGATATCATGAGCATTCACATATGCAGGGCAGGCGTATCATGATGTCATTCACAGTGCAATGCTGATTAACACCACTGATTCCATTTTAGAGTTCCAGCAAATGTTGTAGGCCAGGACTTTTACCTTATCGGGCTGGCGTGGCAGGCAGGCCAGGGAACGGTCGCGAAGTTGACCGCAATCAGGCCCCGACACCAATTTTACGTTTGCTGGCCAATTAACAGCCAGCCAGCATGAAATGCAAGCTGCAGCGCTCAGCGCTGCCGGGCTGGGGGTGGGAGGAGCATGAGCATGGAACTACTCTCATGTACACGAATGCATGCAATGAAATCTCCCTAAGGCAGAGAGCAGATTCAGGGAGCTGAAGATTTATAACATTAAAAATAAAAACATTAGCAATGTTAAAAACATGTCCCCTCATATGACTATGTCACATAAGCAGGGACATGTTATTAATTAAATTTAAAATTTTTAATTTTATTTTTATTTGCTGCTGGAAACCTCATGCTGCCTGTGGATGAAGTTTCCTAAAAAATCCAAAGGCCGCTTGACCTTTTAGTCTGCCCGCCAACTGTAAGGTTGGACGGGCAGCAAAAAATTCCAATCAATTAATCAATTAGGGGCCTCAATAGGCCGCTTAAGTATCGGCAGGCATGCTGCTGACTCCCACACGCGCAGTACTGTTAGGGAGGGAGTACCAGGGCTTTGACCCAGCAACAGTGAAGGAATAACAATATATTTCCATGTCAGGATGGTCTGTGGCTTGGAGGGGATCTTCCAGGTGGTAGTGTTCCCATGTATCTGCTGCCCTTGTCCTTCTAGATGGTAGTGGTCATGGGTTTGGAAGGTGCTGTCTAAGGACCCTTGGCGAGGCACTGCAGTGCATCTTGTAGATGGTACACACTGCTGCCACTCTGCGTCAGTGCTGGAGGGAGTGAATGTTTGTGGATGTGGTGCCAGTCAAGCGGGCTGCTTTGTCCTGGATGGTGTCAAGCTTCTTGAGTGTTGTGGGAGCTGCACTCAGCCAGGCAAGTGGAAAGTACTCCTTGACGCTCTTGACTTGTGCCTTGTAGATGGTGAACAGACTTTGGGGAGTCAGGAGGTGAGTTACTCGCCACAGCATTCCTAATCTCTGACCTGCTGTTGGAGCCACAGTATTTATATGGCTAGTCCAGTTCAGTTTCTTGTCAATGGTAACTGCCAGGATGTTAATAGTGGGGAATTCAGCAATGGTAATGCCATTGAATGTGAAGGGGTGATGATTAGATTCTCTCTTGTTGGATATGGTCATTGCCTGACACTTTTGTGACACAAATGTTACTTGCCACTTGTCAGCCTAAGCCTGGATATTATCCAGGTCTTGCTACATTTGGACATGGGCTGCTTCAGTATCTGAGGAGTCATGAATGGTTCTGAACATTGTGCAATCATCAGTGATCATTTCACATTCCAAACTTATGATGGGAGGAAGGTCATTGAAGAAGCAGCTTTGGGCCTAGGACACTATGCTGAGGAACCCTATCGTGATGTCCTGGAACTGAAATGATTGACCTCCAACAAGCACAACCACCTTCCTTTGTGCTAGGTATGGCTCCAATCAGTGGAGAGTTTTCCCCAAACCCCATTGACTCCATTTTTGCTAGGGGTCCCGGATGCCACACTCGATCAAATGCAGCCCCGATGTCAAGGGCAGTCACTCTCATCTCGCATTGGGAGTTCAGCTCTTTTGTCCATGTTTGAACCAAGGCTGTAATGAGGTCAGGAGCTGAGTGGCTCTAGCAGAACACAAACTGAGCGCGAGTAAGCAGTTTATTGCTAGCACTATTGATGACCCCTTCCATCACTTTACTGATCAATGAGAGTAGGCTAATGGGGCGGTAAATGGCTGGGTTGAATTTGTCCTGCTTTTTGAGTATAGGGCATACCTGGGCAATTTTCCACATTGTCGGATAGATGTCAGTGTTGCAGCTGTACTGGAAAAACTTGGTGAGGAGCGCGGCAAGTTCTGGAGCACAAGTCTTCATTACTATTGCTGGAATCTTGTCAGGGCCCATAGCCTTTGCAGTATCCAGTGCCTTCAGCCGTTTCTGGATATCATGTGCAATGAATCGTATTGGTTGAAGACTGGCAACTATGATGCTGGAGACCTCTGGAGGACGCTGTGATGGATCATCCACTCGGCACTTCTGGCTGAAGATTGTTGCGAACGCTTCAGCCTTATCTTTTGCACTGATGTGCTGGGCTCCCCCCTCATTGAGGATGGAGATTTTTGTGCTTCCCCTTCCTCTAGTGAGTTGCTTAACAGTCTGCCACCATTCATGACTGGATGTGGCAGGATTGCAGAGCTTAGATGTGATCTGTTGGCTGTGGATTGCTTAGCCCTGTCTATTACTTTCTGCTTATGCTGTTTGGCATGCAAGTAGTTCTGTGTTGTAGCTTCAGCAGGTTAACACCTCATTTTTAGGTATGCCTGGTGCTGCTCCTGCCATGCCCTCCTGCACTCTTCATTGAACCAGGGTTGATCCCCTGGATTGGTGGTAATGGTTGAATGGGGGTATGCTGGGTATGAAGTTACAGATTGTGTTTGAGTACAATTCTGTTGCTGCTGTTGGCCCACAGCACCTCATGGATGTCCAGTCTTGAGTTGCTAGATCTGTTCAAAATCTATCCCACTTAGTGCAGTGGTAGTGCCACATAACACGGTGGAAGGTATCCTCAATGTGAAGACGGGATTTTGTCTCCACAAGGACGGTGCGGTGGTCACTCCTGCTGATACTGTCATGGACAGATGCATCTGTGGCAGACTGGTTGGTGAGGATGAGGTCAAATATGTTTTTCCCTCTTGTTGGTTCCCTCAATAACTGCCACAGACCCAGCAGCTGTGTCCTTCAGCACTCCGCCAGCTCGGTCTGTGGTGGTGGTACCAAGCCACTTTTGATGATGGACATTGAAGTCCCTCATCCAGAGTACATTCTGTGCCCTTGCCACCCTCAGTGCTTCCTCCAAGTTGTGTTCATCATGAAGGAATACTGCTTCATCAGCTGAGGGAGCGGGGGGTTGCGGTGGTACGTGGTAATCAGCAGGAGGTTTTCTTGCCTATGTTTCATCTTTTGCCATGAGACTTCGTGTGGTCTAGAGTCAATGTTGAGGACTCCCAGGGCAACACCCTCCCAACTGTATACCACTGTACTGCCAGCTCTGTTGAGTCTGTCTGTCAGTGGGACAGATCATACCCAGGGATGGTAATGGTGTCTGGGACTTTATAAGCAAGGTACAATTCTGTCAGTATGACTATGTCAGGCTGGTGCTTGGTTAGCCTGTGAGATAGCTGTCCCAATTTTGGCATTAGCCCCCAGTAAGGAGGATTTTGCAGGGTTGACAGGGCTGAGTTTGCCATTGTCTTTTCCGGTACCTAAGTGGATGCCAAGTGGTCCGTCTGGTTTGAGATGCATATACCTTTAAAGGTGCATACCTTAAATTCCAGCCAGTAAATGCCACTGAGGCAGCATGTGATGTATTAATCCCATGACTCTGAACTAATTTGCCAGCAACAGATCATTGAAATCAGATGTATTTACATAGCCTTCCAGTTAACATTATTATTATTTGATCTAATCTTCAAATGAAGAACCCACACTATTATTTCATAAACCCTTGATTGGTACGTTTACATCAAATAAAAGAATGTAACATGGTGGCAGCATGGTTTTTGAAGATTTGACTAAGCAGTATACAAGCCTCACCCCTTCATACGTAGCAGAAGAACAGCTGGTGTGCAAGTGAAAGAGCTATAAAGAACTCACCATTTGTAAATGATTCTACAGTTCTGTAGAGATTCTCTACTTACCGTACCTTCTTTCTGGCATTGCATCTTCCTCCATCCAGCAAGCATCAGCTCCTGGTAAGATTGGAAATTTTTTGAGCTTAAATAGTATAAGTCTGCTTGCTGCAAAGTTTGTGCAGTAACAGAAATTAAACAAAGACTCAGGGAGGTCTAGCTTTAAGCAGAATACCACAGACAGGAATGAATCTATTTCTATTGCTTGCTGTCCCTACAGGAGGTCAGGGGGAAGCTAAACACTGCAGACTGAGTTGGGGAAAATAATCCATCCAATAAAAGCTCCTAACTGCTAGATGAAGACCGAAAATAAGTTTTTTTTTTTGTTTAGCTTTATTTCTGAAGCTTGAAGTACAAATTTGCATCTAAAGTCATTGCTTTGTGGTTGGAGCTCAGGGTAAACCTCAGAAACAGAAAGAGCCCAAGAGCAACACTGTTCTGGTCAAGCAACAACCTATGATCAATTAATGTGATGATCACTAAAGATACTGCAACTGAGGGAGCCAAAAAGCCTGAATAGTTGTTAAAAGTCCTAGATAGCATTAAAAGTCCTGTAAAAAGCTAGAAGATGACCACAAAATTTCCAACACTCAGTTGTAAGGCTGCATACCTCATTTTTGAGTTTATCTTTATCCAACAAGGCATTGAGCTGTATTTTCTGGACATCAATTTTTCTAAACTAGATAAACAAGTCATTTAAATTGCTATAGGCAATGGAGACCTCCACAGACTGAACGTGTCAGGTCTGTCTGATGACCATATTAAAAATCTAGATAGAATACAGTCAACACTCAAAGATCAATTGTGAATGAAATTCGACTTCTGAAAACAACATCTGCAATTCATGTATTTTAGGCAACAACTACAGAGACCATGGATCAATTCATAAGTAGATACAGAGCCAAATGACATGATTGTGACTTCACGGCAGTGAAGCTAGCCGACAGAATAATTGAGCTAGTGATAGCACCTACCTAAATGGAAGCATTAAAAAAAACATCTTGGACCAACCCAAAGGTTACAGCATGAAAGCATGATTGCAAAGCGGGTGCATGTACAAAGCTACACTACTGGGTAGACAGAGTTTACTGGCTATTCTTTCACTATTCGTCTACCAGTGGCACAATAGCTAAAACAAGCAAGCCTAGTAAGCAATACAGGCAATATGGTCTCTTCATGCACCCAGAAATTGCCCAGCTTTTAAAGATGTATGCAAGGCATGTGTCACCAGAAGACATTAGAAGTGCCAATGCAGAAAGTAAAGGCCAAACCACTGGCTTTATATCATGAGAAGCTGCAAGCAGTTAGTCTCTTGACCAGTTTAGCTGACAGGTACAGCATTCTAAACAACCAACTGCGCATATCAGACAGCATAACAAAAATCCAGAAAATGTCTAGCCAAGCTACACAGTCAGATGATGAGGATGACCAGGCCATCGATACACCAAGTGAGCAAACATTCAACACTGTGAACAGAAAAGAGTGTATTGGCACTGTCACAAACAGAATGTATTTACAAGGGCATAGGAACATAGGAAATAGGAGTAAGAGTAGGGTATTCAGCCCCTTGGGCTTGCTCTGTCATTCAACCAGATTATGGCTGATCTACTACCTCTACACCATTTCCCCCAATATCCCCAAATCCCTTGATGTCTTTCATGTGTAGAAATCTATTGACCTCAGACTTGAGTCTACTCAATAACTGAGCCTCTACAGCCCTCTGGGGTAGAGAATTCCAAAGAATCACTATTCGCTGCGTGAAAAAGTTCCTCCTCATCTCAGTTCTAAATGGCCCACTTCTTATCCTGAGACTGTTTCCCATAGTTTTAGACCCCATCAGCTAGGAGAAACCGTCATCTACTCAGATGAGTCCCGTAAGAACTTTATATCTTTCAATGAGATCGCCTCTCATTCTCCTGAGCTTTGGAGAACATAGGCCCGGTGTCCTCAATTTCTCCACATAGAACAATCCCATCAGTCTGATGAATCTTCACTGGATGTCCTTTCTTAGATAAGGAGAACAAACTGTACACAACACATCAAGTACAGTCTCAACAAGGTTCTAAATAATTTTTTTCTTTATTTTTTCCTGGGATATGGGCATCACTGGCAAGACTGGCATTTGTTGACCATCCCTATTTGACCTTGAGTTGAGTAGCTTGCCAGGCCATTTCAGAGGGTAGTTAAGAGTCAACCACTTTGCTATGGGACTGGAGTCACACATAGGCCAAACCAGGTACAGATGGCAGACTTACTTCCCGGAAAGACATTAGTGAACCAGATTTTTACAACAATCAATTCATGGGCCAGAACTTTTCCGTCGGCGAGTTGGGGGCGGGGTCCACTCACTGACGCAAAAATGACGTGGAATGACATCAGGGGAAAGCTCCAATGTCATCCTGCTCCATTTTAATATTCAGAAAGGCAGGCGGACACGAAATCAACTGTCCATCCGCCGACCTGTCAATGGCCAATTGAGGCCTTTGACAGGATAATTAAGGCAATTAAAGGCCCTGCCCATCCAACCTTAAGGTTGGTGGGCAGGTCAGGAGCCCCAGCAGGCTCCTGAAAAAACATGAAACCTCATTCACTGGTGGGATGAGGTTTCATGTCAATTTTTAAAAAGTTTAACCAAGTTTTAGTCATATTTATTAACATGTCCCATCTCGTGTGACATTGTCACATGAAGGGGACATGTTAATATTTTTTTTATTTTTCTATTTTTTAAGTTTATCAAACTTTCTGCGCTCTCCCTGTGACAGCACTTAGTCTCAGGGAGATGTGCGCTCTTTCGTGTGCATGCGCAAAAGAGTGCACTTTGACAGTTGGGGAATCCCTCCCCTCCCCCACACAGGAAGCGCTTAGCGCTTCCCGCAGGGTAGCCTTAATTGGCCCGCCCACTCAAAATGGTGTCGGGGCCCGTTTCGGCGGCAGAGTTTGGCACCCACTGCTGAATCGATGGGGCCCGCCCGCCCATCGAGGTCTAAATTCTGCCCATGAGCAGGGACAAGTTACTAAAGAAGAATTGAAGTTTTTATTTTATTTTTATTTGCTTTTGGAAACATCATCCCGCCTGTGAAAAAATGCAACGGCTGCTTGGCATTTTCGCCTGCCTACCAACCATTAGGTTGGATGGGCAGTGAAAAAATAAATTTAATTGATAACTTAATGGCCTTAACAGGCCTTTTAATTGTCAGCAGGCATACTGCCGGCTCTGGTGTGCCCCCGTCGACCAAGCTATGTCACGACTGCGTGTTGACATCAACACGCTCAGATGACACCAATACGTATCATTTCACTCTCGAGTGGGTCAGGCGTTCACCTGCCAAGCGAAAATTTCTGCCCAGGTTTATGAACAGACTTCAAATTTTACAGCTGCCTTAATGGGATTCGAACCTATATCTCCAAAGCATTAGCCTGTATCTCTGGATTACTCATCTACTAATGTTACCACTACACCACTGTCTCCCCCATTGCAGCGAGTTATCTTTACTCCTGTATGCAAACTCCCTTGCAATAAAGGCTATCATACCATTTGCTTTACTAATTGCTTGCTCTACCTGCATGCCAACTTTCAGTGACTCATGAACAAGGATATCCAGGTTCCTTTGGACATCAGCACTTCCTAATCTCTCACTATTTAAGGAATACTTTGCATTTTTGTTTCCCAACCAAAGTGGATAACTTCACATTTTTCCACATTATATTTCACCTGGCATATTCCTGCTTACTCACTTAGCCTATCTAAATCCCCTCGAAGCCTCTTTGCATCCTCCTCGCAACTCCCATTCCTACCTAGTTCTGTGTCATCAATGAACTTGGAAATATTAAATTTGGTCCTCACATCCAAATCATTGAGATAGATTGTGAACAGCTAGAGCCCAATAGATCTTTGTGGTACCCACTAGTCACAGCCTGCTAACATGAGAATGAGAATTCCTATTCTCTGCTTTCTGTTCTTTAAACAATTTTCAATCCATGCCAGCATATTACCCCCAAACACATGTGCTCTAATTTTGTCTACTAACCTCTCATTTGGGACCTTATTGAAAGCCTTTTGTAAATCCAAATACATCACATCTGCTGGTTCCCCCTTATCTATTCTGCTAGTTACATCCTCTAACAGGTTTTTTCAAACATGATTTCCCTTTCATAAATCCATGATGACTCTACCCAATCCTACCATTATTTTTCTAGTTTCCAGTTATCACATCCTTCATAATAGATTCCAGCATTCTCATTTTGTAGCATTGCTTTCTTACTGCTCATAATCAGTATGTTTCGTATGGAAAGAGGTGTGTCTTTTCTTCCCCTTTGAGTGTGTATTCCAGTTAAATAATTGAGCAGCAAGCTTTCATGAGTTTAAAGTAAAAAAGGTTATTTATTCTCACACACTCAATGAATTTCTCACACTTGGGGCAGACTTTTAGCTTGTTGGGTGGGCTTGCGCCCGACCTGACCGAGCGTAAAATGGCACGCGATGATTTCGGGTGAGTGTACAGACGTCATTGTGCACTCGCGCGATATTTTGGTTGGCGGGCATGCGCTGGAGGCGGCAGTGCACCCACTGGCAATTAAAAGGCTATTAAGGCCATTAACAATGGAATTGAATTAAATTTTTGGCTGCCCATCAAACCCCACATCCGGCGGGCAGGCGAAAAGGCCAAGCGGCCTTTGCATTTTTTGGAAACCTCATCCATGGGCTGGGTAAGATTTACAACAGCAAATAAAAATAAAATAAAAAGTTTAAAATTTAATTAATAACATGTCCCTGCTCAGGTGACAGAGGGGACATGTTTTATAACATTTTTAACATCTTTACTTTTTATTTTGGATACTGTTCATCTCCCTGAGGCAGCAGGGAAATTTTCAAGTGCACACTCACACACATGTGCAAAATTTGCATTCACCCTCCCCCCACCAATGTCCCCCACCCCCGCACCCCCCTCCCTGCCCACCCCCGCCAACCCTCCCACACCGGCAGTGCTCAGTGCTGCCTTAATTGGCCCCCAGTGTGAAATCGCAGTCAGCTTCCTGCACCCGCTGAGCACCCCGACAAGGGCAAAAGTCTGCACTTGATCTCACATACACAGACATGCACAGGTTGGATACAGCGAAAGATAATGGCCTATGGTTTCAGAAGCCGTTGTCACCATCCAGATTATATGCCCTCAGATGCAGTATCAGCATAGCCTATATGCAAAACTGGATGCTGGTGCAGGTGAAAACATCCTTCCACTTCACACATTGAAATGTATATGTCTACAGATGTGGCAAGTAATGATTCAAGCAACCACAGCCAAACTCACTGCATACAATGACTTGGAGATTCTGTCCCTGGGATCCATTACACTCAGGTGACATTACAACAACTCACCCTGGTCACCCCAGATAGTTTATACTGTGGACAGCACAGGTCCAGTATCCACAGGACTGCTGGTGTGCAAGGATTTGTCCTTGGTCACCATTCATGGTATCATCAAGACGATGACGAAGATCACCTTCGGCTGCAACACAGATCATCAGCCAGCAGGCTGCTCGGAACAGTTGGAAACAAATATATATGCCCATTCCAAACTTGCACATTTTATTGTACTGCAGAACCAATGTGGATTTGTTATTCAGCAAACAAATAAGGAAAAACCCCTTCAGTTATCACTCGTCAATACTCCCAGGAATACAAAATGCATTATTTGAGAAACAGGGAAAGATGAAAGACGTCCATGATCGGCATGTGGGTAAAGGATTCCCACCTGAACATTGAGCTGTAATTTTGAGTATAACATCCAACTGATGGCCCATTAAATCATCAGCATAAGCCCAGAACCAAGATTGTATCAACTACACCAAATGGCATGACAGTGTGACAAATCAGAACAATGCCACAACCAGAAACACTGAATAATCCTATTGCATAGCAGCACAGTCTAAGATACATCGCAAACATACCACCCTAAACAATATTCTGAAAATGTACAACAGTCTCCAGCAAAGATCACTGTAACTAAATTTGGACAGATAGGCGAACCACCGATACATTTCAGAGACTTGCTAATTTATTGCTTTGTATCATGGATAATTCAGACACAATGTTGTTTTCTTTTGCTGTCATGTCAATAGTTTGATTCTTTAAAAGTGTACCTGTAGTTTAGAAAAAAGGGGGGTGTTGTGATATGATGTACTTGTATCTTTAAGGGGACATATCTTAAACTGCTGTCAGTCGTTCCTGCCGAGACAGGATGTGATCTACTATGCGATTTATCTGAACTCAGTTTGCAGCAGCAGATAGTAGAAGTCAGACATGTATACTTAGCCTCATAGTTAATATTATTTGTATATAGTCTTATCTTCAAATTAAGGACCTCCATTATTGTTTCACTAATCCTTGCTGTATGATTGGCACATTTACATCGAATAGAAGAACATAATTGCTAATGTCTTCACTTACCCTATCACAGCTGAACATTTGTTTAACAGCAGAAAGAATGATCCCACCCCTCCCAACCCCCCAATTTAAAAGCATCATCAACTGTTTACAGGTTAGTTGCTGGTTGAGTTTTTCTGGCTGTTGCTTTTGATTCTACAAGTGTTTGGTGCTTTCTACAGTTGTTTAAAGATGCCAACATCTACAGGGAATATTGTGGCAGGTGTCAAAGGAATTTCGCTGACTTCAAGGCTTCTGCATAAATTAGTTGCTCCCATGTAGCAGTAGGTATTCCCCTTGGAGTACAGCAGGACTTGGATCATGAGCAAAGGCCATGCAGAGTAGAACAAACGGGAGGAGGAGGAGGAGGAGGCAGAGAAGGACTCTCAGCAAAAGGACATATTCACCCAAGGTGTTCAGGGAGCAATTCTCCTATCTGAATCTTAGCGAAGAACAATGTGTAAAACATCTGTGCTTCAGTGCAAATGTCCTCACTGAAATCTGCCACCTGTTGCAGCCACAACTTGAACATCAAAGCAGGGGAAGGATTGCACTGCCAGTAGCTGTGAACATGTTTGTGGTGTTAAACTTTTATGTGCCTTGCTCCTTTAGGCTGGAGCTGGAGATATTTGCAAATTCCAGAAGTACTGTTGCTTAAAGGAGGTCACCAAGACTCTCTACTCAATGAGAGCTAATTACATTTCATCCTGTCTTGTCAGAGGGAAGCAGACAGAGCAGCACACAGCTTCAGTACAATTTCAGGCTTCCTCCGGATGCAGAGTGCCATTGACTGCATGCACATCGCTCTATGGGCACTACATATCAACTCTGCCTTATACTGGAATCAAAGATATTCCAATCCCTCAAAGTCCTATTGGTCTGTGGCCTTATGCAGGTCAAGTGATGGTGCTGTGTCTTCAGCAGCACTATCTCCTGACTAATCCTCCATGGTCTGGCCTTGTTGCACTTCTTGGTTAGGCATTCTTCTGAATGGAAAAAATGTGCAAGGTATTAGTGCACATTGTCTCCTCCCATCCCAAATGGAAACAATCAGTCAAAAATGTGTATTTATGACATATCACAACACACTATGTTGGCCGAATGAGGTTTCCATGGCCCCAAACAGAAAAGCATATCCTTGATAGATCCAGAACCATCTGCCAACTCTGGAATTTTATTATCACCTAACAGTCACAAGGATTGAATTTCCACTTCCACTGACAAAATAGGTCAGGTGAGCAATAAAATTACCTCCTCGGTCTCTGTGGCTGTCCCTACCTTCTGTACCTTTGCCAAGTACCCTTGGGCTTTACCCCATACCGTGCTGGATACCCAAAGAAAATCTTGTTTTATCATCAAGGTGTAATTTTTGCAATGCACACTTAGTAAGCTGCTTTCGGTCTCTGTGTACATGGGCTGATCCTCAAAACAGGTGCACTTAACTGTGTCCAGTAATGCCTTACAAACATTCTTGCACAAATAAATATTGTGGGATATAATCTTAGAAAATAAGGGAATCCCCTGCACACTAAATCAAGAAACCAAACTTTGAATGGGGACATTTCTCCCCATTTATTAACACCAGAAACTGGAAGTGATGTGAAAAGGAGCAATTCAGGAGGCTGAATATATGATCTGCAGACTTCCCCTGGGGTGTCTGTTAGCCACCGAGCATACCATTCTCTCTATTTATGACCTGTGCCAAAATGATGTAAGCCTGTGTACATACAGAAACACCCAGACGAAACAATATCTTGGGAAACCACATAACAGTAAAGCTAAAGCCCACAGAATAAGAGGATAGTGGCAGCATGGGTACAAAGTTGGCTGAGTGACAAAAAACAGAAAGTAAGAATGGACAGTTTTTGGACTGGAGGAAGGTGTTTCATGGGGTTCTACACCTATAGGTAAAGGACCACTGCATCTCTTGATCTATATTAATCTCCAAGGCTTGTGTGTGTGAACGGCACAATTTCAAAATATGTGGATGACACAGAACTTGAAAGTATTGGGAACAATGAGGAGGGTAGATATAGACTTCAAGAGGAAAAAAGACTGGCTGTTGGAATGGATGGGACAGGTGGCAGAAGGAAATTAATGAAGAGAAGTGTAAAGTGATATAATTTGAGAGGAGAGGAATAACAAAAGGCAAAATAAACCAAAGTGTACAATTCCAAGAGGAGAGCAGGAGCAGAGGGACCCAGGAGTATGTCTGCACAAATAGTTGAAGTTGGCAGGGCAAGTTGAGAAAGTGGTTAACAAGGCATATGGGATTCTGGGTTTAGTAAATAGAGGCATAGAATACAAAAAGAATGAAGTTATGATGTATATTTATGAAACACTGGCTTGGCCTCAACTAGAGTGTTGTGTCCAATTCTGGGCACCACACTTCAGGAAGGATGTGCACGCATTTGAGGTGATGCAGAAAAAATCTACAAGAATTATCCCAGGGATGAAGGACTTCAGTTATGTGGATAGATTGGAGAAGGTGGGGCTGTTCTCCTTCTAGCAGTGAAAGCCGAGAAGAGATTTGATAGTCATGTTCAAACTCATGAGGGATCTAAACAGAGGAGAGAGGAAGAAACTGTTCCTATTGGCCAAAGGGTCAAGAGCTGGAGGACACGATTTAAAGTGAATGGCAAAGATCCAAAGGCAACATGAGAAAAAAACTTTTTATGCATTGTGTTGTTAGAATCTGGAATGTATTGCCTGAGTGTGGCAAAGGCAGGTTCGATCATTGATTTCAAAAGGGTATTTGATAATTATTAGAAGAGAAAAACAATTGCAGGGCTATGCAGAAAAGACAAGGCGTCAGCGTCAGCAGGGGTATGATGGGCCGAATGGCTTTATTCAAGGCTGAAATCATATGATTTGATGGTTCTATAACACAGATCACATTGTAGGGGTTACTCAATCAGGATTGGCATGCCACTTAAGGTTGCTTTTATATGGCATAGGACGCATGCTCATTGTATATATTCCCAATGAATAGAACTCACACAGCTGGCTGTAACATGAAACTAACTATGCTGGGTTTTACTGAGCCCAGCAGTGAGAGACTGGTACAAATAGGTCCAATCTTATTGAATGCTATGAAGTGCATCAGGCAGCTGACAGCACTAGCATAGGCTTATTGCAATGTAAAAGCAGCTTTGAAAGCTATTGCTCACTCTGTTGCTAATCTACTCATGGACAGAAAGTAAGCCTCAGGGTGTTAAATGGCATTAAAGATGAAGCTGGACTACACAGGCAAATTAAAGCCTGTGCCTGTGTGCCTGTTGATGTAGCTAGATGGGGTTAACACGAGATTAGAATTGTAGTGTGCTGTCATTTACCATGAGTTTTGAAGATTATTTAGGTAGAGAATTACAGCATTTTTGTAATGTGCTTTCACACAATCCAACCTAGAAAACTAGGAAAAGCTGAGCTAAACAGTCGTGACTAAAAACTTGAAATGCAATGGAACATGACAGCCCAGATCTTCAGGTCTCCGGATAGGCAGAGACCAAGGGTACCCTGAAAGATAGGCATGGAACCCATTGGAAGTCCCGATGTGAGCACATCCCCGGTACTTACATGGAAAGTTTAAACTTCCAATTGCCGGTTTTACACTGTCTGGATTGTTCCATGATTGGCCGGTACCATGCTGACTTGAGCTGCTTACCTTAAATTTACTCTGCTTTTTACACGGATTTACTTCGAGTTTTTCATAGCAGGTATAAAGCCAGCGAAACTCTTCAGCTAGAGTGTCAAGGCTCACCCCCACCCCCTGACTGAATACCCGGCTACCACCCCCAACCCACCCCCCGACCACCCGAACCCTCTCAACCCCGATCATCCAACCACCCGACTCATAGCCAACTGGCCACTCCCACCATTCCTGACCCCCAACACCTCAATGACCACATAATACCACCGACCACCCCTGGCCACCCGACCACACACCCTTACCAACCCCCAACCGCCTGATTCCCCCTGACCACCCAACTCTTCCTGACCACCCGACCATCACCCCAACCACTTCATACCACTGACCACCCGACCACCGCACCACCCCACCCACACCGCCCACCAACCCGACCCTGGTCAAAATGCGTTAAACTGGAAAAGTAACATTTATTTTCTAAATGAGCCTAGACATTTATCTCTGGAGAAAATTTTGAACTTTTCTTGAATCTTGAAGCAGATTATAATTCTATCTTTGAAACTGCAATTATTTCTTTTTCCGGAAGAGCTACAGATACTTAAAATATGAAAATAAAAGTAATTGTAAAAGCAAAGAAAGGCTTGCATTTTAATAGCAGGTTGCCAGGGTCCAGGATGTCCCAAAGTGCTTTGCAGTACATTAAGTATTTATGAAGTGTAGTCAGTGTTGTAATGTAGAAAATGCAATAGCCAATCTGTATGCAGCAAACTCCCACAAACAGCAATGTGATAAATACCAGGCAATCTATTTTTGTGATTTGATTTGAGGGATATATATTGGCCAGAACATCAGAGTTAACTCCCTACTCCTCTTCAAAATAGTGCTATGGGATCTTTTACATCCACCTGTGGAGCAGACCAACCTTAATGTTGCATCTGAAAGCTGGCATCAGCTGAGCCATGGCTGCCATTCAGAAAAGGCTTGCATTTATTTAGTTCCTTTTGTGACCACAGACACACTTGAGAACACAGACATACTTACCTGGCAGGGGAGAGACCTTCATCGCGTTTCTGCCAGGGAAAGAAAAATGGCTATAACCAGTCGAACTCCTTACCATGGTGTACCTAACACCATCTGAGTCATGGTGAAGGGCAGCGAGCAAGGAACAGGAATGGATAGGACCTTCTTCACCAAGAGGATCCTATTCAAGCTGTGTGGTTTCGAGGCTATGGAGATCTACTGCCTACAGGATTTCCCCAGCGCTGGATGTGACCTTCAAGCAAGTGGCAGCTTGTGTCAAACTCCTGAAGGTGTTTGAGGAAAAGAAAGACCTGCCAGAAATGAAGATCCTGACAGCGGAGCCGCTCTTTGCTCTACCGTTGCAACGAGAACGGGTTGCGACGGTGCATCTGTACAACCCCTACGTCCCTGTCGCTGAAGTGCTCACCTTCCTTACCAGGTACTTCGATAAGGTTGGGAGCTGCAGTGAGGTTAAAGATAATTTGGGGATCTGGACATGTAAACGCCAGGTTAAGGTAACGCTCAAGACCTACGGTAAGGGAGCCGTCTTCCACCCCCCTTCCAGATTCGCTATCGGGGGAAGCCGTGGCTACCTTGTCTACGCTGGGCAACCCAAACTTTGTCGCTCTTGCGGCAAGTCTGGTCATGTGGCAGCCAACTGCAGTGCTGTCCTCTGCAAGAACCGCAAACAGGAAGGGCACCAGACAAAAGATTGTAAACAGGCTAAGTGCTGCAACCTGTGTGGCGAGGCAAGTCACCTCTACAAGACCTGCCCCAAACGTTGCCGTACTTATGCACAGGCAGCCAAAGCCAATGAGGGGGAAGCAGAAGAAATGCCTCGTGTCACTCCAACTACCAAGGCCCCCAGGGAGAACAACGGGACAAAGGAGGACACAGAGAGAAACAAGGTGAAGGAAAAGATTGGGGCAACAGATGGCCAACCAACAGCACTGCCCCCTGAACCTCCCACTCCTCAGGAGAGCGAATCAACTGAGGAGGAGGAGGCAGCAGTGGGAAAGCAGCAGGGGGAGTGGCAGCTGGTGAAGAGAGCCAAAAGGAAGAAGGGGCTAAAAAGAAACCAAGCCACTTCCCAGACAAGAGTCAAGAGGCGTCTCCTATCCGACACGGATTACAAGAGCTGCAGCTCTTCAGATGAAGAAGGGCCAGGGCGGTGCCAACAGAAGAGCGGCAAAACACTAGGGAGTTGGAGGATGAGACACCCGAGCTCCAGAACATTGGAGACAATGAGGAGACCTGTGCACTCCAACTTTGCCCACAACCCGAAGAGGCCAGTGCACCACAACCCCAGGAATCTGGGAACAGTGAGGCGCTCAGCACACCCCAGCTCCGGGAAGCAGGGAGCAGCAACACCCCAGAGGGGGAGAGGATTGGAGAAGCTTCTCCAACAGAGGACATTTCAAACCCCGCTCTCTGCACAGACCCCCAGCCGAGCAGAACACCGCCAATGGGGAGGTTCAGGACGCTTTCCTCAGCCCATCCAAAGTGAAGCAATTTGAGCACACTACGGGAATGAAGGAGCAGACCAATGGTCTGGATCTCTCAGAGACAACAGGTTTGGTAAGCAACTAACTGCTTTAAAATGGGTGTAAAGATTGTATCCATAAATGTGCGTAGCATTAAATCTACTATGCGATGTGTTGCGACCTTGGACTACCTTGCCAAGGTCAAAGCTGATCTGTTGTTTCTGCAGGAGTGTGCAATACCGCACCTCAGCTCCTACAGGCAATGGTCACGATGGTGGTCCCATGGGCCATCGATCTGGTCGGGAGGAAACGACTCTCGTTCCCCCAGCCTGGGGATTCTGCTGCAGGGAGGCAACTTCACCATCTCCCAGGTCAAGGAGGTGGTGGGCGGGCGCCTCCTTGTAGCAGACATAATGTACAAGAATGCTCCACTCCGGTTAATTAACGTCTATGCCCCGTCACAAGGGGCTGAGCGGCTGGAGGTTTTTCAGCAGCTCCCACTGCTGCTGGCAACCTCCAGGCCGGTCATTCTGGGCGGTGACTTCAACTGCATCATCGATGCAGCTGGACGATCCGGCAGGGCCAACAGCAGATTGGATGCTACATCCAGATCCCTGATGGAAACAGTAAAGGATGCCAAGCTGCACGACATCTTCAGCAACCCTGCAGACGGACCGCAGCGTAGATACACCTGGTCGCGGCCTGACGGGTCCGTCTGTTCCAGGATAGATTTCCTGTTTGTGTCCCGTGCATTCACAGTCAGATCCACCGACGTCAAGCCGGTGTTCTCCACTGACCACTGCCTCCTACTGGCTGACTGTCACTTAGAGAAGGACCAGAGGGTTGGCAGGGGGGCATAGAAGCTAAAAGTGAAACTGCTGACCCCAGAGGACATTGAGGAGCTCAAGAGGGATTACAAAGGTTGGGGAACCATGAAACTCCACTTTGAGTCACTGACACACTGGTGGAAAGCGATCAAGGGAAACATCAAGAGGTTTTTCATCCTCAAAGGCACCCAGAAAGCTAGAAAGGAACAGAGGGAAATGTCCCGACTCCAGAAAAACATGCAGAACCTGCTCTGGCTGCGGTCGATGGGGATCGATGTCAAGGAGGAACTCCAAGAGGTGAAGAGCCAGCAAGCCTCGCTTTTTGCCTCGGAGGCCTCCAAGATCATCTTCCGTTCCAGAGTCTGCTCCGTGGAGCAGGATGAGACGTGCTCACGTTTCTTCTTCCAAAAGGTACACAGAGAGAGCTCTGTGATCAGCAGCCTGAAGGAAGAAGATGGCTCAGTAAAGTCATCACAGTCCGACATTTTGAGGATCAGCAAATCCTTCTATGCCGGATTATATGACATGAAGCCCACAGACAGCACGGCCTCCCAGTCCTTCCTGTCCTCTATCACGGAGCTCTTAGATGACAGTACACGGGAGAGTCTGGACAAAGCGCTAACTCCTGAGGAACTGACTGAGGCCCTTGAGTCCTTCAAGAAGAGTAAAACTCCCGGAAGCGACGGCTTGCCGGCGGAGTTGTATTCGGCTCTGTGGGACTGGATCGGCCCAGACCTGCTAGAAGTGTACGAGAGTATGCTCCTGGCCGGCAGTATGTCAGAATCCATGAGGGAAGGCATTATCACCCTCATCTACAAGCACAAGGGGGAAAGGGAGGAAATTAGAAATTGGCGACCCATTTCACTGTTGAATGTGGACTATAAAATTCTGTCCAAGGTCATCACCAATCGGGTCAAATCCACTCTGGAATTGGTGATCCATCCTGACCAGACCTGCACTGTGCCGGGCAGGAAGATCTCTGACAGCCTCGTGCTGCTCAGGGATACGATTGCTTATGTACAGGTCATGGGCGTGGATACCCGCCTCATCAGCCTGGATCAGGAGAAGGCCTTTGACAGAATATCGCACACCTACATGGTGGATTGCTCTCCAAAATGGGGTTTGGAGAGGGAATTCGCAATTGGATCCAACTGCTCTACACTAACATCAGTAGTGCAGTCTCAATCAATGGGTGGGAATCAGATAACTTTCCTATTAAATCTGGAGTCAGGCAGGGCTGCCCTCTCTCGCCTGTTCTATTCGTGTGTTGCATAGAACCCTTTGCTGAGTCCATCAGGAAGGATCCGAGCACAAGAGGAGTGACGATCCCAGGTAGTGGAGGCACTCAGATCAAAGTCTCCCTGTACATGGATGATGTCGCCGTTTTCTGCTCGGATCCGCTGTCGGTGCACAGACTTATCCACATCTGCGACCAGTTCGAACTGGCCTCGGGAGCCAAGGTAAATCGTGGGAAGAGCGAGGCCATGTTCTTTGGGAAATGGGCTGACCGATCCTTTGTCCCCTTCACTGTCAGGGCTGATGGCCTGAAGGTGCTGTGGATATGGTTCGGAGGGACCAGGCCACGCGTTAGAAACTGGAAGGAGCGAGTGTCTATGGTGAAAAGGAAACTGGGCTTGTGGGAGCGATACTCCCTCTCCATTGCGGGTAAGAACCTGGTCATCAGGTGTGAGGCACTCTCGCTGTTGCTGTACGTGGCGCAGGTCTGGCCCGTTCCACACTCCTGTGTGGCGGCGATCACCCGAGCCATCTTCCGCTTTATCTGGTGGTCGAAAATGGATCGTGTCCGCAGGGACACGATGTACAAGCCTCTAGATAAAGGGGGAAAAAACGTGCCCAATATCGCCCTCATACTGATGGCCACCTTTGTGTGCGGCTGCATCAAGCGGTGCGTAGCCCCTCAGTACGCAAACACCAAGTGTCACTACATGCTGAGGTTCTACCTGTCCCAGGTGTTGCGAAGGATGGGTCTGGCCACGATGCCGCGAAACGCTCCAAGTAGTTGGACCGTGCCGTACCACCTGTCCCTCGTGGGAAAATTTATGCAGAGAAACACCTTCGACCACAAGTCCATCAGGCAGTGGTCGGCACGTAACGTCTTAAAGGCCCTGAGGGAAAAGGAGAGGGTGGATCCTGTGGGATGGTTCCCTGAGCAGACTGACAAAGTCATTTGGCAGAATGCCTCATCACCAGAACTTTCCAACAAACACCAAGATGTAGCTTGGCTGGTGGTGAGAAAGGCCCTCCCTGTAAGATCCTTCCTACACACCAGGAGTCTCACCCCCTCTGCACGTTGCCCTCGAGGTGGCTGTGGTGGGGAAGAGACTTTTGTTCACCTCCTTGTAGATTGTGTCTTTGCGAAGAAGGTCTGGAGAGAGATGCAGTGGTTTCTGTCGAGGTTCATCCCGAGCAGTTCTGTGACACAGGACTCTGTGCTCTACGGGCTGTTCCCAGGGACACACACTGAGACAAACATCAACTGCAGCTGGAGGATCCTCAACTCAGTGAAAGACGCTCTTTGGTCTGCCCGAAACTTGTTGGTTTTCCAGCGCAAAGGGTTGTCCCCGACCGAGTGTTGCAGACTGGCACATTCCAAGGTCCAGGACTACTTGCTGAGGGACACAGTTAAGCTTGGGGCAGCTGCCGCAAAGGTGCAATGGGGAAGGTTCGCTGCCTAAGACCTTTCTGCCACAGTGCACTGAGGGGCTGGGAACTGTAAAGAGCCCCTCAGGCTGTACAGATTAAAATGAATGTCTGCCAATGATTGTAATGTTCATTGTTTGTTCTGATACACCTTGTGATTCATGTTGTAAAAGTTGAACCTGATTGTATTTTTGTAATGGTGATTTGAAATGGTTCGAAATGTTTTTGAAGATTTATGAATAAAGTATATTTTTGCAAAAAAAAATGACACTCTTTGGTCTGCCCGAAACTTGTTGGTCTTCCAGTGCAAAGAGTTGTCCCCGACCGGGTGTTGCAGACTGGCACATTCCAAGGTCCAGGACTACATGCTGAGGGACGCGATGTACAAGCCTCTTGATAAAGGAGGAAAAAACGTGCCCAACATTGCCCTCATACTGATGGCTACCTTTGTGTATGGCTGCATCATGTGGTGTGTAGACCCTCAGTACAAAAACACCATGTGTCACTACATGCTGAGGTTCTGCCTGTCCCCGGTGTTGCAAAGGATGGGTCTGGCCACGCTGCCGTGGAATGCTCCAAGTAGTTGGACCATGCCGTACCACCTGTCCCTTGGGGAAAAATTTATGCAGAGAAACAGCTTTGACCACAAGTCCATTAGGCAGTGGGCGGCATATAATGTCTTAGAGGCCCTGCGGGAAAAGGAGAGGGTGGATCCTGTGGGATGGTTCCCCAGGCAGACTGTCAAAGTCATTTGGCAGAATGCCTCATTGCCAGAACTTTCCAACAAGCACCAAGACGTAGCTTGGCTGGTGGTGAAGAAGGCCCTCCCCGTCAGATCCTTCCTACACGCCAGGAGTCTTACCTGCTCAGCACGTTGCCCTCGAGGTGGCTGTGGTGTAGATTGTGCCTTTGCAAAGAAAAGAGAGATGCAGTGGTTTCTGTCGAGGTTCATCCCGAGCAGTTCTGTGACACAGGACTCTGTGCTCTACGGGCTGTTCCCAGGGACACACACTGAGACAAACATCAACTGCAGCTGGAGGATCATCAACTCAGTGAAAGACGCTCTTTGGTCTGCCCGAAACTTGTTGGTCTTCCAGTGCAAAGAGTTGTCCCTGACCGAGTGTTGCAGACTGGCACATTCCAAGGTCCAGGACTACATGCTGAGGGACGCACTAAAGCTTGGGGCAGCTGCCGCAAGGACACAATGGGGAAAGGTTGCTGTCTAAGACCTTTCTGCCACAGTGCACCGAGGGACTGGGAACTGTTTAAATCTCCTCAAGCTGTACAGCTCAAAACGAATGTCGGCAAATGATTGTAATATTCATTTATTGTATTGATGCATTTCATGATACACATTGTAAAAGTTGAACCTGATTGTATTTTTGTGATGGTGCTTTTGAAATGCTTTGAAATGTTTTTGAAGATATTTTATGAATAAAGTATATTTTTGCAAAAAAAAATCCCAAAAAGCCAATGAAGAACAATGAAGTGCGGTCGCAGTTGCAATATAGAAACCTTATTACAACTTCCTAGCCCTTGCTGATCTGCACATTGTAAAAGATGTTGCTACAATAATTTCACCCAGCAAGGAATTTTATGCTCGCAAATCAAAATTGCCTCACGATTGTAACTGTTCTTGTCCTGAAGCCGGTGACAGGTCGGAAGTCAGCAGGATCAAGTGATTTAACTATTTGAAATAAATAATTTTTACTTTTAAGTGCATGCAACAGAAAAGATAAGGGTGAGTCAATTTCATTGAAGCCTGACTTGGAGTAGAGGTCTAATAAAGGGTCACAGCCAAACATTAATCTGCCTTTTCTATCCTTAATGATAGATCGATGCACATTGCACTTCAAATATTTTCTGTTTTAACATCTTAGTAAATAAGGCTATAAATTGTTGGGGATAACAGCAGAATAACACTGAACATGTTCTTATGACTTGCCTCTGACTGCTATTTTAATATAGCCAGTAAGCATTTCTAACGGAAGTGTTAACCCATTATTCAGGCATCAAAAAGACAATTATCACGTAAATGCAATAGCACCCATCTGTTCGTTTTGTTCAAAATAATTACAAGCTAAAAATAACAGCCATTTGCCAAAAAAAGTTGCTATTTTTAGATTGCTTCAGATGAAGAGGGGTGGGTGGAGGTTCATGTGGTGCATAAATGCCAGCATAGACCTGTAGGGCAGAATGGTCTGCTTCTGTTCTGTGCATTCTATGCAAATATCTTATTGAAAATAAACATTAATGTTACCTTTAAAAATCTTCAGCTGTCACAAAAACCTAGCTTACAGGGACAGGCACGCAGAACTGAATTTTATACTCTCAGGTGGACCAGACCGACAGCTTGCTTTCTATTGTACATAATTTTTGATTATTGTCATTCCTCACATTTCTCTGCGGATGCTGCACAGTTAATTCAGTCTCTCTCAGTCTCTGTATAATAATAAAGGACCTCCAATGTGAGAGTGGCAAGTGATTGAAAATAGCTTTCCCTTGTAAAACATAACAGATCACAGCACTAACACACAAAAAGATCAGCAGTTCAGATCAGACACCATACCATTACACAAAGAATGTTCCAGAAAGCTGAGTGCAGCATTTGAGTGTAGCCAGAATGTAAAACAATTTTCTGCAAGTAATCATGATTAATGTAATAAAAGGTTTTGAAATTCAGAATTCTATGAATGTGGCTCATATTGGTCTGTTTAATTAGTCCATTGATAAATATTTGGTAAGATGTTGATTGTCCCACTTCGGAGGTCCCTGATTCACAAGCAATGCTAACCGTGGCATGTTCTACATCAGCAAGTGTATTTTGGTGCAAACTCACAACACAAAAGTCAGGGCAACAAACTGCATAATTTATTGCACAGGTCAAAGATTGTGCCATTCCGCAGCAAGTCTTAGGCCTTGGGAGTTTTTGCTCAGCCCTGAAAGTGGCCTAAAGTGTGATAGCCAAAATAACTTGGGCCTGGATTTTTCCTATGGCAGATGGTCGGGCGGGAGCGGACAGGGGCGGATGTGGGACCGATCGCTGCCCGTGATCGGCTGCGCTCCGCCATTTTGCGCCAGTGGGCCAATTAAGGCCCGCCCAGCATAATGCACGCTCAGCACTACCTGTGCAGGTGGGGGGGTGGGGGGTGGAGGGAGAGTTGAGGCCTACGCTCTTGCACGAAACATTGCAGCAATCTCCCCAAGGCACGGAGCTGCCTCGGGGAGATTAAATAGATAATAAGAGAGTTTAGTAAATGATGTAAAAATTTATTTAAACATGTCCCCTCGTGTGACAGTGTCATATGAGTTGGGACATGTTTGTGAAGGTGGGGAAATTATTTTATTGATTTTATAAAAGCTTCAGGGAACCTCATCCCACCCGTGGATGAGGTTTCCTGAAAAACGCGAAGGCCGCTTGGGCTTTTTGGCTGCCCACCAACCTTAAAGTTTGACGGGGGTAGCATTGTTAACTAGTTTAATTACTTTCTTAATGGTCTTAATAGGCAATTGACCTTTTGGCAGGCGTGCAGCCGACTCTGGCGCATGCCTGCCGAATGAAATATTGCAATGTTGTGCGATGACACCGAGATGCACACATGACGTCATTGCACGTCATTTTACCTGTCGGCGTGTCGGGCCTGCCCCTACATGCGGACCAGAAGATTCAGCCCCTAGAGTAAGTAAATTAGAAAAAATTCCAAATATCAAAGGGAGGAAAGTGAACCTTATCTTTTTTTGTTCCTTTCCTGGGATGTGAGTGTCACTGACAAGGCCATCATTTGCTGCCATTCCTTGAATTGAGTGGCTTGCTAGGCCATTTCAGAGGGGCTATTAAGAGTCAGACACATTGCTGTGGATCTGGAGTTGCATGTAGGCCAGGCCAGGCAAGGATGGCAAACTTCCTTCCCTAAAGCACATTATTGAACCAGATGGGCTCTACAATAGTTATCATGGGCCAGAATTTTTATCTTGTCGGGCGGGCACGCACACAACTCGAAAGAGTATAAAGTGACACACGATGATGTCGGGCGAGTGTCCCGACGTCATCATGCACTTACACGATATTTCAGTTGGTGGGCGCGCGCAGGATTCAACAGCGTGCCTGCCGACAATTAACAGGCTGACAAAGGTCATTAAAGTACCAGTTGAATTAAATTTTTCGCTGTCCATCGAACCTTATGGTTGGCAGGCAAAAAGGCCAAGGAGCCCTTGCATTTTTTTAGGAAACCTCATCCACGAGCGAGATGGCATTTCTGACAGCAAATAAAAATAAAATAAAAATGTTAACATTTCATTAATAACATATCCCTGCTCATGTGAGAGTCATATGAAGGTGCATGTTTTATAACATTTTAAAAATCTTTATTTTTCATTTTTCATATCTTCATCTCCCTGAGGAACATCTGTGCCTCAGGGAGCTTTTCCAGCGTGCACCTGAGAACTTGCAATCTTGCTCTCCTTCCCCCCTCCAGCCCGCACAGGCAGCACTGAGTGCTGAAGCACACGTTTCACGCAGACCTTAATTGTCCCGCCAGCGTGAAATCGCAGTCTGGCCCCAATCGCGGGTGGCAGTCGGCTTCCCAACCACTCCTGCCCGCCCAACGAGGGCAAAATTCTGCTCATAGTCCCCAGTACCGCGACTATCTTTGCATCTCAGATTTGTTAATTGAAGTTAATTTCTACCAGCTGCCATGGTGAGATTTGACCTATGTCCCTAGAGCATTAGTCTGAGCCTTTGGCTTACTAATCCAGTGACATTACCACTATACCACCATCTTGCCTATCAGTTGGTAGGTGGGCAGTTAAAATACCCCTGGATGCTTACCTGCTGAAAAGCTACTATTGTTGACACATGGACAGGTAGCTTACACCACCCATTCAAAGCCAATAGGATGTTCATTAATGTATGTTAATTGGGGTCCAAAACTTTTATCAGACCCTATAGGTGAGTTAACTTCTGCATGAACAAGTATGCTGGTGTGTTTTTCTAGTCAGGCTAGTGAGAAGAGGATCAGAAGGTTGAAAAGGTGTTCCATGCAAGGTTTTTTACTTTTCTCCAGCCACATCAGGAAAGCTTAGGCCTTCCATGTCTCAGACTCCACCCCACCCCTCCTCCCTTCTCCTTCGAAATCCTTCCAGAACTTCTCCATATTTAAATGAGCACCAACAGTCACTTCCCTTTCCACAAATTTGAGAAATGGAAGAGCAACATGTGAATGAAACCTGCTGGTTAGAAGCGTGATGGCCCTATCATGCTACAGGAAGACCAAAAACTGACTGAAATCTGCTGGTGCCCACCAGAAACCCACTGGTAGTTGAAGTTCCTCCAAAGAGTTTCAAAGATGCCATTGAGATCACCATTTATAATCTACTCAAATACAATCACTATTGGTTCAATGCCCTTTTAATTAAATATAATTTTCCAATTTTTTTTGTAAAACACCCTGGGTATCTTGTTCCAAACTCTCACTTCTGAAAATACTGCATGAGACATCTTTAATCTAAATGCTGTCAGGAGTAAATCTGTAATAAAATAACTATTTCTTTTTACAATTGCTGTGTTGATATCACATTCACTAAGATTTTTAACTTCTTGTTATGGTGTTAGAATGCCAGTTAATGGGAAAAATTTTCTCCTCGTCGGAGGGGAGGGGGAGGCTTAGCGGGAGTGGGTGCGCACTGTCATTTTATACAGGCGGGCCAGTTAAGGCTTGCTCTGCGTGACATGCACCTGGAAGCGCTGAGCACTCCCTGAGCAGGCGGGGGTAGGAGGGAGAGTCGGGGCCTGCGCCCTTTCACGCATGCACTCAAATGAGCCAGAAATCTCTATGAGGCACTGATTTGCCTCAGGGAGATTTCTTTGATTATTATTATTTGAAATCATGTCCCCCCATGTGACAGTGTTGCATGAGCTGGGACATGTCAAAGAATTTTAATAAAAATCTTTATTTGATTTATAAAGCCTTTATGAAACTTCATCCCACCCATGGATGAGGTTTCACAATAAATGCAAAGGCTTGCTGGGCTCTGCGCCTGCCCGCCAACCTCAAGGTTGGACGAGCAGCTCTGTTAATCTATTTAATTGCTACTTAAATGGCCTTAACAGGCCTTTGACAGTTTGGCTGTCGTGCAGCTGACTCTGGTGCGTGCCTGCTGAACTGAAGGCCTGAATGATGCATGCCCAACATCATCGCGTGTCATTTTACGCGTCGGCGAGCTGGGCCCCCACACTCCGACCAGAGGATTCAGGCCAATGAGTCAGAAAATCCAGTTGATGACATTAAAAATAAAAGCCTGTATACATATCTTTCCTTCAAAGTAAATCTATTTTAAGGAGAAGGTATTGTCTCCAATTTGAGAAAATTCAATATAATGGGGTTATATTGTAAAACAAGTTGCAACTGATTGCTTGTAGACCTGATTTATCAGGAAGTACAAGCATTAGAGACTATGGTGCAAGAGAATTATGGGGACATGTTAAGTATCAAATTGGGCCACTATCCTCACTTCAGATAAACAGAACATGAATAGTTATATCGACTGTTTAAGGAGCAAGCAGTGTCACCATAGAGGTAGCATCCGCTTTACTGTAATTTCCCTACACAATCTCTTATGAGAACTCTTCTTTTTATAGATTTAAGAGCAGAAAGGATGATATCATGTGTTGCTGGTTCCCTTCAATGTTAATGATATAGATTTTACTTCACAATTTCTTAAACTTAACTATCTAGGTGTCCTTTTACAATGTATGATGACAGTAAAAAATATGGCTTTACCTTCCAACCAAAATACTGTGTTGTGTTTTGTCTGGCTCACCTGACATTTGGTCACCCATGTAATGATACCCTCTTATCTTTGAGTGCCTGGTTGTGTCTCACATATTTTGGATGAACCTCAAAACTGGCTCCTACATCCAAAGAGAAACACTGTGATAACTCAGCTTCTGATCACACTACACATTAGCAGCCCCAGTTGAAAGGAATTCTCGTTCTGTTTAACGGTTAGTAATGCATACCTGAGAGGCACTTCATACCATGCTTCCAATCAGCTTGCCTCTTAAACTGACATTTTCTGTGTCTGATCACACCTGAGTGATGATCAATATTGATTGCTAATCTAGTTTAGAAATTACATGCATTGGCTACTGGACAAATCTCTATTACTGGAAGACATACCAATTTAGCTGCTATAATATGAACTGAATCAATTTTCATCACAGCAATGGCACAGGTGATGTCTCAGAGGAATCCTATCTAAAGGGTACATAATTTCTTTTGACATACTAGATGGAGTTTTTAGCATATTTCATTGACTTACAAAATTAAGTCAGAAGATTATATATTACAGCATGACTTCAGAATATGATACTTCCTAATATCAACCAGAAAAGATACAGCAGTGAATTAATATCCTTATTAACAGACAAAATATCACCATGTATGCCAATTGAATATTTGGCTATATCCCATGCAACTGAGCTATACCACGGTTAAGATATTGTTAAATTTATTACAGTTTTCAAAATAATAAAATGAATTTCCTGCACTTGAGAAGTCAATACCAAGTGCTGTCTTTAGGTTAAGTGAGGTTCGAAAATAAGGAACAATTGAATTGGTTGTGCTGAGGCAATTCAGTCCCTACATTAAAGTCATATAATTTGTCCTTATCTTAATACAGTATAAAAATAACCTTCATTTATGTAGTGCCTTTCATGCTGTTATGATTCCCCAAAGCATTCACAACCTATAAATAGCAAATAGGTGCACCAATTTACAAAGCAAAGGCAGTTAAAGCATTAAAGTTTTTTTCTGGAACTTTCTAGAACAAAAGGCATGCTGGGAATGCTGAAGCTTTCAAGCAATTGTGAGCACTTTTTGCAGGCAAGGGGAAATAGATTTGTGTGTGCGGGGGGAGTTACACCTTCCAAAAATGACATTGATCTGGATCCCAATTTCATCCTGCCCTCCTCTGGGTTTTGCCAGAACAGGATTGAAGTAGAACAGGGAACCCCCTTGAATCTGTCAGGAAACTAATTAAGATACTTAAAAAGCCAATTAAGTACAGTTTTAACCCTCAATTCTGGATTTCACAGCCAGAACACCTGCTTCCCAACCTGTTAGTAGCTCTCCAGGGTTAACAAGGAAGAATTATAAATTGGAAGGCTTTGATCATTGAAATCGAAAAGCTCCAGCCATGGCCAGGTGAGAGACTGTTATTCAAAGCACTTCTTCTCTCAGAGACAGCTTTCACTACTTGACAGGTGATTGCCAACATTTTGGAAGGCACTTCACTTAGCACCTCACTTACCTTCAATGCACTTCCCTGCTGCCAGCGCTCACCTTGGCATGGGGACAGCTTATGCAGCTCGACATTGCACCTCAGATAAGGAACAAGAAAAACAGCACCAGCAACGCTAATGACATCAGGGATAGTGGGAACAACATGCACAGCAGCACCAGCTGCATTCTCCTTCACGGGACAGAGGAAATGAACAGAGAGATCCAGCTCCAAGGAAGCAAGCCATCTGACGCAGGGTCTACAGGCAGAGGATCGATTCTCCTGACATATCTGAGCACCAGTGCCTCAGGAGGCTCAGGTTGGGGCTGACATCAACAACATTCTGGAACAAAACCTCCTTCCCAGTGGGCCAGGTGGGCATGCAGTATAAGTGTGCGAAAAGGCTTCAGTCACCTGAAGCAATCCAAGTGTTGGTGAGCCAGGCTATCCCATGTCATGGCCTCATTAACTAGAAATGTGTCTTTTTCAGAATAAACATTTTATCCCAACTGCCCTCTAATTGTTTGGGGAATGATGATGCTGTGGCTCAGTGAAAGAGCCTTGGCAAATCCTGATAGTGGATAAATGGGCTCCCCACATTCAATAAGTCCTGCTATTCTGTTAGGGTCTAAGTCTGGATAAATTTGCCCATTAAATCAACAAATTTCTTTTAAATCAAGATATCGAGGGATATGGAGTTAAGGTAAGTATATGACATGAGGTACAGAACTGATTGAATAGCAGAGCAGGCTCAAAGAGTTGCACACTTATACTGCATGCCCACCTGGCTCACTGGGAAGGAGGTTTTGTTCCAGAATGTTGTTGATGTCAGCCCCAACCTGCTCCCATTCCTACATGGTACAAGTTGAGGAGCTCAAAGATCCATAATGGTGATGCTATAGCCCCACTATTAAATGGGGGGATGTAATTTCACCATTACACTTAGACAGCATTCATGGTAAATATGGATATACATATTTATATTTGGAAATGTTGGTACAAAGGTGTGACAAAAACATAGCAGGAAGTACGTTTGATGGATAGAAAGTGTGCACAACATAAACTTTTTCATGTAGATACACGCACACACACACTAATAAATTGCATATGAAACGGCAGAATGATCTTTTTAAATCTAAACTGTATGAGAACCCAGTTGAGAGAGATACTTCAGACACTTGGTGATCTAATAACCAGAGCTTGCAATTAAACAATAACAGACACAGCAAAATTGAATGGTAAATGTTGACATGGCAATTTACAATAGTACATATTGACATAGTGTGAACAAAAATTCTGACATTGGGAAATATGACTAGAAATGTACATGGAAATATATATCTGTATATAATTCATTCAAGGGACATGAGCTTCTTGAGGCTGCCTTCTTGAACCACTGCGGTGCATGTGCTGTACATATACCAAAAGTGCTATTAGACATATGCATGTGTATATACAGACAAATACACACACACACACACATTCACACACAAATATGTCCCATTTACAAACATTTTGCCAGAAATTCTGGATGAACACAAGTAGGTATAAAATAAGAAATGGCCATTTATCCCCTTGAGTTTGTTTAGTTGTGATGGATTATGCAAACTTTGAATTGTGGAATCTTTTTTGCTTGTTTAATCCCCTTAACAGTGAATGGCTGTATCATACATTTCAGAAAGAGAAAACTGGAAAATTCCTTCTCACTAGAAAACCAAATAAACACAAACTCAATGCTATCAATTCCATAGCACAATCATGCATTATGCAAAATTGATTGCGTTTTACAAATATAATTTTCATGTCCACAATAAAATTCAAACCATTTTGTTCCAAGAGAATTTGATTAGCTATGTTTACACATGTATATGTATCATTCTTTCTCATATAGGATATCAACTCAGCTCCTGTATAAAGGAGGAAACTAACTGTATTAACTGCTTTTGGTTGGAGTTTATTCTGCTTAAATGATTCACTGTGGAAGAAGAAATGTTGATCGCTCACCACCTTGAGGCTTGCTAATACTGTATTTTTACCCTTTAATCTTACAACTACACGCCTGCTTCTAATCATATTACCCATAGCTTCCAGCACTTTAAAGGCATAGATCACATATTTCTCAATATTTTCTTCCCATGATTAATAAATTCAATTCTATTGACCTATCAGGGCTAATTTTATCATTCGGTTGTGATGAAAAATAGATGGATTGGTCAGTTGTTATAACATCAGGCAGGGTGTATAAATCAACAGGAAATCTACTACCACTGGTTTTCTCCCTCTGCTGAAAGATAAAATCATGCCTCAAGTCTTACCACCACCATGATTTTCTAAATTATTAGAAAGTACGTTAAAAAGATATACCATTTATTTTGTGTTTTATATTTCTACAAGTGCTGATGAACCATCATTTTCTTGAACAATGGGAAACCTACAACTTGAGAGGATCTGTGTTAGACTTGAGGAAGATGAAATTGACTATGCATTCAGGGTAAACAGGGGGTAAAGCAACTGCCCAGCATAATAGACTGAGGAATACATGAATTACATACATAACTATGTTAGGTTCAAATTTCCTTGACTTTTCACTGTCCAGTGATCCCCATACCTAAGCACAGAGGTGATGGTAGCATACTGGTAATGCTACCAGGGCAGGGTGATATGGGTTCAAACCCTGTCACTGCAATTGGTGGAATTTAAAATCAATAATTTAATTAAGCTAGAATATTGACGTGGGCGGGCCCAATATGCCAACACGTAAAATGATGCACTGTGACATCGGGTGTACGTCCCAAAGTCAGCACGCGTCGTTTAGATCTTTCATTTGGCAGGCATGCGCCAGAGGCAGCTGCACACCCACCAAACTGTCAAAGGCCTGTTAAAGCCTTAAAAAAACAATTAAAATAATTATCAACGCTGTCTGTCCAACGAGCGATGAGCCCAAGTGGTCTTCATGTTTTTCGGGCAGGATGAGGTTTCCTGAAGGTCTTACTAAATAAATAAATATTGCACAGTTCATAAACATGTCCCAGCTCAAGTGACAGTCACATGAGGGGTCTTGTGTAAATAATTTTTATTTTTCTTCATTCAAAAATTTCGCACGTGTGAAAGAGCGCAGGCTTTAACTTTTTGTCTCCCCCCACCTGCACAGGTAGTGTTGAGCTCTACTGGCCATATGTCACACTGGGCGGGCCTTAATTAGCCCGCCCATGTAAAATGGTGGCGCGGAGCCAATCATGGGCAGCAATCAGCTCCACGCTTGCCTGCGGTCACTCCTGATCAGCCCGCCAGCCCGACATGGGGAAAATTCTCCCCTTAATAAAACCTGGAATGTAAAGCTAGTCTCAGTAATGGTGACCATGGAACTATCATTGATTGTTGTAAAAGCCGATCTGTTTCACTAATGTCCTTCAGGGAAGGGAATCTGCAATCTTTACCTGGTCTAGCCTGCATGTGACTCAAGACCCACAGTATTCTGTTGACTCCTAACCGTCCTCTGAAATGGCCTAGTAAGTCACTCAATTCAAGGGCAATTAGGGATGGGCAACAAATGCTGGCCTTGCCAGTGACACCCACATTCCATGAAAGAATAAATGAATTAAAAAAAACACATTGTGGATTATAATGGCACTGTCCCAAGCCGTATGTGAATTTCCTGTTTTTTTCTGGGTTTGAAATACACCCAGAATCTTTGTTGCAGCAGGAAACAAAGTTATGGTGTTGTATGGCAATTTGTGAAACTATTTTTAAAATATTATCCTCACTGAGACCCGCACTGTATTTTTGTTTCTTTGAATCCTTTGTTATGGCAACTGTGTAAATCACCTTAAAAATAGGAAATCTTCCACAATTGCATGTTCTTAAGCATGCTGCGCTGTGTACTTAATGTGCAGAAATAATGTTTAAATAGCTTCAAACATTTTTATTCTTAAAGTAGGAATATACAATGCGAGTTCTGCACTTTCCTTGTGCCCAATTATTTAAGCTGATATTCAATTGTTTACACCGATTTGCAATTTCAGGCACATCTGATTGGCAGGAAATTTAGGCATGAATTGACATAATTAAAATGGCACACAGATAGATGTAATTTCAAATGTAGGATCCTAATTACGCTCCTACAGCAAGTTCCACCCCAGGCTTTGGATGAATAGAAACCCCATTATACTCCTGTACTTTAAGGTGAAGAAGATCTAATAAAATGACTCATGGCCCTAGATATTTCAGCTTGTGACAGCTGAGAAGTCTTCTGTGTTCCACTTTTCATTAACTCTGAACTTAATTTATTTTGACAGACAACGACTCACTAACAAATATTTCTTGTGGCTAAAATACATGTATATCAAGTTAAGTGGCATTGTAGAAATTCATCCAAATAAATCCGTATTATAAAATATTAGAAAGGTATTATTGGATCATTTTCTTTTTTGCTTATGTCATTGTTCAACTTCAATCAAGACTTATGCTTATTAGCAGAATGTGGAATAAAAAATATTCTTGCTATTTTGTCTTAAGAATGTACAAGGTTTATAATTTTGAAAAATGATGACGTATATCTGTCAACATCACCAATTTTTTTTCTCAGTGGCAAGAATTATCATATAAGCTTTTAAATTCTTCAAATCACTCTACTTTGGACTGATCTATATCCAAAGTGACAGTGCATAAAACATCAATGTTAAGACAGACATATTATCAAATGATAACTGACAACTGGGCTAGCTAGTTTATGATAATGCAAAGAGCTCCCAGTGACAGCTTGAATTCAAAACTACTTTAAAGCATTTTATTCCAATTT
Organism: Carcharodon carcharias; assembly: GCF_017639515.1. Taxonomy (NCBI): domain Eukaryota; kingdom Metazoa; phylum Chordata; class Chondrichthyes; order Lamniformes; family Lamnidae; genus Carcharodon; species Carcharodon carcharias. Next base: position 107,662,285 of record NC_054475.1, read on the forward strand.
ATAAGGGGTTTGGTTTTGTTAAGAGAATTGTTGTCAAAGTTGTGATCGAAATACTTATACTTTTACTATCACAGAAGGTGATGTTACAAGAAGATGATGAAGAAATGCTCACAACTGAAATACTTTTGTATTAAACTGCAACTTAAAAACTGAAAGAATGGTTATATAGATTCTTTCATTTTTCAAATGAAAATCTGACTTCCTTGCATTGACCAAGACTTAAGAATGCTCATGGTTGAGCAGATTGGTTCTGTTATATGCAGCTGCCTTATTCATGCCACAGGGTGAAGAGTGGAGCTTTAGTTTGTAAATAAGGGAAACATGCGCTTACATTTTATGCAAATAAAAACAACAAAGTGCAATAAAATGCTCCTTCAGGAAATAGACTTTTAAGAAAAAGATAGACATTGAGTCATTCTCCAGTGAAGTGCTGCTGTTGTATACTCTTCCTCAGCAATTACCACAGGGTAAGAATGAACTTTATTTTGTTAATTATTGAAGTGTGCACTTATGCAAATCAAAATTACAAAACTCTAATAAAGTGTTCAGTAAATTAGACTTTGCTGAAATTGCAGCATTTGTCTTGAATACAAATTTGGTGTGTAACTTTAAAAACAACATAATTTTGGAATGATGGTGCATCCAGCTGCACCCTATGATCTATCTTTTTTTTCTGATTGAAACGCATATTTATATTTTTCCTGCTGAATCTTTCAATTCCCTTTCTTTTGTTCCCCAAAGAGGTCAGCATGTACTTCATTAGGTAACAATTTATTCTGTGAGCTAATAAGTAATAAGTGTGAAATAGTTCTTTTCTGAATTGTTTGGCTCACAGCTACTTTAGTTTATTTTAAAGCCACATTATTATTGTACCCTGCCTATGCTCAATTTAGCTATCTATATTTATTTAATATATCTTAAAATTTTATACTATCTTTTCTTAAACATTTTTTCCTGTGGATAGGAACTGAACTGGCCTTAGCCTTGTGACCCTTTGAAATATTGCAATATTCCTGTAATAATATCGATTTGCTTATTTAATTCTTGGGTTGAAGGCATTGCTAACAGGACCAGAATTTAATGCCCATTCCTAGCTGTGCTTGAGAAGAAGACAGTGAGCCTTCTATTTGAACCACTACAATCTGAAAGGTGAAAGAGTTTCCACAATACTGCTAGGTAGGAAGATTTTGACTCTGCAAGCAATGAAGGAATAGTGATGTACATTCAAGTCAGAATGGTGTATGACTTGATTGGTGTTGGTATTCCCTTACAAAACCTTGCTCTAATCTATTGGCTGTGGAACCAACTATCTCAGTCTATCGTCAGCTATTTTATTTGTGTATCTAGCGTGCTAGCAGCCTTGTATTGCAGTTTTCCTAGGTTGTCACCTCATTCTAAGGTATACTTGATGTCAGAATTAAATGACCTCACAGCTAATACATTAGAGTAAAGTCATATCCAATTGGGAATGGTGATGGATAATCGCGTAACTGATAGGCAAAGGAGGCTCAGTGAACATCTTCAACTACAGGAGAGCCCAGCTTGTGTTTGTAAGAGACATACTGAAGTGCTTGAAAACATTTTCAGCCATAGGTGCTAATTCCATGTTGTCCCCTCCTGATAGCCTTACTGTCACAAATGCCAGTATTCAGCCAATTCAATGAATTCTAAAGGGTGGTAAGAAGCTGCTGTGTGGCAGACACAGAAAAGGCTATGGGCCCTCATAATAGCATGGGCATTATGCTGAAGACCTCCACAGCTGCACTCAGTGTAGTTTAATACTGGCATTACCTGACAACAAGTAATATTGTCCAGGTATACTTTATCCATAAGAACAGGATAAATCTGATTTGGCCAAATACTGCACTATAAACCTCCTTCCAATCAACAATAAAATGATAGAAGAAATATAAATAATTATATCAAATACTAGTTACTCACCAAACACATGTCAAAACCACTTTTCACATTTCTTATGTACTTGGACATAAAAGTTGAATGCGAGAGGAGAGACAAGAGTAACTCCTCTTGACGTCAAAGCAGCATTCGAATAAATATAGTAGCAAGGCACCTTAGCAAAACTGAAGTTAATAGTGTCTAAGGGAAAGTCCTCAAAAAGCTAGAATCATCTCACAAAGAGAAATGGGTATAGCTGTTTCATCATTGTAGCAGCAACTATCTTCAGCTGCTTCATCAATGACATTCTCTCCATTATAAGGCCAGGAGTAGGGCAGAGGAATCAAGGAGAATGTGCATGGAAGTAAAGGATAGGCAGATTGGAGAAACATAGATCTTGGGACAGAGTTCAAAAGAGGAGAAAAAGAAAAAGATCAGAAACAGGAAGGAACGAAGTGAGCAAAAGATTGAAGTCTTGAGACTGGATTTCACCACCTGCCAGGTTTGTTTTGGGCAGGGAGGTCATATAAAATATGTCGAGTAGGTAGATAACTGTCAATGTCCTGCATTACCCTTTGTATTATCAAATCCAGTACACCTTCCAGTGCCCACCCCCACCAAATAAAACAGCACCCCTCCCTCCATATTATAAAAGTAAGACCATCAATTCCTAATTCGAACAACTTATCATCCCCCCATGGAATACCTAAATACATATATCATAAAACCCCATGATCTGTCCCTTATTTCACACCATCACTACACACCTAACAACCTAGAATTGTCAATGCTTTCTTACGTACTACATGTGTGTCTTTTCAAAAATATGAAGGCAATAAATATTAAACCTTTAACTTCACATTTATATAATATCAGGCCACTCTTATACAATTTTATCATGAAAAGCTGTAACATTCTTAAATTTTGTCCACAAAACACTTGTAGAGTATTCAAATAAAAAAAAGCATTGCATGCATTTCATCATGGGAACACAGTGATCTTGACAATACAATGTCCACAGCATTGCATAACATCTTTATTATTATGGAATGGCATGTTCGCAGCATTGCCAGGAGTTCTATTAACTATATTATTAAAGTCTTTTGTCTGTCTGGTGAAAGTCTACAGCATTACTTCAACCAATCAGATTGCAAAACTAAAAACATTTTCCCTTTGACCAATCAACTGATCAAAACATGTTAAGTACTACCCAGATGGCACTAATACATAGTCATTTCAGTGGTATTTCCTCACCGTGACTTACCATGATCAATGTTCTGCGATACGCACTGTATATACTGTTTATAAGTATGATGACTATGCAGAAACCAATGCATTGGTTTTACCAAATATTTGAAGCTTTAATATATATTTTTTTTAGTTGCATAAAGATCTTCTTTTGCACTCCAACATAAGTAAAGTCCATTTGACACACTGTCAAATATGAGACCTAGACCTTCACCTGAACCATCTTATTTCAAGATTGTCTATAATTATTTTTGCTATTTTAGGGTCACCTTGCAATATTAAGAACCATGTACTAGTTGTCTTCCTGATTGCTGTATGCTGTTAAAATGCTTAAATAGCTTCCTTTTCATTAACTTCACCCTACTCCTTCCCTATCTCAGCTCATCTGCTGCTGAAACCCTTATCCATGACATTATTACCTCTAGACTTGACTGTTTAAGATGCACTTCTCACTGGTCTCCCACTTAGCACCATCTGTAAACTTGAGATTGAAAAAACTATGCTGCCTGTATTGTTAGTCACATTCGTCCATCATCCTTGTGCTCACTGACCTATACTGGTTCCAAGTTAAGCAAGTCTTGCTTTTAAAAATTCTCCTAATTGGTTAAAACTCTCACCATGGCCTTGCCCCACCTCATCTCTGTAATATCCTCCAGTCCCATCACCCTCTGTGATACCTGTACTCTTCCAATTTTGGCCTTGAACATCCTTAATTTTAAACACATTACCATTGGTGGCCATGCCTTCAGCTGTCTAGCCTCTTCTGGAGCCACTCCCCTTTCTGAAACTTTCCATCTCTCTACCTCTTTCCTCCTTGAAATCTACACCTCTGATCAAGATTTTGGTCATCTGCCCTAACACTTCCTTATGAGACACACAACAAAATTTGTTTGATAATGGACCTGTAAAATCCCTTGGCATGTTTTACTATGTTAAAAGTGCAATATTATTTCAAGTTGTTGTAGATCATTATATCTGATGTTGTTGGTTACAGAATTTAATGCCTTCAACGCATTCATGAAGATCATTGATAATGGTATTGCCTGTTCCAAAACTTACCCCTGGCATATTCCAGTGGATTCTACTTCTCAGCTTAAACTGCTATGATTAGTGATGATGTTTGTTTGCTCACAAAATTATCCCTGATTTTCAAATTTCTCCAAGGAATTTTCATTTAGAGGGAGCAGTCTTCAGATGTCAATGTTTCCTTTATGAACCATTCTGCGTCATTCACTAATTTATAGAATCATAGAATGATACAACACCAAAGGAGGTCAATCAACTGATCACGCCTGTACCAAGTTGTTGGTAGAGCTATCCATTTAATCCCACTCCCCTGCTGTTTCCATATCGCTCCTTAATTTTTTCCCTTCAAGTATTTATCTAATTCTCTTAAGAATGTTATTAATTGTCATGTATTTTCCTGAATAAATTAAATAAATTGCTTGCAATGTTTTCCTCAATATTACCTCCTCCACTTATTGTTTCTCTAATCTTTCAAGGCCCATTTAAAAAAACACATTCTCAGGTATGATTTTGAAGTTCACAGTGCAAACTGTGAGGAAAGAACTGTCCTGGCTGTTTTTAGTGGTGACATTTTGTCACTTCACGATCTCCATGATTGAGCCAATTATTTGTTGATCATTTTTTTCTATTCTTGCAAAGTCATTCTCTGAAGGAAAACAAAGATCTTATTTGTGTCATTCTCCTTTTAATGTTTTGCTGCTCCTCCTCAAATTTAGTTTAGACGTTCTCAATTGAATTACATTAGTTAGGGCTAAATTCTCATCGAACAGTTCATAACTTCCATGTAACTCATCCTAACTTCAATATGCAACATTCTTCCTTTCTTTGACAAGCTCTGCAGGCATATGCTGATGGCAATTTTGTACACAACCCAACCATCATTAAAAATAGCCTGGAAAGTACTAATGTTATACTTCTAAATGCAACTACTGAGCTAATGTTCATTTGTTAGGAGCTCAAATTCATGCCGTACCTATAACTTTTTCCCAAAATGAACAGATCCCTTCTACTCACTTAACCACTTTTTTGAAACAAATGAAACACAAAGTTTTATGAATTACATAATGTTTGTTGTGTATCCCTTTCTGCATATACATAAACAATTAACTAACCTTGAATAAATTGTTTTTGCTCCTTTCCCGAGAACATTGAGGGCAGAATCGTCTGGTGCCATTGGCAGCAGGTGTCATGGCAGACAATATGGCAGCGAAGGCCAAAGATCGGTTTCACGCTGTCGTGAAACCTGTTTGCGATTGTCCGCTCCACCCATCCATGGCAGCCCATGTTACTCTCCACCACACATCGGGAACCTAATTTCAATACTTTAGCATCTCATTATAAACCCTGCTCACTGGAATCATCCCCCCACACCAAATTTATCATCCATGTTAGTGTGAGTTCAGAACGGCGTGCTTCATGACTGCCTTTAAAATGCGTGTACCTGGTGACCTGAACATCGAGGGGAACTCGGAGGTGAGTGCACACAACCATGCGCAGCACTTCTGAGCGTCACCCATAGGACATCAAGGAAGAGGCACAAGCATGTTACTTTTTCCTAGCTGACTTTCACTGCAGTGCTGGGGCGAGAGTTTAAGTGCGGGCCAGGTAGGGGGGTGGGGGTGGTGGCGGGAGTGGTCGGGTCAGTGGGGTGGGGTGGGGCGGGGGGCAGGGCAGCACAAACTGAAGGAAGTACACAAGCACATGCCAGGGGCTGGTGGGGAGGAGTGGGTGAAAGAAGCGGCCACACATTTGGAAAAACTTGTTATAAGTGAACATTCTTCCACAGCTGAGACCGTTCAGCTGAAGCGCCAGTGACATGCTTGAAGTCGTGCCTCTGAAGCTTTTCTGCCCACTCAAGCAACGAGAAAACATGAAAGTGCCACCAAATGCTCCAGAAATTTTCACCCCTCAGATGCAGACTGCAAATTAATGTGCATTTTAGGGGGCAGCAGAACAATTGGCTGACTGGGCAAGTTGTAGAATCCCTTATGAAAGATGGCCATGGCTCAGTCACTGGTGGAGGCACTCAGAGCCCTTTTCAATGTCTTTATTAAGGTTTGCACCAGTATCCCTCATGGTTCAAGCTAACAGTGCAGCCTTGCAGTGTGGGTTAGAAGAATGCCTGCACCTGAGCTGAGAGCACAGCATGCAGTTAAATGGCTGAAGCTGCTGCCAATTGGTCAGGTGGAGTGGAATGGAGGTGAGTGAGGTTTCGGACAGCCATTGAGTGCACTACACACTGGTTATCTAAATGGTGGCCAGCACTCCCTGGCATATGTGAAGGGAACTTCAGACTTAACTAAGAGACGTTCTTAGGATACATATGCTAACATGGTGCGTCTCTCTCTTTGATCCTGAAGGAGGAGAACATCTGAATCATGGAGCCTGGTGATTTAGCGATATGCTTCATGGCTCACAGAGACCAGAGAAGAAGAAGAGAGCAACGGAGGCACCTAGGTCAGCAAAGAGAGGAGCTCCTCCCTCAAGATGAAGGGGCAGCAGGGCTTGCTGCGCACACAGCTGAAGTTCTTTGTAGAGCTGTTGCTTGTAGGCCCTTCGCTAGGCCCAGGGCCTATAGATGGTGCTTGTCATTCCTGCAGATGACTGAGAACCAGTGTCACCAAAGCTGTGCATGTCTAAGGAGCTGCTCAGTCACATATGCCACCTGCAGCAGGATTTTACACCATGGGGAAACGGAGGACATCCACTGTCAGTGGTGTGAAACCTGTTTGCGGCACTCAACATTTACATCAGTGTCTCCTTCCAGGGCTCCACGGGTGACCTGTATGGGATCTCGTAAGCCTCCAGGCACAAGTGTATCTATAAGGTCATGGACACCATCTTCATGAAAGGACAGAACTTTGTGCATTTCAACTGGGATCAGGGAAGCCAGGTAGCAAGAGCGCTGGGATTTGCGCAGATCTCTAGTTTTTCACCGATGCAGGGTGCCATTGACTGCACTCATGTGGTGCTTAGATCACCATGGCAACAAGCAGTTAACTATGTCAACCGCAAGGGCTTTCATTCGCTGACTGTTCAGCTGGCGTGTGACCACCACAAATGCACTCTACAGGTGTGTGCATAGTTCCCAGGGAGCATCCACGACACCTACATGCAGGGCAGGGCTTAGGTCCCTGACATATTCCCAGGCCCATGGAGGTTGCAGGATTGGCTCCTTGGGGACAAGGGCTACCTGCAGACGACGTGGCTGATGATGCCCATATGGTGACCTCAGACTGGAGCAGAGCGATGGTATAAAGAGGATCATGCATGGACTTTGGTGGAGCAAATGATAGGCATTTTGAAAATATGTTCCAGTGCCTTGACTGGCCCAGTGGACCATTGTAATACAGCCCCCAGAGTGTGTCGTGCATCATCATAGCTGGCTGTGCACTCCACAATCTGGTGCTGCAACAAGGGAAGGGCCTTGCTGAGGAGGAGATGGAAGAGCTGCACATCTTTTCCAATAATAAGGATGTCGAAGGCGACAATGGTGATATGGTCCTCAAAGGCGAGGATGCCGGCGATGAGGCCATCGCACTGGCCAGATGGGTCAGGAGTGCTTGCGAGGCCCTCATAACTGCAAGATTCGAGGAGGATGATGACAAGATGCAATGAGGATTGTCCTGACATCCTCATTTTGCATCTTTGAACGTTTGACTCTGGTGTCGCTGATGGCAGCACATGTACCCTCAGTGCTCAGGCTCATATCATGGAGATGCAGCGAAGGCTCTAATAGTCGCTTGATTCCAGGAAGATGATGATGACATGCAGTGAGGATACTACTTAGATCTTTACATTGCCTCCATGAATGTCTGACTCCTGTCTGACTGACGGCATCTCACTTGCACCCTGTGATTAGGGTGATGTCATGGAAACGCAGCCGTGAAACTTTAAATGCACCTAATCCTTTGTGAGCTTACAGCACCTCAGCTCATCAGGAGCACGCCATCACTGGACACAGAAGCTGAAGAGATGGGGACCAGCTCCACCTCAAAGATGCTGAGAGCACATAGAGAGAATGAGAGAACTCTGTGATACCTGCCCATGACATTCTGGCAGCAATGACAAGCACCACTGAGGTGTAGGTATCAGTAATGTGCCAAGTGAGTGTGAGGCTTGACCATCACTTTGCTCTGAAGGTTGCCCACTGCACAGGGAAGAGGTCCTGGACTGAGACACCTGCCTTTATCTCTTGCAGGAAACAGTGACATGAGTGACATGAACACTGCTCATCATAACCAGGAGCCATAGGCAAGGAGACATTCTTGTGAGTTTATTTACAACAGTTAAAATTATATATAAGTGATTAACAACAGGGCTTAGGCAGTACAACTACATATTCTTAACCTTCCTAACCCTGCTGCTACCTCTTAGTGCTCCCCCGACATCCACAGCGCAAGTGGAGGCAGCCTGCTGACTGCTACACCATATCTGAGATGACATTGGTGGGCGTCCTCTGGAGGGGCGAGACCTGGAGGGCCCGGCCTGCTTTGGGTATCTTGCTGTGGGCCAGCCCTCCTCGGCCTGTGGTGCTGGAGCTATGGGTGTCATAGGAATAGGGGTTTTGGATGGGTCGGACATTCCCAGATTCACCTGGGTGGATGGCCCCAGGGTGTCATGCTGCTGGTCCTCCCTCCTGTGGGTGCCCAATGGCCCCTGGCTGACTCCTTGAGGAGAAGGGGAAGCTGGAATGAGATTGAACTGCCCCGTACCCCTCTCGCATTGACACTGTTGGAAGCCAACTGTAGTGTCAGCAATGGTGTTCAGCCCGCGCAGTAATGTAGGACTGATGTCCTGGACTAAGGTGTCCATGGCGGCTGCCAGCTTACCAATGTTGACACTGATGCGTTGACAATCCATTGCTGTCATCTCAGACTGAAGGCAGATGGACTCCTCCATCGTGCCTTGCAATCTGAGGAGTGCAGTGGACATCACTTTCTGATGTTCTGTGGCTTGCCTTTGCAGCTCCAGCAACTGAGGCATGACCGAGTCCAGAGGCTCCTCATCTAACTCAGATTCAGCAGATATCTGGTTTTCAGCAGTCCTCCAAGTGCTGGAAACCTGGAAAGTCCCCGCTTCCACCTGCTGTGGATCAAACAGTGCAATGTGCTCGCCAGATTGTGACCCCGAAGCTACTCTGGAACTAGGTCCTACCGAGGTGTGTGTCTCTGCGCTGGTGGAGGGTGTGGGTGAGCATTGTGAGGGGTCTTCAAGGAGGGTGAGATTCTTCTTCCAGGGTGTCTTTGGGCCGTGAGTCAAGGACCTGGGTCGTGGACTCCCTCAGCTGCTTCCCAGATGTGCCTACAAAAGCAAGGAGAGATAATCGGTGCGTGGGATGGGACTGTGGAATAGGGGAACTGATTCACAGCATGGTTGTCTGGTGGATGTCACACTGCTGGATCCTCACTTGGTTGAGCACCACTGACATCACCATCAGCACAAGAACGGTCCAGATCCTTGCCAGCCATCTGGGCGACTTTTATTTCAAAGTATGATGTTGAGCATTCCTCCATGAGCCTGCGACTTCTCCCTTTTGTTGTGTGCAAGCTTGCCTTGCATGAATACAGATGGAGAGAGTGTAAGCAGGATGCCTGCCAGACCAGATGAGAAGGATGTGTGGCATGTGTGTGTGTTGAGTGGTGCATGGACGGGATGAGGACATGATCTTCAGGGCAGGTGAAGGTGTGTGTGAGACAGTGAGTGATGATGGCCCTTGAAGTGGCAGTGAGTGAGATCACTGTGGATGTGTGAGTTGAGAGGAGCAACTTACCCTGGCAGAGCAGAGGAGATCATTCACCCTCTTTTGGCATTGAGTGGCTGTCCTCTTTTGTAGGGCATTGGCACTGACCACTGCTTCCTATGCCGGATTGGTGGCATTGCTTGCTGGTCTTTGCCCAGAGCGGGGATAGAGGACTTCACAGCGAGTTCTCACTGCATCCAGTAGGTGCCTGAGGGAGGCATTACTAAATTTGGGGGCAGCATATTTCCTTCCTTTGGCAGCCATGACTTTCCAGCAGCTTTCGATTATTTAGTGAGTGCTTGCACTGTGCAGGGTCCCTTTGAATACTGCATTACTGACGGCCTGAGGTGACGGTGGAGTGGGAAAATCGTGGCTGCCCTACCAGTGCTCCGATGTGTTTCTCGTGAATGCATTATTAATGAGGGGGGAAAGTGTTGGGAAGGTGATGGTATAGCATGATATCCTGTTTTGTGGCCGGTGGGTAAAGCAACATTTTTCACGCCCGCTACCACACTTAGTGCAAATCTGGGACAATTCCACCCTCTGTGTTATTGCTCTTTTAGGCTTTTTCACTCTTCTCCATCATCATTTCGCATGTCAACTGTTTTTTTTCCCTTCTCAATATTTTCCAAGGCTTTAAATCTATTTGACACTTCCATTCCCTTAAATAACTCCTCATTAATTCTTTCTCTTATGATCATTTATCTATTTTATACAATATGTATTGAATTTATGGCAGTGTTCCCTTCAACTTACAAAATGCCCAGAACTGTTATTGCATTACATTGCATGAATGATAGCAAGAGGCTTCATAATTTACCATCCAAAGTAATATAACTTTGTGAGGCCGTACATCAGTCAGAGATAATTTGAATAGCCAGCAACATCCTAAAAAGTGTCCATTGTGAATCTGACATAAATGGAATCCTCTGCAGTCAAAATTAAGTCCAGTCAAGCAGTGGTATGGTAGTATAGTTGTTATGTTACCACATGAGCATTCCAGAGGCCCAGGCTAATAATAGTGTTATATAAAGCTAATCCTGCCTTGGGCATTTGACAATTGGAATTCAATTTAAAAAATAATCTGGAAATAACATTTTGGTATCTATGAAAACTAATGACCCATGATGTTTTTGGATTGCTATAAAAAAAATCCCACACCGGTTCACTGCTGTTCTGTTGGGAGGAAACCTGCTGTTCTTACCTGGCCTTGCCTTCATGTGACTTAGTCCCACACAATTGGATATCTTCGACGGTTAAGGGTTAGTAATCAAACTGTGTTGTGTCTTGGAGCAACAAGCTTTCCAAGATAAATAGGATAACAATGGGATGCCAGAGGAGAAAGGTGTTCTGCTCCAAATGCCTGTTTACTATTGACAAAAATGCTTATACATGGAAATAAATGATTGGAATGACATTGACAAATGAGTAATTAGCATATAAACAGTGGATAGTATAATAAGCATGGGAAAAATGATCAATTAACTATGGTATAGAAGGAATATATAGAAAGACAAATTGTCAATTAAACTAGTCTTCAAAGGATCCAAAAATAGATGATCAGAATGTCTTGGCTGTGGAAAGTATCATTGAAGTAAACAGCTAAGGTGGTTTTTTGAAATAGACTATTTGAGGATTCACAAACACATAAATCATGAGGTAAACGTACCGTTGATGTAGGCAAACTAGAATGTGCAAAGGCAGATGGCTTTCCAGTTTGAGAATTTGAAGAGGAAGTAGAAATTACTTCTTTAGGTGAAATACATTGATCACCGACACCATATATGAATTAATGGGGAGATGGTGGGGTAGTTCTAATGTTATTGGACTAGTAATCCAGAGGCCCAGGCTAATGCTCTGGGGACATGGATTCAAATCCCACCATGACAATTGGTGGGATTTAAAGCTAGTCTCAGTGATGATAACCATGACAACAGATTGCTGTAAAAACCCATCTGATTCACTAATGACTCTCCCTTAAGGAAAGAAATCTGCCATCCTTAGAGCAACACAGTGGACTCTTAACAGCCCTCTGAAATGGCCTAGTGAGACACTCAGTTCAAGGGCAATTAGAGATGGGCAACAAATGCTGGCCTTGCCAGTGACATCACATCCCATAGAAAAAATCTTTTCTGTTTACTCCACCATCAAGTGCCTTGGGCTTACTTCAAGAATGTCATTGTACACTTTAGAACAAAGAGGGTTGACTAATAGGTGATAGTGCACAATAAATATGGAAGTTCCTGAGCCAGCAACTCAGTTATATCAAACTGTTCCACCACCATCTCGGGGTAACTTGGAATGGAAAATAAGTGCTGCCCATACCCACATTCCAAGAATAAATAAAATACAAAAGCCATAATAGACAACATTTTGTTGGGAAATTAGGAATGTGCAATAAAAATTCTTAAAATAATTTATTTCTGTTCAAACCTTAAGAACATATTAAAAGATGTGAGAAGAAACCAAAGATAGCCATATACATCAGCAAGTGGAATACACTGATCAGCTCTTTCAGCCCTTGAAGTAACTGATCAGTGTTTTCTACTTTGCTGAGACGGGTGCAGTTCAATCCTTTGTTTCAGTGACCTGTCACAAGTTACTTCGGCATTCTCTGACTATACATATAACTCTCGCTATGTTGCTTCTTTTGAAATCTTTTGTCAGATTGAGAATAACTCACTAAAAAAATTGAAAGAGTGATTTTTACTCACACCAATTGCACAGTGTCAGACCAAACTTGTACAGGAATGATGTAACAATTCAAAATGCTATTTAAAAAGACATTCACTTGCAAGTATTACCCAGCCTACCTACTGCCAGTTTGCTTGTGGATTCCTAGATGCTCACCTACAGAACGCTGGTGCCTCATTAAACTATTTACATCAGGGTCCTAAGATGTCAGTAGGACCCCAATACAACTTTTGTTAAAAGTGGAGGTAGTACAAGGTGCTGGCCCCACCTAATACTACGAAGTGAAACAGGTATAAAATGACAATTTGAAGTTAAAAGAGCTACTCACCTGCAAGCACTTGTATCATTGGTATTCATGTATATTTCACCTGGCTGGATTTCTTCACGTTTTTCTATTGAAATATGTTGATTTCACTTTTCTGCTGGTTCTACATCTTAGAATGCACTGCTCAAGGTCAGAACCATTCCTGGTCAATCTACTTTGGTTGAAGGAAGAGACACAGCACCAGCAGGAGCAGCAACAGGTCTGGAGCCTTCAGGGGATGCAGCTAAAGCCTAAAAGAGATCATCCTGAGAAAAGCTGTATATCCAGCCATAGGGCCTATAGACCCAGAATCAGATACCTCAATTTTTTAAGGAACAGTTCAACAGCAGGTTGTACTTCTTAAAGAGGTTGCCAAGGACCTGAGCAGCCTCTTGTAACAAGGCCTGGAATCCATACGTCCAGCTGCCTATTAGTTTTGGCAATTAAAATGACTGCAGCCTTAACTTTTTTGAGAGCAGGTTCTTTCTAAGTTGTAGTAAGTGGCATTAGTCACATTAGTATTTTCGTAGTCCAATCCTACATCAAGCACTTCACCTTTGGCCTCTTTGCCAATAATTTTATAAATTTCTCCATTTTCTAGTGAGAAAAAGGAAAGGCAAATGGAAAACATTCCCTCCCTGCATCTCCACCACCCTCTCTTCATTTAAGACCCTCCTTAAAATCTACCTCTTTGTCCAAACTTTTGATTTACCCCTTGACTCAATACCCATTTTTTTAAGTACAGCTCTGTGAAGCAGCTTGAAACTTTCTGTTACGTTTAAGGCACCACATAAATAAAATTTGTTACTGTTGAAATGATATTTATTAAGTAACACTGTCAAAACTTAAAGCAATGTGAAAACAATTTATTCAATTTCCATAGTCTTCTCTACTGCAGTAAAAATATGTCAAATTCTGAACTCTTTGCTGCTAGCTATAAGCTCTCATGGTTGGAATTCTGATGGTAAATATCTGCTGCATCCTCACTATAGAACTGGCAGCCTTGACAGCCTTGAATTTGGTGTGATGTTTGAGGCTAATCTAAGGACCAAACAAAACAAATGTACCATTTTAAAATCAATTTTCTTATAGTTATAAAGAGCAATCACTCTGAATTTTACTGTAAATAAATTCTACTTGGCTGCCATCCAGTTGTAACTTCTGTAGAATGCTTGCCACCCTCGCAACATTGCCTCCCACCCTTTCTCCCAGAGCAATGATGTTAACGGCTAAAAATATCCATTTCACTGCAGGTCTTCATGGTCAACAATGAAACTTTTATGCCAATTTCATTATACTTGGCAGCACTTTTACCCATTTAATTCTCAAACATGCCTGCATAATTCTTTGAAATATTTGAAATTAAAAGCTCTAACCATAACACATAACTGGAAAGTTCCTTACTTTTTTAGTTTTTTTTTAAAGTGAACAGTTGTCCTCTGCTGTGCGAACTTGAGATTATTTATGTGCTCAAATTTTAATACCTTGTCTGTGTTTAACATTTTCAGCCAAGGGGGAAAAAAAAACCCACAGGCAAGAACCTTTCAGGAAAAAGGAAAAATAAAACTGATTCTGATCTAGTAAAAATAGATTAAAGGATTGTGACCAGAAAAAGGGCTGGATTGCTTCAGGACAGCTTTCATTTTCTATAGATATACAGTTGCCCAAATCAAAACCATTGATTAATATTCTTGGAACTGGAGCTGCACAGCTGATAGTAGCCAGAAATTACTATGCTATAACCATCACTCATTGGAATAGCAAGGGTGATAATGAGACCACAAGTAATGTAAGTTAAATTATTCATTAAAGTAGGTGAATAAGGTAATAGAAAAAGCTGGTTAAGTGAGTGTCGTTTGTCAAAGTGTGATCCAAATAAGTAAAACAAGCTGTGTTTTAACACTACAGTCAGCCAGCTCTCAGCCTCCAGCCATCTTTTAATGAAACCTATGACATTACACGAACATTCCGTTGACAGTTATTCTCTCATTTGAAATAATGGGCCACGCACAATGCTCATTAGGAATCTCAGACAAGCTTTAAAACTCATAAAAATTTATGCTGACATTTATTACACTTTAGTCGCATGTAGATGTTCCTACATATTGCTGACAACACATTCCAGATCATTTATAAAACTTTGCAGTTAGTTATGTACTAGAAGTGATCTTCAGTAAAAGGCAGACATAAACTAACAAATCTATAATTTAAATGTAGATTTTCGCCAATTGTTACTGGTACATGTTAAATTTCTATATACAACATGCACAGATACATTTTGAATACTCCTGAAGCTATGTCTTCAAAGTGAAATGAAAAGCATTTGGAGACTTAGGCAGTTAGCACCAAGAATAGCAAAAGTTTGCCCTGGTTAAGACGTCAAACATCTCTAATGTTTGAATATTAAGGAGATTGGATCATTTTTTTCTTCCTCAGTCATCTACCTCAATTGAGTTTAATTTCATCAATTCAAATTCCCTCAAACCTGAATCAGTATTCCAATTTTGATACTGGACCATTTGGTGGACTTTAAGTAACTTCCAAAGGAACACCGATATGAAAGAATTCCATCTCTATTAACTACCCAGGGTGAAACCACTGTTCTGCATCTGAAAGTGATCTAAATTCGCACAGGCAGTTGCACTGTCATGGGGTATCGGGTGGGGGCTGTGAGGGAGTGAGGGGAAAGAACAAAAGGGAAGGTTTGTGACAGGAAGGGCTTCCATTTTTATCTCATGGCAGTCCTTATTTGGCAGATATTCTCAGCAGTTTTCTCAGCAGAATACAAATATGACATATTTGCATCATGCAAAAACTATCTCCTGACAGTAGTAGAGAAATTAAAATTTTGTCATGATGAGGATAGTTTGGAAATTATCAATTTTATTGTGTGACAACTGTCACAAAGATTAATGAAATGGAAAATGGGAACAGGATTGAATGCATTTGTTTCATTCAATATAACAGCAGATTGACACACTATCAAATTTAAATAAATAACTAAATCAAATAAATACACTAATCAGTGTGATAATTTTAACTGATGAGGGTAAATTTCATCAAAAAGTCAACTCTCTTCGAGTTCTCATTTTCATACCATATTTCAGGGAACTGTAAAACAGAAAAAATGTGGTTCCTTTCTTCATTTTATCAATATCTGGATGAAGACAGGAGTTAAAATTTAACAAACAACCAGCAGAATGAGATTAATTAATAGGCTCAGTGATAAACCCATCCACTGTTCATGGCCAGATTAATTGAATTGCCATCGCTGCTCTTTCTGCAAAGTGCTCAACCCCCGAGATGATGTCCTCTGTTGTGTCCCCACCCTCTTGATCCATTCAGACCTTCCCCTTAGGGTGTTACTGCACATCCAAACTCAGTTGCTAACAGAATGGATTTAAGCAAGCTGGCCATTAGCACTCGAACACCTGGGCAGTCAACTGAATATATTTAAAAGAAACACAACAAGTTGCAAGGAGAACTTTGAGTGGACTTTCCAATCATCCGCCCATCCAATCTACACTAAAAATAAAAAGCCAGGCACTGAATTGTATGAACACAGTTACAGGAGTAGGCCAATCAACCCCTCAAGCCTGTTGCACCATTCAGTTAGAGCTTGTCTGATCAACCACCTCAAATCTTTTTATGCACCTTTGTTCCATACCCCTTACACCCTAATCTAACAAAAATATATCGTTAAAAACCATATTTTCTTTCAAAATATGGAAGGACATTGCAGTATCTGGTCACTTGGAAGCTGACCTGGATTTTTTTTTAAAAGGTCATAAGTTCACCTTTGTACTAAGAGCATGCATGCCTTTTCCAATAAATTTACTTAAGGGGGAAGAGCTGTTTGTTTGTTTGATTGCAATTAGTTTAATTGATGGGAAAACAAAACTAATTTAAAAGCAAAGGCTAGTGATTTATTGGAAATCACATGAGAGGGATGAGCTTTGAGACTTGAACTTGTTTTTTGAGTTCAGTTGGCACTGAACTGAGAATGTGACAAGCTGCCCAGCTTGCACTCTTTTTGCTTTGCCTGAAATCATGGGCAGAGATTTTCCGTCAGCGAGCAGAGGGCGGGGCACGCTCGCCAATACGTAAAAAGACGTGGGATGATGTCACCCTGCCCCATTTAAATTTTTAGGAAGGTGAGGGCACAGCAAAATCAACTGCATGCCTGCTGACCTGTCAATGGCCAATTGAGGCCATTGACAGGATCATTTAACCAATTAAAGGACCTACCCATTCAACCTTAAAGTTGACGGGCAGGCCTGGGGCCCCGGTGGCAAATAGAGAAAACATGAAACCTCATTGAGCGGTGAGATGAGGTTTCATGCAGGGTTTTAAAAAATATAATAAAGTTATTCTGTAAATTATGAACATGTCCCAACTCATGTGACATTGTCACATGAGGGGGACATGTAAGGGAAATTTTTTTTCTATTTTTAATATTTTTCAAAGTTTAGGCAATCCCCCTGAGGCTGCGATTAGCCTCAGGGAGATGTGCGCTCTTTCATGCGCATGCACAAAAGATTGCACTCTCGATTTCAAGGATTTCTCCCCCGCCTGCACAAGGAGCGCAGAACACTCCCCGCCAGGTGTTATGCTGGGCGGGCCTTAATTGGCCTGCCTATGTAAAATGGAGTTGCAGCCCATTTTGCTGGCAGGGATCAGCTCTGCACCCGCTAGAGATTGAGTCGGGCCCACCCACCCAACAGGCAGAAAATTCTGTCCCATGTGATTGTCAGTGTCTGGCTCAGAATTCACATCTCAGTGGAATTTGCTGTCTTTGGAAACCTGAGAGGCTGAGACAAGAAGGATTGGTCCGGCTATATTTTCCTGTACACCGAAGCTCATTGGTGAGAACCTCCAGGCATCTACTGAGTCCAGCAGCCCATCTTCACATGACGGAGCTCCAGACTGACTGTATTGAAACCCTATGAATGCTATCCTTAGTTTTATAAAATCCATCCCCCAGTGCCCATCTCTGCAGAGACCCTATCTATTTTCCTTTGTGTGTGTGCGTGTGTGTGTGTGCTTGTTTGTGTGTGCGCTGGAGAATTTTAAAAGGGGTAGATAGTTATGCTTCCAAGAGAAAGGATTTCCCCCTGTCGGGGGGGGTTGTGTGGGGGCGGGCGCGAACCCGATCGACGCCCCAATCGGGGCTGCGCTGCCATTTTACATGGGTGGGCCAATTAAGGCCTGCCCAGCATGACGCTCCCTGTGTGGGCAGGGGGGTATCCCCTGAGTAGTTTCCTGTGCTCTTTCACGCATGCATGTGGAAGAGCACAGAAATCTCCCTGAGGCACGGAGGTACCTTAGGGAGATTAGTTTGACATGTATAAGTTTAAATAAAGGAGGAAAAAAAACATTTAAAACATGTCCCCTGGTGTGACACTGTCACATGAGCTGTGACATGTCAAAGAATTAATGCAAAAATTTTTATTAGGTTGTAAAACACTTCATGAAACCTCATCCCGCCCGTGGATGAGGTTTCATGAAAAGTGTGAAGGCCACCTGTGCTCTTCACCTGCCGCCAACCTTAAGGTTAGACGGGCAGCTTATTTAATTGAGGTAATTAAATTTGAAATGGCCTTAATAGACTTTGGACAGTTCGGCGGGTGCGCAGCCGAACTGAAAATTTAAATGATGTGCGGTGATGTCAGGACACTGACCGGAGAATTCAGCCCCAGATTACAATTATGTGTCAGCAACTTGCAACTTGTTTTAAAAAATAAGTTTTGTTTTATAATAGGTCAATCATTCTGAGTTTATTGAAAAAAAAGCCTGGTTAAAGTCTCTTTTATTTTGGGTCTAACAGTAAAATTGGCCATTTTGGTGACCGAATTAAACTTTTAAACTAATTTTGTGACTTGGAGAGTGATGCGGCTAGATAAACTGTGCACTCCTCCCATCCTGGTTGTAACAGTATTAACCCCAGTTCTGAAAGTTGCAATTGTCTTATCATCCAGAGTCTTTTGGGGAGGGAAATGTCCAGATTTCTATTGGCCTTTGCGTGGCAAAGTATTTCCTGATTTTCCTTATGAATGGTATAGTTCAAACAAAACATAGTCATTCCATGTTAGACCAGTCCCTTTACCATTTAATTTTCAACAAATTCAGAGGGTATTTAACAAAAATCTAAACTCTTTGGGCAATATTTAATGGGGGCAATGGGTGTCTCACCTGCTGGCCATGTTGATGAGATCTCCATATGCCTCTGTTATGGAGGGTCGCTGAATTAAGTGCCACTCAAGCACTTAAGTGGACAGGGTCAGGCCTTTCCTAAGATCAAGGACTCTGGGGGCAGAAGACCCACCTGCCGAGGCTGCCGACCAGTCAGAGGTGTGGCAGTGGCTGCTGCCGGTAATACAGCTCACCCATGGCCTCATATCATTGCTGGATCCCAGGACGACTGAATGATGATTGGTTGGAGGGTTGCAGGGTGGTGGGGCGGTGGGAAGGGGAAGGGGCACAGGGTGGGGGTTGCAGGGAAGGTGGGTCGAACGGGTTTGCTTGTCGTGCTTACTGGATATGGAGCGCCACCACCACCCGCACTCCCCCCACCCCCATCTACTGCTGAGCTAATACCAGCAGCGGTGGAATGAAGCTCTTAAGTGGGCTTTATTTACCCACTTAAGGGCTTCAATTTGTCATGGGACAGGAAGGTCATCCAGAGGCCTTCCTGCCACAGACTTAATTGGACTGGAGGCAGGAAGGCACCACTACTCTCCTGCCACATTAAATGCCCCCATGCAACCAAACTCAGCAAATAGGAGGGCATTAAATGCCATCTATTTTGTTTTGGATTCATAACTACTCAGTGGGCAGGATTTTGCCCTTGGCAGGGGTGCTCAGCGGGGGCGGGCAGGGCCGGGTTGGGAATCTGACCGCCGACTGTGATCAACTCTGCACCGCAATTTCACGTGGGTGGGCCATTTAAGGCCCGCCCTGTGTGGATCGTGAGTGGGAGTGCTGAGCACTGACTGTGCGGGTGGGGGGAGGAGGGAGACTGGGCTTGGCATGCAGTTTGCGCATGTGTGAGAAAGAGCGCTTCAAACTCCCTGAGGCAGTTCTGCGCCTCAGGGAGATTGAAACACTGTGTAAAAAAAAAATTAAGAGAATAAAAATTTAATAAAACATGTCCACTCATGTGACTCTGTCACTTGAGCTGGGAAATGCTTTTAATTCAAAAATGATGTGTTTATTTAATGTTTATTTGCTTTAGGAAACCTCATCCCGCTCGTGGTCGAGGGTTCCCCAAAAAATGTAAAGGCCACTTTGACTTTTCTCCTGACTGCCAACTGTAAGGTTGGACGAGCAGTATAAATTTGAATTTAATTAGATTGTTAATGGCTTAATAGGCTTTTTAATTATTGGTGGGCACGCGCTGACTCTGGCACGAACCCGCCCAACGAAATATTGCGAGACTGCGCGATGATGTCGGTATGCACGATTGCACGCTGAGCGTAATATTTTGCCCAGTGTTCTGTTGCTAAAAGATTGGTAGTGGTCTCTCATAGAAAACCAAACCAACACTTCTTTTTCTCCTTCTGGTTTAAAGGTTATGTAGCTTTTTAAATTTTTTTTTTTCAATTCTTCTCAAGCAATTTTGAAATGGATAGTTTCAAAGTGAAAATTTACATTTCTGAAAATTCATTGCTTCATTCTGTTGCAGAGAATGCCTACAATAGGCACAGGCTGAGGGCTGCCATGGAAGTAAGGCAGGAAGTGGAATTTACAGCCAATCCAATCAACTTTCCTGCAACTTTGTCAACTGGGCATTCAAGCACAGGGTGCGTAAGAAACTACAACTGCCCTTAATGCCCATCAAATCTGGGTATCTCTTTGTGCGGGGCCGGGGGACAGGGAGGGTAAGTGGGATGTGGAGGGGGGAGGGAAGGGTGCAGCAAGGCAAAAATGACCCAACAAACTAAGTGATTTTTTTTGTTACATTGGGCTAAATTTTTACCAGCCCTTTGAGGACAGGATGAGAGGCAGGGGGCTGTAAAATGTTGAGCAAAGGCAAAGTGTGGAGTACCAACTGTTTTTTGCCACAGCCAAATTAGAGTCTGCCAGTGATGGGAAAGGTGGAGAACAGCTCTCCTGCCAGAGGCAATTGTGCCATTTAAATAGTCAAGTAAGAGCCTCTTCCCGCCACTGCTGACACTTTACCAGCAGTGGCTGGGTACTCTGCTGTGTGCAGAAACTTCCTTGTGAAATTGGTGGCCTCCCCACCGGCTTGGGCAGTCTTACCTCCTAAAAGGGCATTCTAGGTCTTATAGAGGGTTCCCCCAATGGCAATGACCATCCTTGCAGTAAACACCTCCCCCTACCATGCCCAGCAACACCCTTCCTACCCTCACCAACCCTGCCTCCACCACCTCGCCAGGGCCTGCCTGACTGGGCCCAACGACTCCCAAATCCACTTACCTGTTGCAAAGGTGGCATCCATAAATCAACCGCATGAAGACCTGGCAATGACATCTGCACGCAATGACACTGAAGAATTGTCGGCTGTCTGATCGGTTGGCAGCTTTTTGAGGCAGGCTCTCACCCCTTAAAGGACCTAAAATGCAGTGGGGGTCCATCAAACCGCCAAGATGAGGTTCCTCCTTGCCCCAGCTTCCCAACCCACCCTCGGGTACCCCTGCCAGATTGATTCGTTGGCCTTTGGTTCCACTGCAGAAAGTATTTTATTTTATCTCTTTTGCATTTTCTATAAAATTGGTTTATCCTGTTCTTTCTGGATATGCACTCAAGCAAAGCATGTGAGATCACCTGAATAATGTTCTTAAACTATTATAACATAGTGGAGGTTACTCAATATCTTCCTTGCACAATGCATTATAAAAAACATCTGTGGCTTTATTAAGATCTAGTAGCCAGTGCCTTATAAACAAACTTGTCTCAGTCATTCTCCATTTAACATCTATGCACCCTCAGGTGAGTTTTCAAAATCCATCATGGAACCTTTTCATCTGGAGCAAATGCCCTCTTCAGCTGCAGTAGATCTTGATCGCACCCACCACCTCCTTCCCACAATTTAGCCAATTCACCCCTACCCTGATTGTGAGCATATATCAGCTCCTAGCTACAGCCATATAAGTGCTATGTTAATGACATAAATCAGAACATTTAGGTGAGTTCGAGTTAGTCCAGAGATGGCATTTTATGTATTCTGCAAAATTTTAATTTCCAGCATGGGGACAGGGGATGGAATATTGGCGCCACTTAATCTCTGAACAAACAATGGTCGCACTACTGAACTTACGATAATTTAGTTGGGGTTGGATATCTGATTCTTAACAGCCTACTAATAAGGTATCGATTGATCCTTTATAAAGGTTTAGTTGGTGGGAGCATTTGACTTCTAACATTTGGCTAATAGAACCTACATTTAATCTTGAATGATGTAAAGTTGAGTATGCATCTGCTTTCTATAAAGGTGTATTGGGAATGCATCTGTCTTCACTTGAAAATTTATGTATTAGTTATTTGGAACTGCTACTTGATTCAGATTCATAAATACTCAAATTTTGGGCCACTGAAGCAGAATTCAAAGACAAATCTTTCATTTCTTACAGGCAGTAACGTCTTCAGCTCTCACCCATAATTGATGGACCTAATATACAAAATGCTATGTTTTAGCAGGTATTTATTTAAATGCATCTTCATTTTCAGGTAAT
The DNA here is from genome assembly GCF_017639515.1 of Carcharodon carcharias. Classification (NCBI taxonomy): domain Eukaryota; kingdom Metazoa; phylum Chordata; class Chondrichthyes; order Lamniformes; family Lamnidae; genus Carcharodon; species Carcharodon carcharias. The sequence continues at coordinate 107,684,891 of NC_054475.1, forward strand.
GATTATGCAAAATGTTTCTTTCTTTGCCCACATTTACACAAATATATTTTTAGTTTGGAACAATAAACATATGAAAATGTTATCTTGTTTTACTGTGGTCCTCTGTCTTCACATAACTTTGAGATGCAGATGAAGTAACTGCCATTTCAAACGTGCTTTTATTCTTTCTCCAAAATGCTATGGCAATAATTTCAGGTGGCATACATTAAATTGCAGATATTTCAAGATTTTGCTTTTTAAAATGTTTACTGTAAATTCAAACATACAAATTAGGTGTAGGAGTAGGTCACTCGGCCCCCTCGAGCCTATTCCACCATTCAATAAGATCATGGCTGATCTGATCGTAACCTCAACTCTACATTCCCGCCTACCCCCATAACTTTTCACCCCCTTGCTTATCAAGAATCTATTTAGCATCCCGACGTCCCAACGTCATTGTGCACTCATGTGATATTTTGGTCGGCAGGCGCATGCTGGATTCGGCAACAATTAAAAGGCCTATTAAGGCCATTAACAGTGGAATTGAATTAAATTTTTCACTGCCCGTCCAATCTTACAGAGTCACCTGAGGAGACATATTGTTTTTAACATTTTAAAAAGCTTTATTTTTAATTGTCAAACTCTTCATCTCCCTGAGGTAGCTTTGTACTTCAGGGGGCTTTTCCAGTGTGCACTGGGCACATGTGCGAACTTGTACTCTCATCCTCCCCCCCAACCCCGACAAAGGCAGCGCTGAGAACTGAAGCATGTGTTTCATGCTGCGCACTCCTTAATTGGTCCGCCAGCGTGAAATCCCCATCGGGCCACGTTCGTGAGCGACGGTCGGCTTCCCGACTCTTCCCTCTCGCCCCTGCCAAGCCCGCCCGACGTGGGCTAACTTCTGCCTAATTATTGGTATAGTAAACCTTTCCTGAACTGCTTCCAATGCATTGACATCCTTCCTTAAATAAGGAGACCAATACTGTACACAGTATTCCAGATGTGGTCTTATCATTGTCCTGTATAACTGAAGCATAACGCTTCCACTTTTGTATTCAATTCCCCTCACAATAAACAATAACATTCTATTAACTTTCCTAATTACTTGCTGTACCTGCATACTAACCTTTTGTGATTCATGCAATAGGACACCCAGATCCCTCTGAATCTCAGAGCTCTACAATCTCCCACCATTTATATGATGCACTTCTTTTTTATTCTGCCAAAATTGACAATTTCACCTTTTCCCACACTATACCCCATTTACCAGATCTTTGCCAACTCACTTAACCTATCTATATCCATTTGTAGTCTCCTTATGTCCTCTTCACAACTTACTTTCCTACATTTCTTTGTGTCATCAGCAAATTTAGTACCAAACCCTTGGTCCCTTCATCCAAGTCATTTATATAAATTGTAACAAATGACTAAAAAAAACTTGACTAAACACTATTTTATTTCTGCAGGCAACTTATAAGTAAACTACAAGAAGTGACAGTCCCCTTATATACTTGTCACCCATCACATTCTCCATGGAATTGAATTCCTTTTAATGAACAGTCCACGGTTTCTCCCATCTTCCAATGTGCTCCCTCAACTTCCTGTTTCGCTGAGTAGTAACTTCGAGTGACCATTTCCAGGTGCTTTCCTCAGTTTTAGGAAAGTTCCTTAAATCCACCACCAACAGTAAAGCCTGCTCCAATAATTCATCCCCCCTGGCCATGCCAGGACTAATCTCCCAGAATCCATAGTTGGCTGTAGGATGCATCTCTTGGACTAGAAACTGTCTCTTTCCCTCATCCAGCTGTGAAAGTCAACCAGCCTTTTCTCTCAAAACAAAAACAGAATTACCTGGAAAAACTCAGCAGGTCTGGCAGCATCGGCGGAGATGAAAAGAGTTGACGTTTCGAGTCCTCATGACCCTTCGACCGAACTGAGTGAATCCAAGAAAGGGGTGAAATATAAGCTGGTTTAAGGTGTGTGTGTGTGTGTGTGTGTGTGTGGGGGGGAGGTTGGGGGGAAATCTCCCCCCCCCTTCACCCCCCTACACACACACACACACACACACACACACACACCTTAAACCAGCTTATATTTCACCCCTTTCTTGGATTCACTCAGTTCGGTCGAAGGGTCATGAGGACTCAAAACGTCAACTCTTTTCTTCTCCGCCGATGCTGCCAGACCTGCTGAGTTTTTCCAGGTAATTCTGTTTTTGTTTTGGATTTCCAGCATCCGCAGTTTTTTTGTTTTTATCTCAGCCTTTTCTCTCTGCTGGCCACACAGAACCTCTGCTGTATGTCTGTGGTATAAATTGATTGGTAGGGAAACCGATAATATGACCTCAAAAAAGACTTCCACTGCCCTCTTCCCCCATTGCAACGTGAAACATATTAACCTTGCATCCAGGTAGGAATGCAAATTGTCTATTTTTGACCTCAAATCCTTTTCAACCTAGAAGTAATTTAACAGTTTACAGCTCAACTGTTTACAACCTGATATCTATGACACCTATCTGGGACTTTGGAGACTCAGGGTCTCCTCACGGTAAAGTTTGACATGGCTGTCATTGTCTTGCACCTTCTTCGTAGTAAAAGAATCGAAGGCCCAGATTTTTGCCGCAAAGGAGAGGCTCCCCCTTGTGGCAAAAATGGTGGATGAGCCTGGAAATCCTATTTCCTGCCCCCAATTGTGGCACTCCCTATTTTCTTAGGGGTGAGACTGGAGTCAGTTCGGGATTCACGCATGTGTGGCTTACAGAGACTATTTAAATCACCAGCTGCCTCCACTGAAGTGAGATTTTGGTAGGCCAGGAGTATGAAACCTGGAGTATACAGATTAGACCAGGTAAGAGTTGATCTGAGCTTGGTGGATTTGTTTGGATAGCCTTTGGAGAGCTAAAGTATCCATTTGCATATGGTTCAGTGACACTTTTGGGGGAGGTAAGGCACCATTTAGGATAGGTAAGGCACCCTTTGGGAAAGGTAAGGCACTCTTTGGGATTGTTAAAGGTAAACATGATTGTGCGTAAAAAGTGCATTAACTAATTGGAACTATCAAAGCTGTCAAAGAACTGCCAGAGCTGTCAAAAATTGTCAAAGGGTACTAGTTGAGTTGGCATGGAGGGGGTAAGGGAAAAGGGTGTTAGCGGAGCCATGGATTGGCACTAAGTTGGCATAGGAAGTATAAAAGGCCACGGGGATGTGGGGTGCATAGGGAGTTTGAGGGTTGGCAGGGGCATGAATTGGCATGGGGGTATGGGGGACTATGGGGTGTTGGGTGGGAGTCATGAAGTGCCATAGGCTGGCAAGGGTGGGGCATGGGGAGTGTGTTGGGGGTGAGGTGGTTGAGGGGTGAGAGCTGGAGGGCAGTTTTTTGTTTCTTTTAAAAAATTTAATTCAACAAAATACCTCTGCACTTAGCAGCCTCTGGAATTCTCCCACCTTTGTATACCTGAGCAGGGAGCGAAAATCTGGGCCTAAGCCTTTCTTTGGTGTCTGATAGTAAAATCACCCAGACTTATTGTCAGGTGGGCTCCAGAACAGATCAAGTCAGATGACCTCCTTCATTACCCTAAATTTAAAGCTACAGTCCCAAGAAGAGATAATCTTATAAACTTCATAACTGTAACAATAGAAGTCACAAATATGAATTACAACACAATGAATAAGATGGAAAACTGTAACATGAAGGATACAGTTCTGCAGCACAGGAACCTGACCTTTTCTCTTATCAAGCCAGCCAGTGCATTGCAGCATCTGATACATCAGAGTGAATCTATGTTGAACTTCATTACAGAATTCTGCTCACATTTAGGATCAAAGGATTATTGCCATCTAATTGGAGCAAGTCAGGGATGACAGCAATAAAGAATGCTCTAGAGTTGACATTCTTGGTATAAATAAATCCCACATAGAATTGTTCTATATCCAATAGAGGGTGGATTGCTGCCTTTTTTGTCTTTCTGCTACATTTAAACTGGTCACTGGAGAGATTTCCAACCCAAGATTTTCACTCGCATTTTGTCAGAAGGCCTGTCTCCTTTCTGAGCGTTTGGATGTACAAGTCTCAGCACCTACAAAATAAAAGGTTTCAATTATAGCATTTGTAAATCTAAAATCTTCACATTTTGTTCTGGGTTCCAATCATTTTATTGGACTGTACTGTCCCTTCAGATCCAACAGACTATGCTACAACTTTATATAATGAATGCATATGTAAAAAGTGTATTGCTGTCAACAGCCTGGCCTTAACAGCTTTTCATAACTGTGTTATTCTGATTGCTCTCTCACATCAACCCTCTAATAATCACAAACAAAATATCCTCTGTCTGCCTGGAATTTTTCCATGCATGTCGGGAAGGATTGAGGCGCAATTGTTGATTTGGGGAAAGTTTGTTTATTTTTTTTATTCATTCAAGGAATGTGGGCTTCACTGGCTGGGCCAGCATTTATTGCCCATTCCTAGTTGCACTTGAGAAGGTGGTGGTGAGCTGCCTTCTTGAACCGCTGCGGTCCATGTGGTATATGTCCACCCACAGTGCTGTTAGGAAGGGAGTTCCAGGATTTTGACCCAGCGACAGTGAAGGAACAGCGAACTTCCAAGTCAAGATGGTGAGTGACTTGGAGGGGAACTTCCAGATGGTGGCATTCCCATCTATCTGCTGCCCTTGTCCTTCTAGATGGTAGTGGTTGTGGGTTTGGAAGGTGCTGCTGAAGGAGCCTTCATGAATTCCTGCAGTGCATCTTGTAGATAGTGCACACTGCTGCTACTATGTGTCGGTGGTGAAGGGAGTGAATGTTTGTGGATGTGGTGCCAATCAAGCGGGCTGCTTTGTCCTAGGTGGTGTCAAGCTTCTTGAGTGTTGTGGGAGCTGCACTCATCCAGGCAAGTGGGGAGTTTTCCATCACATTCCTGAATTGTGCCCTATAGATGGTGGACAGGCTTTTGGGAGTCAGGAGGCGAGTTACTCGTCACATGATTCCTAGCCTCTGAGCTGGACTTGGAGCCACAATATTTATATGGCTAGTCCAGTTCAGTTTCTGATCAATGGTAATCTGCAGGATGTTGATAGTGGGGAATTCAGTGATGGTAATGCCATTGAACAACAAGGGGTGATGGTTGGATTCTGTCTTGTTGGAGATGGTCATTGCCTGACACTTGTGTGGCGCGAATGTTACTTGCCACTTGTCAGCCCAAGCCGGGATATTGTCCAGATCCTGCTGCTTTTGGACACGGATTGCTTCAGTATCTGAGAAGTCATGAGCGGTGCTGAACATTATGCAGTTTTTTTTTACAGGATGTGGACTTCGGTAGCTGGGCCAGCATTTAATTGCCTGATTTTACGTTGCCGTGCGATTTCACGCTCATCACATGGGCAAAACAGGCAGGCAGGCAGTCCACAGTTTGCAAAACTTCATCCAAGGGCAGGATAAAAAGCGCCAGTAGATTGCCAGTGTGAGTGATGAGGGGTTTGGGAGATAGTTTGCTGCTGGTTGCTTGTTTGAACTTGACAGCTTCATCTCTGTTCTGACCTTCATTCTTAGCATTTCTAGTCTTCATTCCAGGACTCATTGGTTTCTCCAAGGCCCCCAGAGAATTTTGACCATGTGGACTCTTCCAGGTATCAGATAGCCTCCTGTTACCCTGATAATGGGGATTGTGGTCTCCACCGGAGGCACCTCCCCTGAGGAGGAAGAGAGGAGCAGAAGGGAGAGGAGGCCAGATGTCCGAATGAAGCTTCTAGGGGAGGGACCTGTGGGAGGAGAGGCACAGGCACAAGGGGTGCAGGGCCAGCAGGTAGTCCAAGGTGGAAGGGGCCGTGGAAGATGCCAATATCTTGCTGCCAGGGTTTACAGGCGATGATGCAGCTTCCTCGGTATGTTCGAGGTACAATGCCAAAGGAGGCTCCACTGCTCCAGGGAGACAGTGACCTCCATTTATCAGATGACTGGGCCTGAGATCAACTTCCAACTGTATAGATGGAAACCCATGCCAGTGGCTCTGAAGGTCACAGTGGCCCTCAACTTCTATGCCCCTGGCTCTTTCCAGGAATCAGTGGGGAACCTTTATGGATTGCCCCAATCAGCTGTCCACAGTTGCATCAAACTGGTGATAGAAGCTCTGTTCAGGTGGGTAGTGACGTTTATTCATTTCCATATGGATGAGGCCAGCCAGGCTGAGCAAGCTAGAGGCTTTGCAGCGATTGCTGTGTTTCCCCCACCCAGGGTGCCATCAACTGCATACATGTAGCCATCAAGGGGCAAGCGGGTCAGCCGGGTGCATTCGTCAATAGAATGGGATTCCACTCCATGAACCACAGGATGCAGATTCAGCAAGTCTGTGCATGGTATCCTGGCAGCTCTCATGACACTCCAAAGTGCCGAGGATCTTCAGTGCTCCAGCCCGATGGGATTGATGGCTGCTGGGTGACAAGGGCTATCTGTTGAGAAGGTGGCTTATGACGCCTCTCCACCACCCAAGAACAGAGACAGAGCAACGTTATAATAGGAGCCATGACTCCACAAGGGGGTTGATATAGAGGACCATGGGTCTGAAGATGCGCTTCTGATGCCTGGACCATTCACGGGGAGCACTATAGTATCCTCCAGAGCGGGTGTCGCTGACAGTAGTTGCATTCTGCGCTCTCCGCAATCTGGCACTAGCAAGGGGTGGACGCATTGGAGGAAGAAGATGTTGACGCAGATCCACAGGCCAGAGGATGAGTCCAGCAGTGTGTCAGGAGACAACCATGGTGAGGAGAATGCTGAGTGTATGGAGGCAGAGATCTGTATCCTTCAAGGGAGGCAGTGACACCAGGGATGCCCTAATCCAACGCTCCTTCAGCTAGACTGCCAGGGATGCAGCCTCCATACCGGATGTCTGAAATGACCCTTTCATTTGAACCCAAAGTCCATTCAGTGCCTGTGCAATAAAGTTTAGAGTGACTCATGTCCAGCATTACATACTGGCATACACTGCAACAAAAAAATGAAAAGGTGATGGCCACATGTGTGTAGCCAGGCCAATACAACAAAAACAAATTTTATCTCATTTTGTCATTCCAAACAAATAGCATAACCTTTTCTGGCCTTCATTCCCAGACCAGTAAACATAAACAAAATATTACAGAACAGAAGATCACCCGTGACCAGTCCCTCTTTGCTCTAAATGCCTTAAACTAATGTTTGCGAATGCCGCTGGCAATGGCACTGATGGCAGTCTGCTGACTCTGCTGTTTTGTGGGCCTTGGTAACCTTGGTGGTCATCCTCTGGCCAGAGGAACCTGTGCTGGCTCCACCTGGTGGTGGGGTGTGGGGGGTGGGGGGGGGGTTGGGGGGAGGTGGCTAGTGCCACGGCTGGCTTCTCCCCAGTCATTGCAGCCTCATAAGATGCAATGGTCACTGGCAGGGGGGCAGAGGAGCTGCTACCATCATCCAAGCAACACTGAGAGGAGCCCAAGATCTCCTTTGCAGCTGCTACCCTTTCAGTGTTGACCTCGATGCGTTGGCATGCCGGCGCTATCACCCCAGCCTGAAGGGGGGGGTGGGGGGGGTTTGCGGACTCCTCCATAGTGTCTTGCAATCTGAGGAGCGTTGTGGACATCCCTACCTGATGTTCCCAAACTTGCCTTTGCAGCCCCATTAACTGAGGTATGACCGAGTCCAGAGGCTCCTCATCTGACTCAGACTCAGCAGATTTCTGGCCTCCAGCAGTCCTCCGAGTGCCAGAGACTTGAGAAGTCCCTGCCTCCACCAGCTGTGGATCAGACAGTGTGATGTGCTCACCAATTGTGACCCCAAGGCTACTCTAAAACCAGGCCCCACCGAGATGCGTGTCACTGCGCTGGTGGAGGGTGTGGGTGAGCATTGTGACTGGCCCTCAATGAGGGGTTCATTAGATTCTTCTTCCAAGGTGTTTTTGGGGCTTGAGTCAAAGACCTGGCTTGTGGACCCCTTTGACTGCTTCCCAGATGTGCCTGAGAAAGCAGGGAGAGATAATCAGTGCATGGCAGGGGGCTGCGGAACAGGGGAACTGACTCACAGCATGGTTGTCTTATGAATGTTACACTGCTGGATCCTCACTTGGTTGAGTGCTACCAATCTCACTGTCAGAACAGTGCAGTCCAGATCATCGCCAGACACCTAGATGACTCAATTTTCAAAGTTTGTGAGGACCTTGATGTCAGGTATTCCTCCATCAGAGAGTGACCTCTCTATTTTGTTATGTGCCAGCTTGTCCTGCATGAATACAGATGAAGAGAGTGTAAGCAAGGCGCCTGCCAGACCAGATAATAAGGATGCCTGGTATGTGTGGGTGATGAGTGGTGCCATGGATGGATGAGGTCACAATCCATAGGGCAGGTGAAAGTGAGTGTGAGAGAGTGAATGGTGATGTCCCTTGAACTGGCAGTGAGTGAGATCCCTGTGGATGTGTGATGTGTTTGTGAATGTATGAGTTGAGAGTGATGAGAAGAGTGATTTCTCCTTGCGGAATGAAGAAGATCATTCATCCTCTTCGGCATTGGGTGGCTGTCCTCTTTTACAGGGAGTTGGCGCTGACCACCGCTGCCACTGGCTCCCATGCTGGATTGGTGATATTGCCTGTTGGTCTTTGCCCAGAGCAAGGGGTAGAGGACTATGTGACAGGCCTCCACTGCATTTAATAGGCACTCGTGGGAGGCATTGCTAAATTTGGGGGCAGCATGTTTCCTCTTTTTGGCAGTCACCAGTTCCTAGAACCTTCCTATCCCTTGAAGAGTGCCAGCTCTGTGCAGGGGCAGCCTTTAAATATGGCGTCCAGTTTACTGAAAACCTGAGGTGATGGCGGGGTGAGCAAATCAGAGCCCACCCTGCCAGTGCCCCGGCATGTTTCCCAGGAATGCATTATTAATGAGGTGGGATGTGCCAGGAAGGGGCCGATAGGCACAAAAATCTGCCATTGCGGCCAGCAGGTAAAATGTCCTTTTTCCCACCCACTACTGTATTTAGTGTAAATCTAGAACAATTCCGCCCATAGTATTTCATGGTTTAAAATTGAAAAAAATACTATACATGGGCCTAACGCAATTCACGCTGGCTGGCCGATAATTGGCCCTCCAGCATGAAAGCGTGGTCGAGACCTGGGCATGATTGGCAGGCCTAGGAGCGGCCATGCAACAGTCAGCTGCCCATGCCCGCCCAAGGGGGAAATCCTGCCCCATGATAGGAGCCTTATCACAGAGGGTATGTGCGCTGCCATCAGCCAGACAGGAGTCAAAGCTTCACAGATGCAATGTCAGGATCTATGGAGTGTCCTCACTGCTTGTCGTCATCATCACCTCTGAACGTAGTGGCTAAAGGGAGTGGTTGCAGAGATAGTGGAGGCATTGGTCGAAATATTCCAGAACTCACTAGATTCCAGGAGGATCCCAGTGGGTTGGAAAACTGCTAATGTGATGCCCCTGTTCAAGAAGGGAGGGAAAAGAAAAGCAGGAACCATAGGCAAACTGTACAACTGTACAGTATGTGGATGAGGTTGCACCTGGAGTACTGTGTACAGTTTTAGTCTTTGTATTTAAGAAAGGATATACTGGCTTTGGAGGCAGTTCAAAAGAGATTAATTAGGCTGATTCCTGGTTGGCTTATCAAGAATGGCTAAACAGGTTAGGTCTTTATTCATTAGAGTTTAGAAAAATGAGGGGTGATCTTACTGAAATATATAAGATTCTGAGGGGGCTTGACAGGGTAAATATTGAGAAGATATTTCCACTAGTGAAGAATCTAAAACTAGGGAACATAGTTACAGAATAAGGGGACACTCATTTAATACTGAGATGCGAAGGGATTTCTTCTTTCAAAGGGTAGTGAATGTCTGGAATTTTCTACCCCAAGACATTGTGGAGGCTAGATCTCTGAAATATTTAAAGAGGAGGTAGATAGATTTTTGAACTATTGCGGAGTTGAGGGCTATGAGGAGCTGGCACGAGAGAGGAGTTGAGGCCTGGGACAAATCAGAAATGATCTTATTGAATGGTGGGGCAGGCTTGAAGGGCCGAAAGGCCTACTCCTGCTCCTATTTCTTATGTTCTTATGAAGGCCTCCCAAGTGCGCCTGCCTCATCTGGACAACGCAATGGCCTCAGTGCCATCATCCTCATCTTCAAGGACCTCTTCACCCTCATCCCCATCGCCTTCCTCTTTATCGGAGGGGAGGTATAGCTCCTCCCCTCTTGCAGCACCAGGCTGTGAAGGGTGCAATAGGCAAGGATGATGTACGACACCCTCTGTGGACTGTATAGAATGGCTCCACCAGACCGGTCCAGGCACCGGAACCTCACCTTCAATATCCCAATGGTTGCTCCACCAAAGTTGCAGCATGAGCCTCATTAAACCTTCTCTCTGCTGCAGTCTGAGACCCCTGCAAGGGTGTCATCAGCCACGTCCTCTGCAGGTAGCCCTTGTCCCTGAGGAGTCAACGCTGCAGCCTCTGTGGACCCTGGAAGACATCAGGGATCTGAGAATGTAGGAGTCGTGGACACTTCCAGGGAATTGTGTTCAGGCCTGCAATATGTATTTGCTGTAACTCTTTTGAGCACAAACATGTTTCCATCTGTTTCAGATGAAGTTACATTGTTTCATAGTTTACCATTGTGAGATTTGAACTCTTGATCTTGGGGTTACAAACCCAGTACCATAACCACTTGGCTATTTAGGCCAAGCCAAACACTGGATGGGCTTGTCTGGGAATTGAACCCGGGATTTCTCGTTTATTAGCTCACTACAAATCCCAAAGCGAGAATCATTGCAGACCAACTGAACATTTAGCAAGTGGAAGCCATTGTGGTTGATGTAGTTGAGTGCTTGTTGCCATGGAGATCTAAGACCATGTGAATGCAATCAATGGCACCTTTCACCTGTGGAAAGTCAGAGATCTGTGCAAACCCCAGCACTCTCGCTTCCTGGCTTTACTGATCCTGGATGAAATGCATAGGCCAGAATTTTCTGTTTGACGTGTGGATGGTGTAGCCCACACATCAGCACATAAAATGACACGTGCTGACGTCGCTCGGGTGTGCCGATGTCAGCGCGCGCCATCACGATATTTTCGTGGGTGGGCATGAACAGTTCACCTGCCATTAATTGAGGGGCTCATTAAAGCCCTTAACTTGCCAATTGTGTATGATTTTGAGGGGCCTGTGTGAACTTCTGGTCGGTGCACCGGCCCAACGGGAAGGCGGGTGGGAGATTATTTAAGAAAACCTTTGCAATGTCGGGATATGTGGATTCAGAGGGGTTGTTCATATTTTTCATGAAGTTATAATTGATGAAAGTGTTTAAATCGTACTTGTGTGATTGTTAGTAGTTCTCATCGATGTCCAAGAGGTTTTTGTGTAAAGTGAAAGCATTTTGCAGAAAACATTCCTTTTCGGCCTTGCAGCTTTCCAGAGGCCTTCATTTAGCCTGGGGCTATGGGTTCTGACCTCGCCAGTGGAGGCAGCTCCCCTGAGGAGGAAGGGAGGGATAGAATCAGGAGGAGGCCAGAACTGGACAATCAGCCTCCAACGAAGGCATCTTTGGGTGTCCAGGCACAGGCACAAGGGGCGCAAGGCCAAGAGGTTGTCCAAGGTGGAAGGGGCTGCAGAAGACGCCACTATCCTGCTGCCAGGATATACAAGCAGCAAAGCAGCTACTTCAATGTGATTGAAGTGCAGTGCCGAAGGAGGCTCCAACTCTCAAGGGAGACAGTCAACTACATCTGTCAGATGATTGGTCCTGAGATCTCCCGTAACTGTCTGGGAGGACACCCCATGCCAGCGGCTCTGAATCTCACAGTTGCCCTCCACTTCTATGCTTCTGGCTCCCTTCAGGGATCAGTGGGTGATCTTTGCGGTGTCTCCCAATCAGCTGTCCAGACTTGTGTCAAGTAGGTTACAGACACTCTGTTCAGGTGGGTATCCACCTTTATCCACTTCCGCTGTGACCAGGCAAGTCAGGCACAGCAAACCAGAGGCTCCGTGGCCATTGCTGGATTCCCCCGCATCCAGGGTGCTATAGACTGCACACATGTGGCCATCAAGGTGCCAGCAGGTGAGCCCGGTGCCTTTGTCAACAGGAAGGGCTTCCACTCCATGAACGTGCAGATAGTGTGCGATCACAAGTGAAGGGTTCTCAAAATTTCCACATTTTTCATATCATCAACAAGGATGTGACTATTGGACTTTTATGGCAGAGGACCCAACTGCTGGGTTAAGTGTAGAACCCTGCAGATCGGAGGCTAGGACGAGAGGAGACAGAATACACATTCTTCCCTTTAAAACAATCAACCCAGAGAAAGACTTCATCTTACATGAAACTAAAGCCCATCAAAATCTTGCATAAATAATCAGTACTAACTACTAAGGCAGGAAGACACCAATCAATGCAATTATGTGAACCCATCAATACACCACACATACAATGGCTTTCAGTTCAAGACTAGTTATGGGGACAGGAAGACAATGAAAAACATCATGTGAGCCCATTAAAAACAACGAGACAACAATCACCTGAAGAATCCCAAATCAGACAAAGAACTAACCCTGATTTGGTTTAAGATAAGACATTCGGAAAAAAACAGTATAACTGGGCCACCAGTTACAAAAGCGAGGAGATCTGAAGGGTGAGCAGTTTTGGAGCGGTTGAAGCAGAGTTTAGCTGTGCCAGGCAGAGGGAGGAGATCTGGAGGTTTGCAGGCCCGCAGGCAACATAGCAGCAAGGGGCATGGGGTAGCAGGCTGAACCAAAGACAACAAGGCCCCAACTGCAGCCCTCCACGAAGATTGACCACCCACAACTGCGCCCTCCACCCAACTGAAGAACCTTTGCAGATTCCACAGACCAGGACCATGTGGGGACAGCAGGCCCCAGAGGACACAAAGAGCGTACCCCAAAACTGCAACCGGCTTACCTGGCTGGATTTCAAACTGTCAAGGAACCCTGGTTGGTGAGCATGATCCCTGACCTCTCCTAGTTCAATTTAGTTAGGTTTTGGGGTTGGGACAAGGGTAAGGGGATTGGTAGCATGTTTTCCCCTCATCATGCCATGTGTTCCCCATTCTTAACTAAGTGTACTTTGTAGGTCTGTATAATCTCAATGTAATCCTAATGTTATAAATTCATTTGTGACTTCAATAAACCCAGTTTTTTTCTTGCACGAAAACCAGTTGTCTGCTGCACTTTGTCACAACCACCAAATAAGTCCAAGGTCTAGAACCCAGGGAGTGGGAGCGATTCGGACCGCTCAGAGGTCAGAGGTGAAGTTGACACACACCACCACCCCTACACAGGATGCAGATTTTACAAGTCTGTGCAATGTTCCCAGGCAGCTCCCATGATGCCGACATCCTCAGAACTCCCAGGTGCCGGGGCCCTACAGTCTCTGGCTCAACTAGATGGTTGGCTGCTGGGTGACAAGGGCTATCCCCTCAGAAGGTGGCCCATGCCGCCACTATGCCGTCCAAGAACAGAAGCTGAGCATCGGTACAATAGGAGCCAGGGCACAAGGGCAGTGGTGGAGAGAGCCATTTCTCTTTTCAAGATGCGCTTCCAATGCCTGGACCGCTCAGGGGGCGCACTCCAGTATCTCCCAGATTGCGTCTCTCTGATAGTGGTAGCATGCTGCGCTCTGCACAATCTTGCGCTGGAAAGTGGGGATGCAATTGATGATGAAGACCTTGAAGCCCTGGATGAGCTGCACATAATGAATCCAGCAGTGGCTCAGAGGATGAGGAAGCACAGGGCGATGATGAGGGCCACAACGACGACCTGCGTTTACACCAAGGAGGCAGGGACATCCGGGACAATTTAATCCAAAGAACCTTCAGCTAGCGCCACACACATGGATCAGCAGGAGCAGCATTGCCTGGAACTTCCACCTGATCAGCTGCAAATAAGGCCTTAGTACAGAAACATCAATCTCCACTGTAACACTCACGATAATTATGTGAAAATGAAAAAAAGCACCACAATGAAAAGACGCTCAGCCATGGTAACAAAGGCGGACTTTATTCTGTCCACAATTGAAGCCCACATGAATATACGACAATGTTACTAAAAGGGGTCCCTATTCTAAGGCCAACACAAAATCACCAGTGACATACCCATGGAGTGCCTAAGGTGCCTTATGCTTACGGTTCCGGGTGCTACGTCCAGGTGCTGCCCCATCGCTTGGAGTTGTTTGTGAGACAACCTGCTGACTCTGCTGTCCTATTGGCCTCAATGACCTTGGCGGGCGTCCTCTGGGCCGTGGAGCCTGTGATGGCCCCGCCTGGGAGGGAGTGGCCAGTTCCAGAACTAGAACCTCCCCAGTTGTTGCAGCCTCAATGGAAGCAACGTTGACTGGCAGAGGGGTAGAGGAGCTGCTGCTCTCACCTGGAGCACCATGAGAAGAGCTCACAGCGACGACAGGCAGCTGCTGCGCCGACGTGAGGTCTAAATCTACCTCCCTGCTCACCGCAGATGCATGGGCACCGAGTGCTGGTGCCTGGTGTCCACAACATCTCCCACAATGGAAAACACCACCTGTGGCCAGAATCGCTGTGAGATCTTGCAGGTCAGAGCGTAATCCAATCATATTTTGATCCATTTGGTGGAAGCCCCTGTGTATGAGAGTCGCCAATCTCTCATTGAAGGAATCCTGATGCTCTGCCCTGAGGGCAGATCTTCACGTGCTATCTGCCTAGACTCCTCCGTCGCAGAGAGCAACTGAACCATTCCTTCATGCAGCACTGCCAGAAGCAAACGCACTTCCTGCCACCTTTCCTGCAGCTGCTGCAATGGGAATAACTCCAGAGGCACATCATCAGTGCTGGACTCAGTACATGCCTCGTCCCCTGCAGCCCTCTGGATGCTGGAACTATCGGCACTCTCTGCCCCTACCATCTCCTCCAGTGATCGTGATGTGCCCTCTCCACTGTGACCCGGGACACTAGCCGATGGTAAAGTCCCCACCGAGGTGTGTGTGTCTGCACTGGTGCCTGGCTGGCTGAAATGATGTTGCTGCAAGTTGCACATGTTGCCCCTCAGGTGTGGAGGGGAGGCTGCGTTGAGGATGTGCGGCTCGCTCTGTTGGTGATGCTGAGATTAACAACAAGCACAGTGCATCAGTTAGCATACATTCAGTTCAACCTTTCATCCTTTTCCCCCCCCCAGCTTCATAAGTCACTCACTCTTAAAGACCCTTAAAAGAAGAACATTGGTGAAGTCTAAATGATTGAAGCATTAAATGCACATGCAAACAGCTGGTTAGATGGCCTCATGAATGGCAGATGGCTTGTAAAGAACCAGAGGAGTGGGGAGAGTGCAGAGGTATCTGATGTGGATGCATTGTTGCCTGGATAGTTGCGCGGCTAAGGAAACATTTCAAACAGTTGTGTCATTTTCGGCCGAACTCAGGAGATTGAGAAGTCATATTATTGCTCTTCATTCTGTAAGGAGGGGCATAGACCGGGTGGGCAGAAAGCAACATTTCCCCTTGGTGCAGGGATCAGTAACGTGGTGGTACTCATCTAAGTTGAGTGCCATGAGGTTCACAGCTGAGATGCTGAGGACCTTCTGGACACAGTAATGTGGGGCACATTGGCTGAAAGGGTGCAGGAGGTCCCAAATCCCCGAAAATGGAATAAGTCTTTGGGTGTGCATCGGCAATCCAATGGCATGTTAGACCATGGTGAGAGTGGTCACAAATGGGATAAGGTGACTTTGGAAGGTGGTGGAGAGGCGATTCCTCAAGGGGACGAGGGTCCCTCCTGTATGACCCAGACATCAGAATGCCTCAGTCTGTGAATGAGCAGTGTGGCAGCAATAACAATTGCAGCAGCCATCAGTGGTTTGGATGGAGGGCAGACAGAGTGGATGGGACTGTGGACCTCAAATACCTGCCCTCTGGACCCCAGCCTCGCCGCCCCCAGCTTCCCTGGCCTCCTGCCTCCTGCCCAGCTCCATGGCCTACTCCTCGAATGGAGTGAGGCGCTGGAGGAGGGCGTGCCCACCACCAGTCCTCAGGTGCTCCCGGGCATTGTGGTTACTTTTTGCCAGCAAAACACATAAGGGGATTTATTGGGGCAGGTCACTCATGTATTCTGCATGCACATGCCGCACCCCAACCACAGTGGCCCATCTGAGGTCTCCAGCAGCTCCTGTCCACACTGCTAGTGATGAATCCCCAGAAGATAGTACAGCTGGTCCCAACCCTCTCCCCCAACGGCCCCCTTGGACACATTTGGCGTCCATCAATTTGAATAGCAGACGAGTCCTGGTGCCTATGGAAAGGATGATCAAATAGGTGCAGCGCCGATGCCAGCAGATGGGACTTGCCCAAAAGACCTTGAGGCACCCCTTCAACCATCTCATTACCATCAATATGACATATGTTCTGAGCATATGTCTAGCGGCCTCCCCTGCAGGTTGCCCCCAAACTAATCATATGCCACAGAAACCAACATATGCTGTACAGAAAGCCCTTCTTCCCCTCAACCACTAAGGCTGATGTAAGCATTGTCAGTACCCATTTGCCCACCCAGCGTGCAACAAGTTCCCTTTGCAGTAACTTGAGCACCATGGTCACATTCACAGCCACTGGTGTGGATGTGCTCCAAGTCACCATGGTACCAAATCCTGCAGCATGTGGTACATGTGACTGACCAGTTCTCTGGACATGCGCAGTCTTCAGCAACACATGTTCTCAGTCATCTGCAGGAAGGACGAGCGCATTTGTAGACCTTGGGTCTATCTTGACACCAGCCGCAACGGCTCACTATGGCTCTTCAACTGCGTGCACAGGAGCCGCAGCTGCCCCTTCATCTTGAGTGTGCTGCTCCTCGCTCTGCTCAGCTAGGCACCACCTTTGCTTTCTTCTCCTTTGACTCTGCTCCCTGTAAGCCTTGAGGCATACAGCTATGTCATCAGGCTCCATGCTCCTAATGTACTTCTCCTGCAGGATGAAAGAGAGAGGCACATGGGTGAGCATGGGTGCACTAAGAACCTCTCTTGGTTAAGTCTGAAGGCCCCCTAATGCATCCCGGAGAGTGCTGGTCACCACTTGGATGGCCAGAGTTTAGTGTGCTGCATGTTTGCTCAAGAACCCACCAACTGTGTCCCACTCTACCTGACCGATTGGTGGCAGCTTTGCCCATTGGGCTGCATGCTGTGCTCTCAGCTCAGGTGCAGGCATTCTCCTAACCCACACTGCAAGGCTGCACTGTTCACTTGAACCATGGGGTAGACTGGTCCAAAACTGAATGAAGAGATTGCAAGGGGCTGTGAACACCTCCATCAGTAACTGCTCCATGGCCAGCTTTCTCTAGGAGATTGTCCAGTCGCCCAACCGTTCTGCAGTCCACTAAAATGCTCATTAATTTTCAGTCTGCACCCAAGGGGCGAAAAGTTCAGGAGCGTTTGGTGGCGCTTTCATGCCTCTATGTTGCTTGAGTGGGCAGTTAAGCTAGAGGCCCAATTCCAAGCACATCAATGTAGCGGCACCTGAACTGTCTCAGCTGTGGAAGAATGCTCACTTAATACAAGGTTTCCCTATTGCGTGGCCACTTCCCTGACCTCCTTGCATGTGCTTGTGCACTACTTTCAGACCATGCTGCCTTCCCTGCCCCCCCAAACTCCCTCACCCCAACTTCAGTGCAGCCCTTGATCCGGCATCGCACTGTCAGGCCAGCCATGAAAAGTTTGTTCCCTCGCCTGACTGCTCAGCACCTCTTCCTTGAAGTCAAACGGGCGACCCTTGTGGGCACTGCGCAACGTTAGTGTGCACTCACCTCTGAGTTCCCCGGGAAGTTCAGCTCACCAGGTGTACGCCTTTTAAACGCTGTTGTGAAACACGCTAGCATGCCCGAATGATCCAGCATGGGGGGATGATTCTGGTGGGCAGGCAAGATGATAAAAAGCAAGTGCATTGAAATTAGGTTCCTGGTGTTAGACGGTGGGAAAGATGGCCCGCCATTGATGGGCGGAGCAGATGACCACAAACTGGTTTCACAATAACGTAAAACTGCTTTTTGACCTTCTCGCCATATTGTCTGCTCACAGCCGCCATGATGCCCGACACCAACGGACGTGGAAAATTCTTGCCTAAACCTTCATCCTTTTCATAACCAACCGGGGTTTTGAATTTCATCTACTTTATCGTAACACCTTCCTCATGAGGTAAAACAAATTGGTTGATAGGATGGAACAATAAAGGTCACTCCATATATGATGATTCACTTTCCCCAACTTCAAGTGGCAGTGGAAATGTGACAACCATAGTTTATGACAATGAAGATTTCATCAAAGATCCCCGAGGTTAAAGATGACATGCATATACCTCTTTCCTGTACCTCTGTACATCCTTTTTCTTTGTTTTTTCCCTTCTGACTGTTTCCACAGGCCATCTGACTGTGAAGTTTGCTGATCTTACTAATCTATTTCTCATTTTCCATCAAAAAAAAGGATTATCCCAACTTATGCATAACCAGCGAAAGTGTTCAATTAAAAGTCCACACTCATTAATTTTAATAATAACAATTCTCACTTGTGCTGTGGATTCAGGGATAATGCTAGCCTTCATTTTAAATAAAATAATGGAGAATAAGGAAGCCTCTTCACTTCTCTCACAGGAAGTCCTATGAATAAAATGACAAAACTCAACATTTCTGTGAAGCATGTGGAAGTTGGAAATGCTCTTTTTTTGCTACCAGAACTTGAGTAGTGCAGGCATGTTGGGAAATATCGATTTCATGCAGAAAACGTTTTACCAGGTGAGACCAAGGACAAAAGCAAAATACTGCAGGTGACAGAAATCCAAAATAATGCCAAAAATGTTGGAAATGCTTGACATGTCAGGCAGCATCAGTAAAGAAAGAAATAAAGTTAATATTTCATGTCATTGGCCTTTCATTGAATGATTGTGTATCAGATTATTCACCCAGAGGTAATGGGTTCAAATCCTACTCTGTTCACTCAGTTGCAACTAAAGAAGAAAATTAATGGACCTATTGATAACATCATGACCGCCACGTTAGAATATATTCTAATTAAAAGTCATTCATCTGAAGCATTTGACATTGTTTTGCTCTCCACAGATAAGGCCTGACCTGTTGAGTGCTTCTAGCATTTCCTGTTTTCATTTGGGGCAAATAATGTGGTTAATTTTAACTTAAAGCACCATGCTTGGAGTCATCATTGTATAAGATAGACTGCCTGATGAAGGCATGGGGAGGTGTTGGTGTAGTGGAATTGCAACTGGACGAGCAATCCAGAGACCCAGGGTAATGCTCTGGGGACCTGGGTTTGAATCCTACCGTGCAAGTTGGTGAAATTTGAATTCAATAAAAATCTGGAATTCAGAGTCCAATGGTGACTCTGAAATGGCCTATAAAGCAACTCCGTTGTATCAAACCACTTAAAAAAAAAGCCTAAATGGAATGAAATTGGACCACCCGGCATCGACCTAGACACCAGAAACAACAATGATAAACTCAGCCCTGTCGACCCTCCAAAGCCTACCAAAATTGGGATAGCTGTCTCACAGACTAGTCAAGCAATAGCCAGTCATACTCAGGGAATCATATCTTAGAGACAATTACCATTCCTGGATACATCCTGTTCCACTAGCAGAGGTGGCAGCACAATGGAATGCAGCTAGGAGCCCTCAACATTAGGCCTCATGAATTCTCATGGCATCAGGTCAAATATAGGCAAGGAAACTTCCTGCTGATGGCCATGTACTGCCCCCCTAAGCTGATGAATTACTACTCTTCCATGTTGAACACCACTTGGAGAAGATGGTGAGGGACCTCAATGTCCATCACTAAGAGTGACTCAGTAGCACCACCACAGATTGAGCTGGCTGAGTCTGAAAGGACATAGCTGCTAGACTGGGTCTGTGGCAGATGGTGGAACCAACAGAAAGGAAAAGCATACTTGAATCCATCCTCACCAAACTGCCTGTATCACACAGTCCTTGTGGAGATAAAGTCCTGCCTTCAATTTAGGATAGCATCCATTGTGTTGTGTGGCATGACCACTGTGCTAAGCAGGATAGATTTTGAACAAATCTAGCAACTCAAGACTCCTCAAACATGAGGCACTGTGGGCCATCAGCAGCAGAAAAATTGGACTCAACCACAATCGGTAATCTCATGGCCCAGCATATCCCCCACTCCACTGTTACCAACAAGCCAGGTGATCAACCCTGCTTCAATAAAGAGTGCCAAGAGCAGCACCAGGCATACCTAAAAATGAGCTGTCAACCTGGTGAAGTGAAAACACAGGACTACTTGCATGCCAAACAGCAAAAGCAGCAAGCAATAGGCAGAGCTAAGCGATCCCACAACCAACAGATCAGATCTAAACACCGCAGCCCTGCCACATCCAGTGCAATGGTGGTGGTAAATTAAACAACTCACTGGAGGAGGAGGCTCCGCAAATATTCCATCCTCAGTGATGGGGGGGAGCCCAGCACATCAGTGCAAAAGACAAAGCTGAAGCATTTGCAACATTCTTTAGCCAGAAGTGCCGAGTGGATGATCCACCTTGGCCTCCCTGGAGGTTCCCTGCATCACAGATGCCAGTCTTCAACCAATTCGATTCACGCCATGTGATATCAAAAAATGGCTGAAGCACTGGATACTGCAAAGACTATGGGCCCTGACAATATTCTGGCAATAGCACTGACGACTTGTGCTCCAGAACTTTCCACTCCCCTAGCCAAGATGTTCCAGTACAGCTCAACACTGGCATCTACCCTGTTATGTGGAAAATTGCCCAAGTATGTCCTGTACACAAAAATCAGGACAAATCCACCCTGGACAATTAACTCCCCATCGGTCTACTCTCAATCATCAGTAAAGTAATGGAAGGGGTCATCAAAAGTGCTATCAAGCAGTACTTGCTTCACAATAGCCTGCTCACTGATGCCCAGTTTGGTTTCCATGAGGGCCACTCAGCTCCTGACCTCATTACAGCCTTAGTTCAAACATGGACAAAAGAGCTGAACTCCAGAGGTGAGGTGAGAGTGACTGCCCTTGACATCAAGTCAGCAGTTGACCAATTGTGGCATCAAGGAGCCCTAGCAAAATGGTGTCAATGGGAATCAGGGGGAAAGCTTTCCACTGGATGGATTCATACCTAGCAAAAAGGAAGATGTTTGTGGTTGTTGGAGGTCAATCATCTCAATTCCAGGACATTATTACAGGAGTTCCTCAGGGTACTGTAGCCCCAGCCAACTTCAGCTGCTTCATCAATGACCTTCCTTCCATCATAAGGTCAGAACTGGGGATGCTGATGATTGCACAATGCTCAGCAGCATTCGCGACTCCTCAGATACTGAAGCAGTCCATGTCCAAATGCAGCAAGACCTGGACAATATCCAGGCCACACAAGTGCCAGGCAATGACCACCTCCAACAAGAGAGAATCTAACCATCACCCCTTGACATTCAATGGCATTACCATTGCTGAATCCTCCATTATCCTGGGGGTTACCATTGACCAGAAACCGAACTGGACTAGCCTCCACTGAGGAACAATGGCAGTAGTGTGCACGTCTACAAGATGCACTGCAGAAATTTACTAAGGCTCCTTTGGCAGCACCTTCCAAACCCATGACCACTACCATCTAGAAGAACAATGGCAACAGATACATGGGGACGCCACCACCTGGAACTTCCTCTCCAAGCCACTCACCATCCTGGCTAGGAAATATATTGCCGTTCCTTCACTACTGTGCGGTCAAAATCCTGGAACTCCTTCCCTAACAGCACTGTGAATGTACCTACAAAACATGGACTTCAGCAGTTCAAGGAGGCAGCTCCTTGCTGCCTAGCCAGCGATATCCACATCCCATAAATGAATTAAAAACATATTAGTTCAGACAATGCATTCAAAGGCAACTTTCAATTTCTGATTCAGCAATGAAGAAAGAAACATGGGATTAGAGTAGAAAATGATGAAAAATGATCAGCTCTTGAAATAGAATCTATAAGAACTTTTTTTACGCAGAGGGTAGAGGGTGTCTGGAATTCGCTGTCCAACTTGGTGGTAGAGGCGGAAACTCTAAACTCTTTTAAAAAGTACCTGGATCTGCACCTTAAGTGCTGTAAGCTGCAGGGCTGTGGGCCGGGTGCAGGAAGGTGGGATTAGAAAGGGCACCTGGGTGTCTTCAGGCTGGCATGGACAAGATGGGCTGTAACTTCCTTCTGTGCTGTAAATTTTCTATGGTTCTATGGTTCTATATGACTGTCATGACTACATAAAAGGCATTTCCTTAAAGTGGTCTGTGAACTAAGAATTTGTGTGTGTGTAGCCCCCTGTTAATTCATGACTGGTTCAATTTAAAAATAACCAGCAGACAAACTTTAGTCTTAAACAAGATAAAGGTTAGTTTATTACAAAATCTACTGCTGAAAGTTACTTAGGTAAAAGTGATAGAGTTATTACCTAAAATACAGACACAAAGTTTAAAAAAAAATAGAGATAAAGAAATCCTTAAATATGAGATTTCAAATCAGTCTCTGAGATATGGTCTGTTGCTTGAGTTCTTTCTTCCTGAAGTGAAGGGGTTGAACCTTGAGGTTTGGTTTAGCAACTGTGATGCTTCTGAAGTCGATCAGTCTGTGTTTGCCTTTGTCAGGTGGACTCAGCAGATCAGCATGTTTTTGGTAGAGAGAGGGGGTTTCCTATTCCTCACTAATTCTGCGGTTATGACGCTTGTAGATTGCCTGGACTCTTTCACCAGAACAGGAGTTGATTTCTTATAACTTTGTCTTTGTCCTCCCTTGGCTCAGGACTCTCTCTAAAGTTGTTTCTCAGACTTCTTCCTGATTGTCTGCACACTGTCTCCAAAGATGGCTTCTTAAATCCTTCTTTATACAGTTCAAAAAACACAAAAATGGCTGCTACGTTAATTTTCAAGGAGTCATTGTTCCACCAGGCAAGAAGTGAATTTTGTTGTGGTCCTTTGAAGTCCTTCCCTGTCTCCTGCTCCTCAGAAGTAAAAAAGTTTTTTTTCACACCTTTTAGAGTTCAATGGCTATCTCTAGAAAGGTCCTTGCATTTTGAATGAATCATTGTAGCCAGCTCTAGCGATATTGAGTCTGACGAAGTTTGAATAAACATTGAAATTTGCCATGTTGTCTATCCATACTTCCATTTTGAAAAAGGCTTTTAAACTTAATGTAAAGGTTTCAAAACAGAAATGTGCCTTTAAAACAGCTGTCCTTAAAATCTGTAGTATGATAATTACATGCTCATGAGGCCTTTCCCCTTACTGGAATATATGGAAATATATTTTCACTTTTTTTTACCTAATTACATTGAAGAAACAAAAGATAAAGAAATAAACTTTTTTTCGCATACAAATGTCTGAAGCAATGCGCTTTCCTATTGTCTTCTTCCTCTCCTAATAATTCCAAATTATGTTTTATCTGGTGGATTTTTTATCCTTTTCCTGGTTTGTGCTGATTTTAATTCTGTAGCTTCTCCATACTATCTGTAGCCTTTTCATTAATGATGCATTCAAAGAATGTGCCAAACAAATCTAAAGCTAAATCAATTGTTGCTTCTTCACCTGGATGTGCTTCCTTTTCACTTCCCAGACTGAAACCTTTTGAATCCTCCCTTTGATTGAGTGAGTTTGTTGTGCCAACAACTCATCCCTGCTTTGGTCAAAGTCTCTTTTTTCTGATATAAAAATGTCTTTAAGATGCTTCTTATGTTCCAGCAAGAATGTTTGATACTCTTGTCTGGTTTATTCTTTGACAGTTTAAATTCTCTCAGTTTTTTCTCATTCCACTCAGATCGGATCTTATTTAATTCTTTTTGGGCTAGGTCGACATCTGCATTTAGAAATTTTGCTTTTTACTCTAACACCTTAAGCCTAATTCTCAGCCCACAAATTATTTTACCAAAGTCTTGGTTTGAACTGAGTTCAGTGTGAATTATTTTCTCAGCTGCATTCTGTGACTCCATCAGGGTGTGGTACTCCTTTACTGCTTCAGCACAAACACAGCTATTTAATTCAGTGCTAGCTATTATTAACCCTTTAGATTACACTAAGATTGCAATCCTTTCTGTGGTGCATTTTGATTTTGGAATACTATAGATCTCTTTTCTGCCTCTTTGCTCTCACTGGGCTTGGCTTCAGCCTTTTTAACAACCAAGTGACTTCCCACAGGTTCTTCGACTTGGTGGGGCATCTCCCTTGCTGTTTCTTGACCTGTTTGTGGATTTCCTTGGTCCCTATTTCAAATCTGTGGGTTCTGGACTTAGCTATCTCAGCCATTATGTGATGTACCATCCCCCCTAGGGCTCCTGAAACTTTTTCAACTGTCTATAACTTGCTGTTGAAATTGTTCAGTTTGCTCATTCTCTCTGGATTGTCTTTGTGTTTTGTGGGGTAACACCTTCCAGCCTGCGAGATCATTTCCAAATGGAATGTTGACCTCTTGCATGGGCAAGCTCAAGGTTAAGCTCAATGTTACACCCACTGTCACCAGCCTGGTAACGAGTTCACTTTTTGAGTAAATTTCCACTAATGGTACCTTGACACCTACTCCAGTTAGTCCTTTGACTATTACTTTGGAATATGCCCTGCTACTGCTTTTGAAATCCTCAATTCTCCTGGCCAGCAGTGCCGGCAAAAAAACTAATATCCCGGAGAATGTTAATCTCCTTTGCTGGTTCTTTGGAACCATTACTGTCCATTTTCCCTTTACACACAAAATCCTGATTGATTTCTGTGCCTTCCTTTTCATTTGCACATGGGGTTATGATTTTGGTGACTACAGGCATGGGCTGCATGGGAATACTGCCTGTAGCTTTCTTCACATGCCAGCAAAGGCCCTTTACATGGCCCAGATTGCCACAATTAAAACAGACAGGGTGCAGGCTTGCAGCTTTGCCTTCTACATTTCTTCTTTTCAAGTTTGGGGAAGGTTTTTCCCATCTTTAAACATTCTCTTTTCCCTCAGGATCTATTTTCTTCCCTTCTGTCCCCCTCTTACTTTTACCCTGACGATCCAAACTATTTGATCCATGCCTGCTGTGATTCAGAGGTCTGTGAGACAATTCATAATCCTCAGCCTTCATTGTTGCTGCCCTTGCTGACGGAACCTTTGGTTCCTTAAGATGCATTTTAATATTGTAAGGGAAACAATTTTTGAACTCCTCTAATAACACAAATCCTCTTATTCCATCAGCTGTGCTCTATCTTTAAAATGCGCAGCCATTGGTGGGACACAACCTGTTTCACACGTTCAAACCCCAAATATGATTGCATGGTCTTTTTATGTAAATTTAGAAATTGTTGATAATATGCCTCTGGCATGAGTTCATAGGCACTCAGGGTTGCATCCTTTTTCTACTTGTTATCAACAATCACTTCTGGGCAAGTGTGGAGAGGATCTCTTGAGCTTTTCCTGTTAGCTGACCCTGGGTCGTCAGTGTTTACACTTCCTGGGGTAAGAGTAGCTGATTTGCTACTTTTTTGAAAGCAATAAGGAAGTATTCTACATTTCCCACTTTGGATTTAGAGACAAATTTGGAGAATTTTAGGGCTTTGAGGTCTGTATCTGAGTTGCATGGATTTTGGCTGACATTGGAAAGAGTGAAATTTTGCCTAGCAGCTCCGACGGCTCCTGAGTCAGTCTTTGTTTGCCTTTTTTAGGGTGACCCAGCAGGTCAACAGTTTTTTGGAAGAGAGAGAGGGTTTCCTATTCCTCACTAATTCTGTGGCTATGGCACTTGTAGCTTGTCTGCACTCTTTCACCAGAACAGCAGTTGATTCCTTAATACTTTCCTCTTTATCCTTCCTTGGCCAAGCCACGCTCTCTGAAATTGTTTACCAGAGTTCTTCCTTGTGTTCTGCACACTGCCTCCAAAGATGGCTTCCTACAACCTCCTTTATAAAGTTCAAAAACACAAAAATGGCTGCTATGTTAATTTTTAAGGTGCCATTGTTTGTCTAGACCAAGAAGTTAATTACAAAAACAGAAATACCTGGAAAAACTCAGCAGGTCTGGCAGCATTGGCGGAGAAGAGTACAGTTGACATTTCGAGTCCTCATGACCCTTCAACAGAACTAAGTAAAATTAGGAAAGGGGTTAAATATAAGCTGATTTGGGGGGCCGGTTTGTTGGGACAAGCAGCCAGTGATAGGAGGAGATAACCAAAAGCTGTCACAGACAAAAGAACAAAGAGGTGTTGAAGGTAGTGATATTATCTAAACGAATGTGCTAATTAAGAGTATAAGACAGGACAGATAAGGTACAGATAACTCTAGTGGGGGTGGGGGAATACTAAAAGGTAGAAATAACCAATGGTGGAAATATATTTAAAAATAGTGGAAATAGGTGGGAAAAGAAAAAATCTATATAAATTATTGGAAAAAGCAAAAAAGAGGGGGAAGAAACGGAAAGGGGGTAGGGATGGAGGAAAGAGTTCAAGATCAAAAATTGTTGAACTCAATATTCAACTGTCTCTTTATGGGGTACGTGGAACATTCATTGTTCCAGTTTCACTCCGGCCCCCTCCCACAACTGCCTGAGATTCACCACTCCACTGTTAGTTCCTCAAAAACAGCATCTCGCATACTGACTCGCTTTTCAAAAACACCATGAGCAGAATTTTCTGAACTCGCTGGGGGTGGGCGCGATAGGTGCCGGGCATGGAAAATATGGCGGGACTGACTTTTTAAATGGCGTGAAGGCAGGTCGCAAATTTCCACTTGGTGGGCTGTGTTTCCCACTATCAGTCGGCAGGGAGTTACTTGTAATACATCAGCATGTAATTGAAAGGCCATCCAGCCAGGCTCTTGGAACCCCGCCATATCATCCGGCCACGTCGGTGGGAAAGTACGCTGACGTGTTTCAAAGCAGCACACATGCGACCTGCACTTAGCGACCTTAACTTTGGGGGAACTGAGGTGAGTGAGCGGCAGCTTCCTCCGTGGCTCGCCTGTTGTTTACAGGCCTCAAGGATGCCGGGAGAGTGGGGGAAACTGATGCCAGGCCCCGCAGGCAATTGCTGAGGGGTGGGGGTGTCTGGGAGCAAGTGCTGGTCAGTCCTGGAGGTGACTGTTGTGGAGGGGCGGGTTCAAGGGTTACCCTGGCACTGCATCCCATGCATGGGGGAAACGAGGGAAATGGCCACGCATTAGGGACACCTGTATAAACTGACCATGCCTCTGCAACTAAGACAGATCAGGCGCAGGCACAGTTATATGATTAGGGTCAGGCTCCTAGCCTGCCTACCCATGCAAGCAACGCAGTGGCACCAAAGGGCCAACAAGTACTCTACACATTATTCCCACCAACCCCTCCCAATCCCCCCACCCACCCCGGCACAGACTCCGAGTCTGCCACAACTTCATTGGACCGCGGAGCAGTTGGACTGCACACATTGTACAATCTCCTCACCAACACTGGCCATGTAGCAGTCACTGCTGGAGGCGCTCACAGCCCTTGCAATCTCAGCATCTTGGTTTGGACCAGCATACCCAAGTCACAGGCTGGCGGCAGCCATGCAGCGCATTCATCTCTGGCTATCTGAGGGGTGGCCAGCACTCTGCGGGAAGCATTAAGGGGTGGTCACACAGGACCAGGAAATGTGCTAAGTACAGCTTTGATAACCATGTCTCTCTCTCTCTCTCTTTCATGCTGCAGGTGGACTGCTTCAAAATCATGGATCTTGGTGACCTAGCTGTATGCCTGATGGCCTACAGAGACCATAGCAGATGTAGGAGAGAGCAACTAAGGCACCTGGCCATGCAAAGGCAGGTGCAGCAACCTCATGAAGAAGGGGCAGCTGGGACTCCCACACACGCTGCAGAAGAGCGACAGAGAGCCGTGGCTGGTTGGCGCCTAGCGACACCCAAGGTCTATAGACGCCGTCTGCCATTTCCACAGATGACTGAGAACCAATGTCGCTGACGACTGCACATGTCAAGAGACCTGGTGGCTCACATCTGCCACTTACTGCAAGACTTGGTGCCAAGGGGACATGGAGGGCATACACTGCCAGTGGCTGTGAAAGTGACTGCGGTGCTCAATTCCTATGCCAATGGCTCCTTTCAAGGCTCCGCTGGTGACCTCTGTGGATTTCACAATCCACCACCCACAAAAACGTCCATGAGGTCATGGATGCCATCTTCTCCATGGCACACAACTTTGTGTATTTCGCCTGGGACCGGGACAGCCAGGATGCAAGGACCATTGGATTCGGCCTGATCTCAGGGTTCCCATAGGTACAGGGTGCGATTGACTGCACTCATGTGGCACTCAGGTCTCCATCACTACACTCAGTGGACTCTGAACGTGCAGTTGGTATGCAACCAACAGAAACACATCCTGCAGGTATGCGCATAGTTTCCAGGGAGTGTGCACGACGCCTACATCCTGAGTTGCTCGCGATCTCTGCAGTCTTCCAGGGTCCACAGAGACCCTGAGAATGTCTGACTCCTGTCTGGCCGAGGGGAGCTTGCTTGCGCTCCATGATCAGGGCCATCTCAGCAATGTAGCCATGAAACTTTAGACGCATCTGATGCTGTGTCCGCCTTCAGCACCTCAGCCCTTCAGGAGCTGGTGCACAGCATCACTGATTGCAGATGCTGGTGTGATGGGGGCCAGCCCCACCTTAAAGGTGCTGAGAGCACACAGAGAGTATGAGCAAGCCCTGTGGTGTCTGTCCACTACATTTTGGCAGCAATGACCAGCACTGCCAAGGTGCAGGCATCAGTAATATTTCCAGGAAGTGTGAGGCTGGACCATCATTTTGGTCTGAACGCTACATAGAGCACAGGGAAGAGACCCTGGACTGAGACGCTTGCCTTTTATCTTGTGCAGAAAGGTTTCACATCTGAGTGACAAGAACACTGCTCATCAGAACAAGAAGCCATAGGCATGGAGACATTCTTGGGAGTTTATTGACAATAGTGAACATTATGTACAAGTGATTAACACCATTGCCCAGACTATGCAACAAATTTTCCTTAACTTTTCTAACCCCGTTGCTACGTCTTGGTGCTCTCCAGACACCTACAGCAGAGGTGAAAGTAGCCTGCTCACTGTGACGCCCTGTCTGTGATGACTTTGGTGGGCATCCTCTGGAGGGCCGAGACTTGGGAGGGCCCTGGCCTGCTTTTGAGGTCCTGCTGTGTGGCAGTGGCACCCTCCTCGGCTTGTGAAGCTGGAGCTACTGAGGTCACAGGAAGACAGGATCCGGATGGGCTGATCACTCCCAGAGTCCCCTAGGTGGATGGCCCTGGGGTGTGCACCTGCTGATCCTTCTTCCTATGGGTGCCTGGGGGCCCCTGGCTGACTCCGTGAGCGGCAGGGGTAGCTAGAGTGAGATTGAGCTGCCCACCACCCCTCTTGTGTACACACTGTTGGAGGCCAACTATGGCATCAGTGATGGAGTTAAGCCTGAGCAGCAGTGCCGGAGTAAGGTCCTGGGCCAAGGTCTCCAAGGCAGCCACCATCCTGCCAGTGTTGACCTCAGTGCATTGCAATGCAGATACTATCACCTCAGCCTGAAGATGGATGGACTCCTCCATCATGCCTTGCAATCTGAGGAGGGCAGCGGACATCCCTACCTGTTGTTCCGTAGCTTGCCTATGCAACTGCAACAACTGTGACATGACCAAGTCTAGAGGTTCATCATCAGACTTGGACTCAGCAATGTTCTGGCCTCCAGCAGTCCTCCGAGTCCCGGGGACCTGGTAAGTCCCTGCCTCCATCTGCTGTGGATCAGAAAATACGATGTGCTCACCAGATTGTGATCACGAATCTACTCTAAAGCTAGGTCCCACCTAGGTGTGTGTCTCTGCACTGGTGGAGGGTGTGGATGAGCGCTGTGATGGGACATCAGGGAGGGTGCCTTCAGATTCCTTTTCAGAGGTTTCTTCGGAGCTTTATTGGAGGCTCGGGGCAGTGGACTTTGTTGGCTACTTCCCAAATGTGCCTGCGAAAGCACGGGGAGATAATAGTACATGACAGTGGCCTGTGAAAGAGGACACATCATTCACGGCATTGTTGTCCGATGGACATTGCACTGCTGGATCCTCGCTTGGCAGAGCAGCGCTGACCTCACCGTTAGGACAGGACCGGTCCCAGTCATTGCCGGCCAGCTGGATGGCTCTGATTTCAAATTCTGTCAGAACTTTGGTTTCCGGCATCCCTCCACCTGTCTGTGACCTTTCCTTCCTGTTGTGAGCCAGTTTGTCCTGCTTGGATAGAGATGGGGAAGAGTGTATCAGGAAGCCTGCCGGGCCAGATGATAAGTATGCCTGGCCTGTGTGGTGGCGAGTGGTCCCATGGATGGGATGAGGACAATGACAGTGTGTCCCATGGTCGGGGTGAGGACAATGACAGTGTGTGTGAGAGTGAATGGTGATGTCCCTTGCACTGGCAGTGAGTGAGGGCCCTGTGGATGTGTGATGGGTTTGTGAGTGTGTGAGTTGGGAGTGATGAAAAGAGTGACTTACCCTGTCGGAACGGAGGAGATCATTCATCCTTTTGTAGCATCGGGTGGCTGCCCTCCTCTGCAGGGTGTTTGCGCTGACCAAACCGGGTTGGTGACATTGCTGCCCATCCTGCAGCCAGAGCGGGGGTAAAGCACAACCTGGCAGGCATCCAGAGCATCCAGCAATCGCTCGAGGGACCCGTCGTTGAAGTGGGGTGCTGCAGTCTTTTTTCTTTTGCTGGCCATGTCTCCGTTACTGCACTTAGTGCAATTCTGGGAAAATTCAGCCCTGAGCAGCCTGAAGTCCCTGCACATATGTGGCAGACACAGACTAAATTCACTACAGAAAATCAGGACTTGTCCATTTTAATCTCAGTGGGGAGAATTTTTACCGAGCGTAAAATGACACAGAATGACGTTGGGCGAGTGTCCCAATGTCATCACTCATGCAATATTTCAGTTGGTGGGCACACACCGGGAGTTGGCAGTGCACCCGCCGACAGTTAAAAGGCCTATTAAAGCTACTAAAAAGTTACTTGAAAAAAATTTTTCACTGCCCGTCTAATCTAATGGTTGGCGGGCCGGCGAAAAGCGAAGCGGCCTTTGCAATTTTTAGGAAGCCTACCCACGGGCGAGATGAAGTTTCCAATAGCAAATAAAAATAAAATACAAGTTTTTAAATTTATTTAATAACATGTCCCAGCTCATGTGACAGAGCCAAATGAGGGGGCATGTCTTATAACATTTTTTAAATCTTCAATGTTTATTTTGAAAAATGTTCATCCCCCTGAGGCAGCTCTGTGTCTCAGGGAGATTTTCAAGCGCTCACCCGCACGAATGTGCAACGTTTATGTTCGCCCCCCCCTCTCCACACCCATCCCCGCACACAGACAGCGCTGAGCGCTGCTGCTTATGTTTTTCTCTGGCAGGCCTTAATTGGCCTGCTAGTGTGAAATTGTGGTCTGGCCCTGATAGCGGGCAGCAGTCCTTACCGACTCGGCCCGTCCCCACCGAGCCTGCCTGACGAGGGAAAAATCCTCCCCTGTATCTTTATTAATTGTGTGATAAGTGTAATGATTGCCAAACAACCTCGCAGATACTGAAAAATAGCTATGATAAAATTTGCAGTTTTATTCCTTCAGCTGTTAATTGTTGGAGATTTAAAATTTTTAAAATATTATTTTATTTTTAACTCTTCTTTCTGTATCTTTCTCACTTCCTCTCCCTTAATCCAATCTTTAAGCACCTCTCTTTATTTCTCTCTGTACCTGATCTGACATTGAATTCAATATTCTAACTCACACCTCCTCCTTCTGAGTCTGTTCATTTAACAACCCTTCAATTAGATTAGTTGAAGAAGCTGATTGAAATAAGAACAGAAAATGGTGGAAATACACAACAGGTCAGGAAGTGTTTGTGGAGAGAGAAACAGAGTCAACGTTTCAGATTTATTTGCTCTTGTAAGAATTGGGAAAAAAGTTTGGGATGCAACAGTTTTAAGCAAGTACAAAGGCAGAGAAAAGTGGGAAGGATAGAACAAAAGGGGTGGTCGGTGATTAAATGGAAGGCAGGAGTGATGAAATGACAAAAATGCAAATGGTGCAAGGTAAATTGGGATAGTAATGGGATAAGTAAAAGATTAGTTTAGGGGAGGAGTAAATGGTAAAGCAGAAACATCACTAACACCTACCATTTGAAAAAACATAGACTGAGAAGTTATGATCTGAAAGTGTTGACCTCAATATTTAGCCTGGAAGGCTATAAAGTTTCCAATCAAAAAAATGCTGTTCCTTGAGCTTCCATAATGCTGCTTCAATGAAACAATGTTGGAGACAGGGGACAGAGAGTTCAGAGTACAAATGGGGCAGACAATTAAGCACGGTAATTAAACGTACTAAGCACAACTGCTTGTTGGCCTAAGAGTGTAAGTTGTGGAATTTTTTGAGGACAGAAGGATAATATTTGTGGAGAGTCACTAGAAGGGTTAAGTGTGACGTTGCTATAATGCCATGTCATGGCCTTATATCTGTCGGTCATGGCTGGTAAGAAGGGGCCTCGAGAGAGGAATGGGTACATCTGCAAGGTGTGTTGATCTGAGGAGTGATGTGCAGGAAAAGGCTGGTGAAGCCAGAATGAGAGGGTTTGTACATGAATGTGCCATGCCACTCACCTGCCCAAATCACATCATTAAATTCCTTCAGCACTGCATTCATGAGCAAGTTACTACCTTTCTGGTGCTGACCTCCTCTGCCAATTCCAGCCATGCCTGTTTTGTTCTTTGAAGCTGTCTTTTTCTTCCTACCAACAGGAAAAGATCTCCCTGTGGGCTCTTACAGTCCACATCATCACATTGAGGGGGCATTGCTGGAGCTTGGTGCCATCTTGCCACACTTAGCCTTCAACCGTGCAGGGTCTGACTCACTCAAAGCACATCTATAAAGCTTCAACTCTGACCCTCGCAGGGTCACTTTAAATATTGGAGCTGAAGTGGGTTCTCATTATGCTCAGTCACTCTAACTGGTCAGGAAACTTGGAGGTCAGATGTAAATGTGGGGTCTGTGTTAAATGGCCACTGGCAAAACTGCTGCTGAAACCTCTGGGTTCCCAACACGCCCCCAGCCTCCCTCTGTGCAAATTGGTCTAAATGATAAAATTCAGCCCCATGAGTCGACATTTCTGAATTAGCTCTGTAAGATATCTCAATATGGTTACATGAAATCACCCAAATATCTGCCATGTGAACATCTATAGCCTAATTATCAGTCAATTTGACAAGGCAGTACACTGCTCAGAACTTATGACTGAGATGATTGGTCTTCTGACCTCAGGAGAAACAATTTGTTGAAAATAGTTACTCAACTTGTGTATTAACAGCACTCAAAGAAAATAATTGCCAAATGCCAAAGCTGTTGCCTTTTATGTTATGTTCACACATCTTGGGTAGCCAGCATGTCAGTGGAGATAGATTTACCTGAACTTGGCATTTAGTTACAGAAGAAAAGTTAAGTTTCAATTGAATGAAGTTAGGAAACAAATTCTGCTCCTTTAATAATGAAGGTATAGATATCACGTTAACTAGAAGTAAGTACTTTTAGTATTCAAAAAGAACTGGAAACAAACAGCTATTTGTTGGTGAACTTGTATAATGCTAAAGGAGAAATTCCTCGCTGTGCTGCTTCAAAAAGTATCAGAAAGAATTCACTGTAAGCAAAGCAAAAGTCAACCTGGAGAACAGTGACCTCTGTACCTGAAACTGAACTGCTCAGTTGAGTATTATAACTCCACTGATGGTTGAGAATTCAGCAAGTGAGTGGCAGAGCCACACAGACCAGAAAGATCCCAGTTTCAATCCAAGGTCTGTACTGAATTAACAGATCTCAGCCAGCTTGATAGCAGGGGCACTATAATTAAATTCTGTGTCCTTGAGCTATGGAGAGACAGAGTCAAAAAAGTTTCTACTCCTGATGAGTGGAACTGAATGCCAACAAAATGTCAATGGGGGAGAAATTAAAAATTGATGTGCATTTTGGGGGTGAAAAGGCAGCTAACATTATTTAGTGATCCCCCGTACATGATTGACCCTGGAAATGCAACTAACGTAAAAATTAAATTATGGACTTTTATTTCCTCAGGGAACCTGCCTGTAACAGGCAGCAGGCTGATTTGATTATTTAACTCGGGGTTCTAAACTGATTATTGGACCCTAATGTGATAGCTACTATTCAGCAATTGCACCACACGAGGTCCAACTAGTTCTTCTTTGGCTACAGCAGCTTGACCAATGACCCTTGAAGCTCCTCCTGGCTCCACAAAACAATTGCAGCTATCTAGTGACTCAGGCTTTCCCTTCACAGTATTGTCTGCCAATGCCACTACCGTTGCAGGATCTATTTGAGGGAAACTGCTAGCAATGCAGCCAGTCCGGAGAGCTGCTTTTTGTATCAGCGAGCTACTTCTGGATGCCTGCTTGCCAGTTAAACACAGATGAGGCCCAGTATTGGATTTGACATGCTGGTTGACCAGCATGGAACAGCATGTGGAGTGATCGCTCCACTGACTTACTATCCATTTTGGGCACAAGTTCAAATTCTATCACAATATTGTTTGGAAAGAATTTCTTTTAATATAAAGGACTCCTCTGTCTGCTTTTTCCATATTAAATACAGTGACATACATGAAAAGCAATATAAACAACTTGAGAAAAATACAGAATATTCTGAAATTTTCCTGTGCCTTTAATTTTCTGTTGCATGTTTCAGTTTTTGCATTAATGACTGCATGACTGGTGGTTGTGGTTTTCGTTTTGACTTAAATTTATTTTAGGCAAATTTGTATCTGCAGAGACCATCCAAAGGTCCTCATTATAAATGTATTGTCTATTTAAAATGAAGAATTTATTCTATAGCAGTTCCACTGCAGTTTGAAAGATTTCCAAAATTGGAATTTGTAAAGAAAAAATCTTTGATTAATGTTAGCATATATTTGTCACAATTTATCATTGTGAGTGTAAACCTCATTCCTTGGTATCTACACTCTATGGCCTGACTTTTTCAGTTGGGTGCGGGGGTGGGGCCCAAAACATGCCACGGCGCATAACGTGACGCGCGATGATGTTGGGCGTGTGTCCCGAAGTCATCGCGCTGTCCCGCAATGTTTCGTTTGGCGGGCGCGCACCAGCATCAGCTGTGCGCCTGCCAATATTTAAATAGCCTATTAAGGCCATTAAGGAATTAATTAGTGTCATTGTTTATGCTCCCCGTCCAACC
Organism: Carcharodon carcharias; assembly: GCF_017639515.1. NCBI lineage: Eukaryota > Metazoa > Chordata > Chondrichthyes > Lamniformes > Lamnidae > Carcharodon > Carcharodon carcharias. Next base: position 107,720,100 of record NC_054475.1, read on the forward strand.
TTACAGTTGGCAGGCAGGCGAAAAGGCCAAGCGGCCTTTACATTTTTTAGGAAACCTCATCCACGAGCAGGAGGAGGTTTCCTAAAGCTTTTATGAATCAAATAAAAAAATTTCTTTGAAATATAAAAACATACCCCAAACCATTAATTTATTTATTTCAAAAGCACTTCAATCTCCCTGAGGCAGCTTTGAGCCTCAGGGAGATTGAAGTGCTGTTTCGCGAGCATGTGCGAAAGAGCACTGGCCCCAACTCTCCCTCCTCCCCCCGCCCGCACAGGTGGCGCTGAGGACTATGGCTCATGTCTTACGCTTGGCGGGCCAATTGTAAAATGGTGGCATGGAGCTGATCACGGGCAGCGGTCGGCTCCGCGACTGCCCCCGCCCCCACAAGGCTGCCCGCCGACTGAAAAATTCAGGCCTATATTTGCATAAAATGCTATAAGATACTGATGCAATATTATCAGACAAACTATTGATAGAAATGCAAGACAATCTTTTATTGGCTCTTTCTACAGAGCCAACTAGTTTAAAATAATTGGAATAATGCTTCTAAACAACAGACAAGAGATTGTCATACAAATGCATTAAGTGCAGGCCTGCAAACATCGGCAAGAGAAGTTTTCAGCCCCCACTTGAAAAGTGTTGAAAGCTGTTGATTTTAACTAAGTGATTCGAACATAAAACCTCACTATTCCAAAAGTAGTAACAAAGTGTGCACTTAAACCAAACTTACAATTATCAAATATAAAACCTACAGATGATTGGGCAAACCCAGCTTTATTGAAGAGTTTAAGAACAATTAGTCAAGTTCTTTCATATATTTAAATAACTAATGCATTCTTTTACTGTATTTAGTCTGACATTTTTTAAAAATAGAATCTACCCGAAACATCTTAAAACAAAATTCAGCAATTTTCAATACCATTTCAAACTCGTTGTCTTTTGTGAGTCCAACAGTAGTTAATCCAAAACAAAAACAGAATTACCTGGAAAAACTCAGCAGGTCTGGCAGCATCGGCGGAGAAGAAAAGAGTTGACGTTTCGAATCCTCATGACCCTTCCACAGAACAGTAGTTAATCTAATTTGGTAATGCAGGGTAGATGGAAATGAGGAATTGTTTCATTGATGGAATTTGAAAGAATTACATAAACTTTCATTTGCTAGGTAAATGTTGGCGAATGTAATACCCCAGTTTGAGGCACAGAGCTGCCTCAGGGAGATGAAGAATTTTTAAAAAAGTTTTAAAAAAGAAATTAAAAATGTTATAAAACATGTCCCCTTATGTGACTCTGTCACGTGAGCAGGGACATGTTATTAATTAAATTTTTATTTTTATTTTTATTTGCTTTAGGAAACTTCATCCCACTCATAGATGAGATTTCCTGAAAAGTGTAAAGGCCACTTGCCTTTTCGCCTGCCCACCAATTGTATGGTAGGACGGGTAGTGAAAACTTCAATTTAACTGACCCTTTAGTGTCTGTAACAGGCCTTTTAATTGTTGGCGGGCATGCTGCTGACTCTGACCCGCACCCACCGAACAAAATATCGTGTGACTGCGCGTTGATGTTGGGACACTCGCCCAAAGTCAACGCGCATCATTTTACGCTTGATTGAGCCGGTCGCGCGCTTGCCAGCCCGCCGAGCTAAAGATTTTGCTGATGTGCTTTGCTTTATTGGTTAAACAGGGTCTTATTACTATCTAATATTTAATTCCATGTTCTTAGGTAGAAAATTACTTTTGATTAATTATTGCTGTACATTCAAAAAGTCAAGAATGTTTATAGTTAAGATAGCTCTTACGAGTGACTAAACTGGCATGAAGTGCAGACCTGTTTCTGTCATTCAGTATCTTCTTTGCTGATTGGGGTTTGCAGCATGAAACAAATGGTGCACATCTAAGTCACTGATGTAAACTGTTACTATTCCTTCACAAATATAAATTTATATGAATGTTAAATGATCTGTCTACCATTGCCAAGGCAATGTTCTGAGGCTTAGAAAATATAAACAATTAAAATTCAATTGGAAGAGACATTCTCACATCAGTTAGTAAATTCTAGAAAAGCAAAAATAGAACTAATGGTGCAGGGAATGACCTATTCAAATTTGTCTTCAAGGCATAAACCCCTTCAGATTTCAGCACTCATGTGTGTCTTTAAAACTGTAGACAAAGTAGTGACACAGTACAGTGTCTCAAAACCGGCAGCTCAAGAGCCAGAGATGTCCGAAAACTGGATGTTTTTAGAAAGTGTCTTGAATCAATTTTTTTATTCATTCAAGAGATGTGGGCATCACTGGCAAGGCCAGCATTTATTGCCCATCCCTAATTGTCCTTGAGAAGATGTTAGTCAGCTGCCTTCTTGAACCACTGCATTTTGTACGGTACACCCACAGTGCTATTAGGCAGGGAATTTCAATGTTTTGACCCAGCGACAGGGAAGCAACGGCGATATGTTTTCAAGTCAGGATGGTGTATGGCTTGGAGGGGAACATCCAGGTGGTAGCTCCCATGTGTCTGCTGCCCTTGTCCTTCTAGACGGTGGTGGCCGTGGGTTTGGAAGGTGCTGCGTAAGGAGCTTTGGTGAGTTCCTGCAGTGCATTAAGTAAAATAAAAATAAATTGCTTACCTAGAAAAAAGGCCAGGTGCTGCTTTGGTGTGGCGTCTGACTAATTATCCCTTTAGTGTGCGTGCCAGTCTATTCCCATTCTCCAAGCAACCCTCGAACCTACCCGACCCAGCTTGACTCATGGCCCGTATTGCTCGACCTGAAATCCACCGAGTTCTAAAATCCAGTTCGGCCTCAGTCCTGAGATTGCCTGTTTTGGGACACTGCACCTGTATTCACAATGTAATAGCACTAGTTTGTAACTCATAGCCTACTGTTTTCTTTCTCCAACTAAAGAGAAATTGCTCTAAGCTGAAAGAAATTACCATAGGTAGTTAGATCAAATATGAATAGCTTTAATTTCATCTAATAAAGAGTTCTTGCTTCAACCTGTAGAGGGTGCTCCTGTTCTATTTTGGATGTCAAGGCCTTGAAGATCCTCAATCCCTCACAGTGACCTGCCAGAGAAATCAAATAAATGTGGTTTGATTTTTAACATCAAACAAATAGCTTTACAAATAGTACATGGATCAGATATGGCCACTGGACCCGAGTGCTAAAGCTGATGCTCAGTATCGGCTACTGTTGAATAGATCTTAAATAAACAGTGAATTATATATGGATTGAATATATAGTGAATAGAAATTAAAAATTGATGATACGTTTATCATAGTGATCCTACAGAACCTATGTGCTATTTTTACAAGAAATGCCTTTGATTAATATGAGTGATGCAGACCATTACATAGAATTTACAACACAACTGGTCCATGCAACTGTTGTGTGCAAACATCCATCCCACCCTTCTTCATTTAACATTATCAGCATATCTCCCTATTTCTTTATCCCTCATATTATTATCTAGCTTGCCCTTAAATACATCTATTTTTCTTTACCTTTGCTTAATATTATGTTTTTCTTTGGCCCTATTACCCATAGAATTTTTCCTGGTTGTTTTTCTCTTCTTCATATAGCAATCGTGTTGGCTTGTGACAGACATGGAAAGGGATTGAGCAATAAAAACTTACAAAAGATGGAGAGCCTGCCACTTAAGTGACTCTGATAATTATATAAATAAAAATGAGAGGAAAAAGCAATTAAGATCTTCAGATATATTTATATTGATGGGTTGAACTGCTTTTTGATGGCACTGATTGAAGTAACAATAGGGAGTAGGACACTTGGAGATTTCACTTCTCTTTGAATATCTAGTAGCATCCTGTAGCAGGGTGTTGTGGCTTTTGTCTCCCATCTCACAGCCATTTTGTACTTTAATCAGCATTAAACATTAAGATAATATGCATGCATTTTGAATTGAACAGGAAATCTGAATGTCAGTTGAGCCTATGAACAATGCTTTACATGTGCTGCAATAAAGTGAAACATGAGGCACCTATTACACTTGTTTAATCAGGCAACTCTAGTAATTGTGTTGTTATAATGATATAAACACTAATCTCTCATAAGGGATTGTGTAAACACATTGTGGGTTTATTTACTTAAAATAGGCATATGAGAATAGCTATAGGAAGGTGGAAAGATTGAAGATATCCAGCAGAGCTCTGTCTGTTTGCTCTGCTTAAATGCAAAAGTGAAACTAAGACTGGATCACATGACACACTTCCCTTCTAGTGATGTCACACTGCTATCCCTTAAAGGCATATTACAACACCCCCCTTTCTTTTTAACGATACTACCACGTTTCAAAGAAGTATAACTATTCACAATATAGGTTTGTGTTTAGTTACTGTTACATAAGTGTATAGAGCTGATGAATTAATGAGTCGCTAAAGCATAAGGATAATCTGCTGGTACACCCAGATCTTGTAATGGTAACATTCTCTGAAGGTATCTTTAATTGCTCACAGTGATCAATGGGATTGTCATTCTTGGATGTTCTTCTTGGTTGCATTTTGGATCTGGTCCTCAATGTATTGGACTGCATGGTGGTTGCAAAGCTGGAGTGGATCTGATTTGTCCTCAGTTATGCCTCACTGTTATGCCTTTGTGTGTAATGATTTCATAGGGCCTTGTCTCCTCGGCTGGTTGTCATGTACTTTCTGTGGGATCCTGAATGTGAGCTTGTTGTTCTAGCTGTAAATGTGGCAATTCTGTGCTCACGTACTTATCATACATGTTGGACATCTCCTCTTGCAGTTCTAGGCACATCAAATATACTGAAAATGGCACTCAGAGTGTGCAGGACAGTTGTGCTTGGGATATTGATGAAGTCAGTGTCATGCATGTGAAAGAGGTCAGGTGCTGTTTTGGATCAAGGGCGGTAGGAACTTCATGTGGAACCATTTGTGCTTTGTGCTGACTTGGCATATGCTCTTGGCATTCCTCACACTTCCTGACAACAACTTCAATGTTATTGTTTACACCCTGCCAATAGATTGTTTCTCCTGCGAGCTTTCTCCTCTGACCTATATCCACATGTGAGTTATGAAGTTGTTGAAAAATATCAGATAGCAAGGATTCTGGTATGATGATCCACCTGCCTTTGAAAATGACTCCCTGGGAGATGTCTAGCTCATCGTGGTAATGCCAAAATGGTCACATGAACTCGTAGGTATGCTGGATTGAATCAGACCATCCATCGATGATGGTTTCCCACAGTTTCTGTAGCATGGAAATTTTCACTGTTTTTTCTTGCAGCTGCCATCATTTGCATTGTGGAAAATGTACCAGATTATTGATGGACTTGCATTCTCCTACAAGCATTGAGTTGCAGCTCCTTTGAAACTAGCAATTCTGTTGAAAAGTTCTGGATATTTCAATGTTAGATTGTGAACTGAGGCGATAATAGTAGTTTCTGATGTGGATCTGCCATGTGATGTTTGACTGACTCCATGGATTGTGACTAGTGCAAGGTCATGGCATGCTGGTCGACTTAATATCATTGGGCCTTTAGTCTCCATGATGTAGATCACCTGTGACACCCAATACTATGGATCCTGCACAAGGACTTAGTGAACCGTTGTATGCTGAAAGTTGTCTGGTAGTACATTTCATCATGACCTTACATGTTTGTAGATAAATGTCTTTTAGAATCCACTGAGGTAGTATCTTGACACTTGGCCTTGTGTCAATCTTGGCCAATAATGAATAGTTGCCAAACTTCTTAAGACAGATAATTTGAATCTGGATAAAACTTCGAAAAGTGTGATAACATCTCTATTTTCCAAACACGTATTCACCACTCTTCGTCCCAACATCATCATTTTCTGGTTTATCAATCACCTCATGTATACTCTTCTGACGGGATACCAGATGGTCATTCTTATTGCTCAAGGGTACCAGTTGTGTACGATCTGTTTGGATCCCTGCACAGTTCCTTGTATCTGCATCAGCCTTTGCTCCAGTGCACTGCCACTGCCAATGGTCTTTTCTGCCACGTGTTTTGTAGAATTGATGGAAAGCTGGACATTTCTTGGTGCATGCAGAAGGCCACACCTTCCACATGGTTTGCCTGATTTGGGTGCTCTAGTAAGTGCATCAACAATTGGGGCCCGACTTAGGACCTGTAAGCTTCATCAACCTGCAAGGATCACTTCATACTTACATCCATCCTTGAATATTTCTCCCTAATAGCACTGTGGGTGTAACTATACCACATGGACTGCAGCAGTTCAAGCAGGCAGCTCACCACCACCTTCTCAAGGGCAATTAGGGATGGGCAATAAATGCTGATGTAGATAAAAAAAAAATTGCCACACAGTTTGGACTTGTCTAGTAGATCTTTCTAGAATGCTTCGATAGGAGTGGATGCCATCACCAAATCAACAACTCTGCCTGCTAACTCTGCATTTGAAAAATTACAGTGAGTACCCTTTTCTCTGCATGTGTTGATGAAGTGGTCTATAGATTCTGTAGGCTGCTGAATTGACATGAACCCTAGTTGACGAATACAAAAATTTAACCTGATTCTTAATGGGTCTTCCAATGTAGTCCATAACTTTTAGGGATCCTTTAAATCTTCTCCTGTTAATCCTGACATGTTCAATCTATGTAGACCTTCATTTCTAATTGCTAGGAAAATTTTCATGACTTGCTTGCCTGGTTCAGACACATCTGAATCAAGAAACCATAACACTGTATTCTGTTTGAACACTTTGAATTTGGATAGTAGGTCAGCTGCATCCCAATTAAAGCTGGGGGATTTTGTGGACATTCTGACAATATCCCTTTGACCTTTCGTCTTCTTTATTACCTGGGATGAGTGTTGTTGTAGCTGCTTCTGCACACTTTTCTGAAACTCCACTCATTATAATTGCAACCTTCTCTAGTCTGGTTTTTATTACTGTTGTTTTTTGGATTCTCCCTTGCTCGCTATCAATCTGGCCCACACCCTGGTCATTGGCCTTTCTTGACTGAGCTTACTTGGTGCTGGTCCTCTTGATGCCCTGTCCCACTGAACTGCCAGGCTATGCACTGCAATCTCACCACAAGGGATCCATCTGCTTACCAATTCTTTATTTGAGCACTGTCTCTCTGTGTCTTCCAAGCTTTTCTGCATAGTCAGCATGCTGCTTTTGCAATACTCTCTGATGCTGTGACTTCATGGCAGTCCAACCAACAAGTGAAGTGTTGCCTCTTGCCACGTGGCATGATCTAAGGCTGTTCACCATGTCGTACCTGTACTTAATCTTGTTGCCACACTGTTTGACCACTGCTAAACACCATGTTGTGTTGTTATAATGATTTAAACACTAATTGCTCATAAGGGGTTGTGCAAACATGTTGTAGTTCATTTATTTAGAATAGGTACATCAGAACATTTATACATTGGTAGAAAGTTTAAAGGCATTCACAGCAGAGATGTGTGTGCTCTGCTAAAAGGCAAAAGTTGAAACTAAGACTGGATGACATGACCCACTTCCCTTCTCGTGATTTCATGTTGCTTTCCCTTAAAGGCATATTACAACAGTAATTAGTCATAAACTAGGAAAAATCATTCTGATTTCAGACGATAGCATCTTCCTTGATTTTCTTTCATTGATTGCTGCTTCCTATAATTTATTGTTTTCTTTAAAAAAAGGGTTTGTCCTGACTCAAAGATCTGACAAGTTGTACAAAGTTTATCCAATTGTCAGCCTCAGTGGAATATTTTACGCCAACGTGGCTCCAACAAATTTCAGGATAAAGATGTCAATCAACTGCATCTTGGCAGATCACTAGTGGGTTTCAAAGGCCTTCTCTTTCTTTTCAAAGATTTTTACTTCCATGTCTTGTTTGTGAAAACTGGCAATAAATGAATTATAAATTTCTTCCTTTAGCTTCAAACCAAGTCCTTGCCCATGTTCAGCTAAAGGAAACATTTATGTAGTGGGATAGGCTAAATGGGCCAGAATTAAGTTTGGCATCTTCCAAGTAATTCGACTCCACTTTCTCCAGTCAACATGCCATTGCCTTTCCATCCAACTGTAAGTAGTCTTAAAATAAAGGAGCCCACTTACATTCAGTTGGCCAGTTCCTTGTAAATGTGGTTGCAAGAGAGTCCTAAATGCATTGAGATATAATCAATTTATTCTCATTGGAATCATAGAATGAGGCCATTTGGTGCATTGTGCCTGTTTCAGCTCTGTGAAAGTGCTATCCAATTAACTCCAATCCCCTGTTCTTCCCTCAAAGCCCTGAAAATTTGTCCTGTTCACGTATATATCCAATAAATATTATTCAATCAACAGAGTCATTATTGACATTCTGATCACGTGGTACATAGTCTTTATATGGTGCTGTTTTTGCAGTTGTGTGAGACAGGCTGAATGGACTAGCGGGTCCTTCCATGTCCATGATTTTGGTATGTTCCTTTAACTACAAATTATTAGATCCCAGTTCTGCAAATTCAAGGCAAAAAAGTGACTATGAATTATAAAGACAAGCTGTTGCATTTGCAAATAAAATTGCATTGAATGCAAGTTAGGAGAACTGTGGGAACTCCATATCTGTTTTTCAGCTTCTTAAAGGTTTTCCCACAGGATTCCAGCCAAGTGCTAACAAGTCTCACTGTAACTATGGGCGAAAGTTTCCTGGGATGCCTTGGTATTCAAACACAAGGCTGAAAGTCCGAAAAGAGTGGGGTCATTCGTATTGTTACCGCAGCTGGGATGAAGTCAACATGTTTATAATCTCAGTTTTCAGGGGAAAAAAAATATTCTGCCCAGCTCCACAAATGCATCCTTTAGACTGCAGCAGCTTCTGGATATTCTTCATCTTCCTGTGTTAACAGGATTTTCTTTTTGTTTTCAGCTTATGCTCAGTGATGCTGAAAACCTGAGCTTTACAATAATAAAGCTCTTCCGACATCAGAGACAGCTATATCACTGCTATTCATTGTGAACTATTAAACACCTGTAGTACAACTTTACTAAAAAATTTTTAAAAAGAGCTTTTCTATGTTTGCTGTATTGTTTTCCTTTTTAATTTGAATTATTTAGGAGTCAACATTTACCCATATTCATAAATATCTGTGGCTCTTTTCAGATTCAACTCCAACCTTGCAACTAAACTATCAATAGTACTGATGCAGTCTGATATCTAACCCTGCTGATACAACATCATTCTCACAAATTATGATATTAATATTCCAATAAACCTCTAGCATTTCTTCCTGTATCCCCGTTTCTATGCAAGCCAATACATTTTGGGATAAAGGAAAAGGTGCTTTGATCCACCCAGAAAGATCGGTGCTCAGAATAACTCTCTCATTTCCTGACTACATTTAAGGGGGCTGCTCCTGAATTAATACATTTTAAATTCAGCACACTTTAGAAATTTCACATATGCAGAAAGGCCTTTGAGGCAGCAGATAATTAGCTTAGAGCCTAAAGCAAACAGAATTCGCTTGCTACTGAACAGCTAAATCTTTTCACCAAGTTTAATGTCAGATGGATGATTCAGATTGATGAAAATCCTGCCTGCAACGCAATTTTCCTTCCAATCAAAGTCAACTGAAAAAGTTGCACAATGCCTAGACTATTCTACCCAATGCATTTGTACCACTACTCATATATTAAAATAAAAGACTGGCAATCGGAGAGGCAGCTGGGGTGGAAAAGATAAAGATTTATATCTAGGCCATAGTTAGCATTTAGCCCCATCTCCAACTTCCCTTTCGTCTCCAAAGTCCTCAGACATGTTGCCATCCCCAAATCCATGCCCATCTTTCTCAGAACTTCTAGTTTTAATCCCTCCAATCAGCTTCCACCCCCATCATAGTATTGACACAATTCTTAAAGTCACAAATCGTTTCCTAATTATCTATGACAAAGATAAGCTGAGGCTGAACTAGACTGCTTGCAACCTTGGTGTTATATCTGACCACACATCTTGTCCGTTACTGAGACTGCCTATTGCCCCCACTGTAACATTGCCTGACTTCAATCTCGCCTCAGTTCATCTGCTGCCAAACCCCTCATCCCTGCCTTTGTTATCTATAGCTTTGATTATTCCAATGGATTCCTGACCAGCTTCTCATTTTCTACCCCCCAAAGAATGAGGAGATTCAAAACAGTGATGCCCATGACCTAACTCGTATCAAGCCCTGCTCATCCATCACTCCTGTGCTCACTGATCAACATTAACACCCAGCCAAACAACACCTTGAATTTTAAATTCTCAACCCTTATTTTCAAATTCCTCTTTCCAAATAGGAAAAAACAGTTCAAATCAGTACTCTTATTTCCCAGTTTTTACTGTTTTTTTCATTCTGGGATGGCCTTCCCCTTCCTATCTCTGCAAAATCCTCTGGACTTACAACCCAATGAGATATCTAATTTTGGCCTTTTGAGTTTCCCTGATCTTAAAAGGTAAAGGTAGTGGGAAAACTGTTAGGACTCAAGGTTGACGAGTCCCCTGAACTGGATGGCTTTCATCCTAGGGTCTTTAAAGAAGTGGCTGCAAAGATAGTAAATGCATTGATTCTGATTGTCCAAAATCCTCTAGATTCTGGAAAGATCCCAACTGATTGGAAAATTGCTAGTGTAACTCCTCTATTCAAAAAAGCAGGAAACAATAGGTCAGTCAGCCTAACATCTGTATTAGGGAAAATGCTAGAATCCGTTATTAATTAAGGAGGTACTAGCATGGGGAGGTGGTGGCATAGTGGTATTGTCACTGGATTAGCAATCCAAAGACCCAGGGTGATGCTCAAGGGACCCGGGTTTGAATCCAACCACACCAGATAATGGAATTTGAATTCAATATATATCTGGAATTAAAAGTCGAGCACTGTCATAAAAACCTATCTGGTTCATTAATGCCTTTTAGGGAAGGAAATCTGCCGTCCTCACCTGGCCTGGCCTACATGCGACTCCAGATCCACAGCAATGTGATTGAATCTGAAATGCCTAGCAAGCTACTCAGTTATATCAAACCATTACAAAGTCATAGGGCATTGACCTAAGCACCGGAAACAACAACAACAAACCCAGGAAAGGGGCTGGTGACAAAACTGGGAGATCTAGCTCACAGACTAATCAAGCAACTAATTGACATAGTCATGCTCACGGGAACATACCATGTTCCAGAAACCACCATCACCATCCCTGGATATGTCCTGTCCCACTGGCAGGACAGCAAAGGTAGGCTCACAGTGCTACACAGTTGGGAAGGAGTTGCTCTGGGAGTCCTCAACATTGACTCTGGCCCACATGGCATCAGGTCAAACATGGGCAAGGAAACCTCTTGCTGATTACCATGTACCCCACCCCCCACCCCGCAACCCCTCTCCAGCTGATGAGTAACGCTCCTCCATGTTGAACATCACTTGGAGGAAGCACTAAGGGTGCAAGGGTATAGGATGTACTCTGGGTGCAGGACTTCAATGTCCATCACCAAGAGTGGCTCAATAACACCACCAAAGACCGAGCTGGCCAAGTACTAAAGGCTGCCAGTCCGGGTCTGTGGTACAAGGTGAGAGAACCAACAAAAGGGAAAAGCATACTTGACCTCATCCTCACCAACCCGCAGATGCAACTGTCCATAACAGTATCGGTATGAGTGGCCACAGCACAGTGGAGATTAAGTCCCGTCTTGACATTGAGGATACCCTCTAGTGTGTTGCGATGCACAACCACCATGCTAAATGGGATAAATTTCAAACAGATCTAGCAATTCAAGACTGGCAAACCATGAAGCACTGTGGACCATCAGCAACAGCAAAATTGTATTCAATTGTAACCTCATGGCCCGGCATTTCCCCGGCTCTACCAGTACCAAACCAGGACACAACCCTGGTTCAATGAAGAGTGTAAGAGGGCATGCCAGCAGCAACACCAGTGATACCTAAAAATGAGCTGTCAACCTGGTGAAGCTACAACACAGGTCTACTTGCGTGCCAAAAAGCATAAGCAGCAAACAATAGGCAGAGCTAAGGGATCCCACAACCAATGGACCAGCTGTAAGCTCAGCAGTCCTGCCACATCCAGTCGTGAACGGTGGTAAACAATTAAACAACTCACTGGAAGAATAGGCTCCACAAATATCATCATCCTCAATGATGGAGGAACCCAGCACATCAGTGTGCAAGATAAGGTTGAAACATTCACAACAGTCTTCAGCCAAAAGTGCTGAATGGATGACCCATCTTGACCTCCTCCAGAGGTCCCCAGCATCACAGACGCCAGAGGTCCCCAGCATCACAAATGCCAGTCTTCAGCCAATTCAATGTCAAGAAACAGCTGAAGGCGCTGGATACTGCAAAGGCTATAGGCTCTGACAATAATCCGGCAATAGCATTGAAAATTTGTGCTCCAGAGTTTTTGTGCCCTTGCCAAGCATTTCCAGTATAGCTATAACAGTGGCATCTACCCAGCAATGTGGAAAATTGCCCAGCTACGTCCTGCACACAAAAAGCAGGACAAATCCAACCCGGCCAATTACCATTGCATCAGTCTATTCTCCATCATCAGTGAAGTAATGGAGGGGGTCATCAGCAGTGCTATCAAGAGGCACATGCTTAACAATCATCTGCCCATGACGCGCAGCTTGGGTTCCACCAAGGTCACTTAGTTCCTGACGTCATTACAACATTGGTTTCAACATGGACAAAAGAGCTGAATTCCAGAGGTGGGCTGAGAGTGACTGTCCTTGACATCAAGACCACATTTGACCGAGTATGACATCAATGAGCCCTAGCAAAGCTAGAGATAATGGGAATCAGAGGGAAAACTCTCCACTGGTTGGAGTCATACCTAGCACAAAGGAAGATGGCTGTGGTTGTTGGAGGTCAATCATCTCAGCTCCAGGAGATTACTGCAGGAGTTCCTCAGGGTAGTGTCCTAGGCCCAACCATCTTCAGCTGCTTCATCAATGGCCTTCCTTCCATCATAAAGTCAGAAGTGGGGATGTTCACCGATGATTGCACAATTTATAATTCCTCAGATACTGAAGCAGTCCATGTCCAAATGCAGCAAGACCTGGACAATATCCAGACTTGGGCTGACAAGTGGCAAGTAACATTTGCGCCACACAACTGCCAGGCAATGACCATCTCCAACAAGAGAGAATCTAACCATTGTCCATTGCCTTTCAATGGCATTATCATTGCTGAATACCCCACTATCAACATCCTGTTGGGTTAGCATTGACCAGAAACTGAACTGGACTAGCCATATATATACCGTGGCTAGGAAGGCTGCGCATGTAACTCATCTCCTGCCTCCCCAAAGCCTGTCCACCATCTACAAGGCACATATCTGGAGTGTTATGGAATACTCTCCACTTGACTGGATGTGTGCAGCTCCAACAGCACTCAAGAAGCTTGACACCATCCAGGACAAATCAGCCTGCTTAATTGGCATCCCATCCATAAACATTAACTCCCACCACTGACATTGTGCAGTGGCAGCAGTGTGTACCATCTACAAGATGCACTGCAGAAACTCACCAAGACTCCTTAGGCAGCATTTCTAAACCCACAACTGTTATCATCTAGAAGGACTAGGGCAGCAGATAGATGGGAACACCACCACCTGGGAGCTCCCCTCCAAGTAACTCACCATCCTGACTTGGAAATATACTGCCATTCCTTCACTGTTACTGGGTAAAAATTCTGGAACTCCCTCCCTAACAGCACTGTGGGTGTATCTACACCACATGGACTGCAGCGGTTTAAGAAGGCAGCTCACCATCACCTTCTCAAGGGCATTTGAAGATGGGCAATAAATGCTGGCCTACTCACATCCTGTGAACCAATAATAAAAAAGGACATTTAGAAATCATAATGCAATCAGGCAAAGTCAGCATGGTTTTATGAAAGGGGAATCATGTTTGATTAATTTATTAGTACTTTTTGAGGAAGTACAAATACAAGGTGGATAAAGGGAAATCTGTAGATGTTGTATGTTTGGATTTCCAACAGGCATTCTACAAGGTGCCACATCAAAGGTTAGGAGACAAAGTAAGAGCTCATGGTGTGGGGGCTAACATACTAGCATGGGTAGAGGATTGGTTAGCTGACAGGACATAGAGAATATGGATAATAAGTCATTTTCGTGTTGGCAAGCTGTAACCAGTGGAGTACCACAGGGATCGGTGCTAAATCCTCAACTATTTCCAGTCTATATCAATGACTTGGATGAGGGGACTGAATGTATGGTAGCTAAACTTGCTGACAACACAAAGATAGGTAGGAAAGTAAGTTGTCAAGAGAACATAAATAATCTACAGAGGGAGTTAGACATGTTAAATGAGTGGAGGGGAAAAACTAGCAGATGGCGTATACTGTGGGGACATTGGATTTGTTCACTTCGGCAGGAAAAATAGGAAAGTAAAATATTATTTGAAAGGAGAGAGACTGCAGAACTCTCTGATGCAGAGGGGTCTAAGCGTCCTGGTACAAGACTCACAAAAGGTTGACCTGCAGTGACAGCAAATGATTAGGAAGGCAAAAAGAATGTTGCCATTTATTGCAAAGGGAATCAAGCATAAAAGAAGGGATGTGTTGCTGCAGCTCTACTGGGCCTTTGTTTGACTGTATCTGAAGTACTGTGCACAGCTTTGGTCTCGTAAGGAAGGATACAATAATATCAGAAGCAGTTCAGAGAAGGTTTACTCAGCTCATTCCTGGGGTGAAGGGATTATTTTAAGAGGAAAGATTGAAGAGGTAGGGTTCGTATCCATTGAAGTTAGAAGAATGAGAGGTGATCTTATTGAAACATATAAGATTCTGAGGGGACTTGACAGGGTGGATGCTGGGAGGATGTTTCCCCATGTGGGGAAACTGAGAACTAGGAGACACAGTTTAAAAATTAGGGGTCTCCCAATTAAGACTGAGATGAGAGATTCTTTTTTTCTCTCTCGGTTCATTAGTCTGTGGAATTCTCTTCCCCCGAAAGAAGAGGCTAGGTCATTGAATATATTCAAGGTTGCTCTAGATAGATTTTTAATCAACAAAGGAATCAAGGTTTATCGGGGCAGTCAGGAAAGTGGACTTTAGACTATAATCAGATCAACTATGATCTTACTGAATGATGAAGCAGGCTTGAGGGGCAAAATGGCCTTTTCCTGCTCCTTGTTCTTCTATTCTTGCGCTCCTATGTTCTTGTAAATACTCCACTGTTGGTGCCATGCCTTCAATTGGCTATGCCCTGGAATTTGCTTCCTATACCTTTCCCCTGCTTTAAGACACCACTTAAAAGCTGCTTCCTTGACCAAGCTTTTGATCACCTGGCCTAATATCTTCTTATGCAGCTCACTAATTTTCCATAGCACTCCTGTAAAGTGCCTTTAGACATTTCATTCTCATAAACGTGGAAAATAAATGCAAGATAAGGCAACTCTCTCCTCCCTCTTTACCCCTTTTTAAATCCAATTTTTATTCATTTATTTTAGTTTTAATCTTTTATTCATTTGTTCATTTTGATATCCTTTTTCCCCCAAAGCCCCCCTCCCACCACAGGGCCATCTGTCACTTGTTTTTATGTTGTGCTTTCACAGAGTACTGACCCTTGTTCTGTTATTAACACCTTCTGTTATCTTAGCTTAATGCTGCTATAAGCACCTTCTTTACTTTTTGCCACTACCATTAACACTCCCTTTGTCTTGTGTCCATGACATCTTTGTCAGTTTCTCCTTAGCTGTCCCCTATCCCTGACCTTTTGCCTCGATCCACCTGCTCCAACCCCTCTTAAACAGTATAAAATCCATGATATTTCTACTTCTCTTTAGCTCCAAAGAAGGGTCATATGGTTTCAAAACGTTAACTGTTCTTCTCTCCACAGGTTCTGCCAGACCTGCTGAGTTTTTCCAGCATTTTCTGTTTATATTTCAAAATAAATGCAACTTGTTTTCATTGTTGTGTTAAGTCATAGTTATGTGACAGTTGGATGAATGACAAAAATCTACTTCACTGTTAAGCTCAGCTGATTCTGCAATTTATCCTTGCCTTTCTTTCTAATTTTGAACTTGTTTGTTCACCTATATTTTTCTGTGTCCCACTCCCCACCCCTCCTCCCCCCACCCCACCATGCCACTGTTTTAAGAGTTGATAGTGTTTTTTTTCTAAAAATAAATGCTTCTGATTATCTGAAAATTAGCTTTAAAGTAATGTTGCCCTTATGGAAAGGCCAGATTTACCGCTTCAATTGGCTGAGAGATGACGTTGAAAATCAATTTCCTGCCAATAAAAAAAGTTAAAGGTAATTACTCCTACCTCCAAAATGGCTTCTTTATAATGATGAATCAATTTAAAATGTCAACCAGAATTTGTATTTTTATCTAGGCTGACATTAGGCTGGTAGGAGCCAAATGTCACTAGGAGGAACACAAACACAACTTCAAATGTTCCTCCCTCAGGAGAATGACACTCATACTTGAGTGACAGTCAAGCGAATGATGAAAATCTACTAAATTATCAAGCTCTGCTGCTCCTATAGAAAGTATATTTTCTTCGAATACAATGTCATTGGAATGCCGCAGATCATTATGGGAATGAGATAGCTCTGTTTTTTACCAGAGTTCTGCCCATCAATGTGGTACTTAAATTCACTCATTTAACAGAAATGATCGGTTGATAGTTGCATTGAGTTTGATTGGACCCTAGAATATCTTACTTAAAATGTAACATTTAGCATCCTTGAAATAATTCATCCAGCAGAAAAGCAGTCACTTCAAATTGTGCACAACAAAGGAAATAGGTTCATGTGACAGTGTCTATATTTGCAGGCAGAGTCCAAATCTTCACCTTCCGCGCCCTGGGAGATGATGGTGCCATTTTTGCAATCAACTGTAATATGACCTTCAAACCTTCACAGAATAAGCAGGCCAGTGTAATTAACTGATGCATACTTGTATTTCCTATCAAAAGCCAATCTGGCAAAATTATTTTTTTTTTTATTTTGACAGTGCCCCAAATGCAGTTTGCTTCATAAATCATCCAGTTCTTGACATGTTATATTGTTAACCCAATACAACATTGATTTTTTCATCATCTCTTATTAAACTTTTATGTAAATCCAATTTGACTGTCATGTAACTGTTCCTGGGTATCCTTGCTTACCTTTATTTCTGCAGTAATGAGCAGTTCTAACTAAAATTCAAAGAAGCTAAAACCTTATTATCCTGCCTACCTCAGCTAAAATGCTTATAATATAAATTGCGCAGCAATAACTGATAATAGACCTTAAGCATTACAACATTTCATCATAGCCTCTTTTTTTAAAAGAGGGATATGTTTTGAATTTTACAAAGGCTTTTTTCTAGGCTTACTCAGCAAAAAGCCTTTTTGAAAATAGACAAATGTTACCATATTGAGCACTAAGGGAACTTAATGCTACAGTAGATGTACTGTTTGCTCCAAAATAGTTTTTGTTCTGATATGGTGTTTTAATTTTGATTCCAAATTAATTGAAAATATTCTGACAGTATTTTGTTTATGCCATCAGATGTTTTCACTTGCATAAAAAGTATAAATATCATAAAGACCACAAATTACCGGAGTTAGGACACTGATTTGTGGGTTGAAATCTGGGGTGGCAAAAATTCTGATGGGTCTCTTTCCCCTTATTCTTCTGCTGTTTAAATCTGCTGACAGTGGTAGGGGTGGCGAAGGGGGAGGGGGCGGTGGCTGGGTGGTGGGAGAGTGTGGTTTATACATTCACCCACACTACAGTGCAAATTTTCATAGAAAATATAGGACAGGCTGGATATATCATTGGTCAAAATTCCCACCTGAGTTCTGACCTCAGTTGTCCCCAGTATGGAACTATGGGCAAAGCTTTCCCCCCGTCGGGGCGGTTGTGTGGGCGGGGGCAGCTGCAAACCTGATCGGCGCCCCCAATTGGGGCTGCGCTGTCATTTTATGTGGGCCAGTTAAGGCCTGCCCAGTGTGAAACAAGCCCGGAAGCGCTGAGCACTCCCTGTTTGGACGGTGGGGGGACTCCCTGAGTCGGGGCATGCACACGAAAGAGTGCAGAAATCTGCCTGAGGCACAGAGGTGCCTCGGGGAGATCAATTTAGGCTATGAAACATTGACGAAAAGTCAAAAAAAAATTACGGACATGTCCCCTCATGTGAAACTGTCACATGAGCTGGGACATGTCCGCTAATTTTTTTCCAAAACTTTTATTTAATTAATAAACCCTTCATGAAACCTCATCATGCCCTGCCTTACGGTTGGACGGACAGCATTCTTAACAACTTTAATTACTTTCTTAATGGCCTTAAAAGGCCTTTGACAGTTTGGCGGGCACGCAGTCGACTCGGCTGGACACCCGCCGAACTGAAAATCCAAATGACGCGCGGTGACGTCAGGATGCATGCCCGACATCACCGAGCGTCATTTCACGCATCAGCGAGTGGGCCCAGCCCCCACTCACCAACCCGAAAATTCTTCCCTATGTTACAGATGTACTGTGAGGAGAAAAGAGGGTACTAAGAGGAACATGAGATAGTTATAACCCAGAAGAACATCAAGTGAAGTGTGACTTAGAGGTACATGGAGCAGATTTCAAAAGTGCTGGGAGGTTGATAATTGTGAAAAGCAATATCAAGTGGAACTGCTGATACAAAAAATAATCACTTCACTTCTATCAGTTCTTATACCCAGAGATCCAGACAATTTGAGGAAAGCGTAAATGCTATCTAATACTATTTGCTAATTCTCTGCAACTTGTATATTTATTTGTCTGCATGCAGTTTAGTACAGAGCTTGAAAGATATACACTTAATAATGTTCTCCATGGTCAGGATAAAATCACTGGCAGAGATAGGGAAATGCCAGGGATATTAGCTATCATTTAGCTTCAGCATTTAACAGGGAGAAGGCTCAGGCAGACATGACATCAGAAAATGAGATTAGAAATTATATAACCATATTTAAAATAAGAGAAATAATAAATGAACTAATAAACTCAAAGAGAATCAAACTCCTGGTCTGAATGATTGCATCCAGGAATTCTGAAAGAATCTAGGGAAGAAATAGCAAAAGCACTATTACACATATTTAATAATTCATTAGAAATAGGTCTAATGTTAAAGGACGAGTGAATAGGTAATGTCATACTTAAGAAGGGAAATAGAGCATCGCAGACCAAGCAACCTAATGTCAGTGGGAGGAAAAATAATGGAATTGCTACAAATGGCATAAACAGGAAAACATCTAGATCTAGATCTTGACAGCAGAAGTGAGATGCACAATAATTGAAATATCACAGGGTTGAAAATTGAAAAAGAAGAGTCTTAAGTCTTCATTAAAAGCATGTGGAGTAGTTCTTAAGTGAAGCCAGGAGTTACAATGCCATTGGCATATTCTCAGGATCGGCTGATAGACAGTTTGTCGGAGAAAACAGGTGCACCTAGAGTGAGAGATATACTGGGGACTGTAGAAGAGTGTGAGAGATTACAAGGGTATACTTGATAGGCCCTTTACAGAGGTTCAGAAAGGCAAAATGAAGCTTAAGAATGTGAGGAAGAAGTTGACATATGGTGCACACATGTATGAACTACAGGATAGAAAGCACAAGGAGTTAAGGAAATGGGCAGAGAAGTTGCAAAAGGAACATGATGGCTGACAAGACAATATTCCCATCCTATAATCAGTTACATCAGGAACAGGAAGCATATGAAGAGGTGTGTTATTAAAAAGAAATAGAGCAAATACTGGAACAAAATGTTGAGCTACAAACTAAAAATTCCAGATTGAAAGAGGAGTTAGAAGGTACAAGAGGTGCTTTGAGAGAACTAGACAGGCGGCAGAGCTTTTCCTCCCCTGAAGCAAACTATTTCCCATACATAGACATCTTCAGGCACAAATCAGCCAGCAGCAGGCAGTTGTGGCTGCTGTCTCTAAAACCAGAGCAAGTGCTGGGCCAATACAGTTGAGAGCATCTCCCCATCTGCTCCACTTTACCTATGCAAATGAGGAAATGCCAATGTCTGTGGTCACCCAAGACAGGGCCACAGGACAAGCTAAGACCAAAACAGAAGAGGAGATGAGGAACGATGAAGAACCATCCTCATCCACTGGAGTCAAGGAAGAAGTCACAACCATGACCTCACAAAGAACCTTGTCCACCGTCAAAGTTCCGGCTCTGAAAGGGGAGTTAGGGTGACAGTAGATATGAACATCGATCCCCTCCTCCTCATGACAAAATGGGAGATCTTTAAAACCTCGGTCAGAGTTACAGAAGGATGACCTTAAACAGATCCACCTAGCTGCATGCTGTCTAGAGTTAAGATGGGAAATTACCAAAACATTTTGAACCAAAGGCTCACTTGAGAGGGTAGAGGCTGACCTAAGGAGGGCCCTAGGGGAAAGGAATATTGACTTTCACCAGGTTCTAGTTAGCATCAAACAAGCCCCCATTGAAAGCCCAAACAGAAAGGCTCCATGACTGTTATTGGTGCATGAGGAATGTGAGAGATCATCATTTCATCATTTTGACTTTCTGAGCTTCAAGAGTCTCTTTCTGTGAGGTTTCCAGCCATTCATGCGGGCTGCATCCTTCATTAGATGGAAAAAAGACCAGGGAAGAGCTTCTTAACACTTTGCTGAGAAGCAGAAGGGGTTGCCACCTCCAGCCAAGGCTATGGAGGCCGACACTTACTCTGCATCAGTCGTCCATTTATGCTCCAGGATTGGTAAACCACTCTGACCTGTCATGGGTTGTATGTTTTATCTGCCTATTTAGTTTATGCACTATATTTAAACTGTTGCTTCTTAATAAACTGCATAAAAGTCACTTATGAGCTGCACTCAATTTTTGGGTGATCTGTGACTGCCAAACTTTAGAGAGCGGCATAAAGACAGAATCTGCACATGTTGAGTCGTCAGGCAGGATTGGTCAAAACCAAAACAGGGGGAAAGGATAGGTGCCAGGACTTCAAAGGATATGGTCACACACAAATTTTGATGCAGAAAACTCAAATAAGGGTTCCAATGGGATGGCATACAGGAAAACATTGATAGGCATGCACAGAGGAAGATGCTTGATGCATCGACAGGCCTGCTAGGAAAGTTTGCAAATGTAGTTGATGAAATGTCTGTCCTGAGCCAGCAATTCTAGAGGATGTTAGATTTCAAAATGTTACAACCCAAGTTAAACATTCCTTCTTATATCATGACTTTGCTCCCAAGCTGCCTGATCCTTTGAATTCCAATATTCAGGGTGGCATAAACTAAGAGTACATAGTATTCTAGGTTACTGCTGTGTTATGGACCAGTAACAGTGAAATGTCTTCAATAGTACCATTTGAGAAACTGAAAGGAAAGGCAACTAGCTCTAACAGGTGTTTATTGGGTGTACAACATCATTTTTATCTTATTGATATTTCCTACATGATGGGAAGCAGTGTGGCTAAAACAAGAGCAACAAAGATTGATTTATTTGCCTTTTCACTACTATGCTATGTTTTTTAAAATTATATTAAGTTGCCTCTTTTCTGTTGTAATGAGACGTTCCAATTTCTTCTTGTCTATATCAATTTGTACAAATCCCTGTCATTCTACTGGAGAAGGAAACTAAATTAATGTCACCTAACAGTTTCCTATTTCTTAATATGTATCCAAGTCATGTACAAGTGCTATCAATAAATTAGTGGGTATATCTCTAACATACAGCCCAGAAGGATGCCATTACAATTGTGTAGGTGCTAATTTTTCAACTTGTACTTCCCTGCCCTTTCCCATATCTTTTTATCATCTTCCCTTTCCCATTTAAAGAAAGACTTTACATTTAACATAGCATTATTTACAACTACCAGATGCCTCAAAGTGCTTTTTACTGCCAATGAAGTACTTTTAAAGTGTATTCGTTGTTGTAATATATGAAATGCGAGAACCAATGTGCACACAGCAACTCCCACAAGCAATATGATAATGACCAAATTATCAGTTTCTTTTTGTAATGTTGATTATGGAATAAATATTGACCAGAACACCAGGGATAACTCCCCTGCTCTTCTTTGAAATAGTGCCATGGGATTTTTTACATCCACCTGAGCAGACTTGGTTTAACACTTGATTCAAAAGATGGAACCTCCAACAATTCAATACTCGCTCAGTATTGCACTGGAGTGCCAGCCTTCATTTTTGTCCTCAAGAGTTAAGCACCAACTAGATAGAAAACTATTTAATTTCAGTTGCCTCAGTGCCAAAACTAAACTGACGACCATGGATCTACGTGTTCTACAGTGTGCAAATGACTCCAGTGTCATTGCCCACTCTGCACTGGATTTGTAAACCAATCTCAATCTCTTCAATTCTGCATAAAGGGAACTCGGCCTGTTCTTGAATGTTGCCAAAACAAAACTCATAAGTCAACCCACACCTGTTCAACCAAGTATTCTACCTCCCGTATAAGTTGAAGGAAAGACTCTGGACTATGTTGAGCACTTCCCATACCTTGACAGCCACTTCTCTCAAAAGGCCACCATTGACGAGGAGATCCAACATCAGGTCAGCAGTACCAGCTCAGCTTTCAACTAGGTCATTAGACCTCAAAGATCTCTGCAAGGAAACATAAGTCTCTATGTACAGAGCAGTTATCATCACCACGCTCCTGTATTGCAATGAGACCTAGACAGTGAGCGGAATTTTCCCAGATTTGTGCTAAGTGGTCGTGGGCAGGTAAAACAACATTTTACCTGCTGCCACAATGACGGGTTTTCACACTGTATCGGCCCAAACCCGCCTCATTATTTATGCACTTCTGGGAAACATGCCGTTTCCATGGCAAGTGGGCTCTCATTCGCCCACTACGCCATCACCTCGCCGCTGCATCATGCCGGGTGCCATATTTAAAGTCCAGCCGCAAGCACAGGTTTCAGCTTTTCCAGACCAGCAATGCTGTATGGAAGACATGGCCCAGAAACTGAAGAAGGCTTCAGCATCCAGGTTAGGAGACGCGTCCTTCGAGTGCCTTTTGGATGCTGTGGAGGCCTGCTGGGATGTCCTCTACTCCTATTCTGGCCTCAAGAGGGGCAGCAACATCATGAACGCGGCTTGGGAGGTGGTGGCAGTGGTGGTCAGTGCCAACACCCTTCAAAAGCAGACAGATACCCAGTGCCGCAACAGAATGCATGATCTCATCTGTTCCGCTAGGGTAAGTCGTTCTTCTCATTACTTTCCACTCACACACTCACAAACACATCACACATCCACTGTGATCTCACTCGCTGCCAGTTCAAGGGACATCACCATTCACTCTCTCACAATCACCGTCATTGTCCTCTTCCCGTCCATGGGACCACTCACTACTCACTATCATCTGGCCTGGCAGTCATCCCGCTTACACTTTCTCCATCTCTATTCATGCAGGACAAGCTGGCAAAAAACAACAGGGAGAGGTCGCAGACCAGTGGCGGAATGCCCAAAATCAGGGTCCTCACGGACTGTGAAAACAGTCATTCAGCTGGCCAGTGACTGGTCCTGTGATGACGGTGAGGTCAGCACTGGTCTACCAAGTGAGAGTCAGGCAGTGAAACATACATCAGACAACCATACTGTGAGTAATGTGTTCAGTTTCAAAGGCCAATACCATTCACTAATTATATCCACTTGCTTCCGCAGGCACATCAGGGAAATAGCCAATGGAGTCCATGACCCAAGGCCTCCAATCACGCCCCGAAGAAACTGCTGAAGAGGAATCTGGAGGCACCCTTCTTGAAGTCCTGTCACGGCACTCACCCACACTTTCCAACAGTGCAGAGGCACATACCTCGGTGGGATTTAGATTTTGAATAGCCTCAGAATCTCAATCTAGTGAGTACGTCGCACTGTCTGATCCACAGCAGGCGGCAGAGGGAACGTTGTGGCGTCCGGCACTCAGAGAATTGCTGAAGGCCAGAGGTTTTTTTTTGTTATTCATTCAAGGGATGTAGGCATTGCTGGCTGGGCCACCATTTATTGTTGAGAAGGTGGTGGTGAGCTGCCTTCTTGAACCGCTGCAGTCCATCTGGTGTAGGTATATCCACAGTGCTATTAGGAATGGAGTTCCAGGATTTTGACCCAGCGACAGTGAAGGAACAGTGATATATTTCCAAGTCAGGATGGTGAGTGACTTGGAGGGAAGCTGCTCTTGTCCTTCCAGATAATAATGGTCGTGGGTTTGGAAGGTGCTGTCCAAGGAGCCTTGGTGAATTCCTGCAGTGCATCTTGTAGATGGTACACACTGCTGCTATGTGCGTCGGTGGTGGAGGGAGTGATTGTTTGTGAATGTGGTGCCAATAAAGCGGGCTGCTTTGTACTGGATGGTATCAAGCTTCTATTCAATCACATGAAGATGCATGGCAGAAACTCACGACTCTGAGTGGACATCATCCTTGAACAGAGGGACAGAAGACAATGGCAGATGTGCTGTCAATCAAGAATCTGCTCTGTCCTGGATGGTGTCCAGTTTCTTGAGCATTATTGGAGCTGAACTCCTCCAGGCAAATGGAGAGCATTCCATCACATTCATGACTTGTGCCTTGTAGATGGTGGACAGGTTTTGGGGCTTCAGGAGATAAGATAGTTGCCTCAGAATTCCTTGCCTCTGACCTGCTCATGTATCCACAGTATTTATATGACTGTTCTGTTAAGTTTCTAGTTAATGGTAGCCCCTCAGAATGTTGACAGTAGGTAATGTGTTGAACATCAAGGGGAGATTGTTGGATTCTCTCTTGTTGGAGATAGTCATTGCTTGGCACTTTTGTGGAAAAAATGTTACTTGCCACTTTTCATCCCAAGTCTGAATGTTATCCACGTCTTGCTGCATGCATGTACCGACTGCATCAGTATCTGAGGAGTAGTGAATGGACTGACTGACCACTGTGATATTTGGTGATTTCACCATATTCCCTTTATAGGTACATTATGATTTCCTCAGAAAATCAAGTTTAAGCAACCCTTTACATCTCTGTATTGACTTATAAGTATTTGCTGACAGTCTAATGCTGCAATAGGCATCATCCTGAAAACAGGACAGCCTTGATTTTTGCTTCAGAAATCTACAATGACTGAATTTTCTGAAGTTAAAACTAAAGCTAAACCCAGAGTAAAACCTGTTAATAATCCTACTGTTCATATAATCAGGAAGAAGACCATTCTTTTTTTGACAAAGCAATCGATTAAACAACAGAACTAACAGGCATACGGCATGGAGGCAAGTGGATCAGAATTATAGGAATTTTAATGCAGGATACAGTTTTTTTTTAACAAGATCGCCAGAAACAATGGTTAAGCAGCCTCCCTGAGCCCACCCAGAAGGAAAAAGCAGTAAAAATTGAGAAATAAGAATACTGGTCCGAACTAACCTTGTATATCTTAAAATGGAGCACCTATAAAACTAGGAAATAAGAGTACTGGTCCAAGCTGTTTTTTCCTTCTGTGCAGTCACTTCCATACTTTTTTTCTTTTTATTCTGTCATGAGATGTGGGCTTTCCTGGCAAAGCCAGCATTTGTTGCCCATCCCTAATTGCCGTTGAACTGAACATTTTCGAGGACAGTTAAGAGCCCAATCACATCGCTGTGGGTCTGGAGTCACTTGTTGACGAGACCAGGAAAGGATAGCAGATTTCCTTCCTTAAAGGACATTAATGAACAAAACGGGCCTTCACTACTATCAACGATAGTTTCATGGTCACCATCACTGAGACTAGTTTTAAATTCTGGGTTTATTGATTGAATTTTTAAATGCTACTAGCTGCTATAGCAGGGTTTGGACCCACATCAGCAGAGCATTAGCCTGGGCCTTTAGAATATTAGTCTAGTGACATTATCACTACACCACCGTCACCCCAGCAATGCTTTGCAATTGCTTAACGAAATAATAGAAAGTGTCCTTTAACATCTCAGCGGTATTGAAAACTAATGTGTCTCTAGGAAGCTCACCTTTATGCTAAACATATTGTCAGGCAAACTACAGGGAAATCAATGGGCTAAATTTCACGGCACAAGGGCAGGCAGGCAATACTCCCTATGTACCATAAAATAGAGTGTGATGACATTGGGAGGGGTTCCCAACATCATCATGCCAAATCATGATATTTTGGGAGCCAGGTGGGTCTGAAAGTCATCAATCTGCACAACGTCAATTAAAGGGGCAACTGAAGGAATTAAAAATGCAATGCATTGCAATTTTAAGCTGCCTGTGTGGTTTTGTGGTCAGCACACAGGCTGCACAGGCAGGCACCTCACAATGATGACTTTCTTAATCCAAGCTGCAGAAGGAGCAAAGAGTATGCAGGTAGGAGCTTATGTTCATTGCTTAAGTTTTCACTTTATGCCCAGAAGGAAAAATCAATTTGGACCAGTACTCTTATTTCCCAGTTTTTTTTGGTGTTCCATTTTAAGGTATACAAGACCAGTTTAGACAGTTTTCTTATTTCCCAGTTTTTACTGTTTTTTTCCTTCTAGGTGGAATTTTGTCTCATTGTTTTCAGACCTATCAGGTTAAAATTTATTTTTGGTAAGGGGGCTTCTGGCTTTACAAACAAATAGCAGAGTGGCCATATGAGTCAGTCTGCACCTCAGCAATCCAATTGCTTAAATGTGGGAATTGCTCTGTCAGGAGGAAACTTCCTCAGGTGAAGGGGAGGTCACAGGGAGAGAAGGCCAACTGGCCAAAGTCAGCAACAACACGTCTGCCCACAAGAGCAAGCAGCACATCCTGAAAGGGTTGAAGGCCGGAAAGGCTTGTGAAGGAGAAAGGGCCACCAGAGGCACCACTACCCTGCTGGCAGCATTTACAGAGTAAGATCCAACTACCTGAACATGACAGAGATGCAGGGCAGAAGAAGGATCTGCTTCTTAAGGGAGACAGTAACTTCCAACTGTGAAACTGAGATAGCATCCAACAGTGTTGTAGGAGATTGGGGTTGGGGTGAGGGGATGGTGTGGTGGGGGAATGAGGGGGGGGGCACCTTATGCCTATTGCACTGAAAGTGACTGTTGTCCTAAATCTTTACACATCGGGGTCAATCCAGGGCCCTGAAGGGGATCTCTGCAGTGAGTCGCATTTCTCTGCATGCCATTGCATGCAGCCCATCATGAACACTCTCTTTAGCAGAGTGAACGCCTTTATAAAGTTCAAAACAGATGAGGAGAGCCAGAGGATTTGGGGCAATTGCTGTCTTCCTTCAAAGAGTCAGGGCACCATTGATTGCACCCACATGGCGATCAGTGAGCCTGCAGGAGAGCTGGGGCCTTTTTGAATAGTAAAGGTTACTATTTGCTCAATGTCCATTTAGTGTGCAAGCGTCAGCAGCAGATCCTCCAGGTTCGTGCAAGATATCCTGGCAGTTGTCACAGCTCTTATATTTTCCGGTTCCACGGGCTCTGAGGCTTTTCAGCCCCCCTGCACATTTGGATAGCTGGCTGGTGGGGGATAAAGAATACACTCTGAATGATTGAAGACACCTATCAGACGTCCTTGAACTCCCACGGAAGAGAGGTACAACAGAAGCCATGCCTCCACGAGGGCCATAATCAAGGATACGATCGGATTACTCAAGATAGTTCCTGGACCAGTCTGGGGATACACTTCAATTTGCATCAGATTGCGTGTCCCTCACTGTTGTTGTGTGCTGTGCCCTGCACAATCTAACTCTTCCTTGGTGAGATCAGATGAAGGAAATAGACTTGGACAGACAACCACATGTGTGATGACGATTCAAACACAGACTCCAAGGATGAACATGAACAACCACACATTCATCTTGAGGAGCCAGCAGGGCAGCAGCTTTTGGGACCCAGGGAGCCCAGGTAAGCTCTCATACAGACGTGCTTTCAATACGCTGGCAAAATTTGCAATGTCATAAAAAAGCTGCAGTTACATCATGGCTAAGACCACATGTACACCTCCCAACACCCTCTTAGCATCCTCTGAAAAATAACGGTGTTAGTGCTCAATTATTTTGTGAGATTGAGTAGTGGGTCTCCCATCTTCCTGCCACTCATAGCGCAAGAATAACATGTAATTTGAAAGATCAATTTAGTAAGGTGAATTAGAATAACAAAACACAAGTTACACAACTAAATATATCACCCTTGATTGCCTTTCTGTGTTTAGCGTGGTTTCTTAAATCATTTATGAATACTTTGTCTTGGTGCTCCTGTACTGCTGGTAGCTTCATTGACTCAGATTCTCCGTTGGCCTGGGTGACCTTGGCAGTCATCCTCTGGCTGCCAGAGGCAGTGAGGACCCCAGCTGGGAAGGAGAGTCCTGTGCCGTGGCAGGACACTCCTCAGTTGTCGCAGAGGGGTGGAGAAGCTGCTGTCACCATCAGGAGCATCCTGAGAGCATCCCCCAGATGCACATAGCTGCTGCTCATCCACAAAAATGAGGTAGCTTGGATCTCCTTGCTCACCATAGATGGACGAGAACCTAGCAGAGACACCATGGACCTCATCCATTCTAACGCTGGCAATACCCTGTGAGGTCATTGCAAGTGTGTGGGCTTTCAGGTCTGAATGCAATCCCAGGGATCCTTGACTGAGCTGCTGGAGCTGGCTCTCGATGACAGCTGTCAATCTCTTGGTGGGAGGTGTTCAGAGGAGAGAGTGACTACAGCACTCATGACTCACATTGACTCTTCCATTGTACGGACAAGGGCATGCATACCCTCTGGCAGCTCCACCAGGAATCCACATACCTGCTGGACATCCAACATTTGGCATCTGATGGATGACTCCAGAGGCTCATCATCTGCCTGGTCTCCAACACTCAGCCGCCTGTCGAAATCCTGAAAATCACATTCTCTGACAGCTGCACAGGTGATTGTGATGTGCTGCACCCAGTCTGTGCTACCATTTGGACAGAGGTGCTCAAACCCACCGAGGAGCCAGGATCTGTGGTGGCACATGCTGTGGGGCGAGGATGTGACAGTGCAGCATCTAATTGACCGATCTTCCTCCTCCAGTGTCAATGCTGGACCATCTGGATCCTTGTCCAGTCTGGAAAATGAGCCAACTGATGGATGGGAAATGGCAGTAAATATACATGAGCATTAAAGAGGCAGGCTGTCTAGCTGTTACAGCATCCTGTACATTGGCATGGCACACTTTACAAATATAACGATAAAGGATAACAGAAGGCCAGTCACCATAAACTTATATTGCCTGCCCATGAGCCCTTTAAATTTCATGCTCCCTCACCAGTCAAAACTGCATCCTCTTCACTCTCACCCTCCTTAGAAACACCTGCCTCTCCTCGACCAGCAGATCTTGCCGAACCCGTCCCCTGCCCCCCACCCCCCACCACCCCCCTTGCTCGCATGCCACCTCTAGAATGTTCTCTTCCATTGGCATTGGTACTGCCAAATTTGGAACTCCACCACCAGTATGGTTGCATTCTTGCGCACTGTGCTTCTTTTTCTCCTGTGAAGAGAAGAGCACATTCATGAGTCTTTATTCTATATGGTTGAGGTGCACGTGCTCATCCCCAACATCACTGGTCCGTGTGCACAACATATTGCAGGGCTTTTCCCCTTTTAGATGTGTCTGCTACCCTACCTAGTTCTAAACAGCTATGCTGGGCAGAGATTTCCTGTGCCATTCATGTACCAACTTCCAGCCCCACTAAATGAATTCCCATATACCAGCCCAATGGAGAATCTGAGTCAATATATATTCACTACAAATATCAAGTCGCTTCCTTACTCACACTTGCAGAACAGAGAAGATCATTGACCCTATTCCTACACTGCAACCAGGTGCTGCGCACGACCCCACAGCTGCTGACTATCTCCGCCACCTCCCTCCAGGCTTTCTTGTGCAGAACTTCCTTTTCCCATTAATTGGCAGCAATATGTCCTGTCATTCACTTATTGCCTGCAGGAGGGTCATCAGAGGACCAAGAGGCCATGCGTGTGCCCTCATTTGTGTTCCCTCTAGCTTGGCTTAATGCTCTAGTCACCATGCCTCAGCTCCCACGATGAGGTGTTCCTGCCTGTGCTGCTGAATAACAGTGAATGGCTGTCACAGAAGAATATCCTGCAATTACAATCAATTATAGATTTGTTGCTTCTCCCTCCCTAGTGTCACTGCATAGTCCATGTGGCTTTTTTAACCCCCGGCTAGCAGCAAGCTCAATGGAAAAGTCTACCCTGCTCCTGCTCACCTGACAGCCTCTCAATGAACACCTTTCAAGCTGGCTGGCCGTTAATTGGCCAGCTGGTGCGTAATCACTGTCGGCAGCCGGTATTGGGTGACTGGACATCATAAATGCTTCCTGTCTCCCCATTGGACCCACACGCTGAGCATAACATTTAGATCAATGTTTTTGCTTTTGTTTGATTTTTAAGTTTTGTTCAGTCAGGAGATTGATCAGTGTAACAATGGTTTGGAATCTATTTCATCAAAATAAAAGCTAACAGCTGACTGCAAGGATGGATTCTTTTAGAGTTTCAAGATCAAGGGAATCCTTGTAGTGTTACTCAGATATGATAAAACAAGATGGGAGCAGTATCAGTGAAGCGAAAGAGACAATTTATGATGAATTTAGGTTCAAGCAAAACTGATTGACACCCCAACGATCGTTCCTATCCTCAAAACCGTCACAATGGAGAGATGCATCTGGAACAAAGTCCTTAAAAATGTTTAGTCTGATGCAACCAAAGTAGCTTTGGCTCAACAGAATGTATACCTCAATTATCTTCTGAATTGTTTTGTAACTGATTAAATATATAATTGACGTAATATAACTTATCTATTATGAAATATTGTTGCTTCTCAAATAACATTCCTAGTTTTGCTGAGAAGTGTATATAAAAACAATAACATTTCAGTTGAAGTGTTTCTAAAGACAATAACATTTTATAAACAAAATAGCTCAAGTAACTTTCATAAAGAAACTTTGAAAACCAAAGCAATTAGTATACAGCATTACTGAAAATCTCCCTTGGAGATTCACTTTAGTCTCTCTGATGATTTTTAATAGGTTTTGTAACACCAGTTATAGCAGAAGTTAAATAATTGTTGATTTGCTGAATTTTTGGGTTTGATGCCAATGTTCTGAGTTCTGCTACTACAGAGGAACCAAAAAGATTCATGATTAGTTGATGTTCTGTGGTATTGATCATGACAACGAAAGATCTTTCACATTCCATAACTGTTTCTCCAATAAGTTCCTCACTCTATTTTTTTTCAATGTTCCTCTCTAATTCTGTTTTTATCCTGCTCTCTGTCTCGCCAATGCTCTAAATGGTTCTGACTTTTCTCACTTTTTGTGCCTCTTTTTCTCAATCTTTATGTAAGTCTCAGCTGCCATCTATTTCCCGTTTCATCTGTACGTTCCATGATATCTTAGAAGTATGTTCCTGTAGCAAAACATCCTATTTCTATGTCTTATATTTGTTCAATCCTGGCAAACTAAAATCATGGGCACTGGAATCAGATGAAGATGAGGAACTGAGGAAGATTGGAGATAGATTGAGATATTAGGGTTGCTTAGGTTGAAGTCTACACAACACAAGAACACAAGAAATAGGAGCACTAGTAGACCATATGGCCTGTCAAGCCTACTCCACCATTCAATAAGATTATGGCTGATCTTCGGCTTCAACTCCTTTTTCCCACCCATTCCCAATATCCCTTAATTCCCTGAGAGACCAAAAAGATATCTATCCCAGCATTAAAGGTATTCAACAATGGAGTATCCACAAACCCCTGGGGTGGAGAATTCCAAAGGTTCACAACTCTTTGAGTGAAGTAATTTCTCCTCATCTCAGTCCTAAATAATTGTTTCCTTATTCTGAGACTGTGTCCCCATGTTTTAGATTCCCCAACGGACAGAAACAATCTCTCAGTGTCTACCATATCAAACCCCCTCCGAGTTTTGTAAATTTCATTGAAATCACCTCTCAATCTTCTAAACTCCAAAGAATGTGTCCCAATTCACTTAACCTTTCATCATAGGACAACCTCCTCATCTGAGGGACCAAACTAGTGAACCTTTGCTGTATCGCCTCCAAGTATATCTTTCTCAAATGTGGAGACCAAAGCTGCACACATTATTCCAGATGTAGCCTCACTAAAACCCTGTAGAACTGCAGCAAGACTTCTTTACTCTTGTACTCCAATCCCCTTGCAATAAAAACCAACATGCCATTTGTCTTCCTAATTGTTTGCTGCACCTGCATGCAAACTTTCTGTGTTTCTTGTACAAGTACAAACAAGTCTCTTTGAAGTCTATTATATTACACTTTAACTGATTTCCATTCATATTGTAGTGATATTAAGGTTTTGCTTTCACTGACTAAGAAAATAGAAGGCAATTCAAAGTATTATTGAGCTGTTAAGGAAGCACTGGCCAGCTTCAGAATGAAGTAATGAAAGACTTAATCAAAGATTTTACATTGCATTCTTGTTTTGAATGTTTCAGAGAACTATTAGCTATCAGCTTGCAAAATCAATTCTCCAAAAGTCAAACATTGGGATATTCATCATTTTTTTTAATTGTTACCAAGAATACAGAAACAAAGGTAGAGTTATGTTTAAAAATTTAATTTTGTAGAATTGAAATTTTATGGAATGAGATGAAATTATCAATAAAATAATAAAATAAGAGACAAATACTTGTTAGTCCAGTGGAAAAGGAGTTTGTTCAGTAAGGAAAACTGAAGTTATTGATGAGGGGTAAGTCAATTATTTCTCCCTTACATAAAGTTGTGTTTTAAATAATTATCCAATGTTGAATTGTATGGATTGTCATGTGGAGGGAATGAGAGGTATAAATATGACAGTTTATAATGAGTATTTGGATTTGTAAAGGCCTAAAATATTGGGCAGGATTTTTAGCTTGGCGGGTAAGTGTGCGCCTGACCTGACCGAGCATGAAATGACACACGAAGATATCAGCCTAGTGTGCCAATGTGAAAGCGCAGTCACATGATAGTTTGGTTGGCGGGCGCGCTGCCGAAAAATAAAATGCCAATAAAGCCCATTAAGTTATCAATTGAGTTTAATTTTTCATTGCCCGTTCAACCTAAAGGTTGGCAGGCAGGAGTAAAGGCCAAACGGCCTTTGCATTTTTTTGGAAACCTCATTCACGGGCGGGATAAGGTTTCCAAAAACAAATGCAAGTAAAATAAAAACTGTATTTTTTAATTAAAAACATGTCTGTGACATGAGGGGGCATGTTTTAGTAAATTTTTCTGATTTTCAATAATTTGTTCAATATATTCTTCATTTCCCTGAGACAGCTCCATGCCTCAGGATGATTATTCTGTGCTCTCTTGCATGCATATGCAAAGTTCGCAATGGGTCTGCTCGCATTCCTGCCCCCGCCCATACAGGCAGCTCAGTGCTTCCGCTCGTGTATCACGCTGGGCAGACCTTAATTGGGCCTGCCCGTGTAAAATCTCAGAGTGCTGCCAATCACAGGCAGCGGTCAGCTTCCTGACTGCCCCTGCCGATCCTGCACACCAAGGGCAAAATTCTGCCCATTGTGTTCAAAACTGTAACACATTTGAATACTCAGCCAGTCACCGTTAGGACGACTTTTTACATTTCTTTAAGTACTATTACATGCACTGCATGATAAACAAATCTATGATACCAAACCCCAATGTTCAAGAGTCTGACTGAAAACCTTACAACTTGTATTTATATAGCACTTTCAGGGTTGGATATTCCTATTAGAGTTGGGAATCACAAATCAGGCAATTCCTCAATGTAATATTCCTGTCATCTGTGTAAACCTGCCAATCCAGGCCTGAGATAGGAATGGAAGTGGGCAGATACTGAGGCTGGCATATTTTAAGACCCACTTCCATTTGCTGGGTCATTGGTCCACATACCTTCTTCCCATGTCCCCCATGCCTTCCACATTCCCCCATGCATTCTTTTTACCCCCAGGCCCCCCTCTATGTCACTTCTAAAATCCCATGCATCCTTGGTACTCATTAACCAATGTACCCACTATGGACATAACTCAAGAGCCCTATAATAACACTATGAAGTCTTTGAAATTCTCATGGATGGGACTTCCAGAAATGGGGCTTTGGCACCATTGTGGCTAAACTGAAGACTTTCTTTACCATTTCAAAAAGTCAGCCCATAATCTATTAACTGACCATAAAAATTTCAACCAAACAAAGCTCACAGTCCCCTTGAAAGCTGTGCAGACAACCTCTGCTGAGTTAAATCCATTAGTGAGTTTGGAAGTCAGTCAAGCATTCATAATGAAACTCTATTGCACAGTTGTATGAACAAATCCTTCAGAGCTGAATGTAATAATATCTTTGAAGTTGACTGAACAGGTAGCTAGCCATCTGGTCAGTTTTTTTTTTCAAAGGCTCAATAGGTGGACTTTCAATCAATGATGTCAGGCATCTGTTCAGTTTTCTTTTCAAAGGCTCAACATATGTCTGGACTTTGAGTCAATATGAAAATCAAAGCACTGGGTCCATATGACACATTGATATCTGATTCCTAATACTGTTCAATGCATAAGAGGTATTTATCCTCTTGAGAAAGTACTCTAATATACCTGAATACTTACACTATGTTGGTCAATTCAATGGTCACTTCCATTCTAAGGTGTTACAATCCCCAGAAAAACCAATAACTTTACAAAAGATATTTTAATACCAAGTGACCAACATAAAGGATTTGCTAAGCAAGATTTCAAGCTTTAAGACTTTTACTGTAATGAGCAAACAAAAAGCAAAAATGACTAAACACTATTTCATAAGCAAATTATATTCTAAACTACAGAAAAGTTAATCCTTCTTAATGCTTTAATGCAACTGATAACCCCACACCCCGATTATATGTTATGCCACACTCTTCATGGAATTAAAGACTTACAGTCCTTAGAAGAAAGTATCCTCTATTGCTCCCAGCTTTCAATGGGTTAACATTTCCCTGTTTGCTGAGTAATAGCTTCGACTGACCATCTGAAGGGTCCCAACTCTGCAACAGGCTCCTCCCCAAGGTTCACAAACTTACTGATCTGACATGTTTCACACAGGCTTAAAGCACCCAATCACCTCACTGAGGATCTCAACCTCAGGGAAATTCATCTGGATGGCAAAAAATGGCCCCTGATATAGTAAAGAGTCCCGAGATATTTCACAGGATTATCAAACAAAATTTGAGAACACACAAGGAAAGTTAGCAAATGCTTGGTAGGCTTAATGGAACATGAAGAAGAAACCATGAATAAGATGGAAAGGTTTAGAGAAGGAATTCCAGAGCTTAGGTCCTAAGTTGCTGAAAGCATGGCTCCCAGCATTGATCTGATTAAAATAACAGATGCTCAAGAGGCCATAATTGGAGGAGAGCAGATATCTCAAGAGTTGTGGGGGTGAAGGCCAGAGACAGGGTGGTATTTGTACAGAAGGATGCGAATTTTAAAGTTGATGTGCTGTTCAGCCCGGGTCCAATGTAGGTTAGCAAGCACAGGGATGACGGATGAATGGGACTTATTGAGTGCTAGGACAAAGGAACTAGAGTCTATGGAGGACAGAGGATAAGAAACTGGCCAGGAGAACATATGAATAATCAAGTCTAAAAGTAACAAAGGTATGGATGAGGGGTTCAGCAGCAGATGAGCTGAGGCGGAGGCAATGTCAGGTGATACTACAAAAATGAAAACAGGCAGTCTTAATGATGGTGTGAATACTTGGTTGGAAGTTCATCTTGGAGTCAAAATATGATACCAATGATGTGAAAAGTCTACTTCTGCCTCAAAGAGTTGTTAAGGAGAGGGATAGAGTTGATAGTTAGGAAAATAATTTTATGGTGGAGACAGAAGACAATGTCTTCCAAATATTTCATTGGAGGAAATATCTGCTTGTCCAGTACTGGACGTCAGACAAGCAGTCAGATAATTTAAAGAAAAAGAAGGAGTGAAGAGAGGTGATGGTGAGGTGGAGCTGGGTGTCACCAATGTGCAAGTGGAAACTGACATTGTGTTTTTGGACAATATAGCCGAGGCACAACCTGTAAATGAGGAATAGGAAGGGGCCAAGAGCAGGAACTTGGCGAACCTAAGAGGCAACGGCATGGGAACAGGAAGTGAAGCCATCACAAGTGATTCTCTGGCCATGACTGGATGGATAGGATTGGAACCAGTCCAGTGATTCCCAACTAGCTGGAGAACAGCAGAAAATCATTGGACCAGGATGTGCAGGAGGATGTATATAGTTGGGATAAAGATTTGAGGGGAGATGTAGACTAAAGGCTTAATATCAGAAGCACCTGGTGCTGATATAACTATGATGTAATGACACAAGACTATGTAACAGAGATCTGGAGGGAGAAGAATTCCAACCTCGAGTTCCTAAGATATACATAGAGCTGTAAATAAATAATAATGGTTTTAACAAATTACAGTCTTGAGTAGCTTATTTAGGGAAAGTAGACAACCCCAAAGAACCTCAGCTAGACCTCAAACACCTGACAATGTATGGTGGCAGCAGGCATTGAGCAAAAAATGCAGAATTCCTCCAAGGAAAGATTATAGGCCTGAGAAGCCTACAGATCTTTGAAGGAAAGATGAATGGAGTGGATTTAAGATTCACCGAAAAAGCTGGAGTATCACAGGTGCAGCAGAAGCAAGCTGAGGCACACACCCAGAGTCTGGCAACGAGCCCACCAGAATCAACAAGCAATGGCAGTGAAGCAGCAATAAGTCCAAAGATTGCCACTCCCAAAACCTTTCCAAAACGCTGAAGGCTCACAATAAGCTCAGCACTGGGACAACTGGAGAAAGATGTTTTCCATGTATAGAACTGCTCTAGTTTGCACAAAAAAAAACAAAAGTATCAGGTCATTACTTTACTCTATGCATTTGGAGCTATTACCAATGACGTAATAGCAAGACAGGGAGTTAATGAAGCTTCAAGTTCTTACGAGGAGGTCTTCCAAGCATTTGATTAGTATTTCAGCATTCACAAAAATTTACTTAAGAATGGGCAAAACTTATCAAGTGAAAACAAAGACCAGGCAAGAGCATGGATTCGTTCATCATAAAATTGTAACTACACGATTTTGAAGGATGAATTGATTCGTGATTGCATAATAGTTTGGCTCCTAGATGAAGCCCTATCAGATCTCTAGCAAATAAGAGAAAACCTAACTTTAATTAAGGCAGTACTAATTATGAGGCAAACTGAGCTCAGAAAGCAAAATAGAGTCTTTGATTTTGGGGAAAGTGAGATCGCTTGAAAATGAATGAGTGAGGCCGTTCAATATTTAGGCCAGAAGATGGAAAATAAACCAAAACAGAAGCCTATGAAAATGGGGAAAAGCATGCCAATTGCTATCTTGGCGGAGAAAACCTGCACAAGCGTGAAGAATGCCCAGCAGGGAGAGCAGAGTTCCACAACTATGGGGAGTTAGGATGTTTTAAAATTTTCTTCTAATCTAAAACATAGACTCCCTGCAAAAAAGAAAGAAAGCATATTAAGGCCAAGCCATATACAAGAAGTGGAAGATCCTCAGAAATAGAAAATAAACAGAAACCAAAATAAATAATATAGCATTGAACCTGAACTGGATGGACACCCCACAGTGTTTAAATTAGAGACAGGGGGAGGTGTTTCAGTCTTATCTGATGAAGTAAAGTGGTTTAAGCACCTTACACTACAGCCATCATCCATCCAATTACAAGTGCAGGTGGGGCTACACTGAAAGTAATAGGACAACACCTCGAAAAATCAAAATGCAAGGATGGAGAAGTCATTGATCCTCTGTGCATCATACAAAACTAGTAATAATTGTTATTAAACAGGAGGGCATGCTTACAATCAATGCTGACCTATGAAGTTGCTGACCAGTGTACAGTAGCACATTCAGGAATAAATTTCCAACATTATTTACAGGCCTGGGAAAACTGAAAAGAAAATGCCATGTCATCCTATAAGCTGCTGTCAAGCCAATTTGCCACTTCACACTGATGAAGGCCCCTCATCCACTCTTGGACAGAGTCAAGGGCGAAATTGAGCACATGCTGCAGCAGGGGATTATCTCCTCAGCAACCATATCAACAGAGTAGTCTTCTAGATTGGTCATGGTCCCAAAGCCAAATGGTTCAGTTAGAATCTGCATGGAATTGACTCAGCTAAACAAATCAGTGGAAGGTGAGATCTACCCCAATGACATCCATAGATGAAAGCCTTATCAAACTAAGTAAAAGTGCCCTATTCACCAAATTAGATGCAAACAGTGGATTTTGACAGTTGCATCTGGACAAAGAATCCAGACTGCTGACCACTTTTATAACACCATTTGGTCATTATTGCTGAAATAGATTGTCGTTCGGAATTGCGTCAGTGCCAGAAATATTCTGGTTCTACAGGATATATATTTGACATTGAATGAGAAATATGAATTAGCAAAAGCTTTGATTAAAGTTTTAGGATACATTATGCAAGCCTCAGGAATAACAGCCGACCCACAGAAAATGTCAACCACGTAGCCAAGTTCCCCTCAAATTTGGTAGAAACCAATGATCTGTTGAGACAGCTGCTGAGACAAGGTCAATAGTGGTGCTGGAATGTGGATCAGCAAAATGTTCTTCAGAGGATCAAAAATCTTCTGATTTCTCCTGAAATTTTAGCACACTACAATCCAGAATTGCCGATCATAGCAGCAGCAGATGCATTGTCTGCAAATCTGGGTGCAGTCTTATTCCAACAGATGGTACAAATAGACCTGTTTATTACACCTCAAGATCACTCACAGAAACAGAAAAATTATATGCTACAATTGAGAAGGAAGCTTTGGTAGCAACATGGGTGTGTGACAGGTTCTCAGACTACATGATGAGGCTGCGGTTTAAAATTGAAACTGACAATAAGCCATTAGTCACTCTACTGAACATGAAGAAGATTGCAAAAATGACACCTAGAATTTAATGCTTAAGACTGAGACTAATGAGGTATGATTCAGTAACTGAGCGCATTCAAATGAAGTACCAGACAATAGCAGATGCACTATCAAGAATACCAGTTGAAGGAGCCAAAATGGAAGATATGATTTTCACCAAGGAGGTAGAATGGTGCACATTATTCATTATCAAACACCTACCAGTTACTGCAAAGGAATTGAAGGAAATAAAACAAGCACAATAGCAAGATGATGAATGTGTTGAGGTAAAGGCATACTGTGTGGAAGGATAGCCAGGCCATGCTCCTACCAGCCCAGTATTAGGGTAGTACTTCAAACAGGGAAAGGGTGTCACAATCATTGATGATCTCCTAGTTCTTAATGACAGAATAGTCATTCTGAGAACACTTCGGCTTGATGTTCTCCAAAAAATTCTTCAAGGTCACTTCGGGATAACAAAATATTGAGCAAAAGCCCAGCAGTCAGTCTGGTAGCCAGATATTCCTTGATTTATTGAAGAAATAATTTCAAATTGTCTTATGTGTGCAGTGAACAGCAACAAGAGTAAAGTGAACCACTGTCATCCTCCACCTTCCCATCAAGGCTGTGAGAGTGCCTGGGCATGGATGTATTTGATTTTAAAGATATTTCTAATTGTCACTGATTTACTACTCCAGATGGATTGAAGTGAACAGATTGCACAGCATCATTGCAGAGGCAGTCATTCAATTACCAAAGAGATACTAAGCAACATATGGCATTCCGGACATTGTAGTGACAGACACTAGTCCACAATTTGCTAATGACTTATTCCACAACTTTGCGAAGGAATATGAATTCATTCATGTGATGAGCTGACCTCAATATCTTCAAGCAAATGGAGAAGCTGAGAGAGGTGTTCAAATCATCAAAGACTTGATGAAGAAAAATCAAGATCCCAACTTAGCCCTTCTTAATTATCAAACCTCGCCGCTTCAAAATTGGTTCTCATCATCAGAATTATTAATGGGAAGATAACTGAAAGCACAACTTCCAGCTCTGCAACAGAAACTAGAACCAAAAATCACCTCGAATGACAATGAGGGTTAAAAAGCATGAGGGGGAATATGAGAATAAAGCTCATAAATTCAGCGTCAGGCACAGAACATGAGACTTATCAGTGCCGCAGCCCAGGGATAGAGCATGGATACAAGATCAACGGAAAGAAAGTGTAATAATGGAAAAAGTTCCACAATTGAGCTCTTATAAGATTGAGATGGACCAGGGAAATATAAGGAGAAACTCAGCAATTTAATGTCCTTGGAGAGAAA
Organism: Carcharodon carcharias; assembly: GCF_017639515.1. Classification (NCBI taxonomy): domain Eukaryota; kingdom Metazoa; phylum Chordata; class Chondrichthyes; order Lamniformes; family Lamnidae; genus Carcharodon; species Carcharodon carcharias. The sequence goes on from NC_054475.1 coordinate 107,760,277, forward strand.
GCCAATAGAAACTTGGACTTAACTATTCAAATCTGGATGGGGATCAGGAACATGAAGCAAGACAACAACCCAGGAGAAGGACACTCAAATCGAACAAAGAGAAAGTGAAGAATATCCTCAACCTCAGATAGAGATCAGAACAAGATCAGGGAGATTGGTCAAGGCACCTCAGAGACTAGCCCTGTAAAATCTGAGACTTTGGTGGGAGATGTAGAGTAAAGGGTCAACATCAGAAGCACCTGATACTGGTGTAACTATGATGTAATGACACATGACTAAGTAATAGACATCTTGTGCAGAGTTCCTAATGTGTACATAGAGCTGTAAATAAAAAAAAACATATGTTTTAAACAAACTAGTTTTGAGAGCTTACTTAGGGAAAATAGGCAAATGCAGAAGAACCCCATATGGAACCCAACACACAATGAGCAGGATGGTGTGCTCAGCCATTTCAAAGGCTATAGGCAACTCTAGAAGAATGAGACGGGATAGCTTACCTTCATCACATCAACTAGGATGTCATTTGTGACTTTGATAAGAACTGTTTCAGTACTGCAGTGTGCATAGAAGGATTCAAACATGAGGTTCTGTAAAAGATGCACATGGTTTGGAAGGAACAGCATGTTTAAGGATTTTGGAAATGGAGGTTAAAAAAGGGGCAGTGGTATGCTAGGGTGGTGGGGTGGGGGGGGGTGGGGGGGGGTGGTGGGTGGGGGGGTGGTCAAGGGATAGAGATCAGGAGGTGAACTGAGACTTGTAATGAACTCAATCTCTGCCCTGCCCTTGGAATATGTTATTAGTATGTATGATCCAGTTAAGCTTCTGGTCAATAGTGACTCCTAGTCCGTTGATACTCAAGGATTTGTTGATGATGGCATTATTGAAGTTGGAGGAGAGGCTGAGCTTTCCCATCTTTGAGATAGTTATTACTTGGTACTTATAAGGTATAAAATATTGCACATCAGTTGTCAGCCTAAACCTGGATGTTATTCCCATCCTACAGTTACTCTTACCTCTCCTTCATCATTCTGTCCTTATGCCCACACCTGGGACAAGTTTGAATGAGAACTTAGGCTGATGGTTCTAGTAGAATCTGCAATGAGCATCTGTAGGTAGTTTTGGTGAAAAGCTGATGCTTGATGGCAGTATTTGTAACTTCTTCCATCACTTTACTGATAACTGGGAGGATTATAATCGGCTAGGATAGATTTACGCTGTTTTATAGAGAATGGGACATTCCACATTGTTGGGTAGATGCCAGTGTCATAACTATTGGAAAAAGTGTTTTAGGAGAGTAGATGGCTCTAGTGCACAGCCTTCAGTACTCTAGCCAAGATGCTGTCAGGGCTCATAGGTTTCACTGGGTCTGAATAATGTCTTAATGTCTTTTTAATGTCACATGGAGTAAAGCAAATTGATTGAGCATTGACAGCTATAATGCTGTAGACCTCAAAAGGAAACCAAGTAGGATCATCCACTTGGTACTTTTACCGAAGAGTTTCACATGCATTCAGCCTTGTCTCTTCCATTTGGTAACAGTTGAAGATGCAACAGTTATTGGAGTCGGCTCCTCATGTTAGTTCAACAGCTAGGTGTGATAGAACCACAGAGCCTGGCTCTGATCTGTTGGGTTTGGGACCGTTTAGCTCTGTCTATAGCCTGTTGCTTTTGCTTTTTAAGTGATATTTTATGTTATAAATGTTATTTTAGTGGAGCATAGCACAGTAGCATAGTGATTTTTTTTTAATTCATTCACGGGATGTGAGCTTCACTGGCTAGGCCAGCATTTATTGCCCATCCCTAGTTGCCCTTGAGAAAGTGGTGGTGAGCTGCCTTTTTGAACCACTGCTGTCCATGTGATGTAGGTACCCCCACAGTGCTGTTAGGGATGGAACTCCAGGATTTTGACCCAGTGACAGTGAAGGAAAGGTGATATATTTCCAAGTCAGGATGGTTAGTGTCTTGAAGGGGAACTTCCAGGTGGTGGTGTTCCCATCTATCTGCTGCCCTGGTCCTTCTTGATGGTAGCAGTCATGGGTTTAGAAAGTGCTGCCTAAGGACCCTTGATCAGTTTCTTCAGTGCATCTTGTAGATGGTACACACTGCTGCCACTGTGCATCAGTGTTGGGTGGAGTGGATGTTTGTGCATAGGGTGCCAATCAACCAAGTTGCTTTGTCATGGACGTGTCAAGCTTCTTGAGACTTATTGGAGCTGCACTTGTCCAGGCAAGTGGCATGTATTCCATCACACTCCTGACTTGTGCCTTGTAGACAGGCTTTGAGGAGTCAGGAGGTGAGTTACTCGTCACAGGGTTCCTAGCCTCTGACCTGCATTTGTAGTCACTGTATTCATGTCAGTAACCTAGTTCTGTTTCTGGTCAATGGTAACCCCCTGATATTGATAGCAGGAGATTCAGTAATGGTAATGCCATTGAATGTCGAGGGACAATGGTTAGATTCTCTCTTGTTGGAGATGGTCATTGCCTGGCACTTGTGTGGCATGAATGTCACTTTCCAGTTGTCAGTCCAAGCCTGGATATTGCCCTGATTTTGCTGCATTTGGACATGGACTGCTTCAGTATCTGAGGAGTATTGATTGGTGCTGAACATTGTGCAGTCATCAGTGAACATTCCCACTTCTGACCTTCTGATGGAAGGAAGTTCATTGATGAAGCAGCTGAAGATGGTTGGGCCTAGGACACAAGGAATCCAAAGGCCTGGACTGATGCTACAGAGATAGGAGTTCAAATCCCACCATGGGAGCTGGTGGAATTTAAATTCAATTAGATAAATCTGGAATAACAAAACATAACTGATCCAAGGTCCCATCTGAGGTAAGTCGGCCTCAAATGTCAATAGATAGAGGGGTTCAAGGTAGAACTATTAGGAGAGGACAGTTTCCAACTGGATATCCGAGACAGAAGCTTTACCTTAGAAAAAAATTACAACTAATGAAGAGCACAGAAGCAATAATTCATCTGTCACAGCCCTCAATAATTATTTCGTTAAGGTTTGTGTCTATGTGCCATATTTTCCTTGATTTGTTAGTTTTGCTAATAAAATATGCAGTTAAAAACAAGTGGTGCAATATTGGTGGAAGTTATGAACAGACTAGTTCATATTTACTGATATCTAAAGATTCCTACTTTTTCAAAAAAAATAGATTAACCAATAGGAATAGAAAGTTAAATTTTAAAAAAACTGATCTGTACTTCATCAGTCACTTTTGAGGATCTCGCATAGCTTTCAGCCATTTTAGACTCACATCAAAAATATATTTCCCTAGATGAGATTTGGTATTAGTGAGTTTAAAGAACAGGAATATATCAAACGTGATAGAAGTGGCTATGGTAGTGGGGAATGAGAGGGAGGAATGCTTATGAATCGTGGAATTGGATGGAACTAATTTTGGAAATTTCATAGAATGGCTGGAGAGTAGGAAGGAGCATGGGGCCTCTGGGTATTTCTCTTACAAATAGTTTTAATGTAGAATTCTAAATTATACATTTGTCCGTTTTACATGTGTGCACAAGAACCAACTAGTCCTAAGAATTTAGAATATAATCTATATATATACACCTTCTCTGGTGGATGCAATTGGCTGAGGCAAGTCTCATTGCCCCCAAGGTGAATTGTCTGTGCTGTAGGCTTAATTTAAACGGCACTAATTTCTCCTCTCACCCGTCCATAGACAGAAAGGTGTTTTGATTTGTTTCCCTCTTTATAAGGGATGGCATATTTCCCAACCCCTCAGTGTTTGTGCGATCCAATTTTCTATTAATAACCCCACGGCAAACTTGAGATAGGATAAACTCAAATGGTTAGTTTATTTGCACACAGTCAAAACTTGGGAGAGGGTTTGCAGCATCCCCCTCTTAGTCAGATAGTAAAAAAAGGGATAAAGAAAATAAATATTTACAGTAGGCAGGTCACCGGCAAAGGAAATATCGCTTCAAGTGGATTCCAAAGTCCAGAAGCAAAATCCAATGAGATATCCCTTCATGGAGGTCGGTGGGTTGAAAACTGATGCTGTATAATTCACTTTTCCAGTGGTTTTGACTTCACACAATGAGATAGGCATGGAGAGATGAATCAGTTTTGTGGGCGATAGTACAGAATTTCCAGCAGAAGCAGTGGCGATGGGACCAGGTGTTCAGCATAGGCAGAGCTCCTTTTCTGTGAGGCTGCCAGTTAAATGGTAAACAGGAGACTGAGCTATGCAGTTCAACAAGGCAATATTACTTGTTCTACAAACCAGAGACCTATGACTTGTGACTTCTTACTGCCCCACCCAACCACGGACATAGGATGTGTATGTATTGTCTGGGTTCCGAAGACTGTTAAAGGTCTCAGCCATTAGGAATTGAAAGGAAGCTTCTGGGGCTTTTGTCTTAGCAGATGATCCATCTCCTTCTGGCCAGCCTAGGTTATTAAATACTAATGGCTTTTATATAGCTGTCTTTGAAGTTGGGCTGTATACCTCGGAGATAACGAAGTCTGGGTTTTCTAAAACTGCCCAGTGGCTTCTTTTGTTCACAGAACACAGACAGACATTGTTTCACATATGTTAAGGATCTTTGATCAGTTTTACAGTTTTAGAAATAGCAATAAGCATACCTATATATATTTTATAAAAATAGACAGTGTGAAGTCTCAGTCCTTCACACGTGTGTAATGAAAGATTGGAACTGAATCAACTCTGTGGCACCCTGGGTGATCAAACACAGTTCTCACCGTGACTCCCTATGAGAAACAAATTGGTGTTAACATGATTTGCCCATTTTAAGCCTTGGGTGGTAAAACAATAATAGGTTGTACCTGGCTGTTGGGATATTTTCCAACACTTAATGGAAAACTTTCATGTGCAGATTTTAATAATCAAACTTGTTACAGAATAGCAGAAGTCTTCACTTTCCAGCTGCTTGTTATATTGTTAACATGATTGCTATTGGTTCAGATGCAACTAAGAACCTCATCACTCAGGTAATCACACTTTAACAAGTGCAAAGGGCTGATTGAAGCTGCTAGATCATCCAACTTTGCTTGATAGTTTCATGGTGACTACTACTGGGAGTAGCTTTTTATATTACAAACTTTATTAATTAAATTTCACCAGTGGCCATGGTGGGAACTGAACCTATGCCTCCAAAGCATCAGCCTAGGCCTCTGGAATAGGCAAATACATGGGATTAAGCAATTAAAGCAATTGCATTTTAATGAGTTACAAAGACCTTATTGAATTGCCCAATGTGGTCAGCACACTTAATATATTATAAACAGTGCTTTGTCTTTGCAGCTGACATCTATGGCAATGGTAATGTTTATCGTTAAACATTTGGCAAAGACAGTTGCCCATCCTAAGCGCAAATGGTATAAATTGTGTGGGCTACACCTGAAACAAGTCATGGACATATTCCAGGACACTTCAGATGATCAATCTATCAGCCACTCATTAATGGGACCTGGACCTGGATGGGATTCTTTCCAGTAAACCAACCAACATTCTAATGGATGATGTGGTTAGAGTTGAGCTTGCAGCAAGAAGCGCTATTGCTACATGTAAAAGGTACAATTTTAACCAATGAATCTCCGAGAGTAATCTAAATGCTTTTGGAGTCCATAACTGTTGCCTTTGCCTCGCCTGTCTGCAGTTAAGTCAGTTGCTTTTACCCTTACGATATAAAGAAGAAAGAAGTCTTAATTATATAGCAAAAGCAAAATAATGCAGTTGCTGGAAATCTGAAATTTAAAAAAAGAAGAAAATGCTGGAAATACTCAGCAGGTCTGGCATCTGTAGAAAGAGAAACAAAGTTAATGTGTCAACTCGATGGCCAATGAAAGGCCATTCACCTAAGACATAGAGCGGAAATTAATTTTTGCAATGGGGCTCTTGTTCTCTGGTTGGAGAGGGGTGGGAGCCCCCTGTCGCCTACTTTGGGGAAGGCACAATGTTAGACCTTTCCAGGGACTAAGGACCTTGGGGGCTGAAATTCCACTGCCCAATAGCCAGCCAGAGGCTAGCAGATCGCCATTGCCATCAGCGCCACCAAGAGCAATGGTAGCTGCTGTTAATGCGCCCACTAGAGACCTAGGATCAAGGATGGACCCCACATCAAAGATGAGTGAGGAAAGGATGGAGGATCACAGGTAGTGGGCTAGGAGTCCTGCGAAGGAGGGTGGATGCATCAGAGGCTAAGGTAGGCTGATGGCTTTCTGTGCCCCCCACCTCCCCCAACCCTTCCCAACACTGGGTCCCTAGATCAGGCACTGAGTGCTTTTGAATGATGGACCCTACCACCACCCCCCCACCCCCCACCAACCCCCCGTCCCTACTGCCACCACACCAACTTTTGGGTGCCGGAAGAAAACCCAACAGGGTTTGCATTTCAGACTTCTCATGTGGCGATTTTCCCATCTGTTGCTGCTTGAATACCAGCAGAGGCAGAAAGAGGCCCTAAAGTAGGTATTAATTGGCATCCGGATGAAAAGGCCTCCAGGAGGAACTGGGAGAGCATTAAATTCACCCATTAATTCTGTTTCACTCTCCACAGATGCTGTCAGACCTGTTGAATGTTTACAGCATTTTCTATTTTTTAATTCCTTAAATGGGCAAGGCCCATTTCCTTAAAATGTTCCAATTTGGAAGTGTAATCATTATTTTTGTTTTAGGCAAACATCATGGCCAATTTTCACATAGTAAGATCCCACAAACAGTAATGAGATAAATAACTGGTTAACCCTCAAGTAACACCAGCAAAACAAGTTAAGTGTTGACCATAACACCGAAAGAGCTTTCCTTCTGTTCTTTGAATAGTGCCACAAGTTCTTTTGTGTCCTCCTGAACAGATAAGGAGATCTTCTATTTTACATCTCATTCACCTCTGACCTCATACCTCCAAGTCAGAAAGTCATACGTATTGCATTGAAGATTATTGTGCTCAAATCCTTGAATGGGTTTAACCCCATGATGCTCTGAATCAAATGGTGAGAGTGCTGTTACTGAACCAAATTGACACTATGGGAAGAATTTTGACCTCGGCGGGTGCCCAACCCGCTTGAGTGTAAAATGACATGTGTTGAAGTTGGGTGAGTGTTTCGATGTCAACGCACACTCAGGCGATATTTCGGTTGGCGGGTGTGCACGGGAGATGGAGCTGCATCCGCCATTAATTAAGAGGCCAGTTAAGGTCCTTGACACCCCAATTGTCAGCCAGTTAATGTTGCCCGTGTGATTTCTCAATAGTTGCATGGGGAAAACAGGTAGGCAGCCCACAAATTGCAAAAGCTCATCCATGGGCAGGATAAGAAGGGCCAGCAGCATTGTCAATGTGAGTAATGAGGTATTTTGGAAATCATATGCTGCTGGTGTCTTATTTGAACTGGACAGCTTTATCTCAATTCCGAGCCTCATTCTGAGCATTTCTAGGCTTCATTTCAGGACTCATTGGTGTTATCCAGTCCCCCAGATGATTCAGGCCATGTGGACCCTTCCAGGTATTAGACAGCTTACTGTTACCTTGCAATAGGGATTGTGGTCTCCAGTAGAGGCACCTCCTCTGAGAAGCAGAGGGCAGAAGGGAGAGGTGGCCAGGTTTCCCAATGCAGCTTCGAGGGGAGGAACCAATGGAAGGAGAGGCATAGGCACAAGAGGCGCAGGGCCAGCAGGTATTCCACGGAGGAAGGGGCAGCAGAAGATGGCACTATCCTGCCGCCAGGATTTACAGGTGGCGATGCAGCTACCTCAATATGTCTGAGGTGCAATGCTGAAGGAGGCTCCGCCTCTCTAGGGAGACAGTGACCTCCATCTGTCATATGTTCAGGCCTGAGGTCAGCTCCAACTGTATGGGTTGACACCTCATGTCAGTGGCTCTGAAGGTCATAATGGCCCTCAACTTCTATGCCTCCGGCTCTTTCCAAGGCTCAGTGGGGAAGGTGTGTGCAGTCTCCCAATCAGCTGTCCACAGTTGCGTCAAGCTGGTAATAGAAGCTCTGTTCAGACGGGTATTGACTTTCATTTAGTACCGCATGGACAAGGCCAGCCAGGCAGAGTGAGCCAGAGGTTTTGCAGCTATTGCTGGGTTCCCCCGCATCCAGGGTGCAATCAACTGCATACCTGTGACCATCAAGGCACCAGTGGGTGAGCCGGATGCCTTCGTCAACAGGAAGGGCTTCCACTCTATAAACATGCAGATAGTGTGTGATCACAGGATGCAGATTCTGAAAGCTTGTGCAAGGTACCCTGGCAGTTCCCATGATGCTTACATCCTGAAACGCCCCCAAGTGCCAAGGCTCTTCAGTGCTCCAGCCCGACTGGATGGATGGCTGCTGGGTGACAAGGGCTATCCCTTGAAGAGGTGGCTCATGATGCCTCTCCGCTACCCAATAACAGAGGCAGAGCAGTGGTTCAACAGGAGCCATGCCTCCACAAGGGCGGTGGTAGAGAGAACCATAGGTCTTCTCAAGATGCACTTCTGATGTCTGGACTGTATGGGGGTGCACTCAAATACCCCCCCGCCCCCGCCAGATGATGTGTCGCTGATAGTGGTTGCATGCTTTCCACTATCTGGCACTGGCAAGGGGGTGGGGATCCAGAGGAGGAAGAGGATGTTGACTCAGTTCCACAGGCAACAGATGATGTTCCAGTAGTGAGTCAGAAGATAAGCACAGTAAGCAGAATGTTGAGGGTGTGGAGCCAGACCTCGGCAACCTCCAGGGAGGCATGGACACCTGGGATGCATTAATCCAATGCCCTTTCAGCTAGGCTACCAAATAAGAACTATCACCTCATGCCAGGGCTGCTGCCTCCATCCTCGATCCCAGAAAGGACCCTGTCCTTGGCCCCCAAGATACACTCAGTGCCTGTGCAATAGAGTTTCAAGAGACCCACGTCCAGCATTAAATAATGGCTTACACTGCACCTGCAGAACAAATGAAGCATACTCAGGCCAATAATACAAAATCAAATGTCATTTAAAGTTGGAACGCACAGATTCTTGAACTGAACAAAACCAGTTTTGGTAGTCACACCATTAAAAAATGAAAAGCTAAATGGGGCAACAAAAGATCACCTGTTACCAGCACTTCTTGTGCTTAAGGTGCTTTAAACTTACATTTACAGGTGCTACATCTAGGTGTTCTCCCCTTGCTGGCACTGGCAATAGAGACAGCCTGCTCACTTGGGCTGCCACCTCCTCCCCTGTCTTCTTGGTGATGTGCAGTGCCTCCTCCTCCCATCTCTGGGGACGAAGATGTCCCTTCCAGCAGGCACCTCCTCCAGGAGGGCAGCAAGGCACTTGTCGATGAAACATGGGGCCGACTGCCCAGCTGACCTCACTCCTGCATGGGTTCGCCTTCTTGGGCCGCAGCCATGTTGCTGTTGCAACTCCGATGCAGGCAGCCTCCTTGGGGCTGCCTGTGCCACCTTAGAATTGGCTGCCATTGAACCCAACGGACAACAGGCACCTTCCTTGAAATAAAAAGTCAATAATATTTTAGATTACTTTCCTCTAAGTAATATTATAGAGCCTCAGCCTACATTATTGGAAAATTTCTTGCACAGGAACAAATAGACACAACAGTTTATTTTGAACCTTTATCAATAAACACAATCTTGGTGGCAGCCTTCCATCTTGCAATGGTTTGCAATGGTCAACTCTGTTAATCATAACCTAATGTGGCTCAGGAGCCCCCCTCTGGCATGGCACACAATCTTACTGAACAATTTTGTAAACAATCTCGTGTAATAACCTGGGTCATAATAATCCTTGTGGTTTCACACTTTATACAGGTAGCCTTATACTTTATGATCTAATTTCAAAACAATACAACATTAATGAAAATACATCGTTCTATGGCCTAACCACAGAGCTGTAATGGGGTATAATATATGTACATATAAAATTAAATTCCATCACATCTGTATGAATAAAAACTGCATTCATATCTGATTTCAGCTAATAAATGTGAATCAGATTGCACCAGATGCCATAAAGTATTTTACAGAGCTAAAGACTCCACACAAAACCAATGCTAATTAAACCTGACTCAATGAAGAATAGAAACTTCTTTAATCAATCTTGAGAACTAACATATGAAGCATGGTGTTACTAACAGAGATACAACAATATAATTATCAAACATGCTTTTACACCTAAACCCAGGCACCATCCACAGTGGGATCACAGAATCTCATTCAAACTGTGATTTCAACAATTGTTTCAATTTAGAAGAAGGAACACCATGGCATTATTTATATAAACATTTATATATTTGTACAAATAACAAGGTGAAGAAGACATTGGTGGGAGTAGTCTATAGGCCCCCTAACAGTAGCTATGCTGTAGGATGGAGAATAAATCAGGAGATAATGAGAACATGTAAAAAAGGCATTACGTTAATTATGGGTGACTTTAATCTTCATGTAGCTTTGGAAAATCATATTGGCAGAGGAAGCCACAAGCAAGAATTCATAGAGTGCACTCAGTTTCCTAGAATAATATGTTGTGGATCCAACCAGAAATCAGGCAGGTTTAATAAATTATCTCAGAGTAAAAGATCCCCTAGGAAACAGTGAGCATAACAGAATGGTAGAATTTAGCATTCAATTTAAGAGTGAGAAACTTGAGTTGGAAACAACTGTGCTAAACTTAAATAAGGGTAAGTACAAAGGAATGAGGGAAGAGTTGGCTGGAGTGGACTGGGAAAGGAGTTTAGCAGAAAAGACGGTTGATAAACCGTTTAAGGAAATAGTTTATGACTCATAACAAAGATATATCCCAGTGATGAAGAAGGATTCTAGGAAGGGGATAAACCAACCATGGTTAACCAAGGAAGTTAAGGATAGTATTAAATTGAAAGAAAAAACATACAATGTGGCAAAGATTAGTGGTTAGCCAGAGGATTGGGAAAGTTTTAAAAAACAACAATAGATGACCAACAGAATAATAGAGCGAGAAAATAAACTTTTAGGGTAAACTAGCAAGTAATATAATATAGATAGTAAGAGCTTATTTAAATATATAAAAAGGAAGAGAAAGGCTAAAGTGAATGTAGGCCCTTGAGGTTGGGGAAATAATAATGGGGAACCAGGAAATGGTAGAGGAGTTGAATAAATACTTTGCATCAGTCTTCATGTAGAACTAATAACATTCCAAAAATACTAAATAATCAAGGGGCAAAAGGGAGTGAGAAAATAAATATAATATCTATCACTAGAGAAAAAATACTAGGAAAATTAATGGGGCTAAATGCCAATAAGTCCCCTGGAACTGATGGGTTACATCCTAGGATATTATAGGAAGAGATAGTGGATTCACTCACAGTAATCTCCCAAGAATCCTTAGATTCTGGAAAAGTCCCAGAGGATTGGAAAACTGTCAATGTAACACACTTATTTAAAAAAACAGGTAAATATAGGCCAGTTAGCTTAACATCTGTCATTGGGAAAATGTTAGAGTTTATTATTAAGGATGTAATAGCAGAGCATTTAGAAACACATAATATAATCAAGCAGAGTCAGCATGGCTTCATGAGGGGGAAATCATGCCTGACAAATTTATTATATTTCTTTGAGGAGGTAACAAGCACAATATTTAAAGGGGAACTAGTAGATGTAACATACTTGGATTTCCAAAAGGTTGTCAATAAGATACTGCACATAAGAATACTTAATAAGGTAAGAGACCATGGTGTTGGGAGTAGTATATTAGCATGGATAGAGGATTGGCTAACTAATAGAAGACAGAGAGTGGGACATGGGGGGCATTTTCAGGATGGCAACCTGTAACTAGTGGATTGCCACAGGGATCAGCGCTGGGGCCACAATTATTTACAATGTATATTCATAACTTGGATGAGGGAAGTGAATGTACTATTGCCAAGTTTGCAGTTGACACAAAAATAGGTGGGAAGGCAAGTGGTGAGGATGACACAAGAGTCTGCAGGGGGATATAGACAGGTTAATTGAGTGGGCAAAAACTTGACAGATGCAATACATTGTGGGACAATGTGAAGTTATTCACTTTGTCAGGAAGAATAGAGGAGGTAAATATTATTTAAATGGAGAAAGACTGCAGAAAGCTGCAGCACAGAGGGATCTGGGGTCCTTGTGCATGAATCACAAAAACCAGCATACACCTTCAGCAGGTAATAGGGAAGGCAAATGGAATGTTGGCCTTTATTTCAAAGGGAATGGAGTATAAAAACAGGGAAGTCTTGCTAAAACTATACAAGGCACTAGTTAGAGTACACCTAGAATACTGTGAACAGTTTTGGTCCCCTTATCTAAGGAAAGACACACTGGCATTGCAGGCTGTCCAAAGGAGGTTCCCTATATTGATCCTGGGTATGGAGGAATTTTCTTATGGAGGAGAGGTTGAGTCGGTTGGGCCTATATTCATTGGAGTTTAGAAGAATGAGATGCAACCTTATTGAAACATGTAAGATTCTTAGGGGGTTGACGGGTAGATGCTGAGAGGTTGTTTTCCTTGTGGAATAGCCTAGGACCAGATGGCACAATCTCAGGGTAAGGATTCGCCTATTTAAGTCAGAGATGAGGTGGAATTTCTTGTCTCAGAGGGTAGTGAATCTATGGAATTCTTTATCACAAAGGGCTGTAGAGGCTGGGCCATTAAGCATATTCAAGGGAAACATAGACAAATTTTTAATCAGTAAGGGAATCAAGGGTTATGGGGAAAAGGCAGGAAAGTAGAGTTGGGGATTATCAGATCACCCATGATCTCATTGAATGGTGGAGCAGACTTGATGGGCCAAATGGCCTACTTCTGCCCCTACATCTTATGGCCTTATGGTCTTATAATTGTGTATAAACTAAGGGGGTAATTTACTCTAATTTATTGTGAAGGTTCAGGTTGGCAGCCCATTTTAAATGGAGAGTAAAATCAAGAAGGAGTCATGTAAAACAACACCCAACCTGATCCTGTTGGCTTTTCGTTGGCTAAAACTGCCAGATAAGAGCTTAAACCCATTTGTGTTGATCAAATATCATCAGAAAAATGCACATATGTTCATAATTCTAGCTTTCAAAAGCTCTGAATTATGAAAGACCAGAATAAATGATATGGGCGGACAGCAGTGACTCACTCATCTAAATTTAGTGGATCCAGAAGCCTAAACTCACACCTCTTAAACATTTATGTCACTTATGTTTGACAACCCTTTTTAGTAATGCTTGCTAGCAGTTCAGTATTTATTGATCCTTGACTGTATTACTAGAAATGTATACTATAAGTCTGCCATAGCTTCTAGATTAGACACAATGGCACTGGAGAGCTTTTTTTACATGAAATGAAAGAAGCTGCTAAAATGTTGTACTGTGATAGCTGCTGTGAAAAATTATTATACTTTCCATTGAAACAGAAAATACTGGAAATGCACACAAAGTATCTCCATATCTGAGAAAAGAGCGTTTGAGGTTGTGGGCTGAGCTGCTGCATAAGCTCCAACAAAACTCACAGTCTTTATTATTTCAATTTGTTTTGAAAACACCATTTTAAAACTAAAAAAAATCAGATAAAGTTTTTTTTCCTTAGTTCTGTTGAAGAGTCATACAGACTCAAAACATTAACTGTGTACCTCTCAGCAGGTGCTATCAGACCTGCTGAGTTTTTCCAGGTATTTTTGTTTTTGTTTTGGATTTCCAGCATCTGCAGTTTTTTGCTTTTATCTTAGATAAAGTTGAGGCAATGCTGCACATTTTCAGTGAGAAATTCAAATTTTAACACATTGGTGATATGAAAAAAATGGATTAACTTAAGACAGAGACAGGGTGGCCAAGTTTTGTTGAAGTCAGCAGTGTGAAACATGTACAAAGTAAATTGGAATTTTTCACTGTGCTGGACTTCTTTGCACTGAAGTTCACAGAACGATAGTTCAAACTCTTTTTGGAGACTCATTTTTTAGTTTCACTGTCAGTTTTACTTGGTTTGAAATTAAAAATCTTGGCAATATCTTCCAATTCAATGGAAAATAAAATCACACAAAGTGAAAAGTGGCTGCCGATTCAGCCTGTGTACCCGGCTGGTGTGGGCCGATTTCACACCACATGTACTCAATTCATATACACTTCAATCCCCAGTCCCCTGTGTCAATACCTGGTTATAAATGTACTCTTTAGATGTTTCTATTTTATAATTCACAGGCAGCTTTTAAAATCGCCTCACTGTGCACATGATATAAACATCCTCTAGTACAGTAGATAGCCACATCAAAAATACATATGTGTAAATCTTCTCTCCGATATCTCTAATGAAATTGTAAACACAGCCTTCACATAGACATTTGCAATGTTACTATATATTGTGTACCAGATAAATTATTGCTGCACTATAATTAAAATTCTCTGGGCAATATATTTTCAATGATATGAATACGGAGCTTTTTGTGCTGCTTTACAAAAATCTGATATTTTATTTGTACACAATCAAACAATAGCATTATCCAATTGTGCAGCCAATGATATTTCGCTTTGCTGCGGAGCGATCACTTTCAGCCAGCCCACTGAGCCCGTTTTTATATTTTTATTGCTGGTCTAAGTCAAATTTTGGAGTGTTTATAGTATCAAACCAGAATCCTTTTACTGGCTATAAGAAATGCAAAAACATTTTCCATGAAAGTGCTGGTCAGGCACACAGACCTTAACCCTAGTAATTTTATTTATATTTGTCAAAGTACTATACTAAAATAAAATGGGATCAATTGAAAGCTGCTATTTGTGTTAAATTTGAAATAACAAAGCCCTACAAAGAGCTCTAATATTATACCTGGACTACAAGAATACTTTGCAGTAAATTATCCAAGTGTAGATGAAAGCCTGGTACATCTGGCATTCTACACAGTCTCCTATCCAAGTACTAACCTAGCCTAACTCTGCTTAGCTTCTAAGATCACATGGGAGCGGGCACTATCAGAGCAGCACAGAACTCAACAGTAGCATGCGTTTGTTCTTTTTGCTTTGAGGTAAATTTTTCAACAATCACATTTCAAAATCATAGATATGTGCTAGCAAAGTTGAGACAGCTAAGGCACTGGATTAAGGCTCCTCATTCTCAGGAGTTTGGATTGAAACTCATCATTGCCACTCAGTAATAGGTTGTAAGAAATGGAATATTAGGCTTAATGGCAAATGCATGGAATATAAAAGTTGAGATGTAATGTTGGATCTACATAAAATCTTAGCTTGAGGACTGTGTGCAGTTTTTGGCTCCACTTTTACGGGAAAATGTTATAACAATGTAGAGGGAATAGGGATGGAACAAATTTACTAGGACACTGGAAATTAAAATTACGCTTTGAAATATTGGGGTTATTTTCATTGGAACAATGGAGATTAAAGGCTAATTAGACAAAAGTCTTTAATTTATGAAGGGATAGGACAGCATAGATAAAAACAGACAGATTCCTGAGGTTGAGGAGTCTAAAACAAGGAAATAAACAAAAGATTAAATATAAGAGACTTAGGACAAAAAGCCAGAGAAACTTTTCTTACAAAAAATGTTTGTGAAGATGTAGAATTTATTGGCGACTGAAACAGAAACCATGGGCAAAATCATCCCAAATTTGCACCAAGTTTCGTAGCAGGTGGGTAATACGACATTTTACCTGCCGGCCGCAATGGCAAGTTTTCACGCTGTATTGTCCCAAACCTGCCACATTAATTATGCACTCCTGGGAAACGCTGTTTCTAATTGGGATGGGTTCTCATTTGCCCACATGCCATCATCCTGCGGCTGCATCATGCCAGGCAACATATTTAAAGTCCAGCCGCAAGTACACATCTCAGTGCTTCCAGACCACCATTGCTGCATGGAAGACATGGCTCTAATACTGAAGAAGACTGCAACTCCCAGGTTCAGCGAAGCGTCCCTCAAGCGCCTTTTGGATGCTGTGAGGCCTGCTGGGATGTCCTCTACTCCCACTCTGGCTGCAGGATGGGCAGCAAAAGCACTAACCCGGCTTGGGAGGCAGTGGAGCGGTGGTCAGCGCCAATGCCCTTCAAAAGACAACAGACATCCGGTGCCTCAAGAGGATAAATGATCATCTTCATTCTGCCAGGGTGGAACTCTTCTTTTCACTCTCAGCTCACACACTCACAAACCCATCACACATTCACAGGGCCCTCACTCACTGCCAGTTCAAGGGACATCACCATTCACTCTCTCACAAACACCTTCATTGTCCTCACCCCATTCATGGGAATACTCACTACTCAAACATGCCAGGCGTGCTTATCATCTGGCCTGGTAAGCATCCTGATACACTCTCCCCATCTCCATTCATGCAGGAAAAGCTGATGCACAACAAGAAAGAGAGGCCGCAGACCAGTAGATGAATGCCTGAAATCAAGGTCCTCTCTGACTTTGAAATCAGAGCCATTCCACTGGCTGGCGACAATCTGGACTGGACCTTGCTGACGGTGAGGTCGGCGCTGCTCTACTAAGTGAGCATCCCGCAGTGCAACATGCATCAGACAACCATGCTGCGAATGATGTGTCTTGTTTTACAGGCCATGCATTAGTTATCTCCCCTTGCTTCTGCAGGCACGTCTGGTAAACAGCCAAGAGAGCCCATGACCCAAGGCCCCAAGTCAAGCCCAAAGACACCTCAGAAGAGGAATCTGAAGGAACCCTCCTTGAATACCTGTCACAGCACTCACCCACACATTCCACCAGTGCAGAGATACACACCTCAGTGGGACCTAGCATTAGAATGTGCCTGGATGTCTGCACCTCGGCGGTGTTTGTCATTGCTGCCAGAATGTAGTGGGCAGGAGCCATAGAGTTCTCTCTTTCTCTCTGTGTGCTCTCAGCATCTTTAAGGTGGGCTGGCCCCCATCTCTTCAGCATCTGTGACCACTGATGCTCTGCTCCTGAAAAGCTCAGATGCTGAAGGTGGACAAAGGGTCAAATGCCTCTAAAATTCCATGTCTGCATCTCTATGATATGACCCTGATCACAGAGCGTAAGCAGTCTGCTCTTGACCAGACAGGAGTCAGAAATTCTCAGAGGCTATGTGAAGATTTATGGAGTGTCCTCACTGTATGCTGTCATCATCTTCCTGCCTTCAAGTGACTCTTAGGGCCTCCCTGCGTATCCATGACAGGAGCATTCTCACAGAGGGTTTTTGTGCTGCCATAAGCCAGACTGGAGTCAACCGTTGCAATGTGAGGATCTATGGGGACACTTCACTGCATGTCGTCATCATCCTCTACAAATCTAGCAGCTATGAGGGCCTCCCATGCACCTGCCTCGTCAAGCCAGTGCGAGGTCTTTATCCCCGTCATCGTCACCTCTGAGGACCTCCTCACTCCTATCCCTGTCAGCGTCTTCCTTATACGAGGAGCTGTGCAGCTCTTCCATCTCCTCCTCAGCCAGCTCGTCTCCTTGTTGGAGCGGAGTTTGTAAAGGGCGCAGCAGACGACAATAATGCATGACACCCTCTGCGGACTATATTGCAGGGCTCCACCAGACTGCTCCAGGCACCGGAACCTCATTTTCAGCATCCCGATGGTCTGCTCCACCAAGTTGTGAGTTGCAGCATGAGCCTCGTTGTAGCACTGCTCTGCTGTAGTCTAAGGCCATCGTACGGGTGTCATCAGGTAGCCCTTGTCCCTGATGAGCCACTGCTGCAGCTTCTGTGGACCCTGGAAGGTGTCAGGAATCTGTGACCGACTGAGGATGTAGGAGTCATGCACACTCCCTGGAAACTGTACGCACACCTGCAGTATGCGTTTCTGTTGGTTGCACGCCAGCTGCACATTCAGCGAATGGAACCCCTTGTGGTTGATGTAATTAACCATGTGTTGCAACAGAAATCAGACTGCCACATCTTGAACCTGTGGGAAACCTAAAATCTGAGCAAACTCAATCCTGGCTGTTGCATCTGGCTGTCCTGGTCCCAGGTGAAATGCACAAAGTTGTGTGCCCTTGCAAAGATGGCATCCGTGACCTCATGGATGCATTTGTGAGATCTCACAGAGGCCACCTGGGGAGCCCTGAAAGGAGCCACTGGTGTAGAAATTGATCGCTGTTGTCTTTTTCACAACCACTAGCAGTGGATGCCCTCCATGTCCCCATGGTACCAAATCCTGCAGTAGCTGACAGATGTGACCAACCAGTTCCCTATACATGCCACACTGGTTCTCGGTCATCTGCAGGAATGAAATGTGGCACCTGTTGGACCCTGAGTGTCGCTAGGTGCTGACCATCGACAACTCACTGTGGCTCTTGGGTAGCAGATGTGGGAGCCCCAGGCGCCCCTTCTTCCTGTGGGTACTGCTCCTGCCTCTGTGCAGCCAGGTACCTCAGTCACTCCTCCGTTGTCTTCACACTCTGTAGACCATCAGGCATAAAACTAGTTCACTAGGCTCCATGATCCTGATGCATTCCTGCTGCAGGATGAAAGAGAGAGACACATGGTTAGCATGGATGTACTAAGAACCAGCCCTGGCTAAGTGTGATGACCCTTTAATGCTTCCCGGAGAGTGCTGTCACCACTTGGATGGCCAGAGATGAGTGCGCTGCAAGGCTGCCCTGTTAGCTTGAAACATAGGGGAGACTGGTGCAAATTGGGATGCTGACATTGCAAGGGTCTATGAGCGTCTCCACCAGTGACTGCTCTATGGCCAGTACTGTCGGTATGACACCCACCCAAGGCCTAGGGTCATTGAGGAAGCCAGTTCCTGGTGAGTGATGGCAGGAGAGGGGGTCATGGGGAGAGAGGGAGGGTGGTCATCAGCAAAGGCAGGGATTGGCTCCCAATAGGCTTCCTCCTTCCTGATGCCAGGTACCTCGATCAGGCACTGCAGGCTTTTGAAGGAACCCTCCACTTGGGAGTCCGCTAACACCCCCACCCGAGTTTGCTTGTCGTACTCCTCGCATTGGTGAGCCACTGCCTGCCACTGGTATGGGATGAGTCCCTTAAGTGTGTATTAATGCCCACTAAGGGCCTCAATTGGTGGTAGGGCAAGAAGGCCATCCACAGGCCTTCCCTCCATAGACTTAAGCGAAGTGGAAGTGGTAAGATGGCAGAGTGTCCACCCACCACCCTCCTACATGATTATATGCTCCCTGCCACCAAATTTTGCCACTGGGGAGGGCAATAGACACTGCCCAATATTTCTGGTTACAAGGTAAAAATGGAAGACAAAAAGGAGGGGTGTCAATATTGATCAAGGATACAGTAAGAACATTAGGATGGAATAAAACATTTGAGGGTTCAAATTTGATTAGAATTAAGGAGTAATAGAGGAGCTATTAAGCTGCTGGGTGTATATTACTGGCTACCAAATATTGGGAAGGAAATCAAGGAGAAAATTTGCAGACAAATAACAGAAAGATATAAAAACTACACAGAGTAGTGATATTAGAGGACTTCAATTATCCTAATATCTGTAACTCACTACCTGACTCCCCAAAGCCTGCCCACCATATACAAGGCACAAGTCGAGTGTGATGGAATACTCCCCAATTGCCTGGATGAGCGCAGCTCCAACAACACTCAAGAAGCTCTACATCATCCAGGACAAAGCAGCTCACTTGATTGGCACCCCATCCACCGCCTTAAGCATTCACTCCCTCCACCACCAATGCACAGTGACAGCAGTGCTTCCATCTACAAGATACACTGCAGCAACTCACCAAGGCTCCTTTGACAGCACCTTCCAAAACTACAATCTCTGCCAGCTAGAAGGATATGGGCAGCAGATGCATGGGAACACCACCACCTTCAAGTTCTCCTCCAAGCCACACTCTATCCTGACTTGAAACTACATTGCCGTAGCTTCACTGTTGCTGCGTCAAAACCCTGGAATCCTCCTCCTGACAGCACTGTGGATGCAATTAGGGATGAGCAAATAAATACTGGCCAAGTCAATGATGCCCACACCATGTGAGTGAATAAAAATAAATATACTGGAAAAAACAATATTTTAAAGGGAAAGGAGGTGAAGGAATTCTTATGACAGCTTTGTTAATCATCATATTTCCAGCCCATTGAAGAATGAAACATTGGGAGAAACAATGGGAGAAGTGGAGCATTTTAGAGCGGGAGCAGCATTTGGGGATCAGGAATCATAATATCATCAGGTTCAGAGCAGCTATGGAAAAGTTCAAGCAAAAGTCAAATGTGAAAGTACTCAACTGGAGGAGATATAATTTCAGTGATTTGCAAAAGGACCTGGCCAACTGGACATGAAGAAAAGATTGGCAGGTCAAAGAAAAAGTAAACAATGGGTGACCTTCAAGAGGAAGCCAAAGACATGGTTCTTTACACATCTAAAGATATAAAGAAAATTTAAAAACATGTTTTTTATAAATGTTAGAACATAATTTAGATGAGAACCACAAATACTTTATATGAATATATAAATACTGAAAAGGTAGTCAAAGAAAAGCTGGTGGGTCTGATTCGCAACCAAAAAGAAAACCTTTTTGTGGAGCCAGAAGGCATGGCTGAGCTACAAAATAAGTATTTTGCATCTGGTTCTAAATGCAGTGGTAAAGGAAGATGTAGTTGAGAACTTGGACAGGATAAAATTGTATAAAGAGGAGCTATTCTAAAAGCTGATATGCTCAAAAGTAGAAAATTCACCAAGTTGCCATCGAGCATGATGTGTCTTAGGATGGTGAGGGAAGTAAGGTTGGAAATTTTGGAGGTTTTGACCATAATCTTATAATCCTCCTCCTAGAGCACAGGAAGATTGCAAATATTACACCCCTGTTGAAAAAAAGGATAGAGGGATAATCTATAGTCCAGTCAACCTAACTTCGCTGGTGTGGAGAGCTTTTAAAGACAATAGTCAAGTGCAAAATTAATTGGTACTTGGAAAAACATTGGTTAATAAATAAAAGCCAGGAAAAATTTGTGAAAGGCAGATTGTGTTTGGCTTGCTGGAGTTCTTTAATGTAGTGAGGGAGCTAGTTCATGAGGCTAGTGCAGTTGTTCTTGTTTATATAGATTTTTAAAGTGTGTTTGATAAAAATACCATATCATAGTGTTATGATTCCAGCTGAGGTTACCCCTAGGTAAGCCTGATCCAAAGTGGAACCCAGCTTGGTAGATCCTAACTTTTATTTGTTTATTTAGATACGTGGAAAGTAGCTACTGAACAGAGGCACAGGGGTCAGCTGATGAATTTTTTAACAAAAGAATGAAACGTTTATCCAGCAAGAAAAGATGAACTATATTACAATACCCCTTCACTCACAACTATACCTTTACAGATATATACAGATTTGTAAGGATAACACAAGTAACAAAAGCTACCTTATATTCTAATGTCCACAGTAAGTACACAGTCCATGTAAACCTATGGCACCCTGTGGTCAGACGTACCACACTCTGAAGCCAAGTGACAATTTAAAAAAAAAATATTCACAGGATGTGGGCTTCACTGTCTGGGACAGCATTTATTGCCCATCACTAGTTGCCCTTGAGAAGGTGGTGGTGAGCTGCCTTCTTGAACTGCTGCAGTCCATGTGGTTTAGGTACGCCGACAGTGCTGTTGGACAGGGAGTTCCAGGATTTTGATCGAGCGACAGTGAAGGAACGGCGATATATTTCCAAGTCAGGGCAGTGAGTGACTTGGAGGGGAACTTCCAGAAGATGGTGTTCCCATCCATCTGCTGCCCTTGTCCTTCTAGGTGGTAGTGGTCGTGGGTTTGGAAGTTGTTGTCTAAGGAGCCTTGGTGAATTCCTGCAGTGCATCTTGTAGATGGTACACATTGCTGCTACCGTGCGTCGATGGTGGAGGGAGTGAATGTTTGTGGATGTGGTGCCAATCAAGTGGGCTGCTTTGTTCAAGATGGTGTCCAGCTTCTTCAATGTTGGAGGAGCAGCACTCATCCAGGCAAGTGGGGAGTATTCCATCACATTCCTGGCCTGTGCCTTGTGGATGGTGGACAGGCTTTAGGGAATCAAGAGGCTAGTCACTCATCACAAGATTCCTAGCCTATGACCTGCTCTTTTAGCCACAGTATTTATATGGCCAGTCCAGTTCAGTTTTAGGTCAATGGTAATCCCCAGGATGTTGATAGTGGGGGATTCAGTGATAGTAATGCCATTGAGCATCAAGGATTGATAGTTGGTCATCTCTTGTTGGAGATGGTCATTGCCTGACACTTCTGTGGCGCAAATGTTACTTGCCACCTGTCAGCCCAAGCCTGGATATTGTCCAGGTCTTGCTGCATATGCCATGGACTGTTTCAGTACCTGAGGAGTTGCGAATGGTGCTGAACATAGTACAAACATCAGCGAACATCCCCACTTCTGACCTTATGATGGAAGGAAGGTCATTGATGAAGCAGCTGAAGATGGTTGGGCCTAGGACACTACCCTGGGGAACTCATGCAGTGATGTCCTGGAGCTGAGATGATTGACCTCCAACAACTACAATATCTTCCTTTATGCTAGGTATGACTCCAAACAGCTGAGAATTTCCTTCTGATTCCCATTGACTCCAGTTTTGCTAGGGCTCCTTGATGCCACAATCGGTCAAACACTGCCTTGATGTCAAGGGCAGTCACTCTCACCTCACCTTGGGAGTTCAGCTCTTTTGTCCATGTTTGAATCCAGGCTGTAATGAGGTCAGGAGCTGAATAGCCCTGATGGAATCCAAACTGGGCATCAGTAAGCAGGTTATTGCTAAGCAAGTGCTGCTTGATAGCATTGTTGATGACCCCTTTCATTACTTTACTGATGATCGAGAGTAGATTGACGGGATGGTAATTAGCTGGGTTGGATTTGTCCTGCTTTTTATGTACAGGACATACCTGGACAATTTTCCACATAGCCAGGCAGGTGCCAGTGTTGTAGCTGTACTGGAACAGCTTGGCTAGGGGCCTGGAAACTTCTGGAGCACAAGTCTTCAGTACTATTACCGGAATGTTGTCAGGGCCCATAGCCTTTACAGTATGCAGTGCATACTGTACATTTCTTGATATCACATGGAGTGAATCAAATTGGCTGAAGATTGGCATCTGTGATGCTGGGGACCTCCGGAGGTGGCTGAAGGCTGATCATCCACTCGGCACTTCTGGCTGAAGATTATTTCGAATGTTTCAGCCTTATCTTTTGCACTGCTGTGCTGGGCTTCTCCATCATTGAGGATGGGGATATTTGTGGAGCCACCTCTTCCAGTGAGTTGTCCACCACCATTCATGACTGGATGTGGCAGGTCTGCAGAGCTTAGATCTGATCCGCTGGTTGTGGGACCACTTGGCTCTATCACTTGCTGCTTATGCTGTTTGGCATGCAAGTAGTCCTGTGTTGTAGCTTCACCAAGTTGACACTTCATTTTCAGGTATGCCTGGCGCTGCTCCTGGCATGCCTTCCTGCACTCTTCATTGAACCAGGGTTGATCCCCTGGCTTAATGGTAATGGTAGAGTGAGGGATATGCCAGGCCATGAGGTTACAGATTGTGTTCGAGTATAATTCTGCTGCTGCTGATGGCCCACAGTGCCTCATGGATGCCCAGTCTTGAGTTGCCAGATCTGTTTGAAATCTATCCCATTTAGCATGGTGGTAGTGCCACACAACATGATGGAGGGCATCCTCAATGTGAAGGTGGGACTTCACTTCCACAATGACTGTGCAGTGGTCACTCCTACCGATACTGTCATGGACAGATACATCTGCGGCAGGCAGGTTGGTGAGGATGAGGTCAAGTATGTTTTTCCCTCTTGTTGGTTCCCTCTCCACCTGCCACAGACCTGGTCTAGCAGCTATGTCATTTAGGACTTGGGCAGCTCAGTCAGTAGTGGTGCTACCGAGTCACTCTTGGTGATGGATATTCAGGTCCCCCACCCAGAGAACATTCTGAACCCTTGCCACCCTCAGTGCTTCCTCCAAGTGATGTTCAACATGAAGGAACACTGATTCATCAGCTGAGGGACGGTGGTACGTGATAATCAGCAGAAGCTTTCCTTGCCCAAGTTTGACCTGATGCCATGAGACTTCATGGGGTCCAGAGTCGATGTTGAAGACTCCCAGGGCAACTCCCTCCAGACTGTATACCACTGTGCTGCCACATCTGCTAGGTCTGTCCTGCTGGTGGGACAGGACATACCCAGGGATGGCGATGATGGAGTCTGGGACATTATCTGTAAGGCATGATTCCGTGAAAATGATTATATTAGGCTGTTGCTTGACTAGTCTATGAGACAGCTCTCCACATTTTGGCACTAGCCTCCAGATGTTAGTAATGCCACCTAAAGGGATGCCATGGATCTCTCCTTGACTCTCCCCAGATGGTTGTCACACCGTGAACCAACTAATCTCACTGAATTCCGTCCTTCACATGAGAGTTGCTTTGGGATCTTCTCCCAAACTGACATTTTCTCTTAGACTTCTTCTGCAAGGGTTCACCTCCAGGGTTTCAAACTTTCCTTCCGATGTTCCTCTCCCTGGGCACCACATGCATTCAAGCTCTCTTCCACACACTCTCTCTCACCACTCAGCTGTCAACTGTACACCACCACTTCACATGCCTATGGCAAAAAGTTACAGACTTTCACCATTTCTTTGGACCCTTTTGCCTCTTGCAAGCTGTTTTCACTTTAAAGCTCAAACTTGGAGCCTTTCCCTCTTCCCCTCACTCTTAACTTCACTTAACAGGACCTTTTCCCAGGTTCCTATGCTTCCTTTGACACCAAGGTCTCCTTTGGATTTTCCCCTCTTCCACTCTCCTGGATTTTTGGGTTTTTTCTTTAGCTCGGGGCTCCTATCTGTTCGTTTTGCTCCAGTCTCTCCTGGCAGCACCTCCAAAACCAGCTGAACTCCAACAGCTTCCAAATCAAACTGCTTTCTTTCTTCTTTTGTATTTATGTCTGTGGGAGGAACCTGCCTTTCTGGCCCCAGGTTGTGAGGCAACAGCACCATTTCTCTACTCTTTTGTGTTTACCTTTACCTTATAGCAGTCACAAGCTCCTTATTAGGAATGTAAGCAGCCTTTTAAAGTGAAACTAAAACTCCATTTGACCTCTCTTGAACACACAGATACAGAAATACAAATCAAATTTAAACTCTAAAGCTAAAACTCATTCCTAACACCCACAAATACAAATATAACATACTTAAACTATCTCTATTTCCTAACAGTAGTCTTGTTAGCAAAATTAAGGCCCATAAGATTAAAGGGCCAATCACTATATGAATACAAAATTGCCTAAGGGACAGAACGCAAAGAATAGAGGTAAATGATTGTTTTCCAGACTCGAGGGAAACATACAGTGGTATCCCCAGGAATCAATGATCATTTTGATATTTAGTAATGTCCTGGACTTGGAAGTGCAGGGCATAATTTCAAAGTTTGCAGATGACATAAAGCTTGAAAATGGAGTAAACAATGAGGTGGATAGTTCCAGGAGAACTTAGACTGGTGAAAAGGGTAGACAAATGGCAGATTAAATTTAAAACAGAAGTGTGAAGAGGTGCATTTTGGCAGGAAAACTGAAGGGAGTTGATACATACATGATTGTACAATTTTCAGCACATGCAGGAACAGGAAATTCTGGGGTGTATGTACACAAGTCCTTAAAAATGGCAGGAAGAGTTGAGAAGACTGTTAAAAGGTAAATAGGACCATTTGTTTGATAAATGGATGTACAGAGTATAGCAAAGTTTTTCTAAAGCTTTATAAATCACTGGATAGACACCAGCTGGAGTATTGGGGCCAGTTATAGTCACCACACTTTAGGGAGGATGTATAGGCCTTGAAGACCATGCTGAAGATTTACAAGAATGGCACTTTGATGAAAGGCTTCAGTTATGTGGATAGATTACAGAAACTAAGATTGCATTCCTATGAAAAGAGAGGCAGAGGTGAAATTTTATAGAGGTGAAAGGTTTGGATAGAGTAACTAGGTTGAAGCTGTTTTGATTAGGCACCAGAGATCACAGATTTAATATAATTGGCAAAAAAAACACTGGACACAACATGAGGGAAAAATCCATACCCAGTGGGTTATGATGATCTGGAATGTATTGGTGGATCCAATTGAAATAACATTCAAAAAGGAATTGGTTAAAAACTTTAATAAGAAATTTTTGGATGTCTATCAGAAAAGGCTAGATGAGAATGACTAATTGGATAGTTCTTACAAAAGCTGGCATTGGAATGATGGGCAGAATAGTCTCCTTCAGTGCTGTATAATTCTATGAGATTAATCTCTGGGGGCTGGAGAAATAAGTATTCCACCGTTTGGAATACTAGAATCTTAAAAAAAATACAATAGTCTTGATGTCTTCAACTTCAAGAAGGTGATTTCACTTCATCATGGATTTTCCAGTAAGATCTATTTTACTAACTTCTTTTCCCCTCCTGCATAAGCAGTCAGTGGGCAAAATCATCCCAGATTTGCACTAAATGCCGTAGCAGATGTTTTACCGCTGGCCGCAATGGCAGGTTTTCACGCCGAATCATCCCAAACCTGCCGTATTAGCTATGCATTCCTGGGAAACACACTGTTTCAATAGCAGGTGGACTCTCATTTTCCCACCATGTCATCACTTCGCCGCTTCATCAAGCTGGGCACCATATTTAAAGTACAGCCGCGTGCATGCATCTCAGTGCTTCCAGCCCACAACTATTGCAGGGAAGATGTCCATAAAAGGCAAAAGGATTGCAGCGCCCAGGTTTAGTGACGCATCACTGGGATGCCTTTTGGGTGTCATGGAGGCCTGCTGCAATGTCCTCTACCCCACTTTTGGCCTCAGGATGGGCAGCAGCATGACCAATCAGGCTTGAGAGGTGGTGGCAGTGGTGATCAGTGCCAATGCTGCACAGAAGACGTTGACCATCTAATGCAAATACAGGATGAATGATCCCATCCGTGCAGCCAAGGTACGGCACCCATCTCTTCACTCTAAACTCACACACTCAGGTCCATCACACATTGACGAGCATCTCACTCATGCCAGCTCAAGGGACAGCACCAGCCATTCTCTCACACATACCATCACTTGTCCATTTGGCCCCATCTCCTCTGGAGACTGCCTCCCCAGCCTTTGCTATCTTGAGGACACTTGCACAGGTCAACATGTGCCCCCATACACACCCTGGGCTACCCTCCTTCCCCAGTACAGACTCCGCAGTCTCTTCACTTGCCTGAGGCCACTTCTCCACCTTCACCAAGCAAGCCCTAGCCCTGCAGCCATTGAAAAGCCACCCACAAGCGGCTGATCTGGTAGGTAGAGACCTGCTGTGAGCTCCCCTAAAAGTGAGGTGGTGCTGTCTGTGAAGCCTGACGCTGATGACTGTGAGTGCTGATCGAAGCAAGGTAGGCAAATAAACCTTGAAGTCCCGAATGAAGTGTAACTCACCAGGCGCACATTGATTATGTGCTGTTGTGAAACATGTTGGCGTGTTCCCCCACTGTTGTGGGTGGACGATCCACCGGGGGTGGGGGGGATGATTCTGGTGAGCAGGCCTAATAATGATATGCTGATGTATTACAATGAGGCCCCTGATGTCTGATGGTGAAGAATGCAGCCCGCCATTGGCAGGCTGAGCGGACAAGCACAAACTGTTTTCACGTTGTCGTGACACCGATCACGCCACATTGTCTGCTCATGCCACCCAACATGCCCGACACCAGCAGGCATGGAAAATCCTGGTCAGTGTTTTATTTTTACTACTTTATGATACTTCCACAGTTTCACAAAGAAATACCCCACATTCCACTCATTTTCCCACAAGGATTTGTCCAACACTCTTATTTTCTATTTGAGCTATTCAAAATACTTGATTTTCTACACACATGGGTCATACATTGACACTCTGATTTGCCACAGCAGTTTGACATTTTCCATAGCATTCAGAATTTCCAGAGCGTTGAATGATTTAGATGTGTAACTGCATGCTACTATGCTGTCATTTTTTTATAATAACTAGCTATTCCAATCTTGATTCTTAATGTTTTGGAAAATATTGTTGATTTGTATAGAAATTTGTCACTTGGTACAATATTAATTTCTGTCTGCCACAGCCTCATTATTTCTTCCTTTGAGTTTCCACGGCACTTCCTTTATTGAAGTGATTAACCACTTGAGATGGTTTTCTTTCTGACAATAGTATCCTTGGGTGAAATTTTCTAGATGTCAGTGATGTTTCCAACAGTAGTGCAATTACTGCAAGTGGAAATTACTAGTTTCTGACATGTTTTTGATATCAGAAATCAGGTTTGTGAACCTGCCGGGAAAACACTAACTAACCTTGTTAAACTGAACAAGGTGAATGCAATTAAAATTGGACATACTGAAGTATTTAATTACTCAAGGTCTAATAGGCATGTAGCTTCTGGGGAGGCAATGGCATAGTGGTATTGTTGCTGGACTAGTAATCTAGATCCCAGGGTAATGCTCTGGGGATCTGGGTTCAAATCCCACATGGCAGATGATGGAATTTGAATTCAATAAAAAAGAACTGGAGTTAAAAAAGTCTAATGATGACCATGAAACCATTGTTGTAAAAACTCATCTGGTTCTAATGGGCATGTTCTTTAGTGGTTGAGTTTAGAAGTGGCATTTATGATATGAAAACAATATTTTTGCGAGAAAAGCAATCTGGCCTTTGTTCCTAAAGTGGCTGCCATTAACATCTCAGAAAATTTTGTTCTATTCTTAGGGTGTAGCAGGACCTACTCCTTCTGGTGAAAGCCAACTAACATGTGGGGGTAGAGTTTCCACAAGGTTGCACTGGTTTTCCAGTGCAGTTCATCTGAAATTGGACAAACATGCACAAAAAGTTCAAGCAATTCCAAGTGCAAATTACACCAAGCACCAAACAAATTCCCCCATTCAATTGATCAAAGTGGCAACATTACACCAATTGCACCCAGTTGGGAGCCATTGAGGAGGCTCTTAAAATTAAACTTTATTGGCATCCACTTTGAAATATAAAATATATTTCATTTATTAAGCAATTGTCTTCTGTACATCAAAGTAACTACCAAATAGCTTTATATTGTTTATTTAAAGTGCTTTACAGTTATTTAAAATCAGTTAGCCACAATTAGTGGTCTAGTCTCTGATAAAATAAGCATTTTTAATGATGTCAATTTTTAGCTGTATTAATAAAACTATCAGGGGTTTGCCTTCAACTTTCTGGGGGATGGGCGTTCCACTCAAATATATCAAGGATTTTTTTTTTAAGAGCAAGGGGCAAATCAGTTATATTCTAAAATGCTGCCTGATTATGTTGGTTCATGGGTCATGTTTTGTTAGTGATTATGCAAATAAGTTTGAATGGAAACATGAATCATAACTTTGCTTTGAAAAGCTACCACAATTCTGGGAACATCTTGCACCTGGATTGTGCCCATAGCAGAACCCTGTGATCCAGGATGTTAAAATAAAAGTGCCATAAACAGTACAATGACTTTGTAGAATTCAGATCAATTCAATTATTACTTTCTAATATAAGTTAAAACTTTAAGAATGTTGCATTCCTCCAAGAAACAGTCATCATATTGTCTGGAAAGTTTAGAGTTAAGAACCTGTATCATATGAAATAGTTTAGACGTTCCACTAATTTTATCTCGTGCTTCTGACAAAGGGAATTCCTTTCTCTGTGCATTTGACACTTCTGCTAAAGTTATGGTCTCTCATTTGGAGAAGCTCTAAGGAACTTTATCCCCAATGACCTTCCTCATTTACCATTCATTAAAGCCACTTTTTAGACCATATATGCCCTGTTGAGCAAAACTTAAAATAGGAGACAGAAATATCCCAAATCAGGCAAAGTTTATCTGATGGTGGGGTTTCTTGCCCTGCCACCCGAAGAGTCAGCGGAGAACACATCCCATCGATCACTGCAGCCCGGCAGCCATTTAAGGCTCTGAGGAGTATTAATTGGTTGGAGGCGGGGCTTCCGCCCAAGTGAGGGTGCAAGTTTGTCTCGGAGAGATGCCAGCCAATCTAACTGGCCAGCAGCTTCGTAGTCCCAGCAGTGCCAGTGGCCAGGACTGGGACTGCATGAGGTTCCGAGATTCGAATCCCGGAGCCCAGGACCATATAAGGGTGTAGGGAATGTTGCAGCAAAAAGTAGAAGTGAGGCCCAGCTAGGGTGGGAAGAGGAGGGATGGAAGACTTGATGGAGAGGCCAGGAAGAGATGGGGCACATGTCGGGGGAGCGCACAATGTGGAAAGGGTGCACGTGACGGAGGAACCCCACCAGCGCTGCCCCCCCCATACCACGCCCACACCAACCCCCTGCCTGCACACTCCCAGCACCCCCCAGTGCTCACTTGCCCCTTCCCAACCATCAGCCACCCCCCCACCACCCAACTGCCACCGCCGCACCCCCCCCCCCGCCCCCCCCCCGCACCCCCCGCAACCCCAAGGCTTCACGCCTGAGGTGGACCTCCTTGTGCCCCTGAAGTCCTCCAACTTAATGGCCTCATTTAGGGGGAGGAAGAATGGGCCACGCTAGGCCTCGCTTGCCCCATGTAAAATTACAGACATTTCAAGAGTGCAGTAGAGAGTGGCAAGAAGGTCACCCGGAAAATTTCACGGCCCTCTGCCTGCAAACTGGCCGCAGGGAACTGTAAAACTCTGCCCATTGTTTCAGTTGTTCCTACGCAATAGTGAAAGATATGTTAGCGACATCTATGTACCACTTTTTGTAAATCTTGGTGAATGTCCTAAACAATATCAACAAGCGCTGCATAAGGCAGATGATTTTCTTTTAGGAGATAATCCTTGAACAGGTTCAACAGAGCGGATAGTAAAAATTCAGCAAAGGTTTTTGTGCAGTGGTGGAAGATCTTGACGTTTGGTGAATCACTCTCTGGTTAGGCCGGTATTAAGTTGGTCTCATGTTCCTCTCCTCAAATGTTGTACAAATTTACATTTGATGAAGTTATTTTGTACAAAGCTGTGCACTGATTCAAGTGCACTCCATTCATCCATCGAGGGAAGCAGAGTGAACAGGTCAAATTTAATGCCTCCCTTCCTGGTGGTGAGTTCTAGAAGCAGGGGTCTATATGATTAGGGAGGAGTGGTGATTAATTATTATCAATTACTGGCTACTTAAGGGCTGTTTTCCACCCAGCCTTAATTTTTAGGCTGGCACGGGGATTTACATGGCTTGGAGGAAGCCTGATAAAGAACGGACTTAGGAAGGGGGGAGTTTGGGGTGTGCCTCCATCAAAAGCTCGCATCTGACTGCAGGCACCCCCCCCACAACCCAATTAAGGTCCAGTGGCTGCTGAGCCTCCCTGCCCCCCCACCACCCTGCTCCCTCCACCAACACCCTGATCACCTCCTTGCACCTTACCAGGCCTTCCCTACCTTTGCCACCCTTAAAATGACCTTGTCCTCCAGTCCCAGGACATAAGCTCAGGTGTCTTCCTGAAGTTACTCTTCAGTCCACTGCAGCTCTTGTCACTACAGGGATTGGAGAGCTGCCTGCCAATCAGTTTGGCCCACAGCTCTCTAAGGCGGGACTTCTTCTCAAGTGAAGGGCGGAAGTCCTGCCTGCACCCAATTGACACTCATTTGAGTGTGAAATGGTTGTAGGGCACTCAGAGTTGGTGAGGATGCATTCCCCGCCATTTCTTCAGATGGCGGGAAGGGAGACCTTGCCATCCGAAAATATTTCAGCGCAAGACGCCACCAACACAAATGCACATCAGCATTGTTTCTTTTTGCCACCTCATACTTGAATTCTGCTTCTTTCTTCCCTGCTCGTTCTTATGCTGTGGGTCATCTTCTTCCATCTCCTCCTCATGTCTGCACAAATAATTTTGTACCTGTGCCATTCTTTTCCCTTTTGTTGGCAGTCCACACATTTCAGCTTCAGTGCTGCTTTAATTTAACTCTGTCAATGTTGACTTACCTTCATAGTAGCTGTTATTTAATTCAGGTAATTTACTTTAATTTAATCTTTAATCTTAATCTTTGACAGCCCATTTGGTTAGCAAGCCATCAGTTGTAATGGTTTGGGGCTTTCTCTTAACTTGTGCTCATGACAGAAAGGCAGTTATCATGAATCTCCTATATATTAAATGTGCAACATTATATGTGGCACAGAATTAACATTTACCTTTTAGCTAGTATTGAATCCATAGGACATCACTTGGGTTCTTTGTTAAATTCCCTGTAACTAATCTTTTTGTGCGAGTGCACAGATGAGAACAAGAGTGTGAGATGTTGCAATTAATTTGGGATAGGAATGTGAGAATAAACATCCTTCTTTATTTTTAAACTCACAATATCTTGCTTCTGTACTATTTAATTGGGATCCACACTCCAAGGGTAAGGAAAGATACACTTATTTCCATACAAAATATACTGACCAGAGTAAGAGAACACACACATCTGTTCGTGACACTTACATTACATATATTGTTCATTGTAACACTTTATCTGGCCTCATGTTTGAAATTGTATTGAATTATGCGGGATCTGACAAAATGACATTCCAAGGGCTTGATGTATTGAGCACATTAAGATCACAGTGTGACTGGTTCTAACTTCCTCAGTAATGCTAATATTGAGATCTTAATTTTTGGCAGGATTTTCAGCAGACAGTACACGTGTGGTATTATACCAGTCGACTGGCGCCCCAAAGTCAAGCACCGGAAAATGGGTCATCAGGTAGATCATTTTTGATTACAACGAGTGTTCCCTACCATTGAAGTTCTCGATTCCATTTAAAGGGTTTGCAGGCACATCCTGTGAACTGCTTAGTGAATCAGCCAGTCAGTCAGATTGTACCTGAGAAAATGCTGCTGAATCATTTGTCACCAAGCTGCAAGGATCTTAAATGCAATGAGAGACAACCTTTGCAGTCAAGAAAAAATTGCAAGCGAGGGAGCATAAAAATCAGAACAATATTCTGTTTGAATGGTCATGCCCTTGAGGCTCTTATAAATGGAATAAGGGAGTGAAAGCTTTCTTTGCCCAAGTTTCTGGTGATTGTGCCTGACTTCCAAGGGTAGGAACAAACCTTACACTCCAAAAACAAACAT
Source organism: Carcharodon carcharias (assembly GCF_017639515.1). Lineage (NCBI taxonomy): Eukaryota > Metazoa > Chordata > Chondrichthyes > Lamniformes > Lamnidae > Carcharodon > Carcharodon carcharias. Next base: position 107,793,265 of record NC_054475.1, read on the forward strand.
CTGTGATTTGTTGAGCATCTTTTTTAAAGAAAAATTATTGAACTGTGATAGGTCCCAGTCATTTTTCTGGAAATATTAATTAATCTATATTTGTTTTAAAATCATTATGTAATCTATTGCCTTGAAAAATTAAAAACTGTTGATGCAGAGGAAAGGAATGACAGAATATTACTTGTATCGTAATTTAGCACAATAATTAGATATTATTTATCTTTTGCAACATTAGGAGCTAGTGAAGCTTAAACAACACTAGAAAATGTTTTAATTGTGCTAATACTTTTTATAAAAGAACTAATAAATAAATTTGATTGTTTGGAAAAACCCTTGGGCAGGATCTTTAGGTTGGTGCGCTGGGGGCGGGGCCCCCTCGCCAAAGCGTAAAATGATGTGGGGTGATGTCGGGATTGAGTCCGGCGGAATTCCCGACATCACCCTGCATCATCCCCATTTTCAGGTCAGCAGGGGCACAGCCGAATCAGCTGTGCACCCGCCAACCTGTCAACGACTTATTGAGGCCATTTAAAAAGTCATTAACATAATTAATGGACCTGCCCGTCCAACCTTAAGGTTGGTGGGCAGGCCAGGAGCCCTGGTGGGCTTCAGAAAAAGCATGAAACCTCATCCAACGGCAGGATGAGGTTTCATGAGGGTTTTTTAAAATTTAATAAATGTTTGAGTTAAATTGGTGGACATGTCCCAACTGATGTGACAGTGTCACATGAGGGGCATGTCAGGGAAATTTTTTCAACATTTACCTTCAAAGTTTTAATTCTGAGCCGATCTCCCTGAGGTTGCACTTAGCCTCAGGGAGATCAGTGTGCTCATTCGCGCGCATGTGTGAAAGAGTGCACTCCCAGCTGAGGGAATTCCCCCCCACCCACACAGGGAGCGCATGGTGCTTCCTGGCAGACGTCACACTGGGAGGGCCTCAATTGGCCCGCCACTTAAAATGGCGGCGGGTGCCTGCCTGAGCCCGGTTCTGCACTTCCACCCCAATGGGGGGGAAAATTCTTCCCCATGTCTCTTGCACCTTTATTCTGTCTTCGTTAAAACACAAGGAAAATCACATAAAAGCTGAGGATAAAGCCATCACTGTAGTAACAGAAAAGGTGTGTTCCTTGGGTGTGCTTTGAGTTTATTCCTAGATGTCTGAATAAGTGAAATTGCCCTCTCATGGACAGAGGGAACTACAGATCAAAGACTAGTGATGTGGTAATTGCAACAACTCAAAAAAATGAAAGCAAGAGTGAAGAAACCCCAAAATAACATTTATCACCCAGATAACTGCTATTTTCACCAATATGTTGGAAGCCTGCACTTGGCCATTGACCAAATCATAACTGAGTGATGCTGAGAGATGGCACAGTGTGAAAAATTCCACTGATGCTCTCCACACTTCAATGATGCAGTAATAAGGATATGCTTGCAGACAGTATCCAGACAACTAGGGCTAAGGAATTAAAGGCTAAGGAATTAAAATGTTGGACTGCAGTAAAACATTTTGTGGTAGGTTAATCAATAACCTACATGAGGACTTGGCTTCCTGCAGAAGTATGCATGCATGTAGTAGTAACGAATATTCACTTAAATCTCATGTGGATGCCAGGCCCATACCTGTAGTAGCCTCCACATATTATAGAAAACATCTTTGAAATGAGAACCCCTTAAAGGGTGCACATTTCTGCAAACTTCTCACACAGATCCAGAACTGCCAGTACTATAGAAACAGAGATAATGGGCAAGTGGAAGCCTAAATAAGTGCTATAACTACCACCTGCACACTTGTCACTGCTGCTTCAATTTTGGATTCACCTGGCAGTTTAAAAGTTAGAGGATGGTACACTCGTACACGAAGCACACATTTCCAGTAGATTCCATTTAGAGCGTTTATGTTAAGAACTATAATTGAAATAAAAGTAAAGTACTTCCTTGTACATCGCATTTAGTGCATCTTTTAGTCAAGCCATCAAGACCAAAGTGTAGGGGGTGGTGGTGTGAGTTAGTTTCACCTCTGACTTCTGAGCGGTTCGAATCGCTCCCACTTTCTGGGTTCTAGACCTTGGACTTATTTGGGGGTTGTGACAAAGTGCAGCAGACAACTGGTTTTGGTGGAAGAAAAACTGAGTTTATTGAAGTCACAAGTGAACTTATAACATTAGGATTACACTGAGATTATACAGACTTACAAAGTACACTTAGTTAAGAATGGGGAACACACAGCATAACAAGGGAAAAATCATGCTACTAATCCCCTTACCCTTGTCCCACTCCCAAAACCTAACTAAATTGAACTAGGAGAGGTCAGGGATCATGCTCACCAACCAGTGTTCCTTGACAGTTCGAAATCCAGCCAGGTAAGCCAGTTGCGGTTTTGGGGTACGCTCTTTGTGTCCTCTGGGGCCTGCTGTCCCCACGTGGTCCTGGTCCGTGGAATCTGCGAAGGTTCTTCAGTTGGGTGGAGGGCGCGGTTGTGGGTGGTCGATCTTTGTGGAGGGCTACGGTTGCGGCCTTGTTGTCTTTGGTCGAGCCTGCCACCCCCAGATGATCTTGCTTAAACTCTGTTTCAACTGCTCCCAACTACTCACTGCCTGCTTGCTTGTTTCCCTCTCTCTCTCTCGTAACAGTCTGGCCAGTTATATTGTCTTTCAAAATTCTTATCGGAATCCAAATCAAGGTTAGTCCTTTGTTTGAATTTGGTGGGCTTCCCCCAGTGATTGATGTCTCATTGTTTTTAATGGGCTTGCATGATGTTTATCATTTTCTTCCTGCCTACTAACTATTTTTGAACTGAAAGCCATTGTATGTGCGGAGTATTGCATAATTGTGGTTTGCATAGTTGAATTGATGGTACCTTTCTGCCTTAGTAGTTAGTAATGATTATTTATGCAAGATTTTAATGGGCTTCAGTTTTGTGTGAGGAGGAGTCTTTCTCTGGGTTGATTATGTTAAAGGGAAGAATGTGTATTCTGTCTCCTCTTGTCTGATCTCAGGTAAAACAATCCACACTGTACTCAGTAAGCCCGGGCATGTGAAGCCCCAGGCCTTCATGGACCCAGCCTCCTGTCTGCAGGGTTTTACATTTAACTCAACAGTTTAAAAGTCCAAAAGTCATATCCTTGTTGATGATATGAAAAATGTGGAAATTTTGAGAACCCTTCAAAAGCAAAAACAAATGAAGCCATGCCCTCCCAGCCAAAGTCAAGGGCCATAATTTGCTGTCACAAAGTTTTTGATGGTGCCTGCTGTTAGTTAGACAAGTCCCTGCATCCATCAATTCCAAGAAAAAAAAATCCTCAATGTTTCCGAAAGTCTGAGCTGACAACAATGTAGTGAACTGAATGAATGGGGCAACCAACAGGTTATCTTCATAACCAATAAGATTGAAGAACTTGGAGATAAACACTGAGATGGAAGGAAAATTCAATGCCAAACCAAGTATAGGAAGTATAGGAAGAAAAACGGTGTGTAAGAGAGAGAGAGAGAAAGGGAAAAGTATGTTTTTTTAAAAAAAATCTCCCCAAAATATTAAAAACCTGAAAGAACGAGACTCCACACTTGCAATCATTAGTATTTGGTGCCAGAGAAGTTGTTTGACAGTAATTAACACTTATCATGCTGCTAAAAGTGTGCTTGCACTTGTAATGACAAGACTTAACTTTCTGTGGTGAATTTCATGGGCATATACAGCAAGCTCCTAAAAAGAGGAGATGCTAAGGGCAAGATGTAATTTTTGTGAAGCCAACAGCAGAAACAAGTAGCTAGGACAGTAAAGTTTGGATCTTCACAATTACCTGCACATCTGCTCCTCACTTGAGGTTGCTATTCCACTTACCCATAAAAAAAAGCACGCACCATTAGCCTTGCTGTTATTTTGAAAGGAAATATAAGCACAAAAGAAGAATCAATTTAGGGAAATTTTCAATTTGCCAGGTAGGGGCTCATTGTGCACAAAAGTCGTACAGTGACGTTTGACACACCACTCTTCCTTGTGGTATTTTTGTAGCCTCATTCTCGTCTCCTTTTCCACAGCCGATCACTGCTACTTAGACTTCTGTCCACTGCAACATTTATGCAGCACGAATAATAATAATAATTTTGAGTGGCTATACATCTAAGCTGCTGTTTGAACAAACCAGCTCTTGTGTAGGAACGATTCATTGAGACCATCAAGCACGGTTACTGTGCATCTGCCAAGAAACCAACCTTGTGATTTCCTTCATTGCCAAAGAGGCAACACATGCATACAATCACATGCAGCAGTCACAAGTATGCAGGAGGAAACAAATATTCAAATGCATGCTTCGCTTTCAATGATCACAGATTATTTGCCTGGTGGCTATAATTCTTCCTGCTTGTGTAGGCCACAGAATGGTTTTCAGATTTTTGAAATGGTAATCATCTGCTTAATGTCCTGTGCGCTATGGAATCCATACTACAGATAATAAAATACCTATTCCTCCTCAACTATTGATGCTGGCCTCCTTGTGCTGGAGCAGGACATCTACTGCCTGCTGTTTGCACCAGTGCGGTGAAAACTGTCTGTTCCTGTACAATTTTCCTTCTAAAGAGTGGAATATGATATAAAAATTGATAACAACAGTGATATTCGCTTCTTCGAGTTAGTGCAGTGTATACAGTTGATTGTATTTGTCACTGTAGTCCTATTTTCAGTGTTGCCCTTCCAGCAGGCAAATGTGGAATACATCTGTCATCAGGCTGCATTTTATATATACTTTCCATGTGTAAAGGAAATAACAGCCCCTTTGCATAGCATAGGCAGCCATGGATTTTTGGTTTACAGGGAAAAAGATAGAATGTAGGGTCTGAACTTTTAATCAGGGATTGGGATCTGGGCATGTGGACCAACTCCAGGCCCCGAATCTGCACCGCATCCTTCAGACACATCCACCTCAATCTTCATCGCTGCAGCCAATTAAACATCAAGGAGTGTGTTCACTGTCTAGTCAGAGGATGGTGGTTGGCTCCCTATGCTAGAGGTCCAATGGAAGGCCCTCCAGAATTCACTGATCGGCAGCCCCACAAGCTGAGGTGGGAGCCGTTGATCCGAATATGGAGACTGCAAGGGAAAAGATCAGGTAAGCTGATTTTTATTTTTTAAAAAGCCACAGCTTTAAAAAGCTACATCATGGCCATGATACTGGAGGGCAATGTGGCTGTGGACCAGGGCTGCTATGGGTCCAGGAGTGAGGGATCCCTTGCTTAACCTTTCGTGCCCTGAGCCCACCTTATTGGCCTAGACCATGCCCTGGCAACATGGGCTGCCTGCATTGACAACTGGAAATTCCAGTTGGCCAGGAACGGGGCCTTAATAGGCTACAAAATTTACATTAATTCGCCTCAATTGGCTGCATGCTAGGAAACAGGGTGGGAGGTAAGGGGTTGGAGGAAGCTGATCCACCCTCAAGCCACCCTCATTAAAACTAGCTTAGTGTCAAAATTGTGGCGGCAAACTAGCATGGAGGCCCGTAGTGCAAAATTACACACCCACTCATCTCAGATCCCAACCCCAACCCATTTAGAAATCTTGTCCTGGAATGCAATTCCAAAAACATCAGTAAAATCCAGAAATTCCCTGTCATAAAAATGTAATTTAAATCTATTCAGTCACCATACTGCAATGGTGTTGCCCATTAATAAGAGTGGGATAATCCCTATGAATAGCAAATAGGCATATACAAGATTAATATAACCACATTGATTGTGAAAGTTTTCACATGGCAAAGATTCAACAAATAAATATTCCAGTGCTGCCGATGATTGTATGTCAAATGTATTGTAATGGGGAGCAAAAGTGTCTCGCAGTGTAAGGAAAAACAAACCTCAAATGTATCTCTTAGTTCTTTCCTTCCCAGTGTTCAGAATGCATTCCAAGTATGTAGCTATCTTGGGACTGAATTGCATCAAGAAAAATGACAGGATTGCACAATATATAACCACTTCTCTTGATTCTGTCATTTTAACCTATTTTTCTCCACCATGTTGCACCTTCTGCAATTGGATAATCATTTATGACTGCAGGGATTGGATGATTTGGCTCAGCAATGCTAGCTAGTGAATGCTGCTGATGTTATTATGCCCATTATAGTAGGAGAAGAAAAACACAACAAATAGAAGTATTCATGCCTTTTACAATTTTGTCAGAATTTTTCAGTACAGTTCAGCATTTCATTAGTCCCAAGTTTTCATGTATTGAGAATGTAAATTGAACATTAAGAATCAAACAATACATTCATTTCCTACATCACAAGAGTGACTGCAGTCCAAAAGTACTTTGCTAGCTATAAAGTGCTTTGGAAGATCCTGAGGTCAGGAAAGACACCATAAAAATTCCAAAGCAAAATCATGGCCCTCTATCCAGTCGTACCTGTCCCACCCCCTCAACCAGCTTATATTTCACCTAATTTCTATATTTCTTAGCTCTGGTGAAGAGTCATAAGGGCTCGAAATGTTAACTGTATTCCTCTCCGCAGATGCTGTCAGACCTGTTGAGTTTTTCCAGCTAATTTTGTTTTTGTAAAGAGTTAACATCAGGAGCACCTGATACTGATATAACAACTGATGTAACTTTGGCCTGAATTTTCAAGATGGTGGGGGCCGAGCCCCCGCTACCTGAAGAGTCAGGGGTACAGATCCCCGCTGACTGCAGCTGCCCTGATGCCATACTATGTTCTAACAGGCTGTTGCCTGTTGGCAACTCACAGGGCAGCGATAGTAAACCAATTAAATTGGGTCACACCTGACTGGTCCCTCCAGGTACCATACTTGCAGGGAGCTGTGTGACAATAAGTCCCAGGACTGAGAGGACAAGGTAAGTGGCAGGGATCCCAAAGCAGGGAGGGTAGGGAAGGCATGGGGGAGGTCGCAAGGGAGGTGACTGGGGCCTCGGGTGTTAGGCCAGGCAGGGAGGGAGGTCCTAAGGTCACTGGGCCTTAAGGGGATGGCACCCCTAGTCAGAAGGGGGCTTTTGATGGACACCCCACCCCACCTGCCCACCCCTCCTATTCCCACCCAAGATCCAACTATCTTCATTTCCAGCCTTTCTCCCCAAGCTGTCATCCACCTGCCAGCTTAAGAGTTGAGTCTGGGCAGGAAATGGCCCTTAAGTGGGCTTCATATCTGAGGCCCTGCCTGCCCCAGGTCAGGGTAGGTGGGGACCCGGAGGGAATCCCATCCATGCAATTTCATGCTCCCCCCACCAACCCGCCTCAGAACCCACTGGGGAGTGGAGTGGGGAACGTAAAATTCTGGCCTAAAATGCAATGTCACATGATTAAGCAACAGATCTGGTGCAAAGCAGAAGTACAGCCTCATGTAGAATACTGAGATGTAAATAGATCTGTAAATAAACAAAAATGTTTTTTTTACAAATAACAGTCTATGGTAGTATTCTTAGTTAACAGAAAAAACCACATCCGTGGAGAGGAACAGAGCTAGCATATTAGGTTGCTGAGAGGTCATTGACCTGAAACATTAACTCTTGTTTCTCTCTCCACAGCTGCTGCCCAGCCTGCTGAGCATTTTCTATATAAAATCAAAGTTTTTATAAGAAAAATCACAATGCGCATTCCCTTGCTATTACAATAACCTTATATGTTGACACTAGTTTGCCCATGGTTAAAGAAATAATGCATTTTACATTCAGCAACAAAAATTGGACACCAGTTGTTCATTGCACTTAGACTTGCCCACAGATGCTTTATGGGTTTTTGCTCTGGAATTTGCAGCATTTAGGATTCCATTTTAGCATGAACCCACCCATTCCCTCCAGCCCCTTTACATTAGGAACCTGTGTTAACAAAGCGTATCTCCTTAACCAGTCAAAATTTCCAGGCCCTTGGATGTAGGTTTGGTGGCATAAGGGCCAGGAAAATTGAGAAAAAAGTCATTGGACCAATATTCCAGTGTATCCCAGCTCCTTCTTTCCTGACATGGCTTAAGAATCTTGTTGGCAACTTACAGGGCAGTGATAGAAAGGCAATTACAGCATTTACAGAGGCAATTAAGTGAAATTTTGCACCTGCAATGGCTATTTGCCGACTGGACAGTTCACATTCAATGCTTACTACACAGCAGCTTTTTTTTTATTCATTCATGGGATGTGGGCTTTGTTGGCTGGGCCAGTATTTATTGCTCATCGCTAATGACCCTTGAGAAGCTGCCTTCTTGAACTGCTGCAGTCCATGTGGTGTAGGTATACCCACAGTGCTATTAGGGAGTGAGTTCCAGGATTTTGACCCAGTGACAGTGAAGGAATGGTGATATATTTCCACTTCAGGTTGGTGAGTGACTTGGAGGGGAGTTTCCAGGTAGTGGTATTCCCATCCATCTGCTGTCCTTGTCCTTCTAGACGGTAGTGGTCATGAGTTGGGAAGGTGCTGTCGAAGGAGCCTTGGTGAATCCCTGTAGTGCATCTTGTAGATGGTACACACTGCTGCTACTGTGCATCAGTGGTGGAGGGAATGAATGTTCGTGGATGTGGTGCCAATCAAGCCAGCTGCCTTGTCCTGAATGGTGTCAAGCTTCTTGAGTGTTGTGGGAGCTGCACTCATCCAAGCAAATGAGGAGGCAAGTGCAAAGCGAGGCATCTTTGCGGCATGAAACTAACATTGCAGTCAATACTATAAGGGGGGAATGTGGCAAGTTTGGGGTCAGCCATAGGCAGAGGCTTGTGATGAGAGGTGTAGGTCACTGAGGCTGATACTAATGACAGTAGTCTTGGTAAGGAAGTGGTAGCAGTTCCTATAGGAGATTTTCACAATTCAACACGGCTACAGACCTTCCCCATCTCCCTTCCAGTTTCTTCACAATTGGCTCCAAGTAACCACAGAAATCTCTGTGTAGCCAGTGTGAAGGCTCTTATAAACCCTAGCTGATCAATTGTGATCCTGATTCATCATTGAACCCACCGATCTTAATTGGAAAGCGATTCTGGATGTAGGTCCCTAATTGGACACCTTTGGAAAAGTTCAACAGGAAAGTCTGCTACTCGTATGTCCGATTTCCTGACCTGGAAATCACCCTGCAGCTCAGGCAAAAAAGTAAGGTGGTAAGAGTTGCCCACAGAGTCTGAACCACAAAGTGCAAGTTAGAATATTTAATTGAGTATAAAATCATGAACAGAACATAAATTAATTGGAGGGAACGAGTGATAGGATTAAGAAAGAGAGATATGAGACTGAAAGTAAAACATTTCTTTTAAAATCTCCAGTGGTAATTAAGATATGAAGGAATAAAAATTCACACTTGTAAAAGGTTATTTGCAGTAATTAAGAGCCATTATGGCATTAAAAATCGACTTGCAAGATTGGACAATTAAGCCCTAACTTTTTCTGGAAGGTTAGTGTGCATTTATCACACAATGATAGCATATTCCCATCGTTCCATCTGTTTCAAAGGAGAGTCTCTTGGTGTGATACTAGCATCGCGAAACTTCTTAGAAGCCGAACAACTTAGAAGCAACTTTCTGATTTGCAAAGGTGCAGAAAGTTAAAAATTGCTGTCAGGTAAACTGTGAGCACTGTTAACCTCACTGTTACCTTTACCACAAATTTCATGCCATAAAGCTTACGTTTACATAGTGCCTTGTATCCTAGTGCTTTGTATATGTAATGTTATATATCCATTTAAGTTGCTTTTTGAACAATATGCAAGAAGGAAACTCACCATCCTTTCTTGGTCTGGCATAAGTGTGACTCCAGTCATACACTGAGGAGTTGACTCCCAACATCTCTGAAATAGGTTAACAAGTATTCAGTTTCATCTTGAAGAAGGTATCCCATTGCCACCTTCTCAAGGCAACACCTACCAGCCTTGCCAACCACACCTACATACCTAACTAAAAAAAACACTTGTAATGTAGCTGAACATTGCAGTTTAAACACTGCAAATCAGATTCAGAACCTGTTATTGTTGCGTTATCACGTGGCAGATTATGTCTGCCCCATGGCTCTGTGATGACCACTGTAGCTTTCTTCCATTAGCTGCTTTTACCTCATGAAATCCAACCTGAAATGCACATTCCACACGGTAAACAATAATGTTGGTATTTTCTCTGCTCGAGTGCATTCTAACTGGCTAACATTTGTTTTCTTTGACTCTCTCAACTTAGCCTTCACATAGACCAAAACTGCAGCTGCCTCTGTCTGTTTCCAATTGAATTGCTTGCTTCTGTCAGCAAATACACACAAATAAATTAAAAAAAAGTCCCTTTCAACCAAAGCTCCATCCTGGAATACTATGGAATCATGGCATGTTTTAGGATTGTTCAAACAGAAATGCAAACAATTTATTTTACCTTCAACACACCTCTTTGATTCTGCAGTCCATATGAATAATTGCTATCACTAATAGAGATTTACTACACTCTTTCTCAGAATTGCTAGCTTTTAGTTTCTTTTATGGAGATAACCAAGAGGTTCAGAAATGGGTCACCCATTGAGGTTTATTTTATTATCAGTTCTGACTTTATAAAATAAACACAGATTACCTTTTAGGTGTAATAAACTCAGGCTTGTTTGAATTGCATTTACATGAGCATTATTATCAGTTTCTCAATCAGATGCCCACTTATCTGACATGTAACACTTTGACCTCCAACCTGAAAATTATATATCTGAAACTAAAATTATATTCTAAAAAATATCAACTAAAAAAATAGATATTCACAACAAGAGGTCATCCACTTTGGACTTAAAAAGTTTAGGTTACTTTATAAATGATAAAAAACTAGAAACATTCAATGTTCAGAGTGACTTGGGAATCCATGTAACTAGATCATTAAAATGTCATAGAACATAATCAAAAAGGCTAATGGAATACAGTCTTTATATCTAGAGAACTGGAATATATAAGGGGTAAAAGTTACGCTTCAGCGAGACAAAACCCTGGTTGGGCCACACTTGGGGCTGAATTTTGTTGTCGGTGAGCAGGGGACAGGGACTGCTCGCCGACATGTAAAATGATGCAGGATGATATTGGGGGAACCCCTGACATCATCCCACCCCATTTAAATTTTCAGGAAGGTGGGGGCACAGCAAAATCAGCTGAGGGCCTGCTGACCTGTCAATGGCCAATCAAGGCCATTGACAGGATCACTGAAACAATTAAAGGACCTGCCCATCCAACCTTAAGGCTGACGGCAGGCCAGGAGCCCCGGCGGCAAATAGAGAAAACATGAACCCTCATCCACCGGTGGGATGAGTTTTCATGTAGGGATTGAAAAAGTTTAATAATGTTTGAGTGTAATTTATGAACATGTCCCATCTCATGTGAATTGTCACATGAGGGGGACATGTTAAGGATTTTTGTTCTCTAATTTTAACGTTTTTAAAACTGTCAGCAATCTTCCTGAGGCAGAACTTAGCCTCAGGGAAATGTGAGCTCTTTCATGTGCATGTGCAAAAGAGAAGGTAAGAATCCAGAGGGAGGGGTCCAGGTGGAGGGAGAATATTGGAGGTGGGTAAAAGGATCTGTTGAACGGGGAGAGGACTCCTGTCCAAAGAAGTGAGCCCGGAGACGAAGATGGCGGAAGAAGAGTTCAGCATCGTGCCGAGCCCGAAATTCATTGAGATGAGGGCGTAAGGGTATGAAACTAAGTCCTTTGCTAAGCACTGAACATTCAACCTCGGAGAGGGGAAGGTCAGGGAGTATAGTGAATACACGGCTGGGGTTGTGATTCGAAGATGGGGTGGGGACGGAGGGACAGGCAGGGGTGAAGGGTCCTAGATGGGTGTTGGTGTCGATGAGTTGTTGGAGCTTGCGTTCCTTAGCACTTGAGAGAAAGAGAAAAAGTTTCTTGTTGAGGCTTTGGATGAGACGAAGAATAAAATGAAACTGGGGGCACGCAGAGCTTTGAAAAAGGGTACGGCGGTGCTGCTGGAGGGACAGGTCGAGTGTGTTCATATGGCAGCGCATGGCACTGAGTATGGATCTCAGAATGTGACGGGAGCAGCAGTCCAAGAAACGTTTTATGTCCCGGAGGTACCTGTAATCCTGGGTGGGTTCGAAACATGAGGGGTGGAATTTCAGTTGAAATCCACTTGGGGTAAGTCGGAGACGTAGATAGTCACTGAGAAAGGAGATATGGCTGTTTCTTCCCCCTTCCTTTTGTTTTTTCCAATAATTTATATAGATTTTTCTTTTCCCACCTATTTCCATTATTTTTAAATCTTTTATGCCCCCCACCCCCACTAGAGCTATACCTTGAGTGCCCTACCATCCATTCTTAATTAGCACATTCATTTAGATAATATCACCAACTTCAACACCTCTGTGTTTTTTTGTTCCTTTGTCTGTGACATCTTTTGATGATCTGCTCCTATCACTGCTTGCTTGTCCCTACAACTACACCCACACCTCCACTTCTCTTCCCACCCCACCCCCCCCCCCTCCCCACCCCCTTAAACCAGCTTATATTTCGCCCCTTTCATTGTAAAGAAAAATCAGTTCTGTTGAAGGGTCATGAGGACTCGAAACATCAACTCTTTTCTTCTCCGCCGATGCTGCCAGTCCTGCTGAGTTTTTCCAGGTAAAGGCCTATTAAGGCCATTTAGCAATCAATTAAATCATTGACCTGAGCTGCCTGTCCAACCTTAAGGTTGGCGAGCAGGTGACGAGACCAGGCGGCCTTCGCATTTTTCATGGAAACTCATCCACGGGCGGGATGAGGTTTCATAAAGATTTTTAAAGTGTTGGAAAAATTTTCATTAACATTAATGGACATGTCCCAGCTCATGTGACAATTTCACATGAGGGGACATATCCTTAAAATTTTTTTCTCCCTTTATTCAATGTTTTATATGTGAAATTAATCTCTCTGAGGCACTTCAGTGCCTCAGGGAGCTTTCTGCACTCTTTCGCGCACCGACTCAGCCTATTCCCCCGCCCGCATAGGGAGCGCTCAGTGCTTCCGGGCATGTGTCACACTGGGCGGGGCTTAATTGGTCCGCCCACATAAAATGGCGGCGCCCAGCCAATCGGAGGTGATGATCGGCTGCGTGCCCGCCTGCGCCCAGCCTCGCACAACCCTCCCCGACGGGGACAAAATTCTCCCCCTGGAGTCCAAAAGTTAAATTACAAGTGAGACTACACAAACTAGAATTGCATTCCTTGTAATATAGGAGAAGAGATGGGATAGATAAAGATAAACTATTTTCACCAGATTGGAGAGTCCAGGACTGGGGGACATAGTCTAAAAACTAGAGCCAACTTTTCAGAAGAAATGTTAAGTAACACTTCTATGTGCTTAGAAGTGTATAACCATCTTCTGCAAACAACAATTGATTCTCTGTCAATTGTTAATTATAAACTGAAACTGATTGATTTTTATTAATCAAAGGTATGAAAGGATATGGGGCAAGGGCAGCTGAAATCGAACATCAGCCATGGTGTTACTGAATGACAGAACAGGCCCAAGGAGCCAAATGGCCTACTCCTATTCTTATGTTCTTACGCCCTTTATTTTTAAATCCATGTGGCATCTGAACTCACAATGTATTTAATAAGAGTCAAGAATGCTACAGTCCTAGCCAAGCTGACTTTCAAGGCACTATGTACACCCCTTTAGGTCTCTATACAAGTTCACCAATGCCACAGTTTCATATGTGATCAGAAGCAACACAGTGCTGTGAGGCTATTTCACATGACACATCTTTAGACCTTAATTGAAAAGGTTAGTTCATTTTTGTATATATTACAATGTTAACTGGCATTCTGAGAGTGGAATTTAATTGTTATTTATACATGTTAGAAACAGTTATGTTAAGGTCAAAATATAAAGATTCTATTTGGAAACACTACAGATTTTATTATGAGAGTGTCAATTAGAAATGAAGAACCAATGCTTTCAAGGTGTTATGGCACAGCCAGTGGTAAAGGCTGAGCTGCTCAAATCCCAAAGGGAAACTTGAAACAACTGCCACAACTGTTTTGCAATTTGTATAAATTTTGAGATGCACACCTTGAATTCAGTAGTAATAAGACCACCAAGTCTTATAGGTTTCTTACAAAATTAAATTAAGCCTTTATTAATAGAATAAATGATTTTAAGTACATGCATAAATATACAAATTACTACTATGATAACTGCTAAATCCTTTAGTTAATCTAAATCCCAATTCCACTTTCATTAAGGCAACAGTAAGACACATAGATTTTTAAAAACCCAGGCAAAGAAACAATCCAATTCAAAGTGAATTTTCATAACTTTAGTTCTTCGTAGACAACAGCTTGAGGCATAGGTGCTGGAAGCTTTTTCAGATTTTTTTAGATCTTAGAATGCCTGTCTTTACACACAGCCTTCTCTCCTTGAAACATATTTTCCCCTTTGAATGCAAATTCCTATTGTTTCACTATGTCTTTGGACTTTACCTCTCTAATAATAAAATCTATCAAAGTACCAATTTCACCAGGAATCTTTGGGAAAAATAAGCACAGGGCAGAATTTTGCCCTTGATGGGCAGGTGGGCACCACCAGCTTGGCAGCGGGCAGGCAGCCAAATGCCACTGCAGAAATGGGCCATGCTGCCATTTTAAGTGGGCAGGCCAATTAAGGCTATACGCTTCCTGTGTGGGGAGGGGTGGGGGGGGGGTATTCCCCAACTGTCAGAGTGCGCTCTATCATGCAAGCGCACAAAAGAGCACACATTTGCATTTTCTACAGGCTAACTGATTGAATTCCCTTACTCTTCCTTTCAGCATCAGCGGCTCAGGGCCAGGACCTGGAGCAGCAGGGGCCCCTCTTACACCTGAGGGCCATGAAGTTCCAGCATCACAAGCATCACATCATCTCTGCCAGGCTGGCACCAGCACAGATACTGGACCCCTGGTGGGCATCAGATCTTTGGCTAGTGTTCTGGGGCACAGCAGTGAGGGCACTGCACAGTCGCTGGAGGAGCTGGCGGAGACAGAGAATGCCCCTAGCGCCAGCAGTCAGAGGACTACAGGGGCCCAGGCACATGCTCAGTCAGTGGCTAATGAGGAGCGTCTGGAGTTGTTCACGATGCAGCTAACTCATGAGATGCGGCCAGGTGTGTGGGACCATCTGCTGGAGATACATCAGGCTGTGCTTGGCTTGGAGTCAGCGGTGGAGGAATCTACGTGGACCATAGCCAATGCATTGAGCCTCATGCATGAAAATCAAGCTTTCCCCCTGGAGAGGGTGGCGACTCTCATGGAGAGGCAGCTCCAGGGACAGGATCAGATGTTCCTGGGGTTGCGCTTGGACCTGCAGTCCTTGAAAGTGGCATTGACCTCAGGTGGTCAGCGCCCGTGTGGGCAGTGGTTTGGGCACCAGGTCTCCCACCTCTGTGCCCATCCATCTATGATGAGGAGGGAGGGCCGAAGGGACCTCATGTCAGTGGAGCAGCTGCCTGTTGTCTCTGCTGACGCCTCTTAGGAGGCTCTAGATGAGGGCAGCAGCTCCTCTGCCCGTGACCGTGGCACCCAATGAGGCTGCGATGACTGGGGAGATGCCAGCTGTGGAGCTGGCAGCTCCCTCCCAGGTGGGACAAGCACAGGCTCCATGGGCCAGAGTACGTTCGCCAAAGTCATCAAGGCCAACAGGACGTTAGAGAGAGCAGACTATCTCAAATGCCAGTGCCAGCGATGGGGCACCACAAAGATGTAACATCCACAAACATAAAATGAAGGCACCTTAGGCACATCCTGGGTTCATCACTGTTGGTTTTCTCATAGGTCTCCCTATGAGTTCCTCCTGTGTTTGCAGTGCAACACTATTTCATTTGTGTTATATTAAGAGACTTTTGTGAAAGCACTAAATTAATGTTGTCTAATGTGGCTGGGGGTGACTCTTTTCTTGGGCAGGTGGATGGATTCCTGAGATGTTGTGAGTGATTTGTGTGTCATTGACATTTATTGACTGGGCCCATTGGCAATGCTCCTATCCTGGCAGATTTGGCACTAATGTCTCCAGTATGGAGCCCAGGCTTGTGTTGGAGGTCCATACGTTCTGTGCTAGTTGAAAGTTCCTTGCATTAGAGCATCCCAGGTGTCCCTGTCTCCATGGACTAAGCCCGGGTCAGTGTCTGCCCCATCACCATATCCCTGTGAGTGCTTATCCTTGGTCTCACTGCTGGACTCATTGTGTACAGCCACAGCCACTCCGCCCACATCTTCTTCATCCACAGCATCTCCCCTTTGCAGCACATGATTGTGGAGAGCGCAGCATGCAACCACTATCAGCGACACTCAATCTGGGGGGTACTAGAGTGCACACTCGGAACAGTCCAGGCATTGGAAGTGCCTTTTGAGAAGATCTATGGCTCTCTCCACTACATCCCTTGTGGAGGCGTGACTTCTATTGTACTGCTGCTCAGCTTCTGTTCTTGGATGACGGAGAGACGTCATGAGCCACCTTCTCAGGCAATAGCCCTTGTAACCCAGCAGCTATCCACCAAGCTGGTGCACTGAAGAGCCCTGGCATCTGGGAGTGACTGAGGTTGTAGGCATCAAGGGAGCTGCCTGGGTACCTTGCACAGGCTTGTAGAATCAGCATCCTGTGATCATACACTATCTGCACATTTATGGAGTGGAAGCCCTTCCTGTTGACAAAGGCACCGGGCTCACCTTGATGGCCACATATGTGCAGTCTTTTGCACCCTGGATGTGGGGGAAGCCAGCAATCACTGCGAAGCTCTGGCTCGCTCTGTCTGGCTAGCCTCGTCCCAGCAGTAGTGGATGAAGGTCAATGCACACCTGAACAGAGCATTTGCGACCTGCTTGATACAAGTGTGAACAGCTGATTGGGAGACACTGCAAAGATCACCCACCAACCCCTGGGAAGAGCCAAAGGCATAGAAGTTGAGGGCAACTGTGACCTTAAGAGCCAGGGGCATGGGATGTCCACCTATACAGTTAGCTGAGATCTCTGGCCCAATCATATGACAGATAGTATTGATTGTCTCCCTTGACAGATGGAGCCTCCTTCGGCATTGCACCTCAGACATATTGAGGTAGGTGCTTCACCTCCTGTATATCCTGGCAGGAGGACAGTGGTGTCTTCTGTGGCCCCTTCTGCCTTGGACTACCTCTTGGCCCTGCACCCCTTGTGCCTGCACCCATCCTCCCAAAGGTGGCTCCCCTGAAGGCTGAATGTGCACTCCTGGCCTCCTCCCCCTTCTAGCCCTCCCATCCTCAGAGGAGGAGGTCCCTCCAGTGGAGAGATCACCTCCCATTCCCAGGCTCAGGGAGGCTTCCTGAAACCTACAGGCCCCAAAACAAACCCTCACTGCAAAGTGCTGACCTGAAGGTTGTGAGTCCAGTCCAAGCAGCTGGTTTGCATTTTGAAGTTTTCCAGCTCACACAGGCAAATTTCAGTAATTTTTCTACAATAACTTCTAAATAAGTAAAATCGCGACTCCACTGAGCCCTCTTCTCCCGCTCGTGGATGAGGTTCATACAAATTTCTGCTAACTGACAATGAGCCAAAGATCGCACAGACACTGCAATATCCCCGTCAATTGGGGCCTCAAGGGCCTTAAGTGGCCCGTTAATTAAGGGCGGGCACGAAATGGAGATCGCCACACGCCCACCTACCAAAATATCACGACGATGAGCGATGACATCGGGATAGTCGCCCGACATCACCATGCGTTATTTTATGCATCAGCGTGCAGGTCCTACATGTCAAATGGAAAATTCTGCTCTTGATATCAACAGAAATCATTCCAGTCCAGTGTCCAGGTTTTAAAATTTTCCCTTTAAGCTTCAAACTCTAGACAATGCATCTGCTGTCAGATTTTCTTGTCCCGCTACATATATAATCTGTAGTTGCAGTAATAAACATCACCTGAATAGCCTTGCACTTCTATCTCGAAATTTGTCCAGAAACTTTAAAGGACGGTGGTCTATATAAACAATTGCTTCTGACAAATTGTTTGTAACGTAAATTTGAAAATGCTGCATTGCTAACACCAGATCCAAAGTCTCCTCTTCGATTGTTGAATATCTTCTCTGTTTTACATTCAATTTCTATGAAAAATATCTTATTGATTTTTCAATTCCAGTGTCATCTTTTTGTAACAATATGGCCCTAATGCCTATATCACTTGAGTCAATGGCCAACTTAAATTGCTTGACGTAATTAGGTACTGCCAAAACTGGTGGCGTAGTTAATATAGTTTTCAAACTGTCAAATGCCTCCTGACATTCCAGTGTCCATTGAAACTTCTTGTTCTATTCAATTGTTCAGTCAATGGAGCAACCACACCAGTAAAATTTGGTACAAGTTTCCAATAAAACCCACTCATGCCCAGAAATCTCAAAACTTCTTGTTTTGTTGTAGGCACTGGGAAATCCACGATAGCCTTGACTTTCACATCTCTCGGAGCCACCTTACTATGTCCAGTGGGATGGCCTAGATATGAAACTTGCACTTTTGCAAATTTACTTTTAGCCAAGTTCATCACTAAACTAGCTTCTTGTAATTGAATAAATAATTCTTCTAGAAGTTCTAAATACTCCTCCCACGTCTGACTGAAAACTATCAAGTCATCACTATAAATAGCACCATTGCTCAGACCTGCAATTCCGTTATTTGTCAGTCTTTGAAATGTTACAGCTGCATTTTTCATACAAAACGGTATGACGTTGAACTGATATAATCCATCTGGCATCACAAAAGCTGATATCTCCTTTGCTCTGTCTGATAATAGTTCTTGCCAATATCCTTTTAGCAAGTCAATCTTTGAGATAAGCTTTGATTGTATTGAGAAAGTGGGACAATCTTCCAACTGTGGTATTGGATATGAATCCGCTTTTGTCACTGCACTCACCTTTTGATAGTCCACACACGGTCTTTGAGTTCCATCCGGTTTCAGTACCAGCATAATGGGTGAACTCTAGTTGCTGCAACTCGACTCAATAATATCATTTTGAAGCATGAATTCAATTTCTTTCTGTACTTGTGATAACTTTGCCAGATTTAATCTACAAGGATTAGTGAAGACGAAACTTCTACACATGTATAGCTAAATTTGTCCTTCCCAACTTATTTCACAAGTAGATTTGTGTGACAGCAATAGCTTCTCCAAATCACTTTAACACTTGTCTGGAAGATAACTCACTATTACATTTAAATTTTCAAGTACCCCATCATTATCCAATTTGTTGAGAGGAAATTCATTTTCAGAATCCTGCATTTTTACCTCTTTCTCATTATCTACCACCACTAATATTGCTTTTGGTCCTCTTCCCTATCAACGTATTTTTTAAGCAAATTTCCATGACACACCCTCTGCTTCTTTCTTCTATCTGGAGTATTTATTAAATACTTTACTTCATTCCGTGTCTTGTCAATCCTGTAAGGCCCACTATATCTTGCCTTTAACAAATCACTTAGCACTGGTAACAGAACTTAACATTTCTCCCCAGCATCAAAATTATGTGCTGTAGCTTTCCTGCCTGTCTTCACTTTCATCACGTGTTGTGATATCTTTAAATGTTCCCTAGCTAATTTACAAGTTCTATCCAATCTCTCTCTGAAGTTTAATATTTATTCCTGGAGAGTAGTTTCTGAATTTTGACCCACCAATTTTTCATGAAGCAATTTCTGTGTTCCTCTCACCCCATGTCCATAAATAGTTCAAAAGGACTAAAACTAGTCAATGCATTAGGAGCACCCCTAATAGCAAACAAGAAGAATGGAATTCCTCTATCTCAATCCTGCAAATAATCCTGATTATACACCCTCAGAGTTTTTAAGAGTTTGATGCCATCTTTCCAAAGCCCTTTGAGAGGCAGGATGATAAGCTGTTGACTTAAACTGTTTTTATCCCCAAACTGTTCATTACTTCCTTAAACAGTTGTGACATGAAATTGGGACCCTGATCTGATTGTAACTCTTTAGGTAAGCCATATCTTGTAAAAGAAAAGTTAACTCTGCCACAATTTTCTTTGTTGTAATATTTCTCAAAGGTATTGCTTCAGGAAACCTGGTAGACACATCCATCATTGTCAGTAAACACTGATTTCCACTTTTAGTCTTAGGGAAGGGCCCTACACAATCAATAATGACCCTAGTAAAAGGTTCTTCAAATGTTGAAATGGCAATTAAAGGTGCTGGCTTAATCACTGCTTGTGGTTTCCCTACCGCTTGACAGGTGTGACATGTTCAACAGAATTTGACCACATCCCAATGCAATCCAGGTCAAAAAAATGCTTTTGTATCTTTGCCTATGTCTTTCTAATTCCTAAATGTCCCCCCATTGGAATCTCATGAGCTATCCTCCGAATCTCATTTCTATACCCAAATGGCATTACAATCTGATGCACCTCCCTCCAGCTTTCACTTGCTAAAACATGATAAGCCTTCCATTTTCTCATTAAAACATTACCCTTAAGGCAATAACATTCTGGAATATATCTTGCCACTGTTTCTGAGTAAGCTGTCTGATGTAAGTGTTTAATTTGCAATTTTTTTTCTATAACTCCACTAACTCCCTTGAGTTAAACATTCAGTTGCATAGTCTTCCAGTCTCTTGTCCTGAACAACCTTATCAAACACAGTGTCAGCTAATTGGAGTTCCATACCATCTCTCTGCCTTTGAACTTCCTGTTCTTCTTGTTTCAACCAATGAGCCTGTGATCCCAATCTGGAAACAATCCAGGATGTTCTCTCTGCAACACTTCTGTTGAAAACACTTCTACACGCTGCACAACTACCATAGGCCTCAGTACATCTGTGATCCAGCTATATCATTACCTAGTATAAATTGAACCCCAGCAATGGGGATTTTTTTTCACTACTCAAACAATCATCTCACCTGTTTTCCACTTACTCTTTAAATGTACCTTCCACAATGGAATAGGATTAGCATCTCCACTTATTATCACCTATTCCTGCAATATTCCCTCTGAACAACACATGTCACCATTCCACAACATTAAGGATTAACTAGACCCTGTGTCTCTTAAAATTTTAAGATCTTTACCTACTCCAGCTTATACGCGTGGAAAGGCTTTCCCATCACATACAAAAGCTTTAAACATTTTTGAAACCTGCTCCTTTGAATTGTCGCGGGTAAATTGTGAACACATTCCTACTTCTTTTCCAATCACTGATTCATCCTGTTTTACCTATACACAAACTATTGTTTTTTCCTGTGCCTGAACCCCAGAGCCCATAGTACTTTTACTCCCAGAACTTTTCTGCCCCCCTATAATTCTAACAGATTTTCCCTGAAATTTCTAACACACAGATTTCATGTGTCCAACTTTATCACAATGAATTACCTTACTTTTTATTTTGAGAAAATAAATCCTGGGAATTCCCACTTAGTCCTTCTCTTCCCTGACTACCCACCTTCCTTTCATCTTCCCACTTTCTATCCTTTTCTGATTTAAAAGGGTGATGAAAAAAAGGTTTAGCTCTATGAATTAACTCATGATCATCAGCTCTCTCTGTCGCTTGTCTTCCAGTTTGAGCCCCCCGTTCCTCCACGTGAGTTCTCACTGCTGAAGGAATTGAATCTTTAAATTCTTTCAAAAGAATTACCTCTGCAAGAGCTGCATATGTTGCCTCTATCTTTAATGCCTTTTTCCACTGGTCAAAATTATTTTGTTTTACTTTCTCAAACTCAATATAAGTTTGCCCAGGCTTTTACTCATATTCCTTAATTTCTTCCTGTATGCCTCAGGAACCAACTTGTATGCACTCAAAATGGTATTTTTTTTACCACACCATAGTTCACTAACATTTCTTCTGACGATGAAATATAAGCCTCATATGTTGTACCCACCAACCTGGATTGTAACAACAAGGTCCAGTTTTCCTGTGGCCATTTCATCTATTTAGCTATCTTCTCAAATGAAATAAACAATGCTTCAACATTTCTTTCCTCAAACTTTGGAAGAGCTTGTTCAAATTTAAACATCTCCCCACTGAGTTTTAGGTTAAAGGTTTATTCATCATCAGAACTTTCCTCAGAATCTGAGATCTCGTTTTTTTTTCTAATTTCCAGCCTTTTAAGCTGGTATGCCCTTTCTCGTTCCTTCTCTAATTCCCTTACCTCTCTTTCTTTATCCTGCTCTCTTTTATGGAATTCAGTTCCAGCTTCCTTTCTTTCTCCTGTCATTCTACTTGCTCCCTTTGAAATGCCTTTCTCTTTCCTTTTCTTTTTCTTTCTCTGCCCTCTCTTTTTCCTGCTGCCTCTAGCTCAAGTTTCTTTTTCATTTGCTTTGCTTGTTCAAGCTTCTTCATTTCTAACTGAAGTCTCACTACCTCCACTGTGACTCACTAGTGTCAGGTATCACTTCCAACTTTAAATGCTGTGCTATACCTTCAATTATATCTGCTTTCTTAGCCCCCGCAGATAACCCCAATTGTAATTTATCCACCAATTCCAGTAACTTAACTTTAGTTACCTTTTGTAAACCAGCCAAAGTTATAACTTCAACTCCCAAACAAGTCTGAGCAACTGCCAAAGCCATTTTGCAGTCTCACCACTACAAAAATAAACATCACACCAACTCCTGAATTCAAAGTACTTCTCGTACTCATAACTTTAAGATTTGCCAACTCCAAACCAATCAAGAAATTTCAAATATTCCTGAAAAAGCCCCCAACTTTGTTATGGTACAGCTGATGGTAACTTCTGAGTTGCTCAAATCCCAAAGGGAAACTTGAAACAACTACCACAACTGTTTTGTAATTTGTATAAATTTTGAGATGCATCCCTTGAATTCAGTAGTAATAAGACCACCGAGGTTTCTTACAAAATTAAATTAAACCTTTATTAATGGAAGGAATGATTTTAAGTAAACACATAGATCTAGAAATTAGTACTATGATAACTTCTAAATCTCCTAGTTAATCTAACTCTCAGTTACACTTTCGTTAAGGCAGCAGTAAGACACAGATTTTAAAAGACCTAGAAACATGATACCCTGAACAATCCAGTTCAAAGTGAGTGTTCTTAACTTCAGTTCATTGTAGACAGCAGCTTGAGGCGCAGATATTGGAGGCTTCTTCACACTTGTTTTAAATCCTAGAATTCCTGCCTTTACACAAAACCTTCACTCCTTTAAATGTATTTTCCCCTTTGAATGCAAATTCCTATTGTTTCACAATGTCTTTGGACTTTACCTCTCGAATAATAAAATCTATCATACCAATTTTACAAGTAATCTTTGGAAAAAAATAAAGAAATTACTGGCCAGGATTTTATCTTCTGCATTTGGGGGAGAGCCCAACACGCCGAAATGTAAAATGACAGGCAATGATGTTGGCCATGCGTCCCAATGTCATCATGCTGTCTCATGATATTTCATTTGACGGTTATGCACAGGAGTCGGCTGTGCACCCGCTGATAATTGAAAGGCCTATTAAGGTAATTAAGAAACTAATTAATTTCAAATTTACATTGCTCATCCAACCTGACAGTTGGCGGGCAGGCGAAAAGGCTGCACGGCCTTTATGCTTTTTAGGAAACCTCATCCATGAGCGGGATGAGGTTTCATAAAGCTATTTCAAATTATATACAACTTTCTTTGACAAATGAAAACATGTCCCATCTCATCTGACACAGTCACATGAGGGGGCATGTTCCATTAAGTTTTTAATGTTTCTAATAATTTCTTTAAATGCGCTTCAATCTCTCTGAGGCTTGCACTTCCGCAAAAGAGCGCTGGACCCAACACTCTCCCTCCTCCCCCCAACCGCTACTGCTCGCAATCCTTGCTGGGTGGGCCTTAATTGGCCTGCCCACGTGAAAACACAGTGCCAAGTTGATCACGGGCAGTGGCTGGCTCCATGACTGCCCCTGCCCGCTCCCGCCGAGCCCGCCTGATGTGGGAAAAATTCAGGCCATTGTGTCTTAACTTCTCCTGTCAATGTGAAACATTTCACCCCTCCTTTGGTATCAATATAGTCTGGTTTATTTAAAAAAGTAAAAGCTCTCTTTACAATTATGTTTATCTCCAACTGGTACAACAAAAGGGGTTTTATTGTTAGAGAGGTTTATTTCAAAGGTTGTTGATACTATGAGGATTAACATTCAATGCGGCTGCTAGGCATAAATTCAGCAGTTTTCCACTGTGCAGAGTAGAGACAATGTGAGATCAAAAGGCAGCTGTAAGCCTCCAACTGTCTCCACAGCACCCAAAGTGAAAAGAACCTCATTCTGAATTCATAAGATGAAAATGCTTTGCCTGGTATTTGGTTAAGTTTTTGGGTTGCTGCTGCCCTAATGGAGATTAGTTTGGGAATTTGTTAAAAGTTATGATCATATAAAAGTAATAATTCATAGGATAAAAGAGCGCGAGGAGAGCGGCAGAGACACAGGATAAAAGAGCGCAAGGAGAGCAGAGACACAGGATAAAAGAGCACGAGGAGAGCGGCGGAGACACAGGATAAAACATCTCGAGGAGAGTGGCGGAGAAGCAGGATAAAACAGCTTGAGGAGAGCAGAGACACAGGATAAAAGAGCACGAGGAGAGTGGCAGAGACACAGATAAAACAGCTTGAGGAGAGCGTCGGAGACAAAGGATAAGAGAAAGCGAGGAGAACGGCGGAGACACAGGATAAAAGACCTTGATGAGAGCGGCGGAGACACAGGATAAAAGAGCGCATGGAAAGCGGAGACTTGGGATAAAAGAGTGCGAGGAGAATGGTGGAGACACAGGATAAAAGACCTTGATGAGAGCGGCAGAGACACAGGAAAAAAGAGCGCGAGGAGAGCGGAGACAAAGGATAAAAGAGCGTGAGGAGTGCGGCGGAGACACAGGATAAAAGAGCGCGAGGAGAGTAGCAGAGACACAGGATAAAAGAGTGCGAGGAGAGCGGCGGAGACAAAGGATAAAAGAGCGTGAGGAGAGCGACGGAGACACAGGATAAAAGAGCATGAGGAGAGCGACGGAGACACAGGATAAAAGAGCGCAGTGGAGACACAGGATAAAAGAGTGCGAGGAGAGCAGCAGAGACAAAGGATAAAAGAGCGCAAGGAGACCGATGGAGACACAGGATAAAAGACCTCGAGGAGAGCGGTGGAGACACAGGATAAAAGAGCGCGAGGAGAACGACCGAGACACAGGATAAAAGACATCGAGGAGAGTGGCAGGGACACAGGATAAAAGACCTCGAGGAGAGCGGCGGAGAAACAGGATAAAAGAGCACGAGGAGACCAATGGAGACACAGGATAAAAGAGCGCGAGGAGAGCGGCAGAGACACAGGATAAAAGAGTGTGAGGAGAGCGGAGACACAGGATAAAAGAGCGCAGTGGAGACACAGGATAAAAGAGCGTGAGGAGAGCAGCAGAGACAGAGGATAAAAGAGCGCAAGGAGAGCGATGGAGACACAGGATAAAAGAGTGCGAGGAGAGTAGCGGAGACAAAGGATAAAAGAGCAAGAGGAGAGCGACGGAGACACAGGATAAAAGAGCGTGAGGAGAGCGGAGACACAGGATAAAAGAGCGCAGTGGAGACACAGGATAAAAGAGCGTGAGGAGAGCAGCAGAGACAGAGGATAAAAGAGCTCAAGGAGAGCGGCAGAGACACAGGATAAAAGAGCACGGTGGAGACACAGGATAAAAGAGCGTGAGGAGAGCGGTAGAGACAGAGGATAAAAGAGTACGAGGAGAGCGGCGGAGACACAGGATAAAAGACCTCGAGGAGAGTGGCAGAGACACAAGATAAAAGACCTCGAGGAGAGCGGCAGAGACACAGGATAAAAGAGCTCAAGGAGAGCGGCAGAGACACAGGATAAAAGAGCACGAGGAGAGCGGCGGAGACACAGGATAAAAGAGCTCAAGGAGAGCGGCGGAGACACAGGATAAAAGAGCGTGAGGAGAGCAGAGATACCGGATAAAAGAGGGCGAGGAGAGCGATGGAGACACAGGATAAAAGAGCACGAGGAGAGCGGAGACACCGGATAAAAGAGCGCAGTGGAGACACAGGATAAAAGAGCGTGAGGAGAGCGGCGGTGACACAGGATAAAAGACCTCAAGGAGAGCGGCAGAGACACAGGATAAAAGAGCGCGAAGAGAGCAGAGATACAGGATAAAAAAGCACGAGGAGAGCGGCGGAGACACAGGATAAAAGAGCGCAAGGAGAGCGACGGAGACACAGGATAAAAAAGCGCGAGGAGAGCAGCGGAGACACAGGATAAAAGAGCTCGAGGAGAGCAGAGACACAGGATAAAAGAGCACGGTGGAGACACAAGATAAAAGAGCGCGAGGAGAGTGGCAGAGACAGAGGATAAAAGAGCGCAAGGAGAGCGGCGGAGACAAAGGATAAAAGAGCGTGAGGAGAGCGACTGAGACACAGGATAAAAGAACGCGAGGAGAGCGGAGACACAGGATAAAAGTGCGCGAGGAGAGCCGCGGAGACACAGGATAAAAGAACACTTGGAGAGCGGAGACACAGGATAAAAGACCTCGAGGAGAGTGGCGGAGACACAGGATAAAAGAGCGCGAGGAGAGTTCCAGGGAGCAGAGTTGAAGGGCAGTGTTCCAGAGAGGTGAGTATAAAAACGTTACCTCAGGGATTCGCGGATCTTGGGTCTTAAACAAATATTACAGGTGGCATCACAGTAATTCTGTGACCTGATTGGCTGATAGAGAATCTACACTGAATTTGAAACTAAAACATTGTTAAACTAATTAAACCAAATAACTTAATCACTTAATTAATTAGTAGAGGGTATCTAGACCAGAATCAGGGGATTACTGTTCTTAGAATTTAGCATTTATAGTAGAAATCTAGCCCTAGTGAACTCCTTATAGTTAATAAGGAGTCAATAAGCAGTTATTAGATTTAAATTAATTTATTAAATAGTTCTAGAAATGGCAGTTGCTGGGGTGAAGTTCTTCACCTGTGGGATTTAGGAAATCTGTGATGCTTCAAGTGTCTCGAACAACTACATCTGCAGGAAGTGTGCCCAATTGCAGCTCCTCACAGACAGCATAGATCGGTTGGAGCAGCAGTTGGATGTACTTAGGAGCATTCAGGTGGCGGAAAGCGTCATTGACAGGAGTTTTGGAGACGTGGTCACACCCAAGGTACAGACAGATAGATGGGTGACCACTAGAAGGGGCAGGCAGTCAGTGCAGAAATCCCCCTCTCTGTCAGGAATACCATTTTGGATACTGTTGGGGGGGATGGCCTATCAGGGGAAAACAACAGCAGTAGCCAGAGCAGTGGCACCATGGCTGGCTCTGTTGTTCAGCAGGGGTGGAATTCAAAGCACCAGAAGGGCAATTGTCATAGGGGGCTCTATAGTCAGGGGCTCAGATAGGCGCTTCTGTGGCCGTGAAAGAGACAGCAGGATGGTATGTTGCCTCCATGGTGCCAGGGTCCAGGATGTCTCTGTTCAGGTACGGGACATTCTGAAAGGGGAGGGAGAACAGCCAGAGGTCGTGGTACACCTTGGTACTAATGACATAGGCAGGAAGAGTGATGAGGTCCTGCAGCAGGCGTTCAGGGAGTTAGGCAGAAAGTTAAAAAACAGGACCTCTAGGGTTGTAATCTCAGGATTACTCCCTGTGCCACATGCCAGTGAGGCTAGAAATAGGAAGATAGTGCAGCTAAGCATGTGGCTGAACAGATGATGTAGGAGGGAGGGTTTCCGATATCTGGATCAGTGGGATCTCTTCCGGGGCAGGTGGGGTCTGTACAAGAAGGATGGGATGCATCTAAACTGGAGGGGCACCAATATCCTGGCTGCGAGGTTTGCTAGTGTCACTCGGGAGGCTTTAAACTAGTATGGCAGGGGGGTGGGAACCAGAGTAATAGGTCAGCAGGTGAAATAAATGACTGGGAACCAGTGAATGTGGCCAGTAGGACTAAGAGGAAGGGCAGGCAGGGAGACATTACCAAATACAATGGGACTGGGTGTCTGAAATGCATTTGTTTCAATGCGAGAAGTATAACAGGCAAGGCAGATGAGCTTAGAGCTTGGATTAGTACTTGGGACTATGCTGTTATTGCTATTACAGAAACTTGGTTGAAGGATGGACAGGATTGGCAGATAAATGTTCTAGGATTTAGATGTTTCAGGCAGGATAGAGAGGGATTTAGAAGAGGCAGGGGAGTTGCACTGCTGGTTAAGGGGAATATCACAGCTGTATGACAGGAGGACACCTCGGTGGGCTCATGCAGCGAGGCAATATGGGTAGAGCTCCAGAATAGAAAGGGTGCAGTCACAATGTTGGGGGTTTACAATAGGCCTCCTAATTGCCAGCGGGAGATTAAGGAACAGTTATGTAGGCAGATTTTGGAAAGATGTAAAAGCAATAGGGTTGTTGTGGTGGGTGATTTTAACTTTCCCTATATTGACTGGGAATCACTTAGTGCTAGGGGTTTGGATGGCGCAGAATTTGTAAGGTGCATCCAGGAGGTCTTCCTGAGACAATATGTAATCCAACTAAGGAAGGGGCAATACTAGACCTGGTATTAGGGAATGAACCCAGCCAGGTGGTTGAAGTTTCAGTAGGGGAGCATTTCGGGAAAAGTGACCATAATTCAGTAAGTTTCAAGGTGCTGGTGGATAAGGATAACAGGAGTCCTCAGGTTAAGGTGCTTAATTGGGGGAAGGCCAATTATAGCAATATTAGGCATGAACTGAGGAATCTAGACTGGAGACGGATGTTTGAGGGCAAATCAACAACTGACATGTGGGCGGTTTTCAAACATCAGTTGATAAGAATTCAGGACCGGCATGTTCCTGCTAGGATGAAGGGTAAGCATGGCAAGTTTCAGGAACCTTGGATAATAAAGGATATTGTGATATTATTCAAAAAGAAAAGGGAAGCATTCGTAATGGCTAGAAGGCTGAGAACAGATGAAGCCCATGAAGAATATAAAGAAAGTAGGAAGAAACTTAAGCAAGGAGTTAGGAGGGCTAAAAGGGGTCATGAAAAGTCATTGGCTATCAAGATTAAGGAAAATCCCAAGGCCTTTTATACATATGTAAAAAGCAAGAGGGTAGCCAGGGAAAGAATAGGCCCACTCAGGCACAGAGGTGGGAATCTGTGTGTGGAGCCAGAAGAAATGGGAGAGATACTAAATGAATGCTTCCCATCAGTATTCACCAAAGAGAAGGACTTAGCGGTCGCTTTGTCTAGGGAAGAGTGTATAGATAGCCTGGATCATGTTGAGATCAAAAAAGAGGAGATGTTAGGCATCTTGAAGAATATTAAGGTGGATAAGTCCCCAGGGCCAGATGGGATCTACCCCAGAGTACAGAGGGAGGCAAGGGAGGAGATTGCTGGGGCCTTGACAGAAATCTTTGTATCCTCACTGGCTATGGGTGAGGTCCCAGAGGACTAGAGAATGGACAATGTTGTTCCATTGTTTAAGAAGGGTAGCAAGGATAATCCAGGAAATTACAGGCCAATGAGCCTTACATGAGTGGTAGGGAAATTATCGGAAAAGATTCTTCGTGACAGGATTTATTACCATTTCGAAGCAAATGGGCATATTAGTGAGAGGCAGCATGGTTCTGTGAAGAGGAGGTCGTGTCTCACTAACTTGATGATCAAGTTTTTCGAGGAAGTGACAAAGATGATCGACGATGGAAGGGCAGTGGATGTTATATACATGGATTTCAGTAAGGCCCTTAACAAGGTCCCTCATGGCAGACTGGTACAGAAGGTAAAGTCACACGGGATCAGAGGTGATCTAGCAAGAAGGATACAGAATTGGCTTGGTCATAGAAGACAGAGGGTAGCAGTGGAAGGGTGCTTTTCTGAATGGAGAGCTGTGACTATTGGAGTTCCACAGGGATCAGTGCTGGGACCTTTGCTGTTTGTAGTATATGTAAATGATTTGGAGGAAAATGAAACTGGGCTAATTAGTAAGTTTTCAGATGACAGTAGATTTGGAGGAGTTGCAGATAGTTGAAAGGATACAACAGATATAGGTGCCTTTGGTAGGTGACCCAAGTCTCACTGCCATATAGAAGGGTGGTGATAATAACAGTGTTGTAGACTGAAGCCTTTGCCCTTTTATGGAGCTTTCTTGGTTTGCTGCCTGCTTGTTTACTCAGACCTTGTTTATATCCCTATGGCCTCTTTGTGGTTTAGTTTCACTCCTAGCTTTGTATCATCAGTAAACTCGGATACATTGCCTTCAGTCCCTCCATCAAATCATTGATATAGATTGTAAATAGTTAAGACCCCATAAATGACTCTTGCTGCACTTCACTCGTATCAGCCTGCCAACCTGAAAATGATCCACTTACACCTACTTTGTTTTCTGTCTTTTAAACAATCCTCTATCCATACTAATATATTAGGGGAGATTTCCTGGCCAATGTTCACCCCTGAATCAAAACCTCCAAAATCAGATAATTTATTTTAGCTATTTATCTCATTCTGGTTTGAGGGACGCAAAGGGCATGTTCCCCATCAGCCTTTTGATTGCTGACCGGTATTGACTTCTTGACCACTTTTATGTTTCTGGTTATCAGGTTTGCTTTGTCCAGCTAACACGAGCTGCGCCCTTGATATTAACACATTAGTTGGTGCTTGCAACAATGTAGGCAGAGAGACCAATTAACTGAACAAGCACTGGTAGTTTATTGCAACTAAGAACAGAGCACTAACACAATGTGTGCTTCTCCAATCACCTCCAGCTCTAGATTTACGGTTACCAAAATAGTCCACACTGTATAGCAATTGGTCATACAGTTACTTGGTCAATTAACTACATCATCTAAAGGTACAGAGCATTCCACTTTACCACAACCACCTCAATTTTAAAATTGTAATCTTTGTTTTTAACTCATCCATGGCCTTATTATTATAGCCATCTCCAATCATACAGACCTCAGACCACTGTGCTCCTCCAATTCTGTGCGTCCCCAACTTTAATTGCCCAGTTTTAATTGGTGGCTGTACTTTCAGCTGTCTAGGCTATAAATTCTGGCATTCCCTCCATAAACTTCTCTGCTTCTCTACCACTCCCTCTCCTCCCTTAAAACCTGCCTCATTGATCAAGCTTCTGGTTATCCATCTGCACTGTTATATGACTTGGTGTCAAACTTTGTTTGTTAATGCTCCACTGAAGTCCTTTGAGGTGTTTTCCTGCACTAAAGGTGTTATGGAAATGTGGGTTTTTGTTGTCATTGGGACCTGGCTGTGTATAAATTGTCTGTTGCATTTGCCTAAAAAAGTAATAACTACACTTCAAAACTGTTTTTTGTTCATAAAATGCTTCAGGAATTTAATTATTTTTGTTCCCATTTTGATCATCCAATAGCAATCCACCACTAGAAATTCAATTCAGAGAACCTGAATCCATGCTCATGCCAGACCTTGATGAACATACAAGAATGAGAGCGAGAGAAAACTTTGGGCAGAACTTTAAGGCAGTGGAATTTTACGTCCCTGCCAACGTCAAAGGAGTTTAAAACAGCTTGCCGCCTTTTACAGCCCTGTCCCCATAGTGACGGGGCCATAAAATTCTGGCCTTTCATTTACCAACCAGTGCATCACATCCAAGATGTTCAAAAACATTTTATATCCAATGAAATAAAGTTGAAATTTGGTCATATTCTTTATATTGTCGAACAGATAGATTTTAATCTTAATGAATCAGGCAGCCTTATGGATTGTCTGAATATGTGACACATTCTACTGAGTACTGGAGAGCCCTGCCCAAGTGATCCATACAGCAGAACCATTATTTCAGAACACCAATGGTCTGCCCCATGACATTCTTAGTCACCATCTGGCTGTCATTGTTGGAGCACTGCCCATGTGTGGTTGGATAGCAGCCACATGTAGAGTGGATAAGCCTTTATTGCTGAGAAACCAACCACTGGGTGAAGATGATGATTTGAAGATAGCAGGAAAAGCTGGCTGGTACAGGGTGAAGGCATCATGACTGCTGTCAGGACAGTAGGCATTCACTAACATGAAGGTCTGTGCATGGCTGCACAGCAATGCATGTTCAGGTGGTGGAGCTCTTTGCCATTCCAGAACATCGCCCTGTTGAGATGTGGCACATTCAGAGCTGGGTGCTTGTAATTGATGGCTCTCTGCACCATTTAGAAGTCCACTATTCTGGTAAAACCACTTTTTTTTATATTCGTTCACGGGAAATGGGTTCACTGGCTGGGCCAGTGTTTATTGCCCATTCCTAATTGCCCTTAAGAAGGTGGTAGTGAGCTGCCTTCTTGAACAGCTGCAGTCCCTGTGATGTAGTACATCCATAGTGCTATTACGAAGGGAGTTCCAGGATTTTGACTCAGCGACAGTGAAGGAACGCAGATATATTTCCAAGTCAGAATGGTGAGTGACTTGGAGGGGAACTTCCAGGTGGTGGTGTTCCCATCTATCTGCTGCTCTTGTCCTTCTGGTTGGTAGTGGCCATTCCTGCTGCTTCTCTCTGGTTAGAGAGAGGACAATGAATTCACCACTTCTTGCATACAGGGCCTTAGGTGATCTCTCGGATGCAGCAATGGAGGGTGATTTAAGAAACGTTGGTGATGCTGCTGACTCTAGCTGGAAGGATCTGCTGGCATAGAAATAAAGGGCCACAGTGACTTTGATAGCCACTGGCAAAGCCGCCCTGATCCTCCTCTATGGTTGCAGGTCCAGCTGGAGCATAAAATAGATATTTTAAATTGTTTTATCTTTCTGACATTTTATAATAAAGTTTATTTTGTTTGTTCAAAAACCGTGGAATTTTATGGCTTTATTCTCTTATCATGTGTCTTGGATTTCAAACTTTGTTTACTTTAAACAAAAAATGTACTGGATTGTAGCAAAAACGTGGGGTTGGGGGGAGTTGTCTGGTCCAGGATCATAACACATTACATCCGTGACTACAGTTCAACAGTTCTTCTTTGGCTCTAAAATGCTTTGGAACATCCTGCAGTTGTGAAAGGTGCTATATAAATGCAACACTTTCTTTTTCTTAAGATGCTGACTAATTCTATCATCTGCCCTCTCTGCCTGTTTCTGGCATGTGCATGGGAATCCAGCTCTGTTGCCATTCAAAAGATGACAATCAGTGCGGGTTGCACCAGAGTCATCAGGAGTAGACCCACTCCCTAACCCATCACCACGTCTTTCTTTGCCCTGCTCTCATAGCACCAAAACCCATGCTGCAATGGGGCTGAGATTTGCAACATTTCTTATTTTGGCACGTGGTTTACAACAGGCCTGAGCAACCATTTTGTGTGAGGCAGCGCCGGGGTGGAGGGCACATTTCAATCTTGTTAGGGGTTGGACAAGCCTGGTTTGCAATAAGTGTGGGAAAAGACGACTAGTTGCAACATTCAAGGCAGACACGGCCTTCCCTGTATCACGGTTCAGTTGCTGACTGGAAAGGTGGGCTGCGATCGCATCCCAAGTGTTTCTGATGCCACTACAATAAATAACAAATTAAATGAATGCCTTTCCAAATGTAAGAATAAATGTGTGGCAGGTCGGAAATATATTAGTCAATACCCCGGTTTGATTTTTCCATACTCCCTATTGTTTCTAACGAAATCAAGGAATGTGTGGGAATTTCAGCTGTGAAGCAAGAGTCCCAGAAGCCTGTGGCACAGCATGCCAGCATACAAACCTGCTGTGCTGCCGCCTGGTATAACATCAACTCGAACAGGAAGAGAGATAAATTAGAAAACTTTCTAGCTTTTGATCATAAACCAGGTTTATCTTAAAACCATAGGGAATAAAAACAAACCTCAAATTAATTCCTTTGTAAGTTCAAGAATAAATGTGCTTCTGACAGATTAATGCTTGTTAACTCTGCTACAATATTGAAACTAATTACTTGGAAACATGTTTAAAAATCACCACAATGTAGAACGTTTATAGAGGAAATCATATAGCAAAGGGAAGGTGTCACAATCTCTACCTATGGCCAGAATTTTACACTCCCCCACCAGCGGGTTTTCAGATGTTATTTGGTGGGGTGGTGGGGGGGTGGGGGAGCATGAAACTGAAGGGGCGGGGTACCCTCTGGGTTTCAACCTGCTCTGGCCACACCGCGATTTTACGCCGGGGTGGGCAAGGCCTTGGACAGGAAGCCTGCCCTTACCCCAACTGAGGCTCTTAAGTAGCCAATTATTGGCCAATAAGAGCAGTTTCCCTCCCAGCCACAATTTTTAGGTTGGCAGGAGGATTCAACATCCATGGGCAAAGCCCGAAAAAGAAGAGTTAGATCCCGGGCGGAAAGGGGGCTGAGGGGCGCCTCCATCAGAAACCCCCTTCTGACTGGGGCAAGCCCCCCATCACCTCAAGGTCTGTTGGCTTCTGGACAACCCTTCCCCAAGACTCCAATAACCCCCTTCCTCAGGCCTTCCTTCCCCCACCCACCCTGGGGCCCCTTGAACTTACCTAGGTATCCAGTGCCTGGACATAGATGAAGAAATGCAAGAGGATGTCAGAACCTATCTACTGCAGTGACTGTTGCTGCAGCGACAGGAGAGCTGCCGACCAATCAGATTAGCTGGCAGCTCTCTAAGGTGGGGCCTTCTTCTGAGTGAAGGGCAGAAATCCTGCCTGTAGCCACTTAATGCTCATTGAAGCGTGAAATGGCAGCGGGGCACTCAGAGTTGGCATGGATGTGTTCCTTGCTGAATCTTCGGATGGTGGGCAGTGAGAGACCACAGTCCGGAAATTTCAGGCCTTTGTATGTTGAAGCACCTTTGAACAATGAAGGTGATAAGTTTCAGGTTTGTTCCCAATGATTATCTGTCCATCAGCAAACAGAAAGTTGTGGGAACCTTACCAAGTTTCTCCGCGGTTAGATTGCAGATTTTGATAATCAGCCAACCACACTGCCCCCCTCCCCAAAATAAAACTCTGCATATCAGTTATTGAAAATAAACGGTGTTAAACAGGTTAACAAGACCAGCAGAAGATGGTTCCGTTCTTGCCAATGCCCTTGCTCCTCTCCTGCGATGCATTTCTGAATATTAGTCCAAGTATAGCTGCGTGATAAGAGTTGTCTTCTTTAACAAAAAATAGATGAACCAGAAAGGAAAGAGGATAAAAGAAGATACAAATGGAGTTATGAACTCACATTTAAACCTCTGGAGTAGTTGTATGAGAAAGCACATGGTTTCCAAGTTATATTGCGGCCCTGAAAGAATTAAATAGCATGGCAGAGTTTTCATCCTCACACCATGATTGCAGCATAAGGATTCTCACAGTGCAGCAGTAGTTTGATGAGAGAAACACAGAGAGCACAGTTGAAGCATCACTTGCAGAACAAACATGTCCAGGGAACAAATGTACCACAACATATGGCATCTTACTATACTCAGATACTCAGTCATAATTGAATATTCTAAGAATTTCATTCATCTCTGTACTAGGAGGCTGATTTAGGATTTCAATTCCTCATTTCTGTGAGTTCTAGTTTTATTTTGTTTTATTATATTTAATTTAATTTCCTTAAGTTATCCTTTTAATCTCTATATTAGAATCATAGTTTCATCATACTTTTGTGCTGTTTCTCCAGTCATGAACTTTTGCATAGATCTCATCTCAGATTCTGATAGTGACCTTGGATTGACATGGTCTGTGATGTGCTGCCATGTTCAATGCACGCAATGAAAATTTATGAGCTGCACTAATCCACCCCAACCCAAAACAGTTTATCCGTGATCCGCTTCTGTCACAATTTTCAGGTCCCAGTAAGTGAAGCTGGCTCTCCTAAAGAATTGTTGTGCTATTTTACAAAAGTTTTCCACTTTGACAACTGGACAAAATAAATATTGATCATTTGTGTTGCAGTTTAGATGCTTGATATGCATAAAATAAGTATTATTATCAGTGTGTTTACAGATAATTTTTCTTCCACTCTCGCAACCAAATCTATATCTCAGAAAATGATCTGCATAAACTCATGGACACCTGCTATTTTGATTTGATTTTGTTGAACTCTAGATCTTAAGTTAATTAATCTTCTATTTGCTAAAAGAGGAAAACATGGCCCTAATTTAAGCATGAATGCATGCTTAAAATGGCCAATATATTTCTCGCTGACATCTAGAAAAAAAAATGATCTTCCTAACAATTGGATTAAAATTAAATGTGTATTTTGAAATGCACCCTAGAACATGTGATAACGGGAATTTTCATCTCATCATATTGTATCAGCGTGAATGAACACCAGGACTTGGTGGAAGCAATAAACTGGGGACAAATAACTCATAAATGGCATTAATGAGCACAGGGAGATGGAGTGGAAAGGCTTTAAATGTGTACCATTAATTAGTAGGATAATTAACAGTGCAGTACCAATGTGGCATTTTATGACAGAAATAGATGATAGGTTCCTGCCTGTGCAGGCTGCAGTGAAGTTGCTCAGGTTGTTTATTTCTTTTATGAGGCTTTTCTGGCCTGCAAGAATGTAAAAAAAAAATACCGCCTTGCTGGAAATTTTGGCTCAATATCCAAATGCTGAGGAAAGATTAACATCAATAAATGATGCTGATTCCATGTGAGGGTAGCAAGGCCTTCATGATTTACACTTTGGAGCACTGCACTGTGCAACTGCGCATGGACGTACTTTCTTCATTCCTTCAAACTTGAAATAACATTTTTTTCAGTCAGTTATAAAACTGCATATTTTGAAAGAGACTGAAATGCAAGTACAATTCTCATTTAGGCAGCCAGTATTTCAAGTTGTAAAAATCAAAATAATGACCCTGACTTTAAACCAAAACAGCTGGGAAGGATGAGTAATTGAAATCGTGAAAGCCCATGTGCCTCCCCATTCCCTCCAGAAATACACCAGGCAGCCATTTTAATTCTTGAGATGATTCAGATGAGAAACAGCTTGTGACATTGGCTGCACCCTGGACAGTCAGGTCCAACTGGCCTTCTGGCACCATGACTAGGTGTTGGCTGAGATGAGAAGATGGTGAGAAAATGGAGTTGCAGACATTTGGAAATCTGGGAGGGTGTTGGGTGTGTGTTTGTAAATGAATCACTGCCACTGTCGTCAGTATGTATGGCTTGTTGGCAGTATTTACAACATTTTCAATTCTCGTCAAAATTCAAAGAAAAAAACACTTCTCTTGTGTTACCTCTCAACATACAAGCAATCCTTAAAACATAATATTTCACATCTCGCATAGCCAAAGACTCCCACAGAGCTGATGGATCCTAACTGCAAACTCAGGCAACAAAATATAGGCCTGGAATTGGAAACTCCTGTGTCCTCAGAGGAACTGAATAGAATCATTAGCCCTATCTCCACAGAGGCCTAACTCATGCCTTTACTGAAGCCATAGCTGTTAATGAAAACCACTTCTCCAGGCTGTCAATCAGCTACGATATTTGGAATTGAAATGTGATTGCTGGTTTCATTTATGTGGCAAGTACTTTGATTTACCTGCTAGACTGGTCTCTTCCAGGTATAATGCAACCAAATCTATATCTCAGAAAATGATCTGCGTAAACTCATGGACACCTGCTATTTTGATTTGATTTTGTTGAACTCTAGATTTTAAGTTATTAATCTTCTATTTGCTAAAAGAGGGAAACATGGCCCTAATTTAACCATGAATCCATGCTTAAAATGGCCAATATATTTCCCGCTGACATCTAGAAAAAAAATGGTATACTGCAAAGGATCAAATAATGAATACCACTGACTTCAAGAACAAGTTTATGTCCTTGCCTTGACATGTGAATATTAGCCATATTGAAATATAAACTTTGTCCAGCTTTCAGGAAATAGCTAGCAATTGAACTTAACCCTGTGTGATTATGTGGCCACCAAAGAAACCAGCAGGCAGGCAGGCATTAATGCTTAATTTCACTACACTTGTCTCAAGTTAATAGAGTCCAGGCAAAGCTGTCCTCATTCCGACTTGCTACTAAATCTAAGAACCTGATACAGGTACTTCTGGAGCCCAATGATCTGGATTAATTATACCATTGGCCACTCCAGGACAGTCCAGATATGTGTTTTGCTATTAAAACTGCATAAGAAATTTATTTTTCCATTTTTCCTCTGTGCTCATCAAGGTGAGAGATGTTAATCCACCGTCATCCAATGTCTTCATCAGGCATTCCAAGATCAAATATAGCACAGTTATACGTAGAGTAAAGCTCTATATCTAACAATATGCTTTAGTCCAACAAAAACATAAACTTATATAGCTCCTTTGAACACAGAAAAACATCCCAAGCTAACTCACAGAAATATAATCAGATAAGATGTAAGCTAAAGGGTAGTAACGAACCAGAATTTGTTGTAGCAGGGCATCTAATAGCTTGTGACATTAATTAGATTTGCCCTTGTATGCATCAGCTCAAAAATCTTTGGACACAAAGGTCAGGATTTTTTCGTCATCGAGTTGGGGGCGGGGCCCACTCACCAACACGAAAATGACGCGGGATGATGCCTGACATCATCCTGCCCCATTTAAATATTCGGGAAGGTGGTGGCACAGCCAAATCAGCTGTGTGCCCGCCAACCTGTCAATGGCCAATTGAGGCTATTGACAAGAAAATTAAGCCAATTAAAGGCCTTGCCCGTCCAATCTTAAGGTTGGTGGGCAGGCCAGGAGCCCCAGAGGGCTTCTGAAAAAACATGAAACCTCATCCACTGGCGGGATGAGGTTTCATGTCTGTTTTAAAAAACATTAATAAACTTTGTGATATTTATTAACATGTCCCATCTTGTGTGATATTGTCACATGAGGGGGACATGCTAATTGTCTTTTCTTAATTTTTCTATTTTTTAAGTTTGTAAAACTTGCAGCGATCTCCCTGAGACAGCACTTAGTCTCAGGGAGCTGTGAGCTCTTTTGTGTGCATGCGTGAAAGAGTGCACTTTGACAGTTGGGGAATCCCTCCCCTCTCCCCCCCACATTGCGCTTCCCATCGGGTGGCCTGCCCACTCAAAATGGCGGCGGGGCCCATTTTGGCAGCGGCGATCGGCTGCCCGCCCACCGCAGAGCTGGTGGGGCCCACCCGCCCATCAAGGGCAAAATTCTGCCCGAAGTTGTTAAAACCACAAGTTGCTCATAGCGAGGAAGAGAGGAAATCTGGTCTTGCCTCAACCAGTGCAAACAGTATGGCAGAATTTTTCATCCCGTGGGCAGCACCCATCCCAAATCGGGAGTAAAATAATGCACGATGAAGTCAAGCGAGCGTCTTGACAATTCAGAAGCCTATTAAGGACATTAAGCAAGCAATTAAGTAGAATTTTTCACTGCCTGTCCAACCTTATGGTTGGCAGGTGGTCAAATAGGCCAGGCGGCCTTTGCATTTTTTGCAAAACCTCATCCACGGGGGGGATGAGGTTTCCAACAGTAAATAAAAAAAAAATAACTTTTTTTAATAGTCATTTTTAACTGTGTGACTGAGTCAGATGTGGGGATGTGTTTATATTATTTATAGAATCTTTTGTCTTTCATTTTAAAAAATCTTCAGCTCCCTGAGGCAGCTCTGTGCCATCAGGGGGCTTTCAGTGAGTGCACCCCTGCACATGCTCGGACTTCAGCGCTCGTGCTCCTTCCACCCCCACCCCAGCAGCACGGAGACTCTCAGCGCACATTTCACTCTGGCTGGCTGTTAATTGGCCAACTAGCATGAAATCACGGATGGAGCCCGATTGCGGGCGGTGGTCTGTTTCGCGGCCGTTCCCAGGCCCACCCATCGCAGCTGCCCGACGAAGGGAAAATCTTGCCCAAGGGTATCTCCTTAACCAATGAAGTTTAAGGACTTGCAAGTAAAAAGAGGAAGGAATGAAGGGGATGATGAATCAAAGTGTGTGAATTAAATGTCAAATCAGGTATAAAAAGAGAGATTAAAGAAGAAGGAGAAAAGAGTCAAAAAGTAAAAGAAAGAAAAAAAATGTCATTTTGTTGTGATTTTTAAAGGCTCAAAGTTCCCAACTGTTAAAGTAATTGTCAGGTGCAAGTTAGGCAGCATCCGTAGAAAATGAGGTATTAGACATTACAAGTGAATAAATATTGGGGGCTGGAAAAGAGAAGTTGCTGCAGCAGATTGATGTATGTGATGGGGACCCTCTGTTAGAACTTGTTGCCAGCAAGCTGGTCTGCATCTTGGGGCTTATGGGCATGCGCCCAACCCAATTGGACATAAAATAGCACGGGGAAGACATTGGGCCACTCGCACGCGTGCAATCTTCAGGTTAGCAGGCACATGCGTGTTAGAGCTGTACCCGCTATCTTAAGGCCTCTTAAGGCGATTAAAAATCCAATGGAACTTGATTTTCCATTGCTCATGTGATTTCACACTTGTCACATGGATAAAATGGGCAGGCGGGCAGCCCACGTTTTGCAAAACCTCATCCAAGGGCAGAATAAAAAGGGTTAGCAGCAATACTAGCATTTGAGTAGTGATGAGTTGAGGAGGTAGTTTGCTACTGGCACTTATTTGAACTTGACAGTTTCATCTCTATTCTGAGCTTTATTCTTAGCATTTCCAGTCTTCATTCCAGGACTCAAAGATAAAAACACAAAACTGCGGATGCTGGAAATCCAAAACAAAAACAGAACGTTGAAGGGTCATGAGGACGCGAAACGTCAACTTTGCTCTTCTCCGCCGATGCTGCCAGACCTGCTGAGTTTTTCCAGGTAATGCTGTTTTTGTTTTCATTCCAGGACTCATTGGTATCGCCAAGATCCCGGGAGGATTTTGACCGTGTGGACCCTTCCAGGTATGAGACAGCATTCTGCGATCATGGTAATGGGGATTGTTTTCTCTGCTGGAGGCACCACCTCTGAAAAGGAAGGGAGGGGCAGAAGGGAGAGAAGGCCAGGTGTCCCAATGCAGCTTCCAGGGGAGCGATGTGTGGGAGGAGAGGCGCAGGCACAAGGGGTGCATGGCCAGCAAGGGGGAAGAGGGCACAGAAAATGCCTGTATCCTGCTGCCAGGGTTTACAGGCGGCGATGTAGCTACCTCAACATTTCCAAGCTGCAATGTCGAAGGAGACTCCACCTCTCCAGAAAAACTGCGACCTCCATTTGTCATATGATTGAGCCTAAGATCAGCTCCAACTATGTGGGTGGACATTCCATGCCAGTGGCTTTGAAGGTCATGCTGGCCCTCAACTTCTATGCCTCTGGCTCTTTCCAAGGGTCAGTAAGGGATTTTTGTGGAGTGTCCCAATCAGCTGTCCACAGTTGTGTCAAACTGGTGACAGAAGCTCTGTTCAGGTGGGTATGGACTTTCATTCATTTCCGTACAGACGAGGCCAGCCACGTAGAGCGAGTCAGAGAGTTTGCAGCGATTGCTGGGTTCCCCCGCATCCAGGATGCTATCGACTGCACACATGTGGCCATCAAGGCACCAGCGGATCAGCCGGGTGAAGGGATTCCACTCCATGAACATACAGATAGTGTGTGACCACAGGATGCAGATTCTGCAAGTCTGTGCAAGGTACTCAGGCAGCTCCCATGACTCTTATATCCTGAGACACTCCCAGGTGCTGAGGTTATTCAATGCTCCAGCCTGACTGGATAGCTGTTGGGTGACAAGGTCTATCTGCTGAAAAGGTGGATTTTGATGCCTCTCCACCACCAAAGAACAGAGGCAAAGCAGCGTTATAATAGGAGCCATGGCTCCACAAGGCTGATGATAGAGTACACCATAAGTCTTCTGAAGATGCGCTTCTGATGCCTGGACCATTCTGGGGGAGAACTACAATACCCCCTATAGTGGGTGTCACTGATCGTGGTTACATCCTGCACTCTCCACAATCTGGCACTGGCAAAGGGGGACCCACTGGAGGAAGAGGATCTTGAAGCAGCTCCAAAGGCCACAGAGGATGAATCCAGTGGTGAGTCAGAAGCGGAGCACTGTGAGGAGAATGTTGAGGGTGTGAAGGCAGACCTCTGTACCCTTCAGGGAGACAGGGACACCAGGTATGCTATGATCCAACACTCCTTCAGCTAATCTGCCAAAGATCAGCTTCCACGTCATGCCAAATGTGCCATCTCCATCCCTGATGTCTGAAATGACACTTTCATTTGAACCCAAAGTCCACTCAGTACCCACATCCAGCATTGTGTACTGGCCTACCCTGCACCAAAAAAAATGGTGAAGGATACTCAGGCTATTACAACAAAAACAAAATTTATCTCATTTTGACAATCGAAACAAATTAACATAACCTTCTCTGGTCTTCATTCCAGACAGTAAACATAAACAAAACATTACAGAATAGAAGATCACCCGTGATCAGTCCATCTTGCATACATGGTGCCTTAAATTTATGTTTGCGAGTGCTATGTCTTCGTGCTCCACCTCACGGCAGTGGCATTGGAGACAGCCTGCTGACTCTGCTGTCTTGTTGGCCTTGATGGCCTTGGCGGTCGTCCTCTGGCCAGTGGAGCCTGTGCTGGCCCCACCTGGGAGGGACCGGACAGAGCCATAGCTGGCATCTCCCCAGTCATTGCAGCCTCATCAGATGCCAGGGTCACTGGCAGGGGTTTGGGGGAGCTGCTACCGTCATCCAGAGCGCCCTGAGAAGAACCCGCAGAGATGATAAACAGCTTGTTTCCACCAACATGAGGTTGCTCTGGACCTCTCTGCTCGCTACTGATGGATGGGCACCTAGCTGAGATCCTGGGTGCTTCATACAAATCCCACACTGGCACTGACCACCTGAGGTCATAGCATGTGTGAGGGCTTGAAGGTCCAAGTGCATCACCAGGGGCCCCTGATTCTGTCCCTGGAGCTGCCTCTCCATGAAATTCGCCACTCTCTCAATGAAGGAGACAGTGCACTTGGCCATGAGGGTCAACGCAGTGCTTATGATCCGCATTAATTCCTCCACAACAGAGACCATGGCATGTGTATCCTCATGGACCTTCGCCAGATCCTCCCGCACATCCCGCTGGATATCCAGCATCTGCCATCTAATCTCCCTCTCTCTCTCTCTCTGCACCCCCCCCCCCACACACACCTTAAACCAGCTTATATTTCAACCCTTTCTTGGACTCGAACTCAAGTTCTGTTGAAGGGTCATGAGGACTTGAAACGTCAACTCTTTTCTTCTCCGCCGATGCTGCCAGACCTGCTGAGTTTTTCCAGGTAATTCTGTTTTTGTTCTGCCACCTAATGGATGATTCCAGAGGCTCATCATCTGCTTTCGATTCAGCATCATCTGGTCCCCAGCACTCCGCTGGCTGCCAGCGCTCTGGGCAATCTCTGCCTCTGCCTGCTCCTCAAGTGAGTGTGAAGTGCCCTCACCACTGTGCTACAACATTCTAGCCGAAGATCTAATGCCCACCAAGGTGCTCGTATCTGCGCTGGTGCTTGGTTCAGAGGGCAGGTGTGACCCAGGTGCAGCTGAAACCCGGTGGCCC
Organism: Carcharodon carcharias; assembly: GCF_017639515.1. Classification (NCBI taxonomy): domain Eukaryota; kingdom Metazoa; phylum Chordata; class Chondrichthyes; order Lamniformes; family Lamnidae; genus Carcharodon; species Carcharodon carcharias. The sequence continues at coordinate 107,836,557 of NC_054475.1, forward strand.
TTTGGCATCAGGGGTGACTCTTCAGGGTCCTGAGAATGAGCGCGTGTTGGTGAATCTGAGGAAGAACAACATGTTATTAGTTTAAGTCACCACACTGTCACTGTGCGTGCCAGACACTCTGGTGAGACAATGGAAATCTGCATCATGGTGCCATCGTCTTTCAGTGATCAATGGGTAATCCAGTTTTGAGACCCCATCAATGAAGAGACTACATGAGAATGTTTGTACCATCTGAAACTCTCACCTCTGTGCACTGCACTCTTACCTTCGTCTGACACCCCAGCCTCTCCGCAACCGGCTGAACAAGGTATGTGGCACATCTGCAAGTCGAAGGCATTGTGCTCAAATCTTGTAAGGGTTAGGAGGTTTGGGGGGCTTCCGCCTATCCACAACCTCTCAATGCTGTTATGGCTCCTCTCCTCCTGAAAGGACAGAGGAGCATTGGTTAGTCCACTCTCTACCTGCAGCGCCACTGCAGCCTGGCAAACCATACCTGAGGAACACCTCGCAGGGCACATCCAAGTTGTGGCCCTTGAGCTGCAAGGCACTCGGTCCTTTGCATGGGGCAAATAAACCATATCACAAAAGGGGGATGAGTGGAACTTGAACCCATAACCTACTGAACTCCAGAGAGCAGAATGCTTGAACATGGTAGACACCAATGCCAAGAAGGGTGCATCTGTCCTTTCTGTTATTGCAGCAGCCCTGGACAGCCCAGCTGAAGTAGTGCAGCTAGAGCTAGTGGCTGTGGTAAAGTCGATGTGAGTGAAGGGGTGCTGGGGGCAGCAAACCAAGTGTGGTTTTCCCTTTTGTAGGGGATTCCTATTTAAAAAGCTGTTTTTAATTATGCTGGGATCTGGTCATGTTCCACATCTCCTGCTAGAACAGTTGGGACACCCCTGGTGACAAACCTGCAGTATCTGTATGCTGGATCATAATGAAGGCCTGGGCCATGCGGAATCCAACGGTCAGAGAGCCCCTACCCTCAGCTCAACATACCCCCCACCATATGATTACAGTAGCAATACACCTAATGGCCATGGATTTTCAAGGCAAATGTATTTTGTAAATGACAATGTCCCCCATGGTTTGTACAGACTGATCTATTTTGTAAGAACTTTGACACAGATTTATATTTGCAGTTTGCATGAGGTCAGTTAATCATTATTCCCTAACTGGGAATTAAACCCAAGTCACAACAGTGAAAGCATTGTATCCTAACCACTAGACCACCAGGGAAGCTTAACTGGAGAAAGTGGGCATCGATCAGGAGGAAATTTGGCAAAATTCAGAAATATGACAGCAGCAAAATTGCAAAGAAAATAAAGGTGCTTGTGCTCTGGGGGCCTTTTATCTTGGCCTTGGATGACAATTTTATAAAAACATGTTGCCAGCCTGCCTGTTTTGCCCATGTAACCCACGCAAAATCGCACGGACAATCTAAAATCTCGGTCAATAGGCCTTTTAATAGTCTTAATTGGCCCTTTAATTGTTGACGGATGTGGCTCCGACGAACACGCGCATCTGCCAACCTCAATATTGCACGCATGCATGATGATGTTGGGATGCACGCCCAACCTCAGAATGTAAAATTCAGGCCTGTAGCTCATAAATGTGTTTGATTTCTCTCAAGCAGTTTGACACCACCCAGCCCTCTTTGATGGCACCACATCCACAAACATTCATTCCCTCTACCACCGATGCACAGTAGCAGCAATGTGTACCATCTACAAGTAGCACTGCAGGAATTCACCAAGGCACCTTCGATAGCACCTTCTAAACCCATGATTACTACTATCTAGAAGGACAAGGGCAGCAGATAGAGGGGAACGCCACCACCTGGAAGTTCCCCTCCAAGTCACTCACCATCCTGACTTGGAAATATATCGCCGTTCCTTCGCTTTCTCTGGGTCAAAATCCTGGAACTCCCTTTCTAACAGCACTGAGGATGTACCTACATCACATGGACTGCAATGGCTCAAGAAGGCAGCTCACCACCACCTTCTCAAGGGCAACTAGGGATGGGCAATAAATGCTGGTTCAGCCAGTGAAGTCCGCATCCCATGAATGAATTAAAAAAAAGCATGCCTCGTATTATCTCATTTCTGTATCACTCCTATTTAAGCGTCATCCATGTTCTACTTTATAGGTAATTCTATTCTTTTTCTCATGAGTGTGGTTTCCTTTCCTCTGCTTTTAGTTCTATTGCTTGCAATATGGTGCTCGTTTATAATATCCTCCACACTAAAAAATCTGTTGTCTCCGCTGCTGTTGCCTGGTGTGCTGTCTTGTTTCCAGCATTCTCTGCTTTTACTTCTTCAAATTTACAGATCTGGGATGGGAAATTGGCACCATAAAGCCCTGGCACTACTTCTAATGGAGCTGCCATTTGGTCATTTTTAGTCTTAACGTGACAGGCTGGTATTTTCAGAGAGCTTTCCCTTTAGCATCTTAAAATAAAATTTATAGTTTTGCTGTTTGAGAGTTGTTGCTGAACTCTTCCCACTTCTTACACTTTTCAATAGAGGAAGTGTTCCATTTTGTTCTTACTTTACTCATCCCCCTTTTGTGATATGGTTTATTTGCCCCATGCAAAGAGAAAGTACCAGAAGCCCTCTTAACAGCTGTGGAGGGAATGCACCTGCATCTCTCCTGAACATTTCACAACTGATTTCCAACCACAGGGGTAAGATCTTCCTTTTTCCTGAAGACATCGCAATTACATCCCATCTCAAATTAGAAAGGGCTGCTTCATTTTGACTCCTTTTCTTACCTGTACCCAAGACAGCACCCCCACATACACCTGCATTATTTTAATTCAAGATGAAAAAAGAGTTCAGCTGATGTGGACATGGCCCCAGCAGAATACATTTCTGGAGCGCAAGATCAGGTCTTGTTGCTCTTTTCTGTACATTTGAAAAGTGAATGTCTTGTCTGTCGAGATTGACAGATCAGGATGTGATTTATTCTTCATCGCTGATCTCTCACTGTAACAATCCCCAGCCAATCTTTCAGTTGAATTCCCATTTAGATACCATATGCAATCTTGTTTATTTGCATCAGTTTATTTCAGTACATTTTATAGTTTGTTATTTAAACCTTGGCATTTTTAAGGACATTATAGTTTCCCTGGACAACTGTTACACTTTTGTGTCTTGTGGCTTTTTTTGTTCTAGGTATTTTGGCTCCCATATTTTAAAGTACTCTGATCATGCATTTTGATTCCTAATAATCTTGAGGGTGCTTTCATTTACTGTAGTTTCCAGCTACATTTTGACAATATACCCAAAGCAACAAACAGAAAACTTATCTGCAGATTTCTTTAGCTACATGGACCTAGCCCATCTCCCCACAGGGTTCCATCTTCAAAAGTGGTAGAACAACACTAACAACAGATCTTGTTACAGCAAAACAAATTTGCTTTATGCTAAACAATAACTTTATGAATAACTTTTATGCATATATAGTGTTCATTTCTTATAATCTTGGCAGCTGGGGGAGTTAACTGATTTAACTGGTCTTTACTAATGTACTAGACCAACTCTTATTGATTTGAACAATCCAAACTAACTAAATACAATCCCACCATTTAAAACCACGGTGTTGACATTAATGCAATTTACACATGTAGGGCAGAATCCTCCCAGATTTGCACAAAGTGCGGTAACAGGCAGGTAAAAGGATGTTTTACCCACCAGCAGCAATAACAGTTTTTTGCACCGTATCGTCCCATTGGTGGTACGTCCTGCCTCATTATTAATGCATTCCTGGGAAACACGCTGGATCACTGGTGGGCGGCCCCTGATTCACTCGCACCGCCATTCACTTCAGACCTTCAGTAATCCGGGTGCCATATTACAGTGGTAGCTGTCCCTAAGGGACTGGAAGCTGCTGGAAAGTCATGGCTGCCTATGGGAGGAAATATGCTGCCCCTAAATTTAACAATGTCTCCCTCGGATGCCTACTGGACACTGTGGAGGCCCGCCATGAAGTCCTCTGCCCCCCACTCTGGGGGAAGGCCAGTAAGCAACGTCACCAATCCAGCATGGGAGGCAGTTGCAGCAGGGGGTCAGCACTAATGCCCCACAAAAATAGACAGCCATCCAGTGCAGAAAGAGGATGAATGATCTTTTCCATTTCACCAGGATAAGTCACTCTTCTCATCACTCTCAACTCAGTGCATGGAGTCTTACAACATCCCACATGTCACCTGTAGAGCCCTGAAAGGAGCCTCTGCTGTAAAAATTGAGCACTGCGGTCACACAGATGGCCCCTGGCAGTGGATGCTCTTCATGTCCTTGTGGCGCAAAATCCTGCAGCAGGTGGCATATGTGACCAACCAGTTCCCTAGACATGCATAGTCTTCGGCAACACTGGTTCTCGGTTACCTGCAGGAATGACAAGTGCCGTCTATAGACCCTGGGTCTAGCGAGGCGCCTACGAGCAATGGCTCGCTGTGGGTCCTCAGCTGCGTGTGGAGTAGGCCCTGTCACCCCTTCGTCTTGAAGGAGGTGCTCCTCCCTTTGCTGAGCTAGGCACCTCCGCTACTCTCTTATTCTTCTTCTTTGGCCCTGTAAGCCATCAGGCATGCTGTTAAATCACCAGGCTCCATGATCCTGATTTTCTTCCCCTGCAGGATCAAAGAGAGATAGACACGTGGGTTACCATAGGTATACAAAGAATCCCTCTTGGTTAAATCTGAAGGCCCCTTCACACATGCAGGAAAGTGTTCACTGCCACTTGGATGGCCGTGTGTAGTGTGTTCATTGGCTGTCCAAAACCCCACCCACTTCACCTGACTGGTTGGTGGCAGCTTCAGCCGCTGGACTGCATGCTGTGCTCTCAGCTCAGGCACAGGCATTCTCCTAACCCACACTGCAAGGCTGCACTCTTTGCTTGAACCATAAATTGATACGAGTCCAAACCTTAATAGAGACATTGCAAGGGGCTGTGAGCAACTCCACTAGTGACTGTGACATGACCACCTTTTACAAGGGGATTGTACAACTTGCTCAGTCGGCCAATTGCTCTGTTGCTCCCTAAAACACACATTAATTTGTAGACTGCACCTGAGAAGTGCAAAGTTCTGGAGCATTTGGTGGCAATTTCATGCTTTTACGTTGCTTGAGTGGGCAGAAATGCTTCAGAGGCCTGACTCCAAGCATGTTAATGGAGCTGCAGCTGAACGGTCTCAGCTGAGATCAATGCTCACTTTTAACGAGCTTTTCCAAGTGCGTGGCCACTTCCTTCAACCACCCCCACCCCTCACCCCAACCCCCCGACACATGCTCATGTGTTTCCTTTAGTCTGTCTGTGCTGCCTTGCCACCAACTCTCCAACCCCACCTCAACCCCCGCCCCCTCAGTCTGACCTGCACTGGAGCTCTTGCCCCAACATGGCACTGAAAGCCAGCCTGGAAAAAGCTACTTGCCTGTGACCCCTGCGAATACGCAGTGCCTCTTCCTAGATGTACTATAGGCGATGCTCGCAAGCTCTGAGCAAGGTTGTATGCACTCACCTCTGAGTTTACCTCAAGGTTCGGGCCTCCAGGTGCATGTGTTTTAAAGGCAGTCATGAAGCATGTCATCCTGAAGTCACGCCGACGTGAGTGGTAAATTTGACGTGGAGGGAATGATTCTGGTGAGCAGGGCTTATAATTAATGCAAATATATTAAAATATTGTTCTTGACATGCAGCAGCGGGAAATGCAGCCCACCATTGATGGGTGGAGCGGACAATCGCAAACTGGTTTCACAATGGCATAAGACCAATTTTTGGCATTCTCACCACATTGTCCAGCCCTTCACCAGCCATGACGCTTGACACCAATGGGGCTGGAAAATTCCAGCCATTCTACCAGCTATTACTTTTGAACAAATCAGCAGCACAGTGGTCCCCAAACTGTGGGCTGCTGCCTTCCCATGGTGTCACAGAAACAATATTTAGGGTCACAAGCTTCCCCTCCTCTTAGGCAGCAATAATGACTGTGGAGAAGAGACACTGATGGGCCAGCAATGGACCCACTAGGTCGATGCTGCCAAAAAGCAAAGGGGTGGACAGTAATCCCGAAAGTGCCCTTTAACCTTTGGAAGCACTTTAGTGGCAAGTGCCTTGCAGGCCTGGGATGTCTGTGCACCAACTTGATGCAGGCCAGGTAAAACCAGGATGTCATGCAGCTGAGCCAGGAATGTTAATGGCGGCTTCAAACTTCACTGTGTGTCTGCCTGTTGTACAGGCTCCTTACCCCAGCTGGTGACTCTGCTTCACAAGTTCTGGAATAAAAAGGAGGTGGGATGTGGCGGTGTTTGGTGTAGTGGTGGAAGACGGCCCGTTATTGTCATGGGGGGGGGGAAGGAAAGGGGCTGATTACTGTGTATGTGGGGGCGCGGGGACAGTAGAGGGGCTGATTATGGTGTGTGTGTGTGTGGTTTGGGCAGAGGAGAGGAGAGGGGCTGATTACTGTGTGTGGGGCACAGGGGGAGAGGAGAGGGACCTCAGAAAAGGACAGGAAGAGGATGAATGATCTCATCCACATGCCCAGGGTAAGTCAACTTCTCCTCATTCTCAGCTCAAACACTCAGAAGGCCATCTGGCATTTGCAGTGTTACTATCCACAGGGATCTCACACACTGCCAGCATAAGGGACATCACCACTGATTCTCTCACACACAGTTTTACATCTTCATCTTTTGTCACATCATGCACAAGTTGTGTCTTCAGCCCTTATATAAGTCCACTCATCACACATAGACGATATGCATTCTTATCATGCTTTGGCATCCATCCTGCTCACAGTATGTCCATTTGTCATTTTGCAGGAAAAGATCCCCCACAATCCTAGTGAGAGACAGGATGGGGGATGCCTGAGCTCCGGCCACTCAACCCCTTCAAGGAGCACGCACAGAGCTGGTTGTTGAGGACAGGAACTGTTCCTGCACTAAAGGTGAGATCGACATCTCCCAACAAACATTGAAGCCAAATCCACTAGTCTTGGCCCTCCCTCCGAAACTGTCAGTGCTCTTTAATGTTGGCGGCTGTTGAGCCAATCACTAATTATCCCTTCTCTCTATTACAACCACCAGCAAGAAAAGGCAAAGGCCCACTGCCAACCAGCCCATCAGCCCCAACCCCCAGACCACCTCAGATGAGGATCCTGAGGACCCACTAGATGTCGCGCTATCACTGTGTTCACCTGCACTCTCCACCAGCACAAAGAAACACAGATAAAAGCAAAATACTGCGGATGCTGGAAATCTGAAACAAAAACAGAAAATGCTGGAAAAACTCAGCAGGTCTGACAGCATCTGTGGAGAGAGAAACAAGGTTGACGTTTCAAGCCCATATGACCCTTCTTCTGACCCTTGTCTGATGTCGTGGCATTGACATGCTAGTGCATCAAGATTGGAAGTGTAGTGGCCAGCATGCATACCTTGGTCCCGCAGATGTTCAGTTTCTGCCAGATGAGCACTCAGACCTGCACACCATAGTTATAGCCATGAATGGGATCCATATTAGGGGACTTTAGCCGTTCATGGCAACCTGTAGCGTGATGTCATGACCAAGTGTGCAGTTAGACATCACTCCTATTGTAGTTCCCAATCTCCACCTGCATGATGCAGAACTATGGACCTAGCTAGCATTTTGTGACTTCCGAAAAGTTTGCTAAATGGCCACAAATATTCGAGATTAGAGGCTCATGATGCCAGGCAATTAAATGGGAGGATGCTGGTTTGCACCTGAAGGTCTGGCTAGTGTACCTTGACAGAATCCCTGAGCTAGTTCTCCTCTAATTGGGTGTCAGAGCACTGAAGAAGAGTCATATGGACTCAAAATGTTAACTCTGTTTCTCTCTTCACAGATGTTGTCAGACCTGCTGAGTTTTTCCAGCTTCTGTTTTTATTTCAGATTTCCATTTTCAGTATTTTGCTTTTATGAGTCAGCTGAGCTTTCTTCTCCACGTCCTGAATTGGAAATTATTAGGGTGCCCCTTCAATTGGCCCAAAGGTGCACTACTTGACTCCACCACAAGCCCTCAGACCGCTCCCCTGGTGATTTTTTTCCAAGGCTTTTCTTCAACTGTGTCATTCAATTGGCTGTCGAAAAGTGCTGTTCCACTTCTTTGAGACCAGCTTCCAACACTCCCCACCCCCTCCCAGGTGACCATCCAAGTCCCTCCTATCATTCCAGAAGAACATCAGGTTTCCCTCCCACCGATCACTCGCCTGCCTACCCCTTTAGCCATGGAGCCCATTGGCCATCCAGTACCAAGGCACCAACCTCTAGTACCCAAATGTGTGAGGGACTGACCATGCCCAGCATACCATGTTGTTCACGACCACATAGCAGACAAGCCCTCCCCCACACTGGGTTGGGACCAAGACCTGCATGCCCTACATAGCATTGTAGCATGGAGGACTGCCTTTGCGTCCTGGCCCTGACTACATAGTCCACACTGCCCCAGGACTGCCTCAGACTTATTCCCCCTCTTCCTTTAACACCACAACCATGTCCCCCAACTCATGTGTCTCCGTCCACCCCTTCCCCACCAGGATCCAGTCACCACCTCCCCCGCCCCCCTCCCCCCCATCCCCTCCCCCTTTCCCTAGCCTAGCATGTGCTTTACAACCTCTTTGCTTGTCTCTGTATAGTCTCACCTCCCACACAAACCCAGTCAGACATGTGCCTTCCAGCCCTTCCCTTGCTTCTGCCATGTCTTACCACCAGCACTCCCAACTCACAGTCAAGTGTTTGCCTTCCGGTCCCTTCCCTTCCCGCTGGTCTTGCCTGAGCAGCCTTGATGCAGAGTTGGAGCAGCAGCAAGGACAGTGCAGTGAAAGGTTGCTGAATGCAGCGCACACAAATCTCAAAGTCACAAGTGAAGTGCAGTTTGTCAGGTGCACATCAGTTATTTCTGGTCATGATTCATAGGAGTGGGAGCATGGTTCCGGTGAGCTGGGTTTTTAATGAGCATTCATAAGGTGCAAAAGCATACAACTTGCCATGAAAGTCAGGAGGGGGAAATTACAATCCATTTTTACTCAGTGTGTCCGTGTGGGAGCAGTGGTGTAAGGGGGATGATGACTGTGTGTGGTGGGGAGCAAGGGGAGAGATGATTATAGCAGTGGCGGTGGGGGGGAAGGAGAGAATGGCTAATTGTGTGTGGGGGGCAATGGAAAAGGGGCTGATTACAGTATGGAGGGGTTGAAGGGGAAAGGGACTGATTACAGTGTGTGAGGATGTGGTGATGTAAGGACGGTAATTACTGTGTGTGGGGTGGGGGAAAGGAGCTGGTTACTATGTCAGGGAAGGAGAAAGAGGCTGACTACTGTGTTGGGGGGTGTGCTGGGGAGAAAGGAATTTCACTGCATCTTCTGTCACCAGGGTATATGGAGAGCTTGGCTGAAACCTACATGAATACATATAATAACATATTGCTCAGTAATTTAGGAACACAGATTTTCATATGTATCTTCTTGAGCTCTCTACCCAAAGGCAGGTCTGACCCACAGTGCCACAACCTCCACCATGGGTAGGGGAAGGAGGCAGGTCCTGAAGCCACTCCAGTTGCAACGGGGATTGAATTCCACGCTGTTGGCACTAATCTGATCTATTGCAGTTTTCCAGCCAACTGAGCCAACCAGTCCCCAAGAAGTCTTAGTTGCTGTGGCAACATACACCTTTACAAATATGTCATAGCCCAGAGCCACCTGTAGTGATGGTAGGCTCCAATTTTCTTTCAATCATAAGCTGATCACAAATCTCTCCCAATCTTACCATCTGCCATTAATGGATGTTGAAATGAGTTAAAAGTCAATTTGGCCACACTATGAAAGCATCTTCTTTTGCCATCAAGTCCTGGAATGGGACTTGAAGCCAGAGCTTCTAGCTCAGAGGGAGGGATACTACCCAGTGTACCAGAAGAACTTCTCCTTTCATGCTTATTTGATCTATTAACGGCCAGAATTTTCCCATTGGCATGTGGGAGCTGGTCCCGCACACCGACAAGTAAAATGACGCATGGTCACGTCGGGCGAGTGTCCCTTGTGATGTTGTCAGATGCACGCCCGCCATTAATCAATCATGTAGTTAAGGCCCTTGAGGCAGCAATTGACTGCAATTTTTCAAGGCCTATGCGATCTTCAGAACGTCGCACGGGTGCAACAGGCAGGTGACATTTGTATAAACCTCATCCAGGGGCAGGATAAGATGGATGAGTGGGGTCGCGAATGGTATCTGTTACATATTTAATTGTGAAAGTTGCTGCTACTTGCCTGTGTGAGCAGGAATATTTCAAAACTCATACCAGCTTCTTGGCAGGAGTAACAGCCTTCAGGTCAGGACTCTACAGTGAAGATCATTTTTGGGGCCTGCAGGTTTTAGGAAGCCTTCCCCTAGCCTGGGAATGGGAGTTGTGCCCTCCACTGGAAGGTCTTCCTCCGAGGAGGAAGGAAGGGAGGGCCAGAAGGGGGAGGAGGCCAGGAGTCTACATTCAGCCTCCAGGGGAGCCAGCTGTGGGAGGACAGGCGCAGGCACAAGGGGCCCTGGGCCAACAGGAAGTCCAAGGCGGAAGGGGCCACAGAAGACTCCACTATCCTGCTGCCAGGGTTTATAGGCAGCGAAGCAGCTACCTCAATTTGTCTGAGGTGCAGTGCCGAAGGAGTCTCCATCTCTCAAGGGAGACAGTCACTTCCATCTGTCAGATGATAGACCCTGAGATCTGTGTCAACTGTATGGGTGGGCACCCCATGCCAGTGCTGCTAACAGTCACAGCTGCCCTCAACTTCTATGCCTCTGGCTCTTTCCAGGGGTCAGTGGGTGATCTTTGCGGTGTCTCCGAATCAGCCGTCCACACTTGTGTCAAGCAGGTGACAGATGCTTGGTTCAGGAGTGCACTGACTTTCATCCATTACCGCTGGGACAAGGCCAGCCAGACACAGTGAGCCAGAGGCTTAGCAGCCATTGCTGGCTTTCCCCTCGTCCAGGGTGCAATAGACTGCACACATGTGGCCATATAGGTGCCAGCAGGTGAGCCTGGTGTCTTCGTCAACAGGAAGGGATTCCACTCCATGAACGTGCAGATAGTGTGTGACCACAGGATACAGATTCTGCAAGTCTGTGCAAGGTTCCCAGGCAGCTCCCATGATGCTTACATACTCAGACACTCTCAGGTGCCGAGGCTCTTCAGTGCTTCAGCCCGGCTAAATGGATGGCTGCTGGGTGACAAGGGCTATCCCCTCAGAAGTTGGCTTATGACGCCTCTCCCTCACCCAAGAGCAGAAGCTGAGCAGCGGTACAATAGGAGCCTTGTGTCCACAAGGGCTGTGGTGGAGAGAACCATCGGTCTTCTCAAGATACGCTTCCGATGCCTGGACTGTTCGGGGGACGCACTCCAATAACTCCCAGATCGTTTGTCGCTGATAGTGGCTGCATGCTGCACTCTCCACAATCTCACGCTGGAAAGGGGCAACGCAGTGGATGAAGAAGATGTAGACACAGTTGCTCCAGATGCACACGATGAGTCCAGCAGTGAGTCCAAGGATGAGCATGCACAGGAGAATGTTGAGGGGGTAAACACTGAGCTGGGTATACTGCAGGGAGGTTTTAATCCAAAGAATCTTCAGCTAGCCCACTACAGATGGACCTTCAACACACCAGGTTTGCAGGGTCTATACAATACCTGAGTGCTATATCTGCCTGGATAGGAACATTAACTACGGTCCTTATCAATAAAGCTCAATGTCAAACAACTCACTCATATCATCATGGGTTCCCACCCACTGCAGAAGTAAGGAAACACCCTGAGGCATGGCAACATATCAAAATTTATTGAGATTACAAAAGTAACTTCAGAAACCAAAAAAAAGCTGTTACAAATCACACCAAGTCTTCAGTGAACTAATGTAGGGCAAGATAAAAGCACCAGTGAGAAAACCGTGGTGTGCCTAAAGTGCCTTAAATTTACGCTTACAGGTGCTATGTCCAGGTGCTGTCCCCTTGTTGGCTCTGGTATTTGAGACAGCCTGCTCATTGTACTGTCCTACTGGCCTCGATGACCTGGGCTAGTGTCCTCTGCCCCATGGATCTTTGATGGCCCTGCCTGGGAGGGAGCAGCCAGTTCCACAGCTGGCATCTCCCCAGTTGCCGCAGACTCATCAGATGCTACAGTCACTAGGACAGGGGCGGAGGAGCTGCTGCCCTCATCCGGAGCGCCCTGAGAGGAACCCGCAGAGACGACGGGCAGCTGTTGCGCTGACATGAGGTCGCTTTGGACCTCACTGCTCACCGTAGATCGATGGGCACCAAACTGGGATACTTGGTGCCTAAACCATCTCCCACATGGGCAATGACCAGCTAAGGCCAATGCTGCTGTGACGGTTTGCAGGTCGAAGCGCATCCCCAGGAAACCCGGATTGTTCTCCCAGCGGAGCTTCTCCATGAGAGTCGCCACTTTCTCCATGGAGGAAGCGTAACGCTCGGCCATGAGGCTCATTGCATTGATGATGCTCCCTGTGGACTCCTCCAGCACGGGCACCATGCCACGCACAGCCTCATGTATCTCCGCCAGATCGTCCCGCATACCCTGCTGCACTTCCAGCGTTCACTGCCTCATGAACGACTCCAGAGGCACATCATCAGCTACCAACTGAGCATATGCCTGGTCCCCAGCAGTCCTCTGACTGCCAGCACTCTAGGCACTCTGTCTCTGCCTACACCTCAAGAAAATGTGAAGTGCCCTCACCGCTGTGCCCCGGGACACTAGCCAAAGACCCAATTCCCACCGAGGTACTAGTATCTGTGCTGGTGCTGCTTGGCAGAGATTGTGTGATGCTGGTGAGTCAATTTCCTCTGTGCCCTCAGATGTGAGAGGTGGTCCCTCTGCCTCCTCCTCCTGGCCTTGCTCTGGTAATGCTGAAAGGAAGAACAAGGACATTCAATTAGCTACAGTGCAGACAATGTCAACTTGCATGCCGCTCCCGGATCATTATGTGCTTATCATTCCATAATCAATGGTTGACCCATGCTGCTAACTTCAATCACTGAGCATTCAGCAGTGCCATGGCTGCTGGGACACACATGGTGATCCAAGTGCATGGCAAACATATCTCCACGTGGCAACCCAGCCTCACTGCCTCCAGTGGACCTGGGGACATGGTGCCTCTCCAGATCCATGGCCTGCTGTTCAAAAGGAGTCAAGATGGCCAACTGGGCCTGGCCTCTGCCAGTCCACATCCGCTCTGTGGAATTCTATGCAATCTTCTCCTGAAAGGGAGAGAGGAGCATTGATTAGTCCAGCCTGTACCTGGATTCCCATTGCATCCCTGCAAACTCAACCAGAGTGGGACATCGCAGGACTCGAGTTCTTTGTTACCCTGCAGCTGCCGCACACTCATGCAAAGAAGCCAGGGCTGAACCCCCCCCCACCGCCATTGCCTAAATGCTGCCTCCTTCACATGTTGCACCGCACGGTGTAACTTTGCTAAGCAAGGAGGCACAAGCACATGGAGCACAAAGATCAGCAGATGGATTGGTGTCCCGCCACCTGGAATCTCCACTCCCAGTATGTTAGCACCCTGACTTTGACTTGCTTCCCAGTTCCAGCACTCTGCCTAGGTGCAGATCCTGGAGTTTCACCCCCATTCTATACTCTGGGTGTCAGTGTCACACATGCTGCGGGTGCAGAACCCATCCTAGCTCAACTCTTTCAGGGTGAACTAGCCAATCTCTGCTGGCCCATCCAGCAAGGGATCCATGCCATGAGGGATTCAATGTCGTAACTGTACTCAGAATTGCTTGGTGGAGGGGGGAAGGAGGGAGTGCTGTTGTTGGGGAAGGTTGACAGCTGCATTAAGTCACCTAAGCCAACATGGTACTCACCCTTCACGAATGCATGAGGTCGTTGAATCTTTTTCTGCACTCGAGCCATGTGCATCGCATCACATCATGGGAGCTCACCTCTCGGCCACCTCCTCCCTCACAAGTTTGGTCAGGTGGGGACCTCCCGCCGTGCTTCCACTTCCTCCAGGAGAGCAGTTAGGCACTCATCTGACAACTGAGGGGCACACTGCCCCACTCCCTACCCTCTGGCCTGGCCTGCCCCACTACCCTGCCCTTCGGCCTGGCCTGAACCGCTGGCCTATCCTCTGGTCTGCCCACTGACCTACCCTCTGGACTTGTGTGCTGGACAGTAGCCCTCTGCTGAGCCCTTCTGCTGGCCATGGTGAGCAGCCTTGCAAAAGCTGCCAGGCCTTAATTTAAAAAGGCCGCTGCGTCGCCATTGGACCCAGTGGTCTGTACACGCCCACCGCCTGCCCATTCCCGCTATCCTTGGGAGTCGAGAAAAATGCTGGGCAGGCCTTAATTGACCTGTCTGCGTAAAATGGCGGCACGGACCCGATTGCAGGTGGCGATTGGGTGCACGGTCACCTGCGCCCGCTCCCACTCGGACTGCCAACATGGGGAAAATTCTCCCTGTTGTGAACTTTATGAATATATATTGAATTGAGGAAGACAAACTTACACTTACACCATGTAAAATTTTGCTCTGAAAAGAGTCAATTGTTACCTTTAAGGAGTTCCTTGGAAGATTTGCTGGGTCACGATGATTTGGGCAACATGCTTTGCCCAGCATCTGGAGGAATATCTAGAACAGCTGAAAAAGGTAGTTATATGTGGTGGAGGATGGGAATATGTGAGACTTTACATGGGAATATGAGGGACCTTACCTCTTTCACTTGTTCTAATCATTTCTCCTGACGATGGGCAGAGTGTACTGCCCGAAACACTGAAGCCTATCAGTTCTTCCAAAGGCTCTTTTAAGGTCACAGCTGCTCTTTCCAGGGCAAAATTATACATTCCTCAATGTTACTGTTCTCACCTTGAAAACTTTCAAACAACATTTTTCCAACTAAATGTTACAATGCTACTTTATTGCAGTTTTATTTTTGCTGGTGGCTGGGATCATGTTAATTTTCAATTGTTAATGTGGGGTCACGTTGGAAAATAATTTGGGAAGAACTGCTGGAGCAAATGACTATTGACGATGTGGAGGTAAAGTATACAAGAGAATTTTACCTAATGAGGTGCAACCTACTGAGCAAACATTTGTTTTTAACCTGAAAAACACAGACTGCTTAACAGACTAAGTGACAAATTTCTGACTATGGTAGAAATTGAAATGGTTAGCACTGTTTTGCAGATTTAGAAGTGAGTTGTTTAAGTGGTGGGGATTGTATCACTGAAGCTGCTAATGGGACTTTGTGGATTTGAATAACTCAGCGTAATTCACAAGGCATCACAGTCACACACAGAACTGAACAAATCATGCAGCTACCCAGTACACTTTCTGTCTTAAAATCAAAGAACTGCAGATGCTGGAAATCCAAAACAAAAACAAAAACAAAAATACCTGGAAAAACTCAGCAGGTCTGGCAGCATCGGCGGAGAAGAAAAGAGTTGACGTTTCGAGTCCTCATGACCCTTCAACAGAACTAAGTAAAAATAGAAAAGGGGTGAAATATAAGCTGGTTTAAGGGAGGGGGGGCGGTGTTGGGACAAGAAGAGCTAGGTAGATGGCCAGTGATAGGTGAAGATAACCAAAAGATGTCAAAGACTAAAGGACAAAGATGTGTTGAAGGTGGTGATATTATCTAAAGGAATGTGTTAATTAAGGGTAGAAAGCAGGACAAGCACTTTCTGTCTTATTTTCTTTCCCCAATCATGGCAGGCTGAAAATCACAAGAGACGCTGTGCAAGACTGGTGCTACATGTTGTAATCAGACTTTCTTAGCAGTGCTTCGATAGTAGCACCCTCCACTGTGAATCAGAAGGTTGTGGATTCAAGTTCCATTCCAGAGATTTGAGCATAAAAATCTGGCTGATACTCTGGGGAGGATTTTCCCCTCAGCCAGGCCCGGGAGCGGCTGCGAAACAGTCTGCTGCCTGCGGTCAGATCTTGGCCCCGATTTCATTGTCTTGTTGGAAATGGTCATTCCCTGGCACTTGTATGCCATGAATGTTATTTGTCACTTACCAGTCCAAGTCTGGAGTTATTTAGGTCTTGCAATGTGCAAGCACTCCTTCTTAATTGTCATTTACTTCAATTAACTGCTAATTAGCGTGAAATGCACACTGGGAGCCTCAGCACTGCTGGGGCAGGGGGCGGGAGGAGCACAAGTGCTGAAGTTTGCACATGTGCAGGGGTGTACTCACTGAAATCTCCCTGAAGGCACAGAGCTCCCTCAGGGAGTTGAAGATTTTTAAAATGGAAAATAAAGATTCGCTAAATAAGGAAGACATGTCCCCATGTGTGACTCTAATACATGAGCAGGGACATGTGAAAAATGAGTTTAAAAATGTTTAATTGTTTTTTCAGTCATTGTTGGAACCCTCATCTCACCCGTATATGAGGTTTTGCAAAAAATGCAAAGGCAGCCTGGTCTATTCACTCGCCCACCAGCCATAAGTTTGGGCAGGCAGTGAAAAATTCAATTTAATTAATTGATTAATGGGTTTAACAACCCTCTTAATTGTCAGCAAATGGGCTGCCGACTCTCGCACACGCTCGCCAACTATTTCAGCTCGTGCATGTCAGGCGCGCGCCCACACATCGGGCTGAAAATCCTGACCTCTAGTGCAGTACTGATGGAGTGCTGCACTGTCAAGAGATGCTGGCGGGATTTCCAGGCAGGACTTGAAATTCCCACTGAAGGTCAATGGACATTTTGCTGTGTCACCAAATGTTTTGCCCCACGAGAATCCCACCCACTGTTTGTCTGATGAGACATTAAACCGAGGCCCTGCCTACTCTCACCATCCAGGGGTCCCCAGATTGAACCTCTTCAAACTTTAACACAATCTGTTAAAGTCCATTATGTCTTCTTCCATGGAGTGACCATTTGCTTTCCTAAATTTAATCAAATTCTGGCCATTTCTCCAAGCATTTAATAGACCATCTTTCTTGTAGATTTCATCTAGGAACTCCATGAGCAAGTTCAAACCTTCACTGTCCAACTGATTGGCATCCATCTCTGAAAATACCTTACTTCTGATAGGAAGAGGCATTGCCAAGACATACCCATTTTCTCTTTGGTAGGGACATAACCCAATGTCTACACAGCTACTTATTCTTCCACTGGCCGTGTAGATCAAACTTCAAGAACAGCAGAAAGTAATTATACCCTGACAATTTAAACTTGTTTTCTGCCATTTTCCACTAGGGTTATTAGGATTATAGTTTTTTGCCTGAGAAAAGGTTTCTTAGTTTCCAACTTTCCCTTTTAGGCAACCATTCTCTGCTAACAATTCACACTCTAGATAACCAAGTGGTGAAGGATAGAACTGGAGCCATGTCTTTACATACTTAAGCTTTTATTTAAGTACAAGTTGCAAACACAGGTGTACCCCCAAACCCAACAATCACAGTTTCAGTCTGCTCTGATATATAGGAGCACACGTGAATCCCCAGTCAATGACTACCCTATGAATACAATTAAACACCAAATTAATATAAGATTAACATCAGAAACCTCAATTAGATGTATCAAGCAACTAGGAAAAGCATGCCAGGGCATTGATTCTCTAATATTCAGGGCATTATTGATAACACTCATGTGACCTTATAGCTCCTCCCTACAACAGCTATGCATTCCTAAACTGCAATAGGTAACAACTCAGTCAACATAGATCTCTGTGACTGCCAGCATTGGATCATATTTAATGCCTGGATTGCAGACAGGAGTTATGATGCATTTATTTTAAGGCAATCCATTTTGTCCCCATTATTTGGCTCACAAAAAGTTTGCAAGCTTGGCTTCTATAAGGCCAAGGCTGCTCTCGAGCCTTAACTCATAACAGTATCATAACAGCTACAAACAGTAATCAAGTGCCAGTATAATGAAGTTCACACAGCTCCTGCAAGCAATCATCAAACACATCATAGGCATCGTGAGGCAGCTTTATAAAGGCTGAAGCAATGTCTGTCACCATAAGCACTTTTTATGAAAACTTAGTGTGACGTGACGTTTGAAATGGGCTTGCTGTTTTTTTTAATCTATCCAGTGTCACTTTGTCACTTCTTTGGGGAAAACCACACAAAATAAAGGGGTAGAGAAGCCTACTGGCCACATCATATTCTTCATCCTTTAATAAGTTTGTACGGTACCACAAGCAGGAACCTCGAGACAGCAGCACAGCCCCATTGGAAAAGCCTAGCCTGCACGATCCTGATGATTAGTTGGCGTAAAATAATCACAAAATTTCTCTTGTAGTCCTAGACCTAGCCACATGCTTAAACTTTTGTATAAAACATTATACAGCCTTTGAGTTGAGTTCCATGTTTAGTAGATTTCTCTCTAAATGGAACAGAAGTATTTTGACAGAGGGATAGGAGAAATTGAGTGACAAGATAATGAATGACTAAAGGAAATTGTGGCTGAGTCTCAACGTGATTACCTATTTTGAAAAATAATTGAAATTTTGTGAAGTCACAGGATATTGTTTATATGGGTAGAAGAAATAATGTTGTTTGTACAGAAGTAAAACAAACATCTGTGCAATATTCATGAGGTGGAGTTGGAACCATAGTCAATCACTTAATTGCTGGTTCTCAAGCCGATTTGTCTATTTCAGAAGGCAAACATTCTGATAATTGAAGTGTTGGCCCCATGACGTTTCAGTTTTCATTGATTAGACGATATTTGATTATAGAATGAAATATATATCCCCAATTGGGGCCAGTTGTGCCTAATTACCAAATTAAAGCATGTATTCTATTGCAGCACAAATTTAACAGCTTCGAGTAAAACAAGTGCATTTCCTTTTCAGAAAAATAAAAACCGGAGATAGAAAAATAAATCACCCATTTTCAAAAAAAAACTCACATCCTGAGTCATCCTTCTTCTAATACCTCCAACAATTTTTCACTACAAGCATTTCTTTTGGTGAAACAGTCTGATAACTGATGACTTGTATCAACCTACTGGTGCTTAGAGATTTCCTTTCTCTCCACCATTTGTTTTAGACATGCAATATCAATTCATAATCCTTTTTCACTCATTCTTTGTGGATTGTAGGTTATCCTAAAGGAATCGATTGTCAATATAACGTTCTACTGGGACATTTCCTTTATCATTTCCCCCATGTAGTATTTCCTATAATATTTTAGATAAAAAGGATACCATGTCAATCACCTCTACTAGTGCAAGAGAGTCTCTGCAGCCAGGGTGCTTTTTACTTCCATAACCCAAAGGACAACACTTCTAATTTTCGCCCACAAGAAATATTATGTAACTCGCTGCACTTGAAAACCCATCAACAAGTTTTGTACGAGAGGCGTCACTGAGCACAATCAGTTTTATATTTTTAGGGTCACCCAAAGATGGAAACTCGAGTACATATTTCTCCACCCTTAACATTTTTAATGTTTTGTTTGCCCATGAGATATCCTGGACCTTGATATGTTTCACTTTAGTACTCAGTTCAAGAACATCAAACTTATATCTGGCCTCATCTGAGTGCCCAGCCGGTTTCATTGCCCACCCAGACTCTGCAATCTTGGATGGACTCTTGGATACTTGGAAACTTCAGCACCTTTTTGGAAAGACCCAGCCTGACTGACTGCAATAAGGCTAACACATTCTAAATATGATTGCTGATGAAAAGTAACCTCAGACCTATACGGTTTTATTTCTAAGCCAATATATTTGAAGGCCCCATTAACTTGACTCCTAACTTTGTCCCAAAGTCTGTCCTAATCATGTCAATATCTGTGTTTTGAAACTCACTAATGCCACTCCACAGGAAATCAATATGCATCAGGAAGATAGAGTCAGAGTTTTACAGCACAGAAAGAGGTCCTTCAGCCCAGATGCCTGCCAGTTTCCCACCATGGTACCAGTCTTCAGTTGGAGACAACCCAACTTAAACAACACTGATCAAACTAAAAAGTACCACACCCTAGTAGTTTAAACATATACACACTTATTCAATTTACAAAGTTTCCCCTCCACCTCTGGTGCCTCCGAAGGTGATTTGAGAAACTATTCCCTTTGGAGGTGACCCCTTGCAGAAATGCAGCTTTTATATCTATTAACTTACACTCCCACAAAAACGTTGCCAAAAGGGCCAAAAAATTTTTTCAAAATTACCTTCTCTGCTGTGGGTGAGTTCACTCTGACGCCTTTGCCTGATAATCATTCTTCAAATTCCCAGGCCATTAACCTTGTCTTGACCTCAAGTGCCATCCAGTAGGAACTTTTCCGTGCAGACACACCAATGTGATAATGCTGGCAGACTCCTATTTGGGACTTCTGGCTACACACCAACTCTCTCCAACTGCTCAACTCCATCCGGTTAGCCTCCCGTATAGTTTTATCCCCTAATTCATCAGCCGTTACAAAAACCTCTTGGTCGTGGGGACACCTGCTTCTGCTACTTTGGCGTAACAATTCAACATTCTCCACTCCACTATGTCATATAGTCAGGCTGTGACCCTTACTTGCCTGTTTAAGCCTTTCCACACTCATGCTGTCAGACCCCTGCTCACCCCGTCAGAGGCCCTATCCACTGTATCTGAATGCTTCCTCGCCTGGGATTCGTCACCCGACCCATCACTGTAACTCAGGCTAAGCGTCCTTATTTTCCATTTTTGTATTCCATTCTCCCAGTCCATGTCCTTCACTTTTGTCCATCATTCTGGATATTCAGCCAATTCTTACATTTTCCAACAGATTTTTCCGTCCATCCCACTACTGTCGCATCTCTCCAGTTATCCGATCCTTCCGGATGATACAATACATGGGGACCTACTTTGGACAACTGACCTCTGGACAAAATAACTCCTTCCTGTGTCACAAATATGATTTTTTACTGATATCTAACTCATAATCCATTATATTTTGTCCCTCTGGCTCCGTCCCTCAAAATATATGAGTATGCAATGCTTATGGTTCTTTGTCATCTTCCATCACATTGTCAGAATTCGCAAATTCATCCCAATGACCTGTGAAGAATGAGCTTTTATTGTTTGATTTTCATGTTGAATAATCACAGTTTTCCCGTCACACCCTATTACTTTCCCTGGGCCTTTCCATTCCCTTTGTCCCCTTTCTTATAATAAACCAGATTACCTGAACCAAATTATACTTCAGACGGTCTTAAGAGGTGTCACAATGTTCTCGGAATTCTCTCTGAAACCTCCACCTTGATGAAAGCTTTCCTGCCTGCATGTGAGACATTCAAGTGCACAGAGAAACAAAGCTAATGGCAGTTCTTTCAAGGGTAGGGGGAGCATTTGATAGCACTGAAGACAACTTTGGATTTCTTCTGTACACCAACTGTTGTGGGCTAAACCCCCCAACCATTTGTTAAGAATTCTTTGCATGTACTGCCCATGCCAATGCTGTTTTCAGCTTGCAATTGATTGTTCAGCCTGCATTTATATAACATGTTGTCTATCACTACATGACTCCTTTCGCATAAACCATTGCTGAATGGACTTTTAGTTGCAGCAAGTACAACGATGATATTCAAATTTTCACATGTCCCAAAATTCCTCATTCACAAATTCCCCTCCGTGATCTGTCAATTTTGTTGGTGTTCCTAATCTGACACCTTATTGACAATGGTCAATGGTCCATTTTCCTTACTACGTATTACTATAGATAGGCTAAATCTACTTGCCATATCTACAAAGTGTAGCAAAAAAATAAATATTTTGAAGTCCTGCCACTACATCATTAGATTCCCTGGCTGGTGGCAGACACATGACAGGATGTGGTGGTGTCCTTCAATATTTAACACAAATGTCACATTGGGCCATGACTTGCTTAATAAAAGTAGTTGTATTCTTTATCAACCACTGCAGGATTGCGCAGTAGAGCTTTCAGTTTTTGTGGTGCTGGATGTGCAAATTGTCTATGCAACTTCCAACTAATCTTCTTGTCCACCAAACTTTTATACCCAGAAGTTAACAAGACTGCTGGAACTCTTTGACGAGAAATATCTGTCTCCCTTAATGACCAGACAGAGAAAAATGTAGATCCAAAGTTTTTCCCGAACACAATCACTCTGTCACATACTCCATGTCTAGTTTCACCTGTGCTTTATCATTGAAGATCTGCTCAACAATAGAGTTATCTCGCTAGAGACTGCATCGATACTGATTAAGAGACCAATCCCAGCTATTTTGCAAGGGAGGACTACTCTTTTGGAAGGTGTAACTGTGTTGCCATCCCCAAACATGAAGCAGGTTAAACTTCCATACTCCTTAACCTTCCACCAATCTGCCTCAGAGATTCCAGGTAGCCATATAAATACTGTGGCTACAAGAGCAGGTCAGAGGCTAGGAATCCTGTGACGAGTGACTCACCTCCTGACTCCACAAAGCCTGCCCACCATCTACAAGGCACAAGTCAGGAATGTGATGGAATACTCCCCACTTACCTGATGAGTGCACTCCCATAACACAAGAAGCTTGACACCATCCAGGACAAAGCAGCTCACTTGATTGGCACCACATCCACAAACATTCACTCCCTCCCCCACTGATGCACGGTAGCAGCAATGTGTACCATCTACAAGATGCCCTGCAGGAATTCACCAAGGCTCCTTGGACAGCACCTTGGAAATCAATGACAACTACCACCTAGAAGAAGAAGGGCAGCAGATAGATGGGAACACCGCCACCTCCAAGCCACTCACCATCCTGCCTTGGAAATATATCGCTGTTCCTTCACTGTTGCTGGGTCAAGATCCTGGAACTTAGTTCCTAATAGAACTTTGGGTGTGTCTACACCACATGGACTGCAACAGTTCAGGAAAGCAGCTAACCACCACTTTCCCAAGGGCAACCAAGGGATATTGCTGTAACTGAGCGTTCCAAAGTTTGACGGTAATTTACAGTATTTTAATTTTTTTTCTTCCTGAGATCTGCACTGTATTTAATTTAAATGCCATCAGTAACAATGCACCCAAAGCTTTTCAGGCCTGATGTGTACATGCATGATGTAATTATCAGATTAAAAAAAGATTTTAGGTGTCGGAAAAGTAGTTAAGAATTCAGTCAGGTAAAGAAGAATAAAAGCATTCCTTCTACCCAGACCTACAGGATACTGGCCTATATTAGAGTAAGTCAGACATTCCATGCTGTTTGACTAACCTTGGGTGTATTACCAAATTGTTTTTGAATTTTACTCTATTTACTGACCAACTCATGCCGCATGGGAAAATGGTATGAATTAGGTTTTGGATATTGAAAAGCCATTTTGGACATTCAGCCATGTTCATTTTTCATTACAACAGGCATCAAAATAGGTTACAATTTTAAAACGCGATGACTAACAATCACTTCAGATCAGCCAGACTTGACATGACTGGCCAAATCTGAATGTGTGGTCCTAGATGCAGCAAGAATACAAATTGTGCCAGATGGTATTCAAAACAAAACAGATGAAATATTAATGAGGTCATGTGAACTTATAAATCAAAACACAAAAATGATTGTTGCTACACTTTTCCTGAATTAGTCCCACAGAATGAAAATACGCAATTGAAAATATATTAAATATTCAAAACATTTTAATTCTCCTTGTGCTTTCATCTCCTCTGATTTCATTGTTTCCACTTTTCTAAGAAAACCTATCTGTTCTATAACTTTTCTTTCTAATTTTTAAAACACAAGACATTTAAAAAAATTGACCCCTCAATTCCATTTTTTTCAAAAGCAGAGAGCCCATTCTCCATTTTGTTTTAAGATAAGATGTTAATTTCCTTGAGCCTGTATAGCATGAATGCAACAATAGCATTCATGAAAATGCCTTCTAAACTGGAGGTAAAAGTCCCATAATGTTATAACATGTTCATCTTGAAACTCTGAATGGTCAATTCACTAACAGCAAATGTATTGTACTGTCAGTTCAGTTCTGGCCTACAAAACATACTATTTTAAAAATCATTTCCACTTCAAAACAAACAAATGGGAGCCAAAAAGGAGATAAGTTAAGTTAAGTAAAACACATACATATGAATTTGGAGCAGGAGAAGGGCACTCGGTCCCTCAAGCCTGCTCCGCCATTCAATAAAATCATGGCTGATCTGATTTTAACCTCATTTTCCTACCTACCCTCAATACCCTTTCACCTCCTTGCTTATCAAGAATCTATCTACCTCCGCCTTAAATGTATTCAGCCAGAAGTGCCGAGTGGATGATCAATCTCGGCCTCCTCCGGAGGTCCCCAGCATCACAGATGCCAGTCTTCAGCCAATTCGATTCACTCCAGGTGATATCAAGAAATGGCTGAAGGCACTGGATACTGCAAAGTCTATGGGCACTGACAATATTCCAGCAATAGTACTGAAAATTTGTGCTCCAGACTTGCCGTGCCCCTAGCCAAGCTGCTCCAGTACACGAGCAACTCTGGCATCTACCCAGCTATGTGGAAAATTGCCCAGGTATATCCTGTACACAAAGAACAAGACAAATCCAACCCGGCCAATTACCATCCCCTCAGCCTATTCTCGATCATCAGTAAACTAATGGAAGGGGTCATCAAGTGGTACTTGCTTAGCAATAACCTGCTCACTGATGCCCAGTTTGGGTTCCACCAGGGCCACTCAGCTCCTAACCTCATTACAGCCTTGGTTCAAACATAGACAAAAGAGCTGAACTCCCGAGGTGAGGTGAGAGTGACTGCCCTTGACATCAAGGCAGCATTGACTGAATGTGGCATCAATGAACCCTAGCAAAACTGGAGTCAATGGGAATCGGGGGAAAACTCTCCGCTGGTTGGAGTCATACCTAACACAAAGGAAGGTGGTTGTGGTTGTTGGAGGTCAGTCATCTCAGTTCCAGAACATCACTGCAGGAGTTCCTCAGGTAGTGTCCTGGGCTCAACCATCTTCAGCTGCTTCATCAATGACCCTCCTTCCATCATAAGGTCAAAAGTGGGGATGTTCGCTGATGATTGCACAATGTTCAGCACCATTCACGACTTCTCAGGTACTGAAGCAGTCCATATCCAAATGCAGCAAGACTTGGACAATACCCAGGCTTGGGCTGACAAATGGCAAGAAATATTCGTGCCACGCAATTGTCAAGCAATGGCCATCTCCAACACAAGAGAATCTAACCATCGCCCCTTGATGTTCAATGGTATTACCATCACTGAATCCCCTAGTATCAATATCCTGGGGGTTACCATTGACCAGAAGCTGAACTGGACTAGCCATATAAATACTATGGCTACAAGAGCAGGTCAGAGACTACGGATCATGTGATGAGTAACTCACCTCCGGACTCCCTAAAGCCTGTCCACCATCTACAAAGCACAAATCAGGAGTGTGATGGAATACTCCCCACTTGCCTGGATGAGTGCAGCTCCCACAGTACTGAAGAAGCTGGACACTGTCCAGGGCAAAGCTGTCCACTTGATTGGCACCACATCCATAAACATTCACTTCCTCCACCACTGACACACAGTAGCAGCAGTGTGTACCATCTACAACATGCACTGTAGGAATTCACCAAGGCTCCTCAGACGACACTTTCCAAACCCACGACCACTACCACCTAGAAGGACAAAGGTAGCAGATGGATGAGAAAACCATCACCTGGGAGGTCCTCTCGAAGTCACTCACCATCCTGACTTGGAAATATATCACCATTCCTTCATTGTCACTGGGTCAAAATCCTGAAACTCCCTTCCTAACAGCACTGTGGGTGTACCTACACCACATGGACTTCAGCAATTCAAGAAGGCAGCTAACCACCACCTTTCTCATGGGGATCTAGGGAAGGGCAATAAATGTTGCCCCAGCCAGTGAAGCTCACATCCAGTAAATGAATAAAAATTAGGCTTAGATGGGTGGGCAAAAATCTGGCAAATATAGTGTAATGTAGGAAAATGTGAGGTTGTCTATTTTGGCCAGAAGAATAAAGAGAAGCATAATATCTAAACTGTGAGAGATAGCAGAGCTCTGAGATGCAGAGGGACCTGGGTGTCCTGGTCCATGAATTGCAAAAGGTTATTAGGCAGATGCAGCAAACAATTAGCAAAGCCAATCGAATGTTATCGTTTATTCCAAGGTGAATTGAATACAAGAGTAGGGACATTACGCTTCAATTATACAGGGCATTTGCAAGACCACATTTGGAGTACTATGTACAATATTGGTCTCATTATTTAAGGAAATATATAATTATATATGATAGAAATATATGCATTAGAAGCAGTTCAGAGAAGGTTTGCTAGATTAATACTTGGAATGGGCAGGTATCTAATAAAGAAAAACTGGACAGGCTAGGCTTGAAGAGTAAGAGGCGACTTGATTGAAACATCTAAGACCCTGAGGAGACTTAGCAGACTGAATGTGTTAAGGATATTTTCTCTTGTGGGAGAGTTTAGAACTCAGAATCACTGTTCAAAAGAAGGGGTTGCCCATTTAGGACAAGATGAGGAAAATCTTTATCTCTCAGAGGGTTTGTTTCAGACTTTAGAATTATCTTTCTAAAAGATGGTTGAAGCAGATTCCATGAATACATTTAAGGCGGAGGTAGATAGATTCTTGATAAGCAAGGAGGTGAAAGGGTATTGAGGGTAGGTAGGAAAATGAGGTTAAAATCAGATCAGCCATGATTTTATTGAATGGCGGAGCAGGCTTGAGGGACCGAGTGCCCTTCTCCTGCTCCAAATTCATATGTATGTGTTTTACTTAACTTAACTTATCTCCTTTTTGGCTCCCATTTGTTTGTTTTGAAGTGGAAATGATTTTTAAAATAGTATGTTTTGTAGGCCAGAACTGAACTGACAGTACAATACATTTGCTGTTAGTGAATTGACCATTCAGAGTTTCAAGATGAACATGTTATAACATTATGGGACTTTTACCTCCAGTTTAGAAGGCATTTTCATGAATGCTATTGTTGCATTCATGCTATACAGGCTCAAGGAAATTAACATCTTACCTTAAAACAAAATGGAGAATGGGCTCTCTGCTTTTGAAAAAAATGGAGTTGAGGGGTCAATTTTTTTCACTGTCGATATGCATGGAATTACACAAGGTCCTGGAAGATAGCCTGCATGCCTGGACAAGTCATTAAAATGCAACAAACCTTTCCCATGGATTAATGGCTGCCAAAATCCAAATAATTATAGAAACTGGTTCACACTGAGCTTGCAGGCTTCTTGGCTTCAGACTGGAATTCCAAAGAATGTGTGTGAAGAAACCCCATTCTATCACAAGGATATGTAAATGGGTGAAACTGGAAAACTGGAACAGCATTGTGTGCTAATGGCCAGGTTGTTAGAAACCTTTGGGAGGACAATGAAAATACATATGGTCACATGACAGAAACCAGGCTTCTGATGAGGAACATTTAATAAAACACATTTTTGGGAGCAGCAGGAGAGGACATTAGAGTTCCAGACCAGCAAAGGAACAGAAGCCTGCCTAAAATCCATCAAGAGGCAGAGAATTCAAGCTGCCCTTTATCTACCTATTTGAAGAACCAAACCATGTTTTTGCTGCAGGGGTTTGACTGCAAATCACCTGGAGTCAAGCCAGAGAAACCTGTTACTGCAAACAGCAAGCCATTACAAGTACAACTTCATAAACCTTCAACCACTATTTATTCAGTGTGCAAAAAAGTAAACACACGCCTGCGACATTTCAAGACTTCAACTTGAGATAAGCAAATGTGACAGTGAATTTTTGGACTTTTATGATCTATGTGCATTTGCAAACTCTTGTGTGTGTGTGTGTTTGCGTTTGCGTGTGCGCGTGTGCGTGGGAGAGGGAGAGAGAGGGTGCTGTTGCGTAAATGTTACACTGAGTAATGAACATCTATGCTTCTGTTTAAAAACCTATGAGAAAACCTGTCCTTTGTTCTTGAGAGTTACAGCACTCAGAAAGTTAGAATACTTTGTCTTTTAAAACACATCTATCTTCGGTGAGTCGTGAGGTAGAAAAAAGGGGTAAACCATTCTACCATAGTATGTCTCCACCATCCATAACATCTGATTAAGTTAGGTACAAAGGATTATCTTCCAGACATAGGCTATTTAGAATGTTATTAGAATAATTTGATAGTTTCCCTCAAGGTACATACATTAAAATGGGTCTTTTAATTTTGAATCAGGTTTGAGACAATACTAAGACGACCATCTCATGTTATTTCCACTGAGGTGAAAATGGGTGTTTATTCAAAATGCCTGTCAGTGATTCTTAGCTGAACAGACTGTGGGTCTGTTTAAACTACCCAAACCAAGGAGGGTGACATTTCCTGCAAAAGTAGAAATTTTGATTTGACTGTTTATGATATTCCATTGTCAAGACAGCAATTTGGGAAAGGATCAGAAGACAATAAACCTTCAGAAGAATAAACCTTTGTTTATTCTTAGATAAAAGCAAAATACTGCGGATGCTGGAAATCCGAAACAAAAACAAAAGTACCTGGAAAAACTTAGCAGGTCTGACAGCATCTGCGGAGAGGAATACAGTTAACGTTTCGAGTCTGTATGACTCTTCATCAGAGCTAAGGAAATAGAGAAATGAGGTGGAATATAAGCTGGTTGAAGGGAGGTAGGACAGGTAGAGCTGGGTAGCGGGCCAGTGATAGATGGAGATAGCCAAAAGATGTCATGGACAAAAGGACATAGGAGTGTTGACGGTGGTGATATTAGCCGAAGAATGTGCTAATGATGACATTAAGGGTAGAAAGCAGGAGGAACAAGATAGCCCTAGTGGGGGTGGGGTGGGGGGAAGGGATCGAAATAGGCTAAAAGGTAGAGATAAAACAATGGATGGAAATACATTAAAAAATTTGTTTATTCTTTCTGTTTCTGTATTGGATTGTGCTGAACCGAGTCATTGGGAAATGTTGCTCAATGGGTAGTGATGGGAAGTAATGAAAAACACTGACATTAACTCGATATGGCAGAGTGGTCACACAGTGCTTGCAATCAGCACAAATTTTTGCTGCATAATAGTTAATTTATTTCAGCAGTACAAGTACATAGAATGGAATCTTGGGCCCTCCTCCATGGCTGATTTGATGGTGGCGGGGGCATATAATTGGCTGGGAGGGTGGCAAGTGGGGATACCACTCCTTCCTGCCTCCACCCTGATTAAGTCATGGGCAGGTAGCCCATGGGTGGCCTTCCTGTCAAGCAAAGCCTTAAGTGGGCAATTATTGCCCAATTAAGGGCTTCATCCAGCTGCCACTGGTATTCACCCAGCAGCAAGCAGGGGGCTTACCATGCAGGGTGCATGACAAGGGGCTTCCAAGGGAGGGCATCCTTGTTCAAAGGCACTCAGTGACTGATCAAGGAACCCAGTAATAGGAAGGGCCACCTTCCTGCCCTTGCTGCTTCCCCCTCCCTCCCTTGCAACCCCCTTCTCTCCCCTGCAACCCCCTTCCCATCATCATTCACCTGTGTCTGAGTCCTCCTTGATCTGAGACCTTGGGTGGCTGTAGTACTGACAGCAGCCACTATGTCCTCAGTGGCACTTCTGAGTTCTGAAGAGCTGCCAGCCTCTGATTGGCTCCGGACCCTTGATGGGGAAGATCTGTCACTGGTTTGTCAAGTCGCTGAGAGTCAAAAGATGTGGCGGACCTGCCTGAACAGAGGCAAAGCGGGATTCTCACCGGCTCTCTAGCCGATGGCTAAGACTCCCATCACCTCCACCAGATTCAGCTCATGTTATCAATAGTTGGAAATAGATAACTCTCACTGGAAAACGGACTGGTATTCATTTCATAGGTTTCATTTGAAATAAACCACTTTCTTGGTTTGCCTCATTCACATGTTTTTCAATCCACCTCCTGGAAGCAATGAATGCAAAATCATAGAATCTATTACATGCAACATGTGGTATGTCATGATCCCTGGATCATGCTATCATTCATCTGCATAAGGCAGTACACATCCTTTTCAGATTGAGAGACACATAGGGCAGAATCTTGTGAAGCTCCCAGGAGCAGGAAACGATATGGATGGGGACAGTTAATTGTGCTGGAGGCCAAAAGTCAGCTTCTTGTTGGTGGGGTGAAACTACAGAATTAATTTGGTAGTGGATTGATGGGTAGATCAAGCTTCCCTACAGCAAGCATCGGGAGCTTCTTGTCAATACATTTTCCTGTCATATGCACTCATTAAAAGGCAGCTTCACCAGAATTAAGCGTACCTTTCCAATTAAGTAATCAGCAAAGAAACACATGTACCTTCAGGATCACAACTGCTTAGATGTGGCATGCAGCATGTGAGGTTGTCTTCCTGGTGGGTTTGAAGTGAGTAGGAGCTGCTTTTTCTTCTATGGGGAGCTTTGCTCAACTGTTGGAGAGAAGCATTGATGACTGAGATCGGGCGGCAGCAATGAATGGGGGAACAGAGCACAGATGACCGAGAGAGTGGGAGGGACAGAGGTGATAGCTCTGTGAAGTCTTATGGGGACAGAGGGAGGAAGCTAGACTCCTCAGGAAAAGTCAATGTTAAAAGACAGTAGGTCAAGCATGATGGTGGGGAAATCAAGAGTTACACAGGGAAGGGCAATGATGAAGCCGTGAGAGTTCCGGACAATAGAGAGAAGGTCAAAGGTAATAAAAGGAGGGTGGAGGATAATGGAAGGAAGGTCAAAGGTTCTATAAGTGAGGGTCCAGGGTGTTAGCTTGCAGTTCCTGTGTCATTGTGCGAGTGTCCACAGGCATGGCTGCATCAACAAGAAGACCTATGTGCCATGAACCCTGAGGATGGAGTTCACCATGGTAGGATGGTTGGAGACCAGGGTGTGTCTGATGCTAAGTACATGGCTTTGCATTGGTCATAAGTGCTTAGGACAGAAGGGTACATATGAACAGACAAACAAGGAACAGGAGTAGGCCATTCAGCCCCTCAAGCCTGCTCTGCCATTTAATAAGATCATGGCTGATCTGATAGTAACTTGAAATCTGCATCCCACCGACTGCCGATAACCTATCACCCCCTTGCTTACCAATAATCTATCTACCTCGGCCTTAAAAATATTCAAAGGCTCTGCTTCCACCACCTTTTCAGGAGGGGAGTTCCAAAGACTCAGGACCCTCTGAGTGAAAAAATTTCACCTCATCCCTATTTTAAATGGGCGACCTCTTATTTTTAAACAGTGACCCCTAGTTCTAGATTCTCCCACAAGAGGAAACATCCGCTCCATATCCACCCTGTCAAGACCCTTCAGGATCTTATATGTTTCAATCAAGTCACCTCTTACTCTTCTAAACTCTAGCAGATACAAGCCTAGTCTGTCCAACCTTTCCTCATAAGACAATCCACCCATTCCAGGGATTAATTTGGTAAGCTTGCTTTGAATTGCTTCTACCGCATTTATATCTTCCCTTAAATAAGGTGACCAATACTGTACACAGTATTCCAAATGTGGTCTCATTAGTGCACTGTATTGAAATATAACCTCCCTACTTTTGTATTCAACTCCCCTCACAATAAATGGTAACATTCTATTAATTGTCCTAATTACTTGCTGTACTTGCAGGCTAACCTTTTGTGATTCATGCACTAGGACACCCAGGTCCCTCTGCACCTCAGTGCTCTGCAATCTCTCACCATTTAGATAATATGCTTCTCTTTTATTCTTCCTGCAAAAATGGACAATTTCACATTTTTCCAAATTAAACTCCATCTGCCAGGTCTTTGCCCACTCACTAACCTATCTATATCTGTTTGTAGCCTCCTTATGTCCACTTCACAATTTACTTTCCTACATATCTTTGTCATCAGAAAATTTGGCAACCATCCCTTCAAACCCTTCATCCAAGTCATTTATATAAATTGTAAACAGTTGAAGTCCTAGCACCAATCCCTGTGGCACACCACTCATTACATCTTGCCGACCTGAAAAGGACCCATTTATGCTTACTCTCTGCTTCCTGTTAGCCAGCCAACATTCTATCCATGCCAATATATTACCTCTATACCATGAGCTTTTATTTTCTGCAGTAACCTTTGATTTGGTACTTTATCAAATGCCTTCTGGAAATCTAAGTACAGTGCATCCAGCGGATCCCCTTTATCCACAGCACATGTTATTTCCTCAAAGAACTCCAATAAGTTGGTAAAACATGATTTCTCTTTCACAAAACCATGTTGACTCTGCCTGGTGACCTTGAGCTTATCCAAGTGCCCTGATATAACTTCTTTAATAATAACTCCTAACAGTTTCCCTGTGACAGAATTTAAGCTAGCTGGCCTGTAGGCCTCAAAGACTGTGCTGGCCAAATGTTCATGGTTTACCTCAGGCAGATAAAATGGGTCAAGGGCACCTGTTTCTGCCAGCTCTGGCACAGCTGCAGGCAAACGAGGGGCCAGGCACAACAATGGCTACCAACAAAGGCCACTGGCAGAGGCTCAGGCAGTTCAGAATGCTGGCAAACAGGGGCCAGTGTGATGTCGAGGATTGGAGCGTAATCACATATAATGCAGGTGGTGTAACAATCTGCAAATGTCAGAGAGCAATGTTGGAGGTAGCTGAGGATATCACGGGCTTCTGTCACTCACCTATGTCAGCTCCTTCAGGTTGTCAATATCAGGCTGGAGACATCCTCACTTGAATGCCTTGAAACACAATCGCTCATGATCTTGTCCAGTCGGTTCCGATACCTCCTCTTCAGTGGGGGCCTATATGCAAATATCAGGTACACCTCCACACATCTTAGAGTGCTCCCTGTGGTTATGGGCTATTATTCCTGCAGGCAATGAGAAGGATTGAGTGTCATCCCAATGGATGCATAAACGCTTTAGGAGCCTATGACAGCTACTCTGCCCTCACTAGCACACACACACTGTTCCGCAACTTTCAGATCGTGAAGTGACTCTCACACATTCACCCCACATGTTCCATCTGATACTAAGTCCTGCAATCCAAAACTCCTATCTGGCGTCTCTCTTTACTGGCTCACGAACATTGCTCAATGCTCTTCAAGTGCTACTTTTCAGTGACTACTTATGCCACCACCCTTGCGGAGTGCAGGAGGTCATTCATCTTTTTCCTGCATTGGTCCCAGTTT
This sequence comes from Carcharodon carcharias, assembly GCF_017639515.1. Lineage (NCBI taxonomy): Eukaryota > Metazoa > Chordata > Chondrichthyes > Lamniformes > Lamnidae > Carcharodon > Carcharodon carcharias. Next base: position 107,869,606 of record NC_054475.1, read on the forward strand.
CTTGTATGGACCCAACCTCTACTCACCCTCTGCTGCCATCTCCAACTGGGCCACCTTGGTCAGGTGGGAAACCGGATCACCCGCCTTTCCCGGACAGCCTGGAGGAGAACCTGCAAAGTGGCATCGCTGAACCGTGGAGCCACTCATTGCCAGCACTTAGCCATTTCTTACTTCAATGTGGGGTTGCAGCAGGGATCCAGGTGGCACACAGAGAGAGGGTGATAGCCATTGCAGCTCCCAGCTCCTCAGACAGTGAGAATGATGCTCCTAACTTGCAGGGAGTGAATGACTGTTGTGGTGCCATTTAAATATATCTGAACGGTCAACCCTGTGAGGTAATGGTGGACTCATCTACATCCTACCCATCTCCTCCGCAAGATTCACGGTGGTCCTCGATGATAGATAGGTAATTGTCTAGTCACCGCGTGATTGCGCATGGCCAGCCATACTGCCTAGAAGTGGAAGTGTTCCACACTTCTAATTACACCGCTAACAACCTTACAGCTTCCAGAAGATTCTGCCCATTATGTCTGCATACGGAAGTCACCAGTGTTGCTGAAATTGATGGAATGTCTTCTGTAAACAACTGAATTTGTAAATAAAATCTCAAAGATAACTCTGGATGAATATAGTTATCAGTGGGCCCAAAGTATTGATTTGCTCAACTGTACCCTTAACTCCATCTTTGATGCCCTAATTCCAGATACAAGCAATACACTCTCACCCTGATCATTCCCCCTTTTACAGCCCTCATCTCCTTTTCCTTAAATCCAAAGGATGGAGACTTGAAAGGATATTACAGACAACTAATTTAGTTATCCATTGCCAGATCTGGCTGGACCACGTATCTGATCAGGCCCTAATCTCATCTGCTAAAATTGCTCCTTAATTCCAGGATCTTTTATTTTATTTTATTCTTTATATCTAGGACCCTGGAATGCAAAGATAACCCCAACTCCTTTTACCAACTGCACACCATCTTCTTAAAACCCTCTCCCCTTTTCCTTCCACCCTCACTTCCAACATTAAATGCACAGACTTCTTCAATGCTAAAATAGATTCTATGCAATCCGCTGCCTCTATTGTATCCCTTATTTTCACCAGCCTAACTGGCTAAACATCCTTTAATGCTTCCTGCTACCCTAGATGTGAACTCACATCTTTCTCTACTTCCTCACCTATCTCCCCTCACACCCTCTCTGAATTCATTTTATCACTGAGTCTCCACCTCCTATTCCCTTGATCCTATTCCCACTAAACTGCTGACCACGGCAATTTCCCCTCCTGTTCCCATTGTTAGTCAATGTTGTAAATGGATCTCTCTCCTTTATATCTGCCATCTTCACTGCTCTACTCAAAAACCAATCCTTGACCACACCATCCTTGCAAACTACCATCCATCCCATCTCCAACATTTATTTCCTCTTCAAAGTCCTGGAGTGTGTCGTCACCTCCCAAATTTGTTCCCGTCTTCCCCAGAACTCAATGCTTGAATCCCTCCAACCAAATTTCCACCCCGTCACATTACTGAAACAGCTCTAATCAAAGTCATAAATAACATCCTATGGCCAGGATCTTTCCCTCGTCGGGCGGGATTTACGGGGGTGGGTGGGAGAGGACGGGAAGCCGACTACCGCCCCTGATCGGGGCTGGATCATGATATCACGCTAGCCGGCCAATTTAGACCAGCCCAGCATGAAAGGCGGGTGGCATTGTGGGGCAGGGGGGTGGTGGGTGGTGGGGGGAGGAGGGCGAGAGCAGGAGTTCATGCATGCATGTGGGTGCACGGTGGAAAAGCTCCCTGAGGCACGGAGCTGCCTCAGGGAGATGAAGAGTTGTGAAAATTAAAAATAAAGACTTTTAAAATGCTCAAAACTATGTCCCCTCACATGACTTTGTCACATGAGCAGGGGCATGTTAGAAATTAAGACAAATTTTTTTTCAATGACGATTTGAAACCTCATCCCGCCTGTAAATGAGGTTTTGCAAAAAACGCAAATGTTGCTTGCAACCATAAAGCTGGACGAGCAGCGAAAAATTAAATTCAGTTACATTTTTAAGGGCCTTAATCGGCCTGTTAATTGTCACGCGTCATTTTACGCTCGAGCGGGTCAGGCTCGCATCCGCCTGCTCAGCAAAAAATTCTACCCAATGTGACTGTGACAAAGGTAAACGTTTCCCCCTTGTGCTTAGTGCTCCGTCTTCAGCCTTTGATATGGTTGACCACACCATCTTCCTCCAATGCCTATAAACATATGAAATAGGAGCAGAAGTAAAAGCATGGGGGGATGTTAGTACAGTGATAATGTCACTGGACTAGTAATCTAGCATGCCAGGCTAATCGTTGGGGGGCATGTGTTCAAATCTCACCACAGCAGCTACTGGAGTTTAAATTCAAATAATAAAATCTGAAATTGAAAACTGGCATCAGTTTCTGTTTAAAGATCCATATGGTTTATTAATGCCTTTTAGGGAAGGAAATCTGCCATCCTTACCTGGCATACATGTGACTCCAAATCCACAGCAAAGTAGCTGACTCTTAACTGCCCTCTGAAATTGCCTAGCAAGCCACTCAGTACAAGAGCAATTAGGGATGGGCAACATATGCTGGACTTGCCAGCGGTGCCCACATCTCAGGAAAGAATTTTTTAAAAAGCAGCATCTCGAGCCTGTTCCGCCATTCAATAAGATCATAGCTGATCTGTTTGTATTTCAAGTTCCACATTCCCATTTATGCCCGATAACCTTTGATTCCCTTGCCTAACAAGAATTGATCTACCTATACTTTAAAAGTATTCAATGAACCCACCTCCACCACCTTCTGAGGCAGAGTTTTCCAAAGTCGCACAAGGCTCCGAGAGAAAAAAATTCTCCTCATCTCTGTCCTAAAAGTGCAACCCCTAATTTTATAACAGTGCCCTCCAGTTCTGGACTCACCTAGAAGAGGAAACACCCTTTCCACATCCACCTTGTCAAGACCATTCAGGATCTTACATACTTCAGTCAAATCACCCCTCACTCTTGCACAAGATAGGAACTCACAGTATTGGGGGTAATGTATTAGCATGGATTGAGGATTGGTTAACACACGGAAGATAGAGAGTCAGAATTAATGGGTCTTTTTCAGGTTGGAAAGACCTAACTTGTTGAATGCCACAAGGGTCAGTCCTAGGGCCTCAAATATTTACTATCTATATTAATGACTTGGAGGAGGGGCAGAGTGTAATGTATCCAAATTTGTTAATGATACAAAAATATGTGGGAGGGCATGTTGTGATGAGGACATAAGGAATCTGCAAGGGGATATAGACAGGTTGAGTGAGTGGGCAAAAACTTTGCAGATGGAGTTTAATGTAGGAAATTGTGAGGTCATGCACTTTGGTACGAAAAATCAAAGGCAGACTATTATTTAAATGAAGAGAGACTCCCAAAAAGTGTAGCACAGAAGGACCTGGGTGTTCTTGTGCATGAAACACAAAATGTTAGCATGCAAGTGCAGCAAGTAATAAAGAAGGCAAATGGAATTTTGGCCTAGGGGGTTGGAGTTTACAAATAGGGAAGTCTTGTTACAACTGTACAAGGTAATGGTAAGGCTGCATCTGGCATACTGAAGACAGTCTTGGTCCCCATATTTAAGAAAGGGTATACTGGCATTGGAGGCAGTTCAAAAGAGATTCACCAGGCCGACTCCTGAGATAAAGGGGTTGACTTATCAAGAACAGCTAAACAGATTAGGACTATATTTATTGAAGTTTGAAAGAATAAGGTATGATCTTATTGAAACGTACAAGCTTCTGAGGGGGTTTGACAGGGTAGATGTTGAGATGATGTTTCCACTACTGGGGGAATCTCAAACTTGGGGACATGGTTATAGAATAAGGGATCACTAATTTAAAACTGAGATGTGAAGGAATTTCATCTTTCAAAAGGTAGTGAATGTCGGGAATACTCTAACCCAGAGAGTTGTGGAGGTTAGATCACTGAAAGAATTTAAAGAGGAGGTGGATAGATTTTTGAAATATTGGGGAGTTGAGGGCTATGAGGAGTTGGCATGAGAGAGGAATTGAGGCCTGGGGCAGATCAGCCATGATCTTATTGAATTGCGGGGCAGGCTTGAGGGGAAGAATGGCCTACACTTGTACCTATTTCTTATGTTTGTATGTCCTTTTGTAAACCCCAGTGGATACAAACCCAGTCTGTCCAACCTTTTCTCATAAGACAACCCACTCATTCCAGGTTTCAATCTAGTTAACCACCTTTGAACTGCCTCCAACACATTTCCATTGTTGTCCAGCTGGTTGGGACTGCTCTCACCTCATTCCATTCTTATCTATCTAATTACAATGGCTTTCTTTATGTTCCTGCACCATTACCTCTGGTGTTCCCCATTGACCTATCCCTGGCCCTGTTCTATTTTTCATCTGCATGCTGCCCCTTGGCAACACCATCCAAAAGCACATTGACGCCCAGCTCTATCTGATCATTACCTCTCTCAACTACTCCATTATTAATAAATGAAGAGTGCAGGACGGCATGCCAGGAGCCACAGCACCAGATATACCTTAAACTGAGGTGACAACCTGGTGAAGCTACAACACAGGACTACTTGCATGCCAAACAGCGGAAGCACTGTGGGTGTACTGACATCACATGGATTGCAGCAGTTCAAGAAGGCAGCTCGCCACCTTCTCAAGGGCAACCAGGGATGGGTAATAAATGCTCGCCCAGCTAGCAGAGCCCACATCCCATGAATGAGTGAAAAAAAAGATAGTCAGGGCTAAGCAATCCCACAACAACAGGTCAGATGCAAGCTCTGCAGTCTGGCCGCATTTTTTTTATTCGTTCATGGGATGTGGCCATCACTTCCAAGGCAAACATTTATTGCCCATCCCAAATTACCCTTATTCAGAGGTGTTCACCTAGTGCATTTAAGGGTCAACCACTTTGCTGTGTAGTCACATGTAGGCCAGGCCAGCAGAGTTCCTTCCCTAAAGGGCATTAGTGAATCAAATGTTTTTTTTGACAATGGTATTGTGGTCATCATTAGACTTTTAATTCCAATTTTTACTGAATTCAAATGCCACCATCTGCTATGGTGGGATTATGAATCCAGGTACCCAGAGCATTACCCTGGGTATCCAGAATATTGGTCCAGTGACAATACCACTATGTCACTGCCTCCCCCAGTTGGAAACACTGGTGGATAAATAAACAGGAGGCGGAAGCTCCTCAGATATACCCATCCTCAATCATCAGTGGGCATTTGCAATCATCTTCAGCCAGAGGTGGATAATCCATCCTGGCGTCCTCCTGAGGTCCTCAACATTACAGGTGCCAGTCTTCAACCAAGCTGACTCAAGCTCTGTTTGAGATCAAGAAACAGCTGAAGGTGCTGGGTACTGCAAAGGCTAAGGACCCTGGCAACATTCTTGCAATAGTACTGAAGACTTGTACTCCAGAATTAGCCACGCCCCTAGACAAGCTGTTCCAGTTCAGCTGCAATGCAGGCATCTTCCAGCAGTGGAAATCTTCCCAAATAAGTCCTGTCCACAAGAAGCAGGGCAAATCCAACTTGACCAGTTGCTGCCTCATCAGTCTACTCTTGATCATCAGAAAAGTATCGAAAGGGGTCATCAACGGTGCTATTACGTGGCACTTGTTCAGCAATAACCTGCGCACTGATGCTCAGTTTGGGTTCTGCCAGGGCCACTCAGTTCCTGACTTCATTACAACCTGCACAAAAAATGGATAAATAAACAAAACTCAAGGGGGGAGGTGAGAGTGACTGCCTTGGACATCAAGTCAGCATTTGACCAAATGTGGCATCAAGAAGCCTCAGTAGAATGAAGTCAATGGGAATCAGGGGGAAACTCTCCATTGGCTGTAGTCACACCAAGCACAAAGGAAGATGGCTGTGGTTGTTGGAGGTCAGTCATCTCAGTCCTGGGACATCGCTGCAGAAGTTCCTCAGAGTAGTGTCCTAGGCCCAACCATCTTAAGCTGCTTAATCAATGATCTTCCTCCCATAAAGTCAGGAGTTGCGAAGTGCGCTGATGATTGCACAATGTTTAGAACCATTCGCGACTCCTCAGATATTGAAGCAGTTCATGGACGTATGCAGCAAGACCTGGACAACATTCAGGCTTGGATTGAGAAGTAGCAAGTAGCATTTGTGCCACACAATTGCCAAGCAATGACCATCTGCAACAAGAGAGCATCTACCATCTCCCCTTGACATTCAATGACATTACCATCACTGAAACTTACACTATTAGCATCCTGGAGGTACCATTGACCAGGAACTGAACTGGACTAGCCATATAAATACTGTGGATACAACAGCAGGTCAGAGGCTGGGAACTCACATCCTGATTGACCAAAGCCTGTCCACCATCTCCAAGCTAAAAGTAAGGAGTGTGATGGAATACCCTCCACTTGCCTGGATGAGTGCAGCTCCCACAACACTCAAGAAGCTCGACACCATCCAAGACAAAACACCCCACTTAATTGGCACCCCAGCCACCACCTTAAACATTCACTCCATTCACCACCAACACACAATGGCAGCAAACACCAGTGATGTTAGGTGAACAGCTGCTGTTCGTAATTGATGTGGTTTTTACGGTTGCAACAAATAAATGTTCGCAATTGATGTGGTTTCAGGTCAGTTCCTTCACTTGATTGCTTTCAAATTTCAATTGATCATTTAAAAATCGCTTTCAAATACAGAATTTCACAAATGAGTGTAAGTTAACACTATAGCACGCAGAATTCTGTCAAAGCGTTCCGGTAGGGCAGTATGTACCATATGCAAGATCTACTGCAGCAAATGACCAAGGTCCTTCAACAGCACCTTCCAAACCCATGACCTCTGCCATCTAGAAGCACAAGGGCAGCAGGTAGATGGGAACACCAAAACCTGGAAGTTCTTCTCCAAGCCACTCACAGTCCTGACTTGGAAATATATTGCCTTCCTTCACTGACGCTGGGTCAAAATCCTGGAGCCCTCTTCCTAACATCACTGTGGGTGTAGCAGTTCAAGAAGACAGTTTACCACCACCTTCTCAAGGACGATTAAGGATGGTCATTAACTTCTGTCCTCGTCAGTGATGCTCACATCATGTGAATGCATATATATATCTTTTAAATGATCAGACTGCTTTTCTGACATCCAGTATTGGATGAGCAGAAATTTCCTTCAATTATTATTGAGAAAACTGAAACCATTGTTTTTGATTCTTGCTTCAAACAATCTTCCCGGCTACCAAATCTATTCCCCTACCTGGCAACAGTCTGAGAGTAAGCCAATCTGTTTACAACCTAAATGCCACATTTGACCCCAACATGAGCTTCCAACCTTATTGGCATGCCATCACTAATACTGCCCATTTTCACCTCTGTGACATTGTTCTACTTCACCCTTTTCTCATTGCATCTGCTTCTGAAACCCTCATTACCTTTTTTACCTCTAGACTCAACTATTCCTATGCACTCCTGGCCATTCTCCCACATTCTATCCTCCATAAACTTGAGGTCATCCAAAACACTGCTGTCCATGTCTTAACCCGCACCAAGTGCTGCCCCCCAATTTCCCCTGTGCTTGCTGACCTACATTGGCTCGGGCCAAACACTGTCTTGACTTCATAATTCTCATTCTTGTTTTCAAATCCCTCCATGGTCTCATGCACCCCTTCCCATATCTGTAATCTGTAATCTGCTCTCACAGCCCTCCAAGTATCTGTGCTCCTAATTCTGGCCTTTAGTGGATCCTCGATTTTAATCGCTCCCACCATTGCTGGCCGTACCTTCAGTTGCCTAGGCCCCAAGCTCTGGAATACCCTCCCTCCTCCCCAATTCTCTACCTCATTTTTCTCTTTTAAGACACTTCTTAAAACCTACTTCTTTGAGCAAGCTTTTGGTCATCGACCTAATATCTCTATATGTAGCCTGGTGTCCTACTTTGTTCTATAATACTCCTGTGAAGTGCCTTAGGATGTTTTATTCCCTTAAAGGTGCTATATAAATATAGGGTGTTGTTGTTGCTGAAGACTCTTAATGTGCACAGGCAAATTAATTCATCTTCAATGTGCTAAGGGGTAACTTTGTATTTAAACTTTATTAACCTCTACTCTTTTTCTTCTTTTTTTCTCCATCCCCATTTTGAGGGTGGACGAAGTTTGCCGAAGACGTTGGATTTACAGCATTTACTCGGTGAGAGCAAGACAGAGCAAGCTGAGAACACACACCAACTTCAAGGGTGAGAAATAATGAACAAACATAGTTCTTAAAGATTCAAACACAACTCTAAATGGATTCCTTTACTATCACTGGGCAGTGAAACAGTTTACTTCTATTTTCACAAATGGAACATTATATGTACAGATTGAAGAAGTGCAATGATATAGATGGTTGTCCCTGAGAATTTCAGGGTGCTGTCATAATTGAAGAAGGACACAGAAGATGCCCGGATTTGTATGCAGGGTAATCTATCCAGTACATTTAATTTGAATGTAAATGTAAATTTTATGCCTTCTTTCATTGTCTTCAAGATAGATATCTGTTGTAATGGCCATTTCCAGAATTGTAATTGCTTTAAGGAACTGTGTTCCTTCCAGGTGTCTTTACATTATCATTGAGGAAAGAAAAGGTAAATTCCAATAAAAATACAAGGACAATGTCAACTTTCATTTATTTAAACAACCAAAATGCCACCCTTTAAAATGTTGGCTTTCTGCCAGCACAGAACTTGCCTACTTCACATTCATAAAAATGAAAATTTGCAGATCATGCACAATGGGAAGAGAATGTCAGAATTCCCTTATAATTTTCTGACTCCTGAGAACTTATAGTAATTTGGACCAGCTGTGGTGACTAAAAAGTATTTGTTATTATTCTGACAGTTTGTTGAGGCAAAGAAACTTGAAAGTGTGTAATGACTAAATAAATTGCATTTTCTGTGCCACCAGTGTACTGTGCCTTTTAGAAGAAGGCACTAAGTGAAAAGGGATTGATTTATCATTTTGCTACACAGAAATAGCCTCAATTCACATTCCTAAAACTGCATAAATGAGGCAGGGATGAAAAGAGAAATGCAAAAGCTGGAAATCAAACAAAAATAACAGAAAATACTAGAACCAAGTCAGTCAGCATCTGAGAGGGAACTGATCAGATCTTGTTTTGAATGGAACTTTTCATCAGAACTTCGAGGTATAAGCTATATCATACCCAGAATAAATTGAACCCCTGCAATGGGCAAGTTTTCCAATACTCCAACAATCACCTCACCTGTTTTCTGCTTACTCTTTAAGTTTAAAGTTTTTATTTTATTTTTATTTGCTTTTGGAAACCTCATCTCACATGTGCATGAGGTTTCCAAAAAAATGCAAAGCGCTTTTTCGCCTGCCTGCCAACTGTTAGGTTGGACAGGCAGCAAAAAATCTGATTTAATTGGTTATTTAATGGTCTTAACAGGCCTTTTAATTGTTGGAGAGCGCGCTGCCAACTCCGGCGCGCGCGCGCTGACTGAACTATTGTGTGACTGTGCCTTGACGTCAGCACGCTTAGCTGTTGTCAACATACGTCAATTCACGCTCCAGCGGGTCAGGTGCACGCCTGCCCACCGAGTGAAAATGTCTGCTCATGGAAAGACTTTTGCTTCACACACAAGATCTTTAAACATTTCTGCAACCTGCTCCTCTGAATTCTCTTGGATAATTTGTGAACACATTCCCACTTCTTTACCTATCACTGATTCTCCCTGTTTTACCTGTACACAAACCATTGTTTTTTTCCTGTGCCTGAATGTCAGAACTCACAGTACTTTTACTTTCAGAATTTTTCTGCACCCCTATAATACCAACAGATTTTTCCTGCAATTTCCAGTGCACAAATTTTGTGTGTCCAACTTTATTACAAAGAAACCTGCTCAATTTTCGAATGTCACTTCTACCCTCAGCACCTTCCTTTTTATTCTGAGAAAAAAACTTCCTGGGAGTTTTCACTTACTCCTCTTCCCTGACTACCCATCTTCCTTTCACCTTCCCAATTTTTATCCTTTTCTGATTTAAAAGGGTGACAAAAAATGGTTTAGTTCTATGAACTAACTCATAATCATCAGCTATCTCTGCTGTGGTCTTAACATTTCAATTCCCTGTTCCTCCACATAAGTTCTTATTCCCAAGGAATTGAATCTTTAAATTTCTAAGAGTTGCATATGTTGTTTCTATCTTTAATGCCTGTGTCCACTGGTCAAAATTACTTTGTTTTACTCTTTCAAACTCAATATAAGTTTGCCCAGGCTATTTTCTCATATTCCTAAATTTATGCCTGTTTGCCTCAGGAACCAACTCATATGCACTCAAAATAGTCTTCTTTTACTATATCATAGTTCACCGACATTTCTCCTGACAGTGGAGCGTAAACCTCATGTGCTCTACCCACCAACCCGAGTTGTAATTTTGAAAGAATTTAAAGGTTCAATTCCTGCCTTTCTGCCTGTTCCCTTTGAAATGCTTGTCCTTTATCTTTTTCATTTCTGCTGCTTGTAACTAAAATTTTTTCATTTCTTTGCTTCTTCAATGAATGAAGCTTCTTCATTTCTAACTGAAGTCTCACTACCTCCAGCTGTGACCAACTAGTGTCAGGTATCATTTCCAACTCTAGATGTTGTGCTACACCTTCAATTATATCTGCTTTCTTTGCCCCTGCAGGTAACCCCAATTGTACTTATCTACCCAATTCCATTAGCTTACCTTTAGTTACCTTTTGTAAATCAGGCAAGGTTATAACTTCAACCCCTAGACAAGCCTAAGGAACTGCCAAAGCCATATTGCAGTCTTACAACTACAAAAAAAAGCCTCACACCAACTCTTGGGGCAGAATTTTTCCATCAGCATGCAGGGGGCCGAAATCTGCATGCCGATGCGTAAAATGACACGCGATGACATCGGGCACACATCCTGACATCACAACATGCCATCGCAATATTTCGATGGGTGGGCACACAATGATGTCCGTTGCACGACCGCCATTAATTAATGGGCTACTTAAGGCCCTTGAGGCTCCAATTGATGGGGATTTAAAGGCACCTGTGCAATCTTCGGTTTGTCGCACGGACGCAACGGACAGGTGGGTATCAGAACTTTGCATGAAGCTCATCCACGGGCAGGAGAAGGCGGCTCAGTGGTTCGCATGTCGAGACATTTAAAAGTTACTGCTCAGAAGTTAGTAAAATGTGCCTGTGTGCGAGGGAAAAGTTGCAAATGCATACCAGCTGCTTGGACTGAAATCATAACCAGGTCAGCACTTTGCAGTGAGGATTTGTTTTGGGGTCTGTAGGTTTCAGGAAGCCTCCCTGAGCCTGGGAATGGGAGGTGATCTCTCCACTGGAGTTACCTGATCTGAGGAGGAAGGGAGGGCTTGAAGGCCAGAAATCCACATTCAACCTGCAGAGGAGCTATCTTTGGGAGTACAGGCACAAGCACAAAGGATGCAGTGCCAAAAGGTTGTCCAAGGTGGAAGGGCCGCAGAAGATGCCACTATCCTGCTGCCAGGGTATACAGAAGGTGAAGCAGCTACTTCAATATGACTGAGCTGCAGTGCCGAAGGAGGCTTCGTCTGTCAAGGGAGGCAGTCTACAGTATCTGTCAGATGATCGGTCCAGAGAACTCAGCTAACTGTATGGGTGGACACCCCATGCCAGCGGCTCTAAAGGTCACAGTGTACCCTCCACTTCTATGTCTCTGGCTCTTTCCAGGGGTCGGTGGGTGATCTTTGCGGTGTCTCCCAGTCAGCTGTCCACACTTGTGTCAAGCAGTTACAGACACTTTGTCCAGACGAGTTTCCACCTTCATCCACTTCTGCTGGGATGAAGCCAGCCAGAAAGAGTTAGCCAGAGGCTTCGCAGCCATTGCTGGCTTCCCCCGTATCCAGGGTGCTATAGACTGTACACATGTGGCCATCAATGCGCCAGCAGGTGAGCCTGGTGCCTTCGTCAACAGGAAGGGCTCCCACTCCATGAATGTGCAGATAGTGTGTGATCACAGGATACAGATTCTACAAGTCTGTGCAAGGTACCCAGGCAGATCCCACAGGGCCAACATCCTCAGACACTCGCAGGTTCCAGGGTTCTTCAGTGCTCCAGCCCAGTTGGATGTATAGCTGCTGGGTGACAAGGGCTATCACCTGAGAAGGTGGCTCATGTTGCCTCTTCGCCATTCAAGAACAAAAGCTGAGCAGTGGTATAATAGAAGTCACGCCTCCACAAGGGTTGTGGTGGAGAGAGCCATCGGTCTTCTCAAAATGCACTCCCAATGCCTGGACCATTCCCGGAGTGCACTCCAGTACCCCCAAGATTGAGTGTCACTGATAGTGTTGTATGCTGTGCTCTCCACAATCTTGTGCTGCCAAGGGGGGATGCTGTGGATGAAAAAGATGTGGACAGAGTGGCTGCGGCTGCACATGAGTCCAACAGTGAGTCCGAGGATGAGAACCCTCAGGAAAATGATGAGGGGGCACATGCTGACCCGGGCATACTGCAGGGAGGCAGGGACACCCAGGACGCTCTAATCCAAGGAACCTTCAACTAGCACAGCACATATGGATCACCAACACAAGCCTGGCCTGTAGCCTCCATCCTGGAGACCTTAGTGCAAAATTTGTCAGGATAGGAGCATTGACGATGGGCCCAGTCAATAATTTTCAATGACACACAAATCATTCATCAAATCTCAGGAGCCCATGCACCTGCCCAAGAAAAGAAGCCCCCCCCCCAGCCATTTTAGATGACATAAATTTAATGCTGTAATAAAAGCCTCTTGACATAACAGCAATAAAATGACATTGCACTTCACACACAATCAGAAGGAACTTATGGGGGGGGGGCCAACAAAAAAAAACAGTGATGAACCCGGGATGTGCCTAAGATGCCTTAATTTTATGTTTGTGGGTGCTATGTCTTTGTGGTTCCCCCTCACTGGCACTGGCATCTGAGACAGCCTGCTCTCTCTGATGGCCTGTTGGCCTCGATGGCTTTGGCAGACGTCCTCTGGCCCTTGGAGCCTGTGCTAGCCCCACCTGGGAGGGAGCTGCCAGCTCCGCAGCCTCAGTGGGTGCCACGGTCACTGGCAGATGGGCGGAGGAGCTGCCGCCGTCATCCAGAGTGCCCTGAAATGAGCCCGTGGAGACAACAGGCAGCTGCTCCGCCGATGTGAGGTCTATTCGGCCCTCACTTCTCACCGTAGGTGGATGGGCACCGTGGTGAGATACCTGGTGCCCAAACCACCACCCACGCTGGCACTGATTACCTGCTGTGAGAGATTGCAGATCCGAGCGCAAACCCAGGAACCCCTGATTGTGTCCCTGGAGCTGCCTCTCCATGAGAGTCGCCACCCTCTCCAGGGAGGAAGTTTGGCCCTCATGCATGAGTCTCAATGCATCAGCTACGGTCCATGTAGACCCCTCCACCACTGACACCAAGCCAAGCACAGCCTCGTGTATCTCCACCAGATGGTCCCATACACCCGGCCACATCTCATCAGTTGGCTGCATCGCCGACGACTCCAGAGGCTCATCATCCGCGATGGACTCAGCATGTGCCTGGGCCCCTGCAGTCCTCTGACTGCTGGCGCCATCGGCACTCCCTGTCTCTGCCAGCTCCTCCAGCAACTGTGAAGTGCCCTCACCTCTGTAACCTGGGACTCTAGCTGAAGATATGATGCCCACCCAGGTTCCAGTATCTGCGCTGGTGCCTGCCTGGCAGAGATGGTGTGACGCTTCTGAGAGTGCAACTTCATGGCCCTCAGGTGTAAGAGGGGCCCCTGCTGCTCCGGGTCCCGGCCCTGAGCCGCTGATGCTGAAAGGAAGAGTAAGGAAATTCGATCAGTTAGCGTGCGGAAAATGTCAATGTACATGCCTGTCCCCTGGATTATCACACACTCATCATTCCACATGCAATGGGCAAGCCATGTTGGTTACGACACTCATTCAACAATCAGCACTGCCATGGCTGTTGGGAGAGTACAGGTGACATGAGTGCTGGCCACACGTAACTGCCCGTGGAACCGCAGCCTCTCTGGCTCCAGTGGACCTGGGCTCATGGCGCCTCTCCAGGTTGAGGGCCTCCTAAAACAGCTAAGCAGCAAAATCTGGCCTGGCCCATGGCCAGTCCTCAGCCGCTTGGCATTGTTATGAGAATTCTTCTCCTGGAAATGAAAAATAGCATTGATAAGTAATACCTGTACCGGCAATCTCCTGGTCACCAACCCACCACAAGCCCAGTTGCCCATTGCAGAGCTGCAGTGCATCCTTCCCCCGTTGCTGGTCAGCGCTCACACAAATATGCCAGGTGTGTCCTTCTACACTTCCCCCGCCTCTCCACCCTTGGCCACATGCTGCCTTCATCACAGTTGGGAGCACACAGTTGTACCTGCCGTTGCAAGGAGGCACAATGATGTGGAGCACAGAGGCCAACAGATCCATCTGAGGCCACCTTGAACATCCCCTCCCACCATGTCATCACCCTGACATCGACATGTACTAGTGTTCGAGCAGTGCGCCTGGGTGCAGATCCTCCAGGTTGCCTCCAGCACAGTCATGTGGGTCTCAGTCCACCACATGCTATGGGTGCAGAACCCATCTCATTACCACCCGCTCAGGCTGATGAATGCATAGGGAATATTTGCTGGGCTGCCCAGCTGAGGAAACATGCCATCAATGACTCATTGCATTCAGGCCACTCAGACATGGGTGGGGCACCAGGACGGGAGAAGCTTATATGATGGGCGAACTGAACGATGCCAAAATGCTACCATGCTTCCCGTGCGTTGAATCGCTTGCGGCATGGGATCCATGAGTGCTGCATTGCACCGTGGGAGCTCACAAACTCCACTATCCTCCTCCCACGTATGCTTGGTCAAGTAGGGCAGCCTCCACCTCCCGTCCTCGGGGACGAGCACCTCCCGCCGTGCTGCCACCTCCTCGAGGAGGGCAACAAGGCACTCATCCGAAAACCTGGATGCAAGTGACCACCCGCACAACCCTCCTGCATGGTTAGGCTCGATGTGCCTTGGTCCCGACCCCTAGCCATGGACAGCAGCCTTGGAGCGGCTGCAGCTTGGCCTTTAAACAGGCTGCTGGGTTGCCATTCGACCCAGCGGCGAATGCTGATCCGCCTCCGCCCGCCCACTCCCGCTGTCCCCGGGAATCGCCAAACACACTGAGCGGGCCTTAATTGGC
Source organism: Carcharodon carcharias (assembly GCF_017639515.1). Classification (NCBI taxonomy): domain Eukaryota; kingdom Metazoa; phylum Chordata; class Chondrichthyes; order Lamniformes; family Lamnidae; genus Carcharodon; species Carcharodon carcharias. Next base: position 107,884,840 of record NC_054475.1, read on the forward strand.
CTGTGGCAATCGGGTCCATGACCAACCGCACTCGCTCCCACATACCCCGCCTGACATGGGGAAAATTCACCCCTTGAATTCAAAGAGCTTCTCGTACTCATAACCTCAAGATTCACCAACTCCAAACCCAATCAAGGAATTACAAATATACCCCACATAGAGCCCCCAACTATGTTATGGTACAGCTAATGGTAAATACTGCGCTGTTCAAATCCCAAAGGGAAACTTGAAACAACTGCCACAACTTGTTTTGCAATTTGTATAAATTTCGAGATGTGTGCCTTGAATTCAGTAGCAATAAGACCAACGAGTCTTATAGGTTTTAAAAAACTAGATTAAACATTTATTAATAAGAAAAATGATTTGAAATACATACATAGATCTACAGATTATTACTACAATAACTTCTAAATCCCTTATTCAATCTGACTCCCAGTTACACTTTCATTAAGGTAAGACACATAGGGCAGAATATTAAGCTTGGCGAGCGGGTCCGTGCACAGCCTGACCAAGCGTAAAATAATGTGTGATGACATCATCGCATATTCGCGCAATATTTCGTTCAGCGGGTGTGCACCGGAGTCAGCAGCACACCTGCTGACAATTAAAAGGCCTGTTAAGGCAATTAAAAAGGTAATTAAATTTGAAGTTATGCTGCCCATGCAACCTTACTGTTGGCAGGCAGGCGAAAAGGCCAAGTGGCCTTTGCGTTTTTAGGAAACCTCATCCATGGGCAGCATGAGGCTTCCGAAAGCAAATAAAAATCAAATAAAAATTTTTCACTTGAATTAGAAACATGTCCCTGCTCATGTGACAGAGTCCCATGAGGGGACATGTTTTATGACATTTTTCTGTTCTTGATTAATATTTTCAATATCTTCCTCATCTTCCTGAGGCAGCTCCATGCCTCAGAGAGATTATTCAGTTCTCTCTCGCACACATGCATGGAGTTCACATTAGGCCTGCTCGCACTCCCTCCCCACCTGCACAGGCAGTGCTCAGCACTGCTGTTTGCATATTACATTGGGTAGGCCTTAATTGGCCTTAATTGAAATCACATTGTGCTGTTGATCGGTGGGCAGCTTCCTAACCACCTCTACCTGTCCCCACCGGTCCCGCATGCCAAGGGCAACATTCTGCCCATAGATTTTAAAAGACCCAGTCAAGGTGACACACAATACCGTGAACTATCGAATTCAAAGTGAATTTTCTTAACTTCAGCTATTTGAAAACAACAGCTTGAGGCATAGATGTTGAAGGCTTTTCACACTTGTTAGATCTGAAAAATGCCTACCCTTACACACAGCCTTTACTCTTTTATACATATTTTCCTCTTTAAATGCAAATTCCCATAGTTTCACTATGCCTTTGGACTTTATCTTTCTGATAACAAAAATCTCTCGTTGCACCAAGTTTTACCAGTAATCTTTGGGAAAAATAAATACACGAGGCAGGATTTTCCAGCCCCACCTGCTGCTGCGTTCATCTGGTCCTGCCCTGCTGAAAGTCAATGGACTTTTGGCTGAGTCACCAATTCCCCCATGGCTTCTGCCATGGTGGGGCTGGAAAATTCTGGCCACTGTTTCTAAACTTCACCTGGCTAGGTAATGCACTTCACTCCTCCTTTGAAAACAATCTAGTCCGGTTTATCTAAAATTGCAAGTGTCCTTTCACACCTTACATTCTAAACTTCTCCCATGTTTACATCAAAACCTTCTGACCAGCTGCCTTTAATCCATTAAGTCTCTCACACACACACACACATAAACATACACGCAATAAGACAAAGGTACCACAATTTTACAATAAATTCCGATAACATTATGAGAATTATTATACCTTCCTCACACCAGTCCTAATGGTTAGTGCTTACAAATGAATGAGGATTATCCAAAATCAACAGTGCTATGGCCACTGACCTTTTCAAATTATTTTATGTTTGTTATTGCCATAGTTCAGGGCATATTTATCTTTTAGATACATGATACATTTGATAAGATGGAGCGTGCTGTCCTGTTTGTCTTAATCTGATACCGGAGGTTGTAGTGCTGAGCAAAATTAGTTTGGGCATTCTTTGGCAAGGTCAAAGTAGAGGCAACATGCTTGAATTTCAAAATTGCATTTATTTGTGAAATACTGAACAAGAAATAAGAATAGTTTAACTTTTTATAGAAAAAAGTAATTTTTCTTTCCATAAACAACACGCCTGGCTTTTTTTTCCTTCTGGTTCATGTACTTTTGCCATTATTGTTTATCAAGTTTCCACCTGGTGTCTGATTCATGGGGTAGAGTTTTGCCCTCATCGGGCGGGCTTGGCGGGGGTGAGCGGGCATGGTCGGGAAGCCAACCGGTGCCCATGTTCGGAGCCGGACCGCAATTTCTCTCTGATGGGCTAATTAAGTGCTGCCTGTGTGGGGGGTGGGGGGAGGAGGGCGAGCACAACTTTGCAGGACGCTCGCCTGATGTCATCGCACGTCACTTGACACTCGAGTAGGTCGGGTGCGTGCCCGCACGCCCAGCAAAAAACCCTGGCCCTGGCCAATGATTGTTTCTGGTGCTGCACATAAAGCTCAATTATGCATGTTTGAACCTGAACCATGCAATGCCAAGCCCAATCCTTTCCTCAGTAAATGCTTACACACATGGGCCTGGACTTTTCCTATGGCGGGCAGGCTGGGCGGGAGCGGGTGTGGAGCTGATCGCCACCTGCGATCAGCTGCATGCCACCATTTTACGTGGGTGGGCCAATCAGAGCTACCTGTGCAGGCGGGGGGAGGAGGGAGAGTTGGGGCCTGCGCCCTTTTGCGCATGTGCCTGAAAGAGCGCAGCAATCTCCCTGAGCCATGGAGCTGCCTCAGGGAGTTTGAATAGAAAATAAAAAATTTGAATAAATGATGTAAAAATTTATTCAAACATGTCCCAACTCATGTGACATAGTCACATGGTAAAGGTGGGGAAATTTATTTAATTGTATTATAAAAGCTTCAGGAAACCTCATCCCGCCTGTGGTTGAGGTTTTCTGAAAACCACAAAGGCCGCTTGGGGTTTTTGCCTGTCTGCCAACCTTAAGGCTGGATGGGCAGTGTTCTTAAATACTTTAATTACATTCTTAATGGCCTTAATAGCCGACTCCAGCACGTGCCCACCAAATGGAATATTGCAATGATGCGCAATGACATAGGGACACACGCTGGACATCATCAGCCATCATTATACACGTCAGATTCAGACCATGCACTTTTAGCAGATTCCACTAGGCAGCAATCAAGAGTATGAACCCTGCCTAATTATTTCTTACATAGCCTCGGAGTATCGAGATCAATTGGAGCACACCTTTTGCCAACTTTTCTCTGATCCAAAGCTGCTGAGGATTCTTGGCATTTAATTATATCAGAAATGGCAAACTATCAAAATGCATCTGTCACATTGGACAGTCAATTGGCAAGAATGTATTCTTGTTTCGGATTCCTTTTCTTCTTATTTTTCTCACAGCCATTCTTTCCTAAAGTTCTCTTTCTTTCTTCAGGTCCACCCTAATGTGAGGTATGCAAGAATTTCTTCCTCTGTCTCTTACTCAGTAGCCCCCTGTGGAAGTGGACTTGATGCTGCATTCATGTGGTTATGAAAACTCTCACTATAGGGCCTATAGTTTTAACTAAAATGCTTTGGCTGTTGCAATGATGATCAGAATAGCTCTGCTTCCATTACTGATCACTTGCTTTTAATTAAGCGGATATTCTTAAATTAGCAGCACAATGCACGCATGCCTGAGAACGTGGTTTCAAGGCTCCTGGCAAAGCTAGGTCAGCCAACTCAGCACAGGGCAGCTGCTGAACTAATGCTATCCTAGTCTTTTCCACCTGGGCTGTGTACTTAGTGAATGATCCACAAGAGGATCCATTAATTGCGTTCTCATAAACAGCAGTCAGAATGTTTGCCCATTTCAGTGTGTGTATGTGTGTGTTTATGTGTGATGTAAATAGATTGTCTTATTTGATAGACATTAGGATGGATACTCTTTAGTAATTGCAGAATTGGATAATTACATTTTCATTAGGATGAATGCTTCCTATTGCTCTGGATATATTTTGGGTGCTTCATTTGTGATGTTCCAGGCAATTTAGGAAACACATCTTAAATTTCCTTTAGCTGAATGCCACTTATTCCACTGTGTGAATTCACCTGCTATTAGGTTTCTATGTCCTGTAATAATTGTGTTTAAGAATGTTATTCAATTTCCAAACATTACTATATTCTAGACCTCAGGTGTTGTATCATTGCACCATATGGCACTAGCACAAAACATCTTGCTGAAAAGCCAGTATAATGGCATTGATATAAATATAATCCATGTGGAGGTGGAACCAGACAGATTGCATGGCACAGGAGTATCTCAAAAATCTGTACTATTGCAAGAAAGACACTCAAGAATCCTGCCAAATACCAGCATCGACTAGTAGCTGGTAATTACCCATCTAACAGATAAAGCACAATAAAATCACTAATTTATGGTATATGAAGCATGCAATGAGCTTTATTAACAAGCAGAGCAGAAGGCATCCTCTTGCACCAGCACCTTCATAGAAAATGTCCTTTCCTTTTCTTCCTGTGCAGAATCAGCCAAATGCAAATCTGTATTGCATGCAACAATTTAGAGCTGTTAATCGCCCTCTTGTTGTTTCTGAATTTTCTCCAAGACCTTATGGGTTGTTGCAGTTGTTGCCATAAATTGACATTATTCTTTAAAGTTCCACAGGATTGCATCACCAAAACTAGCAGGAACTCGAAATAATATTTATGACTTATTGAAGAGACAAAAAAGTGACTACTCTCCATAGATGCTGGGCTTGCTAAGATGCTCTCCCACATTCTCCAGCCACTGCTCCAAAAATAGATCACAAAAAGTCTAGAATAAGATTGCCCGTCCTTTCATTCACAGAAAGCGCACTGGTAAAGCTGACAATGAATCATACCAAAAGTGTTCCTATTTATTGGTAACAGTGGAGGTAATTTTAATTTAGCCCACCTGTTGAGAAACTAATGGGATTGGGTGCAATGCTGGCTTTGCACCCACGAGATTTTATTCTCCCTCGAACTGAACACAAGGTAATATTTTTTCCAGTATCCCACCTATTTCCATTATTTTTAAATGTATTTCCATCCATTGTTTTATCTCTGCTTTTTAGCCTATTTCGATTCCTTCACCCCACCCCACCCCCACTAGGGCTATCTGTACCTTGCTTGTCCTGAATTCTAACCTTAATTAGCACATTCCTTAGATAATATCACCACCTTCAACACCTCTTTGTCCTTTTGTCTGTGACATCTTTTGGTTATCTCCACCTATCACTGGCCCTATATCCAGCTCTACCTGTCCCCCCTCCCCCTTTAACCAGCTTATATTTCACCTCTCTTCTATTTATATTTGAATTTATATGTTGAAGAGTCATACGGACTTGAAATGTTAACTGTGTTCCTCTCCACAGATGCTGCCAGACCTGCTGAGTTTTTCCAGGTATTTTTATTTTTATTTTTGTTTTACAAGGTAATATTAACCAGGGTGTAAATCCAGCATTCCAATCAATTTCATTGATTTTAATACAGCAAGTTAGCTTAAAATAACCTATAACAGCAGTTAGAATTTTTGACTAGGTCAATGAGATTCACAGATATGTTAGTATACACAACAAAATATTGAGTTTCATTTCTATCCTTTCAAATTTAGAAGCCATATTAAATTTAGACACCAGTGTAAACTTAAAAGTTCAACATTTAGAACAAATTAACTTTGCTAAAATTAATATATTGTTGTTTACCTACTCTACATATAATCTCAATGTTTTACTTGCTACATAATATTCAAAGAATTGCAACTTTTCCCTTGAATTAATATTTTAATGACTTTGATACAATAAAATTGAGTCTTACATTTGTTTCTTCAAGATTTTTTTAAATATTATTCATTCGTGGGATGTGGGCATTACTGGCTAGGCCAGCATTTATTGCCCATCCCTAATTGCCCTTGTTCAAAGGACATTTTTAAGATTCAACCATTGCAACATTATGAATATCTAAACAAAGAGCTTAGAAATCTTTAGTAGTACATCAAAAAATACTTAATGCTAGTCAACTCCCTCGGTGATGCAAATGAGGATTTAGCACCAAGTGTAGACTTCGATTAAGTTAAGTTAGTGGGGGATAGTTTGACTAGGGTGTGCAAATGCAATTCAGTTTCCATTTTTAATTCATACATTCGGTCCTTATTTCCACTAGAAATTTCTACATGAACACATAATGGAAATACAAATGCAAATGTTGAATTTAAAAAAAATGATCAGGTGTTTCTGGAGGGATTTGAAGCCAATCTCCATAGAAAAGATTAAAATTCATCCTGGTTAATTTTAGGGACTTTTGTATTACATAGCAATAGAATTTTTTCTGTTGAAAAGAATAATTAAAAAGAAAGTGATATTTGAATTTTCAACAGTAATTAAGTTTTAGATGGCTAGCACAATGTTCTAGAAAATTTCAAAATGAATCAATGCATTCCAAATATAAATCTCAGTTTATTGTGCATTGGATAACTGTTGGGTGAAATAATTTTAAGATGTATTGCAAAATTAAGTGGTATTAGAACTTTTTGAACAATTTGAAAGATGCAAAAGTAATGCATCTTTAAATTAAGAAAAATTGATTGCGCGCAAGAAATAGTTCTGGCAAATTAAAAAAAAGCTTGATAATTATTTTTAAATTCCATAGATTTATGAAAATGTTATTGGGATGTTTAGAACAGGTATGTTTAGCTATGGTGACATCTGACAATTAATTGAATCAATCTACTAATTAACATAATTGATATATTGCTTCTCTTACCAATTTTGTCCCCTTCACTGCAGAAAAATTCAATGCTTGCTGATGAACTGTTCCTCAGCCACTATCATATGTGAGCTCTGAAAGAGTATGCTGTTTGATAATAGAGCATTTCTCAGCACAAGCTGGAGATTGAACCTTCTAGCTATACACTGAGCTGGCGGGAAAGCTTTCATTCGGGTTTTTTATGCGACAAAAAACCCATATTGATAAATGCAACTTGGCATTAATAAGGTACAGAGGCAATTTATGCCAAACCTTTCTCTTTTCTTCTCTGCCAGTGTCCTTTTGTTCTCTCTCTATCCAATTTACTATCAGTCTTAAGTCTCTCTCTCCCTGTTGATCCATTCTCTGCCAATGCATTTGAACACCATACAATTATTGCTAAAATACTGCATCTAAGTATCCAAATTTTAAGTGGACTTGTGGTAAAGTGCATCAATTTGCTATTCATTTTGAAAAGAGTTTGTGCCTGTTAGCAGATTAGAGATATTTCCTGATGTTTCTGTTTTGAAAATGACTAAAAGTTTGGTGCTAAATGAAATTGACCCACTTCTCTTCCAAAAAACCGATTACCTCCAGCCACTAGCTTAAATGTAAAGGCAAATACAAAGGTACTGGACTATAAGTGCAACAGTTACAATAAAGACACTGAAGAAATATTTAATGATGGCACTATTTGCCAAGCAAAAAGACAAGAAGCAGAGTAATACTTAGTAATTGTTTAGCATACAGACTGGCACAGGCACGAGTGTAATACATTAATAGATATATTTGCATAATGTTAACTGAATAGTAGATAGCTCCCAATGGGAGTAAGCACATTGAAAGCACAATGTAGTGTCTTCCCTTTTAAATTTTTATTATTTCACAAAGTATTTAGATGGGCTGGAAATAAAAGCAACTAGTTGTTACCATACAAATTTGAATATGTTTTTATGCCCCCGGACATAACACTCTCGATCCACCAGTTTTACTGTGAATCAACTGTGTACTCTACATATTGACACACAACTAAATATGATACAAATGTAGGCCCTGAACTGAATGCTATAATCTCACTGGTTCAGAAGGCAACACTTCAAATGGCAACTGAAACTATCAGCAATGACTGCACTGGTAAAAGTTGTGCTTCGAACTAGGTTACAGTTCCAAAGGCACTGGCAGCTGACAAGTACTTCACCCAGGCTATTACTCCTGACCTTTCCTGATAATACATTGTTCCAGCAAGAGTCAATGTACAAGAGTTGGGAATGAGATCCTTGGCCAATTTATCCATAGCCCTAATGCATGGGCACAGAGGCTAAATGAGCACATGATGGCTGATCCAGCTAACTGTCAAGTCAATACAATTATTTTCTTTTTATTGTCACTGAATTTGCCTTTTTTAACTAAGTTGTGGAAGCAATTTTAGTATCTGATACAGATAAGCTGGGCCAGGCATTTGCTGCATCCAGCTGATAATCTTTTAAATGAAAACCAAATCAACAAATTGGGATAAATCAGGCACAGCCCCTAATTCAGGTCAGCTGTAAAACCAAGAACAAAGTTTAAAGGAAACTTACAAACTTTAAATCAAAATGTGATTAAAGGGGTCAACAAAACACCCCAGTCCCCGCGGTGCCCACTGAGCACGGAAGGCCTCGAGAGTGCCAGCAGACACCGCGTGCTCCTTTTCCAGGGACATCCGGCAGCGAACGTAGCCGCGGAAGAGGGACAAACAATCGGGCAGGACTCCCCTGTCGATCGCCCGCTGCCTGGACCTGTTAATGGCCAACTTGGCCAGGCCCAGGAGCAGGTTCACGAGGAGGTCCTCCTCCTTCCCGACCCCCTTCCGCACTGGGTGCCCATAGATCAGGAGCGTGGGGCTGAAGTGCAAACAAAACATCAATAAAAGGTTTTTCAAATAACTAAAAAGGGAGTGCAGTCTACAACACCCTACGTATACATGGTCCACGGACTCCACAAGACCGCAAAAAGGGCACGTGTCCTGAGAGTCCGGCATCCAGCTGATGATGCTGTAGAAAGCTCAATTGATTTGCATGGTATGGCATCATTTAAAATACAGGGAGACAGCTGACAACACAAACAACAACTTGCATTAATATAGCACTTTTAATGTAATAAAATGTCCCAAATCACTTCACAGGTATATTATCAAACAACATTTGATACCAAGTCACTTACAGGATAGTAGGACAGGTGAAAAGAGGTAGGTTTCAGAGTGCCTTAAAAGGGGGTGAGAAAGTTGGAGAAGTAATTTGCAAAAGAACTCTGGGGCTGCATCTTCTGGTCGGCGAGCAGGGGGCGGGGCCTGACGTCATCCCACATCATTTAGATTTTCAGGTCGGCGGGCACGCAGCCAACTCAGCTGCATGCCCACCGAACTGTCAATGGCCACTTAAGCCCTTTAAAGAAGTAATTAAACCAATTAACGGACCTGCCCATCCAACCTTAAGGTTGGCAGGCAGGCAAAGAGCCCAGGCAGTCTTCAGAAAAAACATGAAACCTCATCCACGGGCGAGATGAGATTTCATGAGGGATTTAAAATATGCACAAATTGTTTAAATATAAGAAATTGACACGTCCCAGCTCATGTGTCACAGGAATATTTTTTCCACAAAATTTTTGAAACTTCTACTGATATCCCTGAGGCGGCACTTTGCCCCAGGGAGATCTGTGCACTCTTCCGGCTCAAGGAATCCCCCCCGCCCGCACAGGGAGCATACAGCGCTTCCGAGTGGAAGTCACATAAAATGGCGGCATGCCCCCAATTGGGGGAGCCAATCGGGAATCCGCCCACCCACGCCCACTCCTGCACATCCCCCCCAACAGGGGGAAAATGTTGCCCCAGAGCTTAGGTCCCAGACAATTGAAAGCACAGTCACCAATGGTAGAATAACTAAAATCAGGGATGTGCAAGAGCCCAAAACAGGAGGCACATGGAGATCTCAAAGTGGCAAATTGCAGGTTAGGTCATGAAGGGGTTTGAAAACGAGCATGAGAATTTTTAAATCAAGGCATTTTTGGTCAGCAAGCACTTGGGTAATGGGTGAAGGGACTTGGTGAAACTTAGGGCAAAGACAGCAGATGTTTGGAAGCACTTAAGTTTATGGAGATTGGAATCTGAGAGGCTGGCCAGGAGAGGATTAGAACAGTCAAGACTAAAGGTAACAAAAGATGTGAATGATGGTTTTGGCATCAAATAAACTGGGGCACAAGGCTGGAAATGGACAATGTTATGGAGATGGAAATAGATGGTCTGGGTGATAGCGCAGATATTGGGCCAGAAGCTCATATCAAGGTCAAATAAGACACCAAGGCCAAATAAGACACCAAAGTTGTGAACGGTCTGGCTTAGCCTCAGCCAGGGAGAGGGAAGTTTGGTGGCAAGGGAACTAAGTTTGTCCTGGGGATTGAAGATAAGGGCTTCAGCCCTCCCAATGTTTCATTGGAAGAAGTTTCCGTACATTCAGCACTGGATGTTGGACAAACAGTGTGACAAATGAAAGGTAGAGGAGGGATCAAGTGTGGATGTCAGCATCCAAGTGAAACTTGGTATGTTTTCAAATTATGCCACTGAGGAGCAGCACGTATGTGTGAAATGGAAGGGAGCCAACAATAGGTCCTTGGAAGACTTCTGAGAATTTGGGAATGGGAAGATAATGTGCTTTTGCAAGTTTCAAATTAAGGATAAAACTTTTTAGAATAAGATTTTTAGTATAAAAGGGGACAGTGGTGGTCATAAACTGGACAAATAATCCAGAGATCTGTCCTAATGATCTGGTGTCATAAGATTCAAATCCCATCATGGCAGCTGGGGAGTTTAAATTCAATTACTTAAATCTGGAATTTAAAAAAAACTAGTACAATTAATGGTGACCATAAAACTTGTTGGCTGAGATAATAGAATAAATGGCTGCTAGATTAGAGACAATGACCACAATTGATGGGAAGCTCTCAGGAGAACGTTGGAAATAAGTGTTTTTAATGCTTGCAGGCTTAGGTAGACATTAAAACTTACTCATGGCAAAAATGAACCAGTTGTGTTTGAGTCAAGTTTGATCACCTTGAAACTGATTGTATCTGCCTATAAATAACTTTGCTACTAGGATAATCTTTATATTGTAACTTTTTTATTCTTGTACTAATGTGACTAATAATCAACATATGTACTTATGATCAAAGCTCCTAATCTGAGTGTCACAGATTGAGTCTAATATACATCACTTTCAAGTAGGAATGGTACTAGGTGAGGGCAGTTCCATCCAGAGTGAAGATGGAGGTGAGGTGGTGTGGTCAACCATGTCAAAGGCTGTTGGCATGGTTGAGAGGATGAGGAGGGACAGTTTATCATGGTCACATAGGGCAGGATTTTATGCGTCTGCGAGCGGGGGCGGGGCCCACTCGCCGAAGCTTAAAATGATGCATGGTGATGTCAGGCGGAACTCCCAATGTCACTGCGCCCCATTTAAATTTTCAGGTAGGCGGGGGCGCAGCGAAAGCAGCTGCGCGCCCGCCGACCTGTAAGTGGCCAATTGAGGCCACTGACAGAGTCAATTAAACAATTAAAGGACCTGCCCGTCCAACCTTAAGGGCGGTGGGCAGGCCAGGAGCCCCGGCATGAATTAGAAAAAGCATGAAACCTCATCCACAGGCGGGATAAGGCTTCATGTAGGTTTTTAAAAATTTTAATAAAGTTTTTATGAAAATTATGGACATGTCCCAACTCACGTGACTCATGAAGCTTGTGATGCAGTGGGAGGGGAGGATTGCTAGTGCTGGGGCTCAAGTCTGATGTAGCAAGGCTGTGAAGAGAGTGAAAGATGTGAAGAGTAGTGACATTGTCACATAAGGGGACATGTTAATTTTACTTTTCTGTTTTTAGGTTTTTACATTTTGAGCCGATCTCCCTGAGGCTGCACTTAGCCTCATGGAGATGAGTGTGCTCTTTCGTGCGCATGCCCATAGAATAACATTTGTGATTTAACTAAGGGCAGCATCAGTACTGTGCCGTACGTAGTGGAAACCTGATTGGATGGGTTCAACATGGAGTTTCAGGAAGGAGGACTCATTGATTTGGGGGACAGCAACATGTTCAAGGAGTTGAGAGGAAATGGAGGTTGGAGATGAGGCTGCACCATTTATAGACAGTTTAGGAAACCTGGCAGGCTTCTTACACCTTAAAGTCATTCTGTAATTGGAGGTGGAGTTTTCACGGGTAGTAAATGGAAATTGAATTGTTGAAGCAGAAAACAATGATGACCAGTGCACTGTGATTTTCAGACACTATCACAGAGGTCCTTTCAGAACAAATAAGGGCCAGAAAAGATATGCCCTTTCCATTTGATCATCAATGGATAATCTGACAAATTAGCTAGTATTTGTGGTGAGAGTTGACAGAGCCAACATCATAGTTCCTTGAGCATGGCTGCAGTGCAAAAATCAAATCCAAAGACCTTAACAGAATTTCCAATGTAAGACAACTCTTCACATCTTTCACTCTCTTCACAGCCATGCCACATCAGACTTGAACCCCAGCACTAGCAATCCTCTCCTCCCACTGCATCACAAACTTCTCATCCAATCAGAATGGAAAATGTCACTACACCTCCTCCTGTTTGCACTCATATACTTATCACCTGTATTGGCAATGATTTCACCCTCTTGGCGTCCTCTACCAACTAACATATGGTTCTAGTGCATTTTGTCAACACTTTGCAGTCAACCATGGAGACTATGGTCATTTCAGTCAACATTGCAGCTGGGTCCTCTTTGCAGGAGTATGCTGCACCAGTAGTAGCATCTCTCAAGGATACTCACACTTAGCCATGCAGCCTCTCATTCCCATCAGCTTCTCAAACTTGGAGAAGTTAGAAACCTAATGAATAAATGCTCCAATCAGACTACTAATGTCCTACAGTCTGCTTTGTAATGTGAGCTTTGTTGATTCCCATGATCTCCATTTATTGATCCACTCGCTAGAGGGATTTATTTTTCTTATTTACTTTATCAAAATGTATCATCTTGAAAACCTATAGTAGGTCACGTCTTCACCTTCTCTGTTCCAAGGAAAACATTGCCAAAGTTTCCAACCTCTCCTCATAACTGAAGACCCTTTTCGCTGGTATTATTTTGGTAAACTTCCTTAGTACCTTAAGGTCTTTATGTTTTTTCTGAAATCTGGAGCCAAGAATTGCCCACAATTTGCTGAGGCCTAACCAGTTACATACAAAGATTTGGGATGATCTATTCAATTTTATATTCAACGCCACTACTTATGAACCAAAGTAACCCATATTCTTTTTCACCACCTAATCAACTTGTCCCCTCACCTATAAGGATTTTTGTATTTTGATACCAAGATCTCTCTGCTCATCTGCACTTTATAAAATCTTGCCATTTAGAGTACACTGTCTTTCCATATTAATCCTCCAAAAATGCATTGTTTCACACTTCTCCAGATTGAACTTCATCTGTCTTGACTTTGCCTATTTCACTATCCTTGATTATGTCATCCTGAAACTTATAACTATCCTTATCACTGTCTACTACTTTTCCAGGTTTCATATCATCTGCAAACTTTGAAATGAAGTGTCCTACACCTAAGTCTAGGTTGTTTATAAATATTACAAAGAGTGGTAGACCCAAACCTGACCCTTAAGGAAAATCACTGTAAACTACGTCCAAGTCTGAAAAACATCCATCCACCATCATCACACTTTTCTTGTTGACATTAAGCCAATTCTATATCTATCCTATCACTTTCCCCTTAATTCCTTGTATTACCATATTCTTGCTAAGTCTTCTGTGTGGCAATTTGTTGAATGCCTTCCATAAGTCCATGTATATGCAACATTTACTGCATTACCTTGATCAACCTTCTTTGTTACGTTAAAGAGCTCCATTTGTCAGACATAACTTACCTTTAACAAATCCATGCTGGCTCTCCTTCATTAACCTATGCCTTTCCAAATGAAAATTTATTTTGTCCCTGATAAGCAGTTTCCAATAACTTTGCTATCCTATCATAACTTTCCTTTTCTCATAGTGTAATCTTCACATCACCTGCTATCCTTATGAGAGCAATGAGTAAGTGCTCTTTGGATGTGTGATGGGTTTGTGAGTGTGAGTTCAGAGTGATTTATCCTGGCAGAACGGAGGAGATCATTCATCCTCTTGTGTCTCTGGATGGCTGTCCTCTTTTTCAGGGCATTGGCGCTGACCACCACTGCCACCTCCTCCCAAGCCAGATTGGTGATGCTGCTGCCCATCCCCTCAGAGAGAGTGTAGAGGACATCATAGCAGGCCTCCATGGCATTCGAGGGATGCAACATTGAATCGGGGAGCTGCAGTCTTCTTACCTTTCGAGGCCATGTCTTCTGCCTAGCAGTCCTGGGCTGGAAGCACTGAGAGGTACGTGCACGGCTGCACTTTAAATATGGCATCCGGAATGATGAAGTGGTGAGGTGATGGTGCAGAATGCACCTAAGATCCTGCCCACCATGGAAATGGCATGTTTCCCGGGAAAGCATAATTAATATGGTGGGTTTGGGACAATACAGCATGAGAAGCCACCATTGTGGCCGGCGGGTAAATGTCGTTTTACCTGCTTGCTGCTGCACTTAGTGCAAATCTGGGATGGTTTCACTCCTGATATTTGTCATATGACTCTTAATTTTCTGTTTGATTTTAACTTTTATTTCCTTTGTCATCCAGGGCACATTGGCCAGAATTTACCCGTTGGTGATTTGGGGGCAGTGCCTGCTTGCTGACAGGAAAATGACACTGGATGACGTCGGGAGGAATCTCTACATCATCCCGGTCCCTTTAAATTTTCAGGAAGATGGGTGGACAGCGAAATCGGAAGCCCGCCGACCTGTCAATGGCCAATTGAGGCCTTTGACAGGATAATTAAAGTAATTAAAGGCCCTGCCCGTCCAACCTTAAGGCTGGCAGGCAGGCTAGGAGCCCCAGCAGGCTTCTGATAATACATGAAACCTCATCCACTGGTGGGATGAGGTTTCATGTTCCTTTTTAAAAGCTTTAATAAATGTAATGTGATATTTATTAACAACTCCCATCTCGTGTGACATTGTCACATGGAGGGGGACATGTTAATAATATTTTTACTTTTCTATTTTTTAAGTTTTGTACACATTCACTGATCTCCCTGAGACAGCACTTAGTCTCAGGGAGCAGTGTGCTCTTTCGCACACATGCTACTTTGATAGCTAAAGATTCCCTCCCCCCACCCTGCACAGGAAGTGCATAGCAATTCCTGTCAGGCAGGCCGCTGGGCAGCCTTAATTGGCCCGCCCACTCAAAATGGCGGCGGGCCCCGTTTTGGCAGCGGGAGTCACTGTCTGCCCACCGCCGAGCTGGTGGGGCCTGCAAGCCCACCAATGGCAAAATTCTGCCCATTATCTTTGGATGCTCTATATTTTCTTTTCAAAACGACTGTGCCTAGTTTGCACCCGAATACTCTTTTCCCTGAATGCGCTCCATTGCTCTGTTTCAGCTTTACCCTAAATCTCCTTTTCTAACCTCTGTTCCTTCTTAAATGACTGATATTAGCTTTTCCCAGTTAAGCATTTTAACCTTTGTAAACTATGTTTTTTGTGAGCCCTGACTGCAGTCCTTTGATACTATTGACAGAAAAATTGCTGACAAAACAGATATTTTTATTAATATAAAAGATTAAAAATAAATAGTCACTGCACTGTTGAAGATCTCTCATGATGTCCTTTCCAAATTCTATGAGTGGAGATCTTGACCTCTTCCCTGCTTACACACCCCAGAAATATCGGAACCCCTGATTCAGCAAGATCAGTATAATGGGATATCTGCTACTGTATTGTATGTAGTCTCTGCTGCAGTTCTGAAGGTACATTGCATTATTAATGGTGCTTTGCATTCAATGTGATGTTAAAGAGAATCCGCATTTACCTGCTCGGTAGTTCAGGCAGATATTAATTATAAAACAAAAATAAAAACAAAAAAACTGTGGATGTTGGAAATCCAAAACAAAAACAGAAATACCTGGAAAAACTCAGCAGGTCTGGCAGCATCGGCAGAGAAGAACAAAGTTGACGTTTTGAGTCCTCATGATCCTTCAACAGAACTAAGTAGAAACAGGAAAGGGGTGAAATATAAGCTGGTTTAAAAGGGGGGGGTGGTAAAGAAGTGGTGGGGGGTGGGGGGGTGGTTGTTGGGACAAACAAGCAGTGATAGGAGCAGATAACCAAAAGATGTCACAGACAAAAGAACAAAGAGGTGTTGAAGGTGGTGATATTATCTAAAAGAATGTGCTAATTAAGATTGGAGAGCAGGACAAGCAAGGTAGCTCTAGTGGGAATGAGGTGAAATAAACTATGTGTGGAATACATTTAAAAATAATGGAAATAGGTGGGAAAATAAAAATCTACATAAATTATTGGAAAAAACAAAAGGGAGTAATTATTCCTTGACACTATTCAAATAAGAAAAGTAAGCCTCCCTGCTTCTTTGGCTAGCATTCCTCCTTAGTCAACATCACCAAAAACACAATCATCATTGGCATAATCATTTTTAGGATGATGTGCTGAGAAAGTCCATTGTATTTGCCTATCTAATAGCAAATAAGTAAATGTATTGAGTAAGTTTTTGATATTTCTTTGAAAAAACAGAGGAGATTTTATAAACCTTTTTGCTTTTAACTAACTGCAGTTGGAAGTTATACCATGTAAAGCAAATGCCTGAGATATTGCATTGCACTATATTCTTCTTTTAAATCATGCTTAGAAGCCAATAGCATCTTCAAACACAATAGAGACCTGGCTGCTCACACCAAAGCTTGCCTTTCCATATTTTTCTCATCTTTCCTAATGGAGACATTTGTCTGCCATCTGTTGTTATAGGATAGAATTAGCCAGAGTCTTAATCACAGGGAACTTTATTTCATCTCAAACCAGGCAAATCCCTTTGGTCTTCAGTATATATCAACCTGGCTGCTCCCTGTGGAAAAAACTAAGGGCTGGTTTCTGAAAAGCATCTGCAGTCATTTTCTCATTTTAATTACTAATTCTAGTCATTAGGCCATGGCAATTTAATGGAGTTGTTGCTGCGACTTAACCCTGAAAATGAATAGCAAGGGCTTGTGAAACGTAAGTGACAATTTGCTAATCTTTTAATTCTATTATTTTTCAAAATTAAATTTCAGCCCGATAAACAATATTTAAGCAGGTGAAAACAAAGCATGATCAATTTACCATGTGTTTAAAAACAATTCTATCACCTCAGTCTGAGAACTATACATAAATTATTTTTTGTTCTGATGGGCGACAGCTCCCCTGCAGAAATTGGTGGTTTGAAGTTTCCAACAAACAAGGATGTTCTACCCTCAATGAGTCTGGGAGATATTTCACATTCACTTGTTTAAGTGCATTCTGAGAGAGATCACGGTTTAAGTACTGAAGCATCAACAGCTATTTCTCACCTTTCCAGTCCTTTCTCCCAAGATAATTTGCAAATGGTCTTGCTGTCTGTATTGGATGAGGGTAGTTTATCATCAGAATGGTTTGTTAACCAGTCACATTTGTTACTTAACATTTCATACACAAAAGCATCTATACTTTTATATCAGAGGCTATTCAGCAAAAGGAATTACTTAGCCTTTTAAATCAGGAGTTGTCATTATTTGGGACCTTCAGAGACACTGGAATTTTTCCTCCTTTGGTGCACATTTATACCTACATCTACATTTTCATGCTCTTCATTTGTAATGTGCACCCCAATGTATACTACTTGCTATCTGACAACTTCTCCAATACCAGGGACGCCACTTTGGCAGATGCACCATCTTTAATTCCTAGGCTCCTTGCTTTGATAAGGAGTTCCTGACACATTATCATGCAGTTACAAGACATTATAGCTGTCAGGACAGATATTTCCAGGCTCTCCCTGAGGGAAGCAATTTAGGCAATATGTAACTTCTCTTTCATTAAATTTTAATGTAAAACTAAGTAAAAATGCATGGAAACCTAGGCAACCCATCTCTCTCAAAAGGATACCGAACATAATATAACAGTAGAATTGTTTAGGTCTATCAAAACTGAACATAAATAATTAGAAAACAATGAAACATTTTGTTCTAATTTATTTCAAATGCATATTCGATGTAGCTTCCAAAAAATGCTGTACTTTGATTAGACAGCATTATCATCCAATGAACCATACGCAGAACATAGATGGAATTAATTAGCGGAACATACATATCTAATCACTGGTATATATTGCAGAAGTTGGGTAACTTACTCTCATGCATGGAAAGTAGGGTGCAGGGAGGATTTTAGAATGAGTTAAATAGTATTGATATATACATAGAGGCAGCTAAAAGAAAACGCTGGCCCTCTTTCAAACAGCTCCCCAGATGGTAATTTAATTGATTATGGCTTCTATTGCATTTGCTAACGAGTTCCTTAAAAACAGCTTCTGTCTTAATTTAATTTTACTATTGGCTCAGACAGGCTAAAGCTGTTCTATTGTGTGACACAGTTTATATCACACACCGTGCCATTAGTAACTGCCCACGTTACCTGTCAGTATAATACTGAATAAAAGTTAATTAAATCAGCAGCTCTTTAGCTTAAAAATTGATTCACACAACATTCGTATCAAGGTGGATGAACTGATAACACACATGGAACGAATGGGTATAATAGGATAGTTAACCAGAGGTTACAAAGTGACCAAGGCTAAGAACTGAATTTTTAAGGGTATTTGACATAATTGACATAGGAAGAAAGGAAAAAGAGGTGGGATAACTCTGTTGATAAAGGATGAGATCTTGGCTCAGAAGTTCTTGATATAGAGGAGAATTTCTCCCCACCCACCCCACCCACCCCGCCCCCCCCCCCCCCCCCCCCCCCCCCCCCACCCCCGACCCCCACCCGTTGGGGGGGTTGTGCGAGGGCGAGTGGGAGCCCTGATCAGGTCTGCTCCGCCATTTAATGTTGACCGGCCAATTAAGGCCCACCCAGCTGAGTGCTCCCTGTGAGGGCTGGGGGTGATGGTGGGGAGATTCCCTGAGTGTACGAAAGAGCACAGCAATCTCCCTGAGGCACACCAGGAAGATTACTTTAAGTTATAAAAATTTAAATAAAGGAAAGAAAAAATGTTCATATTCCCTCATGTGACAGTGTCACATGAGCTGGGACATGTCAATGAACATTAATGAAAAATTTAATTTAATTTATAAACCCTTCAAGAAACCTTATCCCGCCCGTGGGTGAGGTTCCATGAAAAATGTGAAGGCTGCCTGGGCTCTTTGCCTGCCTGCCAACCTTAAGGTTGGATGAGCAGCTCAGTTTATTAGTTTAATTGATATTTAAATGGCCTAAATAGACCTTTGACAGTTCGGTGACGTGCAGCCGTCTCGAGTACACGCCCGCCGAACTGAAAATATAAATGATGCGCGGTGACATCAGGACGCCTGTCCCCGCTCATCGACCCGAAATTCTGGCCATAGAATCCATTTGGAAAGAGATAAGAAATAGTGAGGGAAAGAAAGCACTGGTGGGAATAGTTTATGGACCCCCTAACAGTAGCTACACTGTAAGGCAGAGTATAAATCAAGAAATAAAGGAGGCTTGTAGGAAAGGAACAGCAATAATTATGGATGCTTTTAGTCTTTATATAGGTTGGTCAAAGCAAATTGGCAAAGGTAGCCTTGAAGATGAGTTCATAGAGTACATTTGGGATAGGTTCTTAGAATAATATGTTGTGGAATCAACTCAGAAACAGGTTATTTTAGACCTGGTAATGTGTAATAATAGTGGATTAATTAATGGTATCAAAGTAAAAGATTTTCTAGGAGAAAATGGTCATAACATGGTGAATTTCACATTCACTTTAAGGGTGAGAAATCTAGGTCTGAAACTAATGTTTTAAACTTAAGTAAAGGCAATTACAAAGGTATAAGAACAGAGTTGGCTGAAGTAGACTGGAAAAAATGTACTCAGAAAAATATGGGACTAAAAGCTAACAAGTCCTCTGGACCTGAGGACCTGCATCCTAGGGTGTTAAAGGAAGTGGCTGCAAAGATGATGGATATATTGGTGGTCACCTTCCAAAATTCACTAGATTCTGGAAAGTCCCAGCAGATGGGAAAACTACAAATGTACAATCCTTATTTAAGAAAAGTGAGAGACAGAAAATAGGAAACTTTAGGCCAGTTAGCTTAATGTCTCACATTGGAAAAATGCTGGAATCCATTATTAAGAAAGTAGTAGAATATAGAAAATCATAATGCAATTAAGCATAGTCAGCATGGCTTTGTGAAAGGGAAATCTTGTTTGACAAATTTATTGAGCTCTTTGAGTATGGTGGGTGCGGAAGAAACTATTAGACATAGTGAATTTTGATTTTCAAATGAGATTCAGTAAGGTGCCACATAACAGGCTTCGACACAAGATAAAAACTCATGGTGTTGGGTGTAATATGTTAGCATGAATAGAGGATTGGCTAACTAACAAGAACAGAGTTAGGATAAATGGGCAATTTTTAGGTTCACAAGTTGTATCTAGTGGAGTACCACAGGGATCATGGCTGAGGCCTCAACTATGTTAATGCATTGTATGAAGGGAACAAGTGTATTGTAGCCAAAATTGCTGATGATGCATAGATAGGTAGGAAATTAACTTGTGAGAAGAATATAAATATCTGCAAAGGGATATAGCTAGATTAAGTGTGTAGGCAAAAATAAAAGCAGATTGAGTATAATGTGGGAAAATGTAAGATTGTCCACTTTGGCAAGAAGAATCGAAAAGCAGAACGTTATTTAAAAGGGGAGAGACTGCAGGATGCTGGATCTGGGATGTCCCTGTACATGAATCACAAAAGATTAGCATGCAGGTACAGCAAGTAATTATGAAAGCAAATGGAGTGTCGGTCTTTACTGCAAGAGTGATGGAGTATAAAAGTAGGGAAGTCTTCCTTCCACTTTACAGGGCATTGATGGGATCATACCTAAAGTAATGCATACGGTTTTGGCCTCCTTATTTAAGGAGGGATATACTTGCATTGAAAGCAGTTCAGAGAAGGATCACTAGGCTGATTCCTGAGATGAAGGGGCTTGGCTTGTGAGGAAATGTTGAGCAGGTCAAATATATACTCATTGGAGTTTACAAGAATGACAGCTGATCTTATTGAAACATATAAATGCTGAGGGGGCTTGACAGGGTAGATGCTGAGAGAATGTTTCCCCTTGTGGCAGAACCTAGAACCAAGGGCCACAGTTTAAAGATAAGGGGTTTTCCATCGAAGATGGAGGTGAGGAGGAATTTCTTCCCTTAGAGTGTCATTAATCTTTGGAATTCTCTTCTCCAGAGAGCAGTGGAGGCTAAGCCATTGAATATGCTCAAAGATGAATTAGACAGATTTTTGATCTACAAGGAACTCAAAGGTTTTGGAGGGCAGACAGGAAAGTGGAGTTAAGACCGCAATCAGATCAGCCATGATTTTATTGAATGGCGGAGCAGGATCAAAAAGCCAAATGACCTACACCTGCTCCTATTTCTTATGTTCTTACCAAACACAGCAGACAATTTGAACAGGTCAGCTCCCACAAACAGCAAAGTGATAATGACCAGAAAACCTGTTTTAGTGATATCGATTGAGGGATAAATATTGACCGACACGCCAGGGATAACTGCCCTGCTCTTCTTGAATATAGTGCCATGGGATCTGTTACATTCACCTGAGAAAGCAGTTGAGGCCACACTTTAACATTTCATCTGAAAGATAGTGCAGCACTCCTTCAGTACTGCACTGGAGAGTCAGCCTTGATTTTTGTCTTAAAGTCCTAGAGTGGGGCTTGAACTTTATGTCTCAGAGGCAAGAGCACTACCAGCTGAGCCTCTACTGACACTATAAAAAGAAAATAAAGGCACCTGCTGTTACACTTTACAATAGGGACATAACAAATGCCCTCTAACTATTCACCTAGTCAAAACCAATTTTACAATAAATGGTTACAGCCTGCAGTTTCAAGAATACACTGGAAAGCTTATGATCTTTTAAGAGCTTTAAGAGAGTTATTATTTTTTTCCAATAAGGAAGTTGATCTAGGAGTGACTTACACATATGATCACTGTTTGTAGGACACATTGGGTGAAAAATTGGGCATGCTATCACCTTTTTTTTGGGTGCTACTCGTAGCCTTAGAGGTCCAAAAATAACTCCTTCCAGTTTTGTAAAAACAAAAAACTGTGGATGCTGGAAATCCAAAAAAAACCCAGAAATACCTCGAAAAACTCAGCAGGTCTGGCAGCATCGGCGGAGAAGAACCAAGTTGACGTTTTGAGTCCTCATGACCCTTCAACAGAACTAAGTAAAAATAGGAGAGGTGTGAAATATAAGCTGGTTTAAGGTGGTGGAGGGGGGTGGGGGGAGAGAAGTGGGGGGGCGGTGGTTGTAGGGACAAGCAAGCAGTGATAGGAGCAGATAATCAAAAGATGTCACAGACAAAAGAACAAAGAGGTGTTGAAGGTGGTGATATTATCTAAAAGAATGTGCTAATTAAGAATGGATGGCACGCAAGATACAGCTCTAGTGAGGGTGGGTTGAAATAAGACTAAAAGCGCACAAAAGGTATAGATTTAAAAATAATGGAAATAGGTGGGAAAAGAAAAATCTATATAAATTATTGGAAAAAAACAAAAGGGAGGGGGAAGAAATGGAAAGCGGGTGGGGATGGAGGAGGGAGTTCAAGATTTAAAGTTGTTGAACTCAATATTCAGTCCGGAAGGCTGTAAAGTGACTAGTCGGAAGATGAGGTGCTGTTCCTCCAGTTTGTGTTGAGCTTCCCTGGAACAATGCAGCAAGCCAAGGACAGACATGTGGGCAAGAGAGCAGGGTGGTGTGTTAAAATGACAAGAGACAGGGAGGTCTGGGTCATTCTTGCGGACAGACCGAAGGTGTTCTGCAAAGTCGTTGCCCAGTCTGCGTTTGGTCTCTCCAATGTAGAGGAGACCGCATTGGGATCAACGAAGGCAGTATACTAAGTTGGGGGAAATGCAAATGAAATGCTGCTTCACTTGAAAGGAGTGTTTGGGCCCTTGGACGGTGAGGAGAGAGGAAGTGAAGGGGCAGGTGTTACATATTTTGTGTATGCATGGGGAGGTGCCGTAGTTGGGGGTTAAGGAGTAGGGGGTGATCGAGGAGTGGACCAGGGTGTCACGGAGGGAACGATCCCTACGGAATGCCACCAGTGGGGGTGAAGGGAAGATGTGTTTAGTGGTGGCATCATGCTGGAGTTTGTGGAAATGGCAGAAGATGATCCTTCGAATGCAGAGGCTGGTGGGGTGATAAGTGAGGACAAGGGGGACCCTATCATGTTTCTGGGAGGGAAGAGAATGTGTGAGTGCGGATGCGCGGGAGATGGGCGGGATACGGTTGAGGGCCCTTTCAACGATCGTGGGTGGAAAACCTCGGTTAAGGAAGAAGGAAGACATGTCAGAGGAAATGTTTTTGAAGGTAGCATCATCAGAACAGATGCGATGGAGGCGAAGGAACTGAGAGAATGGGATGGAGTCCTTACAGGAAGCGGAGTGTGAGGAGCTGTAGTCGAGGTAGCTGTGGGAGTCGGTAAGCTTGTAATGGATATTGGTGGACAGTCTATCACCAGAAATTGAGACAGAGATGTCAAGGAAGGGAAGGGAAGTGTCAGAGATGGTCCATGTGAAAATGATGGAGGGGTGGAGATTGGAAGCAAAATTAATAAATTTTTCCAGGTCCCGACGAGAGCATGAAGCAGCACCGAAGTAATCATCAATGTACCAGAGAAAGTGTTGTGGGAGGGGGCCGGAGTAGGACTGGAACAAGGAATGTTCCACATACCCCATAAAGAGACAGGCATAGCTGGGGCCCATGCGGGTGCCCATAGCCACACCTTTTATTTGGAGGAAGTGAGAGGAGTTAAAGGAGAAATTGTTCAGCGTGAGAACAAGTTCAGCCAGACGGAGGAGAGTAGTGGTGGATGGGGATTGTTGGGGCCTCTGTTCGAGGAAGAAGCGGAGAGCCATCAGACCATCCTGGTGGGGGATGGAGGTGTAGAGGGATTGGACGTCCATGGTGAAGAGGAGGCGGTTGGGGCCAGGGAACTGGAAATTTTTGATGTGATGTAAGGTGTCAGAGGAATCACGGATGTAGGTGGGAAGGGACTGGACGAGGGGAGAGAGAAGGGAGTCAAGATAACGAGAAATGAGTTCCATGGGGCAGGAACAGGCTGACATGATCAGTCTGCTGGGGCAGTCCTGTTTGTGGATTTTGGGTAGGAGGTAAAAGCGGGCCGTCCGAGATTGGGCAACCATCAGGTTGGAAGCTGTGGGAGGAAGATCTCCAGAGGAGATGAGGTCATTGACAGTCCTGGAAACAATGGATTGATGTTTAGTGGTGGGGTCATGGTCCAGGGAGAGGTAGGAGGAAGTGTCTGCGAGTTGACGCTCAGCCTCCGCGAGGTAGAGGTCAGTGCGCCAGACAACAACAGCACCACCCTTGTCAGCAGGTTTGATGACAATGTTAGGGTTGGACCTGAGAGAACGGAGTGCAGTAAGTTCAGAGAGAGACAGATTAGAATGGGTGAGAGGAGCAGAGAAATTGAGACGACTAATGTCACGCCAACAGTTCTCAATGAAAAGATCAAGAGAAGGTAAGAATCCAGAGGGAGGGGTCCAGATGGAAGGAGAATATTGGAGGTGGGGAAAAGGATCAGTTGAACGGGGGAAAACACTCCTGCCCAAAGAAGTGAGCACGGAGACGAAGGCGGCAGAAGGAGAGTTCAGCATCGTGCCGAAACAGTAAGTCATTGAGATGAGGGTATAAGAGTCCTTTGCTGAGCACTGAACGTTCAGCATTGGAGAGAGCAAGGTCAGGGGGTATAGTGAATACACGGCCGGGGCTGGGATTGGAAGATGGGATGGGGACGGTCGGACAGGCAGGGGTGGAGGGTCCTAGATGGGTATTGATTTCGATGAGTTGTTGGAGCTTGTGTTCCTTAGCACTTGAGGGAAAGAGAAAAAGTTTCTTGTTGAGGCGTTGGATGAGACGAAGAATCAAATGAAACTGGGGGCACGCGCAGCTTTGAAAAAGGGTACGGCGGTGCTGCTGGAGGGAGAAGTCGAGTGTATTCATATGGCAGCGCATGGCACTGAGTTTGGATCTCAGAATGCGACGGGATCAGCAGTCCGAGAAACGTTTTATGTCCCGGAGGTACCTGTAATCCTGGGTGGGTTCGGAACATGAGGGATGGAATTTCAGTTGAAATCCACATGAGGTAAGTCGGAGACGGAGACAGTCACTGAGGAAGGAAATATGGCTGTGAAAGCGGATTTTAGTAAACACCTTGTCAAACACCAGGAGAGAAATGGGAAGCAATAAAGGTGAACAAGGCAAAAGAGAGATACGGAAGTCCTGTCGGAGAGAAGAGCAATACTTCTTCAAGGTAGGCATTTGTTGAAGGGAAGTGGCAGGCATTTGTTGAAGAGAAGTGGCAGTCAACTAAACACCGAGAGATAAACAAAAAACTGCGGATGCTGGAAATCCAAAACAAAAACAGAAATACCTGGAAAAACTCAGCAGGTCGGGCAGCATCGGCGGAGAAGAATAAAGTTGACGTTTCGAGTCCTCATGACCCTTCAACAGAACTAAGTAAAAATAGGAGAGGGGTGAAATATAAGCTGGTTTAAGGTGGGGGGCTGGGGGTAGACAAATGGGGCATGTGGTTGTTGGGACAAGCAAGCAGTAATAGGAGCAGATAATCAAAAGATGCCACAGACAAAAGAACAAAGAGGTGTTGAAGGTGGTGATATTATCTAAAAGAATGTGCTAATTAAGAATGGATGGCAGGACACACAAGGTACAGCTCTAGTGGGGGTGGGGTGAAATAAGACTAAAAGGGCATATAAGGTATAGATTTAAAAATAATGGAAATAGGTGGGAAAAGAAAAATCTATATAAGTTATTGGAAAAAACAAAAGGGAGGGGCAAGAAACAGAAAGGGGGTGGGGATGGAGGAGGGAGTTCAAGATCTAAAGTTGTTGAACTCAATATTCAGTCCGTAAGGCTGTAAAGTGCCTAGTCGGAAGATGAGGTGCTGTTCCTCCAGTTTGTGTTGAGCTTCACTGGAACAATGCAGCAAGCCAAGGACAGACATGTGGGCAAGAGAGCAGGGTGGAGTGTTAAAATGGCAAGCAACAGGGAGGTCTGGGTCATTCTTGCGGACAGACCGAAGGTGTTCTGCAAAGCAGTCGCCCAGTTTACGTTTGGTCTCTCCAATGTAGAGGAGACACACTGGGAGCAACAAATGCAGTAGACTAAGTTGGGGGAAATGCAAGTGAAATGCTGCTTCACTTGAAAGGAGTGTTTGGGCCCTTGGAGAGGAGAGAGGAAGTGAAGGGGCAGGTGTTGCATATGTTGCGTATGCATGGGGAGGTGCTATAGGTGGGGGTTAAGGAGTAGGGGGTGACCTTCCAGTTTGGGTTAGGAGAAGATTAAAAAATAGTGTAATTTGCTACCTAGTGTTGTGTAGGGGAGGTCACTGAGGCTCTGTATTCAAGACAGCCAAATATATTTAATTCTTCCTCATCAGAGACAAAGCAGCAGAGCAAGAACATGGTTTTTCTGGGATTACAAATTGTCCCAAGGTACAGGCTGCCATAGACTGCCGGCATGTTACTTTGTGTGCCAACTGTTGCCTATGTCAAAACCAATGATAGATGCACTCAAGTCCAGAAGAGAAATCCTCTTCCCTGAGGCCAGGAGGAGGAGACCATCCAGCATCATCAAGTTTCAGAGAAACTGAGCAGCAGGAACATGGTGTCCAGGAACTGGGTCCACTGCCAGAAAAGGTTTAATGACCTCATGAGGTTTGGCAAGTTGAGTGTCCTACAAATCTCAGCCAGCAGCCATCACTCTCACATCTCCTAGTATTTTCCTTCTTCTGACTGAAACACCTTGCTGTCACCCACTGCTGTCACACTAATTCCTTTCTCTGCAGTCTCCTTGAGTGTCCATCTCTCCAAACGACACTCACACTCAACCTCATCCTATTGTCCTCTTGCATTCATTCCTCACAGCCACTCTCCTCAAAGGTTTATCTGCAATCAGTTCACTTCTCAGATAGACAAGTCTGTTTTCTTTTTCATTGCAGAAGAGACCTGACAGTATCAGAGGCAGGAAGAGAACAGGGCTGGATCTGCAGCCATTGCTAACCTCACCATGATGGACTGGAGGCCCCGGAACAAGTCTTGACCATTGGTGATGGGGAGATAGGTATGGCCCAAAGGCCTGGTGACAGTATTAGATATGTAGAGTAAAACATTAACTCTAACGCTACCCTAACAATAGCTAGTGAGCATGTTGTAAGAACAATGTAATAATGATGTCACACAGAAGAGAATAAGGAGAACCTAAGCGACAAGCAGTAACCCCGTCATGGTGCTTTGTAATCCTGTACGTGGTTAAGTATGTAAATAAAGGTTACTTTGAAAAAGGATCTTTGCCTCCAGGCGGATCTCTTGCTAAGAGTAAGACACCCAACATCTTCCAAGACGACCCAACAATAACAGAAGCTGAAGCGCTGCCATTTGCTATTTAACAATCATTCATGTTTAACTGATATATCAATATATGAGATATTATGATCTGCACTATGGTAACTTGGAACACTATTTCAACTATTTTCAGCAGTTATAGATGGCCAGAATTTTGGGTCCCATGGGCTGGAGTGCGCCCGACCCCAACAGACATGAAATAGCGCAAGATGATGTTGGGTGAGCATCCAGACTTCATCGTGCATCTGCATGATATTTTGTTTTTTGGCGTGCGCGGCAGTCAGAAGCACGCTTACCGACAGTTAGGCAGGCAATTCAGCACACCAATGATGCAATTAACAGTGATTTTACATGGACCGACCACATTTACGGTTGGCGGGAAGGGCATTCTCCCAGGCAGCATTCACATTTTTGCTCAAACCTCAATCCAAGGTGGGAAGAAATCTCAGTGGGGAAATAAAAAGAGATATCTGGAAACTGGTTTCTTACGAGATATACTTTCAGGCGCTTAATTGTGATGCATGGACATATTGTGCAGCATTTTTGTCATTTCCTTTATTTTGTGGCAGTCTGCAGCTCCCTAGGGTGGCTGTCTATATTCAGGGAGCTCACTTGAAGCACACTCTCTGGCACCCTCAATTAGATCGGCACCCACCCTCTTCCCACCCCCACCCCGGCAGAGCTGAGCAATTCTCAGCGCACTTGTCATGCTGGCTGGCTGTTAATTGGCCAGCCATCGTGAAATCGCAGTTAGGGGATGCTCACGGCCAGAGGCCCATTTCCAGTCTGCTTCTAAGCCCGCCGATCACATGCGGCCAACGAATGAAAAATTCAGGTCCATGTCTTTTTCCCACATGCCCATTGTGAATCCCAATGGAGGAGGTGCGGGAGGAATACAAGAAGTCCTCATAGGAGGACCAGAACTCTAATGCTGCACCATTGCATGACTCCTGCAGAGCCTCCAACAGCACAGATACGTACATCTTTGTATCTAGAATTAATGATAGATAGAGTGGCACATAGTGAGGAACAAATCACATGTGAGCACGTGCTGGAGACAGGTTCAGTATTGGAGAATCCCTTTCAAATGGTGAAGGACACTCCCAAGCTTCACTCAGTTGAACACAGCTGAGCTTTATGTCATCAACAAAAACAGATCTTCCAGAGCAGAAATGAGCAGTTTGTGAGATTCTGTCAGCATTTCCAGTGCGCACTTTTGCAGAGAGAATTGAGGAGTCCATCACTGATATGAGTGCCATGATGTCTCAGACATTTGCATTGATCTTCGCCTCCATTGAAAGAGTGGCCATCCTCATGAAGAATCAGACACTGCAGTGCTCTTCTGTAGTCTTCACCATTGAAGTCGTCATGCGAGTCTTCTGCAGCAGAACCATATGTGACCTCACTCTCTAGCAGTCAAGCACCTGCACTATCTTTGCCCCTTCCCTGATTAAAATCCGTTCATGCTTAGTATCCCCCCATTTACAGGTCCTGTCTTTAATATATCCTCTAAGGCGCATATACATTTCAACTTGCTTTTGTAAGAATTCATTAGCTGGCATATATACAGAAGCACACACTCACATACAGACCTAGATATTGCGCCAAGATGGATAAATAAAATTAGGATACAGACCAGCCATGAACTCATTGAAAGGCAAGGGAACAGGATTGAGGGGCTGAATATCTTACCCCCTCCATTTCTATAAATACAAAGCATAAACTATACAGTAAACACAGGAGACTACTAAACCGGGGCAAATCACATTAAAAATATATTACTATGCCAGCCATGCCTTGATCACTGTGTTCAATTCTAGTCACAATGGCAATATTCAATCTCAGATTATAGAAGAACCATGATTTCGATCCCCAGCATCAGAGGATATAATTATAAAGGAAACCTTGAGAAAATTGGGCTCTTCCTGAAAGAAAGTAATTGAGAAGTGACCTTCAAAAAATGAGACAGTATGAAACATGTAGATCTGGAAAATGATTTCAAACTAAGCAATGCAAACAAGACAAGAGGACTCATAGACGTTTACAACACAGGAGGAGACCATTCGGCGCATCATGTACACGCTGCTCAACAAAGGTCTAACCACACTAATCCCATTTTCCAGCGCTTGGCCCATAGCCATGGAACCAAGGCAATGCAAGTGAATATCTAAATACTTCTTAAATATTACGAGAGTTTCTGACTCAACTACCCTTTCAGGAAGTGAGTCCCAGACTCTCACCACCCTCTGGGTGAAAAAATTTCTCCTCAACTCCCCTCTTAGCCTTCTACCTCTCACCTTAAATCTATGCTCCCTGACTATTGACCCCTCTACTAATAGAAAAAGTACCTTCCTATCCACCCGATCTATGTCCCTCATAATCTTATATGCCTCTATCAGGCCCCCTCTCAACCTTCATTACTCCAAGGAAAACAATTCCAACTTAGCTAATTGTTCATTATAGCTCAGACCTTCCAGGCCTGGCAGCATCCAGAATGTAGGATCCAGATGGTGAAAGGCAAAGTTAGAATGATATCAGAGATTTCTTCTTCACACAAAAAGTAAACAATGTATGAAATAAACATCTGCACAGAAAATTATTTAAGAAACAATGGAATTCAGTGATGGCGGGGCGGGATTGGGGAGTGGGGGTGTGGGGAGCTCATAAACTGCAGGGAAATTTTGGATGGGTGAGCAAAGATAGGCTGAAAAGCCTTTTTAAAATTTGTTCATGGTGTGTGGTAGTCACTGAAAAGAATAGCAATAAATGCACATGGCTCATTATTGCACAAAGGTGGCAGTAAGCAGCCTTGAACCATTGCAGTTCACGTGGAAGGTACACCAACAGCCCTGTTAGGTTTAAGTTTCAGGATTTTGACCCAGATACAATGAAGGGACAGTGATATATTTCCAAGTCAGTATGATGGGTGATTTGGACAGGAAACTTGCAGATAGCGCTGTGGAAGGAGGCTTGACGAGATGCTGCAGCTCATCTTGTAGACGGAACACACTGCTATGTCAATGGGCCAGTGGTAGAGTGAGTGAATATTTAAGATGATGGATGTTGACCAAATATGTGGATTGCTTTTTCCTGGATAGTGTTGAAGTTCTAGAGTGAGTGTTATTGAAACTGCATACATCCAGGCATGTGAAGAGTATCCATCATATGATCCCTTTGTGTTTTGGAGATGATGGAAAGGCTTTTGAGAGTCAGGAGTGATGGTTACTCACAACAGAATATCTAGATAAAAGCAAAATACTGCGGATGCTGAAAATCTGAAACAAAAACAGAAACCGCAGGAAAAACTCAGCTGGTCTAACAGCGTCTGCGGAGAGAAAAACAGAGTTAACATTTCGAGTCCGTATAACTCTTCTTCAGAGTTTCAGAATATCCAGCCTTTGACCTTCTTTTGTAGTCACAGTATTTGTGGCTGATCCAGTTCAGTTTCTGGTTTTGGTGGTGTTGGATCCTAGTCACCAGCTTGTTGGGACTTATGGACCATTGTTTGCATGCTTGTTGTGGGATGGTTGAGTTGGTACACTTGACAGAGTTGATCAGCAGACACTTCTTAGGTGGAACACATTCAGTTCATTTACAAAGGTACTCAGCAGATACACTTGTGTACATTCACATCAAACCCTATCTCCATACTACTGACGACTAACTGCAGACTACTGACTGGAGGTAGCCCGCGCTTCTCTATTATCGGTTACATAAGATCATGTAATCTTCCTTTATAACAT
Source organism: Carcharodon carcharias (assembly GCF_017639515.1). Classification (NCBI taxonomy): domain Eukaryota; kingdom Metazoa; phylum Chordata; class Chondrichthyes; order Lamniformes; family Lamnidae; genus Carcharodon; species Carcharodon carcharias. The sequence goes on from NC_054475.1 coordinate 107,916,044, forward strand.
CCTTCCTAAAGGTAAACTACACATTACATAAAACCATAATTACCTCATCCCACCCCCTTTACTCAGAAACACAGTTTACATTTACAGGTACAATTTTCTCAAAACAGCAAATTATTTATGCAGAAAAGTACTTTACAAATACAATCTTTCTGGGGGGTGTCCTTATGCATATAGAACTTCTCAGCTCTACAACTTCAGATGCTTTGTTAGGAACCTCATTTTCTGGGGTTGTCTGAACATCAGGTCCTCTGGCGGGCACCTGTCAACCTGTTTCCTCAACTCTTGTAGATACAACAGACACATCTGACTCATCTGTACCAGGTTGAGTTCTCTCAACAGGAAATGTTGACCCAGCTGTCAACACTGGCGGAATAATTTCCTGGTGATTTGTTTCTCTCATCCTTAGATGATCCACATGTCTCCGTATGAGTCAGCCATCAACCTTCACTTGGTAAGATAGAGGCCTAGTCACTGCACTTATTTCACCCGGTAACCTCTTTGGCCCTTCTGCAAAGTTCTTCACAGAAACTGTCTCTCCCACGGTAAAATTCCTGTCGCGACTATACCGATTATGTCTAGTTTTCTAACTTCCCTGACTCCTTTCCACCATCCCCCCCTAAATTCAGCATTGTTAATCTCAAATAAAAGCAAAAAACTGCGGATGCTGGAAATCCAAAACAAAAATAAAAATACCTGGAAAAACTCAGCAGATCTGGCAGCATCTGCGGAGAGGAACACAGTTAACGTTTCGAGTCCGCATGACTCTTCAGAACTAAGTAACTTATGTTGAAGAGTCATACGGACTCAAAACGTTAACTGTGTTCCTCTCCACTGATGCTGCCAGACCTGCTGATTTTTTCCAGGTATTTTTATTTTTGTATGGTTAAGCTCAATCTCATCCTGAAACAGTGTTTCATCAATAATTCCACAAGTGTAACTGACACCTGTTGTTGTGTGAGGGGTGGTCCTATAATAAAAAAGAAAGCATGCTAGATTGGTTGCTATAGAATCTCCAGTTAACATTTTCATGTCTGACTTGAATGTTTGAACCGGTCTTTCGGCCTGTCCATTTGAGTAAGGGTGGTACGGTGAAGTTTTTACACGAGTGATACCATTGAGGCTGATAAACTGTTGAAACTCAGCACTCATAAATGCCGTGCCGTTATCAGATACGATTACTTCTGGTCATCCCTGAATGTCAAAACTTTGACATAACTTCTCAATTGTAGCAGAAAATGTTGGTGACTTCACCTCATATGCGTCCATCCATTTTGAATGGCATCGATAAAGAGCAGAAACATTGTTCCTGTGAAAGTTCCCACATAGTCAATGTGTAAACGCAGCCATGGTCTTCCTGGCCAGTCCCAAGGGTGTAACCGAGCTGTTGAAGGTAACTTTTGCAGTAGCTGACACTGCACACAATTCTTCACTAAGCTCTCTATTTCTCCATCCATCCCAGGCCACTATAGATAGCTGTTTGTTAGTCTTCATTCAGGAAATTCCTGGGTGTGCTCTACATAGTTCAGTTAACAATGGCTTTCTTCCCTTTGGAGGAAGAATCAATTGTGCTCCCTACAATAAGATACCATTCTGGCAGGTTATTTCCTGTCTTCTGTTAAGGTACGGTTTGATTTAATCAGATACATGCTCTTGCGACCAACCATGAAGCACTTGCTCTCATACTTTGGATAAGACTGGGTCTCGACTTGTCCAGTCTCTGATCTGTCTAGCACATGCCTGGGATGAATCTAAGAAATTTAACAATAAAACTAGTTCTTGTGGAACTGGGACATCCTCATCTTTTACTTGTAAGGACAAATGACTCAGTACATCAGCATTTGCAATTTGATTTCCAGGGCTATAGCTGAAAGTATACTCGTATGCTGCCAGGATCAGTGCTCGTCTCTGTACTCTTGCTGAGGCTATGGGTAGTACAGCCTTGTCCTCGCTGAACAATCCCAGCAATGGCTTGAGCTCTGAAACAATTGTAAAATGATGGCCGTGTACACACTGGTGAAATTTCTTGACACCAAAATTGATTAATAGGCCTTCTTTTTCTATCTGTGGGTAACCCTTTTCTGCTGTCATGAGCATTCTTGATGCGTATTCAATAGGCCGTCCCGTGCCTTTGTCCGTCTGGTGGGAGAGCACTGCTCCCACTCTGTAGGGAGATGCATCACATGTCAACACCAAATCTTTCCTCTGGTCATAATGTACTAATAGGTTGGATGAGTGCAACAATTGTTTCACCATTATGGAAGCTTCTTTCTGGGGTGCCTCTCAAGACCATCGTTGGTTCTTCTTAAGTAGATAATGTAGGGGTGCCAGTTCTTTTGAAAAATTGGGTAAGAACCGCCCATAATAATTGATCATTCCTTAGAATGATTTGAGCTTGAAGGTGTTCTTTGGCACAAGTGCCTCTCTTATGGCTCTCACTTTTTCCTCAGTTGGGTGGAGGCCCTGTGAATCTACCTAGTGTCTCAAATATATTACCTCCCTTGCTTTGAATGTGCACTTTTCTTTATTTAAACACACTCCAACCTGCAAGGAATGTTTTAAGACATCTTCTAACTTCACCAAATGTTCCTTTTTAGTGAGTCCTGTCACCAGAACATCATCTAAATAAACTACAACGTGGAGCAGTCCCTGCAGTAAAATGTCCATTGTTCTCTGGAATATGGCGCAAGCTGAGGAGGCAAACGAGTATATTGGTACAACCCTTTGTGTGTATTAATTGTGACAAATTCCCAAGAGGCCTTCTCTAACTTTAATTGTTGATAAGCGTGACTCATATTAAGCTTCGTGAAGGTGGTACCAACTGCCAGCTTGGCATACAGGTCTTCAATTTTTGGTATGGGGTGTCTGCCCAGCTTAGCCACTTTATTAACTGTCAAGTTGTCGTCTCCACAAATTCAAATGCTTTGGTCGGATTTAAGAACAGGGACTATTGGTGCTTCCCACTCTGAGAACTGCACAGGTTGTATAATACCCAGTTTCTCTAATCTGTCCATTTCAGTGTCGACCTTTTCCTAAAGTGCATAAGGTACTGGTCTTGCCTTAATGAATCGGGGGGGATTGCCTCTGGATTTACATGTATTTTTGCTTGCAGACCCTGGATCTTCCCAAGTTTGTCCTTGAAGACAGGTGTATTTTTGTAGTAGCTCTGGAAACCCACTTGCTCTCAGCTGGAAAATTTCAGCCCATTCTAACTTAATCTCATTTGGCCAGTTTTATCCCAGGAGACTTGGCCCCTCGCCTGCTACCACCATCAAGGGTAGTTTTACCGATTGGCTTCCATAATGGACAGTAACGCTGCTTATGCTTTTGACAAAGATATCTTCACCCGTATAAGTTTTTAATTTGGCATCAGTTTCTTCCAAATTTAATTTATGTTCATTATGGGCCGAATTTTGCCCTTGATGGGTGGGCGGGTGGGCCCCACTGGCTCGGCGGCGGGTGGGTAGCCAATCGCCGCTGCCGAAATGGGCCCCACCACTATTTTGAGTGGGTGAGCCAATTAAGGCCTGGCCAGTGGGCCGCCCGACCGGAAGCGCTATGCACTTCCTGTGCGGGCGGAGATTCCCCAACTGTCAGAGCGCCCTCTTTCGCTGCCTCAGGGAGATCGCTGAAAGGCTGGCAAATATATAAAATAGAACAATAAAAAATTAATTAACATGTCCCCCTCTTCTGAAAATGTCATATGAGATGGGACATGTTAATGAAATAAACAAAAACTTTATTAAACGTTCTTAAAACCGCTATCAAACCTCATCCCGCCACTGGATGAGGTTTGTAAAAAAATCGCCTACCCGCCTGCCCATTGGGCCCGTGCGCCAAGCCGAAGTTCACACGGGCCCCTCAAAATCATCGATGACTGGCAAGTTAAGGGCCTTAACGAGGCCTTTAATTAATGGTGGGCGCATGTCCCGCTGCATAGCGTGCACACCAACTGAAATATCGCGATGCCGCGTGCTGACGTCGGGACACGCACATGACATTTTAAGTGCTGGTGTACGGGCTCCACCGCCTGCACGCCAGCCAGAAGATTCTGCCCTATAATTCAGATATTTGAAGGTGTGTTCACCAATCACTGTAGTGGAAGCTCCTGTGTCCACTTCCACTCTAATATGTCTGCCATTTACCTTCACTATTACATATATTGGTTCTGCCTTTCCAACCTTCAAATTAAGTAACAAATAAATATCTGAATTTGTTACTTCAGGCTCTTTTACATGGTAGATCGCACAGGGCTTTTCCTTTTGTTTAAAAGGCTGCCTGATTCTTTCCTTGCACTATGTGTCCGTTTTGATGACAATAAGAACATTAGATTTTTTTAAACTGCCAATCGTTATAAGGTTGCTTGTTTCTGCCTCTGTTGCAATTATTCCTTGCTTTCAATGCTAAATCATTTATTTTTATTTTTCTGCCAGTGGTGGCTGTTTCCCACTTCTCGGCCGAGTCTTGCATTTTTGTACACTTTTTGGCTGGGGCTTCCTGCCCAACAATTCTTCCAAATTGTGGCATCCTGTGAGGGGATTGCTTCGACAATTAGGATAGAAATTCTACTTACAATTACCGTGTGAGGTACAGCCCGATTTTGTTTCTCTTGATTCCTTCTGTTAACTTGTTTTATCCTCAAAGCCAGTTTATTGTATCGTTGCCTTATGCTCGCTTTTTTCTTGCTTTTTGCTCGTCACCAATTTGTTGGATCCCAGTCACCTGTTTGTTGGGACTTATGGATCCTGGTTGCACGCTTGCTGTGGGATGGCTGAGTTGGTACAATAGACAGAGTAGGTGAGCAGACACTTCATTGGTGGACCACATTCAGTTTATTTTCAAAGTTACTCAGCAGCTACACTTGTGTGCTTTCACATCAAGCCCTATCTCCATACTACAGACAACTAACGACAGACTACTGACTCCAGAGGTAGCCCACGCTACTTCTCTGTTGGCTACATAAGATCATGGGGAGAATTTTTCCTATGGTGGACGGGCTGGGCGGGAGCGGGAGTGTAGCTGATTAGTGCTACCTGTGCAGGCAGGAGGAGGAGGGATAGTTGGGGTCTGTGCAGCAATCTCCGAGGTACGGAGCTGCTTCAGGGAGATTAAGTAGAAAGAAAAACTTTTTTAAAAATAAAGTAATAAATTATTTATACCTGTCCCCTCATGTGATAGTGTCACATGAGCTGGGACATGTTTGTGAAGTTTTCAAAATGTATTTAATTATTTTATCAAACCTTTAGGAAACCTCATCCCGCCCGTGGATGAGGTTTCCTGAAAAACGTGAATGCCGCATGGGCTCTTCGCCTGCTCGCCAACCTTAAATTTGGATGGGCAGCATTGTTAGTAAGTTAAGTTACTTTTTTTAATGTCCTTAATAGGCCATTGACTGTTCGACAGGCATGGAGCCACCTCCGACTTGTGCCTGCTGAACAAAATATCGAAATGATGCGCAATGACATCAGGACACACGCCTGATGTCATCTCGTGTCATTTTATGCATCGGCGTGTCAGGCTCATTCCCGCACACTAAGGGCATTATTCTGCCCCATGTGAAGTTCCTTTATAACATCCTTCTTTAAGTTATACCACACATTACATAAAACCATTGCTCCACAGGTGGCCTCTAGCAAGTTGTTAATGAGGGATTAGATGATGGTAATATCATTGAATGTCAAGGGAAAGTGATTAGACTCACTCTTGGTGGACATAGTAACTGTCTGGTAGATGTGTGGCATGATTGTCACTTGCCGGTGATCAGCTCAAGCCTGAATATTCTCCAGGTCTTGCTGCAGACAGGCACGGACTGCTTCAGTACCTGAGGAGTTAAAAAAGAAACTGACCACTGTGCAATCATCAACAAACATCTCGATTACTGACCTTATAATGGTCATTGATGAAGCAGCTGAAGATGGCTGCACCTAAGACACTATCCTGAGGAATTCCTGCAGCGATGTCCTGGGGCTGAGAAGATTGGCCTCTAACAACCACGGCCATCTTCCTTTGTGCTGGGTATGACCCCAACAAAGGAGTCTTTTTCCCTGGATTACAGTTGACTTTAATTTTTCTAGGGCTCTTTGATATCACACTTGGCCAAATGCTGCTGTGATGTCGAGACCAGTCACTCTCACCTCACCTCTGGAATTCTGTCCTTATTTGGGACAAGGCTGTAATGAGCCCTGGAGCTGAATGGTCCTTGTGGAAACCTAACTGAGCATTGATGAGCAGGTTATTGGTGAATAAATGCCATTTGATAACACTGCTGACGACACCTTCCATAACTTTGCTAATGATTGAAAGTCGTTGGATGGGGAGGTGATTGGCTGAATTGAAAGCGTCCTGCTTTTTGTGGATAGGACATAGCTGGGAAAGCTTGTTGGGTTGATTCCAGTGTGCAACTATACTGGAACAGCTAGGCTCGATGCATGACAAGTTCCGGAGTATAAATATTTAGCACTGTAGCAAGGATGTTGTCAGCGTCGGTAGCATTTTTTCTATTCTTTCATGAGAGATAAGTACAACTGGCAAGGCCAGGATTTATTGTCCATCCTTAATTTCTCTCGAGAAGGTGGTAGTGAGTTGGTGTCATGAACTGTTGCAATCTATCAGGCATTGGTACACCTACAATGCTACTCGGAAAGAAATTCCAGGGCCTGAATCTTCTGGTCGCTGTGCGGGGGCCCCTGCTCACTGGCATGTAAAATGATGTGCGTGGCGTCGGGCATGCACCCCAATGTCATCGCGCGTAATTCGGATCTTCAGTTCAGCAGGCGCATACCGGAGTCGGCTGCCAGCCTGCTGAACAGTCAAAGGCCTGTTAAGGCCATTTAAAAGCCAGTTGAAATCTTTAACAGGGTTGCTCATCTAACCTTAAGGTTGGCGGGCAGGCAAAGAGCCCAGGCGGCCTCCGCATTTCTCAAGAAACCTCATCCACGGGCAGAATGAGGTTTCATGAAGGCTTTATAAATTAAATAAAAAAATTTATTGAAATAGATAAACATGTCCCAGCTCATGTGATGCTGTCATGAGGGGAAATGTCTGAGTAATTTTTTTTTTTTCCCACTTATCTTAATTAAATTAATCTCCCTGAGGCAGCTCCGTGCCTCAGGGAGACTTATGCGCTCTTTTGTGTGCAGGCCCCAACCCTCCCTCCTCCCACCACCCAAACAGGCAGCGCTGAGTGCTTCCGGGTGCACGTCACACTGGGCGGGCCTTAATTGGTTTGCCCACGTAAAATAGCGGTATGCAGCCGATCACGGGTGGCAATCGGCTGTGTGCCCACCTGCGCCCGTTCCCACTCAGCCCGCACGACGGGGAGAAAATTCTCCCCCAGGATTTTGACCCAACGACAGTGAAGAAATGACAACATACTTCCAAGTCAGATGATGGTGTATGACTTAGAGAAGAACTTGTAGGCAGAGTTGTTTCATGCGCCTGCTGCCCTTGTCCTTCTAAGCCATGGGTTTGGCAGGTGTTGTTGAAGGAGCTTGGGGAGTCATGAGATGTGTTTTATGCTACAAGATTCCCTGCACATATAACCACAGCATTCCTATGGCTAGCTCAGTTAAATTTCTGATCAATTGTAACACCACTGCCCCTCCCACCTCTCCCCACCCCCCCCCCCCCCGCCCCCGCGCCCAGGATATTGATGGTGGAAGATTCAGTGATCATAATATCATTGAATATCAAGGACAGGTGGTTAGAATTTCTCTGGTTGGAGATGATCATTACCTGGCACTTGCGTGCCACTTACCAGCCAAGCCCGAATGTTGGCCAGGTCTTGCTGACATGTACATGGACTGCTTCAGTATGTGAGGAGTCATAAATGGAACTGAACACTGAGCCATATCAGCGAACATCCCCATTGTTCACCAATGCTCAGTTTGTGTTCACCAGGCCCATTCCTGACATCATTAAAGCTTTGGTTCAAACATAGACAAAAGAGCTGAACTCTAGAGGTGAGATAAGAGTGACTGCCCTTGACATCATGCAGTATTTGGCCAATTGTGGCATCAAGGAACCCCAGAAAAATTGAAGTTAATGGAAATCAGGGGGAAAACTCTCCATTGGTTGGAGTCACATCTTACACGCACAAAGATGGTTGTGACTGTATGAAATCGATCACCTCAGCCTCAGGACATCACAGTAAGTATTCCTCAGGGTAGTGTCCTAGGCCCAATCATCTTCAGTTGCTTCAACTTTCCTCCATCATAAGGTCAGCAGTTGTTTTTAAAATTTTTCGTGGGATGAAGTTCTGATCAACACTAACAAAATAGTGAAGAAATAAAAACAGAAATGTTGGAAATATTCAGCAGATCCGATAACAACTGTGGAGAATGAAACAGAATTAATGTTCCAAGTTGATGATCTTTCATTAGTTTCTGAAATGTCATTCACCTGAAATATTACCTCTGTTTCTCTCTCCACAGATGCTTCTAGACCTGCAAAGTATTTCCAGCGTTTCTGTTTTTATTTCAGATTTCCAGCATCAGCAGTATTTTGCTTTTGTATGGTGGTATTGAATTTGTTTCCTATGGGGGAAGGCACTCTTTCTGCTGGCTAACACTTGCTAAACTGCAGTTGCAGCTTAGATGTGTTTTCATAAGTTTGCTAAATTTCACATCGCAGCAGCATTTACCCAAGTGTGACATCAAAGAGCCCTAGAAACTTTACGGTTGGTGGGCAGGTGAAAAGGCCAAGCAGCCTTTTGCATTTTTTTTGGAAACCTCATCCATGGGCGGGATGAAGTTTCCAACATCAAGTAAAAGTAAAATAATTTTTAAAAAATTTCATTTAAAACATGTCCCTACTCACGTGACAGATTCACATGAGGGGACATGTTTTATAACATTTTTAAAATCTTTATTTGTAATTCTTAAAACTCTTCACGTGTCTATTTTCAAGAGATTTTCAAGCGCTCAATCACGTGCATGCACAAAGTTCCCCGCTCGTCCCACTCGCCCTCCTTCCCCGCCCGCACAGGCAACACTGAGCGCTGTCATTCGTATTTCATGCTGGGCAGGCCTTAATTGGCCCGCCAACGTGAAATCGCAGTCTAGCCCCAAATGCAGGCGGCGGCCGGCTTCCTGACCGCCCCCGCCCTCCCCCACTGAGCCCGCTTGATGAGGGCAAATATTCTGCCCTATGTATCAACTTTGTTTTTATAGGATTCCAATTATGAACTGGAAAAGCAAAGGTATTTCTCAACTTACATGAATAATCATGCACTTTTTCAAATGACCATTTTTTACCTCAAAAAGATTGTTAATCTTTCCCTTCATCTTGTGTGCTCAATGAAGCCCCACATCATCAGTGTAGCTAGCATGCACTCAAATGCAATCTAAATTTAATTAAAGGATGACCGAAAATAATTGCAAAGCCGGATGAAGAAATTGCAACAAATACAAGATTTGAATGAAGCTAGAGAATCTCACAATGTGACAATCTCTCTCTCCTCTTGCTCATGCATCTTAAGCAAACCATACAGTCACAAATAGCTATCTGTAAATTGCAAAAGTGGAGAGAAATTTGTGGTGGGAAAGCCCATGTTTTAAACTTCACTTGAAAACTTCCCAGAGACAGTAAAATAAAATTGGTAACATCTTCAGAAACACTGAAATCGAAGAAACTGAAGACATTATTTACCACAAATACAGTCAGAATGATGAAGCGGGTTAGGAAACCTTAGACTTGGCCAGTATGTCAAAAAAAAAGTGCCCTTCACAGGAAAGTTTAACAAATTCAAGGAGTTTGCTGCAGGCTACTACAATCGATGTAACATGATGTAATTGGGGTAAAACATATTACAGTTAACCATCTCAATCTGGAATTTAATTAGAACTGTATTGTGATTAGTCAGACTGTGTATAACAAAGCAACTCATATGGTCGAGTTGGATAACAAGTTAATTAAATCACACACACAGCATCTTTAGAAGAAAATCACAAATTACAACTGTCATGTTATAGAGAGAGGAACTGGATAAGTCTGTACTAATTAATTTTGTGGTTTAAAATTTTCCTACCAGGCAGTGATAATTAGATTGCATTTTTACATTTATGCTGGAACCCCAGTTACAAGAAATGAATTCAAAGAACTTTTCAGTGCTACTGATTGAAAATATGAGCTTAATATTAAATGCATGACACTATATAATCACTCACTTTTCTGCAACATCCCTGTGGATCATCATTTTTAGAGGAATCCATATAAATAACTGTGGAATACCTCTGATTATTTTGACAGTGTTTCGCTCCTAACATTTGCGGCTTACAAGAACAGAATAAATAGGAACAGAAGTAGACTAAACAGCCCATCCTGCTCTGCCATTTAATTTGATCATGGCGGATCTTGGGCTTCAGCTCCACTTTCCCACCCGCTCCCCATATCCCATGATTCCCTGATGATCAGAATTTTGGTCTATCTCAGCCTTAAAAGTATTGAACAATGGAATCCCTCTGGACTTTAGAATTTCAAAGATTCTTAACCCTTTGAGTGAAGTAAAATTTCTCCTCATCTCAATCCTAAATGATCAGCCCCTTATTCTGAGATTGTGCCCCTGTGTTTTAGATTCCCCAACCAGCAGAAACAATCTGTTAGTGTCTATCTTATCAAGCCCCTTCAGAAGCGTGTATGTTTCAATGAGATCACCTTTCATTCTTCTAAACTCCAGAGATTACAGGCCCAGTTTACTCAGACTCCCATACAGGACAAGCCCCTCTCATCTCAGGGACCAATTTAGTGAAACTTCACTGTACCTTCTGCAATGCAAGAATTTCCTTCCTTAAATATTGAGAGCAAATTGGCACACAGTGGACTCACTAAAGCCCTGTACAATTGTAGCAACACTTCTTCATTCCTGTAATCCAATCCCCTTACAATCAAGGCCAACATGCCATTTTTGCTTGCAGTACCTGAATGTTAACTTTCAGTGCTCCTTAAACAAGTGCACTCAAGTCTTTCTGAACGTCAACATTTACAAGTTTCACACCTTTTAAAAATATTCTGCTTTACTATTCTTAAGACTAAATTGAATAACTACACACTTCACCACATTATACTCCACCTGCCATCTTGTTATCCACTCACTTAACCTGTCTATATCTCTTTGCAGCCCCTCTTGTCCTCCCCACACCAAACCAGTCCAGTTAGCTTTGTATAATCATCAAACATGCTCTGTCTCTTAATCTTAGTCACTAGTATAGATTGTAAATAGCTGAGACACAGCACTGACCCTTGCGGCATTGCATGAGTCGTAGCCTGCCAACTTGAAAATGGCCCATTTATCCCCACTCTTTGCCTCCTATCTATAAACTAATCCTTTATCCAAGCTAATATATTATCCCCATACTCTATTAGCCCTTATTTTGCCTAATAACCTTGTGTGTTATACCTTATCGAGTGCCCTTTGAAAATCCAGGTACACTACATCTACTGGTTCCTTTTATCTACCATCCTGGTTACATCCTCAAAGAGCTAAAATAAATTTGTCAAACAGGAGTTCAACTCCTCAAAGCACTTAGGTCCCAAAACTGATACTCTCAGCAGTAGGGGGGCACACTTACCTCTGTAGAAGCAAGGTCTTGGGCAGTTTCACTTTCCTAGCTCCAATGACTTTCAAGCACAGTGTTATGATAATATGATGTAAATTGATGTTTATGCTTCAATTGTTTTGCCACAGAGTTCATCCAAGTCAAGGAGAGCATCCCAGTCTAAATGGAATGATTTTTGTTCCACAGGTGGATCAATCAATCCACCACTCTTCTTTTATTTATACATCAACTGCTATTATGTTAGCATTTTCAACACTTAATTCATTTCCTTGGATTGGAAGTTATGCAGGCTCTCGGTAAAACTATTCCCCAAAACTGCAAAAAGCCTGAGAGTGAAAAGCATTGAGTCTGCTTCCTGCTGTGGAGCTGCATCCATTACAAATAGGTTGTACTTTCAACAAAAGCTAGAGGAATTAAAAGAAAAAGTTTTTCATTTATTGAGTGTCTTTCATGACCTTAAGACATCTCAAACCTCTTTACAGCTGAAGTACATTGAAGCGTAGCAGCCATGGGAAATACAGCAGTCACTGCACACAGCAATCTCCCACAAACAGCAATGTGGTAATAGCTAGATAATCTGTTTTTATTAATGTTTATTAAGGGACAAGACACTGAGGAGAATTCAGCTCCTCCTCTTTGAAATACTGCCATGAATCTTTTCTGTCAATCTGAGGTGGCATACAGGACTTCATCAGAAAGGCAGCACCTCTGATAATTCAGCACTCTCTCAGGACTGCACTGATCTCATCCTAGATTTGTGTACGTAAATCTCTGGAGCGAGAATGCTGCAGTGAGTAAATCACATCCTGACTCCCCAAAGCCATCATCTACAAAGCACAAGTCAGGAGTGTGATGGAATGCTCTTCATTTGCCCAGATGAGTGTGGCTCCAATGACACTAAAGAAGCTCAACACAATCCAGGGCAAAGCAGCCCTTTTGATTGTCACCTCATCCACCATCTTAAACATTCGCTCCCTTCATCACAGACACACAGTGGCAGCAAGTTACATTGCAGCAACTTGCCAAGGCTCCTTCAACAGACTGTGACTTCTACCACTTAGAAGGACAAGGGCAGCAGATGTATGGGAACACCACCATCTGCAAGTTCCTCTCCAAGCCATTAAATTTCTTACAGCCAGTTGGTAAAAGAGGAGACAAGAAATCAATCTTTACTCAGTTGTGAATTTATTTATAGTGAAACATGACAAATGTATAGTTCCAAACCCTACAACACACCCCAGTGTCAATGGGCTGGATTTCCATCCTGGAGGCAGGTAGCAGGAGGTGGGAAATTTCCTGGCACAATGTGCCCGCCTCAGGAGAAAGTGTCTGCAAGGATGTGATGTTCATTCCACAGGTGAGGTGTTGGTGGGTGGAGGGGGTTATTGCAAGGATGCTAACTGGAGTTGGGCCCGCTGCCCCTGGAACCAGTTCGGAGGCAGCATCAGGAGCTATTGAGTGCCAAGGCGGGCTGGTTAAAAGGCCCACCTTTGTGCCCTGGCATTTTTTCTAAGTTGTTCTATTTAATATTCAGCCCTCTAGCCCTCACCACTCGCACGCACCCACACACTTTCCATGCCCCATCCATGCCAACCTATGCCACTCCATCCATCCCCAATGACACCACATACCCTCCATGTCAACCGATGGCACCTCTATACTCATTTACCTAATATACACTCTGTACAGATCCAATGAAGCCTAAAGTGACAACGGTGTCTGGAAAAACTTTAAAGAAGTCATTCATTCATAACTTTATTAAAAAACTGCTTTCACTACAATCCTATAAAAGTGTCAATCATCCAGATCTTTAAAGCATCAATAGCAGAAAGAACAAGCACTTGACAGCTCTTTATCTCGCCTAAATAAACATTGTACAATTGGCAAAATGGATTTTAGCAAAGCCTCATTGTGCATTCTCAGCTGACAGCCCATACATATGTTAGTTTGTTGAAACAGCTGCACCCAAGGGCAAACATTGTCATAGAGCCATAGAGATTTACAGCACAGAAAAATGCCCTTCAGCGCATCGAGTCTGCGCTGGTCAAACAAGTGCCTAACTATTCTAATCCCATTTTCCAGCACTAGGCCCATTGCCTTGTATGCCATGGCGTCGCAATTGCACATCCAAATAGTTCTTAAATGTTATGAGGGTTTCTGCCTCTACCACCCTTTCAGACAGTGAGTTCCAGATTCCCACCACCCTCTGGGTGAAAAAATTCTTCCTCACACCCCCTCTAAACTTCCTGCCCCTTACCTTAAATCTATGCCTCTTGGTTATTGATCCCTCTACCAAAGATAAAAGTTCTTTCCTGTCTACCCTACCTATGCCCCTCATAATTTTATATACCTCGATCATGTCACCCCTCAATCTCCTTGCTCCAGGGAAAATAACCTCAGTCTATCCAATCTCTCCTCATAACTAAAACTCTCCAGCTCAGGCAACATCCTGGTAAATCTCTTCTGCACTCTCTCTAGTGCAATCACATCCTTCCTATAATGCAGATTCCAGAACTGCATGCAATACTCTAACTGTGGCCTAACCAGCATTTTTATAGTTCCAGCATAACCTCCCTGCTCTTATATTCTATGCCTCGGCTAATAAAGGCAAGTATCCCATATGCCTTCTTGCCTGATAGCTCTTTTGATTCGATCTATTTTGTCAATTGCACAATGTTTACTTACACAAAATAAAGAGGTATCAAGTGCTTGTAGTTTTTGCTAAGAATCTGGAGGATTGACATGTTAAAAGGACCGTAGTAAAAGCACTTTTTAAAAGAAAGTTATGAATGAATGAATGATTGTTTTCTTAAAGCTTTCCCAGACAGGCCATTATTACTATAGGGCTTGTTGGATCTTCACAGAGTGTATACTGGGTGAATGGACATAGTGCCATAGTTTGGCATGGAAGGTGTGAGGGGCCATTGGGATGGATAGAGGGCCAGAGGTTGGCATGAGGGGCCATTGGGGATATGTGGATGGGCATAGGTTGGCATGACGAGAATGAGGGGCCATTGGGGTGGGTGGAGGAGCATGTGTCGGCATTGAGGCTATGGGGGTCATTGGGGGTGGATGGAGGAGCATAAGTTGGCATGGGGGGGAATGGGTATGACCTATTGAATTTACTTTTCAAAAGGTTCCCTGATCTAGACTATCGCCATGACACCTTTTAGGCAACCCATGATTAATGGAGAAGCTGGCATAATGCCACAAAAACTGCAGGTGGCCAGGAGATACGTATCCTCACATTGGATCTTGCCAGGTTGAGAGTGCTGTGTGCAGGCTCGCAACCTGCAGCAACCCACACCCTTATCCCACACTGACGATAATTGGGAGGGCGGGATGGGGCGCTGGGAATGGGGCCAGGAATCCCAGAATCAGGTCCCACCTGCATCCTGAAAGAAGGAGTCTCTCTGACTCCACAAAATTCCAGTCCAATGTGTCTCTTTATCTGTGCACAGGTAATTATCTGATTATTGCCCCCCACCCACAGACACTTAACCTTAATTTATACAAATAACCTCCACACATCCTGTACTGGTTAATGTGCTTGTCTAAAATTTCTTTATGTAATACCAAAGGAAAATAATCTCCAAAGAGTTTACTTGAAGCTTGCAAATAATGTGACAAAATAATTGCAATGGTACTGATGTTATCTGAGTGCAATTACAACAGAACAATGTAATGGCTTAAAGGCTTTAGGGCATGTTATTCAAGAATGACAACTTTTAAAAGACCTCAATCAGTCTTCTGACAAGATTGTTGCTAATCAATCAGATTCTCAGGTTTCATAGATCTTTAAGGAACTAAATAAGTGTGTGCAACAACCTTTAAAATGTTTTTTAAAATTCTGTTTCCGCACTGATGTGTAGAATATTTATGTTGTTCTCCAAACCAAAGACAAACAAATAACAGTAGAGACAATATACAGTGGAGGATGAAGCAGAAATAAATGTTCCTGGGATGGCATGAAATGTATAGATATTCTTATTCAAAAGGGAGTATAAAAGAAATGACAAATCAATCAAGTAATTTAATTTTCTTGGCTGAGTGTCACCTTTCATTATTTAAAATTTATGGAGACTATTATACCATCACCAATAAATGCATCTTTCAGCACCTTTATTCAAAAATTATTTCAAATTAACAAATAAAACTCTTATGTGGGGTAAAAGAACCAGATATCTATGCAGACCCATCCCTTTGAATAAAGGAGCTTTATCTTTGGACACTATAATTGTTTGAAAAAAAATAAAGGTGGGAAATACATGTAATTCTAAAACTGTAACAAGCTTATTTTCTCTTCAAATTTCACTCCTTTTCATTGATGATGACTCATGCTGGTGTACAATCCATGGCCATAAGCAATCTCCCAGTATTCTAAGAGATCATCTTCAATTGTGAGCCCCGAAAATGTCTTGATTTCTGATCTACATTGAGATAATCATAGGCAAGCCCAATTCTGCCTAAACAAAACATACACATATGCAATTTCCAGCAAGGAAACAGTGGATTGTTTTGAGGAGTGGGATCCTTCTTTGATTTCCCACCCCCCCACAATCTGACCAAAATTCCATTAGTTGAATGCCTGGCCTTTTATCAAGTGCAATATTTCATACTTCAGTAACCCTGTCAGAGGCCTTAGTTAGTTAGTTGACCAAAAATTAAATTAATAGCTCAAAAGTATTTGAACATTTAAACTGTGATATCTGTATTTGATTAATGGCTTTGTTATTGCGCAATTACTTGTCAATAATAAGCCCTTCACCATTTGAAGGTGCAGGACTTTGACTTAGTGATATAAGTACTATAATACCAAAAGGGGTTATGTAATCAAATAACTTTGAAAGTATTTTATGTTCTTAAACATTGCCCTTCATTCAGACAATACGCATAACTCATAAAGTGCTAAAGCTCAAATCATTCATTGTTGATATTCTGTATATGGTGCTTGAAAAGAACTCATATAAGTGTGAAAGCCTGACCAGTTGTAAATTAGTTTTGCATGAACAAAGTATAAATTTAAAGATGTGTTTTGTTGTATGATAAGCCATTGATCAGATCGATCCACAATTCAAAATCAAAGAAGGATCCCACTCCTCAAAGCAATCCAATGTTTCCTTGCTGGAAATTGCACTTGCATGTGTTTTGTAAAGGCAGGTCTGGTTACCAAATGGTAGAAAATATATTATTGCCCTTGAAAGGAAGTAACTCAGATAAAAAATGATTCTGACATACCATAGACATTCTGAAAGTTGGACATTTCTTTGGGGGTAAAAGAGGATTTGGGAAAATTAACTGAAGATTTTGATTTGATAGAAATGAATTATGGGAAGTGATTCAGGAAACTATTGCATATAGTAAAGTTCAGATACAAGCAGGAACACAAAATTAAGGAAAAGGTCTCATATACTGTCATATTGTGATACAACTCACAAATAAGTTTATGAAACAATTTGATACATTTCTTAAAAGAGAAGTGCCTGAGAAGCATATGGGTTTGTGTGTATTAAAAATGACAGACTTAATTGGTTATTTCCCATCCTTTAAAAAAATCATGTTTTTTTTTTCTGTTGTGGCTGGCATAATTCATCAATTACATCGCATTCAAAGGGCAAAACAATTTGGAGTCAAAATATTTTAAAAGGGCTTGAAACTTACCAAATGCAACCTGAATTTTCCTCCAGCTGAGAAAAAAGACTGAAGGCCGGATCAGAAAATGTAACTCATTAAAGAGTTGAAAAGTGGAATTAGCTCTTTCATGTCTAGAATGACACATAACAGCAGAGAATGAGGCCATTTGGCCCAATTTCTATGATTTTAAAATTCATCCCATCATTCTAATATTCAAACTCACTCAACCCAATAACCAACTCCAACACTATTAATGCATTTTTCCAGGTTCCCAGGTAAAATGATAAACATTTGAAATGAACTTTCAGGAAAAGATATATACATATATACACATCTATACATATGTGTTTAAAATTTACTTTTCACCATATTAAAGTTTATGCCCTAATGCCTTGCCTTGCTTTTCTTAAAGGAATATTCTGTTCACCTCATCTAAGAGTTTCCTAACCATCTTTTCTTCAGAATGTGGAGTTGAGCATCTTAATCCCTTGGGCACCATGTCCAATGGATATGTGCCTTTGAAACAGAGTGACCAAAGCTTTACACAATATTCTCAATATAGTCTAAATATAGTCCCGTGTTTGCTAAAGCCTCAGTACAGCTTCTGCTGTTATATACTCCACTGTTCTGGCTATGCTTCATAACATTCTATTGGCTTGTTTTAAAGTGTTACTCCACTTTGCCTCAATATTAAAAGTGATGCATCTATTATTGCTCCCAGTTTCTTTCTAAGTTTATGTGCATTCATTCAGTTCCCTTTATTGCACACAAGTTATTTCCTCACTTTGTATGTAATGGTGTACATGTCAATATTAAAATTTATTTATCGATTTGTATGACTGATCTAAATCCTTCTATACACCATTAACTACAACTTTTTATTGCTGTCTGCAGATTTATCAAGCTTATGGTTGGTTTCTGCATTCAGGTAATTTGGGTGGACAAGAAACCAGAGTCTGAGCATGACTGTACTGCGCTCAACACCTCTCCCCAGTATAACACTAGACGAGTACTGAATGGATAAGAAATTGCACCCAATCTCACGGATTTTAGTTAGTTACAAGGATTTTATGTAGCAAATATTTACATCTTAGAGGATGTTCAATGATGTACTTAATTTGTAAAGTCCTTAAAAAGTAGTTAACCACTTGCATTTAGCTTCTTTGTTGGAGAAACACTTCTCAAGGTGAATCAGAGAAGCATAATCAGAGTAAAATGGATGTTGAGATATGGAAGGGGGTGTTAGGAGAGTTGGATTTTGGAAGGATTGTAAAAGGAGGAGGGGGTAGAGGGGAATACATTTGACAGTTTCTTACTAAATTATTGCTTTTATAGGCATTCCTACAACCCATTTGATAAAACGGTTATTATTTTACCTAGCATTGATATCTGGCCTCTATTTGTTGCCGTCCAATTTATTCAGCTTTTCATGTATGGGTACTACATTTGCTTACTCGCAAGCCGGTTTAACCTTGCAAGTACCCAATTATTTTTCCATAACTCTGGACAACTCAAATTTCCTAGCTTTCCTAGCTTCTTGGCCTCTGCACTGGATGCTTTGGAATTCTTCGGACAATTTAAATAATTTTCTCCACAAAGATTGACAGTTTTCAGGATAAATTTTGTCTTACAAATTCATGAGATATTCTGTGAAATATTAGCCAATTTTATCCCCTTCATTTTGAATTAGTCTTGGAGTCAGAAGTTGTGAGTTCAAGACCTTCTGAAGTAGGTTAGCACAATCTAGTTTAAGATTTTAGTGGAGTGCTAAAGGACTGCTGCATTATCAATGTCAGCATTATTTTTAGTTGACATTAAACCAAGGCCCTACCTGGCCTTTCTCATGAGATGGTGTATGTCCCATGGCATTATTCAAAGAGTATACACTATCTCTGATATCTGGATCAGCATTTCTCCATCAACAAATCTCGGCAAAAATAATTGCATTATAAGTTTATTTTTTATGAAGCTTCTTAATTGGGAAACCTTATGTAAGAAGGCACTGTATAAATACAAGGTCTTTCTCTTTTACAGAACCACTTTTACCATTTACTATTCTGACCTCCTTCCTATTGTTATTATACTGAAAATGCTTTCATTATTGTCTTAATCTTCTTTACTACGGGCAGAATTTTGCCCTTGACGTGTGGGATTGGCAGGGGGATCGGGAAGCCGACTTTGCGCACGATCCACAGTGCGCCACAATTTCACGCTGGCGGGCCAATTAAGGCCCGCCCAGTGTGATACGTGAGCAGCAGTGCTGAGCACTGCCTGTGCGGGCGGGGGGAGGAGTGTGAGCCGGCTGAATGCACACTTTGCGTATGCGCTCGAAAGAGTGCTGAGTAATCTCCCTGAGGCACAGAGCTGCTTCAGGGAGATGAAGAAAATATTGAAAACATTATTAAATATCAGAAAAATTTAATAAAACATGTGCACTCATGTCTGTCACATGAGCAGGAACATGTCTTTAATTAAAAATTAAAGCTTTTATTTCATTGATATTTGCTTTTGGAAACCTCATCCCGTCCGTGGATGAAGTTTTCAAAAAAATGCAAAGGCCACTTGGCCTTTTCACCTGCCCGTTAACCATTAGGCCTTTTAATTATCAGCGGATGCACTGCTGGCTCTGGTGCTTAGCCGCCAAATGAACCATCGCGCGGCTATGCATTGATTTCGGCACACTCAGCCGACATCAATGCGCATCATTTCGCGCTCAGTAAGGTCGGGCGCAAGCCCACCCGCCAAGCTAAAAATTCTTGCCTGTGTGTATTTCTAGTGCCTTCTTTACTTCTGTTATGACTGAGCAGTTGGCACAGCTGAGTTATTTAAAAATCCCAGAGGACAACTTTAAACAACTATCATAACCCATAGCTTTAAGTGTTATGTTTGAGATGCAACTCTAAATTTAGCAATCAGACTATCAACTCTCGAGAGGTTTAATATTAAATTAGATGAAACATTTATTAAGTTACAACACATTAAACACAGATACATGGTTACAAATTGCTACTATCATAACTATCATAAATTCCCAAACTGATCTCCATTAAGGCAACAGCAACCCACAGACTTAACCAGACACAAGGCAAAGTATTTTCATCTTACAAATTTAAAATGAGGCTCTTTTCACTTTGGTTCCTGTGGATGCAGTTGAAGGCTTACACCTGCTGTTGATCTCACATTGCGTCTGTCCTGCACACACACAACTTCTGAAGTTATACCAAGCACCTCTCATTGAATGTAAATTCTCATTGTATCACCAGCCTCTTTGAACTCCACCTTTTGACAACCTTTCATAGTACCAATTTTATTAGTGATATCAACACATTGCTTGCTATCTGCTAGCTAGGTAGTAGTTTTCACCCCACTTCTTGAATGCTGTATTCAAAGAATGCATATGCACGCTATCTCTCTTACAGATCAAAACTAGTACACATCAAAGCACCCAGACTGGCTGGCTTTAATCCAGTTAAGACACACCCACAGGCTAAGCCTCTATTTTAAAATAAAAATATTTCCAATAATATTATATACAACACCCCAATCATAATTTTGGCCTATTTTAGTATTTCCCCACAGATTTCCTGAATTTTTCCTACCCTTTTTTTGTTGGTGAGCTGGTTTAAATTGTAGATTGCTATATTTCCATTTTACTCAAAAGTTATCTTTAGGATTACCTTCAGTGTTTTTTGTGATTTGTGTTATAGTGCACCAAGCCAGGCAATTATGTTTCTCTAGATAAAAACAAAAAACTGTGGATGCTGGAAATCCAAAACAAAAACAGAATTACCTGGAAAAACTCAGCAGGTCTGGCAGCATCGGCGGAGAAGAAAAGAGTTGACGTTTCGAGTCCTCATGACCCTTCAACAGAACTCTGGTTCTGTTGGTTCTGTTGAAGGGTCATGAGGACTCGAAACGTCAACTCTTTTCTTCTCCGCCGATGCTGCCAGACCTGCTGAGTTTTTCCACGTAATTCTGTTTTTATTAATTATGTTTCTCTGCCCACAACCCTTGCCAAAGTGGGATATTCATTTTCTATCTAAAAATCTAAGAAAACTGGTCAACATAAACTTGTGTTAGATTATTGAAAATACATGAATGAGGATCCATGCATAGATCGTGGTTAATTCCACACCCCCTCCCACCGAAGGCACTGAACTGAAAGCTTACACATGATATTCATGTGCTAGTTTTAAACCAAATACCAAAACCAGACTGTGTATTGCATTCCCAGGGTTCATCATAGTGTATTCTATTGAAGCACCACATTAAGCAAGTAATTTTTAAAAATTATTTTAAAAAAAACAAACTTAGATGTAAACTTTAATTAGTTAGGAACTGAAGTGATGTGTGGATTGTGGCTTGGTTCCGATAACAACACTGATTTTCTTTCTCACATTACCATCTGTTCTCAGTTCTGATGTTCTCCATGTAAAAAAAAATGAAAATTGTTTCATGGAGAGGACGTCAAAGAATAAATGAAAGTGTGGAATGTAGAAAGTCATTCAGCTCATCAAATTCGTTCCTCCCACAGACCATGTGCAATTGACTACTTCACAGATATATGTCTTTACAATTCATGTAGCCCATTAAGAATTACACTCTGTGGAGTTAATTCATACTAGTAAAGCCTCTGGCTTCTCCCTATTTAAGATCCAGAGCACCGAAGAGAACCTAATTACCTCCAAGTCTAATAAGGTACAAGCATTCATTACATATAGTTGTTGCTAAATGAAGTAAGGCAGTAAGTGTACCCCGGTATGGTAGAATGTGTAACTTCAGAAAGGCTGTTGGAATAGAAAAACTAACTTTTAAACAACATTATCCAGCAACATTTTCAGCAGGGACCTAACTGTAATACATTAGCATATAATTAAATGGCCATCCCGCCAGGCTCTTGGAAGCCTGCCGTATCGTCCATCCACGTAGGTGGGAAAGCACGCTGACATGTTTCACAACAGCATGCAGGTGACGTGCACTTGGCAACTTTAACTTTAACCAAGGATTCATCTAGTTCTGTTGAAGGGTCATGAGGACTCGAAACGTCAACTCTTTGCTTCTCCGCCGATGCTGCCAGACCTGCTGAGTTTTTCCAGGAAATTCTGTTTTTGTTTTGGATTTCCAGCATCTGCAGTTTTTGTTTTTATATATGTTTTTAACTTTGGGAGAACTGAGTTGAGTGAGCAGCAGCGTCCTCCACAGCTCGCCTGTTGTTTACAGGCCTCAGAGACATCAGGGGTCGGGGGTGCTGGTGGAAACTGATGCCTGGCCCTGGAGGAGGGTGCTGAGGGGATAGGGGGAGTGCCTGGGGGCAAATTCTGGCCAGTCTCGGAGGCAATCTTTGTCGGTGGGGGTGGGTGGGGGACAAATGCTGCCCTGGTGCTGCATCCCATTCACAGGCAATCAAGGTGGGGGGGGGGGGGGGGGCAGGGTAACATAGAAACATAGAAAATAGGAGAAGGAGTAGGCCATTCGGCCTTTGAGCCTGCTCCACCATTCATTATGATCATGGTTGATCATCCAACTCAATAGCCTGCTCCCGCTTTCTCCCCATATCCTTTGATCCCTTTCGCCCCAAGAACTATATCTAACTCCTTCTTGAAAACATACAACGTTTTGGCCTCAACTACTTTCTGTGGCAGCGAATTCCACAGGCTCACCACTCTCTGGGTGAAGAAATTTCTCCTCATCTCAGTCCTAAATAGTCTACCCCGTATCATTGGACTGTGACCCCAGGTTCTGGACTCCCCCACCATCGGGAACATCCTTCCTGCATCTACCCTGTCTAGTTCTGTTAGAATTTAATAGGTTTCTATGAGATCCCACCTCATTCTTCTGAACTCCAGTGAATACAATCCTAACTGACTCAATCTCTCCTCATTTGTCAGTCTCCCCATCCCAGGAATCAGTCTGGTAAACCTTTGCTGCACTCCTTCTATAGCAAGAACATCTCTCCTCAGATTAGGAGACCAAAACTGCACACAGTATTCTAGGTATGGTCTCACCAAGGCCCTGTATAATTGCAGCAAGACATCCCTGCTCCTGTCCTCGAATCCTCTCACTATGAAAGCCAACATATCATTTGCCTTCTTTACCGCCTGCTGTACCTGCATGCTTACCTTCAGCGACTGGTGCACAAGGACACCCAGGTCTCGTTGCACATTCCCCTCTCTCAATTTATAGCCATTCAGATAATAATCTGCCTTCCTGTTTTTGTTACCAAAGTGGATAACCTCACATTTATCCACATTATACTGCATCTGCCATGCATTTGCCCACTGACTCAACTTGTCCAAATCACACTGAAGCATCTCTGCATCCTCCTCACAGCTCACCCTCCCACCCAGCTTTGTGTCATCTGCACATTTGGAGATATTACATTTAGTTCCCTCATCTAAATCATTAATATATATTGTGAACAGCTGGGGTCCCAGCACTGATCCCTGCGGTACCGCACTAGTCACTGCCTGCCATTCAGAAAAAGACCTGTTCATTCCTACTCTTTGTTTCCTGTCTGCCAACTAGTTTTCTATCCATTTCAATACGCTACCCTCAATCCCATGTGCTTTAATTTTACGTGTTAATCTCTTATGTGGGACTTTGTCGAAAGCCTTCTGAAAGTCCAAATAAACCACATTCACTGGCACCCCCTCATCAACTCTACTAGTGACATCCTCGAAAAGTTCCAGTAGGTTTGTTGAGCATGATTTCCCTTTCGTAATTCCATGCTGACGCTGTCCGATTCTGCCATTGTTTTCCACGTGCTCAGCTATTAAATCTTTTATAATGGACTCTAGAATTTTCCCCACTACCGATGCCAGACTGACTGGTCTATAATTCCCTGTTTTCTCTCTACTTCCCTTTTTAAATAGTGGGGTTACATTAGCTCCCCTCCAATCTGTAGGAACTGTTTCAGAGGCTATAGAATCTCAGAAGATGACCACCAATGCTTCCATTATTTCTAGGGCCATTTCCTTAAGTACTCTGGGGTGTAGGTTATCAGGCCCTGGGGATTTATCGGCCTTCAATGCCATCAATTTCCCCAATACCATTTCCCTACTAATACTGGTTTCTTTCAGTTCCTCCCTCTCACTAAACCCTTTTTTACTTTTATGCCAAACAGGAATAAACAATTATTGCAGTTCACCCATGCGCTCTTTGAATGTTTGCCATTACCTATCCATTGTCATCCCTTTAAGTCATATTTCCCAATCCATCATAGCCAACTCCCACCTCATATCATTGTAGATTCCTTTGTTAAGATTCAGGACCTTAGTATCAGAATCAATTATGTCATTCTCCATCTTGATGAAGAATTCTATTATATTATGATCACTCATCCCCAAGAGTCCTCGCACAACTAGATTGCCAATTATTCCTTTCTCATTACACAATACCCAGTTTAGGATGGCCTGCTCTCTTGTTGGTTCCTCAATGTATTGGTCTAGAAAACCATCCCATATCCACTCCAGGAATTCCTCCTCTGTGGTATTGTTACTAATTTGATTTGCACAATCTAGATGCAGATTAAAGTCACCCATAATTACTGATGTTCCTTTATTGCCTGCATCTCTAATTTCCTGTTTAATGCCATTCCCAACATCACCACTACAGTTTGGGGGTCTATATACAACCCCCCAATGTTTTTTTTCCCTTAGTGTTTCTTAGTTCTACCCACACAGATTACACATCATTGGAGCTAATATCTTTCCTCACTATTGTGTTAATTTCCTCTTTAACCAGCAATGCAACCCCACCCACTTTTCCTTTTTGTCTGTCCTTCCTAAATACTGAATACCCTTGGATGTTCAGTTCCCATCCCTGGTCACCCTGCAGCCATGCATCTGTAATCCCAACTCTATCGTACCCGTTTGCATCTATTTGCACGGTTAATTCATCCGCTTTATTGCGAATGCTCCTCATGTTAAGGCACAAAGGCTTAAGGCTTGTCTTTTTAACATTACTTGTCCCGTTCCCACTATTTTTCACTGAGGCCCTGTTTGATTCTTGCCCTGGATTTCTCTGCCTATCACTCTTCTTATTCCCCTTTCTGTCTTTTATTCTTGTCTTTGATTCCTCCTCCTCTGGTTCCTTGCATAGGTTCCCATCCCCCTGCCATTTTAGTTTAAACCCTCCCCAATGACTCCAGCAAATATTCCCCCTAGGACATCAGTCCCGGTCTTGCCCAGGTGTAACCTATCCAGTTTGTCCTGGTCCCACCTCCCCCAGAATCAGTCCCAATATCCCAGGAATCTGAAACCCTCCCCCATCTCTTCAGCCACGTATTCATCCAAAATATCCTGCTACTTCGACACTGACAAGCACGTGGCACTAGTAGTAATCCCAAGATCACTACCTTTGAGGTCCTACTTTTTAAACGTACTTCCTAACACCCTATAATTCTGCTTTTAGGACCTCATCCCTTTTTTAACCTATGTCGTTTGTATCAATGTGTACCACGACCACTGGCTGTTCACCCTCCCCCTTCAGAATGTCCTGTAGCTGCTCTGAGACATCCTTGACCCTAGCACCAGAGAGGCAACAAACCATCCTGAAGTCTCATTTGCGGCTACAGAAATGCCTATCTATTCCCCTTACAATTGAATTCCTTATAACTATTGCATTTCCACACTTTTTACTCCTCCCTGTGCAGAAGAGCTAACTGTGGTGCAGCGAATTTAGCTGTTACTGTTTTCCCCTGAAAGGCCATTCCTCTCAAAAGTATCCAAAGCGGTATATCTGTTTTGCAGGGAATAGCCACAGGAGATTCCTGCACTGCCTGCCTAGTCTTCTTGCTCTGCCTGGTAGTCACCCATTCCCTTCCTGTCTGTGGACTCTTAGCCTACGGTGTAACCACCTCTCTATATGTGCTATCCACGAAACTCCGCACCTCGCGGATGCGCCACTGTGTCCCCAGCCACCACTCCAGCTCCAAAACCCGGGCTTCCAGGAGCTGCAGCTGGAGACACTTCCTGCGCACATGCTGGCCCTGGGCACTGGAAATGTTCCTGGCTTCCCACATAGAGCAGGAGGACCACGGCTTTGAGCTCTCCTGTCATGACTTACTCCTTTAAATTGAATTAAACATTTTGGAAGACAATTAATATCAAATAATATCAATTACTCTAGGGCCTTTCTTCCCTGCTCCTTGTTGTTACAGGATATAGCCCTTACAAACGATGAACCACAAAAAAAGACCTTAAAAACTATAAGCGATAAAAGTAGTAAATGCTTGTCTGACTGTATTCAAGGTACTCAAAGGATCACCTCCTCACTGAACTCCCTCAGTCACCAAACCCCAGCTTAAGCACCCTACTGAAGCCCAATGCAGCACTCCAGGGAAGACAAAGTCAGCACTGTAAGATGTCTTGTTTTTATACTCTCTGAATCTAGCCTCTGGAAACCTGTTTAAGTCAGTTATCTAATTAACTAGTTGTAGCTGTAAGCAGAGCCTGTATAAACCCTGTTTTAAAGCTGGCCTAAGATGCACCTTCTTCCAATCCAAACAGCAACTTTTAGTTCATTGCTAAATTAAAGAAAGACTAGATAGAAATTAATCCTTGAATTCCATTAGTCACAAAACTCCAATTTAAGCATTCTACTACAGCCCAAAGCAGCACTCCAGTGCAGTGAGGGAAGTGACCACACATTAGGGAAACCTGCGTAAACTGATCATGCCTCTGCAACTGAGACAGATCAGGCACAGCCAGAGTGATAAGATTGGGGTCGGGCTCCTAGCCTGCCCGTTCATGCAAGCATCATGGAGGCACCAAAGGGCCACCAAGCACACCATACCTTACCCCCCATTCCCCCCAGCCCCGTGCTTCCCCAGAACAGACTTTGAGTCGGCCACTACTTTATTAGTCCATGAAGCAGTTGGACTGCACACGTTGTACAATCTCCTCTCCAGTGCTGGCCATGTAGCAGTCACTGCTGGAGGTGCTCACAGCCCCTTGCAATCTCAGCATCCCAGTTTGGACCAGTGTCCCCCATGACGCAGGTTGACAGGGCCATGCCAACCTGTGACATGGGGGAAAGGTCCCATGTCACATGCCATGCAGCGCACTCATCTCTGGCCATCCAAGGGCTGACCAGCACTCTCCAGGAAGCGATGAGGGATGGTCATATAGGGCTAGGAAAGGTGCTAAGTACAGCCATGATAACCACATTCTCTCTTTCATATTGCAGGCGGACCACGTCAGGATCATGGATCCTGATGACCTAGCTGTATGCCTGATGGCCTACAGAGACTGTAGAAGACAGAGGAGAGAGTGAATGAGGCTCCTGTCTGCATTAAGGCAGGAGCAGCAACCTCATGAAGAAGGGGCAGCAGGGGCTCCGGCACACACTGCCTAGGAGCGACAGCGAGCCATGGCTGGTGGACACCTAGCCACACCCTGGGCCTATAGAGCCCGCCTACCATTCCTGCAGATGACTGAGAACCAGTGTCACTAATGACTGTGCATGTCTAGGGACCTGGTGACTCACATCTGCCATTTACTGCAGGACTTGGCGCCAAGGGGGCATGAAGGACATCCACTGCCAGTGGCTGTGAAAGTGACTGTGGTGCTCAATTTCAATGCCAGTGGCTCCTTTCAGGGCTCCACAGGTGACCTCTGTGGGATTTCACAATCCGCCACCCACAAGTGCATCCATGAGGTCATGGATGCCATCTTCTCCATGGGACAGTACTTTATGCATTTCGCCTGGGACCGGGACAGCCAGGATGCAACAGCCATTGGATTTGGCCTGATCTCAGGATTCCCACAGGTGCAGGGTGCGATTGACCGCACTCATGTGGCCCCTGGACTTCATCAACTGCAAGGGCTTCCACTCACTGAACGTGCAGCTGGTACGGGACCATCAGAAATGCATCCTGCAGGTGTGTGCACAGTTTCCAGGGACTGTGCACGACACCTACATCCTCAGTCGGTCATGGATCCTTGCAGTCTTCCACGGTCCACAGAAGCTGCAGGGTTGGCTCCTCAGAACCAAGGGCTACTCGCCGAGGCCGTGGCTGATGACACCTGTGCGGCAGCCTCAGACTGCAGCAGAGCGACACTATAATGAGGCTCAGGCAGCAGCTCGCAACTTGGTGGAGCAGACCATTGGGATGCTGCAGATGCAATTCCAGTGCCTAGACTGGTCTGGTGGAACCCTGCAATACAATCCGCAGAGGGTGCCATGCATCATCATCATCATCTGCTGCGTTCCTTACAACCTGGTATTCGAATGGGGAGGCAAGCTGGCTGAGGAGGAGATGGAGAAGCTGGAGGTCTCAGATGAGGACGCCGCCAATGGGGGTGAGGGTGAGGGGGTCCTGGGTGGTGACGGTGACGTGGATTAGGTTCTTGTACTGGTGAGATGAGGCAAGTGCGCTCAGGAAGCCCTCATAGCTGCAAGATTTGTGCAGGATGATGATGATGACATGCAGTGAGGTGCCCCATACATCCTCACATCACAGTTGTGAACGTTTGGCTCCAGTCTGGCTTGTGGCAGCACCAATACCCTCTGTGAGAATGCTTCTGTCATGGAGATGCATTGGAGGCCCTAATAGTCGCTCGATCACAGGAGGACAATGACAACATGCAGTGAGAACACTCCATAGCTCTTCACATATCCTCAGAGAATATATGACTCCTGTCTGGCTGAGGGCCACTCACTTGCGCTCCATGATCAGGGCCATCTCAGAGAAGCAGCCATGAAAATTCAGACACATCTGATGCTGTGTCCACCTTCAGCACCTCAACCCTTCAGGAGCTGGTGCACAGCATCACTGGTCACAGATGCTGGTGTGATGGGGGCCGGCCCCATCTTAAAGGTGCTGAGAGCACACCGAGAGTATGAAAGAACTCTGTGACGCCTGCCCACTACCTTCTGGCAGCAATGACCAGCACCACCGAGGTACAGGCATCATTGATGTTTCCAGGGACTGTGAGGCTGGACCATCACTTTGGTCTGAAGGTTGCACAGAGAACAGGGGAGAGACCCTGGACTGAGACACCTGCCTTTTTTCTTGTGCAGAAAAGTTTCACATCTGAGAGACAAGAACACTACTCATCAGAACAAGGAGCCAGAGGCAAGGAGACGTTCTTAGGAGTTTATTGACAATAGTGAACAGGTTGTACAGGTGATCAACACCCGTGCCCAGACTGTGCAGCTACTTTTACTTAACTTTCCTAACCCTGCCACTACATCTTGATGCTCCCTGGACATCCACAGCAGAGACGGAGGCAGCCTGCTGACTGTGACACCCTGTGCATGATGACTTTGGCGGATGTCCACTGGAGGGCCGAGACTTGGAAGGCCCTGGCCTGCTTTTGGGGTCCTGCTGTGTGGCAGTGGCACTCTCCTTGGTTTGTGAAGCTGGAGCTGTGGAGGTCACAGGAAGATAGGATTCGATTGGGCCGGGCACTCCCAGAGTCACCTGGGTGGATTGTCCAGTAGTGTGCACCTGCTGATCCTCCTCCCTATGGGTGCCTGAGGGCCCCAGGCTGACTCCTTGAGGAGAAGGGATAGCTGGAGTGAGACTGAGCTGCCCAGCACTCCTCTCACATACACACTGCTGGAAGCCAACTACAGCATCAGCGATGGAGTTAAGCCCATGCAGTAGTACAAGAGTGACATCCTGAACCAATGTCTCCTTGGCGGCTGCCATCCTGCCAGTGTTGACTTCAGTGCATTGCAATGCAGTCGCTATCACCTCAGCCTGAAGACAGGCGGACTCCTCCATCGTGCCTTGCAATCTGTGGAGTGCAGTGGACATCTCTTCCTGTTACTCCCTAGCTTGTCTTTGCAGCTCCAGCAATTATGACATGACCAAGTCCAGACGCTCATCATCTGACTCAGATTCAGGAACGTTCTGGCCTCCAGCAGTCCTCCAAGTGATGGGGACCTGGGAAGTCCCTGCCTCCGCCTGCTGTGGATC
Organism: Carcharodon carcharias; assembly: GCF_017639515.1. Taxonomy (NCBI): domain Eukaryota; kingdom Metazoa; phylum Chordata; class Chondrichthyes; order Lamniformes; family Lamnidae; genus Carcharodon; species Carcharodon carcharias. The sequence goes on from NC_054475.1 coordinate 107,946,158, forward strand.
AGAAAGTGCAATGTGCTCACCAGATTGTAATCCCGAGACTACTCTAAAGCTAGATCCCACTGAAATGTGTGTATCTGCACTGGTGGAGGGTGTGGGTGAGCGCTGTGGTGGGACTTCAGGGAGGGTGCTTACAGGTTCCTCTTCAGAGATTTCTTCAGGGCTTGATTGAAAGCCCTGGGTCATGGACTCTGTCGGCTATTTGGCAGATGTGCCTGTGAAAGCAAGAGGAGATAATAGTGTGTGGCAGTGGCCTGTGAATCAGGACACATCACTCACAGCATGGTTGTCTGATGGATGTTGCACTGCTGGACCCACACTTCGTGGAGCAGCGCCGACCTCACCGTCAGCACAGGACCAGTCCCGGACATCGCTGGCCAGCTGGATGGCTCTGTTTTCGAATTCTATCAGAACTTTGATCTCCTCTACCTGACTGCAACCTTTCCCTCCTGTTGTATGCCAGTTTGTCCTACATGGATAGAGATGGGAGAGTGTTTCAGGATGCCTGCTGAGCCAGATGAAAGTATGCCAGGTCAGTGTGGGTGGCGAGTGGTCCCGTGGATGGGATGAGGATAATGAGTGTGTGTGAAATAGTGAATGGTAATGTCCCTTGCACTGGTAGTGAGTGAGGGGCCTGTGAGTGTGTGAGTTGGGAGTGATGAAAAAAGTGACTTACCCTGGTGGTATGCAGGAGATCATTCACCCTTTTGCAGCACTAGGTGGCTGTCCTCCTCTGCAGGGTGTTTGCGTTGACCACCGCTGCCATCACCTTCCAAGCTGGGTTGTTGATTTTGCTGCCCATCCTGCAGCCAGAGCAGGGTTAGAGTACATCCCAGTGGGCGTCCACAGCATCCAGCAGTCGCTCAAGGGACCTGTCATTGAAGCGGGGGGCTGCAGTCTTTTTTCATTTGCTGGCCGTATCTCCTGAGCAGCGGTGATGAGCTGGTGGCAAGGAGCACTTTGCAGGTGGCTGCCTTTTAAAGATGGCGGCTGGTGTGATGCAACAGTGGGGTGATGGTGGGCGGGTGAATGAAAGCTTGCCACCATGGAAATGGTGTGTTTCGGGGGAGCGAATAAATAATGAAGCAGGCTCAGGATGATACGGTGTGAAAACCACCATTTTCATCAGCAGGTAGGACTCCACTTAACCCGCCCACACTGCACTTAGTGCAATTCTGGGAAAATACCACCCTGAGGGTGCAGTGAATATTATAGCAGTGTATCATCCATATAACAACTTATTATTTTTGGTAGAATGCAATTGATAGCATGTAGGATATGCCCACTTTTTATTTTGGAAGGAAAAAGCATGGACTCCAAAAAGAAGAAGCAGCAAAAAAACCACAAGTTAACCCAGCTAATCGCCTGATGTAGATTGTAAGACTTGATGTCAGTTAATGCAATGAAGTGCCTTTGTTGTAAAACTATGTAATCAAGGATTAATTTTGACTCTGATGCATGGAAATTACCATTAGACATTAGTAACCTATTCATGACATTTCTTTGCCCATTATTTTAATGGAGGATTTTTTGAAATCTGACAAGGAAATATTAATTGCCCATCCTTTGTTGCCTTGAAAAGATAATAGTGACCTTTCTACTTTAACTGCGTGCAGTAACCTTTGTGTTGATAGTGCTCTCATGATGGAGTTTGGTTGGGAATTCCAGGGTACCATCCCAGCAACAATGAAGGAACAGCAATGTAACTTCATGTCAGAATGTTATGACTTGAGAGGGAAACTTGGACACACATGTGCACCCATGACCATGCTGCCCTTGCCTTTTCAGACCTAGCTAGATGGATTGACCTTCTTGTGCATTGTTGTTTTTACTTCTTGCTATTACTGACCACAGGAATGGATCGCCTGTTCCTCCAACTTAACCTTCACTACCAGTGATTCTCCAGTAAGCTATAAAGTTGGATAAAGATCACTAGAAACCCTGTCCTATTATTTTCAAAATGACCAATTTCATCTTGGCCTAATGAGTTTGGAATTAATTATTTGGGACTAACTGTCACAGTTTGAAATGGTGCTTGAGCAGAGATATTCCGCCGACTAGTTTACTACTAGTGCTCAGTCTAGTTTTAAAACATATTCAACTTCAGACTCAAATTAATTATTGTCTCAGCAGCAGCAACACAAGCTGTAAGCTCACTTAACTTAAAGCATATCACTTGAATGTAATTCATGTAAATCCTTTCTGAACAAAATTGTCATGATTTGAGATTTTTGGCCAGAGAGATAGGGCAGAATTTTCAAAACTTAGTCCTGGCCAAACAGCAGGACCATTAGTGGGCCAGGAAGCCATTGAACTCTTTAGTAGGTTCTTCTGAGGCTCTTTAACTCACCCACTGCACTAGTATCCTGGTTCTGGGTTCCCCAACCAGGCAGTGTGGGCAAGATCACATGCCAGATCTGTTAAAGGAGGGATTTCTAAAGGGACTCTGACATAGGTTAGAATGGATCTGGACATGAATTTTTGAGAATGGAGCAAACACTGGACAGGAGATCTGGGATGGCTGCTCTCTGCGTCTCTCAATCCCACCTGACAGTCCTGCTGCAGAATCAGTGGGGCTGCAGTAAAATGATCTTTCCCAAGGACAAGAGGAAAAGGACAACTTATCAAGTCTGGATGAAAGTGGCCAAGTAAGTCAGCAGTAAAAACATGGTCTTCCAACTTGGGGGCAAAAAATGAACCAAGAGGATTCAGGACCTCAGGAGGGTGGGAAAGGTGAATGACATTATACTTTCAGGTAACGAGCTCTGCAGACTTTCCTAGAATTCACCAAAAGATGCACCTCACAGCTCCATTCATTCGTCTCTCTTTAGGCACTTCCTCAAATCTCCATCTAAACAGCCAACACTCACACACAGCTCATTCCATTGTGCTTTCAGACATGCCTCAAAGTCACTCTCCACAAATATATTTTTCCCCTCTTAGCCACACAAGCCATTACTAACACTCAATGTGCTTTCTCTTCTTGCATAAGAAGAGAGTACATAACTTCAGGGAAAGGCAGAACCTCCAGGGACAAGCATCTTGGTGGCCACTGGCAATGAGCTTGTCCAATGACAAAGTGGTCTTTTTCCAGGAGGCTACAGATGTCAGCAACAGCCAGTCATGAAAACCTAAGCCTTCAGAGGCACTGGTGCTCAGACATTCAGGGAGTGTTATGACACAGCAGTTTATAAAGGCTGTTATTTAAAATCCCAGAGGGAAACTTTAAACAAATGTCATAGCCTATATTTTCAATTGGTATGTTTGAAAGGCAACTCTAAATTCAGGAATAAGACCACCAGTTTTGGAGAGGTTTTTATATCAAACTACATGAGACATTTATTAATTTATAACATATTAAACAAATGTACATGGCTACAAATTACTATCATGACATTTAACAAATTCACAAATTAATCTCCACTAAAACCAATAGACTTAACCAGGCACCAGGCAAAGCATTTTTACCTTATGAGTTCAAAATGAGGTTCCTTTCAATTTGGTTCCTTTGCAGACAGTTGTAGGCTTACAGCTGCTTTGTTACATTGCCTCTGCCTTGCACACACAAACTCCCTTTTTTTATGCCCAGCGCTCCCCATTAATGTAAATTCTCATTGTATCACCAGGCTCTATGAAATCCTTTCATAGCACCAATTTTATCAGTAATATACACATTGCTTGGTGCCTCCTAGCTAGGTGCAAGATTTCACACCCACTTTTGAATGCTCTATTCAACAAAATGCAAATGTATTTCTACCTCAGTTTACACCTCAAAATGACTATACATCAAAACACCCAGACTATCTGGCTTTAATCCAATTAAGACACACACAGACATATCCACAGCCTAAACCTTTATTTTTAAAAAAAATTCCAATAACACGATACACATTAATAGATTCATGACATTCCCTTCCTATCAAAAAATGAACCACCATAATTCTAAAAGATGGCTTCATTTTTTAAATAACCCATCTCACACTATCTCCTATATTTATTACACTATTACATTACCACATGAATTAACATAATATATATACACAAGTCCTTGGTATCAACAAAAATCACTCCAGTTCAGTGTTCTGGGTGTTAAAAATGTCCAATTTACCTTTAAACTTCAAACTCTTGATAACACATCCACGAACAAATTCTCTCTACCAGTAACATGTATAATCCGTAGATTAAATGGTTGTAATAATAGACTCCATCTGAAAAGCCTTGCACTTTTGTCACAAAATTTGTCCAAAAACTTCAAAGGATTATGGTTTCTATGAACAATTGTTTCTGATGGATTGTTTGCAACATAACTTTCAAAATGCTGCAGTACTAACACCAAACCCAGAGTCTCTTTTTCGATCATTGAATATCTCCTCTGTTGTAAATTCAGTTTCCGTGGAAAATAACCTATTGTTTTTCAATTCCAGTGTCATCTTCTTGTAACAGCACATCATCAATGCCTATATCACTTGCATCAACAGCCAACTTAAACTGTTTGGCATAACTGGGTACTGCCAAAACTGGTGTCATAGTTAACAGTTTTCAAACCATCGAATGACTCCTGACACTCCTGTGTCCATTGAAACTTCTTGTTCCTTTTTAATAGTTCAGTCAGTGGAGCAACCACATGGCTAAAATTTGGTACAAATTTCTGGTAAAACCCACTCATGTCCCGAAATCTCAAAATTTCTCATTTTGTTGTAGGCACTGGGAATTCCATGAAAGCCTTGACTTTCGCGTCTCTCGGAGTCACTTTACCATGTCCAATGTATAGCCTAGACGTGTAACTTACACTTTTGCAAATTCACTTTTAGCCAAGTTCATCAGCAAATTAGCTTCTTGTAGTTGAGTAAATAAGTCTTCCAGATGCTGTAAATGCTCCTCACATGTCTGAGTGAAAACTATTAGATCATGAATACAAACAGCACAATTGCTTAGACCTGCAAATACTTTGTTTATCAGTCTGTCAAATGTCGCACATGCATTCTTCATACCAAATGATGTGAATTTAAACTGATATAGTCCACTTGGCATTACAAAAGCTGATAACTCCTTTGCTCACTCTGGCAACGGTACCTGCCAATATCCTTTTAGCAAGTCAATGTTTGTGATAAATTTCGGTTGTCCAACTTTCTCAATGCAATCTTCCAACCATAGAATAGGATATAAATCCAATTTTGGCACTGCATTCACCTTTCGATAGTTCACACACACTCTTTGAATTACATCCAGTTTCGGTACCAGTGTACCAGTATAATAGGTGAACTCCAGTTACTACAACTAGACTCAATGAAATCATTTTGAAGCATGCAATCAATTTTTTTTTGTACTTGTGATAACTTTGCAGGATTTAATCAATAAGGATATTGTATAATTGAAGATAAAACCTCTATACATATATCATGTATAGCTAAATTTTTCTTTCGCAACTTATTTCCACAAATAGGTTTGTATGACTGCAATAGCTTTTCCAAATCACTTTGACTCTTGCTTGGAAGGTAACCAATAAAGCATCCCCTCATTATCCAATTTGATTAGAGAAAAATCAATTTCAGAGTCCTGCACTTCTACTTCTTTCTCATCATCCACCATCATTAATGGCTCTTTTTGTTCCTCTTCCCTGGGCAGAATTTTGCCCTTGTTGTGTGGGCGGGCCCGACCGACTCAGCGGTGGGCGGGCAGCCGATCGCTGCTGCCGAAACAGGCCCCGTCACCATTTTCAGTGGGCGGGCCAATTAAGGCCACCCACCTGGCATTCCACCCAACAGGAAGCACTACGTGCTTCCTGTGCAGGAGGGGGTGGGATTCCCCAACTGCGAGAGTGTGCTCTTTTATGCATGTGCGTGAAAGAGCACATATCTCCCTGAGGCAAAGTGCTGCCTCAGGGTGATTGCTGAAAGGCTGTTAAATATTAAAAATAGAACAATAAAAAAATCATTAACATGTCCCCCTCGTGAAAATGTCACACAAGATGGGACATGTTAATAAAGTACACAAAACCATTATTAAACATTTTTAAATCTGATATCAAACCACACTGGTCACTGGATGAGGTTTGTAAAAAAATCACTTACCCACCTGCCCGTTGGGCCCGTGAGCCGAGCCAAAGTTTGCACAGGCCCTTCAAAATCCTGGTCGATTGGAGAGTTAATGGCCTTAACAAGGCCACTAATTAATGGCGGGAGTGCATCCCGCTGCATAGCACGTCCGCTGTCCGAAATATCACAATGCCTCGTGCTGACGTCGGGGTGCTCGCGCAATGTCAGCAGGCGCCATTTTAAATGCTGGCGTGAGGACTCCACCACCCGCATGCCAGCCAGAAGATTCAGCCCCCTGTCAAAGTACTTTTTAAGCATATTTGCATGATACATCCTCTGCTTATTTCTTCTATCTGGAGTATTTATTAAATAATGTACTTCACTCAATTTCTTTTCAATCCTGTAAGGCCCACCAAAGCATGCATTTAATGAATCACCTAGTAGTACTGGTAACAAAACTGATACTTTCTCTTTAGAAACAAAGCTGCGAGTTTTAGCTTTCTTTTCTGCCTTCACTTTCATCGCTTGCTGTGATGTCTTTAAATGTTCCCTTGCCAACTCAGATGCCCAGTTTTAATCTTACCCTGAAATTTGATATGTAATCCAGGAGAATAGTTTCTGAATTTGACCCACCAATTTCTCATTAATCAATTTCACTGGTCCCCTTACCTCATTACCATAAACTAGTTCAAAAGGGCTAAAACCAGTCAATGTGTTAGGAACGTCTCTAATAGCAAATAATGAAGGTGGAATTCCTGTATCCCAATCCTGTGGATAATCTTAACAGTATGCTGTTATAGCTTTTAAAGTTTAATGCCACCTTTCCAAAGCTCCTTGTGATTCCGGATGATAAGTTGTTGACTTAAACTGTTTTATCCCCAATCTGTTCATTACTTCCTTAAACAGCTGTGACATAAAATTTGACCCCTGATCTGATAGTATTTCCTTAGGTAAACCATACCTCACAAAAATAATTAATTAAATGCTTCACAATCTTCTTAGTTGTAATATTTCTTAAAGGTATCACTTCAGGAAACGTTGTTGACACATCCATTATTATCAGTAAATACTGATTTCCTCTCTTAGTTTTAGGAAGGGGTCCTACACAATCAATCATGACCCTGGTAAAAGTTCTTCAAATGCTGGTATTGGGATTAAAGACATTGGCTTAATCACTGCATGTGGTTTTCTTGTTATTTGACATGTTTGACAGGTTCTACAGAATTTGACTACATCCCTATGTAATCCTTGACAAAAAGAGTGCACTGTATTTTTCCCTATATTTTCCTAATTCCTAAATTTCCCCCCATTGGAATTTCATGAGCAATCCTCAGAATCTCATTTTTGTACCCTAATGGGATGACAATCTGATCCACCTCCCACCAGCTTTCATTTTCTGAGGCATGAACTGACCTCCACTTTCTCATTAAAATATCTCTCCAAAGATAACAACATACTGGAATATATTTTGCTTCTGTTTCTGAATAAGCTTCCTGATATAACTGTTTTAATTGGAAATCATTTTTCTGTAACTCCACTAACTTCCTTGAGTTAAACACTTCAGCTGAGTTGCCCTGCATTCTTTCCTCCTGAACAATGTTATCAAACACGGTGCCAGCTAATTGGATTTTGACACCTTCTTCTTGTCTTTGAGCTGTCTGCCTTTCTTGTTTTTCTTGTTCTTTCCTATGAGCCTTTGAACTCATTACAACACAATCAATAAACAATTCAGGTTGTTCCTTCCCTAATACTGCTGTTGAAACTGCTTCTACAAGCTGTTCAACTGCCATAGGCATCACCCATGTGATCCACCTATATAATTAGCCAGAATAAATTGAACCCTTGCAATGGGCAATTCTTTCACCACTCCAAGCAATAACTTCACCTTCTTCCATTTGTTCTTTAAATTTACCTTCCACAATGGAATATATTTAGCATCTCCATGAACCCCACTTATTAATAGTGTTCCTGCGATACTGCCTTTTAACAACAAATGACACTATTCCACAATATTAAAGATTGTCTAGCCCCTGTGTCTCTTAATATTTTACCACCTTTACCTACTCCGCCCTGTACACATGAAAAGATTTTGCCTTCACACACAAAGCCTTTAAACATTTCTGGAAACTGCTCCTCAGAATTCTCTTGAGTAAACTGTGAACACATGCCCATTTCTTCACCTATCACCAGTCAGTTCTTCCTGTTTTACTTGTACACAAACCATTGGATTTTCCTATGCCTGAACCTCAGAACCCACAGTACTTTTATTTCCAGAGCTTTTCTGTATCCCAATAATTCCAACAGATCTTTCCTGCAATTTCCAACACACTGACTTTGTGTGCCTCACTTTATTACAATGAAAACTCCTCCATTTTCAAATGTCACTTCTACCTTTAGCATTTTCCTTTTTATTCTGAGAAAAAACTTCCTAGGAACTTCCAGCTACTCCTCTTTCCTGACTACCTATCTTTCATTCACCTTCCCACTTTTTATCCTTTTCCAATTTGAAAGGATGACGAAGAAAGGTTTAGCCCTATGAACGAACTCATAATCATCAGCTATTTCTGCTGCTTGTCTCACAGATTCAACCCTCTGTTCCTCCACATGAGTTCTCACTACTGAAGGGATTGGATCTTTAAATTCTTCCAAAAGAATTACTGCCCTAAGTGTTGCATAGGTTGTCTCTATTTTTACCGCCTGCATCCATCAGTCAAAATTACTTTGTTTACTCTTTCAAACACAGTATAAGTTTGCCCAGGCTGTTTTCTTATATTCTTAAATTTCTGCCTGTGTGATTCAGGAACCAACTCATATACTCTCAAAATAGCCTTTTTCACCACATCATAATTCGCTGACATTTCTTCTGATAGCGAAGTATATACCTCATGCGCCCTACCCACTAACTTGGACTGTAATAATAATGTCCAGTTTTTCTGTAGTCATTAAATCTGTTTGGATAGCTTCTCAAATGACGTAAAGAATGCTTCAATATCTTTTTCCTCAAGCTTTGGAAGAACTTGTACAAACTTAAAGATCTCCCCACTGGGTTCTACTCTGGAGATAAGGTCCTTCCTCATCTACTGACATCTCTTTTTTAACTGTCAGCATTTTCAGTTGGAATTCTCTCTCTCTCTTTCTCTTTCCTCCTTCTCTATTTTTACAATTTCACAAATGCAGCTTAACATGAGTGAAGTCCAAGACAGGTGAAGTGACTTCCAAGAAATTGGCAATCGCCTGTCAAGTAGTGAAAGCTCCCTCTAAGAAGGAGTGCTGTGAAGAGCAGCCTCTCACCTGGTCATAACTGGACCTCCTCAGTTTCACTGATTAAAGGCTTCCCAGCCTTTCTGTTTCACTGAAGAAGCATCTCTCACTATGCACCCACTTCAGCGTGTTGCTAATAGCTTGGAAAATCAGCCCTATGGCTGTTAACACCACAACCCTTGGTTGAAACAAAACTTAATTACCTATTAGAATAGTTAAAGAGCTTGCCTTTTGCATAGGGGTTTCCTGGGCCACTATGGAAAACAAAACATTCTTGCAATATAATAGAAGAGACATCATTGTATGTATAGCATTAAAACCTTCAATCAAACCGAGTGTATAATCTAATAAAAACAAAACAGTTTAAAAAAGACAAGTTCCAATTTGCTTCAACTAACTTGGAATTGCTTGTGTTAATTTCAAAAAATGTATATTTCTAGGCAAACTGATATATCATGGTGCAAAGCTAGCTCAACACCATTGCTAACATCCATTATCAAGTGAATCACTCTTCAGGCACATTCATCTTTTTCTGAATTCACGTCTAAGAGGAAATAATAATTTCTTGGTGTGTTGTAATAAAACACAGCATGCTTGCTCGCTATTTTCCCAAATCAGTAATTCAATGGTCAACTACAGAGTTTTATTCTTTAAAATCGAAGCTTTCTCCTTGACCTTGACAGCCAGATTTCTACCCATTACTGGAATACTTAGTTCAGCTGCCCTTCACCCCATATTCCTTGCAATGGAATTAATACCAGCTGCATTGCAAAGATAACCTGAGACTACTGACAAACCTCAGATGCAGTGCAACATCAATTTTATTTTCGTATGGCAAACAAAGTGTGTGGGTAATGTGATTGAAGCCCTTTTGTTCTCAAAATGAAAAATTCTGTTGTGAAGGAGAATCAGTCTTGAGCTAATAGCCACAAAGGCCAATATGAGAAAGACAAGCTTTCCCATAAATTTCACAAAACAAAACAGCTCTTCTCTGTAAACTAGATGCTGCTGTTTTATATTTAGGATGTTGATGCTTTCTCTTCAGTAGATCAAACATGTGATACTTGTGTTAGCTGATATCACAGGTCACCAGCTTGAGCAATTCTAATATTTTCTTGAGTCAACATTGTTATTACATGTCTTGAAGTTGTACTTTTGTACTTATGTACTTTTTATAACTCTTTTCTTATCTATTCCACTTCTGCGTGCCATGTTCTAGATTTTTAATGCACATTCTGGAGTCTTCCAGAAGAAGAAAAAAGTGTTTTGATTAACACACCTGTGTTCTTAAAGTATAGCTTTAAATGCCTGTGGCCCTTTGTGTTATACTGGTTGTATGGAAATGAATTTCATCAGATCTTTAGTCCTGCCAAAGATCATTCCCAGCCTTAATATTTTGCTGATTTGCTTTATTTGTGGCAAAGATGCACTCAGACAATATATTATTATTCCTGAAGCACTGTTAGTCACTTCCATCAATGCAATCCTGGCTCCAACATTCAAAGTTGATTATATCAGCAGCAGTTTTTTTTTTATTGTGCAACATGTAAAGTCTTCCAGTTGCCTGTAGTATTAGGTGCTGCATTGAAGACAAGCTCTGTAGTGATGTCATTGCACTGCTTCTGTTAAGGTCCTTCATACCTCTTTACATCAAATTTCCAAACGGCTATTGAAGCAGTCCAGCAACAATGTATTTGGATTGCTAGCAGAGGCTTGGAGTGTATCGTATGTTGACAGTCAACATTCATAACTATAGTGACTGTTTAGATCTTATGTCATGTTGTCTGCTCAAATGTGGATCTTAGATTAGAATATCAACACTGTGCTCACTGACCTCCGGTGATCCAGTAGCATTTCAATTTTAAAAATCTCATCCATGTTCAACTTCCTCCATGGCCTTGCCCCCTTCCCATATCGTTACTTTCAGCCTTACAACTCAGCCCTCTGCACACCTCCAATTCTGGTCTCTTGTTCATCTGCAGTTTTCAACATAGCAGCAATGGAGCTGTACCTTCAGTCCTGAAGCACTAGAATTGACTCACTAAAGGTCTGCACCCACCTACTTCCTTCTCTCCTACTCATCTTTTGCCATGCAACATGAAGACCAACATTCAAATTATAAATCACATGTTCTAATTAATGTTGAGGTGAATCCAACTATCAAAGCTAAATTAATCACATACTGCCATCAACATAACTTTAATTCTTATCCTGCTGTAGGCTTATTAACCCACAATTGATGTCCATCTGGTCCCCTTTAAAATGCACTTTAGAATTCTATATCCCTCAGCTGCTTTCTGCCCACTGTTCACCCATACCAGATTGTGTACTCATGTATCCCTTGTTCCTTATTTAAAGGTTCAATGGTCTACATCATCTGTAGCCAGCTAGTGCCTTCATCTTAGAATGGTTAAAGTGAGGCAAACACAGTCTGGTTTTTCAAATCAAAAATTGCCTTGTCAGCCAAATAATAATTTTGTTTAAGGACAAGAAATTGATTTGAAAGTCTGTAGACTCACTTTAACCATTAAAATTCCTCTAATCTTGCTGGCGAATCTAAGAGTTTACTTTTCTTGAAGCTGGACCTACCTAGACCTTCAGTTTTGGTATCTGCCATATAGGCCTTTTTAAATCAAAATTCAGTGGATTGATTGTGATGTTCAGCTATATCTCTGGACATAAACAGACATTGACACTGTTCACTATTTGTTCTACTTGGAGCTCAATGGATTAATTATGGTTTCCTCATAGTGTGTGCCTTACCAGAGGTTCCCAAACTGGGGGCTGGACCAGGACATTAGTGGAGCAAAGAGGACAACATAGTAGCGAGGAATTTCCTTGGACCTGTTTCCATTTTGTTGGGGGTGGGTCACACACATAATTTACATTGTAAATCAGGCTTCCATTCCTTTCAGCAAAGTAATGCCAGCACAGCAGGAGCAGATCTGCAGCATTCCCCAGTCAGTACGTCTATAGTTTGGATGTCATGTTAAAACTCAGATGTATAAACAAACAGAGCTAAAGCAACACACAAGTACTCACTCAGCTCTTCATTCCACTTGGAAATCAATTAGATCCCAATGTATTACTAATCAAACTTTGCTCTTTTATTCTTTTGATTCCCCTCTCGGCTTCATGCAGCTTATCTGGCCATACCTTGTGCCCACTTGCTTGAGGAATTGTCTGTGTTTGGCTTCACTTCCAGTCCCTTGTCATATTTGATCAATGAAAGTCGCTGTCTTTTAATATGATCAATAATAATTCAATGTATGCATCATACTTCCTATCTTCTACCAATAACAGGACTGATACTTTTCATAACTAAGTGATATCACATAATGGACTGACATTTAATGAGTTAATCAGATTGGCCATGCCCCATCTTCCTTTCCCATCAATTAGGTCATCTCAAACTTGCTCTGCCAATCAATATGGCACTACATTATATGTTATTAGGCAGTCTATGAATACAATCTGCGTTAGGAATCAATTCACCATGAGGTACCTTGGAGTCAAAGCAACTACTAACTTTATGATCTCTGGAGCTCTTCCTAATTTGATTTTGCATAATCCGTTAAAATCAGCTAACAACTTAATAAATTGATTTTGAGGATTGATCTATAAAGCATTTAATTAATTAGACTCATTGATAAACTTCCCAAAACGTAAGTCACAACTTATTAAAATGTTTAAATTAATTAGGCAAGTCCTTTCACCATTTCATCCTTTAATCTGTCTATTCTCATTTCTAGTTTTAGATTCATTTCCATTGGCTTCTCTTAGGACTCTTTTCGAATTCATCTTTCTGCTAGCCAAATTCAAATACCTACTTCTTTTGCAACTTGTGCCCCCTTAAAATACTCCCAGTCCTTTAGCCTGGCCACATGCTGCCCTGTTTGTGTAGATCAAATGTCCTTATGTCGAGAATATCATACCTCTCTTTCGTTCAGCCATTAAATGACCTGACCTGCCACACCCACACATCTGACCTATGCACAGTGCCAAAATTGGAAGATAACTGAGCTTTATGTTTTATAATTTTCAGTAGATAAAGTAAACTTTTTTGGCTTAATTCATACGCATGTTGTCAAATAGGTTCAGCTGTTTGTATCTGTTGGATAATCTTTTGTTTCCATGACAGTGGTAACCAATATATGTATTTGGCCAGACCTATCAGCATGTTCAATGTAAAATTTCTGATCTTGGCTTACGAATTAAGCCAAAAAAGTTATTTGGTGACCTAGACCAGCCTATTTAAAATGTTAGCATATCGAGGTTGACAAGCTTTGGAATGCTTGAATTCAGTTTTGAACTGTTGAACCATTAAGGGAACGACTTGAGCAAGAGAGTAATACCTAGACACTTAGATTTCAATATCAATAACCACCCCCCCCCAACCCCCACCGTGGCAGGTGGAAAAGGGCTGTCAAGTTAAAAGGCTAAATTTGGGGAAACACAGCCCCATCATGAGCTCACACCATCTTTTATGGAGAGGGGAGACATTTTAATTAATATATTTTAACTGAGTTCCTTAAATGTAATGGGGAACCCAACTTAAAATTCACTGCTACTGCAAAGGTTTCCACAAAGCAAATACCTCTTTCAGCACTCCATGCCAAGGAGGAGCAGGAATATTCTCCCAAAGCTCAAGGAAGCCTTTGGCCTCTCTCCTCCCAATTATCTCCCTCTTCAACTTTCCAACTGTTGCCAAGGGTCCTCAGTTACAAACTCCTGCTGCTGGTGTTACCTTCCATCCACTGGCCAGGCTGTCCAATTGGCTGGCTGTTGGATGGGAAACGTAGCAGGAAAATGTTAATAAGACCCAGCCATTATATTCAAAAAGTCTTCTACAGCCCTAATTGGCCTCAGTATTTGACCTCACAATCCCACCCCCACCCCCCCTCAAGAAAAACTGCCAATAAATATCAGGTTCTAAAATGTTGCTTTGCACCACACAAAGTGAGATGTGTCAAAAGTAGAAAGTTTTAATGTAAAATACATACCATTGTGCAGATCACAGCTCAGTTTGTCCAGCTTTTGTTCTGAATACAGTTATAAGCCTGATGGGCAAATGAACTCACATTGTCCAAGTACATCATTGCGTCATAAATATTTACAAACAATTGTTTCATTCAAATAGCTGTTATTTATCAACTTGCAAAAAATGTTGTTTTTCAAATGGTTTTAAAGCCTTATGAATTGATTCTATTTTTATTACTGAAATACTGCATTAGCTATTGTAAAGAAAATATCATGTATTCCAACAGTGCTGGTGGATGCTCTGAAGCAGGGTTGTGGTGTGTATGTGGGTGTGCATGCATGCTTGTGTGTGTGTGTGTTTACGGGCATGTGTGTTTGTGTGTGGGTGTGCACACACACGTTTGTGTCTGCATGTGTGTGTGCGTGCATGTGTATGCACGCACATGTGCATGTGTGTGTGTTTATGCACGTGTGTGTGTTTGTGTGATTGTGTGCGTGGATGTGCACGCACGCATGTGTGTATGTGTGTACATGTGCATGTGTGTTTGTGTGCGCATGCATGTTTGTGCGCGAGTGTGCACATGTGTGCATGCATGTTTGTGCACGCACATATGTCTGCGCATGCATGTATGTGTGCATGCGCCTCTGTGTGCATGTGTGCATGGGCATGTGCGTGCACCATTTTTGTGTGTGTTTGTGCACTAGTGTCTGCGTGTGTGCACAAGTGTTTGTGCGCATGAGTGTGTGTGTGTGCTTGTGAGTGCGCGCGTCTGTTGTGTGCGTGTGTGTGTGGTGCGTGTGTGAGTGCACATGTGTGTGTACGTGTGTGTTTATGTGCATGTGTGTGCGTGCATGTGCGTGTGCATATGTGTGAGCGTGTGTGCATGCATGTGTGTATTTGTGTGTGCGTGTCTGTGTGTGTGTGTGCGTGCGCGTGTCTGTGTATGTGCTCATCTGTTTATTAGAGTTTTAATGTTTTTCCAATGATTTTAAAATATTCCTCATTTTTATTGTAAGGCTCCTGAGTTCTGTACATTGTGCATACTGGGGGAGTGGCTTCGAGGACATGTGGGGGGTCATAGGAAGTGAGATTGAGGAATGGAAGGTGACATGGGGGGTGACTTGAAGGGCAGAGAGGTGGAATTGGTTGTCATGGAGGTCTGTGAGCGGGGATGGTGGGCATTGGGAAATATGAGCTGGCTGGGTGTTGCATGGGGTGGGTGGGGAGGACGAGAGGTGAAGTTTAAGGGGGGGGGCCTTTAAACAATGTTGGGTACTGGGGTGCTATGTTAGAGAACCAGGACAGGCCTTCTCACCAGCCCACTTCCACACCACACTCCTCATGGACTCCATCATGGCTCACAAAGTGCACTGTGAACCCAACCCTGTCTCAAAAGATAAAATTCCATTCCCACGAAAGTAGGCAGATCTGGTTTTCCTGATCCCAGACCAAAATTCAGCCCCAGGTCCTCATGAAAATGCTTAAAATACGACTGTCAGTTTCTAATGCATGTACCTTAGCTTGGAGGAACACGTGGCAGAATTAATCCCTTCTAATTTTTTTCTGCTGAAATTTAGTTATGGTGGTGGATTTTATTATCAACTTTAAGTCATGAAGCCTTGCTTTTACCGCACTCTGAAAACATATAAATAGAAAAGCAGAGGATAAATGGAATGGGAAAAGAGAGTGAGAACACAAGAATGAAACCTAAAAGAAGGAACCAAGAAATTGTTAGGAAACTTTCTTAAACAGACAAAATTAAGCAGATTTTGTAGAGATGCAGAGTGTGAAACCATAATATTAGGAGTAGAATATGACAGATGACTAAAGTAAACTTGCAAAGTGCATCTGAACTTCATTTAACAACTCATGCTTTGAGCAGAGTAAGTATATTGACAGTATGACAGCATTAATCCAGATGAGAAGAAATTACTGAAAAAAGATGATGACTATGGAGGACAAAAACATTTGCATGCATCTTATAATTGGTTTAAGCTGAATATTGAAAATTGTTAACTCACAAGTGGCATGTTGAATACAAACCGTAGGCTTTACCTTGCAAGGTCATATGGTAATCTAGGACATTCCAATACAGCAGTCATGTGCAAATAAGTGAACCTAAGACAATGAAGCCTACATAAATTACACATACCTATAACTTAATAACCTTTACGTGCCTATTATGATATTCAGTTCTTGACCATGCAATTGTATTAATTGTATTAATTCAGATGTGAATGCAGCCATATTGGAATGCATCCTTGTACCTGACTTCACCTTTGATATTTTGACCAAATTGATTTATCGCACTCTGGTTAGTACTACAAATCCACGTCATCAATAACGTACATGTATTATATAAAAGGCAATAAAAACTGGGCATTTTATAAACATTAAGAAATTCAATAGTAGAAATTCAATCTGGTTCCAGGGAAAAAAGACAAAAGATTGGTCCAGCAATGTTTAATGTATAAAGAGAAAATTCCAATAATATTTCTTACACACAAGGCATGATTTAGCATCTGCTGGTAAGTTTACAATCCTTCTAGTAGCCGTTGCAGACCTCTGCCTATTTCAACACTTATTTACAAGGTTTTATCTTAATTTCCTTAAAATGATACAACTATGTTTAGGGTCATCAACACCTGCAGCCAATATGCTTATGCTCATCCCATTATTCCACCTCCTTGGCAACTTGCCCGCACCCCGCAAAAAAAATCTACTCGGATGCATTTCAAATATATGCAAATCAATATCAAAAAAGTTATTCTAATAGACATCATTGGTAGAATAGAATTTTATGTGCCTTTCTTTCAAACCTACATAGATGCATTGGAGGGTATTTAGAAATCAAGAGGGTGAATTTCAGAATGTAAGTCTGAAACCGAACAGAACTTGGTTTCGTCGAAGAGACGATTAGGAGGGAAGTGCCGCATAATTGGGATGACTGGATAGTGCAATAGGCTACAACTGAATTTTCACCTTTGGGACTTTGATTCAAATTCAGTCCAGGTTGTTAGAATACAAGTCTCCTTTTCCTCTGGCAGTGAAAGTTGACATCCTGTCATAAGTTTGGGTAGTTTCAACTCAGCTTGTAGGAGGCTTGGGCCTCCTATGGAGGCCCCCAGAATCACAAATGCCAGCCTTCAGCCAACTTGATTCACTCTGCATGATGTCAAAAAATTGCTGAAGGCATTGGATACTACAAAAGCTAAGGGCCCTGACAATATTCTGGCAATAATACTTGTGATCCAGAACATGCTGTGTCCCTAGCCAAGCTGTTGCATTATAGCTACAACACTGGCATCTGCCCGACCATATGGAAAATAGTCCAGGCATGTCCTGTACACAAGAAGCGGGATAAATCCAACCCTGCCAATTACCGCCCCATCAGTCTACTCTCAATCATCAGTAAAGTAATGGAAGGGGTCATTAACATTGCTAACAAGCAGCACTTACTTAGCAATGATCAGCTAACTGATGCATAGTTTGGATTCCACCAGGGCCACTCAGCTCCTGGCCTCATTACAGCCTTGGTTCAAACATGGACCAACAGCTGAACTCCAGAGGTGAGGTGAGACTGACTGGCCTTGATATCGAGGCAGCATTTAACCGAATATGGCATCAAGGGGCCCTAGGAAAACTGGAGTCAATGGGAATCAGTGGGAAACTTGTTGCTGGGTGGAATCATACCTAGCACAAAGGAAGATGATTGGGATTGTTGAAAGTCAGTCATCTCAGCTCCAGGACATCACTGCAGAAGTTCCTCAGGGTAGTGGTCTCAACCTAACCATCTTCAACTGCTTCATCAATGGCCTCCCTGTCATCATAAGGTCAGAAGTGGGGATGTCCACTCATGATTACACAATGTTCAGCTCCATTCATGACCCCGCAGATACTGAAGCAGCCTCTGTCCAAATGCAGCAAGTCCTGGACCAATGTCCAGGCTGACAAGTGTCAGGGTCTCCACTTGGCATCATCCCACCTGATTAAATGTCCCAACCCCCACCTCCAAACTCATCTTGGGGAAGGGTGTTAAATTCCACTCCTTCTTTTGAGGAGCACCAAATTTACAAATGTTTAAAATATAAAATAAATAAAAAGAAAGTCCTTGCCTTCAACACCTTATCACATTATCACATCTCAGACATGCTTCTTACAACATTAATTACATTGAAGAGTCACTGTTGCTATGAAGGTAAATTAATCTCACTTTGGTGCTGTTGCTTTGAAGAGGGGGTGAGAAATGTTGACCAAGTCATAGGGAGGATTCTTAAAGGTCATTAGATCTTTAATATCTACCTAAGATGGGCACTGGCAGATATCTCACCTGAAGGTTAGTACCTTCAACAGTAAAGCACTATTTCCAATGTTGTACTGGAATGTCAGCCTAGATTATGTGCAAAAAATCCAGGACTAGATTTTCAACTCATAATTTTTCCACTCAGAAACAGGGTTGCTATCATGAAGCAAAAGTGGCTAACCTGTTATTAGTGCGATTGAGAGAAATGTGTACACCTAGGCCAGGATTTCCCGTTAGGCGAGTGGGGGGAGGGGCCCGCTCGCTGATGCGTAAAACGCCAATGCTTAAAATGATGCTGAATGATGTCGGACGGAACTCCCAACGTCACCCTGCATCATTTCAATTTTCAGGTCGTTGTGGGGGGGCGGTGCGGCTCAGCAGAATCAACTGTGTGCCCGCCAACCTGTCAATGGCCAACTGAGGCCATTGACAAAGTAGTTAAAGTAATTAATGGACTTGCCCATCCAACCTTAAGGTTGGTGGGCAGCCTGGGAGCCCTGGCAGGCTTAAGAAAAAGCATGAAGCCTCATCCATGAGTGGGATGAGGTTTCATGTAGGTTTTAAAATTGTTAAGAAAATTGTCAATATAAGTGATGGACATGTCCCAACTCATGTGACAGTGTCACATGAGTGAACACGTCAGGGAAATTTATTTTTTCTGTTTTTAAATTTTTTTCAGGCAGGAGCCAATCTCCCTGAGGCTGCACTATGCCTCAGGGAGATGAGTGCGCTCTTTCGCACACATGCGTGAAAGAGTGTACTCTCAGCTAAGGGAATCCCCCTCCCACCTGCACAGGGAGGCCTTATTTGGCCCACCCATGTAAAATGGCGGCATGCCCCCACTCAGGGGGTGCAGATTTGAGGCATGCCTCCATTTGCCTGCTCCTAAACTTCCCCCCAACACAGGGGGGATGGGTGGAATTCTGCCCCTAATTATGGTTTAACTGCTTTGTTGAACTTTGCTGGATTTACATTTAGAAATCCGAGAAAAAAATCTTTGCAGAACCTTTCCTCATGTTTTTTCTTTAGCCAGTGGTTCACTGTGAAGAATTTACTTATCCAGATACAACAGAGTTACAGGGGTCTGACAGAATTGGCTACGTCGAGTTGTGATTACATCAGTGTTCAGACTTCTAATTGACTGCCAAACACTGTTTTTGTAGCTAATCAAGCCCTATTTTTTGTAGGTTGTATCCAAAATGGATCAGAAGAACCAGTCAGAAGAGGAGCAAAGATGTAAGCACATGAAAATGAGCTTGAAAATAAAAGTTAAACTTGCCAAATCAGATAAAGAGTGCCATCCCCAGGAAGAGAGACCATTAGCTAAAGTTAGTTGTTAATTCATGCAATTGAATGGAAAATTATTGATCTGATTAGGAAATTGATTGAATGACAGGAGACAGAGCAAGGATAACAGATAGGTATTCTGATTGGCAGGATGTAAATAGTGGTGTAAGGCAATGATTTGTATTGTGATCTCAACTATTTCCTGTATTTATTAACTATTTGAATGATGGGATAGAAACCCGCTTATCCAAATTGGCTGATGATAAGAATGATTGTTGTCATTATAAGTAGAGTAGATGGAAGGATAAAATGTAAAATGATATTCATGGATTAAGTGAATTGGCTAAATAATGACAAATAGATTTTAATGTAGACAAATGCAAATTACCCACTTTGGACTTTAAAAAGCACAGGAGAAATGGCAAAAAGCTAGAAAAAATTAAAATTTCAAAGAGACATTGGAGTGCATGCACATAGAAAATGTCATGAACTGGTACAGAAAATAATCTAAAAGGCTAATGGATGATGGTCTTTATATCTAGAGAACCTCTAGATGTCATGCTAGAGCCAGGCAAAGCGCTGGTTAGACCATACCTCAAGCACTTTGAGCAGGATATATTGACATTGGCAGGAGTGCAGCAAGGCTTTCCAGAGTGATACCTGGACTTCAAGCAGAGATTACAGAAATGTAGGGTTTAGAACTTTAAATTGCAATTTGATTGAAGTTTAAGATATTTACAAGAACTGAAGGGGTAACTGAAGCAATTGTTTTACTACTCTAATAGTTGTCTGGGCTCTCGGCCATGCATGCATAATGATACTTGGCTGAAAGCCCAGAGAACTATTAAGTTTATTGAAGCAAGCTGCTGCCCAGAGGTAACATTGTTTGATTGGCAACACAGGCTCTCTGATTCCTGCTGTCAATTTCACAATATTGGTTTACACAAGTAAAGTGGTTTCAAGGGTTTGTAGCTTTTGATACTTTAGGGGCCTGGATGATTGGCACTTTCATTAGTTCATAGTGCAGACTTTTAAAAATTAACATGAGAGAAATATATGCACACGATAGGGTCACTGGTTCTAGAAAGTGTACAGTGGGTATTAGAGTATGGAAGTGCCATAGCTTGGCATAAGGACATCGGGGGCCATGGGGGTGGGGTGGAATGGCAGAGATGGCATAGGGGGCATGAGGATTACTTCCTGAATTTACCTTTTAAAAAGGATCCCTCATGCAGACTAGGGTTCAAGGCCCCTACGAGGGATCGTGAACCATGACTATTTAAAAAATAGGTCTGGATCCATGAAAATTGTGAAAAAATACAACATGCTTATCTTTGCAATGGAGCCAGCCAGGCTGGGAGTTCCGGGAGCAGGCCTTTGACATGGACCAGCCCTCACCCTTTAAAAGGTACTACCGGCAAACAGTTAGCCTGGGAATGGGGCTCGGGATCCTGGAATCAGGACCTGTCTGCCATTTTTAAAGGGTTCTCGAGTCATTCCAATTCAGTGAAAATTCAGACCAATATCTTTTTTCAAATATAGGAAGCCGACAATATGATCGATTCAAGTGAAATGGGTCACAGAACCCGTGAGCATGAATCAGATGTAAGCTACATTTGATCAAATCAGATATTGTGCACACTATATAATTTTTTAAAAATATAATATAGTGATTGGATGTTATTCAGCTACTTTTAAAAATTTCCAAGGAAGCTGCTAAATCTTATTATTATTTATACATTCATGGGATGTGGGCATTTCTGGCTAGGCCACAGTGCTGTTAGGGAGTTCCAGGGTTCTGATCCCTCAACAGTGAAGGAACTGTAATATAGCTCCAAGTCAGGATGGTGTGTGGCTTGGTGGGGCACTAGAGGGTGTTGGTGTTCCCCTGCCTCAGCTGCCCTTGACCTTCTAGATGGCAGAGGTCGTGGGCTTGGAAAGTGCTGTGGAAGGAATGTTAGTGAATTGCTGTAGTGCATCTTGTAGGTGTTGTTGGAGTGCATTCATCCAGTGATGAGCATGCCATCACACTGCTGACATGTGACTTGTACATGGTGAACATACTTTGAGGAGTCAGGAGGTGAATTACTCACCACAAGAGTTCACAGCCTTCAATCTGCTCCTGTAGTCACAGTTCAGTTTCTGGTCAATGGTAACCCCAGGAGGTTGATAGTGGAGGGTTTAGAGCTGATAATGTTGATGAACATCAAGGGGAGATGGTTACATTCTCTCTTGTTGGAGTTAATCCTTGCTTGGCACTTGTGTGGCACAAATGTTACTTGCCATTTATCAGTCCAAGTCTGGATACAACCCAAGTCTTGCTGTGCATGGACATAGACTCTTTCAGTATCTAAAGAATTGTGAATGGCGCTGAACATTGTGTAATCATCAGCGAACATCCCCACTTCTAACCTTATGATGGAAGGAAGGTCACTGATGAAGCAGCTGAAGATAGTTGGGCCTAGGACACTACCCTGGGGAACTCCTGCAGTGATGACCTGGATCTGAAATGATTGACCTCCAACAACCACAACCATTTTCTTTTGTGCTAGGTATGACTCCAACCAGCACAGAATTTCCCCCCTGATTCCCATTGACTCCAGTTTTGTGAGGGCTCCTTGATTCCATACTTGGTCAAATGCTGCCTTGATGTCAAGGGCACCCAGTCACACCTCACCTCTACAGTTCAGCTCTTTAGTCCATGTTTGAAACGAGGCTGTAATGATGTCAGGTGCAGTAATAAATTGAGAATCCAGGATCTAATTGGGCATTCAGCTGGCAAAACAACTTGAATTTATGTAGCTCCTTTTAGGCAGGAAAGGATCCCAAGGCACTTAACCCAGAAACTAAAAGCGCAGAAATTCATACATATATTTTCTTGGATTTTCACTCTCCCTTTCGTGAAGAAATTAATTTTAAGTTTTGTCACTGCAACAAGAATTTCTATACTACTGACTTCTTGCTGCCAAAGTGTTCCAAAAGCTTTGGCTGGGTGTTGTGTCAGGCTTGTTAGTGAATGTTATTAAGAAGATCGGGACAGAGGCATATATAAAAGGTTTGTTCTGCTATTAGATTATGGGCAGAATCTTCCCAGATTTACACTAAGTGTGGTAGCGGACAGGAAAAAGGATGCTTTACCTGTTGGCTGCAGTGGCGGGTTTCGCATCTTATCATCACTTTCCCAGCATGTCTCACCTCATAAATAATTGTCATGAAAATATAATAATTTTCATAATATTATTATGATTTATTGTAAAGATAGGTTAATAGTGGGGTTTGGATTAGTTTCTCTGAGTGAGGTTGTTTGTGTGGGGGTTTTAATTGAATTGCAAATAGATATTCTGGAGCTCTTGAGCTTTCAAATGAGAAGCTAGGTTTGAAATGCTAAAGATGTAAACATGGCTCAAGTTTTGGAATGTGAGGTGTGAGAGAACATTTGCATTTTTAGATAAACCTGAGTTGTGAATTTCAAAGAGATGATACCTAGCCAACAGAGGCTAAGCTAAACACTGTGTTTATTTTTCCCAAATATTACTGATAATATGAGTACTATTTAAGATTTATATTATGGAGAAAATAAAGCAGCAAAGGCATATTGGGACAACAACATTTACATTAAAAAGGGAGAAACATGTAGAAAGGAGATGTGATTATGTGTATTGAGAAGACATTCTAAGATCTAACAAGTGTGAAAAGCCTCCAGCCTCAATATATCAAGTTGATGTCTGAAGAAACCGAAGCTAAGAAAACTCATTGTGAATATCACTATGTGCTTTACCTGGGTCTGTTGAAATTTATTTGTTTTCACTGTTGCCTTAACGGAGGTGCAACTGGGAGTCATATTAGTTAGGGGAGCTAGAAGTTATCATAGTAATAATGTTTGGATCTATGTGCTTAAAATTATTTATTTTATTAATAAATATTTAATTTAGTTTTGTTAAAAAACTTCTAAGACTTACTACTGAATTCAAGGCACGCAGCTCAAAATAAAAAATACAAATTGCAAAAACAGTCGTGGCAGCTGTGTCAAGATTCCCTCTGGGATTTGAGCAGCTCAGCATTTACCATCCATTGCGCCATAATAAAATGCATTGCCAGGAAACACGCTGGATTGCTGGCAGAGCATCCTCTGATTCGCCCACCCTGCCATCACCTCAGGCCTTCAGTAATCTGGGCACCCTATTTAACGGGCATCCCTGCAAGAGCTAGCTCTCTTTAAGGGATCAGAAGCTGTTGTAAAGTGATGGCTGCCAAAGGGAGGAAACAAGCTGGCCCCAAATTTAGTGATGCCTCCCTCAGGCACCTATTGGATGCATTGGAGGCGCATTGTGAAATCCTCTACCCCCACTCTGGGTGAAGACCAGCAGGCAAGGTCACCAATCCAGCATGGGAGATGATGGCAGCAGTGGTCAGCGCCAGCGCCCTGCAAAAGAGGACAGCCACTCAGTGCCAAAGGACGATGAATGATCTTCTCCATTCTGCCGGGGTAAGTCATTCTTCTCATCACAACTTGCACAACCCTCAAAACCATCACATAGCCACAGCGATCTCACTCACTCACTGCCAGTTAAAGGGACATCACCATTTGCACTCTCACACACACCTTTATCTGGCCTGCAGATTGTGTCCTCATGCCAACCATGGCATCATTCACCACGCGCATATGCCAGGCATCCTTCTTATCTGACCTGGCAGGCATCCTTCTTACACTCTCTTCCTCTGTCTTCATGCAGGACAATAAAAGGGAGAGGTTGCAGACTGGTGGAGGAATGCCTGACATCAAGGTCTTCACAAACTTTGAAAATAGAGTCATCCAGCTAGCTGGTGATGATCTGGAGTGTTTCTGCGCTGACGGTCAGGTAGGCAGTGCCCAACCAAGTTAGGATGGTGTCCGTGATCTCCTGGATACACTTGTGTATGGAGGCTTGCGAGATCCCGCACTGGTGTAAAAATTAAGCACCACAGTCGCTTTCACAGCCACTGGCTGAAACCCTATCCACCTTTGCCCCACTCCACCTGACTGATTGTTGGCAGCTTCGGTCATTGGACTACATGCTGTGCTCTCAGCTGAGGCATTCTCATAACCCACACTGCAAGGCTGTGCTGTTAGCTTGAACCATGGGGGAGACTGGTCCAAACCTTAATAAAGACACTGAATGGGGCTGTGAGTGTCTCCAACAGTGACTCCTCCATGGTCACCTTTCACAAGGGGATTCTACCACTTGCCCAGTCAGCCAATTGCTTTGCTGCATCCTAAAACACACTGTAATTTGTAGTCTGTGCCCTAGGGGTGAAAAGTTCTGGTGTGTTTGGTGGCATTTTCATACTTTTGCTTGGGTGGGCAGAAAAGCTTCAGAGACCCGACTCCAAGCACGTCAATGGTCTCAGCTGCGGAAGAATGCTCACTTTTAACAAGCTTTTCCAAGTCCGTGGCCACTTAACTAACCACCCATCTGCCCAAACCCGGCATGTGCTCGAGTATTTCCTTCAATCTGTGCTGCCTTGCCGCCCACACCCATTCTGACCCACACTGCAGCTCTTGCCCCAGCACCACACTAAAAGCCAGCTGGGAGAAAGCGACTTGCCAGTGCCCCACCCGCAAATGCATGGCACCTCTTCCTTGATGGCCAGCAATGATGCTCACGAGTGCCGTGCAAGGTGAAGTACACACATCTCCGAGTTCCCCTTGAAGTTCAGGTGCACGCCTTTTAAAGGCAGTCGTGAAGCATGCCATTCTGAAGTCACACCGATGTGGGTGGTAAATTTGGCGTAGGTGGATGATTCCAGTGAGCAGGGCTTATAATCACATGTCAATATGTTAAAATGATGTTCCCAATGTGAGGCAGTGGGAAACGCAGACCGCCATTGACGGGTGGAGTGAACGATCACAAACTGATTTCATGGTGGAATAAAACTGATTTTTGGCCTTCTCACCATGTTGTTCCCCCCTCCCCCCTCCGCCCCCACCATGACGCCTGATGCCAATTAAGCTGGAAAATTCCAGTTGGTGACTATTTGGTACTTCAATTCCATTTTCCTAATAATCTAAATGATGATGTGAAGGAGAAATTGCCCAGCACCTACACAGGGGGCACTAGATAGTGACTCAGAATAGAAAACTTGGCCAGCATTGGGATCAATCATGGCATGCCCTTCTTCAACTAACTCAGCAGAATTTGAGCAGGAGGCCTTTTCAGTTTGTATGGCTCAGTTATTTTTCAGAGTAGCCTTCACTAAACCTTGAGGGAAGATCTATCTTCATTTATATTTAAATTTGAGAAACTAAAGATGAGCATCAATCCAAGCTCTAATAATTTCCACCTAAGTGTGCTGTTAAATTGGCTGAGGAAATTGCAATTCTCCAATCCATCATCTTTCAAAGCTCATTGAAATTAAATAATGTCCCAATGGATTAGAAAACAGAAAGCGTGTTCCCTATCCTTTAATAAAACTAAAGGTAGTGAGCAATGATCCTTACTTCAGTTCTGGAGAAAGTGATCAGAAAGGTAGCAAAGTATTAGGCTGAGTTGATGGGTGGCTGACATATATTCAGCAAAGAATAAGGGGTATGTGTGTGGGTGTGGGGGTGGGGTGGGGTGGGGTGGGCTGTAGGGGGAACTCAGTTGTTGGTAGTGTTCCACAGAGGTCAGGGTTGAGCTGTCACTTTTTTTTTATAAACTACTTAGAGGACAGAATATTGTCCAAATTACCCAAGCTTGCAGATGACACAAAATTAGATCCAGATGTGAAATCAGTGGGCAGAGAGGAGGCAGATGGAGCTTGTTAGCAGATTTCATGTAGCTAGGGCTGCAACAAATACTTCTTTGTGATTCAGGCCCAAGTGGTTTTTTAAACAAGGTTTAACCTGCATTGATTAATAACAGTAATAATCTTGTACAACTGTTTGGCAGTATTAAATGACCTGTTTTCCCCCATGAAATCCAAGATGATCAGACTTGCACCACCCATCCCATGGGGGTCATTGTTAAAGTGAAAGGACTTCTGACTGTCAGAGCTCCAACTTCGAGGTAACAAGCTCCACCTTTATACCATTTGGCTGCCTCAGGCTGCACATACTCATAGCCATGGTGTTTTATCATCCCACAAAGCTGCATAAGTAAGTAGCATCCTAATCTCCTCAGCATCCATCTGTCTTACACACTTGTTACAATTCTCTCCAATTATTTGTTGCTCATTTGTTAAGGTCCCCATCCAGAGTGATAAATTTAAAAAAAAATTCAAACTTCCACTTAATAGCTGAAAAGGATGACACGACAAAATTTCGCTTTAAGAGTTTAACTGTAACAAATGACTAAAAGCTCTTAACTAACACGACTTTGTAGGCAACTTATATTTTAAATTACAGGAATGAATAATCCCCTTTTATACTTATCTAAGATTGCACTCTCCATAGAATTATAGTCCTTATACAAATAGCCCATAGTCGCCTCCAACTTCCAAACAGCTCATGCTTTCCCATTTTGCAGTGTAGTATCTTCGAGTGATGGTCTTTAGGTGCTTTCTGCAGTTTTCAGAGAATTTTCCAAATCTGCTACCAGCAGTAAAGCCTGCTCCGATGATTCTTCTTCTCCCCTGGCCACACCAGGACGCATCTTCTGGATCCCTTACTTGGCTGTGGAATGCATCTCTTCAACTAGAGACTGTTGCCATCTGGCATCTGGCTTTGATAGCTCACAAAGAACAAACATCTCTTCTCTCTGTTGACCATATCAACCACTGTTTTTTTCAGGCCTCTCTTTATTGTTCTGCCCAAAAGCTTGGAGCCACTAAGTCTATTTACTGTTAATACAGCTGACCTTGCCTTTTGTTTCCGGGTGTGAGAATTTTGCACTTTGCTCAGCAGGTCTTATTTATTAGCTGCCGTAGCAGCCCTTCAGTGCTAGGAGCGATTGCAGTATGTTGGCGTCTCAGCAATCCTACTCTAGGGGTTGAATTTCCCCCCCTGTCAGGGGCAAAGTTGAAGGGCGGGCGCACACAGGTGCACTTCTGATCGGCTCCCCTAATCGGGGGCGCAACACCATTTTACGTGGACGGGCCAATTAAGGCCCACCCAGCGTGACATCCACCAAGAAGCAGTATGCGCTTCCTGTGCGGGTTGGGGGCGGGGGGAGTCCCAAAATCTAGAGTGCGGTCTTTTGCGCATGCACATGAAAGAGCACACCCATCTCCCTGAGGCTAAGTGCAGCCTCAGGGAGATTGGCTCTAAATGGTAATAACCTAAAAATAGAAAAATAAAATTTCCCGAACATGGCCCCTCACGTGACAATGTCACATGAGTTGGGACATGTCCATAATTTTACAAAAACTTTATTAAAATTTAAAAAAACCTACATGAAGCCTTATCCCACCCATGGATGAGGTTTCATGCTTTTTCTAATTTGCGCCGGGTCTCCTGGCCTGCCCGTCAACCTTAAGGTTGGACGGGCAGGTCCTTTAATTACAGAATTGACTCTATCAATGGCTTCAATTGACCATTGACAGATCGGCGGGCGCACACCTAATTTCACTGCACCCCCGCCTACCTGAAACTTTAAATGGGGCGCAGTGTCATCAGGAGTTCTGCCCAACGTCACCACGCATCATTTTATGCGTCAGCGAGCGGGCCATGCCCCCGCTCACCGACGTGTAAAATCCTGCCCTAGTTGTCCAATTATCCTAATTTAGGTCTTATCACAGTTTTGAAATTTCCATATTCTTGTCTTTCGGCTTCCAAACTGTTTTTGTTCAAAGTCAAGGTTCAACTTTCCCTTTTCTCCACATTCATTCTATGACTAAATATTTGAAGAAAAGCAAGCTGGAACACTTAACCATTCAAATAAATTAAAAATTATTCCAAGAACTCAACATGAACGAGTAGAAAATCAGGAGATTAGGAAATAGGAGCAAGAAAGGATTACATGTTAAATAGCAAAATGCCTAAGTTAATACAGAAGGAATAACATATGAGGGTTTTGGTGAATCAGAACTTCAGATACTGCAAAGAAAGCAATTAAAACATTAGGAAGTAGACCTAAAGGCGTGAATTATGTATCTAAGGAGGCAATTGTGAAATTTTAAAGGTGTATCTGGTCTTGTTGGGACAGAATCTGGAGCAGCATGTTCTGCTCTGATTTCCATCGTGAAAGATGTTGAATTACAGGGGAACACTGAAGAATGAGATTCTGGAACTTTAAAAGGCTACAATATAAGGAAATGTGGTCTACCCTGGGATTTTATTTTTTAGAAAAAAGGATGAGGGAGGACCTAATAATATTCACAAGATTTCCATCGGAGTGAGCAATTTACTCCCATTTTACTATTCCGTGGTGTGCATTAGGAGATTATTCAAGTATTTGCTAGGGGACGGGGCTGTAAGGGGTAAATACAACAGGAAAGTTTAGATAACATTTTGTAGTGAGAAAGAGATGGATGAGATAGAAGATGAGACAGAAAACCATGCCATGATGTTGAAAGAAAGAACTGCATTAATTTCTATTGTAAATACTGATGCGATAACAACTTACAGTGATATCACATCTTTAAAATGGTAAAACATCCCAAGATGCTTCAGGGGGTCATTAACAAATTTTGACACTAAGCCACACATGGGGCAGAATTTTGCCCTCATCGGGCAGGCTCAGCCAGGGTGGGTGGGAGCAGTCGGGAAGCCGACTCCGGCTACGATTGGGGTCCGACCGCGGTTTCATGCTGGCAGGCCAATTAAGGCCCTTGAAACGTGGCTCGTCACTGGCCGGGAAGGGTTGAGTGGGGGCGGGGGCCTGTCGGCCGCCAGGTCCAATGGTGACCCGGTGCCCTGTTTAAAAATGGCCCAGGCAGCCCCAGAAAAGCTACCAGCAAAGGAGGGCTGTCTGCCATTGTAAAGATGGACTCAAGTGAGGCAGTGAACGTCAGGCGGGAGGGCAGGTCAGGTGGGCACTTGGTCCCTGTTTTTCAGACGAGTGTCTCACTGCCTTCTTGGAGGAGTTGGCTGCCAGAAAGGACATCCTTGACCCCAGAGATGGGAGAAACAGGCCATCACACCTCACAAAGAAGGCATGGAAGGAGGTGGCAGCCCAGGTGAGCAGCCACAACATGGTGCGGCACACCTAGGCGCAGTGCCAGGATAACTTCAATGACCTACTGTGCTCAGGAAGGGTGCGTACCATGTTGGCATGAGTCAGTGTGACCAATTATTTTGGGCTGGCTGTCCCCCCATGGAACTCAGGGATAGTAGAGTCTGAGTGCCAACTGTCAATCATACTGGTGCTGACCAAGGGGCTGAGCCCTCGCTGCTTTGACTAAATGGCTTGCAGCTCGAGGGCCATGACCCAGATGTGCCCTGCAAGGTGCTGCTCAACTGGGGTTGGCCAGGCTGCAATGGCACTGCAAGTAGAGAGCGGACTAATCAATGCTCTTCTGTTCTTTCAGGAGAAAGCATCCCACAACAATATTAAGAGGTCTTGGACTGGTGAAGGACCCCCACACCTCCTCACCCTCTCCCAGTTCGAGCAGGAGGCCTTGGAGCTTGAGACACGCCATGCACCTTGGTCAAGCGGCCGCAGTGAGGCTGGGGTGTCAGACGAAGGTAAGAGTGCAGTGCACTGAGGTGAGAATTTCAGCTTGTGCAACCATACTAGCGCAGTCTCCTCATTGATGTGAGCTTTGAACCTGGAGTCCCCATTGATCGTTAAAAGACGAGGACACCATAGTGCAGATCTTCGTTGTGGCATGCACAGTGACAGTGTGCATAATTATATGTCCTTCTTCTGCATTTTATATCCACCAACAGGCATTCAATCTCCAGACCTTGAAGGGCCACCCTTGACCATGGAGGACCACCATGCTCCCCAAGCACCTGTGTCACACCCACTCTCTGAAGCAAGCACCAGCACAGATACCAGGACCTTGGTGGGCATTATTACGGCAGCTAGTATCTTGGTGCACATTGGTGAGGGCACTTCACACTCACTTGAGGTGCAGGCAGAAGCAGTGAGTGCCAAGGGTGCCAGCAGCCGAAGGACTGCTGAAGACCAGGATGATGCTCAGTCGAAGGCAGATGGTGAGCCTTTAGAGTCCTCCATTCAGCAGCTGATGCTGGACATCTAGCGAGGTGTGCAGGAGGATCTGGCGGAGATCAAAGAGGCTATGCATGCCATGGTCTCTGTTATGGAGGAGTCCCTGTGGAGCATGAGCACTATGTTGACCCTCATGACCGAGTGTAATGCCTCCTCCATGGAGAAAGTGGTGACTGTCCCCCAGGGACTCAATCAGAGATTCCTGGGGTGTGGTTCAGACCTGAAAGCCTCACACAGACACTGACCTCAAGTGGTCAGTGTCTGTGTGTGGGATGGATGAGGTACATAGTATCCCAGCTACGTGCCCGCCCATCAATGGTGAGCAGGGAGGTCCACAGTGACCTCATGTTGGCACATGAGCTGCCTGTTGTCTCTGCGGGCTCGTCTCAGGGTGCTCTGGATGATGGCAGCAGGGCCTCCACCCCTCTGCCAGTGACCATGGCATCTGATGAGGCTGTGACGACTAGGGATATGCCAGCAGTGGCACTGGCTGCTCCCTCCCAGGCGGGGCCAGCAGAGGCTCCACTGGCCAGTGGATGACTGCCAAGGTCATCAAGGCTAACAGGACTTCAGAGTGAGCAGGCTGTCTCCAATGCAAGTGCCAGCGATGGGGGAGCACCTAGACATAGCACCCATAAACATAAGATTAAGGCAACTTAAGCACAAGAGGGGATGGTCATGGTTGATCTTTTGTTCCCCCATTTTGTTTTTCTTTTTTTAAATGGTGTGACTACCAACACCGGATATTGTTCCATTCAATACTATGTGAGTTCCAACATTAAATTACATTAGCTTTTTTGTTATTGGCCTGAGTATGCTTCATTCATTTTGTAGGTGCAGGATAGGCCAATATGTAATGCTGGACGTGGGTGGCTCGAACCTTTATTGCACAGGCACTGAGTGTATCTTGGGGCCAAGGAAAGGGTCATTTCTGTGATCCAGGATGGAGGGGGCAGACCTGGCATGGGGCTGTAGCTCTTTTTTGGCAGCCTAGCTGAAGGAGCATTGGATCCAGGTGTGCCTGCCTCCCTGCAGGTTACTGAGGCCTGGCTCCACACCCTTGCTATGCTCCCCTTCTGACTCACGACAGGACTCATCCTCCAGGGCCCATGGAGCGGCATCAAGATCCCCTTCCTCCAGTGGGTCCCCCCTTGCCAGTACCAGATTGTGGAGAGCGCAGCATGCAACCACTATAAGTGACAGCCACTCTGGGAGGTATTGTAGTGCTCCTCCTGAGCAGACCAGGCATTGGAAGTGCATCTTTAGAAGACCTATGGTCCTCTGTACCACCGCCCTTGTGGAGGCATGGCTCCTGTTGTA
Source organism: Carcharodon carcharias (assembly GCF_017639515.1). Lineage (NCBI taxonomy): Eukaryota > Metazoa > Chordata > Chondrichthyes > Lamniformes > Lamnidae > Carcharodon > Carcharodon carcharias. Next base: position 107,978,417 of record NC_054475.1, read on the forward strand.
CCACTGCTCAGCCTCTGTTCTTGGGTGGTGGAGAGGCATTATAAGCCACATTTTCAATGGGTAGCCCTTGTCACCCAGGAGCCATCCATCCAGTTGGGCTAGAGCACTGAAGAGCCTCAGCACGTGGGAGTGTTGGAGGATGTAAGCATCGTAGGAACTGCCAGGGTACCTTGCAAAGACTTGCAGAATCTGCATCCTGTGGTCACACACTATCTGCATGTACAAGGAGTGGAATCTCTTCCTGTTGACGAAGGCACCCGGCTGACCCACTGGCACCTTGATGGCCACATGTGTGCAGCTAATGGCACCCCGGATGCGGGGAAACCCAGAAATCACTGCAAAGCCTCTTGCTCACTCTGCCTGGTCAGCCTCATTCATGCGGAAATGAAGATAAGTCAATACCCACCTGAACAGGGCTTCTGGCACCAGCTTGACACAACTGTGGACAGCTGACTGGGAGGCTCCACACAGGTCCCCCAGTGAGCCCTGGAAAGAGCCAGAGGCATAGAAGTTGAGCGCCACTGTGAGCTTCAGAGCCACTGACATGGGGTGTCCACCCACACAGTTGGAGCTGACCTCAGGCCTGATCATCTGACAAATGGAGGTCATGGTCACCCTTGAGTGGCCCAGCCTCCTTTGGCATGATACTTCGGACATATTGAGATAGCTGCATTGCCGCCTGTAAACCCTGACAGCAGGATAGTGGCACCTTCTACAGCCTCTTCTACCTCGGACTTCCTGCTGGCCCTGTGGCCCTTGTGCCTGCTCCTCTCCTCCCACGTGTCCCTTTCCTGGGAGCTGCTTTGGGATACCTGGCTTCCTCTCCCTTCTGCCCCTCTCTTCCTCCTCAGAGGAGGTGCCTCTAACGGAGACCAGAATCCCCATTACCAGAGTAAGGGAATGCTGTCTGATACCTGGAAAGGTCCACACTGTCCAAATCCTCCAGGGGCCGAGAAGACATTAATGAGTCCAGAAATAAAGCCTGGAAGTGTTAAGAATGAAGCCCTGATCACAGATTAAGCTAACAAGTACCAGTAAACAACCAGCAGTAAGTTATCTCCAATACTCCTTCGCTATTCACATTGACAATGCTGCTGACCCTTCTTATCCCGCCCGTGGATGAGGTTTTGCAAATTGTGGCCTGCCCGTTTTGCCCGTGCGACGAGCAAAAAAAAAATTGAACGGGCAATGTTAAATCGCCATCAATTGGATTGTCAAGGGCCTTAAAAGTGGTTAGGCCCGATAGTACTCGCCCTTCACACGCCCCCTCACTCCTCATGTCATCCCCATGCCAATTCATCCCCCTCCATGCTGTTAATGTAAACTGCACAGAATATTCCAAGTGTGGTCTCACCAAGGCCCTGTATAATTGCAGCAAGACATCCCTGCTCCTGTACTCGAATCCTCTCGCTATGAAGGCCAACATACCATTAGCCTTCTTTACCGCCTGCTGCACCTGCATGCTTACCTTTTCATAAGCCACCTTTTCAACGACTGGTGTACGAGGGCACCCAGGTCTCGTTGTACCTTCCCCTTTCACAATTTTATAACCATTCAAATAATTATCTGCCTTCCTGTTTTTGCTACCAAAGTGGGTAACCTCACATTTATCCACATTATACTGCATCTGCCATGCATTTGCCCACTCACTCAGCTTGTCCAAATCACACTGAAGCATCCTCTGTCACATGAGCTGGGACATGTTTTTAATTCAAAAATAAAATTTTTATTTGATGTTTATTTGCTTTAGGAAACCTCATCCCACATGTGGATGAGGTTCGCTAAAAAATGTAAAGGCTGCTTGGTCTTTTGACCTGCCTGACAACCGTTAGGTTGGACAGGCAGTGTAAATTTGACTTTAATTAGTTTCTTAATAGCCTTAATAAGTCTTTTAATTGTTAGTGGGCACACAGTCAACCCTGGCATGCGTCCGCTGAACAAAATCTTAAGAGACTGCATGATGACATCGGGACGCTCGCCCAACATCACGCGTCATTTTACGCTCGGGTGTGTCGGGCACGCCCCTGCACGCCAAGTGTAATATTCTGCCCAAGGAAATTCAGTCACAGTTATTCACTAAAAGAATAAAGCTAAAAGATACCACAGTTTGAAGCAGAATGTTTTTTGCTACACAAGAGTCAACAAAGTAAACCCTAAGCACTATCTATCCTATACCCTAGCAACCAGAATTAACACAAGTTGAACATGATTTAGCAGGCAAATTGCAGTTGAATATAAATTATGAATTTCACATGAAATGGCAGATACAACTAAGACAGATCTTACAAATTGGCTTAGTAGTCCACTCAGATTCACTCAGTCAAAATCCTTCAAACACTGTATTCTTTACAAAAATTATCAGCTTCTCCTTCTCAAAGCTAGTCTGATACCCAGCTGACAGTAGCACACAACCAACCTGAGTTCCACAGGCAGGGTCAGCACCACAAATGGTATAGGTCTGCTCAACTCAGCCTGGGTGGGATTGACCCACCAATGTTATCTTCCAGTAATAGAAATAGCTTTAGCTACTTGTTCTTAACTTCTGGATTTGGACTCTGTCTCCTGCAGTCTTGCCTGTTCTATACCACTGGACTCATTAAATGCTATTGCTCAGCATGGACTGATCTGTGCCCTTGTATAACTTTTAATCAGGTTCAATTGGCCCAGAAGATTTGGTTTCCAAGCCTCAGTTTGTTTTTGTTTCCTTAGAAACTGGGAGCCTCAGTTTCCTTTTTATCTTTACCTGTTCTGTTTTACTTTCTGTTTCTCTCTTTAGTTCAGTTTCTGTTTCAGTTAGGGTCTATCTCAAAAAATACAAATTAAATTTAATAGACAGATTACCTCACAATGCCTATTCACCAGTACGCACAATGTATAGAACCAATGAGCCATATAATAACAATGACAAGTGTTGAAATGCTGAGGAAAATATAACACCCATTCAGAAATTAAGCTTTGGGAGAAACTACTGTTCCGATAGCCCTATAATGTGTCAATCAGACAGGGCAATTATAGTAACAGTAACGGGAGCTTTTACTACTTCACACCTCTTTAATCTTCAAACAAACATTCAAACATTGACAACAGAGATCACAGAAAAATAAATTATAACCATGTAAAGATGTCAATCAAGCAAAGTAGACACTCCACTTCAGTTGTCAAAACAGAACACCTTACAGAGCTAATTCAGAAGTTGATAAACCCCCAGACTAGATTAGCTTCATCCTAGAGTTTCAAGGAGGTAGCTAGAAAGATAATGGATACATTGGTGGTTATCTTTCAAAATTCTTCAGATTATGCAAGATTTCCTGCAGACTGAAAAGCGGCAAATGTAACCCCCCTATTTAAGAAGGGAGGAAGAGAGAATGGAGAACTACAGACCCTGTTAGTTTGACATCAGTAGTCGGGAAAATGTGGGAATCTATTATTAAAGATGTGTTAACTGGACATTTAGAAAGGTATGGTAAAATCAGGCAGAGTGAATATGGCTTTATGAAAGGGAAATCATGTTTGGCAAACTTGTCGGAGATTTTTGAAGGTGTTACTTGTAGCATAGATAAAGGAGAACCGATGTATGATGTGTATTTGGATTTTCAGAAGGCTTTTGATAAGGTCCCACACAGGAGGTTTGTAAATAAAGTTAGACCACATGGGATTGGGGGAAACATATTAGTATGGATTGACAATTAGTTATCAGACAGAAAGCAGATAGTTGGAATAAACAGATCATTCTCAGCATGGCAGGCTGTTACTAGTAGGGTACCGCAAAGATTAGTTCTAGGTCCATGGCTGTTCACAATCAATATAAATGATTTGGATGTGGGGAGCAATTGCAATATTTCCAAATTTTCTGATGACACCAAACTGGGAGACAAAATAAGTTGTGAGGAGGATGCAAAGAGGCTTCAAGAGGACATGGACGGGTTAATTGAATGGGCTAGAGCATGCAGGTGGAATATAATGTGAATAAGTGTGAAGTTATTCACTTCGGTAGAAAAACAAGAAAGCAGGTTATTTCTTAAATAGTGAGAGGTTCTTGTTCATGAGTCACTAAAAGTTAGTATGCAGGTGAAGCAAGCAATTAGTAAGGCAAATGGCCTTCATCACAAGGGGATTTGAGTACAGGATTAAAAATGTCTTGCTGCAGTTGTTTAGAGCCTCTGTAAGATTTCCCTGGAGTAGTGCGTACAGTTTTGGTCTCCTTAACTAAGGAAGGATATAGTTGCCATAGCAGGAGTGCAGTGGAGTTTCAACAGATTAATCCTTGGGATGGCAGAATTGTTTTATTAGGAGAGCTTTGGGAGATTGGGTCTGTATTCCCTAAAATTTTGAAGAACGAAGGGTGACCTCATTGAAATTTACAAAATTCTTACAAGGCTTGACATGGTGGATGTAGATAAGATGTTCCCCCGGCTGGTGAGTCTAAAACCAGGGGAAATAATATCAGGATAAGCGGCAGGCCATTTAAGACTCAGATGAGGGGGAATTTCTTCACTTAGAGAGTGCTGAATCTTTGGAATTCTCTATCCCAGAGTGTTGTGGAAGCTCAATCATTAAGCTTGTTCAAAGCAGAAATTGATAGGTTTCTGGAGACCAATGACATCAAGGGATATGGAGATAGTGTAGGAAAGTAACACAGAGGTAGATAATCAGCCACGATCAAAGCGAATGGCCGAGCAGGTTCAATTAGCTGAATAGCCTACTCCTATTCCTATGTTCTTATATTCCTATGAGTCTTGGCACTCAGCCAAGCATTCTGAAAGCGGCCATTTGGGAACTGTTTCAGTGCTGATTCATGTGCTCATTATGGATGCTTGGCTGACGGCATGAAGGTGGCATGGAAGGGACACGGGGGCATGGATAAGACCTTTAGAATTTACCTTTCAAATGTTTCCTGAACGCAGGCTATGGTTCATGATTCCTCTGAGGGATCATGAACCATGCGTCGTGAATAGGTTGGCCCAACTTCATGAATATTGCACAGGTGGAAGGTGCTATGAGATGTCCTTTCCCAAAATGGAGCATGCCAGTTGCGGAGTGCAGGATGTGAGGATGCTACTTGTAACCTTATCCTACGCTGGCAAAAATAGCCGGAATAGGTGAAAGAGTCCCTGAATTGGGTCCTGCATGCCAATTTTAAATGAGTCTGGAGTCAACTCTGTGAAAATCCAGGCCATGGTGTTAATTCATTGTATCACCCGATCTTTACAAACCTGCCTTGCTAAATACATGCTTGCTAGGAATTTCTTTGTTTGATTGTGAACTGTGCTTGAAATTTTCCATTCATATGAGAACTATAATATGAAATATTGGAGTTCTCAAGGTAACACACTTATTCATTTCCATCATCATTCTTCTGAATTTTTTGTTGAAAAAATATTGAATAACATTTTTCTTCTGGTATTATGCCAGCGCAAAATGAACTGCATAGTATTTCTGCCACAACACCTCCCAGATCGTGACCTTCATTTCTTCAATTACCCTTGAATGTATTTCATTTGGTCACAGGCATTAATATTTAAGCACTGTTTTTTTAAACACTATTTTCTTGCAGCCATGAATTTCTCCCTTTTCCACCCTTCTATTCACTGGAAACAGATGTGAGAAAATTAATTTTGATTTCTGTCACACCGTATATAATCCAGAGCTTTATATAAATAATAAAATTGAAGATTCCATTTAATTCAAGACAATTAGAAATGCCCATCAATAGAATGTCCTGTTTTCTTGATAGACTCTTTATTTGATCTAATAATCCCACAGTGACTTCCAATACATTCTAGCAATTCCCAAATATCAAATTCCTTTCCATTATAGATTTTCACCCAAAATGAACTTAAAACGTCATTCATCTGAAGTTAATTATTTTGATACATATCACATTCAGTCTTAAAACCAAAGCAATCTCTAACCTCAGCCCTCCATAATTTATTTTAAATCACCTCAAGACTTCATTATCCAAAACTCTTAACTGGCCTCCAGTTTTAAAAATAATTTCCTTTAAGAAAAATTAGTTTACCCAGTTTCCTGTATCTTATATGTTTTCTAGAACTGTGGTTTAAAACAGGGGGAATTGAAGAAGGGTCCAGCAGCAAGTAAGGGTGAGAAAACAATCACGAGGACAGTGTAAAATGAAATATCGTTAAACGATGCCAATGTCACTGTTGTTCCAACATGACAGCCTATGATGATAAATAACATTTTATACAGCAATCACTTAATAGTTTTGTACAACCAAACCTGCTTTGAATCCTACATCAAAAGATGAAAATTTATTGCAGTCATTCCTTTGATTTTATGCTTGCACAAGTCCTTTATTTGAAAAATCAATTACACTGTTGCCGATTTTGTTGACAATTTATTAATTTAGCACTTTTGTTAATACATTTAGAGAAAGGTCTGCACTGTGTGTCGAATCATCACTTTGCTGTTGTCGTTGACTCGAGTGGTCTCAAACCTATTCTTACAGATCATAAGTTTAGTCGCATTGCTTTACAATGGTGGCAAGCAGAAGTCAGACATTTCATTCCCCCTGTCCTTTTAGTGGCTGGCTTAAATTAGTAAAAGCCTGTGGAATAGTTTGTCCTCATGATTGAGTGTGATGCGAACAGAGTTTTAGAGAGTTAAAGATGCCACAAAATAGAAATCCCATCCTCAAAAAGTGATTTGCTTTACTGAGTAAGAACACTAACCTTGTCAGATTTAACATCTTAATCAAATTGATAAGCAGCAAGTTGTCTTTCTCTACTTGCTAGAAAAAGTGAGTTTGAGCTATTCGTATTGGGAATAGACCTGCAATGATATTGATTATCACTGGACCTCAAAGGACACAGAATGTATTAGGCTAAGCAAATAACCAATATTAGCTAGTTGTTCATTGATAAGAGGAGCTTGTATTAAATAAAGCAGGCTCCAAAAGATGCGACCGAGTCTTTCGAGGGGTGGTAGTCACCGTTGGATTTCCACTCCGCTCCTATTTATTTACCTTGTATCAGAACTCTACATTTCCCACCCAGACTTCTGAACCAGGCCTCCTCAGAAATGTGGAGTAGACGTGTCCTGGGAGTCCTTCCTCATTGTGCAGGATTGTCGGGGGAAGCCAAGCCATATCCCCTTTTTATGGCACGAACTGCCGTATTCAGATAAGCTTAAATGTCCCAAAGCCACTTTAAGAACCTCTGGAGACAAGGCAAGAATGTAAGGTAAGCAAGTGGGTGAGGGGGTAGAGTGGCAGATGGGTGGGTAAGGGGGTAGGTGGGTGGCAGTGGTCGGGAGAGGTGTAGCCAAGTGGTTGGATGGTAGTTGGTTTGGGGGGTTCATCGGGGTGCCCAGTGGGGTGTTGGGAGATCAGTAGCCCAGTTACCCAGGAGTTAGAACTGGTTTTAATCCTTCCAACTTTTCCTGGTTAACTATTCTGGTAAATGAGTCGAAATCATCTGAAGTTTCTGACTTTAACTCAGAGTTTCTGAGGGTTCCAGACGCAAAGGAATTGCCCATCAGAAGTCCAAACTTCCTGGGCAATTCTCACATAGTCAGTGCATGGGAACTTCCAAGGGGTCCCTCAGTGCATCCTCTAGGACATGACCATCCAGAGGTTGGAGGTTCTGGGCCACAGTCACTTGGAAAAATCTCCATGTGATACATTTGTTCCCTTACAGGATCCACAGCATAAAATTGCTCTTAAATTGAGATGGTGAAGAAAAAATCTGTTTTAAACATCCATAACAAGAAGAACTGTAATGACAGCTAAACCACATTAACTGCAAGATAAGAAACAGGAATATAAAGGAGCATTAACTGACATTATATGTCAAACAAAGGCAGCTGCTAACAAAGGATAAAAGCTTGGTTGCTATGGAATCAGAGGAACTGATCAATATAGTTTTGAGATAAGAAACCACTGACCAGCAACAAACAATATTGAGGTAACCCCATTAAATTTTGAACCAAACAGGAAAGCAAAGCTATAGGTATACCTGAAGGAACCAATCATAGATACATGCAGGTGAAGATCATGAAAATAATGTGAACATAATGGTTACAAGTCTTTGATAAAATCAAACACCTCTGAATACAATAGACAGAAGGCATTTAAAGATGAGAGCTGGATTTTCCTGGTCCAAATCAGGACAAAATGGAGGCATAACTAGAAAAAATGGCTGCTGTTCTGAGAGATCCTATCTTCATTTTCACCCCCTGCCATTTTCATGAGGACAGGGAAGGGGACAGGCCCAGGAACCCTTCCGTTTGTATTGGCAATTGACAGCATTGTGTGCTCAGTTAGAATCCATCTCCATTAAGTTTTTTAAAAATTTTCATGGAGGCAGTTGGACTTTAATAGTTGTTTCATTTTACCCCAGCTACAAGGAGGCATGAACTATTTCTCCACACCCAGCCTTTCGAGACCCTTCAGGATCATAAAGCCTTCAATTAACTTGTCTCTTTCTCATCTAAATTCCAGTGGATACAAGCTTAACCTGTCCAGCTTTTCCTCATAAGACAACCCACCCATTCCTGGTGTTAGTCTGGTAAGCCTTCTTTGAGATGCCTCTGATGCATTTACGTCTTTCTTTAAATAAGGAGACCAGGACTGTACATAATACTCCAGATGTGGTCTCACCAATTCCCTGTACAACTGAAGCATAACCTCCCTGCTTTTGTAATCAATTCCCCTCACAATAAATGATAACATTCTATTAGCTTAGCTAATTACCTGTACATACATACTAACCTTTTGTGATTCATGCACTATGATGCCCAGATCCCTCTGAATCTCAGAGCTCCTCAATCTCTCAGCATTTAAATTATAAGCTTCTTTTTTATTCTTCCTGCCAAAAATGAAAGGTTTCACATTTGCCCACATTATTCCCCATTTGCCAGATATTTTCCCACTCTCTCAACCTATCTGTATCACTTTGTAGCCTCCTTATGTCCTCTTTACAAGTTATTTTCCTACCTATCTTTTTGTCATCAGCAAATTTAGCAACCATTCCTTCAGTCCCTTCATCCAAGTCATTTATATATATTGTAAAAAGTTGAGGCACCAGCATTGATCCCAGTGGCACACGACTTGTCACATCCTGCCAACCAGAAAATGACCCATTTATGCCAATGTTCTACTTCTTGTTAGATAGCCAATCTTCTTTCCATACCAATATGTTACCCCCTACAACAGTGGTTTTTATTTTCTGCAATAACCTTTGATGTGGCACTTTATAAAATGCCTTCTGGAAATCTAAGTATAGTACATCCTCCAGTTCCCCTTTATCCACAGCACATGTGAATCTTTCATAGAACTCCAATTAATTAGTTAAACATGATTCCCCTTTTACAAAACTATGTTGACTCTGCCTGATTGCCTAGAATTTTTCTAAGTGCCCTGCTATAGCATCTTTAATGATAGCTTCTAACATTTTCCTTATGACAGATGTTGGGCTAGCTGGCCTGTAGTTTCCTGTTTTTTGTCTCCCTCCCTTTTTGCTAATGGAACCTTCCCTAAATTTAGGGGGAGAATTTTCTCTGTTGGGGAGGTTGGATGGGAGCGACAGTGGGTGGGCGCATGGCCAATTGCCACTCCAGATCAGCTGTATGCCGCCATTTTACATGGGTAAGCCAATTAAGGCCCAACCAGCATGATGCACACCCAGGAGCACTGAGCACTCCCTGTGCGGGCAGGGGTAGGAGCCTGGGTCTGGGCCTGATCTTTCTCGCGCATACGCGCAAAAGAACACAGAGAACTCTGAGGCACAGAGCTGCCTCAGGGAGGTTAGTGTTTTTTTTTTAAATTTTAATAAAGAAAAAAAAATTAAGACATCCCCTCATGTGACAGTGTCACATGAGCTGGGACATGCCAATGAATTTTATTTAAAATTTTTATTAAACTTTAAAAGCATTCATGAAACCTCATCCCGCCCGTGGATGAGGTTTCATGATAAATGTGAAGGCCGCTGTTGTGGTCACTTTGACAAATGGACCACAGGAGTCTCAGGTACAGGTTACAATTGTTTATTCGAACAATTGCAAGGGGAGAACCATCTCAATGCAGCTTGAGATAGCACTCTGCTAAATTACAAATATTCAACATATTTATACATTATTGGTCAAGTACAAGAACAGTTTCCAGATTCCGATCTTATCAACATATAGGTTTACGTTAAACAGACATCTCATATCAGGCCTATTTCCCTTTTTTTCACCCAGGTAGAGACCTTCCCTCATATCGAAGCTGGGACCATCTGTTCTTCCCCTATCTGTTGAAGAGCACACTTAATCTTAGCTGTTATTGCCAATGATCTGACTGCAGTTCAGCTCCCAAGGCCTTTCTGTTGTTTGCAGGCCCTAAGGCTGTGCAAGGTTCATCTGGTAACCTTTAACTGCCAATGTGCTTGGTAGCCCTGGTCACCTGGAGATTTTAAGTAATTCATTCCTTTTCAATAAATTCTCCCAAACCATGAATTCTTACTTCCTTCCTTCCCCCGAACAGACCCCCTTTTGGCCCTTGACTTAGCCCAAGGTAGCCAACTACAGTGGTGTTGTCCACTGCGCCCCCCCCCCCCCCACCCACCTTAAGTACCACCGCCCATTGATACTGGTCAGGTATCCAGTTTTGGCACAAAAAGGGTACAGGTACTGGTCAGACCATCTGTATCATCTGGTCCTTTAAGCCGAACCTCTGGCTTACCACCCAGCAAAGGAAAAATGCCCTCAATGATTCAATGCAGTAAAGCTTGGGGGGGTGGGGGGGGGGGTGGCGGAGTGGCCTCAGAGGATAAAGCTACCTGTTGGGTTAAATGCCCAATGCCAACATGGTACTCACCCTGCCAGAGTGCAACAAATCATTGGACAGCTTGCGGCACTGGATCCAAGTGCGCCGCACCACATCGCAGGAGCTCACAACCTCCGCCACCTCCTCCCACGCACATTTGGTTGTGGGGGGCTTCATCAGCTGGCCCATTAGAGCCGTATACAGTGCTTGAATATGGGTTGAGCACCACTTGGGTGGGGCAATTCCAGATATGTTCAAGACTATGGGTACCAGTTTGAGGTGTACATTATCATACAAAACTTCTGACTAACCAGTACCAAACCATTCGTCGGTCCTGGATGCATAGTCGGACAAGGTGGGTCAGTCGATGTGGTTTGAGGGCCTTCAATTAACTCTACTCGGACTGTGAAAGTAGAGGTGGGAGGTGGCTGGATAGTGGCGGACCTCCCACGTCCGACCTGAAGCAAACCCTTACTGCAATTCGAAAGCACTTGTTCTCCTACATTTATATTTATCATTCCCCATTGTGTGTCGCATTCGGCACTGTCCATATTGTACCAAAGTTCCTCCTGCAGTGCGGGATGAGCAGTGATGATCCCCGACCTTATTGCCAGTACTGATATGCCCCTGACCAGGATCATAGATCTGTGGAGACATTAACATCAACTCCTGCTCTCTGCGTTACTGCTTGGTCAATTGTCATGTATCTTTAACTGTGTGTAATGCCTCCATTTACTTCCTGTTCTCATATCTACAAGTGCGCATGTATTACCTGTCTTAGTTACCTCATATGGTCCATGCCTGTTCGTTCCGGGCTCACCTTGACCATCACCTTATTCCCCACTTGATCCATTGTAGCTCTTTGGATTTGCCTGTGAAGGGTTCTCAAAATTCCCACATTTTTCATATCACCAACAAGGATGTGACTTTTGGACTTTTACCTGAAATCAGACAACGAGAGGAGACAGAATGTGCATTCTTCCCTTTAAAACAATCAACCCAGAGAAAGACTTTCATCTTGCACGAAACTAATGCCCATCAAGATCTTGTTTAAGTAATCACTACTAACTACTAAGGCAGGAAGACAACAATCAATGCAATTATGTGAACCCATCAATACTCCACATATACAATGGCTTTCAGTTCAAGATTAGTTATGGGGGCAGGAAGACAATGATCAATGCAACTATGCAAACCCATCAATACTCCACATACACAATGGCTTTCAGTTCAAGACTAGTTATGGGGGTGGGAAGACATTGATAAACATCATGCGAGCCCATTAAAAACAATGAGAAACAATTACCTGAAGAAGCACAAATCAGACAAAGAGCTAACCTTGATTTGGTTTCAGATAAGAAATTAAAAAAAAAAATGTATAACTGGGCCGGGAGTGATGAGGGGAAAGGAGAGACAGAAGGTTGAGCAGTTTTGAATGCATGTTTTGGGCAGTGAGCAGTTGTGAGTGCTTGAAGCCAAGTTTAAGCAGGGAACTGAGCCAAGCAGGGAGGAGATCTGCAGGTTTGCAGGTCCACAGGCAACATCACGGCGAGCGGCATGGGGTGGCAGGCTCAGCCAAAGACAACAAGACCACAATTGCAGCTCTCCACGACGATTGACCACCCACAACCGCGTCCTCCACCCAACTGAAGAACCTTCACAGATTCCACAGACCAGGACCATGTGGGGACAGCAGGCCCCAGAAAACACAAAAAGCGTACCCCAAAACTGCAACCGGCTTACCTGGCTGGATTTTGAACTGTCAAGGAACCCTGGTTGATGAACATGATCCCTGACCTCTCCTAGTTCAATTTAGTTAGGATTTGGGGGTGGGACAAGGGTAAAGGGAATAGTAGCGTGATTTTCCCTCGTTATGCTGTGTGTTCCCCATTCTTAACTAAGTGTACTTTGTAGGTCTGTATAATCTCAGTGTAACCCTAATGTTATACGTTCATTTGTGACTTCAATAAACACAGTCTTTCACTTGCACCAAAACCAGTTGTCTGCTGCACTTTGTCACAACTCCCAAATAAGTCCAAGGTCTAGAACCCAGGGAGTGGGAGCGATTCGAACCACTCAGAAGTCAGAGGTAAAGCTGACACACACCACCACCCCCTACATCTGTTCCATTTCCACCTGTCGGTCTCTGACTTCCCTCCTTAACTCATGCAATTGCTTACTTATATCCCTCACGTAGTCTCGCATCCTTCCTTTTTGTGGTCCTACATCTCCCACTCCTACAATGATTCCCTCGGTTAACTGCGTTGGTCTCCTTGTCATTATTTCAAATGGGGTGAAGCTGGTGGTCCTGCTTGGGGCAGTCCTAAGGTACATTAGAATATTGGGCTATTCCCTGTCTCTTGAATTGATTTTGCTATTGATTTTTTTTTTTCAGTTCAGTTCATCCTTTCCACCATCCCCGAGCTCTGTGGCTGATAGGGAATGTGGAATTTCTGTTTAAATTTAAATTTATATATTTCTTTAATGACTCTTCCTGTGAAATAAGTTCCCTGATCTGAATCCATCTGGATAGACATCCTCCACTCCTTCCAGTCTGTTGTCTCCTGCTACTGCCCCACATCGGACCTCAATTCCTTAAACTGCTGACACAACTCTACAATGCACCTTCTTATCCTATCTTTCAATGGCTCATTATCTTCACTGCCAGTAATGGTTCTCTCTGCGAGCTGTTTAACTCTGTCTGGCATCATAGTGTTAATCCTGTGGTCTTAGTTTTTGTAGCTTGCAGGCACATTAATACAATCAGTAATACATCTATTTAGCCCTTTTCCAGTTTTCCCTTTACCTGTATCCATCTTGTGCTAAATTGTTGATAAGTATTATTTCTCCTTACATTTCAATTCCTGATTCCACACAGTTTTACCTCTAAGTTTTTTCCCCCTCATCATGATCATTCTAATGTTCTCTTGATGTCAGTTTCTCTATTGTCTTGATCGTTTATAATGTTTCCTTGCTCTTTAGGCCATATTAACTATTCCATGTCAATGAGGATCTCTGTCTCTAGATCCTTCCTATCTCCCCATGTGCATTTCCAATGTCTCAGCTAATGGCCAGATTATCAAATTCACTTTCCTTAAAAAAGTTTGTATATTATGTCCTCTTTCCTTAACTCTTTCTTCTACTTGCCTCACACCATTTTACACATGCAACAGCTACCATCTTATCTTGTTCAGGTTGCCTGGAGAGATTTTAAAATAAATAAAATATTCTCATAACAGTTTTAAAAACAGAAATCAGGCATTGACGTGTTCCTTATCTTCTTCTCAAACAACATTTTATTGTCTCAAAAGTAACCCACTAAATTGTGTCTGACCCGTTTCTTTTAGAATTATCCCAGATCATTAACTCGGCCAAAAATTGGATTTCTGCCAAACTTTGTCAAGGTCTTGAGCTTAGCTTCAGATTTTGGGAACAGATTTATAAATATATAAGCATGCAGCTTTTGAATTAGTGGCAATTGTTGTCAAACCTTTTAAAATGAAAATTCCCTTTTGAGTAATTATCAGGAACCAAACCTCAAATTTTAAACTTTGTGTGAAATGTAATTTACACTATCAAAATTAAAACAACCTCTTTCTTATGTGTATTGATTTGTATCCAAGTTATAATTCCCATATGTTTATTGACACATTCACTATCTTAGAAATCATCCTAGTGATTCAAAAGTAACCTGTTAAATTACACTGCACTTTACATCTCAAGATTGTCCCAAGTTCAAATTACAGTGCTGTTGGGATGCAGAGTTCCTTTCATATTTAATTCATCCCATCAAAAGAAGCCCTTTTTTATCCATTGGAACCACCTAGACCGTGTTGTTTATCCCTTTTGGTTTTCCTAGAATCCCTTTCAATTTCAGGTGATTTTTTTTTCCCTCAGAATTTTAGAATACTAACTCGTATGAGTTAATGCAACTTGTATGTATCAATCACAATCAGCTTGGAAGCTGGTGATACTAGTCTGCAAGGGGGTAGTACAAAGGTTGGTTCATCTAACCCTGTTTAATGACTTAAAACTCTCATATTCTAAACCAAACTTCAAATAGCAGTGGGGGAAATAAAGGGTTCTTGAAGGCTCCACCTATAGGGACCATTAAACTGACGAAAGCTCACATTTCCCCTGCTACTGCCTATCAGTGCTTATTAAATCCCCTATGGGTACCCCCCCTTTTCTCTCTTCCTCTCTCTCTCTTCTCTTCAGCACAAGCAGCTCTTGTAACTTAGATCAATTTTTTTTTTAAGTTACAGAAAATTCAGTAGCGGACCTTTCGGGTCCCAATCATCCTTCCACATTTTCAGGTAAATCTCGTCATCCCACGTGGGATGCGATTGTCCTGAAAACTGTACATACATCTCCCACTTCCGCTCTGCATAGTCCATTATGGACTCACCCTTCTGTACCACGGACGTTATATACCCCCAATTCTCTCTCCCTCCCCCAAAGCTTCCTTAATTGCCTCCTCAAAGTCCCTGTGCAGGGCTGTCACTTTCTCCCAATCTGGGATGTCCCCAGGTTTGGCCCAGTCACCATTTCTAAACTGTAGGGGCAATCTTCCCCAAACATCCCCCGCACACTTTGCCTTCACCAGTACGTGGGTAGCAAGGGGGTGCATTGCATGGAAATCTTGCATTTCCCACAGTTTGGTCCAAACATCTGGGTTGCAATGCTGAGTTTTAAGTCTCATCTGTTCTTTAATCAAAACCTGCTTCTCTACCGGGCTGAATGGCACGTGCTTAACATTCTCCGTAACCTCCTCATCCTCCCTTATTCCTCGGCCCCCTTTCTCTCTTCGGTTTTTAATTCGCCTTTCCTGACTTTACTTTTCCTAACAGTTACTGCCATAGGGGCCGTAGGATTCAACGGGCACAGTGGGGCGGTTGGTTCGTATGAGGGTGGTTTTATTCCAACTCTACTATAGGTTTCTCCTTCGGAGCTCTCCTCCTCTTGATCAGTATCACGACAAGCTGCAGCCACTGCTCTGATCTGTCCTGAATCTGACTTTGTCTCTCTCTTTCTAATCGTCTGGAACTTAGTATTAATCTGTCTACACAACTGCAGGTATAAGATAATAATAACCATCACCCCTTTCTTTTCCTTATCCTTTTTCTGCTCTATCCACCACTGTTTTTGTTCTCCAGGGGTTCCCTGTGGGTTCCACCCCTCCTTCTGCATTTTCGTGATTTGTCTTGACTGTAGTTCCGCTATGAACCTCGTAATGGAGTCTGCGGTTCGCCAGTCGGGTTCCATAGCACTATTATGTTTCCCTGATGGCATTTTGTTCTTATTCCCATCTATCTCTGCGTGGTAAGTTCGCATGGCCCTAATACCTTAGCTATTTGCAATATGTGCGGTTTCACTGGGACCTGGCCTCCCTGCGCAGCTTCGGCTAAGGTTATATTTCAAACCATAACACGCCTGGCTCTGCCCTCCTCTTACTGGGTCCTGGTGTCCCTGGGCAGCTTTAGCTAAGGCTATATCTCAAAATGTAACCCGCCAGCGCGGCTCCGCCCTCCTCTTAACTGGGGTCTGACCTGCACGGCTCGGCTAAGGTTATATTTCAAACCGTAACCTGCCAGCATAGCTCTGCCTCCTATCTCTGGTAATGGTCTGGCCCTCCCTGCGCGACTTTGGCACCACTAGCCTGCCTGCAGGGCTCCGCCTCTTACCCCAGGCGCCTCCTATCTCCTGTCCTGAGTCCTCTTCCTGATCCTTTGATACTTGACTGGACCGTTCTCAGGTAGGCTTACTGCACTAACTACGGGTGGTAAATAAATATATTCACCCACTTTGCAGAGCTGTCCCGAGGATCCGATCCAAGTATCCTGCTGACTATGCCAAATTGTTGTGGTCACTTTGATAAATGGACCACAGGAGTCTCAGTTACAGGTTACAATCGTTTATTTGAGCAATTGCAAGGGGAGAACTATCTCAATGCAGCTTGAGATAGCACTCTGCTAAATTACAAGTGTTCGACAAATTTACACATTATTGGTCATGTACAAGAACAGTTTCCAGATTGCGATCTCGTCAACATATAGGTTTACATTAAACAGACATCTCGTAACAGGCGTATGTCCCTATTTTTCACCTTCCCTCCCATCTAAGCTGGGACCATCCGTTCTTCCCCTATCTGTTGAAGAGCACACTTAATCTTAGTTGTTATTGCCAATGCTCTGACTGTAGTCCAGCTCCCAAGGCCTTTCTGTTGTTTGCAGGCCTTAAGGCTGTGCAAGGTTCATCTGGTAACCTTTAATTGCCAATGTGCTTGGTAGCCCTGGTCACCTGGAGATTTTAAATAATTCATTCCTTTTCAAGAAATTCTCTCTTACCATAAATTCTTCCTTACTTCCTTCCCCCTAACACCGCCTAGGCGCTTTGCCTGCCCGCCAACATAAACAGGCAGCTCAGTTAATTATTTTAGTTCATTTTTATATGGGCCTAATAGGCCTTTGACAGTTCAGCGGGCGCACAGTCGACACCGCTGCGCGCCCACCGAACTGAAGATGTGAATGGCGTGCGATGACTTTGGGATGCACGCCGATGTCACCGCTTGTCATTTTATGTGTCAGCGAGTGGAGCCCGCTGACTATCTCACTAGCCACTTCTTTCAAGACTTTAGGGTGAAGTCCATCTGGACCTGGAGATTTGTCAGCCTGCAGCCTCAACAGTTTGCTCAATATCTCTTCCCTGGTGATTGTAACTTTCCCGAGTTCCTCCCTCTCTTCCAATTCCTGATTTATAGCTATTTCCAGGATGTTACTTGTGTCCTCTAGTGAAGACCGAAGCAAAATACTTATTTAATTCATCCACCATCTCTCTACTTTCCATTATCAATTCCCCAGCCCACTCTCTTTAGGACCGACACTCACTTTGTTAACTCTTTTCTCATTTAAATATCTAGAGAAACTCTTACTATCCATCTTTATATTCCTAGCTAGCTTTCTCTCATACTCTAATTTTTCCCTCCTTAATAACCTTTTTGTCATTCTTTGTTCTTTATATTCTTTCCAACCTTCTGACCTGCCACCTGTCTTTGTGTAATTTTTCATTAAGTTTGTTACTCTTTAACTTTCTTAGTTAACCACAGATGCTGGGCCCTCCCCTTGGGATTTTTCTTTCTCACTGGAATGTATATATTCTGTATATTCTGAAATATCCCTTTAAATGTCTGCCACTGAACTTGACCTATCCCTTAACCTCATTTGCCAGTTCAATTTAGCTAGCTCCGCTTTCAAGCCCTCATAATTGCCCTTATTTTAGTTTAAAATACTAGTCTTGGATGCACTTGTTTCTCCCTCAAAATGAATGTAAAACTCAATCATCTTATGATCACTGCTACCTCGGAGTGCATTCACTAGGAGGTTATCAATTAATCCTATCTCATTGCTCAATACCAGGTCTAGTATAGCCTGCTCTTTCGTTGGCTCCAGAACATGCTGTTAGAAGAAACTATCCTGGAAACATTCTATGAATTCCACACCTACACTACATTTGCTCATCTGATTTTTCCAGTCTAAATGTAGATTAAAAACCCCCATGATTATTGTTGTAAATTTCCGGCAAGCTCCCATTATCTCTTCTTTTATACTTTGTCCTCCGTGTAGTTACAATTAGAGGGGCTGTACACCACTCCCTCAAGTGACTTCTTGTCTTTATCATTCCTCACCTCACCCCAAACTGCTTCTTCCTCCTGATTTCTAGAACTTAGGTCATCCCTTTCTAAAGTGCTAATAGCATCATTAATTATCAGAGCCTTCCGCCTTTTCCTAACTTCCTGCCCTTTCTAAGTGTCACATACCCTTCGATATTCAGGTGCCAATCTATGTCATCATGTAACCATGGGAAAAATTTTCCCCCTGTCGGGGGGCAAGTGCAGGAGTGGGCGCACCTCTGATCTGTGCCCCCGGTTGGGGGCACACTGCCATTTTACGTGGGTGGGCCAATTAAGTGACGTCCACCAGGAAGCACCCTGTGCAGGGAGAGGGGGGATTCCCTAAGCCAGGAGTACACTCTTTTGCGCATGCAAGTGAAAGAGTGCACTCATCTCACTGAGGCTAAGTGCTGCCTCAGGGAGATCGGCGCCAAATTCAAAAATGGTCAATGCAGAAAAAAAAAATTCCCTGACATGTCCCCTCATTTGATACTGTCACATGAGTTGGGACATGTTCATCACTTTTATTCAAACATTTATTACATTTTTAAAAACCTACATGAAACCTCATCCCGTCCGTGGATGTGGTTTCATGCATTTTATGAAGCCCGCCACGGCTTCCGGACTGCCTGCCAACCTTAAGGTCGGACGGGCAGGTCCATTAGCTAGTTGAATTAGTTTTTAAATGGCCTCAATTGGCCATTGACAGTTCCGCCCGATGTCATCCCGCATCATTTTACACAACAGCAAGCGGGCCCCGCTCCCCAGCTCACCAACCTCAATATCCTTGACCATGTCCCTGTAATGGATACCAGATCATACTTAGTTATTTCTATTTATGCTATAAGTTCATCAAAATGCAGCCCTGGTATGATGACAATGTCTAATTGTTTAAGCTTTTCCTATTGTTTTTGTGCATTCAGTCTAGACATCTATTGAGATAGCAGTTCTGAAGTCTGTTTGTTTACTTGGGGAGTTTTATGGGCCATTCAGGTGCTGTTCACAAACTGGATAATGAGTGAGGAAGGAGGTTTAAAGTGGTCAGAAGGCTCAACTGTATACAGGTGAACCTCTGATTCTATCAGAAGAAGCAGACTGAAGATTTTTGTGAACAGAGATGGGCTTTTTAATCTCTCTGATCTGGACTCAGCCTACCTTCATTTCCACCTTGGGCCTAACGCTGGAGGCAACAAGCCTGTCTCTAGGCCAGCTGGAGCTCGCCCCCCTAGAAAAGACTCCCAGGAGTCACAAGACAGAGGTGGGAACAGGATGCAGGATTAGTCCCACCTCCCAATTCCTGCCTCCGACATGAAAATCCAGCTGTCAGGCAAGTGATCATCAGTCTGGGAAGCCAGAGTAAGGGGGATAGGGAAGATCGTTGGTGAACAGGCAGGGAGTGTGGGGAGGGAGTGCTGGTGGTGGAAATGGGGGGCAAGGATTGTCAGTAGTACAGCTAAATTGAAGTTAAAACTGGTTTTAATCCCTTTAACTTTTCCTGCTGAGAATCCGAACCACCCAAAGTCTCCGACTTTACAGTCAGAGTTTTGGAGGTTTCTAGGCACAATGAAAATTGAAACTTAGCAGGCAATTCCAGTGCAGTCCGTGCCTGGGGACTTCAGAGGGGTTCCCCAGCACATTTTCTGGGTACAACCTTCCCACAAATGGAAGATCTGGGCCATTATACTTACATCAATTGTCTGTTCCAACACAATTACTTTCTACCTTCTCCCATGGTTTCAAGTTTTTACTAAACCTGGCCTGCTGTCAATTTTTCCCTCTGAAAGATACAGCTAATAAAATATTCAAACTTAATGTTCTATTCTTAAAATATCACTTAATCCCCTAAAAAAGGCCTTCTTCAGGTTCCACCCATTACGCCTCTTTCAAAGGGGTAAATTTCAGCAAAAACATCCCTTCAGCATCAATTAAGTTACTGCTCTTGCATAACATTTCCACACATGGAACAATATTTGGAAAAGTTTAACTACATTTCAAGTCAAGAAGTAACAACAGCATTAAATCATGCACATTACAGAGTTTGTAAAGAATTTCACTTCATTCGGTGTTGTCCACATTATTGGGCATTTATATTCAAACTACAGTGCTAATTTCCAGAGATCCTGAAGCCCTAATTTTATCCAGAGCCCCACTGAGATTGAATGCACAACAACCCATTTCTTCCCTCCAAAGAAGGAATCACTGACTTATACTATCATGGGTCTGCAATGCTATCAGGATCTTTAAAACAAAAGCTTAGTATCCAGGTTCTACCCTCAACTCACAAAACTCCACAGGTTAATTGGCTTCTTCATTCTGATTTCAACCAGCTGTGCTTTAATTGATGGCCCATTTCATATCTAAATCAGTGTATTACTTACTGATATTAAGGAAGCAACTACCAAGTGGTTATGGTAGTGGGTTTGTAACCCCAAGATCAAGAGTTCAAATCTCACAATGGCAAACTATGAGCTTGGCCTAAATAGCCAAGTGGTTATGGTACTGGGTTTGCAACCCCAAGATCAAGAGTTCAAATCTCACAATGGCAAACTATGAAACAATGTAACTTCATCTGAAACAGATGGAAACAGGTTTACTCAAAAGAGTATCAAGAATTCAAATCTCACAATGGCAAACTATGAAACAATGTAACTTCATCTGAAACAGATGGAAATGTGTTTAAAAGCTTGGCCTAAATAGCCAAGTGGTTATGGTACTGGGTTTGCAACCCCAAGATCAAGAGTTCAAATCTCACAATGGCAAACTATGAAACAATGTAACTTCATCTGGAGACAGATGGAAACAGGTTTACTCAAAAGAGTATCAAGAGTTCAAATCTCACAATGGCAAACTATGAAATAATGTAACTTCATCTGAAACAGATGGAAACGGGTTTGTACTCGAAGGAGTTACAAATTGTCATGTTAACGTTGGTTCACATCATTATACCCTTCTCTTGATTCAACAAATAATTTTATCTTATTGTTATTACGTTCTAACCAAATTGTATTCTATATTGTGCAAGAACTGAGAAAGTATTCATGCATCTTCCAAAGTAGGAATGCAGTTAAATTAATTATGAGTTCCTGCCACAGCTTCAAGACTTGCAAAGCATAGCTAAAAGTAAGTCTGTTTACTGCAGAATATGTGGCTTTTCTTTACAAGTACAAGTTAATTGTCCTCCATAGAATAGCAAACCTAATGGCCCAAATCAGGAGCACACATGTGGCTATTCAGTTTCACCCAGGAACCACTAAGGCGTAAACTGAGAATTTGGAGTATTTTATACTTATGATGCCTATTTAATTAAATATCTTGTTTGACTTGCCAAATGTGTTTGCCTTATATAAAATATGATTTGCCTTTGCTGCAGTGTCTAAAGCAGTTGCCTTTTAAACACAGCAGATGCCAAATAAATAAACAAAAGATGGGTTCATATTTGCCTTCTGTTCCAAGCATTTCTAAAGTTATGGCATTGATAAACATTTTAGCAACGGGTACCTTTTATAGCCACAGCTCAGTTAGCACATACCTGCCTGCTTACATCAGCGCATATGAGTACATTCACACTTCAATCTACAACACCATAGCAAATTGGTAAACACAGATGTTCAGTGAAAATAACATATGAAAGAAAACTCCAAGGGTAAAAGGAAATGATACAAAAACATTTACTGTTGTCAGTGGCAAACCTGTCACTATTTGCTAACTCCAAACCATGAGATTAACGTAATTTATGTTTGCACAATTTCAAAATTTTCAGATGATACAAAAATTAGAAGCCTTGTGAACTGTGGTTAGGATAGTGACAGACTTCAAGAGGACATCGCAAGGTTGGTGGAATGGGCAGATTCGTGGCAGATGAAACTCAATGCAGAGCAATGTGAAGTAATACATGTTGGTAGGAAGAATGAGGAAAGGCAATATAAAATAAAAATTACAGTACTAAGGTGGGTGCAGAAACAAGGGACCTTGGGCTTTATAAGCAAGGCATAGGGAATAAAAGTAAAGAAGTTATAAAAACTCTTTACAAAACATTGATCCAGCCTCAACTGGAGTATTATGTCCAATTCTGGGCACCACTTTTTAGGGAAACAAAGAAGGCTTCAGGAGAGGTGAAAAAATGATTTACAAGAACGTATAGCCATCGCCCAGAGATGAGGGGCTTCAGTTACATGGATACATTAGGAAGCTATGATTTTTCTCCTTAGAAAATAAAAGGTTGAGAGGAGATTTAATAGAGGTGTTCCAAATTATGAGGGCTCCAGAAAGAGGAAATAGAGAGAAATGGTTCCCATTGGCGGGAAGCTCGAGAACCACAGGACACCGATTTAAGGTGAGTGGCAAAAGAACCAAAGGAGATATGAGACATGTAAAAGAATGAGCAACAAGTGGAGGAGCACAGTCCATCAAACCTGCTCTGCTATTCAATATAATCATCAACCTTTCTGCTTTCTCCCCATATCCCTTGATTCCAAGAGACCAAAAATCTGTCTATTCCAGCCTTAGATATATTCGATGATGGAGCATCCACAATCCTCTAGGGTAGATAATTCTAAAGGTACATAACACTTTAAGTGAAGAAATTTCTCCTCATCTCAGTTCTAAATGACCCCTTATCCTGAGACTGTGTCCCAACATTCTAGGTTCCCCAGCCAGGGGAAACAACCTCTCTGAATCTAAATCTGAAGAAGAGTCATACAGACTTGCAATGTTAATTCTGTTTCCTTCTCCACAGATACTGTCAGACCTGCTGAGTTTTTCCAGCATTTTCTGTTTTTATTTCATATTTCCAGCATCTTCAGTATTTTGCTTTTATCTCAGTATCTACCCTATCACGTCCCTTCAGAATCTTATATGTTACAATGAGATTAACTCTCATTCTTCTGAACTCCAGAGAGTATAAGACCCGTTTACTCAGCCTCTTCTAAAAGGAAAACCCCCTCATCCTAGGAATCAGCGTAATAAACTTTCAGTGTACCACCTCCAATGAAGAATATCCTTCCCTAAGTATGGAAACCAAAGCAGTACACACTACTCCAGTGTGATATCATTAGAGCACTGTACAATTGTTGCAAGATTTCCTTATTCTTAAATAAAAACAGAAATTACCAGAAAAACCCAGCAGGTCTGGCAGCATCTGTGGAGCGAGAAATAGAGTTAATTGGCTGAATCTTCTGGTCAGCATGCGGGGGTGGGCCCAACATGCTGACACGTAAAATGACATGATATTTTGTTCGGTGTGCGTGCGCTGGAGATGGCTGTGTGCCCGCTGAAATATCAGTGGTCTATTAAGGTCATTAAGAAAGTAATTAAGCTAGTTAAGAAAGCTGCTTGTTCAACCTGACAGTTGGCGGGCAGACGAAAAGCCCAAGCGGCCTTTGCATTTTTCAGGAATCCTTATCCACGGGCAGGATGACGTTTCCTGAAGCTTTTATAAAATCAATAAAATAATTTCCCCACCTTTACAGACATGTCTCAACTCATGTGATACTGTCACATGAGGGGACATGTTTAAATAAATTTTTATTAAACTCTTTTATTATCTATTCAATCTCCCCGGGGCAGCTCCGTGCCTCAGGGAAATTGCTGCGCTCTTTTGCGCAGGCCCTGACTCTCCCTCCATCTACACAAGTAGTGCTGAGCGCTACCGGCCGTGCGTTATGCTAGGCGGGCCTTAATTGGCCCGCCCACATAAAATGGCGGCCCGCAGCCGATTGCGGGCAGTGATCGGCTCCGTGCCCACCCCGCCCACTCCCACCCAGCCCGCCCGCCATAGGAAAAATCCAGGCCAATGTTTTGAGTCCTCTATGACTCTTCTTTGGAACAAATCAACATGGTTTGAAGAAGAATCATATTGGACGCGAAACGTTAACTGTTTCTTTCTCCACAGATGCTGCCAGACTTGCTGAGTTTTTCCTGCAGTTTCTGCTTTTAATTCAAATCTTCAGCATCCTCAGTAATTTGCTTTTATTTACAAATTCTCATACTCAAATCATATTGCAATGAAGGCTAACATACCATTCACCTTCATAGTTGCTTGCTGTGCCTGTATGCTAACTTTCTGTGTTGCTTGTACACCTAAGTTCCTCGCAACATCAATATTTACAAGTTTCACATCTTATAAAAATATTTTGTTTTTCCACTCCAGTGAATAACATCACACTTCATATTTTACTTCCTCTGTTATCTTGTTGCTCACTCATTTAACCTGTCTATATCTCTTTGCAGCCTTTTTGTGTTCTCCTCATGGCCTAGATTCCCAGCTAGCTTTGTATCGTCAGTAAACTTGGATACATTATTCTCAGTCTCTTTGTCTAAGTCATTAATATAGATTGTAAATAGCTGAGACCCTAGCACTGATCCCTTGTGCCACTCTACTAATAACAGCCTGCAAACTTGAAAATGCCCCATTTATCCCTGCTCCCTGCTTCCTATCTGCTGACTAATTCTCTATACATGCTAAAACATTACCACCAACCCCATGCCCTTGTCCTGTGTATTAACCTTGTTTATAGTACCTCATCAAATGCCTTTTAGAAATCCCAGTACACTGCATCTATAGGTTCTCCTTTATCTACCCTTCTTGTTACATCTCAAAAAGCTCTAATAAATTTGTCAAAGCTGATTTTCCTTTTATAGAACTATGTTAACTGCATCTGATCATACGATAATTTTATAAGTGCATTGTCAAGATTTCCTTAATAATAAGCTCCAGCATTTTTCTGATCACTGATGTCAGGCCAACTGGCTTGTGGCTCCCTGTTTTCTCTCTCCCTTCTTTCTTGAATTGCAGTATTATAATTGCTTAATTCCAATCCATTGGTACTGTTCTGTAATGCAGAGAATTTTGGAAAATCATAGCCAGTGCATCCACTATCTATGCAGCTTACCTCTTTTAATACCCCAGGATGTAGGGATCAGGTCCTAGGGATTTAGTTTCTTAATTGCGCCAATGCTTTTTCTCTGCTGATATTAATGATCTTAAATTATTAACACCTTTGCTACCCTTTATTTCTGGTTTTTAATTTATGTCTTCTATTGTGAAGAAAGGCACAAAATATTTATTCAACATCTCGACCATTCCCTCATTCCACATGATAATTTCTCCTGCCTCTGCTAGTAATGGATTAACATTTACTTTAGCTAAAACAAAAACAAAAGTATCTGGAAAAACTCAGCAGGTCTGGCAGCATCTGCGGATAGGAGCACAGTTAACGTTTCGAGTCCGAATGACCCTTCAACAGAACTAAGTAAAAATAGAAGAGAGGTGAAATAGCTGCTATTTACTTTAGCTACTCTTTTTATAAACTTATAAAATCTAACAACCTATGTTCGCATTCCTGGCTAATTTATTCTATTTTTCCCCTTTTCTAAAACATTCCCAATCCTTAGGATTACTACAATTCTTTGCAACATTATAAGTCTGTTTCTAAGAGCACCACCTCCCAAATACGTCCTGTCCCTTTTCAAATAGAGAAGCGCTGCCCAAATGTCTTTACCCTAGCCCCCAGCCTCTGCCGGATTCCAGACGGTACTTTTTAAAAAGAAAAAAAAACATAATTATATTCCTCCACTTGAATGCAGACATATTGCCCCTGCTCCCACTAAGTAAAATAGTTGTGCTGCTGAAACCCATGAAAGGACCATCTTAGAATATGTTTAAGAAGCTGGACTTGCAAAATTGCACACAACCAACTGAATCATTTTTAGTTGGATTGTAGAGCTGCTGCTAGTATCTCAGTGGCGTTATTGTTTGAAACAAAACACTGGTCCTGTTGTCTCAATTATTTTTCCCCTATGGCTTTAGCTGTTTGATACATGGAAATATGAAAGAATCATAGTTTTCCAGAATGGTTGCAGCACAAAAAGGTTGTCATTTGGCTTTCTGCAAGACTAACTCTCCTGGAGTTCCCCAAACCCTTCAATTTTTTTCTTCTTAGAATGCTTATCCAATTCCCTTTTGAAAGCCGTGATTGAAACTGCCTCTCAGGAAGTCCAATTAATACTGTCACTAACTTCTGGATGCATCTTTCTTGCTAGTTTGTTTTAATGGAAAATATTTTTGTTAAACATTATGAATTGTTTCCCATTGTTTATATGCCTACATAATTGGCTTTGTTTAAGTTTCTAAATTTTTTTATTTGTGAGCATTTACTTTAGCTACTTAAATGTTCAGACAACATTTAAGAGTCAATCACATTGCTGTGGGTCTGGAGTCACATGTAGGCCAGACCAGGTAAGCAGATTTCCTTCCCTGAAGAACATTACTGAACCAGGTGGGTTTTTACAATCAGCAATGGTTTTCTGGTTAACATCAGATGTTTAATTCCAGATTTTTATTTAATACAAATTTCACCATCTGTCATGGTGGGATTTGAACCCAGGTTACCAGAATATTATCCTAGGTGCCTGAAATACTAGTCCAGTGATAATACTGCTATGCCACCAACACTTCCCCTAGGGACTTGAATTTTTTTTATTAATCATTCACAGGATGTGGACTTAGCAGGCTGAGCCAGCATTTATGGCCCATCCTGAGTTGGCTTGAGAAGCTGGTAGTGAGCTGCCTTCTTGAACTGCTGCAGTTCATGTGGTGTAGGTACACCCACAGTGCTCTTAGGGAGGGAGTTCCAGGATCTTGACCTAGTGACAGTGAGGAATGGTGATATATTTCCAAGTCAGGATGGTGTGAGGCTTGGAGGGGAGCTTCCAGGTAGTGGTGTTCCTATCTAACTGATGCCCTTATCCTTCTGGATGGTAGTGGTTGTGGGTATGGAAGGTGCTGTCTAAGGAGCCTTGGTGAATTCTGCAGTGCATCTTGTAGGTTTTACACACTGCTGCTACTGTGTGTCGCTGACAGAGGGAGTGAATGTTTGTGGATGTGGTGCCAATCAAGCGGCTGCTTTGTCCTGGATGGTGTCAAGCTTTTTGAGTGTTGTAGGAGCAGTACTCATCCGGGCAAGTGGGGAGTATTCCATCACACTCCTGACTGGTGCCTTGTAGATGGTGGACAGGCTTTGGGGAGTCAGGAGGTGAGTTACTCCTGTTGCTTTCAATTTAATATAAAGTTCAATTGTATTAGGGTTACTTTTTCCCAGTGGATCTGGGAAACGTTTTATGCAGCAAGTTTTAGGATCTGGAATGCAGTTCCTGAGAGGGCAGTGGAGGCAGATTCAATCATGGCATTCAAAAGGGAATTGGATAAGCATTGTAAGGCAGAACAAAATTGAAGGGTTTTGGGAAACTCCAGGAGAGTAGACTAGCTGACTTGGTCTTGCAGAAAGCCAAATGACAACCTTTTGTGCTGCAACCATTCTGCAAAACTATGATTCTTTCATTTTTCCATCTATCAAACAGCTAAAGTCATGGGGGGGAAATGATTAAGACAATAGGACTAGTGTTTTGTTTCCAACATTAGTGCCACTGAGACTACTAGCAGCAGCGCTAATATCCAACCAAAAGTGATTCAGCTGGTTGTGTGCAATTTTGCAAGCCCAGCTTCTTAAACCTATTCTAAGATGGTCCTTTCATGGGTTTCAGCAGCACAACTATTTTATTTAGAGGGAGCAGGGGCAATATGTCTGCATTCGAGTGAAGGAATGTACTTATTTTTTTTTCTTTATAAAAAGTACTGTCTGGAATCCAGCAGAGGCTCGGGGTTAGGGTAAAGAAATTTGGGCAGCGCTTCTCTATTTGAAAAGGGACTGGACATATTTGGGAGATGATGCTCTTAGAAACAATTGTCATTTTTGAAATCAAAGGCACCTTCCTTTGCACCCTGTATATACAGATTTGTTCTGTCCATGAGGTATCACGGAAGATGAACAACAAACTAAGTTGCCTCCTAATGAATACAAAAGGAGCAGTGCTCAGGCTGAACCTTCTATCAATTTATGTTGTGAGAACGTGTGCCACAAAGAAAATCCCAATCCAATGCTGTAGAAGCAAATTAGCATACAAAGTGCCACATGCATCAGACATCAGAGATAAGCACACCAGTCAGGAGAAAGTATTGGGGATACATTAATCACCACTGAGGACAAGGAGGGTGGGAAGGTGACAGCTGAGGAACCTGATCATTTGGTCATAGCAGTAGTCCTAGATGTCCTTTACTGGAGGACCTCTAGATTCTTTAAAACTTTAACTTATATATTAAAAATTACTGTTCTTTGTAGCTATTTGCAAATTAATACTGCTGAAAAAGGATGCATGTTATCAAAGTATTTCACCTTGCACTATTCAAGACAGATTACCAAATTTCAAAGGGAACAACAATTTATACTGCATGAGAAAAGTGGTGCTGATAGGTTGGCAAGTCAGCTCTGACCGATTGAGATGTTGCCATGGTGAAAGCACCAGGGACCTTTTGTCCCAAATGCTTTTGTTTATTCAAAATGGGTGTAATGTCTGGAGATATTACTTTTGCCTGCAGAGGGACAAGTCCCTGAATTTGAATATATGTAGCTTCTAGCAAGTGTAAGTGAGCTACATTGCATGCCTGACTGATAATCTTAAATTGGTTGCTAGTGCAATTCTTAGCACACTCAGGGTTGATCAGCAAACATTGCCCAATCAGGCAATCACATCCAATGTTAGACATTATGTTCTGAGTTTTGCAAGCAAGGGTTGGATGAGTACAGCCAGTACTCTGCCTATTGTGAACAGCCGAAGGGGCATGCTGTTGGATACAATTTGCCAGTCATTGGCACATATGACCGATGCACCTGCATTACTCTGGCACTAAAATTCATTTACCACATTACTCATTTGTGTGGTAGGCAGAAGGCCTATTTTTGGCTTGGGAAAGCATCTTGTTAGTGGAAAGCATCATTTGTTTTGCCACTGCATAGTAGCAGCATGAAATATCTAGCTTCACATGTTTCTCAAATTTTTGAGCTAATTTACCATTCCATGGTAATTTGAGCCAGATTGGGCACTTTTCAGATGTGGAAGTGGTGGCCTTAGGCCCATTCATGAATCTGCATGATGCACAGTGAGCAATGATCTGATCGGGTAGCCATTGGCCTGCAGGAAAGTGTTGATGCACCCTATTTTGGCATCAAGATTGCGCAAGCTTAAGCAAATGGTTCAGGTCCTATTTATGGGATTTCCAATATGGCTTATCTTGTGGGGCATGGAGGTGTAGGAATCCCAATGTGTATATTGAGCAATAAACTTAGGCCTGTGGTAGGCAGTAATGGAGAACCCATTAGCGGATTTCTGAACTAGCATTTCGAGGAAAGGAAGCTTATTAGACTCTAAGATAAAAGCAAACAAAAAAAAGCAAAACTTGTTAGACTGTTCAGTTTCAAAGGTGAATTTGGGCAAAGGATGGAGCGCATTAAGGTGTGAAATAAATTCACACTGCGTCCATGCTGATACTATGCAGTTGCAACATGACTGGTGTTTTCCATTAACAGGATGCTGCTGTCAAGCTAAAAAGATGTTCTACCTACCACACAAATGACCAATTTGTATATGAATTTCAATGCCAGTGCAATGCCAGGTATGTAGCCATATGTCCCAATGACTAGCAGATTGTATCAAACAACATGTCATTTCGGCTGTTCGCAATAGGCAGAGTGCTCGTCATAATAACCAACCAGTGCTTGCAAAACTCAGAACATAATATTTAACATTATTCCATGACTGGGCAGCTTTGCTGGACAATCCTGACTGTGCTAAGGATTACACTAACAACTAATTTTAGGTTACTAGTCAGGCTCCCAATGTAGCTCATTTACACTTGCTAGAAGCTGCATATAATCAAATGCAGGAATCTGTCTTCTACAGGCAAAAATAATCAGACACTGTACCTTTTTTGAATAAACCAAAGCATGGGGGACAATAGCCCCCGGCGCATACATTATGGCGATATCTCAACCAATCAGAGCTAACGTACCAGCCAATCATCACCCCCTTTCTCAGGCAGTATAAATTGTTGCTCCCTTTGAAAATTGGCATCTTGTGCCTGTCCTGATGAGTGCAAGATAGAAATCTTTGACTTTCAGCATTGCTCAAGTTCTATCCTACCAAGCAATTTTTCACAAAGGAGCGAGTAGAAAAAAATGACATTCACTGGAGTTTTCATATAACTTCTTAGTAGAAATATTGGGTGGAATTGTCCCAGATTTGCACTAAGTGCGGTAAAGGGCAGGTAAAACGATGTTTTACCCGCCGGCCGCGATGGTGGATTTTCACACTGTATCGTCCCAAACCCACTGCGTTACTTTTGCGTTCCCTGGAAACACACTGTTTCTATGGTGAGCGGGGTCTCATGTGCCCGCCATGCCACCACCTCACTGCTTCATCACGCCAGGCACCATATTTAAAGTCCAGCTGCATGCACACACCTCAGTGCTTCCAGCCTATGACTGCTTCAGGGAAGATATCCACGAAAGGCAAAAAGACTGCAACCCCCAGGTTTAGTGATGTGACACTGGAATGCCTTTTGGATGCCTTGGAGGCCCGCTGCGATGTCCTCCACCCCAGCCCTGGCCATAGGATGGGCAGCGGTGTGACCAACCAGGCTTGGGAGGCAGTGGCAGCTGCCGTCAGTGCCAATGCACTTCAAAAGAGAACAGTCAGCCAGTGCCTCAAGAATATGAATGATCTCCCTGGTTCTGCCAGGGTAAGTCACTCTTCTCGCACTCTCAACTGATACAGTCACAAACACATCACACATCCACAGAGTTCTCATTCACTGCTAGTTGAATGGACATCACCATTCACTCCCTCACACACATGTCCTCATCCTGTCCATGGGGCCTCTCACCAACCACACATGCCAAGCATACTTATCATCTGGCCTGGCAGTAGTTCTGCTTACACTTTCTCCATCTCTATTCATGCAGGACAAGCTGGCACACAACAAGAGGGAGAATCCCCCCTTCCTGTGATCTCAGCAGCTCCAGCTCCACAGGACAAGGAGGGTGCCGCTGCCACAGGGCAGGCTGGGGCCCTCCAGGGGTCGCTTGCCAAGGTCATCACAGACAGGGCATCACAGTCAGCAGGCTGCCTCCACCTCCACTGTGGATGTTCTGGGAGCACCAAGATGTAGCAGCGGGGTTAGGAAAACTAAGAAGATGTAGTTGTACAGTCTAGGCATGGGTGTTAATCACTTGTACATACTGTTCACTATTGTCAATAAACTCCCAAGAATGTCTCCCTGCCTGTGGCTCCTTGTTCTGAAGAGCCGTGTTCATGTCACTCAGATGTGAAACCTTTCTGCACAGTATAAGGGCAGGTGTCTTAGTCCAGGGCCTCTTCCCTGTGCTTTGTGCAGCCTTCAGGCCAAAGTGATGCTCCCTGGAAACATTACTGATGCCTGCACATCAATGGTACTTTTCACTGCAGCCAGAATGTAGTGGGCAGGCATCACAGAGTACTGTCATACTCTCTGTGTGCTCTCAGCACCTTTACGGTGGGGCTGGGCCCCATCTCTACAGCATCTGTGACCAGTGATGCTGTGCTCCTGAATGGCTCAGGTGCTGAAGATGGGCAAAAGATCAGGTGCTCCTAAAGATTCATGGCTGCGACTCTATGATCTGACCCTGATCACAGAGTGCAAGCAAGCTGCCCTCGGCCAGATAGGAGTCAGACTTTGTCAGAGGCTATGTGAAGATCTATGGAGTGTCCACACTGCATGTCATCATCATTCTCCTGCAATCGAGTGGCTATTAGGGCCTCCACTGCAACTCCTTGAAAGGAGCATTCTCACAGAGGGTATAAGCCAGACTGTAGTCAAATGTTCATAGATGCAATGTTGGATCTATGGGGACACCTCACTGCATCTCATCATCATCCTCACAAATCTAGCAGCTTTGAGGGCCTCACAAGCATGCCTGCCTCATCTGGACAGTACGAAGGCCTCATCCTCATCATCACCACCTTCAAGGACCTCACTTTCATCCCCGCTGGCATCCTCTTCACCTCCACCTCAGCCAGCTCCTCTCCCCGTTGCAGTGCCAAGTTGTAAAGGGCACAGCAGGCGACGACAATACGTGACACCTTCTATAGACTGTATTGCAGGGCTCCACCAGACCAGTTTCTGGTGGTCGCACACCAGCTGCACATTCAGCAAATGGAAGCCCTTGCAGGTGATGCAGTTCACCGTGTGTCGTGACGGAGATCTGAGCAGTCGATGGCACCCTGCATCTGTGGGAAGCCCAGGATCTGGGAAAATCCAATTGTTCTTGTATCCTGGCCATCCTGGTCCCGGGCGAAATGCACAAAGTCGTGAAGATGGCATCCGTGAGCTTATGGATGCATTTGTGGGTGCAGGCTTGAGAGATCTCACAGTGGTCACCTCTGGAGCCTTGAAAGGAGCCACTGGCATAGAAATTGAGCGCTGCTGTTACTTTCACGGCCACTGGCAGTGGATGCCCTCCATGTCCCCATGGCACCAAATCCTGCAGCAGGTGGCAGATGTGACGGATCTGTTCACTAGACATGCCCAGTCTTCAGTGACACTGGTTCTTGGCCATTTGCAGGAATGAAAAGCGGCGTCTATAGATGCTGGTTGTCGCTAAGCACCAACCAACTATCGCTCGTTGTGGCTCTTCGGCAGCATGTTGGGAGCCCCAGCTGCCCCTCCTTCCTAAGGGTGCTCCTCCTCCATCTGTGCAGCCACACGCCTCAGTCCCTCTCTCCTCAGGCCTATTAATGACATGCAGGTGTATTATAATGAGGTTCCCGGCGTCTGATGGCAGGGAACGCGGCTCAATATCAGCAGGTTGAGCCGTCATGAAACCAGTTACGTCATACTGTCTGCTCATGCCACCAAACACGCCCAACACCGTTGGGCACGGAAAATCCTGGCCATTGTTTTTACATTCATGTTAGGTGCACCAACTGTATAGTACATGAAATGTTATACATAACTTTAAGGTTTGCATACATGTGTAAGAAATTAAAAAAATAAAAGCAGAAAATGGGAGGAAAGGTAGAAAGACTTGTTGTGACACAGCGGGAGTGATGTGCTGCCACTTGTCAGGCTTGTTGAAATAAATGAGATTTGTTCTAGGTAGGGGATATTTAACTGTGATGCCTAATTATTGTTAAGTTGTATTGCAAATAAAAGTTCTAGTTACTGACAGATAACTAGCAGGAAGCATGAAAATACTTTGTTAACTGTGTTCAACTTTTCATTCCCTCAGAGCTATCAAGGAATGAGCAGGGCAGTTTGATGTACAACTTGTATCTACATTGAAACATTATTTCTGCATTAAGCATACAGTGATTGTCAACTTAATCATCACAGAGTATTTTGGTTTTGGAATTATAATCGCAGTATTAACTTTGCTTGATTTAATGCAGCATAACTCAGCTCTGAAAAGCAGTGTCACAGCATTACCTGGGTGCAACATGGCATAGTAGATAAGGAACATTTAATTTTGATGATGAAAGCAAGACATTTCCAAAGTTTTTCATATTCATTTAACTGTGCAAAGTAGCAGTTGGCAATTGTCTTCTTCCAGTTTAAATCTATATGTCTGTTAATATAAATACCTAGAGGGTAAAATTAGATAAGACCCAAAAATAAGCATTGGGATCGCAATATGTGATTAACCCATGCCCATTCATTGTGCTTCAGGCAGCATATTAAATGCATGCTGTCTTTCCATTTTACACGATTGCTGTGTGAAGCCAGTGCTACTCACACTGTTCACTGCTGCACTCATCAACAGGAGATCTG
Organism: Carcharodon carcharias; assembly: GCF_017639515.1. Taxonomy (NCBI): domain Eukaryota; kingdom Metazoa; phylum Chordata; class Chondrichthyes; order Lamniformes; family Lamnidae; genus Carcharodon; species Carcharodon carcharias. Next base: position 108,012,548 of record NC_054475.1, read on the forward strand.
ATAGTGAGAATGGCTAACTTTACTTAAAGGTAGTCTGCATCTTTTAAAGGGGCATTGCAGTTGCTGGAAGCAGTATCAGGAAATTCATTGGATTTGGAGCTTTATTTTCCTAAGATGCCTCAACCTGTCAGCATGCAATAACATTTTCTGATAAAGGACTGGAGGTTTGGTGCAAGACATGGGATGTGGTGGGCCTTGAGACATAGGATCAAGAAGCAGGGGAAAGAAATAGCAGCATGCTAGGAGTATTATTCAAAGAACATGGAGGCAGTGCAGGAAGAAATTTAATGATTGACACAAGGAGTCAACATGAGTGAATTTAATCTTCAAATGGGATATTGTACTAAATGCATCACTAGCCTCATCTATTGTTCAATCCACTGTTCCTCATCATCCATCTACCAGATATCTGTAGCAATCAGTAAACAATCCTTCAATTCACATGCTTTGGGCTGAATTTTAACTTTAAAAAATGAGCACGATCAGGGCAGGCCTTGAGGCGGGTGGTTAAAGTTGGAAACATTTCTTTTCCCAATTAAAACCAGCCTCCACCTCACCCATTTCCAGCTTTAACTGAGGCTAGAAGGTGAGCAGACCAACCCACGCCAAGGAGACAGATTGAAATTTTAAGTATGATAATGAGGCTGCAAGCCTTGCTGTTGTTACAGTTTAGATAGCCAGGCAGTGAAGGATAGAATTGTGGCTGCTCATTATACAGTTAGAAGCTTTTATTTACAGATACACATATTACATATCATGCACCTGTAAATACATCAACCACATTTTCAGCCTGTTCCTAACTGTCATTCAACTTTTCTTCTTTAACTAATTGGAATTTCTTGAAACCTGGCAGCTTCATTGAGGCAGGGATTGAGTGGATTTAGGAAGTGACTGCCTCCCAGATACAGCTGCCTGCCTGAGGGTTCTCTGCAATTGGCACTCACCACTGACCTTCCTCCCCGATGCCTCTACTCCCATTAGGAGGCCCCCGAGCACCCACCCCATCCCCCTCCAGGTCACCAAACTCTCCCACTACCAGATCTCTGATGCCCTCCCCCAATAGATCAGCAGTCCACCCAATTGACCACCCCCCAAACAAACCTTCTAAGCGATCAGCCCCCTCTTTTCCTGCTAGGGTCATCCCCCAACTTCACAACTCAATATGGATTGACTACCTTCACACCCTTAACACTCCACCCCAGATCAAACCCCATCCCACATCAATGGCAACCCCGAGCCCCAGGATCAACCTATCACCCTGATCACCCCCAGAAATTGAATTGTCCCTATTGATTCCCCCCCACCAATCAACCCCACACTCCAAGATTCCCAGCCCCATCGCCACCCCTCCAGAGGCCGCCACAGACTTAACCAGTCTTGTGTCCTACACCAGCTGGTTCCCTGACTGACTGGAAACCAGTATGTCCATCAAGCTAGGGTCCAGGACTGACTTCACATGCACATTATGAAATCAGTGTGTGGGGGAATTTCGACTTCCGATTTCCCACATCTTTTGGACAGCCCTGCGTCCAGTAGGATATGTAAGAAAAATCCAGCCCACTATCTCCTTAAACACTTAGCATCATAGCAAGCCTTGCACCGACATCTCACATTGTCAGCTATTCATCCATGATAACTATTTCACCCAAACACCCATGCAGCTCACTGGCACAGTCCCTCTTTCTTACATGAGAGATGTTTTATAATGCATGTCATGTTATTTTTATATTTTTGTATTATTACAATCCCCATAGCAATCAGTTAATTAAACAAATCAAATTTATAGAATGACCCATGAAAGAAGAAATTACCAGACAAGATTTCACTTTTTGTAACTTTCCTTTAATGTGAATCAGAATCAAAGCATATTAAACATGAGTAAACAAGCAAATCAAACTTGGTTAAAAGCAAAAAACTACAGATGCTGGAAATCTGAAATAAAAACAGAAAATGCTAGAAAAACTCAACAGGTCTGATAGCATCTATGGCGATATTTATTTTGAATCAAATTTGATATGAGCTATAAATTGTACAGAGAATAGCAGATAGAACAAATACTATCTCATGGAAGTAGTAGGGAAACCAGTCCACCTGTATGGTCCCAGTTTCAGACAAACGATTCTTCCAAGCAGAATTCCAGTCTCTTTCCTTCAAGGACTTAGCCAATTCTCTACTGGCAACTGCATCTGCATAAACAGGATTCCACCTGTGCAGTCTTCCCTATATGGTGCACTTCTTTCTGGAACCCTCTCAACATTCAACCCCTTTCTTCTCTTGGTTTGTCTGCTCTTGCCTGTTTGCTGCATGGCCTCCAAATTTAAACTTCCTTACTATTCCTGCTGCTTTGAGATCAAGGGTCAGCAGGTCACATGGGACAGTATTTATTATCCAAAAAATATAACTGATTTCTTTACAGTTGATACAAGCTTGTAAAAAAAAAAAATCAAACATTTTTGGAAACAATTACTGATTCCCAAAACATTTTAATGACAAATATTCCTTACCGTTATATCTTCTGGGTCAAATGCTGTCACAGTAACTGATTTGTCGGAAATTCAAGTGATACTAAATTGAACCACCCTGCATTAGGTTTTCATGTGACTTTTGGCTTAAGATCTGGTTAGTTTCCTGTTACCAATGGTCATTAGACATGTGTTCAAACTCCTTTACCAAGATGGTGTCGCATGGACCTCTCAACAGAAGTGTGTGTATGGATCTTGGGCCTCATTTTTAATTTTTATTTGGTGCTGTAGTGCCTGAAAAATGGGTGCCACGTGGCCCAAGTTAGACCAGGTTTTCGTCTAATGGCTGCATGTAAACAGATCTAACTGTTTATCATGAGGATTGGTTCTGGCCTCCAAGATCTATTTTTTGATCCCGATTTCCTTTTACTATTTATTGCTCACTAAAATAATTTAGGCTAAAATCTACCAATTTCAGATTTATTAAAAGGCAAAATTATGCAGAACCCAGAAACAAGTCAGCAAATTAAAAACTAGTAAATAGAATGTCTGACCCACTGATACACGGAACTCTTTTCTAAGAACAAATTATTTAATCGTTTCAAGGCTCTTCATCCTTTTCCATGTAAATGTAATGAGTTTCAATTAAACAAGATGCGGCTTTAAGTATTGTGCAAGATTCTCTGAAGAACTCCCAGGTCTCCCTGCAATAAATAGGTAAAAGTTTCTGGATCAATTACATTGTCCTGGAGAGGAAATACATGAATAGCCAGTTGTTTCTCCCTTATCACTTGTGTTTTTAATTACTGGATTAAGTACCTGCTTGTGCAGATTGTCTTTCTGCAGTATCATATTGCAAACAATGCAGAGAGGAAGAACATTTCCATCTCACGTAATTACTCCATAGCTAACATAATTCTTGAAATATTAAGATGTATACATTAGCCACACACAAAGCAAGCTAGTCCCTGTCATCAAGCAACTGTGAAGATGCATTTTCATTTATTTTTCATTTGCTAACACCTTATATAAAAATTAAGAATAGATTTTTTTTTCATTAGAGCCAAATAACTCGCATTTATACAATGTGCTTGAAGGCCTCAGGATGTTGCAAAGTATTGCACAGTCACTAAATTACTTTGGAAGTTCAGTCACTGACACAGTATAATGCTGGCAAATAGTGGTAGCTAACTTGGATACAACAAGCTCCCAAAAACAACATGAAGTATTGCCCAGTGAGGCTGTTTTTTTGGTGTTAGTTGAGGGATAATGCTGGCCAAGACAATGGGATAACTCCATGGCTCTGCTATAAATAATATTGTGGATTATTTTACATCAATCTCAGCTGATAAATGGATCGTCTCTTCAGACAAAAGGTCATCAATCAGAAATGTTAATTCTGTTTTTCTCAGCACAGGTGCTGCCTGGCCTACTGAGCATTTTCAGCATTCTCAGTTTTTATTTCAGCTTTTCAACCTTTGTAGACAAGTCTTCTGGATTTCCTTCAAAAGACACATCCCTGACAATGCAACACTCCATTAGCACTAGACTGGAGTCAGCTAAGATGAAGTGTTCAAATCCTGTAGTGAAGTTGAATGCACAAAACTTGACACAAGAGTGAGAGTGTTCCCACTGAGCTAAGCATCTGTAGTGCCTGCAGCGAGGTATTCATATATTGCCCAAAACACTGCCACAAAATTGATGGTAGGTGGGAGGGCAGCACAGGCAAGGAAGAAAGGACTCTGCCTCTATTTTAACTATCTCTGTGCCTCACTCTCATTGGACAAGCAGGGTGGGTTAACAATAGCCTTACGAAACAATTATCAGCATCTGAGCACAAATGCCAGCAAAATAATTAAACACCGCAACTGGATTGAGTGCTACCACAATAGTGCTTCAATTTTAGCTATTCATTTTACAGATAAAGACATATCCAACAAAGCATGCTTACCATATCTTGGTGGCAATAAAATCTTAGATTGCTCGAAACACCATACACACGTTCATGGAAATGGGATGTAATAGCGCCAAGGTTTTTGCCAAGTACAATGAAACATTAAAGACCCTAATTTCATTTTCTAGAAAACATTTGCAGTACAGTCAAGTATTTGCTTTTGCACTTATGTTTAGTTCAATCAACATGTCATTGAAAGACAGACATTTAGAAGGAAGCAAAATTTGGAAACGTATTAGTTGATTGTGAGGTAGTGAGACAAATTGACAGATGCATTCTACCCTAAAGGCATGACTGAAAAAGAATAATGGAGGTTTAATGATTTACTGAGAAATTCATTGTTTTCTTATTATCAGCTATTGTTCCACTGCTCCAACATTTTTCACCATTTGCTGACAAGTTGTAATGATTACAATGGAATACAATGCCCAATTAAGGCACATATTTCATTAATCATATTAAAGTGACACTTAACCTTGGGTTATAATTATTAATGTCTCCCACAGCTACCTTGACTACAGCTCCTCACACCCGCTTCCTGAAAGGATTCCATCCCATTCACTCAGTTCCTTCGTCTCTGTCGCATCTGTTCTGATGATGCCACTTTCAAAAACAGTTCCTCTGACATGTCTTCCTTCTTCCGTAACCGAGGTTTTTCACCCACGGTGGTTGACAGGGCCCTCAACGTGTCCGGTTCATCTCCCGAGCATCCGCCCTCACACCTTCCTCTCCCTCCCAGAACCATGATAGGGTCCCCCTTGTCCTCACTTATCACCCCACCAGCCCCCGGATTCAAAGGATCATCCTCCGCCATTTCCGCCAACTTCAGCATGATGCCACCACCAAACACATCTTCCCTTCACCCCCCCGGTGGCATTCCACAGGGATCGTTCCCTCTGGGACACCCTGGTCCACTCCTCAATCTCCCCCGACACCTCAACCCCCTCCCACGGCACCTTCCCATGCAACCGCAGAAGATGCAACACCTGCCCCTTTACTTCCCCTCTCCTCACCGTCCAAGGGCCCAAACACTCCTTTCAAGTGAAGCAGAATTTCACTTGCACTTCCCTCAATTTAGTCTACTGCATTCGCTGCTCCCAATGCGGTTTCCTCTATATTGGAGAGACCAAACGCAGACTGGGTGACCGCTTTGCGGAACACCTTCGGTCTGTCCGCAAGCATGACCCAGACCTCCCTGTCGCTTGCCATTTCAACATTCCACCCTGCTCTCATGCCCACATGTCCGTTCTTGGCCTGCTGCAATGTTCCAGTGAAGCTCAACACAAACTGGAGGAACAACATGATGCCATTCTTCTGATTAGGCACTTTACAGCCTTCCAGACTGAATATTAAGTTCAACAATTTTAGATCATGAACTCTCTCCTCCATCCCCACCCCCTTTCTGATCCCCCTTTTTTCTAATAATTTATATAGATTTTTCTTTTCCCACCTATTTCCAATATTTTTAAATATATTTCCATCCATTGGTCTATTTCTACCTTTTAGCCTATTTTGATCCCTTACCCCCACTAGGGCTATCTGTACCTTGCTCATCCTGCTTTCTACCCTTAATGTCACCTATTAGCACATTCCTTAGACAATATCACCACCTTCAACACCTCTTTGTCCTTTTGTCTATGACATCTTTTGGTTATCTCCATCTATCACTGGCTCTCTATCAGCTCTACTTGTCCCACCCACCCCCCATACCACTTGAACCAGCCTATGTTTCACTTCTTTTCTATTTTTCCTTAGTTCTGTTGAAGAGTCATATGGACTCGAAACTGTCTTCCTCTCCGCAGGTGCTGTCAAACCTGCTGAATTTTTCTAGGTATTTTTATTTTTGTTTTATAATTACTAATGTTTTCTTCCAAGATATCTGCATTCCTCCAATTCTGGCCTCTTGAGCGTCCCCGATCTTAATTGCTCCATTATTGGAGGCTATCTATGCCTTCAGCTGCAGGGCCCTAAGCTCTCGAATTCACTCCCTAAACCTCTCCACCTCTCTCTACTCCTTTAAGGCACTCCTTTAAAACCCACCTCGCTGCACTAATATATTCTGGAGTGGTTTGGTATCAAAGTTTGTTTGATAATGCTCCTGTGAAGCACCTTGGGATGTTTTACTACCTTAAAGGTACTTTAGAAATATTAGCTGTGTTTATTCTTATTGTAGAGGCTTCTCATTTCTAAACCTTTAAGGTTTTGCCAATCAAAATAGTGTCAGGCAGACATGTTGCCACTGAACTTACAAAACAATTCAACAGCATTAATGCCCAAAAATGTTTCAATTATGAGACACCTGTAATTACACTGGCTTTACGTGTCTGAATAGCTAATGAGCTGATTAACTGTTAGATATCCTGAAAATGTTATTAATCCAACTTGGAAAACCACGAGTCTGCAAAATTGAAATGTTTGAAAACCTTGGGTGGAATTTTCCATGCCCGCTGGCGTCGGGCGTGCTTGGTGGCGACAATATGGTGAGGAGGCCATAAATCAGTTTCACGACATAGTGAAACTATTTTGCAATTAGCTGCTCAGCCCCTCAATGGCGGGCCACGTTTCCCACTGTCGGATGTCAGAAACCTCATTGTAATACATCTGCTTATCATTATAAGGCCAACCTCCATTCTGGAGGAGGGAATTTGTTGGGGGGAGGGAGGGTGCAGGGCGTGAGGTTGGGCATGGGGCAACAAAGGTGTTGGGGGGATCGAAGGTGTCAGGGAAAAGTTGGGAAAGGGGAGGGACTACGGGGGGGGAAGGTGGAAGTAATGGGAGAGAAGACAGCAAGTGGGGAGGCAGCTATGGGGGGATGGAAGGTGTAATTAAGGGAACAAGCTTGGATGGGGAAGGGAAGGAGTCCGGGGGAGGAAGGAGTCCATGGAGGAGGAAGGAGTGTGGTGAGGGGAAGGAGTCCAGGGGAGAAGGAGTCCGATTGGAAGAACAATTGTGGAGAGGGGAGGGGGTAAGATTTGAAGAAGAAGTAAAAGTGGAGGAAGGAGTCCTGGGAGATGAATGAGTAAGGGTGGCGGAAGAAGTAAGGATGTCTGAAAGAGTCAGTAAGAGGGAAGGACTCAGAGCGGGGGAGTCCTGTGCGGGGGTGTCCGGGGTGGCTGTGAAGGGTCTAAGTTGGGCTAGAATTGTGGGGGGGTGGGGGGGCGGGGGGGGGGGGGGGGGGGGGGGGGGGGGGGGGGGGGGGGGGGGGGGCGGTGGGGGCAGGAGGTCTGGGGCAGGGGGAAGCAGTTCCAATGGGAGAAGCAGTCCGGAGGGGGGACTGTCTAGGTGAGCATGAAAGGGAGGGGTCTGATGAGTTCATGACTGCCTCCTGGGGAGTGAACTGAGGGTGGGCATGGTACAAGGGAATGACGAGAATGGCCTAGGGTGGAGTAATGTGGTATGGTGGGAGGGTGAGGGTGTGATGGTATCAGTAGAAGGGTTGGTGAGGGTGGTTGGTGGGGGCTTGGAGGCACACACGGACCTGGGGGCGAGAAGGAGGGGGTCGGGAAGTTAATATGGAACGGGGTGGGATTTTTGGGAAGGAAGGGAGAGTGCACGTTAACCTGGACATCCCTGAAAGAAAAGGTTATAGGTGGTAGGTCACAGAGGGGAGGTGGAAGGTGATGCCATGGGGGTTGACAATGATGGGGGAAAGGAAATGGGTGACCGGGGAGGGGAACGGACAGGGGAGCATAATAAAAACTGCAGCACTGGATAAATTGAAAGTGAAACGAGAGTCATGGTTGGCGAGATCAGGTGCTGCATAGGGAGTGTGATCAGTGGGTGGGTGGGGATACAGGTCAGCTCAGATGGTCAACTGAAAGCGAACCCCAGCAGGCAGCACTGAAAATACTTAGGACATCGAGATGAGTGTGATATGGGAAGGATCTGCATGCCTGGGACAGTGGTTGCACGAGGCTACAAAAGGCCCAGCCACACACACTTCTCCCTCCAGAATCACTCATGGGCCAGCTGTTTGTAGCTGAACTGCTAGAGGGGGCAGGGAGGGGGATGCAGTGGGAGGACTTTCAAAGCCTGTCAATGAATATGAAAGACACCATATACATTACTCAGTGAAAATTAATATACTTCCAGATTGTAAAGTGACAAAATGTATTCAGCCATGCAACCAACGGTGATCAGAATTACTTAATTTTTCTACGCCTTAAACTTTTAGGTGCTGTCCTGACATCCACAGCAGGGGCAGAGACAGCCTGTGCCATGGTTGGCCCTGTTGCCTCTGATGACTTCAGCATGTGTCCTCTGGAGAGCTGAGGCCTTGGAAGCCCCAGCTTACTTTGGCTATCCTCCTGTGGGTCAGCTGCTCCCTCTGTAGTGACAGAGGACAAGGTTGAGGGGGTCACAGGCAAAGGGGCCTCAGAGGGAGTGGACAGCCTCTGAGATTCCTGAGTGGATGACCTAGGGCTGTCCAGCTGCTGCTCCTCTTCTCTTTGAGTGCCCGAGGACCTCAGCCTGACAGCTTGAGGGGAAAGAGCAACTGGGGGGATGTTGAGGTGCCCCATTTCCCTCTCATGTTACCACGGCAGGAACTCATCCATGGCTAGTGCGATGGAGTGCAGGTCTGCACACATCTCCGCATTCTGCTGGACCAGGGTCTCCATGGGTCTGCCATCCTCCCCATGGAGACCTCCATACACACACATGTGGGCACCACTTCATCAGAGAGCAGGAGGACTCACTCCTCTGACTCACGAGCCACTCTGTTGAAGGCTTCCAACGGCTCTGTGTAATAAAAGCAAAATACTATGGTTTCTGGAAATCAGAAACCAAAACAGAAAATGCTGGAAAAGCTCAACAGGCCTGACAGCATCTGTAGAGAGAGAAAAACAAAGTTAATGTTTCGAGTCCATATGACCCTTCTTTGGACCTTCTCTGTGTGATGTTCCCCGTCTTCTGCTGAATATCCAGAATGCTGGAAGGCCAAATCCAGAAGCTCGACGTCTTACTCAGATCTGACAGATGTCTCTTCCCCGGCCAGTCTTCTGGCTGAACCTGTCTCCGCCTGCAGACACGTATTTGTGCTTGAGGTGAGGTCATGCATTGAGCTGAGGGACTGGCTGGCTGAGAACGTCAGCCACTTGGCAGAGCTCCCTGCGAAGCAAACTAGAGATAATTGGTGCATGTCAGCACAGTCAAAAACAGGAGAGAGAGGACTCACATTTGCATTGAGAGAGGGAAGATGTAGGGCAGAGTCCTCACAAGGGTGTTCGACGCTGACCTCACCGTCGCTGCAGGTATGGTCCTCCCTCACCAGTCAGCACGATGGTACGCTCCCCAAAGTCAGTGAGGGGCCTAAAGGGGGCCACTCCACCCCCGGTCTGGGACCTCTCCCTGCTGATGTATGCCAGCTTTTCCTGCGTGAAAATAGATGAAGAGAATGTGAGCAGGACACATGACACTGCATGAATGTTTGTATGGTGAGTGGAGACATGGACAGGATGAGGATGCAAGCTCCAGAGGATATGAGCCTGAGAAAGAGGTGAGGGTATGCGAGAGTTACTGGTTTTGTGCCTTGCGGTGTGAGATCCCATTGGATGTAAAATCGGTTTGTGAGTGTGTGAGTTAAGACTGGTGAGAACAGATGAGACCATTCATCCTGTTGTGGCACTGGGGGCTGATCTCTTTTGTAGGGTGTTGGTGCTGACCACTGCCACCACCTCCCATGCACATTGGTGATGTTATTGCCCATCCTGTGGCCAGATCGAGGGTAGAGGTCATCATGGCGGGCCTCCCCTGTGTCCATAAGGCACTCGAAGGATGTGTCATTAAACCGGGACTGCAAGGGCTGCAGTCTTGTTGCCTTTCAGGGCCTAGTCTTCTGTGCAGCAGCTCCGGGCTGGAAGCATTGAGAGGTGTGACAGTGTCACATGAGCTGGGACATAATTATGAATGTTAATAAAAATTTTATTTAAATTATAAACCCTTATGAAACCTCATCCCGCCCATGGATGAGGTTCCATGAAAAATGCAAAGGTTGCCTGGGCACTTCGCTTGCCCGCCAATCTTAGGGTTGGACGGGCAGCCCTGACAACTATTTTAGTTAGATTATTAACAGCCTTAGACAGGCCTTTTACAATTCGGCGGGCGTGCAGCCGACTCCGGTGCGTGCACGCCGAACGGAAGATCAGAATAACGCATGATGATGTCAGGACATACGCCACACACCAACCAGAAGACTCTGCCCCGTATTTCTACAAATATATTTACAAAAACACTCAAGAGAGCTGTGATGAAAGATGGCAGGATGAGAGAAAGTGAAGGAATGAAATGAGAGAGGCGGGTCCAAGAGGTCAAAAAAGGGAAAAATAACTAGTGGGTTTGTGTCTAGAGTGACAGCCAAAATGTATGTGCAAATAGACACGGGGAAATTTGTGTTAAGTGTGCACGACTGTTAGGGGAAAATTAAAAATGCTAAAAGAGAACACTGTAAGAATATTGAAGAACACTTGAAATCTCCAGGCAGCCATTGATACTACACATATTGACTGTTGAGGATAAGCAGATGGACATTGCACACAAAGAGACTTAGAGTTTTTTGTGATTTACACAGAAATTAAGAGATGAGCTAATGCCCAGTAACAGGCAGGACAATTCAAGTGGTGCAATGATGCAGTGAAGCCTTGAGAGCTAGACTGGAGATAAAATATGACATAAAGTTAGATTAAGTGTACTCCTCTCTCAGATAGGGAAGGGGCAGATGGTTTTAGCTTAGATATGGGAGGACATACAAAGACAAAGAGGGGGCTTTGATGAAACACAAACAGTCTTGAGTTGTGAGAAGCAAGGTCTTTGTGTACGTGTTTTAATTTTGTTTGGATAATATAATTACGTATACATCCTTTAGAATAATTGTTAGCAAAATCACATGTTTATGTATTCAATAGGATAGTTCTAACATGGAACCTGTGTGTCAGTTACCAATTGGATGTATTCAAATGTACTCAAATGTATTGTGATAAGAAAATGTACACAAGTAATGAAATGTAATCAATCTGGGAGCTGGGTCTTCATTCTTAGGAATGATTGCAGCTCGTTTGCATATGCTTGAATAAAACCAGTTAAAGGAAGCCTGAGTCTCTGTGGTCGCTGTGTGATCGGGGATTGTAATTTCTCTTCTTCAACTGGCCTAAGTGGTAGTTGCTGGATTGGAGTAAGTACCTTCTTCAGTGACAGACTTAAAGGATAAAAACCAAAACATGCTAGCAATGCTCAGCAGGTCAGGCATTTGTGGATAGACAGAGTCAAAGTTTCAGATAGTTTTGAATCGAGAATATCCTGGCTGTTAACAGAAAACTTCCCTTAATCCAAGCACCTTAACAAAATATTACAATATCTATTTAACAGTGCACAGGTACAAAACTCCAGAGGACCTATAAATTAAAGTGGAGTTGTCCTTTTTTTTGCTAAGTCTCCCTCTGTGGATTTATTGAGTAAAGGTGTTGATTTTTGGTCTGTCTTAATTCCCTGATGGTTTGCTAGGTAAAGGCATCGATCTCTGGTCTATCCTTTATCCCTGATGGTTTATTGGGTAAAGGCACTGATCCCTTGTCTGTGTTAAATCTCCAATGCTTTAGTGACCAATCAGTTGTGGCACATAGACTGTCTCTAATTCTTTCCTCATACAGATTCCATTTGTTTGGATTCTTGGACAGTATCTGACAGCACAATGACACAAAAATGATTCATCCTTAAGATCTCAGCATTAGCTTTCCTCAGCTGCTGGTCTATGTTTCCCCTGTGGCAGTTTTGTTTTGCTTTGCTTTGTCCTCTTTATAGCAACTAAGTTGGCAAGTTAAAAACCAGCAGAGCAAATCAGATTAAATGTTTCATCCTCCACAGTCGGGCCCAGTGATTCTTTTACCAAAGGTCGCAGGTTGAATAACTGCTGTAAATCACTTTCGTATTGTTCTCATTGAAAATAAACTAAATAAATAATTATTTAGCAGTTATGTATATATGTATTTTTAATTTCATATGCACAGGAAACACAACTTTCAAAGTGAATCGCTTCAATTTGCTAGGTTCAGCAATTAACTGCTATATAGAGATGAAGACCATGAAGATTGGGTTTTTCAGCAACTTTTTTAGTGTTATAAATACCATTTTAGCTCCAAAATTACATAGCACATGCGTGCATTTCTGGTATGTGCATTGCCAAATGATATTTTGTTGAGGCCATCAGCACTTGCACAGGGTGAGTCTACCAGAAATATACAGAGAAGAAAGATCATGCAGACAATCAATGTGTAACATTGATTTCATACCAGCACTGCCACTTTTGAACTCATGTCTCTGGTGTACAGCCCACACACAGATCAGCAGCATACAACAACAAAAGTCATGCTGCCACAAAAAATACAGTCAAGCAGACAATCGAGATGGTTAAATAATATTTATGCTGCCTGGAATGCTCTGAAGGAATCCTGCAGTGCTTTGCAGAGTACACGTTAAAATCACTGCTCACAATGCCATCTCCTCTACGTTGGGGAGACAAAACGCAGCCTAGGTGACCGCCTTGTGGAACACTTTCACTTAGACCGCAAGCATAGCCCTGACCTGTCGGTTACTTAATTGCCATTTCAATTCACTACCTTGCTCTGATGGTCACATTTCTGTCCTTGACCTGTGACAGTCTTCCAGTGAAGGAACAACATCTTATCTTCTGATCACACACAGCCTTCTAGACTCAACATTGAATTTAACAAGTTCCGACCACAAACTTAGCCCTCCATTTTGAATATTTTCCCTCAAATGCCAGCCTGTGTTTTGTACTCATGGTTTTGCTTTCAGATAGTGCTGACCTTTATCCTGCTATTAACACCTACTCTGGACTAATGTTTTGTGTCTTTAATACTATCATTACCACTCCCTTTGCCTTGTGTGCAATGACATATTTGTCATTTAATCTCCCCTATCCTCTAACCTAACCTTGACCTTTTATTTTGCTCCACCTGCCCCTGCCCCTTTTTCAACAGCATAAAACCCATCATCTGCCTACCTCTATACAGTTCCAAAGAAGAATCAGATTGGACTTGAAACATTAACCCAGTTTCTTTCTCCATAGATGCTGGCAGACCTGCTAAGCTTTTCCAGTACTTTCTGCTTTTATTTCAGGCATCCAAGCATCTGCAGTATTTTAGCTTCATGTCAAAGTTCTTGGTGGTCTGTTGCATGCTGAATAACCTTGCTATCATGAGGGCAAACCCCATGCCATCGGCCAAATGATGGCCAGCTGAGGAAAAGGAGGGGGTGATGATAAAATGGAGGAGACAACTAGCACAACCCCTTTCAGGCTGGGCTGTTAGCATTTGGCTCTTCTGACTATTGTACCAGTGAACACACCCTCAATTCCCCATTCACCAACAGTCCCACACTCTACCTGCTCTCTGTCAGTTCTGGATGCAGTATATCTCATCGTATCTCATATACTTTTATACTGTCACTGAAGAAAGAACATGAATGTCCTTATAATGAGTTTGAATTGGGGATTGAGGGTGTGATTAGTCTGAGCCAACCTGAGACAATGGACTGGAGGGAATAGTTTTAATGACAATGGTTTTGAGTTTTTGACAGGGGCCAAAGGCAATGGTTTCACTTGGACAGTGGAGAAGATTACAGTTCACCCAAGTCAGACAAGCAGTCTAACAAACACGGAGGCTGTGAAGAGATTAAAAGAACTGGGAGGTACAGCTGAGTGTTTCAGTGTTCACTGAGAAATTAACTCATGTCTTTGACAATATGTAGATGATGAACAGGAAAAGCAAGAATACCTCCTCGGTTTATTTTAGAAGTAGAGCTGTGAAGCAGGTAGAGGAGCCAGTACCCGAGATGCTCTGTCTATCATCAGACAGATAAGAGTGGAACCAAGTGAAGTCAGTCCCACTAAACTGCACAATGGATGAGGGGCATTAGAGCAGCAGAACATCAGAAGGTGAGAGTTAGGATGAGGGAAAGGGGAGGGGTGGAAAACAAGAGGTGCGTGGTCTCATCATCTGCAACTTGAACATAATTCCAGATAGCAGATGAAGGTGAGCTGGGAATTGGGAGAGGCATAAGGCAGTAAGATGAATGGCCTCAGTGTCACCAATGCAACAGGCTCTGTCACAACTGGATCAAAGATGGACAGCACAATCTCCTCCATAGGTCTTAGAGGATGTAAGCTTGCCTGCTCCGCTGCTACAGCTGTTCTTTTCCCTTCTATTTCATGCCACCTTGTTCCGCAAGGGAGAGAGGAAAAAATGTCAGTCAGTGAGTTGCTCTGTGTTTGGGTGATGCATCTGACATGGAGCTATGTGGAGGACTGACAGATGGACATGAGAGAGACATCATTAGAATGTATATAAGGGTGAGGTGGAGTATCTTAATGTATGGCCTGAGGCCTGACTGCTAGGAATTATTGATGGGTGATTGATAGGGGTGTGGTGATTTGGAGAGGTTGGTGGTATAGTTCTCCTTCTGTTCAAAGTAGATGTACCAATAATTCACAAAGGAAAACAGTAAAACAATAATGTGGGTACTTTGAAGATAAGGCTATATAGAGATAGTGTTCCTAGGAGGTTGTGAAGCACATGTCTGACTTTTACCCTGCTGCTCGCCAACTGCCTACAAGTGATGAAACTAATACATCACATCCTGTCAAGGTTGTAATAATTGACAGCAGTTTAAGATACACCTCCTTAAAGGTGCA
Organism: Carcharodon carcharias; assembly: GCF_017639515.1. Lineage (NCBI taxonomy): Eukaryota > Metazoa > Chordata > Chondrichthyes > Lamniformes > Lamnidae > Carcharodon > Carcharodon carcharias. The sequence continues at coordinate 108,027,669 of NC_054475.1, forward strand.
TGCATATCACATCACAACATCCCCCTTTTTTCTAACTAAAGTTTCACCTTAAAGAACCAAATTATTGACATGACAACAAAACAAAATATCATTGTGCCTGAATGTACTTTAACAAAAAGCAATATTTACAAATCTCTGAAACATATCAGCGGTTTGCTTATCCATCCAGATTTAGTTGCAATGATATTTACTGGAGGTTGCTGTACAGTCTCAGAATGCTTTGTTTGTGTTGTGTCTTAGATCATGTTCTAATTGCAATAGGAGTGCTTGGTGTTTCTGGCTGTGGTATTGTCCCAATTTGTTTTGTTGCACTGTCATGTCACTTAGTGTTTGTATTGATATGATCTTGGTTCTGATCATATGCTGATGATTACTGCTGGATTCCATGGGCCATCAGTTGGACTGTGTACTCAAACTTTCTGCCGATGTTCAGGTTGGGTAATTCATTACCCAAATACCAGTCATTGGCATCTTTCATCTTCCCCTGTTTTCCAGGTAATACATCTTGTACTCCTGGGAATATTGACGAGTGATAACTCAGGCTGTCTGACCACACTTATCTCCTAATTAACAATTCCACAGTTGAGGAAATGGTCACACCGAGCAGTGTCCCTATAAGATGCAACATAGTAATGTGTAGATCATGTTTTGTTTGCTAGCACTTCATAATTAGGGATTTTACAGTTAAAACCATACATTCCACTATTCCAGTGGATTTGGGGAATTGTGGTGATGAAGTGGTATGGTTGACTCCCCACCTCTCATACATTGCCTTAAAGTGTAATCCAGCGTATTGTTGTCCATTGTCAGAAACAGCATCCTGGGGTGCCCCGAAGAGACTGAATATCAAACCTTAATGTATCTGCAACAGTTTCATTAGATGTGTCATGTAGCTGAAGGATAATGGGAAATTTGGAGAACTGGTCCGTTGCATTCAAGAAATCATCTCCATGAATACTGAAGAGGTCAGTTGTGAGTCTGATGCATGGCTATGTGAGTACCTTGTGAGGCATAATGGTTCTTTTTGGTTGCTGGGCATGAAAATTTGATATGCCTCACATTCCCTCATGGCCTTTTCGGTGTCTTGGTGATTTCTTGGTCAATATAACATCTCTCTGGCCAATCTTCTGGTTCAATCAATTGCCAAGTGTGCCTGGTGCAGCTGCTGGAGGATATCAGGTGGCATAGGCCCTGGGATGACGACTTGCTTTCCCTTAAATATGACACTTTCAAATATTCCCAGTTCAGCTCTAAAGGGCCAAATATTAATGTTGAATTAGTATTGTAATGAAATACATGCTTTAAATTGATAATTAAGCACAGCTGTCCCCAACTGGGGAAGGATTAAGGAATCATTGTCAGAGTATATAAACCAGTTCACTCTGAATATCTGTGAGGAACTGGGAGAGTTTGTAACTTTGCTTGGCTGTGTTGGAAATAAACATGTTTGAAGCTACAGGCATGCTTCAGACTAATTCTTCCTCAACATGCAACTATTGGAATTAATATGGTAGCAGAGGATGAACATTAAGCTTTGGTGATTGGTTGCTCAATAAGACCCTTTTGTCTCTATCTTCTGAGAGAAAATGAAGCATACTGCTGCCGACAAACTAAGTGACTGAATGGCAGAAGGATGTTGCTTTGACTATCCACTGATTTTTTTTCTGAGTGAAACCATATGAGCAATGAAAAAACAAAAACAAAAATAGAATTACCTGGAAAAACTCAGCGGGTCTGGCAGCATCGTCGGAGAAGAAAAGAGTTGACGTTTCTTCTCCGCCGATGCTGCCAGACCTGCTGAGTTTTTCCAGGTAATTCTGTTTTTGTTTTTGTTTTGGATTTCCAGCATTCGCAGTTTTTTTGTTTTTATCTCTGAGCAATGAAAAAATCAAGATGTGGACACGGATTACTTCGTTACAAGAAGAAAGGTGTAACCTTGGCTTTGTCATTACCAGCAAAATGTAAGATTAAAAGCAAAGTATTTTCAGAATTGGACATAGATGAGTTGGAAATTGAAGAGGGATTGGCTTTTCTATTACAGTGTTTGAATGAATTTTACAAAAAGGATGATTTGTTGGAAGCATAGGAAGCACGGTTAACTTTTGATAGATTTAAGAAAACAAATGATCAGTCCACGGAGGAGTATATTATGGACTTTGGTAAGTATTATAAGAAACTGAAAAAGTTTAATCTTGAAATCCCAGAGTCTGTGTTGACATTTAAGTTATTGGATTGTGTATGCATTTCTCATGCCAATAGATTTTAGGCATTGATGGGTGTTCAATTCCATGGGAAAGACTCTCTCCTTAGCCAAATGGCTACTGCCCTAAAAAAATTTTTGAGGAAAATAGTAATTTTCAGCTACTTTCCTATCAAATGCAGACACCTCTGGTGAAGCAATGGATCAAGGATTCCATGGTGGCAGAATTTTGAGATCGCCAAAATATTAAATGCAGATTCCAGAACAAAGACAGGTTGTTGATAGGTGGTCTGAAGATGTTTGTACTCTTAGCCAGTTTAAGAGTTGAGACAAAAAGCGGGTCTGGGACAGTGACTGTAGGTGGTTGAACTTGAGAAATGCACGCGTATGGTTAATCGATGTTAACGGTGTAATTCTAAGAATCATTATGCAATCAATTGCCCGCAGTGAAAGAATCGTGTTTTTGAAATAACGCATGAAACATAATACTGAGACTGAAAATAATGGTGACTGCCATGAAGGGATTGTGTGTGTCACTTAGAGCTTGAATCCAGTGATGAGTACTTTGATGGTCGATTCATTCAGCTGAGCAGCTTTAGATAGCGGTTGCACTTCCAAAGTGTGTGGAGTGTATTGGCTTAATTGCTACATGGAATCTCTCAATGAGGCAGATCGGCAGAAGGTTAAGGAGTATGGAAGCTCTACCTGCTTCACGTTTGGGGATGATAACACACTAACATCTTCCAAAAAAGTAGTTCTCCCTTGCAAAATGGCTGGGATCAGTCTCTTCATCAATAATGATGCCGTCTCTAGCAAGATACCTCTATTGTTGAGCAGATCTTCAACGATTAAGCAGAGGTGAAGCTAGACATGGAGAATGTGATACAGTGATTGTGTTCGGGAAAAACTTTGGATCTACATTTTATTCCGTCAAGCCATTTACTGCCTGCCATTAAGGAAGTCAGATATTTCTCGTCAATGAGTTCAAGCAGTCTTGTTAACTTCTGGGGAATAAAGTTTGGTGGACAAAAAGATTATTTCGAACTTGCATAGACAATTTGCATCCAGCACCACAAAAATTGAAAGCTCTACTGTGGAATGCTGGAGTGGTTGATAAAGAATACAATAACCTTATTGAGCAAGCCATGGCTCAATATGCCATTTGTGTTAAATACCTAAGGACACCACCACATCCAATTGTGAGTCTGGCACTGGCCAGGGAATTTAATATTTATTTAGCGAATGCAAATTCTGGAGTGAAGTGATCACCTCCCTCATTTGTTGAATTTAAGGTAATTGGTCCACCATTTAGCCTGCAGAGGGGACACGTTTTGGTAATGTGCAGCATTGTTTTTGTCTCTCCACAAGTGCATTAGGGGTTTGTGCTGAGGCCCCAGCGGTGGAGGTTAGCTGGAAAGGGGCACTGACTTGTCCTGAACCTGTTTAGCAAGGACCATTCCTGCTGTGGTAGATTAAAGCCTGCCATTCAACTGGTGGGGTTTGCCACAAGCAGCTTATTAGTGACTTCCCATGTTCCCATTCCTTGGTCCAAAGAATGTCTGCTGGTAAACCTTGCTCAGGGATATCACTCCATATGGGGTGCTGAGATGGAAGGTGGGCAGTAAGTGGTTTGAATATATCATTGCCGAGTGGTAAGTGAGGTGCATCACGGATGTTTTCAACCAGTTGGCAGATGTGTGGTGGAGTGATGTTTGCAAGGACAGGAAGCCAGGGAAGGGGTGTTGAGCGGACAGTTCCAGTTATGATGCGCATTGTTGCAACCAATTATGTGCTTGCGTGTGCGAGGCAGGTGCACAGTGCTCTGCTGCTGAGTATGATAGCGCAAATTCTGAAGTCCGGAGTGCTGTGGCAGCTGTTACATAAATCCAGCAAGTTTGATTAATAAATTATTTCTGTTTTTCACCTTTGCTACTATTTTCTTCAGATGATCCCAAAAGGACAGAGTCCTATCTAGAATGACTCCCAAGTATGTTGGGTTGGAGCCATGCTTTAGTCTCTGACCATTCATGTAAAAATACAATTCTTTTTTGGCGCTGGCATTATGGAAGTGGAATGCACTGGTATAGTTTGACAGGAATTCAATGTAGGTCACCATGTGCTGCAGTAGACCGTCGACTTTGTAATGTCTTCATTAAGGATCTGGTCCAGAGTAGAGAAGGATGGGGCTTGGGTGGCACAACAGATGTCATCAGCATAGATGAACTTACAGGATGTGGTTGTTGGCAGATCATTCATGACCAGCGTGCCACACTACATCATAGGCAGCTGTGAGGTCCAGCAGCGCCGCACTTGTATTCAAGTTCTTTTGGAAGCTATTTTCAATGTAGGTGGTGAATGCCAGAACTTGATCACATGTGCTGCGCCCCTTACGGAAACTAGCTTGGTCAACCTTAAGGATGGTCTCTACTTCTTGAGATATGCATTGCAGGATAAGATGCTCAAAGATCTTAAAGCACAAAGAAAGTAGTGAAATCGGTCGATAGCTGGCCGCCAGTGCGGGATCTTTTTCAGGTTTTGGTATGGCAATGAATTTTGCCATATGCCATACTTTCGGGAGTGAGTTTGAGCTGATGATTCTTGTGTAGAACTGAATCAGCCTGGCACGAGCATGGGGACCGAGCTGTTTCAGGGATCCTGGTGCAATGCTGTCATATCCTGCTGCTTTGCCACATTTCAGGTCTTTTAATGCTGGCTCCAGTTATGTGATCTTGAAGAGATCAGGGCTGCTGTGTTCTGCATGTTGCCTGCATTGTTTATTCAGATAATTACAGATGATGCATTTTGTTTTCTTATCTGATGGTGTCCTTGTTACATTGAGCAGATGATGAGCAACTTGGGTCAGGGTGACTAATGGGCAACTTAATGCAGGTGACTTTTGGGCTGCTCCAAGGTGGCAAATCAGGCTCCAGAACTTCTGACTGGAATGAATGAAATTGAGCCCTGCAGTCTTTTCCTTCCATCTGGCGCAGCAAGCAGCATTGAGAGACTTGATGAGGTGGTCTGCTATGTCAGAGTGACCAGGTGATTTATATTCCTTTAGAAGTGGTGCACTCTCTGCATCATGGCATGGGACATAGATGGGTGGGTAGCCAAAATTCCTTATTCACAAATTCCCCTCCATTATCTTTCAGGAATTTTGTTGATGTTCCTAATCTGGTACCCATTCATTTCTCCAAGACCTTATTGACAATGGTCCATTTGTCTTTACCCTGCATTACTGTAGATAGGATAAATCTGGTTGCCATATCTAGAAAGTAAAGCAAAAAAAACCCCAATCCTTGTCCCATACTTTTACATCCATTGCCATAAATTCCCTCAATGGATCAACGTTCACATCGCACTCCCTGTCAGTATCCAGGAGTCTCTGGGGAACCAAATAAACCTACTAGCAGACTGAATTCCAAGAAAAAAATTGAAGGATGCTAAAAAAGCCCCTTTAAGGAATCCCAGCCACCCCAGAACCAGCAGTCTTAACATTGAGCAGCCCTCTGGCTTTATGGCAACAGGGCATGCTCTCCAAATCTTACAAATTAATGTTTAAGGCCTATCAGCTGCCGAGGAAAACCTCATTGAATGCCTTGCCACCCAATACTCAATTGACATCATTTGTCTACAAGAGACCCATATTGAAACTGAGGAAGCAGGTCGCTATTATATCAAAGGCTTTGACTACTGTGCTACTCCTCTCATGCTAAACACAAGTATACCGCCTATGTCTGATCGGCATTGCTGATGCAGCCACCTTGTCATCAGCCATATTCTGTGACACTTCAGGTCAGTAGTCTCCATATTATAATTTTGTACAAGCTTCCAAGTTCCAAATACCCGCTGAGAACAGCAGGTTCTGCCAACACTGCCTCACCCAGGCATCTATGTGGAGACGTCACCGGGCACCACACTTAATCAGGTTACTCAGCACCAAACAATGATAATGAACAGCTCCTAGAGTGGGCCTCCAGAAATGACTTCACCTTGACACATGATCCCAAGCAACAGGGAACGTTCTTATCAGCTAGATGGGGCCAGAAATACTCACCTGACGTGTGCTGGTCAGTTCCCTGGATGGTCATCCTCAACCAGCAAAGTGCCTATTCCTGGAAGATTCTCCACCTAGTCAATCGCTCGTCCTCATCGGCCTTTGCCTTCCAGTCAACAGTGTACGAAAGATGTGATGGAACTTTCATAAAGCAAAAATACAGCAAGACCTTGTACCGCATCATTGTAACTACACCTATCCTGTGGAAGATATAAATAAGCGCTTTTGTGGTGTCATTTTATGGTGTGAAAATTTGAATATCATAGTCATGCATACTGAGGCTAAGAGCCTGTTCAGCAATGGTTTAAGCGAGAGGGATCATGTAGTGATAGACAACATGTTGCATAAGATACTGGCTGAACAATTGGATTGCAAAAGGCATTGAGGTGAGCCAATGCATGCAAAGAATTCTTTACAAATGGTTGGGTGGGGTGGTGGTGGGGAGGGGGGCGGGGGGATGGTGGTATATCCATACTAGTTGGTGTATGGGAAGATTCTGAAGTTGCCTTCAGTGCTATCAGATGCTCCCCCTGCTCTTGAAGGAACCGCCATTAGCTGTTTTTTCTGTGCACTTGAATGTCTTGCATGCCGGCAGGAAAGCTTTCATCAAGGTGGAGGGTTCAGGAAGAATTACGAGAGCATTGTGACACTGCGTAAGACCATCTGAGGTACAATTTAGTTCAGGTGATCTGGTTTATTATAAGAAAGAGGGACAAAGGGAATGGAAAGGCCGAGGGAAAGTTATAGGGCATATAGGGAAAACTGATTGTTCAACATGGTTATCAAACAACAAAAGCCCATTCTTCAAGAGTCACCAGAATAAATTATGAATTTGAGATTACTGACAATGTGATGGAAGATGACAAGGTACCATGTGCATCGCATACTCATATATTTTGTGGGGCAGAGCCAGGGGGACATGATATAATGGATCAGGAGTTAGATATTAGTAGAAAATCAAATTGTGATAAACAGGAAGGAGCTATTTTGTCCAAAGGTCAACTGCCTAAAGTAAGTTCCCAGGTATCGTATCGTCCAGAAGCAGTGGATAACCAGAGGGATGCAACAACAGAGGGACAGACAGGAAAATCTGCTAGAATGTATGAAAACTGGCAGAATATCCAGGGTGATAGACAAGCAGTGAAGGCCATGGACTGGGAGAACTGAGTACAAGAATGGAAAATAAGGGCGTGTAACCTGAGTTACAGTGATGGGTCAGGTGGGAGAACTGAGTACAAGAATGGAAAATAAGGGCGTGTAACCTGAGTTACAGTGATGGGTCAGGTGATGAATCCCAGGTGAGGAAGCATTCAGGTACAGTGGATAAGGCCTCTGATGGGGTGAGCAGGGGTCTGACAGTTGGATTGCAGAAAGACTTAAACAGGCAAGTATGGGGTCACAGCCTGATCAGATGACAGGGGAATGCTGATTCATTACGACAAAGTAGCAGAAGCAGGAGTCCCCACGACCAAAATGTTTTTGTAACGGCTGATGAGTTAGGGGATAAAACTAAACAGGAGGCTAAACAGGGGGAGTTGAACTGTTGGAGGGAGTTTGGCGTGCATTCAGAAGTCCCAAATAGAGGTCCGCCACCCTTATCACATTGGTGTTTCTGCATGGAAAAGGTCATTGGGATGGCACTTATAAGGTCAAGGCAAGGTTAGCGGCACAGGGATATGAAGGATGCTTAGAAGACACAGTAGGGAAGGTAATTTTGAAAATTTTTTTTTGGTCCTTTTGGCAATGTTTTCATGGGAGTATAAATATAAAAGCTGCATTTCTGCAGGGGGAATCAATTTCTCAAACCTTCCAAGGAGGCACCAGAGGTGAAGGGGAAAACTTCGTAAATTGAATAAGTGTGTATATGGTTAAATGATACTTCTAGAGTGTGGTACTTTTTAGTTTGATCAATGTTGTTAAAGTTGGGTTGTCTCCAACTGAAGGCAAATCCTGCCACGTTTTAATGGTACCATGGCAGGAACCTGGCAGGCATCTTCTTGATGCATATTGATGATGTCCTGTGGGGTGGCACTAGTGAGTTTCAAAACACAGTTATTGACAAGATTAGGACAGACTTTAAGGGTGGGAGTCAGGATAATGGAGCCTTTAAATATATCGGTTTAGGAATAAAACTGTATAAGTCTGAGGTTATGAAGGGTTCTCAAAATTCCCACATTTTTCATATCATCAACAAGGTTATGACTTTTGGACTTTTACCTGAAACCAGACAACGAGAGGAGACAGAATATGCATTCTTCCCTTTAAAATATTCAACCCAGGGAAAGCCTGCATCTTGCACGAAACTAAAGCCCATCAAAGTCTTGAATAATAATCAATACTAACTACTAAGGCAGGAAGGCAACAATGAAGGCAATTATGCGAACCCATCAATACTCCACATATACAATGGTTTTCAGTTCAAAACTAGTTAAGGGGGCAGGAAGACAATGATAAACATCATGTGAGCCCATTAAAAATGAGACAACAATCACCTGGGGAAGCCCACCAAAATCAAACAATGAACTAACCTTGATTTGGATGGAGATAAGAAATTCGAAAAAAAAAACAGTATAACTGGGCGATCAGTTACGAAGGTGAAGTGGAGACAGAAGGGTGTGCCGTTTTGAAAGAGGGCACAGGAGGGTGAGCAGAGTTTAAGCAGGGAGCTGAGCCAAGCGGAGGAAGGAGATATGGAGGTTTGCAGGCAACAAAACGGCGAGGTTGGCAGGCAATATAATGGCGAGGTTGGCAGGCTCAACCGAAGAGATCAAGGCTGCAACCGCACCCTCCATGAAGATCGACCACCCACAACCACGCCCTCCACCCAACTGAAGAACCTTCACAGATTCCACAGACCAGGACCACATGGGGACAGCAGGCCCCAGAGCGTACCCCAGAACTACAACCGCCTTACCTGGCTGGATTTCGAACTGTCAAGGAACCCTGGTTGGTGAGCATGATCCCTGACCTCTCCTAGTTCAATTTAGTTAGGTTTTGGGGGTGGGACAAGGGTAAGGAGATTAGTAGCGTGATTTTCCCTCATTATGCCATGTGTTCCCCATTCTTAACTAAGTGTACCTTGTAAGTCTGTATAATCTCAGTGTAATTCTAATGTTATAAGTTCATTTGTGACTTCAATAAACACAGTCTTTTTCTTGCACCAAAACCAGTTGTCTGCTGCACTTTGTCACAACCCCAAGTAAGTCCAAGGTCTAGAACCCAGGGAGTGGGAGCAATTCAGACTGCTCATAAGTTAGAGATGAAGCTGACACACACCACCACCCCCTACAGTTATCTGCATCAGCAATCATATTTAGAAAGTGTTAGCCTTATTGCAGTCAGTCAGGCTGGGTCTTTGCAAAAAGTTGCTGATGTTTCCTAGTATGAGACAGCAGCTGCACAGTCTGGTTGGGCAATGAAACTGGCTGGGCACTCAGATGAAGCCAGATGTAAGTTTGATGTTTTTGAACTGAGTAATATAGTGAAACATCTCAAGGCCTGGGATATTTTATGGGCAAACAGAACATTAAAAACTTTAAGGATGGAAAATGTGTAATCGAGTTTCCATCTTTGGGTGACCCTAAGATTATAAAATTGATTGTGCTTAGTTGTTGATGGGTTTTCAAGTGCAGCGGGTTTTATAATATTTCTTGTGGGCGAAAATTGGAAGTGTTGTCCCTTGGTTTGGGAAGCCAGAAAATTAAAGCAAATAGTAAAAAGCACCCTGGCTGCAGAGACTCTCACACTAGTAGAGGTGATTGACATGGTGTTCTTTTTATCTAAAACATTAGGGGAAATACTACATGGGGGAAATGATGAAGGAAGTGTCTGAAAAGAATGTTATATTGACAATCGATCCCTTTAGGATAACCTACACTCCACAAAGAATGTGAGTAAAAAAGGATTATAAATTGATATTGCAAGTCTAAAACAATTGGTGGAGAGAAAGGAAATCTCTAAGCACCAGTGGGTTGATACAAGTCATCAGTTATTAAACTGTTTCACCAAAATAAATGCTTGTAGTGAAAAATTGTTGGAGGTATTAGAAGAAGGATGACTCAGGATATGAGATTTTTTTTTAAATGGGTGATTTTTTTTCCCCTATCTCCTTTATTTTATTTTTCTGAAAATGAAATGCGCTTGTGTTTTTTTTTGCTTTAACAGATTCCCTTCTTTTTCTTTAATGTTGAATTTGTGTTGAAATGAAATATCTGCTTTAAATTGTTAATTAAACACAGCCACCCTCAACTGGGGAAGGGTTAGGAAATCATTGCAAGAGAATATAAATCAGTTCACTCTGAGTACCTGGAAGGAACTGGGAAAGTCTGTGACTTTGCTTTGTTGTCTTGGAAATAAACCGGCTTTAAGGAAAAGGCTAGCTGCAGACTCATTCTTCATCAACATACAATTATTGGAACTAACAACAAGATGCTCTTACAGCTTTTGGAATGTCCTGGAAGAACTCTGGCCATAGTTTTCCATAGTTGCTGTCGTACAGGATCATTGGACCTTTCTTGCTGCAGTGCTTGGCTAAAATGCATAAGGGCAACAGGCAGAACGTCTTCTATTTCAATGTCCACAAAACCTATTTGCAGATCTAGGGAAATGTTTGTAGTTTTTGATGGGTTAGATTGATGGCCTAGAGTGTCAGCTGTGGAATTACTCAGCTTGTACCATACCTCACAATCATAACCTTATATTTTTGCAGTAGGCGCTGTAATCTTGGCGGTGCACAAGTTATGGATTTGCGACAAAACATTCCAAATGGTTTATGATTGGTTTCCATGATGAACTTCTTTCCAAGTAAGTAAGTGCGGAACCATTGGATGCAGAATACCAATGCAAAATGTTAAGGTTTCACAGTCTATATTCAAATTGTTAACCGGGGCAGTGGAAAAAACTCTTGGAGAAGGTGCACTCCAAGTTCTTTTTGGGATGCAACAACTGCAAGCATAATCTCCTCAGTCCAGTTGTAAAACTCAAAAGTTGATGGTCCTTCAGTTAATTACTTTTTAAAGTCATTCAAATGTGTCCTCCAGTCAAAAAGGTACTTCTTCCTTCAGAAGTTCATAAACTGATGAGGCTTTCTGGTCTAAGTTAGGTATATAGAGTGAAAGAAAATTAAACAAACTGAGGCAATGTTGCAGATCATTCTCGTGTTGAGGAGTGGGTATTGCACTAATATCTTCTAGCTTGCTCAGGTCAGGAGGGGTGGCTGTGTTGGAATAGATGGACCCAAAAAAAGTTGATTCGTGTTGTGCTGATGCTACATTTCTAACTATTAAGGATAAGGCCTACTCTATGTGCAGCCTCCATCAGAAGGTGCAATTTTCAAATGCGCTCCTGTTTTGTGCCAACAACAGCAATTGTCATCTGCAATGCAGATGCACCCTGGGATTTCAATGTCTATACGTTGTTAGAAAATATCCTGGCTTACAGAAATCCCGAATGGTAACCCTTTGAAAACAGTACCTCCCTAAAGGAGTATGGAACGCTGTTGGCACCTGGAATTTAGCATTGACAAACTTTGGGTTCAGCTCCTCAAGTGTGGGAATTTGGCAACTGCATCCAGACACGTTTGGTCTAAACAAATGTGGATAGAACCATCCTTCTTAATGACCCTCATGATGGAGCTACGACAATCTGTGGCACTGAACTTTTTGGACCATCCCAGTTCTCTCTCCATTTTATCCAGTTTGGCTTTCATCTTGCCCTGGATGTGAATGCTACACTTATGCAGCAAATCGATGGATGCAGAAGCATTGGCACATAGATGTAATACTGCATCACCCTTGAAACTTCAGGTTCTATTGAGCCTGTCCAGGTATTGGGATATTAGGTTGGCCACTGAGGTGTTCTGTTGCCTGCATCATTGAGTTGTGGATGGTGACCACGATTAGATTCCTAATTGCCAGTAGGCCTGCGAGCGCGAAACCTGTGGTGTCCACAATATAAAATATCTGGGGTGACCAGGGCAAGTTTTTGTAAGGACCATTGAGAGGAATGGATCCCAGGGACAGCACCTTCAAGCCATTACATGCGTGAGTTTGGCAGTGGTTGGTTGAATAAACACTGGCCATTTCTGTGAGTACATACATTTCAGTGTACGAAGTGGAAGGATGTTTGTACCTGCACCGGTATCCTATTGTGCACATGGATTATGTTGACTCTTCATCGGTGGGCATATAATCTGGATGGTGCAAAAATTTCTGTTGATGCACTGTGCAAATACATTCTTTGTCCACCGTGCTGAAGATGTGCGTGCTCACTTTAAGAGTCGATGTTCTGATCAACCTCATCATCCGACCATGTAGCTTGGCTAGACATTTTGTGGATCTTGCCTTTGCATCATTTTTGTATGCACTCTTAGCTGATTGGAATGTTGTACCTGTCCATCCTGAGGACGTGGCTTCTCGTAATGCCGAACCACTTGTGTGAGTCCCTGATTTCTGCATTGACACTTCCAATGTCCTCTGGTGCTAAGTACCTTGCTAACAGTGTTAAAAGCTTGGTATGTTCTGGGTGCACGTGAGGCTGTTGAAGAGTCATACGGACTCAAAACGTTAACTGTGTTCCTCTCCACAGATGCTGCCAGACCTGCTGAGTTTTTCCAGGTATTTGTATTTTTGTTTTGGATTTCCAGCATCTGCAGTTTTTTGCTTTTACCTGTATTGCTTACTGGACTTGCCTATATTAGCTATTGTGCCAATGGTGGATGAATTATGCACAGCCTATAGACTCTGTCTACACATTAATATGGCTTCATGCTTGCGTCAACGTTGTAGTAGTGCTTCCAGGGTGTCACATTTGGGTTGCTCCAAGATGTCTTTTGGAACACTTCCATCAGGGTAGATGCTATCACAAGCTTAATTATTCTGCCAGTGAGCTCTGCTGGTGTGAAGTCACAATCACATCCCTTGTCTCTGCTTCTACTTATAAATTGATCAATGGTCTCTGTCATTTCTTGCCTAAAGGACATGAATTCCAGATGGTGTCTTCTGAACTCAAGCTTCAATTGTAATTGATCTTTGAGTATTGGCCTTTTTTCTGGAATTATCAGATAATCATTGGACAGATGTGGTATGTTCAGTCTGTGGAGGCCTTCATTGCTTCCAGCAATTTTAATTTTAATGGTTTGTTTACCAGGTTCAGAAATATTGAGGTACAGGAAACATAGCTCGACATGTTGTCGGAACAAAGTAAATTCAGTTAAGACATCCATTGCTTTCTAACTCTGGAATTTTTGAGGTCACCTTCTAGCTTTTTTCAGGATTTTTATTACTATCTGGAGCTTTTGACAACAATGCAAATTTCTTCCAGCTCTCTTAGAGCTAATTTAGCTCCGAGTTGTAGTATCTTTAGTGGCCACTGCATTAGTTGATCGTAGGTTACCACTTGACTGCAATGGTGATGCTGTTGAGCTCTTTCTGATTGTTCCTGGTTTAGTTCTAAGTGCCACAACAAAATAATGATTTCAGCAGGAAAATGGCTGTAGAAGTACCAAGGTGAAGGCAAACAGTGGGAAAAAAAAGTTTTTCAACAGGCTTCTTCCAGCTTTTAGGAGCTGTTACTGGATAACTTCTTCCCAACCCAGTCGGCCAAATTTACTTTCAGCAGCAATGAATTTTCCTGGCTGTTGAGTTCGACTTAGTGAAACAACCTGCAAGTTGTTATATAATTTCTGTTCCTGCTTAAATTTTGCAACAGGCAGCCTTTTACTATTCAAACTCTCCCAGATTTGACCAATCTTACTGATACCTTGTACCTGCTGGCTGGAGTAAGGTGCAATCCCAAAATGGGGGGTACAGTGTGTATAATCCAAACACAGCTGCAGAATGGTGAGTTTTGATAGTTGTTGTTCCACTTTCACATCAGTTCTTTTCTTCTGCTGCATGTAAAAGGATTCTTGTATTCTCCTCAGTCAAATCTTCAAAAACCATGCTGCCACCATGTAACATTTTTCTGTTTGACATAAGTGTACCAGTCACACACAGAGTGAAAAGATAATGTGGGCTCTTTTTTTTTGAAGACAAGACTATATATAGGTAATGTTTATTGGGAGGCTGTGAAGCACATGCCTGACTTCAACCCTGCTGCTTGCTGACCACCTATAAGTCATGGGACTAATACATCACATTCTGTCGAGGTACGTAAAGATTGACTGCAGTTTAGAATATGCACCCTTGAAGGTGCATACACATAATTTCACAATATACATGAGATGCCATGTGAAAATAAATTCTTCATATCATTATTAAACCTTTTTCTGACACAACCACCTTGTCATTGGCGTCAGAATTGCATTGGCCTCTATGACCCTCCCCCACCCTTCGGAGGGGGATTACTTAATGGCCCCCTGGTCACCTGAGGAAATATGATCTTTCTTCTCTTGTGGATTTCTGTGCTAAGGCCTACAGGGCTGCATCTATGAACTTGAGAGCCCCCTCTCTCTCTCTCTCTGTTCTGCTGCTCAATTTGCTTTGTTTCCAATTGCAGTACTGGCAGTCAGCAGCAGCTTCCTTTCAGTCAATGCAATTTTTCTTAAAGAGACAGACTATCTTCAAGATACTAATCTTGTAAACTGCTATGCACATGGTAAGTATTCAGTCAGCCAGCTGTGTGGGTCGTGTTTGTTTGCACACTCCAATCAAACAAAGAAGGTATCAGCATGGTGTTTACCTGTCTCAGTGGTATAGAGTACTGGTAGACCGTGAGTCATGACCCCTGCAGCCTAAAGTACATGCAAACCAATTTATACCCACTAATGTCATAATTGCATGTAAACGCAGTTTGATTTTTTCTACAGAGGGAGGGAATAAAACCCTTAAAATAGAAACAGCCCTTCTATAGCTGAAGTCAGTCTTAGCTCCTTAATTCTTAACTAAGATCAAATAACACAACTGGGAGGTACCTGCTCTCCAGGGCTCCGGTTCAATACTGCGCCTTTTTTCATTACTACACTTAAGAAGAACTTCATTGGTTGTAAAGTGCTTTGGGACATCCTGGGGTCTTGAAAGGTGTTATATAAATGCAAGTCTTTCTTTTTGTGTGTTGCTAATTGAGCTACTGGAAGCAGTTGTGCAATTTACTTTCTAAGTAGCCAAAATGCCACACATAGCCTCGCTTGTACCAAACATATTCCCTGCAATCTCATTCATACATTTCAGCTATCTAACATGCCAGTTGACAATTTCAAAACTGCTCACTAAGGAAATGGAAAAGGTTTTAACCACTCCTTTTACAACAAAAAAGGCAAGACATGGGGTAATGGTGTCTTTCAGCTTTCCTTAACAATGATCAGGCCTTCCCTGTGGCAATTACTTCCATGTAACTCCATCAGTCTCCCTCTATACTTTCCTGTTTATCCATTGAAACTGAAATAAGGAAACTATGGAAGCAAATTGATTATTATTTTTCACAGAAGTTGAGATGATGTATCTGGATCATCCTCTGCCAACTCCAGCATGATGCCACCACCAAACCCATCTTCCCTTCACCTCCCCGTCGGCATTCCATAGGGACCGTTCCCTCCGGGACACCCTGGTCCACTCCTCCATCACCCCCAATACCTCAACCCCCTCCCATAGCATCTTCCCATGCAACTGCAGAAGATGCAATACTTGCCCCTTTACTTCCACCTCCTCACCGTCCAAGTCCTTTTAATAGAAGCAGCATTTCACTTGCACTTCCCTCAATTTAGTCTACTGCATTTGTTGCTCCCAATGTAGTCTCCTCTACATTGGAGAGACCAAACGCAGACTGGGTGATGGCTTTGCAGAACACCTTTGGTCTGTCCGCAAGAATGGCCCAGACCTCCCTGTCGCTTGCCATTTCAACACTCCACCCTGCTCTCATGCCCACATGTCCGTCCTTGGCCTACTGCAATGTTCCAGTGAACTTAATGCAAACTGGAGGAACAGCACCTCATCTTCTGATTAGGCTCTTTACAGCCTTCCATACATAACATTGAATTCAACAACTTCAGATCATGAACTCTCTCTTCCATCCTCACCCCCTTTTTTTCTAATAATTTATATATTTTTTAAATATATTTTTCTTTTCCCACACATTTCTATTATTTTTAAATTTATTTCCATCCATTGTTTTATCTCCAACTTTTAGCGTATTTCGATCCCTCCCCCCTACCCCACCCCCACTAGGGCCATCTGCCATGCACTCGTCCTGCTTTCTACCCTTCATGTCACCATTAGCACATCATTTAGCTAATATCACCACCGTCAATACTCCTTTGTCCTTTTGTCTATGACATCTTTGACAATCTCTTATTTGCCTCCACCTATCACTGGCCCTCTATCCAGCTCTACCTGTCCCACCCCCCTCAAACAGCTTATATTTCACCTTATTTCTACTTTTCTTTAGTTCTGATGAAAAGCCATATGGACTCGAAACATTAACTGTCTTCCTCTCCACAGATGCTGTCAGACTTGCTGAGTTTTTCCAGATACCTTTGTTTTTGTTTCAGATTTCCAGCATCTGCAGTATTTTGCTTTTATCTTAGATGTATCTGGTACAATTTATGGTACATTAGTGACTCATAAGTGCCACTTCCACAGTGGGTCCTGTGTATTGTAGGTTGCTATATTTGGTAATGTCTTTTGACTAGCAGATAATGCTCAGATCCCCTCTCTTATTTTACACACCATATAATGTGCCAGTTTTAAAATCACTACAATCTATTAGCAGGCTATTAGTACCAGGACTTATTCCTCTCATTATCTTTCTCAATCAGTTCCCTATAGATTACCAGCTCTCCTTACCTTCCTTTCTGTACCTGTATATAGGTAACTTCCCCTGTTCACCATATATGTAGCAACTCTGTTAATGTTCATCGTGTTATAGTGGAAATGGGATCCCATTGGATAGATCCCAAGAGATTGGCAGTCAGCTGTGTTGCAGCATGTAAAAACTGAGAATACTATTCTGATAGTTTTTGTCTTTATGCAAACTTCAAATTGGACAAAATATCAACACAGTAAATGCAGCATAAATAGTCAAGCATGGCAGGGGTAGAGGGGGAAGTGAAACTGGTCTTCAGTGGTCGCTTGAAGCATTTGTTAGGGAATCGGCATCCCATTGTACATCCTGCCAATTTTCTGTGAAGTCTAGATGTGCCAGTAATTATGACTTAAAAAAGACAATGAAAAAATTGTTACAGTAAATTTGACCATCATACATTTGGGTGTGATTAAAAACATAGGGACATTGGGAATAGGAGCAGGAGTAGACCATTTAACCCATTGAGCCTGCTCTGCCATTCAAACAAATCATGGCTGACTATCTATCTCCATGCCACTTTCCCCACTATTTGCTACACTTTCAGTCTGCAGGAATCTTTCCAGAGTCTATAGAATTTTGAAAGATAAATAACAATGCATCCATAATCTCCATAACCACCTCCTTCAATATCCTGGGATGTAGCTCATCTGGTCCAGGGGATGTATCAAACTTCAATACAATTTTTTTTGAGTACTACCTCTTAATTAATATTCCTCATTTTCACAAGTTTCTGGAAGATTTTCTGTACCTACCTCAGTGAAGACAGACACAAAGTAATTGTTTAGTTTCTCAGTCATTTTCCTATTCTCCATTATAAATTCTCCTGTCTCTACCTGTAATGGACCCACATTTGTGCTTGCTAATCTTTTCCTTTTCTCATACCTAAAGAAGATATTACAGTCTGTTTTTGTTTCTCGCTAGCTTGCCTTCATATTCTATTTTCCGTTTCATTACCAATTTCTTGGGTCATCATTTGCTGGATTCTAAATTGCTCCCAATCCTTGGGTTTACCACTTTTTATGGCAATCTTATAAGACATTTCCTTTTACCTCATGCAATCTTTAACCTTGTTTGTTAGCCATGGGTGATTCACCTTTCCTGTTGGATTTTTGTGCCCTAGAGGATTGTATATTTATTGTAGACCATGTAGTACTTATTTAAATACTAACCATTGTCTGTCTACCAAAAAATCTTTCCTCCATAGCAAACTTGCCCCTTGTACCTTCAAAATTTCCTTTGGTCAAATTTAGGGCCCTAGGCCAGAAATTTCCCCCCGTTGAAGGGGGGGTTGTGCGGGGGCCTCGGAGAATTCTTTAGATTATGTAAATTTGAATAAAGGTGGGAAAAAAATTTAAGGGCACGTCCCTTCATGTGAAACTGTCACATGAGCTGGGATATGTCCATTATTTATTTATAAATTTTTAATTTAGATAATAAACCCTTCATGAAACCTCATCCCACCCGTGGATGAGGTTTCATGAAAAATGTGAAGGCCGCCTGGGCTCTTTGCCTGCCTGCCAACCTTAAGGTTGGACAGGCAGCTCAGTTAATTACTTTAATTACTTTTTAACAGGCCTTAAATAGGCCTTTGACAGTTTGGCGGGCGCGCAGCCGACACAGCTGTGCACCCGCCAAACTGAATATCTGAATGATGTGCGGTGACATCGGGACACCCGCCCGACGTCACTGCGCATCATTTTACGCGTCAGCATAAAATTTTCCCCGCCCCCTCGCTCGCCAATCGAAAAATGCTGTCCCACATCTCTGCAATGCCAATTAAATCATACCCATTTCCCTCTATTTGTACCTTCAAATCATAAGACTTAGGAGCAGAAGTAGGTCATTTAGCCTATCGAGTCTGCTCCGCCATTCAATGAGATCATGGCTGATTTGATAATCCTCAACTCCACTTTCCTGCCGTTTCCCCATAACCCTTGATTCCCTTACTGATTAAAAATCTGTCTCTCTCAACCTTGAATATACTTAACGGCCCAGCCTCTACAGCCTTCTGCAGTAAGGAATTCCACAGATTAACTACCCTCTGACAAAAGAAACTCCTCCTCATCTCTATTTAAAATGGGTGACCCCTCACTCTGAGATTTTGCCCTCTAGTCCTAGACTCTCCCATAAGGGGAAACAACCTCTCAGCATCTACCCTGTCAAACCCCCTAAGAATCTTATATGTTTCAATAAGGTCACCTCTCATTCTCCTAAACTCCAGTGATTACAGGCTTAACCTCTCCTCATAAGAAAATCCCTCCATACCCAGAATGAACCTTCTCTGGACTGCCTTCAATGCCAGTATACCTTTTCTTAGATAAGGGGACCAAAACTGTTCACAGTATTCTAGGTGTGATCTAACTAGTGCCTTGTATAGTTTTAGCAAGACTTCCCTATTTTTATACTCCATTCCCTTTGAAATAAATGCCAACATTCTACTTGCCTTCCTGTTGAACTTTTATGTTAGCTTTTTGGGATTCATGCACAAGGACTCCCAAATCCCTCTGCAGTCTTTCTCCATTTAAAGAATATCTAGTTTCTCTTCTTCCTGCCACACCTCACATTTTCCCACATTATATTTCATCTGCCACTTTTTTGCCCACTCACTTAACCTGTCTATATCTCTCTGTAGGCTCTTTGTGCCACCCTCACCACTTGCCTCTCCACCTTTTTTATCGCATCATCTGCAAATTTGGCAGTAGTACATTCACTTCCCTCATCCAAGTCATTAATATATATTGTAAATAATTGAGGCCCCAGCAGTGATCCCTGTGGTACTCCACTAGTTACAGGTTGCCATCCTGAAAATGTCCCCCTTATCCCAACTCTGTCTTCTATTGGTTAGCCAATCTTCTATCCACGATCATGTACTACCCCCAACAGCATGGACTCTTATCTTATTAAGTAGCCTTATTTGCATTACCTTATGGAACACCTTTTGGAAATCCAAATATATTATATCTACTGGTTCCCTTTATCTATCCTGTTAATCACTTCAAAGAATTCTAATAAACTTGTAAGGAATGATTTCCCTTTCATGAAGCCATGTTGACTCTGCTTGATTACATTATGTAATTCTAAATGCTCTGCTATCACATCCTTTATACTACACTCTATCCCATTAATTATATTGTCCCCTACCACTACTACGTTCCTATTTCCTCCCCCAACTTGAATGGTTCCCATATCATAGTGCTGTGGTATAGTTTGCTCATCTTCCCTGCTCTCATCCACACAGCTTGATGCAAATGCTGCATGCCATCAGAGTGCCCTTAACTTTGCCTTTTCAATGTTATTCTGCATTCTAATCCTATTTGATGCTTGCTTTCATTTTGTTCACCTTATAATTTTGCTTACTATTTTTCTACTTCCTGTTACCAGTTATGCTTCCCTCCAATCTGAGCTCCATCTCAGTTTCCCATCCCCCTTTCAATCTAGTGTCAACATTCCCCAACAGCACTAGCAAATCTCCCTGCAAAGATGTTAGTTTAAGTCTTGCTAAGATGCAACCTGTCCATCTTGTACAGGTCTCACCTACACTGGAACCAGTCTCAATACCTCAGAATTATCCGATGCCCTCCCTCCTACACCAATTCTCCAGCCACGTGTTCAATCACTCAATCCTCCCATTCCTATGCTCACTAGCATGTGAGATTACTGCTTTTGAGGTCCTGATTTTTAATTTCTTTCCCAACTCCCTAAAACCTGCTCATCCCTCCCACCTATGCCATTGGTATCAATGTGGGCCATGACCTCTGGCAGTTCACCCTCCCCCAGAAGAATATCCTGCAGATCCTCTGACATTCTTGACCTTGGCAACATGGAGGCAACCTGCCATCCTGGAGTCATGTCTATGGCTGCAGAAATGCCTGGCTGCTCCCATAACTAATGAATCCCCTATCACTATTGCTCTTCCACCCTTCTTTCTCCGCTCCTGTGCAGCTGAGTCACCCATGGTGCCACAGACTTGGCTCTTGCTGCATTCCTCTGAGGAACCAATGCCCTCAACTGTATCCAAAATGTAAAGCCAGTAAGCAAGCAAGATTTACTCTGACTCTGACTCAAGGGACTTCTGCACTAGCTGCTTGGTTCTCTTAGGCTGCCAGGCATTCACCCATTCCATCTCTGCCTGCATGCTGCTAACTTGCAGTGTGACTGCACCCCTAAATGTGCTATCCATGTAGTTCTTGCGTCGTGGTTGAACCACAGTGACTCCAGCCACTGCTCAAGTTCCAAAACCTGGAACTTTTGCAGTTGTTGACATTTCCTGCAGATGTGTTCGTCTAGGACACGGTCCGACCATGACTTCCTACATACCACAGGAGGTACATTCCACTCAGCTGAGCTGCTCTGCTATACCTTTGCTTTACAAAATATTTATTATATGTAGAATAACTTGCCAGTTATTCACCAATCAGCTTCTTCAATTGCAGCTATCTAAGAACCAAAACTGGAGGATGAAAAAGGTAGAAAAAGAGAGGAGCTTCTCCTTCCTTTCTTCACCAAACTGCCTCACCCACCAAACTGCTAACTTCTCACTCAGTTCAAGCCGCGCTCTGTTAAGAGCATAAGAACATAAGAAATAGGAGCAGGAGTAGGCCATTTGGCCCCTTGAGCCTGTTCTACCATGCAATAAGATCACTGCTGATCTTTGACCTCAACTTCACTTTGTCTCATTTCTGTGTATTCTGATTAGATGTCAAAGCGCATGCACAGCAATCAAGTTTCTTTTAAGTAAGCAAAGATTTCTATGAATTGAAGCATTTTAAGGGGGTGAAATTCAACTTAGCTGGGAAGACAAAATGGATGATAATGGATCAGCCACCTTTAATTTTCCAACTATACACACGTGAAGTAACTCTTTAAGTGACAATGGGGTTAAATCGATCTTCACCAGTGACACTATATAGGCTTACAGCACATTTTACACCTCAACAGATTTTCTTTTCAGATGGTAATGCAGGTCAATTACATTCTAAAATTACATTGTGGCATACAAGTTGGTGGTTTCATTTGATATTTCTCTCCCTGTTGTTGTAAAGATTCTAATCTGTTTAGAACAAATCAGTTATCTCTCTGCTAAAATAAATGGATAAATTTTGGACAAATTGTTAAGCATCAGTAGCTAATATGCTGCCACATATAGGCTCAGGTTCTGCAGTAGCAATGATGACAAAACAATGAGTGTTCACCTTCATATCCAATCCTAAACTGACAACACATTATGTAGGCCACACTGGTGCACGGAAACCCAAAAATCCAGAAATTACTGTCTGCTTTTCCATAGAATTTAGGTCGTGATGAGCTCCCTGCGAACTAATCAAACAGAAATTACTGAACTGGTGAGAATTTGTCCTTTTATACTATTAGTCACACATTGATGAATGACAGGGTTTTTAACAATGTACTAACCCAACAATTATTCTGAATAAACTCTCAGGCTCTGAAAAATGACTTCTATATTTGTGGAATGTCAATTATCTTCATGATACAAAAGAACTTCACCAAAGAATGAAAGGAATGGCAGGAGGATTGGCCCATACAGCCCTTTGAGTCTGCTCCTCCCTTCAATAAGGTTATGACTATTCCTCAACCTCGATTCCACTTCCCCACAAATCTTCAACAATACCTGCAAGCGTAAAGGCCTTGTCATTCCTGCAAAGATATCATATTCCTAACTTTCAAGATACAGACTTCAGTCAATGCACACTTTTGAAAATTGACTTTAAAAAGTATTCAAAAGGTTGCCTAAAATGGCTTCCAAAGATCAGGTGACCTTCTGTGATTTCTGCATAGATAAGGGATTACCCCATGTCTGTAAGTGCTTCAGGAAAGTTCTTAAAGTGTAAATGACTGTGGGTGAAACACACTACCTTGAATAAACATTGACAATGTGAAACCACTTGTGAATTTACACCTCTTCTTATTAATTGGTTAAAAACAAAAAAACTGCGGATGCTGGAAATCCAAAACCAAAACAGAATTACCTGGAAAAACTCAGCAGGTCTGGCAGCATCGGCGGAGAAGAAAAGAGTTGACGTTTCGAGTCCTCATGATCCTTCGACAGAACTTGAGTTAGAGTCCAGGAAAGAGCTGAAATATAAGCTGGTTTAAGGTGTGTGTGTGGGGGGCGGAGAGATAGAGACAGTGGTAATTGGTTATTCACTGAAAGTTGAAATCAATAGCCATTCCAGATGCAGTAACTGTGAGCTCAACTCTTAACAAAGAAAGTTGCAGGGAGACTGAAATTCACAAGCAGTTGTAAATGGCCACCATTAAAATCCCAAATGAGTAGCAGTGGCTTTTCCCTTTGAACCAGTTATGTGGACAATAGAGATCTTGGTAATTGGGTGGGGGTGGTCATATGACCAAAACCAATCTCAGATCACAAGAGAGTAACACATCAGTTTGCAATACAACATGACAATAGGGACTATCCTCCAGCAAGAAGAAGAGCCCCACCCATCATAAAAACAAAAAAACTGCGGATGCTGGAAATCCAAAACAAAAACAGAATTACCTGGAAAAACCCTGACATTGTCATCAAACCCGCTGACAAGGGTGGTGCTGTTGTTGTCTGGCGCACTGACCTCTACCTCGTGGAGGCTGAGTGTCAACTCGCAGACACTTCCTTCTACCTCTCCCTGGACCATGACCCCACCACTGAACATCAAGTCATTGTTTCCAGGACTGTCACTGACTCATCTCCTCTGGGGATCTTCCTCCCACAGCTTCCAACCTGATAGTCGCCCAACCTCGGACGGCCCGCTTCTACCTCCTACCCAAAATCCACAAACAGAACTGCCCCGGTAGACCGATCATCTCAGCTTGCCCCTGCCCCACAGAACTCATTTCTCATTATCTTGACTCCCTTCTCTCTCCCCTTGTCCAGTCCCTTCCCACCTACATCCGTGATTCCTCTGACACCTTACGTCACATCAACAATTTCCAGTTCCCTGGCCCCAACCGCTTCCTCTTCACTATGGACGTCCAATCCCTCTACACCTCCATCCCCCACCAGGATGGTCTGAGGGCCCTTAGCTTCTTCCTCGAACAGAGGCCCGAACAATCCCCATCCACCACTACTCTCCTCCGTCTGGCTGAACTTGTTCTCACGCTGAACAATTTCTCCTTCGACTCCTCTCACTTCCTCCAAATAAAAGGTGTGGCTATGGGTACCCGCATGGGCCCCAACAATGCCTGTCTCTTTGTGGGGTATGTGGAACATTCCTTGTTCCAGTCCTACTCCGGCCCCCTTCCACAACTCTTTCTCCGGTACATCGATGATTACTTCGGTGCTGCTTCATGCTCTCGTCGGGACCTGGAAAAATTTATTAACTTTGCTTCCAATCTCCACCCCTCCATCATTTCACGTGGTCCATCTCTGACACTTCCCTTCCCTTCCTTGACCTCTCTGTCTCAATCTCTGGTGATAGACTGTCCACCAATATCCATTACAAACCCATCGACTCCCACAGCTACCTCGACTACAGCTCCTCACACCCCGCTTCCTGTAAGGACTCCAGCCCATTCTCTCAGTTCCTTCGCCTCCGTCGCATCTGTTCCGATGATGCGACATTCAAAAACAGTTCCTCTGACATGTCCTCCTTCTTCCTTAACCGAGGTTTTCCACCCACGGTCGTTGACAGGGCCCTCAACCGTGTCCGGCCCATCTCCCGCGCATCCGCCCTCACGCCTTCTCCTCCCTCCCAGAAACATGATAGGGTCCCCCTTGTCCTCACTTATCACCCCACCAGCCTCCGCATTCAAAGGATCATCCTCCGCCATTTCCGCCAACTCCAGCATGATGCCACCACCAAACACATCTTCCCTTCACCCCCCCTATCGGCATTCCGTAGGGATCGTTCCCTCCGGGACACCCTGGTCCACTCCTCCATCACCCCCTACTCCTCAACCCCCTCCTATGGCACCACCCCATGCCCACGCAAAAGATGCAACACCTGCCCCTTCACTTCCTCTCTCCTCACCGTCCAAGGGCCCAAACACTCCTTTCAAGTGAAGCAGCATTTCACTTGCATTTCCCCCAACTTAGTCTATTGCATTCGTTGCTCCCAATGTGGTCTCCTCTACATTGGAGAGACCAAACGTAAACTGGCGACCGCTTTGCAGAACACCTGTGGTCTGTCCACAAGAATGACCTAAACCTCCCGGTTGCTTGCCATTTTAACACTCCACCCTGCTCTCTTGCCCACATGTCTGTCCTTGGCTTGCTGCATTGTTCCAGTGAAGCCCAACGCAAACTGGAGGAACAACACCTCATCTTCTGACTAGGCACTTTACAGCCTTCCGGACTGAATATTGAATTCAACAACTTTAGGTTGTGAGCTCCCCCCCAATCCCCACCCCCTTTCTATTTCCCCCTTCCTTTTTTTTTCTAATAACTTATATAGATTTTTCTTTTCCCACCTATTTCCATTATTTTTTAATATTTTAAAATCTTTTATGCTCTCCCCACCCCCACTAGAGCTATACCTTGAGTGCCCTACCATCCATTCTTAATTAGCACATTCGTTTAGATAATATCACCAACTTTAACACCCATGTGTTCTTTTGTTCTATTGTTGTTGACATCCTATGATGATCTGCTTCTATCACTGCTTGTTTGTCCCTACAACCACACCCCCCTCCACTTCTCTCTCTCTCTCTCTCTCCCCCCCCCCCACACCCCCCCCCCCCCCCCCCCCCACACACACACACACACACACACACACACACACCTTAAACCAGCTTATATTTCAACTCTTTCTGGAACTCGCACTCAAGTTCTGTCGAAGGGTCATGAGGACTCGAAACGTCAACTCTTTTCTTCTCCGCCGATGCTGCCCCACCCATCAACGAGTCAACCCAGCCTGTGAGAGAGGGACTAATTCATTTTTCACATGCAAAGCTTCACCTCAACAAAACTCGGCCATGACCTTGTATGGAGAGCCAGAGGCTTCCAATTTTCATTTATCCAAAGAACAAGGAGTGAGAACCCATTTAGGTTTGCTACATGTGCATTTTTAAAGGGCTGACATTTGGACAGGTGAGTTACTTGTATTTTCTTTTTGCTAATGACCTAAATGCATGCTTTGTCTCTAGAATCCATCCCTACTTGTGTGCATATCTGTGTGCATGAGGGAGTGAGTGTGTTCTATTGCATTTACATTTTGGGGTATTATGTGATTAAACATCATCATTTGTTTTAATTTATTCTTACCTGAAAGTCTGCTTCATGTTCATTACTGAAAATCACAGCACAGAAAGACTTAGAACACTCCCTCTAAAACACATCTTGTTGCAACAATTTCTACCCAACTGTAAAAAGAGTGCCTGCTCTTTGCCATTGCCCCTCAAACCTGGGCCATTTTATAGATTTGATTCCCGATTCTGTGCTCAGTTGCAGCTTTCAGTCTGTAAATAAAAAGCACAATGCTGCAGATGCTGCAATTCTGAGCACAGAGAAAAAACTGGGAACACTCATCAGCTCAGACTCTGGAGAAAATTAACCTCAACATTACAGGTCTGTCTGTGACTCAACTCTCCTTCGTCTCACCTTCTCTGATTAATTGCAGGTCAGTCAGCCAACTCCTAATGCAGAATCTCTTGAAATTCTGTATTTATTTTGTGGCAATCAAAAACTTCCACTGTATTCTGCCTTGCATAATGAATAGAATTAAGAATTAATGCAGTAAAGAAGTGAAAGTCTTTAACCTTTGATACATAGTTATGATAATTTTTCCCATCTGTAGCATTAGCCATTTAAACTAATGAAGTAGATCTGTGCTAAATATAACACTAAATATAACAAGGATAGCGGTTTTCAGTTTGTTTAACAGCTTAACAACAAGTGATGACAGTTGTTTATCTTCAGTTCTTGTTGACTAATACATAACTTTAATTAGGCTGAACCATTCTTCTTAGGATGATAAAATATTCTATTAACAGAAATGTGCATAAAAATGTTGTGTAATGCTGACCACAGTTAGTACTTGTAAGATTTATTTCAAATAAATATTTATTATGTGTATTCAGAGCCTCCTATCAATATGACATACTTTTCTCAATGAGTGATTTTAAGGGACATCGTTATTGTGCTTATTAAAATTTTGCAATGGGAAGCAGTTTTTGATGCAACAATGCAAAACATTGTAAGTAACAGTTTTATATTTAATTTCTTTTTTGTCACAAAGCAATTTAATGTCTTTGAGGAGTTTGGAATTATGACAATGTTTTGTGGGGTTTCAGACATCCCAAACCTTGTGGAGCTTCCTGTTGCTGGGGAAGCTCCCAGATATTTAGCTGTTGAACCATCAAATATAACCATAGCATTGATCTTCTGGCATCTGGATAATCATTGATTTAGAAATATCTGCACATGAGCTTTATTTGCAAGTAAAGACAGGAAGGATAGCTGCCAGTACGATTAAATCATAGGCCTGAATCTTTGGCTTGGTAAGCGGGGGTGGGGCCTGCTCACCAAGGCATAAAATGACACGCAGCGAAATCGGGCGGGCATCCTGATGTCACCATGCGTTATTTAGATTTTCAGTTCGGCAGGCACGCAACCGACTTGGCTGCGCGCCCTCTGAACTGTCAAAGGCCTGTTACGGCCATTTAACTTTCAATTCAAATGCCAAATGGAGCTGCCCATCCAACCTTAAGGTTGGTGGGCACGTGAAGAGCCCAGGCGGCCTTTGCATTTTTCATGGGCGGAATGAGGTTTCATGAAGTGTTTCTAAATTGAATATGAATTTTTATAAAAATTCATTGACATGTCCCAGCTCATTTGACACTGTTACATGAGGAGACATGTCTTAAATTTTTTTATTTTCTTTATTAAAATTTTGGGAACTTGAACTAATCCTCCTGAGGCAGCTCTGCCTCAGGGAGATTTCTGGACTCTTTTGCGAGCATCGTGTAAAAGAGCGCACTCCCTTCTCAGGGGATCCCAGCCCCACCCGCACAAGGAGTGCTCAGCGCTTCTGGGCGAGCATCACGCTGGGCGGGCTTTAATTGGCCTGCCCATGTAAAATGGCGGCGCGGACCCAATCAGGGGCGCCGATCGGGTTCACACTCGCTCGACTCGCCCCCATACAGCCTCCCTGACGGGAGTCAAAATTCAGCCCATAAGCTCTGAAATGCATAAATTATTTTTGCATGAAGCTGAGATACTTTTCTTCTAGCGAGGCCAAGTTTTTCTCAGCAGAATTTTGAATTACATATTGCTTGGCATGTACAAATACAAAAACAAAAATCTGGACTAAAGGATGAAATAAACATCAATGCTGTTTGTTTGGGAAAACTTAGAGTCTGTAATTGAAATGTCGGGGGCGAACTTGGTGTGCAGTTTCCGCA
This sequence comes from Carcharodon carcharias, assembly GCF_017639515.1. NCBI lineage: Eukaryota > Metazoa > Chordata > Chondrichthyes > Lamniformes > Lamnidae > Carcharodon > Carcharodon carcharias. The sequence goes on from NC_054475.1 coordinate 108,056,081, forward strand.
TGCTGAATGGTGAGATGATGCCACTATTGCTTGCAAAAGCTTCAAAATGAGTTTCATGATCAGGTCTCATTTGCATGGAGCTGCAAGCTACCAGCCTTCTTGAGTGCTGATTGGCTATTCGCTGTCCTAGAGGTGGGGTGGGGGTTATCCGGGTGGCCCACACACTGAGCTGAGCTTGCAGAATACTATAACTGGAGACCTGAAGCCTGAGGGGACAGACAACAATGTCAAATTTTCTGAGGATGTTTAGGCAGGAGCAGGAAGAGTAGAACATAACAGCATAAGAAATAAGAACAGGAATAGACCATAAAGTCCTCTGTCATTCAACACAATCATGACTGATCTTCTGGGTCACCTTCACTCTCCCGTCCACTCCACACATGCCTGAATGGCCAAAGTCTATCTACCTATCTCAGCTTTGAAGATACTCCCTCAAAAATGGAGTATTCACAACCCTGTGGGATAGAGAATTCCAAAGGTTCACAACCTTCTGAGTGAAGACATTCTCCTCATTTCATCTTAGTCCTTCATGACCAACGCATTACCCCGATACTATGCCCTTATGTTCTAAATTCCCCAGGCAGGGAAGCAATTTCTCAGTGTTTATCCTGTCAAAATCTTTCAGAATCTTGTATGTTTCAGTGAGATCACCTGCCTTTCGTCTTAACCCCAGAGATTATAGGTTCAATTTACTCAGTCTCTCATCATAGGAACACCCTTTCATCTCAGGAACCAATCTAGTGAACCTCTGCTGTACCTCCCCAAGACAAGTACATCCTTCCGTACATATGGAGACCAAAACAGCGTATTGTACTCCAGGTGTAGTCTCACCAAAACCCTGTATGATTGTAGCAAGACTTCCTTATTCTTGTACTCCAATCCCCTTGCAATAAAGGCCAACATGCAATTTCTCAAACAAATAGCTTGCTCTACCTGCATAGTAACATTCTATGTTTTTTGGATGATTACACCCAAGTCTCTCTTGGCATTAACTTTTAAAAGTTTCTTACCTTTAAAAAAAAATTCTGCTTCCTAATCTTATTACCAAAGTGAATAACATCATGGGCAAGGTTTTAAGTTCAGCGTGTGGGCGCAGTCAGTGGACCCGGGAGCGGCTGGGAAATGGGCCACTGCCCACGACCGGCCCCAACCATGATTTCACGCTGACTGACTGGTCAATTATTGTCCAGCCAGCGTGAAAGGCATGCTGACAGGCTCAGCACAGCCAGGTGGGAGCAGGAGGAGGGTGAACGTTGAAGTCAGCACAGACACGGGGAGCACCCACAGAAAGCTCCCTGAAGGCAGAGAGCTGCCTCAGGGAGCTGACGAATTCAAAAGCCATAAATAAAGATTTTCAAATGCCGACAAAAATGCCCACGCATTAGGATCAATCACCTGAACACATGGCTGAAATAAATTCTGTCCAAATATTTAATCTTTTTTAACATTAATATCGGAAACCTCATCCCGCCCTTGGATGAGGTTTCCTCAAAAAGGCAAAGCCGATTTGTCTGCCCGCCAACTGTAACGTTGAATGGGCAACGAAAAGTCATAGTTAATTAACACGTTAATGGTCTTAATAGATCTTTTAATTGTTGGCAGGCGTGCTGCCGACTCGTGCATGCCCACCTACTGAAATATTGCATGAATGTGCAATAATGCCCATCATCACATGCTATTTCACACGCGAGCAGGTCAGGCACAAGCCGAGCGAGAAATTCTGCCCCACATTATACTCAATCTGCCACCTTGTCCATTCACTTAACCTCTCTTTATCTCTTTATAGCCCCTTTGTATCCTCCTCACAGTTTATATTCCTATCTAGCTTTGTATCATCAAACTTGAATGCATTACTCTCAGTTTCTGTCTAAGTCATTAATATGGATTGCTGCTTTCCACTAGTAACAGCCTGCCAACATGAAAATGCCCCGTTTATCCTTATTCTCTGCTTTCTGTCCATTAATCAATCCTCCTCCCATGCTAATATATTGCCCCCAATACTATGAGTTTTTTTTTATCTTGCATATTAAGTTTGTGTGTGGTACCTTATGGAATGCCTTTTGAAAATCAATGGCTCCCTTTCATTTACCATGCTAGTTACATTCTCGAGAAAAATCTAACAAATTTGTCAAACATGATTTCTACTGCATAAAGCCATGTTGACTTTATCTGATCATACTTTGATTTTCTAAGTACATTAAGACTTCCCTAATAATAGATTCCAGTCTTTTCCCAATGAATGATGTCAAGCCAACTGGACTATAGTTCCCTATTTTCACAATTCCTCCTTTCTTGGATAATGGTGCTACAGTGTTAACTTCCAATCTGCTGAGACTCTTCTAGAACCTAGGGGTTTTTGGAAAATCATAACTAATGTATCTACTTTCCCTACAGCTCCTCTTTTAGAACCCTAGGATGACATGCACCCTGGTGATTCATTGGCTTTTGGTGCATTAAGTTTCTCTAATATTATTTCATGCTCATATTACTTTAAGTTCTTCACTACTTTTAGCCCTTGGTTAGTCTCTATTCTGTTTCTTCATTTTGTATCTTGTACTGGTGAAGACGGACATAAAATATTGATTAAATACCTCTTCCATTTCCTCATCCCCCATGATGTGACGATCACATCATGCCTGTAAAGGTAATTGGACAGTGGACTCTGTACTTTTTTTAACCAAAAAGCAACATGAAATAATAGACGCTATACAATCTCAAAATGGTTTCCGGAAAGTCAGATGGCTTCTGTTTGTGGTTTCCAGACAGACAGAGACAAAATGTAAGTTATTTAAAATGCAAATGGATCTTCTAGGTGCTAATAGACACCAACCTTCCCTCCTCCGCCCCCCCCCCCCACCCCCCAACATCGCCTGCCCACCATCACCACCATTTCTTTGGAAGGGATTTAAAAGTCAGTGGCTAACAGACCTGTCCACACCATGAGGTTGGAATGTCAAATAAGGTCTTTCAGTGATGTAATCATAACTGGTATGTTGATGGGATGTCAATCATACCAACATTATGTATCAATAACCCTGGCTCCAACCCATTATGAGGATAATGGGATACATAGAAACTGCCATCACGTGATATAAACTAGCCGAGAGAGGTTGACACCTTATTACTTCACAAGAGAACCCAGCAAGGCAGTCTGGGACCAGTAGGAGAGATCCTCACCTGAGCTAAAAAGAAAGGAACACTTGATGGGATGTCAATCATACCAACATTATGTATCAATAACCCTGGCTCCAACCCATTATGAGGATAATGGGATACATAGAAACTGCCATCACGTGATATAAACTAGCCGAGAGAGGTTGACACCCTATTACTTCACAAGAGAACCCAGCAAGGCAGTCTGGGACCAGTAGGAGAGATCCTCACCTGAGCTAAAAAGAAGGGAACACTACCTCAAACAGACTGTCATCTTAGGCAGTGAGAAGAGGGGCTAATTTGTTTTCATCTACAAGATTACATTTCTTCTCTACAGAAGCTCTGCCATAAATTTGTATGAAAAGCTCAGAAACTTCAAGTCTCCATTGTGTTCAAAGAACCAAGAAAGATAATCCTTTGGGCATGTAACATCTTAAAGACTGGTTAAGAATTAGTGACTTGTTTACTGTTAGTAACCGAAGTGCATGTTTCATCTCAGGAACTCATCTTTTATTGTATGTGTCTGTGTGTTAGAGGAAGTGGGGGTGTTCCATTGCATTTACATTTTGGGTGTTGTATAAATGAATGGGCATCCTTTCTTTTGACTTAAGCTTAACAGAAAGTCTATCTGTGCCTATTCTTTAAATTCACAGCACTCAAAAGGTTTAAAACACTCCTTCCCAAAAAATATATATGTCATGTTGTGATCAGCCAAGAGGTGAGACAAAAAGGGGAAAAGTTACCTTACTACCTCTCCTCATCCATAACAATTATAATTTCTCCTGTCTCTGCCTCTGCAGGATCAACAGTTACTTCAGCTATTCTCCTCATTTTTATATACTTGTAAAATATCTAACAGTCTGTTTTTATATACCTGACTAGTTTACGCTCATATTCTATTTTTCCACATTTTGATTGACTATTGCTGTTTCTAAAAAGTTTCTGAAACTTTCCTAATCCTCAAGCTTATTACTATTCCTTGCAACATTATAAGCCTCTTTTTTAAAAAAAAAATCTAATGGTATCCTTAACTTCTTTAGTGCTTGATGGACAAATCTTTCTCACTAAGTTTTTTGGTTTTTAATAGAATACATTTTTGTGAAACATTTTGAATAATTTCTTAAAATGTTTCCACTGCTTATTTGATGTCGTACCTTTTAGCCTAGTTACAACATCAACTTTAGCCAGTTACCCCTCATTCCTATCTAATTGGCATTGTTCAAGATAAAGATTCTTGTTTTGGACTAGAGCATGTTGCTATCAAATTAAGATGTATTTTGATCACCTTTTCTCCAGAGGATCTTTTACTATATGGTTACCAATTAACCCTGCCTCGTTATACAATACTAGGTATAAAATAGCATTATCCCTAATTGGTCCCACAATGCATTGTTCTAGGAAGCTGTCACAAAAGAATTCAAACTCAGCTTCCAGATTACCTTTGCCAGTTTGACTTGTTGAATTATCTGAAAATTGTTCCAAGCTTCAGTTATTTATTGCTTAATGTTCCACCCAACAGTATCACAACTACTGTCAAAAAATCTTTTCCATACATGGCTTCAATTTTCTCCTTGTTGCCTCCTGTGATCCCTTAAAGTGTTATTGACTTGCTGCTTTGAGTGAGTATGTAAAAATTATGTGAAAGAGTGCACTCTCGGCACAGGGAACCCCACTGCTCGCACAGGAAGCCTTAATTGGCCTGCCCACGAAAAATGGCAAAGCACCCCCGATTGGGGACGCCGATTGAAGGCGTGCCTCCATGCACCCCCTTTCTGAACTACCCCCCTGACGGCGGGAAAATTCTGCCCTATAATACCACCCACCAGAGCAGGTGTGACTGATGGTGGTTGCATGCTATGCTCTCCAAAACATGTCACTGTCAAGGGGGGACCAACTGGAGGAAGAGGATCTTGACGCAGCTGCGCAGGCCACAGATGATGAGTTCAGTAATGAGTCAGAAGAGCAGCACGAAGAAAAGAATGCTGAGGGCGTAGAGGCAGACATCGGTATCCTCCAGGGAGGCAGGGACACCAAGGATGCCTTGATCCAACGCTTCTTCAGCTAGGCTAACAAAGATCAGCCTCACGCCAGGGCTTCCCCCTCTAACCCGGATATCTGAAATGACCCTTTAATTTGCACCTAAAGTCCACTCAGTGCCTGTGCAATGAAGTATCCAGCCACTCACGTCCAGCATTACATACTGGTGTACCCTGCACCACATTAAATAAAAAAGGTGAAGCATACTCATGCCATTGCTACAAAAGAAAATTTATCTCATGTTGACACTCATAACAAATTAACAGAACCTCTCTGGCCTTCAACACCAGACCAGTTAAAATAAACAAAACATTGCACAACAGAAGGTCACCCGTGACTAGTCCCTCTTGATCTCATGGTGCCTTAAACTTAAGTTTGTGAGTGCTACATCTTGGTGCTCCCCCCTCGCTGGCACCAGCTTTGGAGGCAACCTGCTGACTCTGGTGTCTTGTTGGCCTTGATGACCTTGGCAGTAGTCCTCTGGCCAGTGGAGCCTGTGCTGGTCCCACCTGGGAGGGGTGGCCAATGACACGGCTGCCATCACCCCAGTCACCACAGCCTCGTTAGATGCAACGATTACTGGCAGAGGGGCAGAGGAGCTGCAGCTGTCATCCAGAGCACCCTAAGAGGACCCCGCAGTGACGACAAGCAGCTTGTGCACCAACATGAGGTCACTCTGGAACCTCCCTGCTCACCACTGATGAACCGGCACCTAGCTGGGCTACTGGGTGCCTCATCCATCTCCCACCTGACCACCTGAGCTCAGTTCCTGTGTGAGGGCTTGCAGGTCCGAACGCAACCCCAGGAACCTCTGATTCTGTTCCTGGAGCTGCCTCTCCATGAGAATCACTGCTCTTTCAATGGAGGAGGCAGTACGCTCAGCCATGAGGGTCAACGCAGCGTTCATGCTCTGCATGGACACCTCCATAACGGAGACCATGGCACGTACACCCTCATGGATCTATGCCAGATCCTCCCGGACATCTCACTGAAGATCCAGCATCTGCTGTCTAATGGATGACTCCAGATGCTCATCATCTGCCTTTGACTCAGCATTGTTCTGGTCTCCAGCAACCCTCCGACTGCTGGCACTCTGGGCACTGTCTGCCTCCGCCTGCTCCTCAAGCGAGTGTGAGGTGTCCTCACTGCTGTGCACTGACATTCTAGCTGAAAATCTAACACCCACCGAGGTACTGGTTTCTGCGCTGGTGCCTGGTTCAGAGACTGGGTGTGACGCAGGTGAATGTGGAACCTGGTGGTCCTCTGGCATCAGGGGTGGCTCTTCAGGGTCCTGCGATTGGGTGTGTGGTGGCAAACCTAAGGGAGAACAACGACAAATCATTATTTTAAGTCATCACACTGTCCGTGTACATGCCAAGCACCCTGGTGAGACCATGGAGATCTGGATCATAGTGCCATCATTTTTCAATGATCAATGGGGAATGCAGTTTCAAGGTGCCCATCAATGACGAGACTACACAAGGATATTTGCAGAATCTGAAACTATCACCTCTGTGCACTGCACTCTTACCTTCAACTGACACCCTAGCCCATCTGCAGCAAGTTGACAGAGGCGCATGGTGCCTCTCCAGGTCCAAGGTGTCCTGCTCATAGCTGGAAAGGCTTAGGAGGTTAGCTGGGTCTCCACCAATGTGCAACCTTTCAATGTTGTTATTGGCAATCTTTTCCTGAAAGGACAGAGGAGCATTGATTAGTCCCCTCTCTACCTGCAGCGCCATTGCAACCTGGCCAACCCCACCTGAGGAACACCTTGCAGGGCACATCCGAGTTGTGGCCCTCGAGCCACAAGGCACTCAGCCCAAGCAGCCAGGGCTCACCCCCTTGGCCAGCTCTGGCGTCATTGACAATTGGCACTCAGACTCTAACACCCCTGAGTTCCACGGCAGGATGGCCAGACCTTAACATTTCAACACACTGATCCATGCCAACACGGTACTCACCTTTCCTGAGCGCAGCTGGTTGTTACACCTCTTGCAGCACTGCACCCAGGTGCACTGCACAATGTCGTGGCTGCTGACCTGCTTTGCCAGCTCCTCCCAAGCACTTCTTGTCAGGTGCAATGGCCTCCTTCTATCCCTGGGGGTAAGGGTGCTCTGGCAGCCACCTCCTCCAGGAGGAAGGTCAGGCAGTCATCAGAAAACTGGGGAGGTGGAGTTCCCACCCGACCTGCCCTCCCACTTGGCGTCTCCAGCTGCATTTGAATCCATAATTTTTACTCGCCTGCTCACAAGATTGGAGTTCTCCTCATCGCCGGAAGCCTTCCAGGACCTGATTGTGTTGGTTTTAAACCGGCCGCCAACGGCGATTTCACGCTGGGCGGGCTAATTAAGGCTCACCCAGCGTGAAACGCAGCTCTTCGCTATTGGACCCGGCGACCGACAGGCCCTTGCCCCCACCCCCGCCCGGTGCTTGCCGACCAGTGAAGAGCCGCATTTCACGCTGGGTGAGCCTTAATTAGCCCACCAGCGTGAAATCGTGGGGTGCACATAGAGGAGGTTGGTGAGGAGGTTGGGGTGTATGGGGTTGTGAGTGAGTAGGAGGTGGGTGGTGGGAAGGAGTGGTGAAGATAAGAAGGGCTAGGGTGTAGGGGGATGGGGGTAGGAGGTCAGTGAGGGTGGGAGTTGGGGTTGGAGATGGGGTAGGGTGTGGGGTGGAGGAGTTGGGGTATGGGGAGGGTAGTAGTGATGGGGTTGGGGCATAGGGGCTGGCAATTAGGAGGGTGGTAGGGAGGAGGAGGTGGTAGGAGATGGGGGCCTGGCGGGGTTGTTGGCTTGGGGTGATGTTAGGGGTGGGTGGGGTAGGGGTTAGTGTGTGGTAGTTAGGAGGGGGTGGGAGTAGGAGCATTGGAGTTAGTATGTGGGTGGAGGGTGGTGGGTAGGAGACGGTAGGGCATAGTGGGGTTGGGGGTAGGAGGGAGTAGAGATGGTGGAGGTGGTGGGGTTAGGAAGGAGGGGATGGGTGCTGGTAATAGGGAAGGATAGAAGTATGTCGTGTTTGGTGGGTACATTTCCACGACAGGAAATAGGGAGGTGGACACATACAGGCCGGCACATAATAATTACTAGTAGCTGCACTTAAACCACACTGCAAGGACTTTGTTGAATTTCCAGTAACTGCAGGGACGTATACATTTTCATCTTTGAGCACTTAAACCTCCCTAAGATACTTGCTGTGAACACAGCTGAAGCTAGCTGAGAGCTGATTTGGCATCTTTCCATGTCTTTTGAACAACAATGATGTCAGCTGAACCTTGCAGACAAATAAATGTTCACAATCAATGTGGTTTGAATGCTGTGTGAATTCATTTCAGGTCTGTGATTTTGCTTGATCACTTTCAGATGTCTAATGATGTGAAAGATCACTTTGGAATGCAGAGTATCGCACCCAAGTGCAAGTTAACACTGTTGCATGCAGAATTCTGTCAAATTTTTGAGATAGGGTAATGAGGCCCCTGCTTGTTTCTGGTGGGAGCACTGGCTGTCTATTTCTAGATTCGCTTAAAAATGACAGGGGGAGACCTTAGATGGGAAATAGCAGGAAGTATCTGTTTGGGATTTTGGTCTTGTTACTGCCCTATTTCTGCTGAAAAAACAGGAGGGACTCAAATTTTTTGGATTACTTTAAAGCAAAGTTATGAATGTGATCAGTATTAACTTTTACCATTCTTTGTGCTTTATGAGATCTCAGAATCAGAGTAACAAGATGTGGTAGACAGAGAACTGTGGACATTCTCCTTTAATTGGTACAGTTGTGTTAGCTCATGAAAATAGGTAGAATTGAATAAACAGCCTAAAATATTTAGACTCTCCCTGTGTAGTCTAACAGGGTTTAACTGCCACTCCACTAGCAGGGGTACACCCAGGAGCACCAAGAACATGACCACTTTTGGCCGAATTCGAGGAAAGCTGCATGGACATCAGGGTTGATGACTTAAGTTGAATGTTCTTCTGCCCAAGTTTTACTCTAATTTTGATGGTTTTCTGTTGGGTCAATTCAAATTAAATGTCAAGATACAGACTGGATTATTTATCCCTAATGCTTTGTCGGTGATAAATGTTGGCGTTGCCAACTGCTTTTTAAGCTGTCCCTAGCCCAGCATGAGGAAATATATTATTGCTGAGTATATTTATAGCTTACTTTGTTGTACCAATCTTTTGATAAAACAGTTCATCTGGCAAGGAACAAGCAAAGAGTGTTGGCATTTTTATTCTTTTTTGTAAGTAGTCAGCTTGTTACTAAAAATAACTTGCTCATTCTTCAAATACTGTCACTTTTCACAGTAAAGCTATTAAAATTGGGATGTTCAGGTTTTTTTATTTTGTATTTTCCTGTGCTCTTTTGCGTCTTCGCTACAGCCAGTCATTTGCAAGCATGCAGGGAGATGAGGTGCGAATATCACATCCAAAATCGACAAAGACAAATGGAATGTCCCAAGGTAGATTTTTCTACCCTTTCCCTAAAAATAGGAATTGGAACCATCATATTTACAATCATCAGGTGGTTAGCATGTCAGTGAATGCAAAGAATTACCTATCAAGGATTTAAGGAGCATAGTATCAAGAATTTGTATGTACAAATAACAGTCTACTTGACCGGACATATGATCGTGCAGGAATGTAATTCCATTCTTTTTACACAATAAGTGCTTTTCACCATTTCAAAACAAGACCTTACACAGAAAGATAATAAGTGTGAATTTCAAATTAAAATGGAGTGTTGTCTTTTAGATATTTCCTTTCAGATGAGATGTTAAACTAAGGCCCTGTCTACTCTCTCAGGTAGAGATAAAAGATTCCTTGGAACTTTTTACATCTTTCCGTGTACGATCATTTTTTTGAAATGTTGAAAAACACTTATTTTGTAAAAAGAATGGAATTACATTTCTGCACTATCATATGTCCAGCCAAATAGACTATTATTTGCATATACAAATTCTTGCAATGAAAGCCAGTAATTCTTGATACTATGCTCCTTAAATCCTTGATAAATAACTCCTTGGCACTATTCCTGGCCAGTGTTTATCTCTCAACTAACTCCTGAACATTATTGCATTGTTGTTGCTAGGAAATTGTGCACAAATTGGCTGCTCTATTTCTGACATTATAAAAGTGACTAGACTTCAAAAGCATTTTATTGGCTGTAAAGCGCTAAGGTGTGCTCAATAAATGCAAGTCTTTCTTTCGCTTTATGAATGTTTATTTTATGCAATGCCTGATAGGGAACGTCTGATTTTTACGTTAACTTTAAACAACTGAGTCTTTGGGAGAATGCCACTCTTCAAGCATAGCATTAGAAATGTGCCAGCACAAATATGATGGACTGACTGGCTTTTTTCTATGCTGTAAACCTTTATGACTCTTTATTTCTCCTCTGGTTTTGTAGCAATGGTGAGCAATCCACATAACTGGCAACACACAAATAGACCATGACGCTGTATTCAATTGACAATATTCATCCCATCTGCATTTTTCTTGTTTTTTCAATGCCTTTGCTCAGAATCTAATTGATGTCAAACTGTTGCTTGGTGATTGGAACAGTTTATTTAAAATATTAATGTTTGTGGCTGGATCGACTGTGGAGAGATGATTGTAATTTCTCTGATTGCTAAAGCATTAACAAAAATATATTGAGGAAGCCATAAGCATCTTGGCATCCGTACCTCAAGCAACAAGGTGTGAAATTACTAAACTCTGACCACTTATTTATCTCAAGCGAGTACTTATAATGCGAAGTACAACCTATGGTTTAAATCACAGCTCTGGATGATCAAAATTAGCTCTAGCTTGAGATACAAAACCTATGGCTGAACTCAGGTTTGCTTCATTTATATTCAACTTCGCAAAGTTTTTTTTTTACTCTTTCATCAGGTGTGGGCATTGCCGGCCAGGCCAATATTTATTGCCCATCCTTATTGCACTCGAGAAGGCAGTGGTGAGCAGCCTTCTTGGACTGCTTCATTCCATGGGATGAAGGTACATCCACAGTGATGTTGGGAAGGGAGGTCCAGGACTTTGACCCAGCAATAGTGAAGGAACAGTGATATAGTTCCAATTCAGAATGGTATGGTGGTGTTCCCATGCATCTACTGCACTTGTCCTTCTAGGTGACAGAGGTCATGTGTTTGGAAGCACTGTCAAAGGATGGCCAAGGGACAAATGTAACTCTTTTTTTATCTCACCAGTAAATATATGTGACTAAGTGGTTGTAGCTTATACATGTTTGTTCATCATTGTGTTTCATTTGGTCTGACAGAAGGGGTAGGAGACAATCATTGTCATCACATCTGATTCCTAGGGACAAATATTCCATGAATAGAGGCATAGTAATTGAGACACAACATATGCAAAGGGATAAAATTAAAATAATGTGGAATCCTGAAATCTGATATAAAAAGAGAAAATACTGGAAACACTCAGCAAGTCAGTCAGCATCTGTCAAGAGAGAATCGGTTAATGTCAATGTTAACAGTTTATTAGCAAATACAGAGGCAGAAAAAAAGGTGAGGAATGGCTGCAGAGGAAAGAGCAAAAGGGAAGGTCTGTGAAGGGTGGAAGGTATGAGTGATTAAATTATAAAAGGGATGATAGTACAAGGCAAAAGGGGCTAGTATTTGGGGCAGGTAAAGAAATAAAAAATAGATCTGGAGGAGCTGTAAATGGCAACAACAGAATTGTTACTTTGCATCACCTGTCTGATAAATGGGAGCAGAGATAATGATTTGAAATTGTTGAACTAATGTTGAGTTCAGGAGGTTGTAAAGTTCCTCACAGAACTGTTATGGCACAGAAGGAGGCCATTTGGACCATAATGTTTGCAGTCTAATTCTCTTTTTAAGGCTTCAATTGAACCTGCCTCCACCATGCTCTTAGGCATTGCATACCAAACCCTAATCACTCACACCGTAAAAAGGTTTCTCCTCATATCACTTTTGTTTCTTAATTGCTTTAAATCTGTGCCTTCTCGTTTTAGATTCTTTCATAAGTGGGAATGGTTTCTCCCTATTTACTCTGTCCTATTTGAAAATTGAGGTGCTGTTCCTCAAGTTTCACCAGAACTGTATAAGGTCAAGGACAGAGAGTTCAGAATGGTGGTAGGCCGGAGAATTAAAATTGCAGGTGAGTGGAAGATCAGTGTCAGGCTTGTAGACTGAACAGAGAGACTGCATCACGAGTAGCGAACACAGTATACTAAATTGAAAGAAGTACAAGGAAATTGCTGTTTCATCTGGAAGGTGTGCTCAGATCCCCGGATGTTGGAAAGGGAGGAGATGAAAGGCCAGGGCTCACATTTCCTGCATTTGCATGGGAAAATGCAATGTGAAGGGAAGGGGTATTAGGCATGATGAGAGAGTGGGCCAAGGTGTCACGGAGGGAATGGTCCCTTTGAAATGCTGGCAGGGGAGAGGAGGGCAACCATATAAAGAAAACTTTTTTGATTTTTAGGCCTATTGCTGTGCATCTTTTTGTTATGAACACAAGCCAAATATGTTGGTGAAGAGTTTGAGCTGCATGAACCAAACTGTAATATCCAGGATGAGTATATGCATAAAGAATATTCTGGCTCAAAAAATGGCAAAAAAAAAGAAATTGACAAAAACTCAATAATGAGAATGGCAAATGAAACAGATGAATATAATTATAATTACCAGAAAAATGAATATCACCTCAAAATATAAATGTGAAATCATCCTGCTGGTGATAATATTTGTGTGTTATCATTGCTCCATAGTGAAAAGACGGTGTCATTAAAACAACTTGAGGTGTCATTACTGCCGCTCTCTCCTTGTTCTCTGAATTAATTGCAATGTGAAGCATTACCACAAAAGTAGAAAATCACCAATTAGACTAATAATTAAGGGAAAAGAACAGGCTAAACGAATCTCAATTGTTACCTTCTAAGCAGTAATCAGGTGATTGAAAATGCATATTTAAACTAAACTTGAATTCTTTTTTGTTAAAAATACCTTCTCACAAATCATAAAAAATCTACATATTGTGCAGAATTTTTTGTTGGCGTGCGGGGGGTAGGACCCACATGCCAACGCGTAAAATTACTCATGGTGACGCCGGGCGAGTGGCCCGACATCACCGTGCGATATTGCAATATTTCGGTGGGTGGGCGCGCGCGCGACTATGTCCATTGCGCACCCACCATTAATTAACAGGCCACTTAAGGCCCTTGAGGCTGTAATTGATGGGGATTTTGCGTCGCCCATGCGATCTTTGGCTCGTCGCACGGGCACATCAGGCAGGCAGCTAACAGAAATTTATATGAAGCTCATCCATGGGCGGGAGAAGAGGACTCAGTGGGGTCATGGTTGTACAGATTTAAAAGTTACTGTTCAAAAGTTAGAAAAACTTGCCTGTGTGAGGTGGAAAAGTTCCAAACACTAGCAGCTGCTTGGAATGGATTCATAACCTTCAGGTCAGCACTTTGCAGAGAGGATTTGTTTTGGGACCTGTAGGTTTCAGGAAGCCTCCCTGAGCCTGGGAATGGGAGTTGAACTCTCTACTGGAGGCACCCCCTCTGAGGAGGAAGGGAGGGCTAGAAAGGGGAGGAGGTCAGGAGTGCACATTCAGCCTCCAGGGGAGCCACCTTTGGGAGGACAGGCGCCGGCACAAGGGGTGCAGGCCAAGAGGTAGACCAAGGCGGAAGGGGCCGCAGAAGATGCCACTATCCTGCTGCCAGGGAATACAGGCAGTGAAGCAGCTGCCTCGATATGTCTGAGGTGCAACGCTGAAGGAGGCTCTGCCTATCAAGGGACACAGTCAACACAATCTGTCAGATAATTGGTCCAGCGATCTCAGCTAACTATGTGGTGGACACCCCATGCTCATGGCTCTAAAGGTCACAGCTGCCCTCAACTTCTATGCCTCCAGCTCTTTCCAGGGGTCAGTGGATGATCTTTGTGGAGTCTCCCAATCAGCTGTCTACACTTGTGACAAGCAGGTCACAAACGCTCTGTTTAGGCATGCAATGACCTTCATCCACTACTGCTGGGACAACGTCAGTCAGCGAGCCAGAGGCTTTGCAGCCATTGCTGACGTCCCCCGTGTCCAGGATGCTATAGACTGCACACGTGGCCATCAAGGCGCCAGCAGGTGAGCCCGGTGCCTTCGTAAACAGAAAGGGCTTTCACTCCATGAACGTGCAGATAGTGTGTGATCACAGGATGCTGATTCTACAAGTGTGTACCCAGGCAGCTTCCACGATGCCTACATCCTCAGACACTCCCAGGTGCTGGGGCATTTTAGTGCTCCAGCCCAGCTGGATGGATGGCTGCTAGGTGACAAAGTCTATCCCCTCAGAAGATGGCTCATGACTCCTCTCCGCCATCCTAGATCAGAAGCTGAGCCGCGGTGCAGTAGAAGTCATGCCTCTACAAGGGCTGTGGTGGAAAGAGCCATCGGTCTTCTCAAAATGTGCTTCCGATGCCTGGACAGTTCCGGAGGCGCACTCCAGTACCCTCTAGATCGAGTGTTGCTGATAGTGATAGCATGCTGCGCTCTCTACAATCTTGCACTGGGAAGGGGGGACGCAGCAGACGATGAAGATGTTGACCCAGTGCCTGCGGATGCACATGATGAGTCCAGCAGTGAGTCCGAGGATGAGCATGCACAGGGAAATACTGAGGGAGCAGATGCTGACTTGGGCATACTCGAGGGAGGCAGGGACACCTGGGGCACTCTAACCCAAGGAATCTTTACCTAACACAGCACATATGGATCTCCAACATAAGCTTGGCCTGTAGCCTCCAGCCTGGAGACCTTAGTGCAAAATCTGTCAGGATAGGAGCATTGACGATGGTCCCAGTCAATAAACATCAATGGCACACTAATCACTCATCAATTCTCAGGAATACATCCACCTACCTAAGAAAAGAGGGCCCCCCAGCCATGTTTCATGACATTAATTTAATGATTTTACAAAAATCTCCAAAAAAAACACACACAAAATGGTGTCGCAATTCACACACAATCAGAAGGAACTCCATAGTGGGGCCAATGAAAAACCACCAGTGCTGAGCCTGGGGTGTGCCTAACGAGCTATGGTACTTTGTAGTGCCCCCTCGCTGGCACTGGCATCTGAGACAGTCTGCTGTCTCTGATATCCTGTTGGTCTTAATGACCTTGGCAGATGTCCTCTGTCCCATGGAGCCTGTGATTGCCCCGCCTGGGAGGGAGCTGCCAGCTCCACAGCTGGCATCTCCCCAGTCGTCGCAGCATCATTGTATGCCACAGTCACTGGCAGAGGGTTAGAGGAGCTGCTGCCCTCATCTGGAGCACCATGAGAGGCACCAGCAGAGACGACAGGCAGCTGCTCCGCCGACGTGAGATCCGTTCGGCCCTCCCTGCTCACCGTAGATGGATGGGCATCGAGGTGAGATACTTGGTGCCCAAACCACCACCCACACTGGCGCTGACCACCTAAGGTCAATACCGCTATGAGGGATGGCAAGTACAAGCGCAACCCCAGGAACCCCTTATCCTGTCCCTGGAGCTGCCTCTCCATGAGAGTTGCCTCTCTCTCCATGGAGGAAGCTTGGCGCTCAGCCATGAGGCTCAATGCATTGGCTACAGTCCACATAGACTCCTCCATCGCTGACACCAAGGCAAGCACAGCCTCATGTATCTCAACCAGATGGTTCCACACACCCGGCCGCATCTCATGTACGGCTGTCTCATGGATGACTCCAGAGGCTCATCATCAGCCATGGACTGAGTATGTGCCTGGGCCTCTACAGTCCTCCAACTGCTGGTCCCATTGGCACTCTCTATCTCTGCCAGCTGTTTCAGCGACTGTGAAGTGCCCTCACCGCCATGCCCTGGGAGACTAGCCAAAGATCTGGTGTACACCGAGGTGCCAGTATCTGCACTGGTGCCTGCCTGGCAGAGATGGTGTGACACTTCTGAAGTTGCAACTTCATGGCCCACAGGTGTAAGAGGGGGCCCTGCTGCTCCGGGTCCCGGCCCTGAGCCGCTGGTGCTGAAAGGAAGATTAAGGACATTCGATCAGTTAGTGTATGGAAAATGTCAATGTACATGCCTGTCCCCCAGATCATCATGTGCTCATCATTCCACATGCATTGGGCAAGCCATGTTGGTAACGTCACTCACTCAACAATCAGCTCTGCCCTGGATGTTGGGAGACCTACTGGTGACGTGAGTGCTGGCGACTCATACCTGCCCGTGGAACCCCAGCCTCTCTGGGTCCAGTGGACCTGGGTGTGTGGCGCCTCTCCAGGTCGAGGGCCTCCTGCTCGAAACGGCTAAGCAGAAAAATCTGGCCTGGCCCATGGCCAGTCCTCAGCCACTCAGCAGTGTTGTGAGAATTCTTCTCCTGGAAATGAGAAAAAAGCATTGATAAGTGATACTTGCACCATCGATCTCCTCACGGCTGGCCCACCCCAAGCCCAGTTGGCCTTTGCAAGGGTGCAGGGCATTGTTCCCCCGCTGCTGGCCAGCACTCTCACAAATATGCCAGGTGTGTCCTTCCCCCACCAACCCCTTGGCCAGATGCTGCCTTCATCACAGTTGGGAGCACACAGTTGTACCTGCCATTGCAAGGAGGCACAATGATGTGGAGCACAGAGGGCAGCAGATCCATCTATGCCACAGCACCTTGAACATCCCCTCTCACCATATCATCACCCTGACTTCGACATGCCCTGGAGTTCAAGCAGTGCGCCTCGGTGCAGATGCTCCAGGTTGCCCCCACCATAGTCATGTGGGTGTCAGTCCACCATATGCTGCGGGTGCAGAACCCATCTCATCGCAACCCTCTGAGGCTGACCAAAGCATACGGAATATCTACTGGACCACCAATTACTCATTGCATTCAGGCCACTCAGAAACAGGCGGGGTGCCGGGGTGGGGGAAGCTTACATGATGGGTAAAGTGAACGATGCCAACATGCTACTCACCCTTCCCGTGCGCAGCAGGTCATTGAAGCGTTTGTGGCACTGGGAGCATGAGCGCCTCACCACGTCATGGGAGCTCATGACATCTGCTGCCTCCTCTCACTCATGGTTGGTCCAGTGGGGATGAGGAGCTCCCGCCGTGCTACCACCTCCTCAAGGAGGGCAGCCATCAAGGCACTCATCCAAAAACCTGGCGTATATGGACCACCCACCTTACCTCCTGCATGACCAGCCTCGATGTGCCTTGGCCCCGACCTCTGGCCATGTGCAGCTGCCTTGGAGTGGTTCCAGCTCGGCTTTTAAACAGGCCGCCGGGTTGCCATTGGACCTGGCGGTGATTGCCGATCCACTTCCGCCCGCCCATTCCCGCCGTCCCCGGGAACTGGCAAACACGCTGGGCGGGCCTTAATTGGCCAGCCAGTGTAAAATGGCAGCGCGGCCGGCAATCGGGTCTGCTCCCGCACAGCCCACCCGACACAGGGAAAATTCTCTCCGTGAAATAATTGAAATAATTAAAACTACTGAAATTTCTTCTCAAGAATAACAGTACAATCATCAAGTCATTTTGAAGTCAGTAAGCAATCAATAAGCTAGCTATAATAATCAACAACATTAGCCAGAAATATTTCCAAAAATATCTACTTCTTTACCTGACTCTGTACAAAATATATTTTATGGCATTACTGTATGAACATTTATTTTGAGAGGAAGTCACTTTGCCCATAATTTGAATGGTGACGGGCTAATGACCACCATTAAAACAGTGGACAAAGCCATTTGACATAAAATGCAGAAAGTTTTCTTGCACTAATTTCACACAGTTTGGTTTCTAGACTATTATGCATAAGCAGACAAGGACAAATATTATATGGATTGTAACTGCACTCATGATGAATTGCCTGCTGGCTACTGTCAGAACACTCCAGTACGTGAAAGGCACTGCTCACAGCGCAGTCATTTCATTTTAAAATGAAGTCTTACTTTGCATTTCCTATTAGTCAGTCAAATGCATTTAACCCTTGAAAACTGCAAAATTAATAACATCTTCATTCAGCAGATATATGTATTTAGAATGATGACCAGCTTCCATGCATTGCTGAAAAGTCATCAACAAAGACTTTTCACTGTATAAACATTTCATTGAAAAAAAAAGCAGATGTCATTTTTGAAAGCTACCTTCATAAGGATTTTGATAGAACAAACATGGAGAAACTGTTTCCAATGTGTTATGGCCAAGTGAGAAGGGCTGAACTGGCTCCCCTCTATTCAACTCCTTGATTGGTCATAGCAAAGGTTTAAGTTTCTTTTTCACGAGGATATGCCTTTTCCAAATCAGAATGTATTTAACTATTTAAGCTGTGAGCAAAAAGGAGCCAATCAAACAAGGTTTCCTTGAGTTAAAAAAGAGCAAATTCATTAACCGTCAAACCCAAGAAAAATAATAAAAACACAATGTCAAGCATTCAAGCCCTCATGCAATCATTTGAACACACACACATATGCATACGTGCACACCCACACACACACACACAGAGGCAGGTATCAGAGAAAAGGAGAAGTTAGAGCCCAATAAAAAAATAATATACCATTAAGTGTCCTTTGATTGTCATTGAGATGTAGATATTTAAATATTGTGGCAGATTTGGATAAGCTGATTTTGTGGATGCAGTCAGATATAGAACATATTGTAATTATTACGAGATCTTGGGTTGCTGGTATATTTCTAGTAAAGTTGGCTTCCAAACTGGGTAATTCCAAAACAGAGCGGGGAGGGCCCAGGTTTCAACCTGATTCCTTTGCTGAAGATTTTCTTTCAATCTCTCTGCAGTGGCTGCAGCCTGTTTACTTCACTCATTGTGTCTTTCCAAGGGGTTTTGGGTGGGTTAGTCTGTGGCAGCAACTGTATCAATCAGCAGCACTTTGCAATTAAATGTCTCATCCTTAGACAGTGACAAGTTTCAATGGATCTTTGAATTATAGGAAATGTCTCTCTCTTCACACTCACCTGAGGGTGACTTGTTTGTTTTTCACCTTCACCTTGGAAAGTAACCTTGCATTTTAAGCAGATTGTTCTGTCTTATTTCAAATTGCAAAATTTCCTGTCAGGTGAAAGTTGAAAAATCATATTTTCAAGAATAAAGGGGCAAAGCCTCATGACAAGTGGAAAAAGGGTTAGTTTTTTTCAATTCTTTCACAGGATGTAGGCATTGCTGGCCAGGCTAGTAATTCTTGCCCATCCCTAGTTGCCCTTGAGAAGGTGGTAGTGAGCTGCCATCTTGAATTGCTGTAGTCCATATGGTGTAGGTACATCCACATTGCTGTTAGTGAGGGAGTTCCAGGATTTTTGACTCAGCAACAGTGAAGAAATGGCAATATATTTCCAAGTCAGGATGGTGTGCGGCTTAGAGAGGAACTTGGTGGTGGTGTTCCCATGCATCTGCTGCCCTTGTCCTTCTAGGTGGTAGAGGTCATGGACTTGGAAGGTGCAGTTAAAGGAGCCTTGATGAGTTGCTGCAGTGCACCTTATAGATGGTACACACTGCTGCCACTGTGTGTTGGTGCTGGAGGAAATGAATGTTTGTGGATGGGATGCCAATCAAGTGGGCTGCTTTGTTCTGGATGGTGTTGAGCTTCTTGAGTGTTGTTGGAGCTGCACTCATTCAAGCAAGTGGAGAGTATTCCATCACAGTCCTGACTTGTGTCTTGTAGATGGTGGACAGGTTTTGGGGAGTCAGCAGGTGAGTTACTCTCTGCAGAATTCCCAGCCTTTGACCTGTCTTGTGGCCACAGTATTTATATGGCTAGTCTAGTTCAGTTTCTGGGCAATGGTAACCCCCAGGATGATGTTAGTGGGGGATTCAGTGATGGTAATGCCATTGGATGTCAAAGGGAGATGGTTGGATTCTCTCTTGCTGGAGATGGTTATTGCTTGGAACTAGTGTGGCATGAATGTTACTTGCCACTTGTCAGCCCATGCCTAATGTTGTTCAGGGTCTTGCTACATTTGGACATGGACTGCTTCAGTATCTGAGGAGTCATGAATGGTGCTAAATATTGTGCAATCATCAGTGAACATCCCCACTTTTGACCTTAGTATGGGGACAAGGTCATTGATGAAGCAGCTGAAGATGGTTGGGTCTAGGATGCTACCCTGAGGCAAACCCACAGTGATGTCCTGGAGCTGAGATGATTGATCTCCAAGAACCACAACCATCTTCTTTTGTACTAGAACAAAAACAGAATTACCTGGAAAAACTCAGCAGGTCTGGCGGCATCGGCGGAGAAGAAAAGAGTTGACATTTCGAATCTTCATGACCCTTCAACAGAACTTCCTTTGTACTAGGTATGACTCCAAGAAGTGGAGAATTTTCCCCCTGATTCCCATTGACTTCAGTTTTGCTTGGGCTCCTTGATGCCGCATTTGGTCAAATGCTGCCTTGATGTCAAGGGCAGTCACTCAGTTCAGCTCTTTGCTCCGTGCTTTGACTAAGGCTGTAATGAGGTCTAAGTGGGTCTGGCAGAACCCAAACTGAGCATCATTGAGCAGGTTACTGCAGAGTAAGTGCCACTTGATAGCACTGTTGATGACACTTTCCATCATTTTACTGATGACCGAGAGTTGACTGATGGGGAGATAATTGGCTGGGTTGGATTTGTCCTGCTTTAACCAGAGGATGCTGAATTAAGGTAATTGGCAAAAGAACCAAAGGCGAGATGAGCAGATTTTTTTTTAAATGGAGTGAATTGTTATGATCTGGAATCCACTCTCTGAAGGGATGGTGGAAACAGATTCACTGCATACAAATATATGAATTAGGAGCTGGAGTAGGCCATTCAGCTCCTCAAGCCTGCTGTGCCATTTGATAAGATCTTGATTGATCTGATGTTGGCCTCTACTTTTCTCTCTACCCCCATACCCTTTGAGTACCTTGTCAGCCAAGAATCTATCTTACTCAGCCTTAAAAATATTCAATGAGCCAGCCTCCACTGCTCTCAGGGGAAGAGAATTCCACAGGCTAATGACCCTCTGTAAGAAAATTTGCTCCTCATCTCCTTCTTCTTAAATGGAGACCCATTATTTTTAAACTGTGTCCCCTAGTTCCAGTCTCCCCTGTAAGGGAAAACATCTTTCAAAGAGGAATTGGATAAATACTTGAGGGGGAAAATGTACAAAACAATGGGAAAAAAGCAAAGGAGTGGGATTAATTGGTAGTTTTTGCAAAACTCAGTGCAGGCACATTGGGCTGAAAGGCCTCCTTCTGCACCCTCTCAACCTATATTCTACAAGGTCAATCCATCATTCTATAATTCTACAAGGTCACTCAAAGAAAAGTGACACAATATCCAATGTGGTGCATCACACCTATGGAAAAGACAGTTCCTCAAAGTGGTCAGTGAACTAAGAAATTGTTGTGTGTGTACGTAACCTCCTTTTAATTTGTGAACAAATGAATTTAAAAATTAAGTAGCAGCAAAGTTTTAGTGTAATTCAGGGGAAATTCTGGCCTAAGCGTAGTTTTTTCCGATAGCTGCAATGGCAGGTTTTTGCACTGTATTGTCCGCTTCCCACTCCATTAATTATGTAGCCACAGGAAACACCCTGTATCACTGGTGGGCCTCTGAATCACCCACCACACCATTACCTCACTATTTCTTCACTCCGGTTGTCATATCTAAACTGCAGCCGCGCGCACAGTTCTTGATGTTTGCAGCCCAGGGCTGCTCCAGTGAAGATATGGCCCTGAAATCCAAGAAGCCTTCAGTGACCCATCACTGGAATGCCTTTTGGAGTCCCACTGTGATATCGTCTACTGCAGCTCTGGCCGCAGGAGGTCCAGCACTCTCACCACTCCAGCTTGGGGGGCGGTGACAGTGGTGGTCAGTGCCAAAAACTGCACAGAAGTTGACCATCCAGTGAAGAAAATGGATGAATGATCTCATCCGTACTGTCAGGGAACGGCAACCATCTCATCATGCTAAACTCACACACTCACAAGCCCAGCACACATTCACTGGTTTCTCACTCATTGCCAGCTCAAGGGACATCACCACGCACTCTCTCACAAATACTCTCACATTTGACCTCATCTCCTCTGGAGATTGCCTCCTCAGCGCTCACCATCTTGAGGCCACTTGCATGGATCAAAATGTGCCCCCACACACACCCTGGGCATACCCTCCTTCCCTGCAGCCATTGAAAAGCCACTCTCACCTGACCGCTAGTCTGGTAGGTAGAGACTTGCCCATGAAAGTGATGTGGTGCTGCCTGCGAAGCCTGCCACTGATGACCGTGAGTGCTGCCCAAAGTAAGGTAGACAAACAAACCACAAAGTCCCGAGTGAAGTACAGGTCACCAGCTGCACATCGGTTATGTACCATTGTGAAACATGTTGGCATGCAATCATGCCATTCATGATCCAGCGTTGGGGGGATGATTCTGGCAAGCAGGGCTTATAATGAGATTCTAATGTATTGAAATTAGCTTCCTGAGGTGGGGCAACAGGAAACAAGGCCCGCCATTGACAGGTGGAGTGAATGATTGCAAACTGCTTTCACGAAGATTTAAAACTAATTTTTGTGAGTTCGCAATATTTTCCACTCCTGCCCACTACGATGCACACCACAAATGGGAGTGGAAAATCCCAGCTTTAGTCTTAAACAGGATTAGTTTATTACAAAACAATTACTCAAAGTTGCTTAAGTAAAAGTGATAGTTATTAACCAAAATACAGATACAAAGATTAAAATGCTGAAAGAAAAAAGATCCTTAAAGATGAGATTTCAAATCAGTCCATGTGAGATATCATTGCGGCCTGTTGCTTGAATTCCTTCTTTCTGATGTGAAGGGGTTGAAACTTGAGGTTTGATTGAGCAGCTGTGGTGGCTTCTCTAATTGAATATTTAATATTTTTAGGTGGACTCAGCAGATCAGCAGCTTTTTGGGAGACAGAGAAAGTTTCCTTTTCCTCACTAATTCTGCTGTTACAATGCTTGCAGATTGACTGGACTCTTTCAGCAGAACAACAGTTGACTGCTCGTTGTCCTCCCTTGGCCAAGAATCCTTTGTAACGTTGTCTCTCAGAGGTCATGCAGGGGGTTCTGCATCCTGCCATTCACGATGGCTTCTTACAGCCTCAATGATACAGTTCAAAAACAAATAAGTGGCTGCTATGTTAATTTTCAACAAGTCATTGTTTGAAACAAGCAAGGAAGTTAATTACGTTGAGGTCCCTTTGAAGTCCCTTTCTCTCTCCTGTTCCCTTAAAAACCAAAGGGATTTCAGATCTTTTAGAACATTCAAAACAAAAACAGAAACAGAAGTACCTGGAAAAACTCAGCAGGTCTGGCAGCATCGGCGGAGGAGAGCACAGTTGACGTTTCGAGTCCTCATGACCCTTCAACAGAACTAAGTAAAAATCAGAAAGGGATGAAAAATAAGCTGGTTTAAGGGGGGGGTTGTTTGTAACCCCCCCCACCCCCCCCACACCTTAAACCAGCTTATATTTCACCCCTTTCCGATTTTTACTTAGTTCTGTTGAAGGGTCATGAGGACTCGAAACGTCAACTGTGCTCTCCTCCACCGATGCTGCCAGACCTGCTGAGTTTTTCCAGGTATTTCTGTTTCTGTTTTTCTTTTGGATTTCCACAATCTGCAGCTTTTTGCTTTTATCTTTTAGAACATTTGATGGACATCCCTTTATTTTAATGATTCTTTGTAGCCAGCTCGAGAGATAAGAGTTTGACAAGTTTTGAACACACACGGAATGGGGTTAGTTTGCCTGTCTACACTTCCATTTTGAAAAAAAGGCTTTTAAACTCAATTTAGGTTTGTAAACAGAAATATATCTTGAAAGTCTGTAATATCATAATTACACATTACTGACAGGTGCCTACATTTGACCATCAATATCGTCAACCTGGACATCAAGGAATCATAACGGTCTCATTGACAAGATACATTTAAAATGGAAGGCAATCCCTCAACATTCTCCCTGATCAAATGTTAAATGCAGGCAGAATGATGTGATAATTTTAATAAGGATAGTTGATGTTGCCATAATCAGGTTTGATTGCAATCAACATGGCCGGTATTTTGAGTTTAATCAGAGTTTAAGATGGAATATAACACACTTGGCATACAGCATAAAAATACGACCGATTGTGAGTATTGATAGAGAGCAGCCAGGACCCTGGTATTCATAAACAGTTCTTTCTTTCTTCTTCATCAGTTTCTCTTCTCAGTGCCCCAAGTCTTCCCGAATTTTATTCTCCTCAGGGCTGTTCGACTGGAGTATTCCTTGAGAATTCTTCTCCTTTGCTTATTATAGTGAGGCCTCCCAGAGTCTCTTACTTTATATTATTTTTAAAGGGTGGACCTGGATGGATTATTGACAGGGCCTTTTCACCCTATAAAGATTTACTTCATTTTGAAACACCCTATAAAACATTGAGTTCTTTGTCTAAACTATCAGTTGAAAAGCCTGCCTTTAATGCCATTCACCTTCCATTAGCTTCTTGAGCCTTTGTACATACCAGTTCTTGATCAATCAGGCCTAGGCCTCACACCAACATTTCCTTATCTCATCCTAGGCTATTCTTCCTCACCAGTTCCATCCTTGCAAGAAACATTCCACCTCAGCCCTTCAAAGCTAACTTAATTCATATCTGTCACATCACCATTTACTTATAGCCAAAGCTGTTCATAAGGCCTATTAGTGAATTGTGTATAATAACTATCCAGTATATCTGTTCTAATTCCATATCAGGCTGTTGAACTATAACGTTGTTCATTAAAGTAACTTCTGTTCTATTTTCACATATTAATTAACTTGCCTTCCAGCAGAGTCCTAATTAAGCAATAAAAGCAGAAATTACTGGAAAGAAAAAAAAAGCTCCGCAGGTTAGGCAGCATCTGTGTGGAGAGAGAAACAGAGTTAACATTTCAAGTCTGTGATCCTTCTTCAGAACTGGGAAAAGTTAGAGATGTGATAGGCTTTGAGCAAGGGGTGAGTGGGACAAGGACGAAAGGAAAGTCTGTGATAGGGTGGAAGACTGGAAAGAGTGAAAGACAGAAAAATTAGTCCCCCGGAGCCTAAAGGAACGGTGGGGCAGTCAAGAAACAAAAGGTGAGATGAAGAGCAGGTTTGCAGCTGGCTGATAGGAAAACAAATGAAAGAAGCAGAGAAAAGCAAAAAAAATGGGGGACAGGGTTTCCGGAGTGAAATTGTTGCACTCAGTGTGGGTCCAGATTGCTGTAAATTGCCTAATTGAAAGATGAGGTGCTGTTCCAGAAGCTTACATTGAACCTACAGTGCAGCAAGCCAAGTTTAGAGATATCAGCATGAGGGCTTGGAAATATATCGCCGTTCCTCCACAGTCGTTGAGTCAAAATCCTGGAACTCCCTCCCTAACAGCACTGAGGTTCTACCAACATCACAGGGACTGCAGCAGTTCAAGAAGGCAGCTCACCACCTCCTTCTCAAGGGAAATTAGGGATGGGCAAATGAATAATTAAAAAAAAGTCTTCAATCCCAATGAAAAGACAGTGTTCACCAACATTGGAGCAGCCATGACTGAAACCGTGGCCAATGGCAGGACCAAAACAATGAAAAAATGATGGCATATTCCTCTCTAACCCATCTTTTCACATCCTGCTTCCCTTTCATCTCACAATCTCTTCTGAATTATAAACTGCAGATGGTGTAAGCATGCACCTCTCACTTGTCCCCTTTTTCCTCACCACAACTCTATTCTAATGCCTTTCTCCACAAAAATCAGACAAATCCAACCCAGCCAATTATTGCCCCATCAATCTACTTTTGATCATCAGCAAAGTGGTGTCATCAACAGTGATATCAAATAGCACTTACACAGCAACAACCTGCTCACTCATGCTCAGTTTGCATTCTGGCAGGGCTGCCCACCTCCAGACCTCATTACAGCCTTAGTCCAGACATGGACAAAATAACTGAACTCGAGGTGAGGTGAGAGTGACTGTCCTTGACACCAAGACCACATTTGATCAAGTGCAGCATCAAGGAGCCCTAGAAAAAAACCTAAGTCCATGGGAATTGGAGGAAAATTCTCCATTGGCTGGAGACATATCTAGCACAAAGGAAGATGGTTGTGGTTGGCGGAGGCCAATCATCCCAGTTCCGGGGCTGCACTGCAGGTGTCCTCAGGGTAGTAATCTAGGCTCAACCATCTTCAGCTGCTTCATCAATGACCTTCCTTCCATCATTAGATCAGAAGTGAGAATGATTCATAATGTTCAGCAACATTCACAATGTTTTAGGTACTGAAGCAGTCCGTGTCCATTTGCAACAAGACCTGGATAACATTCAGGCTTGGGCTAATAAGTGGAAAGTTACATTCATGTCATACAAGTACCATGCAAGGACCATCTCCAACAAGAGAGAATCTAACCATCTCCCTTTGATATTCAATTGCATTACCATCACTGAATCCCTCACTATTAACATCCTTGGGTTTACCATTACCATTGATTAGAAACTGAACTGTACTAGCCGTATAAGTACTCTGGCTATAAGAGCAGGTCAGAGGCTAAGAATCCTGTGGTGAGTAATGCACCTCCTGACTCTCCAAAGCCAGTCCACATAAGGCACAAGTCAGGAGTGTGATGGGGTATTCTCTGCTTGCCTGGATGAGTGCAGCTCCAACAATACTCAAGAAGCTCGACACCATTTAGGACAAAGAAGCCCACTTGAATAGCACCCCATGAATCCACCATCTTCAACATCCAGTCTTTTCACTACTGACGCAGAATGGCAGCAGTCGGAACCAGCTTCAAGTTGCGCTGCAGCAACTCACCAAGGCTCCTTCAACAGATCATCCAAGCTCGCAACCTGTACTGCCCAGAAGGACAGGGCAGCAGGGAACACCACCACCTTCAGGTTTCCTTCCAAGGCATACGCCATCCTGACTTGGAAATATATCACCGTTCTCTCACTAGCACTTGGTAATAATCCTAGAAATCCACCCCACCCCCTCCCCCCAACTAACAGCACTATGTGTTTACTTACACCACATGAACTGCAGTGGTTCAAGAAGGCTGCTCACCACCACCTTCTCAAGAGCAATTAGGGAGGGTTAATAAATGTTGGCCTAGCCAGCGATGCCCACATCCTGTGAATGAATAAATAAAAGAAAAATTCGGCTGTATAGTGTACTGAGCATGGTCAAACATTCAGGAAATTGAACCCTTTGCGACTGCAGTGCATCTCAGCATTTAGATGCAGTGCCCACAAAAACATGAATACAGTTGTTGGTGCACATTCCACCTACTTCCCGCTGGACAGAGTGAGCATATTCCCAAACACTCTCTTCACCCAGAGAGTCTCATTCACCTCCCTTATCCAGCAGCGGATGGGAAACTGGGAGATGCCACATATATCACCTTTCCAATCTGAATGGATGTTGATGTGAAGGAACACATGGCTACAGTCACCTTCACAGCTACCAGCAGTTCCATTCTCTGCTCTGAGGCTGCAGGTCTGATTGCAAGAGCTGGCAAATTTCAGTGAGCACCTACTTCGTAAACTGAGACTACACACACTGTTGCTTAGGTTGAAGTAAGAGAAGCATCTCAAACTGACTAGATAAGGCCTCCTTCTCCTCCCTTTGGAAGCAGCATGTCCCCCTCTGTGTTGCCCCTGCTCCTTCTCCCTGTCATGCTGCAGATCAAGGTAACACATAACTGGTAGCAAGTGGACTGACCAGAATCCTTGAAGTCAGAGCCAAAACCTATTTCACATGCAGCAGCACTCCCTGTCAATTTCATTACCTTTAAACAGCTCTAGCATGTACCAAACACTTCTACAAGCTCAGACAGGGCAGATAGAAGTTAATCAGCAATTAATCTGAGAGTGGTTGACGATCCCTTTATATTGTGCTGGTGAAGGAGAGGGGTGGCAGGGAGAGGTGTTAGCTGGACTGGTGAAGTTATAAATGACATTTTTACATAAAATCATTGTTACATTCTGACAAACATCATGAAGTTCCTCCTTTGCATACCTCTGACACATACTCTCAATCCCTATGCTAAAATCCTAACCAAAGTGGTATCTGGCACAGGCCTTATTGAAGAGTGTATGGCACAGACTCGATCCATTTTGGAACCATATCACACCCATATTGCTGAAACAATGGACACTATGGTGCCAAATTTGGCAACCAAAATGTTTCTGACATACACTTAAAATACTCTGTTGACAGCATACGCCAGATCACGATGAATTGGGTCATGTACTCCAGTGTGTACTGAAGCGTTCCTCTGGAGTTGTTCTGGAAATAGAACCATTGCTTGAGCACTGAGGAGCAGGATCCTCAGTTTAAATTAAAAAGAAAATCTGAATACATTATCAGAGTGAAAGTCAGAGTTCATTCACATAATAACACAAGCAAATACCCAGTAGCTTGCGCCGAATGAGGCTAAACAGTAGCGATGACATTTTTAATGGAAAAGTAAATATTGAGGTAAGTTTAGGAATTGTGCTAATTGGTTCTATACAATTTAATTTTCACACATAGCATAGCAACATCTGGCACATTCTTAAGAAGCAAGGTTTTAAGGACAAGCAACTTTTCAGATTTACAGTGTGTATCGGAGTGCAGATACGAACATGCGACCACAGTAATAGTGGTATATTGATGGTTCAAAAGCCATCAAACATCCAGGGGTTTTTGACGAAATAGGGATTTCTAATATTGGCAGGTCTCTTTGAATTAAAGTTGTCTTCTGCAGTGAGGTGATGGAGAAGGGATAGTTAGTCACGACATCATAACTCTCCGAATGATGTGTGGAGTATAGGACAAGAGTCAGTTTGAGCAGGTTGGTTTCTGGAGATATTACAGTTTGATCTAAGATTAGCTTTTTTTTTTGGTCTGATGAAAATATGATACAGAAGGTTTGTTTCAGTGAATGTCACAACTTCTGCGTAACTGACTATCAGATGACAATTTTTTTCACGGCTTTCAGGATCAGATACATCCCTTCAAAAGTGAAAAACCATGGAAGATAAATGTATTATCGAACAAGAATATGGAG
Organism: Carcharodon carcharias; assembly: GCF_017639515.1. Taxonomy (NCBI): domain Eukaryota; kingdom Metazoa; phylum Chordata; class Chondrichthyes; order Lamniformes; family Lamnidae; genus Carcharodon; species Carcharodon carcharias. The sequence continues at coordinate 108,085,279 of NC_054475.1, forward strand.
AAGATTGATGTCAAAGTTATAGCTAGAGCATGCTCCTCTGTATCCTGTGAAGAGTCAGGGGAAGATGAGCACAAGATGAAATGCTACTGATTAATCAATTAGAAGACATTGCTGCCCTCGATATTTCTGTATTTTTGTAAGATAAAACACATTTAATAACCAACTTCAATCTCAAAGATTATTTCACAGTATGGATAATGCGTGATGTGAATTGGTATAAAAATATAACAGAGACATGGCTCAAAGAAGGGCAGGACAGGGTGTTAAATATTCCTGGACACAAAGTGCTCAGAAAAGATATGAGAGAAAGAGAAGGGGAGGGGGTGGAGCTGGAGCTGGGGAGCTGGAGGAAGAGAATGTCCCAGAGGGGTCAGTGACAGAATCTGTTTAGCTAGACTAAGGAACAAAAAGGTGCAATTATATTGCCCGGTGTAGTCTATAGGCCACCACCATCTGGTGGAGAAGATGTAGAGGAACAAATTTGCAAAGAAATTACAGAGGTGCACAAATTATGGAGTAGTTATAATGGGGGACTTTAATTATCCAAATAAAGACTGGGATTGTAGTAAAGGGAAGAAAAGGCCAAGAGACCCTAGAGTGTGTTCAGGAAAACATTATATAGCAGTCTGTTTCTAGTCCAATGAGAGTGGAAGCATTTCTAGACCTGGTTCTTGGGAATGAGTTGAGGCTAAGTGGATCAAGTGTCAGTAATAGAACATTTAGAGCACAGTGACCATTCTGGCATAAGGTTTAGGCTGGCTATGAAAAAAGGCAAATAACAATCCAGAGTAAAGCCAGCTTCAGTGGGGTAAGGTCGGATCTCGGCCAAATGAATTGGAGTCAAAGGCCGGCAAGAAAAACATTAGCTGAACAATGGGCTACTTTCAAAGAAGAGAGTTTGGCAAAGTCAAGGTATATTCCCTTGAAAGAGAATGGTAGGGCAAACAAATTCAGAGCTCCCTGGATGACAAAAGAGATACAAGTTAAGATAAAGAAGAGAAAGTGTGCTGATGATAAGTGTCAGGTAGCAAATACAATTGAGAACCAGGCTGAATACTAAAAGGTTCCAATGAGAGGTGAGAAAGCAAATAAAAGAAGCAAAGAAGGAATATGAAAAGACACTGGCAGCCAACACAAAGGGGAATCAAGGGTCCCACACTGACCCCTAGGAATACCACTACAAACCTTCCCCCAGCTGAAAAAGACCCATTAACCACTACTCTTTGTTTTCTAACACTCAGCATATTTCATATCCATGTCCCTTTTATTCCATGAGCTATTACGTTGCTCACAAGTCTGCTCACTGTATCAAATGTCTTTTGGAGTCCATGTACATCACATCAACAGCATTGGCCTCATCAACCCTCTCTGTTACCTCTTCAAAAAACTCCAGCAAGTAGTTAAAACATGATTCACCCTTAAGAAGTTGCTGGTTTTCCTTAATTAATCCACATTGTCGATGTGACTATTAATTTTGTCCCGAGTTATTATTCCTAGAAATTTCCCCACCATCAAAATTAAACTGATTGGCCTATAGTTGCTGGGCTTACTATTACATCCTTTTTTGAATAAGAGTGTCACATTTTTAGTTTATGAATAGTTTATTAATAGGCATATAAATAGTAAAAGGGTGGTAAAAGGATGGGTAGGGCCAATTAGGGACCAAAAGGGGATTTACATTTGGAGGCAGAGGGCATAGCTCAGGTATTAAATGAATATTTTGCATGTGACTTTTCCAAGGAAGAAGATTTTACACAGGGCATGGTGAAAGAGGAGGTGGTTCAGACACTAGAAAGGTGTAAAATTGATAAGGAAGAGGTGTTAGATAGGCTGCCTGTACTTGAAGTTGATAAGGCAGCAGGACTGGATGAGATGCATCCAAGAATACTGAGGGAGTGGAAATTGTCAAAGCACTGGTGTAACTTTTCATAGACTGGTGGTCGAGCCAGGGAACTGGAGGATTGCAAATGTTACACTCTGATTCAAAAAAGGGTGTAATGATATGTCCAGCAACTATAGGCCAATCAGTTTAATTTTGATGGTGGGAAAATTTCTAGAAACAATAACTCGGGACAAAATTAATAGTCACATCAACAAATGTGGATTAATTAAGGAAAGCCAGCAACTTCTTAAAGGAGAATCATGTATTAACTACTTGCTGGAGCTTTTTGAAGAGGTAACAGAGAGGGTTGATGAGGGCAATGCTTTTGATGTGATGTACATGGACTTCCAAAAGACATTTGATACAGTGTCACACAACAGACTTGTGAGCAATGTAATAGCTCATGGAATAAAAGGGACATGGATACGAAATTTGCTGAGTGACAGGAAACAAAAAGTAGTAGTTAATGGGTCTTTTTCAGCTGGGGGAAGGTTTGTAGTGGTATTCCTAGGGGTCAGTGTTGAGACCCTTGTTTTTCCTGATATATATTAATGACCTTGGTGTACAGGGCGCAATTTCATAATTTGTGGATGTTATAAAACTTGGAAGCATTGTGAACTGTGAGGAGGATAGTGTAGAACTTTGAAAGGACGTAGACAACTTGGTGGAATGGGCAGAGGACTGGAAAATGGATAAAAACAAAAAAACTGCGGATGCTGGAAATCCAAAACAAAAACAAAAACAGAATTACCTGGAAAAACTCAGCAGGTCTGGCAGCATCGGCGGAGAAGAAAAGAGTTGACGTTTCGAGTCCTCATGACCCTTCGACAGAACTTGAGTTCGAGTCCAAGAAAGAGTTGAAATATAAGCTGGTTTAAGGTGTGTGTGTGGGGGGCGGAGAGAGAGAGAGAGAGAGAGAGAAGTGGAGTGGGGGTGTGGTTGTAGGGACAAACAAGCAGTGATAGAAGCAGATCATCAAAAGATGTCAACAACAATAGAACAAAAGAACACATAGGTGTTAAAGTTGGTGATATTATCTAAACAAATGTGCTAATTAAGAATGGATGGTAGGGCACTCAAGGTATAGCTCTAGTGGGGGTGGGGAGAGCATAAAAGATTTAAAAAATTTTTTTTAAAAATAATGGAAATAGGTGGGAAAAGGAAAATCTATATAATTTATTGGAAAAAAAAGGAAGGGGGAAACAGAAAGGGGGTGGGGATGGGGAAGGGAGCTCACGACCTAAAGTTGTTGAATTCAATATTCAGTCCGGAAGGCTGTAAAGTGCCTAGTCGGAAGATGAGGTGTTGTTCCTCCAGTTTGCGTTGGGCTTCACTGGAACAATGCAGCAAGCCAAGGACAGACATGTGGGCAAGAGAGCAGGGTGGAGTGTTAAAATGGCAAGCGACAGGGAGGTTTGGGTCATTCTTGCGGACAGACTGCAGGTCTGGAAAATGGAGTTCAATGTGGAGAATTGTGAAGTGATGCACTTTGGTGGATGAACATGGAGAGACAATATCAAACAAAGGGTACAATTCTAAAGGAAGTGCAGGAGCAGGGGGACTTTGTATGTGTATGAGTCATTGAAGGTGGCAGGACAGATTGAGAGAGCAGCCAATAATGCACAGAGTATCCTAGTGTCACAACTACATAAGAGGGATATCGTCAAAGTGGCCTGTGAGCTAAAAATGTGTGTGTGTGTAGCCTCCTTTGAATTTTGTGAGTGGTTCACTTTAAAAATAACCCAGCAGTTAAGCTTTATTGTTAAACAAAATAAAGTTAGTTTATTATGAAACTACTGCTGAAAATTTACTGAAGTAAAAGTGATGAAGTTGCTAACTAAAATACAAATAGAAAGATTAAAATGCAGATAAAGGAAAACAGTTACTTAAAGATGAGATTTCAAATTAGTCTCTGTGGGATATTGTTGTGGGCTCATTGCTTGAATTGCTTCTTTCTGAAGTGAAGGGGCTGAAACTTGGGGCTGAATTTTGAGGTCAGTGGGCAGGCAAAATCTGGGACTGAGAACGGCCAGGAAATGGCCTGCCGCCTGTGATCGGCCCCAACCGCAATTTCACACTGGCAGGCCAATTAAGGCCCACTCAGCATGAAATGCAGTTCTTTACGGTTGGGAAGGGGCGAACGGGGGCCTGTCAGCCGCCAGGTCCAATGGTGACCTGGCATCTGGTTTAAAAATGGCCCGTGCAGCCCCAGAAAGGATGTCATGGAAGGATGTCTGTTCTGTGTTGTCCTGATGGAGTCGAATGCAGCTAGAGACCCAGGTGGGAGGACAGGTCAGGTGGGCACTCGGCCACCCGCTTTTCGGATGAGTGCCTCGCGGTCCTCCTGGAGGAGGGGACATCCTTGTCCCCAGAGAAGGGAGGAGGAGGCCGCCGCACCTCGCAAAGAAGGTATAGGAGGAGGTGACAATGCTGTTGAGCAGCCATGATGTGCTGCGGCGCACATGAGTGCAATGCCGCAAGAGGTTCAATGACCTGCTATGCTCAGGGAGGGTGAGTACCATGTTGGCATGGGTCAGTTTGCAGAAGTGTTAAGGTCACCCCCTGTGGACCTTAGGGGTGCTAGAGTCTGAATGTCAACTGTCAATGGCTGAGTGCCTTGCAGCTCAAGGCCCATGACTTGGATAAGGCCTGTGAGATGTTCCTCAGCTGGGGTTGGCCAGCCTGCCATGGTGCTGCAGGTAGAGAGCGAACTAATCAATACTCCTCTGTCCTTTCAGGAGAAGATGAGCCATAACCAAGCAGAGAGGGCATGTGCAGGTGGAGGCCCACCCAATCTCCTGCTGCTCAGCAGGTTTGAGCAGGATGCCCTAGAGCTCGAGAGCCAGCATATGCCACGTGCAACCGGGTGTGGAGAGGCAGGTGTGCCAGACGAAGATAAGAGCGCAGTGCACAGAAGTGGGACTTTTGGATTGTGCAACCATTCTTGTGTAGTTCCTTTGTTGATGGGAGCCTCGAACCTGGAGTCCCCATTGACCATTGAAAGACGATGGCACCATGATGTACATCTCCATTGTCTCACCAGGGTGCCTGTCATGCACAGTGAAAATGTGGTAACTTTAACTAATGACATATCCTTGTTGCCCCTTTTAGGTTCTCCAGCAAGCACTCACTCTCTGGACCCTGATGGGCCACCCCTGATGCCAGAGGACCACTGGGCTTCATTTGCATCTGCATCACAGCTGCTCTCTGAAGCAGGCAACAACACAGATACCAGCAGCTCAGTAGGCATTAGATCAGTAGCTGGAATGTCCTTACACATTGGTGAGGGCACCTCGCACTCGCTTGATGTGCAAGCAGAGGCAGGGAGTGCCCAGGGCACCGGCAGTCGGAGGGCTGCTGGGGACCAGGATGATGCTCAGTTGAAGGCAGGTGATGGCCCTCTGGAGTCGAACATTAGGTAGCAGATGCTGGATGTCCAGCAGAATGTGCGGAAGGATCTAGCAGAGATCCATGAGGGTCGACGTGCCATGGTCTCCATTGTGGAGGAGTCCATGCGGAGTGTGAGCACTGCATTGACCCTCATAATCGAGTGTACTGCCTCTTCCATTGAGAAAGTGGTGACTTTCATGGAGAGGCAGCTCCAGGGACTGAATCAAAGGCTCCTGGGGTTGCGCTCAGACCTGCATGCCCTCACACAGGCACTGATCTCAGGTGTGCCAGCCGTGGCACTGGATGCTTCCTCTCAGGCAGAGCCAGCACAGGCTCTGTTGGCCAGAGGTCAACTGCCAAGGTCATCAAGGCCAACAAGACAGCAGAGTCAGCAGGTTGCCTCCAATGCCAGTGCCAATGAGGGAGCGGGGTGGCACCAAGTCAAAGCACTTGCAAATGTAAGTTTAAGGCACCATGAGCATGAGAGTGAGTTGACAGGTGATTTTCTGTTGATTTATGTTTGGTTGATATGTCTGCTGGTCTGGACATCAACACCAGTAATTGTAATGTTATGATGATTTTAATGTGTCAATAACGTTAACTTTTCTATGGTTCTGATGGCCTGAGTATGTTTTACCTTATTCCTGTCTGGTGCTGGATGCGCTAGCATATAGTGCCAGAAGTGAGTGGCTGTATACTTTATTGCACAGGCATTGAGTGGGCTTTGGGTGCAAATGAAAGGTTCATTTCAGACATTGGGATGGAGACGGCAGCCCTGGCATGAGGTGGAAGCTGATCTTTGGTAGCCTAGCTGAAGGAGCGTTCTCTGGAGGTAACTGAGGTCTGCCTCCATGCCCTCAGCATTCTCCTCACCATGCCCCTCTTCTGACTCACTACTGGACACATCACCTGTGGCCTGTGTAGCTGCATCAAGATCTTCTTCCTCAAGTGGGTCCACTCTTGCCAGAGCCAGATTGTGGAGAGCGCATGATGCAACCACTATCAGCGACACCAGCTCTGGGGGGTATTGTAGTGCATCCACTTGGCCCAGGCATCGGAAGCACATCTTGAGAAGGCCTATGGCCCTCTCTACCGCTGCCCTTGTGGAGGCATTACTCATATTGTAACACTGCTTTGCCTCTGTTCTTGGGTGGCAGAGAGGCGTCATGAGCCACCTTTTCGGCAGAGAGCCCTTGTCACCCAACAGCCATCCATCCAGTTGGGCTGGAGCACTGAAGAGCCTCAGCACCTGGGAGTGTCTCAGGATATAAGCGTCATGGGAGCTGCCAGTGTACCTTGCACAGACTTGCAGAATCTGCATCCTGTGGTCATACACTATCCACATGTTCATGGAGTGGAATCCCATCCTGTTGTTGAAGGCACCAGGCTGACCTGCTGTGTGCCCTCAATTGCAGTGGGACACCTGACCTCCTCTCCTTTCTGCCCCTCTCTTCCTCCTCAGAAGAGGTGCCACCAGCGGAGACCACAATTCCCATTATCCAGGTAAGGGAAGGCTGTCTGATACCTGGAAGGGTCCACACAGTCTGAATCCTCTGGGGGCCTTGGAGAAACCAAGGAGTTCTGAACTGAAGCCTGGAAATGCTAACAATGAAGCCATGATCAGGGACTAAGCTGCCAAGTACCAATAAGTCACAAGCAGCAAACTATGTGTCAAACTCCCCACTACTGACACTGGCAATGCTGCTGGCCCTTTTTTTCCCATCCGTGGATGAGGTTTTCGAAATTTTCAGCTGGCCGTCTGTCTGTTTTGCCCGTACGATGAGAACAAAATCACATAGGTAACGAAAAATCGGTATCAATTGGCTTTTTAATGGCCTCCTAATTATTGGTGGACGTGGCTCCACCACCTGCTTGCGCCCGCTAACTGAAATATTGCATAAGCCTGTCGGCTTGCGCACCAAGCAAAAAATTCTGCCCTTGAGGTTCTGTTTTGTAGCTGTGATGGCTTCTGCAGTTGAATGCTCGGAGGTTTGCCTTTTCAGGCAGCCACAGCAGGTCAGTAGATTTTTGGCAGAGAGAGAAGGTTTCCTATTCCTCACTAATTCTGCAGATACAGTAATTGCAGATCAGCAGTTGATTTCTTAATAACTTCTTCTTTGTCCTCCCTTGGCCAAGCGCCCTCTCTGATGTTGTCTCTCAAAGTCCTTCCTGGGGGTTCTGCACTCTGCCCCTCAAGATGGTGTCTTACTGTCTCCTTTACACAGAACAAAAAACACATAAATAGCTGCTATGTTAACTTTCAGGAGTCATTGTTTTACCAGGCAAACAAATTAATTATGTTGTGGTCCTTTGAAGTCCTTTCCTGTCTCCTGTTCCCTCAGAAGTAAAAGGGTTTTTCACACATTTTAGAATATTCAATGGGCATCCCTGGAGAAGTTTTTGCATTTTAATGACTCTTTGTAGTGTTATGACTGCAGTTGATGTTATTCGCTGAGCAAGCCAAATCCCAGAAGGAAACTTGTCTTACTGATCATAATGTTTTCTTGTATTTTGAAAAACAAAGGGAAAACTATTAATTCCAGAAACATAGAATCCCAGTAACACTTTTAGGATTTTAAAATTAAAAGATTTATTAGCAAGAAGCAAAAAAAAGCTTAAGTACACAAGTTACACAGTTATACAGTATTACAAAACACTCCCCTCAAAAAACCCACTTGGTCAAAACACACAAGTAATTAGGCAGCCCCAGCTGTGTATTCACCATACACCCTGACCTTCCCCTCTCCAATGCTGAACATTCAGTGCTCAGCAAAGGACTTAGTTTCGTACCCTTGCGCCCTCATCTCAATGACTTTTGGGCTCGGCACGATGCTGAACTCTTCTTCTGCTGCCTTCGTCTCCGTGCTCACTTATTTGGCCAGAAGTCCTCTCCTCGTTCAACAAATCCCTTTACCCGCCTCCAATATTCTCCCTCCACCTGGACCTCTCCCTCTGGATTCTTACCTTCTCTTGATCTTTTCATTGTGAACTGTCGGCGTGATATTAGTCATCTCAATTTCTCTGCTCCTCTCACCCACTCTAATGTGACTCTCTCTGAACTTACTGCACTCTGTTCTCTCAGGTTCAACCCTGACATTGTCATCAAACCTGCTGACGAGGGTGGTGCTGTTGTTGTCTGGCGCGCTCACCTCTACCTCACAGAGGCTAAGCGTCAACTCGCAGACACTTCCTCCTACCTCCCCCTGGATCATGACCCCACCACTGAACATCAAGCCATTGTTTCCAGGATTGTTGCTGACCTCATCTCCTCTGGAGATCTTCCTTCCATAGCTTCCAACCTCATAGTCTCCCAACCTCGGAAGGTCTCTTCCACTTCCTACCCAAAATCCACAAACAGGACTGTCCCGGCAGACCGATCATGTCAGCCTGTTCCTGCCCCACGGAACTCATTTCTCGCTATCTTGACTCCATTCTCTCTCCCCCCTTGTCCAGACCCTTCCCACCTACATCCATGATTCCTCTGACACCCTACATCATATCAACAATTTCCAGTTCCCTGGCCCCAACTGCCTCCTCTTCACCATGGACGTCCAATCCCTCTCCACCTCCATCCCCCACCAGGATGGTCTGATGGTTCTCTGCTTCTTCCTCGAACAGAGGCCCGAACAATCCCCATGCACCACTACTCCGTCTAGCTGAACTTGTTCTCACACTGAACAATTTCTTCTTAAACTCCTCTCACTTCCTCCAAATAAAAGGTGTGGTTATGGGTACCCGCATGGGCCCTTGTTGTGCCTGTCTCTTTATGGTGGATGTGGAACATTCCTTGTTCCAGTCCTACTCCCGCCCCCTCCCACAACTCTTTCTCAGGTACATTGATGATTGCTTCGGTGCTGCTTCATACTCACGTCTGGACCTGGAAAAAATTATTAATTTTGCTTCCAATTTCCACCCCTCCATCATTTTCACATGATCCATCTCTGACACTTCCCTTCCCGTCCTTGACCTCTCTGTCTCAATCTCTGGTGATAGACTGTCCACCAATATCCATTACAAGCCTACCGACTCCCACATCTACCTCGACTACAGCTCCTCACACCCCACTTCCTGTAAGGACTCCATCCCATTCTCTCAGTTCCTTTGCCTCCGTCGCATCTGTTCTGATGATGCCACTTTCAAAAACAGTTCCTCTGACATGTCTTCTTTCTTCCTTAACCGAGGTTTTCCACCCACAGTGGTTGACAGGGCCCTCAACCGTGTCTGGTCCATCTCCCGCACATCCGCCCTCACACCTTCGTCTCCCTCCCAAAACCATGATAGGGTCCCCCTTGTCCTCACTTATCACTCCACCAGCCTCCGCATTCAAAGGATCATCCTCTGCCATTTCCACCAACTCCAACATAATGCCATCACCAAACACATCTTCCCTTCACACCCCTGGCGGCATTCTGCAGGGATCATTCCCTCCGGGACACCCTGGTCCACTCCTCCATCAACCCCTACACCTCAACCCCCTCCCACGGCACCTTCCCATGCAACCGCAGAAAATGCAACACCTGCCCCTTTACTTCCCCTCTCCTTACCTTCCAAGACCCCAAACACTCCTTTCAAGTGAAGCAGCATTTCACTTGCACTTCCCTCAATTTAGTCTACTGCATTTGTTGCTCCCAATGTGGTTTCCTCTACATTGGGGAGACCAAACGCAAACTTGGGTGACCGCTTTGCAGAACACCTTCAGTCTGTCTGCATGCATGACCCAGGCCTCCCTGTCGCTTGCCATTTCAACACTCCACCCTGCTCTCATGCCCACATGTCTAGCCTTGACGTGCTGCATTGTTCCAATGAAGCTCAATGCAAACTGGAGGAACAGCACCTCATCTTCTGACTAGGCACTTTACAGCCTTCCGGACTGAATATTAAGTTCAACAATCTTAGATCATGAACTCTCTCCTCCAATCCCACCCCCTTTCCGATCCCCCTTTTTTTTCCAATAATTTATACAGATTTTTCTTTTCCCACCTATTTCCGTTATTTTTAAATGTATTTCCATCCATTGTTTTATCTCTACCTTTTAGCCTATTTCGATCCCTTGATCCCTCCCCTTTTTTTCCAATAATTTATACAGATAATTCTTTTCCCACCTATTTCCATTATTTTTAAATGTATTTCCATCCAATGTTTTATCTCTACCTTTTCGCCTATTTCGATCCCTTGATCCCTTCCCTTCACCCCACCCCACCCCCACTAGGGCTATCTGTAACTTGCTTGTCCTGCTTTCTACTCTTAATTAGCACATTCTTTAGATAATATCACCACCTTCAACACCTCTTTGTCCTTTTGTCTATGATATCTTTGGCTATCTCTACCTATCACTGGCCCTCTATCCAGCTCTACCCACCCCCCCACCACCCCCCCCAACCTTAAACCAGCTTATATTTCACCTCTTTTCTATTTTTACTTAGTTCTGTTGAAGAGTCATATGGACTCGAAACGTTAACTGTGTTCCTCTCTGCAGATGCTGCCAGACCTGCTGAGTTTTTCCATGTATTTTTATTTTTGTTTTGGATTTCCAGCAGCCGTAGTTTTTTGCTTTTATCACACAAGTAACCTGCTTGGCAATAGCTCCCTTATAGATTTTAACCATAAAAATCCAGTAACATTGCCCAAGGCAAAAACAGCTGTTACTTTAATAAAGTATACCTCAGGGCTTCTCACTCTCTTCCAATCTGCCCTGGAAGCGAAGGAAGTTCAGATACAGACTGCTTTCTGAAAGCAAAGACTTTTCTGGCTTGAAACTGGATGGCTGCTTCAAAATCTACAATTTGTCTCAGCACGGAACTGGCCTCAGGACATTTCCCCCACATAGCCCCCTCAACTCAACTAAACATCTTTCCTTAAATATCCTTTTCCCCTTTGATCTTAGACTCCATTGTTCCAAGCACTTCTTTGATCTCATTTTTTCCAAAATATATATTCCAAAATTCATGTTTTCCTATTGCCTCCACTTTCAGGTGAAATAAAATGTAATAAATTTCCCTTGTTTACTTATGAAACCTTTGTAAGTTGTAAACATCCCTTGTCACTGATATTTCCAAAAATATTTTTGATAATAGCATCCATCTTCACAGTAGCCAGCTTGAGAGATAAGAGTCTGACAAGGTTTGAACAAACACTGAAAGGTGCCATGTTGTCTGACCATACTTCCAATTTGAAAACGGCTTTTAAATTCAATGTAAAGGTTTAAAAACAGAAATGTACCTTTAAAAAAATTGTCCTTAAAATCTGTAATATCATAATTGCATGTTCATCACATTAGGTTTTATTAATAGGAGCATAGAGTACAAAAACAAGGAGGTATGTTGAATTTGTATAAGATACTACTTTGGCCTCTGCAGGAGCATTTCATCCACTTCTGCGTGCCGCACTTTAGAAGGACATGAAGCCATTGGAGGGAGCACAGAAAACATTCATGGGAATGGTTCAGGGATGAGGAATTTCAGTTATGAAAATAGATTGGAGAAGTTAGGCCTGTTTTCCTTGCAGAAGAGAAGGCTGGGAGGAGATTAGATAGAGGTATTCAAAATCATGAGGCGTCTGTACAGAGTAGATAGGAGAATCTGACCCCACTTGTGAAAGGATTGTGAATGAGAGAGCACAGATTTAAAGTAATTGGCAGAAGAAGCAAAAGCAATATGAGAAAAAAAAATCATGCAGCAATTGGCTAAGGTACGGAATGCATTGCCTGAGAATGTGGTGGAAGCAGGTTCAATTGAAGCATTCAAAAGGGAATTAGACTATTATCTGAAAAGGAAGAATGTGCAGGGTTACAGGGAGAAGGTAGGAGAATGGCACTAAATGAAGTGTTCGTTCGGTGCAGACACAATGGGCCGAATATCCTCTTTCTGCACGATATTGATTCTGTGATTAAAATCAGATTGCACGCGTGTATAAAAAATAAAATCATGAGTTATGTCAGAGTAAAAGTTATCAGATACAAAAATGAAGAGCCCGCGAATACAATAGCTGCATTCCTATTTCATTATATTGAAGTACAGAAAGCAGTACCGCAACTTAACTGACTATCCATCATCAACATTGTATAGTATTCAATAGAGAATTCACATACTTCACATTACTCAGCCGAATACCATGGGGCCTTTGAGTAATGCAATAGCATTTTTATACAAAAATCCAAAATATGATAAAGTTACTGCTATTTTGTTCATTCTAAGACTGCCATTAATTCAGCATTGTATCTTGGCCTGGTACATTTCTGATTAAATTCTCAAATTCACTGTTGCAATAAAAAAGAAGAAACGCTGCAATAATGTCTGATACACATTATATTGCTCCCTATGATACCCAATAGCCAGCAATTACTACATTTATATAGTGCCTGCAAATGTAGTAAAACATACCAAGGCATTTTGCTGAATTGTTTTCAAAGCCGCATAAGGAGATGTTAGGACAAATGACCAAATGTTTGACCAAGGGGGAGAGAGAAATAGAGAGGCAACAGGCTTACAGAGGGAATTCCAAGGTTTAGTGCTTAGATCAGCTATAGGCACTGCTGTCAATGGTGGAGTGATTAAAATAGGAGATGTGCAAAAGTTCAAAATTGGGTGAGCACAGAGGTTATGACGGCTGTAGAGCTAGAGAATGTTATAGAGTTAGGGAAAGCAAAGTCATGGAACAATTTGAAAAAAAGGATGAGCATTTTAAAATCAAGACAATGCTGGACCGGGAGTCAATATAGATCAGCAAGCAAACTGGTGTTAAAGTGAAGAAAATGTGGTATTCGTTAGGGTACAAGCAGAAGTGTTTTGGATGAGCTCAAGATTAAAGAGAGTCCCAGGTGGGAAGCTGGCCAAGAATGTATTGGAAGTATAGGTGAGGCTTTCCCACAGCTGGATTATAATAGTGTTACATCATTGTCAGAGTTTTTTTTTCTTGTCCATGATTAAAATGTTTTAACATGTGAGCTTAGTGAATTTTCTTCCCTCAGAGTGGCTGCTCCCAATTTTTAAAAAATCCAGCAGCAAGCTTTTATGAATTTAAAGTATTCTTATCACACACATGCTCCAGAGGTTTAAACATTATGGCCAGGATTTTCCCCTCGGCGATTTGGCAGCGGGGCCTGCTTGCTGAGGGGAAAGTGATGCAGGATCCTCCCGACGTCATCCCGATCCATTTAAATCCTCAGGAAGGCGGGCGGACAGCGAAATCAGCTGTCTGCCCACCAACCTGTCAATGGCCAATTAAGGCCATTGATAGGCCAATTAACCTTGTTAAAGACCCTGCCCGTCCAAGCTTAAGGCTGGCAGTCAGGCCAGGAGCCCCAGCAGGTTCCAGATTATTCATGAAACTTCATCCAACGGCGGGGTGAAGATTCATGTCCGTTTTTTTAAACAATAGTAGACTTTATGTGTTCCTTATTAACATGTCCCATCTTGTGTGACATTGTCACATGAGGGGGACATGTTGTTAATTTTAATATTTCTCTATTTTTTGACTTTTCTTACCTGTCAGTAAACTCCCTGAGACAGCACCTTGTTTCAGGGAGAAGTGCACTCTTTTGTGCGCATGCGCGAAAGAGCAACTTTGACAGTTGGGGATTCCCTCCACCCCCCACCCTGGATAGGAAGCGCATAGCACTTCCTGTCGGGCAGGCTGCTGGGTGGGCCTTAATTGGCCTGCCCACTAAAAATGGCGGTAGCGGGGGTTGGCTGCCCACCTGCTGTCGAGGCGGTGGGGCCTGCTCGCCCACGAAGGGTGAAATTCTCACATACATTACCATACACACAAAGGTTAGATACAGAACTTCAAAAGGTTAGATACAGTTGAAGAAGAAAAAAGCAATGAAAGCTTTGAGACAGCTGTGGCTGTTGTAACTGAATGACCGGTTCAATTTAAATTACCATTTTGAATGCCTTTCAAGAAAAGACATTGGGCGGGATTTTCCCATCCGCCCATTGCCGGGATCTTCCGGTTCCACCGCATGTCAATGGGCTTGTAGCTGGGGTGCTGCCTTGCCCACGGCCAGTCCTGCCTGTGATGGGGCAAGAAAATATTGGCCATTGTGTTTCAATGTCTCTATGACCGAGTAAAGTAGAAAGACAAGTTGGCTGACATGTGACTGTCTTGTTCTGTTGACAATTCATTGTTAACAGAAGGAGTTGTGAATTTCATAAGTGACTGTGATTGTCATAGATTAATTAGGCATTTGCTTGAGTTTCAGTTCTGTCTGGAGCCAATATTGCCAAAGTCACAAAATATGTTGCCAGCCATCTTAAAAGCTGTGTGGTCATTTTAAAATTCAGCTTTAAAATTTGTAATATCTTCTTGCCTGTACTGGGCATGACATTTACTTAAGAATATAGTATACGATGAAATACATATAGGATAGAATCATAGGATTGTTGTGGCATAGAAGGAAACCATGCAACTCGTTGAGTGCACACTGGGTCTCTATAAGAGCAATTCAGCTCATCCCACACCACTGCTCTTTTCCCATAACCTTGCAATTTCTTTCTTTCTTCAGGCACTTATTCACTTCCCTTTTGAAAGCCGCAATTGAATCTGCTTCCACCATCCTCTAAACCAGTGCACTCCTGATCATTAACCAATCGCTCCATATATAAAAAAAAATATTTTCTTATGTTGCCTCTGGTACCTGTGTCATTTGGTTCTTGACCCCTCTGCCAATGGAAACAGTTTATCTCTACCTACACAACTACCATGTCTCCTCTCAACCATCTCTTTTTGAAGGAAAACAACTCCAGCTTCTCCAATCAATCCTCATGACTGAAGTCCTGGCACCTAACCCTGGCACCATTCCCACAAATCTTCTTTGCAACCTCTCTAAAGCGTTCACATCCTTCCTAAAATGTGCTGTGTAGAATTGGACAAAACAATCCAGCTGAGGCAAAACCAGTCTTTTCTAAAGGTTTATCATAACTTCCTTGCTTTTGCCCTCTGTCTCAATTTATAAAGCCCAGGATCCTTTTCTCACTTTCTCAACCTGCCCTGCTGCTTTCAACATTTTGTGTACATATATCCCCAGTCTCTCTGTTCCTGAACCCCCTTCAGAATTGTATCCTTTAATTTATATTGCCTCTCCTCAATCTTCCTAACAAAATGTATGGCTTCTTTTGTATCATTTATTTGCATTAAATTTCACCTGCCACATGCTCATCCATTCTATCAGCCTATGTTCTCTTGAAGTTAATCGCTAGCCTCCTCACAGTTCCTAATACCTCCAAATTTTCTGTAATCTGTAAATGTTGAAATGTTGAAATTGTACCCTCTACATCCAAGTCCAAGCCATTAATATATATCAAGAAATACAGTGATCCAAGCACTGACCCTTATAGTACACTACTGTATACCTTCCTCCAGCCCCCAAAACACCCAGCCATTTACCATTGCTCTTTGTTTCCTGTCACTCAGCCAACTTTGTATCCATGCCTCCACTGTCACTCCCATTTCATGGGTCTCAACTTTGGGGACTAACCTTTTATGCAGCATTTTACCAAAAACCATTTGGAAAACCATATACACCACACAGGCTGCATTACCATCATCAACCATCTTTGTTACCTCATCAAAAAACTCAATCAATAAGTTAAACATGATTTTCCTTTAACAAATCTATGTTGGCTTTCTTTGCTTATTCCACCCTTATCCAAATGACTGTTAACTTTGTCCCAGATTATTGTTTCTAAAAACTTCCCCAACACTTAGGTTAAACTGTCAGCTTTCCCACCACCAAGGTTAAGCTGACTGGCCTCTAGTTGCTGGGTTTATCTTTAACATTTTTTGAACAAGTTTGTAACATTTGCACTTCCTCTAGATACAGGCACCACCCCTGTATCTAAGGACGATTGGAAGCTTACGGGCAGAGCTTCCGCAATTTCCACCCTTACTTCCCTTAGCATCCCCTGAGTTTGGTGAGTTAACAACTCTAAAGTACACCCAGTCTTTCTAATATCTCCTCTTTTTCATACCCATTCATTAACTCAATTACTTGCTCTTTCACAATGACGTTGGCGGCATCTTCTTCTGTGGTAAAGTCTGATGCAAAGTATTCACTTACGACCACAGTCATGATCTCTCTCTCTCTGCATAGATCCCCTCATTGATCCCTAATTGGCCCCTGCCCTTCTCTTATTACCCTTTTACTATGTACATGCCTATAAAAGACTTTTGGATTCCCCTATATGTTAGTTTCCAGACTCTTCTCATACTCTCTCTATTTGGCCTGAATTTTTCAGTCGATTGGAGCGTGAGGGTGGGGTTGCAGAGCCGACCACCACCCATGTTCGGCTCCATGCCACCATTTTACACAGGCAGGCCAATTAAGGCCCGTCCAACCTAAGACGTGAGCCGTAATGCTCAGCACTACCTGTGCAGGTGGGGGGAGGAGGGAGAGTCAGGGCCAGCGCTCTTTCACATGTGCAAAATTAAACATGTCCCCTCGTGTGCCTGTGTCACGTGAGATGGGACATGTTTTTATGTTTCAGAATTTTTATTTATTTATTTAATAAAAGCTTTTGGAAAACTCATCCTGTCCATGGATGAGGTTTCCTAAAAAAATGTGAAGGCCGCTTGGCCTTTTCGCCTGCCCACCAACCTTAAGGTTGGATGGTCAGCGTAAACAATTACATTAATTAATTTGGTAATGGCCTTAATAGGCCTATCACTTATTGGCGGGCGCACAGCCAACTCGCTAGCCTCCTCACAGTTCCTAATTCCTCCAAATATTCTGTAATCTGTAAATGTTGAAATTGTACCCTCTACATCCAAGTCTAAGCCATTAATATATATCATGAAATACAGTGAGCCAAGCACTGACCCTTATAGTACACTACTGTATACCTTCCTCCAGCCCCCAAAACACCCAGCTCTGGCCCGCGCCCACCAAATGGAACATCGCGCATCATTTTACACATCGGCATGTCAGGCCCACCCCCGCATGCTGACTGATATGTTCAGGCCTTTGTCTCTCTTATCCCCTTTTTTTCTGCCCTCCTGAATTTTCACCAGTCTACTTGGTTCACACTTGTATTATTAACCTGACATCTACCATTTTCTGCTTCATTTTACTCTCCATCTCTTTCATCATCTAGGACTTCTCTCTTTCCTTTATCATCCACATGTATAAATATTTATTACAACTGCTGAGAGAGACTCCAAAAAAAATGCAGCACAGAGGGATCTGGGTGTTCTTGTGCATGAAACACAAAAAGTTAGCATGCAGTTGCAGCAAGTAATTAAGAAGGCAAATAGAATTTTGGCCTGTACTGCTCGGGGGTTGGAGTTTAAAAATAGGGAAGTCTTGTTATAACTGTACAGGATGCTAGTGAGACTGCACCTGGAGTACTGTGTACAGTTTTGGTCCCCGTATTTAAGAAAGGATATACTGGCATTGGAGGCAGTTCAAAAATGATTCACTAGGCTGATTCCTGGAATGAAGGGGTTGACTTATCAAGAAGGGCTAAACAGGTTAGGCCTTTATTCATTAGAGTTTAGAAGAATGAGGGGTGATCTTATTGAAACAAAATTCTGAGAGGGCTTGACAGGATAGATGTTGAGAAGATGTTTCCACTAGTGGGGAGATCTCAAACTAGGGGACATAGTTACAGAATAAGGGGACACTTATTGTTATGACCAGTGCAGTTGGTAAAGCTGAGTTATTTAAAAATCCCAGAGAGAAACTTTAAACAGCTGTCTTAACATATAATCTTAAATGTTATGTTTGAGATGCGACTCTAAATTCAGGAATCAGACCACCAGTTCTCGAGGTTTTACATTAAACTAAATTAAACATTTTATTAATTTACACAGGTTAAAAAATATGTACACATGGCTTCAAATTGCTACTATCATGACTTTTAACAAGTTCCCAAACTAATCTCCATTAAGGCAACAGCAACCGTTAGACTTAACCAAACACCAGGCAAAGCATTTTCAACCTTACCAATTCAAAATGAGGCTATTTTACTTTGGTTCCTGTAAAGACATTTGCTCTCCCATTGCCTCTGCCCTGCACACATAAAATTACTGAAGTTATACCAAGCACCACTCTTTGGATGTAAATTCTCATTGTATCACCAGCCTCTTTGAACTCCATCTTTAACAATAAAACCCCTTTCATAGTACCAATTTAATTAATAATATAAATGTATTGCTTGGTATCTGCTAGCTAGTTGGTAGTTTTCACCCCACTTCTTGAATGCTCTATTCAAAAAATGCAAATGCATGCTACCTCTCTTACATTTCAAAACTAGTAAGCATCAAAGCGCCCAGACTAGCTGGCTTTAATCCAATTAAGGCACACTCACAGACTAAACCTTTATTTTAAAATTAAAATATTTTCCAATAATACTCCTTTAAGACTGAGATGTGAAGGAATTTCTTCTCTGAGGGTAGTGAATGTCTGGAATTCTCTACCCCAGACAGTTGTGGAGGCTAGATCACCAAAAGTATTTAAAGAGGAGGTAGATAGATTTTTGAAATATCGGAGCTGAGGGCTCTGAGAAGGAGTTGAGGCCTGGGGCAGATCAGACATGATCATATTGAATGGCAGGGCAGGCTTGAGGGGTCGAATGGCCTACTCCTGCTTCTATTTCTTATGTTCTTATGCTGCTAGCTTGGATTAGTTGGTAGCCATCTCGCCTTTGAGTCAGAGGTTATCTGTTCTCAATTCCACATCAGGACTTGAGCATATAATCTAGGCTGGCACTGAAGGGCAGCAGTGAAGGACTGCCACAATGCTGAAGGTGCCTTCCTACTTATGAGGCATTAAATCAAAACCATATCTGCTTGTTCAGGTGGATGTTAAAGATTACAAAGAGCAAGGAGTTTTCCCAGTGATATGGTCAACATTTGTTCCCCTATCCATCACAGTCAAATACAGATTAGTTGGTCATTCATCTAATTGCTGTTAGTGAGATCATTTTGTTCACAGATTGTCCATTTGATTGCACAAAACAACAGCAGTTACTCTTCAAAAGTAGTTAACTTGGCAAAGAAGCACTTCTAGTTGACGCGGAAAGTATTTTGGGACATCTGGAGGTTATGAAATGTGCTACATAAACATAAATTTTCTTTCTTCTAAAACTTATTTTTTTTCTTTCACCTCCAGTTTGTAAACATCTAAATTCAAATAAGATTATAGAAAAATATTTCCCCCATCTTCACTAAAAATTCTCTTCTGTAGAAATGCATCACCACATTTCATGTCTCACTGTTATTGTTGGAATTTAAAGCCACTGTGCTTGTGCTCAGCCATTTGAAGTACACTCATATATTTCCTGCTATCATGATAGCTACTTGATTAGAAACAGCTGTTTGTAGCTACAACAAATGTAATAAAAAACACGTGCATGTAGATGTTTGTACATAATGTGATTTTAGCGCTCTTGTCAGGGTTTCCAATCCCTCATAGTTGCAATTTAAACACTGGTAATCAATTCCATTATAAGTGGGGTTGGTAACGGGGGAGCTGTGTGAGTCTATATTTTGGCAATCATATTATAGGTTGATCAAATTTAGAGTAATTTAATGGTGCGTGTGTTCAAGCCATGTATCCACAGAAGTATATGCACATAGAAGAAAGACAATTTACATTTATGTATCACGTTTCATAACCTCCAGATGTCCCAAAATGCTTTCCAGGCAACTTTTGAAGTGTGGTCATTGTCAATGGCCAGAAACTTACCCGTGTCGGGCAGGCTGGGCGGGAGCAGTTGGGGGCGAGCACGGATCTGATCGCCGCCCATGATCGGCTGCGTGCCATCATTTAATGTGGGCAGGCCAATTAAGGCCCGCCCAGCGTGACACATGGCCAGTAACGCTCAGCGCTACCTGTGCGGGCGGGGGGAGGAGGGAAAGTGGGGGCCTGCACTCTTTCGCGCATGGAGCTCCCTCAGGGAGATTAAGTTGATAGTACAAATTTTTAATAAATGATCAGAAAATTATCTGACAGTGTCACATGAGCTGGGACATGTTGTGCATCTCTCAGATTTTATTTAATTATTTTATTAAACTTTCAGGAAACCTCATCCCACCTGTGGATGAGGTTTCTTGAAAAACGCGAAGGCCGCTTGAGCTCTTCGCCTGACCTCTGACATTAAGGTCGGATGGGCAGATCTGTTAATTAGCTTAATTAGTTTCCTAATGGTCTTAATAGGTCTTTGACAGTTCAGCAGGTGCGCAGCCGATCATGGGCAGCGATCAGATCCGCGCCCGCGCCTGCCCAACCTGCCCGACACGGGTAAGTTTCTGGCCAATGACAATGACCACACTTCAAAAGTTGCCTGGAAAGCATTTTGGGATGTCTGGAGGTTATGAAATGTGCTACATAAACATAAATTTTCTTTCTTCTAAATGGCGCATGCCCGACGTCATCATGCATCCTTTTGTGTATCAGCATGTCAGGCCCGCGCCCGCCCCCCCCGCACACCGACAGCAATATTCTGACCATGATGTAGGAAACACAGCTACAACTTGCACCGAGCAACATTCCACAGACAACAAAATAATGACCAGATAATTTGTTCTAGTTAGATTAGGCCCAAGAACTATGGTGCTATTGACTGACTGATCTCACTTATCAAGACAACAGCATTTCCACAGTTTTTAAGAGAATTTTGACATTTACAGAGATGGTCCTTGAAGAATTTAAAAAAAACTTGGAGAGGAATTCACTCATGAAACACCGTTTTTCAATGATTTACATTGATTCAGCAGGGCAAGCATTGCTGAGGGCCGCAACAACGCCTGGTCCATGGTGCTGTCTATACTGGTGAATCAATGTGTGCCTGAAGTGGCAATTGGTGTGCACATCTCTCCCTCACTACCAATCAAACTCCACCACAACCTTGAACTGATCTCTTTTTCCAGTCTTTCCTCTAAGTAATAGTGCTCATGTTTTGATAAATCAACAGTTCAATTTATCCTCACTATTCTGGAATTTGCATGTTTTGGATTATTGTGAAGACCTTATTACCTAAATGAGAAACAATATTTTTTTTTATTTAAGCACTACTGAGTTAAACGCAACATTATTGCCATTGTGTCAGAGGATTGAATATGTTTCTTTTTTATTACTCAATATTCTGGATTTTTTATCATTGTGTTTGAGATTAGATCTTGCAATGTGGATCAGTTTTTCATGAATAAGTTATGTTGTTATTATATGTTACCTCACCTATGTTTTTAATTTTACTCTTTTGTCTTTTCCAATACCCTAATTTGAGGGAATGTGGGAGTTTAGCAATCCTGAAAGAGGAGGGGCTTTGGTGGTTAGTAGGACATTTTCTCAAAGCCCTATAGAGGGGAGATCCAGATTTGGCAGCACTACAGCTGCAATTTGGGGCCGAGCTGGAGGCTGGAGTAATAGTAAGCATCCTACCCCTAAATGGTAAAAGGATTCAATACAACCGATAAAGATAAATTATTTCCCCAGTGAGGAAATCGAGAACAAGGGGACAAGATCTTTTAATTACAGCCAGACCGTTCAACAGTGGTACAGATTCAATGGGTTGAACGGCCTATCCCTGTTCCTATGACCTATTTTGGGGACTGTGAACAGCTTTGGTGTGTTGGGGCAGTGTTCAGGACTGGCCATACCAGGAGAAATGCTGGACTCTGGAGTGCCGTGGAATTCTGTATCTTTCTCTCAAGTCCCACATCAGAGACTGGAGCACAAAATCTAGGTTGCCACTTCAGTGCAGTATAGAGGGAGTGCTGTACTTTTGGCAGCATCACCGTTGGGTTGAAATGTTAAATCCACCTTTTGTTGTCTGAATTGGACTGAAAATATCTCACAGAGCTATTTGAAGGAGAGCAGGTGAGTTCTCCCCAGTGTCCTGGCTGTTGTTAATCCCTCAACCAACGTTTTGAAGGCTGTGCTTCATTAATGTCAGGTTGATGGACTGTGGCTGAACAGGAAATGCCCTGGGCAGCCCCCTGTGTCTGAGCCACCATATGTAAGGCAGCTGGACCAGAGGGTATGACAGTGGGAAGTAAGGGGCAGGGTCAAATTCTGGAGTTTGGAATGGGGTTGAAATAGTAGTAGTAGGACAAGCTGATTATGTGGTCTTAATTCTCCCAGCTTCACAAAAACTGAGAGGCAAACTTTGGGCTACATTATGCCAGGTCAGCAGCTGCTACTGGTTGAATTATTTATGGCAAAAATGGCATTTTAAATTTGCGTACTGCCTGAGTCAAGAGGCTGCTTCATCAACACATTTGACTCCTGGGAAGCGTAGCCGTAACCACAGTGACAGCAGGAATGAGGTTGTAGTTCATTCCCCACAATTTTATGGCACTATTGCCCCTTCTCCATCAGTCAGGAGGCCTGACATTTCATCCACTGTTGGTTTGTACCTCTATCTCCCTGTCTCTCTCCATCTGCCTGTCTGGCTTCCCAGCTCTCTTTGACTTTATAGATGAGTGAACTTGGGTCAGATTGGAAGTAAAGTTGATGAAATATTTCAAATCCAAACCCAACCCACCTCAAATCGGCCCATTTCCAGTTTTAATGGAGGCAGGGCTTAGGGTGTGTGATCACTCACTCTGAGGAGACAAACAATTCATTAATGAAGCTGTATGCCAGTATTTTCTGTTGTAGCTGTAACGCTGGCCAGCTGGGTTTCCCAGGCCTCTAAAACCCAGCAGCTAAAGGGAGGCAAGGCCTGCTGCATAAAATAAGAGCAATTCTTCTGGGGAAGGAGAAACAAGAGTGTTTCCTCCTGGCCCAGCTCAGAAACCTGTTGGCTTCCCCAGACCTCAGACACAAGGATCTGATGTCCTTCCAATATTCTCCATCACCAACAATTTCCTCTTGCTCCACAAGTCCCCAAAATCTTTTCCCCTCCTCCCCCCATTACTTTGGCCACCCCCACCTATGTTGCCCCAACCCCACCACCTCTCCCCAGCCCTCCCATCAATGTTGCCAAATTCCCAACCCCAGAATTTTTGATCCCGTTCTCCCTCTTGTCTGCTCCCAGTTTGTGGCCTGTTTCAGCTGAATGCCTATCTGCCCAACAGGCAGCCAGCCTTTCAATCTGGTTGGCTGTGGTGGGGAGCGGAATCCCAAAATGATAACAGGTTCTGTTGTTAAATTCATTCGGATCTGAGGGAAATTGGTTCTTACGGGTTTCCAACAGCTAAACTGCCCTCCACCCCCCACCTCCCCGAAAATATTGGAGCCATTTTGACTATCAAAGAGTCAAATACATATCAACATGTTTATTTCGTCTTTCATGATGCTAGGAATGCCTGCAAACATGAAACTATAAAACTTATTATTGTTAATATAGTGGGTTTCATTAAATTGACAACCATTTGGAAAGACCAAATATTCACCATAGGTATGTTTTGAAGCAAATCTGTGACTTTAAGGCTCACGATAGATTAACTGCCTTGTGAAGCAGTAGCTATCACCCAGAGAGATCCAGTGCAGCTGTCAGCATATTAATGGATAATGATCTTTCTGATTTAAAAAAAACACAGAAAGATAGCTCTGCTTTCCTCGTTCACGTTCCTGCTTTTAGTTTTGGTTGCCTGTTTCAAGCTGTGCAACAAGTGCCATGAAAAGATAATGCGAAAGCTGATGACCTGGTTAGCAATGAGCCCTCACAGGGTTCGAACTGTGACAATAAGCCTCAGACCATAGGAAGTGCTGACTGCATTCAGAAAAAAACCTATCAGGGTGGGCAACAAGCTGGCATGCTGGACATGATTAGTGCTAATGATCATATAATTGTGGCTTAAAACCAGCTTCTCTTTAAAAATAATAAATAATTTAGTTTTTATGAATTTGTTTTTCTACTTTACTGATAAAGAATTATAATGATTTTAAAATTGCAATTAAATTCTGCAAGATATGTCATAGCATCCTTAATGTTGACTTCTTCCAGTTATAGGTTTTCAAAATGCATTACAATTCTTCTAGAATCAATCATTAGTGTAAAATGTCAACTTCTTACAAATCTCTGGCTGCTTTTTAAATTTGTGTTTATAGGTTTGAACAAGGTATTTCTTAAAAAGAACACTAAACTTCTTTTTTCCCTGCAGTCGACTAGCATGTAACTAACCTGCCTGAAGCTTTGCATTACACTGCAGAAACCGTTTCACTGGTTTTGAAGCAGTCAGCCTCTCTGCTGCCTGGATCAGGGGATTTATATTCCTCCAGGGTAATTCCACTGATTATTCAATCACCTCACATGCTCTACTTAAGAAGGCAGAGATGCAATCGCGTGCATCAAAAGTCATGAAGATCGATGGCTCCTTCTGTTACATCCTTAGCGACCCAATCTCCGCAATGTCTGCTTGAGACACTGGTTGCGGAATTCAATGCTCACTGTACACAGTGTGGCTACTGTGGAAGAATTCACAGCAAGGAGAGCAACAAATGTCGACTCTCAAATCTTTCATCCTGCATTGCAGCAAAGGATTCAATGGCAAGGAGAAATTAGTTGTGTTTTTAATGGGCTGTGTTCAGCACCATGAAACTGAAGTACAGCAGCTAAGATGAATTGTGACGAGTGAACGGGAAGTTTAAAATCAATTCGTAGGAGGAAGCATATTACTATAGGCGTTCGGAAACCATCAGAATGCCATTTTTTTTATAGTGTGTGAGGAAAGTATTTCAAACAGACTATCGCCCAATGCAGAAGATAATAAACAAGAATTACTGGCATTTTAAATAATAAAATTCTCACAAACATGAGTAATATTTTATTTCAACAGACAAAACCAGAGTGTCAAGTGATCTTGATGCATTTCATGCTGCTATGTTTCAGGAAACTTTAATTCTGCTGTACTCGGAAACTGTTTGAATCCTTTATTGTGTTGAAACAGGAATTGATGTTCTGATACAATAATCCAATTAAATTGTCTTTGCCATATGTGGCCTGTTTGTTTCAATGCACAGTCCCTTTATTTTTTGCTTGGCAATGCATGCAAGGTACATTAGAAAGGGCAGCTTGTGAGTGACTTGCATGGTACTGTAATATGGACTGAAAAGCCTGAAATGATGACGTAACTGATTAATTTTCAGTGGCCTGTTATGCTCTGAGATTGTACATGGTATGATATATTAAGTCGGATTGATCATTGTTGTGCTTGCTAGCTTGATCTTTGTGGGAACGTAAGGGGTAATGGAGTGAAAAGTTAAGGAAAACATGGTCAATTCACCTGTGCAAGCAAGCACTTAGACAGAATTGCATTCTTAGGATGGGATATAGATTATAAAATAACTAAAAGCCTGTAATCATAAGAAGTCAGGTATGGGCTGTTTTTATTGCAAGTATGCCAATGGTATGAAAACCTATGATTATCAACATATCAACAGGAAAAACATCATTAAGGGCATCTTGAAACTTCTTCTGGGTCATGGGGTTATCATTGTGGTCAGGGGAATGTGAAACAGTGTGAAGATATACCTGGATGGTGCTTATCAACCATATGTAATGCTAGGTCACTTTGGGTGTCTTGAAACAGTCAAAAAGATAACTTTGAAACCATTCATAGGGACTCTGTCCATGAAGGGTGACATCATCTTTGACCCCTCATGCTGCCAACCATATACGGAGTAACCAATCCCTGGTTGCCGCAGGTTCTGAAAACACGCACAGAGGCGTATAAAAAAGGCATACCTTTTCTTTGTCCTTTGCTGTATAACCCTTTGTTGGCATTGGTCAATACATTGGAAGTTAGATTATTTTCCATGGGCATCTGATCAGTGCTCCAGGAGGTGTGAACAGGGACTGGAAGAAAACAACTGGGCTGGGAAATAAGGTATTGTGAGTTTAGAGTGTGTGATCTTTTAGTCTCTTGGTTGAGTTAATACAGGAATTGGAGGGGAAGTGCCAGTTTTCTATGGTTGAATTAAAGAGAGAAGGCCTAGGTAAAAGAGAATAGTAATTTTTCTGTAAGTTAAAGAGATTGAAGAGCAAAGCTGGGGACTGTGTGGAAGATTCAGCTTTGTGGATATCATCCAAGCAATTGGATGCATAAATCTTTGATCCCATAGTTAAAATAAGATAGGGAGTTGGCAGAAAGGGGCCAGTTGCCCTGTAGTTTAAAAGGTAAGACACAAACTGGATTGAGAAGATTCAGATTCTGTGGGATATTTATAAAATGAGGACACAATTGAATTGAAAGAAATCAGTTTGAAAGTTTTGTTTGTCATTGATAGATTCTGCATAATGTTATTCACCTATTTATCAGCACTCTATTCATATCTTGTGATTCTGAAATATAGTCCAATAAAGTTAGTTCAAGAAATTTATACTCCTATGCCTTTACTTGTATCATTATTTATTCTATTCAAGTCTGAACCCTTGTAATAGTTCAACTATTACAGCATCTTCACAAACACATGTGGCTTATAGGAGACATTGCCCTGATATTAAATGACCATATTCCCATGATTTAAAACAGGTTACATCTTAACAAACATTGGAGCGGTTAGTTACTTCTACCAGCCGCTATTCAGAAATCTCAGGCGAGAAATTAGAATTGTTTTCACCCATTTCTTGGGCACTACCAATGTCCTTAGACATCCAAAATAGCATCCAAAGCATGTGAACACACTTGTAAGGCAAATCTCGGCAGATGCTTTACTGCTGAAGGCTTCAGGGCGCACACAGTCTAAGCACAATGGAAATGTGTAGAGCAGGCAGTTCATGATCTCAATCAGCAAGCAACATTGATTTGATGCCAGCATGTTTGGAGCTTTTCAGGCCAATTTTCCAGCCAATGACTTCCTTTAATCTTGCGCACCTGAACACACATTTAGCGGCAAGAAGGACACTCCGCAAATATCATTTAAAGGAATCATCAATTTAGATGTTGGTTTATTTCTTCTGCCTGTTGGTTTGATCCTACAAGTGTTTGTTACATGTTATAGGTGTTTAAATTTGTAAAAGGTTGCATGGTCCTAGAAGCTGAAGGATCTCAAGACTTTTAGATAAGCCAGTTGTTTCCAGACAGGGTGCACTAGTGGGTGTTAACTTTGGAATACAGCAAGACTTGGAGAATGACTGGAGTCTACATAGAGTAGGACAACCTGTGAGAATGTGGAGGAGGGGGGTGGATGAAGGGCTTTCAGCTGCCAGCCACATCCACCCGGAGTGTTCAGGGAGTAATTTCCTTATCTAAGTCTTAGCAAGGAACAATCTGCGAGACTGCACTTCGATAAGATGCTCTCATTGAAATCTGCCACCTCCTGCAGCCATGGCTACAACATCAGAGCAGAACAAGACAGCATTTTCAGTGGCTGTGAAGGCGTCTGTGGTAATGAAGCTTTATGTGTCTGGTTCCTTCCAGGCTGGAGCTGGGATCATTTGCAACATTTTGCAGTTTGCCATCCACTGTTGCATAAGGGAGGAGGAGGAGCTCTTTATTCAGAGAGCTAAAAACATCTCATTCTCTCTCACAAGAGACAAGGCAGAGGAACAAGTACACTGCCGCAGTAGGATTCCATGGTGCAGGGTGCCGATGACTGCACACTCATCATTCTACAGGTGTGATATGTCAACTCTGCCCGATACCTTATCTGAAAGGGATTAAATTTCCTTAAAATCTAGCTGGTTTGTTACTATAGGCAGTAAATCATACAAGTCAACGCCCGATATCCTGGTAGCAGTCATGGTGCCTTCGTTCTTGGCAATCTGCTGTGCCAGCTGAACTTAAGCCAGCACAGCAAATTAAAGGGTGGTTACTGGGTGAATAGGACTTTCCTGCTGACAGCAATGGCTCAGCAATGTCATCCCAATAATGGTGAACACCATCTTCTCCATGGGGATTAGGATATGAAAGTGCATCAGCTCCCCTCCAATTAGTATCTTGGAAGAGATTTTATCCTTAGCCAGACCCCTTATCAGTAATGCATGTTTGTTTAAATCAAAAAGCTACATAAAAAAAAGCATTTTTCACACTTTCCCAATACTCTCTTTCTGCAGGACTGCTAGCATCTGCCCCAGTACCAGTTGAAAAGGCCATTGACCTGAAATATTAACTTTGTTCCAAGAGCTGGACCTATTCTGGCTATGGTGATGATTACCTGGTCCAGTATTTCCTTGTATCCTGTGACATGTTTCAAATTCAATGTGATCTCCTGGAACACTTTTGATTGCAAAAAAGGGATCAGTGAGAAATTTGCTAGTTTGATTCCCTGATTAGCTTTGATCTGGTTTGACACCGCTATCAGAAGGTTACATGCTACAGGGTGAGTGGTGAGTATTTGTAACATGATTCCCTGGGCACCACAACTATACAGGACCAGCTAGATAAGCCAGTGAGTCTTTTCTTGTCTGTCATTTGTATGCTTCTGCTCCTGCTCTATCTGGTTCTGGATTTGGTTAAAGGGAAACCCAATTTACTCCATCTTTTTTAGTGAAGATAGCTCTGTGCCATAAACTTCTTAATAGGCAGAATCTTGCCCTTGGCGGGGGCGGGTGGGGGCGGTTGGGAAGCTGACCACCACCCACAAGTGAGGCAGGAAGGCGAATTCATGCTGGTGGGCCAGGGTGAAACACAAGCAGCAGCAGAGGGAGGATGGTGAGTGGGGTGAGCGTGAACATCGCTCACGCTTGTGAGTGCGTGCTTCAGAATCTTCCTGAGGCACAGAGCTGCCTCAGGGAGATTAAGAGTTAAAAAAAATAAAGAAATTAACAACGTTATGAAACATGTTCCCTCACATGACTCTGTCACTTAAGCAGGGACATGTTATTAATTAAATTTAAAATTTTTTATTTGCTTTAGTAAACCTCATCCCGCCTGTGGATTGGTGTGTGCCCAACCACCGAGCTAAAACTTTTTCCCCATGTCTTCGCTCAATATCACCCTATGATCAGATAATAGGAATGACATTTCCCCAGGATTCCACTGATCAACCACTGCCTCCCCCAACACCTCTACCACTACCTCTCCCTGCTCTTCCTGTCTCTGCATTGGAAAGGAAGACACTGTTCTTGCCCAATGAAATAAGTCAAGTTCAAAAAAGGATTAAGGCTGGATACTTTTGGCCTACCTTGCTGGGAATCAGAGTGGAGTGGAACCGCAAGAGACAATCAGGAGCTGAGGAGTGCCTATAAATACAGACCTGGGATTCGAATGAGGCCTAACTTGCTGGGAGTTGGAACGGAGCTGAGAAGAGCACTGTTTCATTGCATCAGCTGCTGTGAGGCAGCAGTGGGATGGTGGGGGAGTGGGGGGGGGGGCTGCTGTAGGGGGAGCCTCAGGCTTTGCAATTGTCAAGCAGGTTTGAGGTGCTCACAGCCTGTGCGAAGACTGCAAGGTGGATGAGCTGACTGGCCATGGCACTGTAGTACAGGAAGCTGTTCAAGCCAGGGAAGCAAAATGGGATGTAGTGGTAGTACGGGATAGTATAATGAGGGGGATTGACACTCTTCTCTGCAGCAAGGAATGAGAGTGCAGGCGGCTGTGTTGCTTGCCCAGAGCCAGGGTTTGGGACACCTGCTCAGGGCTGGAGAGGAACTTGCAGCAGGAGGGGGAGGATCAGTTGTCGTGATCCATGTAGGCACTTATGACATAGAACTAGGAAAGAGATTCTACAAAGTCAGTATGAGGAGCTAGGCACCAAATTAAGAAGCAGGACCTCAAAGGTAATAATCTTTGGATTATTACCTGAGGCACATGCAAATTGGCATAGGGCAAATAAGATTAGAGAGATGAATGTGTGGCTCAAAGACTGGTGTGGGAGAAGTGGGTTCTGGTTTGTGGGGCACTGGCATCAGTACTGGGGAAAGGGGGGGCTGTACTGTTGGGACTGTTTACTCCTGAACCATGCTGGAATGAGTGTCCTCGCAAATCGCATAACCAGGGAAGTAGAGAGGGCTTTAAACTAAAGAGTGGTGAGGGATCAAGTTTGGGTAGAGGTAGCAATTCAAGGGGTAGAGCCAAGACAGGAGAGCAAAATAGTAATATGAGAAATGAGGGTCAAAGGATGGCAGGAAAGGACAGAGATAAAAAAAACCTAAGAGTGAGGGCACTCCTAGGTAGCAGCAACCATAATGAATTTTATATCTAGTTTGAAAGGGAGTAGAGTGGGTCTAAGACCAGTATCTTAAACATCAATAAGGGCAACTATGTGGGGATGAAAGCTGAGCTAGCTGAAGTGAACTGGGAAACAGGGCCAAAGCGTAAATCAATAGAGAAGCAGCGGCAGATGCTTAAGGGGATATTTCAAAGTATTCAGAATAAGTACACAACTATTATGAAGAAAAATTCTAAAGGGAGGACCCATCATCCATGTTTAACTAAAGAAGTTAAGAAAAGCATCAAACTTAAGGAAAAAACATACAGCTCTGCAAAGATGAGTGGCAGGACAGATGATTGGTCAGAATATAAAGAACAGAAGAGAATGACTAAAAGGTTAACCAGGAGAAAGAAATTAGAGTATGAGAGGAAGCTAGCTAGAAGTGCAAAAATGGATAGCAAGATTTTCTACAGGTTTTTAAAAAGGAAAAGAGTAAGTAAAGTGAGTTTTGGTCCTCTAGAGAGTGACAGTGAGGAACTAATAGTAGATAATAAGGAAATGGCAGAAGAAATGAACAAATATTTTGCCTCTGTATTCACTGTAGAGGATACAAAAAGCATTCCAGTAGTAGTTGCAAATCAGGAGGTGAAAGGGAGAGAGGAGCTTGGTGAAATTGAAATCGCTAGGGAAATGGTACTAAGCAAATTGGTGGGGCTGTGGGCTGGCATGTCCCCGAGTCCCAATGGACTACATTCTAGGGCCTTAAAAGAAGTGGCAAATGAGGTACTTGATGTGCTGGTGTTAATTTTCCAAAATTAAATTTGATTCTGGAAAGGTTCCATCAGACTGAAAAGTACCAAATGTAACCCTCTATTCAAGAATGGAGGGAGGCAGAAAACAGGAAACTATAGGCCAGTTAGTTTGATGTCTGCCGTGGGGAAGTTGTTATTTCAATCGATCATTGAGGAGGTTATAACTGGGCACTTAGAAGAGCTGAAGGCAATCAGGGAGAGTAAGAATGGTTTTGTGAAAGGAAAATCATGTTTAATCAATTTATTGGAGTTTTTTGAAGGAGTAACATGCATGGCGGATAAAAGGGAGTCTATGAATGTACTGTACTTGGATTTCCAGAAGGCAATTGATAAAGTGCCACATCAAAGGTTATTATGGAAAATAAAAGATCATGGTGTAGGGGGTAACATATTAGCATGGATAGAAAATTGGCTGGCTGGCAGAAAGTAGAGAGTATGCATAAATGGGTCATTCTCAGATTGGCAGAATGTGATGAGTGGAGTCCCACAGGGGTCTGTGCTGGGGCCTCAACTTTTTACAATTTACATCAATGACTTGGACAAGGGGAATGAAGACATGGTAGCTAAATTTGCAGATCAAATCACACAAAGATAGGCAGGAAAGTATGTTGTGAAGAGGACATGAGGTTGCAGATGAATATAGATAGGTTGAATGAGTGGGAAAAGATCTGGCAAATGCAGTTTAATGTGGGAAAATGTGAAGTTGTTCACTTTGGCAGGAAGAACAAAAAAGCAGAGTATTATTTAAATGAAGAACTATTGCATAATTCTGAGGTGCAGAGGGATTTAGGCGTTTCAGTACGAGTCACAAAAAGTTAGTATGCAGGTACAGCAAGTAATTAAGATGGCTAATAGAATGCTATCCTTTACTATGAGAGGGATTGAACATAAAATTAAGGATGTTATGCTTCAGTTATACAGGGCATTGGTGAGACCACACCTCAAATACAGTGTGCAGTTTTGGTCTCCTTATTTAAGGAAGGATGTAAATGCATTGGAGGCAGTTCAGAGGAGGTTTACTAAGTTGATACCTGGAACGAGTGGGTTGTCTTATGAGGAAAGGTTGGACAGACTGGGCTTGTTTCCACTGGAGTTTATAAGAGTGAGGGGTGACTTGATTGAAGTATACAAGATCCTGAATGGCCTTGACAAGGTGGAAAGGATGTTTCCTCTTGTGGGAGAGTCCAGAAGTAGGAGGCATTGTTTTAAAATTAGGGGTCACCTTTTAGGACAGAGATGAAGAGAATTTTTATCTCTCAGACGGTTGCGTGACTTTGGAACTCTCTGCCTCAGAAGGTGGTGGAGGTGGGGTCATTGAATATTTTTAAGGCAGAGGTAGATAGATTCTTGTTAGGCAAATGAATCAAAGGTTATCGAGGGTAGATGAGAATATGGAAGTTGAAACACAAGAAGATTAGCCATGATCTTATTGAATGGCAGAGCAGGCTAAAGGGGCCGAATGGTCTACTCCTGTTCCTATTTCTTATGTTCTTATGATATCTGACCAAAGATTCCACTTTCTACAGTTTGAACAGCAAGATCAAAAATGTAGTGTTATTAGTGACAGATGAAAATATTAAATATAATAAAACAGGCAAACAGCATTTACACACCATAGTTTAGCTTTGAGAGGGCGTATTTGCTTATTACGGCAATCTTCTGAGGGCAGTGTTCCATTTCTGCTGTTAAATCCCAATGCTGTATTTTTCTTTCTGGCACTGTTGAGCAGGCTTGACAATGATTACTTTGGTATTGCTAATAGAGACTGATGTGATTTTTCCTTAACCAGAGCCCTCACCAGTGATGTGTATTTGTCCAAATCAATCAGCTATATAAAAAAAACACACACACACAAATGAGCATGGAAAGACGATGCTCAATGATAATGTCAAGAGCATAAATAAGAGTAGGTGCATGTCTCAAACTAAGGACTGTCATGCTGCAGGCTTTGCAAGATGCTTGCCTTTAACTGGACTGAAAATAAACCAGCTTTATGAATAATACTAATTTAGTACACTGATGGACAACCATACAACACACTGACTATATTTTTTCCAAAATACCTTGGTTGAATGAGTTAGGTGAATTGTTGGCTGAGTGACAGGAAACAGAGAGAGTGGTGAAAAGTTGTTTCTCGAACTGGAGAAAGGTTTTTGGTGAGATTCCCCAGGGTTGGTAAGCAGGGCCACTGCATTTCTTGATTGACGTTAATGACCTAGACTTGGGTGTGAAGGGCACAATTTCAAAACTTGCAGATGACACAATACTTCGAAAAATTGTGATGTGTGAGGATGCTAAACTTCAAGAGAACATAGGGTGGTTTACTGGTGGCTATGAGGCAAATGAAATTTAATGCAGAGAACTGTGAGATAATACATTTTGGCAGGAAGAATGAGGAAAGGCAATGTAAAATAAAGGATCCAATTCCAAAGTGGGTGCTTGAGCAGAGGGGCCATGGAGTATACTGCACAACTCATTGATGGTGGCAGGGCAGGTTGGAGAGTGCACTTAATAAGGCATAAAGGATCCTGGGTTTTATAAATACAGGCACAGAGCACAAAAGCAAGGAAGATGTGGTGAACCTTTAGTTTAGCCTGAACTGAAGTATTGCCTCCAAACCTGGGCACCACACTTTAGAAATGTTGTGCAGATGTTGGAGAGGGTGCAGAAAAAAATTATGAGGATGTTTCTGGCATGAGATACTTCAGTTACGTGAAGGGATTGGCAAAACTTGGGCTGTTCACCTTACTGAAGAGAAAGCTGAGAGGATATTTAATAGAGATGTTCAAAATCTTATGGGTCAAGGCAAAATATTCCCGTTGGTGGAAGGGTTGAGAACAAGAGGGCATGAATTTAGGGTGACTGGCAAAAGAACCAGAGGGTATATGAGGAAAACCGTTTCTATTCATACAGCAAGTGCTTAGGATCTTGAATTCACTGCCTGATAGGATGGTGGAAGCAAATTCAATTGTAGTTTTCAAAAGGGAATTGGATAAGCGCCTGAAGATTAAAAAAAAATTATAGGCTGCAGGAAAAAGGCAGGGGAATGGACTAGCTGAATAACTTAGAGAGATCTGGTGTGGACGCAATTGTCTGAATGGCCTCTTTTTTTTACTAAAGCTGTTCCATAATTTTATATCATAAATATTAGGGGAACCTAAGTGACAGTACTAGTATGATAATGAACTGTTTGAATCGTGGAAGCTATTAGGCTCGATCAATTCAAGACTTTTGCTGTAGCCCACAGGTTTAAACCCAATCCCCAACATTTAAGTGGACAAGTCCTGATGGTCCAAGGCTGGAATATTGGATAGAATGCCTTGTGATAGTGAAAACCTGATTCAGAGAGGAAATGTTTTTATGAAGAGCTAGACACAGCTAGCATTTCCTACCACTGAATGAAAGGGCCATATTTTTGGAAAGCTTGAGGGGGATCATAATATTACAACAATGCAAAACCAGCTTCCAATGATATAATACATTTTAAATAGAAAAACATCCCAGGAAGCTTTACTGAAGCGTATGAAAAATGGATGCAGAGGAGTGACAAAAAGCTTGTTCAATGGAATGGATTTGATGTAGGCTTTAATGAGCATCTTAAAGGGGAGAAGAGGAAAATGGAAAGATGCAGAAATCTAGAGAGGTAATTCAAGAGAGTGGGACCTCACTAGTTAGTAATGGCAAGGAAAAGGAAGATGGAATGTGCAACAGGCAGGAGTTAGAGGAACAGAGAGAGTGGGATCATTATAGAGCTGCAAATGGAAATAAGGAGCAGCAAGTTCATAGAGACACTTGAAGACCAAGACATAGGAATTTTTAATTAAACATTTTTGGAGACTGGGAGCCAATGTAGGTCAATGGAGGCAGAAGTGATAGGTAAGTAGAACTTGTTGTACTTGACAATTGACATTACATGAGGATACAGGTAGCAGAATTTTATATGAGCTGGAGTTTGTACAGGTTGCAGAATGATCAAAGAGATGATTGGAGTAATTGAGCTGGAGTTAAATAAAGAGACAAAGAAAGCATTTATGAAGATTTCAAAAGCAGATAATCTGAGCGAGGAGTGAGGATGAGTGATGTTACAAATATGGAGGTAGGTTGTAAAAACAAAAAATTGCAGATGCTGGAAATCCAAAACAAAAACAGAATAACCTGGAAAACCTCAGCAGGTCTGGCAGCATTGGCGGAGAAGAACCAAGTTGACGTTTCGAGTCTTCATGACCCTTCAACAGAACTAAGTAAAAATAGGAGAGGGGTGAAATATAAGCTGGTTTAAGGTGGGGGGGTGGGGGGAGAGAAGTGGTGGGGGCGGTGGTTGTAGGGACAAGCAGGAAGTGATAGGAGCAGATAATCAAAAGATGTCACAGACAAAAGAACAAAGAGGTGTTGAAGGTGGTGATATTATCTAAAAGAATGTGCTAATTAAGAATGGATGGCAGGACATGCAAGGTACAGCTCTAGTGGGGGTGAGGTGAAATAAGACTAAAAGGGCATAAAAGGTACAGATTTAAAAATAATGGAAATAGGTGGGAAAAGAAAAATCTATATAAATTATTGGAAAAAACAAAAGGGAGGGGTAAGAAATGGAAAGGGGGTGGGGATGGAGGAGGGAGTTCAAGATCTAAAGTTGGTGAACTCAATATTCAGTCCGGAAGGCTGTAAAATGCCTAGTCAGAAGATGAGCTGTTGTTCCTCCAGTTTGCATTGAGCTTCCCTGGAACAATGCAGCAAGCCAAGGACAGACATGTGGGCAAGAGAGCAGGGTAGAGTGTTAAAATGGCAAACAACAGGGAGGTCTGGGTCATTCTTGTGGATAGACCGAAGGTGTTCTGCAAAGCGGTCGCCCATTCTGCATTTGGTCTCTCCAATGTAGAGGAGACCGCATTGGGAGCAACGAATGCAATAGCCTAAGTTGGGGGAAATGCAAGTGAAATGCTGCTTCACTTGAAAGGAGTGTTTGTACCCTTGGATGGTGAGGAGAGAGGAAGCAAAGGGGCAGGCGTTGCATATTTTATGTATGCATGGGGAGATGACGTAGGTGGGGGTTGAGGAGTAGGGGGTGATGGAGGAGTGGACCAGGGTGTCACAGAGGGAATGATCCCTATGGAATGCCGCCAGTGGGGGGTGAAGGGAAGATGTGTTTGGTGGTGGCATCATGCTGGAGTTGGAGGAAATGGCGGAGGATGATCCTTTGAATGCGGAGGCTGCTGGGGTGATAAGTGAGGACAAGGGGAACCCTATCATGTTTCTGGGAGGGAGAAGAAGGCGTGAGGGCGGATGCGTGAGAGATGGGCCGAACATGGTTGAGGGCCCTGTCAACGACCGTGGGTGGAAAACCTCGGTTAAGGAAGAAGGAGGACATATCAGAGGAACTGTTTTTGAAGGCAGCATCATCAGAACAGATGTGACGGAGGCGAAGGAACTGAGAGAATGGGATGGAGTCCTTACAGGAAGCAGGGTGTGAGGAGCTGTAGTCGAGGTAGCTGTGGGAGTCGGTAGGCTTGTAATGGTTATTGGTGGACAGTCTATCACCAGAAATTGAGACAGAGAGGTCAAGGAAGGGAAGGGAAGTGTCAGAGATGGTCCATGTGAAAATGATGGAGGGGTGGAGATTTGAAGCAAAATTAATAAATTTTTCCAGGTCCCGACAAGAGCATGAAGCAGCTCCGAAATAATCATCGATGTACCTGAGAAAGAGTTCTGGAAGGGAGCCGGAGTAGGACTGGAACAAGGAATGTTTCACATACCCCATAAAGAGACAGGCATAGCTGGGGTCCATGTGGATACCAATAGCCACATCTTTTTTTTGGAGGAAGTGAGAGGAGTTTAAGGAGAAATTGTTCAGTGTGAGAACAAGTTCAGCCAGACGGAGGAGAGGATTGGTGGATGGGGATTGTTCGGGCCTCTGTACGAGGAAGAAGCTGAGAGCCCTCAGATCATCCTGGTGGGGGATGGAGGTGTAGAGGGATTGGATGTCCATGGTGAAGAGGAGGCGGTTGGGGCCAGGGAACTGGAAATTGTTGATGTGACGTAAGGTGTCAGAGGCTTCACGGATGCAGGTGGGAAGGGACTGGACAAGGGGAGAGAGAGGGGAGTCAAGATAACGAGAAATGAGTTCCGTGGGGCAGGAACAGGCTGACACGATCGGTCTGCCGGGACAGTCCTGTTTGTGGATTTTAGGTAGGAGGTAGAAGCGGGCCGTCCGTGGTTGGACTATCAGGTTGGAAGCTGTGGGAGGGAGATCCCCAGAGGAGATGAGGTCAGTGACAGTCCTGGAAACAATGGCTTGATGTTCAATGCTGGGGTCATGGTCCAGGGAGAGGTAGGAGGAAGTGTCTGCGAGTTGACGCTCAGCTTCCACGAGGTTCAAATTCAAAGGATGATCCTCCGCCATTTCCACCAACACCAGATGATGCCACCACCAAACACATCTTCCCTTCACCCCACCGCCGGCGGCATTCCGTAGGGATCATTCCTTCCGTGACACACTTCTTCTGCCGCCTTCATCTCCATGCTCACTTCTTTGGGCAGGAGTCCTCTCCCCGTTCAACAGATCATTTTACCCACCTCCAATATTCTCCCTCCACCTGGACCCCTCCCTCTGGATTCTTACCTTCTCTTGATCTTTTCATTGAGAACTGTCGGCGTGACATTATTCGTCTCAATTTCTCTGCTCCTCTCACCCATTCTAACCTGTCTCCCTCTGAACTTACTGCACTCCATTCTCTCAGGTCTAACCCTAACATTGTCATCAAACCTGCTGACAAGGGTGGTGCTGTTGTTGTCTGGCACACTGACCTCTAACTCGCGGAGGCTGAGCGTCAACTCGCAGACACTTCCGCCTACCTCTCCCTGGATCATGACCCCACCACTGAACATCAAGCCACTGTTTCCAGGACTGTTACTGACCTCATCTCCTCTGGAGATCTTCCTCCCACAGCTTCCAACCTGATAGTCGCCCAACCTCGGACGGCCCGCTTCTACCTCCTACCCAAAATCCACAAACAGGACTGTCCCAGCAGACCAATCATGTCAGCCTGTTCCTGCCCCACAGAACTCATTTCTCGTTATCTTGACTCCATTCTCTCTCCCCTTGTCCAGTCCCTTCCCACCTACATCCGTGATTCCTCTGACACCTTACGTCACATCAACAATTTCCAGTTCACTGGCCCCAACCGCCTCCTCTTCATCATGAACGTCCAATGCCTCTACACCTCCATCCTCCACCAGGATGGTCTGAGGGCTCTCAGCTTCTTCCTCGAACAAAGGCCCAAACAATCCCCATCCATCACTACTCTCCTCCGTCTGGCTGAACTTATTCTCACGCTGAACAATTTCTC
Organism: Carcharodon carcharias; assembly: GCF_017639515.1. Classification (NCBI taxonomy): domain Eukaryota; kingdom Metazoa; phylum Chordata; class Chondrichthyes; order Lamniformes; family Lamnidae; genus Carcharodon; species Carcharodon carcharias. The sequence goes on from NC_054475.1 coordinate 108,123,685, forward strand.
CTTAAACTCCTCTCACTTCCTCCAAATAAAAGGTGAGGCTATTGGTACCCGCATGGGCCCTAGCTATGCCTATCTCTTTATGGGGTATGTGGAACATTCCTTGTTCCAGTCCTACTCCGGCTCCCTCCCACAACACTTTCTCCGGTACATCGATGATTACTTCAGTGCTGCTTCATGCTCTCGTCGGGACCTGGAAAAATTTATTAATTTTGCTTCCAATCTCCACCCCTCCATCATTTTCACATGGACCATCTCTGACACTTCCCTTCCCTTCCTTGACATCTCTGTCTCAATTTCTGGTGATAGACTGTCCACCAATATCCATTACAAGCTTACCGACTCCCACAGCTACCTCGACTACAGCTCCTCACACTCCGCTTCCTGTAAGGACTCCATCCCATTCTCTCAGTTCCTTCGCCTCCGTCACATCTGTTCTGATGATGCTACCTTCAAAAACAGTTCCTCTGACATGTCCTCCTTCTTCCTTAATTGAGGTTTTGCACCCATGGTCGTTGACAGGGCCCTCAACCATGTCCGGCCCATCTCCCACGCATCTGCCCTCATGCCTTCTTCTCCCTCCCAGAAACATGATAGACTCCCCCTTGTCCTCACTTATCACCCCACCAGCCTTCGCATTCAAAGGATCATCCTCCGCCATTTCCGCCAACTCCAGCATGATGCCACCACCAAACACATCTTCCCTTCACCCCCTCCGGCGGCATTCCATAAGGATCGTTCCCTCCGTGACACCCTGGTCCACTCCTCCATCACCCCCTACTCCTCAACCCCCACCGACGGCACCTCCCCATGCATATGCAAAATATGCAACACCTGCTCATTCACTTCCTTTCTCCTCACCATCCAAGGGCCCAAACACTCCTTTCAAGTGAAGCAGCACTTCATTTGCATTTCCCCCAACTTAGGCTACTGCATTCGTTGTTCCCAATGTGGTCTCCTCTACATTGGAGAGACCAAACGCCTACTGGGCGATTGCTTTGCAGCACACCTTCGGTCGGTTCGCAAGAATGACCCAGACCTCCCTGTTGCTTGCTATTTTAACACTCCACCCTGCTCTCTTGCACACATGTCTGTCCTTGGCTTGCTGCATTGTTCCAGTGAAGCTCAACGCAAACTGGAGGAACAGCACCTCATCTTCCAACTAGGCACTTTATAGCCTTCCGGACTGAATATTGAGTTCACCAACTTTAGATCTTGAACTCCCTCCTCCATCCCCAACCCCTTTCCGTTTCTTACCCCTCCCTTTTGTTTTTTCCAATAATTTATATAGATTTTTCTTTTCCCACCTATTTCCATTATTTTTAAATCTGTACCTTTTATGCCCTTTTAGTCTTATTTCACCCCACCCCCACTAGAGCTATCTGTACCTTGCGTGTCCTGCCATCCATTCTTAATTAGTACATTCTTTTAGATAATAACACCACCTTCAACAACTCTTTGTTCTTTTGTCTGTGACATCTTTTGATTATCTGCTCCTATCACTTCCTGCTTGTCCCTACAATCACCGCCCCCCCACTTCTCTCCCCCCACCCCCCACCTTAAACCAGCTTATATTTCACCCCTCTCCTATTTTTAATTAGTTCTGTTGAAAGGTCATGAAGACTCGAAACGTCAACTTGGTTCTTCTCCGCCAATGCTGCCAGACCTGCTGAGTTTTTCCAGGTAATTTTGTTTTTGTTTTGGAGGTAGGTTGTTCCTGGGATGGAGAATTTATGGGATTGGAACTCAGTTCAAAGTTGTACCAGATACTGAGGTTGCCAACAGTTTCATCTAGGCTTAAACAATGGCTAGGGAAACCATTATGGATGAATCAATAATAACGTCAATTCCAAAGAAAGTAGGTATGTGGTGGGGCCCAAAGCAAATGTTTTCTATCTTCACAATATTAAGGTGGAGGAAGTTAAGTTTGATCTGAGACTGGAAATCAGATAAGTAGTCTGACAGGGCAAAAGTAACGTAAAACGTTTGAGAAAGGTAGTGCAGAGGTTTTATTGACATATATTTTGAAGCTGACCCCATTTTTCCAGATGATGACACCATGTGGTAGCATGTAGATAAGGAAAGGAGGGGCAACCAAGGATGATGTTTTGGGAGTCTTTGCAGATGATTGTGCAAAGATAGAAAGAGAAGTCATGTCTGGAAATGTTCTTATCGCAATCAGTTAGGTAAGAACTTTCTCTCTTGTTGTTTAATGCAGGAAAAGTATTCATATTGGAGCTCTAGATATTGATGATCAGATGAAAAGACATAATGCACCACAGTCACAGTCATGGAGAGGGGAATTTCTGAGTTTGATTATGGATGTTTTTGTGCTTTTGGGGGGAAGAAAGCTGGAGAAACAAGCGACATAAGAACAGAAATAAGCCATTCAGCCCTTGAGCCTGTTTTGCCATGTAGTGTGATCACGGCTGATCTAAATTTTAACTTCATCCACATACATTTTTTCTATATTCTTTCATACTCTTAGTATAAATCCATATATCTCAGGTTTTACATTATTATTTGAGCTGGCATTAATTTTTTTGAGTGGGAGAGAATTGAAAACTTCTACTACCCTTTGCATGAAGAAGTGTTTTGCAATTTCTATCCTGAATAGCCTAGCTCTGAGTTTAAGTTATCTTCTTGAATAAGACACCTCGAATAAGTAGAAGAAGTTTCTCTCCAACTAGTCCATCAATTCCTTTCAACATCCTAAATACCTCAATCAAATCATCCCCTAATTTATTTATATTGCAGGGAATACAAGTCTACCTTATGTAATCTATACTTATAATCTAACCTTTGGATCATTGCAAACATTCCGGAGAATTGGCACTGGTTGAGCCAATTGACCATTCTCTGTGCTGTAAATTACAAGTAATTCTATATAATTTGTTAATATTCATTTAATCCTGATATAATATAACTGGTTAAGGACCAGATTATATTTAATAGATTGATATAGCTTGATTTCTAGTTACTTTGATTTATTTATTTATATCTTTAATTAATATTTATATAAACCAGATTTTTATTTAACCTGAAGTAGAACTATTTAATGTTGGATTACATAGGTGTCCTCTATTCAGTTAATTTTAATTTTAACCCTTTTGATCTAATTAATTACTTGTATTTTTTGAAGGAGTTAATATGTCCTTCCTCATCAGCACCATGTTACCAGTCTCAACAAATTCCCATCATCCATTTAGAAGATCCACCCAACTTCTACCTGACTCTGGGCACAGTTCCCAAGGGAGTTGGGGGAGACATGGACATGGAGCTGGGAAGCCAAAACATGAATGGAAACAAGGCCTTAAAATAGTGATTTTTTTTTTTTTCGTTTATTCTTTCATGGGATGGGGCTGTCGGTGGCAAAGCCAGCATTTATTGCCAATCCCTAATTGCCCTTGAACTGAGTGGCTTGCTCAGCCATTCCGGAGGGCAGTTGAGTCAACCACATTGCTGTGGGCCTGGAGTCACATGTAGGCCAGACCAGGTGAGGATGGCAGATTTCATTCAATACATCAGTGAAGCAGATGTTTTTTTTTTAAATGACACTTGGAATGATTTCATGTTCACCAGTACTTAGACTAGCTTTTCAATTCCAGAATTATTAATTGAATTAAAATTCTTCCAGCTGCCACGGTACTTGAACCCTTGTCCCCAGAGCATTATCTTGGACCTCTGGATTAGTAGTCCAGTGACATTATCATTATGCCACCATCTCTGGTGCTCAAGCTGTTACCAAAGCTGTGTTTTCAAACTGTGTTTTTCTCCTTGTTATTTTACATTTAATTGTGTATTTTTACATAATTATCGGTGAACAAAGATTTTACTGCTAAAAGGAAGAACATGTCTACACATCAACACTAACTGAGCAGCAAATCAACCATCATGGGGGCCAGAGAGTCAGGTGTTTGGAGCTTGATGGAGCTGGAGGCAGGACTCATGGGCATGATGAGATTAAAGAGAGTGGGAAAGAGATAGACAATAGACTAGAAAGCGTTGGGTGATTAAGACTAGAGTGAGAGGTGGTCAACGTATATTTTGATCTCTCAATTGAACAGAGACAGCAAAGAGTTAAAGAGACAGAAGTCTGGATTGAACAAAGAAGCAAAAACACAAAAAGTGTAATAAGATGAAATCAAGTTGCTACTACATAAAATAAATTTAGGAAAAATCCAAAGATTAATGAGAATAAACAGATCTTACATTAGAAGGAAATTATAAAAGAAAATAGCAACAGCAGATGATATTTAAACACAAAGGTTAAAGTTTGACTCCGATTTTAGTGTTGATTGTTTTGTATGGCATTTGTTCCACTCAGACTACCATAAATGTTCAGTCGCAGATATAAGTAAACTGCCCATCATAATTTTTAAGATCTATTTTTAAGAACATTATTTTTGCATCAGAACTGCAAAATCAGAAAAGTAATTTTATAATTGGGTTATGCTAGCCCAATGAACTAAGTTAAACTTCAAAATAAAAAACTTAGCTGTCAAATGTCCCTACTCTCAAACATTGCAGATCTATATAAATTTAAATTCCCACTGTATTTTAGTAATTTAAAATTGCTGACAAATTGTAGAAACTCTGATTGGAATATTTGACAATGAATTAAGTAATGGGGCCTTAATTTGGAACTTTAATTTTGTACTGGCTCATTTACTAATTTTATTGTCTTACATTTTATGAGATCTCTCCACAGAAAGATCCTCAGCCACAGAAGGTGATTTCTCCATCAATGGGAGTTAAATTGTTCCCAAGTGAGCTGATGCTGCTGCCCTTCAAGCTAATTAAAGTATTTGAGTTAATATACTTAGAGCATCGTGGGTGATTTTCCCAGTCATCATTCTGTCAACAGCAAGCTGAATAAATTCCAGGCTCTTGAATAGTTTCCCAAACTGGGCAATGTTTCAGAAAAATTTCATTTCTTCACAACAATGGTGCTGAAATTCCATTCATCACTTTAAAAAGTGGCTCCATTGTATTCCTTTGATCCGCAATGTCCATGCATTACAGCTGTTTAAGACAATTATTCATTTTGTATCAAATTTAAATTACTGAACAAGTTATATCTAAGCAGAACTTAATAAAGCTTTCAGTTGATTACATTAAACTCTTGGTAAGGAAAGCACACTTGGTCTAATTTCTCCTGTTGAGTGTTGAGATAATAATGGCAACTGCCATTCCCAGCATAAATTGGCTTTCTTCATCAACAATAACCTGGAGCTGATTTTTGTTCACAAGGTTACAAGATAATTTTGTATATGCAAGGCCATTTGGCCAATTTGCTCATCCATTCAGAGAAATCCTCACAATATTAGTTGAATGAGCCAATCATGGAAAGCTTAATCATAAAAGATGTGTTAGTTGCTTCCTCCATTCCTTTTTCCTTTCCTCCTTCTCCTCTTCTTCCTCCTACTCTGCCTCAGCTTCTGATTGCATATATTGTGGTGAAGTGCCCTCCTAACAACAAGGTTGTACTGGATGCAACTGGCCATAACAAATTCTATTCTGGAGTGTATTGTAGGACTACTCGAGAGATGTCCATACAGTGGAAGTGTTCCTTAAACATCCCAAAGGTGAGCTCAGTGGCATATCATGTGGCAGCATGGCTCTCATTATATGCTGCCTACTTGTGCTTGGGTTGTACACCTGTAATATAAGGGGTTAACATGGTGTCCCAATACATGCAAGATTGGATCCAGGCACCAGTTGACCTTGAACACAAGACGTTGCTAAGAGACTTCCTGTTATCTACTGAAGGGAGTCGGAGCCGAAACCGCATGGGAACAATGCCCAGTACCAAACAATGTGTTGGACGAGTGCCCAACGCGGACTCAGTGAACTCGGCAAGTAGCGCATATATAAGCCTGGAAAGTCCCCAGTTCGGGGAGTCTGCTCCGGGTTAAGCTAATCGCTGAGCGTGGGTCACAGGCGGCACCTCCGCAGAACTGACGGCTCCCAGTTCCAGTAATTCGTGGAGTAAGTATATAGCCAATTATGCCAGACCCGTTGTGAGTATCGGACCTGGTTTCTATCCTATGTAGGCTAGGTAGGAAACAAGCAAAATAAAATAATATTATCCTAGCAAGCTAGTCTCCTGTTCTTTGTTTCCGCATCAAACTACCCGCCTGCGAACCTGATCCTCATAATTTCTTAGAACATTTTTGGCGTAGTCGGCAGGATCAATCGCAATTGAGGAGGGATTTTGATGCGGAACAATGTTTGGGAAAAGGAATAAGAAACCGGAAGGACAGGCTGAGGCGGTTGAGGTCCCAGGATGGCAAGGGCCGTGGCATAGTGTAGCGGCCTGTTTGCGGAAGGGAGGGGGGCGACCGGAAAACTGGGAGGCCGAAGGCGTAGGAACCACCCCAGGGTCGCTGCTGTCCACCCTTGAGAAGATCCCGGTCCCCTCGAGGAACCCCTTGCCAGGGATCCAGAGGCGGATGTGGGCTTGTGCGGCGGCTTGTAAGCAGCAGTCTGACAGGCGTCAGAAGTTGGAGGCTGAAATAGCAACCCTTAAGCATGAGCAGGGGCTCAGTAGCGGGGATGCCTCCGTGTTAAGACAAGAAATTATAAAACTAAAGGCAGAAATAGCAGCACTAACGGAATTAGCGGGGCGGGCGATCACGCATTTGTCGTCTAGTAAGCGGAAGAGTGAGCGAAAGCGCCCGCGCTCCGTGAACCCCACTCAAATAAGGGCGTTTGTGGCCCAGCTAAATAATGGGGACGGCTGGGATATTGACCACTGGGACGGGAATATATGGGGGGACTCGGATGATCAGTACGAAGACGAGCTGCCACCCCAGGTGCGAGCGAATCCGGTCGTCCGGAGAAAACAGGTTCAGAGACGGCCTCCTGTTAGGTTTGAAGTGCTGTTGGATGATGAGGGAAATCCCGAACGAAACGAGCGAGGCGAGCCTATCCATCATGAGATTCCCCAGTTGCAACCTCCTCCGGAATTCTCTGAGTTAACGGAGGATTTTACTACGGAGGAAGTATTATATATTACCCAAAAGACCCGCCGAAATCCTGGGGAGCCCATTGAATTGTGGTTGGTGAGGCTTTTGGAAGAAGGAGGACAGCAAGTCCAGGTAGATTTTCAGGACGCGCCCAAATTTGGGGGATTGGCCAAAGATGCGGCAATAGACCTGGCATATAGACGACAGGCCAAAGATATGATAGGGGAGAGGGGCACGGGGACTCTGTTCGGGATGTACGCCCGAGCGGTAGCAGAACAATACCCGTTCCCGTCTGACTGGCCACCCCTGGAGGGAATATGGACCACGATTAAGGAAGGAATACAAAGATTGACCCGGCTATGTGTACGGGATGCCTTGTTGTTAGGAGTCTTGGATGAGGTAGAAAATGTCGACGTGAGCAAACAAGCCAGGGATCACCTGGTAAAAACGGCTCCCCCACATTATAAGCCGTTACTGCTTACCATAATGTTGAGTGGCAAAGGAGAAACGTTGGGGGAGGCTCGGAGTATGATGCGGGAGATGGGAGGACTGGGAGACTGGGGGGCGCAGGGCCGGGGTAATAATGGGACTAGGGAGGGACGTCGCTCGGAAACTCGAGGGGACTCTAGAGCCAACCCCAATCAAGGAGCCAACCCCGGGCCCTCTCGCCGAGCCCTATGGCAAGCGCTGATGCAAGCACAAGTCCCGGTTGCGGACGTTGATGGGAGACCCACGAGAGAGCTGCAGGAAATGTGTAAACGAAAGGGACTTAAAGTGTCCAGAGTAGAAACTGAGGCCCGTGAACCACGGGTGACGGCAGAGGAATTGGTAGAGCTACTAATACAGAAATGCCAGTTCAGGGAGGCGGGGAACGTCGCTTCAGGCGGAGGGAAAACCCCCACCCGACCGCAATGGGAGTCCTCCGAGGAGGAGGAAGGAGAGGTGACAACCCCTTACAGGGAATGTTGTAAGGTAGACCGGCGCACTCGCAATGCGAATAAGAAGGGGAAGAATAAGAGAGGAAGGGGTGCTAAACGCCTGTACCCGGCGTTGTCAGAAGAGGACGAGTGGGAGGACCAATAGGGATTGGGCCAAGCCCCGAAGATTTGCCCACAAACGAGCCAATGGTCGGCCGACGACATTAGACCACATGTGGCGGTGACCATTTATTGGCGCAAATCTGTTCAGACGGTTATGGCTCTAGTGGACACGGGGGCGGAGGCCATCCTAATTCATGGAACTCCCCATAAGTTTAAAGGAACCCCAGTCACATTAGTGGGATTGGGAGGAAATTTGATAGAGGGAAAAATGGTGCAATTGCCCTTAAGAATAGGGGCAATGCCGATTAGGACCCATTCTGTAATCATAACACCGGTCCGTGAGTGGATCCTAGGAATGGATGTGCTGGCAGGGCTAACCCTATATTTGCGACACGGTAAATTTGAATTTGGAACCTTAATACACTGTCGCACGGTATTGGTGGGAAAGGTGAAAATGGACCCCTTTCCCATCCCAATAGCCGAAAAGGTGATCAGCCTACGACAATACAGAATTCCCGGCGGACACAAAGAGATCTCCGCCACCATTAAGGATTACTTAGAAGCGGGGGTATTAAAAACGTGTTCGACTGCTTGGAATAACCCGTTGTGGCCGGTCCGTAAGGCTGATGGATCCTGGCGGATGACGGTGGACTATCGGCAATTGAACCGCCATACCCCTGCCCTGACGGCGGCGGTACCTGACGCCGTTACCATTATAGGACGAATACAACATCACCCTGGTACTTGGTACGGAGTGATCGATTTAGCTAATGCCTTTTTTACTATCCCAATCCCCGAAGATAGACAGGAACAGTTTGCCTTCACGTGGGAAGGTAGACAGTTCACATTCACACGGTTGCCTCAAGGCTATCTGCACAGCCCCACTATATGTCATAGGATAGTGGCGGAACATTTGGCAAGGTTCGAAGTGCCGGACCATGTAATGGTCTCCCACTACATTGACGATATAATGATACAAGGTAGTGGGCAGGCCCAGATACAAACACTGTTGGACGCATTAGTCCAACACATGAAGGGGTACGGATGGGAAATCAACCCGGCAAAGATACAAGGGCCTTCCCAGACTGTGAAGTTCCTGGGGATAATTTGGAATAAAGGGGAACGAGAAATTACCGAGAAAGCCAGGGATAAAATTCAGGCCTTCGCAGTTCCTCACACACAAAGGGACGTACAGCAGTTTATCGGGCTATTTGGCTTCTGGAGGCAACATATACCGCATTTGGGACAGATACTGAGACCATTATACCAAATTACCAGGAAGAAGGCAGAGTTTGAATGGACTAACAACCATCAACTCGCCTTCGAGATGGCCAAACAAGCGATACAGCAGGCTGTATCCCTAGGAAAAATACAGTCAGGACCGGTCGAATTGCAGGTTTCGGCACAGGGAAACTATGCAAATTGGAGTCTATGGCAAAAACAAGGACGCGTAAGGAAGCCATTGGGGTTTTGGTCTCGTAAACTACCCCCGGCGGGGGAGAGGTACACCCCCTTTGAGAAACAACTGTTGTCCTGCTACTGGAGCTTGGTGGAAACCGAGGCTCTGACAGCAGGGCACGAAGTAATTATGAGAACGGCTATACCCATTCTCCCGTGGGTAATGAGTGATCCCACCACACATAGGATAGGGACGGCCCAAGAAAGTAGTATCATCAAATGGAAATGGTATGTGTCAGAAAGGGTGAAGACTGGGCAGAAGGGGGTGTCAGTCTTACATGAGCAAGTGGCAGAGGCCCCTGAGGGAGGGGAAGTGAGATTCGAGGTGATTGAATACACAGAATCACCCGTGAAACTTGGGAAAAGGTACGATGAGCTGACGTCGGAAGAGCAGACCACTGCTTGGTTCGTGGACGGCTCAGCTCAATGGAAGTCAGGACGGCGTAGGTGGAAGGCCGCTGCGTATAATCCAAAGCAAGGGGTTACATTGGAAGAATTGGGAGAGGGCAAGAGCAGCCAATGGGCCGAGCTCAAAGCGGTGCATATGGTAATCATGCAGGATCGATGGCGGTGGCAGAACCATACTTACCTATTGACCAATTACAGCGGAACGCAATACCTCACCACTATGCAGTGGCAGGTATGGCTGCACCCTTGGAGTATCTCGCTAGAGCGTTTTAAACAGGCCCTCGATCGCTCGGAAGAGCTAAAGCAGATATTGCGACAACATCAAATCAATGTTACCCGGGTGACTGTGTCCACCTTTATACATGGCCAAAAGGTAGTACACGCTGCTCATGTAGTAGAGGTGGAATCCGCCCATCACTGGTGGGATCTGTTCAATGGGCTGTCAACTACGGCACGACGTTCCCTATTTCCTCCGTTGTTCATTTTAATCGGAGTTTTAGTGATTCTGACCTGTTGTAATATACTGACCTGTACGTATGTTTGCCGTGTGCGGCAGCAACTGGAACAAAACATGTACATGTTATAACAATGTATTGCTTATTATTATGTATTTGTATAATCGTTACATGTATTGGGCCAATCAGTGGAATGTAATATAAGGGGTTAACATGGTGTCCCAATACATGCAAGATTGGATCCAGGCACCAGTTGACCTTGAACACAAGACGTTGCTAAGAGACTTCCTGTTATCTACTGAAGGGAGTCGGAGCCGAAACCGCATGGGAACAATGCCCAGTACCAAACAATGTGTTGGACGAGTGCCCAACGCGGACTCAGTGAACTCGGCAAGTAGCGCATATATAAGCCTGGAAAGTCCCCAGTTCGGGGAGTCTGCTCCGGGTTAAGCTAATCGCTGAGCGTGGGTCACAGGCGGCACCTCCGCAGAACTGACGGCTCCCAGTTCCAGTAATTCGTGGAGTAAGTATATAGCCAATTATGCCAGACCCGTTGTGAGTATCGGACCTGGTTTCTATCCTATGTAGGCTAGGTAGGAAACAAGCAAAATAAAATAATATTATCCTAGCAAGCTAGTCTCCTGTTCTTTGTTTCCGCATCAAACTACCCGCCTGCGAACCTGATCCTCATAATTTCTTAGAACAACACCAGAATCATGAATCATGTGGTCAACAGATAGACCTGGTCACCTAATAGTGACCCTTCAGTTTGACATGGTGGCTTAAAAGATTAACTGTGGACTAGCACTGAACAAAGATGTCACGACTGTTGCCAGGATACTGGATATTCATCTATATAATGTGCTAGTCTCACACCAATTGCACACTCAGGGAGTCGAACTCTGTGATGGCAGTACATCTCTCTATTTAGATGAGGTGCTTGGGAACCCATGCATGTGCAGTCAATTACATTGTATACCATAAGGAAGCCTGAAAACTGTTACTCTGGCAAAGCCATGTGCACACTACACCTGCTTCTCTCTGGTCAGAGAATGTGCAATGTCTTCCCCTCCCCTAGCATACAGAACACCAATCCACTCCCTCCTACAGCAGTAGACAACAAAGTATGAGGTGTAAAAGTTGTTGCCTGCTCCAGTCTGGAAGGATCCCAATGAGAAGAATGTAATGGTCATGGACACCTTCACAGCCACTGGCAACACTGCAAGAGGTGACAGACTTCAGTGAGCCCCTTCATATTATACATAGACATTGTGTACACTGCTCCCCGGTGAGGTTGAGGTAAAGGGAATTGCTCCCTGCAAATCCTAGGTGAATAAAATCTGCTTAGAGCCCTTCTCCTCCTGCCTCAGCTGCTAGCAGCTTATCTTCCTCTGTGTTGTCTCTTCTCAATCTTTCTGTTGTACTGCAGGCCAATTGGGGCAGTGGGGTGGTGATAACTACAGATTCCACTACTGGGAGCAAGCAACCTGAGCAGGACCCTTGAAGTTAGAACCAAGGGCCAGGATTTTTACAGCCCTGTTGTGGCAAGTCGCCACCACACCACCACCCCCTCCCCCCCCCCACCCCCCTCCCCCCCCACCCCCCACTCCCCAAAGGATGCAGCGAGCTATTTAAATCTCCGTTCAGTTCGGTGGGACTGTAATGCCCCACCGGGCAGGAGGGGCAATAAAATCCTGGCCAAGGACTTCACCATTCCCTGTAGATTTCACCTCATTGAATACCAGTAGAAAACTCATAACAGTTCTACAAATTCATACAGCTTTAGTAGAAATCAGTTAGCAACTAAGCTGAAGGTAATCGCTTCAAATAGTGCTGGTAGGGCTGGGGAGGGCTGTTGTTCCAACTGTTGTACGCATGATCTGTTGTGTAAGCTTAAGAGAGGGTATTAGCTAGAGCCTGAAGGTCAAAAATGGCACTGCTGGTATCAAATCAGTATTACACACTGATGCCACCATATGCCTACCCTGCTTATTTCTGACACACGATTCCAGTACCCACACTAGGACCCTCACTAAAGTGGTTTCCAATGCAGGTCACATGGGAAGTGTGAGCTTGTGATACCAATGCAAAACAGCACCTGTTATGCTAAAAATATGTGTGGTATGGAGCTGAATTTATTCGCCATAGAACCATGTGGTCAGCAGATAGCCCTGACATATAGTCAGTATACAAACAACAGTGGTCGAGGTTAAATGAATACACAATAGTCTCCCCATTAATTTCATCTTATAGCCTTATCTACAAGTAGAGAACCGACATTATTGCTTCACCAATCCTTGTGTCTGGTTGGTATGTTTACATTGAACAGAAGAACGACGTAACAATGTCATTCTTATGAATTTTGTCTCAAAGGCCTCGAATCCTTGCTTATGTACAATGCTCAGATTTGGAAATAATATTCCAGCTAAGGCCTACTCAGCATTTTAAGAAGATTTAACATAACCTCATTGCCTTTGTAGTCTATTCCTCTATTGAAGCCAGTGATCCCATATGATTTTTTAAGAGCCGTCTCAATTTGTCTTTCCATCTTTCAAGATTTGTGTACCTACATCCCCAGGTCTCTCTGTTCCCACACCCAGTTTAAGATTGTTCAATTTAGTTCATTTTGCCTCTCCTCTTCCTATCTTTTCACAGTTCCCTGATTTAAATTTCACCTGTCACGCGTTTTCAAAATTCACCAATCTAACTAGACTTTTCTCAAGTCTGTCATTGTTTACTACGTTTCCAAGTTTTCCACCATTAGCACCTTTAAAATTGTGCCCTATATGCTCAAGTGCAGATTATTAATATACATCAAAAAAACCTGTGGTTCTAATACATAGGCAGCATCCTCCTCTCTGATGAAGGCAGATGCAAAATATTAATTTAGCATCTGAGCTATGCCTTCCGCCTCCACAGGAAGATCTCTATTTTGGTTACTAATTGACCCCACGTTTTCTTTGACTACCCTTTTACAACTTATATGTTTACAAAAAGACTTTTGGTTCCCTTTTTGTTAGCCACTAATCTATTTGTATATTGTCTCCTTGCTGCTCTTATTCTCTTTTTACGCTCTCCTCTGCAATTTGTTAATTCAGCTTGGCACTCTATTGTGTTATGAGCCGTAAATTGGATATATCTCCCTTTTTGGACTCATTTTATACTCTATGGGCAGAATTTTTCTCTCGTCAGGCAGGCGTGCACCCGACCCAAACAAGAGTAAAATAGTGCGCAATGACGTCAGATGAGCATCCCGACTTCATTGTGTGCTCTTGTGATATTTCACTTAGCGCATGAGAGACTGCAGTGTGCCCGCTGACAATTAAGAGGCCTATTAAGGCCCTTAAGCAATTGATTAAATCAGATTTTTCGCAGCCTGTTCAGCCATTTGGTTGACAGGTGGACAAAAAGGCTAAGTGGCCTTTGGATTTTTTATGAAACCTCATCTAAGGGCGGGATGGGGTTTCCAAAAAGACTTAAAAATAAAATAAAAATGTTTAAATCTCATTTATAACATGTCCTTGATCATGTGACAAAGTCACATGATGGCACATGTTCACCTTATTTTTTAAATCTTTATTTGTACTGTTATAAATCTTCAGCTCCCTGAGTCAGCTCTGTGCCTTTCAGTGTGTGTACCCGAGCACATGCACAAACTTCTGCGTTTGCTCTTCTCCCGACCCCACCCCGGCACAATGCTGCAGCGTGCGATTCACGCTGGCTGGCCAATTCACTGCCAGCCATCATGAAATCGTGGTTGGGGCCCCAATCGTGGGCAGTGGTCAGTTTCATGACTGCTCCCAGGCCCACCCATCGTGCCCTCCCAACGAGGGAAAAAAATCATCCCTATATCTTTAACTATCCAAGGAGTTTGAGCTTTGGATGTCTTACCTTTCCCTCTAATGGGAATAAGTCTACTTTGTAAACAAACATCTCCTCCTTGAATGGTACAATTGTTCAGTTGCAGTTTTGTCTACCAAGTTTTGATTCCAGTCCACTGAATCAGATTCCCTTTCACCTCACTGAATTTTGCTCTTCTCCCAGTTAAGCATTTTATGCTTGAATGTACCTTGTCCATTTTGATAACTAAACAAATAAATCTGATAATATTATGATCACTCTACCCCAAATACTCCCACTAAAACATGTTCCACTTGTCCCACTTCATTCCCCAGAATTAGATCCAGCACTGGTTCTTTCTTCATTTAGCTGGAAACACATTGATCTAGAAAGCTAATTTTACATACTTCAGGAATTCTTTCTACTCTTTGCTCTTTACACTGATACTATCCCAGCCTATATTAGGATAATTGAATTTTCCTCACTATCACTACTTTGTAGTTCTTGCACACTTCTGTAATTTGCCTGCAAATTGTCCCTCTATCTCCTTCACACTAATTGGTGGCAAGTAGTAAACCCAGTTATGTAATGGCTCCTCTGTTGTTTCTTAATTATAATGAAATAGACTCCGTCGTTTTCTCTTTGACCATATCATCTCTCTCCACTGCTATAATAATTTCTTTGCTCATTATTGCTGTCCCATATTTCTTGTCTAATATTTTGTCGCCAGTAATATTAAGTTCCCAATTCTTCCCTTCTTTGAGCCAGGTCTCTGTTATTTCTACTATATTATTGTTCCATATGATAACTTGTGCCTTCAGCTCAACAACCTGATTTATCAAGCTCTATGCCTTTACAATATGCACTCCAAACATAATTTAGATTGCCTTGCATTCGCCCCATGCCTTGGCCCCCCTATTTCTGAACTATTCTTTGCTTTCATGTTATATGTCTCTCTCAGTTCTCTGTGCACCTAGTTTCTCCTCTCTTGATCTAACTGAGTAGCAGAACAGGTTCAATGGGCTGAATAGCCTACCACGATCCTAAGTTCCTGAACTTTGAAGTAGCATCAACACTGACAGCGGCAATGCTGAGCAATTGGAATGTGGCCATGCATAAAGCAAGCTGGGAATTGCTTGCAAAAAAACTGCAAACAACAGTAAACTACGTTTCTTTAGTTAGGTTGAAATGGGTACATTTTGTGAGAAAAAAGACTAACTTCATTTGAATGAGTTTCTCTTCAATTCACATTAGTATGGTTAACATAGGTTATAACCTTCCAATAAACGTTTTTGAAGAAATTAAAATGGTTAAATTAACAAGATTACTTAAAATCTGATTACTGCAAAATTGGTTTGTATTGTTTTGGAGAAAAACGTACAAAACAATTGATATCCTATCACCACTAATCTGTCCTGTGGCATGAACCAAACATGCACAATTAAACTATTTTCCATGAAGTTTATTCAGTACTAAAATAATTAAGATCGTCCAATCAGTAATATCTGGTTCCATCATCACAGCAGTGTGTGTGAGATGGGAATGAAGTCTGGGTTAAAGATCACTACAGGCTCTGCACAAGGCTGAAAGTGACAAGCTATATATAAAGTTAACTGAATTTAGTAAACATGCACTCTAAGCCATATGCATCTTAGGAAGTAGGGTCTGCCTCAATTAAGGAAATTTAATGAATACTATGTACATTAAACCATTGTAATTCTATCAGTCTGGTAGGGTTTGATTACAAAACATTATTATAATGAGGTGATTATCACACTTTGGTACTAATTTTTGAGCAATATTTCTTTAATTTGTCCCTTAATTATCTATCAGTAAAATACATTTCAACATGATTGTAAAACAAAGAGTTAGATTTAACTAAATAGATAATTGCACACTTGCTGAAACGACCTTACAATGCTTTGAACCAGAAGGTACAAACATATGGATTAGGAGCAGGAGTAGGCAATTCGGCTCCTCCAGCCTGCTCTGCCATTCAATAACATCTTATTGTGGGCTCAATGCCACTATCCTGCCTAGCCTTGATACTCTTTGATTCCCTTGTTAGTCAAGAAGTTATCTGCCTCTGCCTTAAAAATATTCAATGACCCTGCCTCTACCAATCTCTGGGGAATAATTCCACAGAACCACAACTATCTGAGAGGACAATTTCTCTTCATCTCCTTCTTAAATAGGAGACCCTTATTTTTAATCTGTGTCCCCTAGTTCTGGTCGCTCCCACAAAGGAAAATATCCTTTCAGCATCCATTCTGTCAAGTCCCCTCAGGATCTTATATGTTTTGGGAAGATTACCTCTCATTCTTCTAAACTCTAATGGATACAGGCCCAACATATCCAACCTTTCCTCTTAAGGTAACCCCCTCATTCCAGGAATCAGTTGAGTGATTCCCTGAACTGCTTTTCATGCAATTATGTGCTTTCTTAAATAAGGAGACCAAAACTATATGCAATACTCTCACCAATGCCCTGAACAACTATAGCAAAACATCCCTACTTTTATATTCCATTCCCCTTCCAATAATCAACAACATTCCATTTGCCTTCCTAATCACTTGCTGTTCCTGCGTACTAACTTTTATTGTGATTCACGTATCAGGAAAACCAGATCCCTTCAAATCTCAGAGTTCTGCAATCTCTCTCCATTTAGATAAGATGCTGCTTTTCCATTCTTCCTGCCAAAGTGAACAAGTTCACATTTGCCCACATTATACTTCATCTGCCAAATTTTTAGCCATTCACTTAACCTATCTGTATCTCTTTACAGACCCTTTATGTCCTCTTCATAACTTATTTTCCTACCTATCTTTGTGTCATCAGCAATTTTAGTAACTATACATTCCAGCCTTTCATTCAAATTATTGATATAGATTGTAAATAGTAGAGTCCCGAGCACTGAACCCTGTGGCACTCCACTTGTTACATCTTGCCAATGCAAAATTGATCCATTTATCCCTCTCTCTGGAGCTAACCAATCCTTGATCCAAGCTAATATGTTACCCCCTACACCATGAAGTAACCTTTGATATAGCACCTTGTCAAATGTCTTCTGGAAATCTAAGTGTATCACATCCACAGGTTTCCCTTTATCCACATTATTAGTTACCTCCTCAAAGAACTCTAATAAATTAGCCAAACATGATTTCCCTTTCACAAAAACATTGTTGACTCTGCCTGACTGCAGTGATATTGTCCCAGCTATAAACTCCTTAATAGTAGACTCCAGCATTTTTCCTATGACAAATGTTAAGCTAAATGGCCTGTAGTTTCTGCTTTCTGTCTCCTTCCTTTCTTGAATAGAAGAGTTACATTCGCTATTTTCCAATTTAATTGGACCTTTCCAGAATCTAGGGAATTTTGGAAAATTAAAACCAATGCATCTGCTATCTCATCAGTTAATTGTTTTAAGACCCTAATATGAAGTCCATCAGAATCTGAGAACATGCAAGTTTTTAGTTCTAATATTTTTCTCAGTACCCTTTGCCTGGTGATTGTAATTGCCTTAAGGTACTCCCTTCAATTCACCTGTCATTTCCTTACCTTTCATTATTAATTTTCCCAACTTAGTCTCTAAAGGAACAATGCTCACTTTAGTTACATTCTTCCTTTTTAAATAGCTATAGAAACTCTTGCTATTCATTTTTATATTGCTAGCTAGCTTTTTCTAGTACTCTAATTTCTTCCTCCTTATTATTCTTTTAAATTTTCTTCACAGTTTTTTATAGTCTGTCCAACTTCCTGACCTGCCACTCACCTTTGCAGATTTGTACACTATTTCCTTTCAATGTGATACTATCTTTAACTTCCTCAGTAAGTCGCAGTTGATGCAAGCTTCCACTAGAGTCTTTCTTAGTAGAATTCATCTTTGCTCAGTGTTAGGAAATATCTCCTTAAATGTCTGTCACTGCATCTCTATTGACCTATCCCTTAACCTAATTTACCAGTTTACTTTAGCCAACTCTGTCTTCATACCCTCATAATTGGCCTTACGTTAAAACACTAGTCCTAGACCCACTCTTCTCTCCCTCAAACAGCTATAGTTCTATGATTTTCTGCCGCCACAAAGAATTTCAAAGAATTTGGCTCCTTTTTGCTTGTATTTTCAATGCAACAGAGCCGTTTTGGCTGACAAATGGTGTTCACATCATACACTCACATTCAAAGTGTTCTGCACCAGATGCCATTTTGGTGAGGGTGTTAGGAGAATGTGCAGAAGTATGAGAGTAGGCAGACAGCTTGGAAAGCTGATTTGATGCCATTGGTAATACTTTCGACCTCAAAACGCTTGCACGCACCCTCTTTTAACTTCACATTGCTGTGTTCAGCAGCAGGAAGGATGCTCCCACAAGCACACTTATAAAGGATCATCAACCACTTGCAGGTTGGTTGCTGATTGATTTCAACTGGCTCTTGCTGAATTTGTACTCTGCTGTGAGTTTTCCACTGTTGTTTACAGTTGGTGAAGTCTGCAATAAGTAGTATTGTATGTGGTGAAGGCCTTGCTTTAGGCTTCAAGGGATGGATT
Organism: Carcharodon carcharias; assembly: GCF_017639515.1. NCBI lineage: Eukaryota > Metazoa > Chordata > Chondrichthyes > Lamniformes > Lamnidae > Carcharodon > Carcharodon carcharias. Next base: position 108,142,397 of record NC_054475.1, read on the forward strand.
TTTGCCACAGAGGCAGGAAACGAGATCCAGCTTTTTCCTCAGGTCAGGAACCCATCTCCAACAGGAAAATGATTAAAGTTAAGATTCTCCGTGGGGAAGCTTTAATTGGTATGGTGATGGGTTTCCTGTCTACTCAGAAGCAACGGGGGCAGCAACAGAGGTGGGTCTGATGAAATATGGGACTTACTTAGACACCCACTGCAGCCATCACTGAGGCTGATGATTGTCCTGAGGGAGAGATCTGCTGCTTGTGCCAAAGCCTTCCACTGCAGCAGAGGGAAATAAAATGTCACAGCAGAGCCAGAGGCCTGACATCCGGGGTAAGCCACGCCCCCACTTCATCAATACTGATTTGGATCTAATGCTGGAAGCCATGAGGGAGAAGAGGGAGGTTTATTTCCCAAAGATTGGCAGAGCAGGCACTGGGTGCCTTGATGGCCACATGGGTGCAATCGATGATGTCCTACACCTAAGGGAACCCTGCAATGATGGTGAAGCCCAATGCCCTCTGTCTCTGTGAGGCCACCTCTGTTGTGAAATAAATGTAGTGTTCTGCTTTCGCACAGAGGGCATTAGTGACCAGTGAGATGCAATGGTGTGAAGTCAGTTTGTGAGATGCTACTAAGGTCCTCAGCTGATCCTTGGACGGAGCCAGAAATGAAGTTCAAGGCCGCAGTGACTTTGAAAGCTCATGGCAGGGCAGGGCACGGCAACAAGTGCTGTGAGGTGCGAGGTTTTCAGTGACGTAGTCAAAGATTTCTGTAATCATCTGTCTCCTGTGGCACTGGGTCTTTTTCATTCCAGCTTTGTTCCATTGTAAGACCTTGGCCCCCATTGCCTTCCTGCACCTTTTTCCTTTCCTGTGCCTTTCTGATGTCCAGGGTTCTGCCTTTCCTGTGGAGGATATTGTTTCTTATCACTACTGGGACCAAAGTCTGATAGCCATGCCCCCATTGCGAGCTGTAGCTTTTCTTCTTGGCTGGTGTCCACCAATTGTGATTGACAACCTTGTTCCCCAGCTCTGCTGCCCCTGTGATGCCACAGTGCACCTACCAAGTTCAATGTATGAGTGCTGTTTACCCATCCCCCTTCCACCTGCACAATGGCAAGGGTACCTCCTTACCAAATTCCAAGACCCCTTTGCCAGTGTCCTCTAACTGACATGCCACCCAGCCCTGGTATTTTCAGACCTGCATCCCATCCCCCTCCCCATCTCCATTCCTGTCTTCGCTGAGGGACCTGAAATCCAGTACCAGGCAATTAGCTCAAACCACTTAAGCCCAGTCTTTGGTGCTGTACTGACCATCTCCCTCCATCTGCAGCACAAAAAAAAATTGAGTAGAGGCAACATAGAGGAAGACTAGTTGCTAGTGGTAGGAGAAGGAGGAGGCTGGAGGACTTATCCACTCGGGATATTCAGGGAGCAATTCCTTACCTCAACCACATTGAGGAATAGTGTGTGTGAAGTCTCCATTTATGATGGAGGTACTAATTGAAGTCTGCCACCCCTTGTAAGCAGATCTGCAACCTCATAGCAGAGCTAAGATGGAGCTGACAGTGGCTGTGAAGGTGGCCATGGCTATAAACTGGCTTGTGTTGGAAGCCTTTTAGGTTGGAGCAGGCATCATCTGTAACATCCCCAGTTTGTTGCTCACTAGTTTGAAAGGAAATGACTGATGCTCTGTATTCCAGGAGAAGGGAAATACATAGAATTCTCTTGGACCAGGGAAAATCAGGCCGGACATGCACAGACTTTACCAGGTCAGTGACCTTCCCGAATGTGCACTCCACTCCCTGAATGTGCATTTGATCTGTGAACATACCTTGCATATTAGTCAGGTAAATGCTAGGTGTCTTGATAGCAGGCATGCTGTTTTTGATCTATGCCACTGGGCTGTGCCAACGGTACTCGAGTCATGACATCAAACCAGAGGGTGGCTACTGGATGACAATGGCTATCTGCTGATCACCTGATTCATGACACTGGTATGCAAACTAAGCACATGTGGACAGCATGCATATAATGAGAGCCATGCTATTATGAAGTAGACTATTGAAGTGTTTAAACAATATTTTCACCCCGGAACACACTGCAGGTGCCTTGCAGTACTCGTCAGAGCACATGTCATGATACATCATGGACAGCTGCACCCTGCACACCAAAGCCATCATAAAGTCACAGTCCTTGGCACCAGGTATATGACAAGCAGCTGGGGAGGAAGAAGAAAAAGAAGAAGAGAAAGAGGAAGGGAGGAGACAACTAATACATCCACTTTGCAACCTGGCTGTCTGTGATCAGCTCATCTGAGTGAGGTACCAGTGAATACAACCCCAAATTCCCCATTTTACAACAGAACCACTCTATACCTTCCCTTTGTTACTGACAATCGCAGTATGATCTTGACCACAATGCTGTAATAGAAATTCCACAGAACAACTATTCCAAACCAATTCCATCAAACAAACCATTGAATGCTTAATTCAAAACTCAGCTAATGACCTATGTACATTCCCTCAGTGCTTCTTCCATGTGCCTTTGACTGGCCTAGTCTCCTACACACTACCCGAGTGGCTGCTACATGGCTGGCTGAAAGCTACTGATTTAAGGTACAGAATAATCCTGAGCAGCTCTGGACCTGGAAAGTCTGATTTTGGACTGCACTATCTCATTATGGATGGCAGCAGTCTGGGCTGGCTAAGCGAGGACAGCAGATTCATGCTCAATGGAACCATATCATTCCCCTGGGATAGCCCATCAGAAATCTGACTAATATGTAGGAGCACAGATTGCTGGACTACTGTGAGACTCAGCAAGTTCCTTTGAGCACTAGTATCCACAGCCATGATAACAGCAGTCGGAACCTGCACGGCAAAAAGCAGAGGTTACATGACTTCAGTTTGACTTGCCATTTCAGCACTCAGATATTAAAGTAAAGTATATTAATTGAGTGTTTAATTGTATTCAAATGGTGAGTATTAACACATGCAGACTGAAACTGTGATTGTTGGGTTTGGAGGTGCATGTTTATGATGCATATATTCGTAAATGAAAGTTTATAAGTGTGCAAAAAGTATGCTCTGTCCTTCACCACCTTGCTCTCTGAAAAAAGAACAATTGGATGGTTTCTGTTTGTGCTGCAATTAAAGCTGAGGCATTGCCCAAATGATTTCCGCACTATAGTTGGGTCCACATGTGTTCTGATGAAGTTGTCTACCAGCTACAAGCTAGAAGAATTGGCCAGCAAGCTCTGAGCAAAGCCCTGTGTCAAGTTGGTGACAGACTCTCCCATGCCCCTTGACAGGACCAGCAGATCTTCTGATGGCCCTGCCTATCAACAAACATTTATATGCACATGCAATCAACCTTTTTCTGTACATCACCCCATCAAAGTCACCATCTGCATCCTCTACAGCAGAATTCATGTGCAACCTCAGTTTCTGGGGTGATGGCACCTGTGCGAGCTTTTCTCCCTACCCTAGCTACTACTTCATGCCTAGTGTCTCACCTTGTCCAGGTCCTGGCTTGATGCTATCCTCTAAAGTACACACAGTGCCAATATCTGTCCTGGGGACTGTGAGTGTGAGATCAAGTTAGATTGTTTCATCATCATCAGTATCTTTGTCCACTTGTCTTTCTTGCTTCTAGACTACTGCCTTGCCAGGTTGTATTGCTTAAGTATCTGGAAGGATAAAGGCATAAAGGTAAGACTGTGGTGAGGGGAGTGTGGGAAAGTGAAAGCTACAAGCTTACATCATCTGCAGCTTGGAAATGTGTCTAGTTTGTGGGATAAGGGGGAGTGGGATGTGAGAATGACATTCAGGTAAGAACATTCCAACATTTTCAATGGTTTCAGCCCTGCCGCTGGCCATGGCCTCAATCATGATGTAGAGCACTGTTTCCTCCATCAGAGTAAGGATATACATCCGTGCTTGTCCCCAGCCAGTTAGGTGCTGCTGTCTGTGGTTGTGTGCCACCTTGTCCTGTTAGAGAGAGATATGTGTCTCGTGCAATGTGTTTGGGTGATGTGGTTATCATGGTTGAATAGCTGACAGTATGTGCAAAGTGTGAGATGCAGGTGTGAGCCTTGGAGCTGTATTAAGTGTGTGAGGGTGAGGTGAAGATGTGAATACTGGGTACACATCGTGATTGACAGAAATTGTTGGTAGGTGAGATTTGGGGTGATTCATTGAGCAGTACACGAGGCTAGTGGTGCAGTTGTTGGGATATGACATTTGAAGTTATCAGTTGGTGGCACTCTCACCTCTGAACTGTGGGTTCAAGTTCCACTCCAGGACATAAGCACATAAACAAAGCTGACACTCTTGAGCAGCACTGAGAGGATGTTGCATGCGCAGCTGGCCATTTGGATGAGACATTAAATCTTGGCCACATCAGCTCTCTCAAGTGGATATAAAAGATCCTATGGCACTATTCTGAAGAACAGAGGAGTATTCCCTGGTGTCCTGGCCAAATTTATCCCTCAATCAATATCCCAAAATAAAAGATTATCTGATGATTATCATGTTGCTATTTGTGGGAGTTTGCTCTGTGCAAATTGGCTACTGTGATTCCCACATTACAACCATGACTACAGTTCAGAAATACTTAATTGGCTGTGAAACATTTTGAATGTGCGGTGATCATGAAAGGCCCCAATTATTTATTTGAAGATGCGAGTGCTATTTATGTGTCTTTCTCAGGTCCAAGTCACTTCTGTGATGAATTCCAGCACCTGCTCAAGACAAAATGCACTTTTATTCAGTGACAGAAGCTAACTGGAGCTTCTGCCAGCCTCTCAAGAATTTGCTCCCTTGCTCAACCACTCAACCATTCACTTTGCACTGGTTGCAATGATTATAATGAGTAGACAGAGTAAAGTTTTAGTGCTGCCTGTATCACAATGAATGAACGCGGGCTAATCATGCATTGTGATCACTTGCCCATTTTTGGCTCCAATCCAATTTTCCCCCTTGCACTCTTTAGGATTTTACATGGTCCTAGACCACTAATGCCAGCTGTGCTTTATTTGTCTCCAAGCCACTCCGGAGGACAGTAATCAAGACACTCCACACTCTAGCTTGGCTCAGATTTTGGCCAGAATTTTCTCTGAATTGCACCAAGTGCAGTAGCAGCTGTTAAAAAAGCCACCGGCCACTAGGGTTGGTTTTTGCACTGTATTGTCTGCTTCCCGCGTCATTAATTACGCAGTCACAGGAAACATGTCATATCGCTGGTGGGCGGCCTCTCAATTGCCCGACATGCTGTTACTTCACCGTCTCCACACTTCAGGTGCCATATTTAAACTGCAGCTGCGCATGCAGCTCTCAAAGCTTGCAGCCCAGGACTGCTCCAGTGAAGCCAAGAAAAGTGCAATGACCCATCACTGGAATGCCTTTTTGGAGGCCCATCGTTCTCTCCTCTACCCTCGCTCTGGCCACAGGAGGTCCAGCAATCTCACCTCTCTGGCTTGGGAGGCGATGGCAGTGGTGATCAGTGCCAATGCTGCACAGAAGAGGACAACCACCCAGTTCAGAAACTAAACCGTGTCACCAGGATTAGGCAGCCATCTCATCATTCTAAACTCACACACTCACAAGCCTATCACACATTTACCAGCATCTCACTATCTGCCAGCTCAAGGCACATCACCACTCTCTCTCTCACACAACCTCACATCTCCATTTGGCCTCATCTCCTATTGAGACTACCTCCTCAGCCCTCACCATCTTGAGACCACTTGCATAGATCAACATGTGCCCCCACACACATCCTGGGGAACTCCTTCCCCAGTGCAGCCTTGCCCTGCAGCCTCTTCCCTTGCCTGAGGCCGTGTCTCCCCCTTTGTCAAGCATGCTCTAGCCCTGCAACCATTGAAAAGCCACTCCCACTTTGTGGCTGGCCTCATAAGTAGAGATCTGCTTATGAGCTCCCCTAAAAGTGATGTGGTGCTGCCTGCAAAGCCTGGCACTGGTGACCACAAGCACTGCCCAAAGGAAGATAAACAAACAAACCACAAAGTCATGAGCTAAGTGCAGGTCATCAGCTCATGAGCTCACGTGAGCTCATGATCCAGCGTGGGAGATGATTCCAGTGAGCAGGGCTTATAATGAGTTTCTAATGTACTGAAATTAGCTTCCCAATGTGTGGCGGCGGGAAATGCGGCCCACCATTGATGGCTGGAGCAGATGATCCTAACCCTAACCCTAACCCTTGCAGATGATCACAAATTGTTTTTACGACAATCAGTGAAACCTATTTTTGCGATCTCCTGCTTTTTTAAAATTCATTTACAGGATATGGGCCTCACTGGCTGGGCCAGCATTTATTGCCCATCCCTAGTTGCCCTTGAGAAGGTGGTGATGAGCTGCCTTCTTGAACTGTTGCAGTCCATGTGGTGTAGGTACACCCACAGTGCTGTTAGAAAGGGAGTTCCAGGATTTTGACCCGGCAACAGTGAAGGAACAGCAATATATTTCCAAGTCAGGATGGTGAGTGACTTGGAGGGAAACTTCCAAGCAGTGGTGTTCCCATGTATCTGCCTGCCCTTGTCCTTCTAGATGATAGTGGTTTGGGTGTGGAAAGCATTGTTGAAGGAGCCTTGGTGCATTCCTGCAGTGCATTTTGTAGATGAAACACACTGCTGCTACTGTGCAGCGATGGTGGAGGGCGTGCATGTTTGTGGGTGTGGTGCCAATCAAATGGGATGCTTTGTCATGGATCCTGTCAAGCTTCTAGAATGTTGTGGGAGCAGCACTCATCCAGGCAAGTGGGGAATATTCCATCACACTCCTGACTTGTGCCTTGTAGATGGTGGACAGGCTTTGGGGAGCTGGGTTACTCATTGCACAGTTCCTTGCCTCTGACCTGCTCTTGTAGCAACAGTGTTTAAATGGCTGGCCCAGTTCCCGCCTACTATGGCACTCACCGCAATTGGGAATGGGAAATCCCAGCTTCTAAATTGACTCAATTTATTTACAGAAAATAAGCAGTGAAAAATACATACCTGATAACACAGGCATGTGCACAATGAAAGCAACAACAGTCTGAATGGTCAAAACTATGTCTTGCTCTTGACAACAACAAAAGCAATCGGATTTCCTTTACCAGCAGACTCCAGCACTTAATTTCAGTTCATTTTCACCCTGGACTACAGTTTTTCTTTTACTCTACACAAAAAGCTAAAGATACAATTAAACTTCTAACAGACTTAAGATGAAACACAAAAAGCCTATCTGCATTTTAAATGTGAATGACTGTCAGAAGGAAATTATTCATATTTATCCAATACAGTCTTGGTTTAACCAACAGATTAATACCTTTTGAAACAAAAGACAAAATCTATCTCTTGGAATTCTTAACATACTGGAGTCAGGCAATCATTTGAGACTTATATTGCCAGCTTTAGCTTCATATCTATACAGGTCCTAATATTTTAATTTACTCCTATACACCAAGCTAGTTCTGCCTCACCTTATGTATAAACAGTGGCAACAATACGGAATTTGTAATGTTAGCATGGAAAGGTTGTGCTTCAAGTTAGTTACAAAACTTTCAGGGCTTAGGACTGTTATTCCCTTAAAAACATGTGTAGAGATCATGATGCATGATTAACTTGCCGTTGCTGAGCAGAATGCTAGCAGCACGTCAACTTTATGCTGCCTGCTCATTTCAATGCCACCTGTGTGCAGCCACTGGGCCCAAAATTATTACAAACATGCTCTACTTAAAGCAAGCCTCCATCTCTTGAAGGGGAGGTACATTGTACTTACAGCAAGTGTTGAGAGTTATTCTACAAGTGAATATCATCTGGGGAAGATTAAAGATAGATTGATTTTGAGAGAGAGAGAAGGCATCCAGTTTTCTGGACCCTGTAGTGGATGCCTTAATGAAGAAAGTGGGAAGGAATTAAAATATACTGTATTGTCAACAGGTGTTTTTTGTTTTGGTGGGGGGTGCAAAGGCCATCTAGACACAGAGTGAGAAGGTAGTGGGAGTAGACAACTGTAGAGATCTATGCCAGGACTATAGTCCTTAGAATATGAATAAATTTAATGATCTCACACAAGTGGTCAATGTCAATGAATGTATCTTCAAATGCCATATCCTATCAACTGCACCACTAGGTTCATACACTAATAACTTCACCACACCCCCATCACTTACGTACCAAAAATCTCTATTAATTAGGACTGAACCCATTGTGATGGAATCCCTGGTTTCAAAGCTTGCATTTTTATGAGTCAAACCCTAACCTTCAAGTTTCTAGGGAAAGTAAAATTATAGCAGAAACTGAAACTTCAGGTTTCTGGGGTAACTGAAGCTGCTTGAAGCTAGGTAAAAAGACACAGAGCCATCTGAGCAGTTCTAGCAGGTTGAATAAAACAAAGGCTAGACCTAGGAGTGGCAATAGACAAATACCAGGGTTGCTGCAGCTGTTTATGTTACTTAAAGTAGTTGACTGTTCAGGCTCACTCAGACAGTGCTCAGTGTTGTCACTGGGGATTCAGACAAAGATAATGCTCGTGGACCCACACCACTCAGACTGTTATGAGCAGATATAAGGAGGTGCTGGAGAAATACACCAATATGGTGAAGTCTGTGCCTGTGGAACCCAGGTTCGTTGGGAGATGCTGTTGGATGAGAAACAATGATTAAATCCTCAAAGTAAAGTAGCTTGAATTCTACCTGGGGAAGTTCAGAACTGCAAAGGACTTTGAGGCTGAAATTAATGCTATTAACACTGAGTGGACTGCCCAATAAATCCATGAGATGTTTCTTCAGTATCTGCTATTTATTGTGTAATGTATAGCTTATATTGACCTGGATTTGCCTGTTAGCTCATGTTTGATTTATGTTGATTTTAATTTAATTGTCAAAGTAAAATTATAAAAAGTTAACTCTTGTTGTTTGATTTTCTTGTTGGGGTTCGATTGGCAAATTTGATTCTTTTGGTTTGTTGGTATCCATGGGAATCTGAACTACATATCTTACCACAATCTCATACACTTTGCACTGTTGCAAGCCTCATATCCACAGAAGACACATCATCATCCAATTTCACAGCTGCAGCATCCAGCTCAGATATGGAGATTGCACGTAATTTAGAAGCTAACATAGAGGAATCTGTGCACTGAACACAAGTGCTTTACAGCCAGAAGAGGAGAAAGGGTAATATAGATGCCAGCTCACTCACTGGTTCTGCTGCAGAGGGCTCAGATGAGTACATTGATGGGCCAGGCTACAAAAGATGGCTGATGAGGGTACATATCCAAATGCTATAAGTATTGGAAATCCTATGTTCAATGTCAAAGAACATAAAGAAGTCCAGCACTATCTTAACATTGAGCTTTGTGCAGAACGTGGAGCCCATTCTTTCCAGCATGGATCACTTGACCATATCAATATACCTGTGGAACCCACAATAATGCAGCATCTGATGGCTAATGTTTCAGCTTCCTTTGAAAATCAAGCAGAAACCACGCAATGTCAGGGTAACTGCAATAGAAGCTCAGACCTCTGTCATCATTGCATTTGAAATCAGTGTTCACAGAGGCTTCCAGGGTGTCACAGCAGGTCAGCAATCTGTCATCTAACAGATACTAGGACTTTTAAGGCACTTACTAACACTGTTAAGGAGAGTGGCATTGTCTCCACTGAGCATGAACCTGCTATCCTCAGGATGACAGCATTCCTACTCCTATCACTGCCACTCTGCTATTGCTCTTGTTGCCATCTGTTTGTCACCCAGCTCAGACTGCTGCCATCCTTCCTGAGAAGGTGCAGTCTAAGGCCAGACCTTTAAAGCCACAGCTACTTGAAGCCAGCTTCCAAAGTCAGCTACAGTACGTCTTCACCACTGAAAGTTAGAGGCTTTCACTAGCTATGCTGTAGTCACTGGTCCAGCATTGTATAAGAGTACTGAGAGATTTAGGCACATGAAAGAGATGTTAAGGGAATGCACAAGAGAGATTACTTTATTTTTGTATGCAGTATACCTTATCTTAATTTATAACTTTGGGTTTGAATCTGTATTTTTGTTGGCTTTAATTTTTGTACTGTTGGCAAGAGGCCGATGTGATGGTCAGTGCTTGAGGGAATGTGAGGAGTGTGGGACTGTTAGTAAAAGGGGAACTGGAGTTCAGTTTACTGGTATCACTCTTGAATTATTTGTTTATGCATAACCTAGCAGAAAGAGGATGGTTATGTTGCAGCCTCCCTTCCTCTTCATCCTCTCCACCTCTTCTTCCTTGTACTCCTCTTCTTCAGCTTCTAGCCTGATAGACAGTAGCATAGGCTATTGCCATTGCTGGCAAGTTGTACACCATGCAACATACCATGACAAATATTAACATCCTCTCAGTTGAGAACAGTAGGGCTCCTCCAGAATAGTCTAGGCATCAGAATAGTGCTTCAGAATGCCAACTGACTGCTCTATCAGATTTCTTGTGCAGCATAGCTCTAATTGTATGTCTGCTACACACTGGTGCATGGGTTGCAAACAGAAGTCATGAGCTATGTAGTCAGTGAATGGCCTTTGTTGCCCAGTAACTACACTTTAGTTTGTGAAGATGGCTAAAGTAGAGTTGGCATGCTGCCATGCCAAGAACAAACACATCGTGGGCAGAATTTTTCAATGGGCGGGTGAGCGTGCCCCGACCCTCTCGAGCGTAAAATAGCACACGCTGACATCGGGTGAGCATCCCGACATTATCGTGCACTTGCGTATATTTTGGTCAGCGGGCGCATGCGTGAGTCAGAGCTGTGTCTGCCATTAATTATGAAGCCAGTTAAGGCCATTAAAAAGTCAATTAAAGTGGATTTCACATTGCCCGTGTGATTTCGCGCTAGTCGCACAGGTAAAACGGGCATGCAGGCAGCCAACATTGTGCAAAACCTCATCCAAGGGTGGGATAAAAAGGGTCAGCAGCATTGCCAGTGTGAGTAGTGAGGAGTTTTGGAGATAGTTTGCAGCTGATTGGTAATTTGTACTTGGCAGCTTTATCTCTGTTCGGGGTTTCATTCTTAGCATTTCCAGACTTCATTTCAGGTCTCCTTGGTGTCTCCAAGGCCCCCGGATGATTCAGACATTGTGGACCCTTCCAGGTATCAGACAGCCTTCCCTTACCCTGGTAATAGGGATTGTGGTCTCTGCTGGAGGCACCTCCTCTGAGGAGGAAGAGAGGTGCAAAAGGGAGAGGAAGCCAAGTGTCCCAGTGCAGCTTCCAGGGGAAGGGCCTGTAGGAGGAGAGCTGCAGACACAAGGGGTGCAGGGCCAGCAGGAATTCCAAGGCAGAAGGACTCACAGAAGACGCCGCTATCCTGCTGCCAGGGTTTACAGACAGCAATGCAGCTACCTCAATATGTCTGAGATGCATTGCCGAAGGAGCCTCCGCCTCTCAAGGGAGACCGTGACCTCCATTTGTCAGATGATTGGGCCTGAGATCATCTCTGACTGTATTGGTGGACACTCCATACCAGTGGCTCTGAAGGTCACAGCAGCCTTCAATTTCTATGCCCCTGGCTTTTTCCAGGGGTCTGTAGTGACCTGTGTGGAGTGTCCTAATCAGCTGTCCACAGTTGCATGAAGCTGGTGACAGAAACTCTGTTCAGGCAAGTACTGACATTTATTCTTTACCGTACGGATGAGGCCAACAAGGCTGAGTGAGCCATAGGCTTTGCAGCAATTGCTGGGCTCCCCTGTGTCCAGGGACCCCTGGGATACTAGCTGGGATAATGGGTGCCCATCCATCTCCCACAGTGGCACTGACACCCTGAGGTCATTGCCTGAGTGAGTAATTTGCAGGTCTGAGCGCAACCCCAGGAACCCCTAATTTTGTCTCTGGAGCTGCCTGTCCATGAGAGTCTCCACTCTCTCAATGGAGGAGGCAGTGCACCCGGTCATGAGGGTCAGCGGAGTGCTCATGCTCCACATGGACTCCTCCACAATGAAGACAATGTTACCCATACCCTCATGGAGCTTCACCAGATCCTTCCACACATCTTGCTGGACACCCAGCATCTGCCGCCTAATGGTCGACTCCAGAGGCTCATCATCTCCCTTCAAATGAGCATTGTCCCGGTCCCCAGCAGCCCTCCAACTGCCAACACCCAGGGCACACTCTGCCTCTACCTGTGCCTCAAGCAAGTGTGAAGTGCCGTCACCAATGTGCACCAACATTCTTGCCGCCGGTCTAATGTCTACCGAGGTGCTGGTACCTGCACTGGTGCCTGGTTCAGACAGTGGGTGTGACGCAGATGCAAACGAAGCCCGGTGGTCTTCCAGTCTCAGGGGTGATCCAGAGAGCGAGTACGTGTTGGCAAATATAAGGCAGAACAAGGAGATGCCATTAGTTAAAGTCATCACACTGTCACTGTGCATGTTCGGCACCCTGGGGAGACAATGGAGATCTGCATCATGGTGCCATCGCCTTCCAATGATCAATGGGGAATCCAGGTTTGAGGCTCCCATCAATGAAGAGACTACATTAGAATGGTTGCACAATCCAAAACTCTCACCTCTGTGCACTGCGCCCTTACCTTCATCTGGCACTCCCGCCTCTCCGCACCCAGTTGCACGTGGAGCATGCCGGCTCTCCAACTCAAGGGCATCCTGCTCAAACCTGGTCAGGAGCAGCAGGTTGGGCGGGCCTCCGCCTGTACATGACCTCTCTGATTGGTTATGGCTCATCTTTTTTTATTCATTCACAGGATGTGAGCATCGCTGGCTAGGCCAGCATTTATTGCCCATCCCTAGTTGCTCTTGAGAAGGTGATGGTGAGCTGCCTTCTTGAACCACTACAGTCCATGTAGGTACACCCGCGGTGCTGTTAGGGAGTTCCAAGATTTTGACTCAGCTTCAGAAGGAACGGCAATAAATTTCCAACTCAGGATGGTATGACTTGGAGGGGAACTTCCAGGTGGTGGTGTTCCCATCTATCTGCTGCCCTTATCCTTCTGGATTGTGGTGGTCGTGGATTTGGGAGGTGCTGTCCTGAAAGGACAGAAGAGCATTGATTACTCCACTCTGTACCTGTAGCACCATTCCAGCCTGGCCAACACTGGCTGAGGAACACCTCCCAGGGCACTTCCAAGTCATGGCCCTCGAGCCGCAAGGCACTCAGTCCAAGTTGCCAGGGCTCACTACCTTGACCAGCTCCAGTGTCATTGACAGTTGGCACTCAGACTCTAGCATCCCTGAGCTCCACGGGGGTGATGGCCGCAACTTAACACTTCTCCACACTGACCCATGCCAACACAGTACACACCCTTCCTGAGCACAGCATGTCATTGAGCTTCTTCCAACATTGCACCTATGTGTGCCACACCACATCATGGCTGCTAACCAGCACTGCCACCTCCCCCATGCCCTGTTTATGAGGTGTAGTGGCCTCCTCCTCCGATCTCTGGGGACAAGGGTGTCCCTCCTGGCTGCCAGGAGGACAGTGGCTCTCATCTGAAAAGCGGGGGGGACCGAGTGTCCAGCCAATCTGCCCTCCTGCCTGGTGTCTCCGGCCACACTCGACTCCATCATTTGAATTGTTAATGCAGAACAGGCGTTCTTCTGTGGCAGCCTTCCAGGGGCTGTCTGTGACATTTTTCAGCCAGCTGCCGGGTCGCTGTTTTCCCCTTCCCTGCCAGTGGGTAGCCGCGTTTCACGTTGGGTTGGACTTAATTTGCCTGCCAGCGTGAAATTGTGGTTAGGGGGCCGATCGCGGGCGGTGGCCCGTTTTCCAAATGATCCTGGGCCCGCCAACTGCACCCGCCCGCCGAACTCAAAATTCTGCCCATACTGCCCGTCATTAACCTGTATGATGTGCTAGTTCATCATATTAGCACATGATGCTAGTTGCACATTGAGGAGTGGAATTACTTTTGATTCAGGTACATGGCAGATTTGCCATGAGGCATCCACAAAAAACAATGTGCGTGCAGTCAGTGGCACCCTGCATCATGGGGAAGACTGCAATCTAAGCAAGCCTCATGTTCATTCTACCTACTTTCATTTGTCAGGAGGGAATAAGATGAGGTAGTTTCTGTGTGTCTGTACAGCCTTAATCACCTCCCTTACATAGCAGCTTACTGCAAATTGTAGGATGTTGCTTATCTATCCAGCAGCAATGCGGAAGAAGCCAGACACTTAAAAGTTCATACACACGGTCAACTTGATAGTTTATAGCAATGAGATAATTGCCCTGCTCTAAGACTGGAGCTGTGACTACGTCAGTTCACATAGTTCAGGAGCAACCTCTTTGATGATGAAGCAAACATATTTTAAACGGTTTTTTTGGTCACAGAAGATCACATACGAGAATTGCTCCCTAAACACACTCTGTGGATATGGCCTTGTGCTGAGCATCCTTCTCCCCCCTCCTTCTCTTCTAATAGCTTGTAGCCTCTACTCATTCTCTCTGTCATGCTCAATGCCAAGAGGAAGGTGTACTCCTCCATCCATGTGTGATTTGTGCAGAAGCCTTGATGTCAGGAGAAAAGCAGTTTAGCACCTGAAAGACAACTCTGTGTAGGCTTTTAAAACTTTAAGAAATGATAGAAAGCACCCAAAGTGTTCAGAATTGCAGCCACAGACAGAAGAAATAAATCAGTGAAAATAAACTAAGTAACATTATGAACAGAGTCAGTTCCATTCTCAATGTTGTCTTTATTTATATTTTAGGAACTTAGCTCCCAGTACATAGCTGCATGTTGGAAAAAGTTCAACAAACTCACCAGAGATCGTAAGGTAAGAACATTACCTCTACCTCAACTATACTCTCCTCATACTTCCAGCACCTACAGATTAATTACTTACAATACTCACCATCACCTTTCCTGATTCTCTCCTACCATAACCGTGCCACACTTCACTTTCTTTACTCATACTCACACACGCTGCACTTTCTATTCTCACCGCTATTTCAACTTATTTCTGCACACCTCACTTCTTGTATACAACATGCAAATTACTTGACAATGTCAGGGATATTTTTTAAACAACTCACAAAATAGTCACTAACACACTTTCTTGCAGGAAAGGAAAACACACTACTTACAGGAGATGACAACCCAAGGAGAACAAGCCAGCCTGTTCCTTCTCTCCCTGTGGATGAAAACTTGCCAGCCATCATGGACAGAGTGAGAATCATGGCTGGTGTCAATGGCAAAGCTAGTGGAGACGTTGCTCAATGTTTTTTCATACTTGATGCTCTTATTTATCTTCTTCGAACTCACCTTACACACTCTGCATAGCAAAGTGCAGCTTATTTCAGAAGCCACTTATCTCTCTGTGTTCTCCCTTCAGATTAAAAGCTGACTCATGTCTCTCTCTCTCTCTCTCTTGCTTTCATTTCAGGTACTGAAAATATGGATGTCTTCCTGCCACAGTAGGGAGAGACCAACTTTTGTGAAATCACTCAATCTGATGCGAGCAACTCAGAGAATGGTACCACACCTACTTTAAATGGTAGGCCAGAGAAGGATTCTTCATGAAGTAAATCACTGACTTCAAATGTGCAGGCTGGGTGCTAGGATATCATACGATCATGTAATCACTCTGCTGTTAAGGGCTTCGATGCTGACTTCAAGGGCTCACAAGGAAAAGTGTTAAAGTTCACTTACATGGGCCTCTTCTGGCCTTGAATCCTTTGGCAGTGTGTCTGGTGTTGAAACTGAAACTTGTACATTTTAAAGAAGCCCTCACCTGCCTTGTAATATAGCCTTGCATGCTGGCCAAAACACATATCCTAGCAAGGAGTGAGAGTGTGTCATCAACAGTGTGGGTACCATACTGCCACAATTTTAATTCCCACACTCCTCATTCTTCTTGGGCACAAGGATTAAAATCAGAGCTCCAAATTAGAATCAGAGAATGGCTGACAGCTATATTATGTAAGAGCTGTTCTGGTCTCATTCCACACGCACATTTTATATTTGGCTGACTCATAAACCTCGAATACTGTTTGTATTTTATCGTAGGTGGGTATTGCATTTAATTCACATGCAGTTTTACTCTCAATCTCCCATCAGTCTCTTTCAGACTGATTTTGTATCCCTCCTGATCTCCTTGATTACTTCTTTCTAAATACCTGCCTCTCTTTATTACAGTTGTCCCTAGCTATTCTGTTTTATCAAAAGCATCTCAATCACTAGCTTTTATCCTCATACATCATAGGACATAGTATTAAACATTGTTTACAGCACAAAAACTGGTCATGTGGCCAAACAGGTTGATTCCGCCACACAAATCTCCACCCAGACTCCTCACTGTGCCCAATATATCCTTCTATTCCTTTCTCCCTAATATGTTTGTTTGGCTGAGTGCCAATCCTCTGGCATTATTCTCATTTCTAATATATGTGTATATAAATTGTACCAGGGGTTAAGTCGAGTGCATCAATTATCTCTCCCTTTCTTCCTTAAATTATCTGATATCTTTCTTTGTCTCTTATTCTAGTGCTATGTCCACCATGTTAGAAGTCCGTCATGTGAGTTTATCATGTGTCCTACAGGAAACTACAGGCCAGTTAGTTTAACTGTCATAGGGAAAATATTAGAAGCTATTATTAAAGGTGTTATAGCAGGCATTTAGAAAGGTTTAAGGCAATCAGGCAGAGTCAAAACAGTGTTGTGAAAGGGAAGTCATGGTTAACCAACTTATTGGAATTCTTTGAAGGACTCATTGGTGCTGTGGATAAAGGGGAACTGGTGGATGTACTGTACTTTGATTTCCAGAAGGCATTTAGTAAGGTGCCACATCAAAGGCTATTGCAAAATATAAAAGCTCATGGTGTAGGAGGTAACACATTGGCATGGATAGAAGATTGGCTAACTAACAGGAAACAGAAGGCAGCCATAAATGGGTCTTTTTCTGGTTGGTGGGATGTAACAAGTGGTGTGCCACAAGGACCTTGGATGAAGGGACAGTCGGTATGGTTGCTAAACTTGCTGATGACACAAAATAAGTAGGAAAGTAAGCTGTGAGGAATACGTAAAGAGGCTAAAAAGTGACATAGATAGTATGTGAGTGGGAAAAGATCTGGCAAATGGAGAATAATGTGGGAAAATGTGAAATTGTCCATTTTGGCAGGAAGAATAAAAAAGAAGCATATTGTCTAAATGGTGAGAGATTGCAGAGCTCTGAGATTCAGTGGGATCTGGGTGGCCTAGTATATGAATCACAAAGGCTAGTATGCAGGTACAGCAAGTAATTAGGAAAGTTAATAGAATGTTATTGTTTATTGTGAGGGGAGTTAAATACAAAAGTAGGGAGGTGTTGCTTTAGTTGTACAGGGCACTGGTGAGACCACATCTGGAGTATTGTGTACAGTATTGGTCTCTTTAGTTAAGGAAAGATGTAAATGCATTAGAAGCAGTTCAAAGAAGGTTTACTAGACTAATAACAGGAATGGGCGAGTTGTCTTATGGGAAAAGGTTAGGCTTGTATCCACTGGAATTTAGAAGAATAAGGGGTTACTTGATTAAAACCTTTAGAATCCTGAGGGGCCGTGACAGAGTGGATGTGGAGAGGATGTTTCCTCTTGTGGGAGAATCTAGAGCTAGGGGGTCGCAATTTAAAAACAAGGGGTCGCTCATTTAAGACAGAGATGTGGAGAATTTTTTTCTCTGTGAGGGTCGTAAGTCTTTGGAACTCTTCCTCAAAAGGAAGTGGAAGCAGAGACTTTGAATATTTTTTAAGGCAGGGCTAGATAGATTCTTGATTAACAAGGGGCTGAAAGGTTATCGGGGTTAGGTGGGAGGTTACAGTCAGATCAGCCATGATCTTATTGAATGGCAGAGCAGGCTTGAAGGACTGAGTGGCCTACTCCTGCTCATTGTTTGTTATGTTCTTATCTTTGTACACCCTTAGCAATCCCATTCCTGTATGTTTTTTTATTCAGCTATCTGTTGAATACCTTATTATTTCTTTTTATATTCCTTGATAATTTAAATATGAAGTTTCCCTTTGCCTACCATTTTTTGTCTTCTTTCCTGACCCTATTGTATTTTCTTTTAATATCCAAGTTTTTCACTGTCTGTATACTCAGTGTATGTCCTGTTCTTTAATGTCAACTTTATAATATTTCTTTATTCACCTATGGTGTGTCATTTCTGGGTAGTTTGTTCTTGCTTTTTAAGCAGATATATTTCTCATGGAGTCAACTTTTCACCATTTCAAATATTTCCCACTGCTGCTCAATGCCTTTGTCAGTAAATGTTTCCAGTTTACTTTCTCTAATTTTATCATCAACCATTTCCTGATTAATTACCTTAATTTTTATCTTGCTTATGTCCTTCTAAAACTTAACCTTAAACCTTATATTATGATCACTATTGCCTTGACTTCCTTGCTAATCAGGGCATTTGATTTTATACCTTTTTCTTCTCACATTATCCTTTTTTATATGTTGGTCACGCACGTCCCTCCAATTGAACATCTATTGCTTTTCCTTTACTGGTGTATAGCAATTTGTGTTTTGCATTGGGGTGAATAAAAAGTTACATGAAAAGATGCAGTTTCTTGTCAAGACTGTTAAGAGTAGAACTGTCATTATTGACAAGGTGACCATGGCAATGCCAGATATTTATGGCTGGTGAAAAGACAGCTGGAAGTGAAAGAGGGTAAATGTTCCTCTGAGAACAGTTTAACTGCTATGAAGACATATGGAAAAAGAAACTGAGACCAACTTACAACAGAGCAAAGTGGTACAATGTGACAACTCTCAAAAACATGTGCTGCTGTGAAAGACAGTTCATTAAAGTTGCACGGGAGAAATTATAACAATTTGTATTTATAAAATACCTTTAACATAGTAAAATGCCCTGAGGTACCTCATAGGAGTGTTATATGAAAAAAGAAACACTAGTATTTACATAATGCTTTTAAGGACCACCAAACATCTCAAAGTGCTTTAGAGCCAATGAAGTACTTCTGAACTGTAGTCACTGTTGTAATGTAGGAAACATGACAGTTAGCTCGCATCAACAGCAACGTGATAATGACCAGATAATCTATTTTTGTGATGTTGATTCAGGGATAAATAATGAGCAGGACAAAAGGATAACTCCCCTGGTCTTTTTCAAAATAATGCCATGGAATCTTTTATGCCCATCTTAGAGAGTAGATGGGGCTTGGTTTAATGTCTCTTCCAAAAGATGGCACCTCCAAAGGTGCAACATTCCCTCATTACTACACTGAAGTGTCAGCCTTGATTTTTATGCTCAAACCCTGGAGTGGGACTTGAACTTTCTGACTCAGAGACAAAAGTGCTACCAATTGAGATATGGCCAATACAAAATTTGACACTGTAGTAATTATGGTTTTATTTAGTGTGTAATGTACCTTTAAGAATAATATTTGTTAAGGAAGATCACATGATCTATAGTAACCAATAGGAGAGTAATGCAGGCTACATCAGCAGTCATTGTAGAGTTAGAGTTGAAAGCACACATATAGTTGCTGCTCAGTATATTGTAAATAAACTTAATGTTTCCACCCAAGAAGTGCCTGCTGATCAACTCGTACAATTCGGTCACCCTACAAAAGATACCAAACCACGTAAAGAGATATTAGGTCAGAAGACCAAAATCTTAGTCAAAGAGTAAGCCTTCAAGGAGTCTCTTCAAAGAGAAAAGTGATGTAGATGTGGAGGGCTTTAGGGAAGGAATTCCAGAGCTAAGGGCCTTGGCAGCTGAAGGCACCATCACCAATGGTAGAGCAATGTGACAGGTTCATCATTGGGTGCTGCTGACACCCTTCATAATTTTCTTGAGGAGTGCTCATTATTCATGCAGCATGGTTTGGAGGCACATAACCATTGATCAGAAGGAAAGTACAATTCTTGTGCAGTTTTTAAGGAATTGCAGCCAGTTAAAGGGCAACCTCTTTTCTTAGAAAAGAAGGCAAAAAGAGCAGCAGCCTTGGAGGTATCAGCAGCTGAAAGAGGCCTGAAATTTTCTGTTGTGCCCATTGAGGTACTGCTCACAGCAGTTAGGGCCAGAATAGACCAGCTGATGGGGATAGAGGGCAAGAGGCCCCATTGAAGACTAGTGAAGGCTACCTGGAAGGAGGTGGAAGAGACAATCTACAATCTTCACTCTAAGAACTAGTACATAGTACAGAAAAGTTTTCAATGACCTGATGGCCCAGGCAAATCAAGGCTGTAATGAAAGTGCACATTCTCTGCCAATAGGAAGGAATCACTCACCTCTCCACCAGCACCTTGGTAAAGGGAAGGTCACATCTACAAAGAACAACATCTCCATACATTAAAACACTTACTTTGTTTGGAATCATTGGGCTGAATTTTAACGGTTATCTGTGCATGGGAAAACAGGCATGTGGACCAATAAGTTGGGGTGCAATGTCATTGGTGGCATGCCCACCATTAGCTGGCCTGGCCCACCACCAATTTATGGCCGCTGGGGTAGGCGTCTGGTGGGCCACTCACCTGTGGTGGAACTGAAGTCCTTAAGTGAGCAATTAATGCCCAATTAAGGGCCTAATCTCACTGCCACTCCAATTTAACAGGCAGCAGGGGGGACCTGCACCCAACTTTAACCCTGCGGGCTGCAGGTCAGTGAAGGTGTTGGGGTGGTTATGGTGGGTGGGGGTGGGGGGGGAGGTTCCTCCCTGCACCCCCTTTGTCAATTGGACACCCCCCCACATTTTTATCTCCATGTGTCCACCGCCCCTCCCTGCACTGTCCAACATGCATTACACCCCCACCCCCACCCCCCCACACCTCCCTCACCAGGGCCTGCCAACTTGGCCATGGTGAGATCCCAAACTTTCCTGGGTTTGGGGGCATGCATGGTTCCTCTTCATCCTGGACCTCCTGCAATAAGAGTAGCGGCCACTGATCCTGTTGTGACACAAAGCTCCTGGCCTCCGATCGGCCAGCAGTTCTCTGCGGCAGGTCTACCTCCTGGAGACGGAAGGAAGTCCTGCATCATATTAATTAAAAGGCCGTCACCTGAAAAATTAAAACAGGGTGGGCCAGGCCAAGCAGAGGCTGGCTCACCTGAAATTTATGCTAGGGCACAGGGACACTGTCCTTGGAATATAATCCAGCCCATTTTCTCTGTTCACTTAAATTGGCACAAGAAGCTTCTGCTAGTTTTCAAAGACATTTTGCTAAAAGAATAAGGCCCTTCACCTTTAGTCATCATGGCATGCATACCCTCACTTAAAGGAAGCCTTCATGACAGTCATGGGCCAGCAATATTGATTAGTTTTCTCCATTCACTTGAAAGAACGAGCATACAGTTGCACCAGAGAACAACTAGGGAACACTGCCATTACTGAAAACCCTACATCTGTAAGATAATGAAAAAACAAAAACAGAATTACCTGGAAAAATTCAGCAGGTCTGGCAGCATCGGCAGAGAAGAAAAGAGTTGACGTTTCGAGTCCTCATGACCCTAGATAATGAGCTGTTTGATTTACAAGGTAGATGAGAAGGATAGGTTGACCGTGAGGAAAGGGTTCAAGTCAAGCTGGTAAATGAAAGTTGCTAAGGGTTGGGAAAGACTTATAACAGCTTCATTAGCTTTCTTATATTGTTGCAATGCTCTTACGTACATTTGCTGAATCTTCAAGGAAAAATGTCACTGTGTACAACTAAGTAAGCTCTTCTGTTTTTCACATCACAGTGCTGCCTTGGAGAATGAAACCAGCTTCTCTGGACAGTTCCTGGCCCACATTTGCTGCCACTTTCATCCTGACGTTCTACCTGCACAAAAAAAAAATGAAGAATTGGACAGATAGTCAGTGAGGTTAGTCACTAAGCTCTGACAAGAATGGGAACCTGGGAGAGGAAGAGAGAGTTAGCCATTCCCTCATGAAAGGGAGATAAAATGCACCCTTGGCCATCTGGGCATTATCTATGATTCTAAATGATTGTCTTGTTACAATAAACGTAAGTTTTTTGCTGATTCGTGCCTTGTGATACAGAGATTGCTAAAACATTTTGAAAAAGACTTTTGTAAAAAGTGAACAATAGAATTGTTTTAGTAACCACACTAGGGCTGATTTCCATGCTCCCTCCAACACCATCTCCCTCACACCATGACCACTAAAAAAAGTGTGCTGCATCCATCTGATCCCAGCATAGCATGAATTTCTTGCCCTGGGCAACTTAAATGCAGAGTATCCATGAAGCTCAGCTGCTTACATCAATTTTACAGGGCTTTTACACCAATCGCTGCATCAATAGATATATATGGTTTAAGAATTCTCTTTTTTTCTCAAATCCCTCACCCCTCCCTAACTTCATGACCTCCTTCAGCTCTACAACCCTCTGAAATATTGGTGTTCCTCCAATTCTGGCCTCCCTGCATATCCCTTCAGATGCCAAGGTCCTAAACTCTCAAATTCTCTCCCTAAACCTCTTCAGCTCTCCACCTTGCTGTTCAAGATACTCATCAAAACTTCCTCTTGGTCACCTATCCTAGTATCACCTTATGGGACTCAGTGTCAAATTTTGTCTGATATCACCTTCTGTGAAAGGCCTAGGAAGGCTTTACTTCAATAAATGCACCATACAAATGCAAATTATTGTTGTTATCCCTATAAATAAGCAGACAGGAAACTCATGGGGAACTCCTTCAGCAGCAGCATTAGCTCCTTTGAGAACATTCCTTGCCTTTGAGTCTCCTAGCCTTTAGAAGTTACTCTTGCAAGCAAATAAGTTTAGATTGTGTGATTGGAAGAGGACTGCCAGAGATATAATAAAGTCAAAGATTTTATATCAGCTATGATCAATGAATAAATTTGTGGGCCATTATGGGAGTGAATATATGCTGTTTATTCCAGGATTTCCACTGTTCTCCCACTGAACTTATGGCAAATAATGAAGAATCATGTGGAAATCCACCCAGTCCTTGACTATTGGAAAAGCAGTGTAAACTTACAGGAGGATAAAGAAATATGTAACTGAGAGATCACTGAGGCATACTTAATATTAATTGACATTGTGTAAGTAATTCTGGGGTCCTCTAGAGATTGAGTTCACACAGTTGTTTGAAAACTATTACACGTCAATTGACTAAATTTCAGCAGGACTTGTTTAAGATTGCAGCCTAAGGGTTTCCTATCTCTGATGGCCAAAGCAGTCACATTTCACTTCTAATGCTGAAGTGATAAATGAGCATTTCTGAAAAAAACGTCAATATGTATTGAGGGAGGGCAGGTCGGTGGGCACTCAGCCCCTGACTTTTTGGATGAGTGGCTCGCTGTCCTGCCGGAGGAGGTAGCAGCCAGGAAGGACACCCTTTCCTCAGAGATGGGAGGAGGAGGCCATTATACCTCACCCCAACAAGGCATGGGAGGAGGTGACAGCACTGTTGAGTAGCCATGATGTTGTGTGGCACACACACTGATGTGCAATGCCAGAAGAAGTTCAATGACCTGCTGTGCTCAGGAAGGGTGAGTACCGTGTTGGCATGGCCAATGTGCAGCAGTGGCCGTCACCCCTGTGGACCTCAGGGGTACTAGAGTCTGAGTGACAACTGTCAATGACACCAAGTGGCGAGCTCTGGCTGCTTGGACTGAGTGCCTTATGGCTCAAGGACCATGAGTCGGATGTGCCCTGCGAGGTGTGCCTCAGCTGGTGTTGGCCAGGCTGCAATGGTGCTGCAGGTATAGAGGGGAATAATCAATGCTCCTCTGCCTTTTCAGGAAAAGATGAGCCATAACCAAGCAGAGAGGGCATGTATAGGCAGAGGCCCACCCAAACTCCTGCTGCTCAGCACGTTTGAGCAGGATACTCCCAATCTCGAGAGTCTGCACGCTTCCCATGCAAGCTGGCATGGAGGGGTGGAGGTGTCAGATGAAGGTGAGAGCACAGAGGTGTGGCTTTCGGATTGTGCAATCTTTCTAGTGTAGTCCCTTCACTGATGGGAGCCTCGAACCTGGAGTTCCCAGTGATCATTGAAAGATAATGGCACCATGATGCAGATCTCCATTGTCTCACCAGGGTGCCTGGAATTGACAGTGTGGTGACTTTAACTAATGACATATCCTTGTTCTCCCTTTTAGGTTCATCAGCACGCAATTGCTCTGTGGCCCCTGAAGGGCCATCTCTGATATCGGAGGACCACCGGGCTGCATCATACCTGCTTTCTGAAGCAGGTATGATGTGCCTGCACCTTGTTGGGCATTAGATCAGTGACTAGAGTGTCAGAGCACATTGGTGAGGGCACTTCACAATTGCTTGAGGTGCAGCAAGTGCCAAGGGTGCTGGCATTCAGAGGACTGCTGGGTCAGGACAATGTCAGCTGAAGGCAGATGATGAGCCTTTGGAGTCGTCCATTAGATGCTGGATGTCCAGCGAGATGTGCACGAGCATTTAGAGGAGATCTATGAGGGAATGCTTGTAATGGTCTCTGTTGTGGAGGAGTCCATGCGGAGCGTGAGCACCGTGTTGACTGTAATGGGCGAGCGCACTGCCTCCCCCATTTAGAAAGTGGTGACTCTTATGGAGAGGCAGCTCCAGGAATAGAATCATGGGTTCCTGGGGTTGCCCTTGGGAATGCAAGCCATCACTCATGTACTGACATCAGGTGGTCAGTGCCAGTGTGAGAGATGGATGAGGCATCCAGTATCCCAGCTAGGTGCCCATCCATCAATGGTGAGCAGGGAGGTCCAGAACGACCGCACGTTGGTGCACGAGCTGCTTGTCATCAGGTGGGCTCCTCTCAGGGCATTCTGGTTGATGGCAGCAGCTCTACCGCCCCTCCGCCAGTGACCATCGCATCTGATGAGTCTGAAGACTAGGAAGGTGTCAGCCATGGCACTGGTCGGATGCTCCCAGGAGGGGCCAGCACAGGATCCACTGACTAGAGGATGACTGCCAAGATCACGAAGGCCAACAAGACAACACATTCAGCTGGCTGTTTCCAATGTCGGTGCCAGCAGGAGGGAGCAGCACCAAGTCTTAGCACTTGGAAACATAAGTTAAAGGCACCATGAGCACAAGAGGGACAGTTCACTGGTGAATTTATGTTCATTTATGATTGGCTTATCTTCACTGATCTGGAATGAAGACCAGAGAAGGTGATGTAAATTTTTTGGATTGTCAAAATGAGATAAATTTTGTTTTGTCATAATGGCCTGAATATGCTTCACCTTTTTATTTTTTTGGTGCTGGGTAGGCTAGTATGTAATGCTGGATGTGAGTGGCTCTGAACATTATTGCTCAGGCACTGAGAGGACTTTGGTTTCAAATGAAAGGGTCGTTTCAGATATCCGGGATGGAGGTGGCAGCCCTGGCATGCATTTGAAGATGATCTTCAGTAGCCTCGCTGAAGAAGCATTGGATCAAGGCAGCTCTGGTGCCCATGTCTTCCTGTAGGCTACCGAGGTCTGCTTCCATGTCCTCAGCGTTCTCCTCACCGTGCTCCTCTTCTGACTCATTACTGGACTCATCACCTGTGGCCTGTGCAGTTGTGTCAAGATCCTCTTCCTCCAGTGGGTCCCCCCTTGCCAGTGCCAGATTGTGGAGAGCGCAGGATGCAACCACTATCAATGAGACCCGCTCTGGGGGTATTGTAGTGCTCCCCCTGAATGTTCCAGGTATCAGAAGCTCATCTTGAGAAGAATTATGGTCCTCTCTATTACTGTCTTGTGGAGGCATGGCCCCTATTGTAATGCTTCTCTGCCTCTGTTCTTAGCTGGGTGAGAGGCGTCATGTGCCACCTCTTCAACAGATAGCCCTTGTCACCCAACAGCCATCCATCCAGTAGGGCTGGAGCACTGAAGAGCCTCAGCACCTGGGAGTGTCTCAGGATATCTGTGTCATGGGAGCTGCCAGGGTACATTGCACCGACTTGCAGAATCTGCATCCTGTGGTCACACACTATCTCCACTATCATGGAGTGGAAGCCCTTCCTGTTGATGAAGGCACCGGGCTCACCTGCTGGTGCCTTAATGGCCATATGTGTGCAGTCAACGCAGGGGACCCCAGCAATCGCTGCAAAGCTTCTGGCTCGCTCAGCCTGGCTGGCCTCATCCATACAGTACAGAATAAAGGCCAGTGCGTGCTTGAACAGAGTTTCAGTCACCAGCTTGATGCAACTGTGGACAGCTGATTAGGAGATTCCACACAGATTCCCCCACCGAGCCCTGGAAAAAGCCAGAGGCATAGAAGTTGAGGGCCACTGTGACCTTCAGAGCCTCTGGTCTGGGATGTCAACCCACACAGCCAGAGGTGATCTCAGGCCCTGTGATCTGACAAATGGAGGTCACTGTCTCCCTGGAGAGGCGGAGTCTCATTTGGCATTGCACCTCAGACATATTGAGGTAGCTGCATCACCACCTGTAAACCCTGGCAGCAGGATAGTGGCATCTTCTGCGGCCCCTTCCACCTTGGACCTCCTGCTGGCCCTGCAACCCTTGTGCCTGCACCTCTCTTCCCACCGGACACTCCCTGGAAGCTGCATTGTGACACCTGGTCTCCTCACCCTTCTGCCCTCTCTTCCTCCTCAGAGGAGGTGCCATCAACATACTAGAGTATCAGAAGGCTGCCTGATACCTAGTAGGATCCCACATAGTCTGAATCTTGGGGGAGCCTTGGAGACACCAAGGCATCCTGAAAAGAAGCCTGGAAATGCTAACAACGAAGACCCAGAGATGACGCTGCCAAATACCAATAAGTCACTAGCAGCAAACAATGTACCAAACTCCCCACTGGCAATGCTGCTCACCCCTTTTATCCCATCTGCGGATGAGGTTTTTGAAGATGTCAGCTGGTCATCTGCCCGTTTTGCCCGTGCAACAAGTTCAAAATCGCACCAGCAATGAAAAACGAGCATCAGTTGGCTTTTTAATGGCCTTAAGTGGCCTCTTAATTAATGGCAGGCGCGGCTCTGGCACCTGCTCGCACCCGCTGACCGAAATATTGTGCAAGTGCGCGATTAAATCAGAACACTCACCCGACATCGTCACGCGCTATTTTATGCCAGATTGGGTCAGGCACGCGCCTTCCTGCAGGACGTAAAATTCTGCCCATGATTTATACATTGTGTCTCTATTACTGCAAAGCATTTTGAAAGAGCCAGTCAGTGTATTTTGAAACTGGGGGACTGATTTTTCTGCTTTACAGAGCAATGAATCACAGGATGTGTGATGTCTTGATGTGTGAGTGTAATGAAGCAGCAGAAGGTGTTCCATTAAGCTGCAATTGAAGGGTTTGCAATCTCAAATACTAACAGAGGACAGACATGTGAAAGTGTCTTTATTCAGCTTATAAAACCTGAGAGAACAAAATTGGTCACTTTTACTAGCACTTACATGTGAGTAATTTATACTGCTGCACTTTTGGCAGAGACAAAACAAATAAGAAGTGTACCATGACCATTGGGCATGGCCATTGGACTTACCCATCCAGGTCCCACCCAATTCCCATAGGTTTTGATTTTAACCTGCTCTTTTGAACAAGCAGGAGGGACATCGTTAGGGTCTGTGGCATATGCTGATCTGATGGTGATTACATTATTGGGATCCAGTTACTTGCACAGGGAAGTTGCTATGCCATTTTCACCAGGAAAACTTGTCAGGATGAGGAGACAAGCTAAAGAGTGGCACAAAAAGGTAAGTGTTTTTACTTTTCTTTAAACTCTCCTTGCAGGGCAAGACAAAACAGGAATGTTGTTCCAGGCTGCATAATTAAAGTTTAGGCCCCCTTTCAACTCAGCCCCTTCCCCCTAATCCCACCCCAATCATTAGGATCTCTTAAACTGCATCTGAGCTACTTATATGTGCCACTGTCAACCAGTCTCAGAGACCGCCCAATAATCTGCTCCCACCTGCCATCAGCTGCCACTTCCTGTTGGTTTCTGGCAAGAGACTGATGAGGCCTGGCAGTTAAAATCTATTGGGCCTCACACTGACAAGATCAGGCTAGTTTGCTGTCTGCCTTAACACGATTGCTAAACAACTTAAAATTGAGCTGATGCTAACTGGACTATCTTGGCAATATAATTCCAGAAATATGTTTATAATTTTAATATTTAATATCATGGAGTTCTGGGTACCACACTTAAGGGAGGAATTAAAGGCTTTGGAGAGGGTACGTAAGAGGTTTATTGGAATAGCTCCAGGGATGAGGGATTACAGTTACATGGATAGAGTAGAGAAGCTGAGATTAGTCTCCTTAGAGCACAGAAGGCTAAGAGGAGATTTTATAGAGGTATTTAAAATCATGAAGGATTTAAGTTAAGTTACAGTAAATAAAAATAAATGTTTCCAATGGCTGGAGGAACGATAAACAGAAGGTACAGATTTAAGGTGTACGGCAAAAGAACCAAGGGCCATGAAGTAAAACCTATTTATGCAATCAGTGAGTAAGATTCAGAACACGCTGTCTGGTACAAATTCAATAGTAGCAATTAAAAGATAATTGGATAAATACTTGAAGGAGAATTTTTTAGGGTTACAGGGAAAGAGCAGGGCTGTGTGATTAACAGTATTCCTTTTCAGTGCTGTTCTATTCTATTATTCTTTAGTTAACAATATTTTCAGTATGAGTTCTTACATATGTATAAAAATAAAAATGCAATTGAAATAAGATATCCTTCTGAAATCAATACAAGGAAGTAAATGTCCACTATATAAGGTGCTTTTTTTCAGCTGGTGTTCAATGCATGGTATTTCAATTCAAACAATAAGGGCTGGGTTATTGCTACTGAGGTGGATAGGTCAAGTTGGGAAACTTCCCAACTTGTTAGACCCCCTTAGTTTAAAGGCCCCATTACACTCAATTTTTGCTCTGGGGAGGTGGGGGTTGGATAGAATCAGGTGGAAGCAGATCACAGGCTGCCACGGTGGGTGGGCGAATGTCGAGGTAGTCTGGTTACAAGGCATGCCTCAGTTCTCTGGGACTTTGCCATAGTTGTTTTAGAAACTGTTAAGCTCTCTAGCCCTCACCCTTCAAACTTGTCATGCCCCCAGGTACTCCCTGTGCTCCTCCATACCAAAGCTTGCTCTCCCATGCACTCCATTCCCCATTCCATCTCACCCCTGTGTCACCTCATACCCCCACGCCACCTCCATAGCCATTCACCCAGCATTCACTATTGGCAGACCTCAGGAGCTAGGTGGAGGTGAAAAAATAAACTTCTAACAATTTAGGAGAGCTTTTACTCATATAAACTTGATACTGAAAAAAAACTCCCATTCAAATATTTTAAATCCCTTCAAGTGTTCAATTGGTGTAAAAAAAACTTCTATTCAGTAGTGACATCCATGAAAACTAATCTTTTAATAGCCTCAGTAAACTGTAATAAAAATGTGGACTCTTCACCTGCCACTGAGATAAGCACTTTTGTAGATTTTCAAACTCAGCCAAGCAGTCATAATGACCTCAACTGTAATAACGGCCCTTGAGTAATGTCAACAAAGAACTCTATTAAAACTGCAGGAACACATGGTAATGTTATTTTTCTAACATACATCAGATGGCATGTCAATCAAAACAGCCCAACCGAGGATGTTTTTCTAACTCTAATTGACAGATTCATCTGTTTTTTCATGTTTAAAGGGTTGATGATTTTTTTTTAAAAAACTTCAGATCATGGCACTTCAATAGATCTTATCTGCCCTTCACAAGCATAAATGTCTACTCCGTAAATTTGTGACTCCCATATTGTGGGTTAAGCCTCTTGGAAGTGCAAAAATAGGGTCTGTTTGAACTCAGCACTAATTTCAAATGGATCTGCTAAGTTTGGGTTTTCCTCCTGTGTGATTCACATTCTGCCCCTTTCCTCTGCCAGCCAAAATAGGACCTGTCAGTAATGGAACACGGCTTCTGGATCTGGGTCCCACCCACCATTTTTAAAGGTCTTTGGAGTCAGCCGACTTTGTGAAAATCCAGCCCTAAATCTTTGGGTTACTCTTAAAAGTAATCACATGGAAATACACCTCAGAAGCCTGTTCTTTGTTTCTTCCATTGAGTTAAGCTGTCTTGCACTGAATTTAGAACTTGTCATTGGAAATATTAAACTGGGCACATTGCTGCTCCCTCACAACCAGCTCTGTCCACACAGGTGAGCGTATAATCCAAAACCAGTTTGACAAGAATGTTCTCTCAGCAAGAATTTAGCCAAATGAATGCTATCCTTTGAAATTTAAACTGCTCACGGATTGAAGGGACTTCTGCTGTGAAGCAGTAAAAGAGAAAGAATCCCAGACAACCTTTTGATTTCAAAAGCATTCTGACTTTTTCTTCAGAATATGTCCACACAGGTGAAAAGATAATTCCTTTTGTAATTAAAATAAAAAGAACTAGGGAGTGAATAACATTGACAGGACTTAAGTATCATAATTATCATCAATTTAGCAGAACAGTTGGATGATCAGTTGAGCACAGGAGATGAATTAAATCAAATGAGCAGTAGCAAGCAATTTGGTTGGAAATCAAGAGCAATTTTTTGGTGAAAAGGTGGGAGCAACACCAGTGGTTCATCTTTGGATGAAAGCAGTGACATTTTTATTTGATAGGAAAAACTGTCTGCTTTAGTGGAAAGTGACAGTAGACGATGTTCCATTAAATGGAAGATTTCTTGGGGTGAAATTAGATCTTTTGGCTTTCCGATGCAAAAACAGTCCAAAAACCATCAATTTTTGTCACAAATCACTGCCACCAAAATGCACAGGACATGAATTATCTTGCTTGTCAGGGAGCTATTGTAATTTATACTGTGTCTGACTGCAGCATACATATGGCTGTATAAAATGCTGGTTAGGCCACAGTTAGGGGGAAGTGAGATGTCACAGGAGAGCCACAGGCCTGGAACATGCTCTTCGATTCATTGATGCCAGCCTTGATCTAATATTGGAGGCCTTGAGGGAAAGGAATGAGTCCTCTCCCTGGAGGGTGACAGGAAGAGGCCACAAATTGAAGGCAAAGTGGCCTGGGTTCTGATTGCTGCCAGTGTTAGCAGCAAAAATGAGATGAGAAGAAACTAGTTCCATAGAGCCATAAAAGGTTCAATGACCTCATACATCCCGGCTAGATGATTACAACTACCAGCCTCAGAGAGATGTCAGCGCTTGCACCTTCCAGCGGACATACCGTTGAGGAGCCTCAGGGCACATGCTGCTCCTGAAAATAGACGTGGTGTGTGTCCAGGCATGTCTAATGTCTAATATACATTTAAGAAGAATGTATAATGGAAGATCATAAGATCTTATTATCCAATAGCAGAGTAGCACGGGCTACCTCAGTAATCAGTTGGAGAACTCTAGAGTTGGAGTCTGTAATGTAGAGACAGGGTTTAAGTTGTAAGCCCACAAGTGTAGTTGCTGAGTTCCTTTGTAAATAAATAGAATGAGTTCTATATAAGAAATGTCTGCTGATCTACTGTCTCTATGGTACCAACTCGGTAATCCCGAAACAAACCCCTCAGGATGGCTCAAAAACACTTGCTGGGGATCTGTCATCACTGAGGCACGCAGCTTCGAATGCAGAACTTGCCAAACTTATTCCCAGTGTGACCCCATTTTCATGCCTTAGACTTTGTGTAACCCTGGAGTGAAAATTTGTGGGTATGAGAGTTTTTGAGTGGAGGGGGGAAGCTTTAGTTCTTGGACAGGGTGGGGAAGGAATTAAGCATGACCCATCATCCCCTCCTTCACCCCCCAACTCTCCCGCTCCTCCTTAACCACCCTCTCCCATCTTCCTCATGGGGGAATTGATGAAAAAGTAAGGATTCTCCAAAAGAAAACAAACACCTACCTATTCACAGGCTTTTCTTAGCAGCAGCAAACAGGCCTCAGAAAGCAGTTGAATAGGCCCCACCCACCAACAAATAAACACAAGAATTTAAAGAGGCCTCGCAGCTGTCAGAAATCGCTCTGAGCTCCACGGCAGCCATTGCAGCCTTGGAGTTCGCAACCTCAAAATCTCATCCAAGGCCCCACAGTTTGGGAAACCCTGTTCTATTGCATAGGTGTTGGCGACATTTCCCACAGAGGACAATAGTACCTTACTGCAGTCTCTAATCGTTGCAAGAGAAATGTGACCACGATGTGAAGGAGATGGCCCAGACAGGAGGAAGAGTGCCGTTCTGCTACTGCATCACCCTGATGGAACAGGCAGTGAAGGAGATAGCCAAAATAGTGGGACATGAGGCAGTTGGGTCTGGCAAAATGGGAATTCACGGTTGACCTGTGATGACAGAGGGCAAAATAGCCATTAAGAGGGTGTCTGTCTGATAGCATAACATGCATCGAGAGGTTTCTCTCAGACTAGCTCCCATCACCTTTTCTTGTGTCTCCCACAGGTGCAGATTTCCAACCCTCTCCTCCTCCCTCTGCAGACCCAGAGAAACACAAAGGGGAAAAAGAAGCACTATCACACCTTATGAGTGTACCACCCACCAGTGCAGATTCTCTCATTGCAGTGGGTCCTCATGCATTAGTAATAACGGCACAAGGCGATGATCATGGCACTAATGGGGAGGAGGAGGTGCCAGAGGGAGCTATGATCATTTCACCTTGGTTAGAAGAGTACAGACACAGTGCTGCTCAGCTGAATATCAGTGGGGGAACCTCAGGAGTTACTGCAAAGGAGACTCTAACCAGACCAGCAGCAGGAAATACGCTCGCACATTCTGGAGATCTCTGAAACAATGAAGGAACTTGAGAAAAGGATGGAGAAGTCCATCCAACTCATGTGCACCACAGTGATGAGGGCTTTGATTGCATAGAAAGAATCCTCCATAGAAAGAATGGCCAAACTCATGGAAAGCCAATAATGCAGCATCACTTGGAGTGTCTGCAGTGTATGCGAGTACTGGCACCCACGGGATCCATCAGATGACGTGCGGACCAGTTAATGGCACTTGAGCTGCAGAGGCCTTTGGAGGGATGCTCATTCACCTGAACTGGTGTCCTCCACTAGCCATTCAAACCTGGAAAAGACTGAGGATATCACAGAGGAGAATGAGGGTACTATCCCTCACGAGGCACACACATCATCCTCGATCTACTTCGTCCCTCTGACCAAGGGACAATCTGTGCAGCAGGGCCAAGTGATGAATGCTGGTCCAGCAATAATAATGATGCAGCAGCCTCTGGAAATGCCCCTACAGGCACCTGCATGTTGAGGACGACTGCCACATGCATTTCAGCTGTAAGCTGAGACAAATAAATAAGCTGCCTCCTCCAAGGCCACCAGAGAAGAACCACATAAGAGTGGCTGAGCATGGAGGTCACCTTGTTGCGTAGAGCACTGAGTGGGCCACTGGGATGTTTCCTTACTGTCTCTTACCTCCCTCTATACTCCATTAATGATGATACTGTAAGCCATATGTCTGGGACTCTTTTTCTTGCTGCTGTGACAGGAAAAGTGGTATAAGATGGTGATAAAGATATCAGGATCCTCCACAGTGAGCCCCTGGGTACATGTGCTTCCATCATTGGCAATAAGTGATTCGATGTTCCAGATGGTGTCTTTTATGCATTTGTTCGATTCCCTTGTTCAGACTCCCTTCCATGCCTTGCATCTAAACCTGGGCTAGAGGGGATCGGTTTAAACATTCCTGAATCAGGAGATCCCTGACATTAAAGATGCCCTCACAAGGATTGCATGACCCAAACTGTGCCCAATCACTCTTTTTGCTGGGGCACCTTCTCTCTCCACCTCCATTTCCTCTTCCACTTTCACCACCTGTCCCTGCTCCTTCCCTGATGAATCATCTCATTCCAGGGCCTCACAGCCCTCAAGGTTCACAACTCTCTGGAGAACCATGTTATAGAGAGTACCACAGACCACCACAATGACCCAGACCATTGCAGGAGGGTATTGGAGGGCACCGCCCAACCAGACACTGGCAGGACATCGTGAAAAGGTTTATGGCTTTCTCAGTATTGTCTTACTGAATAGGTGGTTTTGGTTTTATCACCTCTTTCTGAGAATCCAGAGACCCCTCTAGAGGGGTCATTACACATATCTTCTAGGATATCCCCTGTCCTGTAAGATCCATCATGGTGTTGGTGGGGTGGGGTGAAGGTTTGAGGTATTGTGGACTATGGAGGATGAAGGAGTCACAGCAGGAAAGTGAGCACACACATGAAGGAAGCTCTTGTTGTGTTTGCAGAGCAGTTGGACACTGAGGAAGTAGAAATCCTTTCTGTTGATGAATTTGACTGAGGTGGTTTCTGAGGCCTTGATACCTACATGGGTGCAATTGATGATGCCCTGCAACTGGGGGAATTCAGTGATTGAGCTAAAACCCACTGTCCTCTGTGCCTGTGAGGCCACATTTGTCATCAAATGAATATGTTGTCCAGCTTGGGCACAGAAGACACCAGTGACCTACATTGCAATGGAGCGCTGCAATTCATGAGATGCCATTAAGGTCAGCAGCCATAGTGACTTTGGCAGCTACTGGCAGGGCTTGGTAACCAGTGCTGCAAGGTGCGAGGTCATCTGTGATGAGGCAACATGTCTGTCACCATATGCCTGGAGACCTCATAGTCTCCTGCAGCACTGGCTCTCAGTCATCCCCAGGTAGCTTCATCTTTGGCAGTAGATTCTGTGTTGAGGATGTGGCCTCTGTGCCCTTCCTGTTCCCTTTCATTTCCCTGCTCAGGATTCCGTTCTTCCTGTGGATGCCGTTGCCTCTCATCACTACTGGGTGAAAATCTGACAGCCATGCCCTCATTCCCAGCTGGTGGCCACTCTGTTGTGATTAACAGACTTGCCCCAGTTGTCTGCCCCTGCAATGCCAGCCCTATTAAATGCCTAAGCGCTGAGTGTCCACTCTCCCCACCACCTGTGCAGTGCCAAGGGTGCCTCCTTTCCAAATGCCAAGATCCCCTCTGCTCCATGGACCCCCTAACAGGGCTGGGATAATTCCCTAGGGCAGCCATGACTGATTCCCCACTCTATACCCATCTCCCTTCAGCAACAGACAGCACAGCAACCTGTGCACCCACGTTAAAATTTCAATCGCCATCTTGTACAAGTTCTTAATGAGCTGTTTATGTAATTTAATCAAGGGGCAGATAGGACTAATGTCCCACCCTCCCCCCGCCCTAGTGAACATAGCTGGCGCTGGGAACAGCATCTTGAAGCTGATACGTCAGCAAACGCCAGTACTTTTGGCCCACTCCACGCACCTCCACTTCCAACCTCAGAGGGATCCTGAAAATTCAGCCCTCTGAATTCAAATCCCGATGTGGTGAATTGTAAAATTAAATTCAATGGAGATGAGAATTGGGTAGGTTCTAGAATGGGCGGCCAATCTGCAACAACAGTTTTACACTGTTAAAAATCTAGCAATAAATGGCACCATTGAAGCAAAAAAATGACCAGGGAAGCTGCTAAAAAACCAACCCATTCACTAATATTCAGAGAAGGTTTGTGAGGGGTTTGTAAATATGTTAGAATCAGACCCTCAGCGACTCAAGGGAATGAGGGATGAAATGAGAGCGACGTTCTGCAATGTGTTTACACTAGAGTTGAATTTCTGAAATAGGCTGTGGCTGTGAATGTTGGTTTTAATGAAGGAGCTCAAAGAGTGGAGAATGGAGTAGGAGAGTAGGATTCAGGTGCTCTTGTGGATCAGTGAGCTTAAAAGGTTCATTGATGAAACATGGCTTCAGTCGGAGAGACAGCAGAATAAAAGCTCTCAGAGGAAACTCAAAATAAAATAACAGTTGATCCTAAAATAGTGTTTGTAGAAATAACAACCATTTGATTTAATAATATAGATGTTGGGAATGTCCTTGTCAATTCTCCTGATTGGATGCGATATCTTTGGAAGAAATCCCATTTGCAGATGCATTAAGGGTTTCTGTAAAGTTGCAATGGCCAACCAGAACAATTCTGAGGGGAATTCCAATTGAGAAGAGGCTAGCAGAGAGACAAGAAATTGGGCTACAATAACAGGAAGCAAGAATAAAAGGCCAGAAAAGAATCAATACAAAAAGAAATGAATGGATTTTAACCCTACCTACTCAGCATATACTGGGCAGGTGTGCATTTAAAATGGGTAGGTTACTTGCCCACTCATTTCTCAACAATTGCTGTTTGTAGATTTTGCAGATGGATTGGGGTGAGCCTGCCTAGAGCCGATGGGAGTGCCATTCATTTATGCCATAGTCCTTGATTCAATTTTAACTGGGGCCTTAGCGGGGGCAGGGGGGGGTGGGGGGGGGGTGGTGGTGGGGAACAGGTAACTATAGGCCAGTTAGCTTAACATCCATCACTGGGGAGATGTTAGAGTCTATTATAAAGGATGCAATAGCAGAGCATTTAGAAATGCATAATATAATCAAGCAGAGTCAGCATGGCTTCGTGAAGGGGAAATCATGCCTGACAAATTCATTAGAAAGTTGAAAATCAAGACCTCTAAGATGGTAATCTCAGGATTACTCCCTGTGTCATGTGCCAGTGAGGCTAGAAATAGGAAGATAGTGCAGCTAAACACATGGCTGAACAGATGGTGTAGGAGGGAGGGTTTCCGATATCTGGATCATTGAGATCTCTTCTGGAGCAGGTGGGACCTGTACAAGAAGGACGGGTTGCATCTAAACTGGAGGGGCACCAATATCCTGGCTGTGAGGTTTGCTAGTGTCACTCGGGAGGGTTTAAACTAGTATGGCAGGGGGGTGGGAACCAGAGTAATAGGTCAGCAAGTGAAATAAATGACTGGGAACCAGTGAATATGGCTTGTAGGACCTAAAAGGAAGAGCAGGCAGGGAGAAATTACTGAACACAGTGGGACTGGGGGACTGAAATGCATTTGTTTCAATGCGAGAAGTATAACAGACAAGGCAGGTGAGCTTAGAGCTTGGATTAGTACTTGGGACTATGATGTTATTGCTATTACAGAAACTTGGTTGAAGGATGGACAGGATTGGCAGATAAACATTCCAGGATTTAGATGTTTCAGGCAGGATAGAGAGGGATGTAGAAGAGGCAGGTGAGTTGCACTGCTGGTTAAGGGGAATATCACAGCTGTATGACAGGAGGACACCTCGGTGGGCTCATGCAGCGAGGCAATATGGGTAGAGCTCTGGTATAGGAAGGGTGCAGTCACAATGTTGGGGGTTTACTATAGGCCTCCCAATTGCTGGTGGGAGATTGAGGAACAGTTATGTAGACAGCTTTTGGAAAGATGTAAAAATAATAGGGTTGTTGTGGTGGGTGATTTTAACTTTCCCTATATTGACTGGGAATCACTTAGTGCTACGGGTTTGGATGGTGCAGAATTTGTAAGTTGCATCTAGGTGGGCTTCCTGAGACAATATGTAGATAGTCTAACTAGGGAAAGGGCAATACTGGACCTAGTATTGGGGAATAAACCCGGCCAGGTGGTCGAAGTTTCAGTAGGGGAGCATTTCGGGAAAAGTGACCATAATTCAGTAAGTTTCAAGGTACTGGTGGATAAGGATAACAGGAGTCCTTGGGTTAAGGTACTTAATTGGGGGAAAGCTAATTATAACAATATTAGGAAGGAACTGAGGATGTTTGAGGGCAAATCAGCAACTGACATTTGGGGGCTTTCAAACGTCAGTTGATAAGAATTCAGGACCGGTATGTTCCTGCTTGGATGAAGGATAAGTATGGCAAGTTTCAGGAACCTTGGATAATGAAGGATATTGTGAAATTAGTCAAAAAGAAAAGGGAAGCATTCGTAAGGGCTAGAAGGCTGGGAACAGATGAAGCCCATGAAGAATATAAAGAAAGTAGGAAGAAAATTAAGCAAGGAGTCAGGAGGGCTAAAAGGGGTCATGAAAAGTCATTGGCAATCAGGACTAAGGAAAATCCCAAGGCCTTTTATACATATGTAAAAAGCAAGAGGGTAACCAGGGAAAGGGTAGGCCCACTCAGGGACAGAGCTGGGAATCTGTGTATGGAGCCAGAAGAAATGGGAGAGATACTAAATCATCAGTATTCACCAAAGAGAAGGACTTAGTGGTCGATTTGTCTAGGGAAGAGTGTGTAGATAGCCTGGATCTGTTGAAATCAAAAAAGACGAGGTGTTGGGCATCTTGAAGAATATTAAGGTGGATAAGTCCCCAGGGCCAGATGAGATCTACCCCAGAGTACTGAGGGAGGCAAGGGAGGAGATTGCTGGGGCCTTGACAGAAATCTTTGTGTCCTCAATGGCTATGGGTGAGGTCCCAGAGGACTGGAGAATGGCCAGTGTTGTTCCATTGTTTAAGAAGGGTAGCAGGGATAATCCAGGAAATTACAGGCCGGTGAACCTTACATCAGTGGTAGGGAAATTATTGGAAAAGGTTCTTCATGACAGGATTTATTACCATTTGGAAGCAAATGGGCGTATTAGTGAGAGAGAGCATGGTTTTGTGAAGGGAAGGTCATGTCTCACTAACTTGCTTGTGTTTTTCGAGGAAGTGACAAAAGATGACCGATGATGGAAGGGCAGTGGATGTTATCTACATGGATTTCAGTAAGGCCTTTGATAAGGTCCCTCATGGCAGACTGGTACAGAAGGTAAAGTCGCATGGGATCAGAGGTGAGCTGGCAAGATGGATAGAGAATTGGCTTGGTCATAGAAGACAGAGGGTAACAGTGGAAGGGTGCTTTTCTGAATGGAGAGCTGTGACTAGTGGTGTTCTGCAGGGATCAGTGCTGGGACCTTTGCTATTTGTAGTATATGTAAATGATTTGGAGGAAAATGTAACTGGGCTAATTAGTAAATTTGCAGACGACACTAAGGTTAGAGGAGCTGCAGATAGTGAAGAGGATTGTCAAAGGATACAATGGGAAATAGATCGATTGGAGACTTGGGTGGAGAAATGACAGATGGAGTTTAATCCAGACAAATGTGAGGAAATGCATTTTGGAAGGTCTAATACAGGTAGGAATTATACAGTAAATGGCAGAACCCTTAAGCGCATCGACGAACAGAGGAATCTGGGTGTACATGACCACAGGTCACTGAAAGTGGCAATGCAGGTGGATAAAGTAGTCAGGAAGGCATATGGCATGCTTGCTTTCTTCGACAGGGGTATTGAGTATAGAAGCTGGGAAGTCATGCTGCAGCTGTATAGAACCTTGGTTAGGCCACACTTGGAATATTGCGTGCAATTCTGGTCGCCCCATTACCAGAAGGGTATGGAGGCATTGGAGAGGGTGGAGAGGAGGTTTACCAGGATGCTGCCTGGTCTGGAGGTTATTAGCTATGAAGAGAGGTTGGAGAATCTTGGATTATTCTCACTAAAGCGGCGGAGATTGAGGGGCGACTTGATAGAAGTTTACAAAATTATGAGTGGAATGGACAGAGTAGATAGTCAGAAGCTTTTTTGCAGGGTGGAAGCGTCAATTACTAGGGGACATAGATTTAAGGTGAGAGGAGATAACTTTAGAGGAGATGTGAGGGGCAAGTTTTTTATGCAGAGGGTAGTGAGTGTCTGGAATTTGCTGCCAGAGGAGGTGATGGAAGCAGGTACGATAGTGGTGTTTAAGAGGCAGCTTGACAAATATATGAATAGGATGGGAATAGAGGGATATGGACCCCAGAAGTGCAAAATGCTTTAGTTTGTCAGGCAATATGATCGGCGCAGGCTTGGAGGCCGGAGTGCCTGTTCCTGTACTTTTCTTTGTTCTTTGTTCTTTAATTCTTTGAGGAGGTAACAAGCAGGATAGTTAAAGGGGAACCAGTAGATATAATATATTTGGATTTCCAAAAGGTGTTCGATAGGGTACTGCACAGAAGGTTACTTAAAAAGATGAGCCCATAGTGTTGGGGGTAGCAAATTAGCATGGATAAAGGATTGGCTAACTAATAGAAGACAGAGCATTGGGATAAGGGAATTGGGCTACAATAACAGCATTTTCAGTATGGTAACCTGTAACAAGTGGAGTTGCAAAGGGATCAGTGCTGGGGCCACAACTATTTGTAATACATACATATTAATGACGGGTGAGGGAAATGAATGTACTATCACCAAGTTTGCGAATGACACAAAAATAGGTGGGAAGGCAAGTGGTGAGGATGACACAAAGGGTCAACAGAGGGATATAGACAGGTTAGGTGAATGGACAAAAACTAAGAAAATGGAATATAATGTGAGGTTATGCACTTTGGCAGGAAGAATAGAGGAGCTGAATATTATTTAAATTGAGAAAAACTGCAGAAAGCTGTGGCACAGA
Source organism: Carcharodon carcharias (assembly GCF_017639515.1). Lineage (NCBI taxonomy): Eukaryota > Metazoa > Chordata > Chondrichthyes > Lamniformes > Lamnidae > Carcharodon > Carcharodon carcharias. Next base: position 108,182,522 of record NC_054475.1, read on the forward strand.
GGGATTTGGGAGTCCTCTTGCATGAATCACAAAAAGCTAGCATACATGTTCAGCAGGCAGTAGGAAAGGCAAGTACAATGTTGGCCTTTTTTTCAAAGGGAATGGAGTATAAAAATAGGGAAGTCTTACTAAAACTATAGAAGGCACTAGTTAGACCACACCTAGAATACTGTGAACAATTTTGATCCCCTTATCTAAGGAAAGATATATTGGCATTGGAGGCAGTCCATAGAAGGTTCAATAGGTTAATCCCGGGTATAGAGGGATTTTCTTATGAGGAGAGGTTGAGTAGGTTGAGACTGTACTCATTGGAGTTTAGAAGAATGAGAGGCAACCTTACTGAAACATATAAGATTCTTAGGGGGCTTGACAGGGTGGATGCTGAGAGGCCGTTTCCCCTTCTGGGACAATCTAGGACCAGAGGGCATCTCATAGTAAGGGGTCACCCAGTTAAGACAGAGATGAGGAGGAATTTCTTCTCTCAAAGGGTGGTGAATCTATGGAATTCTTTATTGCAGAGGGCAGTAGAGGCTGGGTCATTAAGTATATTCAAGGTTGAGATAGACAAATTTTTAATCAGTAAGGAATCAAGGGCTGTGGGGAAAAGGCAGGAAAGTGGAGTTGAGGATCAGCAGATCAGTCATGATCTCATTGAATGACAGAGCGGACTCGATGAGCCGAATGGCTTACTTCTGCTCCTACATCTAATGGTCTTATGGGAAGCTACTGCAGCTTTTCTATTAGGCAGACACAGATCTGCAGCTGATATCACGTCAGAATAGTTGTTCTTGTAAGTCTAAAACTTTCATTTATGGGGCCAGGAAAGACAGAGATGCTCCTCCCAGCCTCACAAAGAAACTGGAGACCTCCCCTGCCCAGATTTTGCATCATTCTTTCTGCAGAATACTTGCAAAGCCATGTCCTTCAGATTTACCTGGAAGGTAAGCTACAGCCTCTTCACACTTGTTCCGAGCAGGAAATGGATTGGCAGGATTGATTACGGACCGTGGTGATTAAAATCGGCCTGAGCTCCTGCTGATTTTGTCAGGTGGGCAAGCAGCTCTACAGAGCACCTTCCCATTGTAAAGATGTTCCCAGTTAAACATGACCCCAATGCATATATAATGGGAGATCAAGTGCGCAACTGGAACAGAATTTTCTGCCAGTCTACATTTAGTAAATTGAAGCGGTTGTACTTGTTTTGTTTATTTAGCTTCATTAAAGGCCCCAAGTGTGCTTCAAAAATGTTCTATTAAACATCTGCATCATTTTCCCCCATTTACTCTGGGTTTGATATTTTTGCTGGGTGCATCCATTTTGAATGACAGCAAGAGAAGGTCCACAGTGACACAGTTCTTAACTTGCCACCAGGTTTGTATGTTTTAGTTTTGCAATGTTCACTATGCCCTTTCAGCAATTTTATTACATTTTCCCAATCATGTTTCTGAAATTTTTATTCTTAATATTTATTTTTACAAAAAAAAGGATTGTTTTTGCTCCTCAAAGTGCAACTTTTTTAAAGGATGTTCAATATGATGAGAATGAAAATTTGTAATGTTCACCCGCTCACCCACTGGAAATTTGATGGAAAGCTAATGGAAGCTCTGGGAAAAATAGTGGAAATGGAGTTTACATTGTTTTTCTGGAGTTCCGTGGTTGCTGTAAGATGAACAGGAGGTTCTCCATAAAAAAACCCCCATTATTTCTTAGTTGAAGTAAAGGATAAATGAAGGTGTGGCAAGAACCACTAGGCCATATCTGTTCATACATGAACCAGCCTTTGTTTTTCTAACTTGCTTGCTAACCCCCATTCTATCATATCATCAGGAAATGTATATATTTGTTTATGTCAAACCTAAATGTAGCAAGGACAAAAGTGAACCCAGTGCTGAACCATTAGCCTGCTACTTCCAACCCTTCTTCAATCTGAGAAACATACATTAGCTTAACCTCTAACTTCCAGTCAACCGACTAACCCTCTATCTATGCTGGTGCATTTTATTGCATACCAGCTTCCGAATACTTCCAAAAATCAGAGCTACTAGGTACCGAAGCTTTGAAATTTGAGTAACAGGCTGCTGACAGATGAACTGGGACAGGGATGAGCTTCTTCCTGTTCCATGAACATGCCCCAACCTGTAGGTAGGTGAATCCACACCTCCCCTCTTATACATCTATCTCTAAGGTTCAACCTGAACCTGTCCAGGTGGAGAAAATGGTCAATGCTCACAACTCTTCTCTTGAATAGTTTATTGTAACATTGACAAACTTACAAATGTCAGCAGCCAGTTCCCCTTTTAAGTTTAATCAGTATCATACTCATAAACACTATCACCATAGCTTCGGAGCTGCATGCAGATTGTTAACCTTTGGGATTGTTGCTTCTGTAAATTTGCTGCTTCGGTTCCTATTCCTTTAGCTTAGTTGCCCCCATTTTTGTCCATCCAATTCCCTTATTAAACTTATTTTCTGAGCGCTCTATGCTGCGCAATGCTGCCACTGCTGTCAGCTGCTGCTTTTTCTCTTGTCTGCGTCCAATGGTACAGCTATCTTACTACTGAAACTCAAGATTCTTAAAAGAACTCCCAAAAATCACAGCTATGACAAACATTGCCGTAAAGAAAATCCTCCCTAAATCTGTGTCTTCTTACATATTGTAACAATTTCATGAATAGCTATTAACGCATGAAGGTGATTTTGAAGGGGAAGCTGCTGGTTATATCAGGTCAGTTTCACTCTAACCCAAAAATTCTCTAGGATTAATATTTGTAAGGAATATGGCGACACATTCAAATGTAGTGGCTCCAAATCTGTAGATATTACTTAGAGTTCTACGGTTTGTAAATGCTTACCCATTGTGTGGTCTGATGGCTATACTGGCTGTCTCTTTACGAGTATATTGAAAAAGTCATTCAGTGTATATTCAAGTTTTCAATGTCCCATTGAATGTTGGGAGGCAGAGTTTGGCCAATTTCTGAAAAGTGTCTATTACAAACAGCCTTTTTTTTGCAGTACCCTTTTTTTTGTTTTTAAATGTTGGCTTCTTTTAAATGAATGCTTTCTTCCTGAAAGGCTGTCTACAAATGGTCAAGAGCATCACCAGACATTGAATGGACACCGCTGCCAGTCTTGGCACAATTGGAATATACCTTAAAAGTAAACCCATAATATAGAATCAATGAACATAAATTCATGTTAATGAAAATCAGATCAGGTTTTCAAAGAGGTTTACTCAGTGAGTGATAAATGTTCGATACAATCAACGAAGCAAGATAGCAGAGACAAAATTTAAAGGATGCTTAAGATACAGTCAGATAAACTTATACTAAAGTTCTAGAAAAATAAGTTGGAAAGGTCAGCAGAAAAGCCTGTCATATATTTGTTGATCTTTCTAAAGTAAATCAAGTCAGTAATATCTGGTTGCTTAATAAATTCTTCTACTTCAGTTGACCAATTAATTTAATGTGCAATATGATAAATATGACAGTTGCATGACAGAAGATGTCTTAAAACAAACACTCAATGTTTAATTACATCAACTATGTTAGATGAATATTTTAACAGTGACAGTTATAATAAAAAGGAAACTATGTCCTGTAAATAATTATTATTGAAACAAGATATGAGAGTTTGGGTGTCACAAAATGACAACTGATTCCTTTCTGAACTAAAAATATTCCTCCATAAAAAGCAATTCTATCAGTACTTTGTCATCTGAAGAGACTGCTGAGGCAATGATTGGAACTTTATACAAAAATTGTTAGACTAAAAAAATGATATTGCATTATATAGTAATTATAACTGTTCTTCCAGTTACAATGTTTAAGAACTGAATCTTGTCATCAGCTAAATCTGTTCTGTTTGAATAGATGACACTATTTTCACGTGATTACTCATGTCTGTTTGCATCCATCATAACATATGAGGGAGGAACTTTCTTTCTACCTACATTAAATTTGACCTTGTCCTCCTGCCTTGTGAACAATATAATATCAGTGTAAGGTGGAATATTCTGAACATAGTCGCAGCCAAAATGGTGAGACCTTTCAGGAGCCCAGAACCTATTTGTTGAAGAAGCAAGCTTTGCTAAGAGTCATTTGTGAAGACACAGCGCCAGCCTTTCATATCTGGGTTCTCAGATCAATCAGGGAGGGTGGGCTGGATGATATGCTGTTCTGTCAATGGAAGGATTTCTAATTAAAGGAACCATGACACGGTTACAATAGCTTAACAGGAGATAGATGTTTGAGGTTGCAACAACCACAGGAATGCGAGGAGACCTGGGAAGGCTACTCCCTGGGTCTCTCATTCTTTTCTCCTGCGGGAAGTGAGGGACTTGTCATGTTTTTATAATGATATAAAGGCACCAATCTCTCATTAGGGATTTGTGTAAACACGTTGTGAATTCTTTTATTGAGATTAGGCACATGGGAACATTTATACAGAGGCATAAAGCTTGAAGACATCAACGCTGCAGAGTTGTGACTGTGTGCTCTGCTGGAAAGCAAAAGTGAAACTAAAACTGGACCGCATGACACATTCCCTTTCTAGTGATGTCATGTTGCAATCCCTTAAAGGCATATTACAACAGGATTATAGTAATGTCATTTTAGGAAAGCATAGAGGACATGTCTTCAATCAAGCAGGCATGAAAGAAGGTGACCAAGGAAATCAGTAGCAGAAGTGTTGTCCCTTCAACTTGGAGGTACTGCACAAAAAGGGATCCAGGATGTCAGGATGGTGGGAGATGTGAGCACATAATGCTTTCACGTACCAAGTTCACACCCTGACTTTCCCAGAATTCACCTGCACAACATTTCTCAGAGCAACACATCTTGCAGCTCCACTCATTCCTCTCTCTCAAGGCACCTCACATCGCCACCTGAATCGCCAACACTCACACTCATATTGCCAGGGGGCAGGGAGGCCCTCCAGTGACCGGCACCTTGACAGTCAAAGGTCATGTGGCCCAACAGACCCACTGGGAAGGAAGTCTTGTTCCAGGAAGGTGGATGTTGGCAATACATCGTGAAAAGCTAAGCTTCCTGTAGCATTGGGCATCACAGATTTCATGAGGGCTGATCCTCTGCCTAGAGACCGTATGTTGGGGGGTCCCACCTCGATAGGACTGGATCTCTGTATCCATCCACTGTGTTCTGTGGTGTAAAGTGTAGCTGAAGAGAAGGCAGCTGGTGCTGACGTTGTTCCTGCTGCTGCTGCTGGTGTTGTTGCTCCTTTCATTCCTCAGCAGAGATGCAAGATACGGCGGTGGTGTAGCAGTATTGCCAAAGACTCAGGGAAATGCTCTGGGGACCCGAGTTCCAATCTCACCACAGCAATAAAAATTTGAATTAGGAGTCTAATGATGACTATGAAATGATTGTTGTAAAACCCTATCAGGTTCATTAATGCCCTTGAGGGAAGGAAATCTGCTATCCTTACCTGATCCACAGCAAAGTGGTTGACTCTGACATGGCCTGGCAAGCCATTCAGTTATACCAAGCTGCTAAAAAAGCCTAAAAGGAATGAAACCAGACAGACTATCTGACCTTGACCAAGGTGCCGGCAACAGCAACAGCAAACTCAGCCCTGTTGACCCTGCAAATTCCTCCTTACTAACATCATGCTGGTGGTAAAATTGAGAGAGCTGTCTCACTGACTAGTCCAGCAACATCCTGACATAATTACAGATAATGTCCGAAACACCACCATCACCCTCCCTGGGTATGTCCTGCCCCATTGGTGGGACAGACCCAGCAGAGGTGACATAGTGACATACAGTCAGGAGGGACTTGCTCTGGGAGGCCTCAACATTGACTCTGGACCTCCTGAAGTCTCATGGCATTCGGTCAAACATGGGTAAGGAAACCATCTACTGATTACCATGTACCACCCTCCCTCAGCTGATGAATCAATACTCCTCCATGTTGAACACCACTTGGAGGAAGCACTGGGGGTGGCAAGGGCACAGAATGTACTCTGGGTGGGGGACTTCAATGTCCATCACCAAGAGTGACTCAGTAGCACCATTACTGAGCATTCTGGCTAAGTACTAAATGGCATAGCTGTTAGACTGGGTCTGTGGCAGGTGGTGAGGGAACCAACAAGAGGGAAAAGCATACTTGACTTAATCCTAACCAACCTGCCAGCCATGAATGTATCTGTCCATGACAGTATTGGCAGGAATGTCCAGCGCACAGTCCTTGTGGGGTCAAGTCACATCTTCACATTGAGCCTCCACCGTGTTATGTTGCACTCCCACTGTGCTAATGGGATAGATTTTGAACAGATCTAGCAACTCAAGACTGGGCATCCATGAGGTGCTATGGACCATCAGCAGCAGCAGCAGAATTGTACTCAACCACAATCTGTAACCTCAAGACCCGGAATATCCCCCACTCGACCATTACCATCAAGCCAGGGGAACAATCCTCATTTAATGAAGATTGCAGGAGGGCATGCCAGGAGCAGCACCAGGCATAGCTAAAAATGAGGTGTCAACCTGGTGAAGCTACAACACGGGACTACGTGCATGCAAAACACCATAAGCAGCAAATGATAGAAAGAGCTGAGGGATTCCACAACCAATGGATCAGATCTAAGCTCTGCAGTCCTGCCACATCAAGTCATGAATGGTGGTGGACAATTAAACAACTCACTGGAAGGAGGAAGCTCCACAAATATCCCCATTTTCAATGATAGGGGAGCCCAGCATATCAGCACAAAAGATAAGGCTGAAACATTTGCAACAATCTTCAGCCAGAATTGCCGAGTGGATGATCCAACTCAGCCTCCTCTGGAGGATCCCTGCATCACAGTTGCCAATCTTAACCCACTCGATTCACTCCACGTGATAACAAGGAATGGCTCAAGTCACTGGATCCTGCAAAGGCTATGGGTCCTGACAACATTCCGGCAATAGTACTTGTTCTCCGGAACTTGCCACACTCCTAGTCAAGCTGTTCCAGTACAGCTACAACAGTGGAATTTAACCGGCTATTGCCCAGGTAAGTCCTGTACACAAAAAGCAGGACAAATCCAACCTGACCAATTAATGCCCCATCAATCTACTCTCGATCATCAGTGAAGTGATGGAAGGGGTAATCAAGAGTGCTATCAAGCAGCACTTGCTTAGCAATAACCTGCTCACTGATGCTCAGTGTGGGTTCCACCAGGGCCACTTGGCTCCTGACCTCATTACAGCTTTGATTCAACCATGGACAAAAGAGCTAAACTCCAGAGGCAAGATGAGAGTGACTGCTCTTGACATCAAGGCAGAATTTGACCAATTGTGGCATCCGGAAGCTTTAGCAAAACTTGAGTCAATGGGAATGAGGGGAAAACTCTCCACTGGTTGGAGTCATACCCAGCACAAAGGAAGATGGTTGTGCTTGTTGAAGGTCAATCATCTCTGTTCTGGGTCATCAGTGCAGGAATTCCTCAGGGTAGTGTCCTAGGCCCAAGCATCTTCAGCTGCTTCATCAATGACCTTCCTTACATCTTAAGGTCAGAAGTGGGGATGTTCACAATGATTGTACAATGTTCAGCACCAATCATGACTCCTCAGATCCTGAAGCAGTCCATGTCCAAATGCAGCAAGACCTGGACAATATCCAGGCTTCAGCTTACAAGTGGCAACATTCGCACCACACAAGTGCCAGACAATGACAATCTCCAACAAAAGAGAATCTAGCCATCACCCCTTGACATTCAATGGCATTAACATCTCAGATTTCCCTATTATCAACATCCTGAGGGCTACCACTGATCAGAAACTGAACTGGACTAGCCATATAAATACTGTGGCTACAAGAGCACGTCAGAGGCTAGGAATCTTGTAATGAGTAACTCACCTCCAGACTCCCCAAAGCTTGTCCACCACCTACAAGGCAAAAGTCTTTCAAGTGTGATGGAATATTCTCCACTTGCCTGGATAAATGCAGGTCCTATGGAGACAGTAGCACAGTAGCAGCAGTGTGCACCATCTACAAGATACAGGAACTCACCCAGTCTCCTTAGACATCACTTTCCAAACCCACCACCACCACCATCTGGAAGAACAAGGAGAACAGCCACATGGGAACACCACCACCTGGAGTTCCACTCCAAGCAACTCACCATTCTGACTTGGAAATATATCAGCATTCCTTCCCATCAATGGGTCAAAATCCTAACAGCACTGTGGATGTATTTATACTACATGGACTGCTGTGGTTCAAGAAGGCAGCTCACCACCACCTTCTGAAGGGCAATTGGGGATGGGCAATAAATGCTGGTCCAGCCAGCGGCACTCACATCTTATGAATGAGTTTAAAAAAGCTGTTCCAATGCCATGGTGAAGGCTGGCAGGATGAAAGTGCAACTATAGGTAAGTGAAATGTAAGATAGGTGAAGTAATTTCCAAGAAGTTGGCAATCACCTATTAAGCAGTGAAAACAATCTTTGGAAAGGAGAGCATCCTATCACCTGACCAAGGATGAGCTGTTCACTTTCATTGATCAAAGGCTTCCCAGCCTGTCAGTTTCACTGAAGTAGCCCTCCCTGTTGTGTACTCATCTTGGTGACCCTGGAGAGCTGCTGACAGCTGAGATAAATTAATTTACTCAAAGTAGTTCATTGCACAGGACAGCTTTGAGATATTTCTGACTGACGTGATAACTTGCTGTAAAAAATGTGCATGGTCTTTCTTTTCCCTGTTTTTGACTAAGTTGCCAATTGTGAAAAAATTGACCTAAAGATCTGTCAAAATTTAAACAAGCATATCCCAGACCCTCCTAGAAAATAAAGCTCACATTTTTAGCATGTTAGCACATTTTAGCATCTTCGGAAATGTCTAAATCTGTCATTTTTTTAAACAGCACTTTTCCACATTTTCATTTTTCTTCTTCCAGCCGCTTCCCCTCACTGTAACGCAATGGTTTCTATTCTGTAATGTGTATGGTCTGTGATGCACAAAACCTTCACATGTGAATGCCAGTCAACATGACCAACATCTGATTCCAGCCGGTCATGTCTGTGTAGGGAATTTGTGTGTCACGATCAATTGTAAAGCTATCATTGGACTTTGGTGATGATCTAAAAAGCTGGCTCATGAACTCCACATGCCAGGAGAACATAGGCACAGCTGGACAACCAAGATGACCTAAAACTTTGGGACTTGGTTAAAATTTATTTTGTGATTCATCCATATCTGCAGCCCATTTTCACACTTTTTAAAATTTAGGTCTTTTGTAAATATCTCCTCAGGATCAGGAAGCGGTCGAGTGCCTCATTCCAACAGAGGGCGCTGGTGAGAAGTGACTGAAGCATTCTGGGAGAAGCCACCGCGACTCAGGAGGGAATTGAGGAGAAGGACTCATGCACTCAACAGGAGGAAGAGCATCCAACAGAGGGCACTGGTGAGAAGTGACTGAAGCATTCTGGGAAAAGTTACTGCAGCCACTGTGACTCAGGAGGTAATCGAGAAGAAGGACTCTTGCATTCAAAAGGAGGAAGCGCATCCAACAGAGGGCGCTGGTGAGAAGTGACTGAAGCATTCTGGGAGAAGTCACCACAGACACCGCGACTCAGGAGGGAATTGAGGAGGACCCATTGTCAAAGAACAGAATATCCCCAAACATTACATTGCTGTAGTGTTTCTATCCCTCGCTCCTCCTCAAACCTAAAAAAAAAGAGAGAGAAGAAGAGGCAGTGCCTTCAGGAGTGCACCAGACCTGCGAAGGACACTCTTCTGAAAGTGGATTTTAAAGAAAAAGCAGCTGATTGGTGAGTAAAGCCTGGGAGCAGACTTGGAGGGAGGAGCACCAGAGCGGTTACATTGGGGCACAGAGTAACTGAAGCCAAACTGAAAAAGTGACATCACAGGAAAGCTGTGACTTGATTGGTTGGTAGAAAATCTGCACCAAATTAGAAAAAAAAATCACTGCAAAGCTAATTAATAAATTAATTATCTAAGTCGAGATGGCTGGGCATGTGATGTACTGTACCTGTATGATGTGGGAGCTGGCAGATCCCGTTGCGAACCACAGTGACCACATCTGCAGCAACTGTTGGTTGCTGGAGGAATTCTGGCTCAGAATTAATGAGCTGGAGTCCGAGCTCCAGATGCTGCGGCACATCTGGGAGGGGGAGAGTTACCTGGATGCTTTGTTTCAGGAAGCGGTCACACATGGTAGATTAAGTACCTTAAGTTTGGTCAGTGGTCAGGGTCAGCAGTCAATGACTGCAACTGAGGCAGGTAGAGGGATCCTGTGTTCAGGAACAGAGGAGCCTCAGTTCTTGACCTTGTCCAACAGGTACGAGGTACTTGCTCCCTGTATGGTTGAGGAACAGGGCGGTAGGGAGGATGAGCCAGCTGACCATGGCACTGTGGCACAGGAGGCCATTCAAGAGGGGGTGGCAAAAAGACAAATGGTAGTTGTAGGGGATTCTATAATTAGAGGAATTGATAGCATCTTTTGTAAGCAGGATCAAGAGTCCTGCATGGTATATTGCCTGCCTGGTGCCAGGGTAAGGGATATCTCTGACCGGCTTGAAAGGATATTGGAGAGGGAGGGGTTGGATTCAATTGTTGTGGTCCACATCAGGACAAATAACATAGGTAAGACTAGGAAAAAGGACCTGTTTGGGGATTATCAGGAACTAGGAACTAAATTAGAGAATAGGTCCTCAAGGGTTATAATCTCCAGATTACTACCCGAGCCACGTGCAAATTGACATAGGGACATGAGAATAAGGGAAGTAAACACGTGGCTAAAGGAATGGTGTGGGAAAGTGGGGTTCCATTTTGTGGGGCACTGGCATCAGTATTGGAACAGGAAGGATCTGTACCGTTGGGATGGTCTCCACCTGAACCGATCTGGGACCAATGTCCTAGCGAAAAGGGTAAATAAGGTGGTCAATAGGACTTTAAACTAGAAAGTTGGGGGGGGGGGGGGGCAGTGAGGGGTGGGGGGTGGGGGGGGGGGTAAAACTCCACGAAGTATGACTAATGGGAAACAAATCCTATCGAAAAGATAGGCATGTTGGCAGAGGGGGTGGGGTTGCTTTGTTAGTAAGAAATGAAATTACATAGATAGCAAGAAATGACGTAGGGTCAGATGATGTAGAATTTGTGTGGGTAGAGTTGAGGAACGGCAAAGGTGAAAAAAACCATAATGGGAGTTATGTACAGGCCTCCGAACAGTAGTCAGGATGTGGGGCACAAGATACACCAGGAGTTAGAAAAGGCGTGTAAGAAAGGCAAGGTTACAGTGATCATGGGGGATTTCAATATGCAGGTAGACTGGGAAAGTCAGGTAAGTAGTGGATCCCAAGAAAAGGAATTTGTGGAATGTCTATGAGATGGCTTTTTGGAGCAGCTTGTGCTTGAGCCCATTTGGGAACAGGGAATTCTAGATTTAGTGATGTGTAATGAGGCAAATTTGATAAGGGAGCTTAAGGTGAAGGAACCCTTAGGAGGAAGTGACCGTAATATGATAGAATTTACCCTGCACTTTGAGAGGAAAAAGCTGGAATCAGATGTAATGGTATTACAGTTCAATAAAAGCAATTATAGAGGCATGAGGGAGGAGCTGGCCAGAATTGACTGGGAGATGAGCCTAGCAGGAAAGACAGTGGAACAGCAATGGCAGGAGTTTCTGGGAGTAAATTGGGAGACACAGCAAACATTCATCCTTAGGAAGAAGAAACATGCTAAAGGGAGGATGAGGCAACCATGGCTGACAACGGAAGTCAGGGACAACATAAAAGCTAAGGAGAAAGCATACAATGTGGTGAAGAGCAGTGGGAAACCAGGGGATTGGGAAGCCTACAAAGACCAATGGAGGACAACTAAAAAAGAAATAAGGAGGGAGAAGATTAAATATGAGGGTAAACTAGCCAGTAATATAAAAGAAGATTGCAAGAGATTTTTTAGATATATATAAGGTAAGAGAGAGGCAAAAGTGGATATTGGGCTGCTGGAAAATGACGCTGGAGAAGTAGTAGTGGGGAACAAAGAAATGGTGGAGGAACTGAATAGGTACTTTGCATCAGTCTTCATGGTGGAAGACATGAGTAACATCCCCAAAGTTCAAGAGAGTCGGGGAGCAGAGGTCAGTATGGTAGCCATTACCAAGGAGAATGTGCTAGGAAAACTGAAAGGTCTGAAGGTGGATAAATCACCTGGACCAGATGGATTACACCCCAGAGTTCTGAAGGAGATAGCTGAAGGGATAGTAGAGGCGTTAGTGGTGATCATTCAGGAATCACTGGAGTCAGGGAGGGTCCCAGAGGACTGGAAAATCGCTAATGTAACCTCCCTGTTTAAGAAGGGAGTGAGGCAAAAGACAGGAAATTACAGGCCGATTAGTCTGATGTCGGTTGTTGGTAAGATTTTAGAGTCCATTATTAAGGATGAGATTTCAGAATACTTGAAAGTGCATGATAAAATAGAGCAAAGTCAGCATGGTTTCATCAAGGGGAGGTCATGCCTGACAAAACTGTTAGAATTCTTTGTGGAGGTAATGAGTAGGTTAGACAAAGGAGAGCCAATGGATGTTATCTACTTGGACTTCCAGAAGGCCTTTGACAAAGTGCCGCACAGGAGGCTGCTCAGTAAGATAAGAGCCAATGGTGTTAGAGGCAAGGTACTAGGATGGATAGAAGATTGGCTGTCTGGCAGGAGGCAGAGAGTGGGGATAAGGGGGTCCTTCTCAGGATGGCGGCTGGTGACTAGTAGAGTTCCGCAGGTGTCAGTGTTGGGACCACAACTTTTCACTTTATACATTAATGATCTATATGAAGGAACTGAGGGCATCCTGGCTAAGTTTGCAGATGATACAAAGATAAGTGGAGGGACAGGTAGTATTGAGGAGGCGGGGATGCTACAGAAGGATTTGGACAGGTTAGGGGAATGGGCAAAGAAGTGGCAGATGGAATACAATGTGGGGAAGTGTGAGGTCATGCACTTTGGTAGGAAGAATAGAGGCATGGACTATTTTCTAAATGGGGAGAGAATTCAGAAATCTGGAGTGCAAAGGGACTTGGGAGTCCTAGTCCAGGATTCTCTTAAGGTTAACTTGCAGGTTGAGTCAGTAGTTAGGAAAGCAAATGCAATTATTTCGAAAGGACTAGAATATAAAAGCAGGGATGTGCTGCTGAGGCTTTATAAGACTCTGGTCAGACCACATTTAGAATATTGTGAGCAATTTTGGGCCCCGTATCTCAGGAAGGATGTGCTGGCCCTGGAGATGGTACAGAGGAGGTTCAGGAGAACAATCCCAAGAATGAAAGGCTTAACATATGAGGAACATTTGAGGACTCTGGGTCCATACTCAATGGAGTTTAGAAGGATGAGGGGGGATCTGATTGAAACTTACAGAATAATGAAAGGCCTGGATAGAGTGGATGTGGGGAAGATGTTTCCATTAGTAGGTGAGACTAGGACCCGAGGGCACAGCTTCAGAGTAAAGGGAAGACCTTTTACAGCAGAGATGAGGAGAAACTTCTTTAGCCAGAGAGTGGTAAATCTATGAAATTCATTGCCACAGAAGGCTGCGGAGGCCAGGTCATTGAGTCTCTTTAAGACCGAGATAGATAGGTTCTTGATTGGTAAAGGGATCAAAGGTTACGGGGAGAAGGCTGGAAAATGGGTTTGAGAAACTTATCAGCCATGATTGAATGATGCAGTAGACTTGATGGGCCAAATGGCCTAATTTCTGCTCCTATGTCCTATAGTCTTATGGTCATTTATGTCAAGACTGATGTCATTGCCTTTTGTCAATTGTATGGAATTGCGGAGCATCACAATGAAACACCTTCACGATCTGCATCAGGTCTCTCTGCCTTAAACAAATGTCCTCCTTCAAAGTTTCCAAAGATGAACCAATGTAAAGCTAGACAGGATGAAGTTTCATTTAAATCATGTGTGTCAGCTGCGACTCAGTAAGCAGCACGCTGCCTCTGAATCACAAGGTTTTGGATTGAAGCCTCCACTCCAAGGATTGAGCACAAAAATCAGGGCTGTCACTCCAGTACTGTGGGAACAATACACTGTCAGAGATGCTGCCTTTCAGATAAGATCTTAAATCAAGGTCCCGTCTGCATTTTCAGGTGGATGTAAAGGATCCCATTACACTATTTCAAATAAGAGCAGGGGAGTTATCCTGGCCAATATTTATCCCTCAATTAACATCACATAAACGAGATTATCTGGTCATTGTCACATTGCTGTTTGTGGAAGTTTACTGAGAGCAAGATAGCTGCCATGTTTCCTACATCACAATAGTGACTGCACTTCAAAAAGTACTTCATTGGCTATAAAGTGCTTTGAGACACCTTGTGGTCATGAACAGTACTGTACAAATGCAAGTTTTTCTATTTGCTTTATTCCACACAAAGGTGAATTGTACACAAGAAGAGCTATGAACAGAGTTTAATCAGTACAACTTTTGTCAGCTTAACAAAATAAAGGACATCAAACATTTGTGGCTCATCTTATCGAATGCATTTGAACAAATATAGGCAGGCATATGAGTCAATAATGGGAAATCACTGCATGACAACAGTGTAGCCTCAATTCTGTGACACAAACTATAGCCTGACAATTCTCCACACTGACAAACTCTAATAATGTTTGCCTTTTACTCCCATCACAATTCTGAAAGAATGTCATAGGATATAGATCAACAAGACTGTACTGCAGAACAATTTTACAAAAGTCAGCACTTCTGAAAATATAATTGTTTTCATCCCCAGGTAGTACTGTATTGAGTGATATCCTTCTCAGATATTGGCATGGAGAATGGCCCTTAGAAAACATTCCAGGTCCGCCAATATAGGCCTCAGTGCATTCACAAGACAGTGATGTTCACTTAGAATCCTTTTTAGAGCACCTAGAGGTCTGAGTTCATAGGCTTGAGAGCCAGGAGATGACATCCATGAAACCTTCACAATTCACTATCAGAGCAAGCTTTCATCTCTAACTTTCTGGCATGCTATGGGGTAATGAATGAATGTCACACATATAAAGAGACTGGAAGAAGGGCTAGAGAGGGCAGGTAGATCATTAAACTTTCTTTTGTATTATATAGGAGCCCCGGGGGTTGAGTAGGTGACTCCCACTACCACAGAAACCAACCACAAAGCGCACACCAAATTATTGTCAGGTCTCCAGCTCTTGACCTAAAACAAACCATTCCTTTCTCTGTATATTTGCATTATGAAGACATGCAGGTCTGGTTTTGAAAATTTTACTGCTCATTTTCTTTGATTTGAGTGCCACCCTTGTTGGCAAGGTTGGCATCTTCCTTCAGTGCTACCATTGTCCTTTTAAACTTTTGGAGTTTTTATAACCTGCTGCTGGACTGGGTCTCTGGCTCACCTTTCAGATATTTAACAGCATTCACACTTATATCTACATAACTTATTAGATCCTACAATGGTACTGTTGAAAATTTGGGCTTAGTAGGCGATACACACTACAGTCCAATCAGGCCACAGAAGCAAATTGTGATTAGAATTTCTACTACCTGATGGAGCATAATACATATTTGCAGAAGGACACATTTGACAGTTATTATGAACAAAAAACTGCAGGAGTTTGTGTCTAGCTTGAAATACTAGATTACAACTGTATGGTGCATAAGCTGAAGACATACACTGAAAAGCATTGTTTATGAACGTTTCAAATCTTGCTGACAAATACTGTTTGACTAATCCAATAGCTCCAATAACTTCATCCCCAAGGATTTGAAAAAAGTACTGGCAATTTCATCAAAAAGCTCACGCTTTGTTATAATGATTTTCAAACAGTCCTGACCTCTTACCGAAGATCGATTACACAGTGGAGTTGTGAGCCAGAAAATGGTGAATTGTTACATGACAGCTGTTCCAATGTAAAATTATCATTCTTCATTGTCTACAGGTAATAGGCGATTTGTATTGACTGGTTTCATAAACAACACCTTCAGATTTAGACTCAGTAAACAATTGTGTGCAGCTTATGTGAATAAAAAATAAGGGTTCTGATTGCCATGCACCCATGAGTTGCATACCACCAGTGGGGAAAGCTTTCTAAGCTACTGACACCCAACTCAAGCGAATGGCTAATTAGAAAAATGTATGATAGTATTTTTAAAGTGCCTGATGCATTGTTCAAGAAGGCATCCAGCTACACTCACTTCCCTGTGGCCTGCCAACTATCACAAACTACGGAATAGTTTTCTTTCTTTACCATCTTTCTCAAAGGTAGAATATTTTTACAAAAATAGCTACAAAGGAAAAGCAGTTAATCTGAACACTTTCATCAAGATTCTGGCATAAAGGGATGGTGTTTGAGTTTGGATGCAGATGGGGGCTGAAAACGTGAGCTTGTTGGGAAGCCAGCTCCAGTCTACCGAATTCTGCATTTCACTCCAGTGAGTGCAGGCTGTGAGCATGGGACTCAAGAAAATATGGATAAACTGGGCTGAGTTATTTACAGTAGGGATCAGTAAGAATATGTTTGCCTTAGGGGAAGTGTTAAGAGAGCAAAAAGTGGTCTTTGAGCAAGGATGATCAAATTATAAAATTAGACATCACGAGGTCACCCTCAAGATAAAGGGCAATGTACAGCCAACATTTTGCAAGATTAGATCAGTGCCTTATGCACAGTTAGATGCAGTAAGCAAAGAGCTGGATAGCTTAGAAAGAACACAAGCAATGAGTGGGCCACACCCATTGTGGTAGTTCAGAACCAATGAGTTTGTTCAGATGTGAGGAGATTATAAACAAATGATAAATAAGGGAATCAAGAATTTAATTTTCTCACTGCCTACCATGGAAGGTTTGTTTTCTAATTTAGCCAATGGAAAGGTGTTCAATAAGTTAGATTTGTCAAATGCAAATTTGTAATTACAATTAACTGACAAGAGCAAGAAACTGCTTATCACTCATAAACACAAAGGGTTGTACCAGCACAAAAGGTTTCTGTCGAAGGGTCATGAGGACTCGAAACGTCAACTCTTTTCTTCTCCGCCGATGCTGCCAGACCTGCTGAGTTTTTCCAGGTAATTCTGTTTTTGTTTTGGATTTCCAGCATCCGCAGTTTTTTTGTTTTTATACCATTTGGAGTGTCTGTTGCTCCCCCAGTGCTCCAGAATGTCATGGATCAGGTAGTAAGTGGAATGAAGGGTGTGCTCTGCTTAATAGATGGCATTCTAATCAGCAGTGGGGGAAAGAGCACATTTTAAGGTTGAATGAAGTCCAAGATCAACTTCAAGAATATGGCATCAAAGCTAAAAAGCACAAATGTTGCTTAATGGTGTCAAGTGTAATATTCCTGGTCAGCAAGTATTAAGGATATCTACCCAATGCAGGAGAAGATTGCAGGGTTTTGAAAGCAAAGAGACCAATGAGCAAAGAATAGTTTAATACATTCATAGGAATTGTTGTGTATTATTCTAAATTCATCCCTGAGTTAGCTAACATATTTTCTCCATTGTATCAACTGCTCAAAGATGGAATAGATTGAAAGTGGTCTGTGGGGTGTCAGAAAACATTTAAAGAAGTGAAGGAAGTGCTGACTAGTGATGCTATTTTCCCTACGATAATACCAAGACACAATTGGCTTTACCATGCAAAATCTCACCATAGGGGATAGATGTGCTGTTAATCTCACATATGGAAGACAATGTGGAGAAACCTGTAGCTTATGCTTCACATACTTTAGTGAAGTCAAAGCAAAATTACTCATAACTTGAGAAGAGGTGTTAGTGGTCATATATGCTAAGTTCTGCAATTAATTGTATGGTAGCAAGTTCAATTTGTTAATGGGCAACCAAGGACTTACAATAATATTTGGTTCAAGGAAAGGAGTACAATCCCTAGCAGCAGCACAGCTTCAGAGATGGGTGTTGATTTTTTATGAGCCACCAGTACAGGATTAAATATTGTAAGTTAGAGAATGACGCAAATGTGGACATTCTTTCAAGATTTCCCTTCAGTACTGATTCACTTTTAGCCTATGAGTTACCAATGAACTACTTTACACACACAAATGACATGCCAGTACGTGCCAGAGAAATTAGTGAAGAAACTCAAAGGGATGTGGCACTCAGTGAAGTGCTCAATTATATTATGAATGGCTGGCCTAAAGAGTGTGATGATGAGAAACTGCAGGATTATTTCACATGTAGAAAGGAACTGAGTGCTGTCTCCTATGATATTTAAGAATCATTATTCTGTCAAGGCTTAGAGAGAGTTTGTTAGAGGAAGTTAATCAAGAACACAGAGAGATAGTCTGTGTGAAAGCTGTAGCAAGAAGTTATTTTTGGTACCCAAAGGTAGATAGAGATATTGATGAAAAGTTGTAAAAAGTGTCTCAGAATGAGAAATAATTGAACCAAGGTGCTTTTCATTCCATGATCAAACACAAGAAAACCTTGGGAACAAGTACATGTTGATTTATTTGAAGTGGAAGGGAAAGAGTATCCTGTTTTGTTCAATAGCTATAGCAAGTGGGCAAATTTTGAGGGTGGGATTTTCTGCACCCACCCGTGACTGTGCTTTTCCGGTCCCACTGAAAGTCAATGGACTTCTGGTTGGGGCGACGCCTCGCCGGAATCAAGTTAGAATAGAGTCAAACATATTCCAGTATTACCACATTATCCAACATCGAATGGTGCTGCAGAAAGAAGTGTACAGAATGTGTTGAGAAGTAATTTCTAGGTGAGAAGCTAGGCAGTAATTTCCATGATTCTCTTCAAGACAAGCCAGTCAATTTCCTGTTCTCTTTCAGAATGCCCAACAGTCTACTATGTTTTAAAACTTAAATAAGGGCAATTATGAAGGCATGAAAGCTGAGCTGTCTAACATGAATTGGTAAATTAAGTTAAGGGATAGGTCTTTAGAGATGCAGTGGCTAATATTTAAGGGGATATTTTGGAATGCACAGAATAGATGCATTCCAACGAATAAGAAAAAATCCAAAGGACGACACACCATCCATGGTTAACTAGAAAGGTTAAAGGTAGTATCAAACTTAAAGAAAAAGCATAGTCACATGAGGGGACATGTTTCAGTAAATATTACATTTATTTATGTTTTTCCAAAGCGCTTCAACCAGCTACATGCCTCAGAGAGATTGAAGTGCTCTTTTGTGTGCATGCGCGTGAAAGAGTGCTGGCCCCGACTGTTCCTCCTCCACCCCGCCCACACAGGTAGTGCTGAGTGCTACTGCTCGTGTCTTAAGCTGATTGCTCCACGACCGCCCCGCCTGCTCCCGCCAAGCCCGCCCGATGCTGAAAAAACTCGTATGTTGCCTTATGGGTGGTGGTTCTATAATGGCAAAGAAAACGTGCTAATTTAGTCGCTAAAGAATCTCCAGACAATTTCCTCATACCAGATTTGAATGTCTGAACTGCTCTTTCAGCCAGTCCATTTGAAGAAGGGTGGTATAGTGAAGTTTTCACATGAGTAATACAGTTGAGGCTGATAAATTGGTGAAATTCAGCACCCGTTAATACTTTTCCATCGTCTGATATGACCACTTCAGATAGTCCATTGATTGCTAAACTTTGTCTTAGCTTGTCTATTGTAGGAGAAGATGTTGGTGACTTCACCTCATATATATCCATCCATTTTGAATGTGCATCGATGTTAAGTAGAATCATTGCTACCATAAATGGTCCCACATAGTCGATGTATACTCGCAGCTACCTATAACCCTCATAATTTTATACACCTCAATCATGTCCTCCCTCAATCTCCTCTGCTCCAGGGAAAATAACCCCAGTCTATCCAATCTCTCCTCAATACTAAAATTCTCCAACCCAGGCAACATCCTGGTAAATCTCCTCTGCACTCTCTTTAGTGCAATCACATCCTTCCTATAATGTGCATTCCAGAACTGCATGCAATACACTAGCTGTGGTCTAACCAGTGTTTTATACAGTTCCAGTATAGCCTCCCTACACTTTTATTCTATGCGTCGGCTAATAAAGACAAGTATCCCATGTGCCTTCTTAACCACCTTATCTACCTGTCCCGCTACCTTAAGGGACCGGTGGACATGCACACCAAGGTCCCTCTGATCCTCGGTACTTCCCAGGGTCCTACCTACATTCATCGTGTATTCCCGCGCCTTGTTTGTCCTGCCCAAGGCGTTCAACATAATGAGACCAGTCATCCAAAATTGGATCAAAAGGCTCTATTCTTCCAAATTGCAGCATGCTCTGTGGAGATTGCTTTGACAATCAAGAAGGAAACTTTTCTTTACTTACAACTACCATGCAAGGTGTGGCCCGATTTCGGTTCTTCTGATTTCCTTCATTCTTTCTTGTTTTTTACCTCGCCCTTTTGTGTCTTTTCTTGCTTTTAACTCTCATCACCAGTTTGTTAGATCCAGTGCCCTGGTTTGTTGGGGCTAAAGGATCCAGGTTGCACGCTTCTTTTGGGGTGACCGAGTTGGTACCAAGACAGAGAAGATCAGTTTTAGAAGAAACACATTCTGTTTATTTACAAAAGGAACTTATCAGCTACACTTGTTTGTTTACAACTCAAAACTCTGTCTTTACTCTTCAGACTCTAACTCAATACTACTGACTACTCTGCCATTGGGCATCAAGATCTTGTGATCTTACATTATAACATCTGCCTTAAAAGCATATTACACATCAGATTACTACAATTATTGATTGAAGTTAAGGGACATTTCTAGTAAGAATTTTCCTTTTATTTCTAAGCAGAGTACTGTGGGTGTGGAAAGAATATGAAGGTCCTAAAATAATGCTTTTTAAGTACAGTGTAATGCATTCTCTTTACTCCCATATTAGGAATGTGATGATGCAGCTCTGTTATTGAGGATTTCTTAATTCATGTTAAGGGTTAATTTTCAAACCAGAGTTTCAGAGAGTGATACAATATGGAAGATCATTTGGTCCATTGTGCCCATGACAATTCTTTGAAAGAGCTTTTCAATTAGTCCTGGTACCCGGCTCTCTCCCCATAGCCCTACAAATGTTCCCCTTTCAAATGTTTAGGCAATTCCCTTTGGAAAGTTACTGTTGAATCAGCTTCCATCACCCTTTCTGACAGTGCATTTCAGAGCAAAAGAATTTGCTTCACAAATGTTATTTTGCTCTGGTCGTCCTCCAGTTCTTTTGGCAAATATCTTAAATCTGAGCCAACCCATTTTTGTTCTATTAAAATAGTTCATGATTTTGAATGCCTCCAATAAATCAGCTGTTCACCTTCTCGGCTCTAAGGAGAGCAACTCCAGCTTCACAGGTCCTTTCTAGTAACTGAAATCTTCATCCCTCGCAGCATTGGAGTAAATCTGCATCCTTTCTAAGGTCTTGATATCCTTCCAAAATGTGGCGCCCAGGATTGGATAAAATACTCCAGTTGAGCCTAATCAGTGTTTTATAAAGGTTTAGCATAACTTTTGTACTCTATGCTTCTATTTATAAAGTCAATGATGCTTTTTCAACATCATTCACACATATGTATGTACAGACCCAGGTCTTTCTGTTCCTGTACCTCCTTTTTATTGTATCATTTAGGACCAGATTTATGCAATCGAGAGGCTCTTCATTTCCATGGCAAAAATCCTGAAAAGTTTAAGTCCTGCTCCCGATCCCATCACTTCCCATTTTCGAGGGAACAGGACTAGACTTGGGCTGGGGTTCATGCATGCATGATTCGCAGAGGCAGCTGGCCATTGAAATCACCAGCTGACCCTGCTGAAGTGGGATTTCGGAAGGTCAAGAGTGTGAAACTGGGGGCTGAATCTTCGGCTCGGTGAGCGGGGGCGGAGCCTGTTCTCTGAGGTATAAAATTACGCAGGGTGACGTCAGGCGTGTGTCCCGACATCACTGCGCATCATTTAGATTTTCAGTTCGGCGGGCTGAGTGCCCGCCAAACTATCAAAGACTTGTTAAGGTCATTAATGAACTAATTAAGCCTATTGAGAAAGCTGCCCGTCCAACCTTAAGGTTGGTGGGCAGGCGGAGAGCCCAGGCGGCCTTCGCATTTTTCACGGAACCTCATCCATGGGTGGGATGAGGTTTCATGAATGATTTAAAATTTTCAGAAAATTTTTCATTAAAATGAATGCACATGTCCCAGCTCATGTGACAGTTTCCTATCAAACAAAAATTTTTACAACACTTTATTAGACGGTTTAAACTTAAAACTAATCTCCGTGACGCACAGCACTTCTGGATGCATGTCACACTGGGCGGGCCTTCATTGGCCCACCCACGTAAAATGGCAGCATGGACCTGATCAGGGCGCCAATTGTGTCTACGCCTGCCTGCACCCACCCCCGCATAACCCCCCTGACGGAGAAGAAAATTCTACCCTTGAAGTGTACAGGTGTTAGAACAGGTAAGATGACACTTGAACTTGATGGATACATTTGGATAGCCAGCTTGCCCCTTTGGCGAAGTAAGGTATCCCTTTGGATAGGGTCCTGTGACATCTTTGACAGAGCTAAGGCAACCTTTGTGAGAGCTGAGGTACACTTTGGAATTTTTGAAAGCAAACATGAGTATGCACTTTTTACGCACAAACTCATTGGAACTATCAAGCTGTCAAGGAACTGTCCAGCTATCAAGGAACTGCCTGCCTGTCAAAGAAATGCCCAGCTGTCAAGAAACTATTAAGGGGGCGTCCAAGATATTAGGTGAGGTGGCATGGAGGGGGTAAGGGCAGCAGCTGGTGGGTGGGGGCATAGGCTACCATTGCTTGGCATGGATAGGGCATAGGGACTGTGTAAGGGTAAGGTGGGTGAGGGCTGGAGAGATGTTTTATACTTTAACCTTTTATTTATTCAAAATTATGCCGATGCACAGAGGCAGCCCTTCCACCCAGCCCACTTCCACAGTTAGCAGCCTCCACACTCATTCTGGGAGTTGCTTGCCCCAACTCCTATTTCAGCCCACTACCCCACATCCTTACCAAAAATCCAAACTGTGGACAGGCATTTTCAAAGGTCCAATTTGCAGAGTCAAGAAACTTTTCAACTCTGTGCACCTGACCTGGGGATCGAAATCTAGATTTAGTTTATATTGGCCTAGATTTTGTGGTCAGTAGTGAAGTGATGGTGCTTGCAGCCTACATGAGAAAAAAAAACTATCTACAAGATCTAGCAATCTCTTTGATGTGGATTTCCCCTTTCCCAACATCAGTTTAAATCTGGGCGCTAGGCCAAGATAATCTCCAGGTGCAGTGGTGTCATCAAGTATTCTCACAGACAACAAACCATAAAGTAAATATTTCATTTTAAATTAAAATTTTACAGGGAGTGAAAGAAATGATTGGGTCATGTACACGTGATTAAAGTAAAAGTTGAAGTAGCATCACAAAACCTTTAAAATAATTATTGTAAAAATGTGTAAATTTTCTTATCATGATGTGGAAATGTAACATTCCACAAATATGAAATTAATTTTCTGGGACAGTAAGGCTGATCACTGATTATAAACGTAGTATAATTTTTTGGGTATAATTTTTTCAAACTCTTTTCCAATGAGACAAGTAGTGTGAATGGGCAACTTCTCATCAGGGCCAGGGAGAGAAATCATGGGCCTTGGTGCTTCTCCTCTTTCTGGGCCCCTTATTCCCCATATCTCCCTCTTTTAAACCCTCCTCCTCAATCATGCATAATATTTTCTGCCCTTTCAAGAAGCACCAATCAATTCACCAATCACAGAAAGGAACTAGTAACATGATGATATCTGTTGTTGGTGTCTGGTTACAAATATCCTCCGATATATATGCAGCATGGATCATTAATATTATGAGCAGCAACAATATAATGCAGTGTTTGTGTGAGTCCTATAAGTGATTCCACTGTGACTATTAAAGAAAGCAGAAAGTGCAAATTTTACTTTATCAGCATCATGCAATATTGTTAATTTGACATGAAAATACCCCATTGGTTATTTATAACACTGTGCAGATGATAACATTGATTTTGGTGACTGCCTCAGCCCTCATTAACATGTTCTTCACGATGCACTATATGAACAAGTTGACAGTAAATTCATACTTGGGGGAAAGATTCAATACTTACAACCCAGATAAGCTGCACAATATCTTTTCCATTCTGCAGAAGAATTAGAAGACTTTCTCCTGTCTGTGTGCATGATGTTATAATATTTGTATATATTTATAATTATTATTATATATTATCATAATATATTCCATAGAAGGGGTGCAGTTGGATTCTATTTTATCAGTAATCTCATAGGATAGAAAGATCAAATTACTCCTGAGCAACAAAGTGGAATTATTGAACAACGTAGGTCTTTAATGTCAGTGAGAAGCATTGGAATCCTCAGGTGTATCTGGTTGACAAAATTTTTAAGAGGCCAGGGAACAAAGACTGTATGATTCACAGTTGTATCTAGGTATTTTTGATCAACAGGTCTGAAACTCTCCTGATTGCTGCTTCTCGCTACATATATATTTCCAATATTGCAACACAATTTTATCACAAAATTTCAATACTTCAAAAATTTCATAAAAGCACCAAGTTAGAGTGGGATCATAGGTAAGCAGACAAAAGGACCATTTTAAAGTCATTGGAAAAGGTTCTTGAGAATCATGTGCAGGATGAAACAGGCTACCGATTCACCATGAGATGATTATGCGCTCGATCTTCACAATTTCACCCCAGACATCCTGCTCATAGTAAACTTCCATTAACAACAAAACAAACAAAGCTCCTGCCATGAATTCCACTCTCTGTTCAGAAGGCAATTATGAATGGCAAAGGCCATCTAATCCATCTCATTTCATCCATCCAGAATGACATACGAACATGTATTCAGAGTAGGAATCAGCCATTCAGCCTCTTGACCCTGCTCTGCCATTTGATAACAGTACTTACATTATAGTAGTGGTTATAACTCAAAAGTATTTAATTGGCTGTAAAGCAGTTTGAGGCATTGTGATGGGTGCTGTATAAATGTAGGTTTTGTCTTTCATTACACCTGCATGCAATAGGCAGAGTGGTTGTAGCAATGGTGAAATTGGAGGTCCAATACTGATTCACTAAAGATAATTAATCACAGAGCAATCAACTTCTGTTAGGAAAGTGGCTTCAAAGAAACCACTACATTTACAAAGAAATCCAACACTATAGCTAATACAACCTTACCATTTTGACTTCCCTGGACCAACCCACAATATACCATAAATGGCATCTGCTCCTTTTACACTCATGACACTATTCCCCAGGTTTACCAATCGCTCATCTACCAACAGCTTAGGAAAAATATACAGTCAATCAGAGATGAATAATACAAGGTACATAAATTCAGTACAACATTACCTCAAGGACGGGACCCTTCCCCCAGAAATTATCACATTAATTGTGTTTTACACAGTGAATTTACAGCGCAAAATGGAAAAATGTAATTAATAAATAAGAAACTGCAACATCAAAAAAAGAGTGATATCCAAAATCCATGCTGCCCCCTGCCTCCCAACTCCAACCTCCCCCAAATCACCCCACCGCCCCACCTCTCCAATGCCCCCAACTCCCCACCACCCCAATTGCCCCCAACCTCTCCAACATCCCCTAAACTCCCCCACCTCTCCAACACCACTCAACCTACCCCCAATCTTTCACAAGCCCCCTACCTGCCCCCACCCCTCCAACACCCCCAAACCTACTCCCACTCCTCCAACATTTTCCAAACCTTCCCTGACTATCTCTCCACACAACCCTCCACTCAGCATCCAATTGGCTCTAAAATAGAGATTTGACTTACCATTTTTCAAGCAAGAACTCTCTCAGTTGCTATTGCTGCTGTTAAGGGAGATTTGTTGTTTTCTGGTGGGCTTTTCAAAAGCAATTGGGACCACGAAACTGCCCGAAGGTTGGAAGCAGCAGTGCTACAACTAGTAAAACTGACCCCTGACAGTCCAGCTTTATAAAAAATGGAATCTAAACCTGAAGATGCCAATCTTTTTTTTAATAGGTTTTGCAGGTCTGAAGTTGTCCCTCTAGCTGCTCAGGCTGGGGGACAACAAGAAACTCCATTTAGAGACCCTCTAGCCCTGGGAACTGGTGTTTGGCACCATCTCTAAACCCCTCACCAGGGCCCTGCTTCTCACCGGTTCAGTGATTTTGTCTTGATTGCTGTCTAGGGGTCTTTAACCGTGAACCCTATGGGGAGATGTTAAATCAGTGACAACAGCTTCTGTGTTTCTGCATTTAACACGTGCGGACTCCGGAATTTGACATCAATGTCAGAAGAGGAATGATGCTAAGTACTAACAATTTTGACGTCATTACTACCACAAAATCTAGATATTGCTTCTCCTTATTCTTTTGACCAAATGAACCATTTCACACATATCTGTGTGACCACCCATTTTTATCAGTCTATGTCCTCTTCGTTTTTGCTGATATCTTCCACTGTTTACTGCTTTTCCAAGTTTTGAGTCATCTGCAAACTTCAAAATTATGCCCAGCATACCCAAGCCCAGGTCAATGATATAAATCAAACGTTTACCACTCCAACAGCCATTTGAGAAAAGACTTATTTCATAATTCAGCCCTCTGGAGAATTCCCTCCTCTCATCAAAGTTAATAATTGAGCCCATAGCGCTTGTAAATTGCCAATGGTCCAGGCAGGTAAAGGAGAACAGAACTTTCTTTTCCCTTTCAGCTAGACTATCCAACTGACAAATGCTTGCTTATAAAAATTTGTTACTGCCAGAAGGGACATCATTTTTAAAAATATTCTTTTCCAGAAAGTTTACCAGTATGTTGAGACGGGGCTTAAAAATTTTGTTCAGCAATGTGAAAAATCTTATTTTTGCCAATTAAAAAAAGTAAGTCACTCACTTCGAGATAACATTGATATTTTCTCCATTTGAATGTAATCTTTCCTGCTGCTTCCTTGGATTTATTGTTGTCCTTGATCCCAATGACTTGCTATAGTATTTCCCTCCTTCACTCATGAGCTGTTTATCATCCTTTAGGTACATTTCACTCTTTTTTTTGATTTAGGGTCAAACAGGTTATAGATAAAGCAAATATTTTGGTCTGCAAAAGATTTTTATATGATTTTTAACAGTACTGAGTAACATTGAAATATTTTTAATGTTGAAAACTTTTTTTCATGTCACATATTAATTTGAGCTTCGATTGTTATCAGCATTTTATTTTGCTCCACACTATAGTATGAAGGGAGGTTTCTCCACCATTATATGAAAAGCAACAGTCATAGTGCGGAAGTTGAAGTTCAAAATGGCTAACATAATTACAAGGAAGTGGTTTTCAAAATGGTAATGATGTATTCAAATGATTCTCTGGGAACTGAATTAACATCCACTTGTGAATGAAATAGCAGAGAATAATGGAATAACTTTCAGATTTAATGTGAAATTGTGGGACTCAGTTGTAAATGTGGACTAGTTTTCAGTAGGCACGTCTTGGGCTGGAATTTTCTGCCCCCTTTGACGTCGGTGGTCATGGTGAGCATGAGCTGACAATATGACATTAAGGCCAAAAATCGGTTTTACGTGAAACCAGTTTGCAATCGTCCGTTCTGCCCATCAATGGCGGGCCATCTTCCCTGCTGTCCAACATCAGGAACCTAATTTCAATGCATTTGCATCTCATCATCTTGCCCGCTCACTAGAATCATCTCCCCTCCCAGGGGGAAAGGACTAGGGGTGGGGGCATGAGGGAGTCCAGGGCGGGAGGAAGGAGTCTGGTGGGCGGGGGTGGAGGGAGGGAAGGAGTCCGGGTACATGAACAGGTAAGGATGGAGCAAGGAGAGTCTGGGGGAAGGAAGGAGATAAGGTGGAGGAGGAAGACCACAATCATGCGTGGTCCGACTGCGTGCAGCTGAACACCTGTGGGCACCACTTCATCAGAGAAAAGACGGATGCGCTCTTCCGACTTGTGAGCCACTCTGCTGAGGGCTTCCAACAGTCCTGCATGATGTTCCTCCACGCACTGCTGAGCCTCAAGAAAGATTTGGAAGGCTGAATCCAGAGATTCATCACCTGATTCAGACCTCACAAATGCCACTTCCCCAGCAGTCCTCCAGGGGCCAGGGAACTCGGCTGAATCTGCCTCCTCCAGCTCTGGACAGGTGTCCATGTGGTGACCACCAGATTGTGAACCCAAGCCTGCTCTAGATATAGGTCCCACCGAAGTGTGTGTCTCTGCACTGGTGGAGAGTGTGGTTAAGTAGTGTGACTGGTCTTCCAGGCTGCTTATTTCCAGTTCTTCACTGGAGGAGATGAGGACCTGGGAGGAGCTGAGGGCCTGGCTGGCTCGGGGTGTTGGTCGCTTGGCAGAGCTCCCTGTGAACCAACGTAGAGATAAGTAGTGCATGGCAGCACAATCAAAAGCAGGAGAGTGAGCACTCACAATTGCATTGAGAGGGATGATGTGGTGCAGGATGTCATGTGGGTGATGGCCGCCGACCTCACCGTCACAGCAAACACGGTCCAACGTCCTCACCAGTCAGTGCAATGGCACGCTCCTCAAAGTGAATGAGGGGTCTAATGTGGGTCACTCCATACCCCGGTCTGGGACCTCTTCCGGCTGTTGTGAGCCAGCTTCTCCTGCATGATGAAAAGGTTTCTATTCAAACAATCATTTAATGCCCTCTTGAATGCCTTGAATGAACCTGCCTCCACCACACTTTCAGGCAGTGTATTCCAGACCTGAACCACTCGTTGTGTGAAAAAGTTTTTTCTCACGTCACATTTGCTTCTTTTGCAAAACACTTTAAATCTGTGCCCTCTCATTCTTGATCCTGTTGCGAGTGGGAACAGCCTTTCCCAATCTACTCAGCCCAGCCCCCTCATGATCTTGAACACCACTATCAAATCTTGTCTTAGCCTTCTTCTCTCCAATGAGAACAGTCCCAACCTCGCTTCTATTTGGAGTATTTATTAAATAATTTACTTCATTCAATTTCTTTTCAAACCTGTAAGGTCCACTAAACCTTACATTTAATGAATCACTTAGCACTGGTAAAAAAAAAATCTAGTACTTTCTCTCCAGAGACAAAACTGCAAGCTGTAGCTTTCTTATCTACCTTCACTTTCATCACTTGCTATGATATCTTTAACTGTTCCCTAGCCAACTCACATGCTCTTTTTGTCCTTTCCCTGAAATTTGATAAATAATCTAGGAGAGTATTTTTTGAATTTTGACCCAACAATTTCTCATGAATCAATTTCAGTCGTCCCTTACCTCATGACCATAAACTAGCTCAAAATGGCTAAAACCAGTTGACGAAGTAGGAGTGTCTTTAATAGCAAATAACAAGAATGGAATTCCTGTATCTTAATCATGTTGATAATCCTGACAGTACGCTCTCATCATGGGTTTTAAAGTTTGATGTCACCCTTCCAAAGCTCCTTGTGACTCAGGATGGAAAGCTGTTGACTTAAACTGTTTTATCCCCAAACTGTTCATTACTTCCTTAAACAGCTGTAACATAAAATTTAAACCCTGATCTGACTGTATTTCTTTAGGTAAACCATATCTTGTAAAATAATTTAATTAACTCCTCCACAATCTTATTAGTTGTAATATTTCTTAAAGGTGTTACTTCAGGAAATCTGGTAGACACATCCATTATTGTCAGTAAGTACTGATTTCCACTTTTAGTCTTAGGAGGTGTCTTACACAATCAATCGTGACCCTAGTAAAAAGTTCTTCAAATGCTGTTATTGGGATTAAAGGCGCCAGCTTAATCACTGCTTGTGGTTTTCCTGTTATTTGACATGTATAACATGTCCTACAGAAGTTGACTAAATCCCGACTGGCCAAAAAAAGCCTCTCTATCTTTTCCTGTGTTTTCTAAATTCCTAAATACCCCCACCTCCCCATTGGAATTTTATGAACACTCCTCAGAATCTAATTTCTATACCCTAATGGGATAATAATCTATTGCACCTCCCTCCTGCTTTTATTTGCTGAGACATGATCTGGCCTCCATTTTCTCGTTAAAATATCTCCCTTAAGGTAATAACATACTAGAATACATTTTGCTTCTGTTTCTGAGTAAGCTTTCTGATTTAACTGTTTTAATTGCAAATCATTTTTCTGCAACTCCACTAACCTCCTTGAGTTACATGCTTCAGCTGAATTGTCCTGTATTCTTTCCTCCTGAACAATGTTATCAAATACAGTGCCAGCTAATTGGATTTTGACACCTTCTTCTTGCCTTTGAACTGCCTGCCCTACTTGTTTTTCTTGTTTCAACCTGTGTGCCTGTGATCTCATTATCACACAATCTGGAAACAATCCAGGATGTTCCTTCTGTAACACCTCAGTTGAAACAATTTCCACAGGCTGCTCAACTACCATGGGCCTCACCCACATCTGTGGCCCAGCTATATCATTACCCAAAATGAATTGAACCCCCTGCAATGGGCAATTTTTCCACCACTCCAACAATAATTTCACCTTTCTTCCATTTGCTATTTAAATGTATCTTCCACAAGGGTTTAGCATCTCCATGAACCCAACTTATTATTACTTGCTCCTGCAATACTTCCTCTGAACAACAAATATCACTATCCTACAACATTAAAGATTGACTAGCCTCTGTGGCTCTTAAAATTTTAACATCTTTACCTATTCCACCTTGTACACATGGAAAGGTTTTCCCTTAACACACAAAGTATTTCAACATTCCTGCAAGCTGCTCCTCAGAATTCTCTTTGGTAAATTGTGAACACATTCCTACTTCTTTGCTTATCACTGGTTCACCCTGTTTTACCTGTACACAAACCATTGGTTTTTCCTGTGCCTGAAGCTCAGAAGCCACAGCACTTTTACTTCCAGAGCTTTTCTGTACCCCAATAATTCCAAAAGATTTTCCCAGTAATTTCCAACACGCTGACTTTGTGTGCCCCTCTTTATTACAATGAAAGCACCTCAACTTTTGAATGTCACTTCTACCCTCAATATCTTCCTTTTTATTCTGAGAAAAAACTTACTGGGAATTTTCAGCTACTCCTTCTCTTCCCTGACTACCTACCTTCCTTTCACCTTCACTTTTTACCATTTTCCGATTTAAAAGGTTGGCAAAAGAAAGTTTTAGCTCTATGTACTAACTCATAATTATCAGCTCTCTCTGCTGATTATCTTACAGTTTTAACCCTCTCTTCCTCCACATGAGTTCTCACTATTGAAGGGATTGAATCTTTAAATTCTTCCAAAAGAATTACTTCCCTAAGAGCTGCTTATGTTGTCTCTAATTTTAAAGCCCGTATCCACCGGCCAAAATTACTTTATTTTACTCTCTCAAACCCAACATAAGTTTGCCCAGGATGTTTTCTCATATTCTTAAATTTCTGCCTGTAAGCTTCAGGAACCAGTTCAAATGCACTTAAAATAACCTTTTTCATTATACGTAATTCACAATTCACCTCTTCAGACAGCGAAGTGTTCATGTGTTCTACCCACCAACTTAGACTGTAACAATAACAACCAGTACTCCTGTGGCCATTTCATCCATTGAGCTAGCTTCTCAAATGAAGTAAAGAACACTTCAACATATTTTTCCTCAAACCTTGGAAGAGCTTGTACAAACATCTCCCCACTGGGTTTTAGGTTAAAGGTTTTTTCATCATCAGAACTCTCCTCAGGATCTGAGAACTCTAGTTTAACTTCCACCATTTTAAGCAGGTATTCACTTTTTCTTTCTTTCTCTCTTTTCTTTGCCTCTCTTTCTTTATCCTTCTTTCTTGCCTGAAATTCCAGTTCCAGCTTCCTTTCTTTTTCTTGCCTTTCTGCTTACTCCCTTTGAAATGCCATTTTTCTGTCCTTTGCTTCTAATTCAAGCTTTTCAGTTCCTTTGCTTGTTCAAGTTCAAGCATCTTCTTTTGTAACTGAAGTCTCACGCTGTGACTCACTAGTGTCAGATATAACTTCCAACTATAGATGCTGTGCTATAGCTTTAATTATATCTGATTTCCTCACCTCCGCAGTTAACGCCAATTTTAATTTATCTGCCAAGTCAGCTAACTTATTCTTGGATGCATTTTGTAACCCAATCAGAGTTATATCTTCTACTCCTAGACAAGTATTAGCAATTGCCAAAGCCATCTTGCAGTCTCACCACTTATAGAAATACCTCACCAACTCCTGAATTCAAAGTACTTCTGGTACTCATAACCGTAAGATTCACCAATTCTAAACGAATCAAGGAATTGCAAATATTATCCCGCTAAGAGCCCCCAATTATTATGACACAGCAGTTAAATCCCAGAGGAAACTTGAAAAACTGTCATAACCTATATTTTCAATTGGTATGTTTCAGATGCAGTTCTGAATTCAGAAGTGAAAACACCAAGCCTCAAGAGGTTTTTTTTACATAAACGAAATTAAACATTTATTAATTTAACAAGAAATTAACCACATACACATGTCTACAAATTACTACCATAATAACTTTTAAACAAATCCCCAAATTAATCACTCCTAGTTAAATCTTCACCAAGGCAACAATAACCCATAGACTTTAAACAGACACCAGGCAAAGCACATTTGACCTTACAAATTCAAAAATGAGGTCCCTTGCAACTTGGTTCCTTTGCAGACACAGTTGCAGGGCTTAAAGGCTGCATAGATCTTACATGCCTCTGAACTGCACGTAAAAAAATCCTTAACAAAAACAAAGGGTCCGAAGGGTCATTCGGACTCGAAACGTTAACTGTGCTCTTCTCTGCAGATGCTGCCAGACCTGCTGAGTTTTTCCAGGTATTTTTGTTTTTGTTTTGGATTTCCAGCATCTGCAGTTTTTTGCTTTTATCTTTTTATTATACAAAAATCCTTTCTGTTTATACCTAGCCTTCCCTTTGAATGTAAATTCTCATTGTTTCACTAGGTCTATGAACTCCACCTCTTCTAACAATAAAACCTCTTTCATAACACCAATTTTATTAGTAATACGAACACATTGCTTGGTGTCTTCTAGCTAGGTGCAAGATTTTACTCCCTTCTTTTGAAAAGTTTATTCAACAAATGCAAGTGTACACTTTATCTTTTAGCCTTCCATTTATCTAATTAACATCTCAAACTACAATACATCAAAGCACCAAGACTAGATGCTTTAATCCAATTAAGCCATAAACAGACACAATCCCTATCACAAGTCCAATTTAAAAATAATTTCCAATAACATTATGCACATTAATATCTCTTCATGACATGCACCCACTTCAAAACTTCACCCCTTATTTTATGTTGTCTGTCCATGTTCTTCCTACCAAAATGCATCATCTCACACTTCTCAGGATTGAACTTCATCTGCCACCTACCTGCCCACTACACCAACTGGTCTATGTCCTCTTGAAGTTCCACACCATCTTCCTTGCAGTTCACAATATTCCCAAGCTTCGTATCATCTGCAAATTTTGCAATTGTCCCCTGTACACCAAGATCTAGATCATTAATATACATCAAGAAAAGCAAGGGTCCCAATACCAACCCATGGAGAACTCCACTACAAACCCTCCTTAGTATTTTTCAGCCAATTTTGTATCCACTTTGCAACTGTTCCTTTTATTCTATGAGCAATAACTTTTCTCACAAGACTGTTGTGTGGCACTATGTCAAATGCCTTTTGAAAGTCTGTGTACACTACATCAACAGCATTACCCTTATTGACCTTTTCTGGTACCTCTTCAAAAAACTCTAGCAAGTTAGTTAAATGCAATTTCCCCTTTGAAAATCCATGGTGGCTCTTCCTTAGCAACCCATATTTTTCCATGTGACTACTAATTCTATCCCAAATAATTGTTTCTAGAACTTTGCCCACCACTGAAGTTAAACTGACTGGTCAGTAATTACTGAGCTTATCCTTACAACCTTTTTTGAACAAGGGCTTATTATTTGCAATTCTCCAGTTTTCTGGCATCAGCCCTGAGTTCAGGGAAGACTGAAAGATTATGTCCAGTGCCCCTGCAATTTCTAATCTCACTTCCTTCAATATCCTTGGACGCATCTCATCTGGTCCCGGTGCCTTGTCAACTTTAAATACTGACGGTCTATTCAACACTTCCTTCTTGTCAATTTTGAACCCTTCTAGTGACAGATTCCTCGTCTGTCACCATGGCCTGGATAGCACATCTACCTCCTTGGTAAAGGTGGATGCAAAGTATGTTGTCCAGGTTTTGCAGCCTGTGGGCACAAACTGCTTCATTACCTGAAGAATTGTGAATAGAACTACACATTGTGCACTCTTCAGCAAAAATCCATACTTCTGAACTTGTGATGGAGGGAAGGTCATTGATCAAATAGCTAAAGAATATTGGAGCAAGGACACTGTGAAGAACTCCTGCATCAATGCCCTGAGGCTGAGATAATTGGTCTCCAACAACCACAACCATCTTCCTTTTTCTGGATATGACTCCAATTAATGAAAACTTTTCCTTCTGATTCCTATTGACTTCAATATCGCTCAGGCTACTTGATGCCAATTGCTGCCTTGAGGCCCAGGCCGTCACTCTCACCTCACCTCCGCAATTCAGCTCTTTCATCCATGGCTTAGATCAAAGCTGGGTGGCCTTTGTTGTACCCAAACTGAGCATCTGTGAATAGGTTGTTAGTGAGTAAGTGCGATTTGATAGCACATTTAATGACCTGTTCCCATCACTTTGCTGGTGATTAAAAATACACAGATTGGGTGGTAATTTCCCAGATTGAATTTGTCTTGCTTTTTGTGTGCAGGGCATACCTGGGCAATTTTTGACATTGGCGATTAGATGCCAGTGTTGCAGTTGTACTGGAACAGCTTGGCTATAGACATGGCAAGTTCTGGAGGGCATGTCTTCAGTACCGCACTGGGGCTGTTATCAAGGCCCATAACTTTTCCAGTATCCAGTGCCTTTAGCCATTTTTTGATATCACATGGAGTGAATCAAATGGTCTGAAGAGTGGCATCTGTGATGCTTAGATCCTCAGGAGGAGGCTGAGATGGATCATCCCAGAACCAACAGATCAGATCTAAGCTCTGCTGTCTTGCCACATCTATTAGTGAATGGTGTGGACAATTAAACAACTAACAGGAGGAGAAGGCTCTAGAAATATCCCCAACCTCAATGATGGGGGAGCCCAGCACATGGGTGTAAAAGACAAGGTTGAAGCATTTGCAACAATCTTCAGCCAGAAGTGCCAAGTGGCTGATTCATTCTGGCCTCCTCCTGAAGTCCCTAGCATCGCAGATGCCAGTCTTCAGTTAATTCGATTTCACACGATATCAACAAATGGCTGGAGGCACTGAATTCTGCAAAGTCTATGGGCCCTGACAATGTTCCGGCAATTACTGAGGAACTGTGCTCCAGAACTAGCTGCATCATTAGCCAAGTTGTTCCAGTACAGCTACAACACTGGCATCTATCCAGCAATGTGGAAAACTGCCCAGGTATGTCCTGTTCACAAAAGGCAGGGCACATCCAACCCAATTACCACCCCATCATTCGACTCTTGATCATCAGCAAAGTGATGGGAAGGGTCAACAGTGCTATCAAGTGACACTTGCTCTGCAATAACCTGCTCACTGATGCTCCATTTGGGTTCCACCAGGGACACTTAGCTTTTAATCTCATTACAGCTTTGGTTTAAACATGGGCAAAAGAGATGAACTGCCTTGACATCAAGGCAGCACTTGACCGAGTGTGGCATCAAGAAGTCCTAGCAAAATTGGAACCAAAGGGAATCAGGGAGAACCATCAGCCCAACCACCTTCAGCTGCTTCATGAATGACCTTCCCTCCATCATAATGTCAGAAGTGGGGATGTTTGCTGATGATTGCACAATGTTCAGCACCACGAGCAACTCCTCAGATGCTGAAGCAGTCTGTGCCCACATGCAGCAAGACCTGGACAACATTCAGATTTGCCCTGATAAGTGCCAAGCAGTATTCACACCATACAAGTGGCAGGCAATGACCATTTCCAACTAGATAGAATCCATCCCAGAAACTGAACTGGACCAGCCACATAAATACTGTGGCTACAAGAACAGATCAGGGGCTGGGAATTCTGTAGTAACTCACTTCCTGACTCCCCAAAGCCTGTCCACCATCTACAAGGCACAAGTCAGAAGTGTAATGGAATACTCTCCACTTGCCTTGATGAGTGCAGCTCCAACAACATTCAAGAAGCTCGACACCATCCAGGACAAAGCAATCGCTTAACTGGCACCCCATCCACCACCTCGAAGATCTAATCCCTGCACCATTGATGCACAGTGGACCCAATGTGCATTATTTACAAGATGCATTGCAGCAGTTCAACAAAGCTCCTTCAGCAGCACCTTCTAAACCCACAACCTCTACAGCCTAGAAGGACAAGGGCAGGAGATGCATGGGAACGCCATCACCTGCAAGATCCCCCCCCCCTCCCCACCCTCCAAGCTGCACATCATCCTGACTTGGAACTATATCACCGTTCCTTCGCTGTTGCTTGGTCAAAATCCTGTAACTCCCTCCCAAACAGCACTTTGGTTGTACCTTCATCCGATGGACTGCAGAGGTTCTAGAAGATGACTCAGCTTCTTAACAGTAATTAGGGATGGGGAACAAATGCTGGTCTAGACACATAAAATAAGTTTAAAAATGCTGATAGAAAGTGCTATGTTTGTAATTTTCATTTCAGGTTTCCAGCGTTTATAACTTTTTTCGATCAGGTGTTATTTTTGGTTCTGATTGCATCCCTGATCTTGGGATGTTTATGGTGTTATATAATTGCAAGTTATTCTTACTCATCATTCTAGATCTGACAAATTTAGGAAATTGATTGATTCCTTAGCAGAAATGCTGATTCTTTAGTTCATGTATCTCGCCCTTCATGAAATGAACAAGCTTTACGCTCCAAGCACATTCAAAATGGGAAACATTGGCCGGGATTTTCCAACCCGACCAAGGCTTGACATGCAGCAGGGCTTACGGCGGGCCAGCCAAAAGTCCATTAACTTTCAACGGGTCTAGACGATCCCAGCAGCAGGAGGAGCAGAAAATCTGCAGCCCCCCCCCCCCCCCCCCCCCCCCCCCTCCCCGCCACCCCCACCCCCCCACCCCCACCTCTGTGATCGCTTTATTTACCCAGTAATGGTGTATTTTATCTGGCAACAACAGAGAAATCACATCAAACTGCACAGGGTGAAAGCTGAGTAAACTATTTATATCATCTTTCTTAGTCATGAGGTATTAATGACATCACTTGACTGAAGTAAATCAAGCATACAGCTATTGGTAGACCAAAGGGTGGATTTGAACTTATTGGGCTCACTGAGAATGGGGTGGGGGAGCGGTTTGTAGAGAGTGGAGAAATCAGAAGTTGAAGTTTTCGTTCTTGCTGTGGAATTTTAACTCCAGTGCATGTGTGTGTGTGTGTATGTGTGTGTATGTGTGTGTGTGTGTGTGTGTGTGTGTGTGTGTGTGGCATCACTGACATGTTCCCCTAGTCTAGAAGCTAGTCAGGTTTAGAGGCTTGATTTCCGGTCAGGTAGGGGCAATCTGGCAGAGCCCACACGGCCAGTTCGTTCTAGGCTTATGGGAGAAAGTCACACTGGATGGGGTGGGGAGGGTCAATCCCAGAGATGGGTATCAGTCCCTGGGGAATTATGAGGTTCGATTCAGGGTCCAGGAGTATGTTGGGTATCTGGTGGTGGAGGTGGGAGGGGATATGGTAAGCCTGGAAGGGAAGGGTGGTAGAATCAGGGGTGATAGGGGTCAATTGGAAGCCTCGTGGGGAAGGTTTGAGGTAGAGTGAAAGAGTTGGGGTTTGATGTCTGATTGCGGAGAGCTGCCCAGGCAGGCACTTTGGATTCAGCATATTGGTGGAAAGGCAATTTTCTCCTGGATCTGGCCGTATACAGTTAAAATGAAAATGGTGAATACAAATGAGGCTCATACATTGCTGTATATTTCATGTATAACTATATATTTCAAAATTACTGTAAATCAGGAAATTTTCATTGTCAGTTAAATTGCTGGATTCAAAATTTTAAATTTGAACTTGACTAAATGTCAGTGCCTGTCAGCAGAATTAAGGGCCATAACTTCTGAGCTCCAGTGTAACTGGGCAATACCCCAAAGATGCATTGGGAAACCCCCACCCCTCTCTCCCAAGAAGTCCCCAGGTAAGGTTTGAATAGCAATTGCCTGGGAAGTGCAAACTTCCCATGGGCAATAGCCCTGTGCTGGGAACCATCAAAAATGTGATTTAAATTACAAACTTTGTTGGCTCTTACTGTGTTACATCAATTGTTGCCCAAAAAAAAGTTAGAAGAATTAAAACCACTTCTAATTTCTGGGTGTTTATTGTACAGACCCACACCGACTCCCCCACCCCTACAACTACCCCCCTCCCGACCTGCCAACGGGGGCTTCACTCCCCCATGGGACTCCCCATACCCATGGGACTCTCCTCACCACTCCCCCTCTCCCTGGCTACACTGCCCATGGGAGCCTCCCACCCCCCTGACTATTGTCACCCCCGGGGACTCCTTTCCCCTATGGAACTCCCCCCATCATGGAACTCCCTCCCACAAACACACACACCATTGGATTCCCCCAAATCAGGTTGCACTGCATAGATCTCACCTGGCCTGAGGTGGAAGGTCAGGCAAGACGGGTTCGAAAAAAATTTCAGGTAAGAAAATAGAAGTGGAGTGGCAACCCAATTCTGCCACTTGGTGGAAATTCAGGCCCAATATTGCACCAAGGTGCTGGTCATTTAGAGTTGCTAGAAATATTCTTTGCACTAATATTTCCAGATTTACAGCAATTATTGGAATTGTTAGAACCATAGAAAAGTTACAGCACAGAAGGAGGCCATTTGGTCCATCTTGTCCATGCCAGCCCAAGGACACCAAGGTGCCCTTTTTAATCCCACCTTCCTGCACCCAGCCCATAGCCCTGCGGTTTACAGCACTTTAGGTGCAGATCCGGGTACTTTTTAAAAGGGTTTAAAGTTTCTGCCTCTACCACAAACTTGGGCAGCGAATTCCAGACACCGACTACCCTCTGTGTAAAAAAGTTCTTCCTCATGTCCCTCCTACACCTTCTGCCACTTATCTTGAATCTATGTCCCCAGGTTCTAGAATTCTCCATCAAGGGAAACAATTTTAACCTGTCCACCCTATCTATTCCCCTCATAATTTTGTATACCTCAATCAAGTCACCTCTCAGCCTTCTCTGTTCTAAGGAAAATAACCCCAACCTATCCAATCTCTCCTCGTAGCTACACTTTTCTAACCCCGGCAACATTCTTGTAAACCTCCTCTGCACTCTCTCCAGAGCTATTACGTCCTTCCTGTAATGTGGTGACCAGAATTGCACACAATACTCCAGCTGTGGTCTCACCAGTGTTTTATACAATTCCATTGTTATATCCTTACTTTTATATCCCATACCTCTGCCAATGAAGGAGAGCATTCCATATGCCTTCTTTACGACCTTGACTACTTGAACTGCTGCCTTCAAGGACCTGTGTACTTGTACGCCAAGATCTCTCACTTCATCTACCCCTCTTAGTATATTCCCATTTATTGTGACTGTTTGACCTCCCTAAATGTATGACCTCACACTTCTCTATGTTAAAATCCATCTGCCACTTTACCGCCCACTCCATCAACCCATCTATATAATTTTGGAGATTATGGCTATCCTCTACACTATCCACTACTTGGCCAATCTTTGTGTCATCTGCAAATTTCCCAATTGTGCACCCCATGTTCACGTCCAAAACATTAATATATAACACAAACAGCAAGGGTCCCAACACCGAGCCCTGTATAACACCGGTTGAGACAACTTTCCATTCGCAAGGGCATCCATTGACCATTACCTTTTGTTTCCTGTTACAAAGCCTACCTTTTATCCAGTTTGTCAGAATTCCCTGAATCCCATGGGCTTTTACTTTCCTGACCAATCTACCATTTGGGACCTTGTCAAATGCCTTGCTAAAATCCATGTACACAACATCCACTGCACTACCTTCATCAACCCTTCTCGTCACTTCCTCAAAGAATTCAATCAAATTTGTGAGGCAAGACCTTCCTTTAACAACTCCATGCTGACCATAATATAAAAGCAAAAACACTGCGGATGCTGGAAATCCAAAGCAGTTCTGTTGAAGAGTCATACGGACTCGAAACGTTAACAGTGTTCCTCTCCGCAGATGCTGTCAGACCTGCTGAGATTTTCCAGGTATTTTTATTTTTGTTTTTGCCATGCTGACCATCCTTGACTAGTCCATGCCTTTCCACAAGACCGTTAATCCTATCGCTCAGGATTGATTCTACTAATTTGTTCACCACCAATGTAAGACTAACTGGCCTATAATTGTTTGGCATTTCCTCTGATCCCTTTTTAACAATGGAACTATGTTTGCATTTCTCCAGTCCTCCAGTACCTCCCCTGTACTACTCCTCCAGTACCTCCCCTAGTGAAGATTGGAAAATCATCCTCAGAGCATCTGCTATCTCCTCCCTGACTTCCTTCAGCAGCCTCAGAAACAATCCATCTGGCCCTAGTGACTTATCCACTTTCAAGGATTTCAGCACTTCGAGTACTTCCTCTCTCTTTATGACTATCTCATCCAATAGCTCGCAGTGTTCCTCTTGGATTACGATATCTACATCCTCCCTTTCCTTTGTAAACACAGAGACAAAATATTCATTCAAAACCCTTCCCACAGCCTCTGCATCTACGTACATGTTTCCATCTTCATCTCTGATAGATCCCACTTTTTCCTTAACTAACCTTTTAGCATTAATGTATTGGTAAAACATCTTTGGGTTATCTTTAACTTTACTTGCTGATCTTTTTTCATGCCCCCTCTTTGATTTCCTTATTTCCTTTCTTATTTTGTCCCTTCACTTCCTATATTCGTCTAGGCTATCTGCAGTGCTTAGTTCTTTGTGTCTATTTGTGCTTTCTTTTTCTGTTTGATCTTCTCCTGTATTCCTCTAGACAACCAGGGAGGTCTAGATTTGGCAGTACCACTCTTATTTTTGTAGGGGACATGTCTACTTTGTACAATTAGGATCTTGCTTTTTAGTGCTTCCTACTGGTTTTCCACTGTTTTATCCTCCAGCAGTGTTGTCCAGTGCACCTCAGCCAAGTCCCTTCTCATTTCTGCAAAATTTGCCTTCCCCCAATTCAAGACTTTTACTCCTGCCTTATCTCTGTCCTGTTCCATGGTAATGCTAAATCTAACTGAATTGTGATCACTGATCCTGATATGGTCGCCAACTGTCACTTCACCCACTTGCCCTTCTTCGTTCCCCAAGACTAGGTCTAGAATTACACCTTCTCTTGTTGGGTTTGTCACTAATTGGTTGAAAAAATTTTCCTGGACACACTGCATGAATTTTTCTCCCTCAGTGCCCCTTATATTGTTTGAATCCCAGTTGATATTAGGATAGTTGAAGTCTCCTACTATTATTGCCCTCTTGTTCTTACAAGCAGAAATTTGCCTACATATTTGTTCTTCTATCTCCCTTTCACTATTTGGGGGTCTGTAGTATACTCGCAGTAGTGTGACTGCCCCTTTTTTATTTCTAAGCTCAATCCATAAAGCCTCGTTTGTTGACCCATTTAGTATATCATCCCTTCTCACAACTGGAATTGATTCTTTAACCATTAGTGCTACCCACACCACCGCCCCCCCCCCCCCTCCTTTTTTATCTCTTACTCTATCATGTCTGAAGACTCTATAACCATGGATATTTAGCTGCCAGTTTTGTCCCTCCTTTAGCCAGGTCTCCGTTATAGCAATGACATCCTGCAGCCATGTGTCTTATCTATGCCCTTAACTCATCTATCTTGTTTGTAATACTCCTTGCATTGAAGTATAAACAGTTTAACCACATCAATTTCCCTTGCTGGACACTTTTTAAACTTTGCTCCTCCTGTAACTCCATGTCTATCACAACGTCCCCAGCTAATTTTCTACCTCCATTTTTCTGATATGAATCTGACCTATCTGATCCTACTCCTGGGATCCCATCCCCCTGCCACACTAGTTTAAATACTTCCCAACAGAACTAGCAAAAGCCCCTGCAAGGACAGTGGTCCCAGCTCTGCCTGGGTGCAGCCCGTCTGGTTTGTACATGTCCCACCTTCCCCAGAACTGGACCCAGTGCCTCAAGAATCTGAATCCCTCCCGGCTACACCATCTCTCCAGCCACATGTTCATTTGGTCTATCTTCTTATTCCTGCTCTCGCTAGCACAGGGAACTGGGAGTAATCCTGAGATTACTACATTTGAGGTCCTGCATTTTAATTTATCTCCTAACTCCCTGTCCTGAGCTTGCAGGTCCTCATCCCTTAGTTTACCTATGTTGTTGGTACCAATGTGTACCACAATCACTGGCTACCTACCTTCCTTCCCCAGAATGTCCTGCAGCCGCTCCGTGACATCCTGGACCCTGGCACCAGGGGGGCAACATACCATCCTTGATTCATGTTTGCGGCCACAGAACTGTCTGTCTGTGCCCCTAACTATTGAATCCTCTATCACTATAGCCCTGCCACTTGTTTTCCTCCCACCCCTCTGAGCAGCAGAGCCACCCACGGTGCCGTGAACTTGGCTGTTGCTGCTTTCCCCTGAGAGGCCATCCCCCCCAAAAGTATCCAAAGTGGTATATCTGTTAGAGAGGGGGATGACCACAGGGGACTCCTGCACTATCTTCCTGAGTTTTTTACTGCTCCTGATGGTCACACATTCCCTTTCTGCCTGTTTAATCTTCACCTGCGGTGTGACCACTTCGCTAAATGTGCTATCCACGACTCGATCAGCATCGTGGATGCTCTACAATGAGTCCACCCGCAGCTCCAGCTCTGAAACATTGTTTTCATTTTCTGGTGATAATGGATTGCAAGCAGGTAGACAACTTATGCAGTGTTTTTCCTGAAGCACCATCATGTCATTTAAGTCTGCAGGTGTTGAGAGCTAACGCTACCAGATAGCACAGGAGTGGCATTGACAGGAGATTTCTACGCAATGATCCTTTCCTGTGGTAATGACTCTTCCAGGGTCAGACCACTTAAAGCAATAGCCTTGACAGTACACAGTAAAATAGCAGTGTACAAAAACACAATGCTGTCAAATGAAATTTCTCTCTATTATTTTAATATAGTTTTCACCCATTAGGATGGCTGATGCCACTGTCATAACAAAGAAGCAAATGCATTCAGCTTTTGAATACTACTATCTCAGTTTCTGCATTACAGTGACAAATCATACACCTGGCAAATGTAAAAGAATGGAGCTCACACACAGCAAGATGTTATTAGTCCCCCAACCACGCCATCCCTTTACCCTATACAGTGGTTTTTACCCCTGAAATAAAAGTGAGACTCACCAGATTTGGGCTATCCAGCACTTTGTAAGGCATAAAATAATAATAAGGAACTGCAGTAGTAATAAGCATGCTGATTCAAGCTTTCTTTGTAATGTTTATGATTCTGTAATAATTCAGATGAGTAACTTCCTTTTTATGCTATAATTATGTAAGACAGCATGTGCAATGTCAAATATTGAAAAAATCATTTTACATTTGCATGAAAAATGTGAATAGTTTCTTGTTTTAAGGATACAGACCATGATGAGTGGGAGCATGGGGAGGGTGTTTAAAATTTCTTCTTGATAATTTTGCTGAAAAATCAGTTTTTTTGAGGAGGTGAAAATGATCTATGGAACAGTTTCAAAACTATTCAAAGCCATTAGCAACCTACAGAATATAATTCCTGGAAATATACAACTGACACGTTAATCTAGGCAATCATGAAATATCCTATGACAAGTGCCTCTTTTACTCCACATCTCACCGACTATCATTTTCAAGTCCACTGTTTTATGCTTAAAGACAGGCCTCCCTGTATCTTGCAAAGAAACTACTGCAACTCCACAACTACTGACAGAACTAGACAGCTAGGTCAGTTGTGATGCTGGTCACTGCTGCTCCAGGCAGATGTCTTTATTGTTGCAAAAAAAGAGTAAATCATGATTTACATGCACAGTCACCTTTTTACAAACCCCAAAGCTGCTTCAGTTGTTTGATAGCCTTGCCCTGTGGTACAGGGTTTGAAACCTGGATGTCTTTCATTGAAAACAAAAAAAAAATCATTCATCAGAATGGAGGAGGTGACAGAACAAATAGTTCAGGAGCTGAAAGGTTGAAGTGATGTGCCAATAGACATGTGAGAATATGTTTCATGATGAGAATATGAGAAGGCTGTTATTGTTCGGATAAAGTGAAGCTGATTTTCTGAGATCTATCATTTCTTTGTGCTGAGGGTTAGAAAAAGAGAGCAGAGGTTTTGTGATCAGAAATTATTCAGTGAGGTACAGTGAAATCAGTTGTTTCTATTACATTTGTAAATCCATTTGGAATAAATGTCCTTGCTTTGGAAAAGGAGCTGTAGAAATGAGATACAAGTCAACTATGAATTATCGACAGTACTAATGTAGCATTCAGAGGCTCTAGTTCACTTTCAGAGAAATACAGAAGAACTTAACGTGAGAGAAAACAAGAATTTATGCTTTTCAATGCCTCATTGGTTAGCTGTACCAAATGGTGTAATTCTGAACTTTATGGATCGGGAAGATCAAAGGATTGATATTAACTCAATGTAGTACTAAACTGTGAGCACTTACCACCTCATTAACACTTTAATCCCTATTTTGCCGACGGCCTTTATAAGGGAGGCTCAGCTACCTACCTAAATAAACCAGGGGTCTTGTAAAACTAATCCGGGCCTTGTGACGTACTTAGCACCTCAATTGCAATT
This sequence comes from Carcharodon carcharias, assembly GCF_017639515.1. NCBI lineage: Eukaryota > Metazoa > Chordata > Chondrichthyes > Lamniformes > Lamnidae > Carcharodon > Carcharodon carcharias. The sequence continues at coordinate 108,227,290 of NC_054475.1, forward strand.
TCAAGGTACAAATGGGAAAAGCATATATGGAACCCATTCCCTTAATTTGCATCTGGTGATGAGTGCCCTAACCTGGATAAAGAAAAAAACTGAGAGTACTTGCAAAATAGCTTAGAAAATACTACCTTTTTTTGGTGCAGAATAGGAAGGTTCCTTCTGGGTCCACTAAAAATAAAATCTAAGGCTTGTTTATACAATTGAAGTGCCCTCCTGGGGATTGCCTCACTATCCACTCTAAGGTGCTAACTGTCGATCAGCTGAGCAAGGGATTTGAATGATTTTCTGTCATCTCAGAACCTATAAAACTGTAGTGGGGATGCCTTTTTGACCTCAGCAACTTACTGGCAAAATGAAAATGAGACCTGGGCCTTTAAATGGCTTGCACTTATTGCAGACAAAACCTGCATGTTCCACTTATTACCAATGAGCACAATCTCTGTTGGCAGTCAAAATCAGTCCCCATACTAGGTTTGAGTCCAAGTTAATTGATTTAAGTTGGGGAAACAGCGCTCAGTGGTTAGCCCATTATCTCACTCTTAATCATTATCCACAGAACCTTTTTGGAACAGGAATGTGTTTGTGGCCATTTAGTGAGGGCAGACTTTGACCATTTGTAATAGGCAAATAGCCTGCAGACACACAGGGCGGAGTTATATCCAGGACACTCGGATCCTGGCAGTAGAAGCAGAAGTGCGCGCCACTTCTGCTTGTGTGTTGGCAGCTGGCACGCATTGAATTTAATATTTATCTTAAATGCCAGGCAGCAGCCATGTGGGGCACGAACGATCATGCAGTGGGGTGGGCAGGAATTGGCCAAACCTGCCAACAGGTGATTACAGTGCAGCTCCAAGCGGGCTATAAAAGAGTCCGCAGGACAAGCATGCAGTCTCCACAGACAGGGAACAGGACAGCTGGGTGACGAAATTTGCAGATTTGGAAGGATATCATCTGGAAGCCAAGACTTCGTCCTTTTTGCAGCTCTACGACCTCTATCCCCAACATTCATCCATCACAATTGTGCATCATCCCCTGGGACCCCTACACCCCTCCGCATCACTACCACCCCCTTTTGCCCTTACTGTTATCAACAGTCCAGCTCCGTAAATTTCCCATGCTTCCCTCCACTTTTCCTCAGTGTTCAACAGAAACAACCGTTCAGCTATGATCCAAATGGAACACATCACCTGATGCACGTCACCGTGAACCAGTCATAAATCAGGTGACGTGAGTTTCTAGTTCACCACTGACTTAATTCTGAAGGTCTGTCTTAAATTGGAGTAGTTATAATTTAATGAGTTTTCATGGCAGGCAAAATAAATTCTAGCCACTGGATGCCCCGATTCCCGGCCGGCAGCTGAAACACCACCGACTTAATCCCTTAAACTAAGCTGACAGTCAGGAAAGCAAGATTTTGGCTCCTGCCTAAATAATTCCCCCTTCCCTCCACATTTCCCATTCCCAACAACCCCTTTAAATTCCACAGTCTAGACTCACAAATAAAGAATTGATATTTAGGAGAGATACTGTGAGGTTCAGGTGCCCATGGAGCTATATTCCACAACAAATCATCAGAAAAGGAGAGATGGAGAAAATCAGGAAAACAAAAATGTACATTCGTTTAATTATAAACATCAGGGGAATTTTATTTTAATTGTCTGCAACTTATCTGATTGGTCTACACTGGTCTTTATGCTTTGTATGAGTCTCCTCCCACCATATTTCACCCATCCCTTTCAGGGCCTCCTTCTATTTCTTTCTACCACATATATTTTTCTCAATTCACTTTAAATGTGTCTATTCTATTGGCCTCTATTGCTGCAGGTGATAGTGTTTCCATAATCTAACCATTCCTTAGATTAAAAAAAAAATCCTCCTGAATTATTTCTTGAATGTATTAGTGACTATCTTGTATTTATGGTCCCTAGTTTTGGACACCACTGCAAGTAGAATCGTCTTCTCCATGTCTAACCTGTGCAAGCCCTTCAAGATTTTAAAGACCGCTATTAAGTCACTCCTCAGCCTTCTTTTTTTGAGACATGGCCAAGGATGTGTTTGATGGTTAGAGCCTTTTATCAGATATCATACATCTTCTGCAATCTTGCTGCCCTGGGTACTCTTCCTTTAGTGTCATTAAGTAACATGAGAATCAAAATTTAATATATTACGTGTATAAATAATTTACATGTTGGAGCACTAAACTAACATTTTAGTTGATGGTTGTATTTCCATGCTGCATTATTAAAACAGCAGTAATACAAAAATACAAATTATTGGATGTCTAACGATATGATCTGGGTGTTGCATGAGGACATTGCAGTGATCAACAACAAGCTGAACACAACAGACCTTAAAAATTGGGCATGAATATGAGGTATGAGTGTGATGTCAAGTGCTGATTTATATACCAAAACTAAGGTGCTGTGTCCAGTGGGTGAGACCCAATCATGATTACTATTTTCAATTTTGGCCACTCCAACTCACGAGGGATATGTTAGCCCTGGAGGGGATGCAGTGCAAATTAGAGTGTCAAATTACGAGGAGAAGTTGCATAAATTTGGTTTGCATTCCCTTCCATATAGAAATTTGAAGGGTTATCTTTGAAGGGCGATTGTTCAGTTTAAAATAGCAGAAGAATTTGATAGGGTAGATAAAGAGAAACAGTTTCCTGTAATGGGGCATGAAAAAACAAGAGGCAGAATTTTCCCGTTGCATGCGGGGGAGAGCCCCACACGCCTGCACGTAAAATGATGCGCAGTGATGTTGGGCGAGCATCCCGACGTCACCGCGGGCCATCGCGATATTTCACTGGGCGGGCACGTGCTGATCTCCGATGCGCGCCTGCCATTAATTAACAGGCCACTTAAGGCCCTTTAGTCTTCAATCGACACTGATTTTTCAGCACCCGTGCAATCTTCAGGTAGGTGCATGGGTGCAATGGGCAAGTGGGTAGGACATATTTGTATTAACCTTATCCACGGGTGAGATAAGAGGGCTCACTGGGGTCGTTAGTGTGCATAGTCAGGTATTTATTTTTGAAAGTTTTTCAAACTTGCCTGTGTGATCTGCAGTACTTCAAAACACATACAAGCTGCTTTTTCTGGATTCATAACCTTCAGGTCAGCACACTGCAGTGAGGAATCTTTTCTGGGCCTGCAGGTTTCAGGAAGCCTTCCCGTAGTCTGGGAATGGGAGCTGAACTGTCCGCTGGAGGCAGTTCCTCTGAGGAGGAAGGGAGGTCTAGAAGGGGGAGGAGGCCAGGAGTGCACATTCAGCCTCCGGGGAGCCGCCTTTGGGAGGACAGGCACAGGCACAAGGGGTGCAGGGACAACAGGAAGCCCAAGGCAGAAGAGGCTGAAGAAGACGCCACTATCCTGCTGCCAGAGTATACAGGCGGCGAAGTAGCCACCTCAATATGTCTGAGGTGCATTGTCAAAGGAGGCTCCTTCTCTCAAGAGAGAGTCAACTATAGCTGTCAGATGATTGGCCCTGAGGTCTCCCCTTATGGGCACCCCCATGCCAGTGGTTCTAAAAGTCACAGTTGACCTCAACTTCTATGCCTCTGGCTCCTTCCAGGGCTCGGTGGGTGATCTTTGTGGTGCCTTCCAATCAGCTGTCCACACTTGTGTCAAGCAGATTACAGATGCTCTGTTCAGGCATGCATTGACCTTCACCCACTACTGTTGGGACCAGGCAAGTCAGGCACAGCGAGCCAGAGGCTTTGCGGCCATTGCTGGGATCCCCCGCATCCAGGGTGCAATAGACTGCACACATGTGGCCATCAAGGCGCCAGCAGGTGAGTCTGGTGCCTTTGTCAATAGGAAGGGCTTTCACTCCTTGAACGTCCAGATACTGTGTGATCACAGGATGCTGATTCTACAAGCCTGTGCAAGGTACCTAGGCAGCTCCCACAACACCTACATCCTCAGGCACTCCCAGATGCCGGGGCTCTTCAGTGCTCCAGTTCAGCTGGATGGATGGCTGCTGGGTGACAAGGGCTATCCCCTCAGAAGGTGGCTCATGACACCTTTGCACAATCCAAGAACAGAAGCTGAACAGTGCTACAATAGGTGCCACACCTCCACAAGGGCTGTGGTGGAGAGAACCATCAGCCTTCTCAAGATGCGCTTCCGATGCCTGGACCACTCAGGGGGCGCACTCCAGTACTCTCCAGGTTGTGTCTCGGTGATAGTGGTTGCATGCTGCACTCTGCACAATCTTGCGCTGGAAAGGGGGGATGCAGTGGATGATGAAGACGTTGACGCAGTGTCTACGGTTGCACACGATGAGTCCAGCATTGAGTCCGAGTACGAGCATGCACACGGAAATGCTGACCCGGGCATACTCCAAGGAGGCAGGGACATCTGGGAGGCTTTAATCTAACGAACCTTCAGCTGGCACACCACAGATGGTCCACCAGGACAAGCCGGGCCTGTCGGCTTGGTACTCGGCACCTAAGTGCAAAATCTGCCAGGTTAGTAACAGTAACTAAGGGCCTTGTTAATAAAGCTGAATGTCCAAAAAAGCACTCATTATAGTTTTGGAAATCATGCACATGCAGAAGAAAAGAGGCACCCTCAACCATGGTGATAGATCTGAATTTAATGAGTTAAGCAAAGCAGCTTATTACAAAAAAAAGACAATACTATTACAAATCAAATAAAATCATAAGGGCCTCATCTCGGGCCAACACAAAAGCACTAGTGAAAAACCCATGATGTGCCTAAGGTGCCTTATGCTTTAGTTTCCGGGTGCTTCATCTTGGTGCTGCCCCATCGCTCAAAGTGACATCTGAGAAAGCTTGCTCATTGTACTGTCCTGTTGGCCTCGATGACCTTGGTGGTCATCCTCTGGCCCATGGAGCCTCTGCTGGTCCCGCCTGGCAGGGAACTGCCAGTTCCACAGCTGGCATCTCCCCAGTTGTCGCAACATCACCAGATGATACCATCACTGGGAGAGGGACTGATGAGCTGTCGCCCTCATCCAGAGCGCCCTGAAAGGAGTTTACAGAGATGACAGGCAGCGGCTGCGCTGACGTGAAGTCGCTTCAGATCTCCCTGCTCACCATGGATGGATGAGCATTGAGCTGAGAAACTTGATGCCCATGCCATCTCCCACACTGGCACTGACCATCTGAGGTCAATGCCGATGTGAGGGCTTGCTGGTCAGAGCGCATCCCCAGGAAGCCCTGACAGGTTTCCTGGAGTAGCCTCTCCATGAAAGTCCCCACTCTCTCCATGGAGGATGCATGGTGCTCGGACATGTGGCTCATTGCTTCAGTGATCGTCCATGTAAACTCCGCCATCACGGAGACCAAGCCAAGCATAGCCTCATTTATCTCCCCCAGATGCTTCCCCACACCCGGCCGCATTTCCTACACCTGCTGCATCGCGGACAACTCCAGGGGCACATCATCAGGCACTGATTGAGCATGTGTCTGGTCCCATGCATCCTCCAACTGCTGGCGCCATGGGCACTCTCTGTCTCTGTCAGCTCTTCCAGCAACTGTGAAGTGCCCTCACCGCTGTGCCCCGGGACACTAGCCATTGTCCGAATTCCCAACAAGGTGTTAGTATCTGCGCTGGTGCCTGCCTCACAGAAATGGTGTGACACTGGTGAGACTTCAGGGCCCTCAGGTGTGAGAGGGGGCCTCTGCTGCTCTTCCTTCCGGCCCTGCTCCGATGATGCTGAAAGGAAGAACAAGGACAGTAGATCACTTAGCGTGGAGACAATGACAAGGTCCCCCAGATCATTATACGTTCATCCTTCCATAAAAATTGGTCAAGCCATGTTAAAAATTAAATCAATTAACATTCTGCAGTGCTCTGGCTGTTGGGAGGACAATGCTGACCTCACTGTTGGGCATAAATACCTGGCTGGGGCACCCCAGCCTCACTGACACCAGTGGACCGGGGTGCATGGCACCTCTCCAGATCCAGGGCCTCCTGCTCGAAACGGCTTAGAATGGTGATCTGCGCCTGGCCATCGCCAATCTTCACATGCTCTGCCATGTTATGAGCATTCTTCTCCTGAAAATGAGAGAAGAGCATTGATTTGTACAAATTGCACATGGATTCTTTTCGTGCATGGCCCACCCCAACCAGAGTGGGACATATCAGGACTCCAGTGCCTCCTCACCTTGCTGCTTCCGAGCACTCACACAAAGATGCTAGGCCTGCTCCCCACCCCTCCACGCACCCCCCCGCCCCCCCTTGGATACATGCTGCCATCATCACATTAGGCACCACGTGGTATATCCTTCCATAGCAAGGAGGCACAAGTATGTGGAGCGCACAGTGCAACCGATGGTTCATTGCCACACCACCTTGAAGGTCCCTCCCACCATCTCATCACCCTGTCTAGGACATGTTCTGGAATTCTGAGGCTGTGCCTAGGTGCAGCTCCTCCAGGTTGCCCCCATATCAGTCATGTGGGACTCAGTGTAACACATGCTGCGAGGGCAAAACACATTTCCTCATCACCCTCTCAGGCTGACCTCAGCATGGGCAGTATCTGCTGGCCCACCCAGCAAAGGACAAATGCCATCAATGATTCAATGCAGTCACTACACACAGACTTGGGGGTGGGTGGTGGTGTGGGGAAGTGGGAGCTGTGCAGCAGGGGATAAGCCAAACTGCTGGGTTAAATGCCCAATGCCAACATGGTACTCACCCTGCCAGAGCGCAACAAGTCATTGAAGTACTTGGATTCAGGCGTGCCGCACCACGTTGCGGGAGCTCACCACCTCCGCCATCTCCGCCACCTGCTCCCAGGCACGTTTGGCCATGTGGGGGGACTTCCTCCTCCCATCCTGGGGAACCAACACCTCCCGCCATACTGCCATCTCCTCAAGGAGGGCAGCAAGGCAGTCTTCTGAAACACGAGGGGAACACTGCCTTACCCTCCGTCCTGGCCTGTCCCTCTGTCCTACCCTCCGGATTGGCCTTGCACTTGCCATTGTGAGTAGCCCAGAAAAGGCTGCTAGGCCTTCATTTAAACAGGTTGCCGGGTTGTCATTGGACCTGGCGGTCTGTGCACGCCCGCCGCCACCCGCCCACTCCCGCTATCCTCAGGAGTCGAGAAATACGCTGGGCACTTCTTAATTGGCCCACCCGCGTAAAATGGTGGCATGGACCCAATCGCAGGCAGCGTTTGGGTCCGTGCCTGCCCATGCCTGCCCGTGCTCGCTCTGCTCCATATCTCCTCTCAGCCCCCTCACCAACCTGAAAATCCAGGCCGAGGGGACATAATCTTAAAATTAGAGCCAGGCCAATCTGGAATAGAATCAAGAAGATCCTTTTCACAACAGGGTTGGTGGAAATCTGGAAGTCACTCTCCAAAAGGATGTGGATGCAGCAATAATTAGATATTTCCTTCACTAAACCTCCTATCATCTTTTTCCTCCTTTTAGATGTTGCTTAAATTTTTAGTCATCTGTCTAAATATCTGCTTTTGTAACTCGGGGTCAAATTTTATTAGATAATGCTCCTGTAAAACACCTTTGAACTTTTTACTATAATAAAGATATCATATGAATGTAACTTATTGTTGTTTGTGACTGAGCTAAAGGGTTGTTGTTGGGCTCAGGTATTATGGAGATATGGATATGGAGCAAAGGTGAGAAAATGGAATTGTTGGGCAGACCATCCAGGATCTAACTTAATGGCACAGCAGGCTTGAGGAGCTAAATGGCTGACTCCTGTTTCTATATTCCCAAGAACGGCACGTGTATTTTTGTCCATGAACACTGATATAATACCTCATTTATGCCACAAAAAATGATCATTCCTAAAGGCAACAAAAAAGACGTAACACCTCGAAGGAAACAACAATAATAGAGTTGCAAGGAACAGAACAGTCTCAGTGGAAATGAAAGGTAATATTAAGTCATGGATTGCTTACAATTGTAGGAATTAAAAACACTCTCATTGAGACCAGTCTCATTGTGGAGCAATTGTGGTGTCTCTAAACTGAAAAGATTTATTCCGGTGATATTAAGTTGAAAAGTTTCTTAATTTATTTCTGCTGTTAAATTTTTTAAACAAAATGCAGAACTAAAGCATATTTTCACTTTAACCTCAACATAAAATAGATCAAAAACCCTGGAATAATTTTGCCTATTACCTTTAACAGCTACCTATGGCAATGCAACATCTGCCTGAGGTGAATGTCAGCCCAGGAATCTTCTTGTTATTGTATGACTGATAATCCATTTACAGAGCCAAACATTCATTACAACTGAAATTCTATATTGAAGCCAGAAATTTACAATGTCCAAACTAAGTCTTTTAAAGATTCCATTTCAATGATGGGAAATAGTAAATACACTAAAATAGCATGAGACAATACAGAGGCCTAAGTACCATTAATTTAAAAGAAAAAATCATTCTCTCATCTTTTTCCTTAATGAATGGTTGTTTTTCGATTCTATTTTCTCTCTCCTCTATTCTCTCCGACACCTTTCATTGTTCTTCTTCTACGTTAATAGGGGCACAGAGTCCAATGTTAGGGAGATTATGCTGAGTTTATATAAGACCTCAGCCGGGATATTGTGTACAGTTCTGGGCGCCACACTATAGGAAAGCTGTGAACACATTGGAGAAAATGCAGAAGAGGTTTACAAAAATAGTTCCAGGGATGAGAAACTTCAGTTATGAAGATAGATTGAAGAGGTTGAGACTGTTCTCCTTGGAGAGCAGAAGGCTACAAGGAGACTTAATAGAGATGTTCAAAATCATAGCGAGGCTGGGTAGAGTAGATAGGGAGAAACTGTTCTTGCTCGTAAAAGAATCCAGAACGAGAGGGCACAGAATTAAAGTGATCTGCAAAAAAAGCAAATGTGATGAGAGAAAAAACTTTTTCACACAGCAAGTGATTCGAGTCTGGAATGCACTGCCTGGAAGTGTGGTGGATGGAGGTTGAATCAACATTAGATGAACATATGAATAGTAACAACATGCAAGGGTATGGAGAAAAGGCAGGAAAATGTCACTAAGTCATTATGCTCATTTGGAGAGCTACTGCAGACACGATGGACCGAATGGCCTCCTTTTGCACCATATCATTCTGTGATTCTGTGGTAAACACTACTCTGTTTGTTATGGGTCTTAGGTTGTCCTTGGTCAGGATTGATAGAAGCTGCTGTAGGCAAGCTTGGTAAACTTTACCTTTTCTTGAACATTCTGTGAACTATATACAGTTGTACAGTGTAAGGCTAGCACAAGGCTTCACATAGAACTATCTCTCAGCATACTCTGCTATCATGTGATTTATGTCATGGATGATGTTGACTGTTTATTTACATATTTAACATTAATCCTTTAAATTACAACCACCAAATGTAACACAGATAATTTCAACTGAGTGACTTCTTATTCTATCCAATATAATGCTACATAGGCTGGCTACCTCTATTACAGAGCTGTTGATATATGTGTCTAACCATGTTGACCCAAGCATGGGTGCCAATTCATCTAGTAGTTCTCACAAATAGGCGTTATTTACATTTGAACCTCGACAATGAGTGCTGGCAAGTTTCTCACCTCCAGGAAACAATACAGGCAATTGTACATAAGCTTAATAAAAAAGGTTATTATTGCAGATTTTATGACTGTGAGAAGGTGACATTTGGAGTATCCACTCATGTTATATTGATAATATGGGAATGGCCTGTTCAGTAGAGTTGTTAGAGAGTTGTTCGAGTTGGTGTCCCAAGTATTTACTATCATATTTTGCACTGTGAATTGATTGATTAACCTGTGTATTATGCCATTTTGTTTGCGCTGCCATTTCCTTAAATGCTTCATTCATTATTCTTTTCTGCAACCCAATCATTTCCTAATTTAATATCAACATAGGTGCTCTACAATTAATTGCTGTAGGTGGTAATTGTAGACAATATTCCCCTCCCTAATCCAAGGATGTTGAAACAAAATGTAAAATCAATAGTCCTATCGACTTTGGAGTTGGTTAGTTTATCTCAGACTGGGGATCCAATCTGGGATCTACCTGGTCACTACATAAACATCCTAAACCATTGGGGAATCTATTCTTTATTTCATTCCATATGAAAAATAAGTCAACCTAGTCAAATAATATCAATGAAGTACTCTTCTAAACAGATTATAGATAGCCACCATGCAACATTCTGCAACAATAAAGGTAACCTCAAATAACCATGTTTGGTTCATTTTCACTATCATAGGTATCAGTAGCATTAATTCATTAATTGGCTGTAAGTTTATCCCCACCCGTCAAAGTTGGGTAGGAGAGCATCAAGAGTACTAAATCAGAAAATATGTGAAACTTGAACCCTTGCAATCTGGCCAGCTGCTGGACAGGAGATGGAGTAAACATAATTGACCAATTTTTTGCTTCTCTTCTGCAAACACATGCCTCCTGCTCCCTTTCTGCCTCCACGTAAATATTGGGGCTAGCACTGCACCTGCAGAGTGATGTGAAAAAATTCTTAAATGTTGCTACATAATTTTGTTAGTACATGAGCCCTGTTTTCATTATTTTGTATGTTTAGTTTTCTTTTTTCACTGTCTAACTCTTGTACTTTTCCACTTTACGAATTACCATTTATTTCTCCATGTATCTAACACAATTAAACAATTTTGTGAGCAATGAAATGCTTGATAGTGGGCTATGACTTTTGATTAGTGACCTTTGAGTTAATGGGAAGATGGGCAAATCAGCTTTGAATTTGTCAAGTCTTATCTACCGTACTTTGACTTTATGAATAATACATATTTTTAACGCCAATTTAAGCACACTTTTGCAGTGAAGGATAAGTCAATTGGTGAAAAGCTTCAGATTAAAAGTAACTAAGCTACTCAGGCAACTAAATAAAATCCTGTTTTAGAATGAAGTAGGCTTAGAAAGCTCAGTCAATGTGGTTTTCAACACTGTCCCCATTCATTAATTGAGCAGTCTATCAGCAATTCAGTATTGAAGTACTGAGGTAGCAATATGGTAATTTATTTTATTCAGTGTTACTTTGCTGATCATCCGACATGTGAGCTATGTTTAAAATAGCCAAACTATATCATAAATCCCATTTTCTTGCTCTGTCCATCTCGGTGCATGTTGTTCTGTATAAGCTTCCACAATAATCTTTAACATTCAGTTATATACCTATTGCATAGCAATGCAAATGGACAAACAACAAATGAGATTTGTTGGGAGTTGATGTTCATTATAAAGGAGAAGATAGAAGATCATGGTTTGGAGGAAGCAAGTTGATTGGTTGCTCACATTTACAGTGACAAAATAGGCCAAGGAACTATAGACAAATCAATCTCACATCCAATTGACTATAAATTTTTAATAGTTAATTTGACAATTGTTGGCATGACAATAGCCTAAGAAATAGCAGCCACTATAGATTCGAAAGACCAGATCCTTGGTGATCAAGCTCTTTAGCTTTTTTGAGGAGGTGGCATCCCATATGGACAAAGAGAAGATCACCCTGTGCTGTCTCTAGACTTACAGGAAGAACATTTTGATAAAAGTCTGAACAAAGTATTTTCTGTAAGCTTAATGTAAGCTTCAAAGTTAAATGTGAGGATGGATAATAAAGTAGTCCAAAGGAAGAAGCGAATATGATGTCTGTTATGATCTCAAAAGACACCAGTAAGATTTTTTTTAGAATTTGAAAACTCAGCAAGTTACTAAAAGAATGAAGCCACATGGTTCACAATTTAAAACAAAAGAATTTTACTGCACCAACATCAAAGAACTGACTCTATCTTCAACAATCAATTACATTACATATACTAAAAGTACAATAAGCACAATTACTTACACCCTAAATTGAATATCTTAGCACCATTTTCCTTCTACACCTATTAGACTTGAAGCTCAAAACTTATTTAAGTCAGATACTGTGGTAATCTGAGGTGCAATGCACCATTAAGAGAATGTGAACAGATTGATGACGTGACTGTATTACCCAATTGCTGCATAGCGAGGGCTACAATGTTAATCAGCTATAAAAATAACAAACTGCAGATGCTGGAAATCCAAAACAAAAACAGAATTACCTGGAAAAACTCAGCAGGTCTGGCAGCATAACAGTCCTGTTGAAGGGTCATGAGGACTTGAAACGTCAACTCTTTTCTTCTCCACCGATGCTGCCAGACCTGCTGAGTTTTTCCAGGTAATTCTGTTTTTGTAATGTTAATCAGCTGTTTAGAATAGGGTCTGGTTGGGGAAGCACACATTGTGTTAGTTACTTCTAATTTTTACCAAATAAACAGCATGTGCTTCACCTTATATTGGTCTCTGCATCTGCAGGATATTGTTTGCCAATTCACCCATCAGTAGATAGGAGTGTAACCATGTTCGCGAGTAAAGCGACCAAACAGAAGGAACATAACAGCTGGCGATGAGGCAAAACACAACCAATTGACGACACCAAGGAAAGCTGCAAAAATTCCACTAAAGTGAATCAGCTGTGCCTTGCAAGCCGATTGTAAGTACAGCCCTCACCATAGTTGTCGACGTTATCTCCTTCCAACATGCCACAGTTTGGTCAGACCACCGATGACTGGTCACATTACATTGAACGCCTGTCGTTCTTCTTTTTGGCCACTGAGTATCGAAGGAGGAGAAGAGGCAGGCAATCCTCTTATTGACATGTGGCAGTAAAACATACTGCCTAATTCGTAGTCCAATGGCACCCAAAGCCCCAGATTCCAAGAACTTTGATGAGTTGGTAAATCTTGTAAAAAGCCACCTTCAGCCGAAATCCTCAGTAACATTGCAGCATTTTAAATTTAATTCAAGGTTTTGCACCCCTGGAGAGACAGTCGCTTACCATGTAACAGCCTTGAAACAACTGACAGAGCACTGTGAGTTCAGGACTTCGATTAATGACATATTAAGAGATTGATTAGTATGTGGGATTAAGGAAGACACCATTCAAAAAAGGTTGTGGTCAGAAACAAATTTAGACTTCAGCAAGGTGCTGGAGCAGGTGCTCACAATGGAGAGCATAGCCAGGGATTGAGAAGCAATCAAGGGAGCACAAAATGGCGCAGTCAGTAGGGAAAATCCACATTAGTAACAGCAGAAATGGAACCAGACAGCCTGCAAATGAATGACAATTTAAAATAATTGAGTGTTTCTACTGACATCATAATGGTCACATTATGAAATATTGTAAAAACAGATTGAGACAAAATTTTAAACAAAAAGGTAGAAAGCAGTTTTGGTTTCCTTATCTGAGGAAGGATGTACTTGCTATAGAGGGAGTGCAGCGAAGGTATACAAGACTGATTCCTGGGATGGCAGGACTGACATATGAGGAGAGGTTGAGATGGTTAGGATTATATTCACTGGAGTTCAGAAGAGTGAGGGGGCAACCTCATAGAAACCTATAAAATTCTAACAGGACTAGACAGGGTGGATGCAGGAAGGACGTTCCCAATGGTTGGGGAGTCCAGAATAAGGGGTCATAATCTGAGGACATGGGGTAGACCATGTAGGACTGAGATGAGGAGTAATTTCTGCACCAGAGAGTGGTGAGCCTGTGAAATTCGCTACCACAGAAAGTAGCTGAGGCCAAAACATTGTATGTTTTCAAGAAGGAATTAAAAAAAGCTCTTGGGGTGAAAGGGATCAAAGGATATGGGGAGAAAGCAGGAGCAGGCAATTGAGTTGGATAATCAGCCATGATCATAATGAATGGTGGAGCAGGCTCAAAGGGCCAAATGGCCTACTCCCGCTCCTATTTTCTATGTTTCTATGCTTCTATGATTCTACGTAAATCATGAAATCCACATAATAGAGGAACAAACAGAAACAGAGTCAGATATTTACTCACTACACAACTTAAAAATGGGTAAAACAGCGCCAGTGGAAGTCAACCGAAAACCTAGCTGAATGGAAGTGGTTACAGGGGCATCCACAACAGTTATAGGGGAACATACCTTCAAGTATCTGAACGGAGTAGGCCACTCACTAAATCTGGAAAATTCAGATGCTAAATTAAAGACGTACACTACAGTATAAAAACCAGTCTGTTAATTTATCCCTGACAGTGATTGCAGGGGAGGGTCCAAGTTTACTTGGTCAGAACTTACTTAAGGAAATAAAGTTGGAGTGGACCAAGATTTTTCAACTCAGAATGAAAGATTTGCAAGCTTTATATCCAGAAATATGCCTCTGTGTTCAGGAAAGAACACAGGAAAATTCAGGGGCTGCAAACTAAAATCCACATGGATGCCAGGGCAACCTCCAGATACTTGAAGATAAGGCCAGTCTCTTATGCACTATAAGAGAAAGTTGATGTTCAATTAGACAGGCTGAAAAGGTTGGTAGTCTTACAACCCATAAAATTTTCTGAATGGGCAGCACCCACAGTTCCAGTACTAAAGCCTGACTAGAGTGTGCGAATAGGCAGGGACGACAAGTTGACTGTTAACAAAGTGGCCAGACCTGACAGGCATCCAATACCGAAAATTGATTAATTGTATTATTGGCAGGGGGAACTTGACATGAGCCACGGTTACCAGCAAGTTGACCTAGAAAAGGCCTCTTGGGAATTTGTGACTATCAACACACACAGGGGATCATACCAGTATACCAGCTCACCCTTTGGAGTCTCATCGTCTTGTACCATTTTCCAACAGACTATGGAAAATTTGCTTCAAGGTGTACCCTGTGTGGTTTATCTTGATGATGTCCGAGTAACAAGACTAACTGATGAAGAACACCTGGCTAACCTGGAAAAGGTATTGAAATGTTTCTCACAAGCCAGAGTACATTTGAAAAGAAAAAAATGTATCTTCTAAGCAAAAGAAGTGATTTACCTGGGCCATAGGGTCGATTAGCAGGACCTTTACCCAGTAGAAGACAAAGTGAGAGCTATTTATGAGGCGTCAGCACTGCAAAATGCCATAGAGCTCAAGTCCTCCTTGGCAATGGTTAACTACTATGGCCATTTTCTCCCAAATCTGTCAACAGTACTGGCTGCATTACATAAGTTGCTAATAAAAACCATAGGTGGACTTGGCAATCTCCACAACAATAGGCTTTTACGCCAGTAAAGCAGTTGTTGCATTCATCGGCCCTATTGGTACATTTTGACCCAAAGAAAGAATTAATTTTAAACAGCGATGCACCCCCTTATGGAGTTGGGGCGGTATTCTCCCACCGGATAGCGGATGGCTGCAACTGGCCCATTGGCTACGTCTCAAGAACGCTCAGTGTAGCAGAGCGAAGATACTCACAAAAAGGATTAGCCATTATACTTGACAATAAGAAATTCCACCAATACACCCATGGTCGCCACTTCACCATTGTGTCCGATCATAAGCCACTATTGGGCTTGTTTCGGGAAGATAAGGCACAATACCCCCAACTGCCACGGCACTCATCCAAAGATGGGCGATGACTCTTGCTGCTTACTAATATACTTTTATCCACTGGCTGGGGAGCCAGATTGCAAATGCCAATGGACTGAGCCAATTACCTCTAAAGGACAGTAATGTGAACGTCCCCATTCCTTAAGAACTTGTCTTGTTATTAAACTTTCTGGATTTGTCACCGGTACATGCCAAACAAATAAGACAATGGACAGGCCACGATCCAGTTTTGTCACATCAGGGAACAAGTCTTGAAGGGATGGTCTAAAAAGCCAAAACCAGACGAAATGAAGCCCTATTTTAATAGGAGATACTAGTTCACCTTCCAGGATGGGATCTTGCTGTGAGGAGTGAGAGTCAGTGTACCTCTGAGAGGAAGACAACCATTATTGACCGAATTGCATAGTGCTCACCCTAGAATGAAAATATCATCTCTAGAATGAAAATATTAGTGCACAGTTACTTATGGTGGCCAGGGATGGACACGGAAATCAAAAACTTGGGCAAGGGCTGCATGCAGTGCCAACAAGTGCAGAAATTGCCTCCTTCTGCTCCAATGCATCCCTGGCAATGGCCAGGAAGGCCATGGGTGCGCCTCCACATTGACTACGTGGGACCTTTTTTGGGCACAATGTTCCTCTTGATTGTAGATGCTCACTAGAAGTGGATGGATGTATACGAGGTGCGATCACCCACATCAGCTGCCACCATAGACAGATTGCGTCAAAGTTTTGTGATACACAGATTGCCAGAGATAATAGCGTCTAATAATGGAATGGCATTCACCAGCAGGAAATTCCAAAGATTTACAAGTTTCAATGGCATAACACATGTCAAGAACTCACCTAACACCCTGCGCCCAATGAGTTGGCCAAGAGGGCAGTCCAAACCTTCAAGTCCAGAATGAAAAAACTGGATGGAGACTCTATTGCAACTAGATTATCGCGTTCCCTACTCAGCTATAGGACTACACCACACACGACCACCAGTATTGCCCCAGAGAGTTATTAATGAAGAAATGTCTAGAGGACAAGTTTCAGTCTCATAACATCGAATATGGGTGGGAAGGTAGAGAGAAGTCAGGAGGCCCCGAAAAATGGACACAATTACTACAGTTGTGAAAGAAACTTCACTGTTGGAGACACAGGTTTTGCAAAAAACTTTGAAGATGGGCCCAAATGGTTAACAGGTGACGTTAGTGCTGTGACAGGACTCCTGTCCTATCACATATCGGTCGGAGGTCAGATAATTAGGAGACACGTAGATCACCTCAGGAAAAGGGAAACAGATCTACAAGAAAGGATACGCCAGGCACTCCCTTGGAGTCTACACCACATGTAGAAGGAACGCCCCCTGGTTTGGAAGTACCTGTGGGATCCATTGAGACTGAGAAAGTTGAAGAGACAAACTTATAGGTTCCAACTTGAGAGCCCAGTGTACAGATGACTCCTGAGTGGGAGGCCTTGGATAAACCATCCAAAGTCGTAGAACTATGACATTCGACAAGTTTGAAGAAGCCTCCAGGGAGACTGAATTTTTAAATAGTTTATTTATGTAAATAGTTGGTATATTGTAGATTGTAAATTGTAATTTTGAGTAAAGGGAGAGGGAGGGGTGTGATAATCTGAGGTGCAATACAACTTTAAGAGAATGTGAGCAGATTAACCATGTGACTGTAATACCCAATTGTTGTGTAATGCGGGCTATAATGTTAATCAACAGTTTAGGATAGGGTCTGGTTGGGGAAAGCACACTTTGGGCAGAAATTTTCGCTCGACCGATGGGGCAAGCCCGACCTGCTCGAGCATGAAATGACGCGCGTTGACTTTAGCTGAGCATGCCGATGTCAACACGTAGTTGCGTGATAGTTCGGTTGGCGGGTGCGTGCCGGAGTCAGCAACATGCCCGCTGACACTTAAAAGGCCTGTTAAGGCCATTAAGTAATCAATTAACTTAAATTTTTCGCTGCCCACACAACCTAACAGTTGGCGGGCAGGCCAAAAGGCCTTTGCATTTTTTTTGAAACCACACCCATGGGCGGGATGAGGTTTCCAAAAGCAAATAAAAATAAAATTAAAACTTTAACTTTTCATTAATAACATGTTCCTGCTCATGTAACAGAGTCACATGAGGGGACATGTTTCATTACATTTTTATTTTCTTTATTTTTTTAATATCTCTTCATCTCCCTGAGGCAGCTCCATGCCTCAGGGAAATTATGCAGTTCTCACTCGCGCACATGCATGGAGTTTGCGCTTGACCCGCATGCAGTCCCCCCACCCCCCCGCACAGGCTGCGCACAGTGCTGCCACTTGCACTTCATGCTGGGTGAGCCTTAATTGGTGAAAGCGTGGTGCAGTGCCGATTGCCAGCATTTGTTGCCTTCCCAATTGCCCCAGCCCACCCCCACCGAGCCCACCTGCAAAGGACAAAATTCTACCAATTGTGTTGGTGCTCTATGACTTGTGTAAATAAACAGCATGTGCTTCATCTTATATTGGTCTCTGTGTCTGCAGTACATTATTTGCCAACTCACCGACCAGTAGATAGACGCGTAACCTTGTTCACGAGCAAAGCGACCCATCAAAAGTAACATAAGAAATACTTATAAAAAAATTTGGAGGACTAACTACTTGGATTGTGTACTGTTATAAAGATTCGTATGTGGGCTGAAATTTCTTGGACCTTAACGCTTACTCTGGCAAGGTTGTCCCTTCAAATCTTCTCTAAACATCCTATTGCTGTAAACTCCCCATTCAACATAGGTGTCTCTAGTGTCTTAGGCATAGCCAACTCAGGTCAGAATGCACCTGGTTCAATATTCTTTAACTCTGGAGATTTACATCTAAAATATATCTTATCACTTTCACTGTCTTTGTCTCTCGAAGGCAGTCAAACACGACTATGTCCAGTCATATTCATTTCCAACAACTTTGTTAATAGAGTGGCTACTGTGCTGAAATTTAGGACAAACTTCCTGTAAGATCCACACATTCCCTAACCCGGACCCTTATGAAACAATGGTTAGGCCTCAGCTGGAGTATTCAGTTCTAGGGCCCACACTTTGGAATTGATGTCAAGGCCCAAGAGAGAGTGTAGATCAGATTTAAAAGAATAATACCAGTGAGGAGAAACTACAGTTTTGTGGAGAAACTAGAGAAGATTGGGTTGTTCTCCTTAGAAAAAGAAAAGTTTAAGAGGAGATTTGGTAGAGGTGTTTAAAATTATGAATGGTTTTGATACAGTAAATTAGGAGAAACTAATTCCAGTGGCAGAAGAGTTTACACCCTACCCAGCTGGCATCCCACTGACCCTATCAACCTGCCACGCTACCCACCTGCCATAAAGATCCCTCCCGGCCCTCTGACTCCCCTGCCCAATCTTCAGCTCCCCTCGAACCTCCGACTCCTCCTGTCCCCCACCTGAGCCAACCTCACCACCCTACCATCCTGCCACTCTAGCACCCTACCCAGCTGACACCCTACCCACCCTACCACCCTCCCACCCTACCAAATTGGCACCCTATTGACCCTATCAGCCTGCCACTCTACCTACCCTGTGATACAGATTTAAGGTAATTGGCAAAAGAATCAGAGTTGACATGAAGGAAAAAAATTGCAGAGAGTTGTTGTGGTCTGGAATGTATTGCTTGAAAGGGTGATGGAAGCAGATTCAGTGATAATATTCAAAAGGGAATTGGATAACTCCAACAAAGAGCCTGCATAGACCTCCTTCTGTGCAAACCTTTCTATGATTCTAACTTGATTATATGCGGAGGCAAATTGATAGGAAAGGAATTATGACAATCGGGGGCCAACAGACTGAAGGATTAAATAAAATCTAAGTGTAGCAGCATTAAATGAAACTTAATATGGACAAATGTCAAACATTGACCGTAAGGCTGAAAAAATCAGCATGTTTGCATATTTGCCTAGGGTGTGTTTTTATTCATATATAAGAAGGAAAACTCAAGGATTTTCAGGAACAATTAAAAGTGAAATGCAAATAACAGAAAAAAAACTTCATTGCACTGAAGATCCACTTTTTGCAATGTATTGTACTGGCTTTGCCTTGACTACAGTCTCTACACTGTTGCACAAGGGAGGTTCCTCAACAACACCATCTTCAAAAATGAGTGACTGCTTCTCTTCAACATCGACAGCACTAGAACCTTTTTGGTGGTATTTTTGGATATTGACATCAAGTGGTCAAAAGCAGAGAACAAAGGCCACAGATCATCTGGTTTCTAGATGGTGGTATCCCAAAAGTACACTGGAAGATGCACTGGGGCGTCCTTCAGATGCTCCAATGCAAGGACTTTGCGGGAATTGCCGGGGAAGTTTCAACTTTCAATGAGCAATTGTCCTGTGTCTGGGACCCTCCAAATCTCCAACTCTGAGTTATAGTCAGAGGCTTCAGAGGGTTCTGAAAGGCTTACCTGGATAGTTACCCAGGAAATGTTAAATAGGAACAAAAAACACATCTAATTCCTGGGTATCTATACCACTGACCCCCATGACTCACCACTGACCAGTCCCCAACTCTCCCCCTGACCTTCCGGCTTCCCTTAGAGCCTTATGACCCTCCAAACCCCAACTCTTATGACACTCCAATTCCCCAACCCTCCAACTCCCTCCGACCCTCTGAATCCCCCTGAACATCCAACACCCTCCAATCCCCCAACCCTCCAACTCCCTCTGACCCTCTGACTGTCCCCAACCTTCTGACTGTCCCTGACCCGCCGACTAACTCCCAACCTTCTGACTGCCCTCCACCCATCCGACGCTCCGACCCAGCCCTGATCCTCTGACTGCCCCCTGACTCTCTGCCCCACCAGCCCTCTGAACTCCCCCACCCCTGACTCAGTGAATCTCCCCTCCCAGACCCTCCAACTCCTCCGACCAACCCTTTGACTCCCCTCTAATGGTCCGACTACCCTGGACCCGACCTGAGAAACCTCACCAACCTACTATCTGGCCACACTACCCAGCTGGCACCTGACTGACTCTACCACCCTTCCACCCTGCCATCTACCACCCTATTATATACCCAGGTGGCACCCTACACTCCCTACCAACTTGCCACTCTACCGAGCCACATCCTACCCAGCCGATCAACTATCACCCTACCCACCTTACCAACCTGCCACCTTACCCACCCTGACAGCTACTACCCTACCCAGCTGGCACCCTACCACCGTACCACCCTATTCACTTACCTCACTAACACTCATTCACCAACACAGTGAAAAGCTATTTAAATGTCCCCAAGCTTTTCAGTGTGTTCGTGAATGAAGACTTATGGCAACTGGTGCCATAAAAGGACCTCTGATTTGGCTTCCCCCGACAATCCTGCCTTACGATAAAGGATTCTGAGAACAGGCACACTCTGTTTTAGTGAAGATGCCCTGGTCACAGGTCTGGGTGAGAACTTAGAGCTCCAACACTGCGTGCAGAAACAGGAGTGAATGTGGAATTTGACAGTGATTGTCACTCATTGGAATATTTGGCCTAATGCAGTTTAGATAACTTCCTGTTTCGTTAATTGATGAAGAACTTGTGCTAATCCATCTGGCTTCTACATAGCCTTATAACTGTTCAATCTTCCTGCTTATGTATCCAGAGGTTGCCGATCAAAAATATTCACTAGCATATTGGCCCAATTCTTCCGATCTCCAGGTAGTTGACGTACCCCAGAAGATGTGCTATGGGACACCTCGGAAGTCTCAATGCAAGGACTCCATGGGAATTGGCCGGGAATTTTGAACTTCCAATGGGCAATTCCCCTGCTCCCTGGGGCCCTCCGAGAAAGTTTCCAACCCTGAGTTATAATCAGAGACTTCGGACAGCTTTGACTTACTTGTGTGGATAGTTGCACAGGAAATGTCAGACAGAAAATTCAGTCTAACTGCTGGGTAACTACAGAACTGAACCCCCAGTCACTCACACTAACCCCTCCCCCAACTCCCGTTGACCCCTGACTCCACAAGCCAACCTGACCTGTCTAACCCCTGGCTTGACAACCCCTCCCCATCTGATCCAATTTCCCCGACCCAACTATTCACTCAGCCAACTGCCACACTATCCACCTCACCCACCTAAACCACCTACCCACCTGCTGACCTATCTACCTATCTATCACCTACCCACCTACTACCCTAACAAGCTGCTACCCTGCCAGCCTACCCATGTGCCACCTGCCCATCTGTGATCCTATCCCCGTACCCATTTACCTCACTCACCCTACCCCCTTGCACGCTGACCTCCTCTCCGTAGATTTTCAAAGAAGCTTTGGGATATTTATACTATTTACTTACCAGAATATGGCAGTTAGTGCTGTTAAAAGAGGGCTTTGCTTCTGCAAGGGTTCTCTTGTTCTGTTTCCTGCATTGACTGAGTTCTGCACAATCCATCATTAGAAGGTTGCCCAGAAAAATCGGAGGAAGGTTAATGGGCATTTTTTTGTCTGTTCAGGGTCAGAATTGGGGTTCCCATCCTGATCAGAAGATTTGGACCATTATTTCTCTTAGGGCCTTTATTTCCCTTAGACTTTCAAATTCATAGTGATTCTGAAGGGTAACCCATCAGAAGAACCTGCTTTCATCATGACTTGGTTAGTTCTTGTTTCCAGGGAGGCTCCACTCAACAGCTGCCCACTGATCCCATAATTTGCAGCCTTTATGTTGGGAATTCAAACTTTTCTGTGAAATCCTTTACCCTTTAAGCCCAAGTAGAAAAATGTCATGCAGACAGAAGAAACAACAAACAACAAAGAAACAAAGCAAAGTAGAGCTATAAAAGGTACTGCTTCAGTGATATGGTTTATTTCTTCCACAGACGTTAGTATTACAATGGGAAAGCTAGGCACTAACAGCTCTGAATAGCACCAAAGTGCAAATAAATGATAAATATAAACATACTACCTGAGCATTAAAAAAATAAAAGCTTGAGGACACATGAACCAGTTTACGACTCAACGAACAGCATGCATAGTTTACCATGAAACACCTGAGGTACTTTGTATGAACCTAACTAATTCAGATTAATCATAAGAATTCATTAGATATGCAATGTTTTTTTCCCTAATATAGCTTTTGACTCTTTTTTGTCCCTCCCTTTCTCAGGTAAAATGATTTGTTAGGATTTAAATTTGTTTCATTTTTTGATGCTTTGAGTTATCCTTCGTAATTTGGCACAATTAAAACAATCCATTCACTATTAAGTCACCACAGGGAGAACAAAGCAACAGTTGATCCTACTTAACTTCTGGTTCATCCCATGATACTGAATAATTCACAGAAAATAATCTGATGACAACTATTACATATCATTACCTGCATATACTCTAGGAAGAAGTGAACCTTTAGCTTAATCATAGCATTCCCACCATGAATCAGTAGGTAAAGCATTGTGTCATGATCCAGACAGCCCCAGTGAGTGGAGACTCTAAACACTCATAGAAATCCACCAGGGTATTTACATTTAGATGGAGTGACGACTGGCTCAATAATTGTGTTTTCATTTTTAATTTGGAAAGGTTGGGTTCAAAGCACACTCAGATAGCCCCGGAAATGAAGACTGCAGCATCCATTTTGAATGCTGGTTTGACATCCAACAGAGGTACTTGGGTTCGATGATGTGGGTTGCCCTCCCTCCCATCATGAAAAGAAGAGCCATGAGGAAAGAAATAGGAAACCACTTTGGCTTTTCTTCCATAGTAAAGCATATGGGGGTGGAAACAGATTCAACATTAGCCTGCAAAAGGAAACTGGATACACACTCAAAGGAGAAAAAATTGTAGGCATATGGAGAAAAAGTGAGGAGTTAGGGCTAACTGGATTGCTCTTTGAAACAGCCGATATAAGCTCAATAGTCTGAATGGACTCTTTCTGTGTTATACTATTCTATGATTCTACAATTCCATAAGTGACTTAAGAATTTTGTGGGTGAAAATTTAATTTGAACCTCTCCTAAAGAAGGACACAACAGACATTTGTTGGGATACTAATTTATCACAAACAGAACAAAATCACTTTGACTGTGATTCACAAACCTCCTCAATATATGAGTCTGACCACATCTATTCTCCTTCAACAATTCTCATCTATTGCCAAGCTCAGTGGAGTTCCCCTTGTTTGGGTCTGCCTTTGCCTACCCAACTATTGCCAGACCATATCCAGCAAGGGTTTCTTTTTTCTGCCCCATTCCATCTCTTCTTGATCTATCCTTGGTTCATCCTCATCAAATGTCCCTCAGGGGCTAAATTTTTAATCACAGGTCAGGAACCAGAAATGGGGGCTAGTTCCAGTTCCTGCCCCATACAATTAACTTGAGGCATGCCCACCTTGCTTTTCAAGACTTTAGCCAATTAAAGGCCAGGGAGTGAGCTCGGCACCCGTGAAGTGGGTTCCCAATGCTGGAGGGCCAATGGGAGGCCCTTAGAGATCGGCAGTCCCATTGCTCGAAATGGGAGCTGCCGATACGAGGATGCAGAAAAAGAGGGAAAAGGGCAAGTAATTTATTCTCTTCTCAAAAATGCCATAGCTGCCAGCATGATCCTGGAGGGGCAGCCCCTCCATGGATGGCCAGAGGCCACAGCTGTGGCCTAGCTGCTATTACGGGTCCATGGTAAGGTGAGATCCTTCACTTGATCCATTCTTCCCCATCCTCCGTCCTGCCCTGAGCCCATGTTGGCTTGGACATGGAAATCCCAGTCAGCATAGGAACAAGGCCTTAATAAGCCCCTTAATTAAATAGAATGAACATAAATTGCCTGTCTGCTGCTTGCCTCCAATCTAGTCCCTGAACTCTTTTAAAAATCTGGCCCATGGTGTCTGTTTGACTGACCTCATCCAGGTCTGCTTCTCCACCACCTCACTTGACCCCCAGCTCCACCCCCCACATTTTTTCAGTGTCGTGTCAGACAGTTTCAACACGTAGTCCTAGAAAATTATTTCATTTAAACTCTGGGAAGGTTTAAGCAATTTTGGTCCTTACCACTGATTCTATTTCCCTCCCTGGCCACTGTCTCAGCTAGAACCCGACTATTCATAAACATAGCATCCTATTTGACCCGAAGGTGAGTTTCTGACTTAATATTCTCTCCATCACAATGACGGCCATAATCCCACCCCCATAACGTTGTTCTCCTCTGCCGATTTGCTGCAGAAACCCACATACATGCCTTTGTCACTTTTAACTATTCTAATATTCTCAAGGTTCTCAACATCCTGCATAAAGCACAAAAACCTGAGCTTGTCGATACTACCAGGCAATCTGACCCACCAATCTCTATCCAAACACTACCATTTGCGCCAGGATTATATAAATACACCTGTCAATTAAATTTATCTTCAGAAAACTCTTCACTTCTGCATTGAATTGAAAATTAGCACTTAATATGCTATTATTATTTTTTTAAAATAAAATCAGCATAGCAGAAAGGATTCTTTACCTGATCAATGCTTTCATTTATCAAAGGATTTAAGAGCTTACAGTTCAGTCAAGGGTTGTTAGCAGCAGTTTCCTAAAAACAAAAAAACTGCAGATGCTGGAAATCCAAAACAAAAACAGAATTACCTGACAAAACTCAGCAGGTCTGGCAGCATTGGCGGAGAAGAAAAGAGTTGACGTTTCGAGTCCTCATGACCCTTCAACAGAACCCTTGGGGTCATGAGGACTCGAAACATCAACTCTTTTCTTCTCCGCCAATGCTGCCAGACCTGCTGAGTTTTTCCAGGTAATTCTGTTTTTGTTTAGCAGTTTCCTAAATCCTTGCAGATAGATCAGCCTGTAGTTTTAGATTTGGCATAAGTTCTCATATATGAAATAGATCAGAATGTATCCTCAAAACAACTTTTAGTTGTCTCATTTGCTCCACCACTCTATTATTTAATTGTCTCAGAAAGTATGCCTTGGTAATAAAATATAGCCTATATAATCACACTGAACTCTGTTCATCAAAGCATACCAGTCTCATCCTATAATCATTTACCTTTTACCATATTATGCAGCTATTGTTGATAATTACAATTCAGCTTATAGGGTTGAAGTTTCAGCATGTCGAGCGGGCTGGGCGGAAGTGGGCGCAGGCAGGCACAGAACCGATTGCCACCTGTGACCGGCTCCGCGCCCCCATTTTACGTGGGCGGGCCAATCAAGGCCCGCCCAGTGTGAATCGCAGCTCCCGAGAACAGCAGGAGGGGGCAGGCGGCGGTGGGAGTCCAGTGAACAATGGCAATGCTGGTACAGGGTGAACTAATCAATGCTCCTCTCTCCTTTCAGGAGAAGACTGCACACAATAATGCCGAACGGATGCGGACTGGCAGAGGGCAGGCCCACCTACTCATACTCACCAGATGCGAGCAGGAGGCCCTGTTGATGAAGGCACCCGTTTCACCCACTGGCGTCTTGCTGGCCACATGTGTGCAGTTGATTGCACCCTGGATGCAGGGGAACCCAGCAATTGCTGCGAAGCCTCTAGCTCGCTCTGCCTGGCTGGAATCGTCCGAGCGGTAGTGAATGAAAGTCAATGCATGCCTGAAGAGAGCGTCTGTCACCAGCTTGACACAACTAATTGGGAGACACCACAAAGATCACCCACCGACCCCTGGAAAGAGCCAGAGGCATAGAAATTGAGGGCAGCCATGAAATTCAACGCCACATGCATGGGTGTCCACATACACAGTTGGAGCTGATCTCAGGGCCTATCATCTGACAGATGGAGGTCACTGTCTCACTTGAGAGACAGACCATCCTTCGGCACTGCACCATAGACACATTGAAGTAGCTGTATCGCCGCCTGTAAATCCTGGCAGCAGGATAATGGCATCTTCTGCGGCACCTTCCGCCCTGCACTTCCTGTTGGCCCTGGGCCCCTTGTGCCTGCACCTGTCGTCCCAAAAATTGCTCCCCTGGAGGCTGAATATGAACTCCTGGCCTCCTCCTCCTTCTCTTCCTCCTTAGAGGAAGTGCCTCCAATGGAGAGCACAACACCAATTCCCAGGGTAAGGGAAGGCTGCCTGAAACCTGCAAGGCCCCAAGAGTTTTGTTTACTCCAGAATCCTGACCTGAAGCCTGTTATTCCTGTAAAAGCAGTTCTGAAGAGATTTGAAGTTCTCCTGTTCACACAAGCAAGTAGCAGTATGTTTCTAGAGTAAATGACTAACAACTAGCATTTGCGAGCTCACTCACCCCTCTTATCCCGCCTGTGGATGAGGTTTTTAAATATGTGGCCTACCCGCCTGCCTGTTGCACCTGTGCAACGCTCTGAAAATCGCATGGGCACTGAAAAATTATGGTGCATTAATGGCTCAAGGAACCTTAAGTGGCCCGTTAATTAATGGCAGGAGCGCATTGGATCTCATAGCGCACCCACCGACTGAAATATCGCGATGGCGCACGGTGATGTCGGGACACATGCCTGACGTCTTCATGCTTTGTTTTAAGCGTCAACATATCGGACCCACCCCCGCATGCCAATGTCAACATTCTGCCCATAATTCTTTAAATGTATGTTTAAAATCAAGGCTGCTACTCCACATGCAATGCTGAGCGAGTGCTGCATTGACAGAGGTGCTGTATTTCAGATGAATCGTTAAATAAAGACCCCTATCTGCCCTTTCAGGTGGGCATAAATGGTTCCCTGGCAAAATTTCAAAGAAGAGCAGAGGGTTTTTTTTTAAACTCATTCATGGGATGCGGGCATCGCTGGCTAGGCCAGCTTTTATTGCCCATCCCTAATTGCCCTTGAGAAGGTGGTGGTGAGCTGCCAGTGTCCTGGCCAATATTTATTCTTGAATCAACGTCACAAAATAAAATAGATCATCTGGTCATTATCCTAATTCCGTTTGTGGCACTATGCTACATACAAATTGGCTGTCGCATTTTCTACTTTATAATAGTGATTACAGTTCAACAGTGCAGTGCTTCATTGGCTGCAGTGTGCTTTGGGGTATTTGGTGGTAGTGAAAGATGCTGTACAAATGCAAGTCTTACTTTTTATTTTTTATGGGTATATTCTCATTTTCCTTCATATCTTTCCTAAAATCTGGTGGAACAATGGCACAAGCAAACAGACATCTCCATATAATCTGTCTATAGCCAACCCAAATGGCAGCATGGAGTGAAATATTGATTGTGTTTTCTTCCTATGATCTGATAGGGTCTTTGCCTGCCAACCTGGATTTAACTTGCAGCTTATGTCTGACATACAATGTATAGCATGGTGACAGGTTTTTCCTATCAGGCTGTCCTTTAAACCCATTATGTTTGATATTAATACATATTTGTATAAAAATATCACCCAAAATTGCTGTTTGAATAAGTAATTGTATTTTGGACAAAAAAATCCTGGTTATAATAAAAGAAGTACACTGGAATCTTTTTTAGAAAGTGTTTAAAGCATCCAACAGGTTTAATTTACTACAATGAAAATCTTTTTTTAAATTCGTTTATGGGGTTTGGGCATTGCTGGCTCAGCCAGCATTTATTGCCTGTCCCTAATTGCCCTTGAGAAGGTGGTGATGAGCTGCCTTCTTGAACCATTGCAATCCATGTGGTGTAGGTACACCCACAGCCCTGTTAGGGAGGGAGTTCCAGAATTTTGACCCAGTGACAGTGAAGGAAAGATGATGTAGTTCCAAGTCAGTCACCAAGTTCCAGGATGGTGAGTGGCTTGGAGGGGAACTTCCAGGTGGTGGTATTCCCATGTGCCTGCTGCTTTGTCCATCTAGATGGTAACGGCCATGGGTTATGAAGGTGCTGTCTAAGAAGCCTTGGTTAGTTACTGCAGTGCATCTTGTAGATGGTGCACACCGCTGCCATTGTGCGTCAGTGGTGGAGGGTGTTGAAGAGGTGCCACTTAAGGGGGCTGCTTTATTCTGGATGGTGTCAAACTTCTTGAGTGTTGTTGCATGTGTATTCATCCAGGCAAGTGGATAGTATTCCATCACATTCCAGACTTGTACCTTATAAATGGTGGACAGGCTTTGGGGAGTCAGGAGGTGAGTTACTCGCCACAGAACTCCTAGCCTCTGACCTGCTCTTGTAGCCACAGTATTTATACAGCTATTCCAGTTCAGTATCCGGTCAACGTTAACCCCCAGGATGTTGATGGTTGGGGGTTCAGCAATGGTGATGCCATTGAATGTCAAGGGGCAATAGTTGGGTTCCTTGTTGGAGATGGTCTTCGCCTGGCACTTGTGTAACACGCATGTTACTTGCCATTTGTCAGTCCAAGCCTGGGCATTGTCCAGGTCTTGCTGCATTTGGACATGGACTGCTTTAGTATCTGAGGAGCCGTGAATGGTCAGATACTGAAACAGTCCATGTCCAATTGAGGCAAGACCTGGGCAATATTTCAAAAACAATTTAATAAAGGATTTTTTAAACTTGAACTAAGTCCCATTCACCTATTGCCCTCATAATCACTGACCTAAATTGGCTCCCGTTGCAGGACCTTGATTTTAAAATTCTCAAATTTTCAAATTCTTCCATAGCCTCACCTTCCCTGTAACCTCCTTCAGCCTTACCAAGATCTCCATGCTCCTCTAAGTATAGCAAATCTGCAAAACCCCAATTTTAATCACATCAGCATTGGTGCCTTCAGCTGCTTCGGCCCTAAGATCTGGAGTTCCCTTCCTAAACCTCTCTGCTTCCCTACTTCTGTCTCCTCCTTAAAGATGCTGTTTCAAGCTTATTACTTTGGCCAAGTTTGTTTCACCTGACTTTATACCTGCTTATGTGGCTCAGTGTCAAATTTTCATGTTCCTGCGAAATGCCTTAGAACATCGTACAATGTTAAAGGTTCTATATAAATGCAAGTTGCTGTTGTCATAATTGTACACTTCAAGGAAATGTTCGTGCATTTATGGTGAAAATGGAGGCACTTTAAATGATTAAGCTCCTCTTGCAAGGTAATGATCCTTGCATGATGCATTCTGATGTGACAAACTCAAGGTAGTCTATTTTTTTAACATTCATTTTAACATTCATTGCTATCTTTTGGAAATAAATGTTGAATTATAAGTATGAAGTGGGATGTGAAAAGGGGGATTATGAGGGTATCATCATCTTCAATGGATTCAGCCCTGTCACTGGCCATGGTCTCTGCAAAGGTCATTTAGGTAATGTCCAGCACCATTTACTCCCTGGGCATTAGAACATGTGGCACACTAGTCCCCTCTGAATGGATCCTGCTGCTACCAGTTGTGTGGTACTTCCTTCTGCAAGAGAAATGGAATTGTGTCGGTGAGTGTTATATCAATTGTTTGGGTGATAGGGCTTGTGTTGATTGAATAGCTGACAGCTTGTGCAAGCTGAGATGTGGGTATGAAATGTGCAGTGTGTGAGGGTGAGGTGAAACTATGAATGTTCGACATGAGTCCTGATTGACAAGGGATGGTTGCTAGATGAATGTGGGGATGTGGTGTATTGAGCAGTGTGTGAGACTGCTGTTTCAGTTGGTGGGATTTGACATTTGAAGATGCATTCACTGACCTTTAGCAATTGTTTAAGTTCATTAAAATTCTTGTGACACTGCATCCAGGTTCTTGGATCTAAATTCCTGGAATTGACCTCCATGGCTTTCTGCTCCCACTACCTTCTCACTATGGGTGGAATCTTGTGCAGGCAATGGAGTCTCAGCTGCTGGCTCGAGAACCAGCAACACCCTCGCTTCATATCTTTCTGGGCAGGTCTGCCATTAGTACATGACAATCAGGCAGCTGACAACCAGGCCAGTAGCGGGCCTGTCCCCAAGATCAGGACCCCTAGTGTGGAGGTCCCACCTGCCAAGAGCTGCTTGCTAATCAGAGGCCATCAACCTTTTTGAAGGGCATTGCCACCGGGAAAACAATGGCTGCTGCTGGGACAACATCAACCCGAGGACAAGGACCCAGGCTACAGATGAGTGATGATGGGTTTACAAACAATTAAGTACTTATGAAGAATTTTCATTGCTGTAATATATGAAATGTGGCAGTCAATTTGCACACAGCAAACTCCCATAAACAGCAATGTGGTTATGGCCAGATAATCTGTTTTTGTGATCTTGATTGAGGGATAAATATTGGCCAGGACACGGGGATAACTCTTGTTCTCCACTTCAAAATAGTGCCACAGGATCTTTTATATCCATTTAAACAAGCAGGCCTTAGTTTGACATCACCTCTGCCAGTGTTGCACTCCTTCAGTGCTGCACTGAAGTGTCATCCAAGGTTAGGAACATGGGAAGGAAGATAGGAATGTAGGAACAGGAGAAGGCCGTTCAGCCTGTCAAGCCTACTCCGTGATTCAATACGATCATGGCTGATTGAACACTTCAATGCCTTTTACCCACACTATCCCCTTAACCCTTTACATTATTGTTCATCAGAAATCTATAAGTCCCTATCTTAAACATACTCAATGACTGAGTTTCCACAGCCCTCTGAAGTAGAGAATTCCAAAGGTCCACAACCCTCTGAATGAAGAAATTCCTCCTCTTATTGGTCCTAAGTGGCTTCCCCCTTATTTTGAAATTGTGTCCCCTGGTTCTAGACTCTCCAACACCTTACTTGCATCAACCCTGTCTATTCCTTTAAGTATTTTGTAGGTTTCAATGAGATTGTCTCTTATTCTTCGAAACTCTAGAGAATACAGGCCAGGTTTGCCCAATGTCTCTTCATAAGACAGTCCCTCCATTCCCAGAACAAGTCTAGTGAACCTTCATTGCACTATACCTCTACGGCAATAATATCCTTCCTGAGATAAGGGGATCAAAATTGCACACACCACTCCAGGTGCGGTCTAACCAAGCTTCTATACAATTGAAGCAAGACTTCACTACTCCTGTACTCAAATCCTATTGTGATAAAGGCTAACATTCCATTACCCTTCCTAATAGCTTGCTGCACCTACATATTAGCCTTCAGTGACTTATGGACAAGGACACCCGGGTCCCATTGTACATCTACACTCTCTAATCTCTTATCATTTAGGAAGTGCTCTGCACATTTGTTCTTTCTACCAAAGTGGATAACCTCACATTTTTCCACATTATATTCCATCTGTCATGTTCTTGCCCACTCACTAAGTCTGTTCAAATCCCGCTGTAGCCACTTTACATCTTCCTCACAACACACATTACTGCCTAGCTTTGTATCATCCGCAAATTTGGAAATATTACGTTTGGTCCCCACATCCAAATCATTGATATATATTGTAAACAGCTGGGGCCCAAGTACTGATCCTTGTGGTACCCCACTAGTCACAGCCTGTCAATGCGAGAATGACCCATTTATTCCTCCTCTCTGTTTTCTGCCTGTTAGCCAATCCTTAATCCATGCCTGTATATTGCCTCCTATCCCAAGTGCTTTTATTTTACTAATCAACCCCTTGGGGGGCTATATCAAAAGACTTCTGAAAATCCAAGTATGCCACATCCATCGACTCTCTTTATCAATTTTGTTAGTAATAACCTCAAAAAGCTCCAAGCTCATCAGACATGATTTCCAATTTGCAAATCCATGCTGACTATGCCCAATTATATCATGATTATCCAAGTATCCATTTATCACATCCTTACATGCTCAAGTAGTAGATAAGGAATTGGACCCACCACCTCCTGACTTGGGTAAGAACACTGGCAGCTGAGCCAAACTGACACCTCAAGGTAATAAGGTGTTACTGAGATAATAAGGAGGGGTGGGGGCTGTGGGACAGGGCCTCTGGAGGGATATAGGTGAATTGGCAGCAAAGGCAGGGGATGGCTCTCAGCCGGCATCCTCCCTGCCAACCCCACCACCAGGATCCAGCAAAACAAACATGTCAGGGTTTGCTTTTTGTGCACCTCAAATGGTTTGACCTTGCCAGCCACTGGGATAATACCAGAGGTGGTGGGATGAGGTCCTTTAAGTGACCATTAATTCACCACTTAAGGGCCTCAATTGCTGATGAGGTGGGAAGGCCATCCATGGGCTTTGCCACAAGAACCCTTTATCAGGTTGGAGGCAGGAAGGTGGCAAGGTTACCACCACTCACCCACCTACATAGTTAAATGTCCCGCCACCATCAAACTCACTACAGGGCAGGGCACAAAAATTCCACCCCATGTGTCTGGACCTACTCCCCTACAGACATTGGATGTCTCTCCTACTTTCCAGATTCTCCATCAAGACCTTCAATGCAGCATCAGTAATCTTTGGTGCTCATGCTCTCCCATAGTCAGCTATTATTCTTTACTTTATAGGACAGTTTCAGATTATGTCAGTACCATCCAACAGCCATAATGCACATTCTGATTAAGAGGTGCAGGATGGCTTTAAATAGTACTAGCAGGAAACAATGCTACAACCAATTACATAGGATGTACAGCACAGAAACAGGCCATTCAGCCCACACAGTTGTTATGACAAAAACCGAATTACCTGGAAAAACTCAGCAGGTCTGGCAGCATCGGCAGAGAAGAAAAGAGTTGATGTTTCGAGTCCTCATGACCCTTCGACAGAACTTGAGTTCGAGTCCAAGAAAGAGTTGAAATATAAGCTGGTTAAGGTGTGTGGGGGGGGCGTATATTTCAACTCTTTTTTGGACTCGAACTCAAGTTCTGTCGAAGGGTCTTGAGGACTCGAAACATCAACTATTTTCTTCTCCGCAGATGCTGCCAGACCTGCTGAGTTTTTCCAGGTAATTCTGTTTTTGTTTTGGATTTCCAGCATCCGCAGTTTTTTTGTTTTTATCAGTTGTTATGACCCTGTGAGGAGGGGTTGAATGGCTCCCCTCTTTGCCCTCTCCTCATTTGACCACAACAGGCTTTTTGTATAAGGATATTCTTGCCAGTTCAGAGAGTACTTAACTGTTCACGCACTGTGATCATAAAATAATCAATAGGATAGGGGTTTTTGAGTTTAACAAAGAAAAAGGTTAGCTTTATTATACTTAAACCAACCTAAATAAAACAAGTATTGACTTTCACATATACAAACACACACAAACTCATATTTCACAAACACACAAATAGAAATTTCAGAGTGGGGAAGGATAGGTTTGTTAAATTCGAGTCCATTTGAAAAATTTAAAAGAGCGTAGTCTGTAGTTTGGCGACTCAGCTGGCTTCAGATTGAATTTTATGGTCCCAATGCTTCTGATTTAAAGATGTAGACAATTGAGTTGATTTGTTCTTTGGGAGAAGGTGGTGCTGGGTTGGATTCTTTTAAGAAATCTCTGTTTGCTGCAGAGCGGTCCTGGATAATCACAGTCAGCAAACAGGACTCAAAGCTTACTGGGTGGCTTGGAGAAAAAAGAGAGGCTGGATGACCCCACTTGGGTCTTCACCATAAACTGCTTGACCTGTTTTCGGCTGAGAAAACATCTGTTTAAAACATACAAAGGGTTGGCTTGTCATGTGACCTTCCTTCTCCAACTGCCAGGGAGATTCAAAAAAAGACATTACTCATGTATTCCAAAAGTGACTTGATTAACTCAAGTCTGGAAGCTAACCTAGCCAGGGTCCCCATTGTCCAAGTAATTAGTCTTAATGGCCCATCACCAATAGTTGAATTCCTCAGGTGATTGACATAAATGCCTTCCTAATGAGACACTCGATGTGAGTCCTTCACATTCCCTTGAAGTCATTGTCTTTGATGGGTTTTGCAGACAGATTGACTCTGATGAATTAAAATGTGGAATGTATAGTAATGCAAATTGTGGTTAGTCTTTTTGGGCTGTGAGTTCAAGTCATTTTAGCCTCTGTATTTTTAAAAAGCTTGTTCTTATAAGTCCAATTCAGCACTCCAGTCAGTAGATTAACAACTATTATTTGGCATGAATCACATCTTCATGACACAGTCCATACCAGAGTTTCTGCTCCATTTGAGATCCCTGCTGATGTGTACAGCCAACAAACAGCAAGGTTAGCACAGGCCGCATACAGAAATCATGATAATGAACAGGCAGCAGGAAGATGGCATGCTGCCCGCATTGCATTGAATGGGGTTGGGACAATTGAGACCATTTCAAGGGTTGCTACAATGGCCGCAGTGCCTGTGAATATTCTTATTGAGCTGATGTCAAACAAAACTGACTTGGGTAGACTTGATAACTGAGATCCAGATAACAATCTGACAACTTTGGACTCTTACAATATTACCAATTTTCTGAGTTACATGACAGAAGCAAGCTGCTGTCTGCACAAAATAAACTTCTGCTTCGTTGATATTCTTACAGAAAACATCTATTCAAATTGGGATCTATTTCACTAAGCTCAATTCTTAGAGTAGGTGTTGGAGCATGACATTCACAGGAAGCTTTAAAGGTCACTGCATGCATTAAAATATTTCAGAATTAGTGTGTATGAAATCTCTTGAGTAGGAAACATGTAGTCAAGTCAATAGCTCTAAAATTTGGTATGTAAAATTGTTTCCCATTATAATATTTGCTTTTCATAATATCATTCAATATATTGCATGTGATTTTCTTGCTGGCACAAAGCAAGATTTTACTTGGCATAAACAAAATGTATAGCAGCATCAACATTAACAATTTCCCCTCCATTCCAGAACATTCAGTAGGGTGCAGCCCACCAGTCTCTTTCCCCTCTTCTTGGCAACAAACAACAGCAGAAATAAGAACAAACAGAGACTGCAGTGGAATTGTCATAAAATGAAAAATTCATACAACAACTTTGTATTTAACTTGACTGTTGAGCTCATACAAAGAACATGTAGATTAATTGAATAGATTTGATAAGATGCCTGTGCATAAATAGTCTTGAACACTTGTGCAAGTGAACTGGTACAGTAAATATCATGCCCACCAAAATTCTTGACGTGAAATCTTTTATTATGCATGTACAAACACATGTATTTTTTGCTTTCATTATTTGGCTAATTAAAATCAAAATTTCTCAGAGCAAAGTTAAAATGCAGTTAAGTTACCCAGCTAGAAATAAATATCGTGAATAACATCAGTGTTTTCTGGTGTGTCGTATGCTGCTATGTTCCACCCAAGTGTAAAGAACATATTTTTATTTTTTTCTTGGGCTATGGCTTTAAGATTGGACTGTGGCTTTAAAAACTAACATGGCTGCAGTTTAAAGAGATGCTCACTGGAGCAGGAAGAAGAAAATTTACAATGTTGCTATCTCCTGGAACAGTGTGTGCCAGGTTGGACAGAACAGTGCTGGAAAGGAGACATGTTTTAAGAGGGAACTGCCTAGCGATGGCTTTTTGATTGGCTCCTGACCAAGTGGCCAGGTTCTGTGTGAAGATAATGTAGTAGATCAGCTCCAAGCCTGAAAAGATAAAAGACCTGAAACCTCTCTCCCCTGTTTTTTGTAAGACTCAAGTAATTCTGCCATAATAGCTAGCTAACTATTTCTTACATCGCTGTATCCCACTTTCT
Source organism: Carcharodon carcharias (assembly GCF_017639515.1). Classification (NCBI taxonomy): domain Eukaryota; kingdom Metazoa; phylum Chordata; class Chondrichthyes; order Lamniformes; family Lamnidae; genus Carcharodon; species Carcharodon carcharias. The sequence continues at coordinate 108,263,042 of NC_054475.1, forward strand.
TTGAGAGACCCCTGTCAGGAGGAAAAGGGAAAAAAATCACCAGTAGAGACATTAAAAGCAAGTATCAACAGGGAACTACAGACTGCAAGTGCTGAAGACCACCTCGTGTCAGCCACAACAACCTGCAAGAAATTTGGAAGACGTGTGTGTGTGTGTGTGTGTGTGTGTGCGTGTGTTTGTGTATAGGGGTTTAAGAAAGGGTAGGGTTTAAGTTATAGAGTTAAAAGTTAACAGTTCATATTTCTTTCTTTTGCCACTGGTTATGGAAAATTTGTATAACGAACAGTTATTTACTTATTAAGTTTACAAACGTGGTGCTCCTATTTTTTAACCTAAATTAGACAGGTAAAATTTTGGAAATTTGGTGGTCTGATTAAACTTTTCACATTTACCACAGCTTGGGGAGCAGCGGGGCTTGACACTACAGCACACTATCCCCAGTGAGTCGTGACACCGAGTGATGGAAAGAATTTGCTGGCATTTGGATGTCAGTAGGTTCTTCCTGGAATGGTGGTAGTGTAGTGCTTTCTTGAGCTGAGTCACAAGATGGTTCCACAGCTGTTGGTGTCATGTTCAATCCTGCAGTGGCCACCTGGTCCAGGACAGGGTGTAAACTGAAAGACATTAAAAATTAAAAGAGTTAGTTGTCTAAGGCCAAAGGGAATGGTGAAGGGACAAGCAAAGAAACAAAAGATCTGTCCAGAGTATGTGAGAATGGCAGAATGATGAACAATTGCTGTTAAAAGGAAGAACAAGAAAAAAACAAGAGTAAAACCCTGCAAAGAAAACAGAAACAAAATGGGGGCAGGGATGACAGTCTGATATTGTTGAACGTATTGTTGTGTCGGGGAGGCTGTAAAGAACCTAGCCAAAAGATGAGGTGCTGTTCCTTGAACTTGAGTTGAGATTTCTTGGAAAATTGCAGGAGGTCAAGGATAGAGACGTCAGCGAGGGAGCAGGGTGGAGAATTAAAATAATAAGTGACTGAAAGCTCAAGATCTCACTTGCATACTGAATGGAGGTGCTCTGCAAAGCAACCACCCAATCTGCATTTGGTCTCCCAGTGTACAGCAGACATCATTGTGAGAAAGGAATACAGCAGGTTAAATTGAAAGAAGTAAACATAAATTTACCTGGCAGGACTGTTTGGGGCCTTGGACAATGAGGAAGGAGGAGGTGAAAGGGCAGACGTTTCATCTCCTGCACATGGAAATGTGCCTTGATAATGGGGGTGGTTTGGGTGAAGTGTGAACCAGGATACTGTGGACAGAACAGTGCCTTGAAATAAGGGGCGAGGAGAAGGTGTGTTTGATGGTGGTGGCAAAATGGTGAAGTATGTTCCATTGAACAAGAAGGTTGGTAGCCTGACAGTGAGGACAAGGAGAACCCTATCATTGTTCTGGGAGGGAGGGATGGCAAAGGGTGAGAACAGACATGTGGGAAATGGGATAGACATGGTCAAGGGCCCTGACAATTACTGTGTGGGTGAATCCTTGGTTGAGGGAAAAGGAAGACATATTAGATGCGCAGCTCTGGAAGGTGGCATCAACAGAACAGATTAAACAGAGATGGGGGATCTAGGAGAATTGAATGGAGTCCTCATAGGAAGGGGAGCTGTGGGAGTCAGTGCACTTATAGGCCTCAATTTTATGCTGCCCTGCCAGCAGGTTTGTACGTGAGGGCTAAGCACGAAATTCCCCTGATGGGCTTTCCGTTGGGTTCCCGCCTGCCCAAACTCTGGAATTTTATGCTGGGACAGGCAAAGCATTGGCGGGCCGTCCGCTCTTACCCCAATTGAGGCCCTTAAATTGCCAACTGTTGACCACTTAAGGGCCTTTTCCCACTCAGCCTCAATTTGCAGGCTGGCTGCAGGAGTTCCCAGGTATGAGGGAAGCATGGAAATAATTGGGTTCAGGTCCCAGGTGGGAAGAGGGTGTCTTCATCAGAAACCCCGTTTTAACTTCGGGATCCCCCTCCTCCACCTTTCTAAGGTCCAGTAACCGCTGGGCCTCCTTGTTCCCCTCCTCCCCTAGCCTCTCCCCTGACACCCCAATCCCCCTCTGTCCACCCATCCAGGCCTCCTCTACCCTCCCTGCCCCAAGACCCCGAAAATTTACCTCTTCCTGGAATGCCGGAACTTAGGGTCTGGTAACTGCATGTAGTCCCTGACCTGTCCACTGCAGTTTCTGGCACTGCAGGGCCTAGAGAACTGCCTACCAACCAGATTAGCCAGCAGCTCTCTAAGGCGGGACTTCCTCCCGACTAGGAGCGGAAGTCCCTCCTGCAGTCAATGAACGCTCGTTGGAGCATGAAATCACTGTGGGGCAGACAGTGTCAGTGGGGATGTGTGCCTCACCCACTCTTTGGATGGCAAGCCGGGAAACCACGCCATCCTAAAAATCCTGCCCGTAGCAGCTATTAGTTGATAGCCTTTCCTCAGAAATGGACGCACAGAAGTCGGTGTTGGAGATTGATAATATGAAGACAAGAGAAGGGAGGAAATTGGAAGCAGAGCTGGTGCCGTCCAACCTGCCTTCCATCACACTTTGCATCATAGGTGTGACGAGTACAGGAAGGTAAAAATAGAGCATTGCCCTATTTTACAACCAAAAAAAAGACACATTGATAAAGAGAGATGGACCAAAATTAAATGTCCAACACTGAACATGGTCCTGACATTCATCCAGCCAGTTAAATAATAATGTGTTTTCATGAGGGCCGGAGAATAGAACCGATTGGGACTGTTACATTTGTGTTTTGGATTTCCTTATATTCAAACCACTATATGAGATAAAATTCCTTTACACTGGGAGCTCTGGCTTCTCCATGAAGAAATTATTGTATGGTTGGTAACTTTTTGTTATGGATTTACAGCCACTGGGAACAAAATAGAGATGACTAGAGTTTAATTGTGAGCAGAATCAGAAGTTGTTTAGTCCTTCGTTCCAGAAAGGCTTCAAATGTTAAAGGTGGTTAAAGAGCTTGTTATTTTACCTCGTCTGATTCCCATCAATATTTTCTTCTAAGTGTGCAGCATAAAGATGTTCAATTTTCATGCAAGAGCAAAGTAATCCAACAAACTGTCTAACAGTTTTTTTCTCTACTTATTTTCATCATGTTGTATTTTCCAGACATTAAAATTAATAAGCAGGAGTAAACATGCATTTAATTTTCTTTTCAAATTAACATTGAATGCTTTAGCTTCTTTGGGATGCATCATGGATAAAATAATTAGTAGAAAATGATTAGAACACAGATTAATTTATTGAAATGATATAACATAAATTAAAGGAATATGGATGAGCAAACTAAATTTGAAATTCCTCTTTTTTTAAAAAAAAAATGCACTTTGGATTAAAAAAAACTACAAAGCTTGCACCATTAGTTTGTACTGGAAGATATTATTTTGTTTTGCAGGAGATTATTTGTTTGTATTTAAAGGTCTCAGAGGGCTTGTTATGTTCAAGCACGTAATCAGTGAAACATAACATTACTGTTTTAGTGAAGTGGGCACATTTAGAAAGCAAACACAATTGTAAATAGGTTAGTAAACACTTTTAAAGCTTAGCCACACTCAGGATATTTCATAGAAATGTTGCCGCAGATTCAGTTACTTCTGTTTCATGTTATGTTTAGAAAAAAAACAACCCTGCCGCTACACTTTTGGTTAGGGAATTCTGCCTACCAAGTTGAAGGAAAATGCTTCATTTGTATCAGTTAAAGGATTTGCAACAATCCTTCAGCACACACTGTGAAAATAAAACCTAGATTATTTCAAAGAAAATAGCTTAATACCAAATGACAAAATATAGGTTTATCGGGTTTTTTGTTAGTTTTTGAAACAACTGTGGAAAGATGTTGGAATATTGCTCTTTATGATTGCAATTAGTGATAAAATGTAATTTTAAAAAGGGTTACTGGTGGGTTATTCTCATGTTTTGAATTTGTAATATTTGGCCTGCCAACACATACAATTATAATACTCTATACATGATTATGTAATATTTGAAAGTATAGTCATAAATGCAAAGCAAATATTATAAAAGCATTTCCTGTTCTTAAAAGGGGCTTCAGAATGCATTAGCTTTGGAAGTGGGATTTTAAGAGCACATTTACGGGGTTAAGAAAAACATTTTACAGTCCCCAGTGGCAGGTAAGCTGCTGGGCCTGCAAAATGTCATGCTGCTTATCTACTGCCCTTGCCCCTCTTGCAATTTTACTAATGGCATCAGGAGACCTGCCAGACCTTCAGCCAGTTGAGGCCCTTAAGTTGCCAATTAGCCAATTTACGGCGGGAGAGGTCCACAACAACCAAAAACCTGGTAGTTTTCACTGCATGGGCTGGTGGCGGACAAGAGGGTATCTTAATGGGCTCCTTGGGTCCATCAGAGGGTCCTCCTACCAGGTCTTCCCCCTCCACACGCACACTGCCCCCCACCACCACAACTAGTTTCCAGCTCCCTGGCCTGTGTATCCCAACCCCAATCCACATGCCAGGGCGTTCTGGCCTGGCCCCAATGAAACCTCCCAACTGCATGCTCTGCCCCTCCCCACCCCCCTACATACCTTTAACTCCGGCTCCATGCCTCATTACTGTTGAGGACTGTATGTCCCAACAGTGGCCACCGCTTCCAGTAGTGCTGCTGGGAACCAAAGAGCTGCCAGCCATTTGATTGAGGCAATCAGATGGGGGCTGAAATCTCACGTTAAACCAGTTAACGTCCCTCTGAGTGTTAAATGACAGCGGGATGATCCACCAGAGCAAAGGTGGGTTCACCATTGACTTTTTGCTGGAGTGGTGGGAACCCAACTGTGGGTCATTCTCTTTGCTACATTAAACTAGAATACAGAGACTATTTCCATTACTGTTCATTTTTAAAAGTAACAATCATGCAATTTTGGCATCTGTATTTGCATCCCAGACAGAAGATGAGAATTAATCTTTTGTCGATGACTATTTGACAGTACAAGTGAAATACAGATGCAGGCAGTCTCCACTAACAAAATACAGCATTTGTTTTGATAGCACTACACTGGTTTACTACATTGTCCACCTGTCTGTGAACAAGAGTAAAATAATGTTTATATTTGTACTGAATAATATGTGCATCATGTGAAGTCTCCAAGCACTAACTTGAGTTCGAAATAGTTTACTTGACAGACAAAAGAAATATTTGTTGAAATATGGTCCATTGGGCACCAACACTGGTGGCTCATTAGTGGGAAATTATCTAATTCATCTCTGTCTAGTTCTTAGCAAAAACTGTCCATTATTTTTAGTTCCAAGGGAAGTGGTTTGGAAGTGCAGGGAATGGAAATGTCACCTCGTGAAAGATAGGTTGCTTTTTTCAGATTGGGGTTAATGTTGAAGAGCAAAACTGAGTTTACTATGAATTTATAAGTGAGCTAAAAAGCAGGAATGAATCATCACTTAATAAATAAACTTGTACTTAAGTTTGGGCCTTATAACTGTGTGTCTTCTGTTTGTCAGTAGAAAATTCCCTGTCTACAACATAACAGTGGCTTAAGAAAAAATGACATTGTAGCATTCACAAAAATCAATACTTTGACTATGGAGAAGTGCAGAAGAGATGGCGATGTAAGACAAACATGCAGATGAAATCAAGGGCAAGACAAGAATTTAACTATTGACATTTCTACAAAATGTCACATACATAGCAATTCAGTTGCAAATCCAGAAAAGTGTCAGAAACTGTAGACAGTTTCAGGAATACGGTCTCCAAACCAATGTTTATAAAGAGAATTAAACAATATTGTTGCTTGCAACTGTCAGCAGTTATAACCAAGTCAACCTTTCAATTGATAGTAAAGGCTTGAGTCGATCCTTAGCATTATCGTCTTCTCCTGAGAAGATTCTCAAAAAAAATCAGTAATTTCAAGATCATGTTACAAGATGCTATTAATTTCAATCACAGAGGCATAAAGAAGAGGCAGTAATGTTGGAAGCATCAAGTCATTCTTACAAATTGAGTCAATTTTTTGAAGGTATAACCAGAATGCTTAGCAAGAGCATGCTGATGGATATAACCACTTCGATTTTCAGGAGGCATTTTATGACCTTAAATATACAAGGCTAGCGATATAAAAAAAAGTTCTTGGAATTAAGAGGATCTTACTTATCTGGATTGAAAACTGGCATTTTAGAAGGAAGCAAATGGTTACAATAAAATGGAATGGCATCTGAAGTAACATGACTAGGGCCATGTACTTGAAAATACTTCAGATATTCTGCTTTTCATGCTCTTCATGAATGATATAAAAGAGAATATTTCTATTATAATCAAAACTTTCCTTCATGACACCAAACATTCCGGCCGGGTAACAAGTATAATAGTGACATTCAGAAACATCTGGACTAATTTGATGGATGAACTACGGAATGCAAATGGAAATTAATCTGGATAAATGTAAGGGCACTTACACTGTAAAAGAAAATAATGATTCTACGAATAGGAAGTGATCCTATTTAAGTATGCTAATGTTAAATCTAACTTCACTGCTATTCAACAAGAAAATCAACAAAATTAGTGAAAAAAGAGTCTTAAACCAAAGAGTACAAAATCAAAACATTGCTGCTAAGTTCATTTGTGGCACTGCCCACGTTACCTGATGATTTATTGTGTGGGAAGCATTGCTAGTCTTTTCCTGTGCAGCATTATTGAACTGATGTGACGCATTGCAGGTGCATCCCCTGTGTGCTCCCTAAGATGTTGATAGTGCATTTTCACAATATCACTGAGTTGAATGAACTGATGCAATGCCAGGATACCAAATTTGTGTGCAATATCTTCCTTATTCACTCCTGAAAAAACAAGCGTCATGAAGCAAGATGGACTCTGTCCTGCTGCTCACTCAACCAGTTACAGCTAAGGCGCTGTTGATTTACATTTGCTTGGCCATGATTGGTGGCAGCACCGTGGTGAGTTACTGCAGGAATTTAAATGTTTTTGATGATGACAGGAATGCAGAAAATAACATTGCCTTGCACTAATATGTGGGCTGCAGTTGGAGTATCCCTTGCTCTGCAATATGAGTAGAACATACAGAGGAGGCAGAAGGTGAGAATCTCTTCCACAACAACTTTGAGAATCAAGCCAGGGTGAGGATGGCCATCCCAGTGACTGTGTAGATTGCAGCCAGCCTTACAGTCTGCAGCATGGGAGTCCCCCATGTGGGAGCAGGCAATATTAGCAAAGTCTCTCAGCTTGTCACACTTGAAAGAATCAGAAAGGTGAATGAGGAACATCATTGAAGGACGGGGGACTTACTCCAAATCACCCTGAGGAGAGAAGATCAGGATGAAAGGATCAATGGGTTTGCCAGGATAGCAGGTTTCCTAATGATGCAGAGTATCATCAATTGCAGGCATTTGGATCTACAGGCCCTCCATATAAAATATGAGAGATGCCTCAACTGTAAGGGCTACCAATCTATCAATATCCAGGTAGTGTGTAATCACACCAAAAAGTTTGTCTTGTTGAATTCCTACTATCCTGGCAGCATCCAGAATGCTTTTATTCTGTGACAGTCCGCAATACCTAGCCCATCTTTGGGCCTATGCATGATGGCTGCTCAGTGATAAGGACTACTTTGCACAAATGGCTCATGACTCCCTTTACTAAGACATCATGCAAAGTCAGAAGGCCTTCAATGAAAGCCATGGAACCACCTGCAACCCTGTGGAGCAAGCCATCAATCTCCTAAAGCAAAGCTTGTGCTGCTTAGACCACTTAGGGAACATTTGCAATAGATACTTGAGAGGTGTCCATGTTATTGGTGGTGTGCTGCATCCTTCACAATCTAGCTGTTATGAAGGCCCAGGCACTATCTTCTGGGATTCAAAGGCCACCTTGGGAGAAGGAGGTGGAGGAAGAGGAGGAGAATAAAAGGTAGAGCAGGAGGAGGAAAGGAGCAGACTGCATCTACCGTGTGCAACTGGATTGAGAATGATGGATCACATTGTGTGACTTTGCTTCCGATGAAAGGAACTTGCCCAGCCACAAAATGGACCCATTCCCAAACAGGTCATCTATTCCCGACTCCCCATCACAAACTCTGCTTGGCCAACATCATTCTTTAAAGGCCTATAGCAAAAACCTTCACTCAAAAAATACAGAACTAATCACCCTTCTGCATCCCCTTAGTGTCTGCCTTGTGGCTGCCTTTGATTGTGCTAGTGCTGCTACCCAGTATCTGCAGGCTGGTGCAAGGGGCAGCTGACACTGACTGGAGACACTGCAGATGGCCTTGCAGGACAATCTTGAGCTGCTCTGAAGCTTGAGGACCCATTTTTAGATTGTACTATCCCAGCATGGAAGACAGCAATGTGGACTGGCTACCTGAGTGGCAACAGCAAGGGTACAAGTAGAGGTATTAGTGGGAGAACAAATGCTTTCATACTGAGAGAAGTCAGCAGGTTCAGTGCTCCAGTATGTGACTGTCACTCTGACAGTGTGGAACATCAGAAATCTTTATAATCTGCTGCCGCACAGATTGCTGGACTGTCGTGACAACCTGCATGCCTTGGTGAGCACCATGATGTCAGCAGTCTGAGTTTGCATATCAATAGCTAGGGATCTGAGGACATCCATCCTAGCTTCCACTGCAGCTCTGAGATATTGGGAAGCCTCTTCTTGTGCTGCAGTGAAAGCTAAGACGGCAGCCAGCTGATGATCCATCATGGGTCTGTATAGCAGCATTGGCATGGAGTTGCCCATGGCAGAAAGGATGGGTTCCAAACACTGCACTTTGCTCTGTGTCACATCAGAGCAGGACTCCTCCATGTTCTTGGCCAGTGACTGAAGGTTATCTGGCAGGTCTACTAATGAACTGAGCATTTCACTGTGCATCGCCATTAGTGTTTTCCTGTGGTTTGCCCTGACAAAGTCCTTATCTGAGCCCCGGCAGTGGAGTTGGTATGTGACCCTACCCTCCTGGGAGTTCACACATGAGCTGCCCTATTTCCTTAGCCTGGCTACAGTCCACTCCAGCCCAGTGAGATGCCTCATATAGATGCCAACTTTATAGTAACCTTAAGGCACATGTAGTGCCAGTATCTGAGCTGCTGGCCACGCATGTTGTAATATGTCTATAAGAGATATTAGCTTGATATCACGAGAAGAGAAAGATGTCATGTGATCCAACCTTAGTTTCAATTTTGTTTTTCACTAATGCATACACACAGCTCTGATGTCTTCAAGTTTTATGCCTATGTATAACTGTTCTCATGTGCCTAATCTTAATACATTAATCCACAGCATGTTTACCGAAACCCTGAAAAGCAATTGCTACCTTGGGTCTTAGACAGTAAATAAGCCCAAGATATTATATCATTATAATTACACAATTTGATGATTAGCAGTGGTCAAACAGGTGGCAGCAAGATTAAGTATAGGTACAACACGATGAACAACCTTTGATTGTGCTACCTGGCATGAGAAGACCCTGGATGTTTTGGTCAGACCACAACAAGGTCGCAGCATCGAAGAGTGTTGAAAATAAAGCATGGTGACTCTGAAGAAAAAATTTGGAGCCACAGCACCGAGCTAGTGCTCAAGTAAAGAGCTGGTAAGCAGACGGATTCCTCATGGTGAGATTGCAGCACGTAGTCTGTCAGTTCCATGAGTGGAACAGTGTGTCAAGAGGACCTGCACCAGGTTAGTTCAATTGGGAAAGGCAAGTGGCCAGAGTGTGGGCCCAATCAATAGAGTGAGGGAGAGTCAAACAAAAAAACAAAGCCACAAATATTGGGCCTGAGAAAGTTGCAGTTATGATGGGTGGCTGGGGAGTTGCTGAATAATAAATTGAATATAAAGCAAAGAGGTCATTATTCTGTGGTGCATTCCCACCACAACTTGTATTCATGGGCAAAGCTTTGGAAAAGTGAACGAGAATGGCTACAGCAACACTCATCCTAAGTACTACAGAAGAAGGAAGGTCAAAAGGATATTGTCAGAATGTCTACAAAATTCCCCAATTTGAGTTGGAATGCAGCTGATCTGCTATCTGAATTCAAAATGATTAAACAGCATACGGAACTATGGTTTCTTGTCACAGGAGAGTCTAAAGCAAGCTGTAGAAATTCACCTAGCATTTGGGAATGAAGGTCTACAGAGGCTGAACATGTCAGGATTAACAGAAGAAGAGCTTTACCTCCCGCCAGCCAGCCAACAGGGTGTGCAAGGGGGGATGAAAAGCCTTTGAAACTGGGAGTGCAGGAGAATATAGGAGTCATGGCAACTGCCAGGATTCCTTACACAAACCTGGAGGGTCTGCTGCTGGTGACCACACACTAGCTGGATGTTGAGCGAGTGAAAGCCCTTACAATTCACAAAGGCTTCTGGGTCTCCAGCAGGTACCTTGATGGGCACATGGGTGCAATAAATAGCTCCCTGAATCTTTGGGAAGCCTGCAATAGCAGTGAATCCTCTTGAATGCTCTGCCTGCCTGCCCTCATCTGTCTTGAAATACATGAAGGTGTTGACCTTTCTGAAGAGTGCGTCCATGACAAGCTTTATGCAGCTGTGTGCTGAAGATTGTGACACACCACAGTGATCCCGTACAGGACCCTGGGAGGAAACTGAGGCATAAAAACTGAGGGCGACATTCACTTTCAGGGCCACTGGAATTGGGTGCCCTCCTGCACAGGTGGAAGCGATCTCAGGCTCCATCATCTCACAGATTGAGATTCCTGTCTCCATAGAGAGGTGGTTCCTTCTTCTGCACTGCACCTTGGTCGACTTAAGATAGCTGGAGCAAACCCTGTAGACTCTTCTGGCTGGGTATTGGGGCCCCCTCCTGTCCCTTCTCTCCTGCAAGTCTTGCTGGTCTTCAACCCCTTTAGGGTGTGCTGCTTGGTCTTGTAGGCAGATTCTATGATGATGTCTCCCTTCATGCCCTCTCCTCCTCACCTGAGGAAGAGCCTCCAGCTGAAATGACAATGCCAATTTTTCACTTTCTGCATTGCAGAGGCTCTACCTTTATTATGATGTGGCCAGTCTGTAAAAGCCTGTATAAGGATTTAAGCCCCCTAACTCCCATAAGAAATGAGCAGGATAGTTTACTGATGAAACAGGACTTCCCAGGCTTTCAGTTGACGTGTGTACTTCCTACCTCCTCACTCCTCCACTCCTCCTGAGCCTATACCCCACCCTGGATGTACAAAGTTTAAAACGTGCAACACCAGCTGGCCCATTATTCCTATCGTCGACTGAAAAAATGCACGGGCCAATCAAAATTGCAGTGCATTGTCCCTTTAATTGGCTCAACTGGACATTGCATTGGATGGGCTGCCGACATTCAGCCACATCCACCCAGCGTAATATGGCTTTGCGGTTTGATGACATTGGGAACCTCTCCTGACATCATCACACTATATTTCACGTGATGTTAGAAGAACTGGGTGCTCATACAGGCAATGTAAAATTCAGCCTATATATCTCAAAGCAATGCAGAAATGACACTAGTTTCTAAGTGTGCAACAGGTTTATTTACAGGAGTTTTAAAATATCACTGCAATCAATACTTGCAGCTCAGTTTCTAATAGCTTTTGTGGTGTCTGCTTACTTTGGTCTGAGTCCACGCCCAGGCTTAACCAATTAAGGACAGTTCATAGATCAGTTAACAGACTCACATAAGCAAACACAGATCAACTGAACAGTTGAACACTACAGTGCCTTTAGAAACAGCAGATTGCTTGGAGCATGTAGTTTCTTTACAATGCCACTTGCCCCCCAGCAGTGTGCAGGGAGTGCTGGCAGTGTAATGGAGTGCAGGAGAGCACAAGAGCCACTAAGGCCATGTTGCAGTCATGCTACAATTAGGCGGGTACACAAATTCATATGCTGTCCATTCATTTCCAAAGGATGTGGGTAGGTTTCAAATCACAGCCCCTGACCCCCAAAAGTCAGGCAAATGTATTTTTTAGCTCATGTGTTTGCAAAAAGATCTCAATAAGCCTTAAGAACTATCCAGGTACAAATGATGGAATAAAAGGCAGACATGACATGAAGGAAATCTATTTTAAGTAGACTGGATTGATATCAGGGACAGCAAAATATGAGGTGATTCTATTTTAAGTAAGCCAGTTTAACTATGAGGCTAGTTCCACTGGGATACAATTACAATATAAATTCCTCCCTTTAAAGAGGAAAGACCAAAAATGTTTCAAGATGGTAATTTTCCACCAAGCTGATTTTTATTAAAAACAAACTATCATAGCAAAATTAAATCAGTTGAAAGCCAGATAAAATTTAGAAGTACTGGGAAGTAGTGATTGAAAGCTTCTAATTTAATTGGTAGAGATTGTATGTTGGTGCTCAAAACTTAGCCTTGTACAAATTATGACTCGTAAATGAATGTATACTCAAGGGATCCCATTTTGTACCTGGATAGTACTCAAGGGATCCCACATAAAAGTGAAGCCCAAAGGGGCCCTCACATGGATGACATTATAAAGGAGGGTGGCGGACCAAACCAATTTGAGAATAAAAATGAAGTAAGTCCATTTAGTGAAATTAAAATGGATGCCACAAAATTTGACAAGGCCTAACATGAGGGACAGGATCACGATGTGCAGCTACCGAATGCCCGTTGTTTCAGATGCAGACAGAATACAAACATTGAGCTGCCACAATGAGTGCCACATACAGCCAATGCTAAAGGGGAGGTGCATTTTGATTTGAGTAGGTATTGGAAGTTATTCTATCAGTGAGCTTGCCCTGAGAACGAGACAAGAATAGTGCAGCATGGCAGAGATTCTGCTCCAAGGGCCTCCAACAGTACAATGGTGGTCTTCGTGAAGGAGGTGGACTGGATAAGAGAGGTCCTATGCCCAAAAGGGACCAGGAGGTTCTGCAGACAGACGTTAAACCATTGCAGTAAATACAAGCAGCCTAGGACCAAGGATATGGATGCAATTGTTCAACAAAATCAATGACCACATGAGTAGTTAAGGTCAGTGTGTGTGTCTTCAGATGCCTATTGCTTACCCTTAGCCTCACACACTCCTCAATGTACCACACCCCATCATACTCCTACAAATAATCTCTATCAACCAAGACTCATATTCATAGCTTCACTTCACCCTCACACCTTTAGTACTGCTGCAAACGCTACACCCGCATCTCAACTTGTATACACTGACAGCTTTTTAACCATGACAGATTGCACTACACTTCCCTGTCTCTTGTCAACAAGATAGTGTACAACCACCTAACCAGTAGCAAACATCTATAGTTGGATATCCTCACACTGATGGAGGAGATGGTGCAAGACATCATTGGAGCAGCCAGCACTGAGGCTACAGCCAGTGACAGAGTGAAACCAAAACAAATTGATAGTGTGCTCACACCTAATTCTTCTTCTCACATCCCACTCTGCCTTCATCCTACAATCTCTTCTGATTTACAAACTGCAGATGCTGTAATCGTGCACTTCCCGCTTTCAAGCCTCATCTCTCAAAGCAGCTCTACCTTTGTGTGTTTCTCCTTTCAGATATCCAAGAACTGCCATCTGGCCAAGATGTGGAAGAGGAGGCTGAAGCTGAAGGAACACCATCACTCACTTCCACACTCACAGCTACCGCCTCAGATACTAACGCTGCACCTATGTTGAAAGTTAGCTTAGAACTGTGATCCACACAAGACTATCAGGCATGAGTGGGTTCCAGCCAGTGGAGTGGGAAATGGTAGAGAAGGTGCCAGTTCACACACATAAGTTCCACTACTGATAGGCGTGTACACAACAATGCTTGCTGCAATTGTGGGCCTGCCAGGAAGCCTGCTGTCACTGTCCAGGAGCATGGAGGAGTCCAGCACTAATCTCACACATGGCTTAGCACAGATCTTGGAGCCCATTGTTTGCAGTGTGCAAGTGGTGGCAGCTCCATTTGACCATTTGTACACATAGTGTCTGAATGTGTCTGACAGCAGATGTCTCAGCTTTCACTGCAGCAGAAGCACAAGCCACCGATCATCTGACTGTGCAATGGAAGCTCAGTTTGAAGTCAGGTAAGCTCAGCTCGTTACCACAAACTATCAATCTGTCCTCCAACAGATTACTAGGATTGCTGAGATATTGCTCTCTTTCAGGATGTTAGCATTCATCTTGCTACCCCTACCACTCTGCCAATAAAGGATAAAGACTGGGGAGATGTAAAATGTTAACATCAAGAGCACCTGATACTAATGTAACTACCGATGCAACTACTGATGCAATGTCACATGACTAAGAGACTGAGATCTGGTGGGAAGCAGAAGTACAACCTCAAGTAGCGTACCGAGATGTATACATAGATCTGTAAATGAACAAGAATGGTTTTTATGAATATCAATCAATGGCAGTATTTTTAGGGTAACAGGAAAACCCTAAAGAAACCCATTTAGACCCCAAACCCAAGACAAAACAGACAATAGCCTTTTGCTGCCTATCTTCCAGCTAGTGCAGAGTCTAACCACCTTTGCCGATGGTTCAGTCCAGCTATTTAGAACTAGAGCTGCATGAGGACAGAAGAGGACATGCTGCAAGGCCATCTGAAGTCTCCCCGCTGAGAGTCAGTAACTTTACACCTGCCACACTGCAGCCACTCAGTTGGCATTGAATAGGAGCACCAGGACAGGTAAAGCCAGCACCTTGGGAATGCACCATAATTAGCTGGCTTTTGTATGAAATATTGGATGGCTTGATCGATAAAGTTGGTTTGGAATGTTTCTTTTGTGGTGGCATTTATTTCAACATTGTGGCTAGGAGGAAGGTCCATAACAGAGGGAAGAAAAGGTGAGAGACAGTTGTATAATGGCAAATTGAGGTTTTATTCAGTGGAGCCAAAGTCAGATAAACTGATCATGGACAGCCAGCCAGTAAGGGCTGAGCTGGTTGCCTCCTCATTTACCCCCTCCTCCTCATTTTCCTTCTCCTACTCCTCTCCTTCCACACCTGCTCACTGTCTTCCTGATAATGTTCTTGAGGTTGTGCACGAAGCAGCAGGCCATGACAAATAATGCTCAGAAACTAGTGGAGAGTTACTCAAGACCTGATCAAGCAGTTGAAGTATTGCTTAAGTGTCCTAATGGTCTTCTCAATAATATTTCATTTGCAGCTTGCCTGTTGTAAGAATGTTGGCTATCTATGCATGGGTTGCACATCAAAGGCACGAGATAGTGGTCAGTGGATAACCCTTGTCACTCAGTAGTGTGTGACTTCTGGTTTTTTGTAGTGGCTTAATTGATGTAAAGTGGACTAGCACAAAATAAAGACATCATGTCTCCTGCCAGACCAACAGCATTGATCTGGAGGATACACTGACTATGGTCACACAGTCACTGGACAGTGAAGGAGTGGAACCTTTTGTGGTTCTTGTAGATCTTTGAATATCATGCAAGGCAGCATGAAGCCAATAGCACCCTGCACCATGAGGCTGTCTGCTATTGTGGAGAAGCCACATGCTTTTCTGCCTGCTTATTGCTGAAAAGGGAGAATGTAGTGGTTTCCCTCCTTAGTGAAACAGAGGCCATACATGCTCTTGTTCCTCACTAAGGTCAAGATGAGAGAAATCCTCCCTGAAGACCCTGGGTGGATATGGCCTACTGCTGAGAACCCTTCTCCTCCTCATCCTTCAAGCAGTTTGTCCTACTCTGTGTCATCTCTCCCCATTTTCCTTGTCATGCTGCAAGCCAAGTTGGATAGAAAGTTCAACGCCCATGATTGGGAGCAAGTGGTCTGAGCAGAACCCTTGAAATGAGAACCAAGACCTTTACCACTCCCTGCAGCAATCACCAACTTTAAGTAGCAGTTCAAACCAACAAACCCATCCACTAACCCAGCAACAGCCAGCAGAAATCAATCAGCCACTAATCTGAAAATGGTTGATGATCACTTTGCTAGTGCTATTGGGAGGTCCTTCCTGCTGTTGAATACATATTCTGCTGTGAAAGGTTCAGAGATGGCATTAGCTGGAGCATTGAGATCATAAATGGCATTGCTAGAGCCAAGCCAGCATATGCATTGACTGATGCCACTCTGCCTACTCTGCATATTTCTGGCACACACACCAGTGACCTCACTAATGACCTGCTCCAAATAGTGCCCTGCTTGGCCAGCAGCCAAAGCATGTATGCAAAGTGCAGACACTATTTGGACTCAAAATAGCACCCATAGCACTGAAAATACCAGCATTACACAATCAAATTTTGTGGCCATTAACTTTAAATGCAAGCACATGATAAAAGGGGACGACCCTGAGAAAAGCAAAAAAAAACATTGGGGTCTTATTGTTAACTATTTACTGAAAATATCCAGGCAAGGTGAGACTGTGACCAAACAGGCTAGTCACATGACTTCCAGTTTTTTTAAAGTTCATTCACAGGATGTGAGCTTCGCTGTCTGGGCCAGCATTTATTGCCCATCCCTAGTTGCTCTTGAGAAGGTGGTGGTGAGCTGCCTTCTTGAACCACTGCATTCCATGTACACCCACAGTGCTGTTAGGAAGGGAGCTCCAGGATTTTGACCCAGCGACAGTGAAGGAACGACGATATATTTTCAAGTCAGAATGGTGAGTGACTTGGAGTCGAACTTCCAGGTGGTGGTGTTCCCATCTACCTGTTGCCCTTGTCCTCCTAGATGGTAATGGTCGTGAGTTTGGAAGATGCTGTCGAAGGAGCCTTGGTGAATTTAATTTTAATTTTTGTGGCAACCTGGATTATTTAGCCCTTTACCTAGATTTGTCCATTTAAAAAATAAGATATGCTTGCATGCAATTTGATCATGAAAGATGTAATTTTTTTTTAATTTAGTGGTGTTTTTCATATTGTGATTACATTTGTGCATCTTACCTTCAAAAATACACTGATATAGACACTGAAGATGTTTCCAAGAAGCTCTTCTGCATGTAATGTGGAACTTCATTTTGCAAGTACAGACTCAACGAACGAAAATTACTTTTGTTAGAGAATTAAAAGCAACATGGATCAGGTTTTCAAACTGGCATGAAGTTTGATCAATGTAGATGAAAGCAAGTTGTTTAACTAAAACTGTCTGTTTACATTTAATGAAGTTGAAGCAGGAATGGAGGTGTGATTTATTTTACTTCCTCACAAGGTGATAAACATGCCAGATTGACACCACTCCTCTCAGCCAAAACTGGTCATGTTGTATTGACACCTTTTTGAAAAAAAAGTAGCAAGATAACATTTAACACATTCATAAATAATCTAACAGATCCTCAGCCATTGGAATCATGGAAATGTTCCATCAGGGAAAGTTTTTTTATGGAAAATTAGGTTTATGGCCAAGAAAAATGTTCAATTTACTTTTGGATAGGTGCAGGGTGAGACTCTACAGGACTTCTCCTCAATAGATGAACCTAATTGTGGAAGAAATGAGTTTTATAAACCCATTAAACATTTCTTAATCCATGTTTTTTTTGTGAAGCACCGTTACAGATTCATCAGTGACTAATCATTCGTGTTCATCTGCTCCTGAGTTTGTATTATAGAGCCTCTACATTCTTGTGAATCGATCATAACTCCTGAGACACCTGATGGCTTCAAGAGGAAATAATTGTCCTCGTAATGTATTCAGCACAGTCTGATGCATTTTTGCCCAGTTTAGATTCATCTCAGTCCATCTTCAAATTAAAACTGGCTCAACCACCCCAGAGTGTATAACTAGATCACCAAGGAATTTGGATAAAAATAAACCAAAAGAAGAATGAACAATCTCCGCATGACAGTCAATTAGTGAGCTTGCTGCCTCTTCCTCTTTATCACTCTCTATTGGTCTATGCAGCAAAAGTAAAAATTTTGCCTCAAGTTTAGGTGAGATGATTCTCTTTCAGGGTTTTGCTCAGAAGTTACTTCAATATTTCAGATGCTGCCTCTTAATATTCTACCGCTCTTGCTATGGCTTTTAAGATTCACATGCTGTTGTAGTATTTTTCTAAATTTTAGACACCAGTGTTTGCTCTTTTTTAATGTACATTCGGCTGGCAGAATAAATATGAATATCAGTATTACAATCCTGTGAGGAGATATTATTAAATTCTGGAAGCTGAGAGGTTTAAAAGTCAAAAGCAGAGAAGTTGTCATGCTGGTAGATAGTGGTTGAAGCAGAGAAGTTAAGATGATTAGATTCAGAGAGCTCCAGGACTGCAAGAGCTGAGATGGTTTAATATCACACAAATAAAAGGGCATTTTATTGCAGGTTATGGAAAATGTAACAAGCGATCTTCATAAAAATCCATTGTCTAAATATGATACATTTTAAAAATTATATTTTTTGATGCAGTCCATTGTGTTTGAAATAAACAATTTTTTAAAAAATCAGCACTGGCAGACTGACAATGAAATGTGTTTCCAATGTATCTGACTGCAGCAGTCCAGAGAAATTAAACCTTTTTAATTAATGAAACATTGCTGGCACTGATATGAGAGCCTTTTATATGAAAAACTAAGACATTTGTGCTGAAATAAATGGAAGGAATTGAGGTTTACTAGTAATACATAACCCAGAGAAGGAAAATATCAGAAAATAGGGAAAACGTGCAATGATATTTCAAATATTATTCAGAATTTTGCAACTATAGGTCTATATAAAAAAAAATCAAATTCACCCTTGCAGCACTTTCTCTACAGGGGAAATAAATGGTATGAAACTGAACTCCAAAGTAAGAGGATGATAACCGAGAGCCTAAAAATGATTCAGAAGTCAAAATGAAAGCTGGAGACACCATGAAATCATAGTTAAAAAACAAAGGTTTAATGGTTGAGTCAGGAGTGAGTGAAAGCAAATGAGGAAACTACCATAAGAAAGGAAGAAAATGGATCATTAAGGATATATTAAAAAAAAGGAGGTGGCAATTTTAAGATCATGGTTGATCCACCTCAACATCATCTTCCCACACTATCCCCATATCACTTAGTTGTGTGGGACAGTGCCGTTGTGTCATGTTATTGAACTAGTAATCCAGAGCCCCAAGCCAATACTCTGGGGATATGGGCTCAAATCCCACTGTGGCAGCTAGTGGGATTTAAATTCAATTCATAAAATCTAGAGTTAAAAGCTACTCTCACTAATGGTGACTATGAAACTGTCACATTGTTGTAAAAACCCATCAGGTTCACTAATGCCCTCAAGTGAAATAAGTCTTCTGTCCTTACCTGGTCTGGCTTACATGTGACTCCAGACCCACACAATGTGGTTGACTATTAACTACCATCTAAAATGGCCTCCCAGAAGGCAAAAAAAACTGGGAAATAAGAGTGATGGTCTGAACTGTTTTTTTTTTCTTTTGAGGCTAGCAAGCCACTCACTTGTAGCAAGCCACTACAGAAAAGTCAAATAAGAATAAAACCAGCAAAACTAGTCTGCATCAACATGGCATAAATCTTGTTATTATTATTATTATTATTTCCCAGGTACTCTGTTACCATTTCCCTAATACTTGATTGTAGAATTTTGCTTGCTACTGATGCTAGGCTACCTGGCATTTAGTGCCCCATTTTCTCTCTTTCTCCATTTTAAGTAACAGGATTATGTTAGCTACCTTCCAATTTTTGGGAACCGTTCTAGAATATAAGGGATTCTAGAAGATAAAATTGTATGTTAGGAGCATCTCATTAAATATTACAGTTGAACTTACGCATCGCCGTCATGTCCACTGATGTTAATTGGCCAGGAAAGTTGCAATCATATGGCAATGTAGTGGCTGAGTTAAAGAACCACTGACTTCCAGTTTTTCCATGCACTGCTGGAGCTAGCTACTAGCCATCACAAACTTAAAATCCAGCCCATGGAGCTTGAATCTCATCCCATTTTTGGGTTACTGGCATAGCAAGAATATTGTACCACAACTAAAGAACTATACACTCCTTCTGGGAAGTTATTTGCTGTGCAAACATCACTCACAATAGCTTTACCACCTCTGCAGGAAAAAGGACTAGTCCTGTAGCCTTAAAAGATTGTAGTAAGTTAGAGGGTAAAAGTCATTTTTGAGGAGCCGAATGAAGAATAATGGTAACATTGAATCAGCAGCTGAAAGAGACCCTAGATTCTCAAATGGATCTCCGGCTGATGCAAAACCCTTAAAAGGATGGTGCAGGCTGCCTGGATGGAACTGATAGAAGCAGTCTGTAAACCTGACTATGTAAGGTCACATCTGACATTTGCTGAGATAACTGTCAAATGGACATCGACAATGAAGTGCATACAGTTTCCATGACCTGCAGAACATTTTGGAGGCTGTGACAGCAGGGAAATTTCTGGAGCAGATTTCAAAAGGCTCATTTTACTAAAATTGAAAAGGTTTTGCTGATTCAGTAAATAGGAAGTATGCTTGTTTGTCCTGTGCAGAAGCTTTTGAGAAAATGCAGAGATTTTAAAGCAAGATCAGTAATATCAGAGAGCTTAAGCTTCAAAGCACAATAGATGTTGGTGTCATATACAACATCAATGGCCAAGACGATTTACAGAAGTTACTGTCAACAATCCCAAGACTGCGGTGGAGTGTTCTAATTGATAACACTTGAAAAGCTTCGATCAAACAATGACTACAAAAGATCAGAAAGAACCAAGTCAATAAACCCATGTGTGTGTGTAAGTCATGACTTTTTTATTGACGCTAGTTGAATTGATTGGGCAAAGCAATGATTACTTTAATCTATCCCTTTCTTGATTGGAGCTTGTTTGATGTAGAAGCGATAGCAGAGATGTGGTATAAAGAAGGAATGGCTCCCATGCTAAGATGTGCATCTAGAATGAAGGAATTCTGAAGAAGAGGAGATGGGGGTGTCCGGAAAACACACAAACACTGGTAAATAAGGGATAGAAGATGATGTGAAACAAAAGCAGGAAATGCTGGAAAATCTTAGCAGGTCTGGCAGCATCTGTGGAGAGCAAAGAACAAAGTTAATGTTTCGAGTCCGTATGACTCTTCTTCTCAAGAAGGGTCATACGGACTCAAAACGTTAACTTTGTTTTTCTCTTTTCGCAGATGCTGTTAGACCTGCTGAGTTTTTCCAGCATTTTCTGTTTTTGTATCAGTTATCCAGCATCTGCCATATTTTGCTTTTATCATTGAAGACAATGTGTCAGGCCAGCTCCCAAGAGTGCGGAAAATAAGGCCACTCTCATTTAAGGCTGCATTACTGTCATTCCATCCATAACCACAATCAGCTTTGTGAATAAAGTTACTTTTCAATTGACAAAGTAACATAAAGTTATCTATCCGCATAATTAGTGGTCCCTATACAAAAACAGAATTACCTGGAAAAACTCAGCAGGTCTGGCAGCATCGGCGGAGAAGAAAAGAGTTGACATTTCGAGTCCTCATGACCCTTCGACAGAACTTGAGTTCGAGTCCAAGAAAGAGTTGAAATATAAGCTGGTTTAAGGTGTGTGGGGGGTGCAGAGAGAGAGAGAGAGAGAGAGAAGTGGAGGGGGTTGGTGTGGTTGTAGGGACAAACAAGCAGTGATAGAAGCAGATCACCAAAAGATTTCACCAACATCTTTTGATGATCTGCTTCTATCACTGCTTGTTTGTCCCTACAACCACACCAACCCCCTCCACTTCTCTCTCTCTCTCTCTCTCTCTCCGCCCCCCCACACATCTTAAACCAGCTTATATTTCAACTCTTTCTTGGACTTGAACTCAAGTTCTGTCGAAGGGTCATGAGGACTTGAGACGTCAACTCTTCTTCTCCGCCGATGCTGCCAGACCTGCTGAGTTTTTCCAGGTAATTCTGTTTTTGTTTTGGATTTCCAGCATCCGCAGTTTTTTTGTTTTTATTATTATTATTATTATTATAGTGGTCCCTATATGACAACAAACAAATGGAAGTGACCATTTATCTTGAAATTGCCGGAAACTTGAATTAGGCCAATTGGTCAATCCTATAAGGCAGATAGAATACTGACTAAGAATGGAGTGAATAAGGAAGCCAAAAGTTTCAAATGTCACAAGAAAGACATGTACTTAAACAAAGCCAATATGGCTGACTGGCCATGTACAAGGGCAAATTAAACTTAAACAAAAATGCTTTTATACAGTAAAATAAATAATTCACAGGAAAACAAAGACAAGTATTCTGCACACTTAAAAGAAACTGAAGCTGTCATTAGAACAGCGAAAAGACCAATGGTGGAAAAGATAATGTATAACTGTTGTGGCGTAAAAGCTTATTTTTTCGTCGGGCGTCTAAGTGCTGTTAGAAATTGCAAAAGACCATTGAAGGACTACACAGGACAGAGTAAAATGGACTTCCATGACATGGCAGAAATGTTATCTGATTATTTTTTATCAGTCTTCACCCCCCAGGATGACACTCAATCACCAGCAATATTTGGCATGAACTGCAGAATACAATGATTGCCATCATACATGAACAGAATCAAACAAAGTCAATGTATAAAATTGAGGGTGCTGTCTTTTAGGGCTTTGAATGCAAATGCATTTTTCCTCCTTGCATCTCTGGGAACCCTGCCAATGTGTAGAATTGAATAGCTTGATCTGTTTGTTCCCATTGAGGAGGTTATGAATTGCACAGTCCTCTTGATTAGAACATCAATGTCTTGCATGATACTATGTTGAGAAACTGCCTAAAAACTGTGGCAAAAGTTACCAATTCTGGAAGAATCCAATGGCAAAAAATGCCATTGGCGGCCTTGAGTAATATGGAGACTGTTCTCTTACTGGAAGGGCTGAAGGTCCTCAGACAACATTGGCATATTCCCCCAGTGCTCTCTAAGAGAGGTGCAGTCTTCTGACAGTTAACTAGGATCTTCTTGTTCTGTGGACAGTTGCATGGATATAAGCAATGGGAAAATTGGTTCTTCTTAGAAGCCTCATCATAGTATGTCAGCCTAGCTTTTTATATACGGACATACAAAATAGGACCAGAAGTAGGCCATTCAGCCCCCCAAGTCTGCTCCTCCATTCAATACGATCATGGTGGATCTGTTTGAATTGCACATTCCCAACTACCCCAATAACTTTGATTCCCTTCCTAACAAGAATCTATCCACCTCTGCCTTAAAAATATTCAGTGACCCCTACCTCCACCACCTTCTGAGGCAGAGAGCTCTGAAGTCACATGACCCTCTGAGAGAAAAACATTTTCCTCACCTCTGCCCTAAAAGGGCAACCCATAATTTTGAAACAGTGCCCCTTAGCTCTGGGCTCACCCACAAGAGAAAATATCCTTTCCATGTCCACCTTGTCAAGACCGTTCAGGATACTTCAGTCAAATTACTTCTCACTCTTTTAAACTCCAGTGGGAATAAACCCAGTCTGTCCAACCTTTCCTCATAAGACAACCCACTTATTCTAGGTATAAATTAAAGGCCCGGCCCATCCAACCTTAATGTTGGTGGGCAGGTCAGGAGCCTGGGCGGGCTTCTGAAAAAACATGAAACCTCATCCACCGGCAGGATGAGGTTTCATGTAGGGTTTAAAAAAGTTTAATAAGGCTTCTGTGATGTTTATTAACATGTCTCATCTCATGTGACATTGTCACATGTGACATTGTCACATGAGGGGGACATGTTAATAATTTTTTTCATTTTCTTTTTAAACTTTCAAAAACTTGCAGTGATCTCCCTGAGACAGCACTTAGCCTTTGGGAGATGTGCGCTCTTTCACATGCACGAAAGAGCGCACTCTGGCTGTTGGGGAATCCCCCCCTCCGCCCGCACAGGAAGCGCATAGTGCTTCCCGTCGGGCTGCCCGCTGGGCAGGCCTTAATTGGCCCGCCCACTTAAAATGGCGGCGGGACCCGTGTCAGCGGCGGCAATCAGCTGCCCGCCCGCCCTCAAAGGCAAAATTCTGCCCCTTGAGTTTTTATAAGTGCCCAGTTACAACCTCCTTAATGATCCATTCTAACAGTTTCCCCACAACAGACATCAAGGTAACTAGCCTATAGCTTCCTGTTTTCTGCCTTCTTTCCTTCCTGAATATATTTGCTACTTTCCAGTCTGATGGAACATTTCCAGAATCTAGCAAATTTTGGAAAAGTAATACTAACACATCTATTATCTCATTATCCATCTCTCTTAAGACACTATGGTGAAGTCCATCATGACCCGGAGTCTTGTCAGCCTGCAGCTCCATCAATTTGCTCAGTACTGTTTCCCTCGTAATCGCAATTTCACCAAGTTCCTCTCTCTCTTCCACCTCCTGATTTACAGCTATAACTGGAATGTTTTTTGTGTTTACTATAGTGGAGACAGAAGCAAAATATATGTTTATTTCATCCACCATTTCCTTCTTATCTACTGTTAACTACCCATTCTAACTCTATAGAGAACCAACACTCAGTTTACTTATTCTTTTTATTAATATACCTCTAGAAACCCTTGCACTCCATTCTAGCTAGCTTCCTCTCATACTCTAATTTCTTTATCCTGTTTAACCTTTTAGTCATTCACTGCCATTCTTTATATTCAGACCAATCATCTGACCTGCCATTTATCTTTGTGCATTTATATGCTTTTTGCTTAAGTTTGATGGTTTCCTTAACTTGTTTAATTAACCACAGATGATGGATCCTCCCCTTAGAATGTTTCTTTATAGTGGAAAAATGCTTATTCTGAGTCTTTTGAAATATCCCCTTAAATGTCTGCTATTGCTTCTCCCTTGATCTATCCTTTAGCTTAATGTCCCAGTTCACTTCAGCTAGCTCAGCTTTCAGGTCCACATAGTTGACCTTATTTAAGTTTTAAATACTAGTCTTAGACCCACTCTTCTCCCTTTCAAACTGGATGTAAAATTCAGTCATATCGCAGTTGCTGCTACATAAGGGTGCCTTTACTCTGAGGTCATTAATTAATCCTGTCACATGACACAATGCCAACTCGAATCTAAACTGCTCTCTGGTTGGTTCCAGAACGTGCTGCTCTAAGAAACTATCTCCAAAGCATTCTATGCACTCCTCATCCAGGCTATTACTGCCAATTTGATTTTTCCAGTTTATATGTAGATTTAAATCACCCATAATTATTGCCACCCCTTTATCAAAAGCACCCAATATTTCTTTTGTATGCTTTGTCCTACATTGTGGTTACTGTTAGTGGGCCTGTGGACCATTCACACTAGTGACTTCTTTCCCCTACTATACCTCATCTCCATCCAAACCCATTCTACATCCTGACCTCCTGAACCAAGGTCATTTCTAACTATTGCACCAATGCCATCCTTGATTAACAGTGCTACCCCTCCACCTTTATCTAGGTTCCTATCCTTCTTGAATCTCATACACCCCTCAATGTTCAGGACCCAGTCCTCATCATCCTGCAAACATGTCTCCGTAATGGTTATCAGCTCATATTTATTTACTTTGATGTGTGCTATCAATTCATTTATTTTGTTATGAATGCTACGCAAATTCAGATACAGAGCCTTTGGTTTCGTCTTGTTACCTTTGTAACATTTAGCCATGACTGTTGGTGCATTCTTAGGTTTTCTCTCTTTGTCTCTTCTTGCCATTCTCTGATCCTCATTTCCCGAATATTATTTTGTTCTCTTGCCTTGACTCTACCCCTTGATTTGCTATGTCTACCCAAATTTGATTCTTCAACACCGCCCCCCCCTTCCCCCCACCCCGCCCCACCACCACCCACTTTGTTTAGTTTAAAGCCCTCTATACTTCTCCAGTTAGGCAGGTTGCTAGAACACTGGTCCCAGCAAAGCACATGGGCAGAATTTTCTGCCTGTCGAGCAGGTGGGCCCGAACCAATCGCTGGCGGGTGCAGAGCCGATCGCCGCCAGCGAAGCGGGCCACACTGCCATTTTACGTGGGTGGGCCAATTAAGGCCCATCCAGCGTGACGTCAACCGGGAAGCACTATGGACTTCCTGTGTGGGTGGGGGGATCCCTAAAAGCAAGACTGCCCTCTTTCGTGCATGCGCACGAAAGAGCGCACATCTCCTTGAGGCTAAGTGCAGCCTCAGGGAGATCACTTTGACTTTTAAAAATATTAAAAATTGAGAAAAGAAAAATCCCTTACATGTCCCCTCATGTGACATTGAGTTGGGACATGTTCATAATTTACTGAATAACTTTATTACAATTTTTAAAAACCTGCATGAAACCTCACCCCGCCGCTGGATGAGGTTTCATGTTTACTCTATTTGTCGCTGGGGCTCCTGGCCTGCCCGCCAACCTTAAGGTTGGATGGGTAGGTCCTTTAATTGTTTAAATGATCCTGTCAATGGTCTCAATTGACAGGTCGGCGGGCCTGCAGCTGATATTGCTGCACCCCTATCTTCCTGAAAATTTAAATGGGGTGGGATGACGTCGGGTGTCCTCCCGACGTCATCCCGCATCATTTTACACATCGATGAGCAGGCCCCGTCCCCTGCTCGCCGACGGCAAAATTGTGCCCCATGTGTAAACTGTCCCAACGGTACAACCCTTCCTTTCCCCAGCACTGGTGCCAGTGCCCCATGAACTGGAACCCATTTCTCCCACGCCACTCTTTGAGCCACGTATTCATCTCTCTAATCTTATTTGCCCTCTGCCAATTTGCATGTGGCTCAGGTAATAATTCAGAGATTATTACCTTTGAGGTTCTGCATTTTAATTTGGTGCCCAGCTCCTTATATTGCCTATGCAGAACCTCCTTCCTTGTCCTGCCTATGTTGTTGGTACCTACAAGGACCATGACACTGGATCTTCCCCCACCATTGTAGGTTCCTCTCCTGCCCTGAACAGATGTCCGAACCCTGGTGCCGACAAGCAACACAGCCTTCTGGACTCTTGCTCTTTGCTGCACAGAACAGTGGTAATCCACCTCACTATACTGTCCCCTACTACCACTACATTCCTGTTTGCTCGCCCCGACTTCAACTGCTTCCTGTACCACAGTGCCATGGCCAGCTTGCTCATTCACCTTGCAGACCTTACTTTCGTTCACACAGGTTGTGAGCACCTCAAACCTGTCTGACAACTGCAATGTCTAAGGCTCTTCCACTCCTGTCTGCTCAGTTCCATTAACAGCCTTACTCATAGTCACATCCTCCTGTCCCTCACCACTGACCAAAACAGACGACTCTATTCTAAGGGGTGTGACCGCTTCCTGAAACAAAGTGTCCAGGTATTTCTCCTCCTCCCTTATGTTGCACAGTGTCCACAATTTTGCTTCCAGATCAATAATCCTGATCCAAAATTCCTCCAGCTGCTTACACTTTCTGCAAATTTGTTTGCCCTGGATTGCTTTGGCATAAAAACCTCTCATATTCGACAGCTGCAACAAAACACCTGTCCTGCCATTGTTACTAATGTTATTTAGTTAACTTAATTTAATTAATTAATTTAGAATAATTCATATGTATACTACACCTCTTTCCTCCTTGCACATTCTTCCCACGTGAACCTAATTCGCTACTCACTCAGTTTCCGTCTTACTGAGGCATTAGTCTCCTCGTGCAAACCTTAATCTTTCCATGACCTGATAGAATGCTCTCCATAGTATCAAAATAGAGTTATCGCTATTTGGAAATTCATATCCCTAATGTGAACTTATACCTTGAGTCAAGTTGATAGACTTTTGTAACAAATGTTATGGTTCAAATCAAAAAGCAAACAAATTAACTCCAATCTTAAGTAGCAGCAGATGATAGCAACTTTAATGCTGTAGCTGCCTCAGTGGTATATTATTGGGGTAGCCTTTGAGTAGAAGTTGGGGTAGTGTGTCAGAGGGATGAGTCACATCCCCTCGGCCTACCAATATGCATGGCATCAAGCTCCCAGTTGACCTTAAAAGGGATTGGTGATGTTTTAGAGAAAAATTCAGGTGTAGGTTTTTAGCATTGGATTTGTGCTGGTAGCTTTTAAGAACCCATTTTACTACCAAAAATGGCTGGGAGTTTGGATTAAAAATCTAATTAACCCATCAGATTTTCAAAGAAAGTAACAAGGGAATAAAAGATCCCAAAAATTCAAATTGTAAAACAGATGTCATGAAAAAAACATGCATCTATCAGGATCACTGGAAAAAAACCTTAATGTCAGATTTTGGCTTTTCTTACTTGCACAGCATGAAAAATCAGCATGAGAGTTTCCAACTTTTGAAATATATCAACAGACCTTGCGCTGGTACGCTGTTTAAACCATCTGAGTTCCTGTTATTTTCACACTGCATATAGCACAAAAATATAATAATTAAAAATACAGCAATAAATAATTAAGACCACCATAAGTCTGAAGAAAGGATCATGTTTTTGGCAGCTCCAAGGAAACTGAACAACAAATCAACAATTACTATTGTTAATACCAAAGCGACGATGGTCAATGGATCACTTATCTCAGCAGCACATTGTCAAATTGATGATGAAGTGCCTTCTCAACAAAACAAAAATCTAGTTTTGCATTGGGAAGGCTGAAGGAGCCTTCGTGGAATTGAGATCAGAACAAAACTGGAAGTATTTACACACGTCATCACCTCCCTTCCATAAACATGATGAACATAATCAGGTCCATTTACACTCATTAATGGGTTGGTAGAAGGTGAAAAATTAAGGTGTCAATTTTAACTCCCTCTGCTTGGTGAAAATTAAAAAGTGGGAGGGTTATTGAAATGGAATGGGGGAATTTACCCATTTTTTTCCTTTCCAATCTCCCAACTGCATTTCTAAATTGCTTTTACAACTTGCCTGATTTCCCAGAGGTACAACCTGATCTGTGACTGATGGGAACCTCAGGAATATATTCAAATTGAGCTTACTTTGTGACACCAGCGCTATTTCTGACTTTGTCATTGGACAAATGCCATTTTTTGTTCTCTTCACTTACTGGGCCAAGTTGAAGTTTCAAATGCACCTTAAAATTTAGGCCGGGATTTTCCAGCCCCGCAGTGGGTGGGGCCTGCACGCAGGTGAGGTGGCGCCCCAGCCAGAAGTCCATTGACTTGTGGTGGGACCGGAAGATCGCAGCAGCAGGCGGGTGTGGAAAATCCCGCCCTGAGTGTCAGTTATATGGCTCAATTAGTATTGCTATTGCTTTTAATTGTTAGAACACTGTGAATTTAAGTCCCAGCCCAAAGCCTTGAGCACAAAAATACTTGACTGGCACTCCAGCACAGTTATGAGGGAGTGCAGAACAATTGAAGGTGCTGTTTTTTGGATAAGATGTTATCCAGAAAGCTTTCTGCCCTCTCAATCAATGTGAAGGACCCAGTGCCACTATTTCACTGAAGCTTGAGGGAGTTCTCCCTAGTGTTCAACCCAAAATTTATCCCTCAATCAACATCACTAAAAATAAAACACATTACCTGGTCATTATCACATTGCTGCATATATAAGATTCCTGTGCACAAATTGGCTGCTGTATTTCCTGCATTAAAGTACTGACTACACTTTAACAAGTACATCAATGGCTCTAAGATGCTTTGGGATGCCCTGAGGCAAATGTTTATTTGCTTCAGTTTAAACAGGTTCTTTTTAAATTTCAAATAGCAGACATGTAAGAAATAATATGCCTGCTCTTTCTCAATTTTTGCCTAGACAAGGCAGGTTGGTAATCATTTATTTGATGCATGGCCTCAACCTGACTCTTTGTTAAAACCATTTGAAGAGTCAAATGAGTAGCCACCCGGCCACACCAAATGTTAAAAGCAACCATCAATTACAATGCAGTAAGAGTTATGGGCACGTATATCTAGAGGTATTTGGGAAACAGGGATAGACAGACCTGACTATCCACTACAGGAGAAAGTTCCAGACAATGGCCTGGTAGTTTTTCCAGACTTGGGTGACCTGCATAATGACGTACAATATGAGATTATACTAGTAAACCTGAATTTGACTAGTTTAGCCTCCCCAGAAAGAATCTCCCCTCCTGCTTATGAAAAGTTTACACACCAATTAGTGAAGCATTTCAAGGATGCATTTCATCTTCAAGGTGAGGACTTGTGAGAAATTGTGAAAATGTTGTTAATTCTCTTAAGAAATTAACTTAAGATCTCTTAAGATGTTCTGATTAATATATTGTTTGTATAGTTTATGGAAATGTTCTGAATCGTACAATGACTAATTGTACTCTTTACAGCTACAAGGGAACTTAAGGGGTCAGTAAAAAAAAGAAATGTCACTTTCCACCGTGAGCAGCTGCTTGCCGGTTTGGTGACAAAAGCAGACTATGGTGCCACTGTGTCATGTGGTCGGAAAACAGTGCAAGAAGTCTGTGATTAGGTAGACAGGTCGCATGCGGGCAGGAGGCGATGTACAGAACTGTATGTTGGCAGCCCTTGGGAAGGTATAAAAGTAGGGACCTCAAGGCACACAGGCACACAGCATAGCAAGGGGAGGAGCCATAGAAGAGAAGACATCAAAGAGAACCAAAGACATCACCTGTGTCCAGGCAGCTTCAAGGAGCAAGGATTGAAAGCAACTTATCTATTATGACCTATTAAGAATTTTCTGTTCAATCACTTACTTGATAAATGCTGTTAACTTGTTGGACCAAAATCATTGTCTGTTGCCTTTTTGTCTTATTCCAAGAACTCTGTTGAGGTCAGAAAACCTTACAGACAGATTTGAAAAGTGTAGAACTTCAGGTAATTTACCCTGGGCCCAATTTGCAACCATTTAAATCATTCACAAAGCATATCTAAAAAAAAAATCCTCTTTGTCCTGTTGAGATTTGTGCTGCTTGCGTACAGTCGGCTAAACTGGGCTGCTCACCAATTGCATCACTGGGGGCATAGATCCATGAATTGAATCTTTTCAAACAACACAGTGAAATTGAGTATTGCTGAAAAAAGAGACATGTCGAAGCTTTTCGCCTTGCACTCATCAGGATGCATTGCAAGACCAATATAAGGGGAAAACAACAATTTATACTAAATTAGAAGAGGGGCTGTTTGGTTGGACTCTAATTGGCAGAGGCATTGCTATGGAGAATGCAGCAATTGATGGTGACTGACAGTTAACTGCTGAGCATTGTTTCAAATTTAAACCAGGCAGCTCATCCCTGATTGGTCAAGGCATTGCCCTGAGGAATGAGTCGGCAAGTGTCTGTCACTTATATTATTAATCTGAAACAGGTGCAATGTATGTACATATTCTTTCTGTCTGCAAAGAACAGGGCCCTGTGTATTAACATATGTAGCTTCCAGTACATACAAATGCACCAATCTGTGGGCCCGATTGACA
Source organism: Carcharodon carcharias (assembly GCF_017639515.1). Lineage (NCBI taxonomy): Eukaryota > Metazoa > Chordata > Chondrichthyes > Lamniformes > Lamnidae > Carcharodon > Carcharodon carcharias. Next base: position 108,294,203 of record NC_054475.1, read on the forward strand.
ATCTTAAATTGGCTGTCAGCCTAGCACAATGAGGATTATTTAGCAAATGTTGTTTAATCATGAAATTACATGTAATGTTGGACACTGTGTTTTGTGTTTTGCAACCACAGCCTAGTTAGGCACAGTTTGTACCTTGCCTGTTGTGAACAATGTCTGGGACGTACTGTTTGATACGATTCACCAGTTTTTGGGACATACAGCCTAGCATCACACTGGCACTAAAATTTATATACCACATTACTCATTTGTGTGATAGGCAGAATGTCTTTTTGGCTTGATGGCAGCATCCTGCTAGTGGTGAATACAACTCATGTATGTTGCTACTGCATAGTAGCGGCGTGAAACAGCAAGCTTCACCTGTTGCTCAAATTATTTCGATATCTTGTCCTTCCGGGGTAACCTGAGGTAGACTGGCAGTTTTTGGAGCCAAAAGTGATGGCTTTAGGCCCGTTCATCAGTTTGGATGATATACAGTGTGAAATGATCTGATCAGGGTGGTCATTATCCCTCAGGATGCCTTTGATGCACCCTATTTCAGCATCAAGCTTGCATGATGAGCAAATGGCTTGGGCCCTAGTTACAAGATTGTCAATAAGATCAGTGCCAGTGTGATGCTAGGTATGTAGGCTGTACATCCCAAAGACTGATGGGTCATATCAAACAGCATGTCCCAGCCACTGTTCACAATGGGTCAAGATATGATGTGTACCCAACCAACCCGTGCTTGCAAAACTCAAAACGCAGCGTCCAATATTAGATGTGACTCTGCGATTGAATAACATTTGCTAAATAATCCTCAGTGTTAAGAATTATGCTGACAACCAATTTAAGATTGTCAGTCAGGCTCACAGTGCGGTGCATTTGTGTGTACGCATGCCTTGTTCTTTGCAGGCAGAAAGAACGTGTACACTCATTGGGCAGAATTTACCCCTTGGTGATTTGGGGGTGGGGCCCGCTCGCTGACGGGAAAATGACATGGAATGACATCAGAAGGAACCCCCAATGCCATCCTGGTCCATTTAAATATTGAGGAAGGTGGGCGGACAGTGAAATCAGCTGTCTGCCCGCCGACCTGTCAATGGCCAATTGATTCTGATAATACATGAAACCTCATCCACTGGTGGGATGAGGTTTCATGTCCGTTTTTGAAAATGTCAATAATGTTTATGTGCTTCTTATTAACATGTCCCATCTCATGTGACATTTTCACATGAGGGGGACATGTTAATAATTTTAATATTTATCTATTTTTAAAGATTTATATACTGTCAGTAATCTCCCTGAGACAGCATGCGCGAAAGAGCGCACTTTGACAGATGGGGAATCCACCCCCACCACCTCCCCCACACAGGAAGCGCATTGCGCTTTCTGTTGGGCGGGCCGTAATTGGCCTGCCAGCTCAAAATGGCGGCAGGTCCCGTTTTGGCAGTGGAGTTCAGCTGCCCGCCCGCCGCCGAGCCCCATGGGGCCCGCCTGCCCATCAAGATAAAAATTCTGGCCATTGTGACTGTTTCAGCTAAACAAAATAAGTGACAGCCATTCGCTAACTCATTCATCAGGACACTGCCTTGACCAATCCAGGTCATGCTGCCTGTTTAAATTTCAAAAAATGCTTGGCAGCTGTCAGTCACCGTCAATTGCTGCATTCTCCAAGGCAACATCTCTACCAATCAGCCCTCTCTTCTCATACATTGTTATTTTCTTCTTATTCTTGCAAAGTGTTCTGATGAGTGCAAGATGAAAAGCTTCTATATGTCTCTTTTCCTAGCACTACTCAAGTTCTGTACCACCAAATGATTAACAGTGAAGTTGGATAATTCAGTCAATTGAGTGGTATATTCAAGACCACAAGGTTATTTATATGATTGAAGTAGATAAAATAAGTGACACGACATAGGAGCTAGAATAAAAGCAGGAAAATTCTGTTTTTGTTTCAGATTTCCAGCATCCGTAATATTTTCCTTTTATTATTAGAGCTAGGACACATGCAGGACACTGTGTGTTGCATTATCACATTGGTGCAGCATTAGTCTCTGGATGCAACTGCTGTTCAAAAGTAGAAACCAGGGGCTGAATTTTGCCGTCAATGAGCAGGGGGCGGGGCCCGCTTGCCAACGCGCAAAATGATGCGGGATAACATCGAGGGGAACCCCCGATGTCATCCCACCCCATTTAAATTTTCAGGAAGGCGAGGGCGCAGCAAAATCAGCTGCTGGCCCGCCGACCTGTCAATGGCCAGTTGAGGCCATTGACAGGATCATTAAAACAATTAAAGGACCTGCCCGTCCATCCTTAAGGTTGGCGTAAGGCCAGGAGCCACCGGCGGGATGAGGTTTCATGTCACGATTTAAAAAGTTTTAATGAAATTTATTAACATGTCCCATCTTGTGTGACATTGTCACATGAGGTGGACATATTAAGGATATTTTTTCTATTTTTAACGTTTGTACAACTTTCAGCGATCTCCCTGAAATGCACTCTCGAATTTGGGGAATCCCCCCAGTCCGCACAGGACTTCATGCTGGGCATCACGCTTGATGGACCTTAATTGGCCCGCCCACTTAAAATGGCAGCGGGGCCCGCTTCTCTAGCAGGGATCGGCTCCCCGCCCGCCGGAGGTAGGGTTGGGCCCGCCCACCCGGTGGGCAGAAAATTCTGACCCAGGATGAGTGCTGCACCCCTAACCAGGTTAAATGTGTATCTGAAGACTGTTCTTTGTGGGATAACTATTGTTAGGAAATTCTAATAGTGGGTATGCACAGGATATTGATCCTGACAGTCATCAGTCATTATTTAATTACTTTGTTCTAATTATCTGTTCCAATCATATTACTGTGCACTGTTGATTAAAACACGTTTTGTTCCTCCACTGACTGTGGACTGGCAGCAAGAATAGTTGTCATGCAGCGGCTGTGCTTTGTTTTAATTTCCCCTGGAACATGCAGGGTAAAGCAGTTTTGAAGTGCCTTCAGAGGGAATCACACAGCATCTGGTGATATTTATTCAGCAATTTTGAAATGTTTATGAAACAGCAATTAGATAACAGATGAAAAGGGTGTGACAAGGATTCGCAAAAGAATGCAGAGTTAAAACAAACAACATCTGATGATATTGATTTTTCAATGCCAAAAGCTTTCAGATGTTTTGTACATTGCTGGTCCTTGGATTATTAAAGTTTCATCATGGTTATGCCATATAACCATTCATCACATGCAAACGGTGTGGACAGTGAGACACTCTGATAGAGTGTTAGTGCCATTTTGAATAACTTTCTATTATTTCAAAGCATCTGTTAATAAAATACATTTTTGTCAGGGATCCCACAGAGGCTTCAAAATATATATCCTTTGAGACTAAACTTTAAGCCACTCTAAAAATGCACCTATCTTTTCTTTAATATTTCATGTTGTACATAGCTACAAAGTTCTTCAGGTCGCAATCTTGGCAATGACAATGAAACCATGCCTGACAGTGCCCTCCAGGGATGAGCAGATAATTTTCATGGATAGATTAATATAAACATCACTTTAAGTTTATCTCTGGCACCCACGTTCCCATTCCTGCCACAGAAACTCAACTGTGAGGAGAGTTGAGTGGATGCTCTATTTTCAATTTCAGCCATGATCTCAACTTTGATCCACCCAGATTTTTTCTACATCAGTTCTCCTGGAGTCTAGGCCACCTGTATGGCCCAGACATCATTGATGGAGTCCATAATTTCACATGTAGGGGTCAATACGCCTCCACTCACTCGACAAACAGCCTCCTCCGGTATGTTTAGTTTCAATGGAGTCTAGGAAGGGGGTCTTCTAAGCTAGGGAGCTCTGTACCTGGACTTTTCAGAGGCAGGGATGGAGAGATCTGACCCAACCATTTTCCAGAAGGGTTAAAAACAAAAAATCTGCGGGTGCTGGAAATCCAGAACAAAACAAAAACAGAATTACCTGGAAAAACTCAGCAGGTCTGGCAGCATCGGTGGAGAAGAAAAGAGTTGACGTTTCGAGTCCTCATGACCCTTCAACAGAACAGTTCTGTTGAAGAGTCATGAGGACTCGAAACGTCAACCCTTTTCTTCTCCGCCGATGCTGCCAGACCTGCTGAGTTTTTCCAGGTAATTCTGTTTTTGTTTCATTTTCCAGGGTGTTTTGGAAATCTCATGCTGGTGTTCCAGTAGGAGAGCAGCATAATTTTTCAGTAATGGTCCTGGTGGAACTCAAACTGAGGTTATTAATGAGTAGCTAACTATATTTTTATGATTGAGGGAAGCCTGGCAGGGAATAATTGGCTCAGTTAGATTTATAATGTCTTTATAGATAGGACATACTTGGAAAATTTACCATATCATGATTCAGATGGAGTTTTCATAGCTGCATTACAACACTTGGGTGGCAGGGGAGGTTGAGCAGCTAATTTTAGTGCACAAATTTTCAGCACTACAGCCAGAATATCCTCAGGAACCAGATCTTTCCTTGTGTCCAATGCATTCACCCTTTGTGCAGATGTGCCATGGAGTAGACTGAACTGGTTGGACACATGCATCTCTGATGGTAGGGATAGTAGGAGTGACTGAAAATGCTTCTAAATTTTCCAGCCTTGTTTCCCAGTGTTCATCATAACTGAGGATGGGAATGTTAATGGATTCTTCTCCTCCCAGTAGGTGCCTGATTGTCTGCCATCATTATTAAACTCTGTGGTGGGGCTACTCTGCTTTGCTCCACTGATTGTGGGACTGTTGCTTTTCATATCTCATGTACAGGTAGCCCTAGGTTACTTAGGGTGCCTAGGCACATTTTCTAAAATCTCCTATTTAGCCAAGCTTCCCCTTTGAATGTAAATTTTCAATTGTATTAGAAGTTTTTTTTAAATTTTACCTCTCCTAACAATGATCCTTTCATCCCACCAATTTTATTAGTAATATAAACATATTGCTTGGCTTATGCCAGCTAGTTGCAAGATTTTAACCATTCTTTTGAATGGTTTATTCAACAAAGGCAAATTTACACTTTACCTTCTGCTCCTTACATTTATCAAATCTCAAACTACTATACATCAAAACACCCTGTCTGGCTGGCTTTAATCCAATTAAGCCACAAACAGAAACACACAAACATACACACATAGACTCAGACCCTACTACAACTCTAATTTAAAAATAATTTCTAATAACATTATAGACCACTAAATTCTCTTATTGACAGCCCACCGCCTGTGTGTGGAATCTTGACTGGGGGCCTCTAGGTATCACAGCCCTCCCCCTGTCACTAATCCTCCATCATCACAGGGCTTTTCACCTAAAGGAGTTCTGCTCTTGGCCTAGTTTAGTATGGGGACACTGGTGCGCAGTTGGGTTCCACACGAACTTGGCGGTTGCTGGCCAGATTCAGTGGCATGGTGGATCATGACCTCTGGTGGCTACTTCCCCATTGCAGCCTTCTTCTACCTTTACAGCCACTAGGGTCACAGCCCTCCTCTGCCTGCAGTGCCATCGAGGACTTCTTGGATCATTCTTTGCCAGAACCTCCCCCTCGACATTACTGCCATGGGAGACCCATGGGAATTACATTGCTCTTGGGGTCGTTGGGACATGCAAGTCTCTTCACCACAGCAAGGTGACAACCCTTGGAAAGGACAGTGATATTACCACACCACAAAATGGAGGGCGACCCTATTGTGGAGTTGAGACTTTGTGTTTTGGTCCCTCCTTCCAATGTTATCATGTTTGCAACAAATAGAATGATGACAGTAAGGTTAATCTAGTTGCTCTTTTGTGTTGGTTTCCTGACCACCTGACACAGGTGCAGACTGGCAACTATGTTTCATCAAGCCACTCTTGATGATGGACTTTTAATCTCACATAGATAGTACATTCTGTACCCTTGCTTTCCTCAATATGTTCTTTGACAGTGCTCCACGTGGAGCAGTGTGATTCATCAGTGAAAGGGAGATGGTGGCTGATAATCATGAAGAAGTTTCCAAGACTGTTTGGACATGAACTATGAAACTTAATTTGATTCAGAGTCAATTTTGAGGGTTCCCCGATCCACTCCAACCCATAAATACAGCACTGTACCGCTATCTCTGATGGGTTAATGCTGGTAATAAAGGAGTCATAGTCATAACAACTAGGGATCCTAGCCTCAACATAAGAGTCCAGCCATTTAGGATTGAGATGAAGAGAAATTTCTTCATTCAAGGGATTGTGACTCTTGAATTCTCTACCTGAGAGACCTGTGGATGCTCAATCAGTGTTTTCAAGACTACTAGATTTTTAGGCACTAAGGAAGTCAAGTGATATGGAGATAGCGGAGGAAAATCAAGTTGCTGTAACATTCAGCTATGATCTCATAGCATGTTGGATCAGGGGTGGTACTGTAAACTCCTCCTCCTATTTTTAAATTCTCATGGGGCATGCTAATGAGACAGAATATATCAAATAGTTGAAGAATACTGATAGGTCCAACTCTCTGAGTATCCTTGTCTATTCTGCAGTATAGCTTCCTCAACATTGGTATCAGTCCTGATATGTTATTAAGATGGACTCTGAAAATTGACTAGGCTGTGATTGCTACAGTCTTGTCCTGGTGTGAGACATCAACTGATGCCAATCAATAGATCTGCTTCTTATGGGCAGATTTTGGGCACACGTCCCAACGTCACCACGTGCCATCGCGATATTTCAGTGGGCAGGTGCGTGACGATGTCCCTTGCACGACCGCCATTAATTAACGGGCCACTCAAGGTCCTTCAGGTTCCAATTGACCTGGATTTTAAGGCGCTCGTGCAATCTTCAGCTTGTCGATTGATGATGGGCCCCATCAGTAAATGTAAATGTCACACAAATCACTCATCAAATCTCAGGAGCCCATGCACCTACCCTAGAAAAGAGGCCCCCCCCAGCCATTTTAGACGACATAAATTTAATGCTGTAACAAAAGCCTCTTGACATAACAGAAATAAAATGGTGTTGCACTTCACACACAATCAGAAGGAACTCATAGGGGGGCCAACAAAAAACCACCAGTGATGAACGCGGGGTGTGCCTAAGGTGCCTTAATTTTACATTTGTGGGTGTTACGTCTTTGTGGTGCCCCCCTCGCAAGCACTGGCATCTGAGACAGCCTGCTCTCTCTGATGTCCTCTTGGCCTCGATGACCTTGGCAGATGTCCTCTGGCCCATGGAGCCTGTGCTGGCCCCGCCTGGGAGGGAGTTCTCCAGGTCGAGGGCCTCCTGCTCAAAACGGCTAAGCAGCAAAATCTGGCCTGGCCCACGGCTAGTCCTCAGCCGCTTGGCGTTATTATGAGAATTCTTTGCCTGGAATTGAAAAAATAGCATTGATAAGTGATACTTGTACCGTCAATCTCCTGGTCGCCAACTCACCCCAAGCCCAATTGCCCGTTGCAGGGCTGCAGTGCATCCTTCCCCCACTGCTGGCCAGCGCTAACACAAATATGCCAGGTGTGTCCTTTCCCCCCTGCACCCCCCACCCGTGGCCACATTCTGCCTTCATCACAGTTGGGAGCACACAGTTGTACCTGCTGTTGCAAGGAGGCACAATGATGTGGAGCACAGAGGCCAGCAGATCCATCTGTGCCACAGCACTTTGAATATCCCCTCTCACCATGTCATCGCCCTGACTTCGACATGTCCTGGTGTTCGAGCAGTGCACCTGGGTGCAGATCCTCCAGGTTGCCCCCAACACAGTCATGTGGGTGTCAGTCCATCACATGCTGCGGGTGCAGAACCCATCTCATCTCCATCCTCTCAGGCTGACGAAAACATAGGGAATATTTGCTGGCCTGCCCAGCTGAGGACACATGCCATCAATGACTCATTGCATTCAGGCCACTCAGACATGGGTGGTCCGTCAGCGGGGGGGAAGCTTACATGATGGGTGAAGTGAACGATGCCAACATGCTACTCACCCTTCCCGTGCGCAGAGGTCACTGAAGCGCTTGCAGCACTGGGAGCATGAGCGTCGCACCACGTCATGGGAGCTCACGACCTCCGCTACCTCCTCTCACGCATGCTTGGTCAAGTGGAGCAGCCTCCTCCTCCCATCCTCGGGGACGAGCACATCCCGCCGTGCTGCCCCCTCCTCGAGGGGCGCAGCAAGGCACTCGTCCGAAAACCTGGGTGCCCAGTGATCACTCGCCATACCCTCCTGCATGGCTAGGCTCGATGTGCCTTGGCCCCGACCTTTGACTATGCACAGCAGCCTTGGAGTGGTTGCAGCTTGCTCTTTAAACAGGCCACTGGGTTGCCATTTGACCCAGCGGCGATTGCTGATCCGCCACCGCCCGGCCACTCCTGCCATCCCCTGTAGTTGCCAAACATGCGGGGGGGCCCTTAAATGGCCCACCCACGTAAAATGGTGGCACAGTCTGGATCGCCGTTGGTGATCGGGTCCGTGACTGCCTGCGCCCACTCCCGCACACCCCACCCGACATGGGGAAAATTCTCCCTTATGGCTGACTCAGCAATATCAATTATTTTAAAAGCTTCAGAGGACATTGTGAATCAAACACATGTTTTTGGATCTGAAGTCACATATTTGTTAAACTGGGTAAGAATGGAAGGCTCCTTTCCCTGAAGGACATGAACCAGATGAGTTTTTAAAAGAATATGGCAGCTTTATTGATCATTCTTACTGGTACAATTCCATAATTAACTGAGTTAAAGTTTACACTTTGTCGTGTTGGCATTGAAACTTTCCACTTCCAAGTTGGCAGTTCAGCACCATAACCATTAGATTATCACAATTAAAAAGTACGCATAATGCTTATGTTGATATACCTGATCAAATGGTGGAAGCTTTATACTCAAGCCTTGTAAAAGTCAATAAGTATCCAAACATATTTACTAGGAAGTCATTGTGACTATTTATAGAAAACTGAGTCCAATTAGCCTATATGGCAGGTGAGCATAATTAAAGTGGAAGTGGCTAAAATCATTGCAAGAAACACCTTGCACTTATACTATGAAATGACATAGTATTTTTATTTCCTACTGCCCTGTAGCACATACCTGGTTATTTGTGTGCAGTCCTTCTGAACAGGACCTAATATACTATTGTTTCCATCACTTGGAGCTCATTATTTTCAAAAGCTAAACCAAAGACTAAAATGTACTTCACCTCATTGAAGTTCATTCTCCTAGTTTTTTTTGTTTTATTCATTCTTGAGATATGAGTGTCACTGACAAGACCAGCATCTATTGCCTGCCTCTAACTGTGCTTGACAAGGTGGTGGTGAGCTGATGGGCAGTCAAGGGCTGGGTAATAAATGCTGACTTTGCCTGTGACACTCACACTCCAAGAACAAATACTTAAAAAAAGAGAAGGATAAGCTTCAATGTCAACTGATCCGATGGAATTTGTATACGCTGCAAATTTGCTTTAGGGGTAGACATACCACTCCTATAAGGCCCTGTTTAAAACTCTGTCTTAAAGGCAGGACCCAGCATATCTGGATACTGAGCAATCTTCCCTCTTTTTTTCTCTATCATGCTGAGCAAGTTTGTTTAACTGCATGGTCCCTTTACATTTTTTGAGTGGCTCTGCACACACAGTAGCTTAAATGGCTGACCATACAGGTTGCTGTGTGGCTGCACACCCGCGAGGAAATATTGGCTGAAACTTATACAGCAGACTCTCTGAACATATGGCAACTGTCTGCTGAGATAGCTGCTCATTATCAGAGCTAGAGGCATTTGATTACTTAGCTTTTGATCGTTACTCATTCCTTATTGTTATTTTTGCTACATTTGATTGTACATTTAGCGAATTTGACTGTTATCTTAGGTCAATATGTAATTGAGCCAATCACAATTTCTTGCATACAGCATGTTACTATTTTGAAGCGTGATGCCTTTGAGGCCACATTTTTAGGTGTGATTCTTTGAAAGGTATTTTGATGCAGAGATGCATTTGGTAGAACATTTTTAAGCAGAGACATGAAGTTTTTTGAAGCCCTTTCTTAAACAATTAAATGCTGAAAATCTGCCAGTGGTGGATCCCAGTTTAACCGGTGGAATACATCTGCAAAGGACCTCTCTTCATTTGCATGCTGAGCTAGGCACCTTCAGCATTAGGGATTTTTTTGCCTCCCCACAGGAGTTATACCTAACACAAAGGATTGTTGGAAATCAATCCTTTCAGCCCCAGAACACTGTTGCAAGAGTTCTTTAGGACAGCATCCAAGGCCCAACTATCTTCTGTTTCTTCATCAATGGCTTTCTCTCCAACATAAAGTCAGAAGTGTGGATTTTTGCTGATGATAGCATAGCACAACACTAAAGTAATCCATGCCTGTATACAGTAACACCTGGGCAGCATTCAGGCTTGAGCTGCTAATTGGCAAGCAACATTCACGCCAATCCAGTCAACAACCCTATCTAACAAGAGACAACCTGACTTCCTCCACTTAATATTTGACAGCAGATGCATGGGAACACTACCACCTGCAAGTTCTCATCCAAGCCACATACTATCCTGACTTGCAACTACAGTTTATCAACATCCTTCACTGTCAGTGGTTTAAATTCTTAACATCACCGTGGTGTACCTGTACCACATGGACTGCAGCGGTTCAAGAAAGCGGCTCACTACCACCTTCTCAAGGGTAATTAGGGATGGGTAATAAAAATGCTGGCCTAGCTAATGATGCGCATGTCTAGTGAAAGACTATTAAAAAAAACCATGACCTTCATTGAATCTCCACCATCAGTATCCTGGGGGACACCATTGATCAGAAACTTAAGTGGTGTAGTTGCATAAATACTGTAGCTACAAGAGCAGATCAGAGACTGGATATTCTGCAGTAATTGACTCACCTCCTGGCTCTACAAATCCTTTTCATCACCTAAAGGACACAAGTCAAGAGTGTGATGCAACATCCTCCATTTGCCTGGATGAGTACAGTTGTAATAACATTCAAAAAGCTCAATATCATCTGGACAAAGCAACTCGCTTGATTTGCATTCCATCCAACACCTTATAGACATTCATTTCTCTCACTTTTTCACTGGTTCCACTTCTTCCTACATCGTCTATTTGGGGCAGATTGAGGCCCTTCCCGCAAAACTGACCAGAGGAAACTCATGTGCCGAGTGAGGAAGTGGTCTACTGGCTAATTTTAGACCTTCCTGGTGCACTTTTGCCAGAACAGTTGCAAATTTTCAGCTCTTTCTTTTCCAGGCTGTGGCATTTGAGTTTTTCCAAACTTTCTACACAACTAATCTTTTATATGGGTGGGATGAGGCTTCCTTTATATTTGGGCAATTGGTATAATTTATGTACCCAGAACCATTATAATATGAAAGGGAAGTTAGAGAAGCCTTTATACCACTGGGAACAAAGTTTTTGGAATATTTGTTCAGTATTTTTTAAGAACAGTGATATAGAATTAGTTGAACTATCTGACTTGACTGTACGAACTGGGTGAACAAAATTTAATTTCAAATTCAAAATAGTAATATATTATACTGCTTGATGAGGCATTTTGTTATTTCAAATCAAGGACAGCCAAGATAAGTTTACTGAAATCACGCACATCTTGATTGATGCAGTCTGGCTATAGTACACAAAAGGGGTTCTTACCTACAAAATGACTATATATTATGATAAAATATTCACATTAAGTATGAACCCTTTCCCTGATTAAAGTACAAAAATCAAATTAATGGGTGGTTTTTACTGCATCCCCGCTTCTTGGGTCATGTATGTTGTGTTTGAAAGAGCAGAAAAATAGAAAGAATATTCACGTTAATCTTGCAATTCACCATTCCTACTTTATACTCTGCACCATCCTTTGGTGTTGTCAGCAGTAAGGACTTGAGGGATGTGACTTGCCCCATTACATCTGAACATATTTCTTCCCTCACATATTACAACTGACAACAGCTCCAATTATCTGGTGCCTAAGTTTCTCCTTGTAAGGGAGGAATAACACTTGCTGAACATACTTGGAAATATTGGGATTTTATTTTGAAGAAAGAACTGACTTTCATTCAGAGCAAGACAGGAATTCTGATTACATTGCTACTGAAAAATATCAAAATATCTTACCTTCTAAATTTCTTAAATGTCTGCAGCAACTTGAGAGGAAGGCATTCTATGTTTACTTTGCATGACAAGATTGTAAACAATCTTACAAAGAACATTTTATGGTTTTACTGAAGATAGTGTTTAGAAACATACTGTTGGGTTTTTGCTTCAAGCGGGCTCCCAAAGGAAAACAGCTCATGTGAGTCTTTTTCCCCCCCATCTGTCAGAGGCAACAGAATCTATTTTAACCTCTCACCCTCATTTAAAAGGATCAGGACAGGAAAGGGGCAGAGAACAGCTGCTGGCAGAAGGGAGGTGGCTACTTGCTGGTTTCCAGATAAATGGCAGTGAGGGGATTTGGGAAATGTTTTGAGGGAGGGCAGACAGGGGAAAAGTGTGTGGTGGAGTCCAGGGCAGGGGAGACAGTGACTTTACTTGTGGTGCCCAAGAGAAAAGTTGTTACCATGCCTGCAGAAAGGAAATTATTTTCCTCAATCTCCATCTATTTTGTAAACCATGTTTCAGCCTGGTAGGAAAGCCATGGTGAATTCCTTGCTCAGGCCCAGTTAAAATGTCAACTAGGTCCAACTAACATAATAAGACCTCAATTTTCACAAATTCATTATTTTCTGTTGTGTTAGTGGGGCACCTCTTCTGCCTGCAAAACACTGCAGGTTAATATCAAAGACAGCAGGAAAAGGTAAAATTCAGTTGGGTAATTGAAATGCTCAATTCTATCCACCCATTGCTAAAATCCTCTTCCAGATCTTTTATCTTCTTCATCTTTCAGCTTCCTCCATTTTACTTGGGGTCTCCACAATGCTGGTGGATCATCCTTCTCCAACTCATCCAATCCATCACCCATTTGTCTTCCAATCCCACTGAATCTTCCCATCCAGTCTTAGACCTTCCTCTTCTTTTTCTTCCTAGCAGTCCCAACTCACCTCATCAAATTTCCTCTCTCTTCATAACATATGAACATGCTGTAGCATTAAGGGTTAATGTGAATATTCAAATGAGACAGTTCACATCATCTTAGGGAAGTGATGTAACATGACCATTGTGATCAGGTTCCCTCATGCAGCCTCATGGCAAGGATGAAGTCTCTTTCTAGATATAGTTATTCTTTGTTAAGTTTTGAATAAAGTTGATGTTAAGCCCTACCCCAGAGGACTCCAACAATAGTCACTAACGCCTCAAACACAAGAATATTAAACATAACATTTCAATCTCTCCTTGGCTACTTTCTTTGACATTCCCACAATCTTCACTGATGTGCTGGTTCCTGATTTTATCCTTTCGCATTATTCCACACATCCATCTCAGCATCTGCATAGTATCCATTTGTGTTTCCTCTCTTCTTGATGTTGTTCAAGTTTCTGCACTATATAACAAGGCTGGCCTTGTAACTTCTTCCTTTCAGTTTTAGTGATACTTTTCTATCACTTAACACTCCACTGCACCTTCCCAGATCATTTTGTAAATTTTAAAAAGTACCAGCTCCAACAATGAGTTTTCCTGATCATACTCCTCCAGCCAGAGCATTTCTCATTCACACAGGTACTGTATTTCCCAGCTGAAACCCATCTCAGGACACTGCCATGAAAAGCATGTTTAGTAATTTCATGAACTATTTTTTATGAGACAGTTAACTTTATTGAAATCCAACTATATCACATTCTTATCCACATTTTGTCAATTCAACAGAATTTCCACTAACTTGCTCTTGTAAATCCATGCAAACATTTTTCCAGTTGTTTTATAGCTTTCTGAACTAAAAGAGACAGTTTACACAAATGCAAGAAAAAGCGGAAATCTAGCAGACACGAGGAGCTAAAAGAAGTAACAAAAATATAAAGAAATATGAAACAACTTACAAGTGATAGCAAAACAAATTACAAAAGTTTCTTTAAACATATTAGAGAAAGACAGTTTTAAAAGGAGTCGTAGACATATGCACTAAGAATATTATAGACAATGATGAAATTATATATAAGTTACATGAATATTTTGTATTTCTTTTCATGGTAGAGGAGGAGGTCAAAATAGCAGTATTATGAGGAACATAAAAAGCATTGAGGGTAAACTAAACGTACTAAAGAAAATGGTCATGGTTTCTACTGCAAGCTATTAAGAGAAAAGGGGGAAGAATTCGTTGATACTTTCATCATAGTTTTCCAAAGTTCTGTAGATTTAGGAGTTGTGCCTATAGATTGGAAACTTACAAGTGCCAATTCTTTAATTAAAAAAGGAGGGAGGTTGAAACCAGGTAACTACAGACTTGTTAGTTTAACATCCACTGAAGGTTCTGGGGCCCATCATCAGAGACTGAGATGGCAGGTTGAACCTAATTCAATGGGCTGGATTATACATTGAAGGCAGGCTGCCTGCAACCCAATGTAAGTTTCGAGGGTGATCCTGCCTCCATTTGGCCAGCCCACCCAGCTTCTTTTTGGGTGAAGCCCCTTTAATTAGTATGAAGTGGAACCTTTGCCTGTCCCCAGGAGGAGGTTCTGCCTCATAGACTTAACAGCCAATCAAAGACCAGCAGTTCAGCGTCACACCAGGATTGTTCGCTACTGCTGCAACTGCAAAAGGCCCAGGGGGAAGGGATCCATTTATACCCCCAAGTCCCACTAAGCCTGGGACTTCACTGAGGTCATTTTGAGAAGACCTGGCAAGGGAGGAGGGAAAGCATATTCCACAGGGCATGGGGAAAGGTTGGATGCGGGGAGTCAAAAATGTGGAGGGGAGAGGCGGGCCCAGAAAGAAAGCACCCTCCACTTTCGCTGACCAGCAGCCTACTGGTTTAAACCTGCTGGGCTACACATTGGGTATAGGCATCTCCTCCTGCCTGTTAAATCAGAGCAGCAGTGAAATGAAGCCCTTAAATGAGTATTAATTGCCCATTTAAGGGCTTCAATTGGGTCATGGATGGGTCCCACTCACCACCACCCCCCACCTGTAAAATCATGGTGGAGTTGGGCGGACTGGTTGCAGGTACAGCACCCTAATTTACAGATCTATTCTCCTGTTTTCCTGCTCAAAGATGACCTATAAAATTTAGTCCAATTAGTGGGAAACACATCAGATCAGGTGGAATGGTGGCATTGCACCTTTCCCAATGGAGACAATTTCAAACTAGCCTGCTAGGCAGAAAACTGATAGGATTGCATGCAATATTAATTTTACACCCTACCCAACTTTAGTCTTAATTGAAATTAGCAAGTAATTTTGGACAGGGTGTAAAAATAGTGATCTGGTGAGACACCCAGAATTAGGTTCAAATTAACAACAAAATGACTGAACACTTTGTTAACAACAGGAGGCAGGGTTAATTTAAACAGCACCAAATTCACCTCTCACTGGCCATCCATAAACAGAGAGGTGCTTTTGATTTGCTTCTGCATTTATGAGCAGTGGAGTATTCCTCAACCCTTCAGTTCTGGTGTGATCCAATTTTCTATTAATAACTCCACAACTAACTTCAGATAGGATTAACTTGAACAGTTAAGTTATCTGCGCATACTTAAACTGTGGGAGGAGGGTAACAATGTTGCCTCCGATACATTCAAACATTAAAAGCGGAAAAGAGAAAAGAAAGATTTATAATGCAGAGACTACAGAGAAAAGAAATATTGGCTAAAAGTTTCCGTTTGGCGGGCAGAGTAGGAGTGGACGCAGCCAGGGCCGTGCCACCATTTGGTGCAGGAGGGCCAGTTGAGGCCCGCCCAGTGCATTTCCTACTCCCTTGGGTAGCGGGAGTGTGTGGGCTGTGGTGGGCGTGCACAGACCACCGGGTCCAATGGCAACCCAGCAGTCTGTTTAAAAGAAGGCGTGACAGCCTCCTGCAGGCTGCTTGCCATGGTCATCTGGAGACCCAACTGCAGTGGCTCTGCTCAGCAGGGCACTATGGAGGGAAGGGCAGAGGAGCAGGTTAGGCTGCAAGGTCTGCCACAGGAGCAGGGCAGGCTGCAGGGTAGGCCAGCGGGGGACCAATGTGCCCCTCGCTTTTCTGATGATTGCCTTGCTGCCCTCCTCGAGGAGGTGGCAGCATGGCAGGAGTTGTTGGTCCCCCAGGAAGGGAGGAGGAGGAGCCCCCCCCCACAACATGACCAAATGTGCCTGGGAGGAGGTGGCGAAGGTGGTGAGCTCCTGCGACGTGGTATAGTGCACCTGGATCCAGTGCTGTAAGTGCTTCAATGATTTGTTGTGATCTGGAAGGACGAGGACCATGTTGGTGTTGGGTATTTAACACGGCAGGTAGCCTTAGCCTTTGAGGGCTCCCCCCCAGTCTTACTGTCGTGACTGCATTGAATCATGTTGAGCATTTCTCCTACACTGGGTGGGCAAGCAGATAGTGCCCATGCTTAGATCAGCCTGAGTGGTTCATGAGGAGATGGGTTCTCCCCCACACCATGTGTTGCTCTTTGTCGCACATGACTAGTCTGGGGGAGGCCTGCAGGAGATGCAGCTAGGGCGCATACTCAGAACTCCAACACATGTCCTATTCATGGTGATGAGAGTGTGGAAGGGGAGCCTCAAGGTCTCGTGGCCAAAAGCCATCTGCCCTCAATGCCGCACCTAGTGGCTCCTCCTTGCTATGGGAGCTAAGACTGTGTATTTCCTAAAGTGCTGGACGCAGAATGTGTCCAAGGTAGCTGTTGGAGGGTGTTGGGAGCAGGCATACCATCTTTGTGTGACTGATCAGCAGGAGCGTGGAGAGGAGACACTGGAGGCCTGATATGGGTCACTGTGGTTGGAGTGCGGTGTGTGCATGCAGAGTCCATGTGTGATTAGTCCCAATGAATGGTCTTCTCTGTTTTTCAGGAGAAAAATGCTCACAATGCAGGTGAGCGTTCATGGACTGGAGGCAGCCAGGCCCAGTTGGTGATATTAAGCCACTTTGAGCAGGAGGCCCTGGAGCTTGAAAGGCGTCATGCGCCCGGGTCCACAGGTGTTGGTGAGGCTGAGATGAAGCAGCCAGGTATTTGAGGTCCACAGTGACATCCGCTCTGTCTTCCCACCACCCAAAGCACTGATGATTGTTTGAATCGTTATTGCTGCAGCATTGTTCATTCACAGACTGATAGAGTCAGGGGTGTGGGTCATAGACAAAGGTCCCTTGGCCCTTCAAAAATGGGCATGTCAAGCTTCTTTCAAAGTCACCTTATCCCATTTCTGACCGCTATCCCCATGGTCTTGTATGCCATGGCATCGCAACTGCACATCCAAATACTTATTACATGTTAGGAGGATTTCTGTGTTCACCGCTCTTTCAGCCAGTGCATCCCATATCACTGTGTCCAAAAGTTCCTCATCACCTCACTTGTCAACCTCATGCCCCTTACCTTAAATCAATGCTCCAGGTTAGTCATCCCTGCGCCAAGGGGAAAAGTTGCTTTCTGTTGACCCAACTATGCCTGTCGTGATGTTATAAAGCTCAATAATGTCACCCCTCAATCTCCTCTGCTCCAGGGGAAATATCCCCAGTCTATGCTATGTCACCTCATAACTCCAACTCTCCAGGCCAGCATGCATCCTGGTCAGTGATTTCTGCACTCTCTCCACTCCAATCACATCCCTCCCATGGAGCGCATATCACAACTGAACATAGAACTATAGCTGTGGCCTAGGCAGTGTTTTCTGCACTAGCAACATGACCTCCCTGTTCCTACATTCTATTCCTCAGCTAATAAAGGCAAGTATGGCATTTACCTTCTTAAACGACTTATGTACCTGTCCTGCTACCTTAACGGGCCTGTCGACATGCCCAGCAAGGTCCCTCTAATTGTCCTTACTTTCCACGGTCCTACCATTCCTCATGTATTCCTGTACCTTGTTTGTCCTGCCCAAGTACCTCACACTTATCCACATAACATTCCATTGGCATTCCTTCGGCCATCTGACCAGCCCGTCTACATCTGCCTGTAATGCTTGGGTCTCCTCCTGACTATTTGCCACCCCACCAATTTTTGTGTCCACTGGTTCTGGAAGGTTGAGCACATAATGAGCCTGGGGGAAAGGAATGAAATGTGTCACTGTGTGGATGCTAACTGATCCACTGTTCTTATTATTTTCAGCATCATCAGAGCCTGTCGACCAGGAGCATTTGCAGATGCCCCCTTTCACATGTGAGGGCCTTCAACTGTCACTTGCATCACACCATTTCTGCGAAGTAGGTGCCAGCATGGATACTAGCACACCGGTGGGAATTGCAACATTGGCTAGTGTCCTGGGGTACAGTGGAGAGTACATTTCACAATTGCTGGAGCAGCTGGCAGAGACAGTGAGTGCCGATGACGCCAGCAGCCAGAGAACTGCAGGGAATCAGGCACAAGCTCAGTCGGTGCCTGATGATGTGCCTCTGGAGTCGTCCGCGACGCAGCAGCTGCAGGAAATGCAGCCGGGTGTGCGGGAGCATCTGGGAGTGTTGCATGAGACTATGCTTCGCCTGGTGTCCCTTTAGCCCCTCATCATTCCCCTGTGCTTCCTCATCATCTGAATCAGTCTTGGACTCATCGTGTGCAGCTGCATCCACTGTGTCAACGTCTTCATTATCCACTGCTTCCCCTCGTTCCAGCGCGAGATTGTGGAGAGCACAGCATGCAATCACTATCACAGAGACACAATCTGGGGGGGTATTGGAGTGTGCCCCCTGAGCGGTCCAGGCATCAGAAGCGCATTTTGAGAAGACCGATGGCTCTCTCCACCACAGCCCTTGTGGTGCCGTGGCCCTATTGTAGCACTCCTCAGCTTCTGTTCTTGGATGGCGGAGTGGCTTCATGAGCCACCTTCTGAGGGGATAGCCCTTGTTACCCAGCAGCCAACCATCCAGCCGGCTGGAGCACTGAAGAGCCCCGGCACCTGGGAGTGTCTGAGGATGTAGGCATCGTGGGAGCTGCCTGGGTACCTTGCACAGACTTGCAGAATCTGCATCCTGTGATCACACACTATCCGCAAATTCATGGAGTGGAATCCCTTCCTGTTGACGAAGGCACTGGGCTCACCTGCTGGCACCTTGATAACCACATGTGTACAGTCTATAGCACCCTGGATGCGGGAAAAGTCATCAATGACCGCGAAGCCTCTGGCTCGCTGTACCTGACTTGCCTGGTCGCAGCGGAAGTGGATGAGGGTCAATGCCCATCTGAGTAGAGCGTCTGTAACCTGCTTGACACAAGTGTGGACAGCTGATCGGGAGACACCGCAAAGATCACACACCGAGCCCTGGAAGGAGCCAGAGGCATAGAAGTGGAGGACAACTGTGAGCTTCAGAGCCACTGGCAAGGGGTGTCCACCCACACAGTTAGGCAAGATCTCAGGGCCAATCATCTGACAGATGTAGTTGACTGTCTCCCTTGACAGTCGGAACCTCCTTTGGCATTGCACCTCAGTCAAATTGAGGTAGCTGCTTCGCTGCTTATATACCCTGGTATAGTGGCGTCTTCTGTGGTCCCTTCCACCTTGGATTAAATCTTGGCCCTGCGCCCCTTGTGCCTGTGCCTGTACTCCCAAAGGTGGCTTCCCTGGAGGCTGATTGTACACTCCTGGCCTCCTCCTTATTCTAACCCTCCCTTCCTCCTCGGAGGAGCTGCCTCCAGTGGACACGTCAGAACTCATACCCAGGTTAAAGGAGGCCTCCAGAAAGCCGCCGGCCCGTTAAAGATTCCTGACTGAAGAGTGCTGATCTGAAGGTTAAAATTACACAGATTGCTGGAATTCGTTCTGAACTGCTACTGGCAAGTTAAAAAAAATTTCTGCAATCAGACCAGATTGATAACCCCACTGAGCCCTCTTATCCCACTTGTGGATGAATTTTATTAAAAAGTCACATCCATCTGCTCATTGCGCCCATGCGCCGAGCAGAAGATCGCATGGGTGCCTGAAAACCAGCGTTGATTGCCGATTTCAGGGTCTTAACTAGCCCGTTAATTAATGACGGGCACGCGTCGAACTTCATCGCGCGCCCGCTCAGCAAAATATCACGATGGCGTGCAGTGACGTCATTTTATGCGCTGAAGTGTGGTGCTTGCCCCCCATACATCAAACACAAAGTTCTGCCCAAACACCAGAGGAAAACTTGAAACAGCTGCCAAGACTTAGGCCTCTTTCAGGGATTTCAGTTCAGTATCCAGCTTGGGCGCTAGCACACCTGGAGTATTCTAGCTTCTGATGCTAGGTGCTTTAGTTTGGCATGGCAACAGGTGGGCAATCTGCTCCTAAACTTGGGCTAGCTTTTCTGGGCTCAGATGATAGGAAGATGGCCTTCTGGAAGAGGCCTCTTGCACATCCATAGCAGGTAGGGCTGTAGTGCTGTAGCCTGGTGAGTTGTTATGAATCATTTTAAATGCCATGGACAACCCTGTCAGTTTGCCTTGTGATTTTGACTTAAGGTGGGTGAGGATAGAATCCAATCTGGTTGGGATCCCTTGCTGCTCAGTTGGGTATTAGGCGTTCCGTCTTTTGGAACACTACTACCCTCTGGTGGATGATCAGCTCTCGCTATACCTCCAGGTGGCTTTTCGACTAAGTGAGGCATCACCCTCCCTTTCTCTGGGCCAAGTTGGGACGTTTCCTGGTCTCCATTTAAATTTGCCATAAAGCTACCAGCTGACCCAAAAATTGGCTTCCTAGTCAGGGCCTTTGACTTGGGAGTGAACGCTCTCCTAACTTGTTCCATGTTCACTGGAACACCACTGCCCTCAAGTGGAGGTGCAACTCCTGTTACACTCCGTTGTGGCTTTTCAGCTGGGGGAGGCATCTCACTCCCTATCTGCTCAACAGTTTGGGAACACCCATTGTCCCTATTTAGTATCGGAAAGAAGGTTTCTGCCAACCATGCTGTAGTAATTATGGTTTTATTTAGTGTGTAATATATCTTTAAGAATAATATGTTAGGAGAGATCACATGATCTGTAGTCACCAAGAGGAGTGTAGCACGGGTTGCCTCAGCAGTCAGCATAGAGATAGATTTGGAGTTGAAAGCACACATGTAGTTGCTGCTGAGTATATTGTAAATAAACTTTAATGTTTCCACTCAAGAATTGTCTGCCGATCAACTAATATTACAACTCAGCCACCCTACAACATCTACTTCTGGCAATTTGTCGTTCCTCATTTAATAGCTTGCCTTCCTTCAGGTTCTCCAACCACGTGGAACAGCTCCCTCACTATCACTTACCCTGGTCTAGGGCTTCACTGATCCCTGTTTAATTCAGGGATATTCTGTGAGGCTGTTTTGTCTTTTATCTTTACTGGCCAGACTTCAGCCTTGCTGCATTCGAGCAGCCCTCGCTCAATGTTTATGAGTGCTATTTCGCCTTTTTGGGCCTCTGGACCTTTCCCAGCTTTCTGCTCTCCTGCAGATTTCTGCTGGCTGACGTGGGCCTCTTCTTTCATTGGCTACCACCTTTCTGCCAGCCTAATCGCTTCCAAGGAAGAAGCCAATTCCTGCTACTGGTAGTTCAGGAACAATTCCTATTGTAATAGGACCTGAAACAAAGTTACCCTCTATGTGGACCTTATTTAGGAGTGCAAACACGCATCCTTCTCCTACTCTACTGATTAGTGCTTTGGCCTTCAGGAAGTACTTGGGGCGTAGGTTTAGGTTTCCCTCTAACATTAAGGGCTGAGTGGCCCATGTGTCCCAGAATATTACAACATACAAACATACGAATTAGGAGCAGGAGTAGGCCTCCCGGCCCTTCAATCCTGCTCCTCCATTCAATAAGACAATGGCTGATTTGACTGTAATCTCCTGCCTACTCCCGATAACCTTTCATCCCCTTGTTGGTCAAGAATCTATCTAGCTCTGCCTTAAAAATATTCAAAAACTCTGCTTCCACTGCCTTTTGAAGTAGAGAATTCCAAAGACTCACGGAGAAAAACATTCTCCTCATCTCTGTCTTAAATGAGCAACACCTTATTTTTAAACACAGAGATAAAAACAAAAAAAAAACAAAAAAAAAAACAAAAAAAAACTGCGGATGCTGGAAATCCAAAACAAAAACAGAATTACCTGGAAAAACTCAGCAGGTCTGGCAGCATCGGCGGAGAAGAAAAGAGTTGACGTTTCGAGTCCTCATGACCCTTCGACAGAACTTGAGTTCGAGTCCAGGAAAGAGCTGAAATATAAGCTGGTTTAAGGTGTGTGTGTGGGGGGCGGAGAGATAGAGAGACAGAGAGGTGGAGGGGGTTGGTGTGGTTGTAGCGACAAACAAGCAGTGATAGAAGCAGAATATCAAAAGATGTCAACAACAATAGTACAATAGAACACATAGGTGTTAAAGATAAAGTTGGTGATATTATCTAAACGAATGTGCAAACACTAGGAGAGAAATGGAAAGCAATGAAGGTGAACAAGGCAACAGAGAAATCCGGAAATCTTGTCGCAGAGAGGAACAGAACTTCTTCAAGGAGGTAGGCATTTCTTGAAGAGCAGTGGCAGTCAATTAAACACAGAGATAAAAACAAAAAAAAAAAAAACTGCGGATGCTGGAAATCCAAAACAAAAACAGAATTACCTGGAAAAACTCAGCAGGTCTGGCAGCATCGGCGGAGAAGAAAAGAGTTGACGTTTCGAGTCCTCATGACCCTTCGACAGAACTTGAGTTCGAGTCCAGGAAAGAGCTGAAATATAAGCTGGTTTAAGGTGTGTGTGTGGGGGGCGGAGAGATAGAGAGACAGAGAGGTGGAGGGGGTTGGTGTGGTTGTAGCGACAAACAAGCAGTGATAGAAGCAGAATATCAAAAGATGTCAACAACAATAGTACAATAGAACACATAGGTGTTAAAGATAAAGTTGGTGATATTATCTAAACGAATGTGCAAACACTAGGAGAGAAATGGAAAGCAATGAAGGTGAACAAGGCAACAGAGAAATCCGGAAATCTTGTCGCAGAGAGGAACAGAACTTCTTCAAGGAGGTAGGCATTTCTTGAAGAGCAGTGGCAGTCAATTAAACACAGAGATAAAAACAACCGCAGTTTTTTTTTGTTTTTATCTCTGTGTTTAATTGACTGCCACTGCTCTTCAAGAAATGCCTACCTCCTTGAAGAAGTTCTGTTCCTCTCTGCGACAAGATTTCCGGATTTCTCTGTTGCCTTGTTCACCTTCATTGCTTTCCATTTCTCTCCTAGTGTTTGCACATTCGTTTAGATAATATCACCAACTTTATCTTTAACACCTATGTGTTCTATTGTACTATTGTTGTTGACATCTTTTGATATTCTGCTTCTATCACTGCTTGTTTGTCGCTACAACCACACCAACCCCCTCCACCTCTCTGTCTCTCTATCTCTCCGCCCCCCACACACACACCTTAAACCAGCTTATATTTCAGCTCTTTCCTGGACTCGAACTCAAGTTCTGTCGAAGGGTCATGAGGACTCGAAACGTCAACTCTTTTCTTCTCCGCCGATGCTGCCAGACCTGCTGAGTTTTTCCAGGTAATTCTGTTTTTGTTTTGGATTTCCAGCATCCGCAGTTTTTTTTTTTTTTGTTTTTATCTCTGTGTTTAATTGACTGCCACTGCTCTTCAAGAAATGCCTACCTCCTTGAAGAAGTTCTGTTCCTCTCTGCGACAAGATTTCCGGATTTCTCTGTTGCCTTGTTCACCTTCATTGCTTTCCATTTCTCTCCTAGTGTTTGCACATTCGTTTAGATAATATCACCAACTTTATCTTTAACACCTATGTGTTCTATTGTACTATTGTTGTTGACATCTTTTGATATTCTGCTTCTATCACTGCTTGTTTGTCGCTACAACCACACCAACCCCCTCCACCTCTCTGTCTCTCTATCTCTCCGCCCCCCACACACACACCTTAAACCAGCTTATATTTCAGCTCTTTCCTGGACTCGAACTCAAGTTCTGTCGAAGGGTCATGAGGACTCGAAACGTCAACTCTTTTCTTCTCCGCCGATGCTGCCAGACCTGCTGAGTTTTTCCAGGTAATTCTGTTTTTGTTTTACCTTATTTTTAAACCATGACCCCTGGTTCTAGATTCTCCCGAAGAAGAAATATCCTCTCCACATCCACTTTGTCAAAGCCCTTCAGGTCTTAAAGGTTTTAATCAAGTCATCTCTTACTCTTCTAAACTCCAGTGGATCAAAGCCTCACCTGTTCAACCTTGCCTCATTAGACAACCCGCCCATTCGTGGTATTAGCCTAGTAAACCTTCTCTGAACTGCCTCAAACAAACTTGTTCATATTTTGGGACAGAATAGCGGGACACTGTTCCTGGAAGGAAAAACTCCAGAAGCTCTCTGGGAGTTTGCCTGTCTCAGGCAAACATAGTGCTATGCCCTCCTATGGGTATGTTTCTGTAGCGAGAGTTTTTGCCTGCTCTGCTGCACTACCCATTGGGATGTCCTTCATAGTAGCCCTGTTAGACTTATGGGCTTCCCTCGCAATCCCCAGCACTCAGGTCTGGAATGCCCTATGTTATTGCAATGAGAACACACCGGTCTCCGAGGTTCTCCTTATGGGCTGAAGGAGGGCTTCACACACCCTCATTTGTGTTTCCATTTCTGGGTGGGGGGGGTCCTTTCCTATCTGGATCGCCCTGTTTATCTTTCCACGGCTAATGGGAATGGTTTTGATAAGGTCTGCCTGAGTGTGCAGGCCTATGAGTGAGATGATAGCTGTCTGCTGTGATGGCTGCATCCCAGGATGGGGGATCCTCTACTCCTCCAAGTCTGTCCTCAGGCTGGAGCGTAAGCAGTTCTTAAACTCCTCTAACAATAACAACTCACACAACCCCTCATAGGTGCATGGGATTCTTATGGACCTTACCCATCGGTCGAAAATGATTTTCTTCAGCCGTTCGAACTTGATGTAGGTTTTTGTGGGCTTCTTATGAGCATTCCAGAATTGCTGGTGATACGACTCTGGGACTAACTTGTAGGCTCGTAGGCACCTAAGTTGGCAGCTTTGGTCTGCTTATAATGCATAGACACATCAGGAGTCAGCATGGAGTAGACCTCTTGCTCTCCCTTACGGCTACCCTAATATTAAAAATGTCCAGATATCCGATGGCCATTTTAGCTGTCCTGCTACTTTCTCAAAAGTAGCAAAAATGATTCCATATCACTCTCCAAATTTGGGAATGAATCTAGCATACTGGAGGGCCTTAGAGAGTGGTTCTGAGTTACAGAGTTAGGAGTTGCTATCGGGTGGAGAGGGATCTTCCTTTGACCTTCCAGCTGCGAGGTCTCTCTCTCCCTTTGAGCTGCTAGCTCCATTTCTAATTTCCGGAGCTGGAATTCTTCTCTCTCCCTTTCTCTCTCTCTTTCCCTTTCTCTCTGTTTCTCTCTCCTGAACTTCCCTTTCTCCTGAAATTCTAGCTGCAACCTAAGGTATTCCAGCTTGAATTTGACTGAGGGAGTTGGGGATTTGGAGTAATGATTGAGCTCTACATCTGACTGCTCTGTTGGTAACGTGAGATCCAAATGTTCTACCAACAACTGGATCAGTTCACTTAACTTTACTGGACAATTTTAACTGTACCTCCTTAGTTACAGCTTTTAGTCATTCTGTGCTAAGGGTCACTAAAATTTCACTGTTCAAATTTCCTTGCTGGACCCACATCTGGGCATCATAGGTTGCCATTTTCTTGGTGTTAGGGAAGAGGAATTTGCTGTAGTATTTTACCATGTTTTAAAATTCATTCAAGCCATCGAGTTTGTCCTTTTGGCTTCCAGTTGCCTCGTTTATATCAAATTTGTCTCATGTCTACTTGGACTCTGGTCACATTCAAATGGGTGATCCCAGATTTGAAGCCCCAATTTCTGTTATGGACGGGGCTGGGGGTTGGGGGGGGTGGGGTAATTTAAACAGCACTAATTTATCCTCTCACCACCCTTCTGTAAACAGAAAGGTGTTTTGGTATGTTTCCCCCTTTATAAGAGGTGGCATATTTCCCAACCCCTCAGTTTATTAATAACCCCACAGCAAACTTGAGATAGGATGACCTCAAAGGGTTAGTTTATTTGCACACACTCAAAGGAAGAGGGTAGCAACGTTGTTTCTGGTGCATTAATGGAGTAAAAGAGGGAGAGAGAAAAGAAAGATTTGCAGTGCAAAGACAACAGAGAAAAGAAATATTGATTCATGTGGGCTCAGAGCCCAGAATCAAAGTCCAATGAGGTATTCCTTCATGGAGGATGGGGGGTTGAAAACCAGTGCTGTATATTTCATTTTTCCAGTGGAGTTGACTTCACACGATGAGATAGGCACACAGATGAATTCAGACTTGTAGGTGACGGTACAGAAGTTCCAGCATAAACAGTGTAGATGGGGTCAAATATTCAATCTGGGCCGAGGTCCTTTTCTGTGAGGCTGCTAGATAAATAGTAAAATGGCAGACTGAATTTGCAGTACAGCACTGCAATATAGCTGGTTCCACAAGCTAGAGGCCCATGTCACATGATTCACACATCTCCACATTGTCTTTGACAAGGGATGTGTATCCCTCATCTGGTCCCCAAGATATTTATATATCTCAACCATTGAGATGAGTGATTCCAATTGCCCGACCTGGGTTATGAAATGTAGGTGGTCTTTATATAACACTCTTTGAATTTGGTCTGTGCAGCCCACAGTGTTTTTTCAGGGATAACAAGGTGCAAGTTTCTTCGACACTGCCGGGTAGCTCCTTTTGTTCGAGGGTCACAGACAGAGATATTTTCAGACATTTTAAAAGGTCTTTGTACAGTTTTAAAATTTTTAAAACCAGCATGAGGATATCTGTATATATTTTGTAAAAAAAATATGCAGGGTGAGCTCCTAGTCTCCTCACAACTTGGATAAGCATGAGCTGATCAGTGAGTTGTATTTTTGAAGTGAAGGTCATGTGTGAGTAACCTGGTTCATTTTTCTGAGGAGGTTACTCACATACTGGATAGAGAAGTGTCAATACAAACTTCCAGAAAACTTTCAGTAAAGTTCTGCTCAAAATGAAACTGCATGGAAGTGGAGGCAGGAGACATGGGGCAGAAATCTGACCTGACCTGCAGGGTGTGGGTCAGTTAGAAGGTTGGGAGATTCACCACCTGGATATCCCCCTGCCATGCTGGCTAACAAGGAATTCTGAAAAATAAATTATAAATGGGGTCTCTTCTGTTCCAGAATCCAGTTGTCAGGGCCTTTTGTAGTACCCAGTGCCTTCAATTGCCTCTTGATATCAGGTATAGTGAACTGAATTGGGTGAAGACATTTTTTTCATTCATGAAATGTGGGCATTGCTGGTTAGGCCAGCATTTATCATCCATCCCTAATTGCCCTTGACAAGGTGGTGGTGAGCGGCTGCCTTGAACTGCTCAAGTCCATGTGGTGTAGGTACACCTACAGTGCTGTTAGGGAGGGAGTTCCTGAATTTTCACCCACCAACACTGAAGGAACAACGATATATTTCCAAGTCAGGAAGGTGAGTGACTTGGAGGGGAACTTCCAGGTGATGGTGTTCCCATGTGTCTGCTGCCCTTTCCCTTCTAGATGGTGGTGGTCATGGGTTTGGAAGGTGCTGTGTAAGGAGCCTTGGTGAGTTCATGGTGAGTGCACCTTAGAATCATAGAACCATAGAAAGGTTACAGCATAGAAGGAGGCCATTCGGCCCATCTTGTCCATGACAGCCCGAGGACACCCTGGTGCCCTTTCTAATCCCACCTTCCTGCACTGGGTCCATAGTATTTGTAGGTGACACACACTGTTGCCACTGTGCGTTGGTGGTGGGGGGAGTGAATGTTTGTGAATGGGGTGGGCGGCTTTGTCCTGAATTGTGTTGAGCTTCTTGAGTGTTGTCAAGGCGAGTGCAGAGTATTCCATCACACTCCTAACCTGTGCCTTGTAAATGGTAGATAGGCTTTTGGGAGTCAGGAGGTGAGTTACTAGCCTCTGACCTGCTCTTGTAGCCACAGTATTTATATGGCTAGTCCAGTTCAGTTTCTGGTCAATGGTAACCCCTAGGATGTTGATAGTGAGGAATTTAGTGATGGTAATGCCATTGAACGTCAAGGGGCGATGGTTGGATTTTCTGTTGCTGGAGATGGTCATTGCCTGACACTTGTGCGGCGCGAACGTTACTTGCCACTTGTCAGCCCAAGTCTGTATATTGTCCAGGTCTTGCTGCATTTGGACATGGGCTGCTTCAGTATCTGAAGAGTCATGAATGGTGCTGAACATTGTGCAATCATCAGCGAACATCCGCACTTCTGACCTTATGATGGAAGGAAGGTCATTTATGAAGCAGCTGAACCCAACCCTAAGGAACTGCCACTGTGATGTCCTGGAACTGAGATGGTTGACCTCCAACAACCAAAACCATCTTCCTTTGTGTTAGGTATGACTCAGAACAGCGGAGAGTTTTCCCCCGATTCCCAATGACTCCAGTTTTTCTAGCGCCCCTTGATGCCACATTTGGTCAAATGCTGCCTTGATGTCAAGGGAAGTCACTCTCACCTCACCTCTGGAGCTTGGCTCTTTTGTCCATGTTTGAAACAAGGCTAT
Organism: Carcharodon carcharias; assembly: GCF_017639515.1. Classification (NCBI taxonomy): domain Eukaryota; kingdom Metazoa; phylum Chordata; class Chondrichthyes; order Lamniformes; family Lamnidae; genus Carcharodon; species Carcharodon carcharias. Next base: position 108,322,756 of record NC_054475.1, read on the forward strand.
AATGAGGTCAGGAGCCGAGTGATCCTAGTGGAACCCAAACTGAGTGTCAGTGAGAAGGTTATTGCTAAGTAAGTGCTGCTTGACCACACTGTTGATGATCCCTTCTGCCACCTTACTGGATCTGTGATGTTGGGGACTTCAGGAAGAGGTTGAAATGGACCATCCGATTGGCACTTCTGGCTGAAGATCATTGCAAATGCTTCAGACTTGTATGTTCCACTGAAATGCTGGTCTCTGCCATCACTCAGGATGGGGATGTTTGTGGAGACTCCTTCCCCAGTTAGTTGTCCAATCATTCCTTACCATCCAGAACAAGATGTGGCAGGACTGCAGAGCTTTGATCTAATCAATTTGTTGTGAAATCATTAGCTCTGTCTATCGCATGCTGCTTCCAATTTTTAGCAGACAAGTAGTCCTGTGTTGTGTCTTCACCAGGCGGTTATCTTATTTTTAGCTAGGTCTGGAGCTGCATGCTTTCAACATTCAACCAGGTTTGATCCCCTGATTTGTTGGTAATTGTAAATTAAGGGAAATGCTGTTTGAGAATTAGTCTAACATTTATTCAACTGTCCCACATTTCTGCGTGGGTGACTTCAGAAGCTGGTGATGCTGAGAGAAGTTTAAATTTGTATAACAGCCATTAACATCTGCCCCGGTAACACAGTCATATCAGTTTAATGGAGCAGTAACTTATTTACTTGGCACAACAAACCCATTATTATCACTTTGTCATTATCCAGCAGCAAATAAACTGCTACAAATGGGGCTCAAATTTACGTGTTTTGGCATATAATATAGTCAATGATGATTGTAGGGTGGCTGAGTTGTACTATTTATGATAGAGTTGATCAGCAGACACTTTTTGGGTGGAAACATCAAGTCTATTTACAACATACTCAGAAGCAACTATATGCGTGCCCTCAACTCCAACTCCACACCGACTGCTAAGGTAGCCCCCGCTATTCTCCTATTGGTTACTACAGATCATGTGATCTCTCCTAACAAGTATTATTCTTAAAGGTACATTTCACACTAAATAAAATTATAATTATTACATTCCTCCCGCTTTAACCCAACCACACATATTATATTTACAAGTATATATTTTTTGAGACACCATAATATTTACACGGGGTAAGTTCAGTCTTTCACGTGCTACACAACTTCAGATTCTTTGTCAGGAATCTCTTTTTCCAGAGTTACCTGAACATCAGGTGCTTTGATGGTCACTTGCAGCTCTGTATCCTCAACTCTTACAGGAACACCAGACACGTCAGTCCTGGGGTGTATATCCTCAAAAGGAAACGCAGACCTGGTCATAGGTGATTTGCCTCTCTCTTCCTTAAATGGTCCACATGTATATGGAGCCTTCCACCTCCATGCTGTAAGATGGAGGTCCTAGTCACTGCACTTATTTTATTCGTAAACCACTTTGGTCCTTCCCCAATCTTTTTCGCGTATACTGGCTCTCACATGGTAAATGTCCTCTCAACTATGCCAGTCATGTCTACTTTTTGGCTTCCCTGGCTCCTTTCCACCTTCCCATCTAAATTCAGTATTATTAAACTCAATCTTGTCCTGAGACAGCGTTTCAACAATAACTCCACGGGTGTGACACCGTTGTTGTGTGAGGGGTAGTCCTGTCACGAAAAAGAAAGGTGCTAGCTTGGTTGCCAAGGAATCACCTGTTAGCTTTTTCATGCCTGCCCTAAACATTCAAACTGTCCTTTTGGCCAGTCATTTCGTGGAAGGGTGGAATGATGCAGTTTTCACATGAGCGATACCATTGACACTGATAAACAGTGGAAACTCAGCAATTGTAAATGCCGGGCCGTTATCAGAAATGGTTACTTCTGGTCGTCCATAAATGGCAAAACTCTGATGCAGTTTCTCAATTGTAGCAGCCAATGTTGGTGACTTCACCTCATATACATCCAACCATTTTGAATGGGTATTGACAAAGAGCAGAAACATTGTTCCCAGGAAAGGTCCAACCTAGTCAATGTGTAACTGCACCCTGGTCTACCTGGTTACTCCCATAGGTGTAATGGAGCTGTCACTGGCAACATTTGCAATTGCTGTCATTGCCCACAGTGCTTTACGAAACTCTCTATTTCACCATCCATCCCAGGCCACCATAAATAGCTGCATGCTATCGTCTTTATTTCGGAAATTTCTGTGTGGGCACTGTGTAGTTCAATTAAAAGTGGTTCCCTTCCCTTTGAGGAACTATGACTCATGCTCCCCATAATAAGATGCCACCCTGGCTCCTGGCTGGCTATTTCATGTCTTCTATTGAAGTATGGTTTCATTTCATCAGATATGGGCTCCTGAGACCAATAACGTAGCACTTGTTCTCGTACCTGAGATAGGACTGGGTCCCTACTTGTCCAGCCTCTGATCTGTCGAGCACACACAGTATATGTACTGGTGAAATTTCTTGACAGCAAACATGATGGACAGGCCTTCTTTTACTATTTGTGAGTATCCCTTTTCCACTGTGGTGAGAGTTCTTTATAAGTAACTTATTGGCCGTTCCATGCCATCGTCCATCTGATGAGAGAGCACTGCACCCACTCAATAGGGAGATACATCAGATAACAGCATCCATTATTTTGTCTGGTCATAGTGCACTAATAGATTGGACAACAGCAACAATTGTTTCAGCTTTATGAAAGCTTCTTTCTGGGATGCCTCCCAAGACCAACATTGGTTCTTTTTGAGTGGAGAATGCAGAGGGGTGGGTGGTGGGGGAGGACTGTAGACAAATTGGGTAAGAACTGCCCATAATAGTTGATCATTCTTCGGAATGATTTGAGCTCTGAGGCATTCTTTGGTGCAGGTGCCTCTCTTATGGCTCTCACATTTTCTTCTCAAACAGTTTGAGGCCCCTGTGACTATAGCCGGTGACCTAAATAGATTACCTCCCTCGCTTGGAATGTGCACTTTTCTTTTTTTAAATGCACTCCAGCTTGCAAGAAATGTTTTAAGGCTTCGTCTAAGTTTGCCAAATGCTCTTTTTCAGTGAATCCTGTCACCAATACATTGTCCCTGCAGTAAGCTTTCCAATGTTCTCTGAAAGATGGCACAAGCGGAGGAGACAACAAAAGACAATTGTGTATATTTGTACAAACCTTTGTGGATATTAGTTGTGCCAAATTCCCTGGAGTTATTATCCAACTCTAGTTGCTGATAAGCATGAATCATGTCAAGCTTTGTGTACATTGTCCCTCCTACCAGCTTGGCATACAGGTTCTTTGCTTTTTGGAATGTGGTGTCTGTCTAGCTTAGCAACTTTATTAACCATCAGTTTGTAGTGTCCACAAATTCAGACGCTTTGGCTGGGCTTATGGACGAGGACTATGGGTGCTCCCCATTCTGAGAACTGAATGGGTTGTAAATGGCCCAGTTTCTCCACTCTATTCAGTTCAATGTCAACTTTTTCTCACAGGGCATATGGCATCACTCTCACCTTCACGTAGCGAGGGTTTGCTTCCGGATCCACATGGATCTTGGCCTGCATCGCTGGATTTTCCCTAGTTCGCCCTAAAAGATGGTGGTGTACTTTCTAAGTAGCTCTGGTAGCCCACTTGCTCTCAACTGAAAAATTTCAGCCCATTCTAACTTAATCATCTTTAACCAATTTCATCCCAGGAGGCTTGGCCCTTCACCTGCTACCACCGTCAAGGGTAGCTTTGCCGATTGTCTTCCATAATGAAGAGTTACTCTACTTATGCCTTTTACTTGAATGTCTTCACCCGTGTATGTTTTTAGCTTGGCGACTGATTCTCCTAAACTCAATTGATGTTCACCATTATTCAAATATCTGAAGGTATGTTCCCCAATTAATATAGTGGAAGCTCCTATGTCCACTTCCATTCTAACAGGTTTGCCATTTACTCTCACTGTGACAAATATTGGTTCTGCTTTTCCAACTTTCAGATTAAGCAATGAGTAAATGTCTGAATTTGTTGGTTCAGGCTCTTCTACATTATAGATTGCATTGGGCTTCTTCTTTTGTTTACAAGCCTGTTTGAATCTTTTCTTGCATTGCCTCATCATATGTTCATTTCTGTAACAATAGTAACATTTGATTATTTTTAACCTGCCCATTGCTAAAAGACTGCTTCTTTCCACCTCAATTAAAATTATTCTTTGATTTTGCTGCTAAGTTATTTTTCTTTATTCTTCAGCTAGCGAGGGCTGTTTCCTGCTTCTCGGCGGAGTCTTGCTTTTTGCGCCATTTTCAGCTGAGGTTTCCTGCCGGATGTGGAGGATGGCACCATTTTGCGCACCCTGTATTGCTTTTGAATCTCTAGCTGCACCTTCCATGGCTAATGCTATCTCTAGCACCTTCTTGAAATCCAGATTCACTTCGGACAATAATCTTTTCTGAAAAGTGTCCTCTTTTACACCACACGCTAAACAATCTCTGAGCATTTCGTTCAGAGTTGGACCAAACTCACAATGTTCTATTAACTGCTTCAGATTTGCCACGTAGCATGCATTTGTCTCACTCAGGGCTCTATTTTGTGAATTAAATCTAAATGTCTGCATCGTGACTGAGGGCTTGGGTTGGAAATGACCCTTCATGAGTTCCACCAAACCATCAAAATTCTTTGAATCTGGGGCATGGGTGCCCTCAAACTTTGAATCAAACCATAGGTTTTGCTCCTACAAGTACTCATGAGGATCAGTCGCCTCTTCTTTTCCCCCGTAATCGTGCTCGCTTGAAAAAAGAACGTGAAGCATTCTATGTATTGAGACTAATCATCTGTGGCTGGTTTAAGAGGATCAATTGCCCCAAACTGTGGCATTTTGAGAGGGGATAACTTGTTCAATTCTAATGGAACTTGCTACTTACAATCACCAAGCGAGGTCCAGTACCAATTCCTTTTTAACTTGATTTCTTGTTTTGTCCTCATCACCAGTTTGTTATAGGGTGGCCGAGTTGCACTATTAATGGTAGAGTTGATCTGCATACACTTCTTGGGTGGAAACATTAAGTTTATTTACAATATACTCAGCAGCAGCTACACGTGTGCTTTCAACTCCAACTCTAACACTACACTGACTGCTGAGGTAGCCCGCGCTACCCTCCTATTGGTTATTACAGATCATGTGATCTCTCCTAACACCTGTGATTCTTAAAGGTATGTGGCACACTAAATAAAGCCATAATTACTACACCCATGTTGTTGAAGTTGGGCAGGTCAGGGGTATCGCTGCATCCTCCATCTTCCCCTGCTGCTACCCTTGCCCCCGATTGCCACCCCACTTACACTTTTGGCTATGAGGGACTGCCAGTGAAAAGCAGCTCATTCTTTTGAAATGTTCTTCTGAACTCCCAGGCCTCAGCCTCACAGCACCTCATGGATACCCAGTTTTTTTTTAAAGTTTCTATAATTTATTGATTTACTATGAGACCCAATATACTGAGGTAATCAGTACAGTAGAAACCATGAGCCTAGAAGCAAATTTGCAATCCAGCCCATCTGTACTCAATTTCTTGCAAACACTTGATCCAATCCTCTAGCCTTCCCTCCAATGTTGAGGCATGTTCTTGTCAATAGGAGACATGTTCCATGTGAGCCCAGACTGCGTCGCAACATAACTCCAACACAGACTGCAACACAGAATGCTAATCCTTCTACAAGGATAGCATTTCCATAATTGTCATGAAAGTCAGGACCAGTTTTGTGGTGAACTTGTCTTGTTACAATTTGTTGAATGCTCCGATCAAACAGAAAAAGCAGACTCTTGCTCAAAGGCACCATTTCCATCACACATCTATTTGACTGTCAAATCTGTTCTGTGCAAGTTGTTGTTATTGTTCTTTCCCTTTGCTTTTCATTATGCATTTTACCTGTGATTCTTCCAGATTCTACATTTTTATTTTGTACCATGATGTTGTCTGATTAATTTCTTCCCAGTTTGAAACATCTTGGCTATCTCCTTTATCTCCATTAGCCTGCAGGAGAAAGATTCTCACTTCCCCCATGTGCACAGGCTATAGTAAATGTGCGAGGAATTAACTATGGGCAGAATTTTCCACTTTTGAAGCTAAGTGCTGTGGCGGGCGGGTTCCACAAGGCACTTCCCACTGGTTGGAATGGCGGAATATCGCAACCAATTTTGCGCTTGGAAGCTCATTAATTATGCACAGGCGAGTATCTCTCCAAATCACCTGGTGGGCCAGGACCTGATTTGTCCACCCTACCGTTACCTAATGGGGTCGAAGGTCTGGGCGCAATATTTAAACGCCACCCAAGAACACGCATTTCTACTCTCTCCAGTGCAGCTGTCTCCAGGAGACCTTCAGAGAATTCTGTACAGCAGAAGGTGGCTGCACCCAGCTTCTGCCACGATGCCCTCCAGGCCTTGATCAGAGGAGTGGACAGCATAGAGATCTCCTTTACCCAAGCAATGGCTCCAAGAAGCATACCAGCCTCACTTCTCTGGCCTGGGAGGCGGTTGTGGAGCAGGTCAGCGTGGCTGGCCACTGCATCTGCAATATGATCAAGTGCAGGAAGAGGATGAATGGTGTCATCTGCTCCCCCAGGGTAAGTCCTCCTTCAGCCCCCTCCAGTACAAACTCTCATCATGGCATTATGTACTCAAAGGGCTACTCTCTTCAGGGATCTTGCACAACCAGTAGCAGGGATACATATCACCACTGAATGTCTCACAGATCCTTTCACATCACCACCATCTCATCTATCGTGCTGCTCATACTCCATCCTCAGCTCCTTCTGGGGAGGGCTTACCACACAAAGGGAACATGTATCTTTCACAACCTCTGTGCCATCCCTTCTCAACACACTCCTTTTTTTCGCCTTCATGCAGTTCAAGCTGATCCACAACTGAAGGGAAAGATCCTAGACCGAAGGAGGGATGGCCAATATCATACCCTTCATCAAATTTGAGCAGGATGCTGCCAAAGCAGCTAGGGAGGACAGGGATCGCTCCTGTGGGGAAGGCAAAATTGGCTTATCCAAGCAACCTAGTACGGATGACATCTCCATGAGTTCTTCACATCCTGACATTCACAATGAGTGACATGCAATCTTGTAATCTGCCTGCACAGGAATTAAAACTATCTTCTCTCTTATAGGCACCAGTAGACCTACACAGGCAAAGGGGGCCACCATAAACCCCAGCCCCTAGACCACCTCGGAGGAGGAACCTGAGGAAGCCACCAAGAAGAGCTGTCACTGTACTTACCCGTACAATCCACTAGCACAGAGCCACATACCTCAGTGGGTCATGGCTCTAAATTATGCTCGAGGTCACCTACTTGAGAACACCTCACTGACACATCTCTGCAGCAGTCGGAGGCAAGGACAGACCAGGTCTTTGGCACTAGGAGGACTGCTGAAGATCAAGCACCCATTGAGTCCAAGTCAGATGATGAGCCTCTGCGAGCAGCCATCAAGACAAGGCTAGAGTTGAAAAGACAGATGGTGGCGGAACATCAGGCAGAGATGCAGCAGTCACTCAGCAGATAAGTGTTTAGAATAGAGGAGTCTGTCTGCGTTCTGTCTGATATCGTGGCTCCGATATGTGAGCATCTCAAGGTCACCATGGGAAGATTGACGACTGCCATGGATACCTTGATCCAACAGATTTTGTCTAATTTGCGCTCAGCCCCGGAACTCCATGGTCCACACCCTGGTGGGAACCATCAGTGCCTAGGCGAGAGGGTGTTGGGGCACATTGACCTCCCTCGAGGTGCCCCTACTCCTCAAGAAGTCAGGGAGAGGCCATCGGGCACCCACAGGGAGGATTTGTGTCAGCTGGACTCCCCAGGGGCCTCCACTCAGGACATTCCATGGATATCCAGCTGTTCAGAATCCCCTCTGCCTGTGACCCCATTCATTCCAGCTGCTCAGACTGAGGAGGGTGCATCTGCCTTGAGCAGGAGACCCTTAGCAGGCTGGGGCCCTCCAGGTCTCGTGTCACCAAAGGACGTCTGCCAAGGTCATCTCAGGTATCAGGATATAGCAGTCCGCAGGCTGCCTCCAGCTCTGCTGCGGATATCAGTGCTGCACCGAGTCATAGCGGTGAGGTTAGGAAAATTTATAAATATTGAAATCACTTTTGGGTCACGGGTGTGCAACCACTGTATAAATATTGCATTTTTGCTAACACATTTGATGTTGATGTTAATAGCTTGGTCAACTGAAGGCGTTGTGATTAGTTACTTGTGTATCCTCTTATTGTGAGGTTTCACCATCCTCCCACTCATTGATAGTCTCCTTATGTGAAATTCATATTCAGGTGATGTCAACCTCATTGAAGATAGTTCCCGTATCCTTGTATGGTGTCATGGAAATGTGTTCAAATCTTTATTGGAAGTGTGTGCTTAATGCATTTGTAACCCTTCTTCCTCATGACACACCATTGTGTGAGGGCAGCTCAGCATCTTGAAGGATTAGTGGCAGTTATGTCTCCTCAGCGTTAGTGCCAAAGGACAAGGCCTGGACAGGCAGATGATATCCCCATAATATAAAAACAAAAAAACTGCGGATGCTGGAAATCCAAAACAAAAACAAAAACAGAATTACCTGGAAAAACTCAGCAGGTCTGGCAGCATCGGCGGAGAAGAAAAGAGTTGACATTTCGAGTCCTCATGACCCTTCGACAGAACTGAAGTCAACTCTTTTCTTCTCCGCCGATGCTGCCAGACCTGCTGAGTTTTTCCAGGTAATTCTGTTTTTGTTTTTGAGATGATATCCCCAATCATATCTACAACTCACTGGTCACTGTAGTGTGGCAACAACTGCATCGAGTAAGTTGACACAGCCCTCTCCCTGTTGTGTCAACTTTCACTTCCCAGAGTGAGCACATACAAGGTACACCGCTGACCTTCTTAGAGATCATGGCCTGATGAATCATGAGGTGCAAGTCTGAATGCTGAACTTGCTCTCGATGTGGCTGGTTGGACACACTTTTAATGCAATGGAATGGAATTAAGGGACAGGAGAAACGTGGCCACGTCCCATTCCCTTCACTTTACTCCTCCTGGAACCTGGAAGCAATTAAAGTGCTACATCTTCTATGTAATGCTTCCTCAATGACATGTCCTGTGTGGAAGGTGACCATCATCCCCATCTTCAGGTTACTGGCCCTTCTGCTCTTCATCCTCCAAGGAGCTGTCATCCTCCTCCATTTCTCTCTCTGGCAAGGGATCAGCCCTCTGAAGTGCCAGGTTGTGAGGGACGCCACACACAATGATGATGTTGGAGACCCTATCTGGAATGAAATGCAGAGCCATGCCTGAGTGATCCAAACATTGGAAGAGATCTTCAGAATGCCAATGGTCTGCTTGATTATGGACCATGTGGAAAATAGGAGCTACATCGTGCCTTTCATCTGAGAGAGTCTGAGGCCTGTTTAATAGGAGGATATCAATTTATCAAATCAGGCTGCAGAAGACATTCTGTGAATCACAACTGTTTTCACAACTATAGGTCAGTACAAATACCAGTTTCCACTCTTCCCTTCTGGATCCTTTCCCTGTCCAAAAGCAAAAACTCCCTTACAAGGGAAAAAACTCGCTCTTAAGTACAGACTTCAATGAGCATCATCTGCTTTCAGATCACTCTGAATTTTGCCCTAGTTTACTCTGAAAAAGACTTAGATTTCTAACATTGTCAAGGCCAATGCATTAGTGTCATGAGGCAATGCTTGAGCGGGTCCCCCTTATCCCCAAGCAGCCATCCTTGTAGACACTCACGCCCTTTGAATATCTGAGGCACCTAAGAGTGGCTCAGGATGTATGAGTCATGGAGCTCCCAGGGTACCTGGCACAAACATTTGTTATATGTTTCTGAAGATCACACACCAGTTGAACATTGATGGAATGAAACCCTTTAAGATTGATAAACATTAGGGACTAATGCCATGGAGCCCTCAAAGCCAGATAGGTGCAGTCAATTGCACACTACAATCTAGGGAAGCCTGAGATAGTTGAAAACCCATTGAATCTCACAACCTGGATATCTTCACCGAGTATAAACCGAGTGATGTGCCTTGCTATAGGGGGCATCTGTGACCTCCTTGATGCATCTACGTGTGGTGGACTGCGAGATGCCACATGGGTCCCCTGCGGACCAATGGAATGATCTGCAGGCAAAGAAATTGAGTGCGGCAGTGATCTTCAAGGCTAATAATGGGGGATAGCCTCTCACACCACGGGATGATATTTTCTCCTGAAGAATGTGGCGGTCGTGATCCACCAGAGCTCAGGACAAACACAGATGTGTGTGGCATTGTCTCTCTCTCATCTGCAGATAGGAAAATCTTCCTCGGAAGGCTCCTGGTCTAGCAAGTCACCTCCATGGTCTGGGCCTAACCTTCTGATCCTCATGTTGTTGATGTGGCTCTCTTGCATCCTGGGCCTCAGGTGGGACCTCCTCCTGAAACAGTGTTTGGCAGCACCTGTCTCTTCTTCTCCTCTTCCATTCTATTAGAACCCTCAAGAAGGCAGCATTGAGCCCTGGATCCATTATTCTCTATGAAATGATAGATTCAAGACATTGCTGAATAATGAGTAAAAACAGTGAAGCTCACAATCTTGAACCATAAGCAAATGTAATGGTCTCACATGGCTTCTGCCCTACTAGCTTTGTATCTGAGCAGCCTTGTTTCTGAGGCACCAGCAGTCACATCAAGGTGACCAAGATGCCATCCCTGAGACTCAACTTCTCAATCCCACCATAGTTGGAGAAAGTTTGAATGACATGCACGATTTGACCTTGCTCAGCGCTCCAATCTCAGATCTGGCATAATGATTAACACTAAGTTGCTCATGATTAATGACTGGATGCCCTTTGGTTGCCCATTATGCAGGCCAATTGTGGAAAGCACAGGAATGTCTTTCATTGATGGGATGCTATATATGCAGCAGCTGTGCCTCCTTAATGGTTGCCAACATTCCCAAATTTCACATTCCTCTGTGTTAATGGAGCGACTGTGACGTTAAGCCAATGACTTCGACTTTGCCTGTTATTGCTTGGCAAAATGCATGTGTTCCAATGACTACCTTCTCAAGGAAGCTTTCCTACTTTCTCTCAGCTATGAATCAAGTTTAATCTTGTGGCACCAAAAGGTTAGACCTCTCCCAGAAAGGATCCTTAGTCCAGCAGTGCGCTCCTCCCACACTGTCTCAGACCCCTCCGGTGCAGACTCGTTTCTAGTTTTGTTTTTAAATTGTGCCATTACTTCATCTGTGAAAGATGGTGGTTCTGTACTTTTATTTTGAGACCAGCTTCGATATTCCCTTCTCACCGTCCACGTCCAACAGATTGACCTCAAACCCCACAATATGCAGGTAGAGCTCCCTCCTGTTATTCTCCAGCCTCCCCCAGTAATACTGGTTGTAGTTAACATTCCTACCCTCCCCCCTGAGCCTATCACTGTTGACGTGCCTGTGGGGCTGCCCCATGTGTATTTGATTCCTCCCCATCTAGAGACTGTGGACAGTCACCTTCAGAGGAGACAACTTCTTCCATCACCCCAACTCCCCACCCACTGAAGAGAGCTTCACATAACCCCTCCTTTGTTGTGTTTTCCCCATATACATGCTGCAGGCACCTCCCATAGCCATTACCATCCCATTTGCTGATGAGTACAGAGACAGACAAGGACACTGATTATGAAAACACCCTGCACACTAAGTTGTGCATTATCCCAAATCAGCACACAGCCCTGCCCCTCCCTGGGGCGGGAGTACAACATGCGTGCCATGCACGGTTCCATAGCATGGCCAATTCCTACCCCCCCCCCCCCAGAACTGTCTGTACACTCTCACTCTTGACTGTGAGGTCCACAGAGCCTAAGGACTGTCTCTACTCTCTCACTCCTGACTGTGAACGCAAGGAGTGTCTCTACTCTCTGACTCTAGCCTGCTGGCCCCAGATCAAGGACTTTGACTTTCAATGAGTTCCCCATTGCCCTCATTGCTGATCCCTACACTGTCTCACTACCCATACCCATACTTCATGAATTTCTGGGTGACCCATCCCTCTTGTACCACACTAACCCTTCGCTTTCCTATTCCAGAGTCTGCGTGCATCCTGTCCCATTCATACTTGTGATCTCCCTTCCACCTCCTTATGTGTCAACATTTCAGATTCCCTTGTCAGGCTTCAGCTTCCCAAACCTCGGCCTCCCCTCTGCCTGTCATCATTCCTCCTTCCCCCCTACCCTTTTGCAATGCCTCCCTGCCCCTTTTCCCCCAATGTGTTCCCCCTCCACATACCCCCTTGCAACAATTTCCTGCCCCTTTGCCCCCTGTGTTTTTCAGCACCTCCCTCCCCCTTTGCAACACCTTCCTGCCCCTTTGCCCCCAGTGTGTTCCCTCTCTCCCTACCCCCTTGCAATGCGGCCCTGCCCCTTTTCCCACCATGTGTTCCCTCTCATTCCCTAACCCATTGCAACACCTTCCTGCCCCTTTGCCCCGGCATGTTCCCCTTCCCCCTACTCTCTTGCAACACAATCCTGTCCCTTTGCCCTCCCATGTTTTCCCCTATCTCCTTGCAATACCTTTCTGCCCCTTTGTCCCCCCGTGTGTTCCCTTTCCCCCTATACCCTTGCAATGCCTTCCTGCTCCCTTTGCCCCACCGTGTGTTCTCCTTCGCCTTATCTCCTTGCAAGGCTTTCCTGCATCTTTTGCACCCCCCATCCCATGTGTTCTCCTTCCTCCTACACTATTTCAATGCCTTCCTGCCTCCTTTGCCTCCCCATGTGTTAGTTATCCTTCCCCCAAAACCTCCCTCTGGTCACAATGCTTGTCTCTGTTTGAGTGTTTGGTACCTGCCTAATGTGTGCTACACAGTGGTGTCCTTCAGCACTTCGAAGGCACCCACTGGGAGCAGACCAACCCTACGCCCCCCTGGTTGCAATTCTCCTCCCTGTTTGAGGCTACAGCCCTGCCTGAGTGCTGCTGCACAATGGTGTCCTTGAGGTCCACAGAGGTAACCACTGGAAGCAGACCAACGCTATACTGCCAACCATGTGACATTCCACTGGCATCGCAATGAGACTGGCACAGCACTGTGGCAGGTAGTCTGTGAATGTTGCACTCACCTCGAAGTGGTGAGCAAGATGACGTCCAACTGCTGCATGCCATTCTTCTTCAGACGTGATTCAGACCTGCGTGATTTCCCACAAGATGCAAGATTGGAAGGTGCCATGTCATTCCAGTGAACAGCATCTTCAATAAGCATTCATGAGATGATAACTAATACACATCACTAGTCAGTGGGATACCCAACTCTCCATTAACCCACCATTGAGAGAGTTGCAAACTGCTTTCACGCCAGCAGGAATCTGATTTTTTTTCCTTCTCTCCACTCCCACCCGCCACAAAACCTGCCTCAGGCAGGATGGAAAATTCCACCCTATGGGAAGAATTTTCCCCCACTGGGGGGGTTGTACAGGGGCGTGCGGGGTGGGTGGAGATCCGGTCAGCGCCCCCGATAGGGTCCACGCCGCCATTTTATGTGGGCGAGCCAATTAAGGCCCACTTAGGGTGACGTGCACCGAGACTCGCTGAGCGCTCCCTGTGTGGGCAAGGGAAGGGTTCTCTGAGTTCGGGCCTGCACTCTTTTGCACATGCACGCGAAAGAGCACAGAATCTCCCTGAGGCACAGAGCAACCTCAGGGAGATTAGTTTAAGTTCCTTTTAAGACATATCCCCTCATGTGACAGTGTCACATGAACTGGGACATGTCAATGAACATTAATAAAAACATTTATTGAATTAATAAACCCTTCATGGAACCTCATCCCGCCCATGGCTGAGGTTCTATGAAAAATGTGAAGGCCGCTTGGGCTCTTTGCCTGCCTGCCCACCTTAAGGTTAGATGGGCAGCTCAGTTTGTTAGGTTAATTGGTATTTAAATGTTCTTAATAGGCCTTTGACAGTTTGGCGGGCGCGCAGCCAACTCAGCTGCGTGCCCGGCGAACTGAAAATCTGAATGACGCACGGTGACGTTGGGCACCTGCCTGATGTCACCATGTGTCATTTTACGCTTCGGCGAGCCAAAGATTCAGGCCTATGTGCATGCTGAAATTAATTAAGTACATCCCTGTGCAATGCTTGTAAAAATGTGTATTTTGCAACCTGGCAAAAGTTATTCTCAATGAAACAGTGCAAACAGTAATAAAGAGAACCAAAATAGGGTCAGTATTTTATATAACACATTATATTGGATTTTTTATTTATACATTGCACACATAGCAAATAATATATATTAGAAATATTATCAATAGTGACAAAAACTGCTTACATTTCACTATGGGTTGTTTAACAGTTGGCAAGCTATTGCTACTTCAAGACATAGAGATCAAAAGCTACAAAGCTTGTTGTAGTAGCACAAATAAAATATTTCTACACTGTTGGTCAATCTACTATTCCAATACCAAAATTGCTTCTTGAGAATGCAGATTTATTATTTTCTAAAATGGAAGCTTACAGAGAAATCACAGGAAGAGAAAAAGATTTGAGGTGGCCTTATTGGGTTAGTAGCTTCCTTTTTATTGACTTACTGTAACTGTTTTGAAGACTAAATTTCAGATATAAATAATTGATATTCCCAGCCAGGGTTACTTCACCTGCATTAATATAATTTTCCATTGGCAACGTTCAAAGCTGTAAACACAAAGAAATGCTCTAAAATGTATCTTTGGATGTATTGCAAAAATATATGTTATAGCAAAGGCCATGCTATACAACAGATGTTTTATATTGTTTCATTATTAATGAGAGTGCCATAAATGATGCATGTTGTATAAAAGATTGAGGTCTGGCAGAGTGCCACAGTAAAGGACGAGAAAAGAAACAAATGATGATGAATCAAGCAATGATTCCAAAAGTTACAAATAATTGTGTTGCCACGTGCATCATTCTGCTTAAAGTAGTATCTATTCATCTGGAAAAGACTGCATTAAATGCTATTTCTATAATTGTGGTTAAAGTCATTTGATTGGTTGTAAGGCTATTTTCCATTACCAACCATTAAATGCTCCAGTAATAATATTTTAATCTTGGAATGTTAAGCATTAGGCAGCTATTTTTTTCACAAATTTGAACCACATGATTATTCTGCTGCAATGAAATCATAACCATTTCTCATACAGCAAACTACCTCAGTGCAGCTCTCACAGTAACAAAGCAGTAAAGTTTTTGAGTTTTTAAATAATGTTTCATTGTATATATGTTATTCAAAAAAACCCACAGGTATCTGGAAACAAAATTATGTAATTTATTTGAATGGGTTAATTACATCAATAAGGTTATGAGACTGTATTCCAGTGGTTATCACATCATTGGAAATATTCAATTAAACTGCAGTTTAGTCCTCACCCAATTAATCTAGATTCTATGTAAATTAAAAGCAGAGAGTATAATAAAACCATGGAGAAATGGTTCCTCCCTGTTCAGCATTCTATTAACTTGAAATGATCTACTATACTTGATTGTAAAAGAGCATTAGATACAGTAATCAAATCCCACACTATATAGGCGATACAGAGATACCTTGTAGCGTGAAAGTTAGAATGTAATCTGGCAATGATACTGTTCAGTGGTGATATCATGAAGCAATCATTTTGAACATTATTACGTTTAAAAGAATATTTCCCTCTGCAAATAAAACAATATTTTAATATATAGACTACTGCATGTCTAAAATTGATATTGTCATTAGAACCAAGGCTGGCGATGTAAGTCATTGGTTGGGTCTTTTGACACAGTTACATCACGTAGGCTAAGGGTTTACAGTTCAAGATTTATGCTCAATGGTTTAGGTTGTCAGCAAGGCACCACTGGGACTATGTTTGTGATGTATTACTATTTCCCAATAAGTCACACAATTGCCAAATATATCAGAGATAATGACATCAACATTAATCATGCCATGAATATCATGACATCAAAATACTCATGATGCAGACAAATCGACTATTTCATTTAAGCAAACTTTACACTTTAGCACTAGCCCATTAATAAAAGCATCAAATCTGTCATCTTCATTGTGTCCACTTATACACTTAACAGTGCAACAAATAACCAGCTTGTGCTCAGAAGGAAATATTGAGCAGGTGCTGCCCAGTCATGTATTATTTATTAAATCTATTAGCTGGGAGTTCCTCAGTGGTGCAGTCATAACCAGAAAAGTGAGACCCACTTGTTTGACCGTGCTACCAATGACCCTGATGTATTTTTCTGAATTATAGTCAATCTGCTCAGTCATCATTGAGAGTGCAAAAACAAAAATTTGCACTTATATAGCACCTTTCACAACCACACAACATTCCAAAGTTTTACAGACAATGAAATGCTTTTGAAATATTGGCCAGGACCCAAGGTAGAACTACCCTCCTCTTATTCAAAAGAATGGCATGGGATGTTCTGCATTAACCTGAGAGCAAGCAGGGCCCCACTTTAATGTCTTACCTGAAAGGCAGCACCTTCAAGAGTACTGAACTTCCTCAATTCCACACTGGGATTTCAGTTTTGGTTTTTACTAACAAATGTAGGAGTGGGACTTCAACTCAGAGGTAAACATGGTACCAACTGAGTCACAGCTGTCATATAATAAGAAGATGGGAAATAATGTGTAACTGCAGGATCAAAACATCTGCAGCAAGTTAAAGGGGCAGACATTACTGGAAGAGTTATATTGCAAATGAAGAATTTTGCAATTTGTAAAATGTTGGACAGGTTTGCTGGAGGGTGTAGAACCTTTGCTCCAAATACTGATATGGAACTGATCCTGCAAAAAATACGGACAAGAGAAATACTCTTTTTGGTACTGACAGCAGAAAAGTTCCAGTAAGAATGGCAGCAAAAGATGGAAGGAGATTACCACATCAAGTTAGACGAGGGGAGTCAACAAAACTTTCCTCAGAATGCATTGCATTAAGCATGTTTGCTACTTACAACCACTCTCCACAACTGTTAAAGTCCTTGAAGAGTTTATCACAGGTTAGCACAATGCTTTTTCTACCCCAGCATTCAATGGTATACATCAATTCACTGGTTTCCTTACACATAATATTAAAGCCTTACTTGAAATATTAATGCAGCCAACTTTTATAGCCCCATTATGGGTTGCATGCAAACGCCTGTATTTTACTGCAAATCATGGTTACAAAATCTTAAACAAAAACAGAATTACCTGGAAAAACTCAGCAGGTCTGGCAGCATTGGCGGAGAAGAAAAGAGTTGACGTTTCGAGTCCTCATGACCCTTCGACAGAACTTGAGTTCGAGTCCAAGAAGCACAAAATCTTTCTTTTTTATATGACAAGACAGCCTTTAATATCAGGGAGAGATTAGTCATGACATCTTTTGGCAATCTCCACCTATCACTGGCCCACTATCCAGCTCTACCTGTCCCCCCCCCCTTAAACCAGTTTATATTTCACCTCTTTTCTATTTTTCCTTGGTTCTGATGAGTCATTTGGACTCGAAATGTTAACTATATCCCTCTCCGCAGATGCTGTCAGACCTGCTGATTTTTCCGGGTATTTTCGTTTTTGTTCTAGATTTCCAGCATCAGCAGTATTTTGCTTTTATCTTAGTGTTTAATTTGGCTGCCACTTCTCTTCAAGGAATGTCTACCTTGAAGAAGTATTGCTCTTCTCTCCAACAGGATTTCCGCCTATCTCTTTTGCCTTGTTCACCTTCATTGCTTTCCATTTCTCTCCTGGTGTTTGACAAGGTGTTGAGTCTGTCCCTTGCTTGTCCTGCTTTCTACCCTTAATGTCCCCATCAGCACATTTCTTAGCTAATATCACCACTGTCAACACCTCTTTGTCCTTTTGTCTATGACATCTTTTGACAATCTCCACCTATCACTGGCCCTTTATCCAGCTCTACCTGTCCCACCCCCCCCCCTTAAACCAGCTTATATTTCACCTCTTTTATTTTTCCTTAGTTTTGATGAAGAGTCATTCAGGCTTGAAACATTAACTGTTTGCCTCTCCGCAGATGCTGTCAGACCTGCTGAGTTTTTCCGGGTATTTTTGTTTTTGTTCTAGATTTCCAGCACCTGCAGTATTTTGCTTTTATCTTAGAGCTTAGTCAGAGTTGGTGACACCCCAATTCTCTGCTTATGCACCCTCAATGAGGAACAAACATTGGAGTGTGACAAAGGCAATGGAGGAAGTCTGGAAAGAGGAAGTATGAGCGCAGGTGTCCACTGGAAGATTGAGAGCGCACCTCATGTCTCCTCCATTCTTATCCTTTTGTATTCCAAATACTCGAAATGTATAATGTCATGAAATTCTCATGCCACACCTATTGAAAATAACCAGTAAAGCCTGTTCCTTAGCAATTCATTGCAATCTTGTTTCTTCTTATCTTCCTTGATGTGATTGAGGAAGAAGCAGCAACAGGCCTTTCTGCATTTATGCAGAGTTGATGGGCGACTGCTACTAATATTCCCAGTGGATCTATCAATGACCCAAAAGCACAAAAGTTCAGAGCAGTTATCTTTACAACGGCTATATGGAAGCTCAGGTAGCAAAACTCATAACTCAGCATAACTTATTAATGACTTCCTTTGCAAGTCTGCAGTAGTTTTCCATTTGATGCATTGAACTGCAGGACAGGAAAAGGCTTATGAACAAAAGGTTTGGCCCTTGAGTACTGCTTCTGAGACCATGAAGAGCAGCTGGACTGTATAACCTGGTGTGGAGGCACCATGAGGCGGATGCTGTGCATCTTCAGAGCTGATCACTCTGAGAGCTAAGTTGTAAATTAATAATTGGAAAATTGCATGTAATGTTGGTAGCAATATCTGCCAGTTTATGAATCTCCTTACTACCATAAATGCTTTAATCAGGGAAAGTGGTTCATCCTCAAGGACGAAGAACATTTTGGAAGAATTTGTGCTTTTTTAAAATGTCCCTAGAAGGGTTAATCCAAAGGGTCTAATTGTTGCTGTTCCTGGAAAAGGCAGCATGTTACAAGAAAAGGTAATTGAGCAGTTTTAAAGAAGCTGGAAACCCCTTGACCCTGGTGGATTGTTTACAAAAGTGTCACATGGTGGTTTATGGCTTTGAAAAACCCATGCTTGAAAAATTGTGTTTAAAAGCTGGTAGGCTGTTTTTGCTTTGACGGGAAGCAAGAAGGATCAACTGCTTGGGTAAAAAGCATAAAATGAATAAAAGTTGCCTCGTAGTCACTCTACGTTCTGAAATCAACTATCTGCAAGTTTTTCTCAAAGTTCACCTGAGAAGTAGTGCAAGAGTCATTAATTATATTGCAGGACAAGGACTCCACCATCCATCCATCTTTTTCCCTTCAACATTTTAAATTCATTTGTGAGATGTGGGCATCACTGGCTAGGCTAACATTTATTGCCCATCCCTATTTGCCCTTGTTCAGGGGGTATTTTGAAGAGTCAACAATATTGCTCCTACCCTAAAGGGATATTAGTGAATGAGATGAGTTTTTACAACAACAGACTTCCAGATATTTATTAAATTGAAATTCCACCACCTGCTGTGGTGGGGTTTGAACCCAGCATCCCCCAAAGCATTACCCTGGGTCTCTGGATCACTAATCAGTTTCAGTGACAGTACCACCACACCATCACCTCCCCCAACCATTGCCTTTTAATCTTTTAGCAGAATTCCTCTATTTTTTTCAGGGCGTGTGTGTGAATTCAGGTATTTAGAAAGAGTAATTATTGTATTTTTATGTTTCATACTGTATGTTAATAAGCTTTGCCTTTCTACTTGACAAGTCTGGTTTTATAATAAACTAATAATTTTGTTGTTTATTGAAGAAACCTGGGCATTGAGTGATCATTCTGAGATTATTAGGTAAAGCACATATTGGGCCATATAGCTAGCTGGAAAAACCATTTAAGTATATGTACTCCATGGGAATAGTGGATCTAGAGACAGACAGTACACTCCTCCCATAATGGTCATAACAGTACCCATAGACAAAACCAGAAAATTAAAATTACTCCTTCAATAAAGTGCTGGTGTCTCATGCAGCCTCCTTCATTTAACTGTTTTTTTGTGAAACACTGGTCTTTGCTGCCTCTCAAAAGGAGAATCTGCATTTCCGCGTGGGATTCACAAAGAAGTTATTTTTCATAGAACAGCTGCAAGAGGAGGCACAGTCCAGTGGCCAAGTGCCAAATAATGAGAGAAAGCAAAGATAGATGGATGAATCATCTTAGGCTACCTTCACACACAACTGAATAGTTCAACAGAAATATTGAAAACGTTGTGAGTAGGTTGTTTGCACACCCCCTCATGGCTACGGAATGATGCATGGCAGGGAGGAGAACAGCAAAAATAACAGATTTTATAAAATGGCTTTTACTATCCTTTCACTTATGTCATGCTGCCTCTTCCACACTGCACTGTGAATACCAAATAACCTTGCAAAAAGCAGAACATTTTATTTTCTTTTTAATAAACTATGCAGTATTTATTACATATAACAAATAGCCAACATTGAGTTTAACAGCATAATTCAATCATGGCACCCTGCTGACAACCTGGCGTTCTATCCTCATCATAAATGCAGCATTAAATTGCAGTTTTGCAACTCACTGGCAGCTATCATTATTCTGTATTTATTCGATGGGAGTGAATGACAGTTTCACAGCCCCCAGAAGTGGTAATTGACAGGTGTAAATAGAAAAATGATAACCTGTGTGAATTCTTACTTTATTGTTGGCAGGTATGTACAGTATTTGTGCTTAAGGTTCCAGAGATCTCATATTCCCATAAAATATACAGAATATCCCAGCAGCAAAATAAAATTCTTTTCTTGAAATCAAAAGTATTTCTAACTCACAAATGCCTGTAACACTTGAGTTTGCACAAAATAAAATTAAAATTTGGTGAATAAGGGGTGGATCAGATGGAGCCACCTGTTATATATCATATCCAATTTTTCTTTCATTTTAAGACAATGGAAAGACCAATAGGCAGGCTTGTATAGCTGGGAACCAATGTATTATTGCATGTTTTGCACCCCTTTGAAGTTGAATTCCTGTCCCTCAATCGCTGTTTCTAATATAAAAGCAAAATACTGCGGGTGCTAGAAATCTGAAACAAAAATAAAAATTGCTGGAAAAACGCAGCAGTTCTGACAGCATCTGTGGAGAGGAATACAGAGTTAATGTTTCGAGTCTGTATGACTCTTCATCAGAACTAAAGAGGGATAGAAATGTGGTGAAATATAAGCTGTTTAAGGGGGGTGGGACAGGTGGAGCAGGATAGAGGGCCAGTGATTGGTGGAGGCAAAGGAGAGATTGCCAAAGATGTCATAGACAAAAGGACAAAGGGGAGTTGACGGTGGTGATATTCGCTAAAGGAATGTGCTAATGGTGACATTAAGGATAGAAAGCAGGATGAGCAAGTGACAGATGGTCCTAGTGGGGTTGGGGGGGGGGGGGGGGGGGGGGGGGAGGGTCAAAATAGGCTAAAAGTTGGAGATAAAACAATGGATGGAAATAAATTTAAAAAATAATAATAGAAATAGGTGGGAAAAGAAAAAAAATATATACTAAAAAAATATAATAAATATTAGAAAAAAGGGGATAAAAAAGTGGGTGAGGATGGAGGAGAGAGTTCATGATCTGAAGTTGTTGAACTCAATATTCAGTCCGGAAGGCTGTAAAGTGCCTAATCGGAAGATGAGGTGCTGTTCCTCCAGTTTGCGTTGAGCTTCACTGGAGCATTGCAGCAGGCCAAGGATGGACATGTGGACATGAGAGCAGGATGGTGTGTTGAAATGGGAAGTGACAGGAAAGTCTGGGTCATGCTTGCGGACAAACCAAAGGTGTTCCTCAAAGCCATCACCCAGTCTGCGTTTGGTCTCTCCAATGTAGAGGAAACCGCATTGGGAGCAGCGAATGCAGTAGACTAAATTGAGGGAAGTGCAAGTGAAGTGCTGCTTCACCTGAAAGGGGTGTTTGGGCCCTTGGACGGTGAGGAGGGGCGAATTAAAGGGGCAGGTGTTGCATCTTTTGTGGTTGCATGGGAAGGTGCCATGGGAGGAAGTTAAGTGTAGGGGGTGATGGAGGAGTGGACCAGGGTGTCCCAGAGAGAATGGTCCCTATGGAATGCCAACAGTGGGGGTGAAGGGAAGATGTGTTTGGTGATGGCATCATGCTGGAGTTGGTGGAAATGGTGGAGAATGATCCTTTGAATTGCAGAGGTTGGTGGGATGATAAGTGAAGACAAGGGGGATCCTATCATGGTTCTGAGAGGGAGAGGAAAGTGTGAGGGCGGATGCGCGGGAGATGGGCCAGATACGGTTGAGGGCCCTGTTAACCACCGTGGGTAGAAAACCTCGGTTAAGGAAGAAGGAAGAATGTCAGAAGGCCTGTTTTGGAAAGTGGCATCATCTGAACAGATGTGACAGAGTCGAAGGAACTGAGAAAATGGAATGGAGTCCTTACAGGAAGCAGGGTGTGAGGAGCTGTGGTCGAGGTAGCTGTGGGAGTCGGTGGGCTTGTAATGAATATTGGTGGATAGTCTATCACCAGAAATTGAGACTGAGAGGCCAAGGAAGGAAAGGGAAGTGTCAGTGATGGACCATGTGAAAATGCTGGAGGGGTGGAAATTGGAAGCAAAGTTAATAAATTTTTCCAGGTCCAGACGAGAGCATGAAGTGGCACCGAAGCAGTCATCGATGTACTGGAGAAAGAGTTGTGGGAGGGGTCCTGAGTAGAGCTGGAACAAGAAATGTACCACATACCTCGTAAAGAGACAGGCATAACTGGGGCCCATGCGGGTACCCATGGCCACACCTTTTATTTGGAGGAAGTGAGACAAGTTTAAGGCAAAATTGTTCAGTGAAAGAACAAGTTCAGCCAGACAGAGGAGAGTGGTAGTGGATGGGGATTGTTCGGGCCTCTGTTCAAGGAAGAAGCGGAGAGCCATCAGACCATCCTGGTGGGAGATGGAGGAGTAGAGGGATTGGACGTCCATTGTAAATAGTAGGTGGTTGGGGCCAGGGAACTGGAAATTGTTGATATGATATAAGTGTCAGAGGAATCACGGTGTAGGTAGGAAGAGACTGGACAAAGGGAGAGTGAATGGAGCCAAGATAGCAAGAAATGAGTTCCCTGGGACAGGAACAGGCTGACACGATCGGCCTGCCAGGACAGTCTTGTTTCTAACGCTCTTGGGGGAAAAAAAAATCTGCAGGGGTGCATAAAGAAAGAAATTTTTACATACAATATGGGAGAGAAGCTTTTTAATCTTTACTTGCTGTTTGTTCCACATTTAAGATTTTATGATAGAGCCAAGAAATATTTAAAATGTAAGAGAAGGTCAGGCTTTTCATTTTCTTCTATTAATACCATATTATCTCCACAGGATTCAACTTAAACAGACATGTTTAAATCAAGTGACATGTCTCTAAGGTATGAAAGAAATCATTGGCCTGAATTTTTCAGTCAGTGGGCGGGCTCAGCTGGAGCGGGTGGGGGCGAAGCGACTGCCGCCCGCGATCGGCTCCGCACCGCCATTTTACACGATCAGTCCAATTAAGGCCTGCCCAGCATAAGACCTGAGTGGGAGCACTCAGCGCTAAATGTGCGGTTGGGGGGAGGAGGGAGAGTTGGAGCCAGCGCGAGCGCTTCAATGTCCCTGAGGCATGGAGCTGCCTCGGGGAGATTGAAGTGATATTGAATTAAATAAATAAATGAAAAAAAAATGTAATTAAACATGTCCCCTCATGTGACTGTGTCATATGAGATGGGACACATTATTATATCTCAAAAAACATTTTTATTTCATTCATAAAAGCTTTAGGAAACCTCATCCCGCTTGTGGACGAGGATTCCTAAAAAATGTGACGGCCACTTGGCCTTCCTATCTGCCCGCCAACCTTAAGATTGGGTGGGCAGTGTTAACAATTACATGAATTACTTCCTTACTGGCTTTAATAAGCTGTTTAAATATCGCGATAGGCAATCACGGGAATATCAGGAAGGGATGTCTGGGGCACTCCTCAGACTGTAAAGGACGGTGGAGGAATCCATTCGCCTTCAATCCAAGGTGATAGCGCCAGCATGCCGATGCACAGAGGTCAACGCTGACTCTGGAGTGCGCCTGCTGAACAAAACATTGCGAGACAGCACGAACATTGGGACGCACACCCGACGTCATCGCGCGTCATGTTATGCATTGGCGTGTCGGGCCTGTCCCCCCACGTCGCCTGGAAAGTTCAGGCCATTAATTATGTAAATCAAGTTTCATTCTTCATTGCTTATTTAAAAATGAACTTTTCTGAACCAAAAGATGGCTGACACCTGATAACTGGAACTGTAAGGTGACCATTAAGGCATTATATGGATTGCACTGGAGACGTGCCCTGACATGTTGCTCATGGAATTCCACATCTGGGACTGTCAAGGTTCATTTCAAAAATGAACTATTGAAAATAAATGGTCGTGATTTGCATCTTTATAAGCTTACCCCTCTAATGAAGTCCAAGGGCCTACCAAGACAATAGCCACCTGGAATAGGGTCATCAATATCAATCAGTACTCTTTCAGGGGCTAATGACTGAGGCATTATAAGCCACAAAACAAAAGCCAGATCCAGAGAGCAGATTAACATCACTTTATGAAATCAATATGGAGGAAGGAGCTCACATAACTTGAGTGACAATTTTGAAATCTCTATATACAGCTGAAAACCCAGAAGGAGGAATGTCTGCTGATTTACCTCCAAACTGCAAAAATCCAACAGCAGGACTCCAGCACAAGCCTGCAACAAGCCTTCCTCGAAGCCTGTTTATCTGAAAGCCCTGGTCAGTGCTTGCCAAGAAAACCAAGGGCAGAATCGTGCCAGATTTGCACTAAGTGCAGTAGCAGGCATGAAAAAAGATGTTTTACCCACCAGCTGCAATGATGGGTTTTCACGCTGTATCATTCCACTTCCCGCCTCATAAGTTATGCAGTCATGGTAAATATGCTGGATCACTGGCGGCAGGCCTCCAATGGCCTTCCAAGTGATTACCTCACTGCTTCCCCACACCAGGCGTCATATTAAAATGCAACTGTGCACACACTTCTCAGTGCTTGCAGCTCTGGACTGCTCCAGCGAAGACATGGCCCTGAAAGCCAAGAAGAGTGCAGCCCCCTGATTCAGTGCCACATCTCTGGCATGTCTTCTGGATGCCGTGGAGGCCCACCACGATGTCACCTACCCCCCACTTTGGGTGCAGGAGGCCCATTAGCCTGACTACTCAGACGTGGTGGCAGAGGTGGTTAGTGATCATGCTTTGCAGAAGAGGTCGGCCATCTGGTGCAGAAAACGGGTGAATGATCTCATCCATGTCGCCAGGGTATGTCAATCACCTCATCGATTTCAACTCACCCACTCACAATGCCACCGCACATTCACTTTCCATCTCATTCACTGCCAGCTCAAGGGACGTCACCACTCATTCTCTCACACACACCCTCACATCTCCATCTGGCCTCATCTCCTCTGGAGACTGACTCCTCATCCTGTCCATGGCTCCACTCAGCACACATGTATGCCTGCTATCCTTCTCTTTTGGCCTGGCATGCACTTTGCTCACGCTCTCTCCACCTGTTTTCACGTAGGACAATATTGCACACAATCACCGGGAGAGGTCCCGGACAGAGTATGGAGTGCCGGACATCCAGGTCCTCACTCTGTTTGAGAGTTGCGCGTTGGAGCTGGCCAGAGAGGATGTCAACCGTTTATGCAGTGACGGTAAGGTCGACAGCCTGCATGAGGACACTGCACTATATGATTCCCCTAGCAACGCTACTCTGAATCCACTGTTCTGTGTGTAATACGGCTGCCAAGCACCAATAATCTCCACTTACTCTCCTAGACACATCTGACACGTCCCCCTCAGGCAATCTTGACCCCGACTCAAGCGCCGAGAGCACCTCAAATGAGGAGACTGAGGGCAGTATCTCCCGTCATGGCGCTCACCCACATCCTCCACCAGCGCAACGACACATACCTTGGTGAGGCCTAGATATAGAGCAGCCTCGGGAGCACAATCTGGTGAGCACAGCACACAATCTGTTCCACAGCAAGTGGAGGGAGGGATATCCTTGGTCACCAGTAATCGGAGGACTGCTGGAGGCAAGGAATTCGCTGAGTCTGAGTCAGATGATGAGCGTCTGGACTTGGCCCTCAATAAGTTGATGGACCTGCAAAGACAATCACGGGAACATCAGGAAGGGATGTTTGGGGCACTCCTCAGATTGCAAGGGACAGTGGAGGAGTCCATTCACCTTCAATTCATAGCGCCAGCATGCCAATGCACAGAGGTCAACACTGGCAGGTTGGCAGCTGTCATGGAGATCTTGGTCCAGGACATTGGCCCTGCACTACTGTGCGGGCTGAACTCCGTTGCTGATGCCATAGTCTGCCTCCTACAGTGTCAACGCAAGAGGTGTGTGGAGCAGCTTGATCTCACTCCAGCTTCTCCTTCTCCTCAAGGAGTGAGCCAGAGGCCATTGGAGTACACATAGGGGGGAGGACCAGGAACTCAATACACGGGGGCCATCCACCCAGGTGACTCCGGGAATGTCCAGGCAATATGAATCCTCTCTTCCTGTGGCCCCCACAGCTCCAGCTACAAAGGCCGAAGAGGGTGTAGCTGGCCCACAGCAGGACACCCAAAGCAGTCGGGGGCTGTCCAGGCCTCGAGCCTCCAGACAGGGCATTACAGTCAGCAGGCTCTCTCCACCACTGCTGTGGACATCGGGCAGGGTTATGAATGTTAAGAAGATGTAGATGCATAGCCTGGTCATGGGTACTAATCAGTTGTGCATAATGTACACTATTGTAATTTAACTCCCAAGAATCTCTCCATGCCTTTGGCTCCTTGTGCTGATGAGCAGTGTTCGTGTCACTCAGATGTGAAAATTGGTTCCTGCACAAGGCAAAGGCAGGTTTCTCAGTCCAGGGACTCTACCCTGGGCAGTATGTCACCTTCAGACCAAAGTGACGGTCCAGCTTCACACTCATGAACACATCAATGATGCCTACACTTCGATGGTATGTGTCATTGCTGCCACAATGTCATGAGCAAGCACTACAGAGTTCCACCATTCTCTCTGTGTGCTCTCAGCATCTTTAAGGTGAGGCTGGCCTCCATCTCCTCAGCATCTTTGATGGTGATGCTCCTGAAGGGGTCAGGTGCGGAAGGTGGACAAAGGATCAGGTGCATTTAAAGTTTCACAGCTGCATCTCCATGATATGACCCTGATCACGGAGCGCAAGTGAGCTGCTGTCAGCAAGACAGGAGCCAGACATTCACAAAAGCAATGTGAATATCTATGGAGTATCCTCACTGCATTTTGTCATCACCATCCTGGAATCTTGTGACTATGAGGGCCTCAGCTGTGTCTCCATGATATGAGCCTGAGCACTGAGGGCATGTGCACTACCATTAACCACACAGAGGCAAGACGTTCACAGGTGCAAGGTGAGGGTGTCAGGACCGTCCTCATTGCATCTCATCATCATCCTTCATGGATCTTGCAGCTATGCGGGCCTCCCGAGCACGTTTGCTTCATCTGGCCAGTGCAATGACCTCATCGCCAGCATCGTTGCCTTTGATGACCTAATCGCTGTCATCTCTTCTACATCCTCCTGATCAGAGGAGTCATGCAGTTCTTCCATCTCCTCCTCAACCAGGTCCTCCCCCTGTTGAAGTGCCAGATTGTCTAGCACGCAGCAAGCTACAATGATGTGCAACAGCCTCTGGGGCCAGTGTTGCAGTGCTCCACCAGACCTGTTGAGGCACCAGAACCTTATTTCCAATATGCCTATTGTTTGCTCCACCAAAGTCTGGGTCACAGCATGAGCCTCGTTATACAGTTGCTCTGCTGTAGTCTGAGGCATCATCAGCCACATCCTCTGTGGGTAACCCTTGTCCCTGGGGAGCCAACCCTACAGCCTCTGTGGACCCTGGAAGATGTCAGGGACATGAGACCTGCTAATGATGTAGGAGATATGGACAGCCCCTGGGAATTGTGTGCTGGCCTGTAGGATGGATTTGTGGTGGTCGCACACCAGCTGAAAATTCAGCGAATGGAAGCCCTTGTGATTGATGTAGTTGACAGCTTGTTGCCATGGAGATCTAAGTGCATGTGAGTGGGTCAATGGCACCCTGCACCTGTGGAAAACCAAAGATCTGCACAAATCCCAGCGCTCTTGTTTTCTGGCTTTCCTGATCCCAGCCGAAATGCATAATGTTCTGTGCCTTCGCAAAGATGGCATCTGTGACCTCCTGGATACACTTGTGCCTAGAGGCTTGTGAGATCCTGCACAGGTCACCTGTGGAGCCCTGGAAGGAGCCACTGGCGTAAAAATTGAGCACTGCCGTCATTTTCAAGGCCACTGGCAGTGGATGCCCTCCATGTCCCCATGCGCCAAATCCTGCAGCTGGTGAAATATTTGACTGACCAGCTCCCTAGACATGCACAGTCTTCAATGACACTAGTTCTCAGTCACCTGCAGGAATGACTGATGCCGTCTATAAACCCTGAGTCTACTGAGACACCTACAAGTGATGGTTTGCTGTGGATCTTCAGCTGCGTGCACAGCAGGCCTGTTGCCCCTTCATCTGGAGGGAGGTGCTCCTCCTTTTCCGAGCCAGGCACCTCTGCGCTCCCTTCTTCTTCTCTGGTCTCCGTAAGCCATGAGGCATACCGCTAAATCACCAGGCTCCATGATCCAGATGTTCTTCTACAGGAACAATGAGAGAGACGCATGGCTTAGCATGTGTGTACTAAGAACCTCTCTTGGTTAAGTCTGAAGGCTCCTTCACAGATGCAGAAAAGTGCTGGCCAGCACTTGGATGGCCGTGTGTAGTGCGCCCATTGGCTGTCCGAAACCCCACCAACCTCTGCCCCCTGGACTTGACCGATCGGTAGCAGATTCAGCCATTGGACTGCATGCTGTGCTCTCAGCTCAGGTGCAGGCATTCTCCTAACCCGCACTACAGCAGTTGCCCTGGCACCACACTAAAAGCCAGCCGTGAAAAAACAGCTTGCCTGTGCTCCCCTGCCCTCTGAATGCACAATGCCTCTTCCTTGATGTGCTATGGGTGATGCTCGTGAGCGGTGCACAAATTTGTGTGCACTCACCCCCCGAGTTCCCCTCGAAGGTCAGGTCACCAGGTCCACACCTTTTAAAGGCAGTCGTGAAGCATGCCGTTCTGAAGTCATGCCAACATAGGCAGTAAACTTGATGTGGGGGATAATGTTATGCAAAAGTGTTGAAATTAAGTTCAGGACATGCGGTGGCAGGAAATGCAGCCCACCATTGATGAGTGGAGCGGACAATTGCAAACTGGTTTCATCACGGTGTGAAACTGATTTTTTGGCCTTCTCACCTTTTTGCCCATTCACACCCACCATGATGTCCACCACCAATGGGACCAGGCGATTCCACCCCAAGTCTCTGAATATCAACCTCATCTTATTGCATCACCATCATATTTAAAGGAATTCTGCAGTTCTACCTTCAGCCAGAGAGCTGCCTAAATTGGAACTTCCCTGTGCAGGAACCCCCTCTGGATTTGGACTCTCTGGATTGGTCTCCATTGTGTGTGTGTGTGTGTTTTTGTGTGTGTGTGTACGTGTGTGTGTGTATGGTGTGTGTGTGCGTGCATGCGTGTGTGTGTGTGTTTGTGTGTGTGTGTATGGTGTGTGTGTGCGTGCATGAGTGTGTGTGTGTCAATTTGTGTAAGTTGCAATCATCACCCAGGATTAAATGTCTGAATAAACTAAACTTCCAATTTAACCCTAAGAGTGTTTGCTGCGAGTCACTTTAAAAATTGAGCACACAAACAAATTTTTTTTTTTGGAATAAGTACCACAGCCTATTTTTAAAATAAAAAACATCTCCACTTATGGACAGACAGAAAGAGAATAAAAGAGTTCAGTTTTTCCTCTCTCTCCTGTCTGTAACACAAGACTTGGGGCTCCAATTCGTGAATAAGAATTGCATTTATGAAAGACCACAACTGTAGCTAAGACTGATCCAGTAGAGGTATTTCCCCTCCACCCTGATTGACTTACTGAATAAGTCCCTGTTATTTGATGACCAATGTCCTGGCCAATGAGGGTGTTCCATGTTGAGGAGCCTTCACAGTCTCTGACCTACCTCAGAAGTGTCCACCTATTTGGTGAGGCTGAGAGGCTCCAGTTCTGCCAGCCCACTGATTGGTGCTGAAGTAACAAGAGCCCACTCGCCATTCTTAATAGGATGGCAAGCCCAGAGGCAGCTAATTAGGAGGCCGCCTCTTGGAAGAATGCTCTGCGACCCTTGCTTCCAGCAAGTGTGGGCTCGGGACTATTTTCTCCAATGCCTGAATCCTAAAGGCTGCAGCAGAACCCAGTCTTTCGTTCAGAACTTCCCTTCAAACCTAACTAAAGATTCAGTTCTTCCAGAGCTTGGTATTATTTAAACAATAGTTATTCTTAAGTGCTAAGTATGAACACAGATAAAACAATGCTGTAACAATGTAGGATATGTTATTCAATGCATAGATCTGTTCTAAGTCATTTCAAACCATGTGTTTCTCCACTTAGTAATTTTCTCCGCATCTGTTGTGTACATCTCATTAACTATATTTACCAGGGAAAGAAAGGAAGAACAATTTACATTCATAAAGCACTTTCATCTCCTCAGAGATAAAAACAAAAAAACTGCGGACGCTGGAAATCCAAAACAAAAACAGAATTACGTGGAAAAACTCAGCAGGTCTGGCAGCATCGGCGGAGAAGAAAAGAGTTGACGTTTCGAGTCCTCATGACCCTTCGACAGAACTTGAGTTTGAGTCCAAGAAAGAGCTGAAATATAAGCTGGTTTAAGGTGTGTGTGTGGGGGGCGAAGAGATAGAGAGACAGAGAGGTGGAGGGGGTGGGGGGGGGGGGGGTGGGGGTGTGGTTGTAGGGACAAACAAGCAGTGATAGAAGCAGATCATCAAAAGATGTCAACGACAATAGTACAATAGAACACATAGGTGTTAAAGTTAAAGTTGGTGATATTATCTAAACGAATGTGCTAATTAAGAATGGATGGTAGGGCACTCAAGGTATAGCTCTAGTGGGTTTTTTTTTATCATGGAAATAGGTGGGAAAAGGAAAATCTTTATAATTTATTGGAAAAAAAAGGAAGGAAAAAAAAAGGTTTCCCCCTTCCTTTTTTTTTCCCAATAAATTATAAAGATTTTCCTTTTCCCATCTATTTCCATTATAAAAAAAAACCCACTAGAGCTATACCTTGAGTGCCCTACCATCCATTCTTAATTAGCACATTCGTTTAGATAATATCACCAACTTTAACTTTAACACCTATGTGTTCTATTGTACTATTGTCGTTGACATCTTTTGATGATCTGCTTCTATCACTGCTTGTTTGTCCCTACAACCACACCCCCCCCCCTCCACCTGTCTGTCTCTCTATCTCTCCGCCCCCCACACACACACCTTAAACCAGCTTATATTTCAGCTCTTTCTTGGACTCAAACTCAAGTTCTGTCGAAGGGTCATGAGGACTCGAAACGTCAACTCTTTTCTTCTCCGCCGATGCTGCCAGACCTGCTGAGTTTTTCCAGGTAATTCTGTTTTTGTTTTTTTTTTCATCTCCTCATGTTGCCCCAAAGCACTTTAAAGCCAATGATATATTTTAAAAATATAGTCACTGTTCTAATGTAGGAAACTCAGTAACCAATTTAAGCTCCTGCAAACAGCAATGTGATAGCGGCCAGTTAATCAGTTTAAGGCTCATCAACAACCAATCAGTAGCAATTTTCCAGGAATTAGGTTTTACCAGCGCCGCACGGGAACCCTGCTGTGAGCAGGGAGCAACTAGTGAGGTAATAGGAGGTGCTTAGCGCAAGAGGTAAGGAACCATGACAAAAACATTAAATCTGCCACCTTAAGATGCAAATCAATAAGCCCGAGGTCCTCTGCAGGCCGAAGTTTGCAATCCCTTTCCAATCTCATGGAGACTGCAGTAAGGAATAGCACTGGTAGTGAGGAAGTGAAGGTCCCATTCCCCAATTTTGTCCATGGTTGCCAGCAGCTCTCACTCCATACAGAATGAAAGCTGCTGGGTGGCCTTGCAGCCTCATGTGCTGATTTTCCCTGCTACATCCACACCCTGCTTACCATTCCTAATTAGATGGCCATTCTGGAGCAGGCCACTTAATTGTGCACCTCATGTGAAATTTTTCTCAGGAGGCATGCTGCCATTGTGAATGGGCTTAGGACCTTACAACGGTCCCTACTGCCAAAAATGTTCAAGGTCCAAAGGATTTAGCCCTAGAGGTCAGCCAGTTTATAGTGTATATCATTTGTGCTTTCCAATTGTCTCAGAAAATTTGAAGAATTCAATTTGTGCTTGGTTTGGTGCATTATATTTTTTAAAAATAGAATTATCCTACTTACCTAAATTACCTACCAGTAGCTTCCATATCTGTTTTCATGATTAGTAATGTCCTATCCATTCACAGAAGTGCAGGAGGGAAGAGGAATTTGAAGCGACAGGTTTAGGCACAATGGGAGTGGTTTGTCTTACTTTTTAACACCAGAATAAGGTTTCCTTATGACTGATGCCACCAAACCAAATAATATTTTTATGACAGACCTGATTCATACTAAGTCAATTAAGAACTGGGAAGACATGTGGGGAATGTTAGCAATCCTCAAAACGGGTTGGATTGAGTCACCTCTGAGTAAAAGCATAAAAAGAACCTCACACCTAAACCTCGCAGACTCGATCCCACACAATATCAGTTTTAACGGAGGTGGGTCTAAGAATGGGTGACTAACTCACTCTCAGGCAGAAGGAGAATCAGTTAAATATTTTAATGTAGTTGGTGCGCCTCACATTTTCTTCCTCTGTTCTA
Source organism: Carcharodon carcharias (assembly GCF_017639515.1). NCBI lineage: Eukaryota > Metazoa > Chordata > Chondrichthyes > Lamniformes > Lamnidae > Carcharodon > Carcharodon carcharias. The sequence continues at coordinate 108,355,678 of NC_054475.1, forward strand.
TTTTCAGTGCTGATCAGGTGGGTTTTTCCAGACTCGGGAAACATGGCAGCTAAAGGGAGGAAAGGTCTGCTGGATGGACAGCTAATGGCCTTTCCAGCACTGTATCTGAGCCAGAGGAGCAGGCATGCTTCCTCCACCTCTCAGATCACCAAGCAAACCTTTTAACATTCCCATTGATTGCAACCCAACCCCCACTGTGATCTGATGCACTCACAATGCCTTGCCTTCCAGAGCCTGCACCCACCACCCCCATCCCCACCCCCATTAATCTCCTTGGCCCCTTTCATGATCTTCTCCCCTCCTTCCCCAATCTCTCCATCTCCTATCGATGTGCCCCCAATCGCCAATCTCTCCGTCCCCATCGGTGTCTGTGTTATCAGTCAGCCTCCTCCCTTCTATGGCAACATGTTTAGAGTAAGCACGAGACAATGCATAGGGTAATATACAGAACAGACTTTATTAATAACAGATTTGAGTATGATCAGCATAACCAGATAAAAGAGAGTGGCTTTTGGCTTCAAGTTCTATCTTTTGAACTCTTTGAAGAACTGTTGATAACCATGCTCCCCATACATTATATTTTGCCTAAATCAAAGGTGGATGTTATAGATCAGACTGCATGACATATCTATCCCCAAAGCTACTATCCTTACATAAGCGTTCCTACTGTAATTGTTACCACCTTCATCGAAGAACAGGCTTTATCAAGCATCATTTTTACATATTATACCTAATGGATACATCTGCCTATATTTACTACCTTAGACCCAAAAGTTTTACTTTAATCACTCAAGGCTGATATCATTACTATCATGTATATTTTTCACAAGCACTTTACATATCAGAAGAAAAGCTATTTATTCCTCCATGTTAATCCAAAGCCATCATGTTTATCTATTGTTCCATGATACCATGAAATTTGACCATTAATCATTTAACTCTCCATGATGTCCAACAGTATTCCCCACAACCGATCCACGATGTCTCCTGCCCTCTCACCTGTGTTCAGTCCCCAAACCCCAATCTCTCCAGTCTTCCCATCAATATCTCCCTCTGACCCCCAATCTTTCCGTCTCTCCACCTCACACCCCTTCTGCGGCCTAGTACTTCCAATAGCCAACCAGCCTCTCAATCTAGACCCCTACCCCCAGCCTCCCTGTTCACAGCAGAGCTATTTTGCTTTGGGTATGTTCTTGGAAAGGAAGTTGAAAAACAACAATCAGGCAATGATCCAGAAGCTACCTGAAGGAGGTAGCTTCTAGGGGACAGGGGTCTAGGGTGGTGGTTTGCTGAAAAGGGAGGGGGGGTGGTGGGGGTCTGTCTCCGTGGAGTGGGGTTGGGTGGGGGTAGGGGAAGCCAGTAGCAGAGGCCCAAACAGAGTACTGACATTGATCCAAAGCTCCAGAAGCTTCAGGTGGTGTTGGAGGAGTGAGGGGTTGTCTCAAGGTGCACAGATATATTGGTGGGGCCAGGATCAAGCGCCATTGGATATGACAAGTTTTCTAAAGGTTGAACTTGCCTAAATATGGCAAAAATGAGCATAAGGAGGTTCGACCTACACCCAGCTGCCTTTGACTATTAGGAAACTTTGCACCTATCAATGCAGGTTTTTTCTTTGCATCTTCTTTGAACATGAGCTGTACTGGCAAACCATATTTATTGTCCACTTCTCATGGCGCTAACAAGATGCTAGTGGGTTTTCACCTTGAACTATTGCAGTTCTTACGATGATAGTGCTCCAATGATGGGTAAAACATTGGCAGATATATTTCAATGCAGTGAGATCATCCATTTTGGATCAGAAAAGTATAGATCCAAGCAAATACAGCTTAAATGGTGAAATTTTGTGGATACAAAAAGAAGCTTTGGTAAGTTAGCCTTTATATGTAGAGGGCTAGAGCATAAAAAAAGATGGAAGTTTTTCCACTGCTATACAAAGTTCAGATTAGACCATATCTGGAGTATTGCGAGCTGTTCTGGGCATTGCACCTTAGAAAGCATATGTTGGCCTTACGAAGCAGAGCAGCACAGATGCACCAGGATGTTACCATGGGTACAAGTGTTAAAATATGAGGAGAAATTATATAAACTAGGTTTGCATTCCCTGTAAAATAAAAGGTTAAATGGTAATTTGATGAGGTTTTCAGGATTTTGAAAAGTATTGATGAAGAGAAACTGTTCCACAGGTTGTAGAGTGAGGGGAGGGTTGGGGGGTGGGGTGGTGGTGTGGGGTTGGTGGTGGAGAGTTTTGGGGGTAGTGGCATAGCACAAAGGGACATAACATTAAAATTATAGCTAGGCCATTCAGAAGAGAAGTTAGGAAACACTTCTTCACACAAAGAGTGTAGAAATATGGAACTCCCTCCCACAAAAAGCAGCAGACGTTATCTCAATTAGTGGTTTTAAATCTGAGGTTGATTTATGCTGGCCAAGGGCGTGAAGGGATAAGGAGCAGAGGTGGATTAAGGGAGTTAGGCTACAGATCTGCCATAATTTCACTGAATGGCAGAACAGACAGGAGGGATTGAATTTCCTACCCCTGTTCCTGCAGTGTTTAATTGGAAATTTCAAACTTTTAATCCATCACTGATGAAGGACTGGTAAAAATTGTTCAGCTTAGGATAGTTTGTGACTTGGAAGTAAGTTCAATAGGTCAGTGTTCCCTTGACATTTGCACTTACTCTTTTCAATGGTCAAAGTCGTGGAGCTGGAGTTTCTGTTGAATTGCGTCACAGAATCACAGAATTGTTACAGCACAGAAGAAGTCCATTCAGCCCATCGTGTCTGCACCAGCACTCCGAATGAGTAATTCCCTTAGTGCCATTCTCCACTTCCTCCCCATAACCCTGCAAATTCTTCCTGTTCAGATAACAGTCTAATTTCCTTTTGAGTGCTTCGATTGATCCTGCCTCCCCTGCATTCTCAGGCAGTGCATTCCAGACTGTAACCACTCACTGTGTGAGCAAGTGTTTTCTTGCTTCTTATCCCAATTGTTTTAAATCTGTGCCCTATCTTCTCAGTCGCTTCACAAGTGGGAACAGCTCCCCCCTACCTACTCTGTCCAGACCCCTCATGATTTTCAATACCTCTTTCAAATCTCCTCTCAGCCTCATTTTCTCCAAGGAAAACAGTCCTAACTTCTCCAGGTTATCCTCATGACTGAAGTTCCTTAACCCTGGAACCATTCTCTTGAATCTTATCTGCACTCTCTTTAAAATCTTCACATCCTTCCTAAGGTCTGGCACCAAGAACTGGATGCATTATTTCAGCTAAGGCTGAACTATTGTCTTATAAAGTTCAATATAACCTTCTTGCTCTTGCAATCCATGCCACTATTAACAAAGCCTAGGATAACTTCTCTTTCAAACCTGCCATGCCACCTTCAATAATTTATGCACATATAAACCCAGGTCCCGCTGCACCTGCACCTCCTTTAGAATTGTACTCTTTGTTTTATATTGTCTCTCCATGTTCCTCCTACCAAAATTAATCAATTCACTTTTCTCCATATCGAACTTCATTTGTCAACTGTCTGTCCATTCCACCAACTTGTCTTTGTCATTTTGAAGTTTTACACTATCCTCCTCACATTCACCATGCTTCGAAGTTTCATATCTTTTGCAAATTTTGAAATTGTACCTTGTATACCTAAGTGTAGGCCATTAACATATATCAGGACAAGCAAGGGTCCCTGCACTGACTCCTGGGGAACTCCACTAGAAACCTTCATCCAATCTGAAGTACATCCATTAACCTGTTTCCTGTCATGCAGATAATTTTGTATCCATCTTGCTACTATTCCTTTTATTTCATGAGCTATAACTTTGCTCATAAATCTATTGTGTGGCACTGTAGCAAATGCCTTTTGGAAGTCCATGTGCACCACATCACCAGCATTGCCCTCATCAACTCTCTCTGTTACCTCTTTGAAAAACTCCAGCAAATAGTTAAACATGATTTTCTCTTTAGAAGTCCATGTTGGCTTTACTTAATTGGCCACCATTTGTTCATTTGACGATTAATTTTGTCACAGAATATTGTTTCTAGAAGATCTCCCATCACTGAAATTGAACTGATTGGCCTGTCGTTGCTGGGCTTATCTTTATATCTTTTCTTGAAAAAGGCTGTAACATTGCAATTCTCCAGTCCTCTGGCACCACCCCTTTGCCTAAGGAAGACTGGAGAATTTTGGTCACTGCCTTCAGTATCCTTGTATGGATCTCATGAAGCCCTGTTGCTTTATCAGCTTTAAGCATAGACAGCCTATCCAATATCTCCTCTTTACTAATTTTAAACACTTCAGGCATATGAATTACCTCCACTTTCACTATGGCTGTGTTGTATCTTCTTCCTTCGTAAAGACAGATGCAAAGTATTCATTTATTACCTCAGCTATGCTGTCTGCCTCCATGGGGTATTGGTGAGACTACACCTCGAATACCAGGTACAGTTTTAGTCTCCTTATTTTAGTAAGGATGTAAATGCATTGGAGGTGGTTCAAAGGAGGTTTGCTAGATTGATATCTGGAATGAATGGGTTATCTTATGAGGAAAGGTTGGACAGACTGGGCATGTTTCCACTGGAGTTTAGAAGAGTGAGGGGTAATTTGATTGAAGTAAACAAGATCCTGAGCGGCCTTGACAAGGTGGACATTGAAAGGATGTTTCCTCTTATGGGTAGGTCCAGAACTAGATGGCACTGTTTTAAAATTAGGTGTCACTTTTTAGGACAGAGATGAGGAGAAGTTTTTTCTATCAGAGGGTTGTGCGACTTTGGAATTCTATGTTTCAGAAGGTTGTGGAGGCAGGGTCAATGAATTGTTTTAAGGCAGAGATAGATAGATTCTTGTTAGGCAAGGGAATCAAAGGTTATCAGGGTTAGATGGGAATGTGGAAATCGAAACAAAGAAGATCAGCTATGATCCTATTGAGTGGTGAAGCAGGCTTGAGGGGCCGAATGGTCTACTCATATTCCTATTTCTTATCTTCTTATGTTCTTATGTTTAAATTCTCTTTCTGGTCCCTTTCTTCTCAATCCTCCTTTTACCACCCTTTTACTACTTATATGCATATTGAAGACTTTGGGATTCCCTTTTATGTTGACTGTCAGTCTCTTTTCATATTCCCTCTCTGCTTCTCTTATTTACTTCTTCACCTCCCCTCCTGAACCTTCAAAATTCAGCCTGGTTCTCAACTGTATTTTCTATCTGATATCTATCATAAGCACACTTTTTCTTCTTTATCTTAATGTCTACCTCTTATGCCTTCCAATGAACTCTGGATTTGTTTGCCCTATCTTTCCCTTTTGGGAATATACCTTGACTATGCCTGAACAATCTCTCCTTTGAAGGTAGCCCATTGTTTAGCTGCTATTTTTCCTGCCAACATTTGACTCCAATTTATTTGGCCCAGATCCATTCTTATCCCATTGAGGTTGGCATTTGCTGAGTTAATTATCCTTTCAAAAGCATCTACTGCAGTTTGGGTGTGTCAGTGATGCTGGAGTTGACATTGGATCCAGCAAGATGAGTACCGATCAAGCAGATTCTTGTGTCTTAGATGGTATTGAACTTCTTGTCTGTTGTGACTACGTCAATCCAAATCAGCGGTTAATAATCCATTACACTCCTGGCCAGAGATTTATAGATAGTGGAGAGTTTTTGAGAGGAAGGCAGGGTATGACATTTCACTGCGTCAGCTTTGCTTTCAGCCCTGGTGTTGATATGCCTGGTGCAGATAAGCTTCTGGCTGATTATATTCTAAGACATTGGAGCCAGGGGTCTCAACAATCATTATGCAATTGAAAATCAGGTGGAGATGGCGCCGTTTTTTTTCTTGTTGGAGACAATCAATCACCTATGTGGCTGAATTCACTACAGAAGACACAAACAGCATGCCCTTTCAAAGAAAGGGAACTGAGGCATAATTCAAGACTTCAACCTAAATGAGATTGAGGTCCAAGATAAGCTGAAATGATTTAAAAGAAATCCACATGGATAGATGGGATTTATCCCAGAGCATTGAGGGACACTAGCAAGGTAATTTGCAAGGCACTGATAATCATTATAATGGAGTCAAAAGACACTAGGTAAATTATTGATAGGTTGGAAACAGACTATATTGAGGCCTATATTAAAAAAAAATGAGAAAATAGACACAGCAACTACAGATCAAATGGACTTACTGCAATTCCATGTAAATACATGAAATCAATTGATCAGGATTAAAATTGATTACCTATACAACACAAAAACAGAATTACCTGGAAAAACTCAGCAGGTCTGGCAGCATCGGTGGAGAAGAAAAGAGTTGATGTTTAGATTCCTCATGACCCTTCAACAGAACTGAGTAATATTAGGAGAGGGATGAAATATAAGCTGGTTTAAGGTTGGGGGGGGCGGTGGTGCTGGGGGGCTGGGGGGAGAGAAGTGAGTGGGGGGTGTGGTTGTAGGGACAAACAAGCAGTGATAGGAGCAGATAACCAAAAGATGTCACAGACTAAAGAACAAAGAGGTGTTCAAGGTGGTGATATTATCTAAACGAATGTGCTAATTAAGAATGGATGGCAGGATGCACAAAGTACAGCTCTAGTGGGGGTGGGGTGGAAAGACTAACAGGGCATAAAAGGTATGGAATTAAAAATAATGGAAATAGGTGGGAAAAGAAAAATATATATAAACTAGTGTAAAAAACAAAAGGAAGGGGGAAGAAACAGAAAGAGGGTGGGGATGGAGGAGGGAGTTCAAGATCTAAAGTTGTTGAATTCAATATTCAGTCTGGAAGGCTGTAAAGTGCCTAGTCGGAAGATGAGGTGCTGTTTCTCAAGTTTGCGTTGGGCTTCACTGGAACAATGCAACAAGCCAAGGACAGACATGTGGGCAAGAGAGCAGGGTGGAGTGTTAAAATGGCAAGTGACAGGGAGGTTTGGGTCTTTCTTGTGGACAGACCGCAGATGTTCTGCAAAGCGGTCGCCCAGTTTACGTTTGGTCTCTCCAATGTAGAGGAGACCACATTGGGAGCAACGAATGCAGTAGACGAAGTAAGGGGTAATGCAAGTGAAATGCTGCTTCACTGGAAAGGAGTGTTTGGGCCCTTGGATGGTGAGGAAAGAGGAAGTGAATGGGCAGGTGTTGCATCATTTGCGTGGGCATGGGGAGGTGCCATAGGTGGGGGTTGAGGAGTAGTGGGTGATGGAGGAGTGGACCAGGGTGTCCCTGAGGGAATGATCCCTATGGAATGCCGCCATGGGGGGTGAAAGGAAGATGTGTTTGGTGGTGGCATCATGCTGGAGTTGGCGGAAATGGCGGAGGATGATCCTTTGAATGCGGAGGCTGGTGGGGTGATAAGTGAGGACAAGGGGGACCCTATCATGTTTCTGGGAGGGAGGAGAAGGCGTGAGAGCAGATGCGTGGGAGATGGGCCAGACACGGTTGAGGGCCCTGTCAACGACTGTGGGTGGAAAACCTCGGTTAAGGAAGAAGGAGGACATGTCAGAGGAACTGTTTTTGAAGGTAGCATCATCAGAACAGATGCAGCAGAGGCAAAGGAACTGAGAGAATGGGATGGAGTCCTTACAGGAAGCGGGGTGTGAGGAGCTGTAGTTGAGGTAGCTGTGGGAGTCGATAAGCTTGTAATGGATATTGTTGGACAGTCCATCACCAGAAATTGAGACAGAGATGTCAAGGAAGGGAAGGGAAGTGTCAGAGATGGACCATGTGAAAATGATGGAGGGGTGGAGATTGGAAGCAAAATTAATAAATTTTTCCAGGTCCCAACGAGAGCATGAAGCAGCTCCGAAGTAATCATCGATGTACTGGAGAAAGAGTTGTGGGAGGGGGCAGGAGTAGGACTGGAACCAGGAATGTTCCACATCCCCTATAAAGAGACAGGCATTGCTGGGGCCCATGTGGAGGAAGTGAGAGGAGTTAAAGGAGAAATTGTTCAGTGTGAGAACAAATTCAGCCAGACGGAGGAGAGTAGTGGTGTATGGGGATTGTTCAGGCCTCTGTTCGAGGAAGAAGCTAAGGGCCCTCAGACCATCCTGGTGGGGGATGGAGGTGTAGAGGGAATCAACGTCCATGGTGAAGAGGAAGTGGTTGGGGCCAGGGAACTGGAAATTGTTGATGTGACGTAAGGTGTCAGAGGAATCACGGATGTAGGTGGGAAAGGACTGGACAAGGGGGGAGAGAAGGGAGTCAAGATAATGAGAAATGAGTTCTGACCTATACAACAACCTGATAAAGAACAAGCAACATAGCTTTAGATGGGCAAGATACTTTGTGATTAACTCCTTAATTTCTTTGTGGATTTGACACCCCAAGCTCAATGTGATAAACTATACCAAATTGTGTAACTAAACTTCGAAAGGAAGTTGATAAAGTTCCACACAAAAGATTACTAATTACTCCCAAAGCTCTGGAGATTCGGGGCAACATTTAGATATGGCTAAGAAACTGCCTGAACAATAGAAAATAATAGGTAATGGTTAGAGGAGCAATGTCAGAGTTGGTGTGGGAGTTGGGGTGGTCATGGGGAATAGTGAGTGGGGTGCTGTATAGTTCAATTTAGAGACCAGTGTTTGTGATTTACATCACTGACTTACATTCAAAAAACCTAATGCAAATTGCTTAATTTTTCAGATGATATCAGATTAGGAAGGGCAGTGGGAGCAATGGAGGCAGCCCAGAAACTATAGAATATGCTGAAGAAAACATGTGCATGAGTCAAACGATGGTGGAATAAATTTATTACACAGAAAAGAAATATCAGCAGCATGCATACATTTTGAATGGTATTAAATAACTAAGAATTAACTTGAAAGGACCCTAGGAATTTTAATGGACTCAATTTTCAACATGCCCAGCCAAGACAGAGCATCATGCAACAACAAAACCCAACAGACTGTTGAACAATAAACATGAAACAGTAGAATAAAACTTAGATGAAGTTATGATCAAACAGTACAATGTTCTGGTCACTCCACAGCTTGAGTACAGTGCAAAAATAAAAAAGGAGCAATCACATTGCTAGGAGTGTACCAAAGGCTCCCAAACAGTCAGAGAGAAATAGAAGAGTAGAAATGTAGGCAAATTTCAATAGGGTAGTAATAGTGGGGAATTTCAACTTCCTCAACATTAACTGGGTTAGGCATGTGATAGGTTTAGAGGGAGTGGAATTCTTAAAATGCATCCAGGAGAGCTTTTGAAGCAAGTACGTAGAAGATCCTACAAGGGAGGGGTTGGTCCTGGACTTAATTTTAGGGAATGAAGCCAGGCAAGTGGTAGAGGTATCAGTGAGGGAGCATTTTGCAGCTAGTGATCATAACTCTGTTAGATTCAAGGTTGTTATGGAAAAGGACAAGGATGGGCCAGAAATCAGAGCTCTAAACTGTAGGAAGGCTGATTTTAATAAGATCAGATATGATTTGGTCAGAGTGGACTGAGAGCATATTCTAGTAAAGATAAAGGGTGGGACCAACAAATCCAGACAACCCTGGATGTTGAGGGATATACAGGATTGGATAAAGAGAAAAAGGAGGGCTCAAAACAGCCGAAGTCCTGGAGGAGTATAGAATGTGTAGGGGGAAACTTAAAAAGGAAATCAGGAGAGCAAAATAAGGGCATGAGAAAACATTGGCAGGTAAAATAAAAGAAAATCCAAAGTTATTTTACAAGTACATTAAAGGTAAGAGGATAACTAGAGAAAGAGTAGGGCCCATTAAGGACCATAGTGGTAATTTGTGTGTGGAGCCAGAAGGTAGGTAGGGTTCAAAATGAATACTTTGTGTCAGTGTTCACAAGTGAGCAGGATGACATCGGTATGGAAATCAGGTAGAAGGACTATGATATAATTAAAGAAATTAGCATAGAAAGGGAGGAGGTTCTAAGTGGCCTGGCAGGCTTAAAAGTAGATAAATCTCTAGGCCAGATGAAATGTATCCCAGACTGTTGAGTGAGGCAAGGGAGGAGATAGCAGGGGCACTGGCAATAATTTTCAATACCTCTCTGGCCACAGGAGAGGTGCCAGAGGACTGGAGGACAGCCAATGTCAATATTCAAGAAGGGAGGAAGGGATAAATCAGGGAACTACAGGCCAGTCAGTCTAACCTCAGTGGTGGAAAAACTATTGGAAGCAATTCTGAGGGACAGAATTAATCCACACTTGGAGAGGCAGGGATTAATCAAGGACAGTCAGCATGGTTTTGTTAAGGAGAGGTCATGTCTCACCAATTTGATTGAATTTTTCAAAGAGGTGACCAGGTGTGTAGATGAGGGCAATGTATTTGACGTAGGTTATGGACTTCAGCAGGGCTTTTGAAAAGGTCCCACATGGGAGACTGATAATGAAGATAAGAGCCCATGTAATCCAAGGCAATTTGGAAAATTGGAACCAGAATTGGCTGAGTGGTAGGAAGCGAGGGGTGTTTTTGTGACTGGGTGCCTGTGTCCAGTGGGGTTCCACAGGGATTGGTGTTGGGTCCCTTGCTGTTTGTAGTATATATAAATGATTTAGACTTGAATGCAGGAGAGTTGATCAGTAGGTTCACGGATGACATGGTCGGGTGGTAAGTAATGAGGAGGATAGCCTTACATTACAGGCTGGTCAGATGGGCTGATCAGTGGCAAATGGAAGTTAATCTGGATAAGTGTGAGGTGATGCATTTGGGCAGGACAAGCAAGGCACAGGAATACACAATGAATGGTAGCGCCCTGGGAAATACCGAGGGTCAATGGGACCTTGGTGTGCATGTCCACCATTCCCTTAAAGTAGCAGGACAGGTAGATAAGGTGGTTAAGAAGGCATATAGGATAGTTGCCTTTATTAGCCGAGGCATAGAATATAAGACTAGGGAGGTTATGCTGTATAAAACAATGGTTGGGCCACAGCTAGAATATTGCATGCAGTTCTGGAATCCTCATTGTAGGAAGGATGTGATTGCACCAGAGAGAATGCAGAGGAGATTTACCAGGATGTTGTCTGGGCTGAAGAGTTTTAGTTATGAGGAGAGATTGGATAGACTGGGGTTATTTTCTCTGGAGCAGAGGAAATTGAGGAGGGACATGATTGAGGAGTATAAAATTATGAGGGGCATAGATAGAGTAGACAGGAAGGAACTCTTCCCCTTGGTGGAGAGATCAATAACCAGGGGCATAGATTTAAGGTAAGGGGCAGGAGGTTTAGAGGAGATATGAGGAAGAATTTTTTCAAACAGAGGGTGGTGTGAATTTGGAATGCACTGCCTGAAAGGGTGGTAGAGGCAGAAACCCTCATAACATTTAAGAAGCATTTGGATGTGCACTTGTGATGCCATGGCATACAAGGCAATGGGCCTAGTGCTGGTAAATGGGATTAGAGTAGTTAGATACTTGTTTGACCGGCACAGACTTGATAGGCCATAGGGCCATTGGGCCTTTTTCTGTGTTGTAGACCTCCATGACTAATTGCACAAAGGAAGGTTGCATTAGGAAGAATGATTGGAGAGACTTAGACCTGAGTTCCTGGTTCTGCAAACCTGACCTGGGAGAAAGTACCCTGGAACATCGGATTTTAGAAACAGCAGGAGGGGTGAGTAAATCTGAGTCCCGCAACACTGTGGAAACTGCCAGGGTGTGGAGGTGACTGGGTGGAAGGCCTTCCTTGGTGGATCTGTACTTTGCCTAAAATTATAAAAATTGCAATGAAACAAAAAACAGCCCTCACATTCCTTCACCCGTCCCACACACACTCCCCATGCCCCATCCATGCCAACCCATGCCACCTCACACCCTCTACCTAGCCCCATAGCTTTTCATACCTTCCATACCCTCTACCGACCTGCATGGCCATTTATAGCCCCATGCCAATTTAGTGCCAACCCATGCCAACACATGTTTATCACCTACTATCCTTTGTCCTTACACTCTCCGTGCCAACTCAGATACTACCATGGGCAGAGCTCAGGGCCCATGCTGAGATTAAATAAAGTCCTAAGTATTTATTGCAGATTTTATTTTTAGAAAAACCTTACATTCATAAAAATTTATTCACTACATTTACGTGACTTCAGTTACATAATCCCTCATAAAAACAAACATTTCATTCAAGTACTTAATTCATTATTCAAAACAAACATTCATTCAACTGCTTAATCCCCTAAAACAATAAACATTTTTTTCAAGTGCTTAATCCCTTATAAAATGTAACATTGGGGTGGAACCTTCCACTCCTGCCAGCAACGGGAATCATGGCGAGTGGGGGAGAAAGATTTGGCTGGAGGCCAAAGATCAGTTTCCCGATGGTGGGAAATTAGTTTAGAATCTTCTTCTGACTTTCATGGTGATTTAAAGGTGGGTTGAGTGTCCAGCGGAGCTATGTCGGGAAATCCACTTATATCTCATGAATGCTCATTAAAACACCAACACACTGAAATATTATTCCTCCTCCAAATTATGTGCCCCACCAGTGGAAATTTAGAATGTTCACTTTCACGACTGTATGGAAGCAGTGTACACTTGGTGAGGTAGATTTGTTGTTGGGCTTTGAGGTCAGTAGATGCTGCTTTCACCTTTCTTTCACACCACAACTGAGAGATATTGGCTGCCTGTTGCACAAGTTGTGCCAAGGCTGGTCAAAGGGGAGGGGTGAGAGCAAGGCAGGACTGGTAGGGAGAGTCAAGCAGAAGATTGGAAGAATGAGTGGCTATCTGGGTGCTGTTTAAATATGGCGCCTGGATGTTGGAGCCTCTGAGGTAATGGCAGGGCGGGCCACTTCCTGGCCGCCCTCCAAGAGATTCGATGTGCTCCTCGCAGATGCATAATTAATGAGCTGAACAGTGCAAGATCTCACATTTTCAGCCATTCTCTCTCCAGTGGAAGTCTCTCTGACATCAGCTCCTGCCATTGGATTTAATCTCCAGAATGGAAGATTCCACCATGGAATTCATAGTCCCTATAGCTGTCAATCAAACTATGAAATGGCAGGCACAACACTGTGATAATGGGAGGTTGTGAAATCAGTCATGAAGGTCTAATCCAGTAATGATAATCTTTTGTCAACAGACTGCGTGAAATCACAAGCAATTTTCTTTTGAATACTCCACAGTTTTTTCAGATATTTAAATGGCAGGAGTTTTAAATACCTTAAAAACTAGAAAATTGCTTTTGACATTTCCTTTTGACACATTTAACAGTTGGTTTTGACAGTTCCTTTTGATGTACCAATGAATTTAAGCACCTTGTTCACACATTCATCTCTAATTTTAGTAATCCCAAAGGGCACCTTACCTCTCCGAAAGGATACGTGACCTCCCCCAAAGGTGTGCTGATGTGGGTACCTCTCCAAAATGGTACCCCACCTAAAGCACTCCGCCATGTTTTGATTTGTTCGTACCAGAACTAATCTGCACAGGTCATGTTTCCCACTCCTAGCTAGTGATAACTGGGGGATGGGGGGGCGCTGTTTTATATAGGCTGCTGCCACTGCAAAACACACATGCATAGACTTGTTTGGGCATCTGGGAATCACTGGCTAGGCCAGTATTTATTACCTATCCCTAGTTGCCCTTATTCAGAGGGTGTTTAAAAGTCAACCACATTGCTGTGGGCCTGGAGTGACTATGTAGGTCAGGCCAGACCTGGTAAAGATGGCAGATTTCCTTCCCTAAAGGGCATTAATGAACCAGATCGGTTTTTGACAATAACTGACAATGGTTTCATGGTTATTATTAGCCTTTTTTAATTCCAGATTTTTATTGAATTCAAATTCCACCATCTGCCAGTAACAGGATTTAAACCTGGGTCCCCAGAGTAATACCCTCAGTCTCTAGATTACTAGTCCAGCAACAATACCACTACACCATCACCTCCCCAGGCCAATCCCGACCAGTCCCATATTCACATCCTGTGAAAATGGTAGGTGCTGTGTTAGGGGTCATGACTTCTGTTGTTGCAAAATGCCAAGCCAATCTTTTTAACATGATAAGATATAAGTCAGATATGTAAGATGGTAAAAGGTATGCTAAAAGTTAATTTAGAATTCATGGTGCCATACTCAGCCAAATATTAAGAGACTTTTACACTTCTCTGATATTTGGCACTTGCACCATATCTGGATTGAGACTCTGATGAAGTCTGTAGCCTCTTAGTTCTCCTGAACTCAAAATTACCTTTGATCAACAGGTTATTGCTGATGATGCGTTTGTTGTTGGAATTCTTGATTACTCCTCGTATGAGCGGAATCTTAGCGTGACAGACCCATAGTAGAGGGTAGGGAGTTAGGACCCCATTTATAATTGAAGCTGGCTTTGTCTTTAACACAGTCATGCCATTACCATCCTGCTTCCAGGTTTCTTGATCAATGACAAAGGATGAACAGGATGATGTGCCAAATCTGTCAAGAAAAAGATTTCTAAAGAGACCCCAGCAGACGTTTGAATGGATGAACTGTACATTGATTCCTGAGGATTCTGCAACCACAGAATTGGAAAGGAGACCTGAGAAGGCTACCCACTGGTTTTCAGACTCTTACTTCGAAGTCCCGCTATGGGATCTTAGGGACTGGAGTGAGGTGATGTTTTCTAAGGACAGGAGAAAGAAGTCAGACTTTCAAACCAAACAGGCATAGGTTGAAGTGGCTGACGCAGTCGGCAAGAGAGCTGTGGTCCCTCAAACCTTGATACAATGCCCCAGGAGGTTTAGGGACCTCAGGGGGACAGGAAAGGAGAGAAGCATCTCACTTTCCAGTGACAACCTCACATTCTGACTTTCCCAGCATGCTCCCGAACAACAATGCTCACAACTGTCCTCTCCACACAATCTATTTCTCACTCTCACAATGGCCAATTACACTGCATGCCCAACTGCTCCACTGGGAAGGACCTGTTGTTGCAGGAGGCTGCAGATATCAGCAATAACCTGCCCTGAAAGCCCAAGGTGCTTGACGAACTGATGTTCAGATGTGTTAAGAGAGCTGATCCTCTGTCTACAGACTTTGTGTTGGATGTTTTGCCTCATTCCAGCTGTTCTGTGGATTGGCATTGCCTGAGGGGATGGTCACTGGTGCTGTATTGCTGGTGCTGTTCCCCTTATCTCTCAACAGAGGTGCATGGCAGAGTGAAGGCTGATGGGAAACATAGAATAGGTTAGCAAAGTCCAAGACGGATGTAAATCTAAGACAGTGGAAATCACCTGTCAAGAATTAAAAGCACAGTCTCAGAGAAGGAACAGTGAGCACTAGCATCTCACCTAGATATGACTGCAACTAATCCGTTTCTCTCTTTAAAGGCTTCCCAGCTTGTCAGTTTCACTGAAGAAGCACTCCCCGTTGTGCTCTCGCCTGGTTGACCATGGCGAGTTTCACACTGCTCGGAAAACCCTTGTGCTGGCTACTTAAGTCAGAATCCTGGTTTAATTCCTGTGTTAATTGGGGATTTAAATATTCTATTTACTGATGTGACAGCTCCACAATGGTTTCCACTTGCCTGATAATGCACCCAGTTTAAACATAGAAGCGAGTTGGATCATGTTGGGTTTCCAACCCCATGACACTTTTTGGGGTTTTACCCCACTCCCCAACTATTTACACCCACCCACCCCTCCACCTTGGTAGTTAAGATTCAGCTCCATGACTTGGAGCTGATGATTGGGAGGGAGTTGAGAAGGCAGTCATTGGTTGTGTTAGAGTTGTTCTTTTTTGTGGATAGGACCTACCTCATGGTAATAGATCATTAAAAGAGCTTGGCTGTGGAAGTGACCGGTTTTGGTGCAGAGGTCATCTGCCCTACAGCCAAGGTGCGGTCAGAATGCATAGTCTTTGCTGTGTCCAGAGCACTTCTTAATGGTATGTGGAGTAAACCAACTAAGCAAAACATTGGCATTAATTATACTGGCAATCTTAGGAAGGCACCAGGTAGGTCACCCACTTGAGACCTGTAATGCATTTTCAATAAAACATGCATTCTGTGTTCCAAGTTTGTCATTTAATAGATTAGCATTCACAAGGAGTCAAGACCAAAAGTAGACTTCAGTTGAAGCAGTTTCAGGGCAGGGAATAATTTATGGGAGAGATGCAAACCTAATTCAGTCCCCATTTTAAAAGCATGGAACTGAAATTGGTAGATGCAGTGAACCAGACAGGTTTTTTTTACTGACAGTTTGACAATTTTACTGCTAGCAGCTTTTTATTTCCAGGTTTTTTTTAAAACTAAATTTAAATTCTCAAACTGCCCTAATGGTACTTGAACTCAAATTCTATGGATTATGGTTCATGTTTCAGGATTTCTAGTACAGTAAAATAACTACTAGACTACCATATCCCATTACTTTCTAAATGTTTTGAAGATCTTACAAAATTACACTTTCATGGTGATAGATAACAGTGTGGCAAAATAATTTAACCACTGCTAGATTTTTGCATTATTGCAGGTACTCAGCATTCTTTCATGTGCTGTGCTTTTAACTTATTTAAAAGGCCTTGGTCCTAAGTTGTTCAGAGAAACAAAGCTCCTCCACTGTGCTTTGGAGCAGCTCATTATGAAATACTTTCAGTCCAATAGTTTTACACCTACACTCCAGCATTTTTATGGCATTTGTCTGACTCCCTTGTAAAGAGCTGAGCATGCATCATTAAATGCAGGCTATAATAAATCTCAAATGCAGCAAAACTTAAAATAAATGACAAGCGTCCAAACCTTTGTCAGCACCGGAACTCTGAACAAATGACAAATCTTTAAGGTGCTTTTTTCTCCTTCAATGATAGGTAATGGATGTCTGTTCGGGTAATCTGTATAATTACTAGCATTGTCAATTTAGCTGCCTTTTCATTCCTGCAGGCTACAATGGACTTATGTGTAGTTGAATGTGTTATCAATCATTAGGTGTTATGTGCTACTGTAGCAGAAGCAGTACAGTGTGGTTAGATGTACCATCAATCTAATAATAATTCTTCTGCAATTTATTGAATTAGTATCTTTAACACACTGCAGCCTTGACACTTTGAAATTGATCCTGAAATTAATCTTCAAGCTAGAAGGAATGAAAAATTAAGCAAATCTACAAATAACTGCTTTTAATGTTTACTAGTGGATTTGTAATATGCTGTTTGTTAACTTTTTAACACTTGATAGAGTGACAGGAGGCTAAAAGATTATTCTTCAAATCTGGTGCTTGAGCGCGCGTACATCCAAGGGACCAAATTGCGCAGCATGGGATGAAAAACATTTCTTACGGCAGCTGGTAAGGGTCTTATCATGAGAGATAACCCTCCTCTTTTGATGACTATTAAGGGCCCTAAGTGCTCTTCAGATACTTAGCTAACCTTGTGGTTGGCCTCTTAGGTTCAGGTTCTTTGATAACTGGTGGTGTAGTGATCTAACACACAAAGTTAGCAAAATCTCGAACCAGTGAAAACTCTGTGGAAGTGCAAATTAATTTAAATCACAATCCTCAGGAGTAATTTTGACTTTGTGAGCTGGTGGAAACTGGGTGATAGTGAACCAGCTGCTCACTTTACATCATTTCTCTTGATATTTATTATCGAGGGGGATATGAAAAGGGCAGTTGATCACTATTATCCATTTTACACAATTGCACAATATCAAAATTACCCCATGTTGCTTCCTGACGTGTATACATATTAATGAAACAATGTGACACTAACCTGACCAGATTGTGCTCTGACATCAATACTAGTGTGGCAAGTAGGACATTATATTCTTGCTATGCCTTCTAAGCACTTATAGCCTAGAGATACAGGAATGAAAGCAGTCTTGAGCCATTGACCAGGAGATAAGATTTAATGCCATTTCAAACATAAATTGCACTGTTGAGCGGTATTGAGCAGTTGACTTTAAAATGGTTTCAGTGTAGTTTTTCTACTTAGCCAATGTGGAATGCTTCACTGTTTTTTTGTAAAGCTTAGCATGAAAATAATTTATTTTAAAAAACCTTATTTATATTTTTAAAAGATTCATGTATTTCTTGCATTCTTTAATTTGGAAATATTCTTGGAGGCAGTCACACATAGTCCTGTGGGTGTTCTGGCCATGGAAGCGGTGGTATGTCTTGTCAGATAAGTATATTCAATAGGTACACTAGACCTAAACTAGTAACCCCACTTGAGCAGCTGACATTATAATTCACTGTCATCGAGAAATTAGTAACAAGCTAGATATATATGTCAAACAATCACATCCACTAGCACTGATCAATGCCCAACTTGATTACAATCCCTATTAAAAAAATCAATTTCTTGAGATTAAGTACATTTTACTATGCTCTGGACTGTAAACAGGGATGTTCTCCAAAATATGTTGTAACCTAAATTCATGATAAGTGAAGAGCAAAGGTTGCTTCATAGTTTATGGTGGTATGGGGGTACAGAGGCAGTGTGACAGCTGATGAAGCAAAATTTACCTTCATCTGAAGTTAGTTGTCCTTGAAAGTTCCTGAGCATGGAAGTAAGATCTAGGTGGTGACCCAGACTTTGGACATCGAATACAAACAAAACATAACCTAAATCAATATTGTGGATGGCTGGCTTCTGTTTTAATCCAGTAAAGTAACATGGCCTTTTAACAGATGCAATGCACTCTCATAGTACTAGTATGTAATAGTTCTAATAAAACCATTTATTGCTGTAGGACTTTCAAATCTGCAAACAAATCAAATTTGCGAAAATGAACTGCTTTAAATCAGTGAGACAGCACCAGAATCTGTTCATGTGTCATGTTAAATGTGAAGAAAAGAAATGACAAGTAATTGTCTGGAGAATAATATATGCAATCCATTTTAGTTCCCTGCAGTTCTTAATGTCAATAACAGAAACTGAAACTCATGAATGTCCAATCTTCCAACATAATAGATTACCATTAAATGGAAAGCAGAATACATGTGATTGACTTTTACACAACACTAAGGTTAGAATTTTGAGTTCAGCGGTGGGAGCAGTTGGCTGACCCGGGAGTGGATGGGAAACGGGCCACTGCCTGCAATTGGCCCCTGACCGCAATTTGACACAGGCCGGCCAATTAAGTCCTGCCCAGCATCAAACACGACTCCTCACTGGACGGGAAGGGCCAAGTGAGGGCAGGGGCCTCTGGGCCACTGGATCAAATGGCAACCGGCGGTCAGTTTGAAAATGGCCCTGGCGGCCCATGGAAGGCTGCCACAGAAGAACGTCTTCTGCGTTAGCAAAGTGATGGAGTGGAATGCAGCTGGAGATGGCAGGCAGGAGGGCAGCTTGAGTGGGCATTCAGCCCCCCACTTTTCGGATGAGTGCCTCACAGTCCGAATGGAGGAGGTGGCCAGTAAAAGGGACTGTGGTCTCCGCTGGTGGCACCTCCTCTGAGGTGGTAGAGAGGACCATGGGTCTTCACAAGATGTGTTTCCGATGCCTGGGCCATTCAGGGGGTGCACTACAATACCTCCCAGAGTGGGTGTCACTGATAGTGGTTGCATCCTGTGCTCTCCACAATCTGACACTGGCAAGGGGAGGCCCACTGGAGGAAAAGGATCTTGACGCAGCTGCACGGGCCACAGAGGATGAATCCAGCAGTGAGTCAGAAGAGGAGCATGGTGAAGAGAATGCTGATGGTGTGGAGGCAGACCGCGATAACCTCCAGGGAGGTAGGGACACCAGGGATGCCTTGATGCAATGCTCCTTCAGCTAGGCTACTAGAGATCAGCTTCCACTTCATGCCGGGGCTGCTACCTCCATCCGGGATATTTAAAATGACCCTTTCATTTGCACCCAAAGTCCAGTCAATGCCTGTGCAATAAAGTATCCAGCCACTCACATCCGACATTACATATTGGCGTACCCTGCACCAGAAAGAAAACAAGGTGTAGCACACTCAGGCTATCAGAACCAAAGCAAATTTAATGTTATTATCCCATTGAATGCGTAATTACATTATATTTACTGGTGTTGATGTCCACACCAGCAGACATATAAACCAAACATAAAAAGACAGAAAATCAGCTGTGAACTGTCTCTCCTGTGCTCATGGTGCGATATTCCACTCGGCGGGCTCGAGCGGATGCCACCATTAATTAAGAGGCCTCTTAAGGCCATTAGCAGTCCAACTGACAGATTTTTTTCATTGTTAGTGCGATTTCGCACTTATTGCACATGCAAAATGGGCAGGCGGCCAGCTGACATTTTTAAAAACCTCATTTAAGGGCGGGATAAAAAAGGATCAGCAGCATTGCCAGTGTGAGTAGTGAGGAGCTTTGGCGATAGTTTGCTGCTGGCTGCTTATCTGCACCTGGCAGCTTCATCTCTGTTTGGGGCTTCATTCTGAGCATTTCCAAGCTTCATTTCAGGAATCATTGGTGTCTGCAAGGCCACCCGAGAATTCAGACCATGCGGACCCTTTGAGGTATCAGGCAGCCTTGCCTTACCCTGGTAATGGGGATTGTGGCCTCTGCTGGTGGCACTTCCTCTGAGGAGGCAGAGAGGAGCAGAAGGGAGAGGAAGCCAGGTCTCCCTGTGCGGCTTTCAGGGCAGAAGCTGTGGGAGAAGACAGGCACAAGGAGTGCAGGGCCAACAGGAAGTCAAAGGTGGAAGGGGCCAGTGAAGACGCCACTATCCTGCTGCCAGGGTTTACAGGCGCTGTTGTAGCCAACTCAATATGTCTGAGATGCAATGCTGAAGGAGGCTCCACCTCTCAAGGGAGACCAATATGCCCATTTGTCAGATGATGGGGCCTGAAATCAGCTCCAACTGTGAGGGTGGACACCCCATGCCATGTGGCTCTGAAGATCGCAGTGGCCCTCAACTTCTATGTCTCCGGCTGTTCCCAAGGGTCAGCAGGGGATCTGTGTGGAGTGTCCCATTCAGCTGTCCACTGTTGCATCAATCTGGCAACAGAAGATCTGTTTAGGCAGGTACTGACCATTATTCTTTACTGTACAGATGAGGCCAGCCAAGCTGAGCAAGCCAGAGGCTTTGAAGCAATTTCTGAGATCTCCCCTGCCATCGACTGCACACATGTGGTCATAAAGGTGCCTGTGGGTCACCTGGGTGCGTTCATCAACAGGAAGGGTTTCCACACTATAAACATGTGGATAGTGTGTGACCACAGGATGCAGATTCTGCAAGCCTGTGTGAGGTACCCTGGCAGATCCCATGATGCTTATATCCTCCAACACTCCCAGGTGCCGAGGCTCTTCAGGTCTCCAGCTGACTGGATGGATGGCTGCTGGGCGACTGGGGCTATCCGTTGAAAAGGTGGTTCATGACACCTCTCCAACACCCAAGAACAGAGGTGGAGAAGTATTACAATACGAGTCATGCCTCCACAAGGGCGGTGATAGAGAGGACCATAGGTCTTTTAAAGATGTGTCTCCAATGCCTGGACCATTCAGGGGGTGCACTACAATATCCCCCAGAGTGGGCGTCATTGATAGTGGTTGCATCCTGCACTCTCCACAATCTGGCACTGGCAAGGGGGGACCCACTGGAGGAAGAGGATCTTGACACAGCTGCACTGGCCACAGGTGATGAGTCTAGTAGTGAGTCAAAAGAGGAGTATGGTGAGGAGAATGCTGAGGGCACTCCACGGAGGCAGGGACACCAGGGATGCCTTGATCCAACACTCCTTCTGCTAGGCTGTCAAGGATCAGCTAGGGCTGCTGCCTCCATCCTGAATGTCTGAAAGGGCTCTTTGATTTGAACACAAGTAACACTCTATGCAATAAAGTTCAGAGTTACTTACATCCAGCATTACAGACTCGCATTCCCTGCACCAATAAAAAAAAAAGGTGAAGCATTCTCAGGCCATGATGACAAAAACAAAATTGATCTCATTTTGACAATTCCAAACTATTTATATAAACTTCCTGGTCTTCATTCTGTTCTGAGACAGCAGTTGGTAAAGTCTGAATTGTTTAAATCTCAGAAGGAAACTTGAACAACTGTTATAACCTATATCTTCAATTGGTGTGTTTAAGATGCAGCTCTGAATTTAGAAATGAAAACAGCATGCCTCAAGAGGTTTTTACATGAACTAAATTAAACATTCATTAATTTAACACATACACATGTCTACAAATTAGTACCACAATAACTTTTAAATCAATCCCCAAATTAATCACTCCCAGGTAAATCTTCACCGAGGCAACTATAACCCATAGGCTTTAAGCAGACACCAGGCAAAGTACATTTAACCTTACAAATTCAAATTGAAGTCCTTTGCAATTTGGTTCCTTTGCAGACACAGTTGCAGGGCTTACAGGCTGCTCAAATCTTAGATGACTCTGACCTGCACATACAAAACTCTTTTCTGTTTACACCTAGTCTTCCCTTTGAATGTAAATTCTCATTGCATCACTAGGTCTTTGAACTCCACCTCTTCTAACAATAAAACCTCTTTCATAGCATCATTTTATTAGTAACATGAGCACATTGCTTGGTGTCTCCTAGCTAGGAGCAAAATTTTACTCCCTTCTTTTGAATGGTTTATTCAACAAATGCAAATGTACTCTTTACCTTCTAGCCTTCCATTTAACCAATTAACGTCTCAAACTACTATAAATCAAAGCACCCAGACTAGCTGGCTTTAATCCAATTAAGCCACACACAGACACAGCCACAGACCTTACTACAAATCCAGTTTAGAAATAATTTCCAATAACAATATACACATTAATATCTCTGAATGACAATTCCAAGGGCAGTATAGATAAAGTAAACATAAATGAACATAAAATCACCTGTGACCTGTCCATTTTGTGCTCATGGTGCATTTAACTTATGTTTGCGAGTGCTACGTCTTGGACCCCCCGCTGCCCTTATTCTTGTGCCCATAAAGTCTATTCCCAGTCTCTTCTGAGCTCCTACATATCCCTGACCTTCTATTTTGCTCCACCTCCTCCAACCCCTCTCTTAAAAAGTATAAAATTCATCACATTTCTACCTCTCTTCAGCTCTGAAGAAGTCATATGAACTTAAAACATTAACTCTTTTCTCTTTCCACAGATGCTGCCAGACCTGCTGAGTTATTACAGCATTTTCTGATTTTATTTCAGATTTCCAGCATCTAAAGTATTTTGCTTTTATTCATGTAACCAAAGTTTGATTCAAGTTTAGGATAATTTCTCTACATTCTCTACTTAAATGCCTTGGGATGATTTATTACATTATAGGAGTTATACAAATATGTTGTTGCTGTTCTACCTCTCTAGAAATAAGTTCCAGTGTTTCATTTGCTTTTATTGTAACCATATTGACCTGTGATGCAAGTTTAGTGATTTGTGCATTTGTACTCCCATATCTCTTTTCTACTCTACTCTATTTTTTAAGTAAAATGAGACCTCCTTATGTTTTCACTTACCAAAATGCAACACCTCACACTTATCTATGTTGAAATACTTCTGCCAATCATTTGAAAACGTTACACATTTATTATTGTTTTCTTGCAATTTATGGCCCAGCTCAGGGTTGACTATCTGTCCATTTTAGTGTTGATTGCAAATTATACCTTCTTCTTTGTTTAAAGGCATCCTCTTTGGCTAAAACATTGGTTACTCTTTGGGCAGAATTTTCCATGCCTGCTGGCAGCGGGTGTGATAGTTGGCGGGCACAGACAAAATGGTGCGATCTGGTTAATGTTGGTGGGAAGGCAAGTCACAATTGACCGATTTCAATGTAATACATCAGCACCTCATAAAAAGGCCATCCCGCCAGGCTCTGTACCCCTGCCGGGTCATCTGTCCACATCGGCGGGAAAGTATGTCAATGTGTTTCACAACGGCACATAGGCGGCATGCATTTGTGACCTTCACTTTGGGGGAACTGAGGTGAGTGTACAGAATCGTTGTCCACAGCTCACCAGGGTTGCCTGTTGCTTTGCAAGCTTCAGGGGCACCTGGGGGGCCGGGGTGAAGGGCCGCACTGCCATAGAGGTGACTGTTTCTGGGGGGAGGGGGGTGGCGATGTGGGGGGTTGTGTCTGGCCTGGTCCCAGGGGTAACTGTACTCAGGGTGAGAGTGTCCGGGACTAACTACTGCCTTGGCGTTGGATCCTGCGCACAAGCAATCGAGCTGGGGGTCAGGGTAGGCAAGGGAAGTGGTCATGCAGTAGGGACAGCTGTATAAACTGACCATGCCTCTGCAACTGAGACAGTTCAGGCCACAGCCATAATGATATGATTGGGGTCGGGCTCCTAGCCTGCCCACCCATGCAAGCAATGCCGAGGCAGCGATGTGCTTCCAAACCCTCTAAACCTTGCCCCCCACTACCTCAGCCCAGGCTGCGAGTCTGTGACCACTTTACTGGACCGCAGAGCAGGTGGACTGCACAGAGTGTACAATCTCCTTGCCAACACTAGCCATGTAGCAGTCACTGCTGGAGGTGCTCATAGCCCCTTGCAATCTCAGCATCCTGGTTTGGACCAGTGTCCCCCATGTCGCAGGTTGACAGGGCAGCCATGCAGCGCACTCATCTCTGGCTATCTGCGGGGTGACCAGCACTCTTCTGGAAACATTAAGGGGTGGTCACATAGGACCAGGAAAGGTGCTAATTACAGCCATGATAACCACGTTTCTCTCTCTGTTTCATGCTGCAGGAAGACCACATCAGGATCATGGATCCTGGTAACCTAGCTGTATGCCTGATGGTCTGCAGAGACCATAGGAGACAGAGGAGAGAGTGACTGAGGCACCTAGCCATGCAAAGGCAGGAGCAGCAACCTCAGGAAAAAGGGGCAGCAGGGGCTCCCACACACGCTGCCCAGGAGCGACAGCGAGCTGTGTCTGGTTGGTGCCTAACAACACCCAGGGTCTATAGACACCGCCTGCCATTCCTGCAGATGACTGAGAATCAGTGCCGCCGATGACTGCGCATGTCTAGGGACCTGGTGGCTCACATCTGCCACTTAATGCAGGACTTGGCACCAAGGGGACATGGAGAGCATCCACTGCCTGTAGCTGTGAAAGTGACTGTGGTGCTCCATTTCTATGCTAGCAGCTCCTTTCAGGGCTGCACAGG
This sequence comes from Carcharodon carcharias, assembly GCF_017639515.1. NCBI lineage: Eukaryota > Metazoa > Chordata > Chondrichthyes > Lamniformes > Lamnidae > Carcharodon > Carcharodon carcharias. The sequence goes on from NC_054475.1 coordinate 108,380,643, forward strand.
TGACATCTGTCAGATCTCACAAGCTACTCCACAAATGCATCCATGAGGTCACGGATGCCATCTTCTCAATGTAACTTTGTGCATTTTGCCTGGGACCAGGACAGCCAGGATGCAAGGGCCATTGGATTGGTCCAGATCTTGGGATTTCCACAGGTGCAGGGTGCGATTGATTGCAATCTTGTGGTGCCCAGGTCTCCATCACTACATCCTGTGGACTTTGTCAACCGCAAGGGCTTCCACTCACTAAAAGTGTAGCTGGTAGGTGACCACTAGAAGCACATCCTGCAGGTGTGCACATGGTTTCCAAGGATTGTGCAGAAAGCCTACATCCTCAGTTGCTCGCAGATCCTTGCAGTCTTCCATGGTCCACAAAAGCTGCAGGTATGGCTTCTCAGGGACAAGAGCAACTAATGATACCTGTGCAGTGGCCTCAGGCTACAGCAGATTGACGCTATAATGAAGCTCATTGCGGCAGCTCACAACTTGTTGGAGCAGACCATCGGGATGCTGAAGATGCAGTTCTGGTGCCTGGACCAGTCTGGCAGTGCTCTGCAATATAGTCCACAGAAGGTGTTACGCATCATCGTCATCTGCTGCGCCCTTTACAACTTGGCGCTCCAACGGGGAGACGAGCTGGCTGAGGAGGAGAAGGGGGTGCTGGAGGTCTCCTCGGACGAGGAGGACGGCAGTGGGGTGAGGGTGAGGAGGTCCTTGGTAGCGATGATGACAGGGATAAGGGTCTCACACTGGCTAGATGAGGCAGGTGCACTCGGGAGGCCCTCACATCTGCCAGATTTGTGGAGGATGATGATGACATGCAGTGAGGTGGACCCATAGATCATCACATCACAGTTGTGAATGTTTAACTCCAGTCTGGTTTAAGGTAGTGCAAGTACCCTCTGTGAGAATGCTCCTGTCATGGAAATGCAGTGGAGGTCCTAATAGTCACTTGATCACAGGAGGATGATGACAACATGCAGTGAGGACACTCCATAGACCTTCATATAACCTCTGAGAATGTCTGACTCCTGTCTGGCCCAGGACAGCTTGCTTGCGCTCCACAATCAGGGCCATCTCACAGAGACGCATCCGATGCTGTGTCTGCTTTCACCACCTCAGCACTTCAGGAGCTGGTGCACAGCATCACTGGCCGCAGATGCTGGTGTGATGGGGGCCAGCCCCACCTTAAATGTCCTGAGAGCAGACAGAGAGAATGCAAGAGCTATGTGGCGCCTGCTCACTACATTCTGGCAGCAATGACAAGCACCGCCAAGGTGCAGGTATCAGTAATGTTTCCAGGGAGTGTGAGGCTGGACGATCACTGTGGTCTGAAGGCTGCACAGAGCACAGGGAAGAGGCCCTGGACTGAGACATCTGCCTTTTATCTTGTGCAGAAAGGTTTCACATCTGAGTGACAAGAACACTGCTCATCAGAACAAGGAGCCACAGCCAGGGAGATATTCTTAGGAGTTTATTGACAATAGTGAACAGTATGTACAAGTGATCGACACCCATGTCCAGGCTATGCAACTATGTTTCCTTAACTGCCCTAATCCTAACGCTATGTCTTGGTTCTCCCCAGACATCCACAGCAGAGATGGAGGCATTCTGCTGACTCCGACGCCCTGTCTGCTTTCAGGCAGTGAAACCTTCGTCAACCTGTGAAGACAGAGCTGCAGAGATCACTGGAAGTCACCTGGGTGGATGACCCTGGGGTGTGCACTTGCTGATCCCCCTCCCTATGGGGGCCCCCTGGCTGACTCCATGAGGAGAAGGGGTAGCTGGGGTGAGGTCAAGCTGCCCAACACCCCTCTCGCGTACACACTATTGGAGGCCAACTATGGCATCAGTGATGGAGTTGAGCCCACGCAGCAGTGCAGGAGCGACGTCCTGGACAAGGTCTCTATGGCAGCTGCCATCCAACCAGTGTTCCATTGTTGACCTCAGTGCATTGCAATGCTGGTGCTATCACCTCAGCCTGAAGACAGATGGACACCTCCATCATGCCTTGCAATGGGGGGTGCAGCAGAGATCCCTTCCTGATGTTCCTGAGCTTGCCTTTGCAGCTCAGCAATTGTGACATGAGCGAGTCCAGAGACTCGTCATCTGACTTGGACTCGACAGGTTCTTGGCCTCCAGCAGTCCTCTGAATGCCGGGGACCTGGGAAGTCCCTGCCACTGCCTGCTGTGGATCAGACTGTGCACTGTGCTCACCAGTATGTCATGCTATGCCTATTCTAGAGCTAGGTCCCACCGAGGTGTGTTTCTCTGCGCTGGTGGAGGATGTGGGTGAGTGCTGTGACGGGACTTCAAGGAGGATGGCTTTGGGTTCCTCTTTGGGGGTTTCTTCGGGGCTTGATTGGAGGCCCTGGGTCGTGGACTCTCTCAGCTGTTTGGCAGATGTGCCTGCGAAAACAAAGGGTGATATTAGTGCATGGCAGTGGCCTGTGAAAGAGGACACATCATTCACGGTATGGTTGCCTGATGGGCGTTGCGCTGCTGGATCTTTAGTTAGTAGAGCAGCACTGACCTCACTGTCATTACAGAAATGGTCCAGATCCTCAATGGACAGCTGGATGGCTTTGTTTTCAAAGTCCATGAAGACCATGATTTTGGGCATTCAGCCACGGGTCTGCAACCTCCCTCTCTTGTTGTGTGCCAGCTTGTCCTGAATGGATAGAGATGGAGAAAATGTAAGCATGATGTCTGCTGAGCCAGATGATAATGTCTGGCCTATGCAGGTGGTGAATCGTCCCATGAATGGGCTGAGGACAATGATGGTGTGTGTAAGAGAGTGAATGGTGATGTCCCTTGAACTGACAGTGAGTGAGAGCCCTGTGGATGTGAGATGGATTTGCGAGCGTGGCAGCTGAGAGTCATAAAAAGAGTGACTTACCCTGGCGGAACAGAGGAAACCATTCATCCTCTTGCGGCACTGGGTGGCTGTCCTCTTCTGAAGGGCATTGCCGCTGACCACTGCAACCACCACCTCCCAAGCCAGAATGGTCACATTGCTGCCCATCCTGCTGCCAGACCTGGGTGTATAGGAAATCCAGGTGGGCCTCCATAGCACCCAGCAGTCGCTTGAGGGACACATTATTAAACTGGGGGCTGTGGTCTTTTGTCCATGGCTGGCCCTGTCTCCCAGGCACTGGTGGTGAGCTGGTAGCGATGAGCGGTGTGCTGGTGGCTGCCTTTCAACCATGGCAGCCACTGTAATGCAACGGAGAGATGATGGCAGAAGGGCCAATGAGAGTCCGCCCACCATGGAAACAGTGTGTTTCCCAAGAATGCATAAATAATAAGGACAATAATTGGGACAATACGGCGTGAAATCCCGCCATCGTGGCCAACGGGTAAAACATAATTTTACCCGCCTACTACTGCACTTAGTGGAAATTTAGGAAAATTCGGCCCTTTCTTAAAGTTTTGGCCTGGATTTTGCAATAATATTAGCGTTCACCATCATTACGCCTCTGAAACTGAAGCAAGTTTCAGAGGACACACATTCACAGTTAAATGTGGAAATCCAGAATTTGCTTTCAGCGATTCTATGCTTCTCTACGGGGTGTACTGCTTAAGACCCCCAGACTGCAATCAATTCAAAATTGCTGAACTGACAAGATCTTTCTCTTTTATTCTTTTAGTCTTGCTATTAGTCTTGCTGTTAAAAACCTTTAAAAAGCTGCCTTGAATGAATGAGATACAACTGAATTTTTAACAGTGTATTAAGTACATAGTAACTACTGAAAAACCTCACTGACCTTAAAAAGCCAATTTTATATTTGTGGAATGTCAAATCTCTCCCTTGTGATTTAAAAAAAGTTCAATATATATATAGATATATTTACATTTTTTTAAAGGTTTGTTTGTGGTTTTTCAGCTTTTGTCTTAATCCCATGTATTTGGCCTAATTATTTATTTTTGCTTTATGTATAACTGTCATTAAAAGTGAAGGATAAATAGTGCATTTTACTTCCTGGTTTGCTTCCTGTGAGAATGATTCAATTTGATTGGTTGCTTACCTTGATGCTATCACTGTTCCTTGAAGCCTGGGGATCCCCTATGCTTGGCGCCAGGTTCAAGCTGGCATGGGGAAAGGGGAAGCCTATAGCACAGGGATCAATACATCTTTATAGACAACTTTCTTTGAGCTCAGTGGTGAGTGCAGTCACTTTGCCACTGACTGGGAAATTTGGGCCTTTCCCTTTTGGCTGAGTATCCATTTTTTCCTTTACGTTTCTATGAAGTGCCATGATTAAAAGCACTACTTACATTCAGGTTGTTGTTGATGTTGTTGAAAATACTTCTTCTCTTCACAAATGATTTGGACTTTTTTTATAGTATAGCTATGATGTCATTATAACCCTCAAGATCAACATACAATTCAAACCATATTAAATAAGCATTATTATGAACATGTTTATATCCAATTAAACATGATGAAAGGCAAATACAATCATTTTTACAGAATTGATTAATCCTTCCACGCGAGTTGCTCTTCAGGTAACATAATTTTTGCACACATCAGTTCCTAGAGCAGGCTGTTCCAGGTTCTCTTTATCAGCTTCTAATGCCCATATTTATTCCTCACTGATCTGTAATTGCAGATCTCTTTGCATTGTTAAATTATGCAACATATTGTACACCACAATTAATTGATGTTTATTTTTACTGAATTGTACAATAAGGCACATCAGATTAGTGTAAACATATCATATGCATACTCATAACTGATTTTGTGTTTTAATGCACTTAGTTATGTTGATGCTTTTTTCATTCTGTTGATTCTGCAAGTGCCACCCTTACATATAAATTATCAATAATGAAAGAATCATTCATGGAGCTGGGGAATTAAAGAATATTATGATATTCTATACATGACAGATTACTTGCATGTCAAGGAAACAAAATCTCTCATTTGAATGTAGACCATGGAATAATGAAAGGATACCCACATGTTCATGTATATGATCTTGAATGTACCCTAAAATATTTGAAAACTCCATTACCTAAATTCTGTTGTTGAAACAGAATTAAAACCCTAAACCGGGGAGGAGATGATCCAATTGGATGGGTTGTTCGGCAGTTTTTGTGTGCTTAAGGAGTGCATCCTCCCGCCAAGAGTTATCACAGAAAGGGCAAACCCATCAACAAACCCAGATATAGCACAGCAATGATGTAAATGAAAAACAAAAAAATGACAGATGCTGAAAATCTGAAATAAAAGGAGAGAATCCTGGAAATGCTCAGCAGGCCTGGTAAGATCTGTGAAAGGGACGAACATTACTGGGTGCTTCCTCCATTTTCTGTTTTTGTTGTAGCATGTTTTCAATGCATCATGTGGTAATTGCCATCATGCTGTAAGTGAGGTGCAAACAAATGGGAGAGTCAGGAAAGTCTGATCATTAGTGATTTCTATTAAGGGAATTTTCCTTACCAAAATAAATAGCATCATATAATGGTCTGTCTAATACCACATTGTAGAAACCTATCCATCAAAGGAAACAATCCATAAGAAATATTGCACAATCCTGTGCATTACCAATACAAGGTCCCATTAAATCACCAGATATGCCATAAAAGTATCTGCCTTGCTTTTCTGCCACACCAGTTATAGTTTCCACTATTGAAATTTAATTGGCCAGATTTCCAACACCCAGAAGAATTCCAAGTCCCGACCCTATGCCTGAGCTGTGCCACTATCACAATGCTACTTTTTTTAAATTTAAAAGGTCTGATTGGCCAGGAGACAAACTCAGCGTCCAATTAGAAAAGCCAAGCATCTCAAATAGGCCACAGTTGCCAGACGCCAGTGGCAAAGGCAAATGGCAGCCATGGTGGAGACTGCTGGTCCTTTGCCGATCAGAGCAGGCGGCTCAGGAGAAGGCCAGAAGCCAGAAAATGGAGAAAAGTGCCCACTCAAACAAAGGTACAGCACTGGACCCATCTCCAGTTGGTCCATCATACTTCCATCTTTAGCAATCAATAAAATTTCAAATATTTCAGCAATGAATCCAAGAGCTGGGCATTAATGCGCACCAGACTATTTTTGAAATAACTGAAATAAAGATTAAAAATTGCATTCCCGACCACACATGCCCCTTAACAAGGGGCCTATTAGCCCAGCAATTGGTGGCAAGCAGGTTGCCTGCTTCCCCCCAACACCAGCCTTTGAAAATTTGAAACTGTCTCGGAGGCGTCAGGAACCTGTGATGAACTCTGTGACTTTGATTTTCAAAGCCCATCCCATGTCCCGACTCTGTGGGCATTTGAAACACAGTCCAATATCTCTCTATCTTTAAGCAGAATTGGTGGGGGTTGGTTAGTTCAGTTTGCTCGAGTCTAGTACAGTGTTATGACACAGTAGATGGTAAATGCCAGTCTGTTCAAATCCCAGAGGGAAACTTGAAACAACTGTCACAATGGTGTGCATTAACGCATTTGCATAAATTTCGAGGTGGGTGCCTTAAATTCTGTAATAATAAGACCACCAATTCTTATACATTTTAATATAACTAAATTAAGCATTTATCAAGAAGAGAAATTATATATCCAGGGAGACCTAGGGTAATGCTCTGGGGACCCGGGTTTAAATCTCACTCCAGCAGATGGGGAAATTTGAATTCAATAAAAATAATCTGGAATTAAAAAGAGCCTGATAATGACCATGAAACCATTGTCAATTGTTGTAAAAACCCATCTGGTTCACTAATGTCCATTAGGGAATGAAATCTGCCACCCTTACCTGGTCTGGCCTACCTGTGACTCTAGACCCATAGCAATGTGGTTGACTCTTAATGCCCTCTGAACAAGGGCAACTAGGGATAGGCAATAAATGCTGACACAGCCAGTGATGCCCAGATCCCATGAACGAATTAATAAAAAAAATAAATACATACATATATCTACAAATTACTACTAAGATAACTTCTAAATCCTCTACTCAATCTAACTCCCAGTAACACTTCCATTAAGGCAACAGTAAAACACATAGATTTTAAAAGACCCAGGCAAAGAAACATGATACCCTGAACAAGTCAACATCCAAATGAGTTTTCTTTTGAAGACAGCAGATTGAAACATAGATGCTGAAGGCTTTTCACACACTTGTAAGATCTTAAAATGCCTTCCCCTACACACAGCCCTTGCTTCTTCTTTATATATATCTTTCTCTTTGAATGCAAATACCCATTGTTCCACTCTGTCTTGGGACTTTATCTCCCTGATAATAAAACCAGTTATTTTAAGTTTTACCAGTAATCTTTGGGAAAAAAAAACTGTTTCTAAACTTCACCTGGCTAGGTGACAATTTCACCCCTCCTTTGAAATTAATCTAGTCTGGTTCATTTCAAAATGCAAATTCCCGTGACACCTATGTTTCTAAACTTCCTGATGTTTATCTAATTAACATTTCAAACCTAACCTCTCTTCTTAAATCAAGCACCTAGACTAGTTGCCTCTAATTGAGTTAAATCTCTCACATACACAGACGCATAGGACTGCATCTTCCGATCAGTGAGCTTGCATCCCAACGTCACCCCACGTCATTTAGATTTTCAGTTTGGCGGGCATGCAGCTGACTCAGCTGCGCATCCGCCGCACTGTCAACAGCCACTTAAGGCCTTTGAAAAATGAATTAAGCCAGTTAATGGACCTGCCCGTCCAATCTTAAGGTTGACGGGCAGGCCAGAAACCCAGGCGGGCTTCTGAAAAAACATGAAACCTCATTCAAGGGTGGGGTGAGGTCTCATGAGGAATTTAAAAATTTCGGAATATTTTATAACAAAAGTTAAGGACATGTCTAAACTCATGTGACAGTAAAATTATTTCTATTATTTAAACTGCTTTTCACATGTAAGCCGATCTCCCTGAGGCAGCACTTTGCCTCAGGGAGATCTGTGCGCTCTTTCACACGTATGTGTGAAAGAGCGCATTCCCAGATGAGGGAATCCACCCCTCCCTGCCTGCAAAGGGAGCGCACAGCGCATCCAAGCGGACGTCATGCTGGACGAGCCTTAATTGGCCTGTTCACATAAAATGGCGGCACACCCCTGACCTGGGGTGCCAATCGGGAACCCGCCCACCCATGCCTGCTCTTGGATACCCCCCGCCCAACGGGGGGAAAATGTTGTCCATAGGCACTTCCCACTATTATTCTATTTTACAATAAATTCTAATAATATTATGAGAATTATTATATGTACTTGACATTCCACTCTATATTGAAAAATGAACAATTTAAAAAGACAGCTTCATTTTATTAACCCATCTTATACTATCTCCTATATTTATCAATATGCTTACACTATTACATATCCAGATGCATGCATTCACATAACATTACATATACAAATCCTTTACATCAACAGAAATCATTCCAGTTCAGAGTCCATCCAGATTTTTAAATGTCCAATTTTCCCCTTAAGCTTCAAACTCTTGATAAAGAATCTGCAATCAGATTCTCTCATCCAGCGACATATATAATCTATAGATTAAATGATTACGGTAATAAATTCCATCTGAATAGCTTTGCACCTCTATCTCAAAATTTGTCTAGAAACCTTAAAGGATTGTGGTCTGCATAAATAATTGTTTCTGATGAATTGTTTGCCACATAGATTTCAAAATGCCTCAATGCTAACACCAAGCCCAATGTCTCCTATTTGATCATGGAATATCTTCTCTGTTGTGCATTCAACTTCTGTGAAAAATACCCTATTTGTTTTTCCATCCCAATGTCATCATCTTGTAACAGTACGGCCCCAGTGCCTACATCACTTGCTTCAATGGCCAACTTAAAGCGCTTGGTGTAATTAGGTACTGTCAAAACTGGTGTCATAGTTAATACAGTTTTCTAATTGTCAAATATATCCTGACACTCTTGTGCCCATTGAAACTTCTTGTTCTTTTAGTAGTTCAGTCAGTAGAGCAACCACACTGCTATTTGTTTTCATAAATTTCTGGTAAAACCCACACATGTCCAGAAATCTCAAAACTTTTCATTTTGTTGTAACCACTGGGAAATCCACGATAGTTTTGACTTTCACATTTCTCGGAGCCACTTACCATTTCCAAAGGTATGTCCTAGATATGTAACTTGTGCTTTGGCAAATTCACTTTTAGCCAAGTTTGTCACCAAATTAGCTTCTTGTAATTGAGTAAATAATTCTTCCAGATGTTGTAAATGCTCCTCCAATGTAGGACTGAAAACTATCAAGTCATCAATATGAACAGCACAGTTTCTTAGACTTGCAATTACTTTGTTCGTCAGCCTTTGAAATGTCACAAGTGCATTCTTCAAGCCAAATGGCATGATGACATGTCCATTTGGCATCACAAAAACTAATAGCTCCTTTGCTCTCTTCGATAACGGCACTTGCCATTATCCTTTTAGCAAGTCCATCTTTGTGATAAATTTTGATTGTTCCACATTCCCAATACAATTCTCAAACCATGGTATAGAATATGAATCCCCTTCTGTCAATGCATTCACATTTTGATAGTCCACACACAATCTTTGTGTTCCATCCAGCTTTGGTACCAGCACAATCGGCAAATTCCAATTACTGCAGCTAGAATCAGTGATATCATTTTGAAACATGAATTCAATTTCTTTCTGTGATGACTTTGCTGGATTTAATCTATAAGGTTGTTGCCTTACTGAAGATGCAACTTCTATAGACACACACCTTGTTTAGCTAAATCTGTCCTCCCCAACTTATTTGCATAAATAGCTTTGTGTGACTGCAGTAGCTTTTCCAAACTACTTTGACACTTGTGTGGAAGGTAACTCAATATTATATTTAAATTTTCAAGTACCCCCTCATCATCCAATTTGATTAGAGGAAAATCAATTTCAGAATCCTGCATTTCTACATTTCTCTTTATCTACTACCCTTAACATGTCCTTTTGTTCCTCTTCCCTGTCAAAGTACTTTTGAAGCATATTTACATGACACACCCTCTGCTTTTTTCTTCTGTCTGGAATATTTATTATATAATTTACTTCACTTAATTTCATTTCAATCCTGTAAGGCCAATTAAACCTTTCCTTTAATAAGTCACCCAGTACTGGTGACAGAGCTAGCACTTTCTCTCCATCAACAAAATTCTGAGCTGTAGCCTTCCTGCTTTCACTTTCATCATTTGCTATGATATCTTTAGATGTTCTCTAGCCAGCTCGCATGCTCTGTCTAATCTCTCTTTGAAGTTTGATACATAATCCAGGAGAATAGTTTCTGAATTTCAACCCACCAATTTCTCATAAATTAATTTCAATGGTCCCCTTACCTCATGACCATAAACTAGTTAAAATGGACTAAAACCAGCCAATGTGTTAGGAATATCCTGAAAAGCAAATAACAAGAATGGAATTCCTCCATCCCAATCCTGTGAATAAATCTGACTGTATGGTCTCATCACAGTTTTTAGAGTTTGATGCCATCTTTCCAAAACTCCTTATGATTCAGAATGAAAAGCTATTGCCTGAAATTGTTTTATCCCCAAACTGTTCATTACTTCCTTAGATAGCTGTGACATTAAATTTGAACCCTGATCTGATTGTATTTCCTTAAGTAAACCATGGGCGGAATTTTCCCAAAATTGCACTAAGTGCAGTAGTGGATGGGTAAAATGGAGTCCTACTCGTGGACCAAAATGGTGGGTTTTCATACTGTATGGTTGAGAGCCCACCTCATTACTTATTCACTTCTGCGAAACATGCTGTTTCCATGGCTGGAGAGCTCTCATTTGCCCACCCACCATCATCCCCGCTGTTGCATCACATTGGTCGCCATCATTAAAAGGCAGTTGCCAGCTAAGCGTTCATTGCCACCAGCTCACCACCGCTGCCTGGGAGACATGGCCAGCAAAGGAAAAAAGACTGCAGCCCGCTTCAACGACAGGTCCCTTCTGCGACTGCTGGATGCTGGGGAGGCCCGCCGGGATGTGCTCTACCCCTGCTCTGGCTACAGGGTGGGCAGCAATGTCACCAGCCCAGCTTGGGAGGAGGTGGCAGCAGTGTTAAACACAAACACCCTGCAGAGGAGGACAGCCACCCAGTGCCGCAAAAGGGTGAATGATCTCTTCCGTTCCAACAGGGTAAGTCACTCTTTTCATCACTCCCAACTCACACACTCACAAACCCATCACACATCCGCAGGGCCCTCGCTCACTGCTAGTGGACATCACCATTTATTCTTTCACACACTCTCATTGTCCTCATCCTGTCCATGGGATCACTCACCACTCCCACAGGCCAGGCATACTTATCATCTGGCCTGGCAAGCATCCTGATACAGTCTCCCCATTTCTATCCATACAGGACAAACTGGCAAACAACAGGAGGGAAAGGTTACAGACGGGTGGAGGGATGCTGGAGATGAAAGTCCTGACGGAAATTGAAAACAAATCCATCCAGCTGGCTGGCAATGACCAGGACTGGTCCTGTGCTGACAGTGAGGTCAGCGCTACTCTACCAAGTGAGGATCCAACAGTGCAACATCCATTAGACAGCCATGCTGAGGGTGATGTGTCCTCTTTCACAGGCCACTGCCATGCACTAAGTACTTCCCCTTGCTTTCACAGGCACGTCTGCCAAACAGCCAACAGAGTCCATAACCCAGGGCCTCTAATCAAGCCCCGTAGAAACCTTCAAGCATTCAATATGATCATGACCAATTCTCTATCTCAATGCATTACTCCCTCTTTATCTCCATACCCCTTGATGCCCCTAATATCCAAAAAATTATCAATTTATTTCTTGAGTATACTCAGTAACCCAGTCTCCACAGCCTTCTTGGTAGAGAAGTCCACAGGTTGACCACCCTCTGAGTGAAGAAATCTTTCTTCATCTCAGTCCTAAATGGCCTGTCCCATATCCTGAGGCTGTGGCCCCTGGTTCAAGGCTCCCCAACCAGGGGAAACATCCTCCCTGCATCTAGTCTGTCTAGCCCTGTTAGAATTTTATACATTTCAATCAGATCCACTCTCATTCTTCTAAACTCTGGTGAATACAGACCCAGTCAAACCAATCTCTCCTCATATGACAGTCCTGTCATCCCTGGTATCAGCCTAGTGAACCTTCACAACACTCCCTCTATGGCAAGTATGTCCTTTCTTAGGTAGGGAGACCAAAATTGCCCACAATACTCCTGGTGTGGTCTTACCAAGGCCCTGTATGATTGCAGAAGGACATCCCTACTTCTGAACTCAAATCCTCTTGCAATGAAGGCCAACATACCATTTGCCTTCATAACCACTTACTGCACCTGCCTGTTTAATTTCATTGACTGGTGTACAAGGACACCCAGATCCCTTTGTACATCCGCATTTCCCAATATATCATCATTTAAATAATACTCTGCCTTTCTGTTTTTCACATCAAAGCATATAACTTCACATTTATCCATGTTATACTGCATCTGAAATGTGTTTGCCCACACGCACAACTTATCTAAATTGTCCTGAAGCCTCCTTGCATCCTCCTCACAATTCATAACCCCACCCAGTTTTGCGTCATCAGCAAACTTGGAAATATTGCATTTGGTTTCCTCATCCAAGTCATTTATATATATCATGAATAGCTGGGCCCAAGCGCTGATCCCTGCAGTACACCCTAGTCACTGCCTGCCATCTGGAAAAAGATTCGTGTAATCTCAATCTCTGTTTCCAGTCTGTCAACCAATTCTCAACCCATGCCAGTATATTACCCCCAATCCCATGCGCTTTAATTTTGTCCATTAGACTCTATATGCAACCTTATCAAAAACCTTCTTGAAATCCAAATACAACACATCCACTGGTTCTCCCTTATCTATTCTATTTGTTACATCCCCAAAAACTCCAGTAGATTAGTTAAGTATGATTTCCCTTTCATAAACCCATGCTGACTTTGTCTAATCCTGTTAATGCTTTCCAAGTGTTCTGTTACCATGTCTTTTATAACATACCCTAGCATTTTCCCCACAACTGATGTTAGATTAACTGGTTTGTAATTCTGTTTTTTCTCTCCCTCCTTTTTTTAAATAGTGGGGTTACATTTGCCACCCTCCAATCTGCAGGAGTGCTCCAGAGGTCTATAGAATTTTGGAGGATGACCACCAATGCATCCAATTTTTCTAGGGCCACTTCCGTTAGTGCCCTGAGATGTAGGTTATCAGGCCCAGGGGACTTTTCAGCCTTTAACCCCATTCATTTCTCTAGCACCACTTTTTTCACTAATACTGATTTTCTTCAATTCCCCCCTCTCACTAGAGCCTTGGTTCCCTAATATTTCTGTGAAATTATTTTTGTCCTCTCTGTGAAGACAGAACCAAAATATGTGTTCAAATCTTCTACCATTTCTTTGTTCCCCATTATAATTTCCCCCGGTTCTGACTGTAAGGGTCCTACGTTTGTCTTTGCTAATTTTTTCTCTTCGCATATCTATAGAAGCTTTTACAGTCAGTTTTTATGTTCCCTACAAGTTTACTCTCATACTCCATTTTCCCCTTCTAGATCAATCTATTTATCCACTTTAGCTGAATTCTAAACTGCTCCCAATCCTCAGGTTTGCTGCTTTTTCTAAAAATTTTATATGTTTCCTCTTTGGATCAAAAATTTTAACTTGTTTACCTACTCCACTCTATACACACGGATAGACTTTCCCTTCATATACAAAATCTTCAAACATATCTGCAATCGGCTCCTCTGAATTCTCTTGGGTAAATTATGAACATATTCTCGCTTCTTTACCTATCACTGATTCTTCCTGTTTTATCTGGACACAGACCATTGTTTTTTCCTGTGCCTGAACCTCAGAACCCACAGTACTCTTACTTCCTGTACTTTTCTGCACCCCTATAATTCCAACAGATTTTCTCTGCAATTTTCAGCACACTGACTTTGTGTGCCCAACTTTATCACAATAAAAACACCTCAATTTTCAAATGTCACTTCTACCCTTAGCACTTTCCTTTTTATTCTGAGAAAAAGCTTCCTGGAAATTTCCACCTACTCCTTCTCTTCCCTGACCACCCACCTTCCTTTCATCTTCCCACTTTCTATCCTTTTCTGATTTGAAAGGGTGATGAAAGAAAGGTTTAGCTCTACGACCTAACTCATAATCATCAGCTATCTCTGCTGCTGGTCTTATCATTTGAACCCTCTATTCCTCCACATGATGTTCTCACTACCAAAGGGGTTGAACCTTTAAATTCTTCCAAAAGAATTACTTCTCTAAGAGCTGCTTATGTTGTCGCTATTTTTAATACCCATATCCACCGTCAAAATGACTTTGTTTTACTCTTTAAAACTCAATATAAGTTTGCGCAGGCTGTTTTTTTTATATTCCTAAATTTCTGCCTGTATGCCTCAGGAACCAACTCATATGCACTCAAAATAGCCTTTTTTTTAACCACTTCATATTTCACCGACATTTCTTCTGACAGCGAAGCATATACCTCGTGCTCTACTCACCAACCTGGGTTGTAACAGCAATGTCCAACTTTCCTATGACCATTTCATCTGTTTAGCTGTCCTCACAAATGAAATAAAGACTGCTTCAACATATTTTTCTGCAAACTTTGGAAGAGCTTGTACAAATTTAAACATCTCCCCACTGGGCTTTAGTTAAAGGTTTGTTCCTCATCAGAACTTTCCTCAGAACCTGAGGTCTCTTTTTTAACTTCCAGATTTTTAAATGCCCTTTCCCTTTCCTTCTCTCTTTCCCTTGCCTATCTTTCTTTTTCCTTCTCTCTTGCCTGAATTCCAGTTCCAGCTTCCTTTCTTTCTCCTGCCTTTCCGCTTGCTCCCTTTGAAATGCATTTTCCTTTCCTGCTGCCTCTAGCTCAAGTTTTTTTTTTCATTTCCTTTGCTTGTTCAAGTTCAAGCTTCTTCATTTCTAACTGAAGTCTCACTACCTCCAGCTGTGACTCACTAGAGTCAGTTATCACTTCCAACTTTAAATGCTGTGTTATACCATCAATTATATCTGCTTTCTTAGCCCCTGCAGATAACCCCAGTTGTAATTTATCCGCCAATTCCAGTAACTTAGCTTTAGTTACCTTTTGTAAACCAGCCGAAGTGATAACTTCAACTCCCAAACAAGTCTGAGCAACTGCCAAAGCCATTTTGCAGTCTCACCACTACAAAAATAAACCTCACACCAATTCCTGAATTCAAAGTACTTCTTGTACTCATAACTTTAACATTCACCAACTCCAAAATAACCAAGGAATTTCAAATATATTTCTGGATGAGCCCCCAACTACATTATGACACAGCAGATGGTAAATGCCAAGCTGTACAAATCCCAGAGGGAAACTTGAAATAACTGTCACAACTTGTTTTGCAGTTTGTATAAATTTTGAGAAGGAGTCTTGGGATAGCATTTTATGTATGACGTGCGGGGGGCAGAGCCCACACGTCAGCACTTAAAATGTCAAGTGCTGACGTTGGGCGAGCACCCTGATGTCAGTGCCTGGCATTGCGATACTTAGCTGGGCGGGTGCGCTATGAAGCGCGACGCGCACCCACCGTTAATAAGGCCCTTAATTCAGCAATCAACGGTGATTTTGAGGAGCCCGTGTGATCTTCACCTCGGCGCATGGTCCCATCAGGCAGGTGGGTAACTGATTTTTTATCAAACCTCCTCCATAGGCGGGATATGTGGGCTCAGAGGGGTTGTTAATATTTTATCTGAAGTATTTATTGCAGAAAGTGTTTTAACCTTGCCTGTGTAATTGTTAGTAGTTCAGATTGATTTCCAATAGCTTTCTCTGTACTTTGAAGCTTCTGCTTACCAGTCTGCAGAGAGTAATCCTTATCGGGCCTGCAGCTTTCCGGAGGCCTCCATTTAGCTTGGGAATGGGTTCTGACATCTCCACTAGAAGCAGCTCCTATGAGGAGGTAGGGAGCGATAGAATAAGGAGGAGGCCAGGGATGGACACTCAGCCTCCAGGGGAGCCACCTTTGGGAGGCCAGGTGCAGACACAAGGGGCGCAGGGCCAAGAAGTTGTCCAAGGTGGAAGGGGCTGCAGAAGACGCCACTATCCTGCTGTCAGGGTATACAGGCGGTGAAGCAGTGGCCTCAATATGACTGAGGTGCAGTGCCGAAGGAGGCACCCGCTGTCAAGGGGGACAGTGAACTACATCTGTCAGATGATTGGCCCTGAGATCTCCTCTAACTGAGTGGGTGGACACTCCATGCCAGCAGCTCTGAAGGTCACAGCTGCCCTCCACTACTATGCATCTGGCTCTTTCCAGGGCTTGGTGGGCAATCTGTGTGGCGTCTCCCAATCAGCTGTCCAATCAGCTTGTGTCAAGCAGGTTACAGATGCTCTGTTCAGACGTGCATTGACCTTCACCCACTTCTGCTGTGACCAGGCAAGTCAGGCACAGTGAGCCAAAGGCTTTGTGGCCATTTCTGGCTTCCCCCGCGTGCAGGATGCAATAGACTGTACACATGTGGCAATCAAGGTGCCAGCAGGTGAGCCCAGTGCCTTTGTCAACAGAAAGAGATTCCACTCCATGAACGTGCAGATAGTGTGTGACCACATGATGCAGACTCTGCAAGTTTATGCAAGGTACCCAGGCAGCTCCCACAATGCCTACATCCTCAGACACTCCGAGGTGCCGGTGCTCTTTGGTGCTTCGGCTCGGCTGGATGGTTGGCTGGTGGGTGATAAGGGCTATTCCTTCAGAAGATGGCTCATGATGCCGCTCCGCCGTCCAAGAACAGAAGCTGAGGAGCAGTACAATAGGAGCCATGGCACCACAAGGGCTGTGGTGGACAGAGCCATCCGTCTTCTCAAGATGTGCTTCCGTTCCCTGGACCACTCAGGCAGTGCACTCCAATAGCCCCCAGATCACATCTCTGTGATAGTGGTAGCATGCTACGCCCTGCACAATCTTGTGCTGGAAAGGGGGGGAATGCAGTTGACGATGAAGACCTTGATGCACTGGATGAGGCTGCACATGATGAATCCAGCAGTGGCTCAGAGGATGAGGAAGCAAAGGGTGAAGATGAGGGGCAGCACGCTGACCCACTTTTACACCAAGGAGGCAGGAACACCTGGGACACTTTAATCTAATGAATCTTCAGTTAGCTCCACACACATGGATCTACAGGACCAGCATTGCCTGGCGCTTCTACATCTGGCACTTAGGTGCTGCATCTTCCACCTCATCTGCTGCAACTAAGGGTCTGTGCAGAAACATCAATGTCCACTCAGACACTCATGACATGTCTGTGAAACATACAAATGCAGCACAAAGTAAACACCCTCAGCCATGGTCAGAAAAGTGGACTTTATTGCCACCAAAATAAAACACAAATGTCGCTCTAACACACGTAATTATATTTTCCCTAAACTAGGGCCAACACAAAGTCACCAGTGAGAAACCTGTGGAGTGCCTAACGTGCCTTATGCTTACATTTGCGGATGCTATGTCTAGGTGCCACCCCATCGCTCAGAGTAGCTTGTGAGACAGCCTGCTGACTCTGCTGTCTTGTTGGCCTCGATAACCTTGGCGGCCGTCCTCCACAAGGACCCTGAGAGGGAGTGGCCAGTTCTAGAACTGGCACCTCCCCAGTTGTCGCAGCCTCACTGGATGCAACAGTCACCGACAGAGGGGCGGATGTGCAGCTGCCCTCATCCGGAGCGCCCTGAGAGGAGCTCGCAGAGATGACAGGCAGCTACTGCGCCGACGAGAGGTCACATTGGACCTCCCTGCTCACCGCAGACGGCTAGGCACTGAGCTGCTACACTTGGTGCCCAGAACATCTCCCACATTGCCAATGACCACCTGTGGCCATTAGCGCTGTGAGGGCTTGCAAGTCAGAGCGTAACACAATCAGAAGATTCTCAATTTGCTGGAAGCCCCTCTTCATGGCAGTCGCCAATCTCTCAATGGAGGAAGTCTGAAGCTCTGTCCTGAGGTTCATGCCATCACTGATACTCTGCCTGGATTCCTCCACCACAGAGCCCAAGTGAAGCACACCCTCATGCAACCCCCTGCCAGATACTCCCGTGTACCCTGCCGCTTGTCCTGCAGCGGCTGCATGGCTGACATCTCCAGAGGCTCAGCATTACTGTCAGACTCAGCATGTGCCTGGTCCCCTGCAGTCCTCCGGCTGCTAGCGCCATTGGTCCTCTCTGTCCGTGCCATCTCCTCCAGCGATTGTGAAGTGCCCTCTCCATTGTACCCCGGGACACTAGCCGACGTCATAATCCCCACCGATGTGGTAGTTGCTGCGCTGGTGCCTGGTTCACTGAAATGATGTGACACAAATTGCCCTCAGGTGTGGAGAGGGGGCTCTCGACTTGTTCTTGGCGGGCATGCGGTGGTGATGCTGAAATTAACAACAAGGACAGTGTATCAGTTAGCGTTCAGTCAGTAACACCTTTCATCCCTTTCCCCGCCAGTCTCATAACTTGCTCACCCTTCAAGAACCTAAGGAAATGAACATTGGTGGGGTGGTAAATAGCCAAGAGGAGGCTCAAACATTACATGCGCATACAGACAGGCTGGTCAGATGGCCTAAGGAATGCCACATGGAATGTTATGTGGATAAGTGTGTGGTTATGCACTTGGGCAAGACAAGCAAGGTACGGGAATACATGAGTAATGGTAGGACCATGGGAAGTCATGACAATTACAGGGACCTTGCTGGGCAGACCCACTAAGGTAACAGAACAGGAACATAAGGCGTTTAACAAGGTCAAAGCCAAACTTGCCTTTATTAGCTGAGGAATAGAATGTAGGAAAAGGAAGGTCATGTTGCAAGTGCAGAAAATGCTGTCGAGGCCACATCTACACTTCTGCGTTCAGTTATGACCTGCACTTCATGGGAGGGATGTCATTGGAGTGGGGAGAGTGCAGAGGTTCCTGACCTGGATGCATGCTGGCCTGGATAGTTGGAGTGATGAGGAAACATTGCAGACACTTGCAACATTTGCCATGGAGCACAGGAGATTGACAGGTCACATTATTGACCTTCATACCATTATGAGGGGCATAGAACAGGTGGACAGAAGGCAACCTTTCCTCTTAACTCAGGGATGACTAACGTGGTGGCATTTATTTAAGTTGAGTGCTATGAGGTTGACAGGCGTGGTACTGAGGACCTTTTGGACAGAGTAATGTGGAACGCACTGGCTGAAAGGGTGGTGGAGGCACAAACCCTCCTAAGATGCAATAAGCCTTTGGATGTTCAGCATCAATGCCATGGCATGTTAGATCATGGGGATAGTGGTCACAAATGGGATAAGGTGACTCTGGAAGATGCTAAAGATGTGCATTCTCAAGGGGCCGAGGGACCTTTATATATGACCCACACATCTGACTGTATCCGTCTGTGAATGAGCAGTGTTGCTGCATTAACGATTGCAGCAATCATCAGTGCTTTGGATGATGGGGAGACAGAGTGGATGGGACTGTGGCCCTCAAATACCTGGCCGCTGCATCCCAGCCTCTCTGACACCTGCTGGCCTGGCCGCCTGCCTCCTCCCCAGCTCCATGGCCTGCTCCTCATAGGTGGTGAGGTGCTGCAGCACGGCGTGCTGACCACAAGTCCACAGATGCTCCCAGCTATTGTTCTGTGTTTTTGCCTGCAGAACAGAGAACACCATTTCTTGGGGCTGATCGCTCATGCATTCTGTATGCACACGCCGCACCCCAACCACAGCGGCCCATCTGAGGCCTCCAGTGGCTCCTGTCCACGCTACTGGTGATCAGTCACCAGCAGATAATACGGCTGCCCCCAACCCCCTCCCCCAACGGTCACCTTGGACACATTCAGCGTCCATCACTTTGAATAACACATGGGTCTTAGCGCCCATGGCAAGAAGGCCCAACTAGGTATGGCGCCGAGGCTAGCAGATAGCTCTTGGCCATGACACCTTGAGGCTCCCCTTCCACCATTTCATCACCATCAATAAGACATGTTTTGGAGTTCTGAGTATGTGTCTGGCTGCCTCCCCTGCAGGTTGCCCACAGACTACTCAAATGCGACAAACACCAGCATATGCTGCAGGGAGAACCCATCTTCTCCTCAGCCACTAATGCTGATGTAAGCATGGTCACCATCTGTTTGTCCACCCAGCATGCACCAAATGCCCAATGCAGTAACGACACTAAGATGTGGGGGGGGGGGGCCTCAAAGGCTAAGGCTACCTGCTGGTTTAAATGGCCAAGGCTGACATGGTACTCACCCTTCCATAGCGCAACAAATCATTGAAGCATTTGCGGCACTTGGTTTCTGTGCGCCGCACAGCATCTTGAGAGCTTACAGCCTCCGCCACCTCCTGTCATGCCTGCCTAGTCACATGGGGGTCCTCCTCCTCCCATCCACCGGAAACAACACCTCCCGATGATTTGACACCTCTCCCAGGAGGGCAGCAAGGCAGGCATTGGAGAACCGAGGGGCACATTGGCCCTCCGCTGGCCTTCCCTGTAGCCTGCCCCCTTCCTCCTCCTCTGCCCTCACCTCTTCTGGAGCCCTGTCGTTGGCCATGGTGAACAGTCTAAAGGAAGCTGCTTGGCCATTCTTTATACAGACTGCCGGTTCCCTATTGGAACTGGCTGTCTGAACACGCCCGCCGCAGATTTGAATTTCCTGCTGAACACGGGAGTCTGAAATGCACTGGTCCTTAATTGGCCCGCCCATGCAAAATGGCGGCGCGGCCTGTTTCGCCAGAGGCGATCGGCTCCATGCCTGCCACCGATTGGGTTAGGCCTGCCCGCCCAACAAACAGAAAATTCAGCCCTTGAATTCAGTTGTAATAAGACAGCCAATTCTTATAGGTTTTTATAAAATTAAATTAAACGTTTATTAATAAGAGAAATGATTGTAAATACATAGATAGTTCTAAAAAATACTAATATTATAACTTCTAAATCCCCTACTCAATCTAACTCCCTGTTATACTTTTGTTTAGGCAACAGTAAGACATATAGATTTTAAAAGATCCAGGCAAAGAAACATGATACCCTGAACAAGTCAACAGCCTTTGAAGACAGCAGCTTGAGGCATAGATGCTGAAGGCTTTTCACATACTTGTAAGATCTTAAAATATCTTCCCCTAAACACAGTCCTTGCTTCTTCTTTATATGTATCTTTCTCTTTGAATGCAAATACCTATTTTTTCACTAAGTTTTACCAGTAATCTTTCGGAAAAATAAATATACTGGTTCTAAACTTCACCTGGCTAGGTGACACATTTTAACCCTCCTTTGTAAACAATCTAATCTGGTTTATTTCAAAATGCAAATGTTCCCTTGACACATTTGTTTCTAAACTTCTCCATGTTTATCTAATTAACATTTCAAACCTAACCTCTCTTCTTAGATCAAAGCATCAAGACTATGTGCCTCTAATTCAATTAAATCTCACACATAGGGCTGAATTTTCCCCCTGTTGGCAGGGGGGCGGGGGGGGGGGTGCAGATTGATGGGTGGGTGCGCTTCTAAATGATGCCCCCGATTGGCACCATTTTACGTGGACGGGCGAATTAAGGCCAACTAAGTGCAGCCTCAGGGAGATCGGCTCTACTCTCAAATAATATTAAAAATAGAAAAAAAATTGCCTGATATGTCTCCTCATGACAATGTCACATGAGTTGGGACATGTCCATAATTTTTACAAAATCTTTATTTATATTTTATTTATGGATGAGTTTTCATGTTTTTTCTAGTTCCCACCAGGGCTCTTGGCCTGCCCACCAACCTTAAAGTTGGACAGGCAGGTCCTTTAGTTACTTAATTGACCCTGTCAATGGCCTCAATTGGTCATTGACAGGTCGGCGGGCATGCAGCTGATTTTGCTGTGCTCCTGCCTTCCTGAAAATTTAAATTGGGTGCGGTGACATCAGGAGCCGCCCCCGACGTCACCCCGCGTCATTTTACGCATCGGCGAGCAGCCCCCGCCCCCCCGCTTACCAACTCGTAAAATTCTGCCCATACACATATACAGACACATAGACATATCTCACTATTACTCAATTTTACAATAAATTCCAATAACAAGATAATTCCAAATTATGAGAATTATTATATCTTCTTGACATGCAAAATGATGCCAAGAGAATGGGATCAATCCCCATGCCAGCTGCGGTAGCTCATGGAAGGCGACTTCCATACTTTGCCATATGCTTGATATGAAGTGACGCCCCTCATGTTGTATAACCACTTGTCTCTCTCTAACAGGGAGAGATGCCTCACCTCACCTAAGCAGAAATTAAATGTCACAGCAAAGATAATCATATCAAAAACCTTTGGTCATCAACCTGAAAGAATCTTTCCCTCTCCACAGATACTACCAGGCCTGCTGAGTATTTCCAGCATTTTCTGTTTTTATTTCATATTTCTCACATCTTCAGTATTTTGTTTTTGGCAAAAATTTATGTATTCACTACATGAGTGTAATGTGTACCTTCAGTACCTGTTTCTGCCTTTTATTCCATTCTTTCATATTCTTCTTTGCATGGGCAGTCTTTCTGTCTAACAGTGTGGCCATAAAAATATGGTAATAAAGATTATCAGCTCCCATGTCCTGTATGTCGCCTTATGGCTGCCATGATCTGTCTGAATTTAAAGCAATGCACAAGTAGAAAACAGGGCAGATACATTTACTTCCATTTTACACTTTACAAGTCAAACAATTCCAAGAGCTTACTTGGGTGCTGTCAAGTTAAGCATTAGCTATGCAAAATTAATTACTATACTTTGCATGTCCTCAAGTCCAGATCGCATCAAAGTGTAATTTAAATAAATAATAAAAAAACTGCAGATGCTGGAAATCTGAAAGACAAACGGAACACCTCAGAAATGCTCACCAGGTCTTGGATGTCTGTCAGCTAAAGGCTGTATTTTCATGCTTATTCTGAACATCACGGAATCTTTTCTTGACCTTTACAGTTGTGAGCTGGTGCTGGCCTCGAGGTTGATCTTCTGGGCTTGTTTTCTTGCATTTTGATTGAAAGATATGAACTGAAGCTATATATTGCTGCCCTTCTGCCAAGTTCATATGCTGCAGTGATAAAAGGTGTCTGCCTGGACAACTTCTCCATCTGGTTACAAAATTTCAACCCCGCATATCTGTACTGTTGAAAGGTTTGTTTCTTGTGCGAGTCAAGAAGCTCATTCCCTTTGTGTTACATATCAAACCTTTTGTTAAATTTAATGTATTGCAGGCAACATAGTTTTATGAAAGTGAGCTTTACTATTCTCACCTATTCAAAAATTCTTTAATTGGATGACAAATAGTCACCAATTAAAGTAATCAATTTCCGACTTGATGCATTTCATCCATGGGTCAAAGTAAAATTGTTTTATATTTTACTCCAATGACTCCCTACACTGGTCATGCACAAAGAATCTCGATGCAGGATTCAACACAACACTAGTTTGATCCGTTGAAATAACTGTTCTTTCATGAACATGCAAATAGTCTTAAACTCATTTTTAATTTTTAACGCTTCCTGAGCTGCTTTTTATATTTGCACTTTTCTCTTAATTATTTTATTATTCTTCCTAAAGCTTTTTGATCCCTCAATAAATCAGTCTTACCCTGTTCTAAGATCAGCAGACATCTGTCAGACATACTGCAAATAGAAGCCTGGAAACCCTAAACTTAAACAAATTCAACTTTTATGGCATAGAAGACTCTTGTATGTTTGAAGGTACTTCTTTGGGAGGCAGGAGACTTCTCTTGGCCATTCTTCTCCTTCTTCTGGATCTATTTCTCCGTTATTTGGACTGTTACTCAATGATAACCCAAGCCCTAAGCAAAAGTGGTTCCACAGCCTCTTGTTTACTTTTCTCAAAATCAATTGTCAGTTCCTGCAAGGGAATTTTCACTTCTCCTGGTGAATTGAGGAAAAGTAAGATTCATCTTTTAACTTGGAATGACATAAGAAATGTTAGATTCCTTTTTGTTCCTTTATTTATTTTTTATTCATTCATGGGATGTGGGCTTTGATGGCTGGGCCAGCATTTTATTGTCCATCCCTAACTGCCCTTGAAAAGTTGGTGGTGAGCTTCCTTCTTGAACTGCTGCAGTCCATGTGGTGTAGGTAGACCCGTGGTGCTGTTAGAAAGGGAGTTCCAGGATTTTGACCCAGCGACAGTGAAGGAATGGTGATATATTTCCAAGCTAGGATGGTGAGTGACTTGGAGGGGAACTTACAGGTGGTGATGTTTCCATCTATCTGGTGCCCTTGTTGTTCTAGATGGTATTGGTTATGGGTTTGGAAGGCGCTGTTGAAGGAACCTTGGTGAATTCCTGAAGTGCATTTTGTAGATGATACACTCTGCTGCTACTGTGCATTGTTGGTGGAGGAAGTGAATGTTTGTGGATGTGGTGCCAATCAAGCGGCTGCTTTGTTCTAGGCGGTGTCAAGCTTCTTGAGTGTCATGGGATATGCACTCATCCAGGTAATTGGGGAGTATTCCAAAACACTCCTGACTTGTGCCTTGTAGATGGTGGACAGGCTTTGGGGAGTCAGGAGGTGAGTTACTTGTCACACTATTCCTAGCTTCTGACCTGCTGTTGTAGCCACAGTATTTATATGGCTAGCCCAGTTCTTTTTCTGGCCAATGATAACTGCCAGGATGTTGATAGTGAGGGATTCAGTGATGGTAATTCCATTGAACATCACGGGGCGATGGTTGGATTCTCTGTTGTTGGAAATGGTCATTGCCTGACACTTGTGTGGTGCAAATGTTACTTGCCACTTGTCAGCCCAAACCTAGATATTGTCCATTTCTTGCTGCATTTGGACATGGATTGCTTCGGTATCTGAGGAGTTACAAATGGTGCTGAACATTGTGCAATCATCAGCGAACATCCTCACTTCTGACCAAATGATGAAAGGAAGGTCATTGTTGAAGCAGCTGAAGATGTTGGGCCGAGGACACTACCCTGAGGAACTCATGCAGTGATGTCCTGGAACTGAGATGACTAACCTCCAACAACCACAACCATCTTCCTTTGTGCTAGGTAAAACTCCAATCAGTGGAGAGTTTTCTGCCTGATTCCCATTGACTCCAGTTTTGCTAGTGCTCCTTGATGCCACACTCTGTCAAATGTGGCCCTGATGTCAAGGGCAGTCACCCTCACCTCACTTCCGGAGTTCAGCGCTTTTGTCCATGTTTGAACCAAGGCTATAATGAGGTCAGGAGCTGAGTGGCCCTGGCAGAACCAAACTGAGTGCCTGTGAGAAGGTTATGGCTAAGCAAGTGCTGCTTGATAGCATTGTTGACGATCCCTTCCATTATTTTATGGATGATCGAGAATAGATTGATGGGGCGGTAGCTGGCCAGGTTGGATTTGTTCTGCTTCTTGTGTACAGGGCATATCTGGGCAATTTTCCACATAGCCGGATAGATGCCAGTGTTGTAGCTGTACTGGAACAGCTTGGTTAGGGGCGCAGCAAGTTCTGGAGCACAAGTCTTCAGTACTATTGCCGGAATGTTGTCAGGGCCCATAGCCTTTGCATTATCCAGTGCCTTCAGCCATTTCTTGATATCATGTGCAGTGAACCAAATTGGCTGAATACTGGCATCTGTGATGCTGAGCGCCTCCTGAGGAGGCCGAGATAGATTATCCACTCAGCACTTCTGGCTGAAGATTGGAGCAAATGCTTCAGTCTTTTCTTTTGCATTGATGTGCTGGGCTCCTCCATTATTGAGGCTGGGGATATTTGTGGAGTCTCCCCCTCCAGTGAGTTGTTTAATTATCCACCACCAGTCACTATTGGATGTGGCAGGACTGCAGAGCTTAGGTCTCATCCATTGCTTGTGGAATCGCTTAGCCCTGTCTATCACATGCTGCTTGTGCTGTTTGGCATGCAGATGGTCCTGTGTTATAGCTTCACCAGGTTGACACCTCATTTTTAGGTATGTTGGGTGCTGCCCTTGGCATGCCCTCCTGAACTCTTCATTGAACCAGTGTTGATCCCTTGGCTTGATGGTAGTGGTAGAGTGGGGGGGATATGCCGGACTGTGAGGTTACAGATTGTGTTTGAATACAATTCTGCTGCTGCTGATGCCCCACAGTGTGTCATGGATGCCCAGTCTTGAGTTGCTAGATCTGTTCAAAATCTATCCCATTTAGTACGGTGGTAGTGCCACACAACACGGTGGAGGGTATCCTCAATGTGAATGCAGGACTTCGTCTCCACAATGACTGTGTGGTGGTCACTCCTACCGATACTGTTGTGGACAGATACATCTGTGGCAAGGCAGGTTGGTGAGGATGAGGTCAAGTATATTTTTCCCTCTTGTTGGTTCCCTCACCACCTGCCGCAGCCCCAGTCTAGCAGTTATGTAATTTAGAGCTCAGTCAGTAGTGGTGCTACAGAGCCAGTCTTGGTGATGGACATCGAAGTCCCCCTCCCAGAACTCATCCAGCACCTTTGCCACCCTCAGTGCTTCCTCTAAGTCGTATTCAAGATGGAGGAGCATTGGTTCATCAGCTGAGGGGGGATGGTACGTGGTAATCAGCAGGAGGTTTCCTTGCCCGTGTTTGACCTGATGCCATGAGACTTCATGGGGTCGATGTTGAGGACTCCTAGGGCAACTCCCTCCCAACTGTATATCACTGTGCTGCCATCTCTTCTGGGTCTGTCCTGCCGGTGGGACAGGACATACCCAGGGATGGTGATGGTGGTGTCTGGGACATTTTCTGTAAGGTATGATTCCGTGAGGGTGACTATGTCAGGCTGTAACTTGAATAGTCTGTGAAACAGCTGTCTCCATTTTGGCACTAGTCCCCAGGTGTTAGTAAGGAGGACTTTGCAGGGTTGACAGGGCTGAGTTTGCCGCTGTCATTTCCAGTGCCTAGGTCGATGCCAGGTGGTCCATCTGGTTTCATTCCTTTTGTGTGACTTTGTAGTACAACTGAGTGGCTTGCTAGGCCATTTCTGAGGGCATTTAAGAGTTAACCACATTGCTGTGGGTCTGGAGTCATGTGTAGGGCAAACCAGGTAAGGACGACAGATTTCCTTCCCTAAAGGACAATAGTGAATGTCCAATGTGGGCATTCTGAAATAGTCAAATGCTCTTCTGTGTATAAGCATTGCTGGATAAATTTGAAATAACCCAAATCCAACAGCCTTTAAGAAGTTTTGTTCTGTCCACCCTCATGAGTTTTGCAATGATTCTGACAAAAAGCTTCACTTGAAAGACTTGCTGTAATTCTTCAATTGCTATAGGTATGGTGTTACCATCCAGCTCATGTCTGTTAAAAAGCTCTTGGATAATAGGTGTAATTGTCATTCCTTCTTGCATTCCCTCATGTTGTTAAAGGGCAAAAATGTATATAAACTATTTTTTCTACCGGATGCCTTATTTTTCTGACAGGTGGATGGAAAGATTGCATGTGGGCAGATGAGTTCACCTGGTGCAGTTGTCAATATTTATCTCTTAACCTACATTGCTAAAAGCAAATTGCCTGGACCTTACCTCTTTGCTGGATCTGGCTGTGTGTAAATTAGTTGCTGAGGTATGTTACATTACAACACTACCACACTTTAGAAGTAATTCATTGGCTGCAAAACACTTTGTAAAATTCAGAGGTCATGAAAGGCACTATATAAATGCAAGTGTTTTTTTTTCTTAATGACATTTGTTATTTCCACACCAGCATCTATAAGCCTGAGCTTCCATTCATGTTCCATTCATGTTTATCTGTAGGTCGGACACAATTTTGGCCTCTAAATGATTAGTCAATAAAAACCATACATACTATGTGGTATTCCTTGAAAGCCACTCTTCATTAAGGCTTAAATTCCCAAAATGTTTCAAATGGCTGCTGATACCCTTTATTCCTTGTTTTGATTGTCTTTATTTTTTTCTGCCTCTGCAGTTTTATCTGCCTCTAACATTTATAGGTGGAACCATGTGAAGAAAATAGTAAATATTGAAGAAATAGAAGAGGGGTATTTCAGAGGGACAAACAATTAAACACAACTGACCGACAGATCCAGAGCTTTCTTGAAACTCAGGCCTGTGCTTAGTTTCCCAGGTTTATTGGTGGGTCTACACATCTTTAGTTTATCAGTGGGTCTACACATTTCTGATATTGTGTATTTTCCTGGTGTGCTTGTTAATTCCAGGTTTATTGTTTGTTAATATAAAAGTCACAAAAGTCCAATATTCACACGTGATGCATTCAAGGCACTCCTGCTGCCTATATGGAAAGGGCATTACTTTGATTTCCAAAAGGGATTTGATAAGATGCCACACAAAAGTTTAATAAGATAAAGGATCATGGAGTTAAGGGTAGTATATTAGCACGGATAGAGGATTGGTGGACTGACACGAATAAATGAGTCGGGATAAATAGGGACATTTTCAAGTTGGCAGGCTGTGACTAGTGGAGTGACACAAGGATTGGTGTTGGGGGTTCAGCTATTTACAATCTACATTAATGACTTAGACAAAGTTATTTATCTAACTTTGCTGATGATACAAAGCTAGGTAGGAATGCTAGCTATGAGGAGTAAACAAAGAGGCTGCAGAGATAGAGACAGGTTAAATAAGTAGGCAACAAGTGAGCAGGTGGAATATAAGGTGGGGAAGTGTGAAGCTATTCACTTTCGTTATAAGAATAGAAAAATATTTTTTTTTTAAATAGCATGAAAATTTTAAATGTTGACGTTCAGAGAGACTTGGGTGCATTCTTACTAAGAACACAGTAAGTTCGCATGCGGGTACATTAATTAGAAAGTAAATTGAATTTTGGCCTTTATTGCAAGGGATTGGAGTACAAGAATAAAGAAGCCTTTCTACATTTGTACAGGACTTTGGTGAGACTTCACTTGGAATATTGTGTGCAGTTTTGGTCTCCATATTTAAGGAAAGCTATACTTGCATTGGATGCAGTACAGTGAAGGTTCACTAGATTGGTCCCTGGGATGAGAAGGTTGTCCTTTGAGAACCTGAGTAAATTGGGTCTAAATTCTCTGGGGGTCAGAAGAATGAGAGGTTATCTCATTACAACATATAAGATTCTGAAGGGACTTGTCGGCGTAGACACTGAGAGATTTATTCCCCTGGCTTGGAGAATCAAAACCACAGGGCCAATCTCAGGATAACGCGACAATAATTAGGACTGGGAGGAGGAGAAATTTTTTCATGCTAAAGGTTGTGAATCCTTGAAATTCACTACCCCAGAGGACTGTGAATGCTAAGCTCAAGTTAGACAGTTTTTTGACCTCTCAGGGAATCAAGGGATGTAGGGATATGAGGAGTGGCGGGAAAGTGGAGTTAAAGCCAAAGATCGTATTGAATAATGGGACAGGCTCAGCCAGGTGTATGGTCTACTTCTGCACCTATCTCATATTACAGTTGGAGCAGATTCTTGAATGTAAGGATGCAAAAGGGAACTGCCACTGTTTCAGAGTCTCTGCTTCAGAAAATTCAAAGTGATTGAGATTATTTTCAGAACGGCACCAAAAGTATATTTCACCCCCCAACCACCCCCCACCCCCAGCACTATTATTACTGATAATATTGACAGGCCTGAACACATCCAGCTGGCAATGACCTCTGAAGGGATAAATGTAGCTGAGAGGAAATTACAGTGTTGTCCCACTTGCTTGACGAAAATCTGTAGACAGCCTTCAATGACGATGTGCTGATAGTGACTATCTAAGGAACAACAACCCTCAATCTATTTGTCTCTGGATATTCCCAAGGTAACAAAGAGGACATCAAGACTATCAGTCAAGTTGTTAATTATGAATGTATTAAACCAGAGACTGGGATTTTATTCAGAAGGATCAACACTATCATCTCCTTCTCCACCAATCAGTGACAGCAGGATGACAGGGCTACCCAATTCCATGGGTTTACATGCCAATGCAGAAAATTAATAGAAGCTAACTAACAGTTGCAAAAGAGCTGACACAGCCCCAAAATGGGAATGCAGTATAGAAACAAGCAGTCAGGCTGGAACTGCAGCAGGACATAAGCTCATGACAAAGTAAATTACAGGTTAGATTAACATCCAAACAATGTTATAATAGGAAGAAAATGTTAATGCACAAAAGAGCAGTTTGCAGCAGCTGCTGAGTGTAACATCTCTAAACAAATTTGTGAGCACTAGTAGAACAAACTTTATTTTTTAAGTATCTGTGGCGGTAAAATGCCCACATGCCTGCCAGCACAAAGATTGAATCCACACTGTTGGCATTAATCTGCATCGCACTCTAACCATCCAGCCAACTGAGTTAACCAATCCATGGAATTCTCATCGCTTGCTACAAACTCCATTCTTTATGATGGAAGAATATCTAACTGAAGAAGACATCAATATTGAATAAGAGATAGATCAGGACATAAACAATGAGCATGAAAGTATTGTTCCTCAAAACCAATGCAGACATGAAAACCATGAAAAGTCCTACTCCGGCCCCCTTCCACAACTCTTTCTCCGGTACATCGATGATTACTTTGGTGCTGCTTCATGCTCTCGTCAGGACTTGGAAAAATTTATTAATTTTGCTTCCAATCTCCACCCCTCCATCATTTTCACATGGTCCATCTCTGACACTTCCCTTCCCTTCCTTGACCTCTCTGTCTCAATCTCTGGTGATAGACTGTCCACCAATATCCATTACAAACCCACCGACTCCCACAGCTACCTCGACTACAGCTCCTCACACCCCGCTTCCTGTAAGGACTCCATCCCATTCTCTCAGTTCCTTCGCCTCCGTCGCATCTGTTCCGATGATGCTATCTTCAAAAGCAGTTCCTCTGATATGTCCTCCTTCTTCCTTAACCAAGGTTTTCCACCCACAGTCGTTGACAGGGCCCTCAACCGTGTCTGGCCCATCTCACACGCATCCGCCCTCACACCTTCTCCTCCCTCCCAGAAACATGATAGGGTCCCCCTTGTCCTCACTTATCACCCCACCAGCCTCCACATTCAAAGGATCATCCTCCGCCATTTCCGCCAACTCCAGCATGATGCCACCACCAAACACATCTTCCCTTCACCCCCACTATTGGCATTCCATAGGGATTGCTCCCTCCGGGACACCCTGGTCCACTCCTCCATCACCCCCTACTCCTCAACCCCCTCCTATGGCACCACCCCATGCCCACGCAAAAGACGCAACACCTGCCCCTTCACTTCCTCTCTCCTCACCATCCAAGGGCCCAAACACTCCTTTCAAGTGAAGCAGCATTTCACTTGCATTTCCACCAACTTAGTCTACTGCATTCGTTGCTCCCAATGTGGTCTCCTCTACATTGGAGAGACCAAACGTAAACTGGGCGATCGCTTTGCAGAACACCTGCGGTCTGTCCGCAAGAATGACCCAAACCTCCCTGTCGCTTGCCATTTTAACACTCCACCCTGCTCTCTTGCCCACATGCCTGTCCTTGGCTTGCTGCATTGTTCCAGTGAAGCCCAACGCAAACTGGAGAAACAACACCTCATCTTCCGACTAGGCACTTTACAGCCTTCCGGACTGAATATTGAGTTCAACAACTTTAGGTCTTGAGCTCCCTCCCCCATCCCTACCCCTTTCTGTTTCCCCCTTCCTTTTGTTTTTTTCCAATAAATTATATAGATTTTTCTTTTCCCACCTATTTCCATTATTTTTAAATATTTTTAAATCTTTTATGCTCTCCCCACCCCCACTAGAGTTATACCTTGAGTGCCCTACTATCCATTCTTAATTAGCACATTCGTTTAGATAATATCACCAACTTTATCACCTATGTGTTCTTTTGTTCTATTGTTGGTGACATCTTTTGATGATCTGCTTCTATCACTGCTTGTTTGTCCCTACAACCACACCAACCCCCTCCACTTCTCTCTCTCTCTCTCTCTCTCTGCGCCCCCCCCCCCACACACCTTAAACCAGCTTATATTTCAACTCTTTCTTGGACTCGAACTCAAGTTCTGTCGAAGGGTCTTGAGGACTCGAAATGTCAACTTTTTTCTTCTCCGCCGATGCTGCCAGACCTGCTGAGTTTTTCCAGGTAATTCTGTTTTTGTTATGAAAACCATGTACCAGGTATATCTCTGAGATCCCTTTAGCAAAGCACCTGAGCTGCCTCTTTAAACAATATTCATCTCCACATGTACACAATAAAATTGCGCAAAATCTTTGACAAGATTGTCTTCAACACTCCCTTGATAATTGTGACTATCCATCTTTTGATGCGGTAGAGTGGAGCTAATTAATTGCCTGTATGTGGTTTGTGAATGATATCCCTGTTATTTCCCAAGACACTTGCTCTTAATGCTGATAGATTGAGTACGTTAGCTAGCCTGGCTCTAGCCAATGACCTCTTCTGAAAGATTCTCCTATGGAAGGAGTATATGAGCTGGATAATTCAGAATAGGAACCCGCTACTTCCTTGGGCTGAGTCAACCACATCATCTTCTGTCATAGCTGGCTGGTCCTGCCCATCATCTGCAGTGCTACCCACTATCGCATGTTGGGCAGCACAACATGCAGTAGCAGGCGGGAAAAAAGTTGTTTTACCCGCCAGCCACAATGGTGGGTTCTCACGCCATATCGTTCCATTCCCGCCTCATTAATTATGCAGCCACAAGAAGCACGCCATCTCATTGGCGGGCGGCCTCTGATTTGCAGTTACATTACCACTTCCTCATGCAGGGTACCGTATTTAAACTGCAGACGTGCGCACGCTTCTCATTGCTTGCAGCCTAGAACAGCTCCGGTGAAGGTATAGCCCCAAAGGCCAAGAGGAGTGCAGCCTCCCCACCCACCCCCCCACCCCACCCCCAACAACCACCAGCCCAATATTCAATGATACATCCTGGGACCCACCTGGACATCATGGAGGCCCATCGCGATGTCCTCTACCCCTGCTGTGGCCACAAAAGGCCCATAAATCTCATCACTCCAACTTGGGAGGCGGTAGCAGATGTGGTCAGTGCCAATGCTAACACAAGAGGTCAGCCATCCAGTGAAGAAAATGGATGAATGATCTAATCCAAGGCAACCATCTTATCACTCTAAACTCACACACTCACAGGCCCATCAAACATTCGCTGGCATCTCACTCACTGTCAGCTCCAGGGACATCACCACTCACTCTCTCATGCACACCCTCACATCTCCATCTGGCTTCATCTCCTCTGGAGACTGCCACCTCAGCCCACACCATATTGAGACAGATCAACATGTGACCCCCCACCGCAACCCCACCCCCCCAAACCCCCCACCACCCCTGCCCACACGAACCCTGGGATACCCACCTTCCCCAGTACAACCCTTGCTTTGCAGCCTCTTTTTTTTGTCTGAGGCCACTTTGCACCCCCCCAGCCCTAGCCCTGCAGCCATTGAAAATCCATCCCCGTCTTACAGCTGGTCTGGCAGGTAGAGCCCTGTCCATGAACCCCACTAAGAGTGATGTGGTGCTGCCTGTGAAACCTGGCACTGATGACTGTGAGTGCTGCCCAAAGCAAGGTAGGCAAACAAACCTCAAAGTCCCAAGTGAAGTGCAGCTCGCCAGGTGCACGTCGCTTATGTATAGCTGTGAAACACGTTGGCGTGACCTGGATGATCCAGCACGGCTTATAATGAGATGTTAATGCATTGAAATTAGGTTCCCAGTGGCGGAAAACGCAGCCTGCCATGGAGCGGATGATTGCAGACTAGTTTCACAATGGCATGAAACCAATTTTTGGCTGTCTCGCCATATTGTCCGTGCTCTGCCCACCATGATGCCCGATGCCAACAGGGCCAGAAAATTCCAGTCATAATGTCACCCTAGAGACTGCATCTATACCCATGTTCATGTGTTGGGCATTCCCTCAGTTGTTCATAGATCTGCATGGATGCAGACTACTGGGCAATCATATAGGTCAGTAATCACTGCCTCGAGATTTTCTGAATACGATCATGCAACACGTCAAGCAATCCAAGAGAGCATCCTCTGTGCATCGGAGACAAAAGCTTTTCTAACATCACTCTGAGACAACATGGGCAGGATATTTCCAGCCCATGGGACAGGTTGGGAGGTCAGGGGGAACAGCAAAATAGTGGAAGCTACGTTGGAATACCTCCTCAATGGAGTCCTGCTGCCAGTGAGATTTCCTAATGGAATTGGAAGCATAGTGGTTGCCTGTCATATAAAGGCAGGCAGCCAATTAAACATTTAATGACTCACTTGGGATGGATTCCTCAGGCCTGTTGATATTTTGCTTCAGAAAGGCAGCCTCCCAGCAGCAGTCTAGGGGGCCATCAGAGACAGAGGCCTTATGGCTCAAAGAGGAGGAACCAAGCAGTGAAGGCCACAAGTAGGCCGTCCATAGGAACCTGCCTGCTTGGCCCTCTGTTTATTTTATTTTGTCATTTACCTCCCAATAGCTGACCTACCATAGCAGTGCCTACTGCTCTTGGTGGAGTTGCTGAGGCTCTGGAGTTGTCGGTCCTCTGATTAGGGCAACAGCATGACGAGTCCACCCACTGTCCTTAATTGGACCATGATTTGGAGGCAGCCATTTAGAAGGCCTTTTCTGATAAAGTTACTGGGCTGGTCCCACTACCCGCAAATATAGGCTTGGCGCTCTCATTTTGTCCCGATATCAGGCTCCTGAAGCCTGTGATAAAATTCAGCCCCTTGTGTTTTGAAACTATATAATTAAAAATTCTATTGTGGGTATCACTAAAGCTGGAACATGCAATGCAGACAACCATTCATCAATGGCTGCACTGCAGAGACTCAAGTGGCTCTTGCAGATAATCCTGCTTAGCTAGAATCTCCTTTCATGAACAGGCCCTGTGATATCAGAAACACTAGTTCAGAATCACTATAACATACATATTGCAACCACTGATTCCTGCTCCTCACCCATGGACTGTTCTACCATCTCAATTTCATTCATCTGGGTGTACAGGACTGTGATCTTGTCTGCCAAAGGTGGTCAGAGTGACCCATGGTACTATGAGATGCTGACTTTCACAGAAAAACAGGCTATACAATAAGAATGGGAAAGGAATTTGTAGTAATTGTAAGTAAAATCTTTCACACTGTTATGGGGATCGTGTGATTGTACAGATGAATCAGCCCTAAGTGAGGGTAATCTTCGGGGTGGAGTTTTCCTGCCTTGGTCTTGGAACAAGCATGTAGCCTCATCTGGAGTCTATAAACAAAGTTTACTGTTTCTTACAAGAAACCTGCCCTGCATTCCAAGTTTATTATAATTGGCGATGAGGATAAATAGATTCAACGCTGCACCTCGCCTCTTGAATGTCAGTATTTTGATTTCCAAGGGAAGAAAACAAAAAAAAGTATACTCACCAGCAATGCCGCTCTTTGGCAGAATTAACCCAATCAAGGACTGGAGTCAGTACATACAGCGCCAAAGTTTCTACTTTGTGTCGAATGAAACAGAAGTCAATTCTCCTAAGTGTCTGTGGAAGCAAGACATATCACCTAATCTGTAGTCTGAAGGCCCTGAACGCACCAAATTCCAGATCCTTCAATGAGCTAGTAGACCTTGTGAAGGCACATATCCAGCCTAAACCATCGGTGATCATGCAAAGATTCACATTCAACTCTATAGTAATTGTTCCCAGTGAGTCGATCACAATGTACACCATGAAGTTAAAACAGTTAACGGAGCACTGTGACATTAGTGACCCTCTAAACAACATGTTGTGAGTCCTTTGGTTTGCTATGTACGTGACAATGCTATTAAGCACTGTTTACTTGCAGAATTTGACATAGGCCTGAAGTGCACCTTGGAGATAGAATTATAACCATTCTCTGCCCGTAAACCTGAACTGAGTTATCAAAATCGTATCTTGTTATGAGGAGCAAGAATCGTTATCCCTTTGCAAGGAAGAGAACCACTATTGACAGAATGCACATCCTGGTATTTCAAAAATGAAGATGCTCGCACAAAGTCATATCTGGTGGCCAGTTATAGATAGTGATACTGGAAAAATGGTTAAACAGTGTCTCCAGTGTCAGCAACAACAGGAGTTGCCCATTTCAGCTCCACTGCATCCGTGGGAGTTGCCTGGTCGCCCTCGGTTAGACTACATATTGACTATGTAGGTCCATTTTTTGGTACCATGTTTTTAGTGATCATCGATGCACATTCAAAGTGGATGGATGTATATGAAGGGAGATTACCTACATCATGTGCAACTATTGAAAAGCTGCACCCATGTTTTAATGTACATGGCCTACCAGAAGCTAATGTGTCAGATAATGGCACTGCTTTCACTAGTTTGGAATTCCAGAGATTCATGAACCTATTTGGGATTAAACATGTCAGAACAGCATTGTTTCATCCCTCATCCAATTGATTAGCAGAAAGAGCTGTACAAACCTTTAAAATAGGCATGAAGCAACAGTCCTAGGGAACATTAGAAACAAAAATTTCAAGGTTTATTTTCAACTATCGCATGATTCATCATGCAACCACAGGTTCAACACCTTCTGAATTAACAATGAAGAGTTGACTTCGTACAATATTGAATCTAGTATTCCCTATCTTAGAGGGGAAGGTGGAGAAAAACTAGGGTAGTTAGAAAGTAAATCATGATGTTCACAGTAAAGGTCAAGAATTTACTGTGAGAGAAACAGTTCTTGTACAAAATTTTGCAACAGGACCGAGATGGGTTCCTGTCCTCTGAAACAGAACCTTTGTCATGTCAAGTGGAAGCGGAAAACAGGATTATTAGGGAACACATGGATCATCTCAGAAGTCAAGAGACACACTCCAACAACCAATTACTCCACCTGAAATCATAGTTGAACCTTTTATTCCTGAGGTGCCAGATCAACAAAGAATAGACATACCTCATGTCTCTGTTGAAGTAAATGGTTCAGAACTGCCATAGTCTAAGGGTGTCTCTGATGCTGCAGTTCCTGGTCAAGTCAATCCAATGGAAAAATTCTCCAGTGGTAGAGCTGCGTCGCTCTACCTGAATCAGAAACCCACCTCAAAGACTAAATCTATAATTGCATGAACTGTATATATTTGTATATGGTATGGATTAATAAATATTTATAAATAAGAGTGGTAAAACAAAATTAAAGGGGGAGGAATGTAGTAATTGTAAGTAAATTCTTTCATATGGTTATGGGGATCATGTGACTGTACAGACGAATCAGCCCTAAGTGCAGGTAATGTTCGGGGTGGATTACAAGCATGTAGCTTCATCAGGAGCCCTGTAACTAAAGTTTACTGTTTCTGACAAGACACTTGCTCCGTACTCCAAGTTTATTACAGACCTATGCAAATTTCTGACTCACAAAATAACTCTGCATTGTAATATGCTGTGTGTGATAATTTGGAGGTAGAATACAGACCTGTATGCCTGTGACAGTAGAAGAATAAGCCTATCAAGGTCAAGATGGTATTAGCCTGAGTTTGAGGGGGGCACTCAATTTCCCCTTTTCCTATTCCCCTGATGCTTCATGCTCACTGATGTTCCAAGTTGGTCTCCTCAATTGAGGTCAGGTGTTGCAATTCCTGGTATTTTTCCCAAATTTTATCTGTCCTCTTTTGTTATGTACCATCTTGCTGTACAAGCTCGAGAGTGGTCTTGCGATCTTGTAATTTTAGGGAGCATAGGCAGTGGCAAACAACTTCCTATCCTTGATTGCACAATGTTCAACACCATTCACAACTTCTCAGATACTGAAGAAGTTTATATCCAAATGCAGCAAGACCTGGACAATATCTAGGCTTGGGCTGGCAAGTGGCAAGTAACATGCGTGCCACACAAGTGTCAGGCAATGACCATGTCCAGCAACAGAAAATCCAACCATTGCCCTTTGATGTTCAATGGCATTACCATCACTGAACCTCCCACTATCAACATCCTCAGGGTTACCGTTGACCAGAAACTGAACTGGACTAGCCACATAAATACTGTGGCTACAAGAGCAGGTCACAGGCTAGGAATATTGCGACGAGTAACCCACCATCTGACTCCCTAAAGCCTGTCCACCATCTACAAGGCACAAGTCAGGAGTGTGATGGAATACTCCCCTCTTGCCTGAATGAGTGCAGCTCCCACAACACTCAAGAAGCTTGACACCATCCAGAACAAAACAGCCCGCTTGATTGGCACCACATCCACAAACATTCACTCCCTCCACAGTAGCAGCAGTGTATACTACATACAAGATGCGCTTCAGGAATTCACCAAGGCTCCTTTGTCAGCACCTTCCAAATCCAAGACTACTACCATCTAAAAGGACAAGGGCCACAGTTGGTGGGAACACCACTACCTAGAAGTTCCCCTCAAAGTCACTCACCATCCTGACTTGGAAATATATCACCGTTCCCTCACTATTGCTGGGTCAAAATCCTGGAACTTCCTTCCTCACAGCACTGTGGGTGCACCCATACCACATGGACTGCAGCAGTTCAAGAAGGCAGCTCAGCACCACCTTCTCAAGGGCAATTAGGGATGGGCAATAAATACTGGCCCAGCCAGCGAAGCCCACGTCCCATGAATGAATTAAAACAAAAAATGTCCAGTCCATTGTAGTCAATTTTTCAGGAGTTTTGCCTGAATGCTTGTGGAGCTGGCTTCAAGAAGGACACTAGAGCTTGTTCAACAGTTCTCTCATTGAATCCAATGGATGTGACAGAGGGTTGCTGATGGAATTTCTCTAGCTCCCTTATGTGTCACTGATTGACAGTACAGATCTCATTGCAGTACAGGAGGGTGGTGATAACAACTGCTCTGTACACTAGGATTTCTGTTGACTTTTTAAAGATTATTCATTTATGGGATGTGGGTGTCACTGGCTAGGCCAGCATTTATTGCCCTTCCCTAATTGCCTTTTTGACTGCTGCAGTCAACGTGGTGTAGGTGCATCCACAGGGCTGTTGGGGAGTTATTTGTTGTCAAACACTCGCTGGCCTAATTTGTAGAAGGCTGAACTGGTGCAGTTGATCCAATGTTGGATTTCCTCCTCAATGGTAGCATGTAAAGGGAAGAGAAAGCCAAAAAGATCCAACAGCATGCTGACTATCATGACATGCAAAGCTTTTTTGAGGGCACCAGGACCATCTACAGACCAACGTCAAACCAACAAAAACCCTTCACTCACAGAATGATGTCTCTCTTAAGGGTGATAATGCCATCTGTCAAATTTGAAAAGGGCATTTTTAGTAACTCCTCAACTGTGAATCCACAATGACACCGATCCTCTCCAGGCTATCGCCTAGTAGCCTGTGGTAGAATCCATGGGTGAACCACCAAAAATGGGAGAGCTGTAACGAATTTTAAAACCGATGAAAGACAATAAAGCCTGCAGCTCTGATGGTATTGCAGCTGAGGTCTTCAAAGCTGGTGGGTTATGCTCACATAAAGACTCCATGTACCCATCCTACTGATTTGGGAGAAAAAAGAACTAACCCTTGCACCACTCCTGACTTTAGGAATGCGCCAATTGTAACTACCTTCAAGAAGGGAGATAAATCAGGTTGTGGAAACTGTCGAGGTATCTCCCTATTGTTCAAGCAGGAAAAATCCTGATAAGCGTTCTCCTGAATCACCTACTTCCTGTGGCTGAGAAAATCTTTCAGACTTTCCAGAGCTTTAGACTTTCCAGAAGAACCTCTGACATAACCTTTGTTGCCAGACAAATCCAAGAAAAATGTCAAGAACAACACCAGGAACTCTTCATTGCATTCATCGACATGACCAAAGCATTTGACTCAGTAAATTGTGAGGCTCTGTAGATTGTTCTCCAAGATTTGGAAGTCCAAGAAACTTCATCATAACTCTGAAATTGCTTCATGATGATATGACTGCAACTGCCGTAAGTGGAAGATCTGAAACAGACACATTCAAAATCCTGTTCAGTGTCAAGTAAGGCTGTGCGATTGCCTCACTACTATTTACAGTCTACCCAGAAATGACTATTCACCACATCAATGATCAACTGCCCTTTGTCGTCAGTTTTTTAAAATCACCTGGATAGAAAATTCTTTAACCTCAGTCGCCTCCTTGCCAAAACTAAACTGACCACCAGAGACATACTTATCTACAATTTGTGGATGACTGCAGTGTAATTTCCCACTCTGCACCAGATCAGCCAGCTGCTTTTGATTCTTCAACTCTGCACACAAGAAACTCAGCCTGTCTTTGAATGTTGCCAAAACAAAACTCATATCAACCCACACCTGGTCACCCAAATATCCCACCTCTCATATATGTCTCTTCTTCTCATGGCAACGTTGTATAGCATTATACAAGCTTTTATTGTGACTTATACTTATTATGAGCTCAAAGTGATTTGTCTTTTTGAGGTAAGCTGTGTGACGTACATTTTTTGGGTAGCTACACACACTGAAAGTGTATCTGAGCCATACATTAGGAGCAGCATTTTCCTCTTGACTTATGTTCAGTTATTTTTGGTCCAGCATTTATTTTATCAGCAATCTGCACCCAAGTTTACTGAACTAGTCATTTTGAAGCATGAAGTCCTTCCTTCATATATTGGATAGCTTTCCTGAACTTCATGAACAAGCATATTCAATGCCAGGTTACATCAAATCTTGTAGGTTGTGCACTACCATTCTTCAAAGTGTTATCAAAATGGTTAAGTAAGCTCCCTGGCAGACATATGAGTACGAGCTATGGTGGGACCGCAAGCCTACCATAGTGTGAGGCCTGAGAAGTTTTAACTCCTGTGCCTCAACTGCATGACCTGCATCAAATTATCACCAAATGCCAGCACAGCTGGTCGCAGGATGGGTGTGGGATATCAGAGACCACCAAATGGAATGGTCTCAGCATTGAGGTGAGTGATTGGAGGGATTTCAGGGTGTGACTCTTCTTCTTGCCTGATTGGTCTGGTGGGGCAATTCAGAATAATTTTCCTGTTCAAACCTCCAGTTAACAATGTAGTCATGCTTTCCTGACATTATCATAGCATCATAGAATCATCACATGGATACAACACAGAAGGAGGCCATTTGACCTATCGTGTTTGTGCCGGCTCACTAGATACATAACTCATCTAGTCCCACTCCCCTGCCTTTTTCCCATAGTCCTGCAATGTTTTTTCTTCAGATGACTATTCCCTTCTCAATGTCACAATTGAATCCGCCTCCACCACACTCTCAGGCAGATCCTAAGCACTCACTGAGTAAACAAGATTTGACTCATGCTGTCATTGCTTCTTTTGTGAATCACCTTGAATTGGTGTGCTCTGACATTATTTAAGCTCCATCTGCATACTTAAAGAAGAATCTTGCTGCATTTCAGCCATTGTCCCGTTTACCTACTCAGGTTAAGGTCACAACTTACTGGAAGGCAGTGAAATAAGTAAGAGTAAGTTGGACAGCATTTTAGCTGCCTGCCCATTCAAGTTCCACTGAACAGTCAAGACTAAGTTTCTCTTTGGGGTGAAACACTATTTGTTAGCAATCTTAAGTAGAAAATCAGTAGGAGTATAAAGCAGGATCTCTTTGTGCTTATGGAATTTCTGCGAAATTATCAGAGGAGGAAATTCATACATTCACACTTCAAATTGTCTCTTATTTGTTTCTGTCAAAAGCAGTTCCAGTGTTTCCTTTCTCCCTCTGTGCAGATTTTCACCCTGTCTTCTTAAGCTATTCACTCAATTCATAGGACACAGTCATCAATTACAGGCTGTTGAGGGACTCAGTCATATATTCATAGCCGATGGCTATACTTCAGCTTTGCTGCTTACAGCCAGGAATGTGTGAATACTTTTCAGGACAGTTCTCCTATCCTGCTAACCACACCAGCATTCTGCAGCTCCTTTTCTATAGTGGTACCATTTACAAAAACATCGGAGGCTCATTCTAAACAGTGAAATTTAATTATGCAAAATTGACTCATTCCACAGGATAATTTCACATGTAGAACAAAATAATAGAAGGTCACATTTCTGGGAATAAAGGACAATGAGCTTCACTAAAGTTTGACAGTAAAACCTGATTTAAATGAGCGCCAAATGCGTGAATATAACAGGGTTACTTATAATATGAGATTACTCTAGCACTTTGCGCAATGAATCTTCATGGAAAGGGAATTCATTCTTGAGGTCAATCATTTGCTAAGAATCAATTACCTTTATTTAATTTCAATAGTTAGTGGCATGAAAACACCCCCTCTTTCCTACTACACAATTATTTGTAATTTGGACAGTTTTATGCATTTGTGGTGTTTCTCCTTTAGTCAGATGGCAAATGAGGATATCATGGAAGTTAAAGTCACATGCTTTGCAGGGATCAGAATATCTAAGTATCATTAAAGGTGAATCAAACATTTGGCAGAAGTGTGGACACAGGCATGTTATGACAAAAATGTGATGCTAAGACCACATTCAATGGGAATTGTACAAGTATTATTGTTGAAAATCTGCATACAAATCATGGCTAACAAGGCAAAATTAAATGATACTGATGGACCAAGACTTCGCCTGTAAGTATCCAGGAACTCAGAGTTCCCGCTTAGACTGAGAATATGTTGGGCCCTTTAAGCGCGATCACATGCAGGATTGTGCAAAAAAATTAAAGGGGCCGTACAGTTAAGCAAATAACCCAAGCACTGCAAAAAACAGAGAGGCAACTTTGATAGGAACCCATAATAGATAATAATCCCTTGAGAGAAAAGAGTCCAAGTGAGCTGAAAACAGAAGGTCGCCTTAGGAAAGAAAGTTATAGGCTCACTGTGACCATCCCCTCAGCAAAAGCAGATTGCACCAGATGGTAGTAGGTTGTTGAATAAGTTTCCATTTTCAGTTCTCATTGTGTTAATAACACAGTTTTCTTCTGCTTTATTAATATTAACATTCTTCCACGTGAAATCCCATCTTTTCCACTCAGACTAAACTCACGTGTGCCACTTAACAAGTTTATGTAAAACTCTGTGATGTTAAACCAGCTAAACACTGTGTTACTCCATGGCTCAGCACAAGGATAACTTGATTCATCAATAGATATCTGTTTAAATGTGTCGATAAGGTGCTGGAAGGGTGGGAAGATCTTTTCTACTCGATGAGTTAACATCACCAAGGTAAGCCTGGCATGCCTTGGACAAAATTACTAACAGGGTGTTTTTATTCATTTACGGGATGTGGGCATCAGTGGCTTGGCCAGCATTTATTACCATCCCTAATTACCCTTGAGAAGATGGTGGTGAATATTGTGCTCCCAACCGCTTGCACTGCAGATGAAGTCAGAAAGAAGTTCAGTTATTAACAAAAGTATAAGGTCAACCAATATTAATAACAACAACAATTGATATTTATATAGACTTTTAATGTAAGGAAACAACCCAAAGTGCTTCATGGAAAGATTGTAAAACAAAAGTGACACTGAACCATAGACAGAGGTATTAGCTCAGATGGCCAAAAGCTTGCACAAAAAGGTGGATATTAAGGAGCATTTTAAATGGGAAAGCCAGCAGCGGAGAGGTGTGGGGAGGATATCCCAGAGTTTAGGCCCTAGGCAATTGAAGGCATGGCCAACAGTGGTAGAGCAATTAAAATCGGGGATGCACAAGAGCCCAGAATTAGGGGAGTGCAGTTATTTGAGGGCTGTGGAGCTGGAGGAGAATATTGAGTTAGGGAGGACTGAGGCCATGGAAGGATTTGAAAACAAGGATGAGAATTTTAAAATCAAGTTGTTGTTTGACTGGGAGCCAATGTAGGTCAGTGAGTACAAGGGTCATGGGGGAACAGGGTTTGCTGTGAGTTAAGGCAAAGAGGAAGTTTGGATGAGCTCAGGTTTACAGAGGGTAGAATAGGGGAGAGCAGCAATGAGTCAGTTGGAAGAGTCAGGTCGCGGGGTAACAAAGAAATGGGGTAGAATTCTCCCCCCATCGGGGGGGGGGGTTGTGCAGGGGCAAGCGCAGGCAGGCGCGAAGCTGATATGCACCCCCAATTGGCTCTGCGTTGCCATTTTATATGGGTCGGCCAATTAAGACCCGCCCAGCGTGATGTGCACTCGGAAGCGCTGTGCGCTCCCTTTGTGGGTGGGGGTTCCCTGAGTTGGGAGTGCACTCTTTCATGCATGCATGCGAAAGAGCACAGAAATCTCCCT
Organism: Carcharodon carcharias; assembly: GCF_017639515.1. NCBI lineage: Eukaryota > Metazoa > Chordata > Chondrichthyes > Lamniformes > Lamnidae > Carcharodon > Carcharodon carcharias. The sequence continues at coordinate 108,424,678 of NC_054475.1, forward strand.
GAGGCACTGAGGGAGATTAGTTTTAAGTTTTACCAGTTCAATAAAGTGTTGAAAATACTTTTATGACATGTCTCCTCATGAGAAACTATCATATGAGCTGGTACATGTGCATTAATTTCAATAAAAATTTCTGAGAAGATTTAAAATCATTCATGAAACCTCATCCCACTTGTGGATGAGGTTCCATGAAAAATGCGAAGGCCGCCTGCGCTCTTCGCCTGCCCACCAACCTAAGGTTGGACGGGCAGCTCCGTTAATTATTTTAATTGGTAGTTAAATGGCCTTAATAGGCCTTTGACAGTTCGGCGGGCGCGCAGCCGAGCCGAACTGAAAATCTAAATGACACGCGGTGATGTCAGGATGCACATCCGACGTCACCCTGTGTCATTTTACACGTCAGCAAGCAGGCCCTGCCCCTGCTCACCAAGCCAAAGATTCTCCCCATGGGGATGAGGATTTTAGCAACAGATGAGCTGAGACAAGGTGAAACCTCATGATGTTATGGAGGTGGAAATAAACAGTTTTAGTGATGTCATGAACATGAGGACGGAAGCTCATCTTGGGATTGAAAGTGACACAAAGATTATGAAAAGATTGGCTTAATCTCAGACTTTTGCCTGGGAGAGAGATATAGTTGGTATTTGGGGAATGGGGTATGGAGTTACGACCAAAAACAATGACTTCAGGCTTGCCAATATTTAATTAGAGGAATTTTCTGTTCATCTATTACCGTATGTCAGATAAGCAGTCCGATAATTTAGCAACAGTGGAGGAGTCAAGAGAGGTGGTGGTGAGATACAGCTTGGTGTGATCAGCGTACATGTGAAAACTAACACTGTGCTTTTGGATAATGCTGCAGAGGCACAGCCTGTAGTTGAGAAATAGAACGGGGTCGAAAGTCGATATTTGGGGGGCACCAGAGGTAACAGTGTGGGAGCAGGAAGAGAAACCATTGCAAGTGATCCCCTGGCTATGATTAATACTTAATACTTAAAGCAAGGAATACAACCACGTGTGGAAATTTAATTGAAATCTCAGGTGTGAAATTGAGTAGTGTAGCCCTATATGGAGGCCTACCATAGGTTTCTTTAGGTGAGATGCACCACTGGCCAGTTCTTGCATGTGTGGCTGAATTTGAATGGCGCATGCAGATCTATCATCTTGAATGGATTCTATCATGATCTAAGTCAATCAAATGGGCTGATGCAACAGCAGGATATTAAATTTTGTCAACACGTGCAGGTGATGTCCTCATTAATCACTCCTGAAACAACAAGTGTTCTGAAGCAAGATGGGCTCCAGTATCAAGTTTGAAGTCAGTTTTAAAGTCTTTAACTTCTTGTTTGTGATCCTATACTTCTAGGAATTCTGTAATCTCATGTCTTTGCTTATTGTCAATTTCTTGAATTGTCTGCATTGCATAGACATTCTTTTGCCTTTTTCCTTTCATAAATTTTTTGGATTTATAGAACTGCTTGAAGTGTCCTGTCTTTCTGCACAGGAAACACTCTGTGCCCCCTGGGTAATCTTGCCTTCTGTGCTGCTTTTTAGCTCTGCAACGTAAGCATCTCAAGGTGGCTGCTCTAGTGTTTCCCGCTTTTTTTACCTGTTTTGACAGGCTTTTGAGTAGGCACGACTGCTGTCTTTGGGCCTACCCCGCCATCAGACTCACCTGAGGCCTCAGTATCTTGACGTATTTTATCCCAATTTAGCTCCCCATGTTTGGCCTATTGAATCGCTTGAACGAGTGTTAGGTCGACTTTTCTCTGTAAAAAAGCCTGACAATTTGACAATTTTTTGTTGCAGACTCTGACGACAATGCAGCTGTGAATAAGTTCATCTTTCAATGCACCATACATGCAACAATTGGCTGGACTATACAGGTCTGTAAGAAACAATTCAGTGGATTTCCCTGGCCTTTGGGATCTCTGATTCAATCATGCTTGTTCGATTATGAGGTTCAGTTTTGGGCTGAAGTGTGCGTTGAATGCTTTAGGACAGTTTCAAAGTCTGCAGAGGTCTTGTCTGCCCCCTGTCTCAGGAGGGCATCATCGGCAACAGGCCCCACTGCATAGAGGAATGAACTAACCTGGTGTTTATGTTCTTTGGTATGCAAACCCAAAGCTGCTTAGAAGTGTTTTTTCCACAACTCCCAGTGCTGGCCTCTCTGTGGATCTTCAAGGTTTTTGAACGGCTGTGGAAAGGGTAGTGACTGCTCCACTGGTGCTGACATCACTACCAATTCTCAGTGTCTCTCTCACCAGGGTAAGTCTTCTGTTTCTTCCTTTGAAGAATCCTTCTGAATTCTCCCCATGGGTGTTCTGTCAATGGCACCAAATCATTGTTAAACTAATGTCTGCTGCTACCATGTTTTGTGGCCTAAACTATTTTGGAAAGGTTTCCATCTATTCATGAGTGACTCAAGTCTGATTCAGGGAGGTTTATTCAAAAACTACTTTATTTGCAATATATACATAACATAGTTTGTAAGTACATCTCTCTTGTATGTAAACTGTTCCATCTTCTTTATAGTATCTCTAACACATGTCTGCTGATGTCACTGTTACATCATGATACACATCACCATCTCATTACCATAACTATTAACTTATTATACTACAGAGGAGATTTTATCTTCTTATCCCAGAGGAGGGAACAGCAAGACTCTGAAGCAGAGTCATATTCGACTCGAGACTCTAACTTTGTTTCTCTCTCCACAGATGCTGCCAGACCTGCAGAGAATTTTCCAACACTTTCTGTTTTTACTTAAGATAAAATGGTATGTGGATTTGCCACGATCATGGGTTTCCTAATGCTGCAGAGCACCATCCACTGAATGCACATAGCTCTGCGGATCCCCATGTCAATGGCAGCATGGAGGGCGGGGGGTGGTGGGTGGGGATGCGGTACAGGAATTGCACAGACTCTTTGAACGTGTAGCTGGCATGCGACCATACCAAGAAATGTACCTCAGTGAATGCTTGTTTTTCTGGCAGCACTCATGACACACTTATGCTACATCAGTCTGAACTGCGTACTGTCTACTAGTCTCCAAGTTGCACTAGAGGATAGCTGCTCAGTGGAAAGGACTACCTCCTCTACAGATGGCTGATGACCCCCTTTTGCCATCCCCCCGACATCCCTTTGAGGTCAAGAGGGCCGTCAATGAGACCTGTTGAGTGACCCACATCAACATGGGGGATGTTTAGGCCTCTTTAAGTGACAGTTTGGCTGCCTACTTCGCTTGGGGTAACAGTACAAAATACGCCTAAAAGGGCACCAAGTTTGTGGTGGCATGCCGCCTACTCCATAACTCAGTCATCCTGAGAGCTCAGCCACTACCTCCTGGGATCTGGAAGCCACCTTGGGGGGAGGAGGAGGGGGAAGAGGAAGATACCATATCAACAATGTACAACTGGACGCAGACAAAGGAACTGTTTTGTAATGCTTTGCTTCAGTTAAAAGGGACTTGTCCACCCCAATATAGGCAAACCATTTTCTAATCGTACATTCGTTTCTGACTCCCTATCACAGAGATCCTTTAACCAACCTCATCTAACAATTCATTTGCTTGACATCTATAACCAGCAACACATCACTAATACAAAGAAAATCCAGGATGAATCTTCCTAATGCATTCCCTTAGCATCTGTCTTGTGGGTCCCATTGCTTGACTAAGTACTCCCTGCCCAGTACTACCCCAATGGCTGCAGCATGGCAGATGCAGGCTGCTGAATTTCAAGAGGGGAGATTTAAGATGGCTCAGGAGGATACTCTTTAACAAAACTGGCCTTTGAAGGTCTGGCTTCAAACTGCACCACCTCAGCATGGGCAGCAACAGTCTGGGCTGGTTGACTTAGATGCAACAGGAAGGGCACTAGCGGAGTGGCAGTGGTGAGAGTACAAGTGATGTCATCCTGAGAGAGGACAACATGATGCTTCATAGTGCTATTGGCCTTCCCATGAGGTGGTCCCTCAGCAATCGTATCATCTGTTGAAAAACAGATTGCTGAAAGGCTGTGTGAGTTTGCTCATTGAGCACTGAGATCTACACCCCAGATGGCAGCAGTCTGTGTCTGTATGCCAGCAACCAGGGATCTGATGAATCCCATCTGAACTTCCATTGCAGCATTGAGACATAGCAAGGCTTCTGCATAGGTTTCAGAGGAAGCTAAGACAATGGCCAGTAGGTGCTCTGCCAAGGAAGGGGGTGGGGGGATTTGGTCTGGCAGTGCTACCCTGGAGTTGGCCATCATTTCCACTCTGGAAAGGAGGAGCTCCAAGCTCTGCATGTTGCCTGCCATCAAGTTGGAGATGGACTCCTGCATGCTCCTAGTCAGTGAATAGGCTGTCAGGCAGGCCAGTCAATGCATCAAGCACCTCAGTGTGTATCATTAACAGCATTTTCCTGTAGTCTGCCCCAACAAGGTTCTAATCTAATTTTCCTGCAACAGAGCAGTTGTGTGGCCCTGGCTTTCAGGGAGTTTAAACATGAGCTGTCCTTTCCCCCAGCCTGGCTACAGCCCGCTCATGGCTGGCAGCTCATCACCTGTGGATCTTGACTCTATTCTAAGTTTTAAATTAAGTGCCAATATCTGAGCTGGTGACTGTTTCAGGTCAAGCACCAGAGTCTCCTCTTCACTCTCATGAGGTTGCTCTTCCTCTTCCTTATGGCTCCTCAGAGGTTGAGCAGCAATCAGCTCTTGACTATCTGGAAGCACAATAGCATAAGGGAAGAGTTGGAGTGAAGGAAAAGGAGGGATACCCGCAGTCACTCCATTGGGAATTTCCATTTCATGGCACCTTTCATGATGAGGGCGAGCAGTGAGTGGAGAAAGTGTTTAAGGCAGAAACTTACCATCATCCCCAATGTCCTCAGCAGCACCAAGTGCCATTTGTTCTGTGGAATTGTTCTCAATGATTTATTGCACCATCTCCTTGAAGATGCTGAGTGGATACAGGCATGCTAGTCCTCTTTTGGTCCTCTGGTTTTCCCTCCTGTTGTTTGTCAACTTCTCCTGCAAGAGAGAAGGTAGAATGTCAGTGGCTGTTTGTCACTGTACTTGAGTGGTGTGTCTGCTATAGCTGAATAGCTGAATGTCTGCAGAGCTATGTAAAGATGTGTGTAGCTGGCATGAGTGGAAAGTGTGTGGTATAGTATGAGGATGTTAGGAGTTCTGAGTGCCAGGGTGTGCTGTTGTATGAGTGTTAGGGGTGTGATGATTTCAGCAATGTGAGAGGTAGATGGTGAGCCTGAGATGTGATGTACAGGTGCATTCAGTCGGCTTGCGGTCATTAAACTTCATTCAGTACTGTTGCCATGTTCTTGTGGCAACATATTAGCCATTAAGCCCTCTTCCCACCTGACCCCTTCCCTTCTGAGCCTTTGCCTCAAGGACTTCATGCCCCCGAGGTGGAAACGTGGATTTTCTCCTGATCTCCACCTGTCTCACCAGTGCTTCCAGGATGGTGTCACTAAATTAGAGATCTCCTTCCCTTGTGCTGTGCAACATCTCCCTTAACCTTGCAGTCCATTAGTGCAGCCTTCCTTTTATAGGACCTCTTATTACAACTTCAAAAAAAGGAGAAGCTGCCTGGAACACACAGTTCACAAACACTTCTCTGCCTCATGCAGTGCACAGAAGCTACCAGCATTGTCATAGAGAGTATGAAGTGCGGGTTCACTTGTGGCCATGCTACAATTATTGAAATGTGGTGAGTGCATCAATGGCCCCCAGTAATATCCGACTGCAGTGCTGAAGATTTGTGCTCCAGAACTATCCACAGCCTGAGCCAAGCTGTTCCAGTATGGCTGCAACACTGACAACTGTCCAACAATGTGGAAAATTGTCCAGGTATGTCCTGTTCACATAAAGCTGGGCAAATCTAATCTGGCCAATAACCAGCCTATCAGTCTACTGTCAGAAAAATGAGTAAGGTGCTGTTGAGATTACTATCAAGTGGCACTTACTCATCAATAATCTGCTCACAAATGCTCAATTTGAGTTCTGGCAGGACCTCTTGGCTCCAGACCTCTCTACAGCTTAATCCAAATTTGGACAAAAAAGCTGATTTTCAAAGATGAGGTGAGAGTGACTGTCCTTGACATCAAAGCAGCATTTTACTGAGTAAGGAATAAGGGACCCCCAGGAAAATTGAAGTCCATGGGAATCAAGAAGAAAACTCTCCATTCGCTACAGTCATACTTAACACAGAGGAAGATGATTGTAGTTGTTGGTCCACAGTACCAGGACATCGCTGTAGGGGTTCCTTAGGGCAATGTCTTACACTTAACCATCTTCAGCTGTTTCATCAATGGCTGTTCCTTCATCATAAGTGAGGATGCCTGCTGATGATTGCATAGTGTTCAATTCCACTCACAACTTTTGTGTTTTAAACCTCAGAGATATGCAGAGATGATGCACCAGTTTCTATGTGTGGAAGGTATTATTCATATTACTTTAAAATGTTTGCTTCATGCTTACAGCTCTAACTTCCAGCAAATTCTATTGTTTGTTTATTTTTCTCTATTCCCACACCCAGGATTAACTAATCAAGCACATGATCATCAATAGTAAACAGACTCACATAATCAAATACCGAATAATTGAACACTACAACAACTCCTCAGATAATGAAGCAATCCTTGCCTACATGCAGCAAGACCTGGACAACATTCAGGCTTAGACTGATAAAAGGACGGCAACATTTGTACCTCATAAGTGTCAGGCAATGACTAACAGCAAAAAAAGTGGATGTAACCATGTCCCCTTGAAATTCAATGCCATGAATCCCCCATTGGCAAAATACTGGGGGGCTCATCATTGATCAGAAATTTAGCTGGACCAGCCACATAAATACCATAGTTACAGGAGCAGGTCAGTGCTGGGTAATCTGCAGGCAGTGACTCACCTCCTGATTCCCAAAAACCTCTTCACCATCTATAAGTCAGTGATAGAATACTGTGATGGAATACACTCCATTTGTGTAATGAGTGCAGCTCCAACACTCAACAAATTCAATATTATCCAGGACAAAGCAACCCACTTGATCAGCATTCCACCCAGTACCTTGAACATTTAATCCCTCCAAAACTGCTGTTCTGTAGTTGCAGTGTGTATCATCAAGGGCTTCTTTGACAGCGCCTCCCAAGCCCTTGATCTCTACCATCCAACAGGACAAGGGCAGCAGGAATATGGAAACAACACCACCTCCAAGTTCCTCTACAAGCTACACACCATCCTTACTTGGAAATATATCACCATTCCTTGAAAATCATTGCATCAAAATCCTGGAATTCCTTTCCTAATAGCACTGTGGGAGTGTCTGCACCAGTTGGACTGAAGCAGAAGGTGGTTCACCACACCTTCTCAAGAGCAATTAAGGATAGGCAATAAATGTTGGCCTTGCAATGATTGCCTCTTCCCGTGAATGAATAAAAAAACATTCACATCCTGTGTTAGATAGTGTGAATTAATTGGTATGTGTTCTGCAAGATTTTGCACATCAGGGTGTGAAAGCCCAGCATTTTGAAGTGCCATCTCTGGCACATCCATACAGGCAAAACAGCTGCATCTGTGCACCACCTTTTATAAACACTATTTGTTAAAGATACAGCTGCATTGAAAGATCTGCCTTGTTGAAAACATCAGCAACAATGGAGGGAACCTTTGCTTGCTGAAACATTGGGAGCGGTGAGAGTGTGGTGTTGCAGTAGTCTATGGGAAACCCAGAAGTAAGTGCAGCACATCTTTCAATTATGCTTTAAACCAGCCATTGTATTACCAAATGATTTATGTGTTTCTCAACCAATTAGGTTGAGCATGCAGGATGACTTGAGTTGATTTTAACTGCAGTATTTAAAATAACACTGTACAGATGGCATTTTATGGATTTTGGAATTGGGAGTGTAACAAAAGGAACTATTAGAATGGAGTCCTATTATTCAAAAACTGTACTTTGTTTTAGTGATATCTCATTGGATATGCTACTGTGGGCAGTAGAGACCCACAGGGAGATATTGTTGCCCACTGATTGGAGGAAGAATTCTGTAAGTGAAACTAAAAAGATGAGGTTTGCGATAGCGGTGGACATTGGCAACTAGGGTATGGTGCTACATTCTGGGTTCAATGGCAAAAGTGGTTTAATGACTTAAGGGTGCAAAGGTGAGTAGCATAGCATCTGCAATTGCATCCTGATGTGTATATCATGTCAACCCACTCATTCTGCCTTCTCAAGCCTATCCCAGCACATCACTCCCTACACCAACTTAACCTGCGGGTGCATCTCCCTCTCTGTCTATGCACCTCCTCACATTCCCATCTGTCGATCCACCACTGACCTTCATCTTTTTGCAATGCTTGTCCCTTAAGTCACCCTCCACAAATATTCTTTACCATCTGTTCATCAATGCCACGAGACTCACTCATTGCTCTCTCTTGCCCTCATTTCTAAAGAAAAGAGAAAAGAAGACCAGGGAGAAGCAAAGAACCAGAGGTGCTCCACTCGCAATATCACAACTGATATTGGCAGAGGAGGACACTTAAACATCAGCAGCCATGGCATGCTTGGCCATCGGAAACAAGAAAGTGGCAGTCTCCCAACTACCTGGTGATAAAATTAAATATCAGAAAGCCAGAAACATTCACTCACATTAACTTGATATCAGCAGAAGTAAATTATGATCAAATGTACAATGATCCCTTAACAGATTCTTACCAGGTGGCTCACACATCACAAGTGAGAAAGAGCATAGGTTGGAGACAGGGACATCAGGGACACAGACTCTGTGTTAGAGACCACAAGATGCTCCACACTCTTTCCAGCTGGACTCAGGTATTTGTCAATGAAGAGGGGACTTTTAGGAGCAAGGAATACATGATGTACCGGCAGGCTTTCCAATCTCACTGTACATGATTGCAGACCAATTGGACAAGTCTGTCTCAAGTATAAGGGGTATGATAAACAATGCGTTTGTGATGATGTCTTTGTCCATGACCAATAGCATGGAACACTAAATGGGGCAGTCAAACGAGTACATACAGGCCCTCACCAATGGCATGCAAACTCTGAATGCCACCTTAAATAGGGTTGATAAAACCCTAGTCTTGGCTGTTCATTGCCCCACTGATATGCAACAAATTTCTCTCCAGCTCATTAGGAGCAGGGGAGTGCAGGTGGGCCATGAAAGTGGAGAATGATGAAAGGGGATATCAAAGTGGGAACTGGGCTCAAAGTGCTTCCACCTTTTACTCCTTACATCTCCCCTAGCCAATACCCTGCATACTGCTTTGCATCCTATTGGCACTACACAGGTACAGATACCAGAGTTTTTGGCAGGGTCCTCACATAATCCAAAATCTGAGGCTGTTAGCCAACAGCATCTCGGCAAACAGAGCAGAAATCTGTGTAGCCTGCCTCAGCCTATTCTGAAACAACAAAGTTTGAATCATGTAGAACAGTTAGGAAGATAAAGAGTAAAAATATATAGTTGCACAAGGATATACACATCAGTGAGCTACATATTGTTAAAATGATAAGTTTCTGTTGCAAATGTGAGCCGCATAAATATTATTTGTTTCCACAACTTTTCAGTCTTTTCCATTTTTGCTGCCAGGCAAAGTGGCCTTTTCACTTGTGATGAATACTAAGGCAAGAATTAACACTGAGCAATATGGGAGACTGTAAAAGGCATGCTTGGATGTTTGCATCCAAAACTGCTTTATATTGAGGGAAGCAGGGCAGGGACATGGGGTGGTGGGGAAAAATGGCTTCTGTCTGTGGCTGTCAGATGAGTAGACCAGTGCAACCTAATTGAACCTTTCAGCAATTAGAGCCATGCTCACTACTGAATCACAGAATCACCGAGTGGCTACAGCACAGAAGGAAGCCAATTATCCGTCACGTCTGTGATGGCTCTCTGCAAAGCAATTCACCAAGTGCCACTCCACCACCTTTTCCCCATAGACCCATGCATTGTTCCTTTTCAGATAATGATGCAAATTCTTTTTGAAAGCCTCAATTGAACTTGCCTCCACCACACTCTCAGGCAATGCAACCCAGATCCTTACCACCAACTGCGTAAAAATGTTTTTCCTCATGTCACATTACTTCTTTTCCCAATTATCTTAAATCCGTGCCTTCACATTCTTGATCCTTCCACCAATGGGAACAAATTTTTCCTATCTACTTTAGTGGTACACTCACTGCATCACATTTGTTCTCCTTCTCCTTCTCCTCATCTGAAAAGGTGTTTTGCCCTGCATCTTGTTCCTTCAGAAGGTCCAAATCTCTCTGTTGTGCAATATTTTGTTCAGCACAGTGCATCACAGCCTTTCTGTAAATTCTAACTGATGTGTACTGAAGGGCATCTCCAGATCTGTTCAGGCACCTGACACAACTTCAGCTTACTGATTGCTTGCTCAGTGACACATCTAGTTGTTATATAGCAATCATGGTATTGTACCAGGGCCCATTGGTTGGGGTCCTCAGGAGTGTCGTAAGCCACATTGCAAGTGGGTATCCCTTGTCTCCATGCAGTAAGGCTGCTTTGAGGCACAATGCGATCAGGGAGGTTTGATCAACACAAGGCAAAAGCATCATGGCAAATGCCTGGAAATCTTGTACAAAGCTGCAGAAAGATCTTTTTGTGGTTGCACAACAACAGCAAATTAATGGAATGTAAGCCCTTACAGCTAATGAACACTCCTGGGTGATATAGGGGATACATTAACGCCAGCTGTTTACAGTTGATGATGCCTTGTATCAATGGAAATCTAGCCAAAGCTGCCAACCTAAGTGCCTGCTTATTCTGACTGGCATCATCAGTGGCAAAATGTACATAACTATCTCACTTGCCAAACATCCCATTAGCCATCTGCCTGATGTATTTGTGGTCTGCCAGTTTCGAGATCCTGCAAATGTATCCAGCATAGCCCTAGGAGAAGTTGGTTACTTTGACAGCAATTGGTAAAGCATCATTACCAGGCCCAGCAGGCACCGTCGTTTTCCAGCAGGCCGCAAATGTCTGACGCCACCTGCTGTGAGACTCTGAGGTCCCTGAGACGCTTGTGTTCTGAACATGCCCAAGAAACTCTTGCCTGTACACCCTGTGTTGTGGGCATCATCTTCTGTGAGTTACACCTCTCAGCTCACCCCCCTCTACTTATCCTTCTCTCTTGTGGAGCGGCAGGTCTCTGAGGAGCAGGCTGCTTCGGCTGATGCAGTTGATGTCACTGATCATCTTGGTCTTCATCTGAATTTCAAAGTAAAATAGCACAGTCCCTATGTTGATCTGATGGATCACAGCTCCAAAGTGGTAACCTGATGTACTAACCTCCAAATTAATGAAAGTGACCTCTCAGCACAAGAAAAATGAACAAAAGCCGTTCACATTTGCAGGTATCAAAGTAGCTGTACGATTTCAGTACTTATTGGAATATTTGCCTGTCATTTCTTTGGCCCCTCAATACTGCTGTGATTCACCTTGCTTTCACCGATGAGTTCCAGGAAACCTGTGCACACACATTGAATCCCAAAACCCATTTTAATATCATCCTTAATGGGCTACTTCAAATATTGAAATTGACAACCTGCCTCTCCCAAGGGAACTGCTGGGTTGCAGCCGAATGTACTGCCCAAGTCAATGCTTTCCAGCTGGCTTCCTTACTCTCTATTAGTTTCTGAGCTTTTAACTGTCTGTCTGTTCCCAACTCACATGCTGCTGCAAGTAAAAATTCCTCCCACTATTCCTGCCATGTCTGCATGTTAATATTAGTATGCTCTTTGGTGTCCAGTTGGTATTCTCTCAGGTGAAGTGTCTAAAAGTGAGACCCAGAAACCTTCCAAGAGCAAAAGGACCATTAGCAGAAGCATTCTTTTCTTTACACTCTGGCAGCACAGGAAAATCTAATTTAAAGCATAACTGGGATCTTTGCACTTCCTGGTATATATTAATGACCTAGGTTGTGGTGTGCAGGGCATGATTTCAAAATTTGCAGATGATATAATGATTGGAAATGTTGTCTACTGTGATGGGGGTAGCCTTGAACTTCAAAAGGACATAGACATGTAGGGGGATTGTGCAGGCAAGTGGCAGATGAAGTTCAATGCAGAGAATTGTGACGTGATTCCTTTTCGTAGGAAAGATATTGTCAGATAGTGTAAAATAAAGGGACAGCATGTAAAGAAATGCAGGAACAGAGGGACCTCGGTATATACATACATAGGTGATTGAAGATGGCAAGGCATGTTGAGAGAGCCATTAATAAAGCATATCGTATCTTAGGCTTTATTAATAGGGGTATTCACTACAAGAGTAAGGAGGTCATGTTGATCTTGTATAAGACACTAGTTAGGCCTCATCTGAGTACTGCACAAGTCAATGCTTTCCAGCTGGCTTCCTTAATCTCTACCAGTTTCTGAGCTCAGTTGTGGGTGCCATACTTGAAGAAGCATATGAAGGCTTTGGAGAGAGTACAGAAGAGATTCTCAAGGATGATTCCTGGGATGAAGAACTGTAGCTATGAGGATAGATTGGAGAGGCTGGGACTATTTTCCTTGGAGAAAAGAAAGCTGAGAGGAGACTTGATAGAGGTGTTCAAGATCCTGAGGCACATGGACAGGGTAAATAGTGAGAAACTGTTCCCCCTCAATAGAACATCAAGAACTAGAGGGCACAGATTCAAAATAATTGGGAAAAGGAGCAAATGTGATGTGAGAAAAAAAAATCACCCAGAGGATGGTTGGAGTCTGCAACAAACTTCCTGAAAGGGTGGTCGAGGCAGGTTTGATCAAGGTATTCAAAAGGGAATTGGATTGCTACCTGAAAAGAGAGAATGTGCAAGGTTACAGATATAAGGCAGGGGAGTGGGACTAGGTGGAATGCTCTTTCACAGAGCCAGTACAGAGTCAATGGGCCAAATGGCCTCCTTCTGCACTGTAAAGATACTGTGATAATGTGAACATTTCGAGTCCAATATGACTCATAAGAAGCCACCTTGGACTTGTAACTTTAACTCTGTTTCTCCTTCCACTGGTGATGCCAGACCTGCTGAGTTTTTCCAACATTTTCTGTTTTTATTTCAGATTTCCAGCATCTGCTGTATTTTGCTTTTATTTCAGCACACCTGGGCTCACTTTCATTAAGCTTTTTAAAATTCATTTATGGGACGCTGGCTTCCCTGGCCAGGCCAACATTTATTGCCCATCCCTAATTACCCTTGAGAAGGTGGTGGTGAGCTGCCTTCTTGAACCGCTGCAGTCCATGTGGTGTAGGTACACACACATTGCTATTAGGGAGGGAGTTCCAGGATTTTGACCCCGCGACAGTGGAAGAATGGCGATATATTTTCATGTCAGCAAGCCACTCACCATCCTGACATGGGCAATAAGGGATAGGCAATAAATGCTGGCTTAGCTGGAGAAGCTTATATCCCTTTAATGAATAAAAAAAAACTTGATGAAAGTGACAGAACTGATAAAATGTGCCACCACAAGGTGTGGCTCAAAGGTTTCCAGCAGAGGCCCTCACACACTAAATTCTCTCCGGACATATCTCAGGTAGTAGGTATATCTGAATATCCCATTCGGCAGAGGAGACTCAATATTTGCATGGTGTATATTCACTGGGCTCTGTGAAAAGCACCTGCATGCTCTGAAACAGTTTGCATTCAAATTCCTGAGCAACCTGAATGATGTGTACATTTCACATGATACTTAGCCTGCAGCCATGGAAATCTTGGGTAACAAAATACTGGAAGCTGCGAAAAGTTAATAAGAACAAAACTGCAGACCAAACTGCAGAAGGTCAGTAGCAGCTACTACAGGTGCTGCAGCAGATCAGTCTCCCACCAATTGTTTCTCAGATTGGTAACAGTTACCATTAAGTAGAGCATAATTATCAGAGGAATATGTCTTTAACTCTTGGCTTAAATAGCCAAGTGGTTATGGTACTGGGTTTGTAACCCCAAGATCAAGAGTTCAAATCTCACAATGGCAAAACTATGAAACAATGTAACTTCATCTGAAACAGATGGAAAATGGGTTTGTACTTGAAAGAGTTACAATAATACTATCAAGAGTTCAAATCTCATAATGGCAAACTATGAAACAATGTAACTTCATCTGAATAGGAACAGATGGAAACGTGTTTGTACTCAAAAGAATTACATCTTTAACTCTTTTGATATAGGGGCAAGAATATCTCAGGAAACTCCTTGGAATGTCAATGCATCAAGATTGCTCAAAGTTGCATGGAAATACCCAGGGATGTTTCACATTTTTCAGTCTCTGGTACAGGCCTGGGGAGTACAACTTTGAGGTAACAACAAGTGTTAGAGGAGCACTCGGATCACAAGTACCACATAAGCACATCTCAATTAATCGCGTGGCAGCTTCCATTAGGTTATATGTAAGCCATTGCGCATCAGTATACTTCTACACACATCACAGCTCTTGATACACACTCTGTCACGGGCATATAGACACATAAACACACGGTAGCACACACTTTAAAGTTAAATAAATGTCTTATGTGTCTATCCTATAAACACAAAAGGATCTTCACACATACTCATGTAGATGAGCTGATGCAGGATAGCAGTAAGAAAACAAATAGGACAACATTATTGCAGCTAACACTACTCAAGTGTCACAGTGCAGATGCTCAGGAAGAAGGCATCAATCAATAGTTGCCACGGTTTCCATATTGCAGTTCTTTCTCAGCTGACAGATGCTGTTGTCTTTCCTTATTCTCCTCTTATGCTGGTGCCTGCTGATCATCAGTAAAGTGCTGATACCTATATCAGTAGAAAGTTGCAGTATGCAGCACATTGTTACTATTTTGGCTATCTTTTTTAAGGAATACTACATTGTCATGATTTAGGCAGTTGACGAAGCATGCCTTTTTGAATCGGCTCTCTAATCTTGTCAATTGTTTCATTATACTGCACTTCATGTGCAGGGTGGTTAGGAAACAGGAAACATGGGCACTGTGCAGAAGTGGTCATTAATAAGCATAATCTTATATTGATGTCCACATTATGACAGTGAAAGTCTTTTTAATAGTGTACATCATAGAATTGCTAACTGGAGCCTTGAAAGCAATGTCGGCACAATTCATTATTTCCTGAACCTAAGGGAACCAACCAACTTAATAAATACAAGGTTACAGGTCTTGCTTCACAGCATATCTTATGTAGTGGTGTGCATGGTTAAATAGGACTTATATTGCCTCGTTCATGGCTCTGTGAACCAAATAGACATTCATCCCTTCAATGACTTAGTGAACTTGAAAGATAACAGTGGCTTAGGAATTGAGAACTCTCTTTACCTTGACCAACATAGTAAGGGCAGTTTTGACCTTAAATGTTCATTGTAGCTTATCGTTCAGGAGTTGGCATAGCTCAAAGAGCATCTCATTGGACAACTTTAGCTTTTGTACTGTTTTGCATTATGGACAGCTTTTCTCATTGACCTGCACACCAGGCTCTGGAAAAGTTAGTGCAGTGGCTGTGGCTATTCTAGGAGATCTTAATTCTCACTCCATTTGCTCCGATGGCAATACAGGATGGCGTTTGTTGAAAATTAACACCAGTATTAAAAACTGAATGAGTCTTCACTTTTTAATATGCAGACGATACAGGATCACATGCACAAGGTTATACATCTCAATTTCCATTATTTGTGTATCCATGTTTCCTATTCCCTAATCAATATAACATTATAGTGTGAAGAGTCATACAGACTCAAAACATTAACTTTGTTTCTCTCTCCATAGATGCTGTCAGACCTGCTGAGCTTTTGCAGCATTTTCTTTTTTTATATAAGATTATAGCGTGCTGCAGAGATGAGGAAGGCTTTGTGTTTATATACATGACTTATTTTGCTCAACTCCAGAAGTCAGCAGTAATAAGCATCAGTGGAGATTGATTGAAGCCAATGACAAACAGTGTTATAAAGGCAAAATACTGCGGGTGCTGGAAATCTGAAATAAAAACAAAAAATGCTGGAAAAACTCAGAGGTCTGACAGCATCTGTGGAAAGAAAGACAGAGTTAAATTTTCGAGTCCATATGACTCTTCTTCAGAGCTAAAGGGATGTAGAAATGTGGTGAAATTTATAATGTTTAAGGGAGGTGGAATGGGGGAAGCAGAATGTGATAATGGCAGGACCAGGGTAAGCACTGTCAAAAGTGACAGATGGCCCTAGTGGGGGTGGGGTGGGAAAACAGATCTTAAAGGCTAAAAGCTGGGGATAAAACAATGAATAAAAGTCTAAATATTTTTTTTTAATAATGAAAATAAGCAAGGAAAAAATGTAAATAAATAAAAAATAAACATTAATATAGAAAAAGGGGTGGATCAAAAAAGGGTGGGAATGGAGGACAGAGTTCATGATTTGAAGTTGTTGAACTCAATGTTAAGTCCAGAAGGCTGTAAAGTGCCTAATCGGAAGATGTGGTGCTGTTCCTCCAGTTTGCATTGGGCTTCACTGGAACATTGTTGCAGGCCAAGGACGGACATGTGAGCATGAGAGCAGGATGGTGTGTTGAAATGGCAAGTGACAGGAAGGTCTGGGTCATGCTTGTGGACAGGCCAAAGGTGTTCTGCAAAGTGGTCACCCATTCTGCATTTGGTCTCTTCAATGTAAAGGAGACTGCATTGGGAGCAGCATGTGTTAATTCACAACAGTGTTAATTTGCCTTTAAAAGCATTACCATCAGTTGGCATTAATAAACAATAGGTATTAAAATAAAGCCAATGCATTAGATCCAATAGACTATATTGTAGCAGAGTAGGAAAGTGGGAACGTGGAAATTTGAGATATGACATATGGTAAGAGTAGTTTCAGAAGAAAAACATGACCTTAGACCTATGGTTCCCAAAGCTCTCAGCACTGACATTTTTCTTGTGTCATGGTTACATCCATGTAGATTAATTGATAGAAATTGATTGCTTTGATTCATCAACAAGTCCACTATCAATGTGTCATGCAACTACCAGAATAGTAGAAGGTGAACTAGGAGGACCTTGGTTTTTTCCTTCTAACAAACACCAGTTCATTCTACTTATACTTAGTAGGTAGCACTACCACCTCTGAGTTAGAATGTTATGTTCAAGTCCCATTCTAGGGACCTCAGCACAAAAATTTGGGCTGACGTTTCAGTGCAGTACTCAGAGAGTTGGAGGAGCCATCTTTCAGATGGCACGTTAAACTGCGGTCCCATCTGCTCTCTCAGGTGGATGTAAAAGATCCAATGACACTATATCTAAGAAATGCTGGGAAGCTTTACCTGATGTCCTGACCAATTTTATCCCTCAATCAACATCATGAAAAGACATTATCTGACCACTATCACATCACATCATTGTTGGTAAGAGTTTCATCAATGCAAATTGACTGCTGTGTTTCCTCCATCATAACAGTGACTACAATTCTAAAGTCTTTATTTCTTGATTGCTAGCTTCCTTTCTTGCTTCTTTCTTCCCACTTGCTGCCTCATTCTCAAATGTTTCAGCTGCTGGTTGAACATTTTTCCACTTGTCAGATAGAAAAAATGTTAACAAATTAATCTATGTGTTTAAACCTATTTTTAATATAATGTTGTAGTGAATGTCCAATACATAAAAAAGATTTTAAAGTTACATTTTCAATAAAATGCTAATGTAATACTTACTGTATATTAACAAGAGAAAACAGTTCCAATTAATGTTTGCAGTATAAGAATAGAAGTGTCTATTGTCTTCTTATTATGTTTTTAATGCATTTAAAGCAGATGGACTAATAGCTCAGTTGAAATATCAGACAGAGAAATGCCATACAAATGCATTGATCTGGATTTTGTGCTCAGAGGTTGACCTTGAAGGAAGCTACCCACAAAGATCTAGTGATTTCTGTGGCATGAATCCCCTCTTTCCTGACATCAGTTTAAATCTGATGCCAAGTTGTCTAGCAACAGTGAAGTCATCAAGCAGGGTAAATACATCACGTTGAAATATTCTCACAGAACGCAATCAAGGAAGTAAAATGCATTGAAGATTTCACTTTATATTCAAAAATTACAGAGTGAAATAAATGATTGGGACATACACATGGGATTATGAAATATCATAAATAAACATTTTTCAAATAGAATGTTATTTTAAAATGTTTTTTTATCATAATGGAGAAATTTGAGATTCTTCAAAAATAAAACTAGATTTTCGTGGCACGTGAGGTTATTTAGTAATAATTATGAACTCAGTGTGTCTTTTAAAATGCAATTACATGTAATTCAATAAGGCATAATTTTTTCAAGGGTTTTTACAGCAAGTCTAATGCATAAATGGGTAAATTATCATTAGTTCAATGATTTCCACTTGATTGCAGTTTAGGGAACTTCAACTTTGCATCCAATGGGGAAGAGCAAAATCACAATCAGCAACTTCTGGATTTCCGCCTTTAACTATGGATGTGGGCTCCAGAAATTGTGGAACATTTCACAGGGGTAATGATGACAACGCTGAAAGCTTCACCGTCATTCTTATCTCAAAATCTGGACCATTCAGTAACCTGAGCAAATAGTAACTCCTAGGCATCTTGTGGATAATGCTCCTCCAACAGAATTTGTCAATGATTCAACTGCTGCCAAAGTAACTTAACAAATTCTCTGTCTAAAAATCCCCATGCAAGGCACTTGTAATCCCATAATTTATGGATTAATGAGATCATACAAATTATGAAAAATAAATAATTAATTCACACTATATTCTCTACTCTTCTTGTGAAAAATGTGCTTACTTAATGAATTGATATTATATTTTGAGGATGTTATTTTTTCTCCCTTTTAAGAAACACAACCACAAGATTCAAACTAGGATAGGCTGTATTTAAAACTAATGCAATAATTTTTTCATACTAAGTTTGACCAGCATATGGAATGTACCCCTGAATCTAAGCAGGGTCGTGGAGATGGAAAATCTCTGGAATTGTTCAAGAATACTTTTGGATCTTCTCCAACAGTCAAATTCATATTATGTTTCCTCATCCTTGGCTACCTTGTGAAATAAATTTAATAGCGAACTGTGAATTAGCAGGCCCCATAACTGACTCCTTAGCATGGTGTTATACTGAACCGTTACTCTCTGCTGGGTCTGATATTGCTGTATCACAACTCACGACAAAACATCTATTTATTTGAGTTCCTCTTCAGTATGTTTTGGTATCATTGCACTACTTCTGACAGCCCTCTGCCAGTTGTTTAATCTCTGAGGATGGACTTGTTTTATTATGATTTATTTACCAATTAACTTTCTGTACGCGGCATTACTTTCCAATTCCAAAGATAAGCTTTTCAAATTCTTAGTCAATATTGACGTCCCCCTTACAAACTGGAAGGATGGATGCCCTTTGTGCTGTCACCTTTCAGCCACATTTGAATTGCCTTGTAATACAACCATCATTTTTGTAGCACCCTATATGTCATTAGAATTTGATTTACCTCAGCTTAATTGCATCCACATTCTGATTTGAGTGAGAGGAGTAAAACTAGGAAAAAATTAAACTAATGTAGAATAGCAAATTTGAGCCCATTCAGCTTGAAATTATAACATGCAATATTGGTGAGAAACAGATTAATGTGTTCTTATGAAATACTTATATTTATTATTTTAACAGATGTTAACCTATTTAACTGAAATACCTTCATTAAAAAGAAGACAGAGGAATTTCATAAAGAGTTTACCATGCTAAATAATACAGTGCAGCAAAATTGTGAACGTGTTTCAGCTAATTTCTTACTACCTTTTTTAGCTCATGATTCTAGGAAATATCTGATCACAGTACTGCACTACTAAACAATAGCTTTCATTTATATGGTGCTTTGAATAGAATAAAAGACTCCAAAACACTAAACAGGAGCGTCATCAGAGAAAGATTGATGCTGAGCCCAAGAGGACATTAGGACAGATGACTAAAAGCATGCTCAAAGAGGCTGTTTTCAAGGAGTATTTTTAAAATGGAGAGACAAGGGAAAAGGCAAAGATATTTAAGGGGGAAATTCCAGAGCTTAACATCTATACAGCTGAAGGCAATGATGGAACAAAAGAAATGGAGGATGCATAAAGGGATCTGAAGAATTATTTTATGGATTATTATTATTATTTTATTGACTAAATCATTACTTAAAAGGTGTTAAAATAATTGATTTTGTGTTTTTGTGGTTGAACATAACCTTTGAAGAAATGTTGCTCCCTATGAACCAAAATAAACTGACCTTAAACCAGGGTAACACGTTTGCAGCTTGGGTCAAGGGCTAGATACCTGCAAATGGTAAAGGACTGTAGAGATCCTATCACATGTCAAAACTTTATGGGAGCAACAAGTTATTGATTTTGAGGGAAAATTATGTTGGAGACTTAAGTCTCTTTGCAGCTGAAGGCAAAAGGAAATCATGGAAAACAATAATAGGCTAACTCGTTAACAAGGAAGAGCCACATGATGCAAACTTGAAACTTTGACTATGGGCCACCCCTGAAGCACCTGTTGGAAATGGCCATTGTGTGTGTGCTTCACCGGTTGCGTATATGGGGAAGTCTCCTAATTTCCATCATATTTGGAGCATTAATGCATTGACTGGATGCACTTTGACATGCTCAGCACTTCAGCCATGGAGCAGAGCTGGATCTTCACACTCAAATAACCTGGGAAGTTGGGGCAGGAGCTCAAAGTATCTCAGTGCATCCTTATTAGTTATTGTGATTTTTTAATAACAAAACCTCTTAAAGCATTAGGCTTGGGTTTGCAAATTCAGACGGCTTACTTAAAGCTGAAACATAAGCCTGTTTGTTGTCCATTGTACGATTATGTGTTCTGTATAAAATGTGTTTGACAATTCTTCCATTCAATTATTTAACATCAATTTGATGCAGAAAATCTAACCTGGTTACAAAGTAATATGAATGCACAATACCGATGAAGTGTTTAGCACAAAAAATGTTGAATGTAAATCCACCATGAGGTGCTACAATGCATTCTACTTGAACCAGTACATGTATTTGCATTGGTGAATGGTGAACATAACATTGAAGGCCATATGTTATCAAGCTGCTTCATCAAATGGAAAGTACCAGTTTGAAAGTGCATGGCTGGTGCTAATGAAGACACAAAAAGAAACAGAAAATGTAAATGATCAGCTGCACGAGATAAGAAGGCAGGTTACTGTATGTGTATACTCCCTCACTCGGTAAACACTGCGCTGCTCTGCATATTGCTCAGGGCCAAATTGCAACAATTTCTCTTTTTGCTTCAATATTGCTAAGTGTTGACCACTGTCCTAAGAGTGAAAAATAGTAGCAGCAAAAATGCTGACTTTTTCTTTCGCGCATTGTCTAAAAAGTACACTTTCAAACCAATCTTTATCATGCTCATCAAAATCTAATGCTGCAGCAACCACATTGAAGGCAGTCTAGTAGGATAACATTTTAAACTATTTCAAAGCTGTAAAGATGAATGGAAACATTAACTGTACCTCCAAAATAACTTTTTTGCTAATGTCGTAATATGTCTTGAAGGGATATGGGCATGACATAACTAGAAGAGAAATGTATCGTGTGATCCAGTCTTAGTTTCACTTTTGTTTTGAGCAGAGCATTTACACAGCTCTGATGTCTTCAAGCTTTATACCTATGTATAATTGTTCTCATGTGCCTAGTCTTAATAAATGAACCCTCAGCCTGTTCACCCAATCCCTTATGAGCGATTGGTGCCTTGTGTCTTGTACAGTAAATAGGCCCAAAGAAAACATCATTGTCATAACACGACAGCTAATACAAAAGGTTTTGCAGATTTCAAATGATTTTACAAACTTGTAACTTCACAAAGTATTTTGAGTGACTGCAGCACTTTATAAAAATCATTGATGTCCAGGTCAATTAATTATTTACAATGAAAGATATGCATTTAAAACCCAGCAGCAAGTATGGAAACTTGTAGAGCAAATTTAAATCGGCTCGGTTTATCCCAAAATACAAAAAGCTATATTCAGTAATATAATAAAAATGAAAGTGATGGTTCTTTTTGGGAAAGACAAGTTAAACCAACATTCCTGGCCCAATGATCCTTTGTCCATCCCTATCACGAAGAAGTTGTCTACTCAGTGCGGAAGAGTCACTGTTTAAAAAAGGAGTCGCCCATTTAAGACAGAGATGAGGAGAATTTTTTCTCTCAGAGGGTCATAAGCCTTTGGAACTCTCTTCCTCAAAAGGCAGTGGAAGCAGAGTCTTTGAATATTTTTAATCCAGTAGTAGATAGATTCTTGATGAGAAGGTTAGATTCTTGGTTAGAAGGAATAGGTGGGAATGTGGAATTGAGGTTACAATCAGATCAGCCATAATCTTACTAAATGGTGAAGCAGGATTGAGGGGCCAAGTGGCCTACTCCTCCTCTTAGTTCGTACGTTCGTATGAGTCACAGTTTGCAGAATGGCTTCAGCAGACAATGACCACTTGTGTAGTGCATTTTAAGAAAGAAAACACCTGAAGATGCTTATCAGATATTTATCAGAATGTGTCAGTATGAGACTATGGTGGGATTCCTCTGACAACTCTTTATTTGAACCTCTCCAATTAAATCCACTGGTGCAGGGGCAGTTGCTTCATCAATTCTGCTCCCTCCATCATATGGACAAATTTGGGGCTATTTGCTATTGATTACAGAATGTTCAGTTCCCTTTGCAATTCCTCAGATAATGAAGCAGTTGTCATGCTCATGCAATTATGCTCATGGAATTATGAAAAATGGACACTACTTTTAAAACAAAATGGAGAATGTACATTCTGCTTTGAAAGGAAATGGAGTTGAGAGGTCAAGTGACTTATTTTCTGTTCTGTCAATATATTAGGAACTAGACAAGGCTGGAAGCTCGCCTGCTTGTCTGGACAGGACATTAAAATGCAAGTCACCTTTTGGGACATTCCATTGAGAAGGCATTAAGATACAACAAACTTACTGTAGATTAATGGCTGCCATTGTCCAAATAACTGCAGAAGCTAGTTCACAATGGACTTGCAGACTGCTTAGCTTTGAAGAGGAATTCCACAGACTGAAAGTGAGAAGGATCCCATTCTATTGCAAGGAGTGAGATGCAAACACAACTGTGTGTCAATGCCCAAGTTGTCAGAGACCATTTGTGTAGACATTGGAAAACAGGTACCATGGTCACATGACAGAAACCAGGTTATGATAACATTTATTAAGACACATTTTTGGGACACAGAAAGAGAGTGAAAGGGAGAGAGGAACAGACCCACACCAACAAAGGAAAGACCCTACCTAAGATACATCTCAGCAGGCAGAGAACTTTGGCTAGCCTTTACCTACTGATTTGAAGAACAAAACCACATCTGACCACCTTCCCTTGACATTCAATGGCACTAAAATTTTGGAATCCCCTTCCTAGCTAGTTAATATTGACTAGACACTTAACTACACTAGCCACATAAAAGCCAATGGCCACTAGAATAATTTGGAGTCTTTGTATTCTGTGATAATGGCTTACCTTCCAACTCCCTCTTCAACCGATAAGGAATATAATGGAATACCTGGATGACTGTAGCTCCAACAATACCAAAGAAGAAAAACAACAATATCCAGGGGTAAACAGTCCGCTTGATCGGTACTTCAGCCACTGCCTTAAACATCCACTCCCTCTATCATTGGTGTATCAGGGCTGCAGTCTCTGCTATCTGCAAGATGCATACAACTTACTGAAACTTCTTTGACAACACCTCCCATACCCTCAACCTCTAACATCCTAGAAAGACAAGGGCAGCAGGTAAATGGGAACTCCCACCAACCCCTCCAAGTCACATTCCATCCTGAATTGGGCATGTCTCATCGTTCTTTCATTTCCTCTTGATCAAAATTCTGGTATTCATTAACTAATGGAATGGCTTTATCACACAGACTGCAATGGTTGAAGAAGGCTAACATCATCAGATAACAATCTTCTGTAATACAAAAAGCAGTCAAATTTATTAAGCAAAAAAACCTACAAATCAGACTAAGGATCTACTACCAATATTTTACCTATTTTTTTTCTTTTTAGCTGTTGACAGAGCTTACTATATGTAGTGTTTCCAGAAATGTTTATCAATTATATTTCTAAAACTGTATTAGTGTTGCATAAAATATTCTTAACTCGAACAGGCGATAACATATTCTCTGCCTCTGAAATGACCCTTGGGAGTCTTGCATTTATTTTTCAGATGCCTTCAAGAAATGTACTACTAAACAGATGATTTGTTGTTTGGTTTAAGATTGCTGTATCCTACTGCCATATAAGGAGTTCTTAGCCAAGTATTGAGATTGTTACTTCTGTCTTTTGGAAATATAAAGGAAACCAAACAGGGAACAAAGGCGGCAACACTAATCCTATAAATTGGTCAATGAGAAAATGATAACTTGATATACAGCAATTACATAATTTGGACAGAAATCACGATTCAGAAAAAAACTCCAAAGAATGAAAACATTTCAAAACTTGTTCAGCGCAGATGACCAGGAGGTAAAATATGTCACTTTGAAGCAACAAATCTAGCTTTCATTTTAGGTGCAAACCATACTTGCTTCCAAGATGGATACGGACAGAGCTGTAGCAACTAAATGTAATGAAGGATTTCAAAATAAACTGGAATAATGTAATAAATGATCACTTCAGCTTATTTTGACAGTGATGTTCAATAACACACCATAAAGTAGCAATGATTACACATATACCATACCACAAAAGAACTGGGTTCAACTTATGCCCAAAAATCCAACTTACTTGGAAGAAAAAAAGTTTTCAGGAAGATACTGTCCACTTGGGTGGAAATGTACTAACTTTCCGTGAGATTTTTTTTCCAGAAACATTTGCAAGCTATCCAAATGTACTGCGCATATGGCTAAAAGGTGATGGCTTAGATTATTAAGGCTAACTGCTACAGTATTAATGAAAACATCTGAATTTTGCAATTTTCCTATACAGGAATTGAAAGGGTTGTGAATCTTTGGAATTCTGTACCTCACAGGGTTGTGGATGCTCCATCGTTGAATATATTTAAGGCTAAGATAGACAGATTTTTGGCCTCTTGGGAAATCAAAGGGTATGGGGAATGGATGGCTAAGTGGAGTTAAGGCATAGGAGATCAGCTGTGATAGTATTGAATGGCAGAGCAGGCTTTAGGGTCTGTATGGCCTACTCCTGCTGCTATTTCTTTTGTTCTTATGATAAGATTTACCAAGTTTTGCCAGCTTGACTGAAGAATGTATCTAAAAAACTATCAATGGAAGGGTATCTCTTCCATCAATGTTTTAGCACTCTTTCTAGTGGGTCAGCTACTGACAGTATTTATACAAATATCTATTGACTGAACCTTCCTGCTTCATTTATTCAGAATGACAGCCAGGATGCAACTTGGATATAAAGGTTATCTGGCAAAAAGAATAATCATTAAATATGAATCTAGCATACCACATGAAGCACAAACTATAATTTAACATCAGCTTAATACAATATAATTACCCATTGCTATCTGAACTTCTACAATTTAAGAAGTAATCTTGAGTTTCTTAAAGCCCTTTTAGAAGGACATTTAAAGATCTCAAATCGATCAGTTGAAATAAATCGATCTGAAACTAGAATCACCAGTAAAAACTAGTTCTGTCGAAGGGTCATGAGGACTCGAAACGTCAACTCTTTTCTTCTCCGCCGATGCTGCCAGACCTGCTGAGTTTTTCCAGGTAATTCTGTTTTTGTTTTGGATTTCCAGCATCCGCAGTTTTTTTGTTTTTAAAAACTTCAGATTGTTCTTGGTTGGTACAATAGGGGAAAAACAAAATAGGTTTTAAGTCGTCTGTCAGCATATCAGAACATTCAAAAAGATGAAGAAAGTAACTGACATTTTGGGCTGAATTTTCCTGACTTTGTTTTTAATGCCGGGTAGCTTCATTTCTATGTTTGTAAGCTGGAGGTGATAGTGGAATGCCATCCTCTTCAATCTGCCTGAAGGCAGCCAATTAATAACCTGCCTCCGGGATCACAGACTCTCAGGGATAACAGGTGGGATGGGGAGGTGGGAGGGTGAATTGCTGAGTGCAATTTAAAGGGTGGCTGGCAGCCTTCACTGTGGCTGCAGTGAGAGTGCTGTAAAGAGACTGGCACGCAAGAGGATGGATTAAAATGGAAGAGTGACAGGGAAAAGCTGAATCATGATTTACAGTTTTCTTCCTGGAGGTTTTGTTAGACGTGGCAAGGGCATGGAGGCATTTTCTGTTACCTGAGAGGGGGAGAAGGTGGCCAGTCAGCATGACTAAGCAAGTTGGAGTACACATGGGAGGTCAACAGCTATGTGGATACAATCCTCAAAGTGTTTCAAAGACCTTTTAAGGTCTGGCGAGTTGAATGCCATACAACAATCAGGTGACAGTGATGAATTTGTCACATCCTCTGCACAGAACAGCTGAAAATCACATTATTTGCAGCAATGCAGAAGAATGTATCCATTTGTCATGTGTCGAAAATGCTCTCATCCACAGTTAAACTGTGGATGCTCTTTCTAGCGTGAGGACCATCAAATGTGCCTGTGTCTCATGATGCATGCATGGACCCCTTATATTCACCATACTCTTGTTCTTCACCTTCCAGGAGAAGGGTATGCACAACACCCAGGAGAAGAGTCACACTGGGGGTGAAGCCCCTTCCTGGCAATCCTGACAGCAATGGAGGAGGAAACCCTAGAGATTGGCAGGATGATAGTAGACAAGACTGTCACAAGATGGGGCTGCAGCAGAGAGCAGGTGAAAATATAATGTTTTAACCATGCAAGTGGGTTGAATCAGCTTCTTCATTTGGGCAGTCCTGCTGAATACCAGCAAGATGTCAGAAGATGCAACTAGTGAGATCTGCAAACTTCACTATCAGAGGTCTTGTTTCTCCTGCAGGGGTACTAATGATGGCCCAGCTCCAGCAGAGTACAGACCTCAAATGAGGACCCTCATTCTGAGGATGCACTTATACAAGAGTCAAGTGCAAACTCCAAGAGCAGAGAGGCTTGCTCATTGATGAGGCCTCATTTGCTGATAGAAGTCATTGCACAAGATGAGGAGCACATCAAGTGTGAACAGGACCAGGTGATGGAGGGCAGTGACAGCTGTCCCCAGTGGGAATTGCCAATCAGAGGGCCAGCAGCTCAGCAGCATCACTGAGAGCCGTGGCCATTGCTGGGACTGCACCTGGAAGAAGAGAACGCCATGGAAGAATGCTGCCATCCCAAATAGGTAAGTATGGTCTGGGGGCAATGGGGACAGCCAGAGAGGTCTTGGTAAAAGGGTGTTGTTGATGACAGCAGCCGGTGCTGTTCCCATGGAGATGGCCATTGTCGCCAGGGGACTTCACAGTGAGCCAATAGTATCAATTTGAATAGTTGAGCAACCTCTCCCCCAGCCCCCCAGCCACCCCACCACACCTGCCGCCTCCCCCCCACCCCCCGAGCACATGTGGAGGCAGCCAAGATTTTACCTGATTGGCCTTCCTACCATTGGCAAAATGCCATCGGTGGCAGGAAGATGCCCTTAATTGACCACTCTGGGTAGGACAGCTATCCATCACCTTACCCACTGCTGGCAGGATAGTACGGCAGCAGGAAAATGACAAGTGCTCTAACCCTTCCATCCCTCGCCATTTTACAGGCCCACCCCTGTCTCTCAGAGGGCTGGTAAAATTCAGCCCAGGGATTCCACTAGGAAAATCCTTCTTAATTGACTCCTTCACGGGTTCAATTGGCTTCTTGCTGCTGCTGGCTGGGAGTCCACCAGTGTGCACACTGAACTCCTGGGGAAAACGGGAGGAACATGCTGGGAGATCTGTTTGGCAGCAATTATTCTCATTTTTACATTTCCTCTCCCTCCAAACCTGCCTCCAAGAGCCTGGAAAAGCTCCCCCTGTTTGGTTCCTGGTGGTAAAATTCCATTATCCTGGGGAAATTGCTATTTATTGCTTTCTCAACAACCTGAATTGGCTTTCCGCCCACTGCCCTGTGGTTATCAACATCGCACTCAACCCTTCCCTGGGAAAAGCAGCTAGAGGCAAGAACATGGCGACAAATCTATCCAGCACTTTCCTTTTCAATTTTCTCAGCACCTCCCTTTCCTTAATTCCACTGCCCCCAAAGGACTAAGAAAACTCCCCCCTTCAGCTTTAAAGGTATTCAGAAAACCAATTTCTCAGGACAGAAGATAAATCCATTTAATTATAACGAAAGAGTGTTGCCTCTTACACTTTTTATTTTTATTCATTACTTGCACAGTGTGGAGGTTGTGCTTTAACATATATTAAGCAAATCTGAAATTTTTAGCCAGTGCATCACACAATTATTTCTTAAGTCTGTCTTGCATTGTTGCAGCGCAACTTCATATTACCAAACTTTATATCATATGTTAGTGAAGTCTACAACAACTTACATTTATATAGAGCATTTCACAGAGTAAAACATCCCAAAATGCTTCATCAACGATAGGAATAAAAATACTTTTGACATTTTTTGACACTGAGCCAGGGAAGTCGAAGTCAGAATTAATAAACAAAAGTACTTCTTCAAGGTAATGAACACAAGCATGGTCATGGAAGTAGATTCTCAAGAGCATATTAAAAGAGGAGAGAGAGGGAGAGAGAGAGGTGTCGAGCTTTAGGAGGGGGTTCCAAAGCCTAGTGCTCAGGCAACTGAAAGCACAGCTGCCAATGGTGGCAGATTAAAATCGGGTACGTGTGCGCATTAGGTTTAGGGTTAGGGTTAGGGGGATTGTAGAAATCTCAAAGGTTTGTAGGGCCACAAGGGACTATGCAGATAGGGAAGGGTTAGGCCATGGAGGGCTAGGCAAATGAGATTTGGAACAAGTTCAGATATTGGCAATAGAAATTTGGGTGAGTGCATAGTTATATAAGGTGGTAGATGGAAGTCCTGCTGGGAGACCATTGGATAGTCAAACCTGGAGGTTACAAAGGCATGGGTGAGGCTTTCAGCAGCAGATGAGCTGAGACAGAGTTGGAGCTGGGGAATATTATGGAGATGGATGATGATGTGGATACGTGAGCAGAAGCTTATCTCAAGGTCAAATGGAACACCAAAGTTGTGAACAGTTTTGCTCAGCTTCAACGTGTTAACAGGAGTGGAAATGGTGGTTGAGGAATGGAGTTTGTGGTGGGGACCAAAGATGATGGCTTCAGTATTTTCAAGAATTAATCAAACAAAATTTTGGCTCATCCAATACTGGATGTTGGACACGCAGTAGGACAAATCAGAGATAGTTGAGATGTTCAAGGGGACTGGTGTTGAGATAGAGCTGAGTGTCTTTAGTGTACACATGGAACCTGAAGTTGTGGTTTTGGATGATATCACTGAAGGGTTGTATATAGCTCAGAAATAAAAGGGGACCAAGGAAAGATCTTTGGTGATCTCCAGAGCGAGAGTGGGAAAGAAATCATTACAGATAATCCTCTTGCTTTGATTACATATGTAAGAATGGAAATCTGCTCAAGGGTTTCACCCAGCTGGAAAATAGAGGAGCGGTATTAGAGGATAATGAGGTTATCAACTGTTAGAAGCTGCAAACAGGTCAAGAAGTGCTCAGTGCCACAATTAATTTTCCTTTCTCTTCGTTGAATGTATACCTGTAATTGGTCATGGAAACAATCATGCTCATCAACTGATTTGAATTAATTTTGCTGATCAGTGCAAACAAAAAGATTAACTTAAATTTCAAACTATTATGATATCAGTAGCACTTAAAACAAAACTCAAAAGCTGGCTATTGGTGAGAGTTTTAGCATTCTACCTGTTATGCCCTCTCAGATACAGCAGAGATAAAAAATTCTGAGAGACACCAATTAGCCAGCACTATGATTGATCTATTATGACATCTTCTGGTCAGTAACCAAAGACGTTTCACTATAAACTGGCAGCAGACTGGTTTGATAATAATTTCAGACACTAAAGAATGGCAGACTTGTTGTATAAATATACTTAAAAGGCCAACTATGAACACACATCATAAACAAATCCTAAAAAAGCCAACAAGAATGTGATTACTGTCAGAATTCTATTTCTATACAGCCATCACTATGAAGGTAAAATCAGGTAATATTCTGGGACAATTCCATTCAACAAAGCAAAGGCTAAGGGTCTTGATAATATCACTGCTGTAGTGCAGGAGACTGGTGTTTCAGAACTAGCTGCACCCCAAGCCAAGCTGCTCCAATACAGCTACAAAACTGGCCTCCACCCGACCATGTGGAAAATTGCCCATGTATGTGCTGTTCAGAAAAAAGCAGAACAGATCCAATCCAAAAAACTACCGTTGCCAGTAGTCCACTCTCAGTCATCAGCAAGGTGATGGAAAGTGTCATTGACAGTGCTATCAAGTGCCACTTACTCACCAATAACATGCTCACTTATACTCAGTTTGGATTCTGCCAGGACCACTGGTCTCCAGATCTCATTACAGCCTTAGTCTAAACATAATCAAGAGAGCTGAAGTGATGTGAGAGTGACTACCATTGACATCAAGGCAGCCTTTGATTGAATGTGGCATCAAGGACCCTAGTAACATTGAAGTCACTGGGAGTCATGAGGAAAGCTCTCCAATAGCTGAAGTCATACTAGTGCAAAGGAAGGTGTTTATGAATGTTTGAGGTCAGTCTCATGCCAGCCTATGGACATTGCTGCAGGAATTCCTCAGGGCTGCATCCTAGACCTAAATATTGTGGCTACAAGGACAGACCAGGGGGTATGACTTTTACAGTTAGTAATTCATATCCTGACTCCCCAAAACCTGCACAAGGCACAAGTCCGGAGTATGATGGAATACTTTCCACTTGCCTGGATAAGTGCAGCTCCAGCAGCACTATAGAAGATTAACACCATTCAGTACAAAGTAGCCAACATGACTGACACCCTATCTGTGGCCTTAAACATTCACTCCCTCCACCACCAATGCACAGTGGCAGTAGTGTTTACCATCTACTAGATGCACAGCAGCAACTCACCAAGGCTCCTTTGACACCGCCTTCAAAACCAAAGACCTTTATCATCTGCAGTTGATCATCTAGAGGGTTCCCCTCCAAGTCTCACACCATCGTGACTTGGAACTAGATCAATGTTCCTTTACTGTTAGAGGATCAAAATCCTCGAACTCCCTCCCTGACAGCACTGTACCTACATCACATGGACTGCAACAGTTCAAGAAGGCGCCTCACCACCACCTTCCTTCAATTAGAGATGGGCAATAAATGCTGAGTTTGACAGCAATGCCATGAACGATGAAAAAAAAACAGATAAATGTCAACAGTAGACAAATGTCAAAACAAATCTTGCAGGCCATTTTCTTAATAAAATTGTAGAAGATGTGCATATTAAAGGCATAATCTCTAAATTTGTCAAATTATCAGTACTGCCCAGTAAAATGGAGAATATCTGGCAACTAAGTGTATCTAGTTAATGGCTCCCATCTGTAATCTATTGTTTTGATACTTGATCAGGGTAATCAAAGAGAATATCTTCCCATGGACAAAAGTTTAATGGGGAGAATTTTCTCCCCATCTCGCGGGCTGGGTGGGAGCGGGCACAAACTTGCACGCAGCCATTTCATGTGAGCGAGCCAATTAAGATCCGCCCAGCGTGACATGCACCGAGAAGTGCTCAGCGCAACCTATGCAGGCTGGAGGAGGAGGGAGAGTCAGTGTGACAGTGTCACATGAGCTGGGACATGCCAATGAATTTTAACAAAATAATTTATTTGATTTATAAACCTTTCATGAAACCTCATTCTGCCCAGGGATGAGGTTCCATGAGAAATGCGAAGGCCGCCTGTGCTCCTCGCCTGCCCGCCAACCTTAAGGTAGGGCAGGCAGCCCAGACAGTTAGTTTAATTAGATGTTAAATGGCCTTAATAAGCCTTTGACAGTTTGGCAGGCGCACAGCCGACTCTGTGCGTGCCGGCCGAACTGAAGATCTGAATGACGCGCGGTGATTTTATGCGTCAGCAAGTGGGGCCCGCCCCCGCACACCAACCAGAAGATTCAGGCTAATGATTACTCCCATTGCATTTTTTTTTCTCACCAGGGAGGAACCCTTACTATCCAACTCATTTATTTACTGTTTTGGATCTGGCAACTTAGATAAACAACTCTTCTTCTCTGCTCCTCTGTAACAGTCCTGGTACATTGGGATTTACCAATCATGCGGTTTATGAATTCTGTACACAGGAGGAACAAAACATTCCTAGCCTTTTGTGAACGTTTCCCTTAAAATGACTGCTGGAGGATTCTCAAAACAACAGCCACACAACTTTTTGCCAGCTATGTTTTTGCGGAGCCAGAAGGAGCTTGATACGGATGACCTGTGGGATGGGAGACAAAACTGAGTGAGGAGACAGACAAAAACAATGCTTCTTGTTGGTATTGCTAGAACTGAGCTTTATGCAAATACCCCTTCTTTTCCATAACCTGAAATTCCCTCAGAGTTGAAGGGAACTCAAAAACGGTCCTGACGCTTTATTTCTTGTTATACAGCCATAAGCAGCACATATCGTCCAAATCCATTTTGTAATGAACCTCCTAACTTGATCCTCCTATTTGATCCAAACCGTTTGCCAATGATAGATCTTAGCTAAATGCATTGAATTGTGCAAGATATATACTGTTGAATGTATGATAAAATTTGTCATATTGCTTGCATTCAATAATGAGAACATCTGTAATAAACACTGAGAAACATAAACTATTCAGACAATACTATAGCACTTTATGTATTTGTATCTTGAATGGGGTGAACATGATTGATCACTGAACTTGGTCTTGTACTGTAGTCATTCACTGATTTCATTGACAATTATTAATGTCCAATCATAGCACTTATTGCATCACAGAATGTGTTCCCATCAGCTCTGCAAGGTATTTAATTTTGATAAATACTTGACAGAGCACTCTTATAGGGTATTACTTTCAGAGAATCACTTAATAATATCAATAGTTTTCATAAACGGAACTGAAATATCAATCTGTATCTTTTTGCTGTCTAGAGTGTTTGGCAGATTTATTGGGACCAGATAGGGTTGTACAAATTACTGATGGTTTAAAGTCTCTGTAAATCTGTGTAATCTGTTTCACAATGTCGATTCTCATATGCCACTTAAGAGAATACCTTAGTATAGAAATTAAGTAGTCATTTTTTATACAAATATCAGTTTCCTGTTTGGAGACCCTTCTATATTTTCAATAACGCCTTTTCTTTTAGGAACATAGGTGCAGGAGTAGGCCATTTAACCTCTTGAGCCTGTTCTGCTATAATGACTGATCCATGACATAATTCCATATGCACACCTTTGCTCAATGTCCTTTAGCACTTTTGATTAATAGACATCTATTTGCTGATAAAAACAAAAAAACTGCGGATGCTGGAAATCCAAAACAAAAACAGAATTACCTGGAAAAACTCAGCAGGTCTGGCAGCATCGGCGGAGAAGAAAAGAGTTGACGTTTCGAGTCCTCATGACCCCTAAGGGTCATGAGGACTCGAAACGTCAACTCTTTTCTTCTCCGCCGATGCTGCCAGACCTGCTGAGTTTTTCCAGGTAATTCTGTTTTTGTTATCTATTTGCTGAAGTGAGTTTCAAACTTCTATAATTCTTGCATTGTTATGATTCCCAGCTGAGCTTACCACTGGAGAAGCCCGATCTCGGGGTGGAACCGAGCTTGATAGATCCTAACTTTTATTTGTTTGTTTAGATACGTGGAGAGTAGCTACTGGACAGGGTCACCGGAGTCAGCTAATGAGCTTTTAACAAAAGCATAAAACATTTATTAAACAACAAAGGATGAACTATAATACAATATTCCTTCACCCACAGCTATATCTCTACATATATATACAGCTTTGTAAGGATAACCCAGGTTATAAAAACTATCTTATACTTTAATGTTCACAGTAAGTACACAGTCCATGTAAACCACTTGGCAACCTGTAGTCAGGCACACCACACTCTGAAACCAATTGACATGTGCCACATCAACCAACTGCTATGGATGTCTCCTCATCCAGATGCTTGTCACACCATGAGCCAGTCAGTCTTTCACATGAGGGTTTCCAATCTCCAATTTCCAAGAACTCGTTTTGGAATCTTCTCTCAAACTGATGCTTTCTTTCAGATGCCTTCTGCAAGGGTTCACCTCCAGGGTTTTGAACTCTCCTTCTGATGTTCCTTTCCCCTGGGTCACCACATGCATTCCAGTTGACTTCCACACAGTCTCTCTAACCGACTCAGTCATCAACAGTACCACTGCTTCACGTGCTCAAAGCAAAGAGCTATAGACCTTCAGCCATCTCTTTAGACCTTCTGCCCTCTTGCTTTAAATCTGCTTCCTTTATGCCTGAAGCTTGAAGCCTTTCTTTCTGCTCCTTACTTTCACTCCCACAGAACAGGATCTTTTCCCTGTTCCTGTCCTTTCTGGTCTGCTTGGGACTTTCTCCTATTCCACTGCCCTGGATTTTGGGGTATTTTCTTTAGCTTAGGACTTGCTATCTGTCCCCTTTGCTCCAGTCTCTTCTGGCAGCTACTTTCAAAACAAACTGATCTCAAACAGCTTCCAAATCAAGCTGTTGTTTCTAGTTTCTTATCTGTGTACCTATGGGAGTGACCTGCCTCTCTGGACCCCTGTTGCTAGTCAACAGCCCAATTTCTCTACTCTTGTTTGTTTAACTTAGCTGCAACAGTCATAAAACTCATTAGAAATGCAGGCACCTTTTAAAGTGAAACTAAAAATCATTTTGACCTTTTCTTAACATACAGATATGGTAAAATAAATCAAACTTAAATGTTAAAGCTAAAACTAATTTCTAATATTCACAAATGCAAATGTAACTTATTAAAACTATCTCTATTTCCTAACAACATGTATAACTGTTTCCTAACTTCCTGAAAATCCTGACTAAATTTTAGGTTTTGTTTCCTTTCCCAGACTGTCTGACCAATGGAAAACATTTATTTGTATTTATCATATCAATTCCCTTCAAAATCCCAAAAACTGCAAATTACCATTTTTAAGTTCCGGGAATTCAACTTCCTCTCTTCATAAATTGATGCTTGCAGTCTAGGTATCAATCCAATAAAGCAACACTGCACTCCCTCCAAACCCAATATATTCTTCCTAAGGTGTGGTGCTGAGAACTGCTCACAATACTCCAGGTGTGGTCCAATCAGAGTTGAGTATAGCTGTGGCACAACTTCCACCTCATTATATTCTGTCCTCCAGATATAAAGCCCACCAGTCCATTAGAATTTTGAACTATATTATGTACCTCCATTGCTTCTGGCTTTTCACCATTTCAAAAATACTCTGGTCTGTCCTTTTGTTGAAATGGATGATCTTACATTTGCCTATACGGAAATCCATTTGCCACAGTTTTCCCCATTTGCTTAATCTATTAATATCGCTTTGTAATTTTATGCTTCCATCTATACTGCTAACAATGCCACCTTTTGTGTCATTGAAACACTTGGATATGCAGCTCTCTATATGTCTGTCATCTAAACTGTTAATAGATATGGTGAATATTTGAGTCCCAATGCAGAGCCATGGCATTAGCTTTACTTTTTGCCTCCTGCTTAGCTAATTTCCTCACCTGGTCAATAATTTGCTCTCAATTCCATAAGCTTCAACTTTAGCTAACAATCTTTTATGAGACACTTTATTAAATGCCTTGTGGGGGTCCATATAAATAACATCTATAAACACTTCCCTGTCCACTTCAGTCACTTCTCCTAAATTAGGTTTGTCAGGCATAACATACCTTTTATAAATCTATGCCGCCTCTCTCTCATCAGCTAATCAAGGTATTCAATCTACTTCTAAAATGAAGGGGAAATATTTATATAGCACTCTTTTCATAACCACTGGATGTTTCAAGTTGCTTTACAGTCAAAGAATGTTTTTTGACATGTATTCACTATTGTAATGTTGGAAATGTGGCAGCCAATTTACACGCAGCAAATTCCCACAAACAGCAATGGATAATGACTAGATAATCTGATTTTTGCGAGTTGATTGATGAATAAACATTAGCCAGGACATAGGGATAACTCCCTCGCTCTTCTTCAAAATACTGCCAATGGGAACTTGAACATGCACTTAAGCAGGCAGATGGAGCCTCAGTTTAAAGTCTCACCTGAAAGACAGCATCTCTGCTGGTGCAGTACTCCCTCAGTACCACACTAGAGTGTCAGCCTTGATTTTCGCCATAATTATAGACGCTAGTCATTTCCCAACAGTGGATGTTATGCTAACCGGTTTATAATTCTGTTTTTCCATTTCTCATCTTTTTAAATAGAAGAGTGATGGGTGCAATTTTCTGACCAAATGAATGGTTCCTGAATTGAGAGAAATTTGGAAGATTATAGTTGGTGCTTCTGCAATGTTCTCAACTACTTTCTTTAAAACCCAGGGTTAGAAACCACCTAGCCCTTGGGTTTTGTCAATCTTTTGTTCCATTATTTTCTTTGTTACCGTTAATTTGTTTGTGTAAATTATGGTGATACCCCGTCCCTGATTCAATATTAGATTTTTTTCGGATGCCTGACATAATATCCTCTTTCTTATTTAACATTTTCACTGTTTCCTTACTTTCATTTATAATAACATTGTCATCAATTTTCTAAGGTTTCTACATATTTTTTATTTTGTTTTATTCATTTATGGTATGTGGGGGGCCACTGGCTAGGCCAGCAGCTATTGCCCTTGAGAAGGTGGTAATGAACTGCCTTCTTGAACTGCTGCAGTCCATGTTGCCTAGGCAAACCCACAGTGCTGTTAGGAAGGGAGTTCCCGGATTTTGACATCAGAAACCCAGTGAAAGAGAAGGAACAGCGATATAGTTCCAAGTCAGGATTGTTTGTGGCTTGAAGGGGAACTTCCAGGTGGTGGTGTTTCCATGAATCTGCTGCCCTTGTCCTAGGTAGTAGAGGTCATGGGTTTGGAAGGTGCTGTCGAAGGAGCCTTGGTGAGTTTCTGCAATGCATCTTGTAGATGGTACACACTGCTGCCACTGTGCGTTGGTGGTGGAGGGAGTGAATGTTTGTGGATGGGGCACCAATCAAGCGGGCTGCTTTGCCCTGGATGGTGTCAAGCTTCTTGAGTATTGTTGGAGTTACACTCATCCAGGCAAGTGGATAGTATTCCATCTCACTCCTGACTTGTGCCCTGTAGATGGTGGTCAGACTTTGGGAAGGCAGCAGGTGAGTTACCCACCACAGAATTCTCAGACTCTGACCTGTTCTTATAGCCACAGTATTTGTATGGCTGTTCCAGTTCCATGTCTGGTCAACGGTAACCCCAGAATGTTGACAGTGAGGGATTTAGCAATGGTAATGCCATTGAATGTAAAGGGGCAATGGTTAGGTTCTCTTTTGTTAGAGGTGGCCATTATTGGCACTTGTGTGGGCATGAATGTTACATGCCACTTATCATTCCAAGCCTGAATATTGTCCAGGTCATGCCGCCTATGGGCATAGACTGCTTCAGTATCTGAGGAGTTGCGAATGGTGCTGAACATTGCGCAATCATCAGTGAATATCCCCACTTCTGACCTTATGATGGGGGGAAAGTCAACAAATAAGCAGCTGAAGATGGTTGGGCCTAGGACACTACCATGAGGAACTTCCATATTGATACCCCATGACTGAGATAATTGACCTCCAACTTTCATCTTCCTTTGTGCTAGGTATAACTTTAACCAGTGGAGAGTTTTCCCCCCGATTCCCATTGACTCCAGTTTTGCTAAGGCTCTTTGATGCCACACTTGGTCCAATGCTGGCTTGATGTTACTCCTTAGCTCAACTCACCTCTTGAGTTTAACAGAGTTTTGTCCATGTTTGAACCAAGGCAGAAATGTGGTCAGGAGCTGAGTGGCCCTGACGGAATCCAAAGTGAGCATTAGTGAGCAGGTTATTGCTGTGTAAGTGCCGCTTGATAGCACTGTCAATGACACCTTCCATCATTTTACTGAGGGTTGTGAGTGGACTGGTGAGACTAATTGTCTGGGTTAGATTTGCCCTGCTTTTTGTGGGCAGGGCATACCAGGGCAATTTTCCACATTGCCAGGCAGTGTTGTAGATGTATTGGAATAGCTTGGCTAGGGGTGCAGCTAGATTTGGAGCACAGCTCTTCAGTACTATTGCCCGCATGTTGTAAAGGCTATAGCCTTTGCCAGTATCTTGTGGTTTCAGCTATTTCTTGATACCACATGGAATGAATTGAATTGGCTGAAGATTGATATCTGTGATGCTGGGGACCTCAGGGGCAGGCCAAGATGAATCATCCACTTGGCACTTCTGCCTGAAGATGGTTGCAAGTGTTTCAGCCTTGTCTTTTGCACTGATGTGCAGGGCTCCCCCATCATTGAGGATGGGAAAATTTGTGGAACCTCCTCCTCCAGTTAGTTGTTTACTTGTTCACCACCATTCAAAACTGGATGTAGCAGGGCTGCAGAGCTTAGATCTGACCCATTGGTTATGGTAAAAGTGAAATGCTGTGGATCCTGGAAATCTGAAGCAGAAACAGGAAATTCTGGAAAAACTCAGCAGGTCTAAAACCACCTGTGGAGAGAAAGACAGAGTTATACAGAGTCATACAGACTTGAAACGTTAATTCTGTATTTCTCTCCAGAGATGCTATTAGACCCACTGGTTGTGGAATTGCTTAGCTGTCTCTTGCATGCTGCATAAGCTGTTTGGCATGCAAGTATCCTGAGTTGGAGCTTCACCAGGTTGACACCTCATTTTTAGGTGGTGCCTCTAGCATGCCATCCTGAACCCTTCGTTGAAGCAGGATTGATCCTCCAGCTTGATGATAATGGTAGAGTGAGGGATATGCTGCACCATGAGGTTACAGATTGTGGTCAAATACAATTCTGCTGCTGTTGCGATTAATTCTCCTTCTGGCTCCCCAAAGCCTGTCCACCATCTACAAGGTACAAGTCAGGAGTGTGATGGAATACCCTCCACTTGCCTGGATGAGTGCAGCTCCAACAACATTCAAGAAGCTTGACACCATCCAGGACAAAGCAGCCTGCTTGATTGGAACCACATCCACAAACATTCACTCCCTCCACCACCGACATCCAGAGGCAGCAGTGCGTACCATGTATGAAATGTGCTGCAGGAACTCACCAAGCCTCCTTAGACAGCACCTTCCAAACCCATGACCACTACTATCTAGAAGGACAAGGGCGGCAGGTAGATGGGAACACCGCCACCGGGAAGTTCTCCTCCAAGTCACTCACCATCCTGATTTGGAAATATATCGCCATTCCTTCACTGTCACTGGGTCAAAATCCTGGAACACCCTCCCTAACAGCACTGTGGGTGTATCTACACCACGTGGACTGCAGTTCAAGAAGGCAGCTCACCACCACCTTCTCAAGGGCAACTAGGGTTAGGGCAATAAATGCAGGCTAGTCATTTATGTCCACATCCCATGAATGAAGTTAAAAAAAAGTAAGACTTCCTCCTTGACCCTGAATCTTCCAAATTATTATCCAGTAGCCTCCAGTGCATTGCTGCAACTCCCTTTTCATAGGGGCTGCACCTTGAAAAAGCAAAGGCTGCCTAAAGCACAGAGATGGCTCAGAATGTACCAATTTTACATCTTGCTTACCCATTTGGAATCAGTGCGGGTAGCTCACAAATTACAATGCCCGCACCCAAAAAACTGAGCTATAATTTTTCTAGCCCGTAATGTGTATTCCTGGAAATCATATTTTATTCCAAATTCTGCAGCTTCTTATCTAAATGAAAGCTAACAGAAATCGTCAATAGTAATTGAATATTTTAACATATAGAATATTGCAGGCATTAGTAACATCTTGCTTTGGGTTTGGATCTCATGACACTGGCGTAAGTGAATTTCAAGGAGCTATACTATTGACATTTCACTTCACCATGAAGCTGACTGACCTCTGTTAGCTCCCCTAGTGCTAGGCTAACAATTACACCAACACTTTAAAAGACTTAGTGGCTCCAAGTTAAAAGAAATATTTCCCCTTTTTTTTTGCTCACATGAGCCTGTTCAGTGCTGGAATAATGAGGCTATATATGTAGGCTCCTGGTGTTTAAAAGGTTAAAATTGGTTATTCCAGCAGTTTATAATACATTGGAGTAAACTTATCTAACATATAGATGTAACTACAGAAAATAAACTTGTAGGCTCATCTGTGTGACAAGATAAAAAATTAATAGCTTCCTATTTTCCACTTTCAATGATTCATTCCCTTGTTGTAAAACCATGTCAGGCCACGGAGAATTATGTTTAGTATGGAAATGCACAGTGCATAAAGAATTTAGGCCGGTATTTGTGAATGACTTAAAAACAAAAAAACTGCAGATGCTGGAAATCCAAAACAAAAACAGAATTACCTGGAAAAACTCAGCAGGTCTGGCAGCATCGGCGGAGAAGAAAAGAGTTGACGTTTCGAGTCCTCATGACCCTTCGACAGAACTTGAGTTCGAGTCCAGGAAAGAGCTGAAATATAAGCTGGTTTAAGGTGTGTGTGTGGGGGGCGGAGAGATAGAGAGACAGAGAGGTGGAGTGGGGGGGGTGTGGTTGTAGGGACAAACAAGCAGTGATAGAAGCAGATCATCAAAAGATGTCAACGACAATAGTACAATAGAACACATAGGTGTTAAAGTTAAAGTTGGTGATATTATCTAAACGAATGTGCTAATTAAGAATGGATGGTAGGGAACTCAATGTATAGCTCTAGTGGGTTTTTTTTTATAATGGAAATAGGTGGGAAAAGGAAAATCTTTATAATTTATTGGAAAAAAAAAGGAAGGGGGAAACAGAAAGGGGGTGGGGATGGGGGAGGGAGCTCACGACCTAAAGTTGTTGAATTCAATATTCAGTCCGGAAGGCTGTAAAGTCCCTAGTCGGAAGATGAGGTGTTGTTCCTCCAGTTTGTGTTGGGCTTCACTGGAACAATGCAGCAGGCCAAGGACAGACATGTGGGCAAGAGAGCAGGGTGGAGTGTTAAAATGGCGAGCGACAGGGAGGTTTGGGTCATTCTTGCGGACAGACCGCAGGTGTTCTGCAAAGCGGTCCCCAGTTTACGTTTGGTCTCTCCAATGTAAAGGAGACCACATTGGGAGCAACGAATGCAGTAGACTAAGTTGGAGGAAATGCAAGTGAAATGCTGCTTCACTTGAAAGGAGTGTTTGGGTCCTTGGACAGTGAGGAGAGAGGAAGTGAAGGGGCAGGTGTTGCATCTTTTGCGTGGGCATGGGGTTGTGCCATAGGAGGGGGTTGAGGAGTAGGGGGTGATGGAGGAGTGGACCAGGGTGTCCCGGAGGGAGCAATCCCTACGGAATGCCGATAAGGGGGGTGAAGGGAAGATGTGTTTGGTGGTGGCATCATGCTGGAGTTGGCGGAAATGGCGGAGGAAATGGGCGACCGCTTTGCAGAACACCTGCAGTCTGTCTGCAAGAATGACCCAAACCTCCCTGTCGCTTGCCATTTTAACACTCCACCCTGCTCTCTTGCCCACATGTCTGTCCTTGGCTTGCTGCATTGTTCCAGTGAAGCCCAACACAAACTGGAGGAACAACACCTCATCTTCCGACTAGGGACTTTACAGCCTTCCAGACTGAATATTGAATTCAACAACTTTAGGTCGTGAGCTCCCTCCCCCATCCCCACCCCCTTTCTGTTTCCCCCTTCCTTTTTTTTTCCAATAAATTATAAAGATTTTCCTTTTCCCACCTATTTCCATTATAAAAAAAAACCCACTAGAGCTATACCTTGAGTGCCCTACCATCCATTCTTAATTAGCACATTCGTTTAGATAATATCACCAACTTTAACTTTAACACCTATGTGTTCTATTGTACTATTGTCGTTGACATCTTTTGATGATCTGCTTCTATCACTGCTTGTTTGTCCCTACAACCACACCCCCCCACTCCACCTCTCTGTCT
Organism: Carcharodon carcharias; assembly: GCF_017639515.1. Classification (NCBI taxonomy): domain Eukaryota; kingdom Metazoa; phylum Chordata; class Chondrichthyes; order Lamniformes; family Lamnidae; genus Carcharodon; species Carcharodon carcharias. The sequence goes on from NC_054475.1 coordinate 108,466,714, forward strand.
CTCTATCTCTCCGCCCCCCACACACACACCTTAAACCAGCTTATATTTCAGCTCTTTCCTGGACTCGAACTCAAGTTCTGTCGAAGGGTCATGAGGACTCGAAACGTCAACTCTTTTCTTCTCCGCTGATGCTGCCAGACCTGCTGAGTTTTTCCAGGTAATTCTGTTTTTGTTTTGGATTTCCAGCATCCGCAGTTTTTTTGTTTTTATCTCTGTGTTTAATTGACTGCCACTGCTCTTCAAGAAATGCCTATCTCCTTGAAGAAGTTCTGTTCCTCTCTGCGACAAGATTTCCGTATCTCTCTGTTGCCTTGTTCACCTTCATTGCTTTCCATTTCCCTCCTAGTGTTTGACAAGGTGTTTACTAAAACCTGCTTTCACAACCATATCTCCTTTCTCAGTGACTGTCTCCGTCTCTGACTTACCCCACATGGATTTCAACTGAAATTCCACCCCTCATGTTTCGAACCCACCTAGGATTACAGGTATCTCCGGGACATAAAACGTTTCTCGGACTGCTGTTCCCGTCACATTCTGAAATCCACTCTCAGTGCCATGCGCTGCCATATGAACACACTCGACCTCTCCCTCCAGCAGCACCGCCGTACCCTTTTTCAAAGCTGCGCGTGCCCCCAGTTTCATTTTATCCTTCGGCTCATCCGACGCCTCAACAAGAAACTTTTTCTCTTTCTCTCAAGTGCTAAGGAACGCAAGCTCCAACAACTCATCGACACCAACACCCATCTAGGACCCTCCACCCCTGCCTGTCCCTCCGTCCCCACCCTTTCTTCCAGTCCCAACCCCAGCCGTGTATTCACTATACCCCCTGACCTTCCCCTCTCGGATGCTGAACGTTCAGTGCTCAGCAAAGGACTTAGTTTCATACCCTTACGCCCTCACCTCAATGAATTTCGGGCTCGGCATGATACTGAACTCTTCTTCCGCCGTCTTCGTCTCTGGGCTCACTTCTTTGGGCAGGAGTCCTCTCCCAGTTCAACGGATCCTTTTACCCATCTCCAATATTCTCCCTCCACCTGGACCCCTCCCTCTAGATTCTTACCTTCTCTCGATCTTTTCATTGAGAACTGTCGGCGCGACATTAGTCGTCTCAAATTCTCTGCTCCTCTCACCCACTCTAACCTGTCTCTCTCTGAACTTACTGCACTCCATTCTCTCAGGTCCAACCCTGACATTGTCATCAAACCCGCTGACAAGGGTGGTGCTGTTGTTGTCTGGTGCACTGACCTCTACCTCGCGGAGGCTGAGCGTCAACTCGCAGACACTTCCTCCTACCTCTCCCTGGACCATGACCCCACCACTGAACATCAAGCCACTGTTTCCAGAACTGTCACTGACCTCATCTCCTCTGGGGATCTCCCTCCCACAGCTTCCAACCTGATAGTCGCCCAACCTCGGACGGCCCGCTTCTATCTCCTACCCAAAATCCACAAACAGAACTGCCCCGGTAGACCGATCGTCTCAGCTTGCTCCTGCCCCACAGAACTCATTTCTGGTTATCTTGACTCCCTTCTCTCTCCCCTTGTCCAGTCCCTTCCCACCTACATCCGTGATTCCTCTGACACCTTATGTCACATCAACAATTTCCAGTTCCCTGGCCCCTACCGCTTCCTCTTCACCATGGACGTCCAATCCCTCTACACCTCCATCCCCCACCAGGATGGTCTGAGGGCCCTTAGCTTCTTCCTCGAACAGAGGCCCGAACAATCCCCATCCACCACTACTCTCCTCCGTCTGGCTGAACTTGTTCTCACGCTGAACAATTTCTCCTTCAACTCCTCTCACTTCCTCCAAATAAAAGGTGTGGCTATGGGTACCCGCATGGGCCCCAGCTATGCCTGTCTCTTTATGGGGTATGTGGAACATTCCTTGTTGCAGTCCTACTCCGGCCCCCTTCCACAACTCTTTCTCCGGTACATCGATGATTACTTCGGTGCCGGTTCATGCTCTCGTCAGGACTTGGAAAAATTTATTAATTTTGCTTCCAATCTCCACCCCTCCATCATTTCACGTGGTCCATCTCTGACACTTCCCTTCCCTTCCTTGACCTCTCTGTCTCAATCTCTGGTGATAGACTGTCCACCAATATCCATTACAAACCCACCGACTCCCACAGCTATCTCGACTACAGCTCCTCACACCCCGCTTCCTGTAAGGACTCCATCCCATTCTCTCAGTTCCTTCGCCTCCGTCGCATCTGTTCCGATGATGCTACATTCAAAAACAGTTCCTCTGACATGTCCTCCTTCTTCCTTAACCGAGGTTTTCCACCCACGGTCGTTGACAGGGCCCTCAACCGTGTCCGGCCCATCTCCCGCGCATCCGCCCTCACGCCTTCTCCTCCCTCCCAGAAACATGATAGGGTCCCCCTTGTCCTCACTTATCACCCCACCAGCCTCCGCATTCAAAGGATCATCCTCCGCCATTTCCGCCAACTCCAGCATGATGCCACCACCAAACACATCTTCCCTTCACCCCCCTTATCGGCATTCCGTAGGGATCGCTCCCTCCGGGACACCCTGGTCCACTCCTCCATCACCCCCTACTCCTCAACCCCCTCCTATGGCACAACCCCATGCCCACGCAAAAGATGCAACACCTGCCCCTTCACTTCCTCTCTCCTCACCGTCCAAGGACCCAAACACTCCTTTCAAGTGAAGCAGCATTTCACTTGCATTTCCCCCAACTTAGTCTACTGCATTCGTTGCTCCCAATGTGGTCTCCTCTATATTGGAGAGACCAAACGTAAACTGGGGACCGCTTTGCAGAACACCTGCGGTCTGTCCGCAAGAATGACCCAAACCTCCCTGTCGCTCGCCATTTTAACACTCCACCCTGCTCTCTTGCCCACATGTCTGTCTTTGGCTTGCTGCATTGTTCCAGTGAAGCCCAACACAAACTGGAGAAACAACACCTCATCTTCCGACTAGGGACTTTACAGCCTTCCGGACTGAATATTGAATTCAACAACTTTAGGTCATGAGCTCCCTCCCCCATCCCCACCCCCTTTCTGTTTCCCCCTTCCTTTTTTTTTTCCAATAAATTATAAAGATTTTCCTTTTCCCACCTATTTCCATTATAAAAAAAACCCCACTAGAGCTATACCTTGAGTGCCCTACCATCCATTCTTAATTAGCACATTCGTTTAGATAATATCACCAACTTTAACTTTAACACCTATGTGTTCTATTGTACTACTGTCGTTGACATCTTTTGATGATCTGCTTCTATCACTGCTTGTTTGTCCCTACAACCACACCCCCCCACTCCACCTCTCTGTCTCTCTATCTCTCCGCCCCCCACACACACACCTTAAACCAGCTTATATTTCAGCTCTTTCCTGGACTCGAACTCAAGTTCTGTCGAAGGGTCATGAGGACTCGAAACGTCAACTCTTTTCTTCTCCGCCGATGCTGCCAGACCTGCTGAGTTTTTCCAGGTAATTCTGTTTTTATTTTGTGAATGACTTGTTGCAAATTTACATCAGCTATCTGCTCCAGTTAAAGCTGCAAAACCAAATGCACCTAATTATTTATTAGAAATACTTTCTATAAAATTCAGTTCGCTGCAAAAAACCCTCGATGGGATAGTGGGGGAAATGGTAATATTTTTGCGGGATCCCAGTATCATATACAGGAAACCCAGAAGCCTGTGTTTTCCAACATAATCTGGAGTGTTTGGAGTGTGCCAGATCTCCTGACAGGGTTTGGGCGTGCATATGTCTGATCCTGGTCCTAGGGATACCTGATCCAGTAGTAGGGGTTTGTAAGGGGGTGGGGTCTGATGGTGTTGGATCATGGGGGCCTGGAATGAACATTCCTGTACCTTCTGGCCCACAAGGAATAAGGCTGTTGTCATCCTGCTGGAGTTGACAAATGTTCCAAAGCCCCAAAATTCCAGGTGCCCCCACTTAACCCTGGAAAGCAGCTTAAATATGAGACTTTCAGCCTCATTAATGTATTTAAAATGCCAATTCGCCTTCGGGCGAGCAGGTTGGCTACCCAGAAGTCAGCAGGTTGGAAATGGCTTCCTAACACCCTTCTATATTTTTGTGAATTTAACAACCCAGCCATCTTCAATCCCACCCAACCCCACAAGTTAAAACTCCCCTCATTGTTTCTCCCCAAAGCATCTCTGTGAAAGGCATTTAGCATTTTTGCAAAACTCTTCCGTGTGTTGTGTCCTTCAGTCTCGTTAAGTTTAACTACCATTGCAAAATTAGTTACCATTGATACTCATCCAGATATTATGGACAGAGTTTTCCACACCCAGCCGCCGGGATCTTCCAGTCCTGCTGTAAGCCAACGGACTTCTAGCTGGCATGTTGCCTCACCCACAGCGGGTCCCGCCCGCGATGGAGCCTGAAAATCCGGGTCCATAAAATATGTATGTTGCTGCACAAGGCGAAGTTTAAGTCTGTACAGGAAGCAAACACCACATTTCTTTTGCAAATTGAAAGATTCAAACACAACTTGGTTATATTCTGACTTTCCTTCATAATTCTGTTGGTAACACAAGATTAATAGTATTTCTATTGAGTCTGCACAGCCACAGTTTTCTCTCTGGTTAACTTTTAACTGTGTTCAAGCATTTTACAGAAGCTATTTAAAACAATGTTGTAAATGTGTACATTGGGAAGGAAGGAGGTAAAAGAACAGATGTTACATTTGTTGTATTTGCATGGTAAGATGCCATGGGAAGGAGACAAAGTGTTGGGGGTGATTAAGGAGTGGAACAGTGTCCCAGAAGGCCAATCTAGGGCCCCAAACACTCCCTCCAGATAACACCATGATTTACTATTACTTCTTTCAATTTAGTATACTGCATTTATTGTTCATGATAGTCTGTTGTACCTCCGTGAGACCAAACACAGATGGGGCGATAGTTTCGCCGAACACCTCCATCCAGTTCGCAAGTGTGGTCCTGAGCTTCTGGTCATCAGTCATTTTAATTCTCCAGCCTACTTGCAATCTCTGCCCTGGCCTTCTACATTTTAAGTTCAATGTAAGTTTGAAGAATAGCTTCTCATCTTTTGCTTAGGTACTTTGCAACCTTCTGGACTCAACATTGAGCTCAATACTTTCAGACTATGATCTCTGTTCCCATTTTTTTGGTAATGATGCTACTATTCCCATTTACAGCTTCCCAAGGCCCTCTCTTGTTTCTTTACTCATCCTATTACTTTCACCATATGAGTGTTAACAATAAGCAGTTTATGTTCAACCACACAAGCCACCAGATCTCTTAGTGAGACACCAAACCACCTTCCAAAATCACATCCTTCACTTTTGTTTCCTCTGCTCCCCCTTTCCCTGTCTCTGTACTTGCTATAAATCTGATACATTTGTTAGTTTTGCGATTTCTGATGAAAGGTTATCAACCTGAAAATGGTAACTTCCTTTCTTTCTCTACGGATGTTGTCTGACCCGCTACTTAATCCCAGCAATTTCTGTTTTTATTTCAGATTTCTACAATCTGTTGGATTTGCTTCTGTTGAAGGGTTTATAATTTGGTTTGGTGTGTCTGCCAACAAAAGATAAAGCATTTATAGCACTTTCACAAAATAAATGGATTAAAACAGGAATGGCCAGTAGTTGGGAGCTGGTTTCTCCAAGAGATTAATACTCTTCTCATTTATAGGTGTTTGGGTTTGGTGAAATCATGATTAAAAAGAGTCCAAACCACCATTAAATAAAGAGGAAGACTTTGATTTTGCTGCTTGTAACTTACATTGATCCACATATCAGTCATGCCACAAAACACTAATTTTCGGTAGTATACATTTCAAAGAATTAAACTTGCGAAGGATCATTTTCTTTTCATTCAGTGCAAGATACAATAGTGAATCCGAGTCACCTGTGAGGACCAGATTGGAATATTGTCCATTAATTAGTTGATAACAGATTCCATTGATAGGGAGAGGCAGAATTATTCAATATTATTAAATATTATTAAATGAGCCACTTTTCAAAAAGTTTTATTATCTAATTGAAGTCAAGTGGAGTGATGTAAATTTCAGATAGGAAGTATAACTATTATAGACCATTATACAACAGTGTACAAAGGTGCCAAGAATATTAACATTTTGTTTGCTTTACAGTTTCTGAGAACGTTCTTTACATCAGAGAGGATCCATAGGGTAAATATGATGGCTGCAAATTCAGCTTCATGGCACCTTTATTTTTGGTGCTACAGATACTGGGCAGGATTTTCCTGTCGGCGAGCAGGGGGGCCGGACTCGCTTACTAACACATAAAATGACACGTGGTGACGTCAGGCGGAACTCCCGTCGTCACCGCGCCTCATTTGAATTTTCCGGTAGGCGGGGGCGCAGCAAAATCAGCTGCGCGTCTGCCAACCTATCAATGGCCAATTGATATTCCTGGTGCAGTCTCACCAAGGCTCTATACAATTTAAAAAAAAAATTCATTTATGGGATGTTGGTGTCGCTGGATAGGCCAACATTTACTGCCAGTTCTTAAATTCCCTTGAGAAGATGGTGGTGAGTTGCCTTTTTGAACTGCTGTAGTCCTTGTGGTGTAGGTACACCTACAGAGCTACAATTGCAGCGACATCATTACCCCTGTACTCAAATCCTTTTCCAATAAAGGCCAACATACCATTTGCCCTCCCAATTGCTTGCTGCACTGCATGCTAGCTTTACTCATGAACAAGGACACCCAGGTCCCTTTGGACATCAACACTTTAAGAAATAATCCACACTTCTGCTTTCTCTTCCAAAGTGGATAACTTCACAGTTTTTCATATATATTCCAACCGCCATATTCTTGCCTATCCACTTAGCATGTCCAATTCTCCTTGAAGCCTCTTTACATCCTCATCATAACCCACATTCATACCTAATTTTGTTTCATCAGCAAACTTAGAAATATTATATTTGGTCCCCACATAGATATCGATTGTGAATAGCTGGACCCAAGCACTGATCCTTTCAATACCCCACTAGTTAAAATCTGCCAACTCGAGAATGACCCATTTAATCCTACTCTCTGCTTTCTATCCATTAACCAATTCTCAATCCGTGCCAGTATACACATTTATCCCACGTGCTCTAACTTTGTTTACTAACCTCTTGTGTAGGACCTTACTGAAAGCCTTCTGAAAATCCAAATACAGCACATCCACTTACTTATTCTGCTGGTTACATCCTCAAAAAACTCCAATGAGTTTGTCAAACATGATTTCCCTTTCATAAATCCATGTTGACTCTGCTCAATCCTACCATTATATTCTAAGTGTTTCGTTATCATGTCTTTTATATTAGATTCTAGTATTTTCCTTACGATTGACATCAGACTAAGAGCTCAGTAGTTCCCTGTTTTCTCTCTCCCTACTTTCTTAAACAGGGGGGTTACATTTGCTATCTGCAGGAACTGTGCCAGGATCTAGAGAATTTTTGAAGGTGACCACCAACACATCCACTATCTCTACAGCCACTTCTTTCAACACTCTGGGATGCAGATCATCATGTTAAGGAGCTTTATCAACTTTCAATCCCATTAATTTCTCCAGTGCTATATATTTTCTAACACAAATTGCTTTCAGTTCATCATTCCCTTGGTTCTCTAGCATTTCTGGGAGGCTTCTTGTCTCTTCCCCCATGAAGACAGACATAAATTATTTGTTTAATTTCTCTGCCATTTCCTTATTCCGCATCATAAATTCTTCTGTCTCTGCCTGTAATGGGCCCACATAATATTCAATAAAATGATGTACTTTTCCAAAACCTCAACAGACCAACTCATGACAGTCTTGATGTGAATGCACCAGTATTACTTTTGTCTGAACCCTCAGTGACAACCCTGCGCACAAGATAGCCGAGTCTGGTCAGTTAATCACTTTTTAAAACAGCAACAGCTGCAGTGACATTGTATTTGTATGTTGTCAGCTCCTGGATCCTGCCTTCATTTTCTTGAGCCTGGTTGCACTGACCACTGTGTGATCTGAGTTTGAATGGCTTTCTGTCCTTTATCTGGTTTCAACCAGTTTCAGTTTCCCCAGAAACCTGAAATTTCTGTTTCCCTTTCAGAAAAATACAAGCTTTGAAACCAGGGTCAGTATAGCAGAACATTTAACAAGCCATTTGTTCAGGCAACAGCTTGCACATGCTCCCTCAGTGGTCCTTCAAACTGCTGTTTCCATCACAATTGAAAACATGCTAATGTTGCCCCAATATTTAAGAGCAAGAGAGATAAACTATGAAATTAAAGAAAAAGAAAACAAAAACTGTGCATGTTGAGAAATCCAAAAATGAAAACAAAACATGCTCCAAGTACACGACAAGTTTAGCAGCATCTGTGTTGAGATAAGCAGAGTTAACATTTTATACTCATGACATTTCATTAGGACTTGAAAAAGTTAGAAATATAACAGATGTTTAGCAAGTATAGAGCCAGGGAAAGTGGGACGGGAAGGGGGATAGGGTGATGTGGGCTGAAAAAACAAAAAAGTGAGGAAAAGAGGAAAGAACAACAGGGAAAAGCTGTAATAAAGCAGAAAGGAGAAGAAATGAGGTGAAAGGCTGTGGTGTGTGGTGGGAGGGGGTGGGGGTGCATTGGGACAAAAAATGGAGTGGAAGCATTAAAAATGTGAAAAAAATCATCACCAACATCTACGATTCAAAACCACAAAGAGAACTTACAACAAAATAATTGGGAACAGAGGTTATGACCTGAAATTGTTGAGATAAGTCTCAAGTCTGGAGGTCTGTAAAGTGCCCAATTAAAAGATGAAGTGCTGTTCCTTAAACATATGTTCAGCTTTATTGAAATATTGTAGGAAGTCGAGGACAAAGGAATAGGAGTGGAATGGAGGATTAATTAAATTGACAGCCAACTGGTCTGAATTTGGTCTCCCTATCCTTTAGAAAATTGTATTGTGAGCAGTAATGGTATTCTAAATTGAAAGAAATATAAGTCAACTGTGGGTTCACCAGAGAGGAGTGCTTGGGGCCTTGTTGATGAAAATGGGAGGTAAAAGGGCACGTATTTTTCTGTGCATGTATGGGAAGGTGTCATGGGAAGGGCAGGAGATGGCAAGGAATGAACCAGGGTGTTGCAGAAGGAGTTCCTTCAGAATGTTGAAAGGGGAGGGAAAGATGTTTTTGTTGATGGAATCACAACGGAGATGGCAGAAATCATGGAAAAATAAATCATCAGCCTATCACTTTAATGCTTATTGTGGGAAATTTACTAGGATCTATTTTTAGGAGCAGAGTGATTGATATTACAACCTCAGCTATGTTACTACTGGGCAAGTCAGAACCCAGAGTGAAACTTGGCTTGATAGATCATAACTTTTACTATTTTTTTAGAAACCATAGAGGTAAGTTACTGCAATTCACAGGAGTTTGCTGGTGAACTTTTAACACAAATTATAAAACATTTATTAAAACAAGAAAAATGAACAATATTACACCAGACAAAAAGGTTGGAAAGATCTCAATACAAACACAAGAATACGGATCAAATATTCCTTCACCCCAGCTAGATCTTTACAGACACATACATATTAGGAAAATTAAAACAATTTGCCACATCTATCTTATACTCTAATATTCAAGATAAGTATGCAGTCCAACATGTGATTTAACAGGCAGATTCCATAGTTTTCTCAACAACCCACCCAGAAGCTTGAGTCACCGTGAGCCAACCAGTCTCACTGAAACTCTGTCTTTCTCACGAGGGTTTTCAGTCTCCACATTTGAATATCTTGCCTTGGAATTCACTTCAAACGTTGCTTCTACTCGGAGAGCTTCAATAAGGATCCACCTCCAGGGTTTCAATCTCACCTTCCAAGACTCCTTTACCTGGATCTCTGAGTGCACGCAAGCTCCAACTTCTGAGCACACTTTCAGATCTTCATCCATGTCAAGCAGAACGCCACTGCTCCAAAAGGGTACCTGAGCCCTTACAGCCCATAGCATGGAGTCACCTATCTTCAGCTGCCCTCTTCGATCCTCTGGGCTTCTCTCGAGCCTACTTTGCTTTAAGTCTGTTCTTTGCATCTCTCTCATTAACTTAGAGCATTTTTCTCTGCTCCTGTCATTTATCTTGAGTCATTGGGATCTATCTCTGATCCTTGTCTTTGTCTCTGCCTGGTTTGGGATCTTCTCTCCATCCCCTTTCCCATGTCCTGCTTCCTGGGACACCTTCTTTTGAATGGTGCTTCAGCTCAGTTTTCCTGACTTCCAGTTCCACGCCATTTCACTTCTTCATTTCCTTTTCTTCTGCAAATGTATGCAGAGCCGGTTCCCAGTCTAAATAATCGACAAATGGACAAATTGCATTTGTGCAGCCCTTTCCCAGCTGGTGCATGCGCAGAGGTCCCAAAGTCCACTGGGAACTCTAGTTCCTAAACTTCAAACTCCCAATCTCCAACTGCCAATTAAGGTAAGTTTTGGAGTTTGTTACAACTTCCCCTCAAAGAAAGAAAGCTTCACTACAGTAAAGGTTACTGAACAATGGATTTACACTTTCTTTACAAAAACTTATCATAAATTTCTAACAATTAGCCTATTACTTACTATACAAATAAACTTTCCATTTTGTTTTACAACTACGCGTCATATATTATCACAAAGGTTTAACCAAAACAAAGTTAACACATGTAAAAAGTATGAATCACAGGATTTAAACATCATAGAATTATCATAACTCAGAATCTACATTATCTCCTACACCCTTTCTTTGAACTTTGAAGAAACCATCAACAGTTATATAGTCATTGGCACAATTTTTTCAACGTCCATGGAAGGTAGAGAAGATACATTAAAGTTTACTTTTGCAACCTATTGACCAGCATGTATTTCCATATTATACAATGGTTTCAACCTTGTGGGTGCGACTGCAAACCATTACTCTGGTGGTCTTCCCTTCTTAAAATATGGTTGATATGCATCAAATATAATTGATATGCATCCACTTTATGTGACACAAATAAATTTTGCCTAGGTTTCTCAACTTTATTACTGGAGAACATGGGAGTTTTCTTATTCTTCTCCCCATCAAAGGAAACATTCCTTCAGTGGGTCCTTCACATTTGTGACGGACACCATATCAGCTTGATCAGCAAATAACGTCAAAATTATCGTCTTCACTCAATTCTTCCATAACAGATTTTCCCTTTTCATTACTTTGATCAACACCAGATGAAAGAACTTGCATCGAGGGACTTTTTCTCTCTTTACTCAAGTAATTTTCCAATTTATCCAAGATACATGCAACAGTCTTCTGAACACATTTGTTTTCTTCTTGTTGACATTTCAAAAATGAAACCTTCATTTCCATTTCTTTCACAATTTTATCCATGTATTTGTTTACTCTCTCACCTTCCAATTCTTTTCCAAGTTTGTTAACCTTTTCATTCAGCCCAGCAATTGCTCTGGTGATTTCAGTTGTCTTTACTTCAGTCATTTATGAACCGTTCAACAGGGTTAACAACTTCATATGGATATTAAGTTCATTATGGAAGCTTTCTTCCATTGTATTGCTCCTTACTCTCTTTCAATTCACTCATTAGATCCTCAGACTGTTTCTTAAAATTTTCCTTATATGCTTTTAATTCTGGATCTGCTCTTCCATTCCATACACCTCAATCTTCTGGTTCTCCAAATTGTATCAGGGTTCAAGAATCTCAATGCTCTTTTCATGACAAAGTTCTAATAGTTCATCAGTTTTAGTTTTTAATTCTGCATTTGACCAACTGTTCTGATTCACCAGCAATTCCTTTTCCTGTTCAAGGTGTATTATATGATACTTCATAGAGGCTTCTGCTGACTGAAGTTCATCAAGTTTTAACAGAAGATCTATGTTTGTTGAATTTGATTCTATAAGTTTAACACTTAGACTTTTCAAGTCCTCATTCAAGTGTTCTACTTCCTGTGACTGATGCTCAATTATAAGTGCTGTGGCTACAAGAGCAGGTCAGAGATTAGGAATCCATTGGCGAGTAATTCACCTCCTGACTCCCGAAAGCCCATCCATCATCTACAAGGCATAAGTTAGGAATATGATGGAATACTCTCCACTTGCCTGGATGAGTGAAGCTCCAACAACACTCAAGAAGCTTGACACCATCCAGGACAAAGCAGGCCACTTGATTCGGACCTCATCCACAAACATTCACTCTGTCCGCCACCAATGCACCATAGTAACAGTGTGTACTATCTGCAAGATGCACTGCAGGAACTCACCAAGGCTCCTTTGGCAGCACCTCCCAAACCCATGACCACTACCATCTAGAAGTTCAAGGCAGTAGGAACATGGGAATACCATCACATCGGAGTTCCCCTTCTAGCCACTCACCATCCTGACTTGGAAACATATCACCATTTGACCCATCTGTTGCTGAGTCAAAATCCTGGAACTCCCTCCCAAACAGCACCGTCGGTGTACTTATACCACATGGACTGCAACAGTTCAAGAAGGCAGCTCACCTCAAGGGCAATTAGAGATGGGCAATAAATGCTGGCTTAGCCAGCGATGCCCACATCCCATAATGAACTTTTTAAAAATGTTCCCATCAATTCTCATGCGTTAATGTAGCTTCTCTACACTGATCAGGTTTTCCTCAATTTCCCGTTATCGGCAATGAGCTCCTCGTGTTCAGCCGCAGTAATTTTTTGCAGTTTGGTAAGTCAGCGTAATCAAATGCCTGCTGCAATACAGTTGTTGCCATGTTACTGTCTCCGCTAGCCAAATCATTACCCAAAATAAAATCTACCCCTTCACCTACCCCTATCCTGAGGTAATCTAGGAAAAATTCCCACTGTAACAATCCTGTTTACTATGTCACTTCATGAATTAACTTTACACAAAGGAACAAGTTTATCCATTCTGTGAATATCTCCTGTCAATACTTTTTCCTTCATCAAACTACCGGGACCACAAATTGCATCCTCAGCCACCATCAATGACTGATCTTCCCCAGTGTCTCTCAAAAATTTAATTTGTTTTGCTGGAGGAGTAGTGGAACACTTGTCTCTTTGAGACAAAACATCCAGAACTTCCAATAGCCTGACTCTCTTTAGCATCAGTCAGGGAAGAATTCTTTGGACTATCCTGAGCCATCACACTTTCTAGTAGGTTCTGAGGTAACACATTTCACCTCTACCACTGCTACGGTTTTAAAACCCCTATCCTTTTCTGGTACAGCCTTTTCTGAGGGTCCCTTAAGCATTCCTAATACTGCCACTGATTTACCATTCTGCTTCCAACAATGGGCTTTGAGATGCCCTGTCTTACAGCAATATAAACTTACCAGTTTATTTCCACCCCGTTTGTTCACTACACCATCAGTTTTCTTGTTTGGAACATTGTCTACCTTCTCCATAAAGCTAGACTCTTTCCTGTTCCTCCAGTGTGCCTGTTGATTCCCAAATGAGCATTTCCCCACATGCAACTTTCGGAGTGAGATATCATAAGTATCAGCCATGCCGCTTTTCAGATCTTTGCTACTTGACACTCAACTAAATAAGGCTGAATGGTCAATTCTTCCATAATCATGACTTCCATCACGTTCTCAAAATTTTCTCTAACTTCAGTGATCAAAACCACTGACTCCACAGCATTTCTTTTTCCCTGGCCAATTCTACACACTTTTCATTCAGCCTTTTCTTTATGGTCCTAAACTTTCATTGATATGCTTCAGGGATAAGCCCGTAAGTATTGAGTATTGCCCTTTTAACCGCATGATAATCTGCAGATTGTTTTTCTGACAGAATAGTGTATACAGTCATAGCTGTAACTGTCAGGACACTTAGGGCAGAATTTTCTGCCTGTCGGGCGGGCGGGCCCAACCCAATCTTCGGCGGGCGGGGAGCCGATCCCCACCGGAGAAATGGGCCCCGCTGCCATTTTAAGTGGGCGGGCCAATTAAGGACCACCCAGCGTGACATCCGGCAGGAAGTGCTATGTACTTCCTGTGCGGGCGGGGGGATGGGGATTCCCCAAAAGCAAAAGTGCACTCTTTCGCGCATGCGCACATCTCCCTGAGGCTAAGTGCTGCCTCGGGGAGATCACTGAAACTCTGAAAAATGTTAAAAATAGAAAAAGAAATTCCCTAACATGTCCCCCTCATGTAGTCACATGAGATGGGACATATTCATAATATACACTAACTTTATTAAAATGTTTAAAACCCTGCATGAAACCTCATCCTGCTGCTGGATGAGGTTTCATGCTTTTTCTATTGCCTGCCGGGGCTCCTGGCCTGCCCACCAACCTTATGGTTGGGCAGGCAGGTCTTTTAATTGTTTTAATGATCCTGTCAATGGCCTCAATTGGCCATTAACAGGTCGGCGGGCCCACAGCTGATTTGGCTGTGCCTCCGTCTTCCTGAAAATTTAAATGAGGTGGGATGATGTCATCCTGTGTCATTTTACGTGTCGGCGAGCGGGCTCCGCCCCCTGCTCGCCGACGGCAAAATTCTGCCCTTAGTAATGTTAAGGTCCAAGAATTTTTTGGTCACTTCAACCTCACAGTTATCTTTTCAAATGATGTGCAATATCTTTCAACCCCATCCTCCGTAAATTTCAGCACCAAATGAAGATTTTTAGTTAAATAAAAATTCTCAGTGGAATCAGAAATCATTCTCTAAATTACCACCTCATTTTTTCCCCTTTAATCTAAGCTTTTCTTTAGTCAACTCATGCTGTCTGAGCTCTATTTTTTTGCTTTTGAAGCTCTCTATCTCTTTATTTATCCCTTTTCTACCTTGCTAACTCTTCTCTCTGGACTTCAAGCTTTCACATTTCCAGCTCTTTTTTTTTAGTTCAAGCTTCAGCATTTCTCTAACCCTTTCTTTCTGTTGTTTCATTTCTTTTTCTTTTTCTAATTCAAGTTGCTTCATTTGCAACTGAATTTTTTACTAACTATAGCTGCAAAACCCCAATTTCAGGTTTCTCTTCTTTTAAACATAAGTGCTGAATAATTACTTTAATCACATCATCCTCACAAGATCCTGCTTTTATTTCTACAAGCAATGCACCTGTTAACTCTCTTAGTGTAGCTTAGTCAAGGATTTCAAATAATCTACTGTTACATCTTCCACTCTCAGAAAAGTCTTAGCAACATTCAAAGTCATTTTGAGTTCCAACCAGTGTAATTAACTAGACAGCAAATCATATTCCTACACCCAGTATCCCCACGTACTCAGTTCTTTAAGAATTCACAGATTCCACTTAAATTCAAGGATTTTGATTCTGCAAGAGGCCCCACTTTGTTTCGATCCCAGCTGATGTTACTACTGGACAAGTCAGATCCCAATGTGAAACCTCGCTTGATAGACCCTAACTTTATTTTTTTTTAGACACCGTGGAGGTAAATAACTGAACACCAGGCTCTTGGAGAAGGATGAACTGATCAGAAACCAACATGGATTTCTAAAGGCAAGCCTCATTTAACCAACCTAGTTAATTTTTTTGAAAAGGTAACTAATGACTTTAAATAATGTTCCACAAGAGACGTTGTTAACAAGAATGAGAGCACATGGAGTTGGCTATGACATTGATTAAGAGGTAGTGGACAGAATAGAGGTAATGGGTATGTGCTCCAATTGGCATGTTGTAAGTACGTGTGTTTCTCAGCTTTTCACTAAATTTATTTAAATGAAAGAATATAGAACCATACATCCAAGTTTGCTGATAACACCAACTAAAGTGGCACAATAAAAAAAGTATAGATGGGTGCAGGAAGTTGCAAGGAGAGATTGAGAGGTTTTGGTGAGTTGGACAAATGATGTGCAATGTAGAGATGTGTGAGGTCATTCATTTTCGACCTAAGAAAGATAAACTAGAGTAATTTCTAAATGATGAGAAGCTTGGAACTGTGAGGAATAGAATGATTTAGGGGTCCAAGTACAGAAATTGCTAAAAAAAATAGCTGACAGGTACAAAAAATAAAAATGCTAATATAACATTGTATTCTCATCCTCTTAAGATGCCAAAGTGGTAGAAATCATATTACAGCTACATAAATCTCTGATTAAACCCCCATCTGGAGTTCTTCGTTCAGTTCTTGGCATTCCACCTCAAGAAGGATATATTGGCTTGGAGAGGGCTTAATGCAGATTCACCAGGATGATACAGTGACTGAAATGATTAAGTTTATGAAGACAGGTTGCATGTAGTTTATTGTATTATGTTGAGTTTAGAAGATTAAGGGAGGTGTTTAATATGATTAATGGATTTGATATGTTAGATAAAAAAACCTATTTCCTCTGGAGTGGGAGTCCAGGCCAGGGTCGCCTAAGCTTAACATTATTGTTTGACCATTCCAGAGTGACGTCAAGCGGAAAATATTCACACAAAGTGGAGTAAAAATCTGGAACTCGCTCCCTCAAAAAGCAGTAAGGCAATTTCAATTGAAAATGTTAAAACTGGGATTAATATATTTTTATTAGACAAGGAATTTAAGGGGTATGGAACAAAAGTGGGCAGATTAAGGTAAGATACAAGCCAGCCATGATCTAACTGAGTGGTGGACAGGCTCAGGGCATCAAATGGCTTACTCCTTTTCCTATGTTCCTCCCCATGTTCCTAACTGCTCACAATGCAGAACTTTTGATGGTGCAAACAAAATGACAAGTTGATTCTTCTCAGATTAAGAGTTACCCACTCCAAATATGATTGACAACACCGATACTGAACCTCCATGTGATAAAATTAAATATTTTATGCATCAAATCTTCTTGTTTCATTTTTCATTTGTGGTGTTTTCCTGGTTTAAAAAAATAAATCTTGCTGAGAGTTATACACTGCATTATAAAGCTGCATCTATTGCCAGGTACAAGCAGACTGAGATGAGGCTTGATATGTTAATATTTGTTGATGGCAAAAACCATTTAGGTTGATCTCACCAGATGTCTCAAAAATTCAAAGTCAATGAATTGCATGAAGCATATCTCTGAGCTGTTGAAGCAATAGACCCGATTCTTAGCTGGGGGTGACATACAGTATACCACATACAGTATAATTGAGACCAGTTTGGCATATTAAGTGCAATGTGTTGCATTCTGCACAACTTTGCAACTGAAGTATCAGAATGTTTGCAACAAATTCAGCCCAGAGGCAGAATGACAGGAAAGCAAGAAAAATCCACCAGCTGGTGCCCAAAGTAGAAAGCCTGTTTGGGGAAATCCAGGAAATTTTCACTTGCACATCTTCTGTTAAAACAGGATGGAACCTAAAATGTTTTGAACATATTTTGTCGTAAGTCCACAGCTGTTCTTCATTATATATATTGTTTAATTAACTATGCTCTTCTTATTTCGGTTCCTCCCATTTTACTTGGGGACTCCACCATGCTGGCTGATCATCTTTCTCCAACTCCTTCTGTTAGTTACCCATTCCTCTTCCAAGCCCACTAATTTAAGTATCTCACCACTGCATCATTCAATCTGATCTTAGACCTTCCTCTTCTCCTTCTCCTTGACAGTCCCAACTCTGTCACTCACCTCATTACTTTTTCCCTTTCTCTCTGCAACAGATGACCACATGCTTTCAATCTCTTCTTGGCTACTTTCTTTGATGCACCCAAAACCTTAACTGACCCTCTGATGTGCTGGTTCCTGATTTTGTCCTTTCTTGTTACTCCACACATCCATCTCAGCATCTTCCTCTCATTAATAGTCATTGTTCCTCCCATCCTGATGTTGCCAAGTTTCTGCACTATATAACAAGGCTGGTCTTACAACTGTCTTGTAGATTCTTCCTTTTAGTTTCAGTGTACTTTTCCATCACATAACATTCCACTGCACTTCATCAAATTACTCTAACCAGAGCTAAACAATTGTCTCATTTCCATTTCCATACTTCCATCTTCTGCCACCACTGACCTCAGATACTTGAAACAACTCACTTTCTTCAAGTCTGCACCCATAATCTTTACACCTTCACTCTGATCCTCTTCTCTAGGCTCAAACTGACAGTCTATAAATTGGGTTTTTGGTCCAATTTAATGAACTATTCTAATGTTTTATTGTGCAAGAAATGGGATGGTTGCAATCTTGACAATATCAAAATATTTTGTTTAATCTGCAGGGTGCATGCATAAATGTGTTTTTTGTTCTAAGCAAAGGAAAATCAGTGTTAAATATGTCTTTGTTTTTGCAAGCAGCATCTCAAGTTTAGTGGCGGAGAGGAACTCAACTATACCTACTGTTGCATACCTGTGAGACTATTACAGATGCCATTGCTATTGTTTGCTGCTCAATAGCAGCTTGTAAAACAATCATGGCTTTACAATGGTGCATAATGGCAAATATGTAATACTAGCCTGACTCCAAGATATCGGAAGCATGAAGCAACTAGAGACCATTCTGGATCTCTGCTGAGCAGTAGTCTGCTCATCCTGAGGCTTCAAGGCTGCATCTTCCAGTCTGCTTTGTGACTCACCCTGCATTCTCTGCTCAACCTGATTACTAATACAGAGTTCACTGATGAGAGTTATGGGCTCACAATGACAGCTTCATCTTACTCAATTTGTGACCATTGTGTGAAAAAATGATGATAGGCATTGTTTATGCTTATTGCTGCTGAACTGACAATACATACAATGCTGTGTGAAGAAGCACAAATACCATTTTCAACATGATAGGCGTTAAATAATTCCAACAGTGAATAATTAACCTTGGGAGATTATTGTTTCACAAACCTGAAACAGTGTTAAGTTTGTGAATGTCAATATCTGACACTTTTAGACTTCCACCACTGTCCTCACACACTGCCAGAGATCATATTCTTCTACAAAGAAAGAAACATTGCATTGCATGAGGGAAAATCTTTTACAGAGAAAGCAATTTTGCAACATATGCAAAAATGCTGGATGTTGCTTCTACCTGATAGTTCATTCTCCTTGTGTGTAACTTTACATCTTATAAAACTTCTGAAATGTAACTTTTTTGACAAAAAGTTAACATAGAGCAAACAAAAATTGCAAAATGCTAATTGCTCAAGCTCAGAACTGCTCAGGACCAAAAGCTCACTGAATAAAGTGGCAGCAGATTTGCTTCAAGGTAGCCCAGGCCCTGTGCCCTTTCATATGGTTAAGCAACATACTTGAGGCAGTGTAATAAACTTGGAGTACTGGGCTGGTTTCTTGTAAGAAATAGTAAACTTTATTAACAGAGCTCCTGAAGCTACATGCTTGTTCCAAGACCAAGGCCAGAAAGCTCCGTCCCTAAGATTACCCACGCCTAGGGCTGAGTCGCCTGTACAGTTACATGATCTCCATAACAGCATGAAAGGTTTAACCTACAATTACTATATTCCTCTTCCTTTAATTTTGTTGTACTGCTCTTATTTACAAAAATATCTTAACCCATATAATATACAAATATATACAGTTTATGTAATTATAGATTTAATCTTTGAGGTGGTTTTCTGATTCAGGTAGAGCAACGAAACTCTACAACTGGAGATTCTTCCATTGGATCAACTTGACCAGGAACTACAGCATCAGGGACATCCCTAGACTACGGCAGTTCATAATTATTTACTTCAACAGAGACATCAGGTATGTCCATTCTTTGTCGATCTGGTACCTCTGGGATCAAAGGTTCGACTATGATTTCAGGTGGAGTAACTGGTTGTTGGAGTGTGTAAACTTCTGAGATGATCCATGTGCTTCCTAACAATCCTGTTTTCCACTTCCACTTGATATGACAAAGGCCCTGTTTCAGAGATGATTGTACCAGGAATCCATCTCGGTCCAGTTGCAAAATTTCGTACAAAAACAGTCTCTCACACAGTAAATGTTTGGTATTTACTGTGAACATCATGATTCACTTTCTGACTACCCTGATTTTTCTCCACCTTCCCCTCTAAGTCAGGGAATACTAGACTCAATCTTATACGAAAGAGGCGGTTCATTAGCAATCCCAATAGTGTTGAACCCATGGTTACATGAGGAGTCATGTGATAGTTGAAAATAAATCTTGAAGTTTGTGTTTCTAACGTTCCTTCGGATAATTTCTTCATGCTTGTTTTAAAGGTTCACACTGCTCTTTCTGCTAACCCATTGGATGAGGAATGATTCTGTGCTCTTCTGACATGATTAATCCCATTTAGGTTTATGAATCTCTGGAATTCCATACTAGTGAAAGCAGTACCATTATCCAATGCAATAACTTCTGGTAGGCCATGTGCACTAAAACATTGGCGCAGCTTCCCAGTAGTTGCACAGGATGATCTCACTTTACACACATCAATCCACTTTGAATGTGCATTGATGATCACTGAAAACATAGTACCTAAAAATAGACCTACATAGTCTAACATGGTCGACCAGGTCACTCCCATGGATGCAGTAGAGCTGAAATGGGCAACATCTGCTGTTGCTGGCACCGGAGACAGAATTTAACCATTTTTTCTGTATAACTGTCTATACCTGGCCACCAGATATAACTTCATGCGAGCATCTTCATTTTCAAAATACCAGGATGTGCATTATGAAGCTCTGTCAAGAGTAGTTCCCTTCCTTGCAAAGGGATGATGACTCTTGCTCCCCATAACAAGATACCATCTTGACAACTCAGTTCAGATTTACAGGCATAGAATGATTTTAATTCTTTAGAGACTTGTGCATTTGACCATCCTTGCAACATCTGTTCTCGGACTCTTGATAAAATTGGATCCTGGTTTGACCAATTCTTTATCTGTTGCACACAGGCTGGTGAGGAGTCCAGGAAATTCAACACAAGTACTACCTCTTGAGGTACTGGAGCAGGTGTTTTGCTATCTGACAAAGGAAGTTGACTGAGGGTGTCTTCATTAGCTATACGCACACCCAGACAATGTATAAAAGTGTATCATATTCAGACAAAATTAAAGCCCTTCTTTGAATTCTAGCAGATGCTATTGGTGGGATTGCCTCATCGTCACTAAAAAATCCTAACAGTGGTTTGTGATCTGACACCACAGTGAAGTGTCGACTGTGCAAATATTGATGGAACTCCTTTACTCCAATTATGACAGATAAGCCTTCTTTTTCAATTTGTGAGTAACCCCTCTCAGCTGCAGAGAGGGTTCTGGATATATATACTACTGGTCTTTCAGATTTGAATTCTCTTTTTTTTTCCTTTTTGTGTTTGCTATTGGTTTTATCTCATCCTTCATTTTGATTTCACAGTTGGCCAAATTTTTCACTGGTAAAATCTTGATTTAGTTCAGTTCGGGGATTAAACTACCCATTCACAACTTTTCCTTCTAATGCTTCTTTTGTCTCAATCAATTGATTCTTCAGTTCTCCTGTCTCTCTTTTATATCCTTTGGCTTTCTCTTGTAACATTGAACATTGTTGAGTTTTTTCTTCCAACTGTGTCTTCAGTTGGTTCAGAGTGGCACTGCATTCATTTCGCTTCTTTTCATGATTTTCCTATGAAACCAGCTCTGACCAGAGGGATCATTGCATCCTGTGAAGGTCCTTCGGTTCTTTCATCTCATTACAAAAGACACCGTCTTATTCCCTGTCAACTCAGGATTTCTTCCTGTTCGGACTTGAAAAATCCCTGACCAGATGAGTTTAATTTCTTTCAACCAATCACAGCCCAAAAGGCTAAGCCCTTCACCCATTACAATTACTGGCTGCTGAGCTGCCTGTTGCCTGTAGGATACAGGTAGAGGTGATGCCTTTCACCTGTATTGCCTCTCTAGTTTATGTTTTTAGCTGAGCCATGGTTTTCTCTAAACCCAGTGGTTTTCTCTAAACCTTCTCTGAGGTGTTTAAAGATGTGTTCTCCCATCACTGTGGCTGATGCTCCTATGTCAACCTCCATGAGCAAAGGCTTTCCATTTACATGAAGGGTAACAGTGATTGGTTCAGTTATCCTGGCCTTGAGATTCTATAGGGAACAGATGTCAGGATCAGCTGCTTCTGGCTCATCTATATTGGGTATTTCATGCAACTGGGCCTGCTGCCTGAATGGCCGTCTTGACGTCACCCTGCACTGTTTTACAACATGCTCTTTTTAGTGACAGTAGTGGTATTCTGCCTCTTTAAATCTGTAGGTTTTCGGTACAAGATTACCCCCACATCGATAACACTTTAGCTTCTGGGTTACTGGTGAGCTGCTTACAGTATTTGTTTTTTGAGCAGTAGGGACTGTGTCCTGCTTCACGATTGCCTCCCTGGTCTTTGCACCACGCCCAGCGGCAGGGTCCCGCCCAACTACAGAATGGCGCCATGTTGTACACTCTGCAAAGCCTGCGAGTCCCTCTAAGCATCTTCCATTGCTAGCACTGTCTCTATGTGCTTCAGGTCTATATTAACTTATGCAAGTAAACAGCGCTGAGTGGCGTTGTCCTGTACTCCGCAAACCAAACGATCACGCAACATGTCGTTTAGAGTATCATTGAAGTCACAGTGCTCCATTAACTGTTTTAACTTCACAGTGTACTTTGCCATCGACTCACACTTACTCTAGAGTTGAACTTCAATCTTTGCATGATCACTGATGGTTTAGGCTGAAAATGTGCCTCCACAAGGTCCACTAGTTCGCTGAAGGATCTGGAATTTGGTATGTTTGGAGCCATCAGGCCAAAGATTAGTTTATATGTTTTGCTGCCACAGACACTTAGGAGAATTGCCTTCAGTTTCTCCTCCGCCATTATTTAATTCGCTACAAAGTAGAAACCTAGGCACTCTATGTACTGACTCCAGTCCTTGATGGATGATTCATATGGGTCAATTCTACTAAAGAGTGGCATTGCTTTTCTTTCTTCCCTTAAAAATCAAAATACTCACATTCAAGAGGAAAGGTGCAGCATTGGAATCATTTATCCTCAGCGCCAAATGTAATAAAATTGGAGTACTTAGCATGTTTCTTGTAAGAAACAGTAAACTTTATTTACAGAGCTCATGATAAAGCTATATGTTTGTTCCAGGACCAAGGCTAGAAAACTCCATCCCTAAGATTATCCGCACTTAGGGCTGATTCGTCTGGACAGTCACATGACTCCCATAGCACCATGAAAGGTTTAACTTACAATTACTACAGGCTGAGCATTTATTGTGGGACCAGAGCTGCTAACATACCAAGGCCAATTGGGGATTTTTAAGAGCTACTGACGTGCAACATTTGGCAGACTATGATCACATATGCAATGCCAAGGGTAGCATTTTCTGCCCTTAATCCACCACAAGTAAAACTCTGCACCCCAGCTGATCCTCCAAAAATCAATCCTGACCAAATGTATTGTTTTTCCAAAGCCTTGCTACACCTGTGACTCCTTCTAAAGTGGTGTTGAAGTAGCTAATGGTACACAGATATAAAAAATGGAATATTGATTAATACTTAAAAACAAATGAATGTCAAGTCAAAGGCATAGCTCCTGAAGGGACAAAGAAACATATTTAAACAGGTTCTGTCATATAGCTGGGCAGGTATTCAGTAAACAAAAGTATTAAATTTTTAAGGAGTACTTCACAGAAACTAATTACAGTGTAGAGAAAAGTATGGGCTCAAAAGTACAAAGTTCTGTAGCCTGGATCAAGAAAAAGTTGTTTGGCACATAAAATCCCTTTTCTTCCACACACTGTAAATGTATCTCATTGTTCACTCTGTCCAACATATTTATAAATTATTATACTACCGATCTGATGCCAAATTTGCAGTGGGTATTGGCAAACATGTAGCACTGAATTGGTAGTGCAACAAGCAAAAAATGTTCCTCAAATCAATGCTTCTCCTTAAAAGGATTAAACTGTTGCATTCGTAGTGCATCAAGTCAAATATAGCAAATAAAGTCAATATAAAATGGACAATGTTCTGTCAATCTGCTGGCTCCTGTGATATTCAATTCTATGCCTCTGGCTAGTACATTCACTCTGGTAGCTTAATTGAAAATGGGTTTTACACTGAATCCAACAGAGTACTTGAGTAATTATAATGCAGTAACCGTAACTGAAGCAATGTTAATTATTGCTACCTTATTCGGTCAACAATTTACTGTTAAACTGTAGTTTTTTTTTAAACATCGGGGTTGGCACCAATGTCCCAAAATAAAGGATAAATAGGATGTTAAAAAGGACTAATAAATATAGGGGATGAGAGCTTAGTCAGAAGCAACAGTAAAAATATAGGCCTAGATCTTATGTTCCACGGAGGGCCGTACCCCAGGGATGCCTCAGAAGATGCACTGGACAACTCCCCCAGAAGTCCCCACATGAGGACTGCACAAGAACTGC
Source organism: Carcharodon carcharias (assembly GCF_017639515.1). NCBI lineage: Eukaryota > Metazoa > Chordata > Chondrichthyes > Lamniformes > Lamnidae > Carcharodon > Carcharodon carcharias. The sequence continues at coordinate 108,490,938 of NC_054475.1, forward strand.
CTGGGAAGTTTCAACTTCCATTCGGCAATAATCCTGCACCCAGAACCCTCTGAAACTCTGCTTTAAAGTTGGAAACTTCAGTTGCTTCCAAGACTTTTAACGGAATAATCACCAAGGAAAAGTTAGAAGCATTAAAACCAGTTCTAAATCTTGGGTATCTATAGTACTATGCACTCCTCCATCCTTCCTGACCTCCCCACTGGATACTCTGACTATACTCCCACTTCTTAACTTCCTCTCCTACCCAAACCCTTGAACTCCTGACCACCTGACTATCCCCACCACCTAACCCCCTGAATACCACCCTGTCCATGACCACCTGATTACTCTCCAACCCCTTACTAGCACCCCCCCAACTACACCCCATCCTCCATTCCTGACTATCCCAATCCTCCTGACCACCTGACTGCCCAACCACCTTCCCAGCCATTCAACCTTCCTGACACCTCACCCCCGACCAACTCCCCCACCCCGACTACCCCCTCACCCATAACCAACTGACTACCCCCAATACCACCCCGACAAACCACATAAATACCTCCCACCATCTCTGATCAACCAGCTACCACCCACCCCCACTCCCAACTAAACCCCACCCCTGAAGTCCCACCCACACCCCTGACCATCTGACTACCCCCCCACCTCCCAACTACACCCTGACCCTGACACTACCAACCCTCAACTACTCCCCCCGCCCCACCAGTCCATCCTACACCCTCACCTACTTACCTTAGGCACTTACCTTCTATGCTAGCTAGTCAAAGTGGCTTGGGCCTTTAATCCAACAGTGTAAACAAATATGGAGCAAGTGTCAGGTGAATGCAGTTAAGGTAAATCATAACCACGATCTCATTACCTTGCAGAACAGACTCAACGGCTGGAATTTTCCTGCTCTGCCTACCCGCAGTGGGTCCGGCGAGCCATTGAAACCTCTGTTTACATCGGCGGGACCGGAAGATCCTACCGACGTTAGAGGCTAGAAAAGTCCTGCCAAGGAGCTGAATGGCCTACTCCTGTTCCAATGCTACTAAAAGCCTCTAAACAGAGGCTCCAGAAAGCTTCCTTCTTAACCCAGTGTAAATTGTGTTAAACTCTACAATTTTGTAAACCTTAGAACTCAAATTTACTTTGCTTGGTGGGTTACATTTCATAACACAATAATTCCATCAGCCCATCATCTTACATTCTTTTGAATTTTTGATCATCTCCTTCACAACTGGGCCAGGCACATAAATACTGTAAATCCCCAAAGCCTGTTCACCATCTACAAGACACAAGCCAGGAGTGTGTTGAAATATTCTCCACTTACCTCAATAAAAGCACCTCCAACAAACTCAAGAAGCTTGACACCATCCAAAACAAAGCAGCCCACCTCATTGGCACCCTATCTACCATCTTAAACATTCATTCCCTCCACTACCAGATCAGTGTGTACCAACTACAAGATGCACTGTAACAACTCACCAAGGCTTCTTCAATACCATCTCCAAAACCTGTGACCTAGATGGACAAGGACAGAAAGCACAAAGGAACATCGCTATCTGCAAGTTCCCCTCTAAGCTACAAACCATCCTGACTTGGAAATACATCACCATTCTCTTATCCTTGCTTGGTAAAAATCTGGAACTCCCTCCTTTAACAGCACTTACTGGAGTACCTTCATAACACAAACTGCAGTGGTTTGAGAAGGCAACCCTGCGCTATCTTCTAAGGGTAACTAGGGATGAGAAATAACCATTGTCTTGAAAGAATAATTAGAAAGGGAAAATAATTCAATGCTTAACATGAGATGATTAGGAGATTAAAAACATTTTGACTTCTGAAGACAAATGGAAGGTCAACCAGAACAGAATATTGTCAGCTACTGATATTATCTCACATTCTGCAATAATTTGTCAGTTATACTTTTTCTTACTTGATTACATATTTCAGTGCTAATTGTGTAATTGTCTAATGGCACAATTGCACTTGAAGTACAGACACATAGAATAATGAGTTGGCAAGTTGGCAAAGGTTCAATTCCTCTGCATGGATGAATGGTTACAGTTCTATAGGCAAAACAACTAAGCCGAACAATATTTTGTCTCTGGGATTTCAGGTCTACAACTCACCTAGTGTCAGCACTTCTCTTGTTAAGGATTAACCTGGTATTTTTTCATTGAGTCACATGCCAGTTCTTTTCGATCTAATCCACTATCATTTGCATACCATTAAAATTCTCACATGTGGAAGTAGCCTTGAGCAAAGGAAGGAAAACAAGCATCTGAGAAAAATAGAAGTTTAGTCTATTAAATTATTTATCAGATTAATTTCAATTGAACACAGTTCACAAAAGGATAGGGTCCGTTACTACTCAATATTTCTGCAAGTTCTATGTAATACATGTCATAGACTGGCCAATTTTCACACCTCTGATCAGGACAGAGATATGTATAATACCGGAAAACCTTGATCTTATTCTTGTCATTAATTATCATTCATGGTATTTGATAGATTAATGAATTAAACCATTTTAGTTTAAACCATTTTAACCATTTGGTTAGCTTAACAATTCTTAGGTATAAACAGAATGGCTGAAAGATGCCTTTGAACTTTACTGTAAGTGGCAGATATGCTTAAATGGATAAAGATTCTAGCTAATTGAAAGCTTTGAATAACAGTTAAACTAAAATAATTATGAACGTATAATTTTGTAATATATTTTATTTTCATTCATCTTCAAAGGGTATTGAATTTTTTTATGTTTTCACAGGATGTGGGCATCACTGGATTTATTGCCCTTGATTGTCCTTGAGAAGGTGGTGGTGAGCTGCCTTCTTGAAGTGCTGCAATCCCTGTGGTGTAGGTACAACCACATTGCTGTCCAGGATTTTGACCCAGTGACACTGAAGGAATGGTGATATAGTTCCAAGTCAAGATGGTGTGTTGCTTGGAGTGGAACTTGCTGGTAGTGGTGTTCCCATGCATTTGCTGCCCTTGTCCTTCAAGGTAAGAGAGGTCACAGGTTTGGAAGGTGCTCTCAAAGGAGCCTTGGTGAGTTGCTGCAGTGCATCTTGTAGATGGTACACACTGCCACCAATGTCTGTCGGTGGTGGAGGGAGTGAATGTTGAAGGTTGTGGATGGGGTGCCAATCAAGTGGACTGCTTTGTTCTGGATGTTTTCAAGCTTCCTGAGTGTTGTTGAAGCTGCATTCATCCAGACAAGTGGAGAATATTCCATCACACTCCTGACTTGTGCCTTGTAAATGGTGGACAGGCTTTAGGAAGACAGGAGGTAAGTTACTCTCCACAGATTTCCCACCTCTGACCTGGTAATGTAGCCACAGTATTTATATGGCTGGTCCAGTTCAGTTTCTGGTCAATGGTAACTCCTAGGATGTTGATAGTGGGGGATTCAGTTATGTCAAGCCATTGACTGTCAAGGGATGATGTCTTGTTGGAGATGGTCATTGCCTGGTAATTGTGTGGCACAAATGTTGCTTGCCAATTATTAACCCAAGCCTGGATATTGCCCAGGTCTTGCTGCTGTAATGAAAGTGTAATAATTTTCATAATATTGTTATTTATTGTAATGGTAGGTTGATAGTGGGGTTTGGATTAGTTTCTCTGTGTGTAGGTGTGTGTGGTAGGTGTGTGTGTGTATGGAATTTAATTAAATTTGAGGCAGCTGGTCTGGGTGTTTTGATGTATCAAGAAGGGAAGTTGGGTTTCAAATGATAAATACATAAACATGATTGAAATTTTACAATGTGAGGAACATTTGCATTTTTAGACAAACCAGAGTAGTTTAAATTTCACTTGTTCACAAATGTTTCAATTAGCCATATGAATCTAAGTCAAACAGTGTATTTATTTTTCCCAAAGGTTACTGATATGAGTACTATGAAAGATTTATATTATGGGAAAAGTAAAATTGCAAAGACATATTGGAACAATAGAATTTACATTAAAAAGGGAGAAACATGTATAAAGGAGATAAGGTTATGTGTAAGGGAGAAAGTATTCTAAGATCTAACACATGTGAAAAGCCTTTAGCCTTTAAGCGTCAAGTTGCTATCTACAGGAACCAAAGCTAAGAAAACTCACTTTAAATTTCCCTGTCCAGGGTATTGTGTGCTTTGCTTGGGTCTGTTGAAATGTATTTATTTTTATTGTTGCCTTAACGGAGGTGTAACTGGGAGTCAGATTAATTAGGGGAGCTAGGGGTTATCAAGGTAGTAATTTGTAGACCCATGTATGTGCTTAAAATCTTTTATTTTATTAACCGTGGACTTATTATTACTAAATTCAAGGCTCACATCTCAAAATAAAAATACAACTTGCAAAACAGTTCTGGCAGCTGTTTCAAGTTTCCCTCTGCATTTAAGCAGCTCAGCATTTATCATCCGCCATAACACTGCATATGTGCATGGAATATGTCAGTATTTCAGGAGTCACGAATGGTGCTGAACATTGTGTAATCATCAGCGAACATCCCATTTCTGACCTTACAATGAAGGGAAGGTCATTGATGAAGCAGCTGAAGATGGATGGGCCTAGGACACCGCCCTGAGGAATTCCTGCAGTGACGTCCAGGAACCGAGATGTAACTTCTAGATGACTTTTAACATCAACAACCACCTTCCTTTGCGCTAGGTATGACTCCAACCATTGGAGAGTTCTCCCCCGATTCCCATTGTCTCCAGTTGCTAGGGCTCCTTGGTGCCATGCTTGGTCAAATGCTACCTTGATGTGAAGGGCAGTCACTCTCACTTCACCTCTTAAGTTCAGCTCTTTTGTCCATGTTTGGACCAAGGCTGTAATGAAGCCAGGCGCTGATTGGCCCTGGCGGAACCTAAACTGAGCATCAGTGAGCAAGTTATTGCTGTGTAAGTGTCACTTGATAGCACAGTTGATGACCCCTTCCATCATTTTGCTGATAATCGAGAGTAGACTGATGAGGCGGTAATTTGCTGGGTTGTATTTGTCCAGCTTTTTGTGGACAGGACATACCTGGACAATTTTCCACATTGTTGGGTAGATGTCAATGTTGTAGCTGTACTGGAACAGCTTGGCCAGGGATGTGACAAGCTCTGGAGCACAAATCTTCAGTAATCTTGCCGGAATATTGTCAGGTCCCATAGCCTTTGCAGAATCCAATGCTTTCTGCTGTTTCTTGATATCACGTGGAGTGAATCGAATTGGTTGAATACTGACAACTGTGATGCTAGGACTTCCGGAGGAGAACAAGATGAATCATTCATTTGGCACTTCTGGCTAAAGATGGTTGCAAATGTCTTGTCTTTTGCACTGATGTGCTGGGCTCCCCCATCATTGAAGATGGGGATGTTTGTGGAGTCTCCACATAATTACTTCTCACTTTATATTATTCAGCAGTCAGTTTGAAGCTGGCAGAGAGACTAAGACAAATTACTGGCAATCATGTGCCAATAAACAATTTTATATTAAAAGATGAGAAATATCTTTGTAGTTTAACATTTTGAGTATTGCAGAATCACAGAATTGTTGCAGTGCAGAAGGAGGCCATTTGGCCCATCATGCCTGCACCAGCTCTCCGAATGAGCAACTCACCTAGTCCCATTCCCCCAATCTTGCACTGAGAGATAATTTGGACAATTTTGGTTCCTCTGCTATCCCATTTTCACTGGCAGAGGAACAGTCGTAAATCAAAAATCCCTAAAGGAAAAACTTATCACCATCTTCCTGTCCATTGCTATTGACATTTTAGTTTGGGCCTCAAAATAAGTGGTCAGGGCTTCTTTCAGAAACATTATTATGTACAAATCAGAGTTCCATGACATAGATAAGACCCCAATGGCATTTTCATTAATAAAGGCATAGTGAAACATGGTTAATTCCCAGCCCACTGAAAACATTACTGAATGCAGCTACATCAGCACTCCTGAAGAGAATTGCTGGGCAACTCTGACAGGGTGGTCGCTGGATGTTTTTGGAGGATTTTTAAGGGCTAGGAGGAGCACCAATGTTCTTCCTGCTCCTCCACAAAAAGAGTCACCTGTTGCCTTACTTTCCACCATCCACTCCCACTGTCTCACCCCCAAACTGGATTGGCCCTCCCTTTTATAAGGGTCCCCTATTGGCTCAACTGTGTAAAAAAAAAACCACACCAATGCGGATTTCCAAGCAACTACAAAAATGATTTTGTCCCATGACAAGTTACAATGGGTGGGCATTGGGTTAATTCTGCCCTCCCAATTTACATTACACATCATAATCGCCTTCTCTATCTCAATTGGAGTCATTTTTCTTTCCTCCATTCAAGGTGCTATTGTGTTTTCTGACTAGAATGCACCAAATTTTCAGTAGGTTTACACCAAAGTATTTGGTTTCAAAATTTCATAACAAAGGGGTTTTTTAGAGAAAGGAGTATTGATTGCTTATTAAAGCTGAGGTCTATTTCAAGTTGATTTTATTTGTGGCAATGGAAAAGGCAATTTACAAAGACTCATAAAAGTGAGCTGTTAACTATTTCTTTACAATGACGTACAATTATACATCATTATCATTGTGGATGAGTGGCAACAGGAACCATTCACATCTTAAACTGATACTTCTGAAGAGAAAACAATGGTATGGTTGTAAAAAACCCATTGACAACCATAACTTTATTTATTGTTAATATAAATCTTTTAATTTAAATCCAGACAGGGTTTATGCCATTTCCTTTTGTGCATGTCAGGCAACTGAACAAAACAAGATCACGGTATCATATTCTACTGCTTCCAAAACAGCATTATTGGCAGCTGAAAATATTCAAATACTGTTGACTGCACCTGATAAGCCACACTAAAGGGAATTTGTCAAGTCCCAATTCTTTCATAGTATTATGCCACAAAAATCCTACAGCACTGCTGATAAAGAGGATTAACATTTCTTGCTGACTTTGTACAATGCTAGCAATTATTAATATATAAATCATTCCAGTTAATGGAATACTATATTAATCAATTGTGTCTTTGCATTCTAGCCTAAACAGAGGCTTAATTACTGGGAGTCGAACATAGCTCCATCACCAGTATTGCTAGAGAATGGTTTGCTCTCATTCACAAACAAATATTACCACTGTCCCACTGGTCATTGCAATTTTATGGAGCAATCAGCATTCTGTATCAAATTGCTGCACTTTTTCCATATTGAATTGCAGTATGCTGTTTAATTAGTTCCACCATCTGGAATGTAACTTCCCCTCAAAAGGTAATTCTGAACATAAAGTACATCAGTAAACATAATTATACACAGGAAATGACTGTTGGTAATAATAACCTGTGGAAATTGTAAAACATTCTTTCATTCATTGTGTTAACAGAGGTATTAGTCCATTTTAAAGCAAACTAGTTAACATTTCCTTTAAAGTGAAGGAAACAGGAATGTTCTTCAGGTGTGCTAACTTGCCATGGGCTAATATTGCATGTCATTCCCAGTCTTATATATTTGATGGACTGAATGTTTTTGTTTCCAAATCTGAGTCATCAACTTGGTCTTCATGCGATGTTTATCATCCCTGAAAAGATAGATTAAAATAAATACATTGACGTCAACACTGTTCCTGACCATCAGCTCGACCTTGGAAATTCCTCAACTCTTAGACAAAGCATGGGTCACTGAGGGTTTGTGGGGATATTTTCAGTGCTGGTTTCCTGTATTCAATGTGTGGGTTGAAATATGTTAAATTTCTCCTGTACATTGGACCAATCACTAAGAAAGGAATAACAGGAAATCTTTTAAACAACTGTGATCAACGATCAAGACACAACAGACCATAATTGAACAATTGAGCATGAACATGTGCAAGTTGATTTAGGATACCATGGCTTGGCAAATTTAATTGGTGTCATTTTATTCTAGAGGCAGAGCAGTGATTTCTTTTAATGTACCTGGAAATGATGCCCAGTGCGCCAGCCTTCCTATGTGCACTGCAGACATCGCTGTTATTACCTCATGTTCAGTTTCCTATTCTGCCATGATTTTGCCATCCTGGTCCTCAGGATCAGGCTGAACCCTCCTTTCAGGGTGGAATATAGAGCAGAAAATAATGGGCGGAATCATCCCAGATTTGCGCTAAGTGCTGTAGCAGGCGGGAAAAATGATGTTTTACCCGTTGGCCGTAATGGCAGATACTCATGCTGTATTGTCCCAATACCATCGCATTAATTATGTATTCCAAGGAAACACGCCATTTCAATGGTGGCGGGCTCTCATTTGCTCACCACGCCATCACCTCACCGCTTCATCATGTCGGGTGTCATATTTAAAGTGCAGCCACGCGCACACCTCTCAGTGCTTCCAGCCCGAGATTGCTGCAAAGAAGACATAGCCCCGAAAGGCAAAAAGACTGCAGCCAGCAGGTTCAAAGACGCATGCCTCAAATGCCTTTTGGATGCAGTGGAGGACTGCCATGATGTCCTTTATCCCACTCTGGTCGCAGGATGGGCAGCAATATCGCTAATCCTGCTTGGGAGGCGGTGGCAGTGATGGTCAGCCACAATGCCCTGCAAAACAGGACAGCCACCCAGTGCCAAAAGAGGATGAATGATCTCCTCTGTTCTGACAGCTTTTATACTTATCATCTGGTCTGGCAGGCATCCTGCTTACACTCCCTCCATCTCTATTCATACAGGACATGCTGGAATACAGCAAGAGGGAGAGATCACAGACTGATGGTGGAATACCTGAAATCAAGATCCTCATGGACTTTGAAATCAGGGCCATCCAGCTGGGCAGTCACGATCTGGACCATTCTAGTCCTGATGGTGAGGTTGGTGGTGCTCTACCAAGCGAGGACCCAGGAGTGCAATATCTGTCAGACAATCATGCTGTGAGTGATGTGCCCTGTTTCACAGGCCATGCCATTCACTAGTTGTCTCTCCTTGTTTTTTGAGGCACATCTGTGAAACAGCTGACAGAATCCATGCTCCAGGGCCTCCAATCAAGCCCAAAGAAACTGCTAAAGAGGAATCTGAAGGTACCCTCCTTGAAATCCCATCACAGCACTCACCCACACCCTCCACCAACACAGAGACATACACCTCGGTCGGACTTAGCTTTAGAGTAGCCGCGGAGCACAATATGGTGAGCACATCGCACTTTTGAGTCTGAAACAGATGATGAGCCTTTGGATCTGGTCATGCCTCAGTTGCTGGAGCTGCAAAGACAAACTTGGGAACATCAGGAAGGAATATCTGCTGCACTCCTCAGATTACAAGGCATAATGGAAGAGTCCATCTGCCTTCAGGCTGAGGTGATAGTGCTGGCATGCTAACGCACTGATGTCAAAACTGGTATGATGGTGGCCGACATGGAGACCTTGGCCCAGGACATCACTCCTGCACTGCTGCGCAGGCTGAACTCCATCGCTGATGTCATAGTTGGCCTCCAACAGTGTCAACGTGAGAGAGGGAGCTTGATCTCACTCCAGTATCCCCTTCTCCTCAAGAAGTCAACCAGGGGCCCTTGGGCACCCATGAAGTGGAGGATTAGCAGGTGCACATCCCGGGGCTATCCACCTGGTGACTCAGGGAATGTCTAGCCCAAACGAATCCGTCCTCCTGTAATCCCAGCAGCTCCAGCTCCACAGGCCGAGGAGGGTGCTACTGCAACACAGCAGATCCCCAAAAGCAGGCCGGGGCCCTCAAAGACCTGAGTCATCAGAGGACGTCCGTCAAGGTCATCACAGACAGGGGGTAACAGTCAACAGGCTGCCTCGACTTCCGCTGTGGATGCCCAGGGAGCACCAAGGCATTGCGGCAGGGTTAGGAAAGTTAAGAAGATGTAACTCTTTTGAGTCAACCAAATAAACTAAATTAACAAAATCAGGGACAAAGTAAAAAGCAGCCCCTTAAATGGAAACTGTAAAACCAAAGGCAAAATTTGAAGGAAACTTGCAAACATTAAACCAAAATGTGATTAACATGGTCAATGAAACACCCCAGGCCCCCCCGGTGCCCACCGAGCACGGAAGTCCTCGACGGTGCCGGCAGACACCATGTGCTCCCTCTCCAGGGACACCAGGCCGTGAACACAGCTGAGGAAGAGGGGTAGACAGTCGGGTCGGACAACCCCCTTGAGTGCCCACTGCCTGGACCTGTTAATGGCCAACTTGACCAGGCCCAGGAGCAGGTTCACGAAGAGGTCCTCCTCCCTCCCGGCCCCCCTCCGCAACAGATGCCCGTAGATCAGGAGCGTGGGGTTGAAGTGCAAACAAAACAACAGTACAAAGTTTTTAGAATAACTGAAAAGGGAGTGCCAGCCTACAACAACTAACATAGATATGGTCCACAGACTCTGCAAGGCTGCAAAAGACACAGGTACCTTGGGAGTCTGTGAACCGACACAACCTATGGTTGCATGGGACCGCTACCCCTCCACCCCAGTTCTCCAATGGAAAGTGGGAGGACGGCCCCATAGAGGACCCCCACTAGGGGCCTCTGCCACCAGACGGCAACAAGGTCCGGGCAGCGGGCAAGAGCAAGGAAGTGAAGGGTATGCAGCAGCAGTCCATACAGGAAACCCCTCTGCGCCATGCTAAAGAAATGGAGGGCATTTCCGTGAGACAGTTCAGGTTGCAGGGCACTGGCTCCTGAGGGAGGGTTTGGGGTTTGGGGCCAATGTGTAATCCTGTCTGAACAGGGGTATGCTCGGACGAAAGACCACCATGTACCTGTACTACCTAGAGACCCAGAATGGCATTGGGGCCAAGCATGACTGATCTAAGGTCTTGAATGGCATTGGCCGCCAGCCGGACGTTCAGGGACACGCGATGCGCCAACTCCTGTGCTAGCATCCTGCCCACTCCTCCGGTACCCAGCACATCCCCAATCCTGGTCACCCTGAGAAGTTCTGGACCCTGCACTGTGCATCCCCCCTGTTGCCATTAACGTTGAGGCTAGCTATGGTAGTCTTCATTGTCAGAATTTGTGCTACCATCAACTAATGAAAAGTACAAGAACGAGAGGAATATTTTAACTCTTCCTCTCCTTCAGGAGCCCAGCGAGAAATGTGTGGATCCTCCTCTTAGCGTTCTGGTGCAGCCCAGGGGCCTTGAGAGCCTCGCGGGCAGATCAGATCACCAAAAGGAAAAGAACTACACTGGACCAGGGCCAACTGGATCCTGTCTCGGCGACCACGATTACTTGCTAAAAAAATCCTGGAGTAAAGGGATGAGGGGAGAATCAATGGGGAGCACGAGGGGATCCACCACCTCAACTGACAATGACTCTAAGTTGTCCCTGGTGCTCACCGTCGAAACTCCGTCCTCTTTCAGGTTGTCGCCTCCAGCTTCCAAACCCTCCCCCGCATTGAGTACGGGGACTGGTTCGGAGCTGCCAGTTGGCTCCACCTTCATTCAATGCCATCCGCAGGATCAAGACCAGCGGGGTCCTCTCTGGTCCCTTCTTGGGGAATTGGGCCAAAGGGTGGTAGCGGCTCAGACCCCTGCTCCCCCTCAGGCACCAAGTCGAGTCTGGAAAAAGCTCTGGACCTAGGATCGAGGCGCCTGGTGTTGAAGGTTGGGAGGGAGCGGGGAGACCTTCCTCACCACCATCGCTTGATAGCCCAGTTGTCTGGCCATGAAGGGACTGCTTCAGTCCCCTGGCGGGCCAGATGGCATCTCGGAAGTACAAGGTGGGTCGGGGTAGGGCTCCACCACAAGGCTGATGCCCTCACCAACTCTTGAAAGGCCCTGCTCAGGGGACTGCAGCAAGGGAATGCCAGTTTGGGCTCCTCTGAGAGGGCAGAGCGAGGACTTACAGGGCAGAGGTACCACCACTACTTCACTGGGGTAAGGGACACATCCGACCTCGCGAGTCACGAGGTCCTCTCCCTCAGAGAGTTGGCGCCTCTTCCGGGTTAGGCTGGGGGCTGCGGAGACCTCCACCTCCAGATCCCCCTTTGCCTCGTCCAGCCCCTCTGGACACTCTGCCCTCTGGGGTTTGGGCAGGTCCACCTTCTTTAATAGGACCAACGTTACATACCCCACCACTGAACCGGTGAACCCACGCGGGGATGACACCGAGCAAGGCAAATGGTGCTGAGGCATACACAGGTCCGGGAGCACACACGGACACATCGTCGGGCCAGATGATGTTCTTAGCCCTGAGCCATTGTTTCAGGGTGGGTTTGGGGGTCTGGGGGGAGCTTCCTCAAGAAAGTGGCAGCTGCGGACGGCACCTCCCCTTGCAGGGAGGAAGATGGAGCGGTTGCCGGGGGAGGAGCGGTGATGCCAGCCATGGCCACTTGGATGGTATTCGTGGTCTTAGAGGCAGTGCAGTCCTTGCTCACATGCCCCACCCCCTTGCAAGGATGGCACCCCTCCTTGGTGCACACCTCCCGGCCAGGCATACAAAAACCTGGCGCTGGAAGGAGTACACATGATGGAGGTTGGCCTCCTTCAGGCCAAGCGGGATTGGCGCCGCCCTCGACTTCACCTCCCCCAAGGCGAGATAGGTGAGGGAGGAGGAGCCCATCGGGAATGCAGGGCGGGACATTCGATAATATTAGCCTCTAGAGGGTCCACTGCCAGGAATGTCCCACCCACCATGAGCCCCTTTTCGAGGGCCTTTAGAAAGAAAATGGCCTTCCTGTAAATTTTCAGGGCTGCGACTATGGCCGAGGGGCCGATAACCCCGGTCGTAGCCTTTACGCAGGCCTCGATGGTCATTGTGGGGTGGGTGTAGTACTTCACCCCAAGCTGACATGTCAGAAATTTAAATGGTGACAGGACCACGGGAGACGCAGGGGCCAAAGAAGCTACCGCCCCCAGCAGACCCCACCACCGGCGAAGATCGTGCTGCCATCGGGGAGTGCCACGCCCATCCCAATACAGGTAAAACCGAATAGTCTGGAGTCAAGGGGAATGGGAGAATGGGAGAGCGAGAAGGAGTGGGGGAGGGAGAGAGGACAGATAGGCAAACGCCTTGGTGCTTCCAGAGGTGGGGGTGGGGGGCTGGTGGTGGTGGTGTATTACAATTTTCTGCTGCAGAGGAGTAGCTTTCCCCTGGGCAGCTAGCACTGCCCAGGCACAGTTCGGGAATCAGATCTGAAAGTCCTTGGACGCAGCTGGCTCAGGGCAGCATTGGCTAACTTAGGCAAGGCAAAGGAGGCCAGAGAGGGGAACAGGTTTCTTTTCCCCTTAAAGTGCAGTCTCTCGCAGCCCTCCCTCATTAGATCTTCCTTCCTCCCTCTGCAAACAACCAAGCAGTGGAACCAGAGTCTTAACACTTCCCCAGACACCCACCTCCGGCACAGGAGCAGACCTCCCCCTCTAGCTGGAGTGGACTTCTCTCTCCTCAGCTCTCCTCAAACTGGAACAAGAGTGACATCAAAAGACAGCACGAGAGAGTGGCAGAGAGATCAGAACCAACACGAGTGCGGGGAAGCTTCAAAAAGTGATGTCAGCACAAAGGTGAGAGCTGATTGTTGAGTAGTGGGTAAGCGATTTCTCCAGTTTTTTTCTCCAGTTTAAAATAAATTAAGCTAAGGAAAGGTAAGAGTTCTAGTTTTTATTGAAAGTACATAAATAATTTAAAGTTTTGTGACTGTATTTAACTTAAAGTAAGGGTATTTTTTTCAACTAGACACATGGTAGGGCAGCTCAGTCCCATGTTATGTGCCACCTGCAACATGTGGTAAGTCCTAGACACTCCTTGCACCATGTGTACAGGAAGTGCCACCAGCTGCAGCTATTTGAGCTCTGGGATTTGGAGCTTGAGAGGCAGCTGGAGGTGCATCCAGGAGGCTGAGAGTTTCATGGATGGCATGTTTTTAGACGTGGTCACCCCACAGCTTACAGGAACACAGACAGAGAGGGAATGGGTGACCATCAGTCAGAAGAAAGGTGAGAGGCAGGTAGTCAGGAAATCCCCAGAGTGCATGTAGCTTGAGAACCATTTGTCTCCGCTGGAAAATGGCGAGAGTGATGGTTCCTCTGGGGAGTGCAGCCATGTTCAGGCACTGTGAGTGGCTCTGCTGCATGGAGGGGAGGAAAAAGAGAGGAAGAGCAATAGTGGTAGGAGACTCAATAGTGAGGGGAGCAGACAGATGTTTCTGCGGCCATAGACGTGACTTTAGGATGGTATGTTGCCTCCCTGGTGCCAGGGTCAAGGATGTCACTGAATGGCTGTAGGGGACTCTAAAGGGGGAGGGCAAACAGACAGAGATCGTGGTACATATTGATACCGACAACATATCTAGAAAGAGGGATGAGGTCCTGCAAGCAGAATTTAGGGAGCTAAGAAGCAGATTAAAAAAAACAGGACCACAAAGGTAATAATCTCTGGATTACTTCTCGTGCCACATGCTAATGAGTATAGAAATAGGAGGTTATCCCAGATAAATGCATGGCTGGTGAGAAGGTGCAGGAGGAAGGGCTTTAGATTTCTGGGACATTGGGAGCATTTCTGGGGGCAGTGGGACCTGTACAAGGTGAACGGGTTGCACCTGAACCAGAATGGGACGAACATCCTTGCAGGGAGGCTTGCTAGTGCTGTTGGGGAGGGTTTAAACTAACTTGGCAGGGGGATGGAATCCTGAGAGGAGGTTCAGCAGGGGGAGATGTGCAGCCACAATTAGAAGAGAGAGCAAGTGAGTCTGGAAGGCATAGAAATTATGGGCCAGTTAAGGCACAAGGGAGTTTGGCAAGGTTGGATTGTATTTATCTTAATGCAAGGAGCCTGACAAATAAGGCACAAATTAACACATGGAAGTATGATGTCATTGCTGTCACAGAGACATGGTTGAGAGAGAGGCAGGATTGGCAGCTCAATATTCCAGGATATAGGGTCTTCAGGCAAGACAGGAAAGGAGGTTAAGAGGAGGAGGTATCGCAATATTGATCAAGGAATCAATTACAGCAGTAAGGAGGGATGACATCTTAGAAGGCTCCTCAAATGAAGCCATATGTGTAGAACTAAAAAACAAAAATGGAGCAATCATATAGCTGAGAGTGTACTATAGGCCCCCAAACAGTCAGAGAGAAATAGAAGAGCTGATGTGTCGGCAAATTTCAGAGAAGAGTAAAAATAAAAGGGTAGTAATAGCAGGGGATTTCAACTTCCCTAACATTAACTGGGTTAGTCATAGTGTGATAGGTTTAGAGGGAACGGAATTCTTAAAATGCATCCAGGAGAGCTTTTTAAGACAGTATGTAGAAGGTTCCACAAGAGAGATGGCAGACCTGGACTTAATTTCAGGGAATGAAGCCGGGCAAGTGGTAGAGATATCAGTGGGGGAGAATTTTGCAGATAATGATCATAACTCCGTTAGATTCAAGGTTGCTTTGGAAAAGGACAAGGATGGGCCAGAAATCAGAGTTCTAAATTGGGGGAAGTCCGATTTTAAAAACATCAGATATGATTTGGCCAGAGTGGACTAGGAGCAGCTAGCTTTAGGTAAATCTGCGTCAGAGCCGTGGGACTCGTTCAAGAAGGAAATAGGGAGAGTACAGGGCCAACATATTCCAGTTAAGATAAAGGACGGGACCAACAAATCCAGTGAACCCTGGGTGTTGAGGAATATACAGGATTGGGTAAAGAGAAAAAGGGAGGCTTATGACAGATACCGAGAGCTCAAAACAGCGGAAACCCGAGAGGAGTATAGAATGTGTAGGGGAAATTCAAAAAGGAAATTAGGAGAGCAAAAAGGTGGCATGAAAAAACATTGTCAGGTAAAATAAAGGAAAGTCCAAAGTTATTTTACAAGTACATAAAGAGTAAGAGGATAACTCGGGAAAGAGTAGGGCCCATTAACGACCATCGTGGTAATTTGTGTGTGGAGCTGGAAGACATAGGGAGGGATCTAAATTAATATTGTGTGTCAGTGTTCACAAGTGAGAGAGACAACGTGGGTATGGAAATTAGACAGAAGGACTGTGATATAACTAAAGAAATTAGCATAGAAATGGGGGAGGTTCTAAGTGGTCTGGCAGGCTTAAAAGTAGATCATTCTCCAGGCCCGGATGAAATGTATCCTAGGCTGTTGAGTAAGGGAAGGGAGGAATTGCAGGGGCGCTGGCAATAATTTTCAATTCCTCTCTGGCCACAGGAGAAGTGCCAGAAGTCTGGAGGACAGCCAATGTCAATATTCAAGAAGGGACAAAGGGATAAACCAGGGAGGCCAGTGAGTCTAACCTCAGTGGTGGGGAAACTATTGGAAGCAATTTTGAGGGAAAAAATTAACTTACACTTGAAGAGGCAGGAATTATTAATGACAGTCAGCATGGTTTTGTTAAGGGTAGGTCATGTCTGACCAATTTGATTGAATTTTTCGAAGAGGTGACCAGGTGTGTAGATGAGGGCAATGCATTTGAGGTGGTCTACTTTGACTTCAGCAAGGCTTTTGATAAGGTCCTGCATGGAAAACTGAAAATGAAAGGTAAGAGCCCAAGGCAATTTGGTAAATTGGATCCAGAATTGGCTGAGCAGCAGGAAGTAGAGGGTGATGGTCAAGGGATGTATTTGTGACTGGATGCCTGTGTCCAGTGGGGTTCCACAGGGATCAGTGTTGTATCCCTTGCTGTTTGTGGTATATATAAATGAGTTAGACTTGAATGTAGGAGGGTTGATCAGTAAGTTCGCGGATGACGCAAAAATTGGTGGGGTGGTAAATAGTGAGGAGGATATTGACTGGCTGGTCAAATGGGCTGATTAGTGGCAAATTAAATTTAATCCGGATAAGTGTGAGATGATGCACTTGGATCAGAGGGACCTTGGCATGCATGTCCACCAGTCCCTTAAGTTAGCGGGACAGGGAGATAAGGTGGTTAAGAAGGCATATGGGATCCTTGCCTTTAGCGGCTGAGGCATAGAATATAAGAACAGGGAGGTTATGCTGGAACTGTAAAAACTGCTGTTTAGGCCACAGCTAGAGTATTGCATGCAGTTCTGGAATCCGCATTATAGGCAGGATGTGATTGCACTAGAGAGAGTGCAGAGGAGATTTACCTGGATGTTGCCCGGGCTGGAGAGTTTTAGTTATGAGGTTATTTCCCTTGGAGCAGAGGAGATTGAGGGGAGACATGATTGAGGTATATAAAATTATGAGGGGCATAGATAGAGTAGACAGGAAGGAACATTTCCCCTTGGTGGAAGGATCAATAACCAGGGGGCATAGATTTAAGGTAAGGGGCAGGAGGCTTAGAGGGGATGTGAGGGAGAATTTTTTCATCCAGAGGATGGTGGGAATCTAGAACTCACTGCCTGAAAGAGTGGTAGAGGCAGAAACCCTTATAACATTTAAGAAGCTTTTGGATGTGCGCTTGTGATGCCATAGCATACAAGGCAATGGGCCTAGTGCTGGAAAGTTGGATTAGATTAGTTAGGCATTTGTTTGACTGGTGCAGACTTGATAGGCCAAAGGGCCTTTTTCTGTGCTGTAGACCTCTATGACTCTAGGACTCCCAGGATCTTCAGGCCTTGCTAGGCTTTACAAGGCTCTGCGCTACAGTGGCAGGATGTAATAATAGCAGCAACAGCCTTGTTGGTGGTGGTCTTCTTGCTCCAGTTGAGGATCAGAAGGAAATCCCACAGCAGCAGGAACAGCCATAGTAGAACAGCAGCAGGAACAGCCACTGGAAATCTCACAGCAGAAGTAACAACCACAGGAAATCCCACAGCAGCAGGAACAGCCACAGGAAATCCCACAGCAGCAGGAACCGCCACTGTAAATCCCACAGCAGCAGGAACAGCCACAGGAAACCCCACAGCTGCAGGAACAACCACTGGAAATCCCATAGCATCAGGAGCAGCCACTGAAATCCCACAGCAGCAGGAACAGCCATAGCCGCACCCAGCACAACCACAGCAACAACACACAGCTCAGCAGTAATGAGCTGCTGCTGAGACCAGTCAGGAAGCACAGCCTGGGCACGTGTTAATCACTTGCATATAATTTTCACTATTGTCAAGAATGTCTCCCTGCCTGTGGCTCCTTGTCCTGGTGAGCAGTGTTCATATCACAACCTTTCTGCACAAGATAAAGGCTGGTGTCTCAGTCCAGGGCCTCTTCCCTGTGCTTTGTGCAGCCTTCAGGCCAAAGTGATGGTCCAGCCTCACACTCCCTGGAAACATTACTGATGCCTGCACCTCAATGGTGCTGTTCACTGCTGCCAGAAGGTAGTGGGCAGGTGTCACAGAGTTCTGTCATTCTCTCTGTGTGCTCTCAGCACCTTTAAGGCAGGGCTGGCCCCCAATCTCTTCAGCATCTGTGATCAGTGTCGGTGTGGTCCTGAAGGGCTCAGGTGCTGATGGCGGGCAAAGGATCAGATGCTTTTAAAGTTTTATGGTTGCTTCTCTATGAAATA
The DNA here is from genome assembly GCF_017639515.1 of Carcharodon carcharias. NCBI lineage: Eukaryota > Metazoa > Chordata > Chondrichthyes > Lamniformes > Lamnidae > Carcharodon > Carcharodon carcharias. Next base: position 108,509,251 of record NC_054475.1, read on the forward strand.
GCCCTGATCACAAAGCACAAGTGAGCTGCCCTCGGCCAGACAGGAGTCAGACATTCTCAGAGGCTATGTGAAGATCTATGGAGTATCCTCACTGCATGTTGTCACCATCCTCCTGTAATCGAGTGACCATTAGGACTTCCACTGCATCTCCATGACACGAGTATTATCACAAAGGGTACGTACGTTGCCAGAAGCCAGACTGGAGTCAAACGTTCATAGATGCAATGTAATGATCTGTGGGCTCACCTAACTGCATGTTGTCATCATCGCCCACAAACCTAACAGCTATGAGGGCCTCGCAAGCATGCCTGCTTCATCTGGCCAGTGTGAGGGCCTCATCCCCATCACCGTTGCCTAAGAAGACCTCTTCAGCCTCATCCCCATTGACATCCTCCTCATCAGAAGAGACCTCCAGCTCCTCCATTTCCTCCTCAGCCAGCTCCTCTCCCATAGCAGCTCTAGGTTGTAATCAGTGCAGCAGGCAACGATGATGCATTACACCCTCTGTGGACTATATTGCAGGGCTCCACCAGACTGGTCCAGGTACAGGAGACTCTTTTTCAGCATCCCAATGGTCTGCTCCACCAAGTTGCAAATGCAGCATGAGCCTCATTATACCTTTGCTCTGCTGCAGTCTGAGGGCGCCACATGGGTGCCATTTGCCACGTCCTCTATGGTTAGCCCTTGTCCCTGAGGAGCCATTCCTGCAGCCTCTGTGGACCCTGGAAGATGTCAGAGATCTGTGACCATCTGAGAATGTAGGAGCCATGGACACTCCCTGGAAACCATGCGCAGATCTGCAGGATGGGTTTGTGGTGGTCGCACACCAGCTGCACATTCAGTGAATGCAAGCCCTTGTGGTTGACATAGTTGACTGCTTGTTGCGACAGAGATCTGAGCACCACATGAGTGTAGTCAATCGCACCTTGCACCTGAGCGAAACCTGAGATCTGGGCAATTCTAATCGCACTTGCATCCTGGCTCTCCTGGTCCTGGGCAAAATGCACAAAGTTGTGTGCCCTCGAGAAGATGGCATCCGTGATGTCATGGATGCATTTGCGGGTGGCAGCTTGTGATATCCCAGAGATGTGACCAGTGGAGCCCTGAAAGAAGCCACTGGCATAAAAGTTGAGTGCCGCAGTTGCTTTCCTGGCCACTGGCAATGAATGACCTCCATGTCCCGTGGCACCAAATCCTGCAGTAGCTGACAGATGTGTCTGACCAGTTCCTTAGATATGTGCAGCCTTCAGTGACACTGGTTTTCGGTCATATGCAGGACCAGGAGTCGGCAGCTATAGACTAGTGATGGCTCACTGTGGCTTCTTGGTGGCATGTGCAGGGGCCCCAGCTGCCCCTTTTTCCTGAGGGTGCTGATCCTCCCTCTGTGCAGCCAAGTGCCTCAGTCCATCTCTTCTCTGTCATCTTCACTCTGTATGCCACAAGGCATACAGCAAGTTCACCAGGCTCCTGATGTACTCCTCCTGCAGAATGAAAGAGAGAGACATGCAGGTTAGCTTGGGTGTTCTAAGAACCTTTACTGGTTAAGTCTGAAAGCCCCTTAATGCATCCCACAGACTGCTGGCCACCACTTGGGTGGCCAGAGTTATTGCGCTCCAAGGCTGCCTGAAACCCCACCCACCTCCGCCCCACTCCATCTGACCAATTGGAGGCAGCTTTGCCCATTGGACTACATGCTGTGCTCTCAGCTCACTCAGCCATTCTCTTAACTCACACTGCAAGGCTGCATTATTAGCTTGAAACATGGGGGAGACTGGTCTAAACTGGCATGATGACATTGAAAGGGGTTCTGAGCACATCCACCAATGACTGCTCCGTGGCCAGCTTTAGCAAGGAGATTGTATAATGTGCCCAGTCTTCCAGCTGTTCTGCAGTCTACTTAAACGTTCATTAGCTTGCAGTCTGTGCCTGAGAGGGGGAAAGTTCTGGAGCACTTGCTGGCACTTTCATATCTCTGCGTTGCTTGAGTGGGTGGATAAGCTAGAGGCCTGACTTCATGCATATTAATATGACTGTGCCTGAACTGTCTCAGCTGCAGATGTTTGTCGCTTTATACAAGGTTTTCCTACTGCGTGGCTGTTTCCCTCCCCCCCCAGCCCGCATGTGCTTGTGCACTACCTTCAACCGCAGGGCAGCCCTTGCCCCCAACCCCTCAAGTGCGCGCCTTATATATGCTGTTGCGGAGGGGGATGGTTCTGACGGGCTGGCCTTATAATAATATGCAGATGTATTTCAACGAGGTTCTTGACGTCTGACGGTGGGAAACACAGCCTGCCGTCGACGGGATGAGCAGATGAACGAAACTGATTTCACAATGTCATACAACCAATTTTTGGCCTTCTCGCTATATTGTCCGCTCACGTCACCAAACATGCCAGCGGGCACAAAGAATTCCGCCCAATGATTCTGAAAAGCCTGGGAGAGGAGTTGTAAGGCTGCTTTTTTCAACCTGGGCACATGCTTGAAGACCTATGCTATATTTGATCATTTTAGCTGCGGTATAAACATAATTGTATTTACAATTAGCTTCTTTCATGGGTGGTGTATGGTTGTTAAGAGCCATGGCTACATAACTCTTCCTGTTGTCAATTTCCATGTTTCCTTCCTCTTAAAGATAGAGTTATACCTTAAACTTAAGGAATCATGAGAGCTAAGGGAGAATCAAGATTAGGTATGTGGTGGTCAGGTAAGATGTTTGCATTGATATACAAGAGCCTTTCTGGGTCACATAAAGTGCAGTATTATGTCGAGTGACAACATTGATGAAGGCAACGATCCCATGGACTCTTGAAAAGTCCTGCAAAAGTGATATCATCTTGCTGTTATTAGATCAAAAACATGAAAGACAAACTTAAGTTGGAAAAATTATTTAGTGTTTCATCATTAACATGAATTTGGTGACATTGGGTAACTTTGCCAAGCAGTGTTCTCATTCTACATCTAAAACACAAATTATATGAGAAAGTACAAAAAAAACAATTTATACATTCCCAGAATTTCAGCAAAAACTATACTGTTCCATCACTGATTAATGTAGGAAAAACATATAAGCATTCTCAAAGGTTTGACAGTAAACAAGAATGGTTACCTAATTTGATGCTGCAGATCTGACCCCCAGTGAAAATAAATAATCAGATTTTATGTATAAGCTTATGTACTTGGCTGGCATAAAATGACTGTAATGGAAATAGCTGCTTTTGATGACATGTGCATGCAAAAGTTAGCATCAGTTTTGAAAGGTAAGGGAAAAGCACTCTTACAGCTCATCCATTCTGAGCCAAAGATACACTACCTGAGCCATGTATCTCCCACATTTCACAAGGCAGCCATTGCTTTCAATTCTGACTTGCCAGAAGCATGGAAAATTTCCAATAGCTAGGATTTTCCAGTCGTCGGGCGGGCTCGGCGGGGACAAGCGGGACCGGCTGTAAAATGGACAGCCGCCCGCGATCAGGCCCCGACCACGATTTCACGTTGGCTGGCCAATTAATGGCCAGCCAGTGTGAAAAGCACACTGTGGCACTCAGCACTGCCAGGGTGGGAGAGGCGGTGGCAGGAGAGCAAGTATTGAAGTTTGCACACCCATGTGGGTGCACGCAGTAAAAGCTCCGTGACGAGCTGAAGATTTTTATCAATTGAAATAAAGAATTTTAAAATAATGAAAACGTCCCCCGTGTGACTCTCTCATATGAACAGGGATATGTAAAATATGAGTGCAAAAAGTTTTTTTTTAATCGTTGGGCGAAACCTCATCCCATTCATGGATGAGGTTTCATCAAAAATGCTTGGCCTTTTTGTTCGCCAGCCAACCAAAAGTTGGACGGGCAGTGAAAAATTCCTATCAATTAGTTGATTAAGGGCCTTAATAGGTGGCTTAATTGTCGGCGGGCGCGCTGCTGACTCCTGTGTACACGATGACGTCAGGACGCTTGCCCGACATCATTGCATGTCATTTTACATTCATTCAGGTTGGGTGCGCCCCCGCCTGATGATCCAAAAATTCTGCCCAATGCCTTTTTTCAAATTGAGAAAAGAACAGATTTGCATTGTAAAGCACAACACTGCACGTTCTGTGTGTCTGAGAGCAGACCATCATCAACCAGCCAGATCTGAAATTAGCACTAATGTCAGGCAGACAATAGGTGACAAGTTTAGTAACTTTCAATTTCTGATTTTAATAAAGGAGCATAGAAACAGGACTAGGCCGTTCAGTCCCTTAAGCCAGATTTGGCATTTAATGAAATAATGCCAAACCTGTACCTTAATTTCATCCACCTGCCTTAACTCATAGATAAAGACAAAAAACTGCGGATGCTGGAAATCCAAAACAAAAACAGAATTACCTGGAAAAACTCAGCAGGTCTGGCAGCATTGGCGGAGTCCGTCGATGCTGCCAGACCTGCTGAGTTTTTCCAGGTAATTCTGTTTTTGTTTTGCCTTAACCCATATCCTTTTATACATTTTCCAGCAAAAATCTATCAATCTCAGGTTTGAAATTATTAATAAAACTACTATATACTGATTTTTTGGGAGAATTCCATACTTCTGCCCTCTTTTGCATGAAGAAGTTACAAAAACTAGACTTGCATTATTGCATCACCTTTCATGACCATAGTACATCACAAAGTGTTTTAGAGGTAATAAAGTACTTTTAAAGCGTAGTCACTGTTATAAGGTGAGAAACAAAAGCAAATAATTTTCTTACACCAAGCTCTTACAAGCAAAAGTGTGATAATGTTTTGATTTTTTTTCCTGATATTGATTGAGGGGTAAATATCAGCTCAGAGACCAAGGGGAATTCCCTTCTCTTCTTCAAAATTGTGCCATGGGATCTTTTACATCCACCTGAGAGGGCAGACACAACCTCTCATCTGAAAGACAGCAACACTAACAGTGCAACACTTCCTCAGTACTATCAGCTTTTTGGTTTTTGTGCTCAAGTCCTGGAATGGGACCTCAAGCCACAACCTTCTGACTCAAACCAGCTGAGCTATAACTAACTTCTAAATCCAAATAATTTTCCTGAATGACCTGCCTCTGATTATGTGGTAATTTCTCCTTGTTCTGGACTCCTTCCTCACACTATTATGACCGGGTGAGGAGCTGACACCCTTTCTATTCAGCCTCCTTGGTTGGTCGCAACAGAGATTTAAAAATTTATTTTCCCTGTAAATGCCTTTTCCAATCCAAATATATTTATTTGTCAATAAGGAGCCAATCAAACCAATTTTTCTTGAGTCAAAGAAAGAGTAGTTTACTAGTTACTAAATCCAAGGAAAAATAATAAAGATGTGATCACACACACACACACACACACACATATCAGAAAATAAGAATGAGAGAGTCCAATAAAATGCTAAAAGAATATAAAATTAAATAAACAAAATAAAATTTGCTTATCTTTGAGGCATAGATTGTTGAATGCTGTGGCCATTTGAATTTAATTGGTTTCCTGTAGAATCCTGGGGCAACATTTTCCCCCCTTTCAGGGGGATGTGTGGGTGTGGGCGCGGGCAGGTGGGTTCCCAATTGGTGCCCCCGATTCGGGGTGCACCGCCATTTTACGTGGGTGGGCCAATTAAGGCCCGCCCAGTGTGACGTCCACCAGGAAGTGCTATGTACTCCCTGTGCGGGCGGGGGTGGGGGGTGATTCCCGCAGCCAGGAGTGCGCTGTTTAGCGCATGCGCACAAAAGAGCGCACAGATCTCTCTGAGGCAAAGTGCTGCCTCTAGGAGATCGGCTCAGATGTTAAACTTTAAATAAAGCTGAGAAAAAAAGTTTGCTGCCATGTCCCCTGATGTGACACTGTCACATGAGTTGGGACATGTCTATAACTTTTATTTTGAAATATTCTTAGATTTTAAAATCCCTCATAAAACCTCATCCTGCCTTAAGGTTGGACAGGCAGGTCCATTAAAAAGCTCAATTACTTTTTAATGGCCTAAATAGGCTGTTGACAGGTTGACAGGTGCACGGCCGACTCACCTGCATGGCCGCCGATCTGAAAATATGAATGGCACAGGGTGACATCTGGACTCCCGCCCGACGTCACCCCATGTCATTTTATGCGTTGGCGAGCGGGCCCTGCCCCCGCTCGCCAACTGGAACATCCTGCCCCTGGAGTTGACTTGGATCAGGTTTGTAATTTGTTGAAGACACTCTTTTAGCTTCAAAGAGAGAGATCTTTACTGCTCTTTTCTAGCAATGTTTTCAGATAACTGTGATGTTTCTTTTTCATCCCCCCTGAATATGTTTGGCAGAACTGGTTTTTAAAATTCCTGCCTGTATATTCCCAGAAAGGAATTTGATTAGCGTGTCTTGGAGTCATTGCTGCAAACCAAGTAATCCAACTTTTTGGTCCTTTCATCTGTGAGATCTTAGGCTAATCAGCCGGCCAATGCTTGATTCACTGTGGTGAGTTGCGGCGTGGGAATATACAGGACATGCACTTCCTGTTCTACCTCCCTCAAACCATTGGAAACCACAACATATCCAGTCCTATGATTCTATGAAAGTAGGAAAACACCCCAGACACTCCATAGATGTGCAATCAAACACTTAAGGATGGTCATAGGAAAATAGATATAATATACATTACATTGTCACTAACAGGCACAGCTGATTGCAACAAAAGCATTATAATAATTTGAGATTTTCACTGCAACTGGTCATCATTATTGCATGACTGTTTCTCTCTGGACGAATGTTCTATTTTAGCATATTTGGAGATTACAGTTGCTGCTTAAGTAATCGTGTGTTAAGCAATGTTGTCTACATTTTTAAGTCCTAAACTTTGTTACAAAATTGCCGTTAAAATTGACTAAATTGCTTTTGCGCTAACAATTATCTTTTTCTATCCCCAGCATCTGTCACAGAGTCTTATTTTGTTCTATATCACAATTGTGATACCTTCATATTGTTGTCTTTGAAATAAGGCAGTGAAATATAAGTTGTGTAATTCCTTTGGTTTGTTAACTTAATGTTACTCAATCAGCCGCTAATTAGCAATTCCATAAAAGTCCTTTTTTCCCAATCAGCCCTCCTGAAATGTGCTCAGCTTTCCCACTAAAATGCACATTAAAGACTAACCAATCTCCCATCCTGTTGAGAGGGGATAATTAAAAGCTGCACTGCTTATTTATTTTTGCTATTATGCAGTCAAAACTATTTAATGGAAGAGAACAAGGAAGAACAAACGAACGATACCTACAGACCCAAGCACGACAATTCAGAAGATTCAGCTTCAGCAAGGAAGTGCTGCTACAGGGGTGTCCCACTTCTGCAAGCAAACCTGCATTAATGTCCACCATTTGGAAAGAATTGCCAGTTGCAGTCAAGAGCCCCAAAGTACAGGAAGCCATTGATGTCAACCATGTGACCCTCAACAACCCACTGCTGGCTAGCGATACCTATACTGCTTCATACAGGTCAATAATTACTTCCTAAAGAACATCCATGATGCTTTTATTTGAAGATAACCATCATGCCAAACTTATTTGAAGGAAAAGATTGACCAGCAGATTATGAATGAACAAAGAGACCTTGGACCCAAATACATATAACTTAGGTCAGTGATTGTTAATATTTGACATTTAGGAAAGACAGGCAAAAAGGAAAAGGGGGTGGTGCTGCACTAATAATAAGGGATGGGATCAGCACATTAGTAAAGGAGGGTCTCAGATCAGAAGAACAAAATGTGGAATCTGCTAGGGTGGAGCTAATAAACAGCAAGAGGCAGCACACGTTGTTTATAGGCCACCAAACAGCAGTGGTAGTTTGGGGTGTGGTATTAACCAGGAGATTGGAGAAGCATGTAGCATTGGTAATCCAGTGATCACTGGTGACTTGAATCTGCATATTGACTGAGTAAACCTAATGAGCACTATTGACGTGAAGGATGAGCACTATTGAGTTTCAGGATTTTGTTAGGGATGGTTTTCTACAGCAGTATGTTAAGAAACTGACTACAGAACAGGTTATTTTCAATTTAATATTGCGTAACGAGAAAGGGCTAATTAATAAGCTTGTTGTGAAAAAACCTTTATGTATGAGTGACCATAATATGATAGAATTTTACATTACATTTGAAAGTATGAGGGACAAATTGGTTGAGGTGGTTTGGAAAAATGCATTGTAAGGTATGATGGTACAGAGGCAACTGATATTCTTTAGAGAATTATTGCATATTTTACAACAATTATACATCCCTTCAAGGCACAAAAACCCAAAAAGAGAAGCCAGTCAACCATGGCTAACAAAGGAAGTGAAGGATTATATAAGATTAAAAGGAATGGCCTATAAAGTTGCCAGAAATAGTTATAAGCCTGAGAATTGGGAGTATTTTGGAATACTACATTCAAAAGAGGACCAAGAAACTGATAAAGAAAGGGAGAATAGAATATGAATGGTAAACTGGCAAAAAATATAAAAATGGACTGTAAAAGCTTCTACAGTTAGGTAAAAAGGAAACATTTGGCATAAGACAAATATGGGTCCATTACAGGCAGAATCAGGAAAATTTATAATGGGAAATATAGAAATGGCAGAGAAGCTAAATGATTACTTTGTGTCTGTTTTCACTGAGGAAGATACAAGAAATCTGTCAGGATTAGAAATCCAAGGGACTAGGGAGAATGAGGAACTGAAGGAAATGAATATTAATAAGAAGGTTGTATTGGAGAAATTAACGGGACTGAAGGATGATAAGTTCCTGGGAACTGATAGTCTACATCCCAGAGTGTTCAAAAATGTAGCTATGGAGATAGTGGATGAATTGGTGATCATCTTTCAAAATTTTATAGGTTCTGCAATGGTTCTTACAGATTGGAAGCAAATGTCACCCCACAATATAAGAAGAGAGGGAGACAGAAAATGTGGAACTACAGACTTGTTAGCCTTACATCAATAGGAGGGAAAATGCTAGAATCTATTATAAAAGATGTGATAAACAGACACTCGGATAAAAACGATCTGATTGGACATAGTCAACATGGATTTACGAATGGGAAATCATGTTTGACGACCCTGTTGGAGTTTTTTGAGGATGTGACTAGCATAATTGATAAAGGGGAGTTGGTGGACATAGTATACTTGGATTTTCAGAAGGCTTTTGATCAAGTCCCCTACAGGAGGTTGGTTAGCAAAATAAAGCACATGGGATAGGAGGTGACTTACTAGCATGAATTAAAGATTAGTTAACAGGCAGAAAATAGAATAGGAATAAATGGGTCATTCTTGCTTTGGCAGGCTGTGACTCATGGGGTACTATGAGGATCAATACTTGGGCCCCAGCTATTCACAATGTATAGCAATTGTTTGGATGTTGGGACAAAATGTAATATTTCCAAGGTTGTAGATGACACAAAACTAAGTGGGAATGTGTGCTGTGAGAAGATGCAAAGCGGCTTCAAGGAGATTTGGACAGACTTAGTGAATGGGCAAGAATGTGGCAGATGGAATATAATGTGGAAAAATGTGATATTAGCCACTTTGATAGGAGGAACAGATGTGAAAGGCATTTCTTAAATGGTAAGAGAGTGGAAGGTGTGGATGTACAAAGGGACCTGGGTGTCCTTGCCAATAAGTCACTGAAAGCTAAGATGCAGGTACAGCAAGCAATTAGGAGAGCTAATGGTATGTTGGCCTTTATCACAAGCGGATTTGAGTACAGGAGTAGCAAAATCTTGCTCCAAATGTCTAGAACATTGGTTAGACCGCACCTGGAGTACTACTGTGTGCAGTTTTGGCCCCCTTATCTTAGGAAGGGTATTATTGCCATAGACAGAGTGCACTGAAGGTTCACTAGACTTGTTCCCGGGATGGTGGGTCTACCCAATGAAGAGACATTGGGGAATCTGGGCCCACATTCTCTAGAGTTTTGAAGAATGAGAGGTGATCTCATTGAAACCTACAAAATACTTAAAGCAATAGACAGGGTATATGCAGGTAGCATGTTTCCCCTGGCTGGGGAGTCTAGAACCAGGAGACACAATTTCAAAATAAGGGGGAAACCACTTCAAACTGAGATGAGGATGACATTTTTTACTCAGAGGGTTATGAATCTTTGGAATTCTCTACCTCAGATGGTTGTGGAATCTTAGTGTTTGAGTATGTTTAAAGTAGACATTGAAAAAATTCTAAATGCCAATGACATAAAGGGATATGGGGAGGCTGTGGGAAGAAGGCAGTAAACATACAAACATACGAACAAGGAGCCCCTCAAGCCTGCTCCACCATTTAGTAAGATCATTGCTGATCTGATAGTAACCTTGAACCTGCATACCACCTACTGCTGATAGCCTATCACACACTTGCTTACCAAAAATCTATCCACCTCTGCCTTAAAAATATCCAAAGGCTCTGCTTCCACCACCTTTTGAGGAAGAGTGTTCCAAAGGCTCACAATCTTCTGAGTGAAAAAATTTCACCTCATCTCTGTTTTAAGTGGGCGACCCCTTATTTTTAAAAAGTGACCCCTATTTCCAGATTCTCCCACAAGTGGAAACATCTTCTCCATATCTAATATTTCCATATTTCCCTCCTGGTGTTTGACAAGGTGTTTACAAAAACCTGCTTTCACAGCCATATCTCCTTTCTCAGTGACTGTCTCCGTCTCCGACTTACCCCACGTGGATTTCAACTGAAATTCCACCCCTCATGTTTCGAACCCACCCAGGATTACAGGTATCTCCGGGACATAAAACGTTTCTCGGACTGCTGTTCCTGTCACATTCTGAAATCCACACTCAGTGCCATGCGCCGCCATATGAACACACTCGACCTCTCCCTCCAGCAGCACCGCAGTACCCTTTTTCAAAGCTGCGCGTGCCCCCAGTTTCATTTTATCCTTCGGCTCATCCGACGCCTCAACAAGAAACTTTTTCTCTTTCTCTCAAGTGCTAAGGAACGCAAGCTCCAACAACTCATCGACACCAACACCCATCTAGGACCCTCCACCCCTGCCTGTCCCTCCGTCCCAACCCTTTCTTCCAATCCCAACCCCAGCCGTGTATTCACTATACCCCCTGACCTTCCCCTCTCGGATGCTGAACGTTCAGTGCTCAGCAAAGGACTTAGTTTCATACCCTTACGCCCTCACCTCAATGAATTTCAGGCTCGGCATGATACTGAACTCTTCTTCCGCCGTCTTCGTCTCTGGGCTCACTTCTTTGGGCAGGAGTCCTCTCCCAGTTCAACGGATCCTTTTACCCATCTTCAATATTCTCCCTCCACCTGGACCCCTCCCTCTGGATTCTTACCTTCTCTCGATCTTTTCATTGAGAACTGTCGGCGCGACATTAGTCGTCTCAATTTCTCTGCTCCTCTCACCCACTCTAACCTGTCTCTCTCTGAACTTACTGCACTCCATTCTCTCAGGTCCAACCCTGACATTGTCATCAAACCCGCTGACAAGGGTGGTGCTGTTGTTGTCTGGCACACTGACCTCTACCTCGCGGAGGCTGAGCGTCAACTCGCAGACACTTCCTCCTACCTCTCCCTGGACCATGACCCCACCACTGAACATCAAGCCATTGTTTCCAGAACTGTCACTGACCTCATCTCCTCTGGGGATCTCCCTCCCACAGCTTCCAACCTGATAGTCGCCCAACCTCGGACGGCCCGCTTCTATCTCCTACCCAAAATCCACAAACAGAACTGCCCCGGTAGACCGATCGTCTCAGCTTGCTCCTGCCCCACAGAACTCATTTCTCATTATCTTGACTCCCTTCTCTCTCCCCTTGTCCAGTCCCTTCCCACCTACATCCGTGATTCCTCTGACACCTTACGTCACATCAACAATTTCCAGTTCCCTGGCCCCAACCGCTTCCTCTTCACCATGGACTTCCAATCCCTCTACACCTCCATCCCCCACCAGGATGGTCTGAGGTCCTTAGCTTCTTCCTCGAACAGAGGCCCGAACAATCCCCATCCACCACTACTCTCCTCCGTCTGGCTGAACTTGTTCTCACGCTGAACAATTTCTCCTTCAACTCCTCTCACTTCCTCCAAATAAAAGGTGTGGCTATGGGTACCTGCATGGGCCCCTGCTATGCCTGTCTCTTTATGGGGTATGTGGAACATTCCTTGTTGCAGTCCTACTCCGGCCCCCTTCCACAACTCTTTCTCCGGTACATCGATGATTACTTCGGTGCCGCTTCATGCTCTCGTCAGGACTTGGAAAAATTTATTAATTTTGCTTCCAATCTCCGCCCCTCCATCATTTTCACGTGGTCCATCTCTGACACTTTCCTTCCCTTCCTTGACCTCTCTGTCTCAATCTCTGGTGATAGACTGTCCACCAATATCCATTACAAACCCACCGACTCCCACAGCTATCTCGACTACAGCTCCTCACACCCCGCTTCCTGTAAGGACTCCATCCCATTCTCTCAGTTCCTTCGCCTCCATCGCATCTGTTCTGATGATGCTACATTCAAAAACAGTTCCTCTGACATGTCCTCCTTCTTCCTTAACCGAGGTTTTCCACCCACAGTCGTTGACAGGGCCCTCAACCGTGTCCGGCCCATCTCCCACGCATCCGCCCTCACGCCTTCTCCTCCCTCCCCAGAAACATGATAGGGTCCCCCTTGTCCTCACTTATCACCCCACCAGCCTCCGCATTCAAAGGATCATCCTCCGCCATTTCCGCCAACTCCAGCATGATGCCACCACCAAACACATCTTCCCTTCACCCCCCCTTATCGGCATTCCGAAGGGATCGCTCCCTCCGGGACACCCTGGTCCACTCGTCCATCACCCCATACTCCTCAACCCCCTCCTATGGCACCACCTCATGCCCACGCAAAAGATGCAACACCTGCCCCTTCACTTCCTCTCTCCTCACCGCCCAAGGACCCAAACACTCCTTTCGAGTGAAGCAGCATTTCACTTGCATTTCCCCCAACTTAGTCTACTGCATTCGTTGCTCCCAATGTGGTCTCCTCTACACTGGAGAGACCAAACGTAAACTGGGCGACTGCTTTGCAGAACACCTGCGGTCTGTCCGCAAGAATGACCCAAACCTCCCTGTCGCTTGCCATTTTAACACTCCACCCTGCTCTCTTGCCCACATGTCTGTCCTTGGCTTGCTGCATTGTTCCAGTGAAGCCCAACGCAAACTGAAGGAACAACACCTCATCTTCCGACTAGGGACTTTACAGCCTTCCGGACTGAATATTGAATTCAACAACTTTAGGTCGTGAGCTCCCTCCCCCATCCCCACCCCCTTTCTGTTTCCCCCTTCCTTTTTTTTCCAATAAATTATAAAGATTTTCCTTTTCCCACCTATTTCCATTATTAAAAAAAAAACCCCACTAGAGCTATACCTTGAGTGCCCTACCATCCATTCTTAATTAGCACATTCGTTTAGATAATATCACCAACTTTAACTTTAACACCTATGTGTTCTATTGTACTATTGTCGTTGACATCTTTTGATGATCTGTTTCTATCACTGCTTGTTTGTCCCTACAACCACACCCCTCCCCCACCTCTCTCTCTCTCTATCTCTCTGCCCCCACACACACACCTTAAACCAGCTTATATTTCAACTCTTTCTTGGACTTGAACTCAAGTTCTGTCGAAGGGTCATGAGGACTCGAAACGTCAACTCTTTTCTTCTCCGCCGATGCTGCCAGACCTGCTGAGTTTTTCCAGGTAATTCTGTTTTTGTTCTCCATATCTACCCTGTCAACACCCCTCAGGATCTTATATGTTTTAATCAAGTTGCCTCTCACTCTTCTAAACTCAAGTGGATACAAACCCAGTCTGCCCCACCTTTCCTCATAAGACATCCCACCTATTCCAGATGTTAATCTGGTAAACCTTCTCTGAACTGCTTCCAACACGTTTATGCCCTTCCTTAAATAAGGTGACCAATACTCTACACAATACACCAAATGAAGTCTCACTCGTGCCCTGTGCAACTGAAGCATAACCGCTCTATTTTTGTATTCAATTTCCCCTGCAATAAATGGTAACCTTCTATTAGCTTTCCTAATTACTTACCTGCAAACTAGTGGATGATCATTGAATGGCAGAGCATGCTCGATGGGCTGAATAGCCTACTCCTGGCTCCTATTTTCCTAAAGCCACAAGAAAGACTAATAACATGAGGTTTTATAAATAGTGGCACAAGGCTCAAGAGCAAAGGAGTAATGATATTTTGGATCAGGTAATGGTTATGGAACAGTGTGTGCAGTTTTGGGTACTTCATTATAAGAAGGGCTCATTCATTCATGTGTGCTCTGCCCAAAAACTCATCCTTGGCTCATTGCCTGGTGATGCTTCATTCTGAGACATTTCCTTGGCTGTTTGTTATCCCAGTGGTGATTTACCATTGCCTTCCCTTCTCAGGGATAGGGCAAGGAGACAGCACCCCACTCTATTACAACCAGAAAGGGAATCAAACCCATGCTGTCAGCATTATTCTGAATTACATATTAGCCAACTGAACTAACGGGCCTCCTACACAAAGGGCATTAAAGCTATAGAAAGTTTACAGTGTTAAATTCATTAGGATGATACCAGTGATGAGAAACCAAATTTATGAGGAGAGACTTGAAACACTGAGACTATTCCCACTGAAACAGAAAAAGCTTAAGTGAAAATTTATCGAATGTTTTAACATTAAGAAGAGTTTTGCTACAGTCAATAGAGAAAGACCATTTATTCTGGTTAGGGAGTCAATGAATAGGGGTCATCAATTTAAAATTGTTGCTAAGAGAGTGAGGAAAATGACTAGGGGATATTACTTTTCAAAGGAGGCTATAAAACCATGAAATAGCAATGGTTGTGACAAAAAGCATCCAGAGAAATATAGCCCTCTAACCCTTTGCAAAGTCACAAAGTGAGTTTCATGTGAACAAATGGCCCAGAACCTTGGTGTTTGCTCACATTGAAACTCTATAACTGATTAAGCCATATCAACCACTACTGTAGCTGACTAGTCTAGTTGTTTCTTCATACATCTATTGGCCCTTGCAAGGTGGAGTTGGAAGGTTCAGATGTGGTTCTGCTTCAAAGATACAGCAGCCTCATCTCTGCTGCTAACTTGCAGATTTGCACTCCCACATCAAAAAATTCTATGAAGCTCTGCTTCGAGGTTGTTACCCCCTGATCCGCAAGCATTCTCTCATTCTCTTCTGGATTTGAGTCTCCATTGAAGCAGCTGAGCATGCAAGAGGGATACTCTAACACTGTTAATGACTTGTTCCACCAAAGTTCCTGCTATAGATGTCTCTTGAGTTACCTTGTGCTCCATGGTAAATCACAGCCCAGAAATTTTTCCTGCAGAACTCCATAGACGCAGCTAGAAGACTCCTCCTAAACCTGACTAGACATTTTGGTAGACTCAAGTGACTTCGGCAGATGATCCTGTACAAACAACAATCTCCTAATATATGCAGGCCCTGTGAGCTCTGATTCCTTAGGCATTGTAAGTAAAGACATCGGTCCTCTGGCCAACTGCCTGCTCCATCTCTGCTGCAACAACCCCTTCTCTTCAATCTTTGTACCATGGCTCACCTGGTGTTACTTCCCCAAATGGACAATCTGAAGATTTTAAATGTTGATGCTTATGGGTTACAGGGAAAAAGGCAGGAGATTGGCACTAAGTTAAAATGCTCAGAGAGCCAGAGCAGACACGATGGGCCAAATGACCTCCTTCTACGCTGTAATACTTCTGTGATTCTGTGATGACAAGTGGAGCAAAAGGTAGAAGTGCTCTGAGGTGCCACCTCACTCTGGATCACTGACAGTGCTGGCAGGGTGATCTAACAACTTATAGAAACAAAAGAGGCATGCATATTACAAACCTGGTGCAGGATACTGAAGTATATTGCAAGGTCTGAGCATTTTGTTTTTTAGCCTCTCTGCTGGCCTTTCTATTGGAGAGGTGTAAATAAAGTTAATTCAATAATGGCTGGCTGCAGCTGAGCATGCGTTAGTCTTACTCAGTGAAATACACAACAAGACAATGATGACGAGGCTGAAAATCATTCTTTTTAACATTTCATTTGAGGAATTTAGAACTGAAGTACATAGTAACAAGCTTTATGGAACTTTTAAGTTGATTTTGAGGAAGTTTGTGTGATTTGAAAAATTGCTGCGGGTATGAACATTCTGTTTAGGTACAGCTCAATAAGTTAGCAAAGTGCATAATTGAAAAAAATGGCACCTCGGGTAAAAGGATGTTTTATCTGCTGGCCATGATGGCGGGTGCTCACACCATATCGTCCCAAACCCGCCACATTAATTATGTGTTATCGGGAAACACGCCGTTCCCATGGCGGGCAGGATCTCATTTGCCCTCCATGCCATCACCCCGCCACCGCATCACGCCGGGCACCATATTTAAAGTCCAGATGCACACACACGTCTCAGTGTTTCCAGACCACAGCTTCTGCAAGGAAGATGTCCACAAAAGACAAAAAGACTGGAGACCCCAGGTTCAGCGACCCGTCTCTGGAATGTCTTTTGGATGATGTGGAGGCCCACCGGGATGTCCTCTGTCCCTCACTCTGGCCGCAGGATGGGCAGTGGCGTGGCCAATCAGGCTTGGGAGGCGGTGGCAGTGGTGGTGAGCGCCAACGCCCTACAAAAGAGGACAGCCACCTAGTGCTGCAAGAGGATGAATGATCTCCTCTGTTTGGCAGGGTAAGTCACTCTTCTCATCACTCTCAACTCACACACACTCACAAACCCATCACACATCCACAGGGTCCTCACTCGCTACCTGTTTAAGGGATTTCACCATTCACTCTCTCAAACGCACCATCGCTGTCCTCATTCTGTCCATGGGACCACTCACCACACAGGCTAGGCATACTTATTATCTGGCCTGGCAGGTGTCCTGCTTACATTTTCTCCACCTCTATTCTGGCAAGACACACTGGCACACAACAACAGGGAGAGGTTGTAGACTGGTGGAGGAATGCCTGAAATCAAGATTCTTACATACTTTAAAAACAGAGCCATACAACTGGCCGGCGAGGATCTGGACTAGTCCTGTGCTGACGGTGAGGTTGGTGCTGCTCTACTAAGTAAGAGTCCAACAAAGCAACATCTATCAGACAACCATGCTGTGAGTGATGTGTCCTGTTTCACAGGCCACTGCCATGCACTAATTATCTCTCCTTGTTTCCACTGGCACATCTGGGTGAGCGCTGTGATGGAACTTAAAGGAGGGTGCCTTCAGATTCCTCTTCAGAGGTTTCTTCAGAGCTTGATTTAAGTCCATGGCCCAGGGCCTCTAATCAAACCTCAAGGAACCTCTGAAGAGGAGTCTGAAGTCACCCATCTTGAAGTTCCATCACAGCGCTCACCCACACCCTCCACCAGTGTAAAGACACATACCTTGTTGGGATATAGCTTTAGAATAGCTTTGGGATCACAATCTGGTGAGCACATCGCACTGTCTGGTCCATGGCAGGAGGCAGCAGGGACTTCCCTGGTGTCCGGCACTTGGAAGACTGCTAGAGGCCAGGAACTTGCTGAGTCCAGACAGATGATGAGCCTCCGGACTTTGTCATGTCACAGTTGCTGGAGCTGCAAAGGCAAGCTTGGGAACATCAGGAAGGGATGTCCGTTGCACCCCTCAGATTACAAGGCACGATGGAGGTGTCTGTCTGCCTTCACTCTGAGGTGAAAGTGCCAGCATTCTAATGCACCGAGGCCAATACTGGTAGGGTGGTGGCCCACCATGGAAACCCTGGTCCAGGGCATTGGTCCTGCACTGCTGTGTGGGCTCAAATCCATCGCTGATGCCATAGTTGGTGTTTGTACGCAAGAGGGTTGCAGCGTAGCTCGATCTCACTCCAGCTACCCCTTCTCCACAAGGAGACAGTCTGGGGCCCTTGGGCACCCATAGGAAGGAGGATCAGTGGGTGCACATCCCTGGATCATCCATCCAGATTACCCCGGGAGTATCCAGTCCATCTGAATCCCCTTTTCCTGAGACTTCAGCAGCTCCAGCTCCACAGGCCGAGGAGGGTGCCACTGCCACACAGCAGGATCCTGAAAGAAGACCGGGGCCCCCCAAGACTCGGCCCTCCAGAGGACGCCCATCAAGGTAATCACAGACAGGGCTTTGCAGTCAGCAGTCTGCCTCCACCTCTGCTGTGGATGTCCGGGGAGCACCAATTTTTAGCAGCAGGGTTTGGAAAGTTAGGAAAATGTAGTTGCACAGTCTGGGAACAGGTGTTAATCACTTGCACGTCCTGTTCACTATTGTAAACAAGCTTGCAAGAATGTCTCCCTGCCTATGGCTTCTTGTTCTGATGAGCAGCGTTCTTGTCACTCAGATGTGAAACCTTTCTGCACAAGGCAAAAGGCAGGTGTCTCAGTCCAGGGCCTCTTCCCTGTGCTTTGTGCAGCCTTCAGACCAAATTAATGGTCTGGCCTCACACGCCCTGGAAACATTACTGATGCCTGCGTCTTGATGGTGCTGGTCATTGCTGCCAGAATGTAGTGGGCAGGCATCACAGAGTTCCATAATTCTCTCGGTGCGCTCTCAGCACCTTTAAGGTGGGGCTGACCCCCATCTCTTCAAGCACCCACGTCCACTGATGCTGTGCTTCCGAAGGGCTCAGGTGCTGAAGGCAGACAACGGATCAGATGCTGCTAAAGTTTCATGGCTGTTTCTCTACGATTTGACCCTAATCACAGGGCACAAGCAAGTGGCCCTCAGCCAGACAGGAGTCAGACATTCTCAGAGGTTATGTGAAGATCTATGGAGTATCCTCACTGTATGCCATCACCATCCTACTGCAATCAAGTGACTAATAAGGCCCTAACAATCGCCACTGCAGGAGCATTCTGACAGAGGGTATTCACGCTGCCATAAGCCAGACTGGAGTCAAATGTTCACAAATGTGATGTGAGTCTCTATGAGGTCACCTCACTGCATGTTGTCATCATCCTCCACAAAGCTAGCAGCTACGAGGGCCTTCCGAGTGCGCTTGACTCGCCTAGTCAGTGCGAGGGCCTCATTCCCATCATTGTCGCCTTCAACGACCTCCTCACCCTCATCCCCATTGGTGTCTTCCTCATTGGAGGAGACCTCCAGATCCTCCATCTTTTCCTCAGCCAGCTCCTCTCCCTGTTGCAGCGCCAGGTTGTAAAGGCCACAGCAGACGATGCGTGACACCCTCTGTAGACTGTATTGCAGGACTCCACCAGACAAGTGCAGACACCAGAACCTCATCTTCAGTATCCAGATGGTTTCTTCACCAAGTTGCGAGCTGCAGCATGAACCTCATTATAGCGCCTCTGCTACAGCGTGAGGCTGCTGTACGGGTGTCAACAGCCACAGCCTCTGTTTGTCCCAGAGAAGCCATCCCTGCAGCTTAAGTGGATCCTGGAAGATGGCAGGGGGGAGGTTGGGTGAGAGGTGAAAAGCTCTGGAGCACTTGGTGTCACTTTGATGCTTCTGCACTGCTTGAGTGGGCAGGTAAGCTAGAAACCCAACTCCAATCATATCAATGTGGCTACATCTGAACTGTCTCAGCTGCAGATGAATGGTCACTTCATACAGGTTTCCCTAATGTGTGGCTGTTTCCCTCGCCCACCCTTTCCACCACCCCGAATGCTAATGCGCTATATTCAATGGCAAGGCTGGCCTTGCCCCCACCCCCCCACAAGTCACCTGAACAGCAGGGTTGTCCTTCACAAGTCGCCTCAACCACGAGGCAGCCCTTGCACCCGCCCCCAACAAGTCACCTTAACAGTGGGGCTGCCCTTGCCCCCTACCTCATATCTTGCCTCCACTGTAAAGCAACACTTTCACCCCACCACTAGTCACCTCAACAGCAGGGCTGCCCTTGACCCCCTGCCCCCACCAATGCTCCTCAAGCTTGAAGTCCAACAGGCAACCTTGGTGAGCGCTGCACATCGTTTGAGGGGAACTCACCTCCAAGTTCCCCTCAGAGTGCAGCCCACCAATTGCATGCCTTTTATAAGCTGTTGTGAAACATGCCAGTGTTCTTTCCCGACCCTCCTGTGGATGGTTGATCCAGATGTGGTGGAGGGGGAGCGATTCTGGTGGTCTGACCTAATAATGATATGCAGGTGTATTACAATGAGGCTCCTGACATCCGATGATGGGAAATGTGGCCTGCCATAGTCCGGCTGAGCAGAAGATCGCGAACTGGTTTCACGCCGTTGTGAAACCAACTTTGCCATATTGCCTGCTCATGCCACTGAGCATGTCTGTCGCCGGCAGGCATGGAAAATCCTGGCCTCAGAGTCAGAAATTTAGATGTTATCATTGCCATGGTAACCACCATTCATTTAAATGCCCCCATTTCCAATCAAAGTGCTGCACCTGTAGAAATTTGGCCATATGCAAAGAACATACAGGAGTGGAGGAAACAGTAAAGTTCCATGTCATGGTAAAGCTCCAGGTCACAGCCATGCACCAAGTTGAGGTCATGGCAGATCCAAAATTAGTTCAGGAGTCTGGTAAGCCTTGACAGCACGTTGAAAAATGTAGGAAGAAGAGTTATCGAGCCAGGAGATCAAGAAATGCACTCAGTCAGAAAGCAAGGAAAATAGCACATGGAAGGTGAGAGTAAAAGCGTTGAAGATGTAATTCAACACCAATGACAAAAATGATTAGTTGGAGATGCACAACTTACTTTCATCATTGATGCAGTTGCAGCAGTGTCTGTTACCTCAGAAGTTGAGTTCAAGAAATCCCTAAGTCCCATTCCCTTGCATAAAACTGGTCTGAAACTGACTAGTTATTCCAATAATAGTATTCCAGTGTTGGATAAAGTTAGTGTTAGAATGGAACGTGATGATGCATTCTATTAGTTGCCATTGGTAGTAGTAGGAGGAAACAAAATCCCCCTCATGGGATCAGTAAGAGTTTATCTATCATTGAGGAAGTACTAAGTGGGCAAAAAGTGGTCTTTGAGCAAGGATGATCAAATGATAAAATAAGGCATCTGTTAATTCAAGATGAAGGACGATCTACATTTTGCAAGGCTGCACCAATGCAGTATGCATAGTTAGAAGCAGTAAGTAAAGAGTTGGATAAATTAGAAAGAACAGAGGCAATTAAGAAGGCAAAGAACAGTGAATGGACCACACTCATTGTGGTTGTTTAAAAAGTAGATAGGTCCATTCGCATTTGTGGAGTTTATAAACAAATGGTAAATAAAGTAATCGAGAATGATATTTACCCACTGCCTACCAGGGAAGGTTTGTTTTCTAATTTAACAAATGAAAAGGTGTTCAGTAAGATAGATTTGTCAAATGCATGCTTGTAATTAGAATTAGCTGACAAGAGCAAAGAACTGTTTGCCATTCATACAAACAAAGGGTTGTACCGGGGCTAAAGGTAACCATTTGGGGTGATTACTGCTCCCGTAATGTTCCAGAACAATGGATCAGATACTAAGCAGGATGAAAAGGGTGTGCTGATTCTTAGACAACATTCTAATTAGCAATAAGACAGAGGAAGAGCGCACTGTAAGGTTGAATGCAGTCCTGGTTCGGCTTCAAGAAAATGGCTTCAAAGATAAAAAGGAAAAACGTTGTTTCATAAAACATATAAAATTCTGACTGGGGTGTGCAGACTGGATGCAGGGATGGTGTTTTCTCTGGCTGGCGGGTTCCAGAGCCAGGGGTCGTGGCCTCAGGGATAGGCTTTTTAGGATTGAGTTGAGGAGAAACCACTTCACTCAGAGGGTGGTGAACCTATGTAATTCTCTGCCACAGAAGGCTTTGGCGGCCAAGTCACTGAATATATTTAAGAAGAAAATAGATAGATTTCTGGGCTTTAAAGGCATCAAGGGGTATGGGGAGAGAGCAGGAGTATGGCTTCAAGATAGAGGATCAGCCATGATCATATTGAATGATGGAGCAGGCTTGAAGGGCTAACTGACCTACTCCTGCTCCTATTTTTTGTGTTTCTATGTTTCACAGTGTAAAGTGTAGTAAAATTGTGTCACCAGATAGATCGTGAAGGCATCCACCTAATGCAGAAGAAGGTTGAGGGTTTTTGAAAGCAAAGTGACCAAAGAACAAAGAAATTAAAATATTCATAGGAATTGTTCTCTTATTCTAAGTTCATCCTCAACTTAGCTAATGGGAGTGGAATGTGGAATGTCAAGAAGCATTTGAAGAAGCGAATAAAGTGCTCACTTGTGATGTTGCTTTGACCTGCTATAATCCCAAGAAACAATTGGTTTTAGTGATGTGATGCCTCACCACAGGCGTTGGGTGTGGTATTATCTTACATAATGGAAGATGGTGTGGAGAAGCCTGTAGCACAAGCTTCACATACTTTAACAAAGTCAGAACAACATTACTCACAGGTTGAGAAGGAAGCATTAGCAATCATATATGGTGTTACTAAATTCCATAAATACTTGTATGGCAGGAAGTTCACAATGTTAACTGACCACCAAGCCTTTATGATTACATTTGGTTCAAAGAAAGGAGTACCTTCCCAGCAGCAGCATGACTTCCGAGATAGGCATGGATTTTGATGGATCATCAGTCTGATATTAAATACCATAAGTCAGAAGATCATGCAAATGTGGACATTCTTTTGAGATATGAAGCTGTGAAGCTGACTCATTTGTAGCCACTGAGTTACCTGTGAGTTATTTACCATAAATGGCAATTTTCTGATCTCTGACAGAATAACCCTACAGTCTACAACTTACGAGTTAGTGTTTAAACATGCTCGTAGAACAAAGTTTTAGTTTGTTAAAGCCTGACATCAATAGCAAAGTAAGAGAAAAGCAAGACAAAGTGAGGATGAGTCATCATACAGCAGGCATGAAACTTACATTGCTGATTACAGGTCATGATGAAATACCACTGAGTTGATAAGTAGAAGTATGTGATTGGAGTAGTTATGAAAAGACTAGGTGCATTCACATATCTAGTGAATAGGCCCTCTTAGGTCATATCGAGCATTGGCTTGAAAGGGGAAATCTGATGGAGGGAGAGCATGACAAACCTCTTTTAATTAAAATTCCTCTTATAGCCCAGGGTGAAAGTCAGAAGGAAAATGAAAGTCAAAAAGAAACTGAATGTTTGTTGGTATCACTGAGTCCACTGGTAGAGCAACATGAGCTAGGGTCTCTGGTCAAGACAAATCAGTCAATGTCACAGTCCTAATCAGTAAGTGGAGTTAGTAGACAAAGTCAAAGTTCAGGTTTGACACAGTCAGAGATGTTGAGGGGCAGAGTCAAGCTCATGGAAATGGAAAAAGATACTCTGACAGAAAGAGAAAGAAACAAGATAGGTCACTTGAAAATTCTAGGCAAGAAGAAAAAATAAGTTGTTCTTTTCATTATTTCTTGTCAAATGATGGTATTTCTGTTAAACACCTGTTGGTATTAAGAAAAATAATTTTCTTCAATTTGTAAATTACCCTGGGCTGGATTTTATTGGGTGGCCTACTGACCACCCCTCCTGGCTGAAAAGTCAGTTCCAAACTGACCGACTTTAAACAAGGCTGCCCCGCAACAATAGCATGCTGCGGGTGACCTCAACCTGAAAGTCAGACTCCCAGCCCTCATTGGGAGGAAAGCCCACCCTCGAGAGTTGCTGGCCAATCAGGTTGGCTGCCAACTCTTAGAATACCAGTAGCACCAGAACTCAGTAGTGGGTGCTGCTAGGACTTCAAGGAGTCCCAGGAGGAAGATTATCACGACCAGACCCCAGTAAGCCCTATGATTTTAGGGCAGGGAGGGTTCAGGCACCTTAGGGAGAGGGAGAAAGGGGGTTGGGGAGGTGAGATTTGGAAGCCAGGTGGGGAGGCGCAAAGGGTATGATCTTAGTTGGGGGTTTGCCCTCAACCACCCCCCCAACCACCAAATGCGCACATCCAAAGTATGCACCCCCACTCACCTTCCTGCCTTTTCACCAACTTGGCTGAAGAAAATGGCCTTCTCAATCTCTGCCTTCCATTGTTCAACATATTATGACAATGGGGGCAGATTGAAGACCTTAAGGGGACAATAATTGGCTACTTAAGAGCCTCAGTAGACCTAAGGGTGGGTGAGCTAATAGGCGCCTTAGCCACTCTCCATATTATGGGGACCGAGTCATGGGTGGGTTGGGAAGATGGTGGACAATGCAAACTGTTAAATTTCAAGTATTGTTGCTATTGCATCCTGTATTGTCATATTGTATCCTGGAAATTTATATATATATATTTTAAATGTACAATTTGTTTTTTCTAAATGGGGAGTTATACTATATAAAATATCCTACAGATATTCTACAAAGCACAATATACAACAGATATTATACATTATATAATATACTACAGATACACCTCCAAACCTTATTTACAATAAAATATACTGTGTGTGATTGTTCCAATTTTGAGTGTATTCCTGCACATAAGTGATTAGGTTACTACATGGAGTCATAGAGTCATTACATGGAGAAGATCTATGAAGTATCAGAGGGTGTGAGCTCTGCAGAATTCTCTAATTCCCCTGTTCTATGATCTTATAACCTTCATGCCCTGAGTGGCCGCTTCAAAGTGAGTCAAAGGTTTCAAAGTTCTGAGCCTTCCTCAAACTTAGGTATGCTCCCTTACGCAATGTGTTATGTTGGGATATTAGAAAATTGAAGAGTAAATAGTGAGATACATGTGCTCATTAAGCAACCCATCAAGTGTGAATGAAAAATGTATCATGCAGCTAGGTTGTGTTAGAAGGATTTGCTGTGCGAAATGCTGTAAGGTTTCAATGTGACAACTGCTGCAGCTTGTATTTGTATTCTGGCGTTGTATGTCCACACATGACAAACAATGAAAAGGCTGTAAGATTGTATGAGTGCCTTGGACAGGGACAGGATTTGCAGGAGGGAGCAATATAAATACTACTGTAAGTATCTCTTCACTCCACAGACCAGAAGCTGCCGCCAAATCTTCCAGACAAACTGTCCTTCATCGGCAATACAATGCCAACAAATGGCAGGGATTTGTTAAATTCCAGTTTACAGCTATTGATGACATTTTCTTTGAGTTCACTGTTCCTTTCTGCACAGGTGCTGCCAGACCTACTACGTTTTTCCAGCGTTTTCTGTTTTTATTCCAGAAAACCCCTGTCTGCTCTTGCACAGAACCCCATAGCCCAGCCTTTAAAAGACACATGTATGATAGATTGTCACTCGGAAATCTGACTAGAAGTTTCCAAATAAAAGTGGCAAGCATGGGTGATTCCAACAACCATATCTGAGAGATAGGCTGCATGGGGCAGAAATCATGCCAACAGCTGAAACTAGTGGCAGCCTCAGGAATATTCCAGCATGGATCCTCAAAGGAAAGGTCCTCACTCTAATGGTTATGAGCGGCTTAAAACACCATTCATCTAGGTCAGTAATGACATTGGCCTGATGAAAGATGGAGACCAGCTTGGTCTGTTTGCTCACAGAGCAGTGGGAACAGCGACAGGGAGGTGGGCAGAATATTGCATCCAGACCAGGCATTGAATGAGGGTGATGTCAATGGCAACATGTTCATTTCAGTCCAGCTCCACTTCCCAGTGACTAAACAGGAACCTGATATAAATATACTGGCTCCTTAGCTGCTGAAAGATAGTATCTGGAAGCAGGGACATCAGTATACACTGCCCATCTGTAAGGTAACTTCTGCAGGGACAGTTAGGTAACGGGCAGGGGAATAGTGGGTAACTACCTTCCTCTTCATGCAGTGACTTGTATTCAGAACAACTTTACATTGGTCCTTCTTTACTAGAATAATTATTAGGAATTACCTATTTACAAATAGGTAGTTACCAGTTGTCACAAACATCACAGATTCCCCAGCAACCTGCCTTCCACATTGCTCAAAGCCTTGGGAGTTCTGGACAAATTTTAAAAATTCTGACATTTATTCATAATTTAACATGAAACTTGGGAAGACAGAGCCAATTATTGTCACAGTGCAAGTGAATGGTAAACCATTAAAAATGGAAGTAAACACATGTGCTTCTACCACTGCAATAGGAGAACACACTTTCAGATAGTTAAATAAAGGTGACCAACAATTAAATATGGAACAAATTTCTGCCAAGTTGAAAATATACACAAGTGAAGAAATCCAGGTAAAAGGTATCACCAGAGTAGCCTGTTCATTATAGACACCAGCTGGCACAGCTACCAGTGATGGTGATAGAAGGTGAAGAACCAAACCTTCTGGGTTGTGATTGGTTGAAAGAGATTAAATTAAACTGGTCTGAAATCTTCCAGTTGCGACCAGAGCTGCTAAAAAAAATGATACTGTCTTCAAGGGTGAACTGGGAAAAATCCAAGGTCTACAGGCCAAGATTTATGTGGACCTAGAAGCAACCCCTCGTTTCTTGAAAGCAAGACAGGTGTCATACGCCCTGAGAGAGAAGGTTGACACCAAGCTGAACCAGCTAGAGAGGCTGGGTGTCATAAAAGCAGTTCAGTTCTCAAAGTGGGAAACACCCATAGTCCCTGTCCTTAAACTAGATCAGACTGCCCGGGTCTGTGGGGACTATAAACTAACAGTCAACACAGCAGCCAAACTGGACAGGTACCCTATTCCCAAGATTGAAGATCTCTATGGCAAACTAGCTGGAGGGATAACGTATACGAAGCTTGACATGAGTCACACATCTCAGCAACTGAAGCTGGATGATGCCTCTCGAGAATTTGTGACCATAAATATCCACAAAAGGTTATATCAATATACATGCCTGTCCTTCGGTGTTTTCTCAGCCTGTGCCATTTTTCAGAGGACAATAGAGAGCTTACTGCAGGGACCAGCTCAGGTTGTGGTCTACCTGGATGATGTGCTGATAACTGGATTCACAGAAAAGGAACACTTGGCTAATTTAAAGGAAGTCCTGAAATGATTTGTAGAAGCAGGAGTATGCCTAGAGAAGGAAAAATGCACTTTTCAGGCAAATGAAGTCATTTATTTGGGCCACCGGGTAGATGCCCAAGGGTCACATCCTGTTAAAGAGAAGGTTAAAGCAATCAGAAAGACACCTGCAGCTAAGGATAGCCCTGAACTGAAATCATTTTTAGGGATAGTAAATTATTATGGCCGATTTCTACTAAATGTATCAATGGTTCTAGCCCCTCTACATTCACTGCTAAAGAAAAACCAGCATTGGGTTTGAGAATCACCCCAACGAGAAGCTTTCATGAAAGTAAAACAGCTCTTGCACTCTTCAAATTTGGTAGCACATTATGACCCGACAAAGGAATTGGTAATAGCCTGAGTGATGAGTCCCCCTATGGAGTGAGAGTGGTACTATCTCACAAGATGGATGACAGTGTAGAGAGGCTAATAGGTTATGTATCTAGGACACTTGCCACAAAAAACAATATTCTCAGATCAAAATGGAAGGTCTGTCAATTATTTTTGGTGTAAAGAAAATCCACCAATACATGGATGGGCGATATTTCACGAAAGCATCAGACCACAAAACACTTTTGTTTAGCGAGAAGAAGGCTATACCTCCCATAGGTTCTGCATGAATACAATGATGGGCCCTAATTTGGCAGCATATGAATACACCTCTGTACATAGGCCCGGGATTCATATAGCAAATGCCGATGCCGTAAGCCACCTTCCTTTGCAAGAGAACAATGACCATGTCCCAATTCTCCAAGAGCACGTATTAGTGATGAATTTCCTGGATTCCTCACCAATCTGTGCCAGGCAGATAAGAAACTGGATTAATTGTGATCCAGTCCTGTCTCGAGTGAGAGAGCAAATGCTACATGGTTGGTCCTAGGGACCAGTCTCTGATGAATTGAAGCCATTTTTCAACTAAAAACGTGAGATGAGCAGTCAAGATGGTAATCTATTATGGGGTGAATGAGTAGTAGTTCCTTCACAAGGAAGAGAACCACTCTTAATAGAGCCACTGCAGCGCCCATCCAGGAATCTCACGAATTAAGTCGATAACACAAAGTTATCTTTGGTGGTCAGGGATGGACAGCGATATTGAGAAGGTGGTAAAACACTGTGTGCAATGTCAACAGCTACAAAATCACCAGTGGCAACCCCATTACATCCATGGGAGTCGCCTGGGTGATCCTGGGTGACATTGCATATAGTTTACTTCAGTCCTTTCCTTGGAACCGTGCTTCTACTGATTATAGATGCTCATTCCAAGTGGTTAGACATTTATGAGATAAAGTGTCCAATGTCAGGCACTACTGTAGAAAAACTATGCCAAAGCTTCGCCATCCATGGATTGCCAGAGGTAATTGCCTCAGATAATGGTACTGTGTTTACAAGTGCTGAGTTTCAACGATTTATCAGCATCAATGGTATCAACCATGTGAAGACTGCACCATATCATCCGTCATCTAACGGACTGGTGGAAAGAGCAGTACAAATTTTTATGGCAGGAATAAAAAAGATAACAGGTGAATCGTTGGAAACTAGACTTGCTTGTTTCCTATTTCACTACAGAACAACCCCCCAAACTATGACAGGAGTAAAACCTGCAGAATTACTAATGAGGTGCCGTCCTCGAACAAGACTAAGCTTGATAATTCCCAATTTGGAGGGGTAGGTGGAGAAAGGTCAAAGGAATCATAAAGTGACTCATGATTTGCATAGTTGTGAGTGACAATTTACTGTTAGAGAAGCAGTATATGTAAGGAATTTCTGTGGAGGACCGAAGCGGTTACCTGGTAAAGTAAGCTCTGTGACCGGACCATTGTCACACCATGTGGAAGTGGAGGACCGAATCACTCGTAAGCATGTGGATCATTTAAGAAAAAGGGGGCTACCCCAACAAAATGATGTTCCACCTGTAACCATTGCTGAACCAGTGGTTCCTATTGAAGTTGCTCAACCAAGGACAGACATGCCCGATGTCCCTGTCGGAGTGGATGACATTGAACTGCATGTGTCTAATAGAGTACCTGATGTTAATATAAAGAATGGGTCCCCACAAAAGAATCTGAAGTCATGGAACTACAACATTCCCCATGGATCAGGAAACCACCTGAAATACTTAAAGTGTAATTTCATGACCTGTGTAAATATTGTAACGTCATGAGATAAATACCCTAGTAAATACAAAATGTACAGAAAAGTTAAAGGGGGAGGAATACAGCAATCATAGTTTTGAGAAACACAAGACTGTAGCTTTAAGAAAAACCCTGTGTTGTAAGATCACCTGAACTGTGTGCACCAATGAGCTAGCAGCATGGGAGACCTCTAGGGGAGATTTCTTCTTTAGTTAAAGGGTTTGATGCACACATGTAGTTGCTGCTGCTGGCTTGCAACGAAAGTTAAATGTGTCCACCAAGAAAAGTTGCCTGGAAAATCAACTCTATAACAGTAAACCAAGAAATTTCTTATAAATCAACCGTGAAGCCTTTTGAGAACAGTATCTTTGAAATATTTCAGCTGTATTTTTCAAGTTTCTAACAGCATTCTGGGGTGTGGCAAAGCAAATGCACACACACACACACACACACAAACATAAAAAGTTTCCCCACACTGCACAGCTTTGAAATGTCATAATATAAATAGTGAAACACAACTTTCAAGTTGGCTTCAAAGTTGATTCAAAGCAAGCATTTTAATTTATATACAAGCTCCTGGAAATTTGGCAAACCATTGGCTTAGTGCCAAAAGCACATTTGTAAGTACAGAACATTGCAGCCAATAGTCATTTTTGAACTGTAACTAAGAAGACATAAAGTCAATGTTGTGCTAATTAGAGCTGCATTAATTATCCCATTAATTGATTAATTGGTGATTTTTATAAATGATCACAAAGTAATCTAATCTCACCATCAGGCAACTGAATGTGAAGTTTTCACGTTGCTCATGAAGTCTGCATTGAAATATTGTACTTCTTGTCAGCATACAACTATTAAACTCTAAAGGGCCTGTGTCATCAGAAATTTCTGATTCACAGAGCTTATTTGGTGCTGATACCATTGCTCAATCAACGGCCTATCTGATAGGTTTAACAACAGCAGTGGATAGATCGACTTCATTACAATGTTGATCATTAAACATTGTTTTTGACAATGTCAGAAGGAAGGTCATCTATTTTTGAAATGCAAAACTCATGTTTTATGTAAAACTTGCAGCCATCTTTGAGATGTTACTACAGTAACATGGACAACACGGTCCACAACTTGAAATTTTTGGTTGTAGGATCATTTAGCTTGATATTTAGGTATCCGTTCGATCTCATACTGTTAGGTTGTCAATATATCAATCATAAGTCTATTTAACTAAATATTTTGAGAGCTTTGTTAAACTCAAGATATGAAGAAAGAAAGACTTGCATTTTTATAGTACTTGTACAACCAAAATACATCACAAAGCCCTTTACAGCCAATGAAATACTGTTCAAGTGTAGCCAGTGTTCTAATGCAGGCAACGCAGCAACCCCAAAACAAGTTTGTGATAATGGCCAGATAATATTGTTTGATGGATAAATATTGGCCTGGAGACCAAGCTGACACTCCTGCTCTTCTTCGAAATGGTGCCATGGGATCTTTCATGTCCACTTAAGCAGATAGAACCTCAAAAGACAGCACAGCATCAGTACTTCACCAGAGAGTCAGCTTTGACTTTTTTGCTTAAGTCCTGGAGTAGGAGTTGAATCCAAGGCCTTGTAATTTAATAATGAGAGTGCTACCAAGTAAGCCACAGCTGACACATTACTTGCAAGCTGTCACACCATCCTTCCACATAATTCAATTGCTAACCAGCCAGTTTTTCCACCATGGTTCCTAATTATATATGTACAAGCAGTAACCCCACTCTTCAGTGGTTTGCTGCCACTAAAGGGAGGGAAATACAATGCTCCAGCAGCTACTTAAAGGAAACATATCCTTTGAGAGTAAGGAGAATGTTCGACGGAGCCTGGGTGGGTGGGGGAGGAGTGGGTTGAGCAGCAGCTTGGTGTCTCCACATCCCAGATGTATCAACAGATATTTTACTGTCTGAAGTAAGGGCTAAAGGAAACAAATCCTGGGGAGTAAAAGTGAGAATTTGCTATTAGAAGGTGGATCAGGCTATATAGAGGAGAATTTCTGAAGCAATGCAACTTCCATCACCCCATGAACTGGCACAGAGTGCAGGAAGAGCTACAGTGATCTCAGAAGAATAGCCAAATTAATGCAAGGCATGTTCTCTATGCACAGCCTGTACCAAATGGTAGAGGTTTCAGTCAGTAGTTTACCTCTTTCTGTGCTATCACCTGTGTGTGCCAGGGAAACTGACACAACTCACCAAGACTCCTTAATTCCTAACTTGCAACCTCTACCACCTAGAAGAACAAGGGCAACAGATGTATAGGAATACCGTAACAGGCAAGTTCTTCCTTAACCAAGGTTTCCAACCCACAGTGGTTGACAGGATCCTCAGCTGTGTCTAACGTTTAACCCATCTCCCGCACCTCTGCCCTCACACCTTCCTCTCCCTCCCAGAACCATGATAGGGTCCCCCTTGTCCTCACTTTTCACTCCCCCAGCCTCCACATTCAAAAGATCATCTGTCTGTGACACCCTAGTCCACTCCTCCATCATCCCCAACACCTCACCCCTTCCCATGGCACCTTCCCGTGCAATCATAGAAGGTGCAGCACCTGCTTCTTTACCTCCTCACTGCCCAAGACCCAAGCACTCCTTTCAGGTGATGTAGCGTATCACTTGTACCTCCTTCAATTTGGTATACTGCATTCGCTGCCCCAAAGCGCTTTCCTCTGCATTGGAGAGACCAAACGCAGACTGGCTGACTGCTTTGCAGAACACCTTCCATCTGTCCACAAGCATGACCCAGACCTTCCTGTCGCTTGCCATTTCAACACACCATCCTACTCTCATGCCCATGTGTCCATCCTTGGCCTGCTGCAATGTTCCAGTGAAGCCCAACACAAATTGGGGGAACAGCAACTCATCTTCTGATTAAGCACTTTACAGCCTTCCAGACTTAACACTGAGTTCAACAACTTCAGATCATGAACTCTCTCCTCCACCATCACCCCTTTTTAAATCCCTTTTTTCAAAATTCTTTTTTTATCCACTTATTTTCATTTTTATTCATTTTTATTTTTATTCATTTTTCAATCCCCTTTTTTTATCTTCCCTTTTTATCCTATTTTGATCCTTTTTCCACCACTCCACCCCCACAAGGGCCATCTGTTACTTGTTAATGCTGTTCATTTCAGAGTGCTTATCCTTGTCCTGTTATTATCATATTCTGCTTTCTTACCTTTATGCCACTATCAGCACCTTTTTTACCTGTTACTGCTACCATTAAGTAGGGGAGGCAGTGGCATAGTGGTATTGTCACTGGACTGATAATCCAGAAACCTAGGGGTAATGCACTGGGGACTGGGGTTTGAATCCCACCACAGCAGATGGTAGAATTTGAATTCAGTAAAAATCTGGAATTAAAAGACCGATGACAACCATGAAACCATTGCTGATTGTTAAAAAAAACCCATCTGGTTCACTAATGTCCATTAGGGAAGGAAATCTGCTATCCTTACCTGCTCTGGCCTACATATGACTGTTAAAAATGCCCTCTGAACATGTGCAATTAGGGATGGGCAATAAATGCTGGCTGAGCCAGTGACACCCACACCCCATGAACAAATAAAAAAATTAATACTCCTTTTGCTCATGACATATTTGTCAATCTCTCCTTTGCCCCCACCTATCAGTGGCCTGCTATCCAGCTTCATCTTCTCCACCCACCTTAAACAATATAAATTTCTTCATATTTCTGCTCCTCTGTAGCTCTGAAGAAGGGTCATATGGACTCAAAACATCAACTCTATTTTTCTCCCCACAGATGCTGTCAGACCTGCTGAGCTTTTCCAGCATTTTCTGTTATTCTTTCAAGTTCCCTTCCAAGTCACTCACCATCCTAATTTGGAGCTGTATTGCTGTTCCTTCACTCTCACTGAGTCAAAATACTGGAACTCCCTCCCTAACAGTACATCGATTGCAGAAGTGCAAGATGAGGACTCACTACTACCTCCTCAAGGCAAACAGAGATGGGCAATAAATGCTGGTGTTGCCAGTGACACTCACCTTCCAAGAACAAATAAACAAATATGTAAAGTGGAACCTTTGGAAAAAGAGAAGCACCATTTCAATTGACAACCACCCTGTGAACTCACATTCCCTGTCAGAAGAGGTTCTACTGATGATAAAAGATAGTTGGTATAAAGGAACAATTGATCTACAGGTCACATCATCATGGGATTCATGTACCTACGTGGAAACAAAAGTTCATGCCGCACATATGCCCTTCACAACGTCAGGACATCCCAGAACGCTTTACAGCCAAGTATTTTTGAAATACAGTCACTGCTTTAATGTAGTAGTCAATTTAATACATCAAGGTCCAACAAACAGCAATTAAATAAATCATAATGTTGCCTGTTTTAGGCATTGGTTGAGGGATAAATGTTGGCCCAAACACTGAGAGCATTTCCTTGGTTTTCAGATAGTGCTACAGAATATATTATGTTCATTTGAGTGGGCAGACTGGACCTATCTCATCCAACAGGGCATCACTCCCTCACAACTGCAATAAATTGTCAGCCTAGATTATAACTTCAACTCTTTGGAATAAGGCTTGAATTGATGACTTTCTGACTCTTGAGACAAAGCTGACACAAAGGACATTGATAGCTATTGGAGTGGAAGCTACCACTGCCACAATAGATGATTTGAGGGACATGAACAGGATCATTTCACAGGGCTTTCAAGACTTGAATGATACTGTCTTATGGAGAAAATAATCAGATGTTTTTGACAGTGAAGGAATATGTGTGGCCTTTGGAGGCTGGGGGGATGGGTGAGAACAGGCAGATGTGAAATGATACTATTTGGTGTGTCAACATATATCCATTGAAGCCACTAGACTATAAGTTATCTTGTAATTTTTTGAGCCATTGACTGATGGTGCTCATAGTCCTCATCCTCTTCTTTCAATATACCATTTTCCTGCTTGTCTTCATTGTTATCCCCTTCAATTCCTGGAAGGGGCAAGTCTTTCTTCAGAACAATGGGAATGGTGTCCACACTCTTCTCCTTCACAAAGGGCAGTGTGTGGAGATTTGAGGGCGGATACTCCATCAAAGAGTTACATTTAGAGGACATGACCCCAACACGCCATGGACATAAATGCCTGAGCATTTGAATGCCCCCTTGTGGAGAGACTTCATCAGCACATTGAAATTAGGCACCACCAATTTAACGGCCAGAATTTTTACCTCGTTGGGTGGGTGTATGCACGACCTGAATGAGCGTAAAATGATGCGTGATGATGTTGGGCGAGCATCCTGACATCATCGCACACTCGAGTGATATTTCGGTCAGTGGGCATGCGCGGGAGTCAGCAGCGGGCCCGCCGACAATTAATAGGCCTACTAAGGCTATTAAAGCCCCAATTTAATGTAATTTTTCACTGCCTGTCCAACTTTACGGCTGCCGAATAGGCGAAAAGGCTAAGGAGCCTTTGCACATTTTAGGAAACCTCATCCACAGGCAGGATGAGGTTTCCAACAGCAATTAAAATTGTAGCATTTCATTAATAACACATCCCTGCTCATGGGACAGAGTTCCATGAGGGGACATGTTTTTTAACATTTTACAGCTTTTTATTTTTCATTTATTTTTCACAGTCCTGTGCCTCAGGGGGCTTTTCCTGCGTGCAACTGTGCGCATGCTCTCTCGCCCTCCTCCCCATCCCACACAGGCAGCTCTGAGCACTGCAGCACACGTTTCACGCTGGGCGGGACTTAATTGGCCCACCAGCATGAAACCGTGATCGCGGTCCGATTGCTTCTCGACTGTCCACGCCTGCTCCCACCGAGCCTGGCCACTCCCCACCAGCCCTGATCACCAGTTTCACCTCAGTCAGGCCTGATCGGCAGTTTCTCCCCACCAGGTCTGATTGGCAGTCTCTCTCCACCAGGCCTGATTGGCAGTCTCTCTCTGCCAGGCCTGATCGGCAGTCTCTCCCCACCAGGCCTGATTGGCAGTCTCTCTCCGCCAGGCCTGATCAGCCGTCTCTCCCTACCAGGCTTGATTGGCAGTCTACTCCCACTAAAGTGCTCATCATGCGTCGTTTCACTCAGTCTTGATCATAAGGTTCCCCCTCTCAGCTCTGATTATGAGTCTCTTCCCACTATTCGTGATCATGAGCCTCTCCCTTCACAGCCATGATCATAGGCCCCTCCTTCCTCAATGTGACTGTTGCTTGCAGACTTGTGGTGCACTGCCCTTCTGCCCCTCTGGTGGGTTTTTTCCCCTCTCGGTCACAGTAGCAAACACTGCGCCCCTCCCCCACCTTCATCAGCAGCCTCTTCCCCCTCACCATTGATAGAAGGCTCCCCACTAACCCCAGTGTTGATTGATGTCTCCCCACCCTCACCACCAGTTTCGAAAATAGCCGCCGTACCCTTCCAACCCCAGCCTCAGTAGCTGGCCTCTCTCATCCCCACCCATCCTGATTGCAGGTCTTTCCTCAAACTTTCGCTCCAATCATGGGCCATTTCAACCTCCCGATTTCCAGGGAATGTCCCAGAGTCTCTGACTAGACCTTCATTCTCCCTCCGACCCGAAAGCCAGTTGCCCACTTGGAACACTGCTAGTGGGAAACAAAGCTAAGAAATAGAAATGAGACCCTGACATTAAGCTTGGCAGGCTTCCCCAGCCTTGCCAAGTTATTCAGCTGTTTTCAGCCTCATGTGCACCCTCCCTGTAAATATTGGGGCCAATAATTCTAGAGACGCTATTCATTTTATTGCAGAGCTCCACCAGATTTATCTATCTTTAATGAAACTTCAGAATGCCTACAGTCAGCTCAATTAAACTTCTTCTTGTTCCACGTCTTTCATTGCAATTTGTTGTCCCCTTGTCTCTGGGAGCCTTATTGGAGTCATAGGCAAGAAACCAAGCTACCATCTTGGTGCAAAAGCAAAATGCTGCAACTGCTGGAAATCTGAAATAAAAACAGAAAATGCTTGAAATACTCAGCAGATGAGGCAACATCTGTATAGAAAGACACATGACCTTTCATCAGAACTGAAAGATGTGTCATGCCCTTAAGACATGAAAGAGGACTTAAACTGTGTAAATCAAACCTAACTTTCTGCTTATTTAAAATGGACTTTGCTGGATCAAAAAACATGATTTACAAGTTGGCTACAGTTCTGGAAACTTCCATCAGTATTAAAGGATTAAGCTCAACCCTCATCCTTGTGGAATCTCACACTTATCATTGTGTAGATCCATTACAATCAATGAAACAAGGGAGCAGCAGATGGTCTGTCTCCCCAGCCTGGACTTGCAATAAAGAGAGAGCCATTGAAACTCATTATATTTGGTGTTGGTGTTAGCCACCACCATCTCCTAAGATGATTTTGACCAGAGACATTGGTCTGAATTTTCACCTCAGCATGCGTGTGTGCACCCAACATGCATGAGCGTGAAATAGCGCACAATGACGTCAGGCAAATGTCCCGTCATTGTGCACTTGCGTGATATATCAGTCAGCAGGCATGTGCAGGAGTTGGCAACACATTCACCGACATTTAAGAGGGCTGTTAAGCCCTTTAATAAATTAATTAAACTGAATGTTTCCCTGCCCGTCCAACCTTATGAATTTTTGAAAAAACCTCATTCATGGGCGAGATGAGATTTCCGATGTTAATTAAAAATAAAATAGAAATTTTTGAATCTTATTTCTAACATGTCCCTGCTGAAGTGACAGACTCAAATGAGGGGACATGTTTCCTATTTTTTAAAAAAACTTCATTTTTCATGTGAAAAACCTTCAGCTCCCTGAGGCAACTCTGGCTGTTAATTGGCCAGCCAGCGTGAAATCACGGTCAGGGCCCGATTGCGGGCGGTGGATCCTGGGCCTGCCTGCTGCCCCGGCTCTACGAGGGGAAATCCTCCCCATAAACACTGATTGTTAACCTGAAAGTGATTCATCAATGTGCAACACCACATGACCTAAGCTCCTTTGCCCTTCGGAAAGTTTTAATGTTCCCTTCCTGGGCTCCCAGGGCAGTTTGCTATTAACATCCAGCCTGTCAACACCAAAGCAGGATTCTAGGCTGACAATAAAGCCTGCCTCACATCTAAATCTCTTTGAAGCCTGGTTCGTTGGAAGATTCCTACCATGGCCTGTAGAGAGGGCCAAGTCTCTGTATACTAACCTCATCTTGCTGCATCATCACCAACTTTGAAGGAATCTGGGGACTCCTGCTTCCAGCTATCTAAACCTGTCTGAACTTTAACTCCTACATGAAGGAACCCTCACAGGACTTTGACATTCTGGACTCTGACATTCACGTGAATTAATATCCATATTTTTGGTTCTTTTTGTTTTAAGTTATCCCCAGTCGTAAAAATCTTTTCTATTTCCTTCTTATGTGCTTGCGTGTGTTTTTGTCATTGCGATGACAACCCCATGGGTATGAATGTATGAATAAACAATACTTCTGATTTAACCCTAAAGGTAGCTTGTTGCCTCGTCACTTAAAAATTTACTTCACCAACAGAGTGTTTGGGGAAGTTGGTTCAGAGCCAGGGAAAGAATGAAAGGAAGAGGCTCTCTGAGGAGAGGATGGTAGTAATGATTAAATGATAAAGGTGGTGATGGTGCAAGGCAAAATAAGGTGATAATGAGTTAAGTATTGAAATAACAGGTGGGTCCCAGAGGAGATGGGAAGCTCAGAAGACCTGGCAAAGAGCAATCTTCTGTGATCCAGGAATATAGTGGAAGAAAGGTAGGTAGAACCCAAGGTTGCAGAGTACCCTGCCATCTGTATGCCAATAAGGGATTCTCTACCCCACGTATTAACCCACACATTCTCCACTTTCACTGGCTCCATTACCACAATTATCCTAATAAATGGCTTTGAGTTATCAGCATTAATATTGTGGATTAGTGCCTCCTGAAAGCTCAAATGTAGCTCCCTGGATAATGGCAGTAATATACAAGCTATGATGATTGATAACATGGATGCATTGAGAGGTTCTCTGTAAATTCAATCCTTTCTGTAAATGTGACATGCAGCTTTTTCCCTCATTGGTGTAATCATCAGATGTGTTCACTGGCCATCTCAGTGGATTCATTCGCCAGATTATAACACTGAGACCACAGTTTTGTCAGCTAAAACTGTGGTAAATTTAATTGTCTCTATTAACCCTGAATATGAGTTCAATTATTTTACTAGACGGCATAAAACTTTAGTTCTCATCTGAGATCATGCAGAACAATATTTGCTGTTCTTTTAATAACTATGGACCATGGGGAAAGGACTCCAAATTGCATCAACAATGGATTTATGAAGCTATTACATATAACACAGAGAGAAAAATATTGTGAGAGTGTAGGAGCCAATACACTATTTGGCAAATCTGTTCTTCTTACTTTGGTGTTCATGGTTAGTTCGTTACTAGATCATGTAATTAGATACTTTGTAATTGTGATTACAAAGTTTCAATTTTAAATACACCAGTGCTGTAGGTAATTAAAATCACCATGCACAGAGCCGAGAGAATTAAAAATCATACATAGTGACTAGAATTAAAATATTTGATTGATTTGTCATAAACACCATGATTATTGGTTAAGTATGAACACACTTGACCTGGTGTCCCATTCCATACACCAATGCATCTAAAATAAGTTGCTCCTGAATGCCCAAGTAGACACTTAAATCATGTCGAAAATGTTAAAAATGACATGGATCAAGCTGGATTTGCCATTGTATGAAACTTTTCCCACAGAGGCCCAGTCCAAGTGACCAGCCTGGCAGCTTGCCTGTGTAGACTCATGGGAGGGCAGGGGTTCCTCATAAAGTGGCCCTCTGTGTCTGTTGGAGGGTTATCGTCAAGAGTTAGCCGCCCCTCCATGATCCCCTTTCCCCTGGCCACTCAAACCCCTGCCACCTCCCTCTACAACTCACCAGGGCCTGACAGCTTGGCAGCCTGGGAGATCCTGACTCAGCTGCTGGGCTGGAACCAGCTCAGCTCACCTACTCAAGCCCTAAGTGCAGGACCCGTAGTGACCACTTTTCCCAATGGCACTGCTATTAATGGAGAGCTGCCGGCCTCTGATTAACCAGCAGGTCTCTGAGGCAGAACTTCATGATTTAGAAAGGTGGAAGACCCGCCTCCAGCCTACTAATGGCTTAGGGGCAGTCGTGATTCCCCTTGGTAGGCTCCCTCCTGACATTTAGCCAGAGGCGGAGGCAGGAATCCTGTAGCCTGAAAAACTCAGCTCAAGTTACCACTATCTCTTTAGTCTCTTGTATTTTATTTTCCAAATATTTCTTTAACAAATGTCTTTTAAAATTGTTGTGATCCCAGCTGATATTAAACTGGACAAGTCAGATCCCAGAGTGAAACCTGATTTGATAGATCCTAACTTTTATTTATTTTTTGAAACTGTAAAGGAAAGTTACTGAACAAATTCACAGGAGTTTGCTGACGAGCTTTTAACACGAAGTATAAAACATTTATTAAACAAGAAAAATGAACTATATGACACCAGACACAAAGGTCAGAAAGATCTCAATACATACTCAAGAATATGATTCAAATACTCAATATTCCTTCGCCCCAGCTATACATTTACAGACATGTACAAATTGGGAAAGATAAAACAACATACCTTACCTGTCTTTACTCTAATATTGAGGGAAAGTGGGCACTGCACTTGAATTAACAGGCGAACTATGGTCAGGCACGTTACACTGAAAAGTAAATGACCGATGCGACCAAAGTAGGTTCCTTGGGTTTCTCAACAACCCACCGAGACATTTGTCAGATTGTGACCCAACCAGTCTCGCTTTGTTGTTCTCATAAGGGTTTTCAATGTCTACAGTTGAAAATCTCACCTTGGAATTCTTGCCAAACGTCACTCCCACTCAGATAGCTTCAGCCAGGATCACCTCCAGGGTTTCAATCTCACCTTCCAAAATTCTTTTGCCCTTGATCTCCGAGTACACTCAAGCTTCACCTTCTAAGCACACTTTCAGATCTTCAGCCATGCCAAACATAACACCACTGCTCCAAAAGGGCACCTTTGCCCTTACAGCCCACAGCACGGAGTCACTAACCTGCATCAGGGTCTTCTGGGTTTCTCTCAAGAAATTAGGAAAGATAAAACAATATGCCATATCTAGCTTTTACTTTAATATTGAGGGAAGGTGAATTACCAGGCAAACTGTGGTCAGACACACTACACTGCAAAACATTTCTATTTTCTACTAGGTCTTTCAGCCATGTTGGTATGACTGCAAACCAATACTCTAGTAGTCTTCCTGTCTTCAAATATGGTTGATATGCATCCACATTCATGTGATACAACTGATTTTTGCCTAGGTTTCTCAATGATAACATGGAAAAACATGGGATTTTTCTTACCCTTCTACTCTGTAATGGAAACGTGCCTTCAATGGGTCTTTCATATTTGCGATGCAAACCGTGGATGTCTGATTGACAACTAACTGCAAAATTTTGTATGTGACATCTTTTGATTATCTGCTCCTATCACTGCTTGCTTGTCCCTACAACCACACCACCCTCCCCCCCACTTCTCTCCCCCCACCCAACCCCCCCCCCCCCCCCCACCCACCTTAAACCAGCTTATATTTCACCCATCTCCTTAGATTCACTCAGTTCTGTTGAAGGGTCGTGAGGACTCGAAACGTCAACTCTTCTTCTCCACCAATTCTGCCAGACCTGCTGAGTTTTTCCAGCTAATTCTATTTTTGTTTTGCAAAATCACCTTTCTCACTCATCTCTTCTAGAACAGATTTCCTCTTTTCATTGTTTTGATCAACACCAGATGAGTAAACTTGCACTGAGGGACTTTTCCTCTCTTTACTCAAATCATTTTCAAATTTGTCCATGAGAGGTTCCACAGTATTCTGCATACATTCACATTCTCTCTACTGACGTTCCAGAAATAAAACCTTCATTTCCAATTCTTTCACAATTTTATCCAAGTATTTGTTTACTTTCTCATTTTCCAAATCTTTTTGAAGTTTGTTAATCTTTTCATTCAGCTCAGCAACTACTCTGGTGATTTAAATTGTCTTTGTTTCAGAATCATTTGCAGAACCTTTAAACAGGATTAACAGCTTCACATGGGCATCCAGTTCATTTTGGAATCTTTCTTCCAAGGTTACTGACTGCTCTTTAGACTTCTTTAATTCACTCATTAGGTCCTCAATCTGTTTCTAAAAATCACCCTGTCTGCTTTTAAATTCTTGACCTGCTATTCCATACCATACATCTCATTCTTTTGGTTCTTCAAATCTTACCAGGGTTCAAGAATCTCATTGCTCTTTTCATAACAAAGTTAACTGAAGGTCTTCCTCTGTTGAAGTCGATTCTACAAATTTATCATGTAGGCATTTCAAGCCCTCAGTCAAGTGTACTACTTCCTGTGACTGATGCCCAATTGTTCTCATCAATCTTTGTTTGTCATTAGCAAACTCATCTTTCATGTGTGAAAGTTGGTTCTCTACACGGATCAGGTTTTCCTTCAATTGCTTGTTATCGGCAATAAGTTTCTTTTGTTTAGTCATGGTAATTTTTTGGAGTTTGGTAAAATCAGTATCATCAAGCACAATCATCACCATGTTACTGTCTCTGCTAGCCAAATTAATACAAGAATAAAATCTACCCCTTCAATAGGAGGCTTAGGAATACTTCGCACTGTACCATTTACTAAGCCACTTCATAAATTGACTTTACACAAAAGAACAGGTTTATACATTCCATGAATATCTCCTATTAATTAATACTTTTTCCTTCATCCAATTACCCGGAACTCAAATTGCATCATTAGCCACCATCAATGACTGATCTGCCCCAGTTTCTCACAAAATTTGAATTTATTTACTTATTTTGTTGGAGTTGTAAGGGAACATTTCTTCCTTTGAGACAAAACATCCAGAATCTCCAGTAGAGTAGCCTGACTCTTTAGCAATAGTTGAGGAAGAATTCTCTTGATGATACTGAGCCATATCCTGCTTCCTAATAGGAGCTGAGGGATTGTGTTTCACCTGTACCACTGTTATGGTTTTAAAACCCATTTCCTTTTCTGGTCTAACCTGTTCTGAGGATTCCTTAAGCATTCCTACAACTGCAATAGATCTCCCATTTAATTTCCAACAATTAGCTTTAGTATGTCCAATTTTATGGTAATGGAAGCATATTATTTTCTTTATATCACTTTTAGGTTTTGGTCTATTTTATTTGTTTGGCATACTTCTATCTGTTCCCTAAAAGCAGGACCTTTTCCATCACCAGATGTTCTATTCTTCCAATTTCCTTGTTGATTCCCATATGACCCGTTTCCTGCATGTGACTGTCTGTTTGAGATATCATAGGCATCGGCCAAAATTGTCCCTTCTCAAATTTTTGATACTTGACACTCATCTAAATAAGTTTTAATGGTTACTAGGATGCTGCTTCAGAATTCTTTCATAATCATAATTTTCCTCATGTTCTCAATTTTTCTTCTAATTTCAGTGACTGAAACCATTGATCCCATAGCATTTCATTTTCTCTAGCGAATTCTATAAACATCTGATTAGGCTTTTCCCTTATGGTCCTAAACTTTAATTGATAAGCTTCACCCACAATCTCATAAGAATTGAGTATTGCCCTTTTAACAACTTCATAGTCTACGGAGTGCTCTTCTGACAGGCGAGCGTACACACCCATAGATGTAGCTGTCAGGACACGTCGTAACATCCAAGAAGTTTTTGGCCACTTCAACTTCACACCTATCTTCAAATGAGGTAAAATATCTTTCAACTCCTTCCTCTGTAAACTTGGGGACTAAACAAAAATTTTTAGTTAAATCAAAATTCTCAGTGGAATCAGAATCATCCTCGAAGCCTCTATCTCTCCATTCTTCCTTTATTTCAGCTTTTCTCTAGTCAGGTCATACTGCCTGATTTTGTTCTCTTTGAAACTCAAGTTCAAGTTTTTGCCTGTCCATTTCTTTTGCTCTTTCCTTTTCTAATTCAAGTTTTTCTTTTCATTTCATTTTCTATCTCAAACTGCCTTGATCTGTAACTCAATTTTAGCTAACTCTAGCTGTGCCCCGTTTTAGGTTTTTTTTATTTTAAATTCTGGGTAGTTACTTTAATCATGTCATCCTTACAAATTCCTGCTTTTATTTCTACATACACTTTACCTGTGAACTCTCTTAGTGCAGCCTTATTCAAGGATT
The DNA here is from genome assembly GCF_017639515.1 of Carcharodon carcharias. NCBI lineage: Eukaryota > Metazoa > Chordata > Chondrichthyes > Lamniformes > Lamnidae > Carcharodon > Carcharodon carcharias. The sequence continues at coordinate 108,552,500 of NC_054475.1, forward strand.
TTAAATAATCCACTGTTACGTTTTCCATTCCCAGAGAAATCTTAGCCATTTTTGAGTACCAACCAGTGTTATATATTTCATAGAAAACCCTGTTCCTATGCTCAGTACCTCCACATACTCCTTTCTTTAAGGATTTACCGATCCCACCAAGATTCTAGTATTTTTGATCTAGCATGAGCCCCCACTTTGTTACAATTATAACTGATGTTAATACCGGATAAGTCAGATCCCAGAGTGTAACCTGGCTTGATAGGTTCCAACTTTTTTTATTTTTTGTTCAGAAAACATGGAGAAAAGTTACTGAACAAATTTACAGGAGCCTGCTGATGAACTCAACACAAAGAATAGAACAATTACTAAACAAGAAGAATGAACTATATTACACCAGACAAACTGGTTGGAAGGATTTCAATACAAACACAGGAATATGATTTAAATATCACTATTCCCTCATCCCAGCTATATCTTTACTGACACATACAAATTAGGAAAGATAAATCAATTTATCAGATCTAAATTTTATTCTAATATTCAGGGTAAGAAGGTACTACATGTTAATTACCAAGCACAATGTTGTCAGACACACGACACTCCAAAGTAAATGACAGATGCGACCAAAGCAGATTCCATGGGTTTCTCAACAACCCACTCAGACGTTTGTCACATTGTGAGCCAACCAGTCTCAATGAAAATTTGTCTTTTTCACAAGGGTTTCCAATCTCCACATTTTAAGAATTTGCCATGGAATTCTCTTCAACTGTCGCTCCCACAAAGGCAGCATCAACAAGGAGCCACATCCAATTTCCTATTTTATCTTTCAAGATTCCTTTTCCTCGGATCTCCGAGTTCATTCAAGCTTCTCCTTCCAAGCACACTTTCAGATCTTAGGCCATGCCAAGCAGAATGCCACTGCTCCACTTTTGCCCTTATGGACTGCATAATGGAGTCACAAATGTTGGCTAGCCTCTTGCATCTTCTGGAATTCTCTGAAGCCCATTTGCTTCAAGTCTGCTCCCTGCTGCTCTTTTTTTAGCTTGGAGCCTTTTTCACTGCTCATGTTGTTTTTCTTAACTCAGTGGGATCTATCCCTTATTCATGTCTTTGTCCCTGCCTGGGGCTTTCTTCTGGGACCTCTTTCTGCCCCACTTCCTGATTTGGAACCCTCTTCTTGGTTAGGGGCCTTCTCCCTGTCCCCCTCCCTGTGTCCTGCTCCCTCAGACACCTTCTTTCTAATGGTGTCTGCTTCCAGGTCACCAGACTATCAGTTTCATGTCATTTTACTTCTTTTCTTATTTCCTTCTATGCAAGTGCACAGGGCTAGTTCCTGGCCCTAAGGTAAAAATGCTAACTGTGCATGTATGCATGGCCAGTTCCCAGCCTAATACAGTAAAAGACACCAACTGACCGTGTGTGGCCATTTCCCATCTGCTGCATATGCAGAAGGCCCAAGGCCTGCTGGGGTCTGGGATTCCTGACCTCTGAGGTAAGTGTTCCCATTTCTTAACAAAATCTATATATACAGCATCAACTACACTACCTTTATCAATCCTTTCTGGTATTTCATCAAATAACGTAATCAGGTTAGTCAGACACAATTTGTCTTTATAAAAATATCCATGCTGGCTGTGCCTTATTGACCCATTCTTCCTCAAGTGACAATTAATTTTGCCCTTGAAATTGGCCTGTAATAGTTGTTAAACATCTAACCTCACACTACCTGGTCTGCACTTTATCCCTCTCACCATTTTTGCATCTTCTAGCTCCCTGGCGCCTCTCCTTTATGCAAGGTGGATTAAATGATTGTGGTCCAAGTTTCTGCTATCTCCACCTTTGCTTCCCTTAGCAACTGAGGATGCATCACATCTGGATCAGATGAATTGCTGACATTAAGTGATAGCACCTCCTTTCTATCTATTTTCATTCAATAACTCTTCACCTGTGACATTAACTTCATCCTCTTCTTTTGAGAAAACTGATATTAAGTACTTACTTAGTACCCTGTCATTTCTTCTGTCTCCAACATTAGCAACAATTTATATTTATATAACATCTTTAACATAATAAAACATCCCAAGGTCCTTCACAGAAGCAATGAAAACAAAATTTAACACCACAAGATTACATTCCAAATACTTATTCATTTTAATATTGCTAAAAAGGGAGACCTATTGCCAAAGCTTTTTTGTCTTGCACTTATCAGGACAAATGCAAGAATTCCAAATTTCAAAGGATGACAACAATTTATACCACAGCAGTCTGATTGACTGAGACATTGTTGTGGAGAAAGCAACAGGGGACTATAGGTTCCCCAAGCTCCTGTGTAATTCAATTAAGATACAAGATTTAACATGTTTATTTTGTTTGCAGAGGATGGTTTCCTGTTTATGAATGTATGCCACTTTAAACAAGCATAAATGAGCCACATTATGATTTCAACTGATTATTTTAAAGTGGTTGTTAGTGTAGCTATTAGCACAGTCAGGATTGTTGTTTGCTGACCAATTGAAGAATCACATATAAGAGTAGACACTTTGTTTTGCATTTTGCAAGCATGGGTGTTTAAGTCTGTACTCTGCCTATTATGAACAACAAAAGGACCATGTTTTTTGATTCAATCAGCTAATAATTGAAACTTATGGCCTATATTCCAGGCATCGCACTGACACTGAAATCCATGTACAATGTTGCACAATTGTGCCATTTTGGGCATTTGAATTTCTTGTGCTTGTTTTGATGAGTGCAAGCTGAGAAGCTTCAACAACATGTCTCTCTTTTCAGCAATTTTTAAGTTCTGTACTAATTGACTCATTTTAATATCATTAATCTTCATTGTATCACAAATTGATATCAATTAGTGTGCATGCTTGGCACAGAAAAATCATTCGGTTTCACACACAGTTTGTCCTTGCATTGGAAAAATGGGAATCACAGCACTAATTAAATGTTTTAACATTAAAATGGAGGATAAAGTAACATCATACAAGGCCATTTTCTTGTTTCCATTAATTTGTCAACCATAATTTCAAATGCTAAATTAATAAGCAAAACAGGAAAGTTTCTATTAGTACTGAATGCTGCACTCCTAACTAAGCTTTTCTAAAACAAATGTATAAAATATCTTATAATGGTAATGATTATGGTGGTTGTCTATTGAGCTTGCTTTTAACTTACGGAAAGTTGCCAGAATCCATCATGGAAAACAATCTATTTGTGATTGAAAAAGCAACCATAAATATTATTAAAAAGAAGAAACCTATGAGGTTTAACATCAAAGAATTACAACAAAAATGGATTGTAATAACACACTTCTTAAAATCACAATTGTTGGTGAGGTGAGATAGGACTTTGTTTAGTCTGAACTTTCTGCTGATGTACTGACATAAGAAGTTATCTGAGCGAGAGAATTACACCCAATCTTAACTCAGTAAAATCATATTCTCAAACCTTTTCAGATCCATTAATCATCTAAGAAATATGAGAACCTGAAATGTGAGAAAGAGGATTATTATCTTATCCTGAGAGGAAAAAATAAATCTCTGACATCACTGAATTGTGGTACAACAATGTGAATGTTGATAACAATGTGGTAAGCTGTTGAATTAAAAAAGCGCTACTGAATGAGGGCTTATAACTCAATCATTACTATGCCTGAGAATGTACTCAGCTTCAGAGAAGTTAAGCATTCTTTTGAGAGATAGCACAGGACATGAGCTTCTAAACTCCCAGGTCCGAACTGTCTCAAATAGCCAAGCTTTACAAATAAAGAGAGCTCACCAAAAAGCATGTACAAAGATGCTACTTATATGGTAAAACAAATAGACATCCAGTGACAGAGATTTTGGCTCTGAGTTCATTATCATATGAACTTTCTTCATCTAAGAGGCAGTACTGAGGGCACAGGACATCAATTCTCAGATTATGCATTTTGGCCATTGTAAAATATTTACAGATAGCCAAGTGATCTAATGATTTTTTTCCAACCATAGGAAATCCTTCTTCCTACCAGCACACCAAGATACTCCCCCAGCAACATGCCCCACCCGATCCCAATAACTGACAGTTAAATCAGTAAAGATTAAAAACCAGGAAAGTTTACAAGGCACCTCAGTCCTATTCTTTCACCACTAACCACTAAGTATTTGCTTCAAGGAAAGCAGACCAGGAGATCTAGAAGAGAATATAAAGGGGAGGAAGTGTGGACGGGGCGGGGGATTATGCAGGGGGAAAGGGGAAATGGAGGCAGAAAGGGGAGGAGGGATAAGGGGAGAGGTGGGCAGGGAGAAGGGCATTCTGGAAATGGGTCTTAATTATTCCTTTTACTAGTTTTAACCTATTCCCCTTCAATTTTGTGGAGGAATGCTCATTGTCTGTGGCATTCAATATTTTTTATGTCACTTTTCATTTATGTCTAAAGAGGTTCTGTGTTAGCAGTTTTTCCTCATAATTCAGTACTTTGATTTATATGTTAATTATCCCAGAAAGGTTGTAAGATTTTGACAATGCTACTCATTTTTAGGGTTTGGTTTTGGTCTGTAACATCTATGGATTTTACTTTTAACGCTTTTTAAACAGTTCAGTTTGAATTTATATTAGTGAGCCAATGGGCAGTCAAGAGGTTGGGTGACTTTACATGGTGGCAGCTGATGCTTGTGAGAATCTACACTAAATGTTTTAATAACTTTAAGTTGCATTTGAGTCTGGATTCAGCAGCTCTATGTTTGAAGAAATAGCTGAAAAGTAGCTTGAACTTAGGCCGTTACTACCTTTAAAGAAAACCCATGCATTGACTCAATTGATTAACCATATCTGTAGGGCAGAAAATCTGTATTAGACAGAAACTTTCCTTTCTTTTCTGATCTTATGAGAGGAAGTGTTATTAACCTTTGTTTTTAATGACTCAGTATTTAAAGGAAATGTGTTATTGTTCACAATGGAATGTAAAGTCTGGGGGGCAGAGGATAAGTGATGGACATTTGTCTTTAGTCTACATGACTCTAGGGGCTGAATCTTCGGCTCAGCGAGCTGGGGCAGGGCCCGCTCACCGAGGTGTAAAATGACGTCATGCGTGCGTCCTGACATCACCACGTGTCATTTAGATTTTCAGTTTGGCGGGCGCGCACTGACTTGGCTGCGTGACGGCCTAACTGTCAAAGGCCAGTTAAGGCCATTAATTAACTAATTAACCTATCAAGAAAGCTGCCTGTCCAACATTAAATTAAGTAAACGTTTCCATTAAAGTTCATTGATGTGTCCTAGCTCGTGTGACACTGTCACATGAGGGCGACATTTCTTAAATTCTTTTTCTTCATTAAAATTTTTAAAACTTGAAACTACATTCCCGACTTAGGGAACCCCACCCCCTGCCCTCACAGGGAGTGCACAGGCTTCCGGGCATGTGTCACGCTGGGAGGGCCTTAATTCTCCAGCCCATGTAAAATAGCATCGCGGGCCCATCAGGGGAGCCGATTGGGTCTGCGCCCGCCCCAGCACAACCCCCCCTGACTGGGGGAAAACTCTCTCCTAGACATAGAGGTGGGTGAAAATTGATGACTTGAATCCTAAGCCAATGGAAAAGGTGAATTTGGATTATTTCTAAATAAGGGATTCTGAAATAACGAGGAATGGGGATAGAAGTTGGAAAATTGGAGTCTTTGTTGGCACAGTGTTTCCATGGCTTCAGTGATATGATTCTTCTGGACACAATTCAATGTCACTTCAGAGATAGAAGAAGAGAAAGACATCGCCTGTGCTGACAATGCTCAATGAATCCTAGGAACTTGAGGGATAAGAATCTTCCATGTTGTCTTCACTGTTTTTTATTAAGTATATGTAAAGTCTTGCTTAATAAATTCTATTTGATTCGTAAGTACTAGCTATTCATGCCTTTTTAGGTCAGGGTACAACTGACGACCATAGTGTTAGAAATTAAGAATTCAGAACTTAGAGATTTTAATTAGAAGGGTTTAATACCTCAAAACCCCTAAATCTTACAGTTTGCCACTTTGACTGTAGTTGTCCAGCATGACTGGAATGGATGACACTGGGTGGGATTTTCCATGCCCACTGGAGTGAGCAGACAACATGGCGAGAAGACCAAAAATCGGTTTCACAACATTGTGAAACAGTTTGCAATCTTCTGTTCTGCCCTTCAATGGTGGGACACGTTTCCCGCCTTTGAATGTTGGGAACCTCATTATAATACAACTGCATATCATTATAAGCCCATCCCGCCGGAATCATCCGCCCAAGCTGGATCATTTGCCCGTGTTGACGGGTAAACATGCTAGTGCAGAACTCATCTTGACAAGTGTGCTGTGCAGAAGTCAGGACTTATCTTTAGGGCCTTGCTCACATCGTGGACATCCAAGGAGCAGAAGATGCTGGAGCCCGACAGCAATGGACCCTCAAGGCATGTTTATCATATGCTAGGTGGATTGTCATGGACATGGCTCTGCCGCAAAGCAGCTCATGGAAGGTGGAAATTCACAGTTGAAAGGCTGCTCACAATCAATGATCGTCCAGGAGGTGAAGAGGAAGGTCCAGCTGTGTTTGGGAGATGAGGGTGTATGGGGGAGGGGGTAAGAGAGCAAGGTCTAGGATTGGCTGGGAGAGGAATGTTTGTCACGGGGTGGTGAGGTTGGTAGGTGGAGGGACAAATGTGTCGAGGGATGAGGTTGGGAGGATATGAAGGTGTCTGGGGGATGAGGTTAGGAAAGGGGGACAAAGATATCAGGGGGCACGAGGTTGGAAGGGGGAGGGATTAAGGGTGGAGGATGGGATATTGGGGGAGAAGACGGCATCTGGAGAGGTAGGCGTAAGGGGGAGGAAGGTGTAAGGGAAGGAGTTCAGAGTGGGGGCGGAAGGAGTACAGAGAGGGGAAGGAGTCCAAGGGGAGGAACGCGTCTGGGGGAGAAAGGAGTCCAGAGAGGGGGAGGAGTAAGGGTGGAGGAAGATGTAAAGCTTGAGGAAGAAATAAGTGTCAAGGAAATAGTCAGGAAGGGGAAGGAGTAAGGCTGGAGGAAGAAATAATAATGGAGGAAGGAATCTGGAGAGGGAAAGGAGTAAAGATGGAGAAAGAAGTAAGGGCGGAGGAAGGAGTCAGCAAGGGGGAAGGACTAAAGGCAGGGGGAATCTGGGGGTTGGCGGGGGGGCTGGAGTCCAAGGAAGGAGAAAGTAGTTCCAAAGGGGAAGGAGTCCCAAGGGGGGAAGGAGTCCAGAGGGTTGGATGTCCAGGTGAGTGTGCAAGGGAGGGCTCTGTTGAGTCCATGACTGCCTCCTGGGGAGTGAACTGAGGGTGGATGCGGTAAGAGGGAATAGTGAGAATGGCTGAGGACAGAGCGAGATGGTAGGGTGGGAGGGTTGGGGTGCGACGGTATCAATAGAAGCGACAGCGTGGGAGGTTGGAGGGGACTCAGAGGCAGAAACAGACCCTGGGGTGGGAAGAATGAGGTTGGGATGTTGATGTGAATGGGGGTGGGATTTTCAAGAAGGAAGGGAACTTGCACATTCATCTGGACATCCCCGAAAGAAAATGGTTGTGGTTGATAGGTCACAGAGGGGAGGTGGAAGGCGATACCAGGCAGTCGACAGTGATGGAGGAAAATAAATTAGTGATTGTGGGAGAGGAAAGAACAGGAGAGCACAGGATAAACTGTAGCACTACCATGCTGGCTAAATCGAAAGTGAAATGAGAGTCACTTTGGGCGATAGAAGGTGTTGCATGGGAGTGTGATCAGTGGGTATGTAGAGATGCAGGTCAGCTCAGTTGGACAGCTGAACCCCAGCAGGCAGCATTGAAAATGCTCAGGACATTGAGATGAGTGTGATATGGGAAGGATCCATGTGCAAGGGAGAGTGCTTGCACAAGAGTCTGAAATGCCCTGCCATGCATACACTTCTCCCTCCAGAATCACTCATGGGCCAATCACGTGCAGTTGAACTGCTAATGAGTTGGAGAGGGCGTTGCAATGGGAGGAAACATCTCTGCGTTCTGCTGGACCAGCGTCTCCATGGTGTCCGCCATCCTCCAGCAGCTCTGCATGGTATTCCCCCACCTTTTGCTGAATCTCCAGGATAAGTTGGAAGGTTGAATCCAGAGGCTCATCATCTGACTCAGCCCTTATAGATGCCTCTTCCTCAGCAATCCTCCAAATGCCAGGGAGCTCAGCTGCACCTGTCTCCTCCTACTATCGACACATGTCCGTGCGGTGACCACCAAATTGTGAATCCAAGCCTGCTCTAGATCTAGGTCCCACTAAGGTGTGTGTCTCTGTGTTGGTTGGTGGGTGTGGGTAAATGCTGTGATAGGTCTTCCACGCTGCTTACTTGCAGCTCTTCAATGGAGGAGGAGTCCTCTTTGTTGAAGATGAGGACCTAGATGGAGTTGAGGGATTGGCTGCCTGAGGGTATCGGTCATTTGGCAGAGCTCCTATGAGGAAAAGTAGAGCTAATTAGTGCATGGCAGCAGAGTCGAAAGCAGGAGAGAAAGCACTCAAATTTGCATTGAGAGATGAGGGATTGGGATGATGTCGTGCAAGATCCTCATGAGGGTGTTTGCTGCCCACCTCACCATTGCCGCAGGCACGGTCCTCATCCTCACCAGTCAGCACAATGGCACGCTCCTCAAATGAGTGAGGGGCCTAATGTGGGCCACTACACCCCTGATCTGGGACCTCTCCCTGCTGATGTGAGCAGGCTTCCCCTGCATGAAAACAGATGGAGAGAGTTTGAGCCCAGGACACATGGCACTGCATGGCATGTTTGTGTGGTGAGCGAAGACATGGACTGGATGAGGAGACAAGCTCCAGAGGATATGAGCCTGATGAAGCCGTGAATGTGTGTGTGAGAGTTAGTGGTGTTGTCACTTGAGGTGTGAGATCCCTGTGGATGTGTGATGGGCTTGTGAGTGTGTCAGCTGAGAGTGATGAGAAGAGTGAGTTACCCTGTGAAACAGATGAGACCATTCATCCTGTTGTGGCACCTGGTGGCTGTCCTCTTTTGCAGGGCACTGGCACTGACCACCGCTGCCGCCATGTTAGATTAGTGATGTTGCTGCCCATCCTGCAGCCAGCGCAGGGGAAGAGGACATCACGGCGGCCCCATTGCATCCAAAAGGCACTCGAGAGACGTGTTATTAAAATGGGGGAGGGGGTGGCGGCTGTGGTTTTACTCTTCTTGCCCTTTGAGACCATGTCTTCTTTGCAGCAGTTGTTGGCCGGAAGCACTGAGAGGTATGCATATGGCTGCACTTCAAATTTGGCGCCCAGCGTGATGAAGTGGCAAGGTTGTGGCATGGGAGGGCGAATGAGCATACCTGCTATTGAAATGGGATGCATAATTAATGAGGTGAGATTGGGACGATACAGTCTGAAAAGCCGCCATTGAGGCTGGTGGGTAAAACTCCCTTTTTCCTGCCCAGGACTGCACTTGGTACAAATCTGGGATGATTCCACCAGCTAGTTTATTGAGGACCATCAATTATGATTTGTTGTGGAGATAGTGAGGTTTGGTATTAATTATTCTCTTATTACAGTGCATTTAGAATTTCTATGCACTTATACCAGCAGTTTAGGAGGTTAAAAACAAAACCCACTTCAGTCATATGGTTTTAATATCAAATTCTTGCTTACATGATGAAATAAAAGAGAGACAGTAAAGATGGTTACATCTGATAAAACATTTAATTGTCAATTAGATTAAATGTTCACTTCAGATAAGTAGAATAATGGTTAAAGAAATATACTTAAAATGCCTATGGCCTTGACACCAAGATAATAACATATAGAAGATTTATTTTAAGCAACATAGAAATATATGTTCAAAGTTTGATTTTAAAATGACCAGATTTTATAATATTAGACACCAGAAACCAGGACATGATTGCAGGAATTCCTCAGGGTTATGTCCTCAGCCCAGTCATCTTATACTGCTTCATCAATGACCTTCCCTCCATCATAAGGTTGGAAATGGGGATGTTCTCTCATGATTGTGCAGTGTTCAATACCATATATGATTTATCAGATAATGAAATAGTTTGTGCCTACATGCTGCAAGACCTGGACAAGATCCAAGTTGGGGCAAGTATCATTCATGCCACAGAACCACATGCCAGGCACCATCTCCAACAACACCGCTTGACATTCAATGACAGTAACAGTTGAATCTCCCACAATCAACATCCTGGTAGTCATCATTGATCAGAAGCTTAACTGGACCACCCACATAAATACTATGGCTACGATAGCAGATCAGAGGCTGGGAATTCTCCAGCAAGTAACTCAACTCCCAATTTCCCAAAGCCTGCCCATCATCTACAAGGCACAAGTCAGAAATGTGATGGAACACCCCCAACTTGCTTGGATGAGTGCAGCTCCAAAAACACTCAAGAAGCTCAGCATCTTCCAGGATTAGTAGTCCATTTCAACTAGCACCCCATCCACCATCTTAAACTCTGGTGTACTGTGATTACAGTGTTTACCATCTACAAGGTTACACTGCAGCATTTCACCAAGGTTTCTGTGGGAGTTCCTTCTCTACACGCACTGCAGCGGCTCAAGAAGGCAGCTCATCAACACTTTCTCCTGGGCAAGTAGGGATCGGTAGTAAAGTCTGGCCTTGCCCATGACACCTATACTCTGTGAATGCACAAGTAAAAATTTGAAAAAAGCATATCCTGCCTCTTTTAAAATAACATTTTGTCACCTCTGAAGTAAAATGTTAGAGTGCCATTGTGACATTGGATGTTGAATCAACATCTTAAGTTACCTCTTAGGAAATATTTAAAGTTTCATTTTAAAGGTTCAACTGCCTAGCATCAAACTTTCTTCTTGAGCTCCCAGAAAAAAAAAGGAAGCCCAGTATAATGAATCAAGATCATAGGCAGATCATGTTTGACCAATTTGATCAAGTTCTTTGATGAACTAATGGAGACGGTTGATGAGGGTAGTGTAGTTGATGTGTAAATGATCTTTCAAAAGGTGCTTTGAAAAATTACCACATAACAGATTTGTTAGCAAAATTAAAACCCATGGGATCAAAGGAACAGAGGCAATGTGGGTGCAAAATTTACTAAGACCAGAAAGGCAAGATGGCATGGGAAAACATTTTTTTACACAGTGAGCTGTGATCTGGGGACTGTACTGCTTGAAAAGGTGGTGCAAGCAGATAGTGGCACATAGTTATATTTCAGACAGGAGGGGAATATGATATGGTGCTCTCCAGGCATCAGTATTAGGGCCACTGCTCTTTTTGCTATATAACAAAGGCCTGTACTTGGGTTTATAGAGCATAATTTTAAAATTTGCAGATGATATGAAATTCAAAAAATAGAGTAATGAAGTGGATAGCAACAGACTTCATGGGGGCATGAACAAATTGGTGAAATAGGCAGCCACATGACAGCTGACATTTAAAGCAGAGAAGTGTGAAGTAAAAAATATTGGTAGGTCGAATGAGGAGAAGCAATATAAACTAAAGGCTACAATTTTAAAGTAGGTGCAGTAACCAAGAAATCCGGGGAAGTATTTGCACAAATCTTTGAAGGTGACAGGACAAGTTGAGAATGCTGTGTAAAATGCATATAGGATTCTTGGTTTTATTAATAGTGGAATGGAATGCAAACACAAGGAAGTTATGCTCAACCTCTATAATATATTGGTTAGGCTTCAGCTGGGGTACTGTGTTCCATTATGGGCACCAAAATTTAAGAAGCATGTTAAAAGCTTGGAGAAAATGGAGAAGAAATTTGCTAGAATGTTACTTTGGATAAGCAACTTCAGTTATGTGGAGAGATTGAAGAAGATAGTATTGTTCTTAGAAGAGAGAAAAATAAAAGCACATTTCATAGACATGTTCAAATTCATGAATGCTTTTTGATAGATTAAATAAAGAGAAAGTGTTTTCAATTAAAGAAGGGGCAGTAACCAAAGGATACAGATTTAAGGTGATTAGCAAGAACTCAAAAACTAAAGGCGGAAACATTTTTTTTAATGCAGTAGTGGAAGCAGATTCAATATTAACTTTTGGAAGAGAATTGGATAAATAGTAGAAAGTAAATATTTATGGGGTTATGGCGAAGAGCAGAGGAGTGAGTTTAATTGGATATGAAACATGATGGGCCAAATGGCCTCCTTTTGTATCAGTCTATGTCTTATTTTTATGGGGCAAAACTTTTAGTCTGACCCGATCGAACATAAAATGATGTGCACTGACGTGAGCGAGCACCCAATGTCATCGCACACTCGTGCAATATTTCGGTCGGCGGGCGCAAGTCGGAGTCGGCAGCAAGCTTGCCGACAATTAAAAAGCCTATTAAGGCCATTAAAAGTTAATTAAACAAAGTTTTTCACTGCCCGTCCAACCTAAGGGCCAGAAAGCCAAGACGGCATGGGAAAAAATTTTTTACACAGTGAGTTGTGATCTGGACTGCACTGCTTGAAAGGGTGGTGGAAGCAGACAGTGGTACATAGTTATATTTCAGACAGAAGGGAAATATGTTATGGTGCTCTCCAGGTGTCAGTATTAGGGCCACTGCTCTTTTTGCTGTATAATAAAGGCCTGAAGGAACATTCATATGTCAGCCTGCTGGGGAAACATTGGCAGCAGCCCCTCTTTAGGGTCCAGTTAAAATGCAATCAAGGTGCTATTATTATGATAGGGCCTCAGTTTGCATAAATTCATGAACTTTAAATAGGTGTGTTATCCACTTGCAAATCTTTGCAGGTTAAAACTTAGAATACAATGAGAGGATTGAGTTATAATGAATAATCTGCTCATTTTTAATTGTCCACCCGTTCTGTTTCTGCTGGGTATGTAGGATTGACCTTAACTCATTTTTTTCAACTTCTAAAGGAGCCTCTGATTCTACCACGAAACAGAAGCAAAATATTGCAGGCAACAGAAATCTGAAATAAAAACAAAAAATGCTGGAAATACTCAGCATTTCATTAGACCAAAGCATTAACTCTGTTTCGTTTTCCCCAGATACTGCAACACCTGCTGAAATTGCTATCCTTTCTTTCTTATTATATCATCCTGGTTTACCTTGAAATAATACTTCAGATTCATTATATACCAATTAATACTTATATCTCAATCAGGCCACCATAATCTTCGCAATAGTGTGTAGATGTTAGTTTCTCTAATTTTTCATCATTGTTCATCTCCTTCAAATTTAGGATTATTCATCTAGTTCTTCTGTGTACCCTTTCCAATACATATGTCTATAGGGGCCAAAACTGCACGCAGAGTTCAATGTGTGGTCTGTTCAACGCAACGTAAATTATCATCATAACTTATTTTCTATTATTCTGGCTATGTATCCAAAAATTTTACTGTTTTTTAACTACTTCTTCCTATTTTCTTGACATTGCAAATGATGAGCCTGCTGGCACTCCATGCTCTTTTTAAAGTCTCCCTGTGCTAACTCTATCCCCTTTTTTATTATATGGCTCACAGCAATGACTCGTAATGATCCAGTGACTCAGAGTAATTGGTCCCAATGCTCTATTGTTATAAAGTCCTTCATCTCAATGCATTAAATCAAACATGTATCACAATACTCTTGTTTTTCAAAATGATTAACTACTGCGCTCTTGCTTTTCCTCAGGATTCTACATTATTTGCAATTGTAGCACAACACAATTTTATATTTTTATGTTTTCATCAACAGGTAGTCACGAATAACATATAAATCTTCATTTTATTATCAATCCCTAACATTCACAAACGTCTACAGGATTTTTGGCAAATGCATTAAATGAAATTTTCATTTTATGATTTGGATGTAAACCTATACCACTGGTTACAGTTTTAATTTGCCATCTGGCATTTATTCAAAATGTTTCCAACATGAAAGTGAATCATCCTTCAAACAATAATGCATGCTCAATTCTTGCACTCAGCTGACAATGGCTGCAGCATTCAGCACCCCTTTTCCCACTTGCATTCTCTCCAAATATAGAAATTGGTATGAAAATGCAAACTTTCCAAACTGATGCTTTTAGGCAGCATGAAGTTCATTTTCCTCCATTTTGCTTATGTTTGTGCGAAAGTTGACATAAGAATAAAATGTAGAAATATATACCTATATTGCTTTCTCTTGAGCTTGATACTTGTCTGCTACTGTTGGTTTATCTTTTCTAATTTCGAGTTATATAAATTAAGAAGTTGTATTGTTGCTATAAGGGTTTGACCCCTCTGGAGTATTGTTTTTCATTCTAGATACTAACTTCAGTTCATTTAAAACAGGAAGGACATTCCAATGGTGTGCTCCTGAAAAGAGGTGATTGAATTTCAGTTTTCAAAATTATAACTGCCAAGTTGAAACAGGAAAATTATATTCTGTAGCAAAGGGTTCAAATTTCAGCAAAGCGTATTACAAGAAGGAAGGGAAGTCATGAAAACATGGCTTCCACCAGAAAATAATAGACATGTTGAATAATTCACCATGGACGACCATTGAGGCAGACAATATAAATGGCTTCAAAAGGCAATTGGATGTGTTTCTGCATAGAATGTATTGAGGAATATGATGCGCAGGCAATTAGGTGGATTTGAGAATTACAAATTGAGGATCAATTTGTTTGGGTTTAATGGACTTTTCCTGTTCCTCAGATTTCTTATACTTTTCACAACAATACTTTTGTGGAAGGAAATCACTTTCAAAGGCCTTCAAAATATGTTTTCTACCAAGCAAAATCATTCTACCCACTGGTACTACACTGCTACTATAATTCGCCATATAAAAATTGGTCAATATGGACACATAGTTATATGATAAGCAAAAGCTGAATTGAACTTTCATAGACCTCGTGCCATTAAGTTAGTTTTAAATAGCTACTCAAGAAGACTACACCAGGATATGTGCATTACTGTGTGGAATAATATGAGATCAGATGCAGCTCATGTAGGATTTAAAATTTCATTAATTTCAATCATGAACTTCATGGACATTGAACTATGAAACTTATTCATTTAGTCTTGTCTTTCATTTTAATTGTCAAAGTACGATTCTAATAAAAGCAGTATACATGAACCTCTAAATTTTACCGACATTATGAATTAATTCTGGCATTTTTATAATATATTGTTTCCACAACTTGAGCTTGGATCTGTATGCCCTTCATTGCTACCTTGTGGGTAAAACTAGTGTGCACTAATGCTGTACCTTGGAGTTATTTCCGTGAAGAAGGATGTGATATTTTTAGTAAATGGATCGAAAATGTTCTTGATCCCTATCTTTTCCTATAGTACACTTTTAGATAGAGCACAATCTATAGTTATAGCTGTATTTCCCAAGGGTGAAGCTATTGGTGAACTTTGTAGCTTCACTTTAATTAATTTTGCTGTTAATTGTGCCAAGGACCATGAATGCTTAATCAATGGATGTGACCTCACCTGGGATGGCAGATTAAAGCATATTAGGTCACGAAGTTTAAATGGATTAATACATGCCTACGTAGGTTTCAAAGTTCCTTTCAAATTCAGGTGGTAATATGATGTTAAAAAGCCAAATATCAACACGACATTACATATCAAGAAGGCCTCATCTTCTACCATTATAATGTAATTCATCAAGGCATTTGCTTGACCCACCTCCTTCTCTTGCTGAAGTTAACTCTAACATATAAAGAGCACTTTTGTGCCCTTATGGTTTCAAAAATAATTAAATGAAAATTAATGATTTAGAAATATTATTAATTTTGACCACATCAATTATCTCCATAATTGTCACAGAGAACAACATTGTTCCACAACTAATTTAGTCATACCCCACAGGGTGGTTTACAAGTTGCCTTAGAAATGCTTTCTGAACCTGAGTAATTATTTTCGTAAGTATTTAATCCCATAAAACCATAATAATGTTGTTACAATGTAATATTTGGTTAAAAGGAGAGACCAAATTTTATCCAGTCAACCTTCTAACCTTAATTACATGAAGTAGTGGACCAACTAAATAACATTTACAATCCCTTTTGTGCAGATTTCATACAATTATAGATATGTATAATGATTATTTGCATTATCATAAGTTTACCTCAAATTCATTATGCAAATACAATTAGAAATGCATTTTATGCAATTATTAGTATTTAAAGGGTTATTCATCCTAAATGGAAAACACAGTTGAACACATCAATAGCAACAAATCTGATTAATCTTTATCCAAGACTGTTTAGCGATCTATGAAACATGCCTTCAAACCATTTGGGAACATCGTCCTCTCTGATCAAAGGTTAGTTATTAAGCAGCTTTAAGGAGGTTTTAAAAAAGAAACATTCTGTGCATTTCAAATAATCCTTCATGCACATTATACACAGGGGAAGTGGCTTACTGGTAAGTTTACATCCCGTGTGACAGGCCAATTATAAAAAAGACTGAACGGATTTTTCAATCTGCAGTCATATAAAGCGAAGAAAATTTATCAGCTTAACAGAGAGGTCTGCCAAACTGAAGCTGCTTCACGTTCACATGTCTATATCATTGTCAAGTGTTTTAAATTTCAATGGTAAAAATATCGATCACAAATTTAGGACAAGTGGTTGCAATTCAAAAGTGAAGAAGTGATTTTTCAGCTTTACGAAGCTTTTGTCAGATCCCCTCAGGAGTGTTGTATTCAATTTGGACACCCAACCTCAGGAAGGAGTACAGCACAGATACAACAGAATGATAGTGGGACTTGAAGGATTAAATTATGAGGGCACGTAGGACAAACATATTTTGTATTTCTGTGCATTTAGATGGTTATGGGGTGATTAAATTGAGTGTTTAAAATGCTAATAAGATTCGATAGGCTAAATGCAGAGAAACTATTTCCTATGGAGCAGTAATCCTGAAGTAAAATTATTAAAATTGTACTAAAATTAAAGTTAAGAGTGAAATAAAGAAGCAATTTTTCCACACACAGGATTGTGGAAATTTGTAACTGACTTCCCAAAAAGCTGTGGATGCTGGGTCAATTGAAATTTTCAAGAGCGAGATTGTTAGCATTTTGTTAAGAATATCATGGGATATGGAAAAAAGGCAGGCAAATAAAGTTTTTCTTTTGCTCTTTCAATGGGAATGCACACTGCCGGCTAGGCCAGCATTTATTATCCATCTCTAATTGCCCCTGAGAAGGTTGTCATGAGATGCCTTCTTGAATCTTTGCAGGCCATATGATGTAGATGCACCCAATTGCTGTTAGTAAGAGAATTCCAGGATTTTGACCCAGTGACAGTGAAAGCACAATGATATCATTCCAAGTCAGAGTGGTGTTTAACTTGGAGAGGTCGTTGCAGTTGGTGATGCTCCCATGCACCTGCTCTCTTTGTCTCTCAAGGTGGTAGAGGTCGCGGGTTTGGAAGGTGCTGTTGAAGGAGCCTTGATGAGTTGCTGCAGTGCATCTTGTAGATGGTGCCCACTGCTGCCACTGTGTGTCAGTGGTGGAGGGGATGAATGTTTAAGGTGGTAGATGGGGTGCCAATCAAGCTGATTGCTTTGTAGGAAGGACCTGTCAAGAGTGGGATGGGAAATTCAAAGAGGCAGCTAAATGTCCATTGACTGTAGGTGGGAATTTTGAGTCTTGCTGTGGGCCTCAGTCCCAGGACATCATAACAGGAATTCCTCAGGTTGGGGCCAGAAAATCCTGGCCTGAAATGATTGACCTCCAACAATCACGACCATCTTCCTTTGTGCTAGGTATGACTCCAGCCAGTGGAGAGCTAGCCCCTGACTCCCATTGATCCCAATTTTACTCGGGCTCCTTGATGTCACACTCAGTCAAATGCTGCCTTGATGTCAAGGGCAGTCACTCGTCAACTCACCTTTTGAGTTCAGCTCTTTTGTCCATTTCTGGACCAAGACTGTAATGAAGTCAGGAGCTGAGTAGCCCTGGAAAAACTCAAACTGATTGTCAGTGAACAGGCTATTGCTGTCTAAGTATTGCTTAATAGCAGTGTCTATGACCTTTCCATCACTTTGTTGATGATCATGAGTAAACTGATGAGGTGGTAATTAGCCAGATTGGATTTGTCCGACTTTTTGGAGACAGAAAATACCTGGGCAATTTCCACATTGTCGGGTAGATGAGAGTGTTGTCACTGTAGTGGAACATCTTGGCTGGGGGCGCAGCTAGTTCTGGAGCACAGGTCTTTAGTACTATGGCCAGATTTATTAATTGAATTTAAACTCCACCAGCTGCCATGGTAACCCTGTCCCCAGAGCACAGCCTAGGCCTCTGGATTACTAACCCAGTGACGTTACCAGTACATTACCACCTCTGCTTGAAGTACAAATTAACTATGAAGATCAGATTGACTGTTCATGTCCTAAGGATCCTCTTCATAAACTGGCAAGCAGTTAGCATATTTACATTGGGATGCAAATGGTTTGAAACTCTTTATGTTCCATTGAATGTAATTTCTTACTGATATAAGATTCACAACAATATGCACTATTCTGGTTCATAATATGTTTCTTGAACATGTTTGTATTGAGAACAACAGTGTGGCTTCCATAAATAAGTTGAATTGCTTATGATTTCTGAGCTTCACCCTTACATGTGCAGTTTGTGGGTTATTGTGCCCAAGATTAACAATTACTCCAAAATGCATTATTAAAGCACATGTTTTCCTGTCTCTCCAAAAAGGCAGAAAATATGAAATATCAGTACGTGTAGGCTAAAACTACATGGACAGATTCATTTACAAGCTCATCTAATTGGCAAGACATCAAGCCAGCACCAGAATTGCAAACAGTGAGACTGTAATCAGAGGTTAAGAGTTAAAACACTGTTTATTGCATTTATCTTTTATACAGTATGATAAGCAACAGACTTTTTGAATGAAGCAGTCAGGTTTGCCTCTTGATAAGTCTTATGATGTGATTTGTTTTCACATGGGCACTTAATTACTGTTCATACATAGGGTACAGATTTAATGCCAAAACTAAAGACGGCATCTATAATTTATACATATGAACACACAGCTAGCATAAAGAATTAGTGTTACTATTTGCAGAAGATGTGTTGTGATGCAGTGTGATGCAGAGCAGGAGAATGTGGACACAGATTTTGGAGAGAAAACCTTCTGGGGGAGTATTATTGCATTAAGAGGATATTTGCTATGGAATTACTGCACTCAAGAGTATTCCAGTGCTCAAAAATAGGAGAGACTTGAAGGAATTTGCTTGTGATTTTGTATAAGGTCCACAAGGAAAGAGCAGGGGAATGGGATTTATTGGATAGCTCTTTCAAAGAACTGGCACAGGCACAATGGTCTGAATGGCTACCTTCTGTTCTGTATGACTTAATGATTCTAGCCCTCTCGTCAACTAAAGAGGAAAATTTTATTTTAATAATGGTTGCCGCAAAGCCTCCTGTGATTCATGATGTGAGTGACATTGAATGATTTCTGAGCAAGTGGTTTGAAGATACCAAAGTGACATTTAACAATAGCAGAATTTTGTCCGCATTGGGTCTAAAAATAGGTAGGTCTCGGGGCCTAAAGGGAGGAAGAGGTGCCTAATACGGAATAATTTCCTTCCAGAAATGACATCAGTGGGTTATGTGTTGCTGCCCCATGGACAACTCACACTCTTCTCCTGGCTGTTCCAGGGATTGACATTGCGAGTAACCGAAGGTTAAGAAATCATCGGATTGCCAGGACTTACCACTCTGGCATTATTTAAATGTAGTGGGGTGGTAAATGGACAGCTAGTAGCCTTCCCTGCTGGGCCAAGTGAGGAAACTTGGCAGAGTAATAGGGGCGATAGGCCTTCCCATCCAAATTTTCTCTCTGTTTACTACCTGATTTCAACTACTCACCTGAGAAAAAAGTATAGGAACTGTAACAAGACAAAGCACCCATTTCCATTGGTTTTTAGATTAATGGCCAACTCATGTCAGAGTGTGTTGGTCATTCATGACATCTGACAGCTGTTGGGTACATAATCAAAATATATGCCTGGAAATCTCTCTTTAAAATATATTTAACTATCCTTTCCAGCAGTGCTACTGTTTGAACACTGAGAAGGTCACATGGTATAACAATGATCCATGACCTCATTTCAGGTGAATATATGTAGTGATGCACTACACCAGATGGTCTTTTTATTTTTTGCCCAATTATGTTTGAGCGGAATCTTCCTGGATCTTCTGACATCTTACTCATCAACTTGGGAATGATATTGTATTTGTGAACTATTGGTGAAGCTGTATCTAGGTAAGCATGGGTCAAGTATAGTGCCCAGCTTGGAGTACTTTATGCCAATAAGCATCCTCTTCTGTATTTGCAAGCCTCTCCCACAGTTAGGAGAGGTTTACATAACAACTCCTAAGGTTAAATTAGGTGACGGAAGGTCAATGTTGAGATTGAGGTTAGGTTCAAGTTCATCAAAGGCCCTATATGGCATGATAAAAACTGAAAATTCAACCTAGATATTTTTGTGTGCAGGCAATGAGTTCTGGACACAATACTAAAAAAGTAAAGGAACATATTTTATTTTAAAAGTAACCAGTGATATATTAAGTGCAAATAAACATTTCCCCAAAGCTAACTTTTTATTTTTCAAACAAAGTAGAATTATTTTGAATTTCAGCTCATTTTATTAGAGTATTCCATCATTTCAATCACTGTTCAATTTTAATATAGTGTAAGGAACATATCTTTTCATTTTCTTTTTAACTGTGAATTAAAATTACAATGGCTGCAGGTTGAAAGACATGTCCACTGGAACAGGATGAAAGATATATACAATGTTGCAGTCCTGGAAAAGAGTGTGCCATGAAAGACAGGGTGATGCCGGAAAGGAGCCCTCGACCAAGGGAGCTTCCTGACAACAGCATTTTAATAGGCTTCTGACCAGGTGACCAAGGTTTTGTGTGAAGAGCAGGGTGCAGAAACCTCCTAGCCCACAAAGAGAAAACATTTAAAATCTCTCTTCCTCATATCTATATAACCTGCTGTTTCTGAGGAATTGCCTGTAAAAAGGAAAAGAGGAAGCCCACTGTTGGAGACATATAACAAGATGTTCTCAACCAGGGAACTAAATGCTGAAAGTGCTGGAAGAACACCTCATATCATCAACAAGAACTGAAAGAAATTTCCAAGACATTGATCAAAATCAAGCCATTGACTCCTTTACTCCGGATTGGTGCTGTTGAACTGTTTTATCTCATCCTTATAATCCATGTTTTATGTGTCTTATGTAGTGTGTGTGTGTGTGTGTGTGTGTGTGTGTGTGTGTAGGGATTTAAGAAGGGGGTAGAGTTTAAGTTATACTGTTAGAAGTTAAAAGTTCATATTTCTTTCTTTTGCCGCTAGTTAAAGACAATTTGTTCAATAAACAGTTATTTACTTATTAAGCTTACAAACCTGGTACTCATCTTCTGTTAACCTAAATTAAACAGTTAGGTAGAATTGGGGCAATTTGGTGGTTTGGTCATGTTTTCACATTTGTAGCAGCTCGGGGAACAGTGGGGTTCGACATTACAGTGCACTATCCCAGGTGAGTTGTGGCAATAGTTAGAATTAGAAATGCTATGTATATTGTGGCAAAAAATCATTATTAAATAGTGTATTGGATATCTAGTCCCAAATAGGTCAGGTAGAAGAGGTGGAAGAATAAAAAATTAAGAAGCTGTATTCAAATTGAATAAATCTTTTGTTGATGTTCAGCCTATCATGCAGGCAGCTGACTGCACTGATTTATAAACATAATTTCACAATGCACAGATCACAAGCATATCAAACTTGTTTTAAAAATTAAAGAGAGAAAGAAGGGTAAATATTTATCCATTGATAAATGTCTTTCTGTCAATCAGTCATAAAAAGTTAATTCACCTTGCTATGGATACTTCTTATTTTAGCTACAGCTTTGTAATAACATATCTGGTAAACAGACTGTTTTGGGAAAAGAAGCCATGAGAGAATCATAAATCACTGTTAATAACTTGTCCAACTTTGTAAGCTCTTGTTTTCCTCAGTCTGGCAGGACCTCCTTTGAATATGGGTTCAAGTACATAAAAACACATTGCAGTATTTTAATATACATTAGGCTTATTATTCAGGATATTTAGGCCCAACATTCTTGGATCTGGGCAGGAGACTGTGTCACTAGAAGTTGGACAAGCAGTGCTTGTGCCGATCTCCCCCTCCATCCAAGAATTAGAAGAGGCGGAACTGACATACATCCAAAGCCCTGGCAGTTCCACCTCCAGTGTTCCCCAAGCAAAATAAGGCTAAAGACAAGGATATACTTGAAAACTATCCTGGTTGAAGTGTATCCCAAAAAGAGAAGAAAATGTTGGTTTTCCAATAGCAGTCGATAGCAAAGTGATCAATTGCATCAAAGAATATAGCAACTTGAAAATTGCAGGCCTTGAAAATCTGCTGTGTGCCAAGTGCCAAGATGTATCTGCTGGGGACCCCATTGCATTTCTGATCCAGAGTGAGCCCCCCAGGAATTTTGCGTCTTGGTCTTCGACAAAGTCAAATTAGTAATGTTAAAGCATAAAGAAACATGCCTTCACCATGTAAATTTAAGTGCATTTAAATCTAATGACATTGCTCTGCAGGAATGAGTGAAGTTGTATAGTGTCAAAAAGAAACCTTTCAAATTGACGAGTTGTATTTATCTAATTCATGTTAACTCTGACCAAATGCACATAGCTTTTAACATTTACATCATTAGTTAGTTAAATATTAAATCATATAGCTGACAAAATAAATGCAATGATTGTGACAACCCAACACTTCCGCAGGCTGGAGCAGCCATGAACCATCACATCTTGCTACAAGTCTTCATAGAAATAAGATTTTTCCCCAATTCAAAGGTCTGACTGGTGTCCATGCTTGACTTTGGTGCACTAATGAATCTAGACTTGCCCCTGAAAGTTAGAAGGTTTAAAACCTGAAATTAGAAATTATGTTTCTATAGGGACCTTAAACACTGAGGATAATGGACTGATGCTTTACTGCTGTTGAGTAATGATAAAGTGGCAGCAGCATGGCACCCAATAATTTCTGTAGTTGAAATCTGGCTCTTCGAAATAAAAGTCAATAGCACCAAATTTATTCACAATTTTCTGCCTCAAATTAGCATTCTGCCATTTCTGTAAGAGGAGTCTGGGGCATTTCCAACCCTAGTGACTGTGTTGTAATTTACAATGCAAAGTGGACCCTTCCATATGCGAACATACCAGTACTACTGGGAGTTCATTGCCATAAATTTTAATGAGGAGGAATAGGGTTGGAGTCAGGAATCCCAACACTTGAAATCCCTTTGCACCAAAGGTAATTTAGAACTTAATAAAAGAGGTGTATCTGTTGCCAGTATTGGCTAATACTTCTGGAAATGCTTTACTTTGGAGCATGTTGGCTGAAGAAACTTTCTGAAGTTGCTGAAAAGCTTTTAAACTGATTTATTTTTGCCTATTATCTGAACTGAGCTGAACTTGCCTCCAAAGCCAAATGGCCTCTGAAAGCACTGGGAAAATTTTGCTCCCCGCCCACAGTAATAGATTAAGAGTGCCAGATAGGCATTAGGCATTCCTTGTATGCATGATCTCATTTTGCAATTTTATTTGAGAAGGAGCAGCAATGCAGAATGGAAGGGAAGACTATGTGGCAACATTTGAGGATGTACCCACCAAGATATTTATAGGCCATGCAGATCTTAAGAAGACCTTAGGTGAGGAGATCTGTATGAGAGGCGCGCACCTCAAACCGAAAAATTACAAAATACTTTTTATTTTTCATATAATGCGGGAATACTTAACAAGCACTACTTATTGCCCATCTCGAATTGCCCTTAAGAAGGTAGTGGTAAGCTGCCTTCTTGAGATGGTGCAGTCCATGTGGTGCAGGTGCACCCATAATGCTCTTAGGAAGGAAGTTCTAGGATTTTGACCCAGTAACCTTGAACAAACAATGATTTACTTCCAAGTCATGATGATGTGTGCCTTGGAGAGAAGTTGCAGGTAGTAGTGTTCTGGTGTACTTCTCGGTGGCTAAGGTGAAAGGTTTGGAATGTGCTGCTGAAAAGGCCTTGGTCAGCTGCAGTGTGTCTTATGGATGACATACGCTGCCAACACTGTGCATGAATGAACAGTTAAAATAGTGGACTGGGTGCCAATCAAGTGTGCTGCTTTGTTCTGGACAATTTCAAGTGTTGTGGAAGCTGCATTCAATCAGGCAATTGGAGCGTATTCCATCACACTCCAAGACAGGTGCCTTGTAATTGGTGGTTAGGCTTTGACAAATTAGGTGAGTTACACACTGAGAATTTCCAGCCTCTGACCTGCTATTTCAGCCACAGTGCTTATGTGATTGGTCCATTTAAGTTTCTGGTCAACAGTAACTCTCAGGATGTTGATGATGAGGGATTCAGTGATAGCCATTGAATGTCAAGGAGAGATATTTAAATTCTCTCTTGTCGGAGACGGTCATTGACTGACACTTGTGTAACACGAATGCTTGTCACTTACCCACCCGAAAAGAAAGGCTTGTATTGAAATAGTATCTTTCATGACTGTCAGATGTCCCAAAGTGCTTTACAGACATTGAAGGACAAGTGTATTCATTGCTGAAATGTAGGAAATGTGGCAGCCAATTTGCACACTGCAAACCTCCATAGACAGCAATATGACAATGATTGAATCATTTATTATTGTGATGTTGTTTGAGGGAGAAACATAGAGCAAAACATTTAGGACAATTCCCGTGCTGTTCTTTGAAATAGTGCTACGGGATCTTTTACATCCACCTGAAAGAGCAGATGGTGCCTCAGCATGACATCTCATTCAAAACCTTGGACCTCCAGCAGTGCAGCGCTCCCTCACTACTGCGCCAAAGCGTCAATCTTGATTTTTGTGCTCAAGTCCTTGGGCGGAATGTTCCACTACCGCCAGCAGCGGGGATTGTGCTGGGCAGTGCCACTTTTAATTTGGCGGGAGGCAAAAAATCTGTTTCCCGACAGTGGGATAAACAGCAGAAATTTTGTTTTCCCGATTCTCAAAGCACAATAAAAGTGGGTCGAGCTTCCCAATGAACAATGTCGGGAACCCTATTTGCATGTAGTAGCATCTCATACATGTTCATTAAAAGACCACCTTGCCGGAATTAAGCTCCCTCTTGAAATTAAGTTTCCCATCAACAAGAATTAAGAACATTCAGTTTTACGACTGTATATAAGTGGCATGCACCTGGCAAGCTTCAACTCTTGCATGACGTTGAGGGTCATAGATGTTGCTTTCTCCTCCTTGGGGACCTTGCATAACTTCACTCATATTGTGTGCTGTTAGCAAATGCAGCACCAAGGCTGGCCAGGGCCGGATTGGTGTTGTTAATGGTGGGGTCTTGGGGGGGAGAACTCAGGGTACTGGGAGGAAACAGTCATAGTCGGGGGGCGGTGGGGGGAAATGGGATGTGGTAGGGTGACAGTTCTGGGATGAGAGCCTGATAGGTGAAGGTCTCATGGGGAGGATCACAGAGGAGGACAAGGTAGATGGCGCAGGAGTGAGCAGGGTCAGGATGTCAGCTCTGAGGGGAGGAAAGGCATGTGGAGGCGGATCATGATAGGGTCCAGAATACCAGGGGAGATTCAAGGGTGACAGAAGGGAGAGGAATGGTTAAATTGCGTGGGTGTATGATGATGGGGGAAGTTGGTAGGTGACAGGGGACTGGTAGAATGTGGTGGATCAAGTCTGAAAAGTGAGGCGCACCACTTTTCCAAACTGACCTTGACCATGCAGTTAATCAGTCAGTAAGATCCCTTGAAATGGGAGGACGGTCTTTTCAGGTGGGTGAGGTCAGCACATGCGACTAACTAAAGGGACACCCTAATAATTATGAGGCAGTTGGGTGTCAAAGATCCTCAATGGGGTTCTCCTCTCTATAGTTAAGCCTGCATTGCAGCAGGTTTGTTCCTGACTTGTGGGTCTCATAACATCAAGATCCCAGCAAGATTTGGAGCTGCTGCTCCTTTTGCCATCAGCTGCAGTCAGGGGCAGGGATGAAGGGAGGCAGGGAGATGGAATGTCTCCAAGGGACATGGCTGGTGGAGGGCAACCAATTCATGACTCCAAACCTCCATCCTCCTGGGTGAGTGGTCATGGATGACAAGGGGTTATGCAATTGGTCTTTCTATGCTGCCAAGGCAATTGTCTCTCTATGGAATCTCAGCGGGAAAAGTGTCCACTTGAGGTTTCTTGCATGTGGCCCTTATTATCTTGGTCAAAGAGCAATGTCTTCATATACATTCATGTATGAATGGGAGGAATAGCTGTCTCTGATGTTCCAGGATATCCTTTACTTGGAACGGACAGGCTGGGGATGCTATGTCTAGACAGAGGCCAGGTGAAGGGCTTAGCACTGGCCTGCTGGCTTTGAAATGGAGGGAAACCTGTAAAGGACATGCTCACATAATCTATCACTTTATTTCATTCACATATCCACTGAGGTGTCAATGGTGCAAGCTGCAACCAACCCTACATTGGTAATGGCTCTCCTCCACATTGAGCAGGGCCATGAGGAGCAAGTGTCTCAGCAGCAGAAAGCAGTGGGCCTTCTATAAAATCAAGAGGCTGATGAACATGGCAGTTGCAATGGCAAGCATTGGTTCGACCATGGGTGTATCACCAGCGGTGTTCTTACCTAGAGATGAGTGAAAGGCAATGCTGGAGGTGCCATCTTATGACTGGGGATATAGTTACTCATATCTGCGAACTTCCCTAGCGGCCTCAAGACCTCTGGAGTAGTAGTGCAGAACTCCTGGCCTGCAATGAGTGACTTTATGTCCAAGCACCAGGTCCTTCAACCTCTTGAGGTTTTTTAAAATTCATTCATGGGATGTGGCGTCACTGGCTAGGCCAGCATTTATTGCCCATCCCTAATTCCCCTTGAGAAGGTGGTGCTGTGCTGCCTTCTTGAACTGCTGCCGTCTCTGTGGTGCAGGTATACCCACAGTGCCTATAGGGAGGGAATTCTGGGTGACTTCCTGCCCGCCTTGGCATGAGATTCGCCACGCTCCTTACGGATGCATAATTAATGAGCTGAGAAAAAGATGATCATGCATGTTCACCCAACCTGCTGTGCAGCGAGAATCACGTTGACTTTCCTGCCTGCCACCAAACATAGCCTCCAAGATGGAAAATTCTGCCACTGGATTAAGACTTGAGCTCAGATCATTCCAGACTCAGAGGAAAAGAATGCTATAGGACATAGATAACATTATCCAAACCTGAATGTTTTCCACATCTTACCACATTTGAACAGGAACTGTTTCATTGCCTGAGGGGCTATGAAAAGGACTGAGCACTTATAATTATTGCTCCTGATGTTATGAAAGAGGGAAGTCATTGATGAACTAGCTGAAGATGAAAAAGCCATCCACCACGTGAAAACCTACAGCCAAAATCATTTGGCTATTTGTGCTAGTGGGTGAGAGATTAATGATCATAGTCAACTTTTATGCCATAACCACAATGTGAAGTAACCATAGGGGTCTTTGCCATGTTACCCACCTGGGCATGTGTTTGTCAGGTAACAGACATAATGTTAGGAGCGCTTGGGAGTTTGTCCAGTTTGGCTTGGCAAACACTATCAATTTAATAATGCCACACATGTTACTCACATCGCTGGGTTCCCCAAACTGCAAGGTGTAAAATATAGCACCCCCATGTGCCTCTGCATGAACCTACCATTAAAAATAACTTACACTTATATAGCACCATTCATGACCTCAGGGTGTCTAAAAGTACTTCACAGTCAATTAAATATTTTTGACATATATATTTAGTCCCCATTTTAAGTTATTTAATTCAGCGTTGTTTCATTTTAGCATCGCACATATAATAGGGCTGGTATGCACACTTGGTGTTGGGACTTTCACTTGATCATTGTTTCACTTCAGGGAGGACAGAGCATGTGTGAATCAATCAGCCTAATTTTGGAGTGTTTGCTTGCACCCCATGCACCCTGCTCACCCAACTCTCCTAATCACAGCCCCTCTTTCTCACTCGCTCACTTCCTCCCTCTCATTACCCCTCTCCTGAGACTTCGCTCGGTGTTTTAATCATATTTCACTCGGTCTTTAAGGCCCTGCTTCTAATTATCATAGCCCTGGCCCTCTACTCCTGTATTTTCATGGTAGTTGTTCTTCTGAAAGGCACAAAATATGCCAATAAGCCAACCTCAGAATTTATGGTGAGGTCAGTGATAGAGAAAATGAATGCATAATGTTCCCATCTCTGGTTCATAAATAGCTCTGTGGCCTTTTGTAGCCTCTGTGTTAAACTTCTGGAGGACCATTTGAAAAACTGTTTTTTGACATTACTGATGAAGTAGCATGTATATGTGTTTCCTAATTTGATCATATTTTATCAAGGTATTGGGAAACAATGAAACAATAGTTGTAGATTTTTGGCACAAAAAATGTACCAAATGCTTGAAAGATAATTAAATCTTTGGCCGCAATTTTCCAGGCTCTCATGCTGGTGGGATCTCCCGATCCTACCGATGTGAACAGAAATTTCAATGGCTTACTGGCCCTACCGGGCTGGAAACTTCTGGCCTTTGATTGAGAATATGATGTTTTGGGTTGATTCAAAGGACTAAAATGTTCAAAGCACAAAATGGATTTGTGTTTTTCCCAACATTCTCCCAGTTTCTCCATCTCTGGTGCACTTGTTCTGATGTTGCAACCTTCCACAATGGGTGCTACTGACATGTACTTCCTTTATCCTCAGTCGAAGATCCCTCCCCCCAGCAGCTGTGGTTGACAGGACCCTCAACCGTGTCCAACTTATATCCCACACTTCTGCCCTCACCCCTTCCCCTCCTTCCCAGAACCATGACAGGGTCCCCATCGTCCTCACTTTTCACGCCCCAGCCTCCACATTCAAAGGACCCTCTGTTATTTCCACCAACTCCAGCATGATGCCACCATGAAACACATCTTCCATTCTCCTCCCCTGTCAGCATTCCAAAGGGACCATTCCACCCATGACACCCTGATCCACTCCTCTATCACCCCCAACACCTCATCCCCTTCACTCAAACCTCCTTATACAATTGCATGAGGTGTAACATCTGCCCTTTTACCTCCTCCCACTACATTGTCCAAGGCCCTAAACATTCCTTCCTGGTGAAACAGCAAAATACTTGCACTTCTTCCAATTTAGCCTACTTTATTTGCTGCTCAGAATGCGGTCTCCTTTAAATTAGGGAGACCAAATGCAGACTGGATGACCGCTTTGTGGAACACCTTTCCTCAGTCCACAAGCATGAGTCCAATCTATTGGCCACTTGCCATTTCAATTCACCACCTTGCTGATATGCTCATATATCTGTCCTTGACCTGCTACAATATTCCAGTTAAGCCCAATACAATGCAAGCTGGAGGACAGCACTTCAACTTCTGATTAGGCAGTTTACAGTTTTCTGGACTCAAATTTGAATGCAGTCCTTCATTTTGATTTAAAAACAAAAAAACTGAGGATGCTGGAAATCCAAAACAAAAAATAAAAAAGACCTGGAAAAACTCAGGAGGTCTGGCAGCATCGGCGGAGAAGAGTACAGTTGACGTTTTGGGTCCTCATGACCCTTCAACAGAACTAAGTAAAAATAGGAGAAGGGTGAAATATAAGCTGGTTTAAGGAGGGTGTGATGGGGGGGGGGGGGGGGGGAGGGGGTGGGGGGGGGGGAGCGGGGAGAGGGGGGGTGTGGTTGTTGGGACAGATAGAAGGAGATAACCAAAAGCTGTCACAGACAAAAGAACAAAGAGGTGTTGAAGGTGGTGATATTATCTAAAAGAATGTGCTAATTAAGAATGGATAGCAGGACAAGCAAGGTACAGATAACTCTAGTGGGGGTGGAGTGAAATAAGACTTAAAGGGCATAAAAGATATAGATATATGATCGGTGGAATACATTAAAAATAATGGAAATAGGCAGGAAAAGAAAAATCTATATAAATTATTGGGAAAAACAAGGAGGAGGGGGAAGAAACTGAAAGGGGGTGGGGATGGAGGAGGGAGTTTAAGATCTAAAATTGTTGAAATCAATATTCAGTCTGGAAGGCTGTATAGTGCCTAATTGTAAAATGAGGTGCTGTTCCTCCAGTTTGCGTTGAGATCCACTGGAACAAGACAGCAAGCCAGGGACAGACATGTGGGCAAGAGAGCAGGGTGGAGTGTTAAAATGGCAAGCGACAGGGAGGTCTGGGTGATGCTTGCGGACAGACTGAAAGTGTTCTGCAAAGCGGTCACCCAGTCTGCGTTTGGTCTCTCCAATGTAGAGGAAATCGCATTGGGAGCAACGAATGCTGTAGACTAAGTTGAAGGAAATGTAAGTGAAATGCTGCTTCACTTGAAAGGAGTGTTTGGGCCCTTGGACGGTAAGGAGAGAGGCAGTGAAGGGGCAGGTGTTGCCCATCTTGCGTTCGCATGGGGATGTGCTGTAGGACGGGGTTGAGGAGTAGGAGTTGATGGAGGAGAGGACCAGGGTGTCACGAAGGGAACATTCCCTACGGAATGCCGCCGGGGGGGGTGAAAGGAAGATGTGTTTGGTGGTGGCATCATGCTGGAATTGGCGGAAATGGCGGAGGATGATCCTTTGAATGCGGAGGCTGGTGGAGTGATAAGTGAGGACAAGGGGGACCCTATCATGTTTCTGGGAGGGAGGAGAAGGTGTGAGGGCGGATGCACGGGAGATGGGCCAGACATGGTTGAGGGCCCTGTCGACTACCTTGGGTGGAAAACCTCGGTTAAGGAAAGGGAGGACATGTCAAAGGAACTGTTTTTGAAGGTAGCATCATCAGAACAGATGCGACAGAGGTGAAGGAACTGAGAGAATGGGATGGAGTCCTTACAGGAAGCAGGGTGTGAGAGCTGTAGTCGAGTAGCTGTGGGAGTCGGTAGGCTTGTAATGGATATTCGTGGACAGTCTATCACCAGAAATTGAGACAGGGAGGTCAAGGAAGGGAACGGAAGTGGCAGAGATGGACCATGTGAAAATCTTGGAGGGGTGGAGATTGGAAGCAAAATTAATAAATTTTTCCAAGTCCCGGCGAGAGCATGAAGCAGCACCGAAGCAATCATCGATGCACCGGAGAAAGAGTTGTGGGAGGGGGCCAGAGTAGGACTGGAACAAGGAATGTTCCACATACCCCATAAAGAGACAGGCATAGCTGGGGCCCATGCAGGTACCCATTGCCACACCTTTTATTTGGAGGAAGTGAGAGGCATTAAAGGAGAAATTGTTCAGTGTGAGAACAAGTTCAGCCAGACGGAGGAGAGTAGTGGTGGATGGGGATTGTTCAGGCTTCTGTTCAAAGAAAAGCTGAGAGCCCTCAGACCATCCCAGTGGGGGATGGAGGTGTAGAGGGATTGGACGTCCATGGTGAAGAGGAGTCGGTTGGGGCCAGGGAACTGGAAATTGTTGATGTGACGTAAGGTGTCAGAGGAATCACGGATGTAGGTGGGAAGGGACTGGACAAGGGGAGAGAGAAGGGAGTCAAGATAGCGAGAAATGAGTTCCATGGGTCAGGAACAGGCTGACATGATCGGTCTGCCGGGACAGTGTCCTGTTTGTGGATTTTGGGTAGGAGGTAGAAGCGGGCCGTCCGAGGTTGGTCGACTATCAAGTTGGAAGCTGTGGAAGAAAGATCTCCAGAGGAGATGAGGTCAGTGATAGTCCTGGAAACGAAGGCTTGATGTTCAGTGGTGTGGTCATGGTCCAGGGAGAGATAGGAGGAAGTGTCCGCAAGTTGACGCTCAGCCTTCGTGAGGTAGAGGTCATTGTGCCAGACAACGACAATACCACCCTTGTCAGCGGTTTGATGACAATGTTAGGGTTAGACCTGAGAGAATGGAGTGTAGTAAGTTCAGAGAAAGACAGGTTAGAATGGGTGAGAGGAGCAGAGAAATTGAGATGACTAATGTTATGCCGACAGTTCTCAATGAAAAGATCAAGAGAAGGTAAGAATCCAGAGGGAGAGGTCCAGGTGGAGGGAGAATATTGGAGGTGGATAAAAGGATCCGTTGAACGGGGAGAGGACTCCTGCCCAAAGAAGTCCTCTCTCTATGCCTGTCTCTTTATGGGGTATGTGGAACGTTCCTTGTTCCAGTCCTACTCCGGCCCCCTCCCACAACTCTTTCTCCGGTACATCGATGATTACTTCGGTGCTGCTCCATGATCTCGTTGGGACCTGGAAAAATTTATTAATTTTGCTTCCAATCTCCACCCCTCCATCATTTTCACATGGTCCATCTCTGACACTTCCCTTCCCTTCCTTGACCTCTCTGTCTCAATTTCTGGTGATAGACTGTCCAAAAATATCCATTACAAGCCTACCGACTCCCACAGCTACCTCGACTACTGTTCCTCACACCCCGCTTCCTGTGAGGACTCCACCCCATTCTCTCAGTTCCTTCGCCTTCATCGCATCTGTTCTGATGATGCTACCTTCAAAAACAGTTCCTCTGACATGTCCTCCATCTTCTTTAACCGAGGTTTTCCACCCACGGTCGTTGACAGGGCCCTCAACCGTGTCCAGCCCATCTCCCGCGCATCCACCCTCACGCCCTCTCCTCCCTCCCAGAAACATGATAGGGTCCCCCTTGTCCTCACTTATCACTCCACCAGCCTCCGCATTCAAAGGATCATCCTCCGCCATTTCTGCCAACTCCAGCATGATGCCACCACCAAACACATCTTCCTTTCACACCCTCAGCGGCATTCCGTAGGGATCGTTCCCTTCGTGACACCCTGGTCCACTCCTCCATCACCCCCTATTCCTCAACCCCCTCCTACGGCACCTCCCCATGCGAACGCAAGATGGGCAACACCTGCCCCTTCACTTCCTCTCTCCTTACCGTCCAAGGGCCCAAACACTCCTTTCAAGTGAAGCAGCATTTCACTTGCATTTCCTTCAACTTAGTCTACTGCATTCGTTGCTTCCAATGTAGTTTCCTCTACATTGGAGAGACCTAACGCAGACTGGGTGACCGCTTTGCAGAACACCTTCAGTCTATTTGCAAGTATCACCCAGACTTCCCTGTCGCTTGCCATTTTAACACTCCACCCTGCTCTTTTGCCCACATGTCTTTCCTTGGTTACTGCATTGTTCCAGTGGATCTTAACGCAAGCTGGAGGAACAGCACCTCATCTTCCGACTAGGCACTTTACAGCCTTCCGGACTGAATATTGAGTTCAACAATTTTAGATCTTAAACTCCCTCCTCCATCCCCACCCCCTTCCGTTTCTTCCTCCTCCTCCTTGTTTTTTACAATAATTTATATAGATTTTTCTTTTCCCACCTATTTCCATTATTTCCAGTATTCCTCGGATCATTTATCTATACCTTTTACGCCCTTTTAGTCTTATTTCACCCCACCCCCACTAGAGCTAACTGTACCTTCCACCTTTCTTGTCCTGCTATCCATTCTTAATTAGCACATTCTTTTAGATAATATCACCACCTTCAACACCTCTTTGTTCTTTTCTCTATGACATCTTTTGGTTATCTTCTTCTATCACTGTTTGCTTGTCCCAACAACCACCACCCCCCCCCACCTTCTCTCTCACGCCCCCCCCCCCGCCTTAAACCAGCTTATATTTCACTCATCTCCTATTTTTACTTAGTTCTGTTGAAGGGTCATGAGGACTCGAAACGTCAATTGTACTCTTCTCCGCCGTTGCTGCCAGACCTCCTGAGTTTGTCCAGGTATTTTTTATTTTTTGTTTCTTCATTTTGATTTATTTTTCCCCCAAGTGTCAGTCTATCTTGTTCTCAAGTTTTTATTTTCAGACAGCGTTGACTTTTTTTCTGCTATCAACACATTCTGCTATTTTGCTTTCAGTTAATGGTGACCTTTCTTCTGCTATTAACATCTACTCTGGATAAAAGCTTTAGTATTTAATACTATCATTAACAGTCCCTTTGACTTGTGCCATGACCTCTTTGTCATTTAATCTCTGCCCTCTAGCCTATCCCTCACCTTATATTTTTCTCCACCTGCCCCTCCCCACTTTTTCAACAGCATAAAACCCATCACAAATTCTACCTCACTCCAGTTCCAAGAAGAGTCATACTGGAATCAAAACGTCTCTCTCTCTCTCTCCACAGATGCTTCCAGGCCTGATGAGTTGTTCCAGCTTTTTCTATCTTAATTTGAATTTTTCAAATTCCTTCAATTGAAAAAGCTCCAGAAAATGAATCCATTTATCACTAGGCCCAGTCAAATAACCCCAAGGGCAACCACTAATTAGAACCCCACATAAAAATAGCTCTCCCCATGATTATGCTCTATTTCAATCCATGATTTCCCTGAATATGATTCTCCCCTTGTGACCATTTTCTCTTGACAGTTTCCTCCATTTTTCATTAGTAGATGCTCTGTTTAAACTGAACAGCAACAAGATTTCTGGATTGACTATATTCGCAAACCAACAGGTTGCTTAACTCCCACGTTGCCACACAGTGCTGTCTGATTCAGATCCCAGATGATGCTGAATCTTCACCAGGATGGATGCTTTAAGCCCTGGTTGATGTGGCTTATGATGCCCCTTGGATGAGCAAAACCTGGATGTCTCCACCAAGACATTCTACAGGTCCCAGTTGACTCTGGCCCTCAATCTGGAGTGATTTCAGCCTTAATTAAAATATATTTGTGATATCTTTGTTGAAAAGAAGGCTACAACAATGTCACCTTACTAAGTTAATCCTGCACTAAGCTGATTTTAGTTCGAGCAAGGTAAAATCCTTCTTAAGGTCGGTTTTAAATGTCCACTCTTCAAGTTTTGGCTTGGTCTAAAGAGGCTAGATCTAATCTAGTCCCAGAAAGCTGCCAGAATTAATGCGGCCTATTGTTTATTGATGTAAATGGAAGGCGCAGTTACAGAATTGATAGGAATTTAAGGATAAAACTAGATTTATTACTGTGGATTACTGAAAAACGTGTATCTTATTGGACTAGAACTCTGATTTATATTTACATTCAATTCTAATCTATATTACACATGCTGGCAGAATGCTTATGGTTTGCTTGCTGTTTTATTATTCTTGAAACTGGAATTGGTTTTTGACTGTCAGGATGCATGCTTTGAACAGCACTACTTTAAACAGTTCTTTATGTCAATGCTCCTGCCAGTTAAATGATTTAATCATCGCTATAGCATCCATTTCCTGAAGACTACTATTATAATAAACAAAATAATAACAATTGTGACCACTGGGTTTTGTGTGGTTCCCATGATTTGCACACCAGCTAACCTCCCTTTGCATTGAAACCTGATACAACTGATAATTGTCTGCATCAACATTACAGCATTAAAGTGGGAGCAGCATCCTCCTTACATTGTAACTCCCCACAGAATAAAACCATTAAGCTGTCTTGATCTTTAAGCAAACCACGTAAAACCATGCAAAACATTGCTCTTTGGTGGTTTACGGGAAAATAAACCACAAAGCAGCAGAGCCAGTATAATTCACTCATAATAGGCATGGTTTCTCTGAGAAACAATTGACTCCTGTCATGTATGCTCTACATGTAAAATTTTTCATCCAGGGGCCAGCATTAAAACACAAATTCTCATTGCAAATGCAAACATGGCCTCAATTATTTATTTTTTATACCCAGTATAAATATTGTCAACTCTCTGTCAGTTTCCATCTCAGAAAAATCTCTTTGATTACCATAGCTTTTTAACTCGATTCAATGCTTTTCTCTGCATGCTGAATTGTAAGATCAGATGGAAGTTTAAATGTTGCCAGATACAAAGATTTGCAAGCTGGCACTCTTAGAAATTGTAATCCAAGTGAAACACCATTACATGTGCAACATTTATTCCATGTAATTGTACCAACCCTGAATCTCCTCAGCGATAATTATGCTGCTGCTCTAACAGAAAGGCAAGCTGTTCACTAGCAGAGATTCTTACACAAGCTTCCTGAAGTAAATTAATTTAAAAATTGTTGGTGCATCACTGTGATTGAAGCGTAGAAACTGTAAATTGGTGAACGCCTCCCCCATACCAGTTTTGCTATCTCACTCTAGCCTCCCCTGCACCACACCACCCCCACCCCAGCTCTCCACAAAAAGTGCTCTGCGACAACTTTAAAACCATTCTGCAGACTGCTGGCAGCAGCAGAACACTGTTGACAGCAAGATAACCAGCCAACACATAGTTTAACTAAACATTTCTATTAAATGAATATAGGAATTATTTCTGACTTTCACACGTTTTTTTCTTTATTCTTCCATGGGATATGGGTATCACTGGCAAGGCCATCATTTGTTGCCCATCCCTAATTGTCCTTGATCTGAATGCTCACCAGGCCATTTCAGAGGACAATTGAGAATCAACCACATTGCTGCCAGTCTGGAGTCACATGAAGGCCAGTTCAGGGAAAGACAGATTTCCTTTCCTAAAGTGACCCACATGGGTTTTTAAAACAATCAATGATAGTTTTATGGTAACCATCATTCAGGCTAGCTTTCAATTCCAGATGTGGTGGGATATGGAACCATGTCCCCAGGGCATTAGCCTGACCTTGGGTGATCAATAGTCCAGTAACATGGCCACTATAATACCATCTCTCCCAATTTCCCCTACATTGCATGTTAGAGTATGGTTCATGGACCTGAACCCTCCTTAACAATAACATGCAAAACATTACCCCTCACAGAGACCTTTTATTTAGTCACAAACACATGAATTGAATAAAAAACTCAATTGGAGATGTCCTGGAATCTTCAAGTGCCTTGAGGCCAAATTGATGATCATTTGAAATCTATTGAATCTTGAGACATTTTCTCTTCATTAAGCCAGGACAAATCTCTCCTAACTGACTTCAATGAAAATGCTAGACATTGGGCGGGATTTTCCACACCTGCCTGCCGACGTGATCTTCCAGTCCCGCCACAAGACAATAGACTTCTGGCTGGGGCACCGCCTTACCCGCGGCGGGGCTGGAGAATCCTGGCCATTCTATTAGCTCTTATATTCTTTCCACATTGGGCAGGATTTTATGCGTCAGCAAGGGGGGGCCGGGTCTGCTCACTGGCACGTAAAATGACAGAGTCAATTAAGTAATTAAAGGAACTGCCCGTCCAACCTTAAAGGGGGAAAATCCCGGCCATAGAGTTTCTTTGTGATTCACACATGCACATCTCTGAAATAGAGGATCAGCCATGATCATATTGAATGGTGGAGCAGGTTCAAAGGGCCTAATGACTACTTCTGCTCCTATTTTCTATGTTTCCAGGTTTCAATGACTGGTTCCTTCATGTGTGCTTTTATCCTTTGTTGCTCTGGTTGGTTCAAAGTCTAGTGAAGTTCCTTCATCATGCATGTCATTGAGGTTTCATAGGATTTTATCTGAAGACTGTGCCAATCAGTTCTGCTCATCCTGTGGCATCCTAAAACTTGCTCTTGGTTACCAGGTGCCCTTGTCTGATTGTTACGACAAGGATGGGAGGAGTGTGCAGTTGATCCAGCCGCACTACTCCACAGGTCGTAATATTAGTTTAAATGTTCATTTACTCATCAAAATGGTCAAATATTTATCTTCACTGCTGTTACCCAGAATAAAAGAGAGTTCTTTCAATAAACAACAAACTTATTAGTGTATTATAAAACCATTCTTGTCGAATAGAAAGGCAAAGCTTATCAACGTACAGTATGGAATATTAAATTATGCTAATTACTCCTTTGAGATACCCTAAGTCACAGACACACACACACACACACACACACCAATGAACTAAATATAGAAATGGAGGAATTCTGCCAAAGGTTAAAAGTTAATGGTTCAAAGGCAAAGGATAGATGATGAAATCCGTGAACTGGTGTCCAGCTTATATGGTTGGTCTACGGTTATACTGATCGATAACATAATCAATGACTCTGGCATTGCTTTTCAGATGAACTAAAGAAATATTCAAGAGTACTCTAGTCTAGCATGTAGAGCAACTTAGGAGCAGCATATATTCACTTCCAGCTGTGGACTGCTCTGGACTGCAATAAGGCTGCTGTCTTCATTCTCTAGCAGTTGGTCCTTCACTTATCAAAACAAACCCAAAACTCACTTTTAAAACACAGTTCCACACACAGGCCAGGATTTTCACCTTGTCAGGCAGGCTTGGCGGGCGGGCCCAGGAGCAGTCGCAAAGTTGACCACCGCCTGTGATCGGGCCCTGACATCGATTTCACGCTGGCTGGCCTATTCAAGGCCAGCCAGCATGAAATACAGACTGCAGCACTCAGTGCAGCACAGAATTGCCTCAGGGAGCTGAAGATTTACAGACTCAAAAATTAAAATCTTAAGCAATGTTAAAAACATGTCCGCTCATGTGACTTTGCCACATGAGCAGGGATATGTTATGAATGAAATTTTAAAATTTTAATTTAATTTTTATTTGCTGTTGGAAACCTCACCCTGCCCGTGGATGAGGTTTCCTAAAAAATCTAAAAGGCTGCTTGACCTTTTCATCAACTGTAAGGTTGGACAGGCAGTAAAAAATTTCATTTAATTATTACGTTAATAGCCTTAATAGACCTGTTAATTGTTGATGGGCGCACTGCTGAGGACGCTCGCCCGATGTCATCACGCATCATTTTACGATTGAACGGGTCAGGTGCACGCCCGTCTGCTCAGAGCAAATTTCAGCCCAGAGTTTTTTTCTTCAGAGCCATAAAACCCGTGTGACCCCCCTTGTACAGACTCCACCAGAGTCAAGAAATTGACAATTATTATTTTACAACTGCTTAACTATCTTTCCTTGTAAAAGGATGTTTTTACTGGGAATACCAATCAGAGTCCTGCATTAACCCTTTAAGGGACAGTGAGTTTTAGAACACAAATTCTTCCAGAATATTCTTCGTCCCTGAAGATGAACCATTTTCTATGATTAAAGTGTTCAAGACACTGGCAAATAAATGTCTGTAAAATGTTACTGTATATTCCTGTTTCTCAACTTGCAGTTTAATTTAATTTAGGTACCATAGGGTTCTCTTTTTTATTAACATTCTTCTTCTTGTTAGGGATGTTTAAAACTGATTTTTCTTAATTGTTGGACATCATCTCTCACCCACACCACCAGTCAAGATTGCCACCATTATGACCACTTAGCTGCCAGCTGTGCCCACATATACAGCAAGCAGAAGAATGAAAACTGACATCTCTTTGCCTTTTGAAAGTTTGGCAAATCAATGGAAAATGTCTGGAATAATGCATAGAGCTCTACATGGCCTTTAGTGATCTTTGACTGCCTCAAAAGCCTTTGGTAAGTCTTCCAAAGACTTGGATATAAGACCATAAGAACATAAGGAATAGGAACAGGAGCAGACCATTCAGCCCCTCGAGTCTTCTCCGCCATTCAATAAGATCATGGCTGATCTTCTCGAGTTTCGATTGCCACATTCCCATCTAACCCCAATAACCCTTGATTCCCTTGCCTAACAACAATCTATCCACCTGCCTTAAAAATATTCAATTACCCTGTCTCCACCACACACTGAGGCAGAGGGCTCCAAAGTCGCACAACCCATGAGAGAAAAAATTTCTCCCTGTCTCTGTCTGAAAAGGACGACCCCTAATTTTAAAGCAATGCCCCCTAGTTCTGGACTCATCCACAATAGGAAACATCCTTTCAATGTCCACCTTGTCAAGGCCGTTCAGGATCTTGTATACTTCAATCAAATCACCCCTCAATCTTCTAAACTCCAGTGGAAACAAGCCCAGCCTGTTCAACCTTTCCTCATAAGAGAACCCACTCATTCTAAATATCAATCTAGTAAACGTCCTCTGAACCGCCTCCAATGCACTTACATCCTTCCTTAAATAAGGAGACCAAAACTGCACACAGTATTCAAGGTGCGGTCTCACCAATGCCCTGTATAACTGAAGCATAATATCCATGCTTTAAGGTTCAATCCCTCTCATAACAAAGGATAGCATTCCATTAGCCTTCTTAATTACTTGCTGTACCTGCATGCTAACTTTTTGTGACTCATGTACTAGAACATCTAGATCCCTCTGCACCTCAGAATTACGCAGCCGTTCTTCATTTAAGTAAGATTCTGCTTTTTTGTTCTCCCTGCCAAAGTGAACAACTTCACATTTTCCCACATTGAATTCCATTTGCCAGATCTTTGCCGATTCACTCAACCTATCTATATCCATCTGCAACCTCCTCATGTCCTCTTCACAACATACTTGCCTAATTATCTTTGTGTCATCTGCAAATTTAACTACCATGTCTTCACTCCCCTCACCTAAGTCATTGATGTAAATTGTAAAAAAGTTGAGGTCCCAGCACAGGAGGTCCCCCGTGGGACTCCACTCGTCACATCCTGCCAATCGGAAAAAGACCCATTTATTCATACTGTCTGCTTTCTGCCAGCCAGCCAATCTTCTATCCATTCTAATATGTTACCCACTAACTAATATGTGCTTTTATTTTCCTTGATAACCTTTGATTTGGCACCGTATCAAATGCCTTCTGGGAATTCAAGTACAGTACGTCTACAGGCTCTCCTTCATCCAAATGCATGTTACTCCTTCAAAGGACTCTAATAAATTGGTTAAACATGATTTTCCTTTCACAAAACCATGCTGACTCTTCTCAATTGCCTTGAGCTAAGTGCCCAGCTATAACCTCCTTCATGACCAATTCTAATAACTTCCCCACGGCAGACGTCAATATAACTGGTCTATAGTTTCCTGTTTCTGCCTCCTTCCCTCCCTTCTTGAATAGAAGGGCTATATTTCCAGTCTGATGGAACCTTTCCAGAATCTATTAAATTTTGGAAAATGAACACCAGCGCATCAACTATCTCATTATCCACCTCTTTTAAGACCCTAGGATGTAGCCTGCTGCTCCGTCAATTTCACAAAGTTCCTCTCTCCCTTTCACCTCCTGATTTGCAGCTATTACTGGAATATTTTGTATCCTCTATGGTGAACACAAAAGCAAAACATTTGTTCATTTCTTCCACTATTTCCTTGTTATCTACTATTGACTCCCTACTGTCACTCTCAAGAGGACCAACACTCACGTTACTTACTCTTTTCCTTTTTATATCCCTGTAGAAATTCTTGCTATCCATTTAACATTTCTAGCTAGCTGCCTCTCATACTCTAATTTCTCTCTCCTGGTTAATCTTTTAGTCATTCTCTGCCATTCTTTATATTTGTCCAATCATCTGTCCTGCCAATCATCTTTGCAGAGTTGTAAGCATTTTCCTTCAGTTTGATGCTTTCCTTAACATCTTTAGTTAACTACAGATGGTGGGTCCTCCTGTTAGAATTTTTCTTTATCAGAGGAATGTACTTATTCTGAATACACTGAATATCCCCTTAAATGTCTGTCACTGCTTCTCTATTGATCCATCCTAGTTTCCCAGCTAGCTCAGCATTTATCTCCGCATAGTTGCCCTTATTTAAGTTTAAGATACTGGTCTTATACCCACTCTTCTCCCTTTCAAACTGAATGTAAAATTAAAACATATTGTGATCACTGTTACCTAAGGGTGCCTTTACTCTAAGGTAATTAATTACTCCTGTCACAGTACACAATAATAGTTCTAATATCACCTGCTCTCTGGTCAGTTCCAGAACATGCTGTTCTAAGAAACTATTTCAAAAGCATTCTAAGAACTCCTCATCCAGGCTACGACTGCCAATCTGATTTTTCCAGTTTATGGGGAGGATTCTTCTCTTGTTGAGCAGGATCGGCAGGGCAGTCAGAATGCTAACCACCACACGCAATCGGAGCTGGACTGCGACTTCATGCTGGTGGGCCAATTAAGGCTCATCCAGTGTTAAATGCACGCGGCAGCACTCAGCGCTGCCTGTGTTGGGGGAAGGAGGGTGAGCGTGAGGGCATGCACAAGGGTGTGCACTGAAAAAACTCCCTGAGGCACAGAACTGCCTCAGGGAGCTGAAGAGTTTAAAACATTAAAAATAAAGATTTTTAAAATTTTATAAAACATGTCCCCTCATGTGGCTCTGTCACCTGAGCAGGGAGATTATTAATGAAATTATAAATTGTAACTTTATTTTTAATTGCTGTTGGAAACCTTATCCTGCCTGTGGATGAGGTTCCCAAAAAAATGCAAAGCCCGTCTGGCCTTTTCGCTGCCTACAAACTGTAATGTTAGACAGCCAGCAAAAAATTTCTTTGAATTGTAACTTTAATGGCCTTAATAGGCCTTTTAATTGTTAGCAGGCATGCCTGTGAACTCTGGTACACGCCCGCTCCCCAAAATTTTGCATGAGTGTGTGATAATGTCAGGATACTCGGCCGATGTCATCGCATGTCATTTTATGCGCGGTCGGGGTTGGGCGTGCACTTGCCCAATGAGTGTTATATTCTGGTCCATGTGTAGATTAAAAACACCCATGATTATTTCAGTCCCTCTATCACAAGCACACAATATTTTCTCTTGAATAATTTGTCCTAAACTGCAGCTACAATTAGGGGCCTGTAGACCACTCCTACTAATGACTTTTTTCCCCGACTCTTCCTCATCTCCACCCAAACCAATTCTATATCCTGATCTCCTGAACCCAGGTCATATCTAACTATTGCATCAATGCCCTCTTTGATTAACAGTGCTACCCCTCCACCTTTACCTAGCTTCCTATTCTTCTTGAATGTCATGCACCCCTAAAATTAAGGACCCAATCTTTGTCGTCCTGCAGCTACGTCTCCATAATTGTTATCAGTTCATATTTATTTACTTCGATGTGGGCCATCAGTTCATTTACTTTGTTATGAATGCTACGCACATTCAGGTAGACCCCCAACACTTATCCCTTTCTCATGGCACCTTCCCATGCAATTGCAGAAGGTATAACATGTGCCTCTTTACCTCCTCCCTCCTCACTGTCCAAGGGCCCAAACACTCCTTTCAGGTGAAGCAGCACTTCACTTGCACCTCCTTCAATTTGGTTTACTGCATTCAGTGCTCCAAATGTGGTTTCCTCTCACTGGAGTGACCAAACGCAAACTGGGTGAATATTTTGCGGAACATCTTTGTTTTTTTCTGCAAGCATGACCCAGACCTTCCTGTTACTTTCCATTTCAACACACTATCCTGCTCTCATGCCTACATGTCTGTCCTTGGCCTGCTGCAATGTTCCAGTGAAGTCCAACGCAAATTGGAGGAACAGCACCTCATCTTCTGATTAGGCACAGCCTTCCCGACTTAACATTGAGTTCAAAAACTTCAGACCATCGAATCTCTCCTCCATCTT
Source organism: Carcharodon carcharias (assembly GCF_017639515.1). NCBI lineage: Eukaryota > Metazoa > Chordata > Chondrichthyes > Lamniformes > Lamnidae > Carcharodon > Carcharodon carcharias. Next base: position 108,595,745 of record NC_054475.1, read on the forward strand.
CATCTCTTTTTATCCCTTTTTTCAAAGTTAATTTTTAAAATCTACTTATTTTTATTTTTATTCAATTATTCATTGTTTTATCCCCTTTTTATCCCCCCTTTTCATCCCATTTTTGATCCTTTTTTTTAGAGTTCTTACCCCTGTTCTGCTTTTAACGCATCTGTTTTCTTACCTTTATGCCACTATCAGCACCTTATTTTAGCCCTTATCACTACAATTAACACTCCCTTTGTCCTTTTGTTCATGACATCTTTGTCAATCTCTCCCTTGCCCCACCTATCGGTGGCCTTCTATCCAGCTTCACCTGCTCCTCCCACCTTATGCAGTATAAATTTCATCATATTTCTGCTTCTCTATAGCTCTGAAGTAGAGTCATATGGACTCAAAACGTTAATTGTGTTTTTCTCTCCACAGATGTCAGACCTGCTAAGATTTTCTAACATTTTCTATTTTTCTTTCAGATAGAGAGCCTTCAATTTTGTATTTTTGTTACCTTTCTAACATCTCATCTTGACTGTTGATGTATTCTTAGGTTTTTTCTCTCTGCCCCATCCTGCCATTCTCTGACCCTCATTTCGTATATTATTATTTTGCTCCCCTGTCTTGACTCTATATCTTGAATTGCTAGCTGCACAATTTGTGAGGACACTCATCCCAGTACAGTTCAGGTGTGAATTGTCCCAACAGTACAGCCCCCACTTTCCCCGGTACTGATGCCAGTGCCCCAAAAACTGGAACCCACTCCTCCCACACCAGTCTTTGAGCCACACATTCATCTCTCTAATATTATTTGCCCTGGGTCAATTTGCACGCGGCTTAGGTAATAATCCAGAGATTATTATCTTTGAGGTTCTGCTTCTTAATTTGGTACCTAGCTCCTCATACTGACTTTGCAGAACCTCCTTCATAGTTCTACCTATGTTATTAGTACCTACATGGACCACGACAACTGGATCCTCCCCTTCCCACTACAAGTTCTTCTGCAGCCCTGAGCAGATGTCCCAAACCCTGGCTTTGGGCAAGCAACACAGCCCCCTGCACTTTCATTCCTTGCTGCTGGGAACAATGTCAATGCCCCTCATTATACTATCCCCTACTAACACTACATTCCTTTTTGCTCCCTCCGCTTGAACAGCTTCCTGTACCACAGTGCCATGGCCAGTCTGCTCATCCACCTTGCAGACCTCGCTTTCATCCACACAGGTTGAGAGCACCTCAAACCTGTTTGACAATTGCAAAGTCTGAGGTTCCTCCCCTACTGTCTGCTTGGTCCCATTACCTGCCTCACTGACAGTCACATCCCCCTATCCCTCACTGCTGATCAAAACAGATGACTTTCTTCTAAGAGGTGTGACTCTGTTCTGGAACAAAGTATCAAGGTATTTCTCCCCCTCCCTTATGTCGCACAGTGTCTGCATTTCGGCTTCCAGCTCAATAGTCCTGATCTGGAATTCCTCAAGCTGCTTACACTTCCTGTAGACGTGTTTGTCATGGATCACCTTGGTGCCCAAAAGCTCCCACATCCCACAGCTGCAAGATAATGCCTGTCCCACCATTCTAACTTATGTTATTTAGTAATTTACTTTAATTGCTTTCTTCCTATGTATGCTCCAATTTACTGTATTTACTGAATGCTAGCACCACTAAAGGTTATATGCTTCTAAACCACAAAGGTATGTGTTTTAGATATTTGTTTAAAGTACTTTATTTGTATTGCTTTGATCTATAATCTATATTGTTTTCTTTTAATTTTAAAGTCTTCAAATTTTGATTCATTATTTTAAAGTTTCCGTTCTTTTTATTTATAGATCTACCTGAACTCACTTGTCGTAAGCTGGTTTCTCACACACGATCCCTTAGACTGAGCACTTACTGGCTAATTAAATTACGAGCTCCCTGTGACATCACAGTTGTTTTTTTTCCATTTTTTTCCCCCCCTAATTCTGCCTCACAGCAGCTGATGCAGTGAAACCATAAGACCATAAGACCATAAGACATAGGAGCAGAAATTAGGCCATTTGGCCCATTGAGTTTGCTCTGCCATTCAATCATGGCTGATAAGTTTCTCAATCCCATTCTCCCACCATCTCCCAGTAATCTTTGATCACCTTACCAATCAAGAACCTATCTATCTTGGTCTTAAATACACTCAATAACCTGGCCTCCACAGCCTTCTGTGGCAATGAATTCCATAGATTCACCACTCTCTGGCTAAAGAAGTTTCTCCTCACCTCTGTTCCAAAAGGTCTTCCCTTTACGCTGAGGCTGTGCCCTCGGGTCCTAGACTCTCCTACCAATGGAAACATCTTTGCCACATCTACTCTATCCAGGCCTTTCAGTATTCTGTAAGTTTCAATCAGATCCCCCCTCATCCTTCTAAACTTCATCAAGTATAGACCCAGAGTCCTCAAACGTTCCTCATATGTTAAGCCTTTCATTCCTGGGATCATTCTCGTGAACCTCCTCTGGACCTTCTCCAGGGCCAGAATATCCTTCCTGAGATACGGGGCCCAAAATTGCTCACAATATTCTAAATGTGGTCTGACCAGAGCCTTATAAAGCCTCAGCAGCACATCCCTGCTTTTATATTCTAGTCGTCTCGAAATAAATGCCAACATTGCATTTGCCTTCCTAACTGCTGACTCAACCTACAAGTTAACCTTAAGAAAATCCTGGACTAGGACTCCCAAGTCCCTTTGCACTCCAGATTTCTGAATTCTCTCTCCATTTAAAAAATAGTCCATGCCTCTATTCTTCCTACCAAAGTGCATGACCTCACACTTCCCCACGTTGTATTCCATCTGTCACTTCTTTGCCCATTCTCCTAACCTGTCCAAATCCTTCTGCAGTCTCCCCGCCTCCTCAATACTACTTGTCCCTCCATTTATCTTTGTATCATCTGCAAACTTAGCCAGGATGCTCTCAGTTCCTTCATCTAGACCATTAATGTATAAAGTGAAAAGTTGTGGTCCCAACACTGACCCCTGTGGAACTCCACTAGTCACCAGCCGCCATCCTGAAAAGGACCTCCTTATCCCCACTCTCTGCCTCCTGCCAGACAGCCAATCTTCTATCCATCCTAGTACCTTGCCTCTAACACCATGGGCTCTTATCTTACTGAGCAGCCTCCTGTGCGGCACCTTGTCAAAGGCCTTCTCAAGTCCAAGTAGATAACATCCATTGGCTCTCCTTTGTCTAATCTACTTGTTACCTCCTCAAAGAATTCTAACAGTTTTGTCAGGCATGACCTCCCCTTGATGAAACCATGCTGACTTTTCCCTATTTTACCATGCATTTTCAGGTGTTCTGAAATATCATCCTTAATAATGGACTCTAAAATCTTACCAACGACTAAGGTGAGGCTAATCGGCCTGTAATTTCCCGTCTTTTGCCTCATTCCCTTCTTAAACAGGGGGGTTACATTAGTGATTTTCCAGCCCTCTGGAACCCTCCCTGACACCAGTGATTCCTGAAAGATCACCACTAATGCCTCCAATATATCTTCAGCTATCTCCTTCAGAACTCAGGGGTGTAATCCATCTGGTCCAGGTGATTTATCCACCTTCAGACCTTTCAGTTTTCCTAGCACCTTCTCCTTGGTAATGGCCACCATACTCACCTCTGCCCCCTGACTCCCTTGAACTTTGGGGATGCTCCTCGTGTCTTCCACCATGAAGACTGATGCAAAGTACCTATTCAGTTCCTCCGCCATTTCTTTGTTCCCCACTACTACTTCTCCAGCTTCAATTTCCAGCGTCCCAATTTCCACTTTTGCCTCTCTCTTACCTTTTATATATCTAAAAAAAACTCTTGCAATCTTCTTTTATATTACTGGCTAGTTTACCCTCATATTTAATCTTCTCCCTCCTTATTTCTTTTTTAGTTGTCCTCCGTTGGTCTTTGTAGGTTTCCCAATCCCCTGGTTTCCCACTGCTCTTCGCCACATTGTATGCTTTCTCTTTAGCTTTTATGCTGTCCCTGACTTCCCTTGTCAGCCATGGTTGACTCATCCTCCCTTAGTATGCTTCTTCTTCCTAGGGATGAATTTTTGCTGTATCTCCCAAATTATTCCCAGAAACTCCTGCCATTGCTGTTCCACTGTCTTTCCTGCTAGGCTCATCTCCCAGTCAATTCTGGCCAGCTCCTCCCTCATGCCTCTGTAATTGCCTTTATTCAACTGTAATACCATTACATCTGATTCTAGCTTTTTCCTCAGTGCATTCCTCAGCTCCACTCCAAGTCCCAGCAAGTTAAGGCTCACTCGAATTCCTGGTCTGTATTTATAGGCGCTTCTCAGCTCCCAACTGTCTTCTGCAGGCCCGCTCTGCTCTGACTCCCAGCAAGGTAGGCTGCTGTGCAATCCCTGGTCTATATTTATAGGCGCTGCTCAGCTCCCGATTGTCTCCTGCAGGTCTGATCTGACATCCAGCGAAATTTGTTACTATTTTGCAAGTCCCAAATGACAGTATGACAGCAACTGTTCCATGCAATGGATTGGAGACTGAGCCTTTTCAAATCTGGTCAGGCGTCAAGCAAGGTTGTGTGATTGTGACAACGCTCTTCACTATCTCAGCCTAGTCAAAGAGCTAATTTTTGACAACTTCCACAGGGATCAGTATTGAGTTTCGATTTGATGAGAAGCTTTCCAACTTCAAAAGGCTGAGAACATGGAGTAAAGTGACCCTCTGGCACATCAATGACTTACAATGTACTGATGACTGTGCACACTGCAAGTGGCATTTGGGCTACTCTCAAACTCCTCAACTCTGCATACAGAAGAGTTGATCCCTCGTTCAATATCAGCAAGACTAAAATCATCCATGAGCCTTCCCCAGACAAACACCTACATCTCTAGCTGTTATTGATGGGAAGAATTTAGAGTTGCTGAACATTTACCATATTGTGACAGCTACCTTTCTCAAAAGGCCACCATCAAAGAGAACATCCAACACAGAATCAGCTGTGCCAGTGCAGCCTTCCAAAAATTGCACGTCGACAACAGAGATCTTCATGAGAGAACAAAGGCTTTAGTCTACATCGCTGTTGTTGTCACCACCCTTCTATGGCAATGAGACTTGTGTCACTTACCAAAGGCAGCTCCGAGAGCTGGATAATTTACATCAGTCATGTCTCCGCAGAATACTCACAGTCAAGTGGGAAGACAGGTGAACAATCTCCAGCATCCTTACTGAAGCCGATTCCTTCAGCATTACAACCATGATCATATAAAATCCACTGGTCTGTACTCTGCATCAATGTGCCAAATAATCAATTTCCAAAGATCTTTTTGCAATTTAAGGTTGGCATCCGATCTCAAGGAGGACTGAGAAAACTTTTTAAGGAAATTCTGAAAGCTTCATTGGAAAGGGAAAAATGACATTGGTGCATGGCTGGAACCTGCCACTAACTATGCCATGTGGCGACGCCTTATCCTGCAAGCCACAACACAGTCAGAGACTGACCACATACACTCTGCTGCAGAGAAATGACAAAAGCAGAAGGAGAGCGAGCAGAACCTTAGCTCGAGAACCTCCTGTCTTCAGGACAACTCTTTTCCCCTCTGCCAAAAGAGCTGTGGCTCCAGGATTGGTCTGCTGAGTCACCTGAGGACATACAAATCACAGCCTGGCAGACGTCATCCTTACTTTGAGAGACTGACAATGATGACAAAAAGGGTCAATCACACTATTCTCTCACAGCTGAATGGAACTGACTTTGCCTGGTTCCATTCTTATTGTCCATCTGTAACTAGAGAATCTCCTTCAATAGTTTCCCTTTGAACCCCCATATCATCGCCTGTGGAGTCTCCTATTTCTCATCCATGTGTTGGCCCTTTGTGACATCATCTAAAGTACGATGGCAGATTCCAATTTATGATGATGACAGTAAGCTCTACCTCTACCTCTCCCCTCGAGCGCCTTTTAGATGCCATGGAGGCTCACTGTGATGCCCTCTACCCGGCCCTGACTGCAGGAGGGGCAGCAACATTACCACTCCAGCTTAGTAGGTGATTGCAGTGGTGATCAGTGCAAATGCCGCACAGAAGAGGTTGGCCATCCAATGCAGATAGAGGATGAATGATCTCATTCATGCAGCCAGGGCAAGGCAACCATCTCAGCACTTTAAATTCACACACTCAAGCCCATCATACATTCACTGGCACCTCACTCACTGCCAACTCAAGGGACATCACCACTCACTCTCACACACAACCTCACATCTCCATCTGGCCTCATCCACTCTGGAGACTGCCTCCTCAACCCTCACTATCTTGAGGCCACTTGCACAGATGTACTTGTACCCCCACACAAACCCTGTACCACAGTACAGCTCTTATGCTTCTCTTCTCTAGCCTGAAGCCACTTCTCCCCCTTCACCAAGCAAGCCCTAGCCCTGCAGCTATAAAAAGCCCCCCCTCTTATTGATATTCTGGTAGTTGGAGACCTACCCGTGAGACCCCTAAAAGTGCTGTGATGCTGTCTGTGAAGCCTGGCGCTGATGACTGTGAGTGCTGCCTGAAACAAGGTAGGAAAAAAACCTCAAAGTCCCAAACGAAGCGCAGGTCACCAGGTGCAAGTCACTTATGTATAATTGTTGAAACATGTCAGCGTGCAACCACGCTGATGTGGGTGGACAATCCAGTGTGGGGGATGAGTCCAGTGGGTTGGCCTTATAATGAGATGCAGATATATTACAATGAGGTTCCTGATGTCCAATGGGCTGAGCGGATGATTGCAAATTGGTTCACGATGTCGTGAAACCGATTTTTGGTCTTCTCGTCATATTGTCCGTTCACATCGCCAAGCATGCCTGATGCCAATGGGCACAGACGATTCCACCCATTGTCTCAGAGTGAACCAGTTTGTTCATAAGGATTATTTGATGCTGAGCTGAATTTCCAACTGCAAATCCTCTCAGAACAAAGGCCACTTGTTTTCATCTTTGCAATATTTCCTTTTTCCATCCCTTCTTCAGTCCACCTGCTGCTGAAACCCTCATCCTTCTTTTCCCTACCTCCAGGCTCAGCTATCTAACGCTGTCCTGGTTATCCTCCTATCAGCCACCCATCATAAACTTGGGCTCACCCAGACCTCTGATGTCTGCAGTAAAAACAGAAATTGCTGTAAATACTCAGCAGGTCAGGCTGAGAGAAAAACAGAGTTAGGCTTTCAGATTGATGATCTTCCATCAGAATTGGGAAATGGTAGAAAAGCAATGGCGGCGGGATGGGTGGGTGGTGCCATGCACATGCCATCCAATTTTACACACAACTTACCAATCCCCCCCCCACCCCACCTGCCACACACCCCTACCTGTCAACCTGATCCTGGGGCAAGGGCGTAAAATTCAATGCGTTCTTTCACCAAGATAGATTTGAACATCAGTCATGCTGCCTGTAGGGGCCCGGCACTGGCACTGATTTGCATATCCTTCCTAGTGAGGATCAATCAACATTGCAGAAAGAAGTGAAGAAGGGCAGGTAAGGGTAACAAGCCACCCGGGCACCACCAAACGCTTCACCCTCTTAAAGGAACAGGCACACAACTAACTCTTCCCACTACACTCTGGTTAGACATCTACAACTGCTCTTGTAGAACCACAACAACACTTTGTCCACTCTAACATCCTCACACCCCCACAACTAGTACTTCATCTTTCCTGTCACAATTGCATTCTTCCAAAAGCCTTACCCTCTCGCTCACTTACCTTGCAACAGAATAAGTGTTTGCTTTGGAATATACTGGACGCTTGCCCTATTATTTACTATTCAAGAACATAATTGTAATGGAGGGAATCATCAATTCAGTAGCAATTCAGTTTTTGTTTTTTTTCACTTATGTTAAGATTGCTAATGAGGTAATGCTGAGATGCTGCCGCTACAGGTGATCAGTTAATGAAGAACACAAAAAATAAGAGCAGTAGACCAAAGAGGCCCGATGAGCCTGCTTCACCATTCATGGCTCATCTTGGAATCCAACTACATTTTACCATCCATTCCCCATATCACTTAATTCCTTGAGAATCCAAAAATCTGTCTATCCCAGCCTTAACTGTATTCAACAAGGGAAAGAGAATTCCACAGATTCACAACCTTTTGAGTGAAGTAATTTCTCCCCATCTCAGTCCTAAATGATTGCCCCCTTAACCTGAGACTGTGTCCACCATATTTTAGACCCCCTGACTAGCAGAAGAAATCTCTCAGTATCTACCCTATCAAGCCCCTTCAGAAGACGCCTTACAGAATCTCCCCGCTGATAGCATTTGCAGCAATTAGTGAGAGCAAGTTCTGGTTTGCATCACAAAGGAGCTTGACATTCACAGAATGAAGGCCCTTGCCTATTCATGTACGTCATCAGCTACTTGGCTGGTCCAACAATGGCCCACAGAGGAATCCAGGTATCCTGCAGCAGCATTGGCTAAAATGCCTGTTCAAGCAAGGGGTGATGCCAAAGAGAATGAATTCAACCATTTTATGAAAGAGGATATCTGGTATCTGCTGGCTGAATGGTCCAATAGCTCTAGTGCTTAATGTGGAACAAATGCCCTCTGGCACTGTAGAAGGCTTCAGTGCCATAAAAATGTGAGGGTTGTTGTTACATTAAATTCCTTGCACAGAGCAGTTGGGCTGTAGAGTAAGTTTAAAAAGCTACTGGAATTGCATATATAATTCCAGGGGAAGTGAACATCAGTTTGGATGTAATTACCTGGAAAAACTCAGCAGGTCTGGCAGCATTGGCGGAGAAGAAAAGAGTTCTGTCGAAGGGTCATGAGGACTCGAAACATCAACCCTTTTCTTCTCTGCCGATGCTGCCAGACCTGCTGAGTTTTTCCAGGTAATTCTGTTTTTGTTTTGGATTTCCAGCATCTACAGTTTTTTGTTTTTATCAGTTTGGATGTGATGGTTTTGTGTTTAAATAGCAGCTTAACACTTGCTGCCAAAGTTCACGCCTGAATAGTGTCCACTTTTGCTCGGTTCTAAAAGGAATCCAGTGCCTGTTAATTTGTACTTCAATAAGGCACTAACATCTTCAAGAGAGGATCGGGGAAGAAAATTATAATAAAAAAATGAAAGCAGAAAAAGTGATGGTGAAACAGATTACCCGTTCATAAGATTCTCCATTTATGAAATATTTTTTTTTTCTGCACAGCATATCATGACCTTTCCTATGCTCACTGGAGACACCCTGGTCACTGCAGATTTCAGTATGATTTATGATGTCACTTCTATTTTTGTATTAGACAGAATTAAGGCAGATTTAGATCAGTTATATCTATTATTATCCTGTGAGCAGGAATAGTCGTGCTGAAAATAGTAGCAGCTTATTGTGACAGTTATTATTTGGTGATGAGGCCTTTCCTTATTTTGACAGCTGTGCTTAAGATTCAGTTAGACTTTGAACAGATTTATTTGTAATGAATTTATTACAGCTGGAATTGTCTGGCTTTGTTTTAAATGTTACAAATTTCTTGACTCTTCCTGTTATTGCTTCTCTATTGCCCAATCCTTTCACCTTGAAATGATTGGGCAACACCTGACATCCATCGCAAAGCCCTCTCATCTCTTCGCATCATTACCATTTGATCAAAGAAGCCAGTGGACTTTATCGACAGGGAGGTAAAAAAATAGAACATGAAGCACTCAACATAAAGAATGTGTGTCACATTCAATCACTCAATCAACTGATTTCAGGTCTGTAGCCAGTCACAACCTGTCTCTAAATAGGTTTTGTCCTGGATGATGACTGGGATGTTCATCTGATAGATGTTCGGGTTAATCAGCCTTCTGAGGTGCTCAGAGTAGGAACTTTGTATCGCCTTCCACAGGTTGCCTTGGACAACTTGACAGAATTTCACACTTTCCGAACCAAACAAGGCTGGTGGGTGGAAATGGTCTCAGGGGAACAGCAATCTGCTTTGTGCCCTGACATTTGCAATTAAGTCTCTGAATGAGGGAGAATTAGAATATTTAATAATACACTGAATCCCTCTGAAAACCATTTGCATTGCTCAGGGGAACAAAATTATCATCAGTAAAATTTCAGTTGAAATTTCAGATAAAACCAGATTTCTTCAGGTTTTTCGCCACAACCAAGAGAATGTCAGGAGAGAACCTTTCTTCTGTCACAAATGTAAAATCTTCAGTGAACCAATTCAATCAAGCAACATTTTAGAACTAAATTGTTTATTTTCCCCTTATATTAAATAACATTCCTTGATTTATTTAAGAGTGGTAACGGGTTTAGTATTACAGCAGAAATTGGGTCCATAAAAAAAAAATGCATTTTTAATAGAACTGCTTAGTCCACCATCTCTGAGCAACATGATTTTAACTAACTGAAAATGACTTTAAAAATTAAATAGATTCACTTACATTAGTTCAATTGGTGTAACCTAGTCAGTTTCTTCTTAGTAAATTGAACAGTTTCTAATATTTAAAAAGCTTTTAAAGGTTCCTACCATTGACTTTGCTCCAAAATAATAAAATTCACTTGAAGAACCTCCTCAATGGCCGCAAGCAGGTGGTATATCTTTCAAATAATATCTTTCAAATGATAGATCTTTTTAAAGTCAATATGTAGAAAATACCATGCATCTGAGGTATTCTTGAGGTAGTTTCTCACACTGTACAATGAAACAAAGCATTAATGAAGTATTTCTGTGATCATCATTTTCCAATTCATATATTGTGGGCGGAATGTTCCTTGCCTGCTGGCGGCGGGCGTGATAGGTGGCTTGAGCGGAAAATATGGCGCGATCAGTTTCCCGACAGCGGGGAAGCAGGTCGCAATGGTCCACTCAGACTGTCGGTGGTGGGCCGCATTTCCTGCCATCAGTCATTGGAGCCTCATTGTAATACATCAGCATATCATTACCAGGCCATCCGCCAGGCTGTTACACCCCCGCTGGATCGGGAAAGCACGCCTGAACTGTTTCAGTTGCAGAGGAATGGTCACTTTCTACAGGTTTCCCGAATATGTGGCTACTCCCCTCTCTCACACTACCCCCCCATCCTGAACGCTTGTGCGCTATATTCAACGGCAGGGCTGCGCTTGCCCACCCCCCGCCCCCCCACACTCCCTCTCAACCTCAAAAGCACGCCAACGTATTTCACATCAGCACAGAGATGACGTGCACTAGGCGGCCTGCACTTTGGGTGAACTGGAGGTGAGTGGACAGCAACATTCTGCAGAGCTCGCCAGGGTCACCTGTTGTTTTGCAGGCTTCAGGGGTGCCGGGGGGTCGTGGTTAAGTGCCATCCTGCCTCGTAGGTGACTTTTGAGGGTGAGGGGGAGTGGGGGGCAAGTGACGCCCTGCCTCTGAGGCAATTGGTGGTGGGGGTAGGAGGGGAGCAAGGGCAGCCCTGCCATTGAATATAGAACACAAGCATTCAGGGTGGGGGTTAGGGTGGGCGAGGGAAGTGGCCACACATTCTGAAAACCTGTAGAAAGTGACCATTCCTCTCCAACTGAGACAGTTCAGGCACAGCCACATTGATGTGATTGAGGCTGGACTCCTAGCTTATCTGCCTACTCAAGCAATGCAAAGGCATCAAAGTGCCACCAAGTGCTCCAGAGCTCCACCCTCACCCCTCCAACCAGCACAGACTACAAATTCATGAGCACTTTAGTGGACTGCAAAGCAGTTGGGCTGCACATGTTGTATAATCTTCTCACTAAAGCTGGTCATGTAGCAGTCACTGCTGGAGGTGCTCAGAGCCCCTTTCAATATCAGCACCCCAGTTTGGACCAATTTCCCCCATGGATCAAGCTAACAGGGCAGCCTTGCAGCATACTAATCTCTGGCCATCCAAATAGTGGCCAGCACTCTCCAGGAAGCATTAAGGGGCCATCACACTTAACCAGAACAGGTTCTTAGTACACCCATACTAACCACTTGTCTCTCTTTCATCCTGCAGCAGGAGCACATCAGGATCATGGAGCCTGGTGAACTAGCTGTTTGCCTGATGGCCAACAGTGCACGAAGAAGTCGGAGGATAGAGCAACTGAGTCTCCTGGCTGTACAGAGGCAGGAGCAGCAACCTCAGGAAGAAGGGGCAGCTGGGGCTCCCTCACACACTGCCCTAGGGCCACAGTGAGACGTTGAGATGACTAGGCCAGTGCCTAGCAACACCCAGGGTTGAAAGACACCACCTTTCATTCCTGCAGTCGACTGGGAACCAGTGTCACTGAAGACTGTGAATATCTAGGAAACTAGTCGCTCACATCTGCCAGTTACTGCAGGATTTGGCACCATGGGCACATGGAGGGCATCCACTGCCAGTGGCCGTGAAAGTGACAGCAGCGCTCGATTTCTATGCCACTGGCTCCTTTCAGGGCTCCACAGGTGGCCTCTGTGGGATCTCTCAAGCCTCCACCCACAAATGCATCCATGAGACCATGGATGTCGTTTTGTGAAGGTACACAACTTTGTGCATTTTGCCCGGTACCAGGACAGCCAGGATGCAAGAGCGATTGGATTTGCCCAGGCTTCGGGTTTCCCACAGGTGCAGGGTGTGAACGACTGCACTCATGTGGCGCTCAGTTCTCCGTCACAACACCCGGTGGACTACATCAGCCGCAAGGGCTTCCAAGCACTGAATGTGTAGGTAGTGTGCGACCACCAGAAATCCTGCAGGTGTGTGCACAGTTTCCAGAGACTGTGCACGATGCCTGCATTCTCAGTTGGTCACAGATGCCTGGAGTCTTCCAGGGTCCACAGTAGCTGCACGATTGGCTCCTCAGGGACAACGAGAGGCCCTGGCTGATGATACTAATGAGGCGGCCTCAGACTGTAACAGAGTGAAGCTATAATGAGGCTCATGCTGCAGCTCACAACTTGGTGGAGCAGATATTTAGGATGCTGACGTTGAAGTTCTGGTGTCCGGGCCAGTCTGATGGAGCCTTGCAATATGGTCCATAGAGGGTGCCATGCATCGTCGTTGCCTGCTGTGCCCTTTACAGCCTGGCACTCCAACAGAGAGACGAGCTGGCTATGGAGGAGATGGAGGAGCTCCACGTCTCCTCTGGTGAGGAGGACGCCAACAGGGATGAGGTTGAGGAGGTCCTTGGAGGTGAAAATTACATGGATGAGGCCCTCGCACTGACTAGATGGGGCAGGTGTCCCCGGGAGGCCCTCATAGCTGCTAGATTTGTGGAGGATGATGACGACATGCAGTGTGGTGGCCCCATAGTTCCTCACATCACAGTTGTGAATGTTTGACACCAGTCTGGCTTATAGAAGTGCAAATACCCTCTGGAGAATGCTTCCGTCATGGAGACCCAATGGAGGCCCTAATAGTTGCTAGGTTCCAGGAGAATGATGACGACATGTAGTGAGGACACTCCATAGATCGTGACATAGCCTCTGAGAATGTCTGACTCCTGTCTGGCCAGGGCAGCCCACTGCGTTCAATGATCAGGGACATATCATAGAGACGCAGACGTAAAACTTTAAAAGCATCTGATGCTTTGTCCACCTTTAGTACCTGAGCCCTTCAGGAGCTGGAGCACTGCATCATTGGTCACAGATTCTGGTGAGATGGGGGCCGCCCATCTATAAAGGTGCTGAGACCACACCGAGAGAATGAGAGAACGCCGTGGCACCTGCCCACTACATACCAGCAGCAATGACCAGCACCATCGAGGTGCAGGCATCAGTAATGCTTCCAGGGAGTGTGAGGCCGGACCATCACTTTTGCCTGAAGGTTACACAAAGCACAGGGAAGAGGCTCTGGACTGAGACACCTGCCTTTATCCTGTGCAGGAAGGTTTCAAATCTGAGTGACAAGAACACTGCTCATCAGAACAAGGAGCTACAGGCAGGGAGACATTCTTGGGAGTTCATTGACAATAGTGAACAGTATGTGCAAGTGATTAACACCCATGCCCAGGCTATGCAACTAATTCTCCTTAACCATCCTAACCCTGCCGCTACATCTTGGTGCTTCCTGGGCATCCACAGCAGAGGTGGAGGCAGCCTGCTGACTGTGACAGCTTGTCTGTGATGACTTTGGCGGGTGTCCTCTGGAGAGCTGAGACTTGGAGGGCCCTGCCTGCTTTTGGGGTCCTGCTGTGTGGCAGTAGCACCCTCCTCAGCCTGTGGAGCTGGAGCTGCTGATGTCACAGGAAAAGGGGCCGGACACTCTCTGAGTCACCTGGATGGATGGAACCCGAGTGTGCACCTGCTGATTCTCCTCCCTACTGGTGCCCAGGGGACCCAGGTTGACTCCCTGAGGAGAAGGGGTAGCTAGAGTGAGATCAAGCTGCCCAGCATCCTTCTTGCATACACACTGTTGGAGGCCAACTATGGCATCAATGATGGAGGTAAGCCCGCACAGCAGTGCAGGAGTGACATCCTGGACCAAGGTCTTCATGGCGGCCGCCATCCAAGCAGTGTTGGCCTTGGTGCGTTGGCATGCTGGTGCTATCACCTCAGCCTGAAGACGGATGGACACCTCCATCATGCCTTGCAATCTGAGCAGTGCGGTGGACATCCCCTCCTGATGTTCCCATGCTTGCCTTTGCAGCTCCAGCAACTGTGGCATGACTGCATGCAGAGGTTCGTCATCTGACTCAGACTCAGCAACGTTATGACCTCCAGCAATCCTTCGAGTGCTGGGGACCTGGGAAGGCCCTGCCAATGCCTGCTGTGGATCAGACAGTGTGATGTGCTCACCAGATTATGATCCCGGGGCTACTCTAAAGCTAGGTCCCACTGAGGTGTGTGTCTCTGCGCTAGTGGAGGATCTGGGTGAACAATGTGATAGGAGGGTGTCTCCAGATTCCTCTTCAGACATTTCTTCAGAACTTGATTGGGTCATGGACTCTGTTAGCTGTTTGGCAGATGTGCCTGCGAAAGCAAGGGGGGATAATTAATGCATGGCAGTGGGCCTCTGAATGAGGACACATCACTCACAGCATGGTTGTCTGATGATGTTGCAATACTGGATTCTCACTTGCCAGAGCAGCGTTGACCTCATCATTAGCACAGGGCCGGTTCAGATCATTTCCAGCCGACTGGATGGTTCTGTTTTCAAAGTCTGTGAGGACCTTGATTTCAGGCATTCCTTCACCAATCTGCGACCTCTCTCTCTTGTTGTGTGTCAGCTTGTCCTGCATGAGTATAGATGGAGAAAGTGTAAGCAGGATCCTGGCAGGCCAGATGACAACTATGCTTGGTATGTGTGGGTATTGAATGGTCACATGGACAGGATGAGGACAATGACAGTGAGTGTGAGAGAGTGAATGGTGATGTCCTGTGAACTGGCAGTGAGTGAGTGTCCTGTGGAAGTGTGCTGGGTTTGTGAGTATATGTGTTGACAGTGATGAAAAGAGTGACCTGGTGGAATGGAGAAGATCATTCATCCTCTTGTGACGCTGGGTGGCTATCCTCCTTTGAAGGGCGTTGGCACTGACCACCGCCGCCTCCCAAACCGGATTGGTCATGTTGCTGCCCATCCTATGGCCAGAGCCAGGGTACAGAACATCCCAGTGGGCCTCCATGGCATCCAAAAGTCACTTGAGAGGCCCATCATTAAACCGGGGGCCTGCCGTCTTCTTGAGTTTCAGGGCCATGTCTTCCGTGCAGCAGTTGTGAGCTGGAAGCACTGAGATGTGTGCCTGCAGCTGGACTTTAAACATGGCGCCAGGCGTGATGCAACAGTGGGGTGATGGCGGGCTGATGAATAAGAACCCGCCTGCCATGGAAACGGCGTGTTTCCCAGGATTCTGTAAATAATTAGGTGGGTTCGGGATGATACGGCGTGAAAATACGCCATCGCGCCCGACGGGTAAAATGACATTTTACCCGTCCGCTGCTGGACTCAGTGCACATCTGGGAAAATTCTGTCGTATAACACTGCAACAAGTCACTTTGAAAAAAATAAATACTTGCATTTATATAATGCACTGGAGTGTCAGCCTGGAGCAAAATTTAATGCTCACAGTTAATGAAATACAGGCCTTTATATCTAGAGGACTGAAATACGAAGGGGCAGACATCATGCTTCAGCAATACAAAGCCCCACTGGGGTTGCTGTGTTCAGTTCTGGAACAACACCTTAAGAAAGATATTTTCATCTTGAAAGGACTGCAGTCTAGATTTATGACAGGGGACTCTAAAGGTCAAATTATGAGGAGAGATTATACAAACTAGGGTATAGTCCCTGGAATTTAGTACGTTAACGGATAATTTAATCAAAGTTTTCAAGATATTAAGGGAACTGATAGGGTAGAGAGACACAAACTATTTCTGCTGGTTAGAAAGTGTAGGACAAGGAACCATAGTCTAAAAATTAGAGCCAGACCTTTCAGGACTGGAATTAGGAGACATTTTGATATACAAACGGTGGTAGAAATTGTAATTCTGTCCCAGAAATGGAAGCTGATGCTAGATCAATTATTAATTTTAAATCGAAATTAATAGAATTTTATCAACCAAAGATGTTAAAAGACTAGGGGCAAAGTCCAAACATGATCTCATTGAATAGCAGAATAGGTTCAAGGCACTAATATGACCTACTGCAGTTCCCATGTTCCTATGTAAGCCTGCTATTGATAACACCCTAAGTTTAGTTGATATTTGTTGTATGAAATCCTTTCACAGTAAATGGAAACTCCTAAAGTAAACTGTGAACAGTTCAATTTATTCTAGCCGATTTGTGCTATTCATCTATTTTTATTCTCTTGCCTTTTGCTGTCAAACGTCATACAGATCTTAATAAATTGTGTTGGGGCAAAAAAAACAATGATCATTCTGGATTTGCAAATCTGCAGTGGGTGAACATGAAATATATTTATACGAGGAAAAGTTTGTTCATGTAGCACTGCTTCTAGTGGTGCTACACAGACTGGTCTTTGTTCCTTGAGGTCAGGTAGCACTGTGGCCCACTTTTTGGACAGCAGTCACCATTACTCTAATTAAAGAACTCTATGCATGCCACATAGGTGGTGGCCCTTAGCACTGCCTGCCCCCATAGTACTTTAGTGCACTGGATGTTTGCATGAGGTGAGGATTTACCAAAAGAATTTAATTATTTAATTTTTCTGTGAATTATTTATAAGAAAGTGAAATATATTTGTCAGAGGAATATAACTATGCAATTGTATTCTCCTGACTGCCTCACAGGATTACTCAATGGAAGAATTTCAAGAGGACACTCTGCAAACTGAGATTTGCATTAATAAAACTATAAAGTTAGAATACTGAGAAAGAGAATGAGGCAATGGACCCAAACACCCTATGAAAGATATGTCAATGAAAATGTTGTCATTTCAGTGTGGCTATGTAAATATATATATAATGGATTCTTAACAGCTGCTTCCAATTTCCAATGCTCCAATGCTCTCTCCCCGTACTCCTGCACTCTCCCCATAATCCCACACTCTCCGCGTACTCCCACACTCTCCCCGTACTCCCACCCTCGCCCGTACTCCCACACTCTCCCTGTACTCCCACCCTCCCCCGTACTCCCACACTCTCCCTGTTCTCCCCGTAATCCCACACTCTCCCCGTACTCCCACACTCTCCCCATACCCGCACACTCTCCCCGTACTCCCACACCCTCCCAGTACTGCCACACTCTCCCTGTACACCCACACTCTACCTTACTCCCATCTCTCCCCTTACGCCCACACTCTCCCCGAACTCCCAGACTGGCCCCGTACTCTCGCACTCTCCCTGTACTCCCACACTGTCCCCCTTATCCCACACTCTCCCCGTACTCCCGCACTCTCCCCGTACTCGCACACTCTCCCCGTACTCCCACACTCTCATTCTCAACTCACACCATTTTAGGAACTCATGGATTAGAGCAGGATTACCAGAAAACCACAACATTCAATTCTGTGTGAAAACCATGTTGGCAGTAAAGAGCTGGACTGTTTAATTGAACGCCCAAGAGAAGCAAGGTATGCCAGGATGCTTTAAAAGATCTAATAGACATTTTTTGAGCTAACTATGGCTTAGGCCAAGAAAAGGCACTTTAATTGACTAGTGAATGCAGCCAAGAGACGAAAAGAAGATAAGAAAGATTATCTGAGGTCCAAAAAGGAAAGCAGAAATGTTCCAAAAAGGAAAGGAAAAGATTAATAAAATTTGACTTGAATTCATGAATCAAAATTGAGAACAGTAACAGGTGAAAAGAAAGACTGAAGTGCATCTTTTAATTAACAGAAAGATAAACCATAATAAATTGATAATAGTTAATTGACACCAAGAATCTAAGAGGTTTTGAATTATCCGCAGGTCAGAATGAATGCACCTGAGTTATATGGATGGAGGGGCTAAGGTAACAGTTATTTTTTATGGCCTGTATGAGTAAGTTCAGAAATTTATTGCCAAATGCCATGAGGAGAGAGCAAGTGTTGTGGAAGGAGCAGAGCAGACTTGTGAGTTGCAGCACGGGGGAGCCAAGGCCATGAATTAGGCATCTCAAAGCCTCTGACAGTGACCAGAGAACTGTGGAGGGGAATTGGAGCAGGCCTACAGTTGCTGGAGACCTAGATGGACTGATTGGACAGCACCCCTGAGTCCAAGAAGCCATGAGGACAGGAAGATTCCCTTTGTGTGTGGGAAACAAGGTAATGTGGTTCACGTGGTCATGTGAAATTAGCAATAGGAGCTGGACCAACTGAACTCTGCCCCTTGGCTGTTTAGAGATCAAGAGTTGAGGCCTCAGTGGTCTCCTTGTGGATCTGGAGTGTCGGCCACAAATTTTCATTATAAATAGTTTGTTACTCAGAGTTTAGCTTTTTCATTAATGCCTCGAAAGATTCGATGCCAGTGGAATAAAAGATCTCCATTTTATAACCTTAGTGCAGCCTGTGTGCTTGAATCTCACATTACAACTTGTTTTAGCTAGGTTCATACCTTTACTCTCGATTGAAGTTACACTTTGCTAATACATCTTTCCATCCTTTAGACTCCTTTGGTTCTTAACCAAATGAATTTGGGTTTGATAGTTCTCAAAATTAATGACTTTTAACAGTTTAATTTGAGAATAGCGTGACCAACAAGCATATTAGAAGCTAAGAGGACTTTAAGGAGCTAATGCGCAAAACTAAAAATGATACTGTTTTAGAGGAGCATTCATTTAAAAAAAACATTCAAACTAAAGAATCAAATTAGCGGATTATATACAGGATGGTACAATAGCATTGTAAGGCACACTGATTTTCATTGTAATATTTTATGATTGGTTTTAATACCTTTATTTTTTTCTGCAAAATCTCAATAAAATATGAGCAAGAATGATTTGAGATATGAGAAGAGATGTTGGTAATTGAGTAATACCCTCCTCTTTCTGAAAAAAACCCCTTCAGGCTGTACTAGAGTTGTTTCTATAATTAATGAAAATCCATTTTTTAAATTTTTCAATTAAAGATTGAAATTACCCTGAGTCAGTTCACAGGTTTACATTTTGACTTATTGCATGCAATATTCACAGAAGGTGCAAAAGATGACATAGATTAATACCAATCTCTATTTGGATATAAAGTTTGTACAGAGCAAAACTTCATTATTGGATGTAATATCACTGTGAATGAACATCACTCTTGGACACACAAATGTAAGACGAGACCTTCAGCACCAGAATGCCATGCAAATAGAGTTCAGCACAGCTTTGCACAACAGTAGAACAAAGGAAACACTCTGATGTAAGCATGACTTTTCTTCACGAAGCTTGTCTCCACAAGAGACAATATTAAAATCATTTCTGAAATACTCTCCAGACTTGAAATTTAGTTGTAAAATGTAGAGGTACTGTTCCTGAACTCACAAGCAATAAAGTGTGTCACGAATGCTGCAAAAGGTATGATGGGTTGTGTCTTAAAAGTTTTGCATGCAAATACTAAGTAGCTTAACTTTTTGATCAACAGGAGAAAGTAACAATGCTGTACTATTACTAGTGCTTGTCCAATTTAAATATGGTCTCTATGTTGCTTAGTTCCTTACGCACATGGAAATCTCAGGCAGCTTGTGGGAATGGGGAATGCATCAGTTCTTAATGGGTTGCCACATTTATAAAACTGCTACATTTAAAGGGAATTATTTTGCTTTGCTTGGAGCATGACTTCTAGCATAATTATAAGTTTGGATTTTGTGCTCATTAGTAAATACATAGTCCTAAACATTCTTTTACACTCACACTTACCCACAGATCTCCCGTGGGCTTTTTGCAGTGGAACTTGGGGTATTTTAGAGAGTCACAATTGGTGTGCTACCCTCTACAGGGGATATGGGATCTGTGTGAACAGGGCAAGCAATAGTGCATCTCCTTAACCAACCAGACTGAAGAATCCTTACAAAGGTATGCAGCCCCCAATAGTTACTGGGTCAGTATTCCCAAACTGGGGGAAAACATTCTGGTTGGTAATGCTGTAGAGTTTTTTTTAAAAACAGGATCTCTACAAAGAAGCCAGCCTGACTGAAATACTGGCTTCCTTTTGGATGGAGAATGCTAAAACAGAGGTTACAATCCAGAAGCAGATAAATTTCCTGTTGCTTAGAAATTGCCAGGTGATCGGGTGAGTTGAGGGGGAGTGTAGGAATTGAGTTAATTAATTGTGCTGTAACTCTTTCAAATACAAACATATTTCCATCTGTTCCTCTTCAGATGAAGTTACATTGTTTCATAGTTTGCCATTGTGAGATTTGAACTCTTGATCTTGGGGTTACAAGCCCAGTACCATAACCACTTGGCTATTGGTGCAGAGTGATTTGAAGATTTTGGGAGTGATTGCAGGAGGTTAAGTACAGATAATGGCTGCAATGGATGGTCATTGATTGTGGCTTATCAATAATTGCATGCAAAACTAATTATACCATGGAGGGTTTGGAGGTGAGGGAATTCCAATCACAGGGAGGAGAGCAGGTTAGCTATGGGGGCTGTAGGAAATACTTCTGTTCCTGCTGGCCCACAAGACGTGTCGGAAAAGCCCTTACCTTTTCCACACAGCAGTCATTGCCTCAGTTTAGCTGTCAGGTATCTTCAGGCCAGAAGGATTACATTTAAAATGGAGCCAATTTATGTGCAGCTTTCTCCCACAAACAGAGATGACTGGATAATCTGTTTTTTTGTGATGTTTATTGAAGGATGAATATTGGCCAGGATGATAACTCTTCAATTCTTCTATGAAATAGTGCCATGGGTTCTTTTACATCTGCCTGAGAGAACAAACTGGACCTTGGTTTAACATCTCAGCTGAAAGACAGTACAGCACTCTTTTAGTACTGCACTGGAGCATCAGCTCTGATTTTTGTGCTCAAGTCCTGGAGTTGGAGTTAAGCCAGAATCTTCAGTTTGGCGAGCGGGGGAGGGCCCCAATCGCCGATGCGTAAAATGAGGCATGGTAATGTAGGGCGTACGTCCTGATGTCACCGTGCATCATTAAGATCCTCAGTTCGACGGGCCTCAGTGCGCACCCATCGAACTGTCAAAGGCTGATTAAGGCCATTTAGATTCCAATTAAGATCATTAACTGAGCTGTCCATCTAACCCTAAGGTTGGCAGGCAGGCGAAGAGCCCAGGCGGCCTTCGCATTTTTCATGAAACCTTATCCACGGGCAGGATGAAGTTTCATGAAGGGTTTATAAATTAAATAAATTTTTTAATTAAAATCCATTGACATGTCGCAGCTCTTGTGACATGGTCACATGAGGGGACATCTTAAAAATCTTTTTTTTCTTCCTTAAAATTTTAAAAAATCAAACTAATCTCCCTGAGGCAGCTCTGTGTCTCAGGGAGATTTCTGCGCTCTTTCGCGCACGTGCGTGAAACAGCACAGGCCCGATTCAGCCTACTCCCCCTGCCCGAACAGGGAGCACTCAGCGCTTCCAGGTACACGTCATGCTGGGTGGGCAAAATGGTGGCGCCCAGCCAATCACGGGCAGCGGTCGGCTGCGTGCCCACCCGTTCCCACCCAACCCCCCTAATGGGGAGAAAGTTCGCCCCTTGAACCCAGAACTGGGCTGACTCAGAGGTGAGAGTGCCACCAACTGAGCCACAGCAGACCCTTTCATCAAACTGAGAACATGACAACATAAGAAACAGGAGCAGGAAAAGAC
The DNA here is from genome assembly GCF_017639515.1 of Carcharodon carcharias. Classification (NCBI taxonomy): domain Eukaryota; kingdom Metazoa; phylum Chordata; class Chondrichthyes; order Lamniformes; family Lamnidae; genus Carcharodon; species Carcharodon carcharias. The sequence continues at coordinate 108,617,813 of NC_054475.1, forward strand.
CATACAGTCTGATGAGCAGGCTCTGTCTTTCAATCTGATCGTGGCTGATCTTCAGCTCCACTTTCCTAAGTGCTCCCCACACGCCTTGATTGCCTGAGTGACAAAAAATCTGTATCAGCCTTCAAAAAATTCAATGATGGAGCATCCACAGCCCTCTGTGGTAGAGAATTCCATGGATTCAAAATCCTTTCAGTAAAGAAATTTCTCCTCACCTCAGTCCTAAATGATTGGCCCCTTACCCTGAAACTGTTCCCCCTTGTTTTAGGTGCCCCAGCCAGCGGAATCAACTTTGCAGTATCTACCCTGTTTCAATGAGATCATCTCTCACTCTTCCAAATAGAGAACATAGACCAAATTTATTCAGCCTCTCATCATAGGACAATCCTGTCATCCCAGGGAGCAATCTAATGAAAATTTGCTACACTGCCTCCAAAGCAAGTGTATCCTTTACCAAATATGGAGACCAAATTTCACACAGTATTCTAGGTGTGGTCTCACCAAAGCCCTGTACAATTGTAGCAATTCTTGTACTCCGATCCACTTGCAATAAATGCTAAAATACCATTTGCTTTCCTAATTGCTTGCTGAACCAGCTCGCTAACTTTTGTGTACCTTCTATGAGTACAGCCAAGTCTTTAATAATAGGGGGATAGAGTACAAGAGCAAGGAGGTTATGTTAAACCTGTATAAATGCTGGTTCGGCCTCAACTGGGATATGGTGTCCAATTCTGGCAGCCACACATCAGAAAAGATATGAAGCAATTAGAGAGAGAATGCAGAAAAAGTTCACCAGAATGGTTCCAGTGATGAGGGACTTCAGTTACATAAATAGGTTGGAGAAGTTGGGACTGTTTTCCTTGGAGAAGAAAAGGTTGACAGTGGATTTGATAGAGGTATTCAAAATCATGAGGGGCCTGGACAGAGTAGATAGGGAGAAACTATTCCCACAGGTGAGAACAAAAGGGCACAGATTTAAGGTGATTGGCAAAAGTAGCAATGAAGACATGAGGAGAAACTTTTTCACGCAGCAAGTGGTTAAGATCTGGAGTGCATTGCCTGAGAATGTGGTCGAGGCAGATTCAATCGAGGCATTCAAAAGGGAATTGGATTGTTATCTGAAAAGGAAGGATATGCAGGGTTCCAGGGAGAAGGCGGGTGAATAGCATTATGTGAATTGCTCAATCAGAGAGCCGGCACAGACAAGACAGGCCAAGTGGCTTCCTTCTGTGCTGGAGAAATTCTGTGATTTTGTGAAATCTCTCTGAACAACAATGTTTACAATTTCATGGCTTTAAAAAAAAATCCTGTTTTTCCATTCTTATGACCAAAGTGAATAACCTAACTTCTAAAAATTCTAACTTGGGATGTGGGCATCGATGGCTAGATCAGCATTTGTTGCCCATCCCTAATTACCCTTTAGAAGGTGGTAGTGGTGAGCCACCTTCTTGAACCACTGCAGTCCATCTGGTGCAGATACACCCACAGCACTGCTGGGAAGGAAGTTCCAGGATTTTGATCCCACAATAGCGAAGGAACAGCAGTATAGTTCCCCAACTTATACTCCATTTGTCACCATGTGGCCCAATCATTTAACCTGCACTTATCTCTTTGTATTCTCTTTGTGTCCTCCTCACAGCTTGCATTCGAAGTTTTGTATCATCAGCAAACGTAGATACATTACTCTCTGACTCTTTAAATCATTAATATAAATTGTAAATAGCAGCAGCCCCAGCACTGATCCTTGTGGCACTCCATGAGACACGGCCTGCAAATTTGAAAATGCCCCAGTTATTTCTACTCTCTGCTTCCTATTAACAAACTGTTATCATTTTTAACATCTTTGCTTCTGATATGTCTTCCTTTTTCTTCAACCAATAATCATCATCCACCATGTCCTCACCATATCTGTCCCATATCCCACTTCTGCTCTCACCTTTCCCCTTCCTCTCAGAACCATTATAGGGTTCTGGTTGTCCACACGATCCACTGAACCAGCCATCACATTCATCGGATCAGCCTCCACCATTTCTGCCACCTGCAGTGCGATGCCATTACTAAACATGCCATTCCTAACCTCTCCTTTCAGTATTCAGGGGGCACCATTCCCTTCATGACACCCTTGTGTACTCCTCAATCACCCCCAACACCTACTCCACTTAGAATAATAGTAATTTACGGCACAGAAAGATGTCATTCAACGTATCATGCTTGCACTGGTGGGAAAAGAGCTATCCAGCCTAATTATGCTTTCTTTTTTTGGTCGATAGCGTAGTAGGTTATAGCCCTTCAATCATTGCCCAAGGTGTAAATGGTTCTACTATCTTTAACCCCCAACATGGTAAACCTACTCTGTTGAACTTATTGTTAACTTAAGCCTCACCTAAGAGAAATTTCAAATTATGAAAGGAACTTAGTCAGCTTTACTAGCTATAGACTGGGTCCTGAAATGAAATGTCCTCCCTTTCAGGCATTTTCAAATCAGTAAAGTTATCTCAGGGTAGAATATATCCATAGGTATATTATAGCAAAAAAAAAGCTCTTTTGAAGTTTACCAATATTAGCACTTAGAATCCTAACTTAAGAATTCTAGGATATTGTTGTCTACATGTGGGTTCATGGGGATATAAGTATGAGACTGCAACTCTTTTATGTTTGTTTATGAATATTTATTATAAGAATCAATTATACATTATAGTAATGAAGATTATATCATAGAATAGATGGTAATTAAAGCTTGTTATCACATGACAATTATACTTAAGATTACACACAATTTGAGATCCACCTTAATAAAAAAATTGGATATTCAAACAAATATGTGTCTGAAGAAGATTATGCTTACAATCCAGTATAATTTCTTAATAGTATGGAGAGTCTTTGCCTCAACTGTTTTTAGGGGAATTCTTTTTAGAACACATTTCTGTCCTAAGATGGTTGACCTTATGTCTCTTAGTGCCTGTGTCCATGTGCTTGCCTTTTAAGAAATTGTCTCTGCAGCTCACTGTACAGGCTGGCATTGATCATTGTATTCTACAAAACCAACTTTTAAAATAAGTCTTGTCATGTTTTTTTTTAACTGTGAATCCTTGCGGGTCAGTTGTTTACTGTCCACAGTCCAGAGATATTTGGTTTTCTTCCAACAGTAAGGCAATTCAAGGTTCTGTTATGAGTTCTCACACTTTTTGTGCCTTGTGTTGATTAGCTTTTTAGCAATAGTTCAAATGCTGGACAATGTGGTTTAATTTTGTGCTTTATTAACCCAATTAACATTTCATTTCTTCATTAAATTGGTCACTTCTTTTACACCTTCTGCCTGATCCGAAAGGATTCTTAAGTGCTCCAAATGGGTGAAGCAAGTTTGAATATTCGAATCAGTGAGATCCCTGGCAGTCAATTGTCCCAACATCACAATACAGTCTATGAACAACAGCAGAATTCTTAAAGCAATTGTGTGAGTGGGTGGCAATATGCTGTAGATAGGATTGGCTCTGTTCCCCATCTGCAGCTGGTGATAACATTGCAACATGAGGATGTCCAAACAGACAGCATATCATAGTGCTGCCTCTTTCAGTTTTTACTTTGAAATAAGTAACAAAACAATTAAGTTTTATCATTGTTTGAGCACCATTTGTACAATGGTAATCAAATTTTTGTAAAATAAGTTCTTCGCAGAAAAGACAGTCATTAATTAATATGAGATTGCCTAGGGTCATCCATGATATAGATTAATATTCTGGTGGAAGGTCAGATCCGCTTTGAACGTGTCGCATAATTATAATCCAGGATTCTGTCATCAATTTAAAGGGTTTCAATACCCTGCCACTTTCGGAAGTTGTCCAGATGAAGAATCTGGCTGGTGTAGTGGGGGAATCTGCAGTGGTGCGAATGCCCTGTTGTCGCCATTGATGTTCAGTGTAACTGCCTTGAACAGTAGGACAGGACTGGAATGTGTATTTTGACTAGAATCATTGTAAATAAAAGCTAAGAGAAGTATAATCATTCCAAGAATTATCAGAATGAATCCATTTAAGGTATCAATTTCCATCCGTCTGTGGATGACATGAAATATAAATCCTCCTGTCCAAGATATGGTAGCTGCTAACATAGTAGCTACTTTAGGGCCCAAAATAGTATGTCGCCAATAATATTTACAGTGATATAATAATTATACAATAATTTCAAGAATTGAAATACCATATGTTCCAATAAACAATATGTCAGAGTGAATACTTACAGCACTATTAGATGTAGTTGAATTTGTTGTATTTATAGGATGCGTAGATCCATTTGCCAGCAAATAGTTTATCATGGTAACTAATCCCGTGGTAAATGGCACTGACTATCTTACAAACAAACCTAACCAAAATGGTTTGGCATTTGATGGTAGTAGTTTCAAAATAATTTTCCAAAATAAAAGAAAGATATTTTAAATCCCATGAGATTAAAACTCCAAAGGGCATTAAAGATTAATATCCAATGACCAAAAGACTTAACAATCCTAAAGTGTAGGCCAATTGTAAATAGTGCTGCACTAACAGTGGAGCATAACCTCTGCATATATGTAGAACGCAAAAGTCCTCGATGTAAAAGAAGTTCTTGTGTAAACACCTAGTTATGACTTCATGTTTGTTTCTCTTGTATCTTGGATAGAAAGGCAAAATAATATATATGGTTAATATGGTCTGAGAAGAGTGTCCTGCAGTCAGCATCGTGGTAAAGCAGTCTGGGAAGAGCATCCTGCAGTCAGTTCTTGTTGAAAATAACAAGAGTGATATCACAAGAGAGTGGTGGAAAGATCAGAAAAAGTGCAAGTGTGGGGAAGCTTCAAAAAGTGACATCAGCACAAAGGTGAGAGCTGATTGGTGACTGGTGGGTAAGTGTTTTTCTCCAGTTTTTTTCTCCAGTGTAAAATGGATTAAGGTAAAGTTTCTAATTTTTATTTAAAGTACATCAATAATTTATTTTTTTTTACTGTATTTAACTTAAATTAAGTTTTTGTTTTCAACTAGACATATGGCAGGGTAGCTCAGTCCCGTGTTATGTACCACATACAACATATGGGAAGTCTTTGCTGCTTCTTGCACTCTGATTGACCACGTGTGCAGGAAATGCCACCAGCTGCAGCTACATGAGCTCTGAGTTTTAGAGCTTAAGCGGCAGCTGGAGGCACTGAGGTACATCCACGAGGCTGAGAGTTTCGTGGATCACACGTTTTTAGAAGTGGTCACCCCACAGTTTACGGAAGTGCAGCCAGAGAGGAATGGGTGACCATCAGTCAGAAGCAAGGTGTCAGGAAGGTAGTCAGAAAGTCCCCAGTGTGCATTTCACTCGAGAACCATTTTTCTGTGTTGGAAAATGGTGAGATTGACGTTTCCTCTGTGGAGTGCAGCCATGCTCATGGCACTTTGAGTGGCACAGCTGCATGGAGGGGAGGAAAAAGAGAGGAAGAGCAATAGTGGTAGGAGACTCAATAGTGAGGGGAACAGACAGGCGTTTCTGCAGCCGAAGATGTGACTCCAGAATGGTATGTTGCCTCCCTGGTGCCAGGGTCAAGGATGTCACTGAATGGTTGCAGGGCACTCAAAAGAGGGGGAGTGGGGTGGCAAACAGACAGAGATCATGGTGCATATCGGTACCAACGACATAGGTAGAAAGAGGGATGAGGTGCTGCAAGTAGAATTTAGGGAGCTAGGAAACAGATTAAAAAACAGGACTTCAAATGTAGTAATCTTTGGATTACTTTTGGTGCCACGCGCTAGTGAGTATACAAATGGGAGTTTAGTCCAGACGAATGCATGGCTGGAGAGAAGGTGCAGGAGGGAGGGTATTAGATTTCTAAGACATTGGGTCTGCTTCTGGGGGTGGTGGGACCTGTACAAGGCAGACAGGTTGCAACTGAACCGGAATGGGATCAACATCCTTGTGGGGAAGTTTGCTAGTGCTGTTGGGGAGGGTTTAAGCTAACTTGGCAGGGGGATGGGATCCTGAGAGGAGGTTCAGCAGGGGGAGATGCACAGCCAAATTAGAAGACAGAGCAAGTGAGTCTGGAAGGTATAGGGAAGAATCGTCCCCCCGTTAGGGGGGGAGGTGCAGGACCGGGTTCATTAAGGCGAGACTCTGATCGGTGCCCTCAATCGGGGGTGCGCCACCATTTTACGTGGACAAGCGCTATGTGCTCCCTGTGCGGGTGGGGGGGGACTACCTGAGGCAGGAATGTGCTCTTTCTTGCATGGACGCAAAAGAGTGCACTCATCGCCTGAGGCTAAGTGCTGCCAAATTCAAAAATGGTCAATGCACAAATATAAAATTGTCCTGACATGTCCCCTCATGTGACACCATCATATGAGTTGGGACATGTCCATCACTTGTATTCAAACTTTAAAAATAAAAAAAAAAAAATTTTTTTCATGAAACCTCATCCCGCCCATGGATGAGGTTTCATGCTTTTTCTGAATCCCTGCAGGGCTTTCGGCCTGTCCGCCAACCTTAACGTTCGATGGGTAGGTCCATTAACTACTTGAATTACTTTTGAAATGGCCTCAATTAGCTGTTGACAGGTTGTCGGGCACACAGCTGATTCGGCTGCGACCCCGCCGATCTGAAAATGGAGGTGATGCAGGGTGACATCGGGGGTTCCGTCTGACGTCATCCCACATCATTTTACATGTCGGCAAGCAGGCCTTGCCTCCCCCACTCGCCAACCTCAATATCCTGCCCATAGAAATAATAGGCCAGTTAAGACACAAGGGACCTTGGCAATGTTGGATGGTATTTATTTTAATGCAAAGAGTCTGATGAATAAGGCAGATGAGCTGAGGGTACAAATCAACATGTGGAAGTATGATGTCATTGCTGTCATAGAGACATGGTTGAGAGAGGGGCAGGATTGGTAGCTCAATATTCCAGGATATAATGTCTTCAGGTGAGACAGGGAAGGACGTAAAAGAGGAGGGGATATCACAATATTGATCAAGGAATCAAGTACAATAATAAGGAGGGATCACATCTTAGAAGGCTCCTCAAATAAAGCCATATGGGTAGAACTTAAAAACAAAAAAGGAGCAATCACATTGCTGAGAGTGTATTATAGGCCCCCAAACAGTCAGAGAGAAATAGAAGAGCTGATATGTAGGCAAATTTCAGGGAAGTGTAAAAATAATAGGGTAGTCATAGTGGGGGATTTCAACTTCCTCAGCATTGATTGGTTTAGTCATAGTGTGATAGGCTCAGAAGGAGTGGAATTCTTAAAATACATCCAAGAGAGCCTTTTAAGCCAGTACGTAGAAGGTCCTACAAGAGAGGGGGCAGTCCTGGACTTAATTTTAGGGAATGAAGCCGGGCAAGTGGTAAAGGTATCGGTAGGGGAGCATTTTGCAGATAGTGATCATAACTCAGTTAGTTTCAAGGTTGTTAAGGAAAAGGACGAGGATGGGCCAGAAATCAGAGTTCTAAACTGGGGGAAGGCCGATTTTAATAAGATCAGATATGCCTTGGCCAGATTGGGCTGGGAACAGCTACGTTTAGGTAAATCTGCATCAGAGCAGTGGGACTCATTCAAGGTGGATATAGGGAGAGTAGAGGATCAACATATTCCAGTAATGACAAAGGATGGGACCAACAAATCCAGGGAACCCTGGCTGTCGATGGATATACAGGATTGGGTAAAGAGAAACAGGGAGGCTTATGACAGATACCCAGGGTTCAAAACAGCGGACACCCGAAAGAAGAATAGAATGTGTAGGGGGGAACTTAAAAACAGAATCAGGAGACCAAAAATGGGGCAGGAAAAAACATTGGCAGGTAAAATAAAGGAAAATTCAAGTTATTTTACAAGTACCTTAAAAGTATGAGTATAACTAGGGAAAGGGTAGGGCCCATTAAGGACCAAGGTGGTAATTTGTGTGTGGAGTTGGAAGACGTACAAAGGGTTCTAAAAGAATACTTTTTGTCAGTGTTCACGAGTGAGAGGGATGACGTGGGTATGGAAATCAGGCAGAAGGACTGTGATATAATTAAATAAATTAACATAGAAAAGGAGGATGCTCTAAGTGGCCTGGCAGGATTAAAAGTAGATAAGTCTCCAGGCCCGGATAAAATGTATCCCAGCCTGTTGAGTGATGCAAGGGAGGAGATTGCAGAGGCACTGGCAATAATTTTCAATACCTCTCTGGCCACAGGAGAGGTGCCAGAGGACTGGAGGACAGGCAATGTGGTACCGTTATTGAAGAAGGGATAAACCAGGGAACTACAGGCCAGTCAGTCTAACCTCAGTGGTGTGGAAACTATTGGAAGCAATTCTGAGGGACAGAATTCATTTACACTTGGAGAGGCAGGGATTAATCAAGGACAGTCAGCATGGATTTGTTAAGGGGAGGTCATGTCTGACCAAATTGATTGAATTTTTCGAAGAGGTGACCAGGTGTGTAGATGAGGGAGATGCATTTGAGGAAGTCTACTTGAACTTCAGCAAGGCTTTTGATAAGGTCCCGCATGGGAGACTGATAACGAAGGTAAGAGCCTATGGGATCCAAGGCAATTTGGCAAATTGGATCCAGAATTGGCTAAGTAGCAGGAAGCAGAGGGTGATGGTCAAGGGGTGTTTTTATGACTGGATACCTGTGTCTAGTGGGGTTCCACAGGAATCAATGTTTGGTCTCCTACTGTTTGTGGTATATCTCAATGATTTAGACTTGAATGTCGGAGGGTTGATCAATAAGTTCGCGGATGACACAAGAATTGGTAGAGTGGTAAATAGTGAGGTAGATAGCCTTAGATTACAGAAGGATATAGACAGGTTAGTCAGATGGGCTGATCGGTGGCAAATGGAATTCAATCTGTATAAGTGTGAGGTGCTGCACTTGGGCAGGACAAACAAGGCACTGGAATACATGATGAATGGGTGGACCCTGGGAAGTACTGATTATCAGAGGGACCTTCGTGTGCATGTCCACCAGTCCCTTAAGGTAATAGGACAGATAGATAACGTGGTTAAGAAGGCATATGGGATACTTGCCTTTATTATCCGAGGCATAGAATATAAGAGCAGGGAGGTTATGCTGGAATTGTTAAAAACACAGCTTAGGCCAAAATGACAGTATTACGTGCAGTTCTGGAATCCGCTTAATAGGAATGATGTGATTGCACTAGAGAGAATGCAGAAGATATTTACCAGGATGTTGCCTGGGCTGGAGAGTTTTAGTTATGAGGAGAGATTGGATAGATTGAGGTTATTTTCCTTGGAGCAGAGGAGATTGAGGGGGGACATGATTGAGGTGTAAAAAATTATGATGGGTATAGATAGGTTCGACAGTAAGGAACTTTTCCCCTTGGTGGAGGGATCAATAACCAGGGTGTATAGATTTAAGGTAAGGGGCAGACAATTTAGAGGGGATGTGAAGAAGATTTTTTTTTTCTCCCAGAGGGTGGTGGGAATCTGGAACTCGCTGCCTGAAATGGTGGTACATGAAGATACCCTCATAACATTTGAGAAATATTTGGATGTGCAGTTGTGATGCCATGGCATACAAAGCTATGGGCCTAGTGCTGGAAAATGGGATTAGAATAGTTAGGTACTTGTTTGACTGGTGCAGACTCAATGGGCCAAAGGGCCCTTTTTCTGTGCTGTAGAGCTCTATGACTCTATGGTCATGCATGGCAGAATTTTGTTCAAAAGAGTACTTACATCAACCACCCTACTTTATTGTAGGAAAGCTTGAGTTGTAAGATTTCTCCTGAATCTGGAGTAGTTTGAATTTCATTGCAAGGTAATATACATTACCACAATCTTGACACTGAAAGTTCTCTTTTGATCATGAGATATTCATATCAGAAGTCTAGTCTTGTTAGAAGAAATGTCTAACAATCTTGTTCTTGATGTCAGAAATCTGTATACTTAAATAAATGTTGTTGTTTTAAAAGTTTTATGAGTATTACAACTTGTGCAACAATAATTAGTTGCATAAGATATTTTCCAAAGTTTAAAAATTGTTCCATTAATCCCCTTAACAGTGCTACCTGTCCATGAGAATACTGAAGCTGTTCTTTATCTAGTCCCTGGCTTGAGATGTGAGAGGATTGTTCCATTATTTTAACAATTTTGGAATTTTGTTAGCTTCCTCTTGTCAGTTAAAAGTCTGTTTGATTGTTCTATAAATTATTTGTCTTCATCAATATAATCTCTTATTGCCTCTAATGATTAATTAATGTAGCTACATATATTCTCAGCATTAAAAAAATCCTTCAACAAGAAAAGGAGAAGCGATAGCACTATAAATGCGACTGAAAATTCAAATGAAGCAATATTGCAATTGGTAAGATAGAATGAGGACCAAGATTTTAATATTAAAAGCTTGAAGGTCTATTTGGAATTTCAGGAAGAATCCCTGATATCAATATTGGAACTTTCCCTGAAAGAACTACGACCTTTATCAGAAGTACAAAAAAAAATATATTGATTGATCAATTAAAATTGGGATTTGTTACAATTTCAACTGGAAAAATATCATGGGGACTTGTATCCTAACGTATCAAAGAAGAGTTAAATGTTACTAAGCCTTTAGGAAAATTATTAGCTTCTGCCTTAATATGAGGTAAAAAGACATCAAACAAGACATGAAATTATGGAGATAAAAACATGGGTGCGTCATTGTTTTGTCTTCACTATAAAATTATTATTCTGAACAGAAATTTATGACAAAAATGTGTATATGCACTATATTGAGCCAATTTCCTTTAGGATAGTTATATAACAAGTAGGTTTAATATCCTTAGTAACAATCAAAACACCATATAATTTACCCACTCAGAAAATGGTAGGTAATAAAACAAGACAAAGTTACTGGAATATAGAAAGACGCAAGCAGAATTTGATTAAGTATTGTGAAACTCACTCACCATTTAGATTCAGATCAAGAAGGGTGTGATGTACTTACAAAACCAATAGCCAATAGAATTTCACAAAATTATTCAATGGAAAATGGATCCTATTCATTTACCACATCTGAAGAAGATAAATCTTACTATAATCCTATGGGAACTTGGATATTGACTCCAAAAGGAAATTTGCAATGTGATCTAGTTAATTTCACAAAATTTGAAATTACAGCAGCCAACACATCTTGTACTCAATCAAATTCCATTCTTGTAATTTGCATAAGTAATAAAGCAAATAAACTTTTGCATGTGACATTGTCACTGGGTCACGATAATTAGTTTTGTTTAAGCATTTTGTTGATATGTATTTGTTTGTATGTCAATTTTACTATAGCATAATGGTCCTTTCATAAAACCATAATACCTTTTATTGCCGATATTCACTGCTTCCTCACTGCAGCATTCTCTTTCCCGGTAGCTTGATGAATTATACCCTTTCATATCTTCTTTATCTGTTTTCCCACATGATACAGCATAAAAGGTTGTATTTGTGTGAAGTGTCGGAAAAGGAGTCACATACACCTGGGGTGAAACTTCCCTAAAATTGCACTAGATGCGGTAGCAGTCAGGTAAATGGAGCCCTACCCACCAACACAAATGTTGGGTTGTCGTGCCGTATCACCCTCAGCCCGCCTCATTGTTTATTCACTCCCGCGAAACATGCCATTTCCATGGCGAGTGGGCTCTCATTCGCCCACCTGCCACCACCCTGCTGTTGCATCACGCCAGCCGCCATCTTTAAAAGGCAGCTGCTAGCAAAGCGCTCATCGCCACCAGCTCACCAGCGCTGCCTGGGAGAAGACATGGCCAGTAAAGGAAAAATGACTGCAGCAACCCGCTTCAACGATGGGTCCCTCAAGTGACTGCTGGATGCCATGGAGGCCTGCTGGGATGTGATCTACCCCTGCTCTGGCCACAGCATGGGCAGCAAAGTCACCAGCCCAGCTTGGCAGGCGGTGGCAGCGGTGGTCAGTGCAAACACCCTGCAGAAGAGGACAGCCACCCAGTGCTGCAAAAAGATGAATGATCTCCTCCATTCTGCCAGGGTAAGTCACTCTTCATCACTCTCAACTCACACACTCACAAAACCATCGCACATCCACAGGGCCCTCACTCACTGCCAGTTCAAGGGACGTCACCATTCACTCTTTCACACACATCGTCATTGTCCTCATCCCATCCATGAGTCCACTCACCGCCCACATTGGCTAGGCATACTTATCATCTGGCCTGGCAGGTGTCCTGATAAACGCACCCCATCTCTATCCAGGCAGGACAAACTGGCACACAACAGGAGGGAAATGTCACAGACAGGTGGAGGAGCTTAAATTTCTGACAGAATTCGAAAACAGATCCATCCAGCTGGCCAGCGATGACCGGGATCAGTCCTGTGCTGATGGTGAGGTCGGTGCTGCTCTACGAAGTGAGGGTCCAGCAGTGCAACATCCATCAGACAACCATGCTGTGAGTGATGTGCCCTCTTTTACAGGCCACTGCCATGGACTATTATCTCCCCTTGCTTTCACAAACACATTTGTAAAACAGCCAACAGAGTCCATGACCCAGGGCCTCGAATCAAGCTCTGAAGAAACCTCTGAAGAGGAATCTGAAGGAACCCTCCCTGAAGTCCCATCACATCGCTCACCCACACCCTCCACCAGTGCAGAGACACACACCTCGGTGGGACCTAGCTTTAGAGTAGCCCTGGGATCACAAGCTGGTGAGCACATCACACTTTCTGATCCACAGCAGGCAGTCCTGCAATAAGTGGCAGATGTGAGCCACCAGGTCCCTAGACATGCACAGTCATCAGCGACACTGGATCTCAGTCATCTGCAGGAATGGCAGGCGGGGTCTATGGACCCTGGGTGACGCTAGCAACTGACCAGCCACAGCTCACTGTTGCTCCTGGGCAGCGTGTGTGGGAGCCTCTGCTGCCCCTTCCTCATGAGGTTGCTGGTCCTGCCTTTGCATGGCCATGAGCCTCAGTCGCTCTCTCCTCCGTCTTCTACGGTCTCTGTAGGCCATCAAGCATACAGCTAGATCATCAGGATCCATGATCCTGACGTGGTCCTCCTGCAGCATGAAAGAGAGAGAGAGAGATGTGGTTATCATGGCTGTACTTAGCACTTTTCCTGGTCCTTTGTGTCCATCCCTTAATGCTTCCCGGAGAGTGCTGGTCGCTCCTCAGATAGCCAGAGATGAGTGCGCTGCATGGCTGCCCTGTCAACCTGTGACATGGGGGACACTGGACCAAACTGGGATGCTGAGATTGCAAGAGGCTGTGAGTGCCTCCAGCAGTGACTGCTACATGGCCAGCGTTGGCGAGGAGATTGTACAACGTGTGCAGTCCAACTGCTCCTCGGTCCAATAAAGTGGTGGCGGTCTCGAAGTCTGTGCCAGGAGTTGGGGAAGCGGGGTGCATATCATGGTCGCTGAACTTGATCTGTGTGAGTTGCAGAGACATGGTCAGTACATACAGGTGTCTCTAATGCATGGTCATTTCCCTCACTTACCCTGCCCCCTACCTCGATTGCCTATGCGCGGGATACAGCACCAAGGCAGCACTTGATCCCCACCCCCGCCACCAACAACGGTCATCTCTGAAGCTGGCCAGCACTTGCCCCCGGACACCCCGCCTCCCCAACCCTCAGCAGTCACCTCCGGAGCCAGGCATCAGTTGACCTCGGCCCTCCAACCCCTGCGCCCCTGAGGCCTGTAAACAACAGGCGAGCTGTGGAGAACTCTGCTGCTCACTCACCTCAGTTCCCCCAAAGTGAAGGCGGCAAGTGCACGTCGCCTGCGCGCTGTTGTGAAACGTGTCGACATGCTTTCTCACTGACGTGGCCGGATGATACGGCAGGGTTCCAAGAGCCTGGCGGGATGGCCTTTTAATTATATGCTGATGTATTACAATTAGCTCCCCGCTGACCAATGGCAGACTGAGTGGACAGTTGCAACCTGCCTTCACGCCATCCTGAAGCAGGCCGCGCCATATTTTCTGCGCACGCCACCTATCACGCCCGCTGCCAGCAGGCTCAGAAAACTCTGCCCCAATGCGCATTTGGCAAATCGCCTGTAAAGAGCTTATACTCAGTTTTTTGATTTGATTTAGTCTGATCTTTCGAGTCTTTCGGCAGGCAATGTGCTTTTAAGCATTATCTGTATTCACAGAGTCTCGTAAAACTGTATCCATTTCCAATTCCAAGATAGAGGCAAAATACTGCAGATGCTGGAAATCTGAAACAGAAACAAAAAACGCTGGAAAAACTCAGCGTGTCTGACAGCATCTGTGGACAGAAAGGCAGAGTTAACATTTTGAGTCCGTATGACTCTTCCTCAGAGCTAAAGGGAAGTATAATTGTGGTGAAATATATACTGTTTAAAGGGCTTGGAACAGGTGAAGCTGGATAGAAGGCCAGATAGGTGGAGGCAAAGGAGTGATTGCGAAAGATCTCACAAACAAAAGGTCAAAGGGTTGTTAATAGCAGTGGTACTGGCTAAAGAAGGTGCTAATGGTGACATTAAGAGTGGAAAGCAGAATGTGATAATGGCCGGACCAAGGTAAGCACTTTGGAAAGTGACACATGGCCCTGTGGGGTTGTGGTAGGGGATGGGATAAAAGATCAAAAATAGGCTAAAAGCTGGGGATAAAACAATGAATAAAAATGGAAATAAACTTAAAAAATAATAATAATAATAATAATGAAGATAAGTGGGAAAAAAAGTTTAAAATAAAAATGAATATAGAAAAAAGGGATCAAAAAGGGTGCGGATGGAGAGAGAGTTCATGGTCTGAAATTGTTGAACTCAATGTTAAGTCCGGAAGGCTGTAATCGGAAGATGAGGTGCTGTTCCTCCAGTTTGCATGGGCTTCACTGGAACATTGCAGCAGGCCAAGGATGGACATGTGGGCATGAGAGCAGGGTGGTGTGTTGAAATAGCAAGGGACAGGAGGGTCTGGATCATGCTTGCCGACATCCCGAAGGTGTTCCACAAAGCAGTCACCCAGTCTGCGTTTGGTCTCTCCAATGTAGAGGAAACCGCATTGGGAGCAGCAAATGCATTAGACCAAATTGAGGGAAGTGCAAGTGAAGTTTCACTTGAAAGGAGTGTTTAGGCCCTTGGATGTTGAGAAGGGGGGAAGTAAAGGGGCAGGTGTTGCACCTTCTGTGATTGCATGGGAAGGTGCCGTGGGAGGGGATTGAGGTGGTGGGGATGATGGAGGAGTTGACCAGGGTGTCCTGGAGGGAACGGTCCCTATGGAATGCCACCAGCGGGGGTGAAGGAAAGATGTGTTTGGTGGTAGCATCATGCTGGAGTTGGCAGAAATGGCGGAGGATGATCCTTTAAATGCAGAGGCTGGTGGGGTGAAAAGTGAGGACAAGGGGGACCCTATCATGGTTCTGGGAGGGAGAGGAAGGCGTGAGGGCAGAGGCGTGGGTGCTGGGTCTGACATGGTTGATGGCCCTGTCAACCACCGTGGATGGGAAACCTCGGTTAAGAATGAAGGAAGACATGTCAAAAGCACTGTTTTGGAAAGTGGCATCTTTGGAATGAATGCAAGGGAGGCAAAGAAACTAAAAGAATAAGATGGAGCAGGGTGCGAGGAGCTGTAGTCGAGTAACTGTGGGAGTCAGTGGGCTTGTAATGAATATTGGTGGACAGTCTATCACTAGAAATTGAGACAGAGAGATCAAGGAAGGGAAGGGAAGTGTCAGAGATGGACCATGTGAAAGTGATGGCGGGTTGGAAATTGAAAGCAAAATTGATTAACTTTTCCAGATCCAGACGAGAGCATGAAGCGGCACCAAAACAGTCATCGATGTACCGAAAAAAAGGGTTGTGGGAGGGTATTGAGTATGACTGGAACAAGGAATGTTCTGCATACCCCATAAAGAGACAGGCATAACTGGGGCCCATGTGGGTACCCATTGCCACACCTTTTATTTGGAGGAGGTGAGACAAGTTTAAGGAGAAATTGTTCAGTGAGAGAACAAGTTCAGCCAGATGGAGGAGAGTGGTGGCAGTTGGGGATTGTTCGGGCCTCTTTTCAAGCAAGAAGCGGAGAGCCCTCAGATCATCCTGGTGGGGGATGGAGGTGTGGAGGGATTGGATGTCCACAGTGAAGAGGAGGCAGTTGGGGCCTGTGAACTGGAAATTGTTGATATGATGGAGGGTATCGGAGGAATCATGGATGTAGGTGGGAAGAGACTGGACGAGGGGAGAGAGAACGGACTCAAGATAGGAAGAAATCAGTTCCGTGGGGCAGGAACAGGCTGACACGACTGGTCTACTGGGACAGTCTTGTTTGTGGATTTTGGGGAGGAGGTAGAAGCGGGCTGTCCGAGGTTGGGATACTATGAGGTTAGAAGCTGTGGAGGGAAGACGTCCAGAGGAAATGAGGCCAGTGACAATCATGGAAACAATGGCTTGATGTTCGGTGGTAGAGTCATGTTCCAGGGGGAGGTAGGAGGAAGTGTCTGACAGTTGGTGCTCAGCCTCTGTGATGTAGAGGACACTACGCCGAACAACAACAGCATCACCCTTGTTTGATAACAAAGTCAGGGTTGGACCTGGGAGAATGGAATGCAGCAAGTTCAGAGGGAGACAGGTTAGAGTGGGTGAGAAGAGCAGAGAAATTGAGACGGCTGATGTCACACCAACGATAGTACCCATCCTTTGATTCTATTTAGGGCTAACGGTTTTTCACAATGATCTCATATACATCCTTCTTCAGTGTCTTTGTGTCTTAGGTGGTTTTCTTGCCTTGTCCCATATTATTAAATAATAGTGTCCTAAATTTTCATAGCGCTGTCTATGAAGTAATTCATTTGGTCAATATTCAGATTGAAGGTCAAAACTATTTGTAGTTTCTTTCAGAGATAGGTTTTCTCAATTCCTCTTTTTTTTCTTCCTTCTCTGGTCGAATTCCCAATTGTTTATCAATTATCTCTAAATCAATCTTTACAGCTAGTGGCAAGTAACATTTTCCTTTGGTCAGGATTAATTGTTGCAGATTTCTCCTTCACCATATGCCATTTCTTGATCCATTTTTAGTGTATTTTGAGTTGTTTTGAGCTTTCTTCAATAAGAATTTTTCCTTTATTAGTGTTTGATCTTGTATGCTCTTCAAGAACTCTAATTCCAATGACATCACTTCTGTTTGACCGCTAATATTCTGTACCCCTAGCTGAACTATAGCTATAATTACTGTAATTAAAGTCATTGTGAAGAGAAGGAAACCTAACACCAACAACATATATTATTTTTCATTCCTGATGTAGTTTGCCCTGCGTTATTTCCCTTTTCTACATCTCAATTTTTTTGTTAGAGTGTGATTTTGCATTCTCCATCTCAACTGATTCCTGATCATTATCTCGAATGTTTCAGTTGATTTTTTGTTCTGAGTGTCTGTCTTGGGTGAGTTTTCCTGTATCATTGGTTCCATCTGTATCCTGACTTCTCGTACATCTGGAATCTGTCTGATTGGGATATAATTGAATGGTTTGGGTATATCCATTGTGTTCCAATCCCACTGGACACCTTTAAAAATTGTTTACTGATACTTTTTTGTAACTTTCTTACCACCTGGTCCCGTAGGTTCAATCATGACCTCACTATTACTGTGGACATTTATTATCTGTGTTTGTTTTCTTCTACTTTGGCCTCAATGATCCCTGTGCTGGGTTCCTTTTTACTTGTACCAGTTCTTTATTTGAGGAGACCAGACTGCTTCTATTACTGCTTGTTTGTCCCTACAACCACACCACCCCCCTCCACTTCTCTCCCCCCACCCAACCCCACACCCCCAGCACCTTAAACCAACTTATATTTCACCCCTTCCTGGGATTCGCCTAGTTCTGTCGAAGGGTCATGAGGACTTGAAACGTCAACTCTTTTCTTCTCCGCCGATGCTGCCAGACCTGCTGAGTTTTTCCAGGTAATTCTGTTTTTGTTTTGGATTTCCAGCATCCGCGGTTTTTTGTTTTTTGATTTTTTCATTAAAGAATGCTTTCTGTCTTTGGTGTTCTCTCTGTTTCTGTTCAATTTCATGAATCATCTGAGTGACTTGCTGTTTATGTTGCAAGTGTGCTAGTCTATCCCCTGTAATGTTTCCAGTTTCCAGACTAGTGTTCTGTGTGAAAGGTGTATTCATATGTGTACCAAACAATAGGTAATGTGGAGTCACAGGAGACACTGTATCACTTGACTGTAGTGGTTGATTATTTAAAGCCATTTGTACCTCTTTTAATATGGTGCTCCACTTATCGCCATGTATCAAAAATAGTTTAACTCGGACTTTCTTTACTTCATAGTTTTTTCTTTCCACTATCCCTGCTGATTCAGAGTAATAAGGTGTGCTGTGCTCAAGAGGTATCCTTTTCTCTTTTGCCTGTTCTTGATAAGCTTTAGAAGCTCGGTTAGAGTGCAATACACTAGACATTCCAACAATAGGAAACAACTATCTTTAAAGACCATTAATAAGTTTCCATTACATTTTTGGTGGGGATACACCATTGAAAATTACTACAATGGTCAACACAAATGAGCACATATTTGCATCCATTTGAATATGGTATAGGCCTAATAAAATCAATTCTAATCTTATCCAATGGATGGTCTGCCCTTTTGACTACTATTGGTGGTGCTTTTAAACTAAAAGATTTGATCATCTGGTTACAGGCCGTACAATTTGCAACGTAGGCCTGAATTGTTCCCTCGGCAGGCACGCGCATTCGACGATCCGGGAGCGGTTGGGAAACAGGCCCTTGACTGCGATTGGCCCACGACTGCGATTTCATGCTGGTTGGCCAATTAAGGCCCACCCAGCATGAAACATGTCTTCCCAATGGTTGTGAAAGGCCGGGTGGGGGCCTATCGGTCACCGGGTCCAATGGCCACCTGGAGAGTGGTTTAAAATAGGGAGAGGCAATTCCCTGAAGGCTGTCAGGGAAGAATCGCTCTCTGGTCTGGTGACTGAAGCAATGGCCTCAACAGCAGCTGGAGATATGCACAGTCAAAATTAGAAGACAGAGCAAGTGAGTCTGGAAGGCATAGAAATTATGGGCTAGTTAAGGCACAAGGGAGTTTGGCAAGTTTGGATGGTATTTGTCTTAATTCAAGGAGTCTGACAAATAAGGCAGGTGAGTTGAGGGTATAAGTTAACCTGTGGAAGTATGATGTCATTGCTGTCATGGAGACATGATTGAGAGAGGGGCAGGTTTGGCAGCTCAATATTCTAGGATATAGGGTCTTCAGGTGAGACAGTGAAGGAGGTAAAAGAGGAGGGGGTATTGCAATATTGATCAAGGAATCAAGTACAACAATAAGGCTCCTCAAATAAAGCCATAGGGGTAGAACTAAAAAACAAAAAAGGAGCAATCACATTGCTGAGAGTGTATTATAGGCCCCCAAACAGTCAGAGAGAAATAGAAGAGCTGATATGTAGGCAAATTTCAGGGAAGTGTAAAAATAATAGGGTAGTAATAGTGGGGGATTTCAACTTCTCCAACATTAACTGGGTTAGTCATAGTGTGAGGGTTTAGAGGGAGTGGAATTCTTAAAATTTATCCAGGAGAGCTTTTTAAGCCAGTATGTAGAAGATCCTATAAGCGAGGGGGGTGGGGGGCGATCCTGGACTTAATTTTAGGGAATGAAGCCAGGCAAGTGATCGAAGTATCAGAGGGGAGCATTTTGTAGATAGTGATCATAACTCCGTCAGATTCAAGGTTGTTAAGGACAAGGATGAGCCAGGAATCAGAGTTCTAAATTGGGGGAAGCCGATTTTAATACGATCAGATCTGATTTAGCCAGAGTGGACTGAGAGCAGCTATTTTTAGGTAAATCTGCATCATAACAGTGGGACTCATTCAAGGAGGATATATGAAGAGTACACGGCCAACATATTCCAGTAAAGATAAGGGTGAGACCAACAAATCCAGGGAACCCTGGACATCGAGGGATATACAAGATTGGGTAAAGAGAAAAAGGGAGAATTAAGGCATATACCGAGGGCTTGAAAAAGTGGAAGCCCTAGAGGACTATAGGATGTGTAGGGGGAACTTAAGAAGGGAATTAGGAAAGCAAAAAGGGGGCATGAGAAACATTGGGAGGTAAACTAAAAGAAAATACAAAGTTATTTTACAAGAGTAAGTATTAGAGAAAGAGTAGGACCCATTAAGGACCAGAGTGGTAATTTGTGTGTGGAGCTGGAAGACGTAGGTCGGGTTCTAAATGAATACTTTGAGTTGGTGTTCATAAGTGAGCGGGATGACGTGGGTATGGAAATCAGGCAGAAGGACTGTGATATAATTAAATAAATTAGCATAGAAAGGGAGGAGGTTCTCAGTGGTCTGGCAGGCTTAAAAGTAGATAAATCTCCAGGCCTGGATGAAATGTATCCCAGGCGTTTGAGTGAGGCAAGGGAGGAGATTGCAGGGGCACTGGCAATAATTTTCAATACCTCTCTGGCCACAGGAGAGGTGCCAGAGGACTGGAGGACATCCAATGTGATACCGTTATTCAAGTAGGGATAAACCAGGGGACTACAGGGCAGTCAGTCTAACCTCAGTGATGGGGAAACTATTGGAAGCAATTCTGAAGGATAGAATTAATCTACACTTGGACAGGTGGGGGTTAATCAAGGACAGTCAGTATGATTCCGTTAAGGAGAGGTCATGTCTGACAAATTTAATTGAATTTTTTGAAGAGTTGACCAGGCGTGTAGATGAGGGCAATGCATTTTATGTAGCCTACTTGGACTTCAGCAAGATCCTGCATGGGAGACTGATAATGAAGGTAAGACCCCATGGGATCCAAGGTAATTTGGCAAATTGGATCCAGAATTGGCTGAGTGGCAGGAAGCAGAGGGTGATGGTCGAGGGGTGTTTTTATGACTGGATGCCTGTATCCTGTGGAGTTTCACAGAGATTGGTGTTGGGTTCCTTGCTGTTTGTGGTATATATAAATGATTTAGACATGAATGTAGGAGGTTTGTTCAGTAATTTCGCAGATGGTGCAAAAATTGGTGGGGTGATAAATAGTGAGGAGCATAGCCTTAGATTACAGAAGGATATAGACAGGTTGGTCAGATGGGCTGATCGGTTGCAAATGGAATTTAATCCGGATAAGTGTGAGGTGATGCACTTGGGCAGGACAAACAAGCCACAGGAATACATGATGAATGGTAGGGCCCTGGGAAGTACCGAGTATCAGAGGGACCTTGGTGTGCATGTCCACCGGCCCCTTAAGGTAGCGGGACAGGTAGATAAGGCGGTTAAGAAGGCATATGGGATACTTGCGTTTATTAGCTGAGGCATAGAATATAAGAGCAGGGAGGTTACGCTGAAACTGTATAAACCGCTGGTTAGGCCACAGCTAGAGTATAGTGCACAGTTCTGGAATCTGCATTATAGGAAGGATGTGATTGCACTAGAGAGAGAGTGCAGAGGAGATTTACCAGGATGTTGCCTAGGCTGGAGAGTTTTAGTTATGAAGAGTGATTGGATAGACTGGGGTTATTTTCCTTGGAGCAGAGGAGTCTGAGTGGGGGACATGATTGAGGTGTATAAAATTATGAGGGGCATAGATAGGGTAGACATGAAGAACATTTCCCCTTGGTGGAGGGATCAATAACAAGGGGACATAGATTTAAGGTTAGGGGCCGGAGGTACTGAAGGGATGTGAGGAAGAATTTTTTCACCCAGAGGGCAGTGGGAATCTGGAACTCACTGCCTGAAAAGGTGGTAGAGGCAGAAACCCTCATAACCACCAAAAAAGCTTAGGAGCAGATAGCAGCTGAGGTCAGACACAATGTCAGGAGGTGCACATGGGTGCAGTGCTGAAAAAGGTTCAACGACCTGCTGCACTTGGCAAAGGTAAGTGCCGTGTTGGCATGGATCAATGTGGAGAAGGTTTAAGGACTGGCTGTCCCCCCTGTAGAGCTCAGGGATGTTAGAGTCTGAGTGCCAATTGTCAATGATGCTGGAGCTGGCCAGGAGGGTGAACCCTGGCTGCTTGGATTGAGTGCCTTGTGGCTCGAGGGCCACGACTTGGATCTGCTGCTCTGCAAGGTGTTCCTCAGGTGATGTTGGCCAGGCTGCAATGGCGCTGCAAGTAGAGACTAGGCTAATCAATGCTCCCCTGTCATTTCAGAAGAAGAGGAGCCATATTAACATCGAGAGGTCAAAGACAGGCGGTGGCCCCCACAAACCTCCTAATCATGACGAGGCTTGTAACGGACGCCTTGGAGCTGTAGAACCACCACCCGTTTCGTTCAGCCGGTCGTGGAGAGGCAGGGGTCTCTGACAAAGGTAAGAGTGCAGTGCACAGAGTTGAAAGTTTCAGATTGTGCAAACATTCTCATGTAGTCTCACCCTTAATGGAAGCCTCAAAACTGGAGTCCCCATTGATCACTGAAAGATGATGGCACCATGATGCAGATCTCCAATGTCTCAGAAGGTGCCTGGCATGCACAGTGACAGTGTAATGACTTTAGCTAATGATATGTCA
The DNA here is from genome assembly GCF_017639515.1 of Carcharodon carcharias. NCBI lineage: Eukaryota > Metazoa > Chordata > Chondrichthyes > Lamniformes > Lamnidae > Carcharodon > Carcharodon carcharias. Next base: position 108,640,259 of record NC_054475.1, read on the forward strand.
TTGTCCTCCCTTAGATTCACCAGCACACATTTGTATGCAGGACCCCGAAGAGCCATCCTTGGTGCCAGAGGGCCACTTGGCTTCAGATGCATCTGCGTCACACCCGCTCTTTGAACCAGGCACCAGCACAGATGCCAGCACCTTGGTGGGCGTTATATCAGCGGCTAGAATGTCGATGCACAGTGGTAAGGGCACTTCACACTCACTTGAGGAACAGGTGCAGGCAGAGAGTGCCCAGGGCACCGGCAGTTGCAGGGCTGCTGGAGACCAGGACGATGCTGAGTTGAATGCAGATGATGAGCCTCTGGAGTGGTCCATTAGGCAGCAGCCCTGCCATGAGGTGGAAGGAGATCTTTGGCATCCTAGCTGAAGGAGCATTGGATAAAGGCATCCCTGGTGTCCCTGTCTCCCTGAAGGGTACAGAGGTCTGCCTCCACACCCTCAGTATTCTCCTCACCATGCACCTCTTCTGACTCAGTATTCGATTCACCCCCTGTGGCGCGTGGAGTTGCCTCAAAATCGTCTTCCTCCAGTGGGTCCCCCTTGCCAGTCAGATTTTGGAGAGCGCAGCATGCAACCACTATCAGTGATATCCGCTCTGGGGGGTACTGTAGTGCTCCACCTGAATGGTCCAGGCATCGGAAGCAAATCTTCAGAATACCTACTGTCCTCTCAATGATTGCCCTTGTGGAGGCATGGCCCCTATTATAATGCTGTTCTGCCTCTGTTGTTGGGTGGCAGAGAGGAATCATGAGCCACCTTTTTAACAGATAGCCCTTGTCACCCAGTAACCATCCATCCAGTCAGACTGGAGCACTGAATGGACTTGTCACCTAGGGGTGCCTGAGGATATAAGTGTCATGGGAGCTGGCAGGGTACCTTCCACAGACTTGCAGAATCTGCATCTTGTGGTCACAAGCTATATTCATCGAGTGGAATCTTTTCCTATTTTCAAAGGCACCCGGCTGACCTACTGGTGCCTTGATGGCCACGTGTGTAGTCAATTGCACCATGGTCTTAATTGGCCTTTTAATTGAATGGGGGTGCACCTCTGACTCCCACACGCCCCAACGACCTGAAGGTTGCTCGGGTGCAGGATTACGTCGGGATGCTCGCCTGATGCCATCTCGCATGATTTCATGCTCAGTCGGGTATTCTGCCCAAATTTTGCCCATAAGTTTTGCAATGTTTTAACTTGTTAGGCCACCAATAACATTTTATTAATTTACAGAAAGTTCCTTGATCTCCTGGCTGTAGATTTCCTAACCAAAAGTGAGCTTCTCCAATCAATTGTGTTTTGGTGGCATTTCACTTTTTCCTTTAGGCTGTTCTACCCGAACTTTACCTTCAAACATTCGTAATACCTACATGTTTTTGGATATCCGGATGGATTTGATTGGGACAAAGAAATTAATTGTTGTAGCTGCGAATCTGTATTTTCTACAGTTTTTGCTCTAGTAACTACTAGAATATGTTTACAATCTGGTGGCTTAGCTACTGCTTCAATTGTCTCCAGGTCTACCAGATATACCATCCATTTTATGCCCTTTGACATGTGTTACCTGACAATTTGGTTTAGCCTTTCTCAGACTAGCTATGTTTTTCCACCTTCTTACATGGTGTATTGGTTTACCGCTACAGTTGGTAAAGTCATTTCTCTTCCAAAAGGGAATATCTTGATTATAACCTCGAGCACAATAACAACTGCCCGTACAGATAAAAGTTGGTTAATCTGAAGCTTCCGAAAGTGTTCATTCTAAGGCAGCCACTTCAGTGTATTATGCACTATATGGGCCTAGATTCATTGCAAGTGTCTTTTCTACCTGATAGTCTATCATTTCTAAATTTGCCTTTAGCTTTAGCCATCCCAGCTGTAGTTTTGTAATCTGTTTTTGCCCTGACTTTTTGTGCTGAACCATTGCAACACATAACTTCTATGTATTGAGTTAAAGGTTTGTCCTATTGAGATTTACTTTCATCTTCTGGGTCACAATCTTCCTTTTGTAAATGTCCTAAATCCATTTCTGGCTTTACAAATGTCCACACTATGGTATCATCATTTATGAAACTATCCTATTTGTCATAAAGACTTTTGTGGCTTTCCCTTCTGGAACTGTCATTTTCATAAGACTTATTTATGTCTGATTTTTCAACCCAGATCTCAATTTTGTTTCTCCCTTGTAGGGGCCTTGCCTTAATAAGAGTTTGAAGGCCCATTGTTATTATTTTTTCTTGACTTGTATATCTCTGCTCTGAGGGTGTAAAGTTAGGTGATAGAAACTGAATGGGAAAAAAAATCTTCCTTTGTTATAAAAAGCTGCGATAGCCACTTTGTATCCTGTTCTGATATGAATGATTAAACCTGTCTGTGGATACCTTTATTCCAAATCAATTGCTTTTTGAACCTCTGCAGTAAATAATCTTAATTGCTCATTATCTTTAATAGTAAACACAAATTTGCCTGTGGTTGTGGTTTTTGCCTATTTTCTCATACAGTGGTTGGGACATTTCTGCAAACCTTGAAGTAAAAGATCACTCAAAATGTATAAGCCCTAAAGCCAATTGTAGGGCTTTAAAGCATTTTGGAAAGGCTATTTTTTTTTTTTTTGCATTCATCTGTTAAGCCTTTGCCTGTGCCAGTGATTTTCAAACCTGGAAAGCCAACTTCCTTCCAAACAAAGACTGATTTTTTTAATGTTAATGATATATCCCACTTTTTGAGCCAGCCCAGGACAATTTGTATAGCATTTAAAAGTTTCTCCAGGTCAGCATGTGAAATATAAACATCATCAACATAAGAATCCACATTCTATAGGTCTGAGAATGTATCAATTACATATGAAGAAAATAAATGCTGGGCTATTTCTGAAACCTTGGAGCAATCTAGTCCAGCAGTATTGGTAGCAATTAGGAGCTGTCATTGCTGGTTTTTCTCAATCACCTGAGTGTAAGGGGCGAGACCAGTACTCATTAGCCAAATCAATGGTAGCTTTTTCAATTCCTCTGTTAACCCTTGAAATAATTGATGTGAGTTTTGAGTTTGGGCTGCACAAAGCTTCGTCACTTTGTTCAAAGTTGTAAAGTAAATTACAAATCTCCACCTAGCATCTGGTTTCGGTACTCCAAATAGTGGGGAGTTAGTCCTAGAATTTAGTTTTATACTACTCCCTGCTCTTCCAGTTCCTTAATGGTTTCCATAGCCTTGTCCAATTGTAACTGCATGGGCAGCATTTTTAGGTCAGTGTGCAGGCGTGATTGGCGGGCCCAGGAGCAGCCGTGGAATGGACTGCCGCCCGTGATTGGCCTACAACCATGATTTCACGCTGGCTGGGCAATTAACAGCCAGCCAGCGTGAAGCGCGTGCTGAAATGCTCAGTGCTGCCAGGGTAGGGGTGGGGGTGGGAGAAGGGTGGGCGCTGACGTAAGTGCGGGCGTGGGCGAGCGCGGAATGAAATCTCCCTGAAGGCAGAGAGCTGCCTTAGGGAACTGAAGACTTTGAAACCAATAAGTAAAGTTTTTAAAAACTGGAAAATAATGTCCATGCATCACAATCAGACACCCAAACATATACCGAATGAAAATTCTGTCCATACCTTTTCAATTTTTTAAATTTAATAACAGAAAACTCAACCCCCTTGGTTTGATGAAAAATGCAAAGTCCACCTGGCTGATTCGCTCATCTGCCAACCGTAAAGTTGGACAGACCATAAAAAATCGGAGACAATTACAACTTTAATTGCACTAATTGGCCTCTTAATTGTCAGCGGGTGCACTTTCAACTTTTGCTGTGCCCACCGACCGAAACATCGCATCCGATCGGGCTGGGTGCACACTTGCATGCCAACCTAAAAATTCTGCCCCATGTGCTTTTCACTGCACTGAGAAATTGATAAAGTGTTTTATATCTGGCTGTCCTATTAACAGATCAGCTGAAAGTCTTTTTACCACACCTAACTGTAAATTTTTAATTTTAGTTCCAATGGTAACCTGTAGGTTTACAATGGGGACTTGGGTAGCTTTATTTCCTTCACACCCAAAAAGGTTTTTGCATGTTATTATTTGAGGATCATCTGTAACAGAACTTAAAATAGATTATTTAATAAGTAGATATCAGATCCAGTGTCATAAAGTATATTATAAAGATCCTTGATTTCCCACATAACTCTCTGTCCTGGGGAATGTTTCTTTCTTGTCCTAGTCACTGCTGTTGCTGGTTGCTGGATGTAACATCCTTATTCACCATGTTTACCTTTTTAGGTGTATTGAGATTTTCCCCAGGATGGTTCTGTGGATGGGATTTACGAGTCAGTGAACTATCGTGTTCTGTTCCCATATCTCTCTTATTTTCCTCCTGTCTGGGGTTTCTAATTTGGTTAAGTGGAATCTGTCTATCATAACTTCACTGTGTTATGAAGTCATCCCACTATGGATTATAAGGTTTTCTTTCTCTCTGTTGTTTGTTTGTTCTGTTGGGAGCATGTTCCCTCAGACACTGTGGTCTATATTGTTTGGTGTGTGATCTGCCTCTCGTGCCCTGATTTCTAGGTCGAGGCCGAGAAGGTAATCGCAAAGGGTCAATATGCTTAGGTTTTATTGCCTGAGCTTGCTGTTGATTAGGGGATGTATTAGGCTATGACTTTTTCTCCTTCACTATTGGGATGTTCATGAGAGCATGTGCCTTCTCAATAATTCTACGAACTTGTAGGAATTTATCCTGAGTATTTTGTACATTTGCTAAAGCTATTTCACAGTTTAGTTTTATGGTTGTGCTTTGATAACAGCACAGTAAACATCCATGCACTATGTCCCAATTATTTCCTGTTAACATCTTCCCTATTTCATAGGCTGTAGGGAGCCCATGTTCTTCTGTTACTATTACTAACATTGTAGGTAATTCAGAAATGAATGGCTTTCCATATGTTTTCTTGTAGGCATGGGCATATTTTACTTTCTATGGAACAACCGAAAGTCCTAATATTAGGCCTGCTTTTGTATGTAGAGCCACCAATCCCCACTGATTCATTCAAGGGCTGAAGTCTTGTCAGGTTTTTTAACAGCCAGTCCAAAGTTTTGTGATTGGTCCTGCCTTCTGGTTTTCCACAGATTTGATAAATATCTTGTAAATTCATTTTCTCCAGTGGTTGAATCATACCTGTACCATCTGGAGCACGTGGTCTGTTTTGGGCTCTCTGAAAATTTAAAGCATTTCTGAAAACGTAGAAAATATCTCTTAGGACCCTATAAGTCTGTCTAATGGTATTTAAGTCATAATTATCAACAGATGCGGCTTCAACTCAGAAACTGTATCCTTTTGGGCAAAGGCACCCCCTTGCCCTTCTATAAAGTCATGAAGTCCTTGTCCCACTTGAAGATTATGTGTTAAGTTACCGAATGTCTGTACATTTGTCATTTGGACAGCATATTGATCTAAAGGCTGCAAGACAACATTCTGCTGCCAGTTTATTTGAACTGTTCTTGCCTGATTTTCAGTAAAAAGAACTATTCATGGAGCTTAGGCAGTACCTCCATTTGTACCACCTCCATCAACAACAAAAATCAGAACATAATTAGGTTGAGGACGTGGGATTGACTGCATTTTGTTGGTCACTTAAAATGTGAACCAGCCCTATACCTTGCTCTGCTGCCATGGATTGTTTTTTTGTCAGGGCCTCACTTCAGTAAGTTATTTTAGTTTGGAGTGAGTTTTAAAGGAATTGTTGTATAACCTCTTATCTCTCAGAAGATAACTCTATTTAGAAAGGTTGTTACTTAATACTTTCCTCAGACCCAACATGCTGGATGCCGGGTGCTAATGTTTCTACCATTTTTACCCCCCAGCACGGTGTTCCTACTCAGTTGAACTGATTGTTAGCTTAAACCTCAATGAAGAGAAACTTCAGATCATTAAAGGAACTTCGTCAGCTTTACCAGCTATAGACTATTCTCCTGAAATGAAATGTCCTCTCTCTCAGGAGTTTTCAAACCAGCAAAGTTATCTCAGGGTAGAATATATCCACAGGTATATTATAGCAGAAAAAAACTCTTTTGAAGTTTAACAATATCAGCACTTAGAATCCTATCTTAAGAATTCTAAGATATTGTTATCTATATGTGGGTTCATGGGGATATAGGTATGAGACTGCAACTTTTTTATACTTGTTTATGGATATTTATTATAAGAAGCAACTATGGATTACATTATAGTAATGAAGACTATATCATAGAATGGATGGTTATTAAAGCTCATTATAACATGACAATTATGTGCCTGTGCAAGTGAGAAGTAGTGATTAATGATTGCAGTAACATTTTCTTTTATGTTTTTCTCCAAGTAACACCATAGGAGATCAGCCAGCTATAAAACAGAAAAGAAAAACATGCATTTTTATTGCGCTCTTCATGACCACTGGACATCTCAAAGGGCTTTGAAGAACTTTTTGAAATAATGTAGGAATTATGGCAGCACAGCAAACTCCCACAGACAGCAATGTGACAATGATCAGATAATCTGTTTTTTCTGATGTTGATTGAGGGATAATTATTGACCACAACACTGGGGATAACTCCCCTGCTCTTCTTTGAAATGGTGCCATGTAATCTTGTACATTCACCCGAGCGGGTAGATGGGCCTGTCAGTTTAACATCTCATCCAAAAGACAGAACTTCCAACAGTACAGCACTGGAACGTCAACTCTGATTGTTGTACTCAAGCCCTGGAGTTGGTCTTGAACCCAGAACTCCATAACGCAAAGAGACAAGAGTGCTAACAATTAAGTCATGGTTGGCTGCTGAGTATTGCTGTCACAATGCAAAGTTTTGGATGTGTCACAATAGAAAAATAGTAGTATAACTTAGACCACTGTGAACACACTGAAGTCTTGAACTGTGGGACCACCCTCCAGGGGACTGTTTAACATTAATTTACATTCCCAAAGAGTGAAGTATAAATCCAGCTACAAATGGAAATTAGTAACTAATTCAAATCAGACTCACTATAAACAGCCTTCATTTGCATCAAAAACTGACAAAATTCTAAACGAAAGCATCAATAACTTTAAACAGATGTGGATACATTTTGAGTGTACACTAAAGCCAAAAGCCTACTTCAGTGACATGTATCTACCATAGTAGGTTCAATTTCTGTAAATTTTGTTCCTCATCATTTGCACATAGGCCAGAATGTTACTAATTTACTCTGCCATATGTGACATAGATGAAATTATATATAAATCAAACTTAGGCTGGCATGAGAGAATTAAGTTATAATTATGCTGCAGACATAGACTGAGAAGCCATAAATCAAAGATTGCAAGTTTAGCAGAGTGTGATGAAAAGCCTAGGAATCTACAATTATTGCAGCAAGGAAGCAGGAACATGACATGAAGTGTTGCATATCGCTGAATGCAGAGAGTATGAAAAAGCAAGTATGGTGTGATGAGTAGGGGTGATTTTCATCAGGCTTACTCAGTAGAAAGCAGGCAGGCTAGCAGTTGAAATCACCCATGGAGCTTACCTGACAAGGTCCAGCCACTTCCCATAAATTACGCTTTTAACCTCCTCTTCTGAGAAAGCGAAAGGACCACCAACAAGAAATCAACAGGGTGCTTCTTTAAATATGCAATAATATCATTGGAGCACATCTGTTATTTTATCTAGTGGCCTGCTCGCAGGAAAGCTATTGTGGCTTATTGAGGGCAAAACCAAACCAAAAAGTAATTTTTTTTTTAACATTGTTTGACCTTCCTTAGAGGGGCCAAAGAGGCAGGAGAGCTCCTTTAAGCCCCATAAGGAAATTTTAGGCCTCCACTGTCCCAGGCTTCCCCCTTTTCTCAAATGCAAGGCTCTCCTGATTTCTCTTCCAGCCCATTTTCCCTGTGGCTGCCTCCCACTGCCTGCTATTTCACTTGCATCCACTGCCAACTTCATGGGTAAAATTTTATGTCCCACAGGCGGGCACACGCCCAACCTGATTGAGTGTAAAATCACATGAGATGATGTCAGGCGAGTGTCCCGATGTCAGCACGCACTTTCACGATATTTCGCTTGGCGGGCGCACGCAAAAGTTGGAAGTGTGTCCACCGACAATTAAGCAGGAAGTTAAACCCATTTAACAACACAATTGTCTGCAATTTTTTGTGGCCCCTCCAACCTAACGGTTTGTGGATGGGTAAATTGGCCAGACGGCATTTATATTTTTCATGAAAGCTTATCCAAGGGCAGGATGAAATCTCTGTTAGGAAACAAAATAAAAAGAAATATCTGGGGACAGCATTTTTATTAAACATGCTTTCAGGTGCTTGATTCTGATGCACGGGGACATTTTTTTGCAGCTTTTTACTGCTTCATTTTGTTATTTGCAGGTATGCAGCTCCCTGCCTTCAGGGAGCTCTCTCGAAGCGCTTACCCATGCCCACGGTGATGTTGTTGCCTGCCCTCTTCCTGCCCCCACCCCAGCAGTACTGAGCCTTTCAGTGCACATTTCACAACAATTAATGGCCAGCCAGCGTGAAATCGCGTTCGGGGGCCAATCACGGTCGGGGGCCTGTTTCCCAGCCACTCCCGGGCATGCCCAAAAAATTCAGGCCCATACTTTCCACCGGTTTCAGTCAGGAGACCAATGGGGTCTTTTAGATAACTCCCACCCTGAATTAAAATGGGAGGCTGTGGATCAAAAAAACAAAGAGTTCCAGAAACAAGATTGCCTGAGAGGGCTCTGTGTACATATGTCTGAAATAGGTTGTGAGCCTATAGTGCATTTGGTAGTGTGAGAAAGGGTGATGTGAAAGAAAGACATTCAGACTGTCATAATACAGTAACCATAGCTTGTAACTCAAGAGATAGGGGCGTGCCTCGACAATTAATACAACAATGATACTTAAGATTTAAATTTATTAATATACATAAGTGTTGAAAATGGTCATTGACAGTAGCACAAACCATGATAGTGAATTGGCAACCATTCCATGCCGGAAAGAAAAAGAAAACCAGGCAGTGTTATATAGGCTACTTGACACATTTTACACTACTGATGGGGACCGATTTTATCTGTATAATTCCAAATTCCTTGCATAATGAGGTGTAACTAGATTTTAAGCATTTCAAGACAAAATAATTTGTTTGATTATCCATAGAATGTAAAAGCTCATGAGCATGCTAGAAACACTTAACTAAGCAATCTGATTAAGGAACTGCTTAATGGAGAAAAGTGAGTCTCTATGCAAGTGATTGTGGACTTTGAAGATCTACTCTGATTTATCTGCCATGTAAACCCAACTGCTATTCAATGATGCACTTTGTTCACAAGGATGTGCTGCAACATTGTGCAAGCCATTTTAATTGCTTTCAGCTGTACTAAGTCCAGAAGCACAATGAAAAAGTGAAATACCAGCCTGCAAAGTAGTGATAGAATATACATCACATCATGGTTCTGTTGAAGGGTCATTCGGACTCGAAACGTTATCTGTGTTCCTCTCCACAGATGCTGCCAGACTTGCTGAGTTTTTCCAGGTATTTCTGTTTTTGTCTAGTAGATGTAGCTTGCAGAATAGAGTTCTGTGAAGTGTCCTATTGTTGGTGTTCTTGATATTAATGTGTTTCCAATTAGTGGTGATGTGCTTGATTACTTGATTACTCTTTGCCAACCTTTACTGTGCATCTCAACAAGAAGTAGGGTACTTGGAAATGCCTTTCTCCTAGATCAGTTAAAGGCAGACATTATGGGCAGAAGTTTCTGCCTGTCAGGAGGGCGGGCCCGACCCAATCTCCGGCAGGCGGGGAGCCGAACCCGCCAGCGAAGCGGGCTGCACTGCCATTTTACGTGGGTCAATTAAGGCCCGCCCAGCGTGATGTCCAGCAGGAAGTGCTATAAGTTCCCTGTGCAGGTGGCGGGGGGGGGAATTCCCTAAAAGCGAGAGTGTGTTCTTTCGCGCATGTGCACGAAAGAGCGCACATCTCCCTGAGACTAAGTGCTGCCTCAGGGAGATTGCTTCCACTTTGAAAAATATTAAAAATAGAAAAAAAACATTCCCTAACATGTCCCCCTCATGTAACAATGTCACATGAGATGTGACATGTTCATAATTTACACAATAACTTTATTACAATGTTTAAAACCCTGCATGAAACTTCATCCCGCCGCTGGATGAGGTTTCATGTTTTTTCTATTGCTGCTGGGGCTCCAAAGCCCGTCGCCAACCTTAAGGTTGGACAGGCAGGTCCTTTAGTTGTTTAAATGATCCTGTCAATGGCCTCAATTGGGGCCTGCAGCTGAGTTGGCTGCGTCCCCGCTTTCCTGAAAATTTAAATGGGACGCGGTGACGTCGGGGGTTCCGCCCGTCATGCTGCATCATTTTACACGTCGGCGAGCGGGCCCCGTCTTCTGCTCGCCAACGGCAAAATTATGCCCTATAGTTTCAACTGTGAGAAGACATTTGCAACCTAAACAGATGAACTGAGCAGCAATCTCATGTTTTGTGTTCTGAACAATGTCCATGGTCACTGCCTAATTGACCTGCACCACAAAGGAAGTGAAATGTCTGTCCTTACAAATCACCTACTGGGAGAAAAATAAAAAAGTGCTGGAGTTGAATTTTGGAAAGTTTTGAGTAAAGAATGTAACATCAAAAGTATGTACAAGGCTTGAGTAAAAATCTATCGCACCTTTTTGGTTTGCACTATCAATGTTGAGGACTATGCCATTTAATTGGTCAGTCACGTGTTTTACTTGTAATGGAAAGGAAACTATTTTGTTGATAGAAATTCCTGGGTTGCATTGTTCCCTTCTATTATTGTTAGTAATGGGCAGGCTGAAAAAGTGCACTTGGCAAAAGCCCATTTGCTGTGTCTGTTTGCTTCAACTGCATTGTGTTTTAGTGAGTGGTCATAAAACATCAAATCTTCTTTGGAAAATTATGCTCTCAGGTGGAAAGAATAACTTGTTTACTTTTGGTGGCGTTTGTCATATGGAGAGTGTACAAGGCAAGAAATTATTCTGCTGCTTTACCCCCTGCAATAAAAAAATATGTATTTTATGTAATTATAGAGATGGTGACTCTTGGGAATATAAATATGTCCACATGGAGTTGGGATATGTTGCTGAGCGATTTTACTTAAAACATCTGTTACCTAAAGATTCTAAATGCTTATGTCTATTTGTGATTTCATTGAAAAAATGTACAAGGAATCAATATCAAATTGATTGTTCTATAAAAGGACAATATAATTCATTTAACCACTGCTACTGTTAAAAGGTAAACTTTCTTGACAGCAGCTTAGCTTTTATTATGATCAGCAAAATGTATTCTATTCAAAATCCATACTATAATATTACCCTGTATTTAGCAAATCTGTTGTATATTAAATTAAGTAGATGATGTGTGTATTTCATTGGAAACTTGTAAGCATTGAAGTAGCTATCACTCCTGTAGTTGGCAATTATTTCAATGTTAAAGGTGTCTCACTGTGCGATGCACAATAGCTGTTACTTTATAGCACATATATCATCATGTTTCCAGTAGGTTTTCACAAATTACTCAGTTTCGTTTTAATTGTTTGCGTCAGTAATTGATATTTAGGCAGTTCAAACTAAGAGTTTTCACACAATATTAAATGATTTTTTAAATTTATCTGCTGGATTGTCTTTAGTGTCTTTTTTAAACTGTCCACTGGCTTGGAGTTGGTGTTTTTGCCCAGAGCTGTGATTCTCAGCTGAATTTTAACTGTGCCATGTAAATCATTTCTAAGGGTGCTTTAGTGCCATTCCTAGCATGTTGCAAGCTGCATATGGCAATGGCCACAGAAAAGTTTTGGATGCAGAACAAAGGTTTTTACAAAAAGGGAAGATTGCATTGGTTGTTATACATGTATATATATATTATATATATATATATATCAGTACTGAACCGTTAAATCAAATAGTTGCTTTGAAGTTCAATTTTGATAAAGTTAGGAAATGAAATATAGCGGTAGTCCTGTGGAGCACTGTGCATATTTTACATGGATGAGGTCAATGCTTGGGGCAGGATTCCAGCAAATATTGTGAAACTCAATGAGAGTGGTAATCTGGTTGATTGTTTCATGGAAATGTGGCTTGCACTTGCCAGTAGTATAGATGCTTCCCTCATGCTAAAGTGTCACTTACAAACTACAGCCTGCTGTCACCACCTGAATTTAGAAAGGATTTGCATTTATATATAGTGCTTTTCACAGTCTTGGGTTGTTCCAACGTGCTTGGCAGCAAACAAAGTGCAATCACTATTGTAATGTAGGAAATCTGGCTGTCAATTTATGTATAGCAAGATGCCACAAACAGGAAAGAGATAGTGACAAGACAACCTGTTTAGTGATATTGGTTAAAGGATCGATAGGATACTGGCAAGAATGCCGTTGCGCTTCAAATTGTGCCATGGGATGTCTTATGTCCACCTGAGGAGACAGACTGGACTTTGGTTTAACATCGCATTCAAAAGACAGCAATCCTAACAGTGCAGGACTCCCCCAGTATTGCACTTGAGTGTTTTGATCCCATGATGAGTTTCCAACCTCATGTTCATGACATCAGTAAGACCACCTATTTCCACCTCTGTAACATTGGTCAGCTTCACCCGTCTCAGTTCATGTACTGTTGAAACTTTCATTTATGCCTTCATTTCCTCTAGACTCAACTATTCCAATGCATTCCTGGCTGGTCTTCCACATTTTTCCTCCATAAACTTGAGGTCATCCAAATCTCTGCTGTCCATGTCTTAACTTGCAGCAAGTTCTGTTCCCCATCACCCCTATGCTCGCTGACCTACATTGTTTCCCTGTCGAGCAAAGTTTTGATACTAAAATTCTCATCCTCTTTTTCCAAATCTCTCCTTAGCCTTGTCCCTTCCTACCTCTGTAGTCTCCTCCAGTCCCACAACCCTCCAAGACATTTGCGCTCCTCCACTTCTGGCCTCTTGTGCACCTCCAATTTTAATTACTTTATTATTAGTGGCCATGTCTTCAGTAGTCTAGGCCCCAAACTCTGGATACTCTCTCTACACCACTCTGCCTCTCCACCTAATTTCCATCCTTTAAGGTACTCCTAATACAATTTGACTAATCTTTGGTCATCTGATCTAATATCACTTAATGTCGCTTGGTGTCATACTCGATTTTATATTATATTATTGTATTATTATATTATTTTATTTTATATATGGGATTTTTAATTATATTAAAAGTCGCTACATAAATAGAAGTTGTTATTGTAAATTTTGTGGTCAAGTTTCTGTGTGGGATTGACCCAACATACCCTGACTCTGAGGGGATAATGCCGCCACTGAGCCAAAGCCAAAGTTTTGTTTGGCCACAGCGAGGCTCAATGACTTAAATTTAATCCTAACTATCAATTTATTATTACGTTAAATACATTGGCCTGGATTTTCCTCCATATTCACACTCAGAGACGCAGGTTCTATGGGTACAGACCAAATATGTGGCTTAAACAATCATGAAATTCTGGGTATAAGATGATACATGCCTGACTTGTAGCACAGCTAAATCTCCTCAATCTTTAATGCTCTTCCATTAATATTTCAGGTCAACGAAACTGACCTCACCCCCAACTTTCAAATGCAAGTACCCTCCAGTGGTGCTGTTCAGATTCTCTCCATTTTGTGACCAGAGTTTAAGGTGCAGCAAATATATATTAACTCTTTTGATGTTTTGGAACTAGTTGCAGAGAATCATGTTGGAGTTTCCAGAAACAGCCATGACAGTGTTAATCCTAGCATTCCGGCCTGCTGTTGGGGCTAGAGTCACCACCCTTAAATTCAGCCCAGTGTTCCAACAGTGATTAGCTTTTAGCTTGTACAAATTTGTCATTTTATTTTACTCTTGAATATGAGGCTACCTTTTATAATACCCCATTTATTGATTATATTGATCTGGACTCACATTTTGTGAATTATATGTTTCAATCTTTAGGACCCTGTGCTTCAAAACCTTTTCAAGTTTACCAAATTAATTGCATCTGCCACACTTCTATGCCCTCTTGAAGTCTTTTATATTTCTCCTTACTGTCCATGAAACCTCCTATATTCATGTCATTTGTGAAATTCAGTATTCTGCTTCCTCCAGTTAAGTTCCAGACATCTCTATGGGTAGGATTTTGAGGCCGTCGGGTGGGGCAGGCCCAGGAGCGGCTGGAAAATGATCCACCGTCTGCGATTGGGCCCTGACCATGATTTCACTCCGGCGGGCCAATAAGGCCCACCCAGTGTGAGACGCAGCTCTGCACTGGCCAGGCAGGGTGGCGCCGGAAGACAAAGGACTGCTGGGGACCAAGACGATGCTCAGTCAAAGACTGATGATGATCCTCTGGAGTCGCCCATTAGGTGGCAAATTGGCTGCTGCGTCCAATGGCAACCCCATAGCCAGTTTAAAAGTGGCCAAGGCAGCCCAGGAAGGCTGCCACGGAAGGACATCTCCTGTTCTTTCGCTATGGAGTCGAGTGTGGCTGGACATGGCAGGCAGGAGGGCAGGTTGGGTGGCCAATCAGCCCCTCTCTTTTCTGATGAGTGCCTCGCTGTCCTCCTGGGGGAGGTGGCTGCCAGGAGGGACACCTTTGTCGCCAGGGATGGGAGGATGAGGAGATCACCACAACTCACCAAGAGGGCATAGGAGAAGGTGCTCAGAGGTGAGACTTTTGGCTTGTGCAACTATTCTAGTGCAGTCCCTTCATTGATGTGAGCCTTGAACCTGGACTTCCCATCCATCGTTGGAAGATGAAGGCACCGTGATGCAGATCTACCAGGGTGCCTGGCATGCAGAATGACAGGGTGATGACTTTAACTAATGACATGTCCTTATTCTCCATTTTAGGTTCACCAGCAGATATGCACTCTGCGGACACCAAAGGGCCACCCCTGACACCAGAGGACCACCAAACTTCTGTTGCACCTGCTTTATACCCAGTCTCTGAAGTCAGTACCAGAGCAGATACCAGCACCTTGGTGGGCATTAGTTCAGTGGCCAGTATCTTGGTGCACATCGGTGAGGGCACTTAACACTCGCTTGAAGTGCAGGCAGAGGCAGAGACTGTCCAGGGCGCCAGAAGACAAAGGACTGCTGGGGACCAAGACGATGCTCAGTCAAAGGCTGATGATGATCCTCTGGAGTCGCTCATTAGGCAGCAGATGCTGGATGTCCAGCATCATGTGCAGGAGGATTTGGCAGAGATCCATGAGTGTCTGCGTGCCATGGTCTCCGTAATGGAGGAGACTATGCAGAGCATCAGCACTGCGTTGACTGTCATGGCCGAGCGCACTGCCTCTCCATTGAGAGAGTGGCGACTTTCATGGAGAGGAAGCTCCAGAAACAGAATCAGGGGTTCCTAGGGTTGTGCTCAGACCTGCAAGCCCTCATGCAGGCAGTGGCCTCAGGTGGTCAGTGTCCATGTGGGAGATTGGTGAGGCACTCAGTATCCTAGCTAGGTGCCTGTCCATCAATGGTGAGCAGGGAGGTCCAGAACAACCTCACATTGGTGCATGAGCTGCCCGTCATCTCTGCAGGTTCCTCTCAGGGTGCTCTGCATGACAGCAGCATCTCCTCCGCCCCTCTGCTAGTAACAGTGGCATCTGATGAGACTGCGGCAACTGGGGAGATGCCAGCTGTGGCTCTGTCTGCTCCCTCCCAGGCAGGGTCAGCACAGGCTCCACTGGCCAGAGGATGACCGCCAAGGTAATCAAGGCCAACAAGACAGCAGAGTCAGCAGGCTGTCTCCAACGTGGTGCCAGCGAGAGAAGAGCACCAAGATGTAGCACTCGCAAACATAAGTTAAAGTCGCCCTGAGCACAAGAGGTGACAATTGACAGGTGGTTTTATGTTCATTTATGTTTACTTTATGTATACTGCCCGGGGTTGAAGCCAAGAAAAGTTTTTATGAAAATATTATTGAACTGTTAGAATAAGAGAAATTGTGTTTTTTGTCATCATTGCTTAGGTATGCTTCAACTTTTTATTTCATTGGTGTGGGGAATGCCAGTATGTAATGCTGGATGTAGGTGACTCTGAACTTTATTGCACAGGCACTGAGTGTTCTTTGGGTTCAAATGAAAGAGTCCTTTCAGACATCAGGGATGGAGGTGGCAGCCCTGGCATGTGGTTGAAGCTGATCTTTGGTAGCCTAGCTGAAGGAACATTGGATCAAGGCGTCCATAGTGTACCTGTCTCCCTGCAGGTTACCAAGGCGTGGCTCCATGCCCTCAGTACTCTCCTTACCGTGCTCATCTTCGGCCTCACTACTGGACTCATCATCTGTGGTCTGTACAGGATCGTCTACATCCTCTTCCTCCAATGGGTCCCCCCTTGTCAGTGCCAGATTGTGGAGAGCGCAGCATGCAACCCCTATCAGTGACACCTGCTTTGGGGGTATTGTGTTGCTCCCCCTGAACGGTCCAGGCATTGGAAGTGCACCTTGAGAAGACCTATAGCCCTCTCTACCATCGCCCTTGTGAAGGCATGACTCGTATTGTAACACTTCTCTGCCTCTGTTCTTGGGTGGCGGAGAGGCGTCACGAGCCACCTCTTCAAGGGATAGCCCATGTCACCCAGCAGCCATCTATCTAGTCAGGCTGGAGCACTGAAGAGCCTCAGCACCTGGAGGGTTTCACGATGTAAGCGTAATGGGAGCTGCCAGGGTACCTTGCACAGGCTTGCAGAATCTGTATCCTGTGGTCACACACTATCTGCACGTTCATAGAGTGGAACCCCTTCCTGTTAATGAAGGCTCCTGGCTGACCTGCTGCCTCCTTAATGGCCACGAGTGCAGTCGATTGCACCCTGGAGTTGGGGGAACCCAGCAATCGTTGCAAACTCTCTGGGGCACTCAGCCTGGCTGTTCTCATCCGAATGGTAACAAATAAATGTAAGGACTCACCTGAACAGAGCGTCTGTCACCAGCTTGATGCAACTGTGGCCAGTTGATTGGGAGACTCCACACAGATTCCCCCACTGACCCCTGGAAAGAGCTAGAGGCATAGAAATTGAGAACCATTGGCCTGAGGTGTCCACCCACACAGTCAGAGCTGACCTCAGGCACAATCATCTGACAATTGGAGGCAACTGTCTCCCTGGAGAGACAGTGCCTTCTTCGCATTGTACCTAAGACATATTGAGGAAGCTGCATCACCGCCAGTAAACCCTGGCAGTAGGATAGTAGCATCTTCTACGGCCCCTTCTGCCTTGGACTTCCTGCTGGTCCTGCATCCCTTGTGCCTGCACCTCTCCTCCCACAGGTCCATCCCCTGGAAGCTGCAGAGGGACACCTGGCCTCCTCTCCCTTCTTCCCCTCTCTTCCTCCTCAGAGGAGGTGCCTCCAGCAGGGACCACAATCTCCATTACCAAGGTAAGGGAAGTTGTCTGATACCTGGAAGGGTCCACACAGTCCAAATCCTCAAGGGGCCTTGGAGACACCAATGAGTCCAGAAATGATGTGTAAAAATGCTAAGAATGAAGCACTCAGCAGAGATGAGGCTTCCAAGTACCAACAAGCAACCAGCAGCAAACTATCTCCAAAACTCCTCAGTATTTACACTGGCAATGCTGATGATGCTTTTTATCCCAACTGTGGATGAGGTTTATAAAAATGTCGGCTGGGTGCCTGCCCATTTTGTCCATGCCACGAGTGAGAAATCACATGGGCAAGGATAAATTGGACTGTTAAGGGCCTCAAGTGGCCTGTTAATTAATGGCGGGTGAGGCTCCGGTACCGGTGCGTGCCCGCCAATCGAAATATAGCGCAAGTGCGCAATGATGTCGGGATGTGCACTCAACATCATCGCGTGCAATTTTACGCCTGATCAGGTCAGGCATACACCCACACGTGGAACATAAAATTCTATCCAATGTATTGGAAACAAAAGTGAACACAGGACCTTGATACACCGCTTCAAATTCAAGCAAAGCTCATTAATCTGAGCCATCCATCAGCCAACCTTCTTTCCATACAGCTTCATTTCCTCTTGTACCATATGAATGAATTTTTGAAACAACTCTCCAGAGGCACCTTCTGAAAATTCAAATGCACCATATTTATAACATTCCCTTCCAGTATATAAAAGTGGCCACTTCTTCAAGAAAAGTTCCAGATCTTGTCAAACAAAGTTTTGCCTGTAACAAATCTTTACCGGCACCAAGTGGTAAAATATTCCCATTGTGTTACATGCTAATTGTGCAGCATCATTGTTACTGGGTATATAAAGTGTGGGCAGGGAACATGAGAATAAATGGAGACATGCATTGCCTTGATTGGAGTCATACCTAGCACAAAGGAAGATGGTTGTGGTTGTTGGAGGTCAGTCATCTCAGTTCCAGGACATTGCTGCAGGAGTTCCTCAGAGTAGAGTTCTAGGGCCAATTATCTTCAGCTGCTCCATCAATGACCTTCCTTCCATCATAAGGTCAGAGGTGGGGATGTTGGCTGACGATTGCACAATGTTCAGCACCATTCACGATGACTCATGCTGAAGCAGTCCATGTCCAAATGCAGTAACACATGGACAATATCCAGGCTTGGGCTGACAAGTGGCAAGTAACATTCGTGCTACACAAGTGCCAGGCAACGACAATCTCTAACAAGAAAGAATCTAACCATCGCCCCTTGATATTCAATGGCATTACTATTGCTGAATCCACTGCTATCAGTGTCCTGAGTGTTACCATTGACCAGAAACTGAACTGAACTAGCAATATAAATACTGTGGCTATGAGAACAGGTCGGAGGTTAGGAAGTAACTCACCTCCTGTCTCCCCAAAGCCTGTCCACCATCTACAAGCACAAGCCAGGAGTGTGATGGAATACTCGCTACTTGTCTGGATGAGTGCAGCTCCAAAACACTCAAGAAGCTTGACGCCATCCAGGTATCCAAAGCAGCCCGTTTGATTGGCACCCCTTTTACAAATGTTCACTCCCTTCACCACCGATGAATGGTGGCAGCAGTGTGTACCATCTACAAGATGCATTGCAGAAATTCACCAAGACTCCTTAGGCAGCACCTTTCAAACTCACTATCATCACCATCTAGAAGGACAAGGGCAGCAGATACATGGGAACACCACCACCTGGAAGTTCCCATTCAAAGCCCTCACCAACCGGACTTGAAAATATATCGCCATTCCTTTACTGTCACTGGGTCAAAATCTTGAAATTCCCTCCCGATCAGCACTGTGGGTGTACCTACACCACAGGGACTGCAGCAGTTGAGGAAAGTTCACCACCACCTTATCAAGGGCAATTCGGAATGGGCAATAAATGTTGACCTAGCCAGCGACACCCACATCCCTTAAATGAATAAATAAAAACAGTATGTGTGGCGATGTATTTTCAAGGGCCAATTCTAGGATAATTGATGGTCAGCTGAACTTTATAGACAATTGTCCGGTGTTATACTGTTTGGCAGTTAGTGTAAGCCCACCTGTTATTCTGTAATTCGTACATTACAGAAAATGTGTAATATGGATCGAGTGACAGCCTCTCTATGGGAAAAAAAGACATTCCCAGTAATAAAGGAAATGTCACAAGTTCAACAACACAAAGGTATCTAATGTTAAAAAAAATACAGAAAAAAATACCAAAAAAGGATATCCTAACCTTGAACTTGCTTAATGAATTTTTTTTATGGCACATTTGCAGGATTATTTCTCATCACATTGTTGCATTCATTTTTACAAAATTATTCTTTAAAAATTCAATTATAATGCTAAGTGCTGAAATAAGTGGTTTAATTTAGAGGCTAATTTAGGCTATACCTGGTTAATAATTTTGATGGGTGGTTTGCATAAAACATTCAACATTATAGCAAATATTAAACATGAAAAAGCTTATGCTAATTAGCTTCAACTGTGATGGCAATGTGGATAAAAGCGTGGTAAGAGCAGTTAGTGAGTGTAATTTAACACTCAGTGTCAAACAAGAAATCAATTCTATTCTATCGTTAAAAAAAATCTAGGTTCTTTATCAATGAAACAGCAATCACCTAGTATGTTAGAATATTTCTATTTCAGAACAATTGTTCTGTTACTGGACAGAAATAAATACTTAAGTAACAACAAAGTTGAGATTCTCATCTTTTGCCAACTTTTCCCAATGACGCAACTCACATTCTTCTTCACTTAATAATGCTGGAGTGTCGGGTTATGCTCATGATCGCCCCAAAGCTGTGTCAAAGAGCAGAAGCTGTTCAGGGGTAAATGGGAGAAAGGAGGGATCAGTCTTGATTTGTCTTTTTCCAGTTCAGTCAGTTGTCAGCCCTCCCACTTGAATTCCAAAGTTAAGCAATATTTCACCATGCCTCCCTGATTGGGGCTGGAGAAATACAAATTATGGTATACCTGGATGCTGTGTCAGTAGCAGTTTGGAACTTTTCACTTTTATGCTCACTGTGCTTTTCCCCCACAATGTGATTTTCCCCTGCCCCTTGTTGTTTAATAGTTGACCTCTTGCAGTAACAACTCACACTTTTAGCACCATAGGCTGGCACTATTGCAGACATGCTGAATCTTAAATGACTCCTGCTTCTCACTATATGAATAATTTATTAAACTAATTGGCTATGAAGCAGCACATAAATTATCTCCAGTGCCAATGTCTTGTGGGGAAATTGAGCTGATTTGCCACATTTGCACCTTGGGGACACAAACGATAGATCTTTCATTAAACAGCTTGTTTGAGCAGTATCTTGTGTAGCCACATAAATGACTTATACTAATGGTGCATGCAAGAGATACAATACCATCTGAAAATTCCAGGATGATTGTGATTTATTCCAGATTACACAAATTCAAGCAGGAGCTTTTACTGCATTGGAATATTCTGGGCACGAGATTATGCACCTTCTACTCCAATCTATATATTTTTTATTAATTAACCAATACATGTTACTGAACATATCTGTCCTAAGAAGCTAAACATTGGCTTTGAACTGAGGCTCTCTGTGGAAAGAACAAATTGTAAATCTTCAAGGATAATTTACTACTGCTGCAATGAATGAGATGATGCATGATACCGGTATACAAGCTAATCAAATGGTGTGAAGAGGACTACTTATTGTCAGCTACAAGTGAATAAAACAAGATTTTAGAGGGACACTGAATTTGTTTTTTTTTAAAATGAAGTGTCAATGGCTCTGTTGCAGAAGTTATTTTCCCTTGTGCAATAAACACTTTCAGCAATGTTGCACACCCTAGAATACTGTTTTCTTGTGCCTCACAAGCCAAGTTTCAAGGAAAATTGCCCAGCTAATTTACAATTTTCTAAACTCATGTCAGTCTTCTTGCTCAAAGGATTTAATGCCACCAAATCCATCCTTCGCCGTAGCAATTGTTTGCAGTTGAATGAGGCTTTTCACAACCCTGGTGTTGTATTTAACCATGAGATGAGCTTCTGGCCACACATCTCCAAAACTGTTTACTTCCACCTCTGGAACATTGCACAATCCTATCCCTACCTCAGCTCATTTGCTGCTGAAGCCCAAATCCATGCCTTTCTTATCACTAGACTTGACTCTTCCAGTGCTCATCTGGCTGGTCATTCATCTTTCACCCTATGTAAATTTGAAACTCTGCTACATATATCCGTACTCACACCAAGCCCCATTCAGAAAAAGTATCCCTGTGCTCATTGACTCCTGGTTTAGCAGCACTTAATTTTAAAATTCTCATCCTTGTTTTCAAACCCCTCCGTGGCCTCATCTTTCCCTATCACTGCAACCTTCTCCAGCCCTCTGAGATCACTTCACTCCTCTAATACTGGCCTCTTGCTCATCCCTAATTTTAATTGCTCCAGAATTGGCGACCATGGCTTCAGATGCCTCAGCCCTAAGCTTTGAGTTCTGTCTCCCAAACCTCTCCATCTCTCTACCTTGCTCTGCTTTTTGTAGACATTCCTTTGTTAGGCTTCTGCTATCTTTACCATCCGGCAAGGTAAATTTAATCATTCAAACTTATCGTCAAGTCATAAATCCTCAACTGAAATAAATTTTAAATTATTAAAAGATCTTCATCAGTTTTTAGCCATTGACATGGTCTTAAAATAACCTATCCTTCCTCCCAGAAGTATTTAGTCTAAAAAAAAATCTCAGAATATACACGGTAGTTATATTAGATTTGTCTCTCTTAAAGAGTCTCCTCTATTAGAACTTAGATTCTTATAGTTAAGAATTCCAAAAGAGTTAGGGTTAATGAGATTTATCGATTAAGACTACAAACATTTTAAGGGTTACTATATAATACTTTATTTAAAGCTTAAATTATAGATTACATTGTAGTAATGTTTTAAATACTACAAAGTGTAAATGCAAGTTAACTAATTTGTCTACCTATAACCTCTGCAAAACTCAGGTCTACTTTAGATAATAAAAATAGTTATTTAGGGTATCCAAACAAATAACAAACTAATTTTATACCTAAAATCAGAATATAAAGCATAATTTTTGCTGTCTTTGTCTCAGCTATGAGGAAACTTTTCTTAAGGTCTCAACTCAATGATGCTCCCGCGGCAAGTGACTGACTTGTTTACTAAAGTGCATAATAAAAAGAAACTCTGTTGGCTTTAGAATAACCTAATATTGTCCGCCTTACGGTTAAGTTTCTCTGTCCTGAGAATTTTTGAGAATCGAAACAACCTCCAGCAGGTGAAATTTGATCAGCATAACCCTTTTTATCTGAAATAAAAACAGGCCTGGCAGCATCTGAGGAGAGACAAACAGAGTTAACATTTCAAGTCCATATGACTCTCCTTCTGGAAAGACCTGCTTTCAAGGACTTTCTCTTTCTCTCCGTGTCTGTGTAAATAATGAGTATGAATTTCTCACAGAAGATTTTTAGCTATATTTTATTTGAGTTAAATTTTTAACACTTTCATAGACGGAGTCAATTCCTTAACACCTTAAAACCCAGCTCTTTGACCAGGATTTTGGTCAGCTGTCCTAATATTGCTTTATGATGCTCATTGTCAAATTTTCTTTCTTCATACTCCTGTGGGACATTTTACTACATTAAAAGTGTTGATATAAATTCAAGCTGTTGCTCCCTGCAACAGCCTCTTCCCCAGGACATCTAACAATAAATGCAGTTAGTCAGGCCTATAATCTTCCTTTCATTTCATGCACTTTATTTTGGAGTTGATCTTCTCTCCATTTATATAGCAGGCTAACAGCACTGTAAGTTTTAAAATTCCTTCAAAGATTAGGATAATGGACATCCTGAAATGAACAGTCCAGCCATCTCCCACTCAAACTGGAGAAAGATGCTAAGCAGCTACTTGTTTCCTAACATGTTTAATCATGTTGTACTTCTCATATTGGAATCCTTACTTTTCTCTTGGGTCTACAAAATAAATCTCAATTCAACTGCAGCTTTAGGAACGATGCCATTGTCTTGGCACTCATTTTAGTTATTCAAGCTGCATGCACATTGCCTCACATTATGCTGATCCCAGTGGACAGTCCAAGTATAGTATAGAGCTCTCCAAGATTTTCCCAAGTTACATCCCCAGATACTCATGGTTGAGGAAGGCCATTTGGCCCATCGTGATTCATGGGAACATAGGAAATAAGAGCTGGAGGAGCCCATTTGGCCTTAGACCTTGCTTCACCATTCAACAAGATCATGGCTGATCTTCACTTTGCTCTCTTTTTTAGGCATTCTTTAAAACCCAGCACCAGCTAAATTCACCCTCATTATTGCTGCATCTAATTGTTACTTAATTATTCCAGGGTTTTTTGCATCTACCACTATGTCAGTAAGTTCATTCCAGGTGCTGATCAGTCTGTCTGAAAAAGGACCTCTTGAAATCAGATTAAAACCTACATCCCCTTGGTGTAAACTTATAAAATAGTATTCCACATTTCCATAACTATTTTATATATGTCTATAAAATCACATCTTCCAATCTGTAAAGCTCATGTCTCTCTTGCCATTCCAAATAACTCTGACCTCTGAGTCCTGACATTAAAGGCCAATGCTGTGGCACCTGTACCACTCCCCACACTTGAATAACTCCTCTTCCTTTGGTAAACAGAATTGGATGCAGTATTCATGGATGTTCTGAACAAAGAACTGTACAGTTTGATTATGACCTTCTTTTGATTTTTATTCTGCTTTTTTGGCTGTGGGTGGAATTTTCCACTCTGGAGATTAAGATCAGAATGTTTCCCTCCGTGAACTAAGTGTGGTGGCAGCAGGAAAGTGGCATTCTCCCCACTAGCCACAGTGGCGGGTTTTCGAGCCTGATTATCTCCACCTCACCTTATTTAATATGCATCAGCAGGAAACACATTGGGCGCAATCATCCCAGATTTCCATTAAGTGCGTTAACGTGTGAGAAAAAAGGACATTTTACCTGCCGGCTGCAATGGCGGCTTTTCGTGCTGTATCATCCCATTCCCACCTCATTAATTATGTAGGCACAGAAAACACTCTGTGTCATTGGTGGGTGGCCTCCAATTTGACCGTCATGCCGTTAACTCACCACTTCCTCATGCAAGGTGCCATATTTAAACTGCAGCTCTGCTAACATTTCTCAATGCTTGGAGCCCAGGACTGCTCCGGTGAAGACTTGGCCTCAAAAGCCAAGAAGAGTGAAGTCCCCCCCGATACAGTGACACATCCCTGGGATATCTACTGAACACCTTGGAGGCCTTTCGTGATGTCCTCTACCCCTGCTCTGACCGCAGGAGGCCCATCAGTCTCACCACTCCAACTTGGGAGGTGAAGGCAAGGGTGGTCAGTGACGATGTTGCAACACAAGAGGTCGGCCAGCCAGTGCAGAAAATGGATGAATGACCTCATCTGTGCTGCCAGAGTAAGGCAATCATCTCTGAACTCAATTACTCACAAGGCCATCACACATTCACTGGCATCTCATTTACTGCCAGCTCAAGGGACATCACCATTCACTCTCTAACACGTACCCTCACATCTCCACCTGGCCTCATCTCCTCTGGAGACTGCCTCCTCAGCCCTCAGCTTCTTGAGGCCACTTGCACAGATCAACATGTGACCCACACACACTGTGGGATACCCGCCTTCCCCAGTACAGTCCTTGACCTGCAGCCTCTTCCCTTGCCTGAGGCTACAAGCAAGTTCTAGCTCTGCAGACAGCTACCCCCAATCTTACGGCTGGCCTGGTAGGTAGAGACCTGCCCACCTAAAAGTGATGTGGTGCTGCCTGTGAAGCCTGGCACAAATGACTGCGAGTGCTGCCTGAAGAAAGGTAAGCAAACAAACCTCGAAGTTCTGAGTGAATACAGCATGTCAGGCGCATGTTGCTTATGCAGAGTTGTGAAATACGTCGGTGTGCAATCACGCAGATGTGCCCGGATAATCCAGCGGTGAAGGGTTGATTCTGATAAGCAGGGCTTATAATGAGATGCAAATGTACTTGTAATAAACTTGGAGAGGTTTCTTGTAAGAAACCGTGAACTTTATTAACAGACTCCAGAGGAGGCTACATGCTCAACCAAGACTTAAAATCTCTGCCCCTCAGATTCCCCACACTTAGGGCTGATTGGTTTATATAGTCACGTGATCCCCATAACAGTAAGAAATGGTTTAAGTTACAATCATTACGTTCCTCCCTCTTTAATTTTGTTTTACCCTCTTATTTACAAAACATCTTAACCCATATTGTATACAATTATATACAGTTCATGCCATTATAAATTTAGTCTTTGAGGAGGTTTTCAGATTCAGGTAGAGCGACACAACTCTACAACTGGAGTTTCTTCCATTGGATCAACTTGAACAGGAACTGCAGCTTCAGGGACAACCATAGACACTGGCAGCTCAGAATTATTTACTTCAACAGGGACATCAGGTATGTCTATTCTTCGTCGATCTGGCATCTCAAATGTTGAAGCTTTGACTTCGATTTCAGGTGGATTAACTGGTTGTTGGAGGGTTTCTTGACTCTGAGATGATTCACGTATTTCCTAACAATCCTGTTTTCCACTTCTACCTAATAAGATAATGGTTCTGTTTCAGAGATGATTATACCTTGGTCCAGTTGCAAAATTTTGTACATAAACTGCCTCTCCCACGGTAAACTGTCAACTTATTATGAACGTCATGCTTTACTTTCTGACTCCTCTGGCACCTCCCCACCTTCCTCTATAAATTAGGGAATACTAGATTCTATTTCGTAAGAAGTCAGTGCCTCATTAACAATTCTGAACGTGTTAAACCAGTGGTCACAAGGGGATAAAAACAAAAAAACAGAACTAAGTTCTGTTGAAGGGTCATGAAGACTCGAAACGTTAATTCTTTTCTTCTCCGCCGATGCTGCCAGACCTGCTGAATTTTTCCAGGTAATTCTGTTTTTGTTTTGGATTTCCAGCATCCGCAGTTTTTTTGTTTTTATCTCTGTGTTTAATTGACTGCCACTGCTCTTCAAGAAATGCCTAACTTGAAGAAGTTTTGTTCATCTCGGTCACAAGGGGAGGTGTGCGATAGTTGATTAGGAATCTTGAAATTTGTGTTTCTAATGTTCCCTCTGATAGTTTCCTCAAGCCTGTTTTAAATGTTTGTACTGCTCTTTCTGCCAAGCCATTTGATGAGGGATAGTACAGTGCTGTTCTGGTGTGCTGAATCACATTAGGTTCATAAATCTTTGAAATTTGCTGCTAGTGAAAGCAGTACAAATGTCTGACACAATAACTTCAGGTAAACCATGAACACTGAAGCTCTGGCGCAGTTTTTCAATGGTTGCAGACAAAGTAGGTGATCTCATTTCAAACACATGCACCGATTTAGAATGTGCATCGTTAATCACATGAAACACGGTACCTAGAAATGGACCTACACAGTCTTTTTGTAGTCTAACACAGGGTCAACCAGGCCACTCCCATGGATGCAGTGAAGTTGAATTAGGCAACTTCTGCTGTTGCTGGCACTGGAGACATTGTTTCACCATTTTTTCTATATCACTGTCTATACCTGGTCACCAGGTATAACTTTGTGCAAGCATCTTCATTTTTGAAATACCAGGATTCACGCTATGAAGTTCTTCCAATAATGGCTCCCTCCCTTACACAGGGTTAATTACTCTTGCTCCCCATAACGAGATACCATCCTGACAGCTGAGTTTAGATCTACATACAAAGAATTGTTTTAATTCTTTGGGAACCTATGCATTTGACCATTCTTGTAATACTTGTTCATGGACTCTTGCTAAAACTGGATCACGATTTGCCCAATTCTTTATCTGTCTCATGCAGACTGGTGAGGAATCCAGGAAATTTAATGCAAGTACCACCTCTTGAGATGTTAGAATGTGTGTAATACTATCTGGCAAAGGGAGACGACTGAGGGCGTCTGCATTTGCTATATGCACACCTGGATGGTGGGTAAAAGTGTACTTGAATGCCAACAAAATTAAAGCCCATCTTTGAATTCTAGCAGAGGCTATTGATGGTATTACCTTATCATCACTAAACAATTCTAACAGTGGTTTGTGATCTGACACTATGGTGCAGTGCTGACTGTGCAAGTATTCTTGGAACTTCTTTACTCCAAGTAAGATAGATAAGCCCTCTTTTTCAATTTGCAAGTAATCTTTCTCAGTTGCAGAAAGGGTTCTGAATACACACCCTATCAGTCCTTCAGATCCATCCTCCATCTTGTGTGACAATACTGCTCCCACTCCATAAGGAGATGCATCACAAGTGAGTATCAATTCCTTGGATGGGTCATAGTGCATGAGCAGACACTCTGAGTGTAAAAGCTTCTTAGCTCAAGTGAAGGCTTCCACTTGCTGAGCCTTCCAGGACCATCTGTTGTTCTTCTTCAATAATAAATGCATAGGGGCTAACACTGTAGATAGAATAGGCAAAAATCGACTGTAATAGTTTACCACGCCCAAAAAAGACTTGAGCTCTGGGACGTTGGTAGAAGAGGGCAATTCCTTGATTGCCCTGACTTTCTCCTCAAACGGATGCAATCCTTGGGCATCCACTCGATGACCCACATATGCAACTTCCTTTGCTTGGAAGATGCACTTCTCTTTTTTTTAAAAGAATGCCAGCCTCTAAAAATCTCTTCAGAACCCCTTCCAAGTTTGCCACATGTTCTGCTTCTGTGGAACCTGTAATTAGGATGCCGTCCAGGTACACTATAACTCAGGGAAGTCCTTGTAGTAAGCTTTCCATGGTTCTCTGGAAAATTGCAGAGGAGATCCCGATGGGTAGGTGTGTAAATTGGTACAGGTCCTTGTGCATGTTTATGGTGACATAACTTCTTAGTGTGTTGACCATGTTTGAGCTGTTGATATGCATGACTCAGGTCCAGTTTAGTGCAGGATCTTCCTCCTGTAAGTTTAACATACAGATCTTCAATCTTTGGGATTGGGTATTTGTCTAATTTCACAGCCTTGTTTACAATTAATTTGTAATCTACACAGGTGTAAATGGTCTGGTCTGGTTTTAGCATAGAGACTATGGGTACTACCTATTCTGAAAATTGGACCAGCCATATTATTCCTATATTATAAACAACATAATTCCTCATCTACCTCTGAGACCGTAAGGCACAGGTCTTGCCTTAAAAAAAACGGGGTGTTGCTTCAGGGCCCATGTAAATTTTGGTTTGCAGGCCTTTGATTTTCCACAACCCATCTTGGAATACTCTGTCACACTTTTTCAGCAACTTTGGAATTCCTTCTGTTCTGACCTGAAAAATTTCTGACCAGCTTAGTTTGATTTCCTTCAACCAATCACAGCCCAGGAGGCTGGGTCCTTCTCCAGTTACAATTGTTGGCAGCTGAGCTGACTGTTGCATGTAGGATACAGGTAGAGGTGATGCCTTTCACCTGTATTACTTCTACTGTATATGTTTTTAACTGAGCAGCAGTTTTCTCCAAACTCAATGGCTGTGTACCTTCTGTGAGGTGTTTAAAGATGTGTTCTCCCACCACTGTGGTCAATGCTCCTGTGTCCACCTCCATGAGCTGAGGCTTTCCATATACTTGAAGTATAACAGTGATTGGTTCAGTTTTCCTGGCCTTCAGATTGTGTAGGGAATAAATGTCAGCCTCAGTAACTTCTGGTTCTTCTATATTGTGCACTTCATTTAACCTGACCTGATGTCTGAATGGCTGTCTTATCCAAGTTCTGTGCTGTTTAACAAGGTGCCCTTTTTTGCGGCAGTAGTGGCATGCTGCCTCTTTAAATCTACAGACTTCAGGTGCATGATTTCTTCCACAACAGTAACACTTTAACTTCTGGGTTACTGGTGAGCTGCTTCCAGCATTTCTTTTCGTTTTTCTAGCGTTAGGGACTGTGTCCCACTTCACTGTAGCCTCCCTGATTTTTGCGCCACGCCCGACAGCAGGTTCCCACTCTAGCTGCAGGACAGTGCCATGTTGCACACTCTGCAGAGCCTGCGAGTCCCTCTCAGCACTCTCCACTACTAGTGCTACCTCCATGGCGCGCTTCAGGTCTATCTCAATTTCTACAAACGCAACTGAATGGCATAGTCGTTTATGCTGCAAACCAAATGATCTCGCAACATGTCATTTAAAGTATCACTGAAGTCTCTCACACACACACAGACACACACACAGACACATACACAGACACAGATCCCACTATTATTCTACAATAAATTCCAATAACATTATGAAAATTATTATATCTTCCTGACAATGCTTTTATATTCCTTGCATGCTGTTGACTCTATGAATGTACATCTGCTAAGTTCACCAGTAAGTGTGCGCATCTTTCTTCCTCAATATGTTGGTGCTCTCTCTCTCTCTCTCTCTGTCTTGCAGGCACATTTTTGTTCTGGTGCTCAAAGCTACAGCTTTAAGCATTTTCCATCTTGGAGTTATCTGCATTGTGTCCACAAGGCTATCGTCAAAAAAGGGATGCAGCTTAGGTCAGCACTCACCGAGCTCAGCAATGCAATTTCCATATGCAACTCCTGCCTCTTGTAGGCTGCTGTAGTAATTGGGATGCTGGAGAGATGTTTGAAGAGACAATACCTTTTGTCATGTGATTCTGGAATGCCCCCCTGCAGTTAGGACCGCATCTCAGCGAGGACACATGCTCACAAAGCTTCATCATCCTTCAAAGCTAGAGGGCATAATGAGCCTAATGTGTAACTCACTCACTTTAAGATTGAAGCGGATGGTTGAAATGATAAGGCTAGCAATGCTGATGTGGGCCCATCGTGGAGGCCACTTTTCGAAAGGATAATCACTGTCACTTGTTATCACCCTCCTGGAACCTGGTATCTATGAGGTCCTCATGTGAACTCTTGTCTCGTCTGGCTCTTGCTATGGCTTCTTCCCCTGCAACCTCATCTTCTCTGGCCTCATCAGCCTCAGCCCTTTCGATATCCTCCTCAGAGGACAAGACACGCAGTGCCTCCATCTTGGCAACTGGCAAGAACTCCCCTCTTGGCAGCACCAGGTTGTGCGGGGTGCAGCAAACTACCGTGATCCTTGAGACCCTCTGGGCAGTGTACTGGAGACCTGCCGAGGCATCGGAATCGCATTTTCAAAATGCCAATGGTGTGCTCTATCAATGTTCATGTGGTGGAATGAGCATCGTTATACCTTCCCCCAGATGGAGTTTGTGGCCACCTCACGGCCGTCATCAGTCATGTCCTTTAGAGGTAGCCTTTGTCACCAAGGAGCCAACGCTGGATCCTGTGTGGTCCATCTAAGATGTCCACGTCTGCGATCTACATGCAAATATACGAACATATGAGTTTGGAACAGGAGTAGGCCGCTCGGACCCTCGAGCCTGCTCCACCGTTCAATAAGATCATGGTTGCAGATGGTCCACAGAGCCTCATGAATGTCCAGTTTTGAGTTGCTAGAGCTGTTCAAAATCTATCCCAATTAGCACAGTGATAGTGCCACACAACACAATAGACATTATCCTCAATCTGAAGTCACGACTTTGTCTCCACAAGGACTATGTGTTTGTCACTCCTACTGATACTGTCATGGACAGATGCATATGCAGCAGGCAGGTTGGTGAAGACGAGACCAAGTATGTTTTTCTCTCTTGTTGGTTCCCTTACCAACTGCCTCAGACCCAGTCTAGCTGCCAAGTCCTTTAGGACTTGGCCAGCTCAGCACTACCAAGCACCTTTTGGTGATGGACATTGAAGCCCTCCATCCAGAGTACATTCTGCACCCTTGCCACCCACAGTGCCTCCTCCAAGTGTTGTTCAATATGGAGGAGTGCTGATTCATCAGCTGAGGGGGAAAGGTACGTGGTAATTACCAGTAGGTTTCCTTGCCCATGTTATCCTGATGCCATGAAACATCATGGGGTCCGAAGTTGATGTTGAGGACTCCCAGGGCAATCCCTTCCTGACTATATCCATTGTGCCACCACCTCTGTTGGGTCTGTCCTGCCGGTGGGACAGGGCACACCCAGGGATGGTGATGGTGGTGTCTGGAACATTATCTGTAAGGCATGATTGTGTGAGGATGACTATGTCAGGCTGTTGCTTGACTAGCCTGTGAGACAGCTCTTCCAATTTTGGCACAAGCCCTCAGATGTTAGGGAGGAGGACTTTGCAGAGTCAACAGAGTCACTTCCGGTGCCTCGGTCAATGCCCAGTGATCTGTCCAGTTTCATTCCTTATTGACTTGTTTTTAGCAGTTAGAAGAATCAAAGTGTCTTGCAAGGCCATTTCAGAGGGAATGTAGGAACACAGCCACATTTCTGTGGGTCTAGAGTCACATATAGGCCAGACTGGGTAAGGATGGCAGATTGCCTTCCCTAAATGGCATTGGTGAGCCAGATGGGTTTTTACGACAATCGTCATGGTTTCATGATCATCACTAGATGTTTAATTCCAGATACTTTGTTGAATTCAAAGTACACCATCTGCCATGGTGGGATTTGAACCCAGGTCCCCAAAGCATTATCCTCGATTACTAATCTAGTGACAATACCACTACACCACCACTTTGCTGTCTGTGTGCATCCACCCTTCCCTAATCTTCCCCCCGTCATGTGTCTATGTGTACCCTTCCCCACTAAGCCACTTTAAGATTTCCATTTATGTAAGATCCTGCACAAACTGCATCTTAATCCCTTACTGGCTCAGAACACACAGCAGGCATGCATGCTTCTGAATTACCCTTTCATCCATAGTGCTCATAGTCCATCCAGCCCCTTCCCTTGCCTCTGTCTTATCTTTCCCCCATCTTCCCCAAGTCAAGCCTTTGCCCTCCATCACATGTCAATCCACCGCCGTGTTACCGCTAGTCTGGTAGGTATTGCCTGTTGGTAAAACTCACTTGAAATTGATGTGCTGTTGCCTGCGCAGCCTCACATGGAGCCAGAGGAGCCACGAGCGCAGTGCAGTGCAAAAAAGGCAACCATAGCTCAGTAATGAGTGAAGAGCAGTTCTCCAGGTGCATGTTGCTTATATACAATTGTGAATCACGTCAGTCTAATTAGATGCCGGCTTGGCCTTTTGATCCTGCATGATTCTGAGCTGTCTTCATAATGAGCATTCATGATATTCCCATGTATTCTGATGGCGTTCTCGAAACATGCTCCGCCATTGAAGTCTGCAACGCTCGACGCAACCTGTTTTCGTGCTGATGGAAAACTGTTTTTCTCGCTGCTACAATATTTTCCCATCCCACCCGCCATTACACCCGCCCAGGGTGGAACCAGAGAATCCTGGCCAAGTGTGGTAGCAGGCAGCAAAGTAGGCATGATTCCCACTGGGATTTTCGTATACAATCTTCTGCTTTTCAGCTCATTAGTTATGCATCAGCGAGGAGTTTGCCAAATCTCGTGGCAAGGCGGGCAGTGATTTGTCCACCTTCTCCATTACCTCATGGATTTGAAGGTCCTGGCACCATGTTTAAATGGCTGTCGCACACACACTCATTCACTGCAACCCAGGTGCCATGTCGTTCAGGTACTCCATGACCCCTAAAAGAGCAAAAGCCTCAGCTCCACGGTTCAGCGCGGCCTCCCAGGAGATTCTCCTCTTGGCCATTCCGGAAAGAAAGGAGGTCCTCTTCCCTCAGGATGGGAGGCAGAGATCCACCTATCTGACCACGCTGGCCTGGGGAGAGGTCACCAGGGAGGCCAGCGCCCGAGCCACCCAAAAAAGAATCACCCTGCAGTGCAGGAAATGAATGAATGATCTGATAGCGCTCCGCAAGGGTAAGTGAAACTTCTCACTCCAAACTCTCACTCTCATAAGGCAATCAAGCAAGGGTTAGAGTCCACAAAGATGTCTCACATGACCAGCAGATGGGACATCAGCACTGAATTTCTGCCAGCCACTTTAAGATCCCCATCTTATGTAAGATCCTGTACAAGCTGCATCTTAATCCCTTACTGGGGTGGGGGCGTGCAAGATTCTGAACTGCTCTTTCATCCATATATAGTGCTCATAGCCAATGCATCTGTCTTTATCCAGGACAAGCTCGCCCATATTCAGCAGGAGAGATTAAAGACCTAAGGGTACCCCAGAGCTGAGGATACTCCCCTCCCATGAGGATCAGGCAGTAAAGCTCACTGGAAAGTACAGAGATTATTCCTGTGTGGAAGTTGAGATCAGACTCCCCCAATATGCCAAGAGGCTCCCTGCAGTATACATCGACAATGCCCAGACAATGACTTTGAGTGACCTATAGTGTAGGAGCTTGCCTAGTCAATCATGGATGATCTCTTCTCTGTATTCCAGCTTCCAGCAAGAAAAGACAAAGGTCGTCCTCAAGCAAGCAATTCAGCCCCAGCCCCAAGACCACTTCTGATGAGGAGGCAGAGGATCCATCCGATGAAGACCCGTCAATGCATTCACCTGCACCTTCCATCAGCACAGATACACACACCTTGGTGGCCCCCAGTTCTATAGTAGGCTCAGGTTCTCAACCTGGTGATCACCTCATGGACACATGTCCACAGCTGGCGGGAGCAGTGACAGCTGATGTCTCTGGTACTCGGAGGACTGCTGGAGACCAGGCCCTTGCAGAGTCCGAGTGCAATGATGTGCCTTTGCAGTTGACCCTGAGAGAAATGTTGGAAATGGAAGGACAGGCAGGGAAACATCAGGCAGGCTTGTCAGATGCGGTGAACAGACTGGAACAAAGGATGGCGAGGCCACCCATGTTCTGTCTGCTGTTGTGGCTCCAGCATACAAACACATTGAAGACTCCATAGGAAGGGTGGCAGCCACCTTGGAGATCCAGTTTCTGCCATATTTGTGCTCAGACTGCGCTCTATCAGTCTAGCCATGACCAGTGGTGGCAAGTTAAGAGAGGGGTAGAGGCACGTTGACCTTCCTCCCTCTCCTCAAGGAATCAGGGAAGGGCCCTTGGGGACCCAAAGGGAGAAGGAATGCCAGACAGACACCCCAATGGCACTACCCAAGAGTCTCCAAGGGTACTTTGCTGCTCCAAACCTTGTGACTCCATCAACTCCAGTAGATCAGGTTAAGGAGGGTGCACCTGCCTCAGACTTGGACATCTTAGTAGGCTGGAGTCCTCTAGGCCTTGGGCCTCCAGAGGGCACCAACCAAATTCATCTCAGATAACAAGACATAGCAGTCAGCAGGCTGCCTCCACATTGGGCTACACTAGACATTGTGGTAGAGTTAGAAAAATTAAGAACTTTTGAATGCACAATGGTGGCACAGGTGTTCATTCACTGTATATAATCTGAACTATTGTAAATATATCTTTCATTGATCCCTCTCCAAGTTTCAGGTATTGAATGGCTAATTTGTTCCTTATTCATTTGTGGGATGTGGGCTTCGCTGGCTAGGTCAGCATTTATTGCCCATCCCTAATTGCCCTTGTTCATAGGGTATTTATTAAGAGTCAACCACATATCTGTGGATCTGGAGTCATATGTAGGCCAGACTAGGTGAGGATGGCAGATTTACTTCCCTAAAGGACATTAGTGAACCAGATAGGTTTGTTTTAATAACAATCGACAATGGCTTCATGGTCAACATTAGATTTTTAATTCAAGATATTTACTGAATTCAAATTCCACCACCTGCTGTGTGGGATTTGAACCCAGGTCCTGAAAGAATTACCCTGGGTCACTGGATCACCAGTCCAATGACAATACGACTACGCCACCGCCTCCCCAAATTGATGCAATGCAAGGCTCTTGCATTCATTTACCCTCCACCCCCCACAATTATCTCCCATCTTGTCCCTCAATTCCATGAAGTCTCTCTCAATCTCATCACAGTGAATTAGTTCCACATCAACGACATGAACAAAGGCATTTCCTATATGAAAATGATGGCTGGACAATAGACATGTAACCCTTGTATCTTAGGCAAACATTATGTGAACTCATGATAAGTGATTATCCTGATGCTGTTGCACTGAAGTCTATAGTTTGCAGATGTTATAAGTATTTTTTGTGACCCAAGATGGAGTTTTTTCACCTAAGTGTGTTTGTAGTGGCCCTTATTTTATGTCTGTGAGGTTTTGGTAAAAGTATAATTCATCATCAAGCACCACAGCCTTTCAGGCCTCCCTGCAGTGTTATTTTGTCTCCACATTTAAGGCTGAACATTATTCCTTCATTAGTTCCCACTCATGACGCCGAGTGAGTGAAGTTGGTTCTACTCGCTGATATTTGAAATGGCTGCTAGACAGGAATGTGTGTGATGTCGGAAATGTGTGCTCATCCAGATGAAACTGTCCAATTATCTGTTAGGATGATACTTTGTTCCTGATCAGCTGCCCATCATTGTTTGATGGAATCCCACTGTGAGGTCAGAGAACATCAATCAACATGGAATTCATTACATGACTGTGCCCTCATGACTTAGGGTTCATAGAAAGGATTAGCCTTTATGAAATGGACAATGTCATGATGTGAAAGCAAAGCTTTGGCGCATCTCCTGCGTTTTCATCAGTATCTATGAAGGGAATAAGTTATCATTGACTGCTGTGTCAAAAGTGACTGGGTTACATCTCTCCCCGATGCCAAGGCAATGCAAGAGGTAAACTTGGCAGGCTTCTGCTAAATGTAGAGTAATGGGTGTTTGTCAATAATTATGCAATGGTCCTGCTGAACCACATTTTCTGTGAGGACAGTGCTAACATAACTCTCAGATTTGCGTCCATGCTGTCATGTGACATATCACTGCATCCTGATGTCCAATGGCATCTTGGGACTCAGTATCAAGAGTGGCCTCCATATTAATCATGCCTGAGAGCTGGTGTTTGGATGAAATGGTTTGTCCAAATGTAGTTTCAGCTTGAGACGGTTAAGGTCTTAGAGCCATTTTGCTAAGCTGCTGTCACACTGGTATGAGTTCATTGATGTGTGCAATAGAGTTTCAGCCTCTTGAAGGATGCTATGGCCACTGATTTGTTAATGCCACGGTTGAAAGGACTGCATTATGTGTAGTTGTTTAAAGATGTGTGCTAGTGGAGTGCTTATCCCATTACACAGCGGCCACATGGTCCCTAGGCTACTGCTCCTTCCAAGGATGACGCCAACGTTAAAGTTGAAAGGTTGAAGACATCTTGTCATCTTCACCTTATTCCTCCTAGAATCTTGTAGCTATGAGGTTGTCATGGGCATGTTGCTCGTGCCACATCTATGCGATGGCATCCTCATGTGGCTTGTCTATATCCTCGACCTCTTCAGATTCATCCCCTACAATGTCCTCCTCATCTGAGGGGACATGCATCTCCTCCATGTCTCCCTCTGGGAAAACATCCACCTTTTGCAGTGCTAGCTTGTGCAGGGTGCAGCAAACAGCAATGATGCTGTGGTGAGTATTGGAGAGCCCTACCTTATCGGTCCAAACAAGGTCTTAAAAGAAGTGGCTAGCGTCATAGAAGAGGTGGCTAATGAGGTAGTAGATGCATTGATATTAACTTTCCAAAATTCCCTAGATTCTGGAAGGGTGCATCAGACTGGAAAGTAGCCAATATAACCCCTCTATTGAAGAAGGGAAGGAGGCAGAGAACAGGAAACTATAGGCCAGTTAACTTGACATCTGTCGTGGGGAAGGTGTTAGAATCAATCATTAAAGAAATTATAGCTGGGCACTTAAATCGAGAAGAGTCAGCATGACTTTATGGAAGGGAAATCATGTTTAACCAGTTTATTAGAGTTCTATAAAGGAGTGACATGTGTTGTGAGTAGAGGGGAGCCTGTGGAGGCACTGTATCTGGATTTTCAGAAAGCAGTTGATAAGGTACAACATCAATGGTTATTGCGGAAAATAAAAGCTCATTGTCGAGGGGGTCAAATATTAGCCTGGATAGAAGATTGGCTAGCTATCAGGAAACAGAGTGTAGGCATGTGATGAGCAGAGCCCTGCAGACGTCTGTGATGGGTCCTCAACTTATTAAAATTTATATCAATGAGTTAGATGAAGGGAGTGAAGACTGATGGTAGCTAAATTTTCAGATGACACAAAGATTGTTAAGAAAGTATGTTGTGAAGAAGAGATAAGGATTTTGCAGATGGATATAAATAGGTTGAGCGAGTGGGCAAAAATTTGGTAGATGGAGTATAATGTGGGAAAATATGAAGTTGTTCACTTTGGCAGGAGGAATAAAAAAGCAGAATATTACTTAACTGGAGAATGACTGCAGAATTTCCAAGGTGCAGAGGGATCTCGTGCAGGGATCTAGGTGTTCTCGTGCATGTGTCACAAAAAGTTAGTGTGCAGGTACAGCAAGTATTTAAGAAGGCTAATGGAATGCTATCCTTCATTACGCGAGGAATTGAACATAAAAGTAAAGATGTTATGCTTCAGTTATACAGGGCATTGGTGAGACCGCATCTCGAATATTCTGCAGTTTTAGACTCCTTATTTAAGGACGGATGTAAATGCATCGAGGCAGTCCAGAGGAGGCTTATGAGATTGATACCTGGAATGAGTGGGTTGTTTTATGAGGATGCATTGGACAGGCTGGACTTGTTTCTACTGGAGTTTAGAAGAGTGAGGGGTGACTTGATTAAAGTATATAAGATCCTGAATGGTCTTGATAAGGTGAATGTGGAAAGGATGTTTCCTCTTGTGGGTGAGTCCAGAACTAGGAGGCGCTGTTTTAAAATTAGGGGTCACAATTTTAGGACAGAGATGAGGTGAAATTTTTTCTCTCGGATGGTTGTGTGACTTTGGAACTCTCTGCCTCAGAAGGTCGTCGAAACCAGATCACTGAATGTTTTTAAGGCAGGGGTAGATAGATACTTGTTAGGCAAGGGAATCAAAGGTTATCAGGGGTAGATGGAAGTGTGGAACTCAAAACACAAACAGATCAGTTATGATCTTATTGAATAGAGCAACAGGCCTGAGGGGCCGAATGGCCTACTTCTACTCCTATTTCATATGTTAGTATGTTCATATCTGAAACACATCTTTAAGAGGTCAACAGTCTACTCTATTTAGGACCTTGTGGCTGAATGTGCAGCATTGTACCTCTCCTCAGATCTAGCCATGTCTTTAGGAGACATCCCTTACCACCAAGGATCCAACCCTCTAAGCGCCGAGCTCCCTCAAACATCTTTGACACCTAGGAGTGATTCAAAATGTACGAGTCGTGAGAGGTCTCTGGGCACCTAGCACAAACATGCATGATCTACTTTCTGTGATCACAAATTAGCTGGGCATTCAGAGAATGAAATCCTTTTCTGTTAATGAATCATACAGTCTGCTGCCTTGGAGCTCTTAAGGCCATATGTGTGCAGACAATGGCAACCTGTGTTTGCAGAAAGCCTGAGATCGTAACAAATCCCACAGCTCTGGCAAGCTGGCTTGCTTCATCCATGAACTGCATGTATTGGTGATCTTTATCGAAAATGGCATCAGTCACCTCCCTTATGCGTTGCCAATCGTGAGATTCCACAAAGGCCTATTCTGTGAAGGTGCCCAATGGAGCACCGGTAGGACCTGTTGCTAAAGCAGCTCAGTTCGACAGTAACCTTCAGAGCAACCTGCAATGGATGCCCTTCCAGCCCACATGGCATAAGTTGCTTACAAAGAATGTGGGAAATATGGGCTACCACATCCCTAGACCAGCAAAGGTGTCTGCGGCACTGTCTTTCGCTCTTCTCCATGTATGAGTTGCATCTCCTGTAGACCCTTTGTTGCGCTAAATGTCTTCATGGATTTGGCCCTTCCTTGTCAGCATCTCAATCTGCTCTTCTTCCTCAGAGTGGCAATATTCCATGACCTGTGTCAGTCAGCAACAGACACCTAAACTTACTGGGTTATCAACTGAAGGCGCACCATTACAAAAAAAGCCAAGCTCACTCATTGTTTATGAGACTCTTGAGTCCAGCACTCAGCTGAGCCATGCTCTCCATGGTTTGAGCAAGACAGTTACAAGGCGGCCCATCAATTGGCCAAAATTTGCTGTACTGAACTCCTCCCACATGCTCTGAGGCCCCTCCCTGACTAACTTGATTTTTGAACTGCGTCATTGCAAGGTGAACTTGAAAATGGTGCTGTGAACTTTCATGTGGAGACCAACTTTCAACCTCCCCTATCACCCACTAAATCTCTCGTCGTCCTCAATCCTCACTGCATCCTAATTCCCCTTCCTTCTATTACTATCCAGCCTCCCTCTGTTACCGTTGAACCCATCAATATCCATGTTGATACTCCTATCCTCCCCTCCAAACCCTTTAACTTTGATGTCCTCATGCCCTTTGTTGACCTGACCTCTCCCCTCCTCGAGGGGTCCCTGACTTTCCAGGAGCCCACCACACACGAGACCATCCAATTCCACCCCATGACTTTTTGGCTACCAACTTACAGGATCAAATGCCTCCCTTTTAATCTACCATCAAAATTGAGAGAACAAAATTTCAAACTAATTTCCTGCCAGTGGGAAACTGATTTTCTATCATGCCTAATTTAATGCCTGGCCATGATTCCTGCCAATGGCAGAAGTGGAAAATTCCATCCTATGTGATTCAACACTCCTCTAGCTTTGTATTTTGTTTCGCCCATTTCTCCTTCCTTAAGCAGTACTTCATATTTCTTCATCAGAATTGTTAGCTGCCAATATTCTGCCCACTTATATTTTGTTTACCTCCTTCTGTAATTCCTGAGCTGCCTAATTCATTTCCAAGGCACCTTCTAGTTTGGTACCACCTGCAAATACAACCAGTTTGTGTCTGCAGATTCTGTTTCCATCGTATTTGGGACTTAGAAACTATTTGACAGATCAGCAGTCTCTGTTTCAGTAATAACTAATTTAGCTGTTTGAGCACTTGCAGCATTTTGGTGCCAGTAGCTTCCATTTGTGTTGCGTCTACCTGCAACTATTTTAGGTTGCTGTAGTACTGGAACTGTTCTGCAATAGAATTTTGGCAGCTTCCCCATGCACAGTCACAGCAGTTTGGCTGATGCTATTTGCAATTACATCTAGGAATGTTAGAGCATTTCAGAACATCATCAGAGGACTAGTGCCATTGGGACTGTAACTATTGGTTACCAGAGCACAATCTTTGTTGTAGTCTAGTCCCATAGATGATTGGTTCCCAAAGGATGTGATCATTGTTCAGAAAATGCCAATGGCAATTTGCCTCAAAATAGTGCACAGACTCCTAAAATGCAGCTGGCAACATATGACATCACCTTTTGTAGCTAAGCATTCCACAATACATAATTATCCAAATAATTTTGCAGGAGACAAATCCTGCATGACTCAATATCGGCCCCATTGTAGATGCCTCTCTGCTTTAATATCAGACTGACACAGCAGGGCTAATTAGGCTGGAGAAAATCAAATGTGATTCTCGAAGCAGCAAATCGCCTGTCACTGATTATTGTTTAAAGAGACATTATGGATACAATTAGTTTCTACTAGTAATGTGAAATGACTGCTAGTGAATAGGCAGCCCATTTTACACCATGTCTGATTTTTCGGAAAGGAATTAAGGGGCAGTGTAAAACGACCTGCTGACTTTGACTATGACCCAATTTTGCGCTACTGCTGAAAACTGATTTCGCCCTCAATGTCATGTTCAATGTTTTTATAGGAAGAAAGAAAGAAGTTAATAAATACTATGTATTAATTTATATCAGGTTAAAATGAGCATAGTAACAAAAAAGATAACATGACTTTTGTCTCCATCTCTCTTTTTAAATGCTTTTATTTTGTAGACCATCCCTCTTTAAAAGTGGCACATTACCCTTATTTATATCCTACTTGGGGTGCACCAGTTAGATTAAATGACAGGATACTTTGCCAAAATTAGCTGTGGATTCAAACACCTCACCAGCAGGCCAGGTGACAGTAACTAGCAAGATGGGCTGCTCACAGAAATATATCCAACAGTAAACCATTTTTGCAACCCAGGCACATGAGATCCTTATTATTTCATATTTTCGTAAGCAGGTATAAACAAGCAGAGTTTGTCTTGTTGCCAATGGATCATTGTGCAGCACTTGCCCAAGGGCAATTTACAAGTTAAATAACAGGCCAACAGGGTATCCAGGCCTCTGTCTGGTAATGTATAAATTTGCATATTACCTCATACCTCTATGATTGACTGATATAGCCAAACATGAATTTTCAGAAGGCGTATATTAAAACGCATACCTCAAGGAATTGTGTAGAGCAGCAAATTAGACATGACCCTTTCAGTTCTGTGATCTAAGTTTAGATTCAGCCCAGACTGACTTGGTGAAAGCCTACTGGAAGTAACCTTCTTCCTATGTGAAACAAATTTAGGCAGTTTCAGTCTAATTCCTCTTTTAAGATGGGTTACCGTCTCCTTCTCCTTTGTGCCCCATTGTCTCTCTCTCTCTCTCCCCTGGCCTACTGCTGCCCAGCACTCTGTCCTTGCTGTGCAGGCTGCTACTCCTCATCTCCTCATCTCCAATGGCCTTGATTTCTCAGGGTGCAACATTCATTTCCAGCTGCACCCTCCCTGTGCTCAAGTGGAGTCCAAACAGCTGTACTCACTGTTCTGATGCCCATGCAATGCCAAATAATGCCAGGAGGACAATGACTCACTGAACTGGCAAAGTTCTTAATATTGGCTCCTCTCCTGATCTGCAATGGACTGCTACAACTTTAACTTCAAAGGGTTAAACCTTTAAAAACTTTAAAAAGCACCTTTACTTAGCTTTTCTCTTCCTGCCTCCATGACTTGCCCCAAATAAGGTCCTCGCCCCCATGCAGATGGTTCGATTCACACAGCTGCTAAACTCCAGCCCTCTCTGAGAAAAACTGCAAAGGTTGTGGGAGACAGGCTTTTAATAAGCCCAAAACAAAAATAAAAATACCTGGAACAACTCAGCAGGTCTGGCAACATCTGCGGAGAGGAACACAGTTAACGTTTTGAGTCCGTATGACTTTTCAACAGAACTAAGAAAAATAGAAAAGAGGTGAAATATAAGCTGGTTTAAAGGCGGGGGGGTGGGGGTGGGGGCTGGTGTAGAGCTGGATAGAGGGCCAGTGATAGGTGGAGATAGCTAAAAGATGTCATAGACAAAAGGACAAAAAGGTGTTGAAGGTGGTGATATTATCTAAGGAATGTGCTAATAAAGGGTAGAAAGCAGGACAAGCAAGGTCCAGATAGCCCTAGTGGGGGTGGTGTGGGGCGAAGGGAAGGGATCAAGGGATTGAAATAAAACAATGGATAGAAATACATTTAAAAATAATGGAAATAGGTAGGAAAAGAAAAATCTATATAAATTATTGTAAAAAAAGGAGGGGATCGGAAAGGGGGTGGGGATGGAGGAGA
Organism: Carcharodon carcharias; assembly: GCF_017639515.1. NCBI lineage: Eukaryota > Metazoa > Chordata > Chondrichthyes > Lamniformes > Lamnidae > Carcharodon > Carcharodon carcharias. Next base: position 108,682,966 of record NC_054475.1, read on the forward strand.
CAGTTCATGATCTAAAATTGTTGAACTCAATATTCAGTCCGGAAGGCTGTAAAGTGCCTAGTCGGAAGATGAGGTGCTGTTCTTCCAGTTTGCGTTGAGCTTCACTGGAACAATGCAGCAAGCCAAGGACGGAGATGTGGGCATGAGAGCAGGGTGGAGTGTTGAAATGGGAAGCGACAGGGAGGTCTGGGTCATGCTTGCAGACAGACCGAAGGTCTGCTGCAAAGCAGTCACCAGTCTGCATTTGGTCTTTCCAATTTAGAGGAAACCACATTGGGAGCAACGAATGCAGTAGACTAAATTGAGGAAAGTGCAAGTGAAATGATGCTTCACTTGAAAGGAGTGTTTGGGCCCTTGGACGGTGAGGAGGGGGGAAGTAAAGGGGCAGGTGTTGCACCTTCTGCGGTTGCATGGGAATATGCTGTGGGAGAGGGTTGAGGTGTAGGGGGTGATGGAGGAGTGGACCAGAGTGTCCCGGAGGGAATGATCCCTGTGGAATGCCACCAGTGGGGGTGAAGGGAAGATATGTTTGGTGGTGACATCATGCTGGAGTTGCCGGAAATGGCGGAGGATGATCCTTTGAATGCGGAGACTGGTGGGGTGATAAATGAGGACAAGGAGGACCCTATAATGGTTCTGGGAGGGAGAGGAAGGTGTGAGGGCAGATGCGTGGGAGATGGGTCAGACACGGTTGAGGGCCCTGTCAACCACCGTGGGCGGAAAACCTCAGTTCAGGAAGAAGAAAGACATGTCAGAGGAATTGTTTTTGAAAGTGGCATCATCAGAACAGATGTGACGGAGGCGAAGGAACTTAGAGAATGGGATGGAGTCCTTACAGGAAGCAGGGTGTGAGGAGCTGTAGCCGAGGTAGCTGTGGGAGTCAGGTGTAATAAATATTAGTGGACAGTCTATCACCAGAAATTGAGACAAAGAGGTCAAGGAAGGGAAGGCAAGTGTCAGAGATGGACTATGTGAAAATGATGGAGGGGTGGAAATTGGAAGCAAAATTAATAAATTTTTCCAGGTCCAGACGAGAGCACGAAGCAGCACCGAAGTAATCATCAATGTACCGGAGAAAGAGTTGTGGGAGAGGGCGGGAGTAGGACTGCAACAAGGAATGTTCCACATACCCCATAAAGAGACAGGCATAGCTGGGGCCCATGCCGGTACCCATAGCCACATCTTTTATTTGGAGCAAGTGAGAGGAGTTGAAGGAGAAATTGTTCAGTGTAAGAACAAGTTCAGCCAGACGGAGGAGAGTAGTGGTGGATGGGGATTGTTTGGGCCTCTGTTTGAGGAAGAAGCGGAGAACCATCAGACCATCCCGGTGGGGGATGGAGGTGTAGAGGGATTGGACATCCATGGTGAAGAGGAGGCAGTTGGGGCCAGGGAACTGGAAATTGTTGATATGATGTAGAGTGTCAGAGGAATCACGGATGTAGGTGGGAAGGGACTGGACAAGGGGAGAGAGAATGGAGTCAAGATAGCAATATATGAGTTCTGTGGTGCAGGAATAGGCAGGCTAATATGATTGGTCTGCCGGGACAGTGCTGTTTGTGAATTTTGGGCAGGATGTAGAAGCGGGCCGTCCGAGGTTGGGAGACTATCAGGTTGGAAGCTGTGGAAGGAAGATCTCCAGAGGAGATGAGGTCAGTAACAGTCCCGGAAACAATGGCTTGGTGTTCAGTGGTGGGGTCATGGTCCAAGGGGAGGTAGGAGGAAGTGTCTGCAAGTTGACGCTCAGGCTCTGTGAGGTAGAGGTCAGTGTGCCAGACAACAACAGCACCACCCTTGTCAGTAGTTTGATGACAATGTCAGGGTTGGACCTGAGAGAATGAAGTGCAGCCACTTCAGAGAGAGACAGGTTAGAGTAGGTGAGAGGAGCAGAGAAACTGAGACGACTAATCTCATGCCGACAGTTCTCAATGAAAAGATCAAGAGAAGGTAAGAATCCAGAGAGAGAGGTGCAGGTGGAGGGAGAATATTGGAGGTGGGTAAAAGGATCCGTTGAACTGGGAGAGGACTCCTGCCCAAAGAAGTGAGCACGGAGACAAAGGCGGCAAAAGAAGCCCAAAATTCATTGAGATGAGGGTGTAAGGGTATGAAACTGAGTCCTTTGCTGAGCACGTGGTTATTAATTTGCATTATAACTGGTGCTGTTGCCTTCCAGAACCGCACTCTCCCCTGCCCTCAGGACTATTGGGGAGGGCAGAAACGGAGTTGGGATTTCCAGTTTGTGCAATGTCATAGCCATTTTCTTTTATTTGTCCATCTCTGTTTGGACCCAACCAGGACTGGGAAAGTTCAGCCCTATGGCTTTGTTCAATTTGATTGCGCTATCTGGGAAAACATGATTTCTACAAGATACTATGGGCGGAATTTTGCATTCCGGAGGCTAAGTATGGTGATGGGCAGGCTGTTTCTTGCTGGATTTCTTCACTAGATCATTTGCTTTTCAGCTCATTATGTGTGCATGAATGTGAATCACATAATATCACATGGCAGGGCAGGCTGGGATTCATCTGCCCACCATTACCTCATCAGCTCATATTTCTGGGTGCCATTTTTAAACTGCACCCGTGTACACATTCAATTCTGGAGCTCAGGACCAGTTGTGGCGAACACCAGAATGGCCCTGAAAAGGATGAAGCGCACTGCCCTGAAGTTCAGTGACAGCGCACTGGCGGCATTCCTCCATGCTGTTGAGGGCAGATGGGAGATATTTTTTCCCCATGATGGGAGCCAGAGGTCCACCAACCTCACCACAAAGGCCTGGCAGGAGGTCGCCAGTGCAGTCAGCGCTAACACACTGCAGAGGAGATCTGCCATACAATGCAGACAGAAAGTGAATGATCTCTTCCTCTCTGCCAGGGCAAGTCCACCTTATCCTCACTCTCAACTCGCATTCTCAGAAGCCCATTAGGTTTTTGCAGGCTTGCAGTCCACAGGGATCTCACCAGTTACTACCACTGATTCTATCACACACATCTTCATCTTTTCTCACACCCTGTACAAGTCGCATCCTTAGCCCTTACAGAGGTCCAGCCAGCACACACAGAAGGCAGGCATGCTTATCATCTGCTTTACCATCCGTCCTGCTCATGTCTGGCCAAGTGTCTTCATGCAGAAAAAGATTACCTGCAACAAGAGGGAGGGATCCCCGGCAGGAGGGAGAATGCTAGAGCTCAGACCACTCACTCATTATAAGGAGCAGGCAGCAGAGCTGGCTGGTCTGGACAGGGACCATGCCTGTGCCGAAGGCAAAATCGATGTCTCCCAACAAACCATTGAGGACACATCAACAGCTCCTCAATCACCAGTCAAACCGTGCATGCTTTTTAATGTTAGTGACTATTCAGCCAATCACTAATTATATATTCTCTCTTTAACAGGCACAGCAGGGAAAGGAAGAGGACCACTGCCAGCCAGCCCAATAGCCCCAGCCCTCAGACCACCTTGGATGAGGATCCTGAGAGCCATTAGATGTTGAGCCGGCACTGAGTTCACATGCACCCTCCACCAGTGCAAAAACACACACCTCAGTGGGATCTAATTTTAGAGCAGGCTCAGGGTCACCATCTGTTGACCACAGCACAGATTTGTGTCCACAGCAGGCAGAGGCAGTGACAGCCAAGGTCACTGATACTTGGGACTACCGGAAGCCAGGCTTCTGCTCAGTCCAAGTTCAAGTCTGATGACAAGCCTGTGGGATTCAGCCCTTAGAGAGATATTGGAGCTTCAAAGACAGATGGGGGCACAGCAGGCAGGATTGTCAGAGGCCATCACCAGATTGTTACAGAGGATGGAGAAGTGTGTCCATGTATAATCTGATGTCATTGTGCCGACATGCTTGTGCATCACAGTCACCATTGGAAGGATAGCGACTGCCATGGAGATCTTTGTTCAAGAGTTTATGTTGGATATGGGTGGGGACTGCACACCACCGCTTCAGCCATGACAGTTTTCAACCATTAGCTAGGCCAAAGGGTTTGGGACACCCCAATCTCCTTCCAGAAGCCCCTTCTCCTCAGGGAGCAACACTGGGGAACCCACAGGGAGGAGGACTGATAACGGGACACCCTGGAGCAATCCACCCAGGTCTCTCCTGGGATGTCCAGCCACTCCAAGCCCCCTCTGCCTGTGAAACCATCAACTCTAGCTCTTCAGGCCACGGAGGGTACGTCGCCTCATAGCAGGAAACTCAAAACAGATCGGGACTCTCCAGGCCTCAGCCCTCCAAAGGATGCCAGCCAAAGTCATCACAGACAGCAGGGTGTAGCAGTCAGCAGACTGCCTTTAACTCTGCTGTGGATGTCAAGGAAGCACCTAGATGTAGCGATCGGGCAAGAAAAATTAAGTAATACTAAAAGCACGAAGGTAGCATGGATGTTCACAATTTGTATATTCTTTGCACATATGTAAATATATTTTGTAACTGTCAACTTCTCATTTAGTGTATGTCTCTTTTATCTGAGGCAATACTCCAAGATCATACAAGTGTAGCAGATACCGCCCACCATCCCACCCTTCACATATGTCACATTACGTGCTTCAGATGTTACGATCCCAACTGAAGCTACCCCTGGGGAAGCCTGATCCCAGGTTGGAACCCAGCTTGATAGATCCTAACTTTTACTTGTTCGTTTAGATATGTGGAGAGGAGCTACTGAACAGAATCACAGGAGTCAGCTGAGGAACTTTTAACAAAAGAATAGAACATTTATTAAACAAGAAAATATGAAATATATTACAATACTTCTTCACCCACAAATATACCTTTACAGAGATATACAGATTTGTAAGGATAACACAAGTCACAAAATCTACCTTGTACTCTCATAGTCACAGTAAGTACACAGTCCATGTAAACCTATGGTGATCTGTGGTCAGACACATCACACTCTGAAACCAAGTGACAGATGCTACCTCAACCAGTGGCTATGGATGTTTCCCCCAGACGCTTGTCACACCATGAGCCAATTGGTCTCACTAGACTCCATCTTCCACATGAGGCTTTCCAATCACTACTGTCCAAGACCTCGCCTTGGAATCTTCTACGAAACCGACACTTTCTTCCGACACCTTCCGCAAAGGTTCACCTCGAAGGTTTCACCACCTTCTGGTGTACCTCTTCCCTGGGTCATCACATGCACTCAAGCTGTCTTCCACACACTCTCTCTCACTGACTCAGCCATCAATGGTATCATTGCTTCACATGCCCATAGCAATGAATTACAGACCTTCAGCTGTCTCTTTGGACCTTCTCACCTTTTGCAAGCTTTTCTCACTTTAAATCTGCTTTCTGCAGCTTTGGTCTCTTTATATCTGAAGCTTATCTCTCTGCCCCTCACTCTTAACTTCACTTAACAAGACCTTTTCCAGGTTCCTGTCCTTCTTTTGACTAGGAAATCTTCTAGGGGCTTCTCTTATTTCTGTCTCACTCCTTTGATCTTGGGACCTTTTTGATTTGTTTGGGGAATCTGCAGCTCCCTCTTCCAGGGTCTAATCTCTCTGGGGTCCTGGCTTCACAACTGAAACTTAAAAGTGCTGTTTCTTTAGTTTTTCTGTGTGTCTGTGGGAAGGGCCTGCCTCTACTAGGCAACAGTCCAATTGTTCAACTTTTGTTTGTTTAACTCAGCTGCAACAATCGGACAAAACTTCATTAGAAATGCAGGCACCTTTTTAAAATGAAACTAAAACTCAATTTGACCTTTCTTAACACACAAATACAGAAATACAAATCAAATTTAAACTTTAATGCTAAAACTCATTCCTAACATCTAAAAATACCAATCTAACTTACTTAGACTGGCTCTACGTGCTAATATGGGCCTATGGAGTCTCACACCATTTCATTGCAGTGCCTGGCCATTATCTTGGCAGCAGTCCTAGAAGGAAAAAAAAAGTAGTAACAACTGGGAAATAAGAATACTGGTCAGAATATTTTTCTCCTTTTGGGGTGACATGAGGAAAGCTTCCTCCTCCATGGACATGGTGTTTGGGCAATGCATCTCAGAGACTTCGTCAGGGGTTCCTATCATGTGGTCTCATTAGTTTAGATGCTGCTATCTGATTTTGTCTCCTGATGCTTCTGGGCTGAAAAGTACTAATGGTGGATCCTTGAGGAATGAATGGCAAACCGCATTGCAGTAAATCCCAATCAGTGCATCTTTCAATGGCCTCCATTTAATGCCCCTTATATATCCACCAATATTTGTGGGTTTTAGGTGCTCCTGATGAACTGTAGTGTTATGTCAAGTCCACATGTGGATCTAGGCATTGCCCCTATAGTAGTGCCTACTTTTCTACCTGCACCACAGCAGAGCTATGGGCCTAGCTAACAAGTAGTAAGTCTTGAGATCCCTGCTGGAGGGCAATGACTATGCAAAATTGGAGGTGTGTGTCAAGCCCCAGGTGACAGACTGTGACTTGTTAGGATGCCACTCTGGACTTGAAGATCTGGCTATTATGTCTTGACATGAACCTTCTGCCAGCTCTCCGTTGGGACGTCAACATCATTATGTGCCTGGATATCTGAGACTGGTGGAATGAAAATGTGGAGGGCTTATGCAACCAGGGCGAAACTCCATAATACTTGTTGTGTGCTCTTTATTATCAACAGTTTAACTAGTTAATGCCTGAATTCATTGTCTGCATTATCTGGCCCACAGGTGCTAAGGCTGGGTTGAATAGTAACATGGGAGATTCCAGATGATTGCAGGATCACGAGTGCTTGATGGTGATCAAACAATGCCCTGTAGAACCTTCAACTGTCCACAGGACATTGACCTGGTGTGCAGGCTCTTATCAATTACTGTGAGTAACAGATGACTGCGCCCTAAGGAACGATCTCATGCCAAGGACTCAGAATGATGAGTCGTAAACACTAATCTTGCATGAGCAATTGCCTTTGGAGAGATATCGCAGTTTGGGTGGAGATTAGACGTCAGGCTTGAAGGCGAGAACCACTGAGTGATGGTTGTCCTCCTTGAGCTGCCATGTCACACTCCAGAGATACTGCTATGAGTACAGTAAATACTTTAGTGCTGCTCCTGCCTCTTGAAAGCTGCGAATGTTTGCGAGACGCTTGAAGAGACTGGACCATGTCTTCTCTGCTCACAGTACATCCTGGTGGAGTTAATATCCCATAACAAGGTGGCCACATGCCTCAGAGACTGCCGAGTGTTCCATGGATGAGGGCACTGTGACCCAAGATAGTGACAACTCATTCAGAGATTAATGTGCATCATTGAGATACTGAGGGTAGCAACTAAGGTGTTAATATCGAGCCAGTATGAAGGGCACAGGTGAAAGTGGCTCATCTGAGCTAATCGCCATCATCATCCTGGCTATCATGCCTGGTCTCTCCTCCAGACCCTCAATAACCTAGCTCTCACTGAGTTCAGCCCTCTCAGCATCCTCATCATTGGAGGAGACGTGCAGCTCCACCATCTCTCGTTGTACAAGGTCCTCCCCCCTTTGGAATGCCGGGTTGTGTAGAGTGCAGCAAATCACAATGATGCGGGACACCCTCTGGGGAGTACTGGAGAGCAGTACCATTCAGCAGTACCAATAATGGTACCATTTGGTACCATTATTCAAGAAGGCTAGGTAATTACAGGCCAGTGAGTCTAACATCAATGGCAGGAAAACTATTGGAAAAGATTCTGAGGGGTAGGATTAATCTCCACTTGGAGAAGCAGGGATTAATCAGGAATAGTCACCATGGCTTTGTCAGGGAGAGATCATGTCTAATAAATTTGATTTAATTTTTCGAGGAGGCGACTAGTTGTGTAGATGAGGGTAGTGCAGTTGATGTAGTCTACATGGACTTCAGTAAGGCTTTTGACAAGGTCCTGCATGGGAGAATGGTCAAGAAGTTAAGAGCCCATGGGATCCAGGTGAATTTGGCAAATTGGATCCAAAATTGGCTTAGTGGCTGGAGGCAGGGGGTGATGGTCAAAGATTGTTTTTTGTGATTGGAAGACTGTGACGAGTGGTGTACCGCAGGGATCGGTGCTGGGGCCTTTGCTGTGTGTAGTGTACGTTAATGATTTAGATGTGAATAGAGGAGGTATGATCAGTAAATTCGCAGATGACACTAAAATTGGTGTGTCGTAAATAGTGAGGAGGAAAGCCTTAGATTTCAGGACAATATAGATGGGCTGGTAAGATGGGCAGAGCAGTAGCAAATGGAATTTAATCTTGAGAAGTGTGAGGTGATGCGTTTTGGGAGGACAAACATGGCAAGGGAATACACAATGAATGGTAGGACCCTAGGAAGTACAAAGGATCTGAGGGACCTTGGTGTACATGTCCATTGATCCCCAAAGGCAGCAGCACAGGTAGATAAGGTTTTTAAGAAGGCATATGGGATACTCAACTTTATTAGCTGAGGCATGGATTATAAGAGCAGGAAGGTTATGTTGGAGCTGTATAAAATGCTAGGTAGGCCACAGTTGAAGTATTGTGTTCAGTTCTGGTTGCCACACTATAAGAAGGATGTAATTGCACTGGAGAGGGTGCAGAGGAGATTCAGCAGGATGTAGCCTGGGCTGGAACACTTCAGCTATGAAGAGTGACTGGAGAGGCTAGGGTTGCCTTCCTTAGAGCAGAGTAGGCTGAGGGGAGACCTGAAAGAGGCGTACAAAATTATGGAGGTCATAGAAAGAATAGATAGGAAGAAAGTTTTCCCCTTAGCAGAGGTGTCAATAACCAGGGGGCATCAACTTAAGGTAAGGGGCAGGAGATTTAGAGGGGATTTGAAGATTTTTTTTTTCATGCAGAGGGTGGTTGGAATCTGCCTGAGGGGATGGTGGAGGCAGGAACCCTCACAACATTTAAGAAGTATTTAGATGAGCATTTGTAACACTATAGCATACAGGGCTACAGGCCAAGTGCTGGAAAATGGGATTAGAATAGATAGGTGCCTGATGGCCAGCATGGACACAATGGGCCTAAGGGCCTGTTTCTGTGCTGTATAACTGTATGACTCTATGATTCTAGCACCGCCTGACTGGTCCAGACATCGGAAACGCATCTTCAGCATAGCAATGGTCTGCTCAATCAAGGAAATTTTTGCAGAATGAGGCACATTCTACCTCTCCTCTGAAACACTTTGTAGCTGCCGAACAAGTGTCATCAGCCACGCGTTTTATGAGTAGCCTGTGTCACTGAGGAGCCAACCCTGGATGCACTGAGGGCCCTCGAAGATCTGTGGCACCTGCAAGTGACTCAGGATGTAGGAGTATGGGACCTCCCAGGGTATCTTGCACAGAACTGCATTATCTGCTTCTGGCGGTTACAGATCAACTGTATGTTGAAAGAGTGGAAGCCTTTTCTGTTGATGAATCATTGTGGCTGCTGCCAGGGAGCTCTTAAAGTCACATGTGTGCAGTTGATGGCACTCTGCACCTGTGGGAATCTGGAAATCACTGCAAAGCCCACTGCTCTGGCAGTCTTTCTGGCTTCATCCATGAAGAACTGGACATAATTGTGTGCCTTACTATATATGTCATCGGTAACCTCTCGTTTGTTTTATGAACAAATGCTTGAGATATTCCACGGAGGTCGCCGTGGAGCCTTGAAATGAGCCACTCACAAAAACACTCAGTGCGGTGGTCACCTTTAGCGTCACTGGCAACGAATGGCTTCCCAGGCTGTGCGGTATCACAGTTTTTCCCGAGGAATGTGTCAAATGTGAGCCACCACATCCCTTGCCAAGCAAAGTTGTCCATGGTACCATCTCTCATTCATCTGCAGACATGAGAAGCACCTTTGTTACACTCTTGATCGTGCCAAATGCCTCCATGAAGTAGATCTGCGAGCCTCAGCTACAGGGTTTTGATACTGGCCCATGTTTCTCAGGGTGAGGTTCTTCTCTTTGCCCAGCCTGACAGCTACAGGCACTTCTACTCCTCAGTTGCCTGATTTCCATGAAAAAGGCATTGTTGGCTGCCCCATCCACTCCTGCTCATCTCTGGAAACAACGACATGACTGAACATAACCCAACAATGATCATCTTGCATTCTCAAGCTAGGAAGTCATTTTGTTTTCTGCAAATTTAAAAAAAGGTCTTGTTAAGCTTTACTTGTTTTATTGATTAAATTGTGAAACACTTGGATTGTACTCATTCCAGCTATTCCATTCTCAGAGCTGTAGCTCTGCTTTAAAGATAACAGCCTCAGTCAGGACACCGTCAGGTTGAAATCTTTGGAATAGAGTGCAGCCCGCACTTGCAATAATGTTATAACATTAATCGGGGAGGCGGTCAAAGCCTGAATCTGTCAGTTGTGATGTCTGGAGACCTTTGGGCATTAGGCATATGCACTTTGGACGTTGACCATTTACAGTTCGATCCTCCTAACCCCTGTGCTTTCCTATGAGAGGGACAAAGGGTCATTGGAACGCAATCCCATAATGGCCCCAATCCTGAATTGGTTCTCCTAAGAATATGCACAATGAGTTAAGATGCCCAAATGCTTCACTTGTCATTGGGGATTTCCTAACTTGTCTCATACTCTACACTGGCTATAGCAGAAATTAGTAGAACGCGCCTTCCAATGGTCTAAAAATGCAGATGTCGATCCCTCCCACAAGCCCTCGGAGCCCTCCCCGACAATCTTTTCAGGCCTTATTTTCCAACTGTGTCATTGGATCAGCTTGCCATTGGTTGTGATCAGGATTTACTATGAGTACCAGCTTCCATCTCCATTCCCCACTCCATTCCCCACTGCATGAATGTGGAAGTCCTTCTCATTGTGCTGGTAGAGCATAATGTGCAGGTTTTTGTCCCTCCGATCACTGCTTCCTCCCCCTCTCATCCTTGATCCCATCGTTATTGTCATTGATATTCCTGTTGACCTTTCAAATCATTTGATGTTGATGTCTTGATCCCTCATGTAGACCTCCCCATCTTGAGGCTCATTGCACAGTTACTTACAGAGAACACCCCCCCACCATGGGACCATCAAGTGAGCCTCCCTTCCGACATCACCAATTCCAAATCTACAGGTTGGAGATGCCTTCCGTGATTGTGACTGTGCCATCTGCGGCCTAGTATCAAGCCACCAGCCTCTAGGAACAACATGTGTGAAGGGCTCGCCATGCCCTGCACACCACATTGGACACACCTGACACAGGATGGATAGACACTCCCCCTCACTGGACTGGGATCAGGATAAGCATGCAAAGCACATCCTGTTAAATTGTTGTGCACTTTCCAGCACTGTCTATGCTTTCAGACCCTGCCCACTTCCCCTCCCCCTCTAGTCATGTGTCTCTATGCACTGTTCCCCAGTCATCCCCCCAGTCATGAGTCTCTGTGCACCCTTTTGCCCTTGCTCCACAACTCCCCCCGCACACCCCACCCACACCCCCCCGCCACCCCACCACCCCTCAAGCCTTTGCCTTCCATCCGACTAGCCTTGCTTTCCTCCTGGTCTTGCTTGAGCAGCCCAGGCACAGAACAACCCCCACCCCTGTTGCCTTCCCGCTGAAAATGCCTGATCAGCACCGGTATGGAATTGGAGTAGGGGTGACTGCAACACAGTGAAAGGTAAGTGAGCACTGTGTGTGCAAACCTCGAGGTCATGAGTGAAGTGCAGGTTGCCAGATGTACATCAATTATATCCCATCATGAATCACACCAGTCTAAATAGATGTCAATGTGGTCATTTGATCTGGAGTGGGGGCATGGTTCCTGCGAACTGGATTTTAATGAGTATTCATGAGATTGAAATACACGTAAATGTGGTTCCCGACATGGTGTGATGGGCTACCCAACCCAACATGGAACTCGAGAGTGGAAAATTTCAAACTTTTTTTTACACCAATGGGAAACAGACTTTTGGCTACACTCCAAATATTCCCGTCCCACCCACCACAATACCAGGAGCAGAAAATCCCGCCCTACAGTTCAGCAAGGATGAACAGGAATTGAACTGTCGTCAGCTCTCAAGGCATTTAGTGATTTGATCCAAGTTTTAGAACAAAGTTATTTTTCAGGAAAGCCATTACTCTCTTGCAGAAGGAACCTTTGCTTCCATTAAAAGATGCCAATGATTGGTTTTCCATTAAAATTTTGCCTGCATCTTTCTTGTGAGTGTCACTGTTGGATGAGTTGATTTCTTTTTTTAGTTGCATTGCTTTTAGATTAAGTGCTGTTAAACAGGTGAAAGTCATGTGGGCTTGGCACTATGTGGTAATATTTTGTCAGTATTTATTCTTGTTGCCTCTGACAATTTGATAATTAATTTCATCATTAATTTACTTTTCAGTTTGAAAGACCTGTCAATGAGGAAAGTTTGGCTAGCAGGAGGATCCATAAGGCATTAATCCACCATAAGTGTCAACCATACTCAAAGCAAATAACAAAGAGGGTGCTAAAAATTAGTTTGTCTACACGATGGTTGCCATTTTGGTTCCTTTTTAGCTTTGTTAGTGTCTAATTAATTGACCCATTTATGTAAAATGTGGGGAACCTATTACTGGTTCTGGTTAGGGAAAACTTAGGAATTTAATCTTCCAGCTGCCTGATCGGACAAAGATTGGGGATGAAGGAGTATAAAAACTTCTCTGCCTTAACACATAGGGCTGAATTGTACACCTCGTGGGTGGGCGCGTGCCCAACCCGATCAGGCGTAAAATAGCATGAGAAGACGTCGGGCGAGTGTCCCGACGTCATCCCACATGAGACCAATCTTCAGGTTGGCAGGCGGGCGTGAGAGTAGGAGTCATGCCCACCATCAATTAAGAGGCCACTTAAGGCCATTAAAAACCTAATTGAAGTGTTACCTATGTGATTTTGTACTCGATGCATGGGCAAGACAGGCAGGTGGGCAGCCCAAATTTTGTGAAACCTTATCCAAGCGCAGGGTAAAAAGGGTCAGCAGGATTGCCAGTGTGAGTAGTGAGGAGTTCAGGAGATGGTTTGCTGCTGTTTGCTTATTTGAGCTTGACAGCTTCATCTCCATTCGAAGCTTCATTCTTTACATTTTTAGGCTTTATTTAAGGACCCATTGGTGTCTTCAAGGCCCCTGGAGGATTTTGACCATGTAGACCCTTCCAGGTATCAGACAGCATTCTGCAATCCTAGTAATGTGGGTTGTGGTCTCCACAGGTGGCACCTCCTCCTCCGAGGAAGAGAGGAGGCGGCCAGGTGTCCCAATGTGGCTTCCAGGGGAGGAAAGGTGCAGGCACAAGGGGTGCAGGGCCAGCAGGTAGTCTGAGATGGAAGGGGTCACAGAAGATGCCACTATCCTGCTGCCAGGGTTTACAGTCACCGATGCAGCTACCTCAATATGTCTGAGGTACAGTGCCAAAGGAGGCTCTGTCTCTCAAGGGAGACCATGACCTCCATTTGTCAGATGTTTGGGCCTGAGATCAGCTCCAACTGTGTGGGTGGAAACCCCATGCCAGTGGCTCTGAAGGTCACAGTGGCCTCAACTCCTATGTTCCTGGCTCTTTCCAGGGGTCAGTGGGGGTATCTGTGTGGACTGTCCCAATCAGCTGTCCACAGTTGCATCAAGCTGGTGACAGAAGCTCTGTTCAGGTGGGTAATGACTTTTATTTATTTCCATATGGACAAAGCCAGCCAGGCTGAGAGAGCCAGAGGGTTTGCAGCGATTTCTGTGTTCCCCCGCATCCATGGTGCAATAAGCTGCATAAATATGGCCATCAAAGTGCCAGCGGGTCAGCCAGGTGCCTTCGTCAATAGGAAGGGATTCCACTCGATGAATGTCCAGATAGTGTGTGACCACTGGACACAGATTCTGAAAGCCTGTGCACGGTACCCTGGCAGCTCCCATGATGCATAGATCCTGAGACATTCCAAGGTGCTGAGGCTATTCAGTGCTCCAGCCCAACTGGATGGAAGGCTGCTGGGTGACAAGGGCTATCTGCTGAAAAGGTGGCTTATGACACCTTTCCGCCGCCCAAGAACAGGTACAGCAGTGTTATATAGGAGTCATGCCTCCACAAGGGCATGATAGAGAGAACTGTAGGTCTTCTTTGAAGATGTGTTTCAAATGCCTGGACCGTTCAGGGGAGCATTACAATGCCCTCCAGAGATGGTGTCACTTATAGTGGTTGCATGCTCTGCTCTCCACAATCTGGTACTAGCAAGGGGGAGGAACACTGGCAGAAGAAGATGTTGACACAGCTCCACAGGCCACAAAGGATAAATCCAGTAGTGAGTCAGAAGAGGACTACAGTGAGGAGCACGCTGAAAGCATGGAGGCAGACCTCTGTATCTTTCAGGGAGGCAGGGACACCAGAGATGCATTGATCCAATACTCCTTCAGCTAGGCTGCTAAAGATCTGCTACCACCTCATGCCAGGGCTGCAGCCTCTACCCCAGATGTCTGAAATGACCCATTCATTTGAACCCAAAGTCCAGTTAGTGTCTGTGCAATAAGGTTTAGAGTCACTCATGTCCAGCATTACATACTGGCTCACCCTACACGAAAAAATACAAAGGTGAAGCATACTCAGGCATTACAACAAAAGTAAAATTTATCTCATTTTGACAATCCAAAAAAATTAACATCACCTTCTCTGGTCTTTATTCCCAGACCAGTAAACATAAACAAAACATTACACAACAGAAGATCACCCGTGACCAGTCCCTCTCGTGCTTGTGGTGTTTTAAACTTACGTTTGCGAGCGCTACATCTTGGTGCACCCCCCACCCCCCCCCCCTCCCCCACCCAACTCACATTGGAGACAGCCTGCTGACTCTGCTGTCTTGCTGGCCTTGATGACTTTGGTGGTTGTCCTCTGCCCAATGGAGCCTGTGCTCTGCCCACCTGGGAGGGAGCAGACATTGCCACAGCAGGCATCTCCCCAGTCGTCACTGCCTCACCAAATGCCATGTTCACTAGCAGAGGGGCGGAGGAGCTGCTGCCATCATCCAGAGCACCCTGAGAGGAGCCCGCAGAGATGACAAACAGTTCATGCGCCAATGTGAGGTCACTCTGGACCTCCCTGCTCACCATTGATGGACAGGCATCTAGCTTTAATAATGGGTGCCTCATCCATCTCCCACACTGGCACTGACCACCTGAGGTCATTGCCTGCCTGAGGGCTTGCAGGTCCAAGCGCAACCCCAGGAACCCCTGGTTCTGTCCCTGGAGCTGCTTCTCCATGAGAGTTGCCACTCTCTCAATGGAGGAGGCAGTGTGCTCTGCCATTAGGGTCAATACAGTGCTCATGCTCAGCATGGAATTCCCCCATAACCGAGACCATAGTTCACATACGCTCATGGATCTCCAACAGATTCTCCCACAAACCTCACTGGACATCCAGCATCTGCCGCTTAATGGACGACTCCAGAGGTTCATCATCTGCCTTCAATTCAGCATTGTCCTGATCTCCAGCATTTCTCTGACTACTGGCGCCCTGGGCACTCTCTGCCTCCGCCTGTTCCTCAAGCGACTGTTAAGTACCCTCATCACTGTGCACCGACATTCTAGCTGAGGATCTAATGCCACCAAGGTGCTGGTATCTGCGCTGCTGCCTGGTTCGAGAGCAGTTGTGACGTAGGTGCATGTGAAGCCCGGTGGTCCTCTGGCGTCAAGGGTGGATCTTCGGGCTCCTGCGATTGAGTGTGTGCTGGCAAATCTAAGGGAGAACAACAATGTGCAATTAGTTTAAGTCATCACGTTGTCACTGTGCATGCCAGGCACCCTGGTGAGATAATGGAGAACTGCATCATAGTGCCATCCTCTTTCAATGATCAATGAGGAATCCAGTCTGGAGGCTTCCAGCAATGATAAAATTACACAGGAATGTTTGCAACATCTGAAACTCTCACCTCAGTGCACTGCACTCCTACCTTCATCTGACACCCCAGCTTCTCTGCGGCCAGTTGACTGAGGTGCGTGACACCTCTCCAGCTCCAAGGCGTCCTGCTCAAATCTGGATAGGATTAGAAGGTTTGGGGGGGTCTCCGCCTGTCCTCCACAACCTTCAATGTTGTTTTGGGCCATCTTCTCCTGAAAGGACAGAGGAGCATGGATTAGTCCACTCTCTACCTACAGCACCATTGCAGCCTGGCCAACTCCATTTGAGGAACACCTGCCAGGTCACATCCGAGTTGTGGCCCTCGATCCACAAGGCACTCAGTCCAAGTAGCTAGGGCTCACTCCCTTGGCCAGCTCCAATGTATTTGACAGTTGGCACTCAGAGTCTAACACCCCTGATCTCCAAGGGGGGACAGCCACACCTAAACATTTCACCACACTGATCGATGTCAACACAGTACTCAACCTTCCTGAGTACAGCAAGTCATTAAATCTTTTATGGCACTGCAGCCAAGTGCGCTGCACAATGTTGTGGCTGCTGACCTGCACTGTCACCTCCTCCCAAGCTTTTATGTTAGGTGCAATGGCCTCCTCCTGCCATCTCTGGGGACAAGAGTGTCCCTCCTGGCAGCCATCACGTCCAGCACTCATCTGAAAACCAGGGTGGGGGGTGGGGGGGGAGCCGAATGCCCACCGGACCTACCCTCCCACCTGGTGCCTCCAGCCATACATGATGCCACAACTTCGGTGTTCACAACTCAGAGGAGATGCTCTTCCCTGGCAGCCCTCAAGGAGCTGCCTGCGCCATTTTTAACTGGCTGCCAGGTCACCATTGAATCCGGCGGCCAACAGGCCCCTGCCCATGCCCACCCTTTCCCGACCATTTGGAAGTCGTGTTTTATGTGTGGGCCTTAATTGGCCAGCAAGCTTGAAATCGCGGTTGGGGGCTGATTGCGTGTAGTGGCTCGTTTCCCGACCAGTCACGGGCCCGCCGATCGCACCTGCCCACCAAGGGTAAAATTCAGGCCATAAAAATAGCTGAAATTCAAATATTTTTATTCCATTACATTTCTTTGATTTGTTCGTAGGTCTGATGCATATGGCCTGGATCGTCCGAGCAGCAGCAATGCTGGTTGCTGCCATGCTCGAAAATTCTCCTGACTCGATGCTGCTGCCCATTTCTCTCAGGGTCTTCTGGGCTCAGCTTTCACAGAAATGCGCAATGCAGCATCCCTTGGGGAACTTGGTCAGTTTGCAGTAGAGTCGCGGGGAAGACAGGACATACTCCCTTTTTTACAGCACTAGCTAGGGTAGTCAGTCAGGCGAGAATCGGATCAAGTTGTTGGGGGAGACATAGCCAGGCAGGCAATCTGGTCATGGGCTCAGTTGTGTAGTTAACCCACCTGCTGGGTGGGTTATTTTAAAATAAAGCTCCAAGTTCATTTACATTGAAGTAAATGTCAAAGTCAAATATTCAATTAAAAAAATTTGGATAGAAAAGAAGTTATAAGAGTAACCATTATACATTTCACTTCAAAATAAACAAAACTGAACTTTGTGTTTAATGTGAAATGGAGAACCATAAAGAACACAAACAGGGCCTGGTATACAGCATACTCTGAGGAAGCCTGTGCCAGAAGGGAAAAAAACACCATTATTATAGTTACTTTAATTTTAATATAACACCAAATTCTATTCTAAGCTCTGTCAATAATTAACTGAAACAAAAGCAGGAAATCAATGGGAATGCATTTTTCAAGATGGGTTTTCTTGAAGTGCTGAGGGTGTGCACCTGATCCCTTGACAGTGGTAATGGCAGTCCATGTCCTTGTTCACTGCTCATCTAATGACTTTTAATGTTCATTCCCTCAAGGTCTTGAGGAGAGAGCTTTTCTTGCTCTGCTTTCTGCTGTAGATTTTGTTGGATTTTACAATTGGATTCTGACAATTGATTTTAGGTGAATGAGAAACCAAAGGGACAATTTTAACTGGGCGGCAGTTAAAATCATGCTTGGAACTTGCCTGCTTAAATTCTTTTTTCCCACAAGTTCCTATTTTAACTCTTTCAAGCAAGCATGAAGTACATCCAACTGAAACAAACAGGGTCTTTTTTTAAAAGTAAACAGATCATCATCAGATTCCAACCCTTATTTTAATCAACATCCTGCACAAGCTAGCTATCTGTGGCTTTTGCGCCAAAGCAGACAAGTGGGAAGAGGAGCTGGGATACAACGTTCACCTCCAATCCAATTAAAACTTTTCCTAAGTATACCAATGACTTGCCCAGGCTTTATCTCTATACCCCAAAATAAATTATTTAAATATTGAATATTCTAATTAAGAGTTGACGCTTTTATGTTATCACCTCAGGCATTTATTTAGGTTTTTTTTTATCCCACCAATTAATGGGATATTGAACATTTAAAAATGAATATTTGCAAATACCATGAAAGTAATACAGGATATATACATGGAGTATGATATGAGGCAGATGACTCTTATTAAAACATCTGCAAATTTAGTATTTGAATCAGAGTCTGTATGCGTTCCAGATAACTCAATGAGAACCGGGGAATAGTTTGAACACTGTGATAACAATCCCTTCATTACAAGTGGTATCTCATCAAGAGATACCTTACTTAATATGATGCATTTTAGCTCAGCATTTTTCAAATAATTAGACCTCTCCAAATACTTTGCATAGGAGATAGCAGACATCAAACAGCAATAAAAAAGCTGGGAATGAAGAACAAACGCATGATCCCAAATGTTTGGAAGAGGTTTTTAAAAATGATGTACAAAATAAAATGCAGAGGTTCAGTAGGTTTGTACAATGACATTAAGGAAAGCAACAAGAAGGGTATTTGGAGTCATGAGTTAGCACATAGGAAGATAGGAACTCCAAAGGCAGTGGGATTAAGATATAGATAGAAGTGAGCAGTTTTGTGGAAGTTGAAATAGGTAGCCTTAGTGGCAGATAGGATATGGAGTTTGAATCTCAGCCTGGACTTGAATGGAGCAGAGAGTAGGCACACTGTAAATAATACATATTGTGTAGAATTTTGTGCTCTAACATCACTTCCACTGCACACAATTATTCAATTAAAACCACAGGCATTGTATTTTTATGTATTTATTTTTAAAGAAAACATTTTTTCTTCACTAGATGATAAATCTTGGGCAAAGGGAGGAAATATAACATGAAGAGGTATGTTATGATTTTGACAATGGAGGCACAGAAAGATTTGGATAAAGTGAACTCTGGTACCGAAGGTTTCTCATAGGATACCTCATAGCCTGATGCATGTTCCAAAAACTCTTTCTCAAATTTTAGAGATAAGCTTGTGTATAGAAGAGGTGAACATTTTGCTACCAGCCTATCTCCTAATTTGTTTTTCCTAACATTCTTATTAGTAGATGAGAGACCAAATTGTTAGTAACTGTAGATATCTTTGTTCCTTTCTATAACAGATGCAGTTGAATAACATGGGTAATATTTATCAGTGGACATAATGACTTTGTTGGGGCTGAAGCTAGTAAATTATATGTGAAGCCCAGTTCTGCCTGTATCTGCCTACAGATATGTGATTGCCATTTGTCTTTTGGATGGCTAGTTATCTATTGCAGCCAAGGCAGTTATCAGCAAAGCAAACAACATGACAACACTTTGGAGGCCCTGTATATATGTCATAAGATAAAGCAACAAATTGTAAATAAGTCTTAAGTAGTATTTGTGTCCTGTGGAATTAATATGTGCAAATCATAGATGTGTAGAAGTTCTTGATGAAACTGGAATACCGTGAGCTTTTGAATGCTCTGGAAATATAGGGCCTGATGCTAATAAGAAGAGGTTCTGAGCTGGGAGGGCACAAAGGTGGGGTGGAATGGTGGGGTGGAATGGCATGCACATTCTGGAAGTATAGTCAGTGATTTCTTCAAATTTCACCTTGATTGATGCAATAAATTTTGACTTCTAAGTTTTGCACATCCAAACTGTGCTCTAAGCATACTATGCACCTGCATGGCAAGATCAAAAGTTTACTATTTAAAAGGGTCAATGCAGAATGGCATTTTGAGGAGCCGTGAGGTGTTTAGAATGAGTGCAGAAAGGGCAAGGGCAGCACCCAGATTTAATTATGCTTCCCTGGAATTACGTCTGAGTGCAGTTGGGAGGAAGAAGAATATACTTTTCCCCAGCAATGGGAAGATGAAACCTGAAACTGTCACCAAGAAAGCACAGCTGATCAGGTGAGCAATAGAAACATTGTGTCCAATGGCTACAGTGTAGAAAATGGCACAGCAGGTCAGGACAAGTGAGCATATTTTCTGATTAATCTATATCCTGTAGTTCACTTCCTCAATTCCTTACTCTGTCTTGCCAAATGTATTCCATCACATCACTCCTCGCACCCAATTAGGACAGGAGGTGAGGTCCACCTCACAGGTCATAGATATAGATGCAATGGAATTAAATTACATTGCAGCATCCCCCTGAATTGGAGATGGAGACAGGATCATCAGATGGCTGGTGACAGTAATACAAATATTCCTGGCAAAAGTACTTACTTTATTTCATCAATAACTCAACTATGAGAAGAACCAATACAGTGATTGTTAATACTTTCTTCTTTCTCTCAGGACCTCCCTGTGTACAGCAATTTTTGCATATGGATGAGAGTAATTCTTCAATTCCTTCTGAGGGTGCACCATTAGAGAATGTACAGCCATGCACCGGCACAGATTCTCATACTTTAGTTAATCCAGTTCAATAGTTAATTTGGTTTTGACCTGATGAATCATAAATCAGAAGAATGAGCAGGGAGAGCTTTAGGGAGTCTATGTCAGGAGCGTTAATCTTCCCCATCCCTGCTCAACTGGAAACTGGTGCCAAACCCTCGGTGCCATCATTAAGAAGGACATTAGTATCATTAGTAATTTAGCCAGCTATTGACAGATATGCCACACACACTGTACATAAAAACTCAAGTAATGGAGGAGACCAACTCAAACACTAGTGAATAGCGAGAGTGGTTGCCTCCATGGATCTACAAGTACACTTTTCAAATGAGTCCAAGTAGGACATGACCATGGCTGTGTAGACTTTGAGTGCCAACATGCCTGCTGTCTTCAACAGGATGACATTTTCTTTATTCTTTTGCGGTGTGTGAGGGTCGCTGACAAGACCAGTATGTGTTGTCTATCCCTAATTGCCCTTGAGAAAATAGCGGTGAGCCACTTCCTTGAACCTCGGTAGCCCATTTGTTGTAGATACATCCACAATGCTGTTCGGAAGGAATTCCCAGGATTTTTACTAAGACACTGAAGGAACAGCAATATAAATCCAAGTCAGGATGGGGTGGCTTGGAGGGGAATTTGCAGGTCGTGCTGTTCCCATGTGCCTGCTGCCTTTGTCCATCTCAGTGGCAATAGTTGAAGGTTTGGAAGGTGCTATCAGAGGAGCCCTAGCAAGTTGCTACAGTGCATCTGGTAGATAGTATACACTACTCCTACTGTATGCCAGTGGTGGAGGGAATGAATGCTTAAGGTGCTGGATGAGGTGCCAATCAAGCAGGCTGTTTTGTCTTGGATGGTGTTTAGCTTCATGAGTGTTGCTGGAACTTCACTAATTCAGGCAAGTGGCGAATATTCCATCACACTCCTGACCTGTATCTTGTAGATGTGGACAGGTTTTGGGAAGCCAGGATGTGAGCTAATCATCACAGAAGTCCCAGCCTCTGACCTATTCTTGTTCCATTGTACTTTTATGGCTGGCCTAGTTAAATTTATGGTCAGTGGTAACCTCCAGGATGTTAATAGTGGGGATTCAGTGATGCTAATGCCATTGAATGTCAAGGGAAGATGGTTACATGCTTTCTTATTGGAGATGATCATTATCTGGCACTAGTGGGGCAACATTGTTACTTGCCACTTAGCGACCCAACCCTGAATATTGTCTAGGTCCTGCTGCATGTGGACGTGGACAGCTTCAGCATCTGAGGAGTTGCAAATGGTACAGAATACTGTGCAATCTAGAGCAAACATGCCTACTCCTGACTTCTGATGGAGGGAAGACCATTGATGAAGCAGCTGAAGACAGTGGGCAGAATTTTATGACAGTGGGATTTTATGTTCCGGTTGTTGCCAATGGCATTTATAACGGCCCGCCGCATTTTATGGCCCCATCCCCACCTAAACGGGGCCGTAAAATTCTGCCCAGTGAGTTATTTAATCGTCCAACACCATTCACAACTGGATGTGGCCGGACTGCAGAGCTTTCATCAGGTCTGCTTGTTGTGATTGCTTAGTTCCATATATAACATGCATGTAGTCCTGTGTTGTAGATTCACCAGGTTGACACCTCATTTTTAGGTGTGCCTAGTGCTGCTCCTGGCATGCCCTCCTGTGCTCCTCATTGAACCAGGTTTTGTTTCCTGGTTTGACAGTAATGGTAAAGCGGGGAATACGCAGGACCATGATATTAGAGATTCTGATTGAGTACAATTCTGCTGATGATGTTTCTGCGCCTCATGGATGCCCTGTTTTGAGCTGATAGATCTGTTCTGAGTCTATCGTGTTTAGCGCGATGTTGACATCACATAACATGGTGGACGGTATCCTAAGTGTGAAGATGGGCTTTGTCTCCACAAGGACAGAGTGGTGTTACTCCTACCAATATTGTCATGGACAGATGCATCTACAACAGATTGATTGGTGAAGATGAGGTCAGTCAGCTATTTCCTCTTGTTGCAGACCCAGTCTGGCAGATATGGCCTTAGGACTCAGCCAGATCAGTTAGTAATGGTGCTACCAAGCCACTCTTGGTGATGGGTGTTCTGTGAGCAGGATGGGCAGGGTAGATTTTGTGTCCTTGCTACCCTCAGTCTTTCTATCAAATGGTATTCAACATGGAGAAGCATTGATTAACCAGCTGAGGGAGGGCTGTAGTTGGTAATCAGCAGCGGGTTTCCTTGCCCATCAGGGCCAGGTTATATCCAGGGATGATGCTGGAGGGTTTGGGGACATTGGCTGCAAGGCATGATTCAGTGTGATTGTTAGGTGACTAGTCTATGGGACAGCTTTCCCAATTTTGGCACAAGTTCCCAGGTATTAGTAAGGAAGTAAAGATGACTTTGCAGGGTTGAATGGGCAGGGTGGTCAGTTTTATTCTTTTTTGACTTTTCTGTCATAGTTTTGTACAACCAGTGGCTTGCTAGGCCATTTCAGAGTGCAATTAACAGTCGACCACATTGCTATAGATCTGAAATCACATGTAGCCCAGACTAGGTAAGGGTGGCAGATTTCCTTCCAGAAAGGGCATTAGTGAGCCAGATGAGGTTTTATGCCAATCCAGAAATTTCATGGTCACCATCACAGAGACTAGTTTTTGTAATTTCAGTGTTATTAATTCATTGAATTTAAGTTCCACTAGCTGCTGTGGTGATATTTGAACTTGTGTCCCCAAAGCATTAGTCATGGCTTCTGGATTTCATTGCAGTAGCATTACCACTATGTCCCCATTCCCTGATAATTGCAATGCATCACTGATCTTCACCAAGCTGGTCTAAAGCAAACTGGTAGGAGTAATGTGATAATGATCCAGGAGAGGGATGATGGTGAAAGGGGACATGGAGGTGGGAAATCCACTCAAAACCATTCCCAATTATCGCCAATTGACTCCCTCCTCGGCTGGTATCCAATAAGTTGTGTCCTGATGGCTGAGTCATATGGGTGCAAGTACAACAACATTGGCAGAGCCTACAAGGACTTTAAGCCCAGAAGTTTTTGATCAAATCTATCTGGGCGGTCAAGGCAGGGATCTGAATGTTACCTCTACCTCAACAGAAGCCATGGGTTGCACCATGTAGAAGGAGCCAAAAATGGAAATGGAATTTTAAGCAATTGTACTTTACCAAGGAAAGACACATGTGTGCCTGACGAAATGATAACATTTGTTTTTTAATATATTTGTCGAATAGCATTACTTTCACAACTTCTCCATTATTCTGTCCTGAGTGCCAACTCGCCTTTTCACTTCTTTTATGATGAATGTCAATACATAATTGGACCAACTGGGCAGAAGTATAATGGTTGTATGAGTGGCTGAATAAAATTTTTATTTAGGCGGGGAGCACAGTGTGGAGTGCAGATCATTGATGATGTTGGTGGGCTTACTTCATTTGTTATTTGTTCCAGTCAGAACAATTAACTGACCCTTCTAAGTGCTGCTGCGGTGATTCTAGCATTGCCAGGCGTGTGCTGCTAGCACCCTATAGCTGTGGAAAGCCAGCCAAAGAGGCAAATGAATGAAAGTGTGCACTCATTCTGATATTGCTGGCACTGGGGAAAGCAATGTCCAGGCTAGCAATTTATCCATGACCCGCTGTATACATTTATGGGCAGATGACTGAGACCCTGTACATGTTCCCGATGGCACGCTGGAAGGAGCCAGACACAAATAAATTTAAGGCAGCGGTGACCTTGTTGCTGATGGCCAATGGGTGGCCACCAGGTCCTGTAAGGAATGACTATTCTTGAACGATCTGGAAGAGGTCAGCAACCACTTTTCTTGTCAACCTGAGCCTGCAGGAGCATTGCTTTTCAGATAGGTCAGGAGAGCTGAGCCTCTGTTGGTTACCTCTCATGTGGGAGTACTTCCTGTGATCTTGGGATCACTGGCCTCCTGTCTGCAATCCTGCATGTCTCTCACCTGTATGCCTGCTGAGCCCACCACAATATATCAAAGCTGCCATGGATGGTGGCTGTCTTCCTCATCTGAAGTGATGTCAAAAACATCCATGATGCCTCCCATCCTGCTGGTGGCCATTTGAAAGACTCCTAACTTCTTAAAAAACTTTTATGCTGGCAAGATCTTTCTGCTGAACATTTGCCAGAGGGAACAGCCAAAGCGACTGTAAGCATGGAGCCTTCTGAAATCTGGCTATCTGAAGTTCAAAGAACCTCATGAAGTGGACGTGAAACTCATTGCCTTTTCACTGGTGAGTTTCCTGAACACCAGGAAACTCATGTTGGAGTCATTAAATTCAAGGAATAGTTAAATTCCCCTAATTTTCTTGTAATTATGTTAAATGTTAATTGCTAACCAGCTTGCACTAATGATTGCAGCAACTCCAATGAATCATTTACTCATGCCGTCTAACATTTATCAATGCAGAAGTGGACATATTGGAGCCAGTTGTGGTTGTTTTTCAATCTTCTTCTGTTTTCACTAGCTACCCGACTCCAACACATCTGTTCTTGGTTGTTAAAACTCCCACTTACCCCTTGAAGTTCGACTCTAGTTGCTAAGAAAATCAGAACATTTCTGTATCATACAATTAAGGGCGTCTAAAGCTGTTCTATTTGTTCTGAATCCAAACTAATCACTAGACAACAGTTGTTAATTAGGATGCTGGTAGAACTTTTCACTTGCTGTGGTTTCCCTTGTCTGGGTCTTTACTATAGCACTACTGCTATGTAGTTACTGGGATGTGATTTTGATCTCCTCTTGCCAAGGTATATTATTGTTGATGCTGGCCATTTGAATGGACTGTATCTGTTCTTGGAATGGCTGAAATAGATGAATCAGAAAGGAAAAAGTTACTTCAATAAAATTGGAGTACGTATGAGACTGAATTTCTACATCATTTTTGGCATATTAGAGGTGTAAAAATTTCTTTCTAAATTGAGAAGAAGGCATTTCCATTTGTTTTGTAGATTTAAGTATATTATAGAAAATAGAAGAACTGTACATTAGCTCACTTTCAGTAGTATTTATTATGGAGCTAGTTGTTTTTAATTAGGACTGTTGGTATTTAATTAGGCAATAGTTGTGATGCTGTTAAGCAGTAGGATATAACTGAGGGAAAGCAGATTAATTGAATGATCAGACTGCAGGTCAAGTCATTCAAAATGCCTGCCCTCATTTCCAAATTACTGAATGACCACAAGATGTTCCCTTTTGTAAGATACCTTATGGTGTTCTTAACATTTATTTTCAAAAATGTCCTTGTTGAGGGAGGGGTTCAATTGAGAGAAGTATAAAGTAATAACTTGAGAACAGCTCCTAACTTTTTTTTAATTCAACATGCTATGAAAAATCTATTAGCAGAGTTGTTGGAAAAATCATTGTCTTTATTGATGTTACTGTGTTAGCTGAACCATCTCTACTCTACACTATAACCGGGACTCATGCAGGGGTATCTTCCCATTTCCTACAATTGTTTACAAAATAGATAGACTGAATTAAAAAAAAGAACAGATTTGCCGCAGAAGGAATATTTATTTTTTTCAAGTCAGTAATTTGTGACTTGATGCCACATACTCAACAGCCCAATTTAAGCGAAGATTCTAAAATTGTATTGTGGGAGAACTCCATTGCCAGAAGTACCTTTTTGTCAAATTAGTGACATACCTATCTGTTGTGGGATTTCAAGAAGCTGCAACATTATTTGAAGAGGAGCAGGAATTCACTTTTTATCCCACAAGCAACATCATGAGATTTAATAGTAACTTTCAAAAAGGAAATGGATACAAACTTGAAAATTTTCAGGGCTATTGGGAAAGAGTGGGACAAATCTGATAACTCTTTCAAAGAGTCACAATGGGCCAAATGGACTCCTTGCATGCTGCATGATTTTATGATTCTAAACTGGTTATTAATTTGTGGGATTTTGCCATGCACACTGTCCCTGGGTCAAAATCCTGGAACTCCCTCCCTAACAGCACTGTGGGCGTACCTACAACACATAGGCTGCAGTGGTTCAAGTAGGCATTTCACCACCACTTTCTCAAGGGCAATTAGGGATGGCAATAAATGCTGTCCTAGCCAGTGGTGCCCATATCCCAAGAATGAATAAATTAAAAAAATAAAAAATATTTTGTCAATGCTTTTTGTCTTGTGCTCATCAGGACAATTCACAAGAAAATACCAATATCGGAGGAAACAACATATTTATGCTGCATGAGAAGAGAGTGATGATTGGTTGGCCAGTGGACTCTTGATTGGCAGAGGTGTCGCCATGGAGAATGCAGCAGTGGTTGGTGATTGTCAGTTAACTGCCAAGCATAATCAGCAGTCTCTTCTCAGAAAGTATAAATATGTTATTTCCCCAGACATTGCACACCGAGTGATTGTGGTTTCATTTCTTATTTTAATTTAAATCAAATTAAAACAATGCTTGCAGTTTTTAATGTATGTTTATGTTCCTTCTAGCCAATCAGTACCCACTTCAGTACTTGGGTTTGGCAGATTTGAACATAACCATTGCACCAAAGTCCATTAACATCAGCTTGCATTCCAAAGTCAGCAGCGAAGTGATGACAACAATAATAAAAACAAAAAAACTGCGGATGCTGGAAATCCAAAACAAAAACAGAATTACCTGGAAAAACTCAGCAGGTCTGGCAGCATTGGCGGAGAAGAAAAGAGTTGACTTTTCGAGTCCTCATGACCCTTCAACAGAACTGACCCTTCAACAGTTCTGTTGAAGGGTCATGAGGACTCGAAACGTCAACTCTTTTCTTCTCCGCGAAATGATGACATTGATCTGAAGCTATCCACAAAGGTCTGGCAATCTCTATGGTGTGAATTTCCCCTTTCCTGGTGTTATTTTGAATTGTGCACCAAATCAAGGGGATTTCCAGACATTCAGCAACAGCGATGTCATCAAACAGGGCAAGCAACCAACCACATTGAAGCATGCTCACAGACAGCAAACTAGAAAGTAAAATGCACTGAACATTCTTCACTTTTAATTGCATTTTATAGAGCAAAACAAATGTTTGGGACAGAACATGCGATTAAGGTAAAGATATTTCAGATTCTACTTTAACCCCTTAATATTATTTATACATATAGAAATATGTGTGTATGTGTATGTATGTACATATATATATATATAACCTTAATTATCCTAATGGAGAAATTCCACATTCCACAAATCTAAAATAAGCTTTACATGATGGTGATGCAGTTCAGCAGTAATTATAAACTTAGACCATCATTAAAACCCAGTTAAACCTCATTCAGCAAGATCTAACTTTTGAAAGGTTTTTTACAGCAAGACTAATGGAGTAAAATGGCAAGTTCTCACCAGTTCAGTGATTTCTACTTGATTGCAGCCTGCAGGAACTTCAACAGTTCGTTCTATGGGGAAATGTAGAATCACTGACAGCACCTTTTTGGATTTCCACATTTAACTGTGAATGTACAGTCTTCAGAGATTGCTATGTAATTCAGAGGAGTAAAGACAGTGAACACTAACAGTTTTGCCATTTTTACTACTTCAAAATCCAGGCCATGCAGACTTTAACTATTGTCCCAATTTGGGGGATGTTAAATTTACAGTATGGTTGAGATATAATCACAGAAAGGACTGTGTAGGAGTGGATCACATGAATGAGCGGAGTTCTTCATTTTACATTATAATACTCATTTATTTTAGCTTATCGCTGATTATTTATTTGCATGTGACAATCCTCTAACCACAGGAGGATACAATCAAAACTTGAGTGCTCAATAAATACTCTGCTCTGTGACAGCTAATGGAGTTCGCACTTTTATTAGAATGATGTCAATTCCCCACTCCAGGTAAAATATCAAAGCAAGGAGGTATGTAAAATGCTTCATCCATTAGGCTCAGAGGGAATTGACGATTGCAGCTGCCAGATTTAAGTGAGCTTGAACTTGAAACCCTGACCTTTAATGATTGAAGCATTCATGTGTGAATACATTATTCCACCACTTCTTGCATCGAACATTAAGAACAACACTACTTATGGCACACTTTCCAGAATTTTAATAAACAGGCAACGATTTGTCCAATGTTAAATGTTAATGTTGCATTTCTGGCGTTCATTCAAAGAAAAGGTTTGTGATGGAGAGACTGCACCAGATACCCACCAGCTTGAGCTAACAATTACTTTAATACCAATCCTGTATAATGATCTAGTTTAATCGTCACTGTTTGTCTTGTCTACCGAGAAGACAGAACATATCAATCGGAGATCTATTTTGTGCAGCCTAAAACTGTTAATTGAATGTATTTGCAATTAGATTGCTGACAGAAGCTATGTTCTAAACTGATCTCATTCAGCACAACTTACCTATTATTCTTGTAGTTCTACATATTCTAAAGTGTTAACAACAACTTGTATTAATGTAGGATCTTTAGAATAATAAGATCCCAAGACACATATTATAGCACCAAGCCACAAGGAAATATCAGGGTTGATGATCAAAAGCATGATCAAAAAGCTAGGTTTTAATGGAGGAAGGTGAGGCAGGGAGTGTTGTAAATTCATTCATCTCCCCAGCCATGTTCACGGCCACCCTCTTGACCTTGCCATCTCACGTGGTCTCGCTACTGCCATAGCTTCAATCACATAAAAGGATATCTCCAAAATGATTATTAAATGATTAATCATTAAATTCCTTAAATCATTCACCACCCAATTCCACCTTTAACACCCACACCCCCCCACAGCCTTCCGTCCTTCTGTATCTGACCCTAGAAAGAATTATCCCCCAATTCACTTACAACAGTACTTTCAAAATACCAACTATCCAGCTGTTGGCCCTCTATTTACAACAACATTTCTACAGATACTGATTTACTCAACTGTGTCCTCACCTCCAGTCCTAGTCCTTAATAAGATCATTTCATTCTCTCTCACACTGGCCATTCTCCTTGGAACGGCCCGCATCTCTGCTCCCTTAAGTACATAGGGTGCAGATTTGAAAGGATATGGCAGACAGGAGATTTAGCTGTCCACCCCCACATCTGGCTGGACCACTTAAAATACTATTGGTCTTGCTCTCATTTACTAAAACTGCTCACTATTCCAGGATCATCCTGGAATGAAAAGACAACCCCAAGGTTTATTTTTTTGTATTGCAAACCATCTTCTAAGTCCCCTCTCCCCTCCACCCTCGCCTTCCATAACAAATGTGAGGAGCTTAAGGATTTATTTGACACTAATATCAAGACCATTTGATCAGCTGCCTCTGCTGCATCACTCCCTTTCACTAGCCCACCTTGCCAAACTTCTTTTAATTTTTCCATCCTAGCCCTGAAATCTTTCTCTAGTTTCTCTCCTAGCTCTTTTGTGCCCTCTCTAAACTCACTTGCTCATGAAAGCCACCTCATGTCTCTTCGGTCCTATTCCCACTAAACAGCTGACCACCCAACTTCCCCTCCTGGTCCCCATGTTAACTGATATTGTAAATGGTTCTCTCTCTTCATGTGTTGTCCCACTCTCCTTTAAAACTGCCATCACCACCCCTCTCAAAAAAAAACCCCTTGATCCCTCTGTCCTTGCAAACTACCACCCCATCTCTCCCTTAAAACCTCCCTTTGCTCTCTAAAGTCCTTGAGTGTGTTGTCAGTTCCAGAATGTTTCCATCTGTCCTAGAACTCCATGTTTAAACCCCTCCAATCAAGTTTCCATCCTTGCAGAAGTACCAAAACAGCTCTGACCAAAGTCACAAATGACATCCTGAGTGACTGTGACAAAGGTAAACTTTCCCTCCTCCCGTCTCAACTTTTCTGAAGGCTTTGACCTGGTTGACCGTGCTATCCTCCACCAAAGCCTCTCCACTGTTGTCCAGTTGAATGGGACTGCACTCACCTGGTTCCATTCTTATCCCATCTAACTGTAGCCAGAAAATCACTTGTAATGGCTTCTCTTCCTGCTCCCACATCTTTACCTCTCATGTCCTCTAAGGATTTAATTTTGTCACTACCCTTCTATTTCTCATCTGCATGCTAACCTTCAGTGACAATATTCAGAAGCACAGCATTAGCTTCCACATGTATACTGATGACATACAGCTCTACCCCAACACCACCTATTTCGCCTCCTCCACTGTTGCTAAATTATCTGATTGGTTTTTCAACATCTAATACTGGATGAACAGAAATTTGCTCTGTACTGGTTGTCTGACAATTTATAGGCAGGGAGGGATCAAGAATAGTGATGGCTGTCATCAGCATATATGTGGAAACTGATGTTATGTTTTTGGATGATGTCACTGAGGGCCGGCATGTAGTTGAGAACTAGGAGGTGTGCACGGACAGGTCCTCGGGAGATACCAGAGGAAACTGGGAATAGGAAGAAAAGTCATTAATGGTGATTCTCTGGCTATGACTAGACAGGTAAGAATGGAACCAAGCAAGTGCAGTCCCACTGAGCTGGACAATGGTGGAGAGGCATTAGAGGGGGATGGTATAATTACTGTGTCAAAGGCAGCAGACAGGTCGAGAAGAATGAGGAAGGATAGTTTGCCTGTGCCATAATGATGTTAGATGTCATTTGTGGCTTTGATTAGAATTATTTTGGGAGTGTGCTCGGTACAGAAACCTGTTTGGAGGTATTGAAACATCGAGTTCTGCGAAGGATGGGCATAAATTTGGGAGGCAACAACATGTTCAAGGACCTTGGAGATGTAGGGGAGGTTGGAGATAGGGAAGTAGACATAAGGATGGAAGGATCAAGGGTTGATTATCCAAGATCTTTCTAGCAAAGCCTTGAAATTGCATAGATTCCTGTTATTATACCTAAGCCACCTGTTTATCAAGTTCGGTACGTTTGAATGTCCACTCGACACGGCCAGACCTGTAGACTATTACAAGTGGTTTATGTCTTTAAGCCATTTGATGTAGAAGGATTTTTTTAAGATTATCCTTAATGGCCACATTGACAAATTTAGAGATGTTGCACAACTGACAATGTAGTTGGCACAGGCTGTGTCAATTCCAAGAAAAAATTGAGCAGTAAATTAACTTTCATTGATATGCCTGCCCGGAATCCAACACAACTGTATTGGCTGACAACATCTTCATCCTAGCTTACTTGAATGCATCAAGTGCATTTAATTCATACATGGCTCAAAAATAAAATGTGAATTAAACAAATATCTCTCAGCAACC
Organism: Carcharodon carcharias; assembly: GCF_017639515.1. NCBI lineage: Eukaryota > Metazoa > Chordata > Chondrichthyes > Lamniformes > Lamnidae > Carcharodon > Carcharodon carcharias. The sequence goes on from NC_054475.1 coordinate 108,714,699, forward strand.
ATTTTAAACCTGACAAAAATGAACAGACTCCTCAGCTATTAAATGATACTCAGAAATTATTTTTGCAATTGCTGATGTTCAACTGATAAAATGTAACTTTTTCTAAGAGGCCAACGAAACTGGGAGAGCTCAGAAACTTGATCCACAGAACACTTAGCCACTGAAGCCCACAATTATCTTGTGACAGTTGACTTCATAAACTGAATGGAAATGTTGACAAAAGCATGAAATAAACATTTAGAAGCAGAAGTGTTTGTGGGCAGAATATGGGGCCACTATGATTTTTTTTTATATAATATGTGCATCAGTGGCTGACCTGGAGCATTACACACAGGTTGTCAAAAACTGTAGTGATTTAAAAATACTTTGTGAAGATTGTCTTTAGCAGCTACCTTGACAAGCTTACAGATAACCCATAATTAAATTAGAAGGTGACACGAACAGTATTGTAGACCAGCAAATTGTATTTTTTTAGTTATATTTATAAAGTCAAGACAAAGGGCAAGATTTTCTGTCCTCAATACCGGTATGCATCATCACAGGCAACATGGGAAAATGTGGAGACACGTTAATGATCCTCCAAATTTTCCAGTCCCACCCGCAGCAATGCCCGCTGGTGTCAGGGCTGGAAGATCCCACCCAAGCTCTCATCAACATTTAATCCAAAATATTAGGATTAAAAGAAGGGCGGTGCAAACATCATTTCAGTGGCTCTTCCTCAAAAATTTACTTTATTTGAAAAGAGAAGCATGTGGAACATGCTGCCCTTGATGTTATTAAATATATTTATAAGTATAAGACAAACTTTTAAATTAGATCTTGATGGTTGAAATGAAAATACACAGACATAATTATTCTAGCAGCTCTCTCCAACCATTTAATTACAGATCAAGTTCATGAAGAAGCAAGTCTGGTAACCTGACTATATGTTTATCCCTTATTTTAAGATTAAGTAGAAATAAAGCAAATTTAAAAGTTAGAACCAAATAAAATTATTTTTGAAATATATTTTGTAAGCAGTTATTAAAAAAAACATATTCAATGGTCAGTGTTCTACAGGCTCATATATAGAACTGAACCATAACAGGTGTAAACCATAGGATATGTGAAATTAGATGTGGCAAGAAATGGATACATACATAGATTTCTGGGGCTGGATTTTCATTCTTGAGCCAGGTAGTAGGAGTTGGGAAAATTCCCGGCTTGCCTGGCTGCCTCAGGAGGAAGTGCCCACAAGGACGGGATTTTCATTGTAGATGGGTTGAGGTGTGTGGGCTGCAATTGACCTGCAATTGTGCTTGACCTGGGAAGAAGTTTGGAGGCAGCCATAGTCGTTGCAGGTACCGAGGTGCACTGCTTATATGGCCCACTTTAGTACTGTGGGACTTCGTCCCAGTTCTAATAAAAACAGTAAGGACCTCCAACACTCATCGTTCACACCTTCTCAAGCCCCACACACTACTGATGCCCCCTCTCTGCCACCCCACCCAACTCCTATGACCCATCATGCCCCCCATGCCAAGATACTCACCTTCAAATAACCCTTATGGCATCTTATTCCCCTGCCATGTCAAGGTGTGCCCCCAAACAATCCCATAGCTCCTTAAGTCCCCATGCCAAGCTGTGACACTTCCATGCCCATTCACCCACTATATACTGTAGAGAAAGACTCTATGCTATGTTAGAGTAGGCTATGTGAAAATATTTTTTTTAAAGTCATTCATTGATAACTTTCCACTTAAAACTCCATTTAATACAGCGCAAAAGTGTCAATTAGCTAGACCATTTAAAATACCAATGGCAGAAACTGCAAGTGCTTAAAACCTCTTTATCTTGTGTAAATAAACATTCTAAAATTGACAACATAGATCAGAGAGCAGGAGCTGTCAATCAAGCAATTTTTTCGCCGGGGCTCAGGTGTTTCAACAGAATGATGAATTTCTGGGCTCTCAGCCCATACCTCCTTATGCCAAACGTTGGTATGAGGGGCCATAGGGGTTGTTTGGGGGGCGCATATCTTGGCTTGGAGTGCATGAGGGGCCATAGGGTTACTTGTAGAAGGGGTGAGTGGGGCATAACTTAGTAGGGCCACAGTGGGAAGGGGTTGGTGGAAGCATGAGGAGGACGTTTTGAACTTACCTTTCAAAAGGTTCCCTCATGTAGACCATGGTTCATGACATCTCTGAGGTGCTGTGAACCCTGACTTTCTGAAAAGCTGGCCTAATTCCATGAAAATTGCAGAGGACTAGGACATTTCCCGCAATGTAGACGGTCAGGTCAGGAGCACAGGCTGGTTGGGTACAGTCTGTACCCTGCCTGTTGCGAACAGCGGCTGGGACATGCTGTTTGATATGATCCGCCAACCAGCCCATGCTTGCAAAACTGAAAACAAAGTGTCCAACATTAGAAACAAAAACAAAAATAGCTGGAAAAACTCAGCATGTCTGACAGCATCTGTGGAGAGGAAGACAGAGTTAATGTTTTGAGTCAGTATGACTCTTCATTAGTTCTGGACTGAATATTGAGCTCAACAATTTTAGATCATGAACTCTCTCCTCCATCCCCACCCCCTTTCCGATCCCCGCTTTTTTTTCCAATATTTTATATAGATTTTTCTTTTCCCACCTATTTCCATTACTTTAAATGTATTTCCATCCATTGTTTTATCTCTACCTTTTAGCCTATTTTGATCCCTTCCCTTCACCCCACCCCACCTCCACTAGAGCAATCTGTACCTTGCTTGTCCTGCTTTCTACCCTTAATTAGCGCATTCCTTAGATAATATCACCACCTTCAACACCTCTTTGTCCTTTTGTCTATGACATCTTTTGGCTATCTCCACCTATCACTGGCCCTCTATCCAACTCTACCCCACCCCCCTTAAACCAGCTTATATTTCACCTCTTTTCTACTTTTACTTAGTTCTGTTGAAGAGCCATTCAGACTCGAAAGTTCACTGTGTTCCTCTTCACAGATGTTGCCAGACCTGCTGAGTTTTTCCAGGTATTTTTATTTTTGTTTCAGTATAAATTGTTGTTTTCCCCCTTATATTGGTATTCTTGCGAGTGTCCTGATGAATGCAAGATGAAAAGCTTAGACTTGTCTCTTTTTCAGCAATAATCTAGACTTAGCTTAACTGCACTGAGACTGATGAGGTGATGGGTCCCTTTATTCACAAGGGGTTCTTTCTGACATTTATATTCATGGACACGGTGTGGCTATTTCTATCTTCTTTTTATCCTTCCATAGAGGAATGGACAGCACACAATCACTAACATAATCACTCTGGATCCACCATTTGGTGGTCACCTCTGCTGATGGATTACCTATAATTGGTACAAGTCCATTTATGAGTGATATCAATGCTAATTTTGACACACCAAATGGTGTGCACACTCATGATTTCAACTCTTTGAACAGCTCGTGGTTAGCCACAGTTTGCAAACAAGTCCAGACTCACACTTGTCTTTTCAAGGTATGTCAAGTAACAATCTAAAAATCCAAATGTCAAGCTAATAGCCCCAGGATCCTTCAAAATGAAAACTATAAAAGATCAGAGTCTGAAGAATACCAACTGACTGTCTCAACGTCACTCTGCCCAGCTCACATCTCTGTTTAATGAACAGATCCAGCTACCTATGTAATCTTTCACAGGTTGCCTTAGCTTCTTTGAATTTTCATAACTGGAGGTTAGGAATCAAAAATAATTGGATGTTGTGCACTTAACAGAATAAATCTCTCAGTTGTTTGGTTCTTCCCCTCTATTTTGCAGTTTTACAGCCCAAACTGACCTTGCATCATTTGGATTGGCCATGATTTTGATTGTTTTTTTCTGTCTTCAAACCCCCTGTGTATTGTGACTGGATTTAAAAGGACAGATAGCAAGCTAAGCAAGCAATGAAAAAATACTGCATCTTTATCACAGTTACAATGAATGACATTGTGAGTTGTGTTTGCTGAATTTACAAGGACATTTATACATCTTTTGAGTTTATTTTATAAATGGAGCAAGTTAAATTCAAATAAGCAGTTCAATCTGACATGACAGCACAATGCATTTTAAAATGGACCACTAGCATTGTTTGGTGTGAATTGGATTTGGAGCTTATTCATTTTAAGTTTTCAGTTGTTTTAAGGACATGAAACATGCATTCTAGATCCTCTACACATACTGTGTGAAGTCTTCTGAAGTAGTTATTCAAAGATAATTCCAAATCTTTCAGGACTACCTAAATTTATTTTATACCTGTCCTTATACCAAAGCCTGCAAAATACAAAGCCAGAACTCACTGCCACAGTGAAAGAATATTGAAGTTTATGGATTCTACTGGCTTAATCTCCAGGCGTCTAAATTATCACATAGCTGCAGTCCTGAAAAGAATTGCCACACCCTCAGATTACCATCTATAGTTCATCTTTCAAGTACCCTTGTTCCAGTTTTAATCACTATAACCAGTGTGTAATTAACGAACCAGACTTCAATCTTAACCACAGTTCTGAAAATTTAAATCTGTTGTACAACTGGAGAAATTTCATTTCCTCAGCCTTGGGCCATTCAGCTTTCTAACTACATATGACAATCCATTTACACTGATGTTCTGTTATTGCTAATATGTGTAAGATTCTTGCCTAAACATGGATGTTGATATATACATTGTCACGGCTCACTGGGGATGGTTCACTGTAATATCAAATCCCACTGTTCCCTGAACCGCGACAAATGTGAAAAGTTTGAACAAACCAACAGATTGGCCCAATTCTACCTAACCGCTTAATTTAGGCTAACAAAATACGAGCACCAGGTTTGTAAACTTAACAAGTAAATAACTGTTTATTGAACAAAATGTAATTAACCAGTGGCAAAAGGAAGAAATGTGAACTGCTAATTTCTAACTCTATAACCTAAACTCCACCCAATCTTAAATCCCTAGACACACACACACACAAGACACATAAGACACACAAAAACATGGATTTTATGGGTCGGATAAAACAGTTCATTAGTAACAATTCTGGTGTACAAGACTCGATGGGTTAATTTTGATCAATGTCTTCCAAATTCCTTTCAGTTTTTGTTGATGACACAAGTTGGTCTTCCAGCACTTTCAGTATTTAGTTCACTGGTTAAGCACTTGCCTTTCAATGTCTCTAACAGTGATTTTCCCCTTTGCCTCTTGACAGGAGTTCTCAGAGAAAGAACAGGTTATTGAGATATGAGGAGGAAAAAACAGCCAGCTATTCCTGTAGGATTACTGGAATCTGACACACATAGGAGACAGAGGTTTTAGGTTTTGTCCTTTCAGGCTAGGAGTTATTCTGCTGCACTGCTCTCGCAAAAAGCCTGGTCACCTGGTCAGGAGCCAATTAAAATGTTGCCAGGCGGCTGCCTTGGTCCAGGACTACTTTCCAGCACCATCCTGTCTTTCATGGCACACTCTGTTCCAGGACTGCAACATTTTATATATCTCTCATTCTGTTCCAGTGGACATATCTTTCAAACTGCAGCATTGTAATTTTAATTCACAGTCCAACAAAAATAAAAAGATATGTTCCTTACAAAATGCCCTATCCTTAAGGAGGGCATTATGGTTTCTAGTAAATTTTGTCACCAGAATGGCCTGAACTTTGAAGTGATTGTTCATTTTTCTGTGTCTCACTTTTTTGTCTATTCCAGATTTCATATCACCTCTATTCACATTTATTTCTACTAAGACATTCATGTCACTACCATATAATACAAAGAGCACTGTACTCTCATGCTAATTCATTTAACTCTTAGTGCAATCACGTGCAAGCTAAGCTTAAGGAGCTAGTCATTTTATTCATTAAATAGATACAGAAGAGGATGGTGTTCAGACTATCTTAGCTCATCTATACCAGTCTCTGCATCATGGTACCTAACTGGTTTGTAAATAGTTTCAGGGTATTTGCATCTACTATAATATCAATTACCCTGCTCCATATTTTTTAATTAATTTACAGGATGTGGGCATTGCAGGCTAGGCCAGCATGTATTGCCCATCCCTAATTTCCCTTGACAAGGTGGTGGTGAGCTGCCTTCTTGAACGGTTACAGTCCCTGTGGTGTAGATACACCCACAGTGCTGTTAGGGAGGGGGTTCCAGGATTTTAACCCAGCGACAGTGAAGGAACGGTGATATATTTCCAAGTCAAGATGGTGAGTGGCTTGGAAGGGAACTTCTAGATGGTGCTGTTTCCATGTATCTGCTGCTCTTGTCCTTCTAGATGGTAATAGTCAGTGGTTTGGAAGGTGCTGCCTAAAGTGCTTTCGTGAGTTTCTGCAGCATATCTTGTAGATAATGCACACTGCTGCCACAGCTCATTGGTGGTCGGGGAACTGAATGTTTGTGGATGGAGTACCAATCAAGCGGGCTGCTTTGTTCTGGATGGTGTCAAGCTTCTTGAATGTCATTGGAGCCGCACTCATCCAGGCAAGTGGAGAGAATTCCATCACAATTCGGACTTATGCCTTGTAGATGGGGAGTCAGGAGGTGAGTTACTTGCCACAGGATTCCAAACCTCTGACCTGCTCTTGTAGCCACAGTATTTATATGGCTAGTCCAGTTCAGTTTCCTGTTAATGGTAATCCCAGGATGTTGATAATGGGGGTTCAGCAATGGCAATGCCATCGAATGTCAAGAGGTGACGGTTTGATTCTCTTTTGTTGGAGATGGTCATTGCCTGGCATTGTGTGGTGCGAATGTTACTTGCCGCTTGTCAGCCCAAGCCTGGATAATGTCCAGGTCTTGCTGTATTTGGACATGGACTGCCTCAGTATCTGTAGAGTCATGAATGGTGTTGAACATTGTGCAATCATCAATGAACATCCCCACTTCTGACCTTAAGATGGAAGGAAAGTCATCGATAAAACAGCTGAAGATGGCTGGACCTAGGACACTATCCTGAGGAACTCCTGCAGTGATGTCCAGGAACTGAGGTGATTGTCATCCAACAACCACATGCTCGGTATGACTCCAACCAGTGTAGAGTTTTCCACCGATTCCCATTGACTCCAGGTTTGCTAGTGTGCCTTGATGCTACCCTCGGTCAAATGCAGTCTTGATATCAAGGACAGTCACACTCACCTCACCTTGGTTTGAACCAAGGCTGTAATGAGGCCAGGAGCTGTGGCCCTGGTGGAACCCAAACTGAGCATCAGTGAGTCTGAAAATAGACTAGATATGTTAATATAGATTTTAATAGATTGAACCTTTTATTCCTCGTCTCACTGTCATAGTTTACTTTACTGTTCCATGATCAGCTTTATGCAAAACTATTAGATCACCTTTTGGCCATCTCCTTTCAATGCTGAAAAAGTCTAGAATCTCCGGTTTTTCCTCTTAATTCAGGTTCTCATGCTAGGTTAGTCTGATGGATCTTCTGTGAACTGCCTCTATTCAAATTAGGCTAATAAAGACATAGGCTACATATCTGATTTTATTTTTAACATTACTGAGTGCTAGAAAGAAAGATTTGCATCTTAGCACCTTTCCTGACACTACATCTCAAAGCACTTCAGAGTCAATGAAGTACTCTTGAAGTATAATGCTGTACTTAACCTCCTTCCAAAGCATAGGACTAAGATGTCACTAAGTGACTTTAGCAGGAAGGCTTTCAGGGAATTCTATCTGAAGCCAATAAAGTTACAATCATTTCCAATTAAAGAATGACCCTGTTGGTAGCTGTGCCTTAGAGCAGAGTGACTTAGGAAGTGTCATTTTGTAATTGGAATACCAGTTTTCTTTTTTATGCTTTTTAGAACCAGTAATTTGTTGAAAGTAAATTCCCTACCTGCAATTAAATGCATACCAGAATGTTACAGGCTTTACTGACATGTGTAGGGAGCGCCCAAAAGTGCAATGCTAAATGGGGATACCCTGAGTCTTTGCTCCAAATTCTTTTTTTTGGAAAATGTTTATTAACCTCTGTCATAAGTAGCACACGTAATTTATGTGAACTATCATCAAAGCTATTTGCATTAGTAGCCCATGATTATTAAAGACATTGTGACTCATTGGCACTGTGGTGAGATTCTGAAAACTGTTTTGAGGAAGGTCACAAAGAAGGTATGGACTGGAACTGCTATAAATTAAGAGCTATCATGAAAACTAGCACTTATAAGCTTTTGTTTGTTATTCCTTACTCTTTTTAAAAAACTGTTGTCTCTATATTGTGCAAAGGACAAGGTCAAATAGAGATCAAAGTGCCTTGTTGATTCCTAGAATGCAGCAATATTGTCATTGTGTCAGCTACTGATTGATGCAAGATGTCTAATTTTTTTTCAACAACATTTAAATTTTCTTTATATCCAGAACACTGAAACATTCATAATAAATAGGATAAAAATATATATTATAAGGATTTTTAAGTACATAAAATGTGTGAAGGATGTATTAAAGGGGAGATCCAGAATGTCAATGCTGTTTTCTCACTCTCAATTTGCCCGAACAGCACTTACCCACACTCAGCAGTATGGGGGAAGAAACAATTATTGCTCCTGCCCTATTAAAGCAATTGGTCCTCTGCACAACGTCCTCCTGTCCTGAAATTATTGCTCAGCAAATCATTTCCTAATCTAACTCATTCTTACATACGGCTTCCATGCTGTAGAACTTCTGACCTCCCTCAGTTGTCTCTCTTCCTCTGACAATCTACAGACGCTTAAAGGATAAGTTTGGTGTTAGCTGTTAGTTAGTGAAATATCTCCTATTCTCACATATTCTATTTATTATTGATGTCCTGATCACAAGCCAAGACCCCTCAACTATTAAAGGGAACATTATCATGATAGAATCATAAAATGGGAAGTATTGTTGAAATAAAAGGAATGGTATACTTAAAGAGATTAATTGAATTTTTTTTTTTTGTCTTGCATTAACATTTAGTAAGGTTGGTTAGCTCAGTTGGCTAGACGGCTAGAGTGTAGATCAGATTAATGCCAACAGCACAGAGTGTGATCCCCATTGCAGCTGAGGTGGACTTGGAGCCTGTCTCCTCACCCTACCCATAGTAAAAAAATCACAGCACCTTGTCGTAGTTTGGCAAATAATTGCCAAGGACATGCCTTTGGGCAGAGAACTGAAGAAGAATTAACATATAATAGAGCTTCTGCTTTGGGTGCAATCATTGATTCTGGGTCACATTGTGAAAGTGTTTTTGTTTGTGAGTTTTTACTGAATGCATTTGTATGTCACAGAACTCACAACCTGTCATGAACTGGTACAATCTGTTGTTAAGTCACGAGAGTTTTTTCAAACATTACTTTAAAAATGTATTCCTGAATTTCCTTAAGAGTGGTGATTTGGTAGAGCTTGATTAATACATCTGAAAATGGGTATATCATAAAATATAAGCATTTTAACTCAGTGTCAATCTATCACCTGTAAATAACCATTTTAAAATACTGAAATGACTTTTAGAAAAGTACAATTAATTTTCCACTTAGGGACTGAGTACTGCACCCCAATCTAAGTATTTCTTTAAATCATTCAAAATGCAACTATTAGTGTCCTTACACCCAAAAGATACAATTTATTCTTACAGCCTCCTTGAAGAACTCCAAACGAGTGCCATTAACGGAAACTCACAATAGCCGGGGACATAGCCAGTTATGTGGATCAAGCCTGCTTCTCTTTCATCCTTTAAGGATGCTCCCTAAAATCTACCTCTTGGACAAAGCTTTTGATCATTGGCCTTACTATCTCCTTATGTGGCTCAGTATCAAATATTTTGTTTGCCAATGCTCTCATGAAGTGCCTTGGGAATTTTTGCTATGTTAAGGTGCTATTTAAGCATGATTTGTTGAGAAAGTGGAGGAGATTAATAATAGAAGTATTTAATATAATTGTTGGTCCCATCGTTTTATCATTCTTGTATGAAGCTCACAGCCTCCACATAGTAGCTGCCCATAGCGACAGGATTAAAATTGCAATCCTAACATGGGGAAAGTTGCAGGGATATTTTAATCCTATGATACATCATGTGCTCTGGAGGGTAGTTCTCACACAAGATAAGGGTTGAGATTCTGCCAGAAATTTTAGAAGTTAGCAAGTAAAATTAACTTAAAAGTCTTATTCAGTCTTCCCACACTTCTTATCAGCGATGTATTACAGGCTATTTTAGTTGATCAATTATCGTAAAGTGCCAGCCAGTAATAGATGACTAAACTCTGTAATTCCCAGAGCTCAGTCCCAGACTAATAATCATCTGATAATGCAATTCCATTCACTAATGGTCTAATGGTCCTAATGAAAACCCCAGTATGTTTTATGCGGCAATAGGGAACCTTGAATGGATTAAAACATTAAATACATAAATCCCAGTATTGGGGAATGTTTAATCCTGATTCTAATGGGGCCTAAACATTTGGTTTTCATTTCATTATTTGCTGGGGTATGGTCGGAAGCAAAGTACGTTATTTTCACAAGCACATTGTGATATGAGTTTGACACTTTGTATATCACTAATATTTAGTCTTTACAACATGAGGATGCATGCTGTTATGATTCCCTGCAGAGACTAATAACTTTTAAAAAGAGATTTGAATTCCCAGTGACTTACTTTAAGAAATTTCAAGTTTTAAGACTTTTACTGTAACAAACGAACTAAAATCAACAGCAACTAAATGTTACTAAGTAGGCAGCCAATAGTCAAAACTACAGGACAGGTACTCTGTATTAGATACTTAACATGACCGATAACCTCATGCCATGTTTATTCATTACGCTGCAATCTCAGCAGAATTGTAGTCTTTACAGGAACCAGTTCAAAGTCACTTCTTACTTCCGATGGCTTTACTTCTCTCCATTCTGCTGAGTCATAATGTCCAGTGATTGTCAATGTCATTTCCCCAAGTCTTCTGAGAATCCCCAAACTGGCTTCCAGCAGCAAGACCCATTCCAGTGATTCCTTCTCCCAACCACACCAGGGTGAATTTTCTAATGTTCTTAAATTTCCATGGGCCCCATCCCTTTGACCAGAGAATGTCGTACCACCCGCATTCTGCCTGGTAGCTAACAGGGAACAGCCTTTTTCCCCTATTGTTCGCAACAGCTGCTGTTCTTATTCCTTTCTCAGGGGCTCTCTCTCTCTCTCTCTGTGTCCATGGTCTATGAATACAACTGTCTGACTGCCTGTAAGTCTGCAATGGCAAGGCAGGCTGCTTCCCATTTTGTGTCTAGGGGCAGAATTTTGCCCTTGTTGGGCAGGTTGGGTGGGGGTGAGCGTGAGCAGTTGGGAAGCCGACCGCCACCCGCATTTGGGTTGCGACTGTGATTTCACACTGGTGGGCCAGTTAAGACCTGCCCAGCATGAATGCCAGTTGCAGAACGTTTGAGAAGGGACAAGCAGGAGTGGAGGCCTATTGGCTGGCAGGTCCAATGGCGACCCAGTGGCCGGTTCAAAAATGGTGCAGGCAGCCCCAGAGAGGCTGCCCACGTTAGAGTTGCTGCAATGACATGGCTACAAATGAAGATGTAGATGCCAGGCGGGAGGTGAGGTCAGCTGGGCATTCAGCCCCCCATTTTTCTGATGAGTGCCTGGCTGCCATCCTGGAAGAGGTGGCTGCCAGCAGGGGCACCCTTGATCCCAGAGATGGGAGGAGGCCACCACACTTCACAGAGAGGGAATGGGAGGAGGTGGCAGCCTGGGTGAGCAGCCATGACAGGGCGTGGCACACCTGGGTGCAGTGCCAGAAGAGGTTTAATGACCCAAAAGCAAAAAACTGCGGATGCTGGAAATCCAAAACAAAAACAAAAATACCTGGAAAAACTCAGCAGGTCTGGCAGCATCTGCGCTCCTGTCTGTAGATGCTGCCAGACCTGCTGAGTTTTTCAAGGTTTAATGACCTGCTGCACTCGGGAACGGTGAGTGCCGTGTTGGCATGGGTCAGTGTGTTGAAGTGTTTTGGGCTGACCATCCCTCCGTGGAGCTCAGGAATGTTAAAGTCTGAATGCCAACTGACAATGAAGCCAGAGTTGGCCAAGGGGGTGAGCCCAGTCTGCTTTGATTGAGTACTTTGTGGCAAAAGGGCCATGAACCAGATGTGCCCTGCAAGGTACTCCTCAGCTGGGATTGGCTGGGCTACAATGGCGCTTGGGGTAGACAGTGGACTAATCAATGCTCCTCTGTCCTTTCAGGAGAAGACATCCTATAACAATATTGAGAAGCTGGGGACTGGTGGAGGACCCTCACACCTCCTCATCCTCTCCAGATGCAGGCAAGGACCCTTGGAGCTCAAGAGGCGCCCATGTACCTTGGTCAACCAGCCACAGAGAGGCTGGGGTGTCAGACAAAGGTAAGAGTGCAGTGCACTGAGGTGAGAGTTTTGGATGGTACAAACATTCTCGTGTAGTCTCATCATTGATGGGAACCTCCAAATTTGGATTCCCCATTGATCACTGAAAGACGATGCAGATCCCCATTGTTTCACCAGGGTGCCTGGCATGCTCAGTGACAGTATGATGACTTTAACTAATGACTTGTCCTTCTTCTCCCTTAGATCTGTCACCAAGCAGCCAATCTCAGCAACTCCAGGAGCTACCCATGGCTCTGGAGGACCACCATGCTCCAGGAGCACCTGCGTTACACCCACTCTCTAAACCAGGCACCAGTGCAGATATCAGCACCAGTGGCAAGTACCTCAGTGCACATTGGTGAGGGTGCTTCACACTCGCTTGAGGTGGCAGAGATTGCCCAGGGCACCGACAATCAGTGGAGACCAGGACAATGCTCACTCAAAGGCTGATGATGAGCCTCTGGAGTCTTCCATTAGGCAGCAGATGCTGGATGTTCAGCAGGGTTTGTGGGAGGATCTGGCGGAGATCCATGAGGGTATGCATGCCATGGTTTCTGTTGTGGAAGAGTCCCTGTGAAGCATCAGCGCTGCGTTGACCCTCATGGCTGAGCGCAATGCCTCTGTCATGGAGAGAATAGCAACTCTCACAGACAGGCAGCTCCAAGGACAGAACCAGTGATTCCTGAGGTTGTGCTTGGACCTGCAAACTCTCACACAGGTACTGACCTCATGTGATCAGTGTCCATGTGTGAGATGGATGAGGCACCCAGTGTCCCAGCTCGGTGCCCATCCATCAATGGCAATCAGGGAGGTCGATAGCGACCTCACGTTGGCATACAAGCTGCCTGTTGTCTCTGTGTGCTCATATTAGGGCGTTCTGGATGATGGCAATAGCTCCTCCGCCCATCTGCCGGTGACCATTCCATCTGATGAGGCTGTGGCAACTGGGGAGATGCCAGCTGTGGCACTGGCTGCACTCTCCCTGGCGGGGCCTTCACAGGCTCCAGAGGATGACCACCAAGATCATCAAGGCCAGCAAGACAGTAGAGTCCAAAACAAAAACAGAATTATCTGGAAAAACTCAGCAGGTCTGGCAGCATTGGCAGAGAAGAAAAGAGTTGACTTTTCGAGTCCTCATGACCCTTCAACAGAACTAGGTGAATCCAAGGAAGGGGTGAAATATAATCTGGTTTAAGGTGTGGGGGTTGGGGGGGGAGGTGTTGGGGGAGAGAAGTGGAGGGGGGTGGTGTGGTTGTAGGGACAAACAAGCAGTGATAGAAGCAGATCATCAAAAGATGTCACAGACAACAGAACAAAAGAACACATAGGTGTTGAAGTTGGAGTTGGAACACCTATGTGTTCTTTTGTTCTGTTGTCTGTGACATCTTTTGATGATCTGCTTCTATCACTGCTTGTTTGTCCCTACAACCACACCACCCCCCTCCACTTCTCTCCCCCAACACCCCCCCCCCCAAACCCCACATCTTAAGCCAGCTTATATTTCACCCCTTCCTTGGATTCACCTAGTTCTGTTGAAGGGTCATGAGGACTCGAAAAGTCAACTCTTTTCTTCTCCGCCAATGCTGCCAGACCTGCTGAGTTTTTCCAGGTAATTCTGTTTTTGTTTTGGATTTCCAGCATCCGCAGTTTTTTTGTTTTTAAGACAGTAGAGTGAGCAGGCTGTCTCCAATGCCAGTGCTAGTGAGGAGGGAGCACCTAGACATAGCACCCATAAACGTAAGTTAAAGCACAAAAGGATCTGATCATAGGTCATCTTTTGTTCTGCCATTTTTTTTTCGTTTTTTTAATGGTATTATTAATGGTACACCTGATATTGTTCTGTTAATAATCTGTGACTGCCAACATTATATTACATTTGCTTTTTGTTATTGGCCTGAGTATGCTTCATTTGTTTTGTCGGTGCAGGGTAGGCCAGTATGTAATGCTGGATGTGGGTGGCTCAAATCTTTATTGCACAGGCACTGAGTTTAGCTTGGCAGCAAAGGACAGGGACATTTCTGAGATCCAGGATGGTGGCAGCAGATCTGGCATAAGGTGTTAGCGCTTATTTGGCAGCCTAGCTGAAGGAGCATTGGATCAAAGCTTCCCTGCCTCCGTGGAGATTACCGAGGTGTGCCTCCATGCCTTCAGTGTCTCCTCACTGTGTTCCTTTTCTGAGTCACTACTGAATTCATAATCTGTGGCCTGTGGAGCTGCGTCAAGATCCTGTTCCTCCAGTGAGTCCCCCCTTGCCAGTGTCAGGTTGTGGACAGCGCAGCATGCAACCACTATCAGTAGTGAGCCCCCTGAACAGTCCAGGCACTGGGAGTGCATCTTTAGAAGACCTATGGTTCTCTCTACCACCGCCCTTGTGGAGACATGGCTCCTTTTGTACTGCTGCTCTGCCTCTGTTATTGGGTAGCAGAGAGGTATCATAAGCCACCATTTCAATGGATAGCCCTGTTAACCCAGCAGCCATCCATCCAGTTGGGCTGGAGCACTGAAGAGCCTAGGCACCTGTGAGTGTCTGAGAGTGTACGCATCATGGGAGTTGCCAGGGTACCTTGCACAGACATGCAGAATCTGCACCTTGTTGTCACACTATCTGCATGTTCATGGAGTGGAAGCCTTTTCTGTTGACAAGGGCACCCGGCTGACCCACTGGTGCCTTGATGGCCACATGTGAGCAGTTGATGGCACCCCAGATGCAGGGGAACCCAGCAATCGCTGCAAACCCTCTGGCTCGCTCAGCCTGGCTGGCCTCACCTGTACAGAAAGGAAGGAATGTCACTACCCACCTGAACAGAGCTTCTGTCGCCAGCTTGATGCAGCTGTGGACAGCTGATTGGGAGACTCCACACAGACCCCC
Source organism: Carcharodon carcharias (assembly GCF_017639515.1). Lineage (NCBI taxonomy): Eukaryota > Metazoa > Chordata > Chondrichthyes > Lamniformes > Lamnidae > Carcharodon > Carcharodon carcharias. Next base: position 108,729,883 of record NC_054475.1, read on the forward strand.
ACTGAGCCCTGGAAAGAGCTGGAGAAGGCAAAGAAATTGAGGTCCACTGTGACCTTCAGAGCCACTGGTATGTGGTGTCCATCCACAGTTGGAGCTGATTTCAGGCCCAGTCATCTGACAAATGGAGGTCACTGTCTCCCTTGAGAGACGGACCCTTCTTCAGCATTGCACCTCGGACATATTGACATAGCTGCATCGCCGCCTGTGAACACTGGCAACAGATAATGGCGTGTTCTGCGGCCCCTTCCACCTTGGACTTCCTGCTGGCCCTGCGCCCTTTGTACATGCACCTTTCCTCCCACAGGTTCCTGCCCTGGAAGCTGCAGTGGGACACCTGGACTTCTCTCCTTTTTGCCCCTCTCCTCAGAGGAAGAGGTGACTCTGGCTGAGACTACAATCCTCATTACCAGGGTAAGGGAAGGGTGTCTGATACCTGGAAGGGTCTACACGTTCCAAATCCTCAGGGGGCCTTGGAAACACCATTGAGTCCTGAAATGATGTGTAGAAATGCTAAGAATGAAGCCCTGCACAGAGATGAAGCTGCTAAGTACCGATAAGCAACCAGCAGCAAACTATCTCCAAAAACCCAGGGCAGGAACCTGTGGGAGGAAAGGTGCATGTACAAAGGGCGCAGGGCCAGCAGGAAGTCCAAGGTGGAAGGGGCCGCAGAATACGCCATTATCTGTTGCCAGTGTTCACAGGCGGCGATGCAGCTATGTCAAATTGGCAATGCTGCTGACCCTTTTATATCCCAGCCACGGATGAGGTTTTGCAAATTGTGGGCTGCCTGTCTGACTGTGTGACGAGTGACAAATTGCATGGGTAACGTTAAATCGCCAGCATTTGGGTTGTCAAGGGCTTAACTGGCATCTTAATTAATGGCAGGAACAGCTCCAACTCCCACACGTGCCTGCAGACAGAAATATCGCGCGAGTGCACGATGACTTCAGGACGCTCGCCCAATGTCACTGCACGGCATTTTACATTCATTTAGGTTGGGCACTTGCCTGCCTGACGGGCGAAAAATTCTGCCCTAGATGTTAAATCTGGCATTTTGGTTTCATTAGGACTTGACCTGGGCTCCTAGTCCCCATGGAAATGAGATCACATCAGTTGATTGCCATGCAGAACTAGTAGGAGGTTTGATGCTCCATTTTACCTTGAATCAAAAGAGACAGTTTAAAACATAACCATTTTGCAAAACCTCATTCTTATTGCAACAATGCTACCTAGGGAAACAAGTGTCCATCTATTCCAATTCTTAGCTACTTCTAAATACCTTCCTTTTTGTTCCAGGGTTGAGCTTGTACAGGGAGCAGTGCTAAACAAGTTACTGCGCATCAATGACAGATTACTCACTAAGTCCTCTGAATTCCCAATCAGTGTCTCGAAACTGTCATTCAATTTAATCATTAATAATAAATAGTGCAAAGTTTCCCCAAAGACCATGATTTTATGGGAATTTTATTGCTGTTCAGGCATTTTGTGGAATTTTATATTCCTTAAATATAACATTTTAAAGCTTTATTTCTGTCCCATTACCTCACTTATTTCTGCTAAATTAATTGCACCTTCATGAATAAATTACATTAAATCCTTAAAGTGATAATTTCTTACATAAAGACCTTAAAAACAAAAGAACATCCAAATCTATAAAATGAAATCCACCCCTGCCCCCACGTTTCTAGCCAGAATATATTTACACTTGCTGCACTATAAATTCTATTCTATACCAACATAATTGTCATTGTAGGTCATAAGTTAATCTGTTCATGGCATTTTATTGTGGTCTCAGGAGAAGGGTGTTGAAGGCTACTGAGAAACAAAATAAGGGCTAGTATGAGCAATCCTGAAGAATTCCTTTGGTACAACCTTCTCATTGACCTTAAATGAAAACACTGCCATTCAGAGGCAACTCACCAAGTTTGGATTTAAGAAGGTCAGGCAACCTACAGTTTGCCACGCCAGTAGTCACTGGGAGAGGGTTATGGGTGTTTATTGTGTAGAGAAAGGTAGTGAGGGGTGGGGGAGCCTGGACACCAGTGGCCCACACTGCTGCTCCTCCAAGACTCATAAAGGTGTTTACACTAGTGCAGGGCCTCTACTGTGAGTCCCTAAGGTCTCAAAAAGTTGTGCGTCTTTTGCTGACATCCATTCAGCACTTAAAATGGCATTAGTGTTTTATTGAATTGTTTGGGCTCATTTAGCATATATTCATGTAGTCTTGGTCTTGGAAAGTTGCAGTTGTATAATAGCTGCAGGGCAGGGAAAGAGCAGTACTTGTATTGTTTGGATTAAAGCTGTGCTCTGCCCAATTCCATTGGGCAGAGAGAGTTTACTAATTCTCCCTGTACATGCTGCGGGCGGTGGGGAGATATTCTCTTTATTCATGTTCACAATTTCCTTCAATAATTTTTAAGTTATCACTGCTACTAACTCTTTTTGCACTGCAGTAATTGAAATGGGACATTAGGTATTCCTGCAGGTTAAGTCATGACAATCCTTTGCTTTAATTGAAACTCATTTTAACACCTTGCTTTCACAAGCCATTGGCCTATATTCAGTGCAGGTTGTGATTGGTTAAGCTTTTTTCGGAGGTTATTCCACTTGTTATGAACAATGGACTTTATACAACAGTTACGTTTAAACTGTCTCCTTTAATTCAACATAAAACTGAATAGGTTGGAGAGGGGAATATAACCTATGAAATCTGTCCAGAGACAAGTCCGGTGACCTCATATTCAATCTTCCCGGAGACAAACCAATGTGATCTGCTTGTAATGGAGACAGAAGCGCAAATTAAAACTTAAATAAGGTGCAAGTTTTAGTATCTGGTAACCAAGGAGGAGGCAGCTGGTCTTACTGCGCACAGATTCATAGACTCTGAGGCTAGAATTTTCCGGTCCCCCCTGCTGCGGTTCCCGCCATGGGCAGGACTGGAAAATCCTGGCATCAGAGTCAGTCAGACAGAGAGATTTGTGGAAGAAGACCCATTGCAGAAGCTGTTATGCCCAGCAGAAGAAAGGAGCTGTTTTTGGGTTAACCACCAAGTGGAGTGCAAGTAAGGAAGGATCCCTAGTTTGAAGAAACATGGCTTGGGGAGAGTTAAAGACCATGCCGTTGTTAGAGGGTGTCTCACTGCTGGATTACATTTGATTATGCTCGGACGATTGAGTGAAGAGACTTTGTTTAAAAGGACACTGGAAGATTCAATGTGGTGGAGCAGAAAGAAGAGATTCTGTTCAAGCTGGGAGGAGCTTGGGACTTCAAGCACAAGACAACATATCTGTTCAGAGACTACATAACGTATAAACATGGCTTGGGTTTTTTGGTTGTGTTAAGAGGGAATACATTTTCTGTAAATAGTTGTTTGGTCATACAGAACTTGAGTATTGCTGAAAAAAGAGACATGTCTAAGTTTTTCGACTTGCACTCATTAGGACACTCACAAGAATATCAATATAAGGGGATGACAACAATTTATACTGATGTGAAGAGAGTGCTGCTTGGTTGGCAAGTGACGTTGCCTTTGGGAATGCATCACTGATGTTGACCGACAGTTAACTGCCAAGCATTGTTTGAAATTTAAACCAGACAGCTTGACCCTGATTGGTCAATGCATTTCCCTGATGAATGAGTCAGCAAGTGGCTATTACTTATTTTGTTTAGCTGAAACAGGCGCAATGTGTGTACATGTTCTTTCTGTCTGCAAAGAATAGGGCCCTATGTATTAATATACATAGCTTCCAGTACACGCAAATGTACCACACTGCAAGCATGACTGACAATCATAAATTGGTTTTCAACCTAATTCTTAGCACATTGAGGATTATTTAGCAAATATTGTCCAATCATGGAATCACACCTAATGTTGGACACTGTGTTTTGAGCTCTGCAAGCATGGGCTGGTTGGGTACAGTCTGTACCTTGCTTATGTAACCAGTAGCTGGGACATGTTGTTTGACACAATTGACAAGTCTTACGGCTTACATACCTATTATTACACTGACACTGAAATTCATATACCACAATATTCATTTGTGTGATATGTAGAACATCTTTTTGGGTTGACGGCAGAATTCTGTTAGTGGTGAATACCAGTCATGTTGCTACTGTATGGTAGCAGTGTGAAACAGCTAGCTTCACTTGTTCCTCAAATGTTTGAGATACCATGCCCTTCCAGGTTAATCTGAGGTAGACTGGGCACTTTTCAGGGTCTAACGTGATGGCTTTAGGGCCCATTCATGAGTTTGCATGATATATAGCATGAAATGATCTGATTAGGGTAGCCATTATCCTGCAGGATGTCTTTGATGCACCAAAGGCAGGCTGATCCTATCAAACAGCATGTTCCAGCCACTGTTTGCAACGGACAGGGTATAGACTATACCCAACCAGCCCATGCTTGAAAAACCCAAAACACAGTGTCCAACTTTAGATCTGACTCCACGATTGGACAACATTTGCTAAATAATTCTCAAAGTGCTAAGAATAACGCTGACAACCAATTTAAGATTGTCAGCTCGCAGTATGGCGTATTTGTATGTACTGGAAGCTACATACATTAATACACAGGGCCCTGTTCTTTGCAGACAGAAAGAATATGTACATATATTGCACCTGTTTCAGCTAAACAAAATAAATGACAGCCATTCACTGACTTATTCCTCAGGGCAATGCCTTGACCAATCAAGGCCAAGTTGTCCGGCTTAAATTTCAAACAATGCTTGGCAGTTAACTGTCAGTTCTATCAGTGGTGCATTCTCCATGGCAACACCACTTTCCAACGAAACAACTCTTCAAATCAGTATAAATTGTTGTCTTCCCCTTATATTGGTATTCTTGCAAGTGTCCTGATGAGTGCAAGGCAAAAAGCTTAGACATGTCTCTTTTTTCAGCAACACTTTTTCTGTAGTTTAGTGTATTAGCTGTTTATTAAGCTTAGTTAATGTTGATTTTAGTTTGTTTGTTGTAGTAGGAGTCTTAAAACATGAAATTTGTCATGCAATTCTTTTTGCTCATCATTGGGAAATTCATATATGTTTTTAAAAGATCCCGGTCTCAGTGGGGATCTAATACTTTTTTAAATGCTATTTGTCAGTATTTGCTAGTTTCCTAGTTTTGCTTATTACTATAGCTTCAATGAAATGTGCAGCAGAGTTATTTGATACCGCCTTCAACCTATTTGAACAAGAATCACTGAATGGTGATCCTAAGCAAGAATTCTGACAACATGTTATGTCCCAAGTGCTGTCCAACTAAGATCAGTGCACAACACAGAACATAAATCATACCTGGGGTCTTTCTGGTCTCCATGGGTTGGAATTTATGGCCCCTGAGGGCTGGCAGACAGGCAGTTGCGGGGTTGGCGGGGAGGCAAGCGATGGGGGGGGTGGTGTGAAGTCCTTAAATGTGCAGGCCGGCGGTTTTCACTGCTCGGGCTGGTGGTTGGTCAAAGATGGCTCGTGTTTACGTCTATTTTGGCCCCTTGTGCCCATCCAAGGCCCTCAAACATCTTTCCACATTTCCCCTCCATTCCTGCCCTGTGCATACCAGCTCCCAACCCCCCAAGCACCCTTCACTGAGGCATTCCACCCTGTCCTTGGTGATACCTCAAGCCCCCTATCCCCACCACCAACCCACACCTGCCACTTACCTTCACACCTGGCACTGTCAGCAATCATTGTTGGGGCCTGGATGCAGTCAATTGACTGGCAGCTCTCAGAGATAGGGCCTCCTCCCTAGATGGGGGATAAAGTCTTGCCTTGAGCCAATGATGGCTGTCAAATAGCTACAAGGCAAGCCAGTAAAGTGGAGCAGCCTCACCCCTGACTTTTCCAACTTCCCCCCACCCCCACCCCTAGTAAAATCCAGCCATGTGGTGCAATGTTGCATCAGGAGGGCCCTACTTCCAACTTAGTTTGATACTACTTAAAACTACGGTTCCTCTGCCACATGTAATGATGCTCTAGGACTCTGGAGTGATATCTTGTACATGAACATATTCCAGAGTCCAAAAGATAAGGGAACACTCATTCTCAGCAAGGCTTGGCACGTAAGAACTCCCAAGGATGCAACAAAGATATTTTTGCTCAACAGCCTGACTGCAACATAACCATATCTCAAGGGAAATGCTGAACAGAGTCATCTAGTATTGTGTAAACCTACAGTATGTTCTTCAAATTAGCTCAGTTACAATGCTTACTTTATGCAGTACACCATAGCCATTTAACAGCAATCAGAATTTTAGTGTCAGTTGTTAGAGAACCTTGAAGAAGTGCTAATGCTTCTGATGGCTGCAGCAAAAGCTATCTACCATGGTAGCAATCAATTGGTAACAACATTGCCCCGGAGCCAAAAATCACTTACACAATCAAACCCATCACACATTAATTGGCATCTCACTCACGGCCCATTCCAGGGACATCACCATTCACTCTCTCACATACACCTACACATCTCCATCTGGCCTCATTTCCTCTGGAGACTGCCTCCTCAGCCTTCACCATCTTGAGGCCACTTACATAGATCAACATGTGCCCCCACACACACCCTGGGATACCCTCCCCCCTTCCCTAGTACAGCTCCTGCTCTGCAGCCTCTTCCCTTGCCTGAGGCCACTTCTCCCCCTTCCCCAAACAATCCCTAGCCCTGCAGCCATTGAAAAGTTAGTCTGGTAGGTAGAGGCATGCCCATGATGTGGTGCTATCTTTTTTTATTCGTTCATGGGATGTGGGCGTCACTGGCTGGGACAGCATTTATTGCCCATCCCTAATTGCCCTTGTTCAGGGGCATTTTTTTAAAGAGTCAACCACATTGCTGTGGGTCTGGAGTCATATGTAGGCCAGACTAGGTAAGGATGGCAGATTTCCTTCCGTAAAGGGTATTAGTGAGTCAGATGTGTTTTTACGGCAATCAGCAATGGTTTCATGGTCATCATAGAACTTATAATTTCAGATTTTTATTGAATTGCAAATTTCACCATCTGCCATAGTGAGATTCAAACCCAGGACCTCAGAGCATTACCCTGGGTCTCTGGAATACTGGTCCAGTGACAATATCACTATGCCACTGTGAGCCACAATGCCACCCTGGTGCTGATGACCATGAGTGCAGCCTGAAGCAAGGGTAGGCAAACAAACTTTGAAGCCCCAAGCAAAGTGCAGCTCATCAGGTCATATCACTTATGTACAGGTGTGAAACATGTCAGCGTGGAATCATGCCGATGTGCTCGGACGATCCAGTGTGGGGGGATGATTCCAGTGATTTGGACTTATGACGAGTTGCAGGTGTATTTCAGTGAAGTTCCCAATGTCCGACAGCAGGAAATACCATTGACGGGCAGAGCGTACAATTGCAAACTGGTTTCATGATGTTGTGAAACCGGAATTTTGGCCTTCTCGCCTTATTGTCCATTCATGCTGTCAAGCACGCCTGCCATGAATGGGCATGGAAAATTCCGCCCTTGGCCTTTCTGTGTTTCAGCTGTCATTTCATTTGCAATAATTAGAAAGTCCTCATCCACAATTCCAATTGTGAAGATTGCGAATTGACAGCCTCCTTACGAGTCTTCATGCGGCAAATGCGACTGTATGTCAGCTTTAGTATTCTCCTTTGAACTACGATATTCAATGTTGTATTCAGGCTGTGAGAGAAGGGCAGCCCATCATTGCATCATTGATGCTGCCGTCATGAGTATAACAGACTTTGGACCCAGAATAGTTACTTGGAGTTTATGATCTGTAACTAGTGTGAAGTTGCTGCTTAACAAAAACATATGAAAACTTTGTTTCTAAGTACACTTCCAAGCAATTACTTTCCTATCAATGCACAATTATACACTTGGCCAGTGTATGCGACGCAATTGCTATGGACTTCTCTTGACCATTACCTATGATATGACTGATTACTGCCCCAATTCCATAGTTTGAAGCAACACACGCTAGCTTCAGGTCACGATTTGTGTCAAAATGAACGAGAAGTGCATTACAGGCATCCTGTTGTGCTTTAGACCATTTCCATTTCATATATTTCTTAAACATCTCACGTAATGGAGTCATCACAGTTGCAAGCTCTGGCAGAAATCATGAGTAATATTGAACCATGTCTGGAAAAGATTTATGCTCAGACACATCTTTTGGTTTTGAGTATTGATTATAGCTTTTATCCTCTTTTTTATTGGCTGTATTCCTTTTTCATTGATTTTCAGGCCAAGGTACACCACCTCAGATTGTGAAAAGCACACTTGATCCTTTTCAACTTAACATTGTGCTGGGTAAGCCTCTTTAGCATTTCACCCAACACTTGAAGATTCTCTTCCTCTGCTGTGGTCACAATCAACACATCACCCTGATTGACAAGCAATGTGGGAAATCTTATACTTTGTAGATTGGAAGATACGTGGAGAAGACTTCACACCTTAGGGCAGCTTTGTGTAGGAGTATAAACCCATTGTGATATTGTTGGCTTTCTCAATCCACATTCATCTGGGCATGAGCATGGGGCAAATCCAACTTTGTGAATATCTTGTATCCTGCTAACTCTGCATACAAACCTTGAGAAGTCAGTAATGGATACTACTCATTACCAACTACCTGGTTGATTGTGACTTTGTAGTCTCTGTATGCTCTCACAGTTTTATCTGACCTGGGCACCATGACAATTGGGGTTGCCCAGCCACTGTGGTCAGTTTTCACGAGCACACCATTTCTCTGTAGCTTCTTTAGTTCCTCTTGGATTTTGATAGCATAAAGAACCAGCCGGGCCTTGCGATATTGTAGTTTTGCAATGGGCTTGATTTGGATGTGCGCTTTCACATTGATTATAACTTTGTGACTGTATTTGAAAATGTTGCCATAGCTACTCAACAGTTGATCAAGGTTCTTAGTTATCTCAATTTGAAACAAATGCTTCCAATCTAACTTTAGCTTACAAAGTCAATCTTTGCCCATTAATGTTGGTTTGTTGACATGTCTTGCTACAATAATGTGTAACTTGAGTGCCTTGCCCTTATAGTGCCCTCCATTTGTCCACATGTTTTTAACACCTCACTAGTGTAGATTTTCAATTGAACTATGCTTTTATTTAGAGCACTTCACTGAATTTGCTCTTGTACGTGCCTCTGCTCATAATTGAGCAATCTGCAACTGTTTTGATGCACATGTCCATGTACTTATGATTTACCAACTCCTTCAAGCAAAAATCTTGCCGCTTGAGTAATTGCCAGTAGCATAAATACCATTCAACTCTAGCTCCTCTTTGCTTAAGCACTGTGGATTCATTTGAAGGTTGTGAACTCCACCCTAGTTGCATCGTTGTTCTCCATTACTACTGGAATGAGTTCTCCATCCTGCTTTGCCCTTCGCTCGGTAGGCAATTGCAAAATAGCCTTTCTTTTGTTAATCAAAGCATTTAGCATTTCTGCACAGATATGTTTATGCCTTATGGTTGTCATTACAGTAATACGAGAACAAATCTTCCAATCTGATCAGACAAAAAAACCCACTTACCTTCCTCTGATTTTTCTGGCCAACCTTCTGATGGAGGATCCTTCCAAATTCACTCAGCAGAGGAAACATGAAAGACATCAGCGAAGGGAATCCACACAGAAGCCACGTCCCATTTTTACAGGCACTTTACAGCCTTCTGGACTTAATATTGAGTTCAATAATTTCAGATCATGAACTCTCTCCTCCATCCCCACCCCCTTTCCGATCCCCTTTTTCCAATAATAAATCTTTTTTTACAAATATATTTTTCTCTTCCCACCTATCTTTAATTTATTTCGATTTATTGTTTTATCTCCACCTTTTAGCTGATTTTGATCCCTTCCCCCCACCCCATCCCCACTAGGGCCATCTGCCACTAGCTTGTCCTGCTTGCTACCCTTAATGTCCCCATTAGCACATTCCTTAGATAATATCCCCACCAACAACACTCCTTTGTCCTTTTGTCTAAGACATCTTTGGCAATCTCTTCTTTGCCTTCACCTATCACTGGCCCTCTATCGAGTTCTACCTGTCCCACCCCCCCTACCAGCTCATATTTCACCTCATTTCTATATTTCCTTAGTTCTGATGAAGGGTCATGCGGACTTGAAATGTCAACTGTATTCCTCCCCGCAAATGCTGTCAGATCTGCTGAGTTTTTCCAGCTATTTTTATTTTTGTTTTTGTACCATTTTTACTGCACAAGCTGCCATATTCTGGTAAGTAAAGAGTTTAAAAGCCCCAAAGCTTCTTTGAAAAGCTTTGGAGAGAAGGTAAGTGGTTAAGGGGGTAGGGTGGGTGAAGTAAGTGGGTAGAGTGGGTAAGGTAACTGGGTAAGGGGGTAGGGCGGGCAAAGTAGTGGGTAAGTGAGTACGGTGGGTGAGGAAAGTCGGTAATGGGTAGAGTGGATGAGGTAAGTGGGTAAGTGGGTGTGGAAAGTTGGTAAGGGGGTTGGGTGGCAGCTGGATGAGGAAGCAGCTTGGTACTGTGGTGAGGTCAGGTCTGGTTGAGTCAGGGGAGCCAGGTAGAGGGAGCTAGTCAGGTCTGGTCAGGAGGGAGTCAGAGGTGTTGTGTGGGGTAGTCAAGGGGTTGAGGAGGCAGTCAGGGGAGAGACAGGGGCTGTCAGTATGAGTTGTTGGGTTGTCACTTGTATCGTTATCTAAGAGTTAGACTGGGATTTTTCTGTCTAACATTTCTTGAGTAACTATTCAGGTAAGTAAGTCAGGATCACCTGAAGTCTCCGATTCTAACTCAGAGTTAGAGACTTTTTTGAAGGGTCCCAGAGAGCAGGGGAGTGGTCCATCAGAAGTTCAAACTTCCAAGGCAATTCCTTTGGGGCAGAAATTTGCACTGAATGTGCCCGGCCCACTCGAGTGTAAAATGACGCGCGATGATGTCAGGTGAGCGTCCCGATGTCATTGTGCACTCGTGCAATAGTTCCGTCGGTGGGTTTGTGCAGGAGTCAGCAGCACGCCTGCTGACAATTAATAGGCCTATTAAGGCTATTAAAGTTGTAATTGAATTAATTTTTTTGCTGCCTGTCCAACCTTACAGTTGGCGGACAGGCAAAAAGGCCAAGTGACCTTTGGATTTTTAGGAACCCTCATCCATGGGTGGGTTGAGGTTTCCAACAGCAATTAAAAATTAAATAGAAGTTTTTAAATTTAATTTATAACATGTCCCTGCTCATGTGACAGAGTCACTCAAGGGGGCATGTTTTTAACATTGATAAGATTTTAATTTCTAATTTTTTAAAATTATCAGCTCCCAGGGAATTTTCATTGTGCGCATTCATGTGCATGTGCATACTTTCGCACTCGTCCTCCTCCCGCCTCAACCCCGGCAGCACTGAGCACTGCAACGTGAGTTTCACACTGGCTAGCCGTTAATTGGCCAGCCAGCGTGAAATCGATGTCTGGGCCTGATAGCAGGCGGCAGTCAGTTTCACGGTTACTCCCGGGCCTGTTTACCACACCCACCTGACGAGGGGAAAATCCTGCCTATAGAGTCAGAGCGTTGGGACTTCCAAGAGGTCCCGTAGCATATTTTGTGGGGTACATCTGGACTCCGGCGCTCTGGACAGTGGTTGTTTTGGCCCAACAAGTCACTAATCCCATCTCAACAGCACTCTTCTAATTAGGTTACATGCTTTATACTTGACGGAAGGCTTCTGATATTGAGCAGAAGCCGTACTAGTCACTTGCATAGATGGAATTCCCAAGCATTCCGTGATGCCATTTTCATGATAAAAGAAATCTTACATACTAGCATAAGATTTTGTGTGTTTTAATAAGTTTTGCTTCTTTTGGCCACCAATCTGCACAAAAACTAGTCTCATAATGCACAATCTAAGAATCTACCAAAGTTGCAATGAAATGGTATATTCTTCAATGTCACAATGTACTTACCAATTGTTTCATTATTTTCCTCATTTCTGATTCTAAATTTGCAGCTTGCTGTTATCTCTAGCAATTTAGGATTAAAACATTCCTCCAACTTGGAGATAATTATTTTGAATGGCAAATATTTTGCCTTATTGGGATAAATGATTTGTTGGTGTGTCATTAACTTCTGGGCCAATTTCCATGAGTGAATTTGTTCTAACTGCACTCTAGAATAGGCTTATTCGAGTTTGAAAATCTCCAGTTTCACATTGATAGATTATTAGCTCGAAAGAACATATCCATTCTTCTCAATATATGAGTTGAATGATTCTTGAGCTCTACATTCCTAGCCTTCTGGTGTGTGCCTTTGATGAAAGATGAAAATACTAAATATTTGGATGAAGCGAAAATAATTACCATAGATGTGGCATACAAGTTGACCTTTGAGGCCTCCAAAAATTCTTCCAAAAGCATGGTCGACTTATATGCCGAGTATAAAATGTGAACCACCAATGTGGGTATGGGTGGTCACTATTTTGAAATATGAAAAAAAGCACTGAGAATTTATATTATATTAATGTGACATGGTTTACTGAATGAATTAAACCTACAAAAATACTTTTAACCACAGGCTGATGAATGATAGATCTGAATTATAAATAGGAAGCAAGACTTGCAAAACTGGGGGCTGTTTATATTTGAAGAAAATGGGAAGGGGTGGTTTGATTATGAAAGGTTGGGCAGAATGTGTTGAAACATATTGTTCCTAGTGACTCGGTGAGGAAGCATGGATATCAGATTAGATGTAAGAGATTCAATAGAGACAGCAGGAGCAACCTTTCCTACTGTGGCCTGTACAATAAACTCCCATTAGTAATGGAAACAGAGACCATGCGAACATTAAGGAATAAGCTGCTAAAATTGTAATGGAGCCTCTATGAGCAACATAACCCTGATTAGCATATATTAATAAGGCATCAGCCTGGCTCAGGTAGAAACCTAAATTGCTCCGTTAAAATCACCATGGATTACAACGGAATGTTGGAGTAGCAAAAAATTCTGTGTTGCTTAAAGTAATAACTGTATCATTGTTTGGAGTCATATACCTAGCACAAAGGAAGATGATTGTGGTCATTGGAGGCCAATCATTACATTGCTGCAGAAGCTCCTCAGGTCAATGTCCTAGGCCCAATCACCTTTAGCAGCTTTATCAGTGAGTTCCCTCCACCAAAATGTCAGGAGTGATGATGTTCCCTAATGAATGCATCGTGTTCAGTACCATTCCTCAGGTACTGATTCTGTCCATGTCCATATGCAGCCTGAATATCCAGGCTTGTGCTGATAAGTGGCAAGTAACATTCATGCCACAAGCCAGGTGTGTGTTGGAATACTCCTCCACAAACCTGGATGAGTGAAGTTCCAGCAACACTCAAGAAGCTCAACCACTATCTTGGACAAAGCACCCACTTGATTCACACCCCATCCACCACCTTAAATATTCACTCCTTTCACCACCAGCACACAGTGGCAGCACCATGCACCATCTACAAGATGAACTGCGGCAACTCACAAAGGCTCCATCAACAATACCTTCCAAAGCCATAACCTATCACACCTGGAAGGACAAGGAAGACAGGAACATTGTAACACCACCACCTGCAAGTTTCCCTCCAGGCAGATGAAGCATTGGCAAGCAACAAATAGGATCAGAATAGAGAATAATGCTAAAAAAGCAGAATTAAAGGGACTCTATCTGAATGCACATAGCATCTGCAAAAAGGTTAATGATTTAAATGCACAGCTTGAGGTAAATGGGTGTGATTTAATTGCCATTACAGAGACGTGGCTACAAGATGACCAAGTTTGGGAATTGAATATCCAAGGATAGTCAGCATACAGGAGGAATAGGCAAAAATGAAAAGGAAGTGGGGTAGCACTCTTAATAAGGGATGAGATCAGTACATTAGTAAGAGAGGATCAAGATGTAGAATCAGCTTGAGCAGAGCTAAGAAACAGCAAATGGGCAGCAAACATAGGTCACCAAACTGTAGTGCTAATGTTGGGCATGGTATAAACCAGGGAATTAGAGATGCATGTAACATGGTTAATAGAGTAATAATGGGTGACTTTAATTTACACATGAACTGAGTTAACCAAATCAGCACTAATGCTTCTGGAGTGTGTACGAGATGGGTTTCTGCAGCAATATGCTGAGGTGCCAACTAGGGATTGGGCTATTTTGGATTTAGTGTTGTACAATGAGAAAGGGCGAATCAATAATGTCATTGTAAAGGAGCCTTAGGGAAACAGTGACCATAATATGATAGAATATTGCATTCAGTTTGAATGTGATATAGTTCATTCTCAAATTACAGTCTTAAATCTGAAGAAAGGAAATTATTAAGGTATGAGGGGCAAGTTGGATATGATGGATTGGGAAAATACACTAAAAGATTTGACGGTAGACAGGCAGCGGCTAGTATTTAAAGAAATACTACATGGTCTACAACAGATATACATTTCTTGAAGGCATTAACACCCGAAGGGAAAGATAAATCAACTGTGGTAAACAAAAGAAGTTAAAGATTGCATTAGATCAAAGGAAGTAGCTCACAAGGATACCAGTAAAGGTGGTAAGCCTGAGGATTGGGAGTAATTTAGAATCCAACAAAGGAGGGCCAAGAAACTGATTAAGAAAGAGAGCAGAGAATATGAAAGCAAGGAACATAAAGGTGGACTGTAAAATCTTCTTTTGATCTGTGAAAAGGAAAACATTAGCTAGCCCAAATGTGGGCCCATTACAGGTGGGGACAGGATAATATATAGTGGAGAATAGAAAAATGGCACAAAAACTAAACAATTACTTTTCATGGAAGGAGATACAGAAAATCTCCCAGAAATACTAGATGACCAAGAGACTTGTGAAATTGAGGGACTAAAAGTAATTAGTATTAGTAAAGAGGTAGGACTTGAAAGGTTAACTGGATTGAAGGTTGATAAATCCCCTGGAACAGATTAGCTTCACCCCAGAGTGTTGAAGGAGGCAGCTAGAGAGATAGAGGATGCATTGGTGGTTATCTTTCAAAATTCTATAGATTATGGAAAGGTTCCTGTGCTTGGAAAGTAGCAAATGGAACCCCAATATTTAAGAAGGGAAGAAGAGGGAGAATGATGAAAGTCAGGCCTGTTAGTTTGACGTCAGTAGCAGGGAAAGTGTTAGAATCTATTATAAATGATGTGATAGAAAAGAATGGTAAAATTGGGCAGTGTCAACATGGAGTTATGAAAGGGAAATAATGTTTGACAAAATTGCAGGAGTTTTTTGAGGATATTATTTGTAGCATTGATAAAGGGGAACTAGCAGATGTGATGTATTTGAATTTTCGGAAGGATTTCGATAAGGTCCTACATAAAAGGTTAGTAAATAAAATTAGAGCACATGGGATTGGGGGAAATATACTAGTATGAATTGATAATTTGTTAATAGACAGGAAGAGAGTAGGAATAAATGGATCATTCTCAGGATGGCTGGCTGTTGCTAGTGCAAGGATCAGTGCAAGGTCAACAGCTGTCCACAATCTATATAAATGATTTAGATATGGGGACCAGTTGTAATATTTCAAAATTTGCTGATGACACCAAACTGGGTTGGGAATATAAATTGCGAAGAGGATGCAAAGAAGCTTCAACAGGACTCAGACAGGCTAAGTGAATGGTCTAGAACATGGCAGATGGAATATAATGTGAATAAGAGTGAAGTTATACACTTTGGTAGAAAAAAAAAATGAAAGTGGAATATTTCTTAAATGGTGAAGAGGTTGGGAAGTGCAGATGTCCAAAGGGTCCTAGGTGTCCTTCATCAGCTACTAAAAGTTAGCATGCAGGTGTCATGCAATCAGAAAGGCAAATGGTATGTTGGCTTTCATTGTTGGGGGGATTTGAGTACAGGAGTAAGGATGTCTCGCTGCAATTGTTTAGAACCTTGGTGAGACCTCACCTGGAGTTTTGTGTACAGTCCCTAAGGAGGGATACACTTGCCATAGAGGGAATACAATGGAAGTTCACCAGGTTAATCCCTGGGATGGTGGGATTGTTTTATGAGGAAAGATTAAGGAGGCTGGGTTTGTATTCCCTAGAGTTTCAAAGAATGAGGGGGTGAGCTCATTGAAACTTACAAAATCCTTTCAGGGCATGACAGGGTGGATGTAGATAAGATGCTTCTCCTGGCTGGTGAGTCAAAAAAAGGGACATAATCACAGGATAAGGGGCAGGCCATTTAAGGCTGAGCTGAGGAGGAATTTCTCCACTCAGAGGGTGGTGAATCTTTGGAATTCTCTATCACAGAGTGCTCTGGAAGCTCAATCATTGAGCATGTTCAAAACTGAAATCAATAGATTTCTGCAGACGAATGACATCAAGGGATATGGAGATAGCGCAAGAAAGTTGTGTTGAGGTAAATGATCAGCCATGATCTAATTGGATGGTGAAGCAGGCTCGATGTGCTGAATGGCCTACTCCTGTTCCTATGTTTCTATGTTCCTCTAGATCACACGCCATCCTGATTTGGAAATAGATCACTGTTCCTTCACTGTTGCTGGGTTAAAATCCTGGAACTCCCTTCCAAACAGCTTTTTGGGTGTCTGCAACACATGGACTGCAGGGATTCAAGAATGCTGCTCAATGCCACCTTCTCAAGGGCAATAGGGATGGACAATAAATGTTGATCTTGCCAGCAATGATCACATCCCATAAACAAATAAAAACAAGGCGGCAGTCCTTACAGGGATACATAGGCTGGAATTTTCTGGCCCCTTGGCGTCTGGCGCCATGGTGGACGGGCAGGGGTTTTAAGCAATATGCGAAAAGGCTGCCGCACATCAGGAACCTAATTTCAATACTTCTGCATCTCATTTAAGCCCTGCTTGCCTGAATCAACCCCCCCACATCAAATTTACTGCCCATGTCTCTGTGATTGCAGAAGGGCATGTTTCACGACTGCCTTTAAAAGGCATGCACCTGGCGACCTGAAATTCGAGGAGAACTCGGGCGTGAGCGCACACAACCATGCACAGTGCTTGCGAACATCGGCCGTAGGACATCAAGGAAGAGGCACTGCGCATTCATGGGAGGCACAGGGAAGTCACTTTTCAAAACTGGCTTTCAGTGCAATGATTGGGCAAGGGCTCCAGTGTGGGTCAGGTCAGGGGTGGGATGTGGGTGCAGTGAGGACAGTCCTGACATCCTCACTTTGTATCTGTGAACTTTTGACTCCTGTGTGGCTGGTGGCAGCGCACATAACCTCAGTGTTCAGATTCATGTCATGGAGATGCAACGAAGGCCCTAAAAGTAGCCAGATTCTAGGAGGACAATGATGACATGCAGTGAGGATACTCCATAGTTCTTCACATTGCCTCTGTGAATGTCTAACTCCTGTCTAGCTGAGGGCAGCTCGCTTGTACTCTGTGGCCAGGGTCATATCATGGAGACACAGCCATGAAAAATGTCCCCTTCATGACCACACCATCACTGGTCTTAGATGCTGAAGAGATGAGGGACCAGCTCCACCTTAAAGGTATTAATAGCACACACAGAGAATGACAGAACTCTGTGATGTCTGCCCACAACATTCTGGCAGCAATGACAAGCACCATCGAGGTGCCGGCATCAGTAATGTGTCCAGGGAGTTTGAAGCCGGTATGAACTTGGTCCGAAGTCTGCACAAAGCACAGGGAAGAGACCCTGAACTGAGACACCTGCCTTTATCTTGAGCAGGAACCAAGGTTTCATATCTGAGTGACACGAACACTACTCATGAGAACATGGAGCCATAGGCCGGGAGACATTCTTAGGAGTTTATTTACAATATGGACCATACTGCACAAGTAATTAACACCTGTGCCCAGGCTGTACAACTGGCCTAAAAAGCCAAGTGGTTATGGTACTGGGTTTGTAACCCCAAGATCAAGAGTTTAAATCTCACAATGGCAAACTATGAAACAATGTAATTTCATCTGAAACAGATGGAAATGGGTTTGTACATGAAAGAGTTACATCTTCTTAAGAAGCTTGGCCTGAATAGCCAAGTGGTTATGGTACTGGGTTTGTAACCCCAAGATCAAAAGTTCAAATCTCACAATGGCAAAAACTATGAAACAATGTAACTTCATCTGAAACAGATGGAAATGGGTTTGTACTCGAAAGAGTTATATCTTTTCGGACAGAATTCCACATTGGCCCCAAGCCCCGAACCCTCCCTCGGGTGCTGGTGCCCCGCAATATGAGCCGCCTCGGGGACATGCCCTCCGTGCCTTTTGGCACGGCAAAGAGGGGCTTTTTGTACGGACTGCTGCTGCACACCTTCCATTTTCTCGCCCTTGTCCGTCGCCCGGACACGCCCTGGCGTGCCTTGTTGCCGTCCGGCGGCGGAGGCCCCCGATGGGAGGCCCTCTACGGAGGTGTCCTCCCCCTTTCTATCGGGGACCTGGGTTGGAGGGTGTTGCATGCAGCAGTCCCCTATAATAAGAGGATGCATAGGTTCACGGACTCTCAGGACACGTGCCCTTTTTGCGGTCTTGTGGAGTCCGTGGACCATGTAGGGTGTTGTAGGCTGCACTCCCTTTTTAGTTACTTGAAAAACCTTTTATTGATGTTTTGTTTGCACTTCAGCCCCATGCTCCTGATCTATGGGCACCCGGTGCGGAAGGGGGTCGGGAAGGAGGAGGACCTCCTCGTGAACCTGCTCCTGGGCCTGGCCAAGTTGGCCATTAACAGGTCCAGGCAGCGGGCGATCGACGGGGGAGTCCCGCCCGATTGTTTGTCCCTCTTCCGTGGCTACGTTCGCTGCCGGATGTCCCTGGAGAGGGAGCACGCGGTGTCTGCTGACACTCTCGAGGCCTTCCGTGCTCGGTGGGCACCACGGGGACTGGGGTGTTTTGTTGACCCCTTTAATCACATTTTGATTTAAAGCTTGTAAGGTTCCTTTAAACTTTGTCCTTGGTTTTACAGCTGACCTGAATTAGGGGCTGTGCCTGATTTATCCCAATTTTGTTGATTTGGTTTAACTGTTTTCATTTAAAAGATTATCAAGAGTTCAAATCTCACAATGGCAAACTATGAAACAATGTAACTTCATCTGAAACAGATGGAAACGGGTTTGTACTCGAAAGAGTTACATCTTCTTATCCTTCCTAACCCTGCTGCAACATCTTGGTGCTCCCCCGACAGAGGCGGAGGCAGCCTGCTGACTGCTAAGCCCTGTCTGTGATGACATTGACGCTGGAGGGCCCCAGCCTGCTTTCGGGGTCCTGCTGTGAGGCAGTGGCACCCTCGTTGAGCTGTGGAGCTGGTGCTGCTGGATCACAGGAAGAGGAGATTCCAATGGAACAGATACTTCAGGAGTCACCTGGGTTGATGGTCTGGGGGTGTGCATCCGCTGATCCTCCTCCCTGTGGGTGTCCAAGTGCCCCTGGCTGACTCCTTGAGGAGAAGAGGAAGCTGGAGTGAGATTGAATGGCCCTGCACCCTCTCACATTGACACCACTGGAGGCCAACTCTGGTGTCATCAATGGAGTTCACCTGACACAGCAGTGCAGGATGAATGTCTGAGACTAAGGTCTCTATGACAGCTGCCATCCTGCCAGTTTTGACCTCGGTTTGTTGGCGTGTTGGTGCTGGTCAGCTCAGACTGAAGGCAGACGGACTCCTCCATTGTGCCTTACAACCTGAGGTGTACAGCAGACATCCCTTCCTGATGCTCCTGAGCTTGTCTTTGCAGCTCCAGCAACTGAGGTATGACTGAATCCAGAGACTCCTCATCTGACACAAACTCAGCAGATTCCTGACGTCCAGCAGTCCTCCATGTGCCTGAAACCTGGAAGTCCCTGCTGCTGCCTGCTGTGAATCAAACAGTGTGATATGCTTGCCAGATTGTGACCCCAAGGCTACTCTAGAACTAGGTCTCACTGAGGTGTCTCTGTAATGATGGAGGGTGTGGATGACCACTGTGATGGGTCTTCAATGAGGGCATCATTACATTCTTCTTCCGAGGTGTCTTCAAGTCTTAAGTCAAGGACCTGGTTCATGGACCCCTTCGGCAGTTTCCCAGACGTGCCTGTGAAAGCAAGTGGAGATAATTAGTGGATGGCAGGGGGCTGCAGAACAGGGGAACTGACTCACAACATGGTTGTCTGATGGATGTTGCGCTGCTGGATCCTCACTTGGCTGAGCACCGCCGATCTCATTGCCAACACAGGAATGATCCAGATCATCACCGGCCAACTGTGTGACTCTATTTTTAAAGCCTGTGAGGACCTTGATGTCAGGCATTCCTTCACCAGTCTACGACCTCTCCCTTTTGTTATCTGCCACCTTGTTCTGCATGAATAGAGATGGAAAGAGTGTAAGCAGGATGCCTGCCAGGCCAAATGAGAAGGATGCCTGGCATGTGTGGGTGGTGCTTGGTACAATGGATGGGATGAAGACATGATCTGCAGAGCAAATGGAGGTGTGTGTGAGAGAGTAAATGGTGATGTTTCTTGAACTGGCAGTGAGTGAGATCCCTGCGGATGTGTGATGTGTTTGTGTCGTGTGAATTGAGAGTGATGAGAAGAGAACAGAGGAAGTCATTTATCCTCTTTTGACTTTGATTGGCTGTCCTCCTTTACAAGGCATTGGCACTGACCACCGCTGTCACCGCCGCCCATGCTGGATTGATGACCTTGCTTGCTGGTCGTCACCCAGAGTGGAGGTAGAGAACTTCACTGCGGGCCTCCACTATGTCCAGTAGGTGTCCAAGGGAGGTGTCACTAAATTTGGGGCCAAATATTTCCCCCCTTTGGCAGCCATGACTTTCCAGCAGATTCCAATCCCTTAGAGAATGCTAGCGCTGTGCAGGGGCACCCTTTAAATATGCCACCCAAATTACTGAAGGCCTGTGGTGACAGCAGCGCAGGTGAATCAGAGGCCGCCTGCCAGCAATTCGCTGTGTCTCCCAGAATGCATTATTAATGAGGCGGAACGCACCAGGAATGGGACAATATGGCTGGCCAGTGGATAAAATATTTTTTTTTCACGCCTGCTACTTCACTTAGTGCAAATCTGGGATGATACCACCCATGATTTAATTTCCACAAAATACCTACCTTCTGCAAGTGGAATTTTCAATCACATAAATCTGTTTTGACTCAGTAAGTTTCTAAAATTAGTAGAACACAAGATCGTGTCTTTAAAATATTGATTGTGTAAATGTAGATTTAAACCATTACAAGATATTTTATTTGAATAGTATCGTTCTTTAATGCCCATGATATGCATTACATTATATGGATAAAGGCCACCTCTAATAATCCTGTTTGCGGATAAGGAAATTACATCTTTTGAATCAAATGTTTATTCACTGTCTCTTGCACCTGTTGGAGCTCAAGGCTATATAATGATGAAGAGTTCTGATTGCAACAAATGTTGAAGGGTGAGTAATTAAATTCTATATCTTCTTTTGCTTTTGCTAAAATTGTCTCTTGAATGAAGAGTTGTGGACTACTATAAAATTAGTCCATTGACTCGCAATGGACATCAGGTTGATGATAGTTTTAGTTCTGCTGCACAAGTTAATTAAGTTTACATTTTAAATTCCCACATTGGCCACATATTCAACTCCCCAAATGTCTTGCAAAATGCAAAATGATAGTGTTACAAATAGTAGACTTTACATGATGGTTATGTTGTAAAGTGTCCCCTTTAACTTAAGGTGAGACAGAATGTTCCCAAAAGGGGAATGGTCATACTAAACACTTCAGCTCAAAGATAGGCCCATGGGATTTGGGGCGGAATCTTCTGGTCTCACCAGCAGTGGGATTCGTAGTGGATGGGGGTAACTTAATTTGGCAGGAGGCCAAAAATCTGTTTCCCAATGTCAGGATGAATGGTCAGAATTTTGTTATCGGGGCTTTCAAGGCAGTTTAAAGTCGGGTGCAGCTTCCTGACAAACAATGTTGGGAAGCCTATTTGCATTCATTAACATCACATGCATGCTCACCAAAAGGCCACCTTGCCAGAAATAAGTTCCCCTCCTGGGAAGAATGTCCTGCAGTTGGCATCACAGTGAAGCAGTCTGGGAAGTGTCCTGCAGTCAGCATCACAGTGAAGCAGTCTGGGAAGAGTGTCCCACAGTCAGCATCACAGTAAAGCAGTCTGGGATGAGTGCCCTGCAGTCAGTTCTAGTTGAAAATAATGAGAGTGACGTCACAAAACAGTGTGAGAGAGCAGTAGAGAAATCAGAACCAGTGCGGGGAAGCTTCAAAAAATGACATCAGCACAAAGGTGAGAGCTGATTGGTGAGTAGTAGGAAAATGTTTTTCTCCAGTTTAAGATAGATTAAGGAAAGGTTAGAGTTCTAGTTTTTATTTAAAGTACATAAATAATTTAATTTTTTTTTACTGTATTTAATGTAAAGTAAGGGTTTTTTTCAACTAGAGGCATAGCAGTGCAGCTCTGTCTTGTGTTATGCACTGCCTACAACATGTGGGAAGTCCTAGATGCTCCTTTTGCTCTGGCCAACCATGTGTGCAGGAAGTGCCACAAGCTTCAGCTCCTTGATCTCCAAGTTTTGGAGAGTTTCGTGGATAGCATGTTTTTAGACATGGTCATCCCACAGCTTATGGAAGTACAGACAGAGAGGCTGTGAGGTCTTTGATATCAGAAGAAAGGTTTCAGGAAATCCCCAGGGCACATCTCACTTGAGAACTGTTTTTCTGCATTAGAAAACGGTGAGACTGATGGTTCTTCTGGGGAGTGCAGCCACACTCATGGCACTGGGAGTAGCTCAGCTGCACAGCGGGGGAGGAAAAAGAGGGGAAGAGCAATAGTGATAGGAGACTCGATGGTAGGGGGAACAGGCAGGTGTTTCTGTAACAGTAGATGTTACTCCAGGATGGTATATTGTCTCCCTGGTGCCAGGGTCAAGGATGTCACTGAGTGGCTGCAGGGCATTCTAAAGGTGGAGGACAAACAGAGATCATAGTACATATTGGTACCAATGACATAGGTAGAGAGAAGGATGAGGTCCTGCAAGCAAAATTTAGGGAGCTAGGAAACAGATTAAAAAACAGGGCCTCAAAGGTAGTAATCTATGGATTACTTCAGGTGCCACGTGCTAGTGAGTATAGAAATTGGAGGTTAGTCCAGATGAATGCACGGCTGGAGAGATGGCGCAGGAGGGAGGGCTTCAGATTTCTGGAACATTGGGACCATTTCTGGGGGCAGTGGGACCTATACAAGGCAGATGGGTTGCACCTGATCCAGAATGGGGCCAACATCCTTGCGGGGAGGTTTGCTAGTGCTGTAGGGGAGGGTTTAAACTAATTTGGCAAGGGGATAGGATCCTGAGAAGAGGTTCAGCAGTGGGAGATGCACAGCCACAATTAGAAGAGAGAGCAAGTGAGTCTGGAAGGCATAGAAATTATGGGCCAGTTAAGGCACAAGGGAGTTTGGCATTGTTTGATGGTATTTATCTTAATGCAACATGTCTGGCAAAAAAGGCAGATGAATTGAGGGCACAAATTAACACATGAAAGTATGATGTCATTGCTGTCACAGAGACATGGTTGATTGAGGGGCAGGAGTGGCAGCTCAATATTCCAGGATATTGGGTCTTCAGGTGAGACAGGGAAGGAGGTAAAAGAGGAGGGAGTATCACAATATTGATCAAGGTATCAATTACAGCAGTAAGGAGGGATGACATCTTAAAAGGCTCCTCAAATGAAGCCATATGGGTAGAACTGAAAAACAAAAAAGGAGCAATCACATTGCTGGGAGTGTACTATAGGTCCCCAAACAGTCGGAGAAATAGAAGAGCAGATATGTAGGCAAATTTCAGAGAAGCATAAAAATAATAGGGTAGTAATAGTGGGGGATTTCAACTTCCCCAACATTGACTGGGTTAGTCATAGTGTGATAAATTTAGACGGAGCGGAATTCTTAAAATGCATCCAGGAGAGCTTTTTAAGCCAGTATGTAGAAGGTCCTACAAGCGGTGGGGGGGGTGGGGGGGGGGGGGGCGGGCGGCGGCGGTCCTGGACTTAATTTTAGGGAATGAAGCCGGGCAAGTGGGATAGGGATCGATGGGGGACCATTTGGCAGACGGTGATCATAACAACCTTGAATGTAACGGAGTTATAGAAGAGGACAAGGATGGGCCAGAAATCAGAGTTCTAGATTGGGGGAAGGCTGATTTTACTATGAGATCCAAGGTAATTTGGCAAATTGGATCCAAAATTGGCTGAGTGGCAGGAAGCAGAGGGTGATGGACAAGGGATGTTTTTGTGACTGGATGCCTGTGTCCAGTGGGGTTCCAAAGGGATTGGTGTTGGGTCGCTTGCTGTTTGTGGTATATATGAATGATTTAGATTTGAATGTAGGAGGGTTGATCAGTAAGTTCGCGGATGACATGAAAGTTGGTGGGGTGGTAAATAGTGAGGAGGATAGCCTTAGATTCCAGGAGTATATAGACGGGCTGGTCAGATGGGCTGATTGGTGGCAAGTGGAATTTAAATCGGATAAGTGTGAGGTGATGCACTTGGGCAGGACAAACAAGCCACGGGAATACACGATGAATGGTAGGACCCTGGAAAGTACCGAGGATCAGAGGGACCTTGATGTGCATGTCCACTGGTCCCTTATGGCAGTAGAACAGGTAGATAAGGTGGTTGAGAAGGCATATGGGATACTTGTCTTTATTAGCTGAGGCATAGAATATAATAGCAGGGAGGTTGTGCTGGAACTGTATAAAACTATGGTTAGGCCACAGCCAGAGTATTGTATGCAGTTCTGGAATCCACATTACAGGAAGAATGAGATTGCATCAGAGGAGATTTACTAGGATGTTGCCTGGGCTAGACTGTTTTAGTTATGAGGACAGATTGGATAGACTGGGGTTATTTTCCCTGGAGCAGAGGAGATTGCGGGGGGACATGATTGAGGTGTACAAAATTATGAGGGGCATAGATTGGGTAGACAGGAAAGATCTTTTCCCCTTGGTGGAAGGATCATTAACCAGGGGGCATAGATTTAAGGTTAGGGGCCGGAGGTTTTGAATGGATTTGAGGAAGAATTTTTTCACCCAGAGGGTGGTGGAAATCTGGAACTCACTGCATGAAAGGGTGGTAGAGGCAGAAACCCTCATAACATTTAAGAAGTATTTGGATGTGCACTTGCAATGCCATGGAATACAAGGCTATGGGCCTAGTGCTGGAAAATGGGATTAGAATAGTTAGGTCCTTGTTTGGCCAGCGCAGACTCTATGGACTGAAGGGCCTTTTTCTCTGCTGTAGATCCCTATGACTCTATAACAAATTTTGCTCCCTACCAGCGAGAATTTCGAACATGCAGTTTTATGACTGTGTGTAAGTGATGTGCACCTAGTCAGCTTCACTTCTTCCACAACTTTGAGGTCAGTAGACACTGCTTTCACCTTCTTGGGGACCATTCAGAGCCTCAGTCACATTGGGTGCCAGCAGCAGAAACTGCAACAAGGCTGGGCACAGGAGGCAAGGATAGTGGTAAAGGATGCAACGGAAGCAGGACAGTGGGGCTAGGACCATTGGGGAAGGGTGAAGTGGAGGAAGGGTGAGGGTGGGAGAGGTGTAGTGGGATGTGTGGGCGGCTCTCTGGGGAAGGAAGACAGACTGTTCGGGGCATGTCTAGAGTACTGTGTTGGGAAGGAAGCTCAATTATCCAGGCCATGTCAGAGGTCTCAGCATGTCATGCATATCTTGGTCTCGTTGTTGGGCAGATGAGAGGCCTCTTTGGGCATTGACCATCTTGGATATATGTGTCTAAAGGACATGGTCTGTGAGTTTCTGAATGTGGTCCTAAGGGTTTGAAGGAGGGTACTGGGACTCAGAGGGCGTATTCAGAGTAGGGAGTTGGATTTGGTAGGTTGGAAGTGCAATGCTCATGGGGTATGGGTAGTGAATATTCTTATGGGGGAGTCTCTGAAGGACAGGGTAAATCTGGCCTCTAGAATGGGAGGAGTCAGGATCAGGAGTGGCATGGGCACATCATCAGTGAAGCAAACAGTGGGGAGAACAGAAATGTTGATCAAAATAATATTTGGGTCCAGTGTAATGGGGAAAGGCTGAATGGTGACAGGACGGAGAGGAATTACAAGCTGGTGATTGTGGAGGAGGATGGGGGGGACCTTGGTGGGTGACATGGGGAGGGTGAAATGTCCTGGATGCACTTGCGAACCTTATCTTTAACCATCTTCCAATTATGAAAGTTGTTGTGCAGTTGCTAAAAACTGGCAAACAATCAATATGGAGGGGCTCTCAGAATGGGTGAGAGGTGTTAATGACTAATCTTTTGGGCCAAGTGAAGGGGCACCCTATTAATTATTAGTTCACTCCATGGAAAACTAGGCTTAACTGAGTACTGCTTTGAGGTTCAAATGTCCAATAAAAGAGCATTGCTCCATGACTAATATGTCACATTCCAGCGATAACTCATCAAGGTCTAAAGCTAGAGTTGAGTCTGCATGATTTGCCATCTTCCCCTGACAGAGGCAAGGATGAAGGGAGGGAGGGAGGTGTATGCCTCCAAGGAACATAGCTGCTGGACAGCAGCCAAAATCATACTCCAAACCTCCATCCTCCCTGGTAAATGTTCAGGGCTGACAAAGACTCTTGCGGTAAGTTCTTCTATCATACCAAGGCAATGGTCTCTCTATAGAGTGATTTGGGTAATTGAGGCAAGGTGCAGAGTGTCTAAGAGAGGTTTGTTGCACATGGCTCTCATCATCCCATTCAATGTGCAATAGAAGGGGTGGGGTGAGGATGCCATGTCTAGATGGAGGTCAGGCTTAGCACAGGCATGCTGGCTTAGAGATGGAAGGAAACCTGGTAAGGATATGCTCAATAAATATATAAATTCAATGTATTCACTGACGTGTCAATGACGCAGGCTTCAGGCAACCCAGCTTTGCAACTGGCTCTCATCCAAATGAGGAGAAGGAGGGCTCATCAAAGGTTGACATAGGGCCAGTAGGAGCAACAGCCTGAGCAGCAAGAGTTGGTAGGGGGTCAAGAAGAACCAGATACTGGCAAAGAGGTGACCAATGGCCTGACTCCATGTGTATTGCAGGTGGTGCTCTCATCTAGAAATATGAACAAACGAACACATGAAATAGGAGCAGAAATAGGCCATTCAGCCCCTTGTGCCTGCTCCGCCATTCAATAAGATCATGGCTGATCTGTTTGTGCTTTGAATTTTGAATTAAATGCAATGCCAGAGACACCTTTGCTTGTCCTGGGATGTGATAGCTTCTCCAGGATCAGCTGTGGCCGCAAGGACTTGGAGGTCATCCCATAATAGTGGCATTGAAGGTCACTGCTGCATTGGACTTTTTTGTTAAGTGGCTTGTTCTACTGGGTTTCTGTAAGCATCTCCCAGTCAGCGACGCACAAGCGTATATGGGAGGCGACAGATGCTCTATTCAGGAAAGTGCACCAATTTGGCCAATTCGACCTGGATCTTGAAAGCCAGGCTGCCAGATGACTGGGATTTGCAGCAATCTTAGGTTTCCCACAAGTGCAGGGTGCAATTGACAGTACACGTGTGGCCTTGGGCGCTCCACAGAAACAGCCTGCCACATTATTCTATCAAAGAGGATTTTGAACATTCTGCTCATTTGTGATCACTGAAGGCAAACCTTGCAAGTTTCTGCTCAGCACCCAGGGAGCACTCACGATGCATACATTTTGAGCCACTCGGCCCTGTGAAGTAATGGCAGGAAGGGAAACTTTCTGCCTACCCTCACAATGAGATTCATTGTACTCCTCACGGGTGCATAAGTAATGAGCTGAGTAGCTCAAGATCGCATATGCCCAGCTGTTCCACCGCCAAGCAGTAATCACTCCCTCTTCCATGGCCATTACTGGACTTAAACTTCAAAGTGGAAGATACCACACAATTTGTTGCCAGGGGGGTAGTAACTCAAATTAAAACATATTGAAATATCAAATAATAGTTTTCACACCTTCTCACAGTGCCTGAAAGAAAGAGGCACAGCTATTTTCTCAGACACAGTTAAAGAGATGAAGGAATTACTGCTGTGTGGAGAAACAAAGCAACTACTGCTGTGAGGAGCAGTGAAAGACTACTAAAAGGTTATCAGTCGAACAGGATGCTTGTTAGAGTTGGTTTTATGTTGGAAAAAGAATCATACAGAACTAACAGGACTTTTAGAGATTTAAGGAAAAACTAGTCACTGAAATTACACCTGGAAGACTCAGGCTGAGTAGAACAATTTTCGAAGGACACTGGAAGTTTGACCCAGCATGGCGGGGGTAGTGAACCTGCTGAAAAGCCGGGAGTAACTTGGGACTTGTTCTTGTATGCTACACATCTGCTAGATATGTAGTGCACAGCAAAAGTGGTAGGAAGATGTATCTTGATTGCATTAATTAGTTAATGTGAAAGTACGTTTTCTTTTGTTTTCTGTATTAGTTGTCTGTTAAGTAATGTTTGCGCTTTGTTGATTTTACTTTGTTTGTTACAGTAAAAGTCTTAAAGCGTGAAACCTTATCCTCAGTGATTTCTGTCAGGCACTGGAAAACTGATTGTTTTAAAAATGTATTGCTCTCTATGAGGATTGTAACAATAGTTTAATCATTTAACTACAATTAAATGCACCAAGGTGCTTAACCAATACATGGCATGTAGTATTGTCTCCTCACCTGATTCAGACACCTGCTTGAAAAATCAACATATGGGACAGGTAGTTCACAATAGGACAATATTTGTTTGTCTATTTTCTTCCAGTTTCCAGATTTGACTTTGAACACCCTATGCTAAACATTCGAAGACTTAATATCTGAAAACTGTCTCTGTTCCTAATATTTGCTGCTGGCTTCATTAGGCAGTCAGAAATCAGACACGTATCCCCTCTCTACTTTTGAGGGTAAGACCTTGTGAACTGTTTTTCTTTCAGATCAGAATAAAATATTCTGTCCCCATTTTCCCTTCCAGCATTCTGAAACAAAATTTTGGGCGGTAATTTTTAAAGTTACCCACCCGGCAGAAGGGCAGTTAAGATTGACCAACTTATTTATCTTCCCTGGAGTCTCCAGGCATTAACCCTTTCAGATTTTCAATGGTTCTGCTGAACAAGTGGCTAGAACACCTACCTAAAGCTGACTGGATCCTTTTATGCATTTGCATATCAGTCCCAATGACATAACTGTAATTTTTACCTGTCAGATCAGCATAATGAGGAAGTGAATTGGGGCTGAACGAGGACCAAAAAGACATGCTTTATAAATTTCTTTTTTCAACTTCCTTGGTGAGGGCCACAAGGAAATCTTAGGCCTATCTTGTCATTTAACTATCCCCCTCTCTCTCTCTCCAGCAGCACCATCCCCTCGACCATGAGGAGCCCCAGTGGGCAGAAATAGGCAACTGATTCCACCACTTTCCTATTGTTAGCATTCAGTCTCCAACTCTCACATCATTTTAAGAGCAACTGGTGAGTTTGTAACCAGCACCAAAATACTCAACTGCTGTTAAAATCTGGGCCTCCGTTTTGGTTTGCACAAAGTGCACACACTTTGAGTTGAATTTTTAATTGGTTTCTCTTTTCATCTAATAATCTTTGGATCTGAATTGAATTTGTTTTCATTAGCACGTTTCTTGGTACAAGTTCAAGCTTGAAACACTAATTTGATGTTTTTAAATGTTAGTCTTGCCATACAAGCAGTCTTGTGTCATGCCATCTGTGATGAGGACAGATCCGTAAAGATAGCTTCTTTAATTTCCATAGCATTTCATCTAGGGTGGAATTATGTGCATTATTCATGATGTACAAATAGTACATATGCTAACCAGAAAGCTAAATACTGTTAAATAGTAGTACTGCTGTAGGCAGTCGTTCAGTAATATACACATATTTGAGTGCAATGGTGTGAGGGAGAACTTGTAACTTGGCAGTGCATACTTCCAACTGCTTTTCATTTTGATTAATGACACACTTGAAAGCAATAATTACTTTACTGATTTTTGTTTTGTATTACAGTTCAATGCCATATTTTGACTGTTCATTGTCTTATTTCTGCAACTAATGACAGCAGAGACATACTAGTATTCAATTTTAAATAGATTTAATATCAACAAAATCGTTTCTAAATGAGGGCAAGTGAAATTGAGGAATTTACAATAAATCAATTATTTTTCCATATGGAAATATTTGTCAAATGAATGTAGGCAATTACTTTTAAATTCTATTCATGCTCAGCCTTGAGGCAACTTCAGACAAAGCAACATTGTAATTTATGGGATATTATTGACCAGTTTTGAATGGAGTTTGGTGGTTAAGCTTTTATAGTCTACTGCAGTTTTTTTAGTTTCAATTATATGTCAATCATCATAAGGGTAAAATTATCAGCAATGCAGTTGAGCGTAGTCATTTAAATTTAAATTCAGATTCTTGCATAAGGTCTCCAGATCTGGATCTAGGAATCAAAGTGACGATTCCCTTGTCCTGCATTTGAAGTCGCATTTACTATTAGCCGACAACACAGCATGAGGCAGAGCTTTCGCTTTTGCTTTGAGCACAATTGGGGAAATTACATTCAAAATGTGTTTGAAATTATGTTAATTAGGTTGCAGTTCAACTTTCTGCTTCAATTCATTTGCCTAATCACAAATGTAAAATCCTCCATGAACTAGTGAAATTGGGTGGCATAACAGAATGTAATTGTTTATTCTATTTTCCTTCCCATTAAAACATGTTCCTTGATGTTTTTAAGAGTAGTAACCTGGTAAATGCTAATTGATAGGCTAAAATGTGTTTCTCCCCAAAACAAGCATTTATAATAATTATGCCCTGTGAATAAATGACTTAAAATTATGCAGGACCATTCAATATAGTCAGTAGTGTACAATGGCTGGTTTCTTAGCAAAAACTTTTTGACATGAAAAAGCTTTTAAAATGTGCTGACTAGTGCCTGTGCAACTTAGAAAATCAATGTAATTTGAAGAACCATCCCAAATCAGTGGAATCTTACAATTTTGACCTAAGTGCATGACTAGCTTTGTGGGTGAGACCTGATTTGGGTAAGGTGAATCAAGAAGCAATGAAAAAAAACACAGAAAACACCAAGGTAAGTGGTTTGGGGCATAACTCAGTTAAATTTTAAATTCCTTGATGTTTTGCTCTGCATTGGCTAATTCCACCCAGAATGTTCTATTAGTAGCGTGAACAATCAGAAACACTATCCCTATACATAGTCTACCATAAAATAAACTTGGCAGATTTGTTAAATCTAATATTTTGCAGTAGCCCATTTGATATTGGTTCAGTCGCCAAAGCAGCTCTGAAGTTCATTGCTGATCAGCAATGCATGTAAAATATTTTTAAAAAAATATTGCTTGAAGGGGGATTCATTACTGTACACATGTGCTAATCAATTTCTTTCAGGTGCACTAAACTTATAAAAGTCTCGCTCAAACTATTGGGCAGCTGGATCTGGATCAATATTTCAGAGCAGACCTTCAAGAGTGAATCTTTTGAAATGGGCTCTATCTAATTCAGAAAGTACTTGAGTTATACTTAACCTCATACTTAAGACACTACAGGCTAGAATTTTCTCTGCCTGCCAGAAACATGACAGGACAGGACTTTAGTCTGTGTGCGGATTTTCCAATACCCCTGTCGATGGGTTCAATGGCGGACAGGTGGGAGAATTGGCCAGAGATCCAAAAATCGGTTTCTTGCTGGCGTCAAATAATAGTGGCATCTTCCGCTAACGCCCATTATGGTGGGTCGCAATTCCTGCCACAGAAACTGATTTACGTCCCGCTAATGGGATGCAGATGGAGGCCTAACAGGGACCTTCTCCCCCCCCACCCCATGCCCAATTCTCTGCAACGTCAGCAGGAAAAGCATTGGTCAAGAACATGTCTAGACCAATGTGGCATGCAAAAGACGAGACTTAACTTAAGATGGCCTTGGGCAGCTCGCAGAGGTCAGAACAGAAGATGGAGGCCTCTAGCGACCTGACCCTGAATCAACACAAACAGCACTGGGTGGGTGGAGCTTCAACCATGTGGATCTTCTCCCTGAAACTGCATCCAGTAGGTGGGAGTTCTCAGTGCAGCAACTTCTCCAAAGGATCATTCCTTCATCCAGGAACTTCGCCATAGGTTTGGACCTTCATCCAGGGACTTCATCAAAAGATCAGACCTTCATTCAAGCACTTCACCAAAAACTTGGTTCACCCAGCCACAGGTGGAAAGCAGCGGGACATACTATTGGACATCAAGGGTCTGTTGTGCACTGGGGGGAGGGTTGAAAGGAGGGTGGGAAAGGAATGAAGAGGTGGTGCAGGACTTCAGGCCTAGAGGGGTTGTGGGCGGTTGGGGTGCTGGGGAAGAGGGTATCAGCAGGGTCTTTCAAGGCGTCAGATGGAACGGAGTGGTGGTGGTGATGAATTGCGGTTGGTGGGAGACGGTCTTCAGCAGGTGTAAAGGTGCATGGGCATGTTGAGTTCTGAAGAACCATGGGGGATGTTGAGTTGTGAAGGGATTCACAGGGGGGATTTGGTTGAGTCAATGCTGGATTCCTGGGGTGAAAACTGAGGGTAGCTGTGGTAGGAGGGAATAGTGATTGTTAAAGGGGGCAGAGGGAGGCGGTAGGGTGGGAGGGTCAAGGGTGAGAACATATAGTGTGAAGGGGCGCCGATGGCTGTTGATGGGGATGCAGAGATAGACTCAGATTTGCGGGGTGGGCAGGATGAGGGTGGGCAAGTCAATGGTAACGGGGGTGGGATTCTTAGGGAGGAAGGAGACTTCAGTGTACATCTGGACATTGTCAAAGATGATGGGAGAGGGTTGAAGGGTAATGGTGGGGGGGTTGCAAGTAATCACGGGTGTGGTGGGGGGGTGCCAATGGTTATGGGAGATAGGGCGTGGATGAATGGGGGATGGAAGAAGGTGTTGGAGCACAGGTAAAACATTACTACCACCATTGCTGGGCTGCAAGCAACTATGCAAAGCTTTGTGTGGTGGAGATCTCGAGAGGCTGCATGGCAGTTAAGTCATCAGGGGATGGGCGGAAATGCAGGTCATCTCAACTGGACAACTGAAAGGGAACCCCAACATGTAGTTTTTGCAATGCTAGGGCCCTGGGACACATAACAGTTTGAAGGATAAAGGCTCATTGTGCGTGGGATAGAGCTTGCACATGGATCACAAGGGACATGGCACTTATCTTTGCCTCCATGTAGATACCTCATTCCAGGAGTTGGGGTGTCCACAGGAAGATGAAGGGGAGGGGGGATGCTAAACCTTAAGAACTACAAGTAAAACAGGACACGACACATTATTAAAGTGAAAGTGATTATATTTGCAAAATTTCTCTGATTGTGAAATTGAACTGTTCACCCATGAAACGACTTGTGTGTTTAATATTTCTTAATTTTCCTTCCCCTCCTACTTCAACTAAGTAACCCCCACCCCACCTACACCTGACATCCACAGGAGAGATGGAGGCAGCCTGCTGACCTTTTGGCTCGGTTGCCTTGAATGACCTTGGCGGCCATTTTATGGAGAGCCGAGGCCTGGAGGACGTTAGTTTACTTTGGCTGTCCTGCTGTGGGCCAGCTGCTCCCTCTGCAGTGACAGAGGACGAAGTTGAAGGGGTCACAGGCTAAGCGGATGCGGAAGTTTGGAATAACCTCTGAGATTCCTGAGTGGATGTCGCAGGGGTCCAGCTGCTGCTCCTCCTTCCTTAGGGTGCCCAAAGGCCACGGCCTGATTTCGTGAAGGGAAGGGGCACCTGGAGGTAGGTTGAGGTGCCCCGTCCTCCTTTGGGTACCAACTGCTGAAGCTCCCCTGTGGCTACTGGGGTGGAGTGCTGGACTGTGCACATTTCTGGCAGAATCTACTGGACCAGGATCACCGTAGAGTCCATGATCTTCCCCATGGAGATCTTGATGCATGTACAAGTCGGTATCGCTTCATCAGCCAGCAGGCGAATGGACTCCACCAACTCGTGTGCCACCCTGTTGAGGGCACCTCTGCCTGATGTTCTCCCACATCTTGCTGACTCTCTACCATAAGTTAGAAGGCCAATTCCAGAGGCCCATCTTTGGACTTGAACCTCAGATGACTCTTCCCCAGCACTTCTGCTGATGTGCTCGGCTGATCCTGCCTCTTCCTACTGCGGACACGTGTCTGTGCAGTGACCACCAGAGTGTGAGGTCCTTCCAACTCTAGAGCTAATACCTACTGAGGTGCGTGTTTCTAGGCTGTGTGAAGGATGGAGGTGTCTGCTGTGTCAGCTCTACAGTTGCACACGTCCCTTGTGTTATGTCCTCGCTCTTCTCCAGGCTTGAGCTCACACTGAATCTGGGCAGGTCTTCTCCTGGATTTGGCCTTGTACTTTTCTTGGTGGCACCTGTAAGTGAGAGAGGAGAGAGCGAACGACAGCACTAGCTGCGTCCAACATGGAGCAGGTTGGACCTGAGGTTTCTATTACATGCATGGATCCTTACCAGTTGGCCCAAATCCAGTCTTCCATCTCCAATAGCCAAGTACCACTCCAACCCTGCCCACTCCTCAAATTCAGTCACTTCCTTCAGGTGTGGCCAAACCCCTCCTGCCTTCTCCCTTTCTTGCTGGTTATGACTTAACTTGTCCTGCTCAAAGAGAACAGAGAACATGGGGTTGAGAAACAGTACTTAGCACCCATTTTTACATGGACATTTCATGTTTCTTTCTATAGTTAAAGTCCTAGAGATAACCCACTGGATTGTGTTACATTTCATTAATGTATTGCATGTTGTCCAGAAGGGTTCTGGGCCAGCAATCTTCAGAGCAGTGCCCATACGCATCAGGATAAGGGCTCAGAGTGGCATGTCCTTTGTGCTGCTTGCAGGTGCCCTCTGTGCTTGAGGATGGACCCAGGGACATCCAGGATGTCCTTAACTTAGGAGCAGGTAAAGGTCCCTGTCCCCTGCCTTCCATCTCTATGGGCCTTGACAGTAAATTGATTCCCAGGCACCTTTTAAATATGGTGCCAGTATATGATGGCAGGGTATGCTTCATCCTGCCCATCCTTCCACATGAAACACCAGGAAACCCCCGACTGCATAATCAATGAGGCCTGGGTCGCAAGATATTGCGGGAGTTCCCAGCGGCCTCTGTCCTGCCCCCATCTGGGACTTAGGCCAGGTTGGAGAATTCCACCCTGTGATATCAACAGAAACCCATCACATTTTCCTGGAGCAGCCTAATTTGTTAGCTCTATTCCTCACTGACTTGCTGCCAATGGGAAGCAGGAAATGTTGTGCTGCTGTAATGTATAAAATAATCCAATCGCTTAAGAGATAAGCTCTAGGAAAATTTTGACTCATAAGACAAAAGCAGACTTGTTGAAGAATCAAAGGAGAGCAGCCTTGTTTGGGGATTTGTGGAGGTGGTGGAGTCCAGTTGCTGGACGAGCCCCCAGATTCTTAGATGCTTTAGTAGATAACTTACTTATTAGCAAAAAAGCAAGGAGTAAATAATTGCTGGAATGGGGTAGTAAGATTAGAAGTGGGCAGTATTAGCTTTATGAAGAGAGATGGCTCATGTGGTTCAAGCAACAGCCAATATCTCACACCTAGCCAGAGGGTGCCGGAAATGGTTTAAGGTTTTCATAAGGTAAGTGAGCACCAATACACATACTGAAAGAGTATAAGAAGCATGACTCACTTTCATATGTACTGTGCCCTCACAGTATAATTATATGAATGTAACATTTTGTAATTCCAAGGACCACACACACACACATACACACACCTCTCCAGAATGCCACTGAGCTTTCTCCCTGTGCTTGAAGGCCAGGGTGCTAGTTTTAAATTTAAAAAAGAGATTTCTGCACCTGACATCTTTCTGACAATGAAATGGCTGCTCACTTAGGTGGAATTATATGTTGAGTCTGCATCTGGTGGTGAATGAACCACCAGCTGCAGGCAAATGTATCTGGCCTTATCCTCACCAATCTATTTGCTATAGACATGTCAGCGCATGAATAAAACTGGCAGGAGTGATTGCCACATAGTCCTTATGAAGGCAAAGTCTTATTCCCACTGTAAGGAAATCCTCCATCATCTGGTGTGACACCACCACTGTGCTAAGAACAGATCTGGCCACCCAAAATTTAGGCATCCATGTGGTACTGTGGGCCATCAGTTGCAGTAGATAGCATATACCACTACAGCCAATAACCTCATGTCCAGCACATCCTTCAATACTTGATCACCATCAAACCAGGAAACCAGCATGCATGTAGCCCTATGCAGTGGCTTCATTAAGTTCATAGATCATTCTGAGATATGCCAAGTGACCGACTCTGATTCAATGTGAAATATCGAAGAGCATGTCATGAATAACACAAGGTGCATCTTATAATGCACTACAAACCTGGTGAAACTACTACACGGGCCTACTTGCATGCTCAACACCAAATATAAAGGGCTTGAGCTGGAGCTAAGTGCCCCCTTAAACAATGGGCTCACTCCTTCAGTCAAGAATGATGGGCCACAACAAAGTAACTAATGGGAGAAGGAAGTTCCATGAACATCCATTCAGCTCAGATGAAGTCCAAGAACATGTGTGTCAGAGGCTATGCTGAAATGTCAATCAAAAGTAATAAGTGAATTATCCTACTTGGCCTCTTCCTGACATACCTGCTATCATATATACCAATATCCAGCCAGTTTCATTGAGAAGTGGCTGGACGCAGCAAAGTATATGCATTTTGATAACATCCTGAGTGTAGCCCCATGTACCAGAGCTTACCACTCCACTAGTCATGCTGCTCCACACAGCTATGACACTGGCATTGGCCCAACAATGTAGATGATTGTCCAAACATTCCAGATCCACAAAGAATCTCATAAATCTAACTGGTCTATCTGCCTCTTGCCAATCTTTAGTAAAGCAATGGAAAGAGTTTTCACCAGTACTATCAAGTAACATCTACTTACCAATAACCTACTCACTGACATTCAGCTAGGCTCCTGCCAGGATTACTTGGCTCCAGTCTTCATCACATTCCTATTCCAAACAAAGTACAGAGCTGAATGCTAGAGTAGCTGCCATTGATATCAGAGCAGCCATTGACCAAGTATGACAGTAAGGAGTCCTAGCAAAACTGAAATCAAAGGGTAAACCTTCCAATGGCTGGAGTCATAACCAAAGCAAAAAAAAAAACTTGTTTTGTGGTGGTCAAGAAGCATCAATATGGCTGCAGCGCATCACTGTATGAGTTCCCCAGATAAGCTCCTTCTTCAGCTGCTTCAACAATGCTTGTCCCTCCATCAGAAAGTCAGAGCTGGTGATTCTTTTGCTGTTCAGTCCATAGCGTTCAACTTCATTCACAACTCCTAAAATGAGCAGCCAATGACAGCCTACAGCAGGACCTGAGGGTCCAGACTTGGGCTGGCTGGTGTCTGGTTGACAGCAGGGAAACACCAGGGAGAATAAAGCTATGCCCACAAGCTATCTTACCATGTAGTGGGGTAGGATTTTGGTGCAAAGCCTCCCTGTTTCATTTTCTGTCTTTTACCATTGCTGCATTGGCCAAAACTGTGGCTAATTGCAGTTAAAATTCAAACCCCTGGGATCATCAGTGCTCATTTACCCTTTATTGTTGGTTCTTGATCTTAGAATTTTATAAAGGATAAACTCACAGGGACACAGGGGTTTAGGCTCAACCACAAACTTGTTTATTGACAGAACACCTCCACTGCCCCCGATACAAGAGCTCTAAACCAGTGTAATGATGCTGCACAACACTCTAAACCCCAAACTCATTATAAAGCTCCTCTGAAAAGTAGAACCACCGGCAAAACCCCACATTTCTGCCCCAAAACGTACTCGGTCCAACTCAAACCCCCTTTCAAGATTTAGTTACTACCCTTAAAAGGGTACACAATATCAATTTTGTTTCGGTATTGACATGTTTGTAGATTAGCCCCTTAAAGCTATCCTTAATTCTCAGCCCCAAAATCCATGGATCCGCCTGATACTTACAACTCCCCACACAGCTGGTCATTCTGGTGTGAGCTGTAGGTGTCTGAACCAGGGTGACTGCTCCTAATCCTCCATGGTGACTGCAGTGCCAGGCCCCACAGCCAGGGCCTTTTTATTACAAATCTTATTTATAGTATCAAAGTACATTTCCTGGAGCACATTCTGCTTGGATGGTTGGTGCTTAGCACTCCTTAATCTCTTTAGTCTGGTTCCTGCCTTGGTTCAGACAACCAATTCATCGCATTGCTGTTTCCACAACCGAAACAATGGACTATATCTCAATGTAAAACGAAAACAAAAACAGAATTACCTGGAAAAACTCAGCAGGTCTGGCAGCATCGGCGGAGCAGAAAAGAGTTGACGTTTCGATTCCTCATGACCCTTCGACAGAACTTGAGTTCGAGTCCAAGAAAGAGTTGAAATACCAGCTTATATTTCAACTCTTTCTTGGACTCGAACTCAAGTTCTGTCGAAGGGTCATGAGGACTCGAAAAGTCAACTCTTTTCTTCTCCGCCGATGCTGCCAGACCTGCTGAGTTTTTCCAGGTAATTCTGTTTTTGTTTTTGTTTTGGATTTCCAGCATCCGCAGTTTTTTTGCTTTTATCTATATGTTTATATCTCAATGTGATGTCTCTGGCTCTCAAGTTAATGTGCATGAGTTAAGATCCATTTCTCCTTAGCTGCTGTCGATGTTTGTTTGTATGATGGCTGTTGTCTAGGGCCATTTGCTGTGATGGTCTCCCAGCTTCTTTAATTGGATTATTTCGTTCAGCCCCACCCCACCCCCACTAGGGCTATCTATCCCTTGCTCGTCCTGCTTTCTACCCTTAATCTCCCCATTACCACATTTCTCAGCTAATATCACCACCATCAACACCTCATTGTCTTTTTGTCTATGACATCTTTTGGCAATCTCCGCCTATCACTGGCCCTCTATCCAGCTCTACCTGTCCCACCCCCTCCTTACACCAGCTTATATTTCACCACTTTTTCTATTTTTCCTTAGTTCTGATGAAGAGTCATTCGGATTCAAAACATTAACTGTATTCCTCTTCGCAGATGCTGTCAGGCCTGCTGAGTTTTTCCAGGTATTTTTGTTTTTGTTCTTTAATTGGATTGTCTGATGTCACCTGCTTTGTGTCTTTGAGAAGATAACGTCCCAGTATCTTTACACGATATCAATTTGGTTTCAGTATCAACATGTTTGAAGATTAACCCCTTGCGATACAGCCTGCCTCTGTGTTGAGGTTTGGCCTGTTTCATTTAGCTTATGTTTTGTTCTGCTTTGTTTATGTGCATGAAGCCAGATCTTTGGGGTTTTTATACTTAATAAAGTCCAGTTGGAGGTGATTCCGATCCTACATATATGCTAACCCTTTTATCAAATACTAGTCAATGTTGTCAATGATGAAAACATTGAATAAGATGAGTAAAGGTGGACAGCCTTGCCTCAGTCTTCTTTTCAGCTATCGTTTCACAACCTTATAAAGCTGGGAACTCTAATGCATCCTGGATAAATCCAAAATTTGGCTTTGCATTTGTATAGCTTCCAGCTTCATAAGTAAACATATCAAAAGCCTGAAGATGAATATGCGGAAGTGCTTAGAACTGGCACATCTCATACAGTTATGCCACTCCAGTTCCAGCCAGTCTTGCCAACATAAGCAGAAATTTGTGGAGACAGGTGAATCCTGCTGGAGACTCATTTTCTGAATATCCTAGCCCACATTAAGTCCCATTCACCCATCACTCCTGTGCTCAAATTTATTAATATAGCATCTATACTATTATAAAACATCTTTGGTTGCTTTCCAGGAGTATTATCAAACAAAATTTGACACTGAATGACATAAGGAAATATTAGGACCAATGTCCAAAAGCTTGATCAAAGAGTTAGGCTTTAAGGAGCATTATAAAGGAGGAAAGAAACCAAGAAAGGCATAGCACTTTAGGGAGGCAATTTGAGAGCTTAGGCTCTGAAAGGTTATCGACCTGAAATGTTAACTCTGTTTCTCCTCACAGATACTGCCTGACCAACTGAGCATTATAATTTTCTTGGTCTCATTGTGCTAACACAGAGTATTTACAGAGATTGTCAAGGTAAGGAGAACACTAACTTAATTGAGAAACAACTTACTATGGTTTTATCTTGCCATGAATGTCAACAAGAAAGCAAGATCATGAGGCACTGCATTACTTCCTGTGAAGATGTACACTGCCTCATTAGCATATAACACAGTTGGAATTAACCCTTTATACCCCATCTCCTCCCGAATCTCGTGTTCTACCTATTGTTCCAAAGACCGCCCACCCCCAACCAGTCTCTGACTTCAATTTGTTTTTACAGGGACAACCGCTTTGGCAGTTTCATTAATTCACCAGGCTGGGTCCTCTACTCCTTTGGGGGAGTTGGGCATTTAAGTCTTGCATTTTATCTCTCAGGCTCTGCTGGGCAGAAGGAGAATTGGTAGAACAGGTTCACCAATCTGGTAGTCATCTGGATTGATAGATGAATTCAGCAACTCTGGTCTGTCCGGTTGTGTAGATGACTGCTTGTACTGTGTAGAAGCTTCTGTGTGGCAACTAGTGCAGGTCTGTTCCATCTCACCAGACCATTTTCAGCTTGAATGAGGTAGGACCGTGGATGTGGTGTCTGTTCAATCACTTGTCCATAATGAGCTTGGTCTCACATCCAAACTGGCTCTCCTGGTTGGAGATCTGGTAGGTTGCATGCTTTGTGTCATTTGTCATAGTTCCACATCTGGCTGAAATGATACTCTTCCTCTTTCTCCCTCACCTTGTCCAAGTCATCAGCTTGTACACATGGCATGAGTGTGTATGGGAGCATAGGGAGCTGAGTTGAACAATAGATCAGAAATGCAGGTTGGATGTCACCATACTTCAGCAATGCTTTTACTCTTTCAGTTTCTCCACTGACTTGAGGGTATCTTGGCCAACTGGTAGCATGGACAAATCCACACAATGTTGTGAATTCTTTAAAGTATTCATTGTCGAACTGTTGTCCATTTTCTGAATTAAATGTCTGGAATTCCCTGAGTTACAAATTTCTCCTTTAGTGATAGAAACACTGTGTCAGAAATGTGACCCTGCAGTTGCTTGTCTTCTTTACATCTGGAGCAGTAGTCCACCATGATCAAGAATGTCTTACCTCTATTCAAAGATGTCCATCTCAAGACATTCCCATGGTCATGAAGGAAAAGAGGATGACATCAACAGTTCTCTTGTCTCCTGACAATGAATAGCGTAAGTAATACAGTTTGACATCATCTCTTTCAATGACTGAGAGACCAGGCCACCAAACAGAATATCTTGCTCTCGCTTGACATTCTGTGATACCCAAATGTCTTGGTGCAATTGTTGCAGTATGTCAAGTCTCAGAACTCTCAGAATGACCAATCACTTGTCATAGATGAGTAAATCATCAACTACACTGAGGTATCCTCTTTGTTCATGGTACTGTCTGAGAATGGGATTGTGTGGCATGTAGGCTGGCCATCAGCTTTGACACAGTACTTTCTGACTTGAGCACATCCTTCATCAGGTTTCTGTGCACCTCTGATTTTATTCAGTCACTGAGTTGTTGCTGGTAGAACTGTGGTTGTTCTCAATGCAAATGTTTCTACCTCTTCAACAAAAGCTACATCACCTTGTTTCGGCCTTGACACTCAGATATGGAACAAACATCTGTTGTGGTCTGCTGTTTTTCCAGAACATACACTGTATTTGCAACAAACCTCATCATCCTCTGTCTAAATCATACTCATGGAGGTATTTTTGCTAACTCCTTAGAATTTAAGAGTGTCATTAGCTGTTTGTGGTCTGTCTCTATCTTGAAGTAGAGACCAATAACATAACCTGCTAACTTTTCACAAGCCCATGTAGCAACTAATACATCTTTCTCCATCATTGCATATCTCTGTTCAATCTCTGTCAGTGAACAGGACGTAAACTGGTCTATGCTTTTCATCCATTTGTATATGACAGAGTACAGCTCCCAATTCTATAGAAGATGCATTTGCAGCAATGATAGTAGGTAACTCTGGGTCATAGTGAGCTAAAATGTCAGGTGATATCAGCATCTCTTTGATTTTCTCAAAATATCTCCGTTGTGCTTCCTTCCAGCACCAAGTATTGTCCTGATGTAACAGTTGACGTAGTAGCTAATTGATGACAGCTAGGTCGGGTAAGAACTTTCTGACTTGATTTACAATATCCACAAATCTCTCTTTGATTGCTCTTATCTTCTGTGGACCAACTCTGACACCGGATGCATCCACAATATGCCCAAGGAACTTGACAATTGGCTGTGAGAATTCATATTTGTTGTTGAGTGTAAGTCTTGGTTCCTGCAGGCGTTGCAGTACCACTCAAACTCTAGTGTCATGTTCTGTCTGCATGGAACCATGGATGAGGACATCACCTATGTAACATATGACTCCATCCAGTCCTTCTAGGATACATGACATTGTCTTCTGGAAGATTTCTGGTGCAGCCGTGATGCCAAAGGGTAATCTGCTTTTCAAAATTTAGGGAGGAATCATCTGGTCCTGTTTATGGCAGGTGTCATGACAGGCATGAGCGGACAATACGGTGAGGAGGCCAAAAATTGATTTCATGCTCTACTCCACTGTAAATGGAGGGCCGCCATTCCCACGGCCACACATCAGGAACTTC
This sequence comes from Carcharodon carcharias, assembly GCF_017639515.1. Classification (NCBI taxonomy): domain Eukaryota; kingdom Metazoa; phylum Chordata; class Chondrichthyes; order Lamniformes; family Lamnidae; genus Carcharodon; species Carcharodon carcharias. The sequence goes on from NC_054475.1 coordinate 108,772,521, forward strand.
ATTTTAATACTTTAATATCTCATTATGAAATCAGTTTGTCGGAAAGCAAGGCAGCACAGACTAGGCAGTTCAGCAGCAGCTCCATTCACATGCTTGGAGTCGGGCTTCTAAAGATTTTCTGCCCACTCAAGAAGTGCAAAAGCATAAAAGTGCCACCATATGCTCCAGAACTTTTCACCCCTCAGGCACAGACTGCAAATTAATGTGCATTTTAGGGGACAGGAGAATGATTGGCCAACTGGGCAAGTTGTGGAATCCCAGAGCAAAATGTGGCCATGGTGCAGTGGAGGTGCACAGACCCCCTTGCAATGTCTTCATTAAGGTTGAACCAGTATCGCTTATGGTTCAAGCTAACACCGCAGCCTTGCAATGCGGGTCAGGAGGATGCCTGCGTCTGAACTGAGAGGACAGCATGCAGTCCAGTTGCTGAAGCTGCCGCCATTTGGTTAAGTGGAATGGGGTGAAGGTGGGTGGGATTTCAGGCAACCATGAAATGCATTACACACTGGCCATCCAAGTGGTGGCCAGCACTCTCCTGTATTCATGAACGGGTCTTCAGACTTAACCGAGAGAGGTTCTTAGGACACATATGCTAACGCATGCAAATCTCTCTCGTTGATCCTGCAGGGTCATGTAGCCTAGTGATTTAGCGGTATGCTTCATGGCTTACAGGGAGCAGAGAAGAAGAAGAGTGTGGCAGATGTGCCTGGCTTAGCAAACGGTGGAGCCCCTCCCTCAAGATTAAGACGCGGCAGGCATGCTGTGCACGCAGCTGAAGATCCACAAAGAGCCGTCACTCATAGGCGCTTTGCTAGAACCAGGGAATATAGATGGTACTTGTCATTCTTGCAAATGAATAGGAACCAGTATCGCTGAAGACTGCCCATGTTTAGGGAACTGTTCGATCCCATATGCCATCTACTACAGCATTTGGCTGTGAAAGTGACCACGGCGCTCAATTTTTATGGTAAAGGCTCCTTTTCGGACTCCACAGGTGACTACTGTGGGATCTTGCAAGCCTGCATGCACATTTGTATTCACGTGATGGATGCCATCATCGTGAAAGCACAGAACTTTTGTGCATTTGGGAAGAATCAGGAAAGCCAGGAAGTAAGAGTGCAGAGATTTGCACAGATCTCTGGTTTTCCACAGGTGCAGGGTGCCATCAACTGCACTCATGTTTAAATCTCTGTGGCAAAATGTTCAGCTGGTGTGCGACCATCACAACCACATCCTACAGGTCAGTGCACGATTCCCAGGGAACATCCACAACTCCTACATCCTTGGCATATTGCAGATCCCTGTCATCTTCTAGAATCTAGAGAGGCTGCAGGGTTGGCTCATCGGGGACAAGGGCTACCCACAGAGGATGGGGCTGATGATGCCAGTGCAGCAGCCTCAGACTGCAGCAGAGAGAGGGTATAACGAGGTTCATACCGTGACTGGACTTTGACAGAGCAAACGATGGACATTTTGAAAATGAGGTTCTAGTGCCTCGACAGGACTAGTGGAGCACTGCAATAAAGGTCCCCGGAGGGTGTTGCGCATCATCGTAGCTTGCTGCACGCTACAAAACCTGATGTTGCAACAGGGGCAGGACCTGGCTGAGGAGGAGATAGAAGAGCTCCGCGTCTCCTCCAATGAGGAGGATGTCAAAGAGGATGGTGGTGATGAGCTCTGCAAAGGTGAGGTACCTACCAATGAGGCCATTGCACTGGTCAGACAAGGCAGGTGCGCTCAGGAGGCCCTCATAGCTGTAAGATTTGTGGAGGATGATGATGAGATGCAGTGAGGATAGTCCTGACATCCTCATTTTGCATCTGTGAACAATTGCCTCCTGTGTGGCTGATGGCAGTGTGCATATCCTCAGGCTCATATCATGGAGATGTGGTGCAGTTCCTAATACTTTCTAGATTCCAGGAGGAGGGTGATGACGACATGCAGTGAGGACACTACATAGATCTTCACATTGCCTCTGTAAATGTCTGACTCCTGTCTGGTTGAGGGCAGCTCGCTTGTGCTCTGTGATCAATGTCATATCATGGAGATGCAGCCATGAAACTTTGATTCTTTGGCAACCTTCAGCACCTGTCCCCTTCAGGAGCACCATCTCCACTGGACACAGATGCTCTCATGTTGACACTGTTAGATGTCAACTATGGCATCACTGATGGAATTCAGCCTGCACAGCAGTGCAGGACCAATGTCCTGGGCCAAGGTCTCCATGGCAGCTGCCATCCTGCCAGTGTTGACCTCAGTGCCACGGCATGCTATCACTTTGGATTGAAGACGGACAGACTCCTTCATTGTCCCTTGCAATCTGAGGAGTGCACCAGACATCCCTTCCTGATGTTCCCATGATTGTCTTTACAGCTCCAACAACTGATTGAGGACTGTGTCCAGAGGCTCATCATCTGACTCGGACTCAGCAAATTCCTTGCCTCCAGCAGTCCTCCAAGTTCCAGCAACCTCAGATGTCCCTGCCTCTGCCTGTTGTGGAACAGATTGTGTCCTGTGGTCACCAGGTTGTGATCCCGATGCTGCTCTACATCTAGGTCCCACAAAGGTGTGTGTCACTTTGCTGGTGAAGGGTGTGGGTGAGCACTGTAATTCATCTTTTTCTGCATTGGATGGCCGACCTCTTGTGTGCAGCATTGGCACCGACCACCTCTGCCATCTCCACCTAAGCAGCAGTGCAAAGACTGATTGGCCTCCTGCATCCAGAGCGGAGGTAGACAACTTCACAGCAGGCCTCCATGGCACCCAGAGTGTGTCCCAGGGATCCATCACTGAATCAGAAGGCTGCAATATTCCTGACTTTTGGGGCCAAGTCTTCAGCAGAGCAATCCTGGGCTGTAAAGTGTGAAGTGTGCATGCAACCGCATTTTAAATATGGTGCCCGGCATGAGGAAGTGGCAAGGTAACAGCATGGCGGGCCAATCGGAGTCCAATCACCAGCTATCTGGCATGTTTCCTGTGACTGCATAATATATGAGGTGAGAAGGGGAAGATATAACGCAAAATCCCGCCATTGTGGCCAGCAGGTAAAACAACATTTTTCATGCCCTTTACACAGTTAGTGCAAATCTAGGGCAATTTCACACTTAGTCTCTTCATCAAGTGGTAGTTGCCAAAAAAACACTATTTGCATCTAGCTTTGTGAAGATTGAACACTTTCCCAGTTTTGCTCAGCTCTCATCCACAGATAACATAGGCTGAGCTTTGCATTCAACTGCTTTATTTAATGTGTAAGATCTACTTGAATTCTGATAGATCCATTTGGTTTTGGTACTGGGACCATCCCCAAGCACCAGCTTGTTGGTTCTGTCAGAGCAGTTCCTTCTTTACCTTTGGCAAGAGTGGATGAGGAACTTTTCTGAGTGTAAACAGACACACTGGCTTCATTTTAGGGCAGACAGCAATGTGATAGGTTGTCTTCAGCTTTTCGTGTCCTGTGAAAAGGTGTGGAAATGCAGTTCTGAAGTTTTTAGGCTGATCTCCTCAGCTTTCCAGTTCCTCTACTTTGCAAATCAGATGTAAGTCAGTACAGGCTTTCCTACTTAAGAGCTCTAATTCGATATCATTGCTTCTGTAACTCTTTTGAGTACAAACCCATTTCCATCTGTTTCAGATGAAGTTACATTGTTTCATAGTTTGCCATTGTGAGATTTGAACTCTTGATCTTGGGGTTACAAACCCAGTACCATAACCACTTGGCTATTTAGGCCAAGCATCATTGCTTTTGTAGTGTAATGTTTATCATGTTTGCCTTAACAAGCAGAAGGTTTCCAGTTCAAAAACTGGGCAGAAACATTATCACACATAAGAGTTCAGTGATTTTTCTCTCCCTATTTTGAAGGGTTACATATGTCCTCTGACCTTGAGTTGTCAGCCTGCTGGCCCATGTAGTTTCTTGCATGATGGTGGAACAGAACTTTTTTCCGATCACAGTTCAGCATCAAAAAGAACTGAAACTGCTGCACCTCTGTCTAACTTAAAATGTGTCTTGTTTACCTCTACTACTCTTTGGTTCAAAGAACATGGAGAGACAGTACAAAATAAAGGGCACTATTCTAAAAGGTGTGCAATCCTGTAGCTTCAGCTTGGTTCCTGGATCTCTCCAAGGAAAGGCATCTCAATATCATTGGCACCTTCTACTTCATGGATCTTGCCACCCTTCAAAAGTTTCTCCTTTTGCTTATTCTGTACAAGTTTCTTGCCTGTACAAGACACATGGCCTAAAAATGGCCCTTCTTTCTGCAAAAAGGGCACTTAGTCTCTTCGGCAGGATAATTTTAGTTCCTGTGTTTTTTTCCTATTACAGTTAGCTGGGGAAGTGGATGGATGCTTTTCCATCCTCCCCTGCTTTTCTAAGGCTATGTCTCTGCTTCAGAATTTAACATATTCCACTGAGTCAGTCATTTGTGTGATATGGTTCTCCTTGTCACCCCAAATCACTGATTGGTTTTGCTTTCTGACCTCAGCTTGACTGCTCAGTTGAATTGCCTATGTTATAGTTAAATCAAGTGTCCACTGCAATTGGTTAGACAATGCTTCCTCCAAGACTCCAATAACAATCCTGTCTCTGATTAGTTCATACCATCATATGTGCCTACAAATTAGAAACAAGAGTAGGCTATTTGGCCTCTCGAGCTTGTTCTGCCATTCAATAAGATCATGGCTGCTCGGATTGTGGCCTCAACTGCACATTCCTGCCCACCCCGGTAATACTTGGCTCCCTTGTTAGTCAAAGAATCTATCTAACTCTGCCTTAAACATATTCACTGACCCTGTCTCCACCATTCTCTAGGGAAGAGAGTTCCAAAGGCTTACGACCCTCAGAGAAAAAAATTCTCCTCATCTCCATCTTAAATGGGAGACCCCTTATTTTTAAACTGTGTCCCCTCGCTCTAGTCCCTCCCTCAAGGGGAAACATCCTTTCAGCACCCACCCTGTCAAGTCCCCTCAGGATTTATGTTTCAATAAGTTCACCTTTCATTCTTCTGAACTCCAATTGATACAGGCCCAGCCTGTCCAATCTTTCCTCATAAGATAACCAACCTATTCCAAGTATCAGTTGCATGAACCTTCTCTGAACTGCTTTTAATGCATTTATATCCTTTCGTAAATAAGGAGATCAAAACTGTACATAATGTTCACCAACACCCTGTATAACTGTAGCAAAATATTCATTCCCCTTGCAGTAAACAACAGTTCATCTTTTAAGCTGCCATATTTACAGTTCTATGTAAGTTTATACAGATAACTGATAAATTTATCCATGCATTCGGCTTATCTTTGGGTACGCTTGTTCAATTTAGCCTGCTTGACAATGACATTCCTTCGCAGATTGAAGCGAGCATTGAGTGCTTTTATCACTTCATCAAATGTAACTTTTTCTTTGTTGTTCCCTTTCCTGAATAGCATATCATCTTCTGAACCATCTATAGTGTATAATAGCCTACTGACCTGCTCGCCATAAGGCCCAATGCAGTGCGATACCTGGCAAATCTTCAGTGCCACTTCAGCCATCCTTCTGTCTGGTTAAGACCAACAACCTGCTCAAAGTCTTCCGGTAATGGCAGAGACTTTTCTCTTGCTTGTTCTTTCTTCACTGCCACCATGTAATATTCTTGATCTCATTGTGCTAACACATTATTTATAGAGACTCCAGAGGTAAGGAAAACATTAACTTTATTAAGAAATAATTTACTGTGGCTTCGTCTTGCCATAAGGTCCAACAAGAAAGAGCAAGATCATAATACAGTGCACCACTTCCCGTGATGGCATATACTGTCTTATTAACATATCACACAGTTAGAATTAACTCCTTATACTACAAACATTTCCAGTACTGTTTGTTGTTATTTCAGATTTATCGTATTGCAGGATTGTACTTTTATGTAAATTGAAAGTTAGGCCTTGGCAACTGAAGGCATGGCTGCCAGTGACTGAGTGATTAAAGTCATGCTCACTGTGCATAAGCTCCTCGATTTTAAAATGAACATCATTATTTTCAAATCCCTCCATGGCATCACTCGTCCTTAGCTTTGTAATCTCCTCCAGCCTTACAATCCTCCACAATATCTGCACTCCTCCAGTTCTGGCCTCTTGAAGATCCTTGAGTTTAATCACTCTATCATTGGTGGCCATACCTTCAGTTGCCAAGACTATAAGCTCACAAAGTGCCTTCCTAAACTGCTATGCCACTCTTGTTCTCTTTCCTCCTTTAAAATGCTTCTTCAAACCTACGTCTTTGACCAAGCTTTTGGACATTGACCCTTATATCTCCTTAGGTGGTTCAGTGTCAAATTTTGTTTGATAACTGTCCTGCGAAACAACTTTGAGATGTTTTACTATGGCATAGGTGCCATATAAATTATTGTTTGTGGTGTTGGAGAGTTGAGGTCCCGGTGTACTCTTAATGAAATAACTCTAATCCCATAAGTAATCATTCTTGTATGCTTGATGTGGTGAAATATAATTTAGTAAATGGACATTACTAAATCTCTTATATGGATACAAAAATGTCTTTTAACGACTCTTGACTCAATCAGTTTCACATTTCGTTTGTTCCTTAGCTGTTTGTTATTCTATCAATTTAAGCTTCTATTTATAATTACTGTCTCATTAGTTTGTGTGTCTTTCAGCATATGTTCCATCATGCAATCAAAAGCCAAACAACAATCCATTTAACTCCTAGTTTGCAACAAATAACATGTTTTCTGATGTTTTTATTTTTCAAAAGTTGGCATGTCATTTCAAAATTAATCTGTACTCTTCTGTTTAAGTAGCTAAACTGTAAGAATCACAATTCGGCTTGTATCTGCCTGTAATTACTGTTTATTTCAATAAGCACTTGAACATCCTCGGTGAAAGTTCACTCATGATTTTCAAAACTCAAAATCGAATAATAGGCAGATATATTGTCTGAAATGTGTACTATATTCTTAAAGTTGGGTTTCAGTCATGATTAGTTACAAAAATCCATGGACTGTATTGATCCTTTATGTTAAAAAAAACAATGAGACAGGGATACTTTTTTTTTAACTGGCCAAAAGAAACCTATTGAGTAACTATTTGCATGCAGCTGTAATTGAAATCAGAAATTTTTGAGTGTGTTTGCACAATAGTTGTTGGTCAATGGCAAATGTTGAGATTGTTTCATTTTAGCTTCCAACCAGTGATGACCAGAATCACATTGCTTTGTGCCTGCCTGGCTGGGACTTTCACCACCCTGTTTTGGGCAAAGCTCTGGGTATGCCTGTTTCCCAAAAGTATAGAATAATATAACAGAAAGAGGCCATTTGTTTCATTGTGCCTGTGCTGCCTCTTTGAAAGAGCTATCCAATTAGTCCCACTCCACTGCTCTTTTCCCTCTTCCGTTTTTTTTCCCCTTTTCAAGCATATAATCCAATTCCCTTAAGTAAGGTTTTTTTTATTCTTTGAGGGGTTATAGGTATGCTGGCAAGGCCAGCATTTGTTGCCCTTCCCTAACTAACTTCCCTGAACTGAGTAGCCTGCTTGACCATTTCAGAGAGCAGTTAAGGGTCAACCGCATTATTATGGGTCTGTAGTCACATGTGGGCCAAACCCGTAGGGTGGCACATTTCCTTCCCTGAAGGCAATTAGTGAACTAGATGGGTTTTGTGGTAATAGGTGATAGTTTCATGGCCACCTTGACTGAGGCTAGCTTTCAATTCCATATTTATTAATTAACTCAAGTTCCACCAGCTGCCGTGGTAGGATTTGAACCCCTGTCCCCAGGGCATTAACCTGGGGCTCCAGATTATGAGCCCTATTACCGCCATGCCGCCATTGGCTTCCACAATACCTTTGGTCAGTGCATTCCAGATATAACATATGTTAGAAACTTTACTGGTTAGGGAGTGGGTAGAGAGAATGGATTCACTGTCAACATTTAAGGTAAAGCAGGCAGGTTCATAAAACATGATGATATACCACGTCTGTGAGCCATTGTTTTAGTTCCTAATTTCACTAACCAGGTACATACTGTAGCTTTTCTCAGTTGACTTTTGGACTGTAGTTTGTGCTTTGCTATTGATACTTTACATTATTAAAGACCTTCTATGATTTCAGAATCTTTGTCATGAAAATCTTTGTGAAGCCCTCATGAACGTTCACCTTTTAACGACGAGAACAGCGTCTGACTTTTAAATACCTTAAACTACTAATAAGCAAGTTCCACCTCAGGTTAACTAATCACCCAATTAACCATCAAATTAACATCCAATTTACCTACCTGGATCACTTCCTATGCACTCAGATTTCACAGGTGTATTTCAAAAACAGTTGACTGTTAGGTAAAGTGATTACTTTAATCATACTGATAAGAAGGAGGCTCACTACACATTACCCTCAATAAGAAGACTGGTCTTTTTACACCAAGGTCCGTCAACCCAGTGATAATAAGTCCTTCCTCGTTTGACTGATGATTGCAATAAAGTACAATTTTTTCTGAACACAACAACCTTGAAGATTAATTAACGTCTTTTTGGATTACAGAAGATGGATTATCCATTAGCAGCCCACCTGTTTTGAGGGAGGGCAGGATAATTAGTGCCTGAAATTGAGATTGGAGGGCTGACCACTAAAAACCCATCTGAAAAAGTGTCTCATTGATTTTTCTCTGCTCCCATCCAATGGTTTGGCAGTGTTCATTAGACTTGTCCTCATCCTGCCTGATACAATTGATAGCATGGGCACAGCTTGCCCTACAACCAATTTCCCTTCTCTGTCACCCCTGCCAACCTGGCTCATGTCCTTAAAAAAAATCACCTAATTCAGTGATGCATTAAGGTCATTGCTAGTTAGGAAAGTCATAGGATAAGTTTTCTTCAAGAATGTTTGCAGTATTTTAGTTTTATTCTTGAAGAGTGTGTCCCAGGAACCAAAAGATTCTCCCTTTGATCTGTTGTTTTTCTTTGCTATAAAGAGGAATATCAGGAGGACTACCAGAGGTTTTGGAATCAATTAAGTGACGTTTGGATGGGGTGGGGAATGTGGGTGGAGGGGCACATTGTTTGCCACCCCCTCCCCTTCTTGAAATGTCAGTCTTGTGCCAACCGACTTTAAAAAGGCTACCTGTTATGATTGTGTGCAAGGACTCCCCCTTTTTCTCACTTCCTGGTTGATTATAACAGGTTTTTTTTAATTTATAAGGATGAAATGTGCCAATTCAGTGTATGTACTTAACCATTTACATGCTGATTGAAGAACTTAGTCTGACAGGCTTTCTTGAGTTTAAACACAAAGGGGGTTAGTTTTTATTATGCTTAAAAACCCGCCCAGGTAAAGATGTAAAAACAGGTCAACCGACATCCTGACCACTACAACTTGCACAGACACACACACACACACACACACACACACACATACACATATGTACAAGCATGCAAACTTACAAGTTCTAATGTAGAGGAGGTTAACTTTTGGCCAAATTAAGATTCAACGATAAAAGGTAGATGAATAGAAAGTCCACTGATTATGAGTCCTTCACTATTGTTCATGGTTGAGACAGTTCTTTTTTTCCTGGAAACCCTGTTTTGTAATTTGAAGGCCTCTTCAGAATTTCTATGTCTGTTGTCTCCAGTATGGTATAAGCAGACAGAGTTCACTTTAGTTGAAAGAGAAAGAGAGGCATGCAGTTCTGTTGCTGCCTTCAAGTCTTTCTTCTCTAGACTGCTCCAAAAGCAACTAGGATGTTGTAATTTTAAAAATTCAAAATGGAGAACCAGATCACATGACTTATCTCTCCATAATGATTTGAGCAGTCCACAGAATGTAATTGATTAGCTCATATCTGGACAGACCCTGGCTATTCAGTAATTGCCTAGGTAAGTAATTCCTAATGTCCAAACCATCACTCCTGAATGGCCCATTCTTCTACATAATGGGCTAAGAAGAACATATCAACACACTCAATGTAGCTATTGTCTCTGTAGAATTTCTATCTCTGCCTGGTGGCATGGAATGTGGCTTTTATAGTAATGCAAATGATGATAGCTTCAGTCCATACTTGAAGTAATCCTTGACATCAATGGGTATGAAATTCCACAGGAGGTTTGCCTGAAATGCCCTAATTGTAATCCACATTGGAAACTTCCAGACCTGACCAACTTGCTGTTGCAGACATATCAGGTGACCTGTGGCAGCCATCTTAAGACTGGTCAGTATTTTCCAGCCCTGTTGACATTGGGCATTAGGGGCACATTGGGACAATATGGTGAGAAGGCCAAAAATTGGTTTCATTCTGGCGTGAAAGCACAGCAGGATCATCTGATGGTGTCTGCCATGGCGGAACACCAATCCTGCTGGATGCTAGCCTAAACCCACTTTGCATCCCGCTAATGGGATGCAAATTAAGGCCCAAATGGGTTTGCTTCCACAACATGGTCTTGGCCATGGGCTGCTATGGATGATCATCAAAAGTGGAGAGAGGAAGGCCGAGCTGTGACTGCGAAAGGAAAGTGTACTGGGTGGAGGGGGTGCGAGAGAAAGGTTTTGGTTTGACTGGGAGAGGAAGGCCTACGGTGGTGGGGGGGGTGGGGACGGGTAGGGTGGGGGATGGGGGGATGAAGATGTTGCGGGGTGAGGTTGGGAGGGGAGAGGAGGTAGTACAGGAGGAGGAGGTTGTATCAAGGGAGAATGCAACAAGTGGGGAGGTAGGTGTAAGGGTGAGGAACATGTAGGGGAAGGAGTTCAGAGGAGAGAAGGAGGTCGGGGGGCGGAGGAGTTCAGAGGTTGGAAGGAGTCCAGAGGGAGCAGGGAGTTTGGAGAGGGGAAGGAGTCTGGGGGAGGAATGTGTCTGCGGGGGAGGGGGGAGTAAAGGTGGAGGAGGGAGTAATGGGTGGGGGATTTCCAGGTGAATGTGCAAGGGTAGGGTCTGTGAAGTCCATGTCTGCCTTCTGGGTAGCAAACTGAGGGTGGGCATGGTAGGAGAGAATGGTGAGTATGAGAGGAGGCAGGGGGAGCCAGAAGTATGGGAAGGAGAGGATGCATCAGTAGTGGTAGAAAGGGCAGCAAGTGTGTTTGGTGGAGACTTGGAGGCAGACACAGACCCGGGGGTGGGAAGGTCAATATCAATGGGGGTGGAATTCTCAGGAAGGTAGTGAATGTGCATGCTCACCTGGAAATCCTGGAAATACAAGAGCTCAGGTTCGTAGGTGACAGTAAGGAGGTGGAAGGTGATGCCGGGGGAGTCGCCAGTGACGCAGGAAGAACACAGGTGGCTGGTGGAGGGGAAAGGATGGGGGAGCTGAAGAAAAATCTGACTATGACCATTGTTGTCAAAATCAAAAGTGAGTGGCGCCTTGTGTTGGATGGAACAGATGCATGGGAGTGTGATCAGTGGGTGGGCAGAGATGCAGGTCAGCTCAGATGGACAACTGAAAGAGAATCCTAGCAGGCAGCACTGGAAATGCTCAGGACAGTGAGGTGAGTGTGATGGATGAAGGCTCTGCGTCCGTGGGAGGGTGCTTGCATGAGGTTCCTAAAGGCCCTGCCACATACAAACACTTCTCCCTCCAGGAAGCATGCAGCTGAACTGCTAGTGAGGGGGGCAGGGTGGGGCGGGGGGGATGCAGCAGGAGAACTTGCGAAGCCTGTCAATGAAGCTGAAAGACAACATTACACATAATTCAGTAAAACTGAATACATTTTCAGATTATAAAGTGACAAAATGTGTTCACCCGTGCAACCACTTGTTATCAGAACTTCTTAACTTTTCTAGGCCTTCCACTTCTAGGTGCTACCCTGAGATCCACAGCAGGGGTGGAGACAGACTGGGCAATGGTTGGCCATGTTGCCTCTGATGACTTTGGCATGCATCCTCTGGAGCGCTGAGGCCTTGGGGGCCCTGGCTTGCTTTGGCTGTCCTCCTGTAAGCCAGCTGCTCCCTCTGCGGTGACAGAGGATGAGGTTGAGGCGATCACAGGCAAAGGGACTCAGAGGGAGTGGGCAGCCTCTGAGATTCCTGAGTGGGTGACCCAGGGGAGTCCAACAGCTGCTGCTCCTCTGTTCAGCTCCCAAGGACCCTGGTCTGACTCCTAGAGGGAAAGGAGCAATTAGAGGGACGTTGAGGTGCCCCATTTCCCTCTCACATTGTCAATGCAGGAGCTCACCCATGGTGACTGCAATGGATTGCAGGTCTGAGCACATCGCCACATTCTGCTGGACCAGGGTCTCCATGGCAGCTGCCATTGTCCCCATGGTGACCTCCATGCACATACATGTGGGCACCACTTCATCAGAGAGCAAACAGACACACTCCTCCAACTCACGTATCACTCTAATGAGGGCTTCCAGTAGCCCTGCATGATGTTCCCCCCGCCTTCTGCTGACACTCCACAATGAACTGCCAAATCCAGAGGCTCGTCATCCAACTCGGACCTTACAGATGCCTGTTCCCAGCAATCCTCTGAGCACCATGGAGCTCGGCTGAACCTGTCTCCTCCTGCTGCAAACATGCATCCGGCGGTGACCACCAGATTGTGAACCCGAGCCTTCTCTAGATCTAGGTCCCACAGAGGTGTGTTTCTCTGCACTGGTGGAGGGTGTGCAAGCACTGTGATGGGCCTTCCAGGCTGCTTATTTCCAGGTCTTCAATGGAGAAGGAGTCGTCTTGGCTGGAGATGAGCACATGGATGGAGCTAAGGAACTGGCTGGCTGAGGGTGTTGGTCACTTGACAGAGCTCCCTGTGAACCAAAGTAGAGATAATTAGTGCGTGGCAGCACAGTCAAAATCAGGAGAGTACTCATAGCTGTGTTGAGAGAGGGTTGATGTGGTGCAGGATCCTCATGTATGTGTTCGCCACTGACCTCACCGTCACCGTAGGTACAGTCCATATCCTCACCCAGCTGTGTGATGGCACACTCCTCAAAGTGAGTGAGGGGCCTAATGCATACAACTTCACCCTCGGTCTGGGACCTATCCCGGCTGTTGTGAGCCATCTTCTCCTGCATGAAAACAGATGGCGAGTGTGTGAGCAGGACACATGGCACTGTGTGGAATGTTTGTGTGGCGAGTGGGGCCATGGAAGGGATGATGATGCAAACTCGAGGATATGAGCCTGATGGAGATGTGAGAGTTAGTGTTGTCTCTTGAGATGCGAGATTGCTTTGGATGTGTGATGGATTCACGTGTGTGTGAGTTGAGAGTGATGAGGTGGTTGATTTACTCTGGCGGAATGCATGACAGCATTCATTCTCTTCCTGCCCTGGATGGCTGACCTCCTCCATGCTCCAATGGCACTGACTGCTGCTGCCATCGCCTCCCAGTCCAGATTGGTGACTCTGGTGGACCTCCTGCGGCCAGAGCAGGGTAGAGAGCATCGCGGTGGCCTTCCATTGCAACCAGCAGGCATTCCAGAGAGGCAACACTAAATTAGGGGCCTGCCGTTTTCTTTGCCTGTGGGGCCATCTGTCGCCTGGAGCAGTCCTGGTTTGTATACATAAAGTGGGCATGTGTTCTGATGCACTTTAAATATGGCGCCCGGAGCATGGAAGTGCTGAGGTCACGGGGGGGTGGGGAGGGGGTGGGAAAATCCAAACCTGTCCATTAGTGATCTGGAATGTTTCCCATGAATGGATAATTAATAAAGCAGGACACACCTGGAATGGCACAATACAGCACGAAAACCTGTGATTGTGCAAATCTGGGATGATTCCATCCAGTGTCTTTATTTTAATAGTTTAAACAGATTTTTTTTTTAAATTTCATATGTGAGTTCAAATTTAATATTTGACATCAATACACCCCCGATATACCAATCTGATTGACTGGCAGCTGAGCAATCTCAGTAGTGTCCGCTACTAGGAATAAAAGCAGTCCTGAGGAGCAGGTAAATGAATGCAGACTGAAAGGTAGATCTAGGGCCTTTGGTCGGGGAGGGATTTGGGACCCTGGAGAGGGGGGTGGTGATGGGGGTCTCCTATGGGGAGGCACAAAGGAGGTGTACCATCTTGGATGTGCCCCTATGGGCATAGGGCATCCCCAGAAATGTACATCCCGTCCCAGCTTTTATCACAAGTTGGTGAAAAGCCAGACTGGCTTCCTTCGTTCCACCTTCCCCGCTGCCTGCATTATTGTGACAGAGGCAGAACTAAGTCCTTAACTGGTCAGTTAAGGACCTCAATAGGCCTAAGGCTGATGCCTTACCCGCCCACCCTATTATGGGGTTCAACTCAGGCTGTGTGGAGGAATGTGGTAGGCTAGCTACCTGTGTTCTTTTACATGCCTCCTCACCTTCATATGTGCCAGCAGGAGGCTGTAAGATTCAGCCCAAAGTGTTTGTAATGCATAGTCACCAAATTTAATATTGAGTGGTTTTGAAATTCCATTGCTCAAAGGTGGAATTGAGCCAGTTTGAGGTTACAGTAAGTACAGTAATACACAGTAAACATATTTCACTGTGAAAACTCTGTGCTGTTCACACACCTGATTTGGTTTAAACCATGTAGCCAAACCCATTGAACTCTTATCCAGTCCTTGTTTTTGACTCTGGGATATTTTCACTTTAAGGAGGAAGTAGAGAGAGTGAAGCCATTCAGCATGCTTTAATTGGGATAACAATCCGGGATTCATGAGACATTCCATTATGACAATTAAATACCCATCATCTTACTACTTGCACTACTTCCCTACATTTCAACTGTGTTTCTAGGAACACAGACTTGAGAAGGAACTAGCTGTGAAGAGTATTGTTGCACCTCCTCCACGTAGGTATTAAGTTGTAAGTGTGTTCATTGTAGAGAGGTCAATTTTGCTACAGCTGGGAAGCAAGCTTATTACAGTGCAGTGTTGCAAGTTATAACTGTCTGCCATTAATTTGGCTACTTGGTGAGGTCGGTAAACTTTTTGTGATGCTGAGTAGGCTGTGTGAGACTTGCTGAAGGTGGCACTCACCACCATCTCATTCCATGGACCTGGATCATGTCTTTCAATGACTTCCTTCTCTCAGGGTCGAAAGGCTGGGTCTACTTTACAGATCGTAACATCACAACTGAGGTGTTTTTAAACTTTTGGATTCAGTGCCTTGAGCACGTGCCTAAGGCTTTGCATTGAGACACATTGTTACAGACAAAAAAGTCGCTATCTTGGCCTTTCAGATTCTGCAACATCACTTGAATTCCAAACCTCGAATTGAGGCAGACTGCCTCTAGAAGGTGCTTGACAGTGTTAGGAGTCTGCTATAAATATATAATAAAGGTGCACTGAGGAAAATTGGACTGGTTCTCGGTGGAGTCACATTGATGGAACTATTTCAGTAATAACACTAGATCCAGCTCTCCTCCAAGTATACAATATTATTATGCAGAACACACCAAAGAAACCTTTCCATTTGTTTATTTTTTAATCCTGCTGCCTTTGCCAGTATACTGTGTGCCTGTCTTATGCTATTGTGATTTTTTTTTGATCATCAATATTGTTTGCCAAACACTTTTAACAAGCACGTATTAAAAGCATAATTGTCCTTAAGGAACCCTTATATTCAGTAAATGAAGACTGTAGTTAACCTTCCTGATGGTGCTGAATTCAGACGGCAATTACACATAGCTATCTCCTGTTGCTAAATAAGGAAAATATACAGAGATGAATCCTTGGCCTAAATCAGCACAATCAAGCAATAGCAAACTACTAAATCTGCAGAGTAACAAACAGAATATAACGTGAGAAGCACAATGCTAATAAATTGTTGTCATAACCAAAACAAATGCTGAAAAGAGAAGAAGCAGAATAAGACATGTCCTAATCTATTGCTTTTACAGCAAGTCAAAGATTTCCTCAATTCACCAGAAGGCAGTGGAGGGATAATTGTCCTCAGCCAAAAGAGTTATTATTCATCAAGTATGTCTGAATGTTTGCCTTTAGAGTGAAAACCAGTATTTAATAAATATTTCTGCAGCGGTTGCAATCTTGTACTACAGCATACATATCACATGGTCCCAGGGGACTAGTTTGTGTCCAGGTATCACTTCAGTTTAGTTTGAGACACATAATTTGACCACGTAAAAGGAAAGGAAGCCTTGGCTAATAGTGGGTCCATAAATACCAACCTTGGTTCTCCACTTTAGTAGGTCCACAACTGTTGGGTCTCTCTGGGACTCAGTCACATCAGTTGATGCTTCTACACAGAGCAATGTTCTGTGCAGAATAAACAGGATTATTTCAGTAAGAATTGCTTAATTGGTGTATAGAGTTGCAGCAAGGCAGTTAAAATTTCAAAAGAAAATAAATTTCAGTTTGCCACGGAGAAAGATTTCAATGATTCCAGCAAGAACTTAAAACATGAGTTGGAAGAACCGAAAGTGAGAAGGCAGATGATGAGAACATTAAAATAACGTGTCATAAATATGATGAAGGCAGAAGGAAAGGAAGGAAAATATTCAGAAGAAAAACTGAAACATTTATTTTTCTCTCTAGTTTCTTGGGACTGAATCAATTATTTAACATTCATTTAAGATTCTTCCTTGTTCTGAATTTTTTTTAAGAGCTAAAGAGAGAGGAGCCATCTGAATAACTCACAAATACTAGTGCTGGACTAGATATCCCTCAGACTGATTGATAGCATCAGGCAAGACTTTTTCTTGCCTATTTGATAGCATTGCTAAGCCGCAGATTTTCCTAGAATGCACTTTATCATATATTTAGAAAAGATTTGGAGCATTTAAACTGCTCCTCATTTGATTTCTGCCACTGGGAAAGGAAATTCCTGTGATGCTGCAGTATATAAAACTGCAACTGATTAAATGGCTACAACTTTTTTTGGAGATAGAAAACTGAAGCAATGTTTCAAGGAACAGTGGGGGATGGGGGAGGGGGAGGAAATAGATGTCAGTAGCAGGGAGGACCTTTGTTGTTTTGGTTGATGTCTTCTTCACTGAAATAAGGACAAAAGGAAGCCAACTCTTAGGATTGAGGCAAGACAGCCTATAAGAGGGCAAATATTATGGAGGAGAGTGCTGAAGCAGGTAGTGCAAATTCCATGACTCTACAGACTGCTACAGTGCAGGAAAAAGTTTATAGCCTCACGCGAATGACCAAGGCTCTATCCGCCATGCACATCCTGTAAATTGAAAAAGGAATAATTTGCCTTCACGGTGACATTAAATGGTGAAAGAAAAATGGCAGTTTTCAGAAGCTTTTAAGCCAATAATACACCTTTTAACTGTATGTCACTGTGTACACCCTCATCGCTTATTACAAGGAAATTGTGTTGGCCTTAAAGGGGAGTGATATACTGAGTCTACACTTCCATCAATTACAATTATGGAATTGATGCACCACCTGAAGTGTAATTGCCAATTGGACTAATTTAGCACTACGCTGTCATCCTGCAAAGGTAAAGTTGAACTGTGAGAATTGGGTTTCTATTTTTGAGACAAGCTTTTGATAATGGAAATCTTTCTGACACAGCTGGGCTCTCAATTGAAGCAACCCTGAGCAAAGAATTTTTGATTTCTTGCCTTATTTATTTGCTGCCTCATTTCCCTGGCTGTGTACTGTAGTGTTCAATGGTTTGTTTAATCTGTGTTTGATTATGTTCGTCTGTTCTCTGATCTTTGTATACTTGAATGATTGCTTAAGCTTGTGGGAGGATCTTGTAAGGTTAAGTACTGACACCACACAGGGAATATTCTAGAAAGGATCTTGTTTCTCAGCCATGAACATACGTGTTCAATTCTGTTCTTCTGAGATGCTTTAAAGTTCTGTAAATAAACAGGTTAGTTTAGAACTCAAGTCAACTTTGCATTGCTCTGAGAAAAGTAAGATATACAGCAAACTGGTGAATAATTTATTTCATTACCAGGAGACCCTCTCATAGGAGCAATGGATTTAAGGTTAAAAACCTACCTGCTCATTACAGGGTTGGACAGTCTGGACATTGCAGCTATTCATAAGAAAGCGATATTTATACATTGCCTGAGAGCAGAAAGCCAATTAATTTTCGAGCAGCTCACAGAAGATATACCCACATTTGATCTGGCAGTAAGAGCTCTTGAAAAATATTTTGGGCCAAAGAAAAGTGTGATGATTGAATGATACACATTCTGTCAGAGATCCAATGGAAATGGTGTGCCCATCAAATAATATGTAGCATGCTAACCAATGAACTCATTTAAGAGCAATTAAATGAAAACACTTCAATTTCACAAATTAGAGAACATCTTCTCATGGAGGATAAGGATTTAACCTCAGAAAAAGCCAGGACCTTGGCAATCCAAATCGAATCTGCCATGCTAGATTTGAAGATGTTACACAGCAACTCAGGGTTACAGGTACAGCCTGCCTAACCAGCTCAAGTGCAATGGTTATGGACAAAGAGATCTCAGCAATTTCATCAACATGTGCTCCTTCACAGTTAGATACCTTCAAAACAGGGCCCAAGTTTTGGAAATGATCATCGAGTCACAACACCATGTCCAGTTCGAGGGGAAAAAGTGCAACTCATGCTCTAAGTGGCATCATTTTGCAACGGTGTTTATGACGTTGAAAATTAAGATTACATTGGTTTGACATATGGAAGAGTTCTTTCCTGAGATTGAGGCACGTTTTGTATAGACCATCACAAAAGGATTCTCATCTTTCAAATGGCTTAATCAAGTGACGGCACATTGAATTATCCATAGATAATTGTGGATAAATCGCGCAGAAAAGGATTAGCTCAAAGATGTGTGTTTATGAACCACAAAAAGATGCATCCAGAAGAGACACCATTCCAGTGTGGGGGTATAAGGATTTGTTTTGGACTCCCTTCTCACTGCAGAGACATCTCCTGATACACAACAGTGGATGGACTTTCAGTCATAAAAAGACACATACTGGAAAGAAGGAGATTTGTCCATATGGTTGTCAGAAATTTGCCAGCAATGAAATATTACTGGTTTACATTTTTTGAAGCCACACAGGTGAGCGCAGCTACCAGTGACCTATTGTGACAAAACTTTCAGCAAGAATAATGAATTAAAGATGCCTATTAGAACAAACACAGTAAAAGTCTACCAGCCCTGAGAATATAACAGGGCTTTAGTCAGAAGAGGGGCCTAGCTGAATACAGGAGAACAGTGATTATGAGGATACATTTCTGTTTCCTAAGAATAGTGTCGATCATCCACCTCATCAAGCTCATCACACAGAAACAAAACATAAGATTCATAGATCAAATCACAGATCAAAGAGACTTTTGTATCTCAAAGACTATTTCTATGCTGAGAGAAAGCCGACAAGTTGAGCTGTAAGAAATGATCTGATGTATATATGTTTGTTGTTTAGAATGACTTAATTTTAATTTTAGTTAAAAGGTAGGAAAAATGTGGGCTGAGATTTTCTAGTCACTGCATGATGGGTCCCATTGTGGCAGATGTGGCGAGCCAGCCAGGAGTCCGTTGATTTCAATAGGACTGGAAGATCCCGCTGGCAGGCAGGGCCAGAAAATCCTGCCCGGAGTGTTCAATGGCTCGTTTGATCAGCGTTTGTTTATGTTTGTCTGTCCTCTGATCTTTGTACACTTGATTGGTTTCTTAAGCCCATAGGTGGAGCCAGTGATTTAAGTACTGACACCACACAGGGAGTATTCCAGAAAGGATCTGGGCTCTGAGCTGTGAATGTGTGTTGAAATCTGCATGTTCTGAGATATTTTAATGTTCTGTAAATAAATGGTTTGGATTTAGAACCAGAGTTATCTCTGCATTAAGATATACAGCAGCCCGGCGCATATATAACACATACTAATTGAACTCACAGAATCATAAAACTGTTACGGTGTAGAAAGAGGCCATTCAGCTCATCGTATCTGCACTGGCTCTCTGAGCATTTTAACTTAGTGCCAATCTCCTGCTTTTTCTCCAAAAATCTGCACATTATTTATATTTAAATTAACATCCAATACCCTCAAGTGCTTCAATCGAACCTGCCTCCACCACACTCCCAGGCAGTGCATTCCAAAACCTAACTACTTACTGTGTGAAAATGTTTTTTCTCACCCTACATTTGCCTCTTTTGGAAAACACTTTAAAACTGTGCCCTCTGGTTCTCTATCCATTTATGAGCAGGAACAACTTCTCTATATCTACTCTGTCCAGACCCCTCATGATTTTGAAGACTTCTATCAAGTCCTGAGGTGTCTCATCCCTGGAACCATTCTTGAAAACCTCTTTTGCACTCTCTCCAGTGTGTTTGCATTCTTCCTATAGTGTGGCACCCAGAACTGTACACTCCAGCTGTGGTCTAACCAGTGTATTACATAAGTTCATCATAACCACCCTGCTCTTGTATGCTGTGCCCCTAAGTTTTGTGTCATCTGCAAACTTTGAAATGTTCCCCTGCACATCAAGACCTAAACCATTTATATATATCAGGAAATGCAAGAGTCCCAATATTGACCCCTGGGAACTCCACTACAAACTTTCTTCCAGCCTGAAAAATGCCCATTACTCTCTGTATCCTATCCCACAGCCAATGTTCTATCCATAAAATTCTCCCTGACTCAGTCCTTGTGACAATGATGCACCTTCTCCTTCATCCATTTCTGCTCAGGAAGTAATAAATCTTTTGGTATAATGCTATTATGCAACATGCAGCAAGCTATTGTAACTCATGATATTGTTGCTGGGCTGGATTGTAGGGTCCTACCAAATTTCTTCAGGCCATTGAAACATTCTGAATAATAAAGGTCCACTCCACCATAGCTCTCATATTCTCATGCATTTCATTTTATCTGTTATCTCCTTCTATCTGTGCAGCCCATATGGGAGTCATGAGCCTTGACTTCAGGCATACCTGATCATCAATCAACCATCCTGATACCCAATTTTTACTGATCAATGTGTTATGGTGGCTAACAAAAGTGTCAAGATTGTTTCCTGGTTGGGGCTTTTATTGTAACCTGCTGAACAAGGTGATTGGCATTACACGCACATGCTGGTTGGACATTAATGAATGAATATTGTTTTCTCTGAAATAGCGGACTCTTAAGACCATATATATTACATTAATTGCTCCTTGCACCTGTCAGAATACTGCTATTCTGTAGAAGTTGAATGCTTTGTCTATCGCAGGTTCCCTTAACAAAATAAGAAATTGAGAAGCCTGCCTGCATGGGGTATCAGGGACGTCTTTATGCATTATTACTTTAGTCAGATAGCAAGTTTCCAAAGGTGATCCAAGGCTAGCTTGGAGTGACAAAACAAACATAAGAATGATTACTTTTATGGCCACAGTTAATGTGCTTATTGTGGATGTTTGTTCGGAGGGCTAGAAAGTGTTGGAAGCTATGGCTGGTTTTATCAGGAAGGCAAATTTAGAAAATGTTGGGATTGCAACCATTTTATTTGAATTGTGGACATTGTATTGACGTATTGCCATGCTTAGGCCTTTATTTTGTAAATTTATGGGAGCGTCTTCCTCCACTAAAAATCTATTCCAGGTGTTCCATTAAGTGACCTTCAGTGCACCCAGGGACTGTACTAAAGTATGGAATCTAATCATATTTTTGCAGCATAATTCTCCAGAAACTTCGTACATCCACAGTACATACTTGTTGAGAGGCTCATTAGCTGCCTTGAGAAGCAGTAAAGGATCATTACCAGCGTATCATGACTAGCTGTTACTTCTTTCATCACTGCTAATGAAATAACATTCTCAGGAATCACACATTTCCAAAACACATGTTTAAACAATCCCCACAGCACGTCTTAAGTTGTACAGTAAACTAGACAGTTCCACTATTTTATCTGAACACATGAAAATATAGACCCAGTTTAGCAAAAATTTGCTGAATGTCAGAATGTGTCCAGATACTTAATGCTCAGATTAAATCATTCTGCAGTGTACTTAGTTTATTTTCCTCTTTTTTGACAATGATAATAGATCTTTTTACAAGCTCAGCAGTATCACAGGAGAGTACATAATGGCACAAAGTACTGGGTTTTCACTTCTGAGCTGGCACATACTGTGCTGGTGTAATTTCCCAAAGCCAAGGAAAAGTAATATGTGAATCAATGGAGGATGCATAAGAATCAGATGCAAATGATACTGATGGCATTGTAGGAATTGTCATGCTATCTGTCGTAGCTGGTAAAGAATGTGAAAAAGATTTTTTTAAGCATTGTGAAATACATTTTCTGATTGAAGACATACTGTAAAGCTGAGGAGAAAAAACTTTGAGGGAGTATGCATCAGATTCCCACTTGTACAAGGAACAAGGTGGCCTGGGGAGAATGACTGCCAAAATCAATACTGGGCCTAAAATGAAACAGCATAGAGAAAACTGCCAAAACCAATTTAACACTGCTTGCAGATGGACTAAGTGGGAGTTGACTGCTACAAAATGGATTGCAAACACTAGTGAAAGAGTTTCAGAACTATTGATAAACACATAAGGAGAACAATTGCCCTGGTTGCTGATTATGGTGATGTGCAAAAGCATTCATGAAGATTTACTTTTCACTGATGTTCCTTGTGAAATCACCAATCTGTTCAATCAAACATATTTCAAATGCTAGATCTAATGACCAGAGAAAACTTTTATGAATTCGTTTAGAATTCACTACACCAAAGGGTCACAGGAAACATATGAAAATAAAAACAGGAGTTGATGAATCACCTCCTCTAATCTGTTCTCCCATTCAATTAGATCACGGCTGATCTGTAACTCAACTCCATTCATTGGACTTGCTCCATGTCTCTTGACAGCGTTACACATCAAAAATCTGATGAGTCTCAGTCATGAAAATTTAAATTGACCAAAAGTCCACTGCCTTTTGGGAGAGAGTTCTTTATTTCTACTACAACTTGTATGAAAAGTACATCCTGATTTCGCTCCTATATAGCCTAGCTTTAATTTTAACATTGTGCATGCTTATTTAGCATTCCCTCACAATAGGAAATAGCTTCTCTATATTGATGCCCTTGTATCCCTTTATCAATTTAACCAAGTTTATGTAATCTGTGATCTTGTTTAATCCTCTATAATTTTGGCATTATTCTGGTACATCTGCACTGTACCATCTCCAAAGTCACTATATCTTTTCCATTACTTGTGTTATGATCCCAGTAGGGACTGATCACGTTTTAAAAGAAATTTGAACTTTCCCTTTCCAGCTGAAAGAATGGCACATCAAGATTTCATGTTTTGAAACTTTTACTGTAACAAATCACCAAAACAGTAACTGAACACTATTTTCTTTTTGTAAGCAACTTATACTTGAAAGTACAGAGAGAAACATTCTCCTTTTATATTTATCACAAATCACACTCTACTTTTCCTCCAAGGCTGTAGAAGTGATCCTGTTCCTAGGAGTACTGCACTACTGGCGGGGGCCAATGCTCCTGGTGGTGCTACTGGTACTTGAGAGCAGACAACTTCTGGTTGGCCAGCAGCTCCTGGAAGTGGGAAATTCCACCCAAAGACACCAGGGATCCCATTGCCATCCAGGTGGTTGCCATTAACTCGGGTTGGGGAGGCCAGAATGGCCGCGGTGAGACTACTACCTGCTCTCTAGCTGGCGGGTGGGTTCACCATCATGACTATTAAATTCTGCCCAATGTAACTGGACAGCCAAAATATGCAGTGCCCTCTGTAGGGTGTCTGGAAGCTATGTGAACAGGGCAGTCAACTGTATATCTCATAACAAGTCAGATTGAAGAATCTTTACAGAGCCATGGAGAGCCTGAACTACAAGTGCCAATTAAAATCAATGTCAAATCAGGAAAAATAGCAAAATTAAGAGAGAGAAAGAAAGATTGAATTAAGAGAGAGATAAAAGAGGCAACAAAGAAAACCATAATTAAAACACCAACAATAATTAAAAACTGAAGAAATGTGACTCCACACTTGTAAAAGTTAATTTTCAGTGTCAGAGAGGTTACTTTTTAGTAATTAATGCTTATTACACCATCAAAATGTGTATACACTGGAATAGGAAAGCTCTAACATTTACTAGCAACTTTAGTTCCTATCTCCGAGGTACCTATGGGAACATCAGGCCATTCATTGGGCGGAATTGACCATGCCCACTGGTGTCAGGCATGTTTGGTGGTTTGAGTGGACAATATGATGAGAAGGCCAAAATTTAGTTTCACAACGTGGTGAAACAAGTTTCCGATCGTCCGCCCAGCCTGTTGATGGTGGGTCATGTTTCCCGCCATAGGATGTCGGAGAGCTCATTGTAATTCATCAGCATATCACTGTAAGGCTAGCCCACCAGACTCATCAGTGCACTCTACCCCACCCCCCCCCCACCCCATCCAATGGATCTCCTCCAATGAGGTCCCTTCCAATCAGGGGGATGTCGATGGTGATGAGGGTGAGGGGGTCCTCAAAGGTGATGATGACGGTGATGAGGCCCTCGCACTGGCCAGATGAGGCAGGCATGCTTAGGAAGCCTTCATAGCTGCTAGATTTGTGGAGGATGACAACGAAATGCAGTGAGGAGACGCCATAAGATCTTTACATTGTATCTATGAATGTTTGACTCCAGTCTGGCTTATGGCAGCGTACCTTCTGTGATAATGCTCCTGTCATGGAGGGGCAGTGGAGGCCCTGGTAGTCACTCTACTGCAGGAGGATGATGATGACATGCAGTGAGGACACTCCATAGATCTTCACATAGCCTCTGACAATGTCTGACTCCTTCCTGGCCGAGGGCAGCTCGCTTGCGCTCTGTGATCAGGGCCAGATCAAAGAGACACAACCATGCAACTTTAAAAGCATCAGATCCTTTGTCCGCCTTCAGCACCTGAGTCCTTCAGGAGCACAGCTTCACTAGTCACAGATGCTGTAGAGATGGGGGCCACCCCCAACTTAAAAGTGCTGAGAGCTCACAGAGAGAATGATGGAACTCTGAAACGCCTACCCACGACATTCCGGCAGCAATAATAAGCACCGCTGAGGTGCCAGCATCAGTAATGTGTCCAGGGAGTGTGAAGCCAGACCATCACTTTGGTCTGAAGGCTGCGCAAAGCACAGGAAAGAAGCCTAGCTCTGAGACACCAGCCTTAATCTTGTGCAGAAAGGTTTCACATCTGAGTGACATGACACTGCTCATCAGAACAAGCAGCCATAGGCAAGGAGACATTCTTGGGAGTTTACTGGCAATAGTGAACATTATATACAAGTGATTAACACTTGTGCTCAGGCTGTGCAACTACATCTTCTTAACTTCCCTAACCCTGCCACTACATCTTGGTGCTCCCCGGACATCCACAGAGGAGGTGGAGGTAGCCTGCTGACTGCTACGCCCTGTCTGTGATTACCTTGGTGGGTGTCCTCTAGAGGGCTGAGACATGGAGGGCCTCGGCCTGCCTTTCGGATTCTGCTGTGTGGCAGTGGCACCCTCCTTGTCCTGTGGAACTGGAACTGCTGAGGCCACAGGAAGAAGGGATTCGGATGGGCCGGACATTCCCAAAGTCACCTGGATGGATGATCCCGGGGGGAACTCATGCTGATCCTCCTCCCTATGGGTGCCCAAGGGCCCCTGGCTGACTCCTTGAGGAAAAGAAGAAGCTGGAGTGAGATTGGGCTGCCCCACACCTCTCTTGCATACACACTGTTGGAGGGAAATTATGGCATCAGCAATGGAGTTTGGTCTGCGCAGGAGCAATGTCCTGGACCAATGTTTCCATGGTGCCTGCCATCCTACCTTGGTGCATAGGCATGCTGGTGCTATCACCTCAGACTGAAGGTGGATGGACAACTCCATCATGCCTTACAATCTGAGGAGTGCAGCGGACATCCCTTCCTGATGTTCCTGAGCTTGCCTTTGCAGCTCCAGCAACTGCAACATGACTGAGTCCAGATGCTCGTCATCTGACTCAGACTCAGCAAATCTCTGGCCTCCAGCAGTCCTCCAAGCGCCAGATGCTAGGGAAGTCCCTGCCACCACCTGCTGTGGATCAGAAAGTGTGATATGCTCACCAGATTGTGATCCTGAGGCTGTTCTAAAGCTCAGTCCCACTAAGTTGTGTATCTCTGCGATGGTGGAAGATATGTGTGACTGCTGTGATGGGACTTTAAGGAGGGTGCCTTCAGATTCCTCTTTAAAGGTTTCTTTTGGGTTTGATTGGAGGGCCTGTGTCATGGACTGTGTCATCTGTTTGGCAGATGTGCCTGCAAAAGCAAGTAGAGATGGTAGTGGCCTGTGAAACAGGACACATCACTCACGCATAGTTTTCTGACTGATGTTGCACTGCTGGATCCTTACTTGGTAGAGCACCAGGGACCTCATCCTCAGCACAGGAACAGTCCAGATCGTCATCGGCCAGCTAGATGGCTTTTTCAAAGTTTGTGAGGACCTTGATTTCAGGCAATCCTCCACCAGTTTGCGACCACTCCCTCTTGTTGCATGCCAGCTTGTCCTACATGAACAGAGTTGAAGACAGTGTAAGCAGGATGCCTGTCAAACAACGTGATAACTATGCCTGGCACTTGTAGGCGGTGAGTGGTCCCATGGCTGGGATGAGGACAATGAAGGTATGTATGGAAGAGTGAATGGTGGTGTCTCTTGAACTGGCAGTGAGTGTGTGCCCTGTGGATGTGTGATGGGTTTGTGAGTGAGAGTTGAGAGTGATAAGAGTGACTTACTCTGGCGGAATGTAAATCACTCATCCTTTTGTGGCACTGGCTGGCTGTCCTCTTTTGCAGGGCATTGGCGCTGACCACTGCTGCCATTGCCTGCCAGGCCAGAATGGCAATGTTGCTGCCCATCCTGCGGCCAGAGCGGGGGTGACGGACATTACTGCAAGCCTCCACTGGATCCAAAAGGCACTCGAGGGATGCATCATTGAACTTGGGGGCTGCAGTTTTTTTGTTTTTTAGGGCCTGTGTCTTCTTTGCAGCAGTCATGGGCTGGAAGCACTGAGAGGTGTGTGCATGGCTGTGCTTTAAATATGGCGCCCAGAAGATGATGGCATGGCGGAGGAATGAGAGCCCGCTACCATCGAAACGGCATGTTTCCCGTTAATGCAGCTGGGTTTGGGACAATACAGCATGAAAAGCCGCCATTGCAGCCAACGGGTACAATGTCGTTTTACCCGCCCACTACCACACTTAGTGCAAATCCGAGTCTATACTGCCCATTGTGTTTGAATGATGAGTGAGGCAGCAAGATACTCTTATCATGCAGCTCTTGAAGGAGCAGGCATCTCACACTGCAACTTCTAGATTTCCACATTTACCTGGGCATGTCCATTTCTGGAAGTTACTGCCTGATTTCTGCCTAAATAGCTCGAGAGCTGTTTGCCTCACGATTATTACTACAGCAAAATTCGAATAACAAGGCACTGCTAATAACAAAACTCAACAAAAAACGATTTAAAATGAAGAGACAATTTATGATTGTCATGTATGCTGTATAACTTCCTGTATGCAATGATGGCTATTGGGTCTGTTCTACCAGTATCCATGTATCCACGTTTAATTAGATAGACATGATTATGACTTGAAAACACACCCTATCAGAAAAAAAATGACATTGTGCAAAAAGCTTAGATTTCTCCGCTTCTGTTAAATAATACTTTCTGTTCTCATAGTCACTCTGGATTTTGCTGCAATTTGCTATTTTTAAACATGCCAGATGTCAACTAGCAGGAGATTTGACCACTGGGGAAGTTTTCCACAACCTCCAAAAGATATAAACACTACCACAGAGGATCAATCTTTTCTAGTTTCGGTTTTCAGTGGCAGAATTGCAAATTTAATCACTAAACACTACACTGGAGATTCTAACGGTGACAACATCCTGTGTTGGAATCAGAATGTGCTGGAAACACCGCCATTCTGGCAGCATCTGTTTTCTTTTTGCAACATTTTTGGATTTCCAATGTTCAGCTTTTAAAAGAAAATGTTAAGAATATTTAGTATTGTCATTATTATGCTTCTTAAAACTAACCTAAAAAGCAAAACATGGACTTCCAACAAAAAATGCCCAAGGACAAGTTCTTGCACCTCTGATAGTTGTGATACTGCAGCTATACCTTTTACGCTCTGTGGTCTGACCCTATTTACCAAACCCTCAAATGTACGGTTATCACTGTTCCCGACTGAAAATGTTTCAAGCCTTTGAAAATAAGCTAACCTAAAACGTCATATTTCAATACAAAATAACGAAATTACATCAGGAGAAAGTATATTAGAAAACATCTTTACTTAAAGAAATTAAAGAAGGGCGTTTTAACATAGCACCGTGTGTGAATTGATAATTGTGCACCATTAAAACAAATTGCAGACAGATATTGATAAAGTGCCATTGCCATCATCCAATTATCTTATTATGATATGATTATTTAACATATGGTGACTTCATAATGTGCCAGATTTTGCTGGAGTGGATTCCCCATTAATTAAATTTCTTCATGCGCATTTAGGTTTTGTGATGTTTAATCCACAAAGCTGCTGTAAGTGTGTGCTGCTAATGGTGCCAAGAGGGCAACAGAGCATCTTGGACCATGGAATGATGGGATAAATTGTGCAACTTAACTAATAAGATGAAAGGTTTGAGAAAGAAATGGAGGAAGGACTGAAAAGAAGATTGTATTAGAATTAATTCAATATAAAATTAAGTACAGAAAGAGAAATAAGGGCGGAAAAGGGTTGAATTAAGAAAGAGAGAGAGAGAGAAAAAGAGACAGTGAGGAAAATCAAGAAAAAAAAAGCCGTGACATTTTTAAAGTCTCCTAAAGAAATCACAACCTGAAAAAATGAGACTCCACAATTGTTTACTTTCTGGATAAAATAGGCTAATTGGCAGTTAATAATCAATTATCATTTTGTTAAAAGCATTCTAATGCTGTTAATTATGAGACTTAACATTGTGTGGCAAATTTAATGGCAATTAAAGTGCAAATGCAGCACTTTATGAAAATCACATGGAGGTTAAGGTGTGATACTGTTTTGGCGGAGCTAATGGAGGAGCAGTGCTAATCAGCCAGCAACTTGTGACGATTTGCAGTTCATGGGGTATCTCTTCCGCCCACAAGTTTCTAGCTGATTCATGCATTAATAAGGCTGCGTGTTGTTCAGTGGCTGTAATTTTTTCATCAAAATCTGGCTCATTATAATTTGAGCTGCTTTAAATAGTAGATATTATTGAAGCAGAAGTATATGTTTCTGCGAGCTTCACATAATTCTGTTTTAATCCACTTTCCATAACTTCTAGTAATGTTGTGACTTTGACATTTCCCTCCAGGCACTTGGAGACTGACTCAGCGTATTTCTATCGCTGAAATTTAGCAAGGTCTTGACAGCACTGAAATTGATCTCTTTTCAGAATGAAACCTTTTCCCTTTTCCCAGTCTTTTACAGTGAGTGCTGATTCTTGCTTTGAGACATTTCTATGCCTGATAGCAATCATTTGATATCACACCTATTTTTTCTATGTTAGGTAAGGCTTTGAGTTTTAGTGGGTTGATTCAGGGCTGTGGCTGAGCCCAATCTTATCTTCATCTCCCTTATACATACACAAATAAGCATTCCCAAGCAGTTGTCATTAGGTTCTGATCAGGAGTGATAACTGTATCAACATCCTGGAGGTTATCATTGAACTGGACCAGCAATATAAATACAGGTGAGAGACTCGTGATTCTGCGATGAATAACTCACCTCCTGTCTCCCCAATGCCTGATCACCATATAAAAGGCACCAGTCAGGAGTGTGATGGAATACTCCCCACGTGCCTGGTTGAGTGCAAGACAAAGCAGTCCAACTGTTAAGCACCCCATCCACCATTCTAAACATACACTTCTTCCATCACCAATGCAAAGTGGAAGCAATGTACACTATATACAAGGTGCACTGCAGCAAATTACCAAGGTTCCTTTGGCAGCAATTTCCAAACCTGAGACCTCTACCACTAACAAATTTTCCTCTAAGCCACACACAATCCTGACTTGAAACAATATCAGCATTCCTTCACTGTCACTGGGTTAAAATTCTGCAACTCCTTTCCTAACAGCATTGTGAGTGTACCTACACCACATGGATTGCAACTCCACTACCACCTTCTCAAGTGCAATTCGGGGTGGGCAACTAAGTTGACCTTGCCAGTAATGCCCACATCCCATGAAAGAATTTTAAAAATCAATTCATTCTGGGGAATCTCACTGTACCATCATTGTTTGAGAAACTACAACAAACCAAAGAGTACCCACTGGCCAACAGGCCTATCAATTGACCATCTAGCTCATGATTGCAGTGTGCAACCCATGCAAATTTGGGTAGCTTTTGTTTAACAAATAATATGCTTCTACGTGAAATATGATCAAGCAGACCACTGGGATCCTTAAACAATGCTACCTCTGCCTAGACTGCTCTGGAGGAACTCTACAGTATTTACCGGAGCAGATGTCAAGAGTTGTCATGGTCAGCTGCATCCTACTCAATCTCCTCATTATGCAAGGACAGCCTTTACCACAAGGTATATGATCAGTGAAGAAGGAAAACAAAGAGGAAGGGAGCAGGCAATCTAGACAGCTCCTTTCTGGTCAGGCTGCCCATGATTGATTCCTCTGATTATGTTACGAGTGAAACCAACCTCAATTCACCATTCACCAGCAGTCCCATACCTTATATTCTCTCTGTTACTGAGCATCACAATGTCCTTTTGACCAGAATTTTAAAATAAAAGCCACCATAGAACAAATATTCCAAATGTATCTTATAAAGCAAACCATCCAATATTCCATGCAAACGTCAACTAATCACACTTGTGCATTGCCTTAGTTTTCTCATGTGCTGTTGCCTGTTGTAGTGCTTCTATACAGCACCACCCCTGTGGTTGCAGCATGCCTGGTGGAAGGCTGAAGATGGCCTCTGTTAGATCCTAGATGCCAGTTCGCTGGATCCTGTTTGCAAGCTTGTTGTAAGTGGTAGCCAATTTGGTACTGATGATAGGGTTGAGTAGCAGACACTTCATAGGTAGAAAGTCTTAGTTTATTTACACAGCAGCAACTAAACATGTGCTTACACTTCAAACTCTATCTCTACACTACTCCAACTACAGACTACTAAATACAGAGGTAGCCTGTGCTACTTTGCTATTGGATACTAAGATCATGTGATCTTCCTTAATAACATTCTTCTTAAAGGTATGTTACACATCAGATTACTGCATCCCTCCCCCTTTATTCAGAAATACATTTTATATTTACAATTACAATTTTCTCAAAGTAGCTTCAGATTCTTTGTCAGGAACCTCCTTTTCCAGAATTGCCTGAACATCAGGTGCTTCGGTGGACTCCTGCAGATCTGTACCCTCCACTCTTGAAGGAACAACAGGTGTGCCTGTACTGGATTGAGTTCTTTCAACAGGAAACACTGGCCCAGTCATGAACACTGGTGGAATCATTTCTTGGTCCATAGTTTCTCTCTTCCTTACATAATCCACATGTATGACTTGGCCTTCCACCTCCTTATTTCACCTGGTAACAACTTTAGTCCTTCTCCAAAGTTCTTCATGTATTATGTTTCTCCCATAGTTTATTTCCTCTCATGACTATGCCAGTCGTGTCTAGTTTTCTGCCTTCCCTGACTCCTTTCCACCTTCCTTCCTAAATTTGGCATTATTAAGCTCAATCTCAGGCATTTCATCAATAATTCCACAGGCGTGACATCTGCTGTTGTGTGAGGGGTGGTCCTATAATGGAAAAGAAAACGTGCCAGCTTGGTTGTTAAGGAATCTCCAGTTAATTTCTTCA
Organism: Carcharodon carcharias; assembly: GCF_017639515.1. Classification (NCBI taxonomy): domain Eukaryota; kingdom Metazoa; phylum Chordata; class Chondrichthyes; order Lamniformes; family Lamnidae; genus Carcharodon; species Carcharodon carcharias. The sequence continues at coordinate 108,804,232 of NC_054475.1, forward strand.
TGCCAGCTTTGAAGGTTTGAAGCGCCCTTTCAGCCAATCCATTTAAGCAAAGGTGGTATGGCAAAGTTTTCACATGAATGATACTGTTGAGGCTGATAAGCCGCTGAAACTCAGCACTTGTAAACGTCGTGCATTATCAGAAACGAACACTTCTGGTAGTCCATTAATGGCAAAACTTTGACATAACTTCTCAATTGTAGCAGAAGATGTTGGTGCTTTTACTTCATCTATGTCCATCCATTTAGAGTGGGCCTGAACAATGAGCAGAAACATTGTTCCCATGAAAGGTCCCACATAGTCAATGTGTAACTACACCCTTGGTCTTCCCAAGGGTGTAACAAAGCTGTTGAAGGTAACTTTTGCAGTTGCTGACATTATGCACAATTCTTCACCAAACTCTCTATTTCGCCATCAATCCCAGGCCATCATAGGTTGCTGCAAGCTATGGTCTTCATTTGGGATATTCCTGGATCTGCACTGTGTAGTTCAATTAGCAATGGACCTCTTCCCTTTGGAGGTATTATCACTTGTGCTCCCCACAATAAGAGCCATCCTGGCTGGTTAATTCATGGCCAGAATCTTCTGTTCGGCTTGCAGGGGCAGACCCTGCAAGCCAATGCGTAAAATGGCACGTGCTGATGTCGGGCAAGTGTTCTGACATCACTGCAGGTCATTGTGATCTTCCGTTCGGCAGGTGCACACTGGAGCCGGTTGTGCGCCCACCGAACTGTCAAAGGCCAGTTAAGGCCATTAATAAAACAATTAATACAATTGAGAAAGCTGCCCATCCAACCTTAAGTTTGGTGGGCAGGCGAAGAGCCCAAGCGGCCTTTACATTTTTCATGAAACCTCATCCACGGGCGGGATGAGGTTTCATGAAGGTATCATTAATTAAATAAAAATGTTTATGAAAATTCATAAACATGTCCCAGCTCATGTGACAGTGCCAATGAGGGGACATGTCTGAATAATTTTATTTTTTAATTTTCTCCAAGCTTAAAACTGAAGTTAATCTCCCTGAGGCTGCTTCATGGCTCAGGGAGATTTCTGCACTTATTGGCGCGCTTGCGCGAAAGAGTGCAGGCCCCAACCCTCCCTCCTCCCCTCCCCGCACAGATAGCACTGATCGCTTCCTTAATTGGCCCACCCACGTAAAATGGCAGTGCACAGCCGATCACAGGCGGTGATCGGCTCTGCGCCCACCCACATCCACTCCTGACCGGCCCACCCAATAGGGACAAAATTCTCCCCCATGTCTTCTGTTAAGGTATGGTTTCATTTTGTCAGATACAGGCTCTTGTGACCATAAGGTACTTGTTCTCATACTTTAGATAGGACTGGCCCCTACTTGTCCAGTCTCTGGTCTGTTGAGCACATAGCAGCGATGAATCTAAGAAATTTAGCAATAAAACAAGCTCTTATGGAACTGGGACATGCTCATCCTTTTCTTGTAAAGACAAATGACTGTGCATCGGTGTTTGCAATTTGACTACCAGGCCTATGCACGAAAGTATACTTGTATGCTGCCAGGATTAAAGTCTTATTTGTGTTTCTGTGTCTTCTGTCTACGTGCCTTTTTCTTCCTAGTGCTGACTTTAATCTTGACCTTCTTTTTGGTTTCAATATTGGCCAGACTAATCTCAGATGCAAGCTCGATTTGAGTGAACTCAGTGGTTGAATCGTCAGAGTTTCATCATCTGCCTGCTTCTTAGGAAATTCTGTGACTTTTGCCTCCTAAGCTTCTTTGGCTTCACATAGCTGATTCTTCAGCTCTTCCATCTCTTTCTTATATTTGTTTGCTGCCTCTTGGAAAATTAAGCATTGTTGTGCCTTCTCTGCCAACTCATCCTTCAGTTTGGTCAGAGACGTGCTGAATTCTTTCGTTTCTCTTCATACTTTTCCAGTGGTACAAACTTTGACCTGAGGGAACCTTGTATTGTGTGAAGGCCTTTCACCAGGTTTTCTTTTTCCTTTTGAATGTTGCTCACCTCGTCTTGAACTCTGTCATCAAGCGTGACCATTTTGAGTTCCTTCTTCTGTTCTTCCATGTTTTGGATTAAGACAGCCTGCAGTTCTTCAGGTTGTTGAGTCCTTACATGCTCCTTTTCCAAAGCAGAAATGCCATTTATCTTAGCCAGTTTTGCCCTAGGAGGCTTGGTCCTCTGCCTCTCAATACCAACACTGGTAGCTTTACCAACTGACTTCCGTAATGAACAGTTACTCTACTTAGGCTTGGATGTCTTCATCCGTGTATGTTTTTAATTGGGCAGTTGTTTCTTCTAAATTTAATTGATGTTTGCCATTACTCAGATATTTGAAGATACGTTTCCCAATTACTGTAGTGGAAGCTCCTGTGTCCACTTCCATTCAAACAGGTCTACCATTCATTTTCACTGTTACATAGATTGGTTCTGTTCTTCCAACCTTCAAGTTATACAACAAATAAATATCTAAATTTGTTGCTTCAGGCTGCTCTATATTGTAGATCTCAGTGTCTTTTTCCTCTTGTTTAAAAGTCTGCTTGACTGTTTCCTTAAACTAAGTGCCAGTCGTGAAAAGACTGCTTGTTTCCTTGTCTATTGATCTTCTTGTTTTCACTGCAAAGTCATTTCTTTCTCATTTTCCTGCTAGCTGTTTCCTGCCCCTCGGCAGAGCCTTGCATTATTGTGCCCTTTTTGGATTGGGCTTCCCACCTGATGTGGAGGTCAGTGCCATTATGTGCACCCTATGTATGGCTTTTGAATTTCTTAATGCACTTTCCATGGCCAGTGCTATCTCTAGTGCCTTCTTAAAATCCAAACTTGCTTCGGATAGCAATTGCTTCTGAATTGTGTTCTCATTCACACCGCACACTAAACTATCTCTAAGCATATTGTTTAAGGGTGTCCCAAACTCACAATGCTCCATTAATTGCTTTAAGTTTGCCACATAACTTGCAGCTGTCTCCCCCGTCGCTATAATTCTTGAGTGAAACTTGAACCTTTGCATCGTTATTGTGGGCTTTGGTTGGTAACGGCCCTTCATCTGTCCACTAATTCATCACAATTTCTCGAGTCTGGGGCACTTCAAATCACGCCATAAGTCTTATTCCCACAAGAAGTTAAGAGTATTGCCTGCCTCTTCTCTTCCCCCGTAATCTCAATGTATTGGGACCAGTTGTTAGTTACCGAATCGAAAGAATCAATTCTTCCAAATTGCGGCATGCTGTGAGGGAGTTACTTCGACAATTTGAACGGAACTTCTACTTATAATTGCTATGTGAGGTACAGTGCCAATTTTGTTTCTCTAGTTTTCTTCTGTTTAACTTGTTTAATCTTCGTCGCCAGTTTGTTGGATCCTAGACACCAGTTCATGGGATCCTGTTTGCACACTTGTTATAAGTGGTGGCCGATTTGGTACTAATGATAGAGTTGAGTAACAGACACATCATAGCGTAGAAACTCTTAGGGCAAAATTTTTGGGTCATCGGGTGGGCGCGGAGGCGGGCCTGGGAAAGGAAGGGAAACGGCCTGCCACCTGCAATCGGCCCCGACCACAACTTCAGGATGGCTGGCCAATTCAGCACCGCCGGGGTGAGGGCGGGAGGAGTGTGAGTGCAAAAGTCTGCTTAGGCGTGGAGGAGCGCGCAGTGAAAGCTCTGGAGGCAGGGAGCTGCCTCAGGGAGCTAAAGATTTTTAAACCACTGAATCAAGTTTTTAAAAATCCGGAAAAAGTGTACACACAACAGACTCACTTGTGCTAACGTGCATATTTGAAAAATTTTGCCCCAAGTTTTTTTTTAATTTAAGTACAGAAACACTATCCCCCCTGTGGATGAGCTTTCCTAAAACATCCAAAGGCTACCTGGCCGAATTGCCTGCCCTCCAACCATAAGGTTGGATAGGCAGCGAAAAATAGCTTTAAATTAATTGATTAATGGCCTTAATAGGCGTCTTAATTGCCAGCGGGCGTGCTGCCAACTCTCATGCGCACCTACCAACCGAAATATCAACGTCGGGACGCTCACCTGAAGTCATCGTGCGCTATTTTATGCCCGATCAGGTTGGGTGTGTGCCCACCCATGGGGCATAAAATCCTGCCCTTAGTTTATTTGCAAAGGTGCTCAGCAGAAACTAAAAATGTGTTTAAACTTCAAACTCTATCCCTACACTACTCCAACTACTAACTACTGACTACAGACCACTAACTACAGAGGTAGCCCACACTACTCTGCTGTTTGATACTAAGATCATGTGATCTTCCTTAGTAATATTTGTCTTAAAGGTCTATTATGCATCGGATTACCACAACCTCGAAGGATGACCTCAAGCAGCTCCAGGCCTTATACGCCACTCTTCAGATTGCATCAACCTAAGATAAGCAATACCAGTCTGGGTTGGCTGACAGGAAACAGCAGGGGCATTGGGAATGCTGTTGTCTTAAAAAAGGACAGCAAGCTTTGTTCTCCACAGTGCCACTACCACTCTCACAAGGTGACAACTCAGCAATTCTAGCAATATTGCAGAGCAGCTTGTTGGACAGTTATAAGGCCCTGTAAAGCATTGAGCAATGGTAACCATAGCTATGATGGCAGCAGTCTTAGACTGCATAGTAGTAAGTTGAGCTTCAATGAGAGCAGTCTGAATTTATGTGACAGCAAATTTACCTATAAATTCAGACTTTAGACTGAGTTTCCACTGCAGCACCCAGACATTGGGTGGCTTCTGTTTGTGCTGCAATGGAAGCTGTGACACCTGTCATCAGTGATGACTGCTTTCACGTTGGAAAGGATGTGCTCGAAGCTCCATACAAAGCCCTGTGCTATTCCAGTGTTGGATTCCTCTATGGTCCTTGACATCGACTGTAAACATTCTGTCAAGCCTGTCAAGGCATCAAGCATTTCATTGTGCACTTTTTCTGTAGGCCCCTTTGAAGTCCTTATTGGTGAATCCTCTGTAGCAGAACTTGTGTGCAACCTAAACCTTGAGTGAGTTTGCACAGGCATTAACCTTGACCCCTGCCCCAGCTGTAGGCCACTCAAGCCCAAATCTCATCATGTGTAGATTTTGCCTCCAAGCTTCATTGTATGTGCAGTACCCCCATGTCTGAGCTGGCGTCTGCGAGTTTGAGTGACACTTTTCTTCTTTATTACTGTCTTCCTGGTCTTCCCTTACTTGCTCTTCCTCCACTGGCAGTTACTGCGTGTCTAAAGGAGGAAGGCACAAAGACAGAGTTAAGTGGGGAGGGCGGGAAACCTAGAGGTGTGTGCTTATAACCACCTGCACCTTATAAATCAGGAGAGATTTTGAGTTGAGAAGTTGACCTTGTGAGAATTGAGGGCATGCTCTAGTTGTGATTCGTAGTAGCTGACACTCACTGGGGAAAGGTTAGGGCACAGATATAAAAACCAGTTTCCAACTGTGTGGGGAGCTATGCAGAAGGGAAAAGTAGTCTGCACTTATGTTACACTGAGTTTTGTGAATAAACCTATGTTGAAAGCAGTCTGGGTCCAGCTTATTCCTTTGCCAGATGGATGTTTACTGGGTAAACAGAGGAAAATGGAATGTGAGGAGGATTAGTTATGAGCATATAAACATCTTTAACGTTCAGGCCTGCTGCTGGCTATGGCATCACTCATGGCCACTCATATAATGGAGAGCACCCTCTCCTCTGTAGAGGAGATAACATGCAGCTCTGCCTGTCCCCTGCCAGTTGGATGCTGTTCCCCCTGGTTATGTGCCACATTGTCCTGCAAGTGAAAAGAAGTGTGTCAGTGGGTATGGTGCAATGTGTTTGAATTATTGGCTGTCAAGGTTGAATAGCTAGCAATGTATGCAAGCTGTGAGATGTGGGTGTGAGGCATGCAGCAGTGTTCAGTATGAGAGGATCAGTTGAAGCTATGAAGGTTAGGTATGGGAGTCGTGATTGATAAGAGATTGTTTGTAGGTGAGTGAAGCAGGTGTGGTGAATTGGGAAGTGTCCGAGGCGAGTAGTTCAGTAATAAGGATATGGCATTTGAAGCTGAATTCACTGGCCTTGACCACTCCTGTAAGTTCAGTATTTTTTTTGCAACACTGCAAACAGGTCACTTGCACTGACCACAGCTATTCCCATTGCCTTCTCAGTTTTGTCTAGAGCAGGCTCGTCCAGCTTTTTCATTTGGAGTTTTTTCTCACTCAAGGGGCCAATGAGTAAATTTCGGAAAGATAAGGTTTGGCACAACATTAAACTGAATTTTTTTTAAAAAGTTGCGGTATTAAGAAAAGAAACAATGATTGAACGGAAGTAAAGCAAAATCATAATAAGTTGTTAAGTGAAAAAAAGAGTAATTAATAAAAATGACCAGAGTGTGAAAGGGTCAATATGTGTGTGCCTGGCTCACTTCCAGGCTTAGGGTATTCACTCACTCGCCCTCACCCACTGTGAGGGTGTGGTATGTGTTGGTGTGTGGACACAAACACAAACTCACTCCCACAGACTCACCATGGCAACATCTCCTCCCTGGGCCTGCCAAAATGTTGCCCTCCCCGGGCTCCAGCCCCTGACATACGTTTGGTCCCTGGGCTTGGACCCAACGTGCTTTAGCTCCCTGGGTTCCAGCTTCACTGTACCTTGGCTACCCGGGCTCAGGCCCTGACATACCTTCGCTTCCCTTGGGCCCGGCAGCCCTTAGCACACTCACCAACACTGGTATTCACTGCTTCTCCAATCAGAGACTGTTTCTATCCCTCATTTGCTGCTGATAGGCTCACTACTGAGCCTATCAGCAGCAAACGTGGGAAAGGAACACCCTGTGATTGGAGGAGCAATTGTTTGCAAAATCTTGAATTTAACCTAACTGCATTTTGAACTTACCAGCCTTTCTCACTGGGTTTTGAACAGTGGCTTCATGGGCCACATCAAATGCAGCCCGTGGGCCACCAGTTGGATAAGCCTGGTCTACAGGGCTTCCTGGTCTCCTGTGGATAGAAAACATCACTTCAGCTTCTGGGCCAAGGCCTCTAATTCTGCATCTGAGAATCTTGGATCACACACACTCCACCCTGTTGCACCCATTGGTCAGCTGGTTTCCTGCTCAGAATATCTTCCAGCACCTGCTCTTTCAGAAACACCAGCTGACCTTAAGTAGTTCAAGCTAGCTTTAAACGATGCCAGAGCCTCACTGGTCCTCCTGCTGAGGTGTGCAGCCAATCAACAACGGGTTTAGTGGTAGGCTGTACTATTATTTAGATTAGCAGAGAACACAAAGTTTACATGCTCCCAACATCAGAAGAAACAGGCTCAGATTAGTGGCTCACTGCGATCACCACTCAGGTGCAATTGAATTCCCCAATGCCACCGCCCCCCCCAACCACCCCCCCCAGCAACCCACCCCAACTCCTGACTTGAAGGAATCTCCCAACCTCAGTACACGTTGCCCCATTTAAATCTTAGCTTTAGTATATGCAGATCGAGGAAAATGAGCATTGAATCATTGTAATGTGGACCATATGAGTAGGTATAGAATTGGCTGAGAGTGAGAATGTTTCTCTGAACAACTTCAAGATCACTTTCTCTCCTTTTTTATGTTGCGATCAAGGGTTTTCATAACCACAGCAGGTAATCTGCAAAATATGGGAAGCATCAGGGTGCTGGCTGTGGAGATTCAATCTGCGTGAGATTAGTTTTTGATCTTTGAATCATAGGAGACAATTCATTTTTTGTTTTAATATTGTGTGTTGAAAAAATTGTGCAGCAGTGAAGTAATATAAGAGTTTGTCTGCTGTCACTGAAACTGGCTTTGCTCTGCAACACCTTTGAACTCATATCAGCATGAAAATCTGAAGTGCACAATTCAGTAGTGTTTACACTGCCAAGACCTCACGCATCAACTCCTTATTTTGCTGTACCTCTCTCCCCCACTGCAAAGCACAATGTAAACTAAAGTTAAACCCTTTGGATTCCTTCTGACATGTGCAAAGGAAAATGCAAATGAGATATTATTTAAGCTCCTGCAGATATTTAGTGGAGACTCTTAACATAACAAACTGTTTTCACATTATGATGTTCTTAATAAAATTGGTGGGCGAGGATGGGAGGGGGGAACCTGTGAAGAACAGATTGATTATTATGTGTTCCTCATGGGTGTTAAGATCAGCCTTGCCTGTGATCAGACTTAAAGAAAGAGATACAGCAGCCATGGCTGTTAACAGAGTAGAACTCCTGCTAATGACCTTGTGCCCCACTGTTGTATTCAGCAAGATAAGCTTCATATAGCAATAGAGCATGAGATTATTAGCACTCAGTGAGAAAACAAAATGTTCTTTCCTACTAACTCTTCATATCCTAAACAGTTCTGAACATTGCTGGAATATTTGAATGACTTTATGCCTCTAGAACTCAACATCTCATTAATTAATGAAGACAATCTAACTATGAATAACTAACACTTCGGTTCTTTCCTGTGATATTTATTTATCTTGCATTTTACTCAATGGCTCATGAAGAATACTGTGCTAAACAACTGTGACCATCACTTTGATAGTTTGAAAGTTTTTACACATGAATGTGTGCATTTTCAGTTTGCTTATTTTTCATGAATTAATAGGGAAATTTGGGAAGAAAATGGTTTTCAATTGAGTTTCTTTTCCCCCTCTAAAGCCTCGTAGTAGACAGACATACACTTACACGGTAATGCACATGGCATGATTTATGGAGAATTTTCATGATCACTTTTAAATGAAACTCCTTTGAGGTGGGACCCTATATTGCCATCATCCTCGAATACTCATGGAGAAGAAAAGCCCACTATTTAAGTAATAAACAAAATGGCAGATTTGTCTTTCAATTTGCTGTTCTCCTGCAGATAATGTTCAATGGGGAGGAACCAATCTTTGAGAGCTAGTGACTCTTTCTTCTTTGCTCAAGTGGATGTTCCTCATGTTTTAATCATAAAGCCTATTTTGTGGATGCTAATCACCAATGGAAGTCATTACAGCTGAGCCCAGTCTAATACCCATGCACATGCGTACTCATATTTTATTTTGCAACTGCTGTACATGAAGGCACAGTACCACAACAGACCAATGTACAAGATCTTCTCATGCCCAGCATCTGAAGTGCCTCTAAATTGTTGGTCTTAGAAAAAGATGTATAAACAGAAGCGCAGAGTCCATCTGCCATGTAAGATTCAACAAAGACTGATCAGTACTGCATCTTCAGCAGTTGTTCACCTGGACCTCTGCCTCATCTTTCGTCTTTCATGCTTCAGCCTGGGCATACGCTTCTTCCGCCACTTAGCTCTCATTTCAACAAGGATCTCAAAATCCCAGAACCTGCATCAAGAAATGTCAATTAGCAATAAGGAACCCTAGTTGATTTTTCTCTTCCCCAACATTGGGTTCTGCAAATAGCACACCCTTCCTTAAACTATCACTTACGTTCTACATTACACATTGCTGATTCACATAAAGGTAAAGAGCAGAAGAGGTGAGGAACAAACATGCCTAAACTGGAGAAAGGGTTTAGAGGACTAGCAGTGGGAAATTATGATGGACTTACAAGAACAGCCAACCCTGCATGACTTGTTAGAAGAACATTCAAATAAAAAAACAAGTGAGTTGATCAGGTCACTTAAATGGGTTTTGAAAAGAACATCTGTCTTTTATTAACCCTGAAACTGAAACATCTAGAACAACACTTACCAAACTACTTTTGAATATGACCCCATTTTAACATTTCAAAATTAGCATGACCCAGATACCAACAAAAACAAAGCAGCAGTAAAGCAAAACAGTAATGTTTTGGATATAATTATTAACAGTTACATATAATAGAGCAACCTAGAACAAAGAACAAAGAACATAGAAAAGTACAGCACAGGAACGGGCCCTTCGGCCCTCCAAGCCTCCGCCGATCATATTGCCCATCAACTAAAACATTTTGCACTTCCGGGGTCCATATCCCTCTATTCCCATCCTATTCATGTATTTGTCAAGCTGTCTCTTAAACACCACTATCGTACCTGCTTCCACCACCTACTCTGGCAGCGAATTCCAGACACTCACTACCTCTGCATTAAAAACTTGCCCTGCGCATCACCTTTATAGTTTTCTCCTCTCACCTTAAATCTATGTCCCTTAGTAATTGACTCTTCCACCCTGGGAAAAAGCTTCTGACTATCTACTCTGTCCAGGCCACTCATAATTTTGTAAGCTTCTATCAAGTCGCTCCTCAATCTCCATCGCTCTAGTGAGAACAATCCGAGTTTCTCCAACCTCTCCTCATAGCTAATAACCTCCAGACTGGGCAGCATCCTGGTAATCCTCCTCTGCACCCTCTCCAATGCCTCCATATCCTTCTGGTAATGTGGTGGCCAGAATTGCACGCAATATTCCAAGTGTGGCCTAACCAAGTTTCTATACAGCTGCAGCATGACTTCCCAGCTTTTATAGTCAATATCCCTACCAATGAAGACAAGCATGCCATATGCCTTCCTGACTACCTTATCCACCTGTGTTGCCACTTTCAGTGACCTGTGGACCTGTACACCCAGATCCCTCTGCCCATCGATGTACTTAAGGGTTCTGCCACTTACTGTATAATTCCTGCCTGTATTTGACCTTCCAAAATGCATTACCTCGCATTTGTCTGGATTAAACTCCATCTGCCATTTCTCCACCCAAGTCTCCAACCAATCTATATCTTGTTGTATCCTTTGACAATTCTCTTCACTATCTGCAACTCCTCCAACCTTAGTGTCGTCTGCAAACTTACTAATTAGCCCAGTTACATTTTCCTCCAAATCATTTATGTATTCTACAAACAGCAAAGATCCCAGCACTAATCCCTATGGAACACCACTAGTCACAGCTCTCCATTCAGAAAAGCACACTTCCACTGCTACCCTCTGTCTTCTATGACCAAGCCAATTCTGTATCCATCCTGCCAGCTCACCTCTGATCCCGTGCGACTTTACCTTCTGTACCAGTCTGCCATGAGGGACCTCGTCAAAGGCCTTACTGAAATCCATGTATATAACATCCACTGCCCTTCCATCGTCGATCATCTTTGTCACTTCCTCGAAAAGCTCAATCAAGTTAGTGAGACACGACCTCCCCTTCACAAAACCATGCTGCCCCTCACTGATACACCCATTTGCTTCCAAATGGTAGTAAATCCTGTCACGAAGAATCTTCTCCAATAATTTCCCTCCCACTAACGTAAGGCTCACTGGCCTGTAATTTCCTGGATTATCCCTGCTACCCTCCTTAAACAAAGGAACAAAATTGGCCATTCTCCAGTCCTCTGGGACCTCACCCGTAGCCAGTGAGGATACAAGGATTTCTGTCAAGGCCCCAGCAATCTCCTCCCTTGCCTCCCTCAGAACCCTGGGGTAGATCCCATCTGGCCCTGGGGACTTATCCACCTTAATATTCTTCAAGACGCCTAACATCTCCTCTTTCTTGATCTCAACATGATCTAGGCTGTCTACACACTCTCCCCTAGACAAATCGACTGCTAAGTCCTTCTCCGCTAAGTATTCATTTAGTATCTCTCCCATTTCTTCTGGCTTCACACACAGATTCCCACATAATACATCATATAAATATGAAATTCTGTTTTATAAGTGCTTTGTAAAAATGTTATTGTTTTATGTACTCATAGGTCAATTACTCCTTCTTAGCCACTCTAGCTCATTGGCCTTGGCCAGGAAGTAACAGGAACACAGGTTGAGGGGCTTGAGTTGGCTAATGTTGGAGCCCAGGTTGTTCTGCAGTGCCCGGGTGTTGGGGTTGATCTCACACTGGCTACAACTCAGCAGCAGAAGCTTTGCTGCCAGGTTCATGGCCAGGGTCAGGCTTCAAGACTCAGCGAAGCAGCCACAGGCAGGAGCCCAAGGCCCAGGGAGGGAGAGAGACCAAGAGACAAGCAGGGCAAAGGCAGAGCTAGACGTTGCCTGGGCCTTGGTGTTGGTGCAAGGCTCAGTCTCAAAGGAGGGGGAGCTGATGGCCCTATTTGATGTTCTTACAACCTCAGTTGAGGTCACGATCTACAGTTTGGGCGCTGCTGTTCTAAGAGCTGAAATTAGTCTTGGATGGTATCAGATTGACCACTGCTTACACACAGCATCTAGTATTTAATTCCCTTAGCTGCAATGGAACTGAATATCAGGCAGAATTAGGCAATATTCTGGGCTACAACACAAGACAAATTTCTACTCCAAGGTGACTCTACATCCTATGATGTGTCTTTCTGAGTGTTGTTGCTTTTTCTAAAAGACTTTAAAATGAGCTGTAGGTTGCATTATTAAAAATTTATTTCAAGCAGGTCTTATTTAAAAATGTAACAGCTGTTCCTTGTTTATGTTCACTTAGACAACAACTAGAGTTAATACCTGTGGCTTTGTTTAGCAAGACTGTATTTCATTTTCTCGGTCTCAGCTTGTTTTTCCAACTGATGCAAACCAAGCTGGAAGGTAAGTTTGAATTATTGCATTCCTCCTAATCTACAAACAATTTGTCTCTTTATTCTGAAAACACTGAGAAATCTTTCTCTTCTGGTTATCTTATGTTGGACAATGGTTGGGGCGGGGAAGGAGTAATTGTATTATTTTGATGCAAAACTGCAAAATTGTATGAATTATGAACTTTTGAACATTTTTATTAAGTGATTTTCTGTTAGAAGGAGCAATGAACTGGTTGGAAGTGATTGGCATATGATTGTTCAAAGGAGAATAATAGCAATTCAGATTCCATGGGCAAAATTTTGTGCCCTACCCCTTGATGAGGTTACTGAAGGGAGGCATTTAATCGGGTGGGAGGGTGGCAGATGGAGATCCTGCCGTCTTCCTGCAACCACCCCAATGAATTCCATGGTGGAAGGGCTATGGATGTCCTTCTTGCCCCACTTCCAATTGAGGCCCTTAAGTGGACCTTAAGAGCCTCTTCCTGTCTCCACTAATAGCCCAGCAGCAGGTGGTGGGATCGTCATGCAGGGTTGCTTGCGGCTCCCAGCAGGGGTTACCTCATTCAAAGACTGCCTGATCAAGGGAATTGGCAGCGGGAAGGGAATGGGGCACTGTAAGCCATGCCCACTGTTCTTGCTGCCAACCCACCTCTTCCCCTGACCTGCGACTCCCAGCCCGTGATGCCCTTCCCACCAACACTCATCTCTATCTGGGTCCCTCCTCGATCCAAGGCCTCGAGTGGGCCTAGTAAAGTATATAAAGTTTAGCAGATGTATATTATCTGCCACAGTCCAATGACACAGTTGTACAGATCGAGTGCAATAAAGCCAGACATTGGCCTGAAGGCTGGAGCAAAACAAAATAACAGATTTCATATAAATTTTAACAATGGCTCATAATTATTTTAGTAGATCTTTCATTCTCACTCACAGTAAACCAGATTTAATCCTACACTTCTGAAAGTAAATAACTTTAGCTGCACTATATATTTCTTTTCATTTGATGCTACTGAAGTTTAAAGGGTATCATGTGTGTTGCTATTTATATAATGGGTTTTCATTTTAGCTTGAGGATACATCAGTGTTGATCATTCTCATTGTTTCAGATTTACTCATTTAAGCAATTCTGTTTTGCTGGTTAAATGGGAAGTTGATTACTCTGAGAATTAGAGTTTGTTTTTTGCAGCATGCTGCCCTTTTCCAATTCTAAGTATGAAGCACTGCACTTATCTCTCCCTGCCATATAATGCTTGTTGCTTAGTCTTCAGAGGCCACTGAATTTTAACTGTAGAGACACTACAATACCTTCCATTACCTTCCTCATTAGATTACCTTGTTACACAAATTTTACACTATTATGTATTGATAGAGTATTTGCTGTACAAACCAAATGATCTGGGTAAGCATGTAAGGCCATATATGGTGGTGAGCTGTTTGAATCACAAAAGGTTTGTATGCAGGTACAGCAGGTAATTAAGAAAGCTAAAAGAATGTTATCATTTATTGTGAGGGCAATTCATTACAAAAGTAGGGAGGTTATGCTTCAGTTGTGCAGGGCATTGGTGAGACCACATCTAGAGTATTGTGTACAGTGCTGGTCTCCTTATTTAAAGAAAGATGTAAATGTGTTAGAAGCAGTTCAGAGAAGGTTTATTAGACTAACACCAGGAGTGGGTGTGTTGCCTTAGGAGGAAAGGCTGGTCAGGGTAGGTTTATATCCACTGGAATTCAGAAGAGTAAGAGGCGACTTAATTGAAACCTTTCAGATCCTAAGGAGTCTTGACAGGGTGGATGTGGAAAGGATGTTTCCTCTTGTGGGAGAATCTAGAACTAAGAGTCACTGTTTAAAAATAAAGAGTCATTCATTTAAGACAGAGATGAGGAGTTTTTTTTCTCTCAGAGGGATGTGAGTCTTTGGAACTCTCTTCCTCAAAAGGCGGTGGAAGCAGAGTCTTTGAATATTTTTAAGGCACAGCTAGATAGATTTTTGATTAACAAGGGGGTGAAAGTTTATCGGAGGTAAGCAGCAATATGGGGTTGAGGTTACATTCAAATCAGCCATGATCTTATTGAATGGCAGAGCAGGCTCAAGGGGCCGAATGGCCCACTCCTCCTAATTTGTATGCTCGTATGCGTGTTCATGAGCAAAGGATATCACTCACTGAATGTTCAGTTGGTGTGCGACCATGTCCACACATGAGACTGATGAATGCCCATTATCCTGGCACAGTTATGATACATTCATCCTGTCCTAGTCCATTGTTCTAGCATTCTTCCATCTACCTACAGGCTGGCTGCTCAATGATAAGGGCTATCTTTCCTGCACCTGGCTAATGACTCCCTTCCAAAACCCCACCAGATGCAGCCAACGCTGATATAATGTGAATCATGCTCCAACAAGAAATGTCATCAAGCAAACAATTTAGGTGTTGAAGCAATGTTTCCACTGCATGGACTGTTTGGGAGGGGGCCTCCCAGGGGTCCGAAGTGGGTGCCTTGGTTTATTTGTGGTCTGTTGCATCCTTCACAATATGGTCATCATAAGGGTGCAACCCTGACAACCGTGGTTTGGCTAGCACGCCAACAGGTGGAAGTAGAGAAGGAGGAGAAGAAAGGGAGGAGGCAGCTGCATATCTATGTTGTGGATGGGCTGTCCATGAGTACATTGCCAGACTCCATTTCCCCTGTAAAAAACACCAGATTGTTGCCCAGCAGTTCCTCAGCTTACCATTTCTCTGTTATGGGCCATCACAGATTTCTCCTGAAATGGCCCTAATCCTGAAATAAAAATCACCATAAAATAATCATTCTACGTGAACCTTATCCAACAACATATCCAATATTCAACACAATACTCTTCTAATCTATGCTATTTTCCACACAAATTCCAGGCAATGACCATCTCCAACAAGAGAGAATCTAACCATCGCCCCTTGACATTCAATGGCATTACCATTGCTGAATCCCCCACCATCAATATCCTGGGGGTTACCATTGGCCAGAAACTGAACTGGAATAGCCATATGAATACTATGGCTACAAGGTCAGGTTAGAGGCTAGGGCCAGGGTTTTACAGCGCTGCAGTGCCACATCTCCCCCCTCCCACCGGTGATTGCGGTGAGCCATTTAAATCTTCATTCAGTTTCATAGGACCATAATATCTCACCAATTGAGAGGGGCTGTAAAATCCTGGCCTAGGAATTCTGCGGTGAGTAACTCACCTCCTGACTCCCCAAAGCCTGTCCACCATCTACAAGGCACAATCAGGAGTGTCATGGAATACTCCCCATTTGTCTGGATAAGTGCAGCTCCAACAACACTCAAGAAGCTCTGACACCACCCGGACAAAGCAGCCTGCTTGATTGGCACTCCATCCACAAACATTCACTCCCTCTGCCACCATAATACAGTGTCATTAGTGTGTACCATCTACAAGATGCACTGCAGGAACTCACCAAGGCTCCTTAGACAGCATGTCCCAAACCGATGACCACTAGCATCTTGAAGGACAAGGGCAGTAGACACCCAGGAACATCACCATTTGGAAGATCCCCTCCAAGCCACTCACCTTCCTGATTATATATTGCTGTTCCTTCATTGTTGCTGGGTTAATATCCTGGTACGTCCTCCCTAAAAACAGTGTGTGTACCTACATAACATGGACTGTAGTGTTTCAAGAAAGCAGCTCACCACCACCTTCTGAAGAGCAATTAGGGATAGGTAATAAAGGCTGGCCTAGCCAGTGATGCCTTCATTCTATGAATGAATACATTTTTTAAAATAATCATGCTTGTATATTCCTTTAACATATGGCTGGTAGAAGACTAAAGATGACCTTGCAGGATTCCCTCAAGCAGCTTGTGGGCCTTGAAGGCTCCTCTTCAGACTATTGCACCTCAGATGGTTCTGCAATTGAAGTCATGGCCATCACTTCCACAGGGGAATGAATGGTGCCAAGTTTTGTACAGAGCCCTGTGCCAAATTGGAGATGGATTCCTTGTGCTTCTTGACAGTGACAAAAGGCTGTTTCGTAGGCCTGCCAATGCACAAAGCATTTCCCATCAGCCTTTCTCTTCTGCTTCATTGAAGTCCTTATCTGAGTCTTCTGCAACAGATTTGTGTCCTTGCCCATGAGGGAACTGGCACCTGCATAACCTTATCCCTCAGCCTGGCTACAGCCCACTTGTGTTTGCTGACTCACCACATGCAGATACACTTTTCTATTACCCTCTAAGATTCACACAGCATTAGTACTGAGCTGGTAGCTGTGAGTGTTACATCAAGTGATGGTTTTTCTTCCTTTCCAACCTATTATCCCTCTAGACCTTCAGCGCCAGGTGCTGTTGGCTGGCCAGGTGGCACTTCTTAGTATCCAAAGGCATAACTGCACAAGGCCAGCGTTTGGGTGAGGGAAAGGGAGCAAAGCAAGAGCTGCAGTTTGTACATCCTATTGGATTGTAGTAGCAGGGTGAAGTGGGATTTGAGAAGGTGCATTTGGAAGGAGATACCTTCATCCTTGATGGTTTCAGCACACTGCTTGGCACAGCCTCATTGATGGCCATTCCAATTATTTCCAGTATCATCTGGAAGCATGCATATCAAGCCATGATTGTCACCCTACTGACTAGCTGCTTCTGCCATATATTATGGGCTACTTTGTCCTGTAAAAGAGAAGGAAGTGTGTCGGTGAGTATGATCCCATGTGTTTGGGTGTTAGACAGGTAGCATTGACTGCCATAGCCAACTGCTCTGACTGCCTTCTCACCACTTGTCTGGCCCCCTGAGGGAAGACCTCGCTCCTCCTTTTGACTTCCTGTACCAAGGGCCTCAGCATGGTATTCGAAAATCTTGAGGCATGCTCTCTGACCTATTATGCCATTTCTGTACCGTTCTCCTCTTCAAGTCTTCTCCAACCAATTCCAGCCCCTGCTGCAGCCAGAATCCACTCACATTTAAAATCTTGCCCAGCACCTCTTCCTTGAGGTCCTGCAGGTGATGCCCACAAGCACTGTGCAAAGCTGTGTGCACTCACCTCCGAGTTCCCCTCGAAGTTCAGGTTGCCAGGTGCACGTCTTTTAAAGGCACTCGTGAAGCACACCGTTCTGAAGTAACACCGACGTGGGTGGTAAATTTGAGGTGGAGGGATGATTCCAGCGAGCAGGGCTTATAATTTGATGCAAACGGTTTAAAATGACATTCCTGACACGTGGCAGTGGAAAAACGAGGCCCGTCATTGATGGGTGGAATGGACGATCACAAACTGGTTTCACAACAGCGTAAAATAAATTTTTGGCCTTCTCGCCATATTGTCCAGCCCCGTCATCTGCCATGACACCTGACGCCAACAGGGCCAGAAAACTCCAGCCTCTGAGTCAGAGGCAAGAGTGCTACCACTGAGTCACTGCATACTTACAGAAGTACGAAACTTCAGCTGTTGTGCTTAATATGTTGACAAAACTGGCTCACTATTCCATGTTCCCTGCCTCAGACTCCACAGGCAAGTGTAATATTACTTGGATTATGGCTATTTTGAATAAACAAATTTACATGAACTAGCTGCAGGGGCGATAAAGATGAGTTGATATAATTGAAGAAAAGTCTTAGAACTGAGCCCAAATGAAAGGTGACAACCAACGTCAACCTGTCTTTTCCTCTTTTACATGCTGGATAGCTTGCTATGCATTTTAAATATTTTCTGTTTTGCAAATCTTAAAAGATGAGATTAGAAATTAACAGTGGTAAATGCTCAACGATGTTCACCTGCCTGCTATTTTAATTGACATTAATTTAAACTAAATGAGTTGATGCCTCAGTTAAAATAACAAAAGAATGTCACGGGAAGCATTAAGAATTTGCCTGCAGTTTTCACGACAATGGTTTTGAGCCTACATTAATCTTCTGTACAAGTTGAAAATGCACATTTTCTTATTCTCTACAGTTCAATCACTTTGCAAAAAAACAAACTGGAAACCAAAGTTTATATGGGAAGATTAACTTTCTGGTCTCAGGTGAACCTAATTGTCTAATTCTAGTCTGAGCTTTGCAATCCATAATAATTTTACTGTTTGTCAATTGCACTCCTCGCATTTCCTCATGGATATCGACCATTCTGATATGGACAGTGCAAATTCTTTCTTGGTTATTGCATGGTAACAGAAGAGTATATGGGAACTGTAAGAAGCTGTCAAAGTTCTAAAACATAACCTACATGAAAAATGATCCATGAATAAGTTAAAGTGCATATCAGAAACAATATGCATTTAATTTGGTAAATTGTGTCATCATGCTTCACAGGGGCATTATCAAACTAAATTTTCAGCGGTATACATTGTGTCATAAAGATGTGCTTTGTGCCTAATAGTGATTTTTAATCTCTGGCTGGAAACCTGAATTGAACTTTTAAAAAACATACTTTTAAAAAGCACCAAGACTAAAGTGACTTGAACTCACAGCACAAGATGGCTAGCTCCAATTTGCATTGCTATATGTTCCACATTCCAGTTTCATCGAGTCAGTCTGTCTGCAAAACCCATCAAAGACAATGACTTCAGGGGAAATTGAAGGATTCACGTCTTCTGTCCGATTAGCAGAGCATCTATGGCAATAACCTGAGGTATTCAACTTGGAGATGGGCCATTAAGATTAATCACTTGGACAATGGGATCCTGGCTAAGTTGGCTTCCAGACATAAGCTAATCATGTCACCTTTGGAATACACTGACAATGTTGTTTTTTTTAAATCCCCCTGGTAGTTGGAAAGGAAGGTAATACAACAAGCCTACCCTTTATGTTTTGAGCAGGTGTTTTCTCAGCAGAACTGTGGATGAACAGCTTAGGGAGAAGACCTTAGTGAGGTCCCTCCAGCCTTCTTTTGTCTCCAAGCCACCTGGTAAGCTTCAAGCCCTGTTGCTAACTGTGATTATCTGGGGCCGCCCTGCTGCAGACAAAGATTTCTTAAAATAATCCAACTCAGCACTACCATCTCCCAAAGAACAAACCAACTCAGTTGTCTACATCTTTAAATTAGAAGTTTTGGGACCATAAAATTCAGCCTGAAGCCAGCTGATTCACCAAATTACAGACTGTATACTCTTCTACATTTTTTATGGACTCTAATTTGACCAACATATCCTTCCCCACTCTGTGAACTGTACTTCTGTGTGTTTAACTTGGACCGTGGGTGTGTTTGTGTGTGTGCGCATTAAAGTCAGTGCATATTTTATTATTTTACTTATATCAGTTTAACTATAATAAAACTAACCTCTTTCTTTATTAAGTTCAAGAAAACCTGTCCTATTGGTTCTTTTATGATCACAGTGCATCAACAGTAAGTACCCACTGAATTGGCAAGTATATCGTTTTCGACAAAAAAAACCTCTTCCACTCAAATGAAGAGGGGGCAAAGAAGGGAACTATTCGACCCCTCCTTGCATGGTCATAACAACTGCAGCAAGTGTTATATGTGGGAATTTATTTTAATTTAGTCAACCTTATTGTCACACCAAAGCCACTTTATTTTCCTTCTAAACTTTGCCAATTCTCTGAGTGTAGTGATAGGAATATTACAGTAGACCTAATTATGTATTCACACCACAAACATCCTGCCTATATTAAAAAGGTGGTTGCAACTAGTCTTGAGAATAAACATTCACATGAAACAATAACTCTTTATTCTCCAGAAATTTCTTTCTGAGGATTTTATTTTATTTACAAGCTACTTTTCAACAGCTTATTGGTTATATGCAATTGCTCTGGTGATAAACATAAAATGCAAAGGTAACTTCAACTGTCAAAAATCATCAGCTTATCTTAAGTCTTTTCTGGCTCAGGTTTATCCACAGCTAAAAGCAGAAGAGAGAGAGAAAGAGCTTGCATTTCTAAATCACAAATCACCTATGGAGATGTCCCAAAATACTCCACATCCAGTGAATTATTCTGAAGCATAGCACCTGCTGCTGTGGAGGCAAACACAACACCCAATTTATATATGGAAAGATTTCACAAAGAGCAATTAGATAAAATATTAATTCATCCGTTTTAATGGTGTTAGTTTAGAAATAAATGTTGTCTAGGGCACTGAGAAAACTCCCTTATTCATCTTTAAATAGTGCCTTAGGATCCACCTGGACCAGGCTGACAGCTAGGGCATTGGTGTAACATCTCAGCCATGAGAGAGCAGCTCTGACAATGCAACATTGCTTCAGGACTGTATTGAATTGGGAACATAGATAATGCAGTTGAGAGTCATCTTGGAGTGGGAAAAGAATGCTATGACTGAACCAAGCTGACATTCAAATAATGTCTGATTGGTTCTAATTTCACTCTCCAACCAGTTTCCAGTCCTGTCCTCCAACTGATTTGACTGTTTATGACAAGTCCCAGTCCCACCTCCGAATTAATCTGGTTGGCACTTACAACATCTGGTCGCATGAAAAATGTTGATGTTTCTTGTGAAATGCTAACAACTGACACATGGATACATCCTTAAACTCACTGCAGAATTCCCAGCCTCTAACCTGCTCTTGTAGCCATGTTGCAGAATCTTCTGTTTGGCGAGTGGGGGCAGGGTCTACTCACCGGTGCGTAAGGTGATGCTGGGTAACATCGGGCATGCAACCTGACGTCACCCTGCAGCATTTAGCTTTTCAGGTCAGTGGGCGCGCAGCTGAGTCAGCTGTGCGCCTGCCGACCTGTCAACGGCCTATTAAGGCCATTAAAAAACTAATTGAAACCATTATTGGACCTGCCTGTCCAACCTTAAGGTTGGCGGACAGGGCGGGAGCCCAGGCGGGCTTCTGAAAAAGCATGAAAACTCATCCACGGGCGGCTTGAGGTTTCATGAATGATTACAAAATCTCAGAATATTTCAAAATAAAAGTTATGGACATGTCCCAACTCATGTGACAATGTCACATGAGGGGACAAAGCAGCAAAATTTTTCTCTCATCTTTATTTGAAGTTTCAAATCTGAGCCTATCTCCCTGAGGCAGCACTTTGCCTCAGGGAGATCTGTGCGCTCTTTCATGCTCATGCACGAAAGAGCACACTCCCAGCTCAGGGAATCCCCTCCTGCCCACACAGGGAGTACATAGCGTTTCCTGGCGGATGTCACGCTGGCTGGGCCTTAATTATCCTGCCCACACAAAATAGCAGCGGCGCATGCCCAACTGGGTGCACTGGTCAGGAACCTACCCGCTCATGCCAGCTCCCGCACATCCCCACCCCCCCAACAGGAGGGGTGGGGGGGTGGGGGTGGTGGCGAGGAAATGCTGCCCATGGCAGGCCCAGTGTAGTTCCTGGTCAGGGATAACTACCAGCGTGTTGATAGTGGGAGTTCAGTGATGGTAATGCCATTAAATGTCAAGGGAAGATGGTTAGATTCTCTCTTGTTGGAGATGGTTATTGTCTGGCTCTTGTGTGACACAAATGTTACTTGCCACTTATCAAACCCAACCCTGAATATTGTCCAGGTTTTGCTTCATATTGACACAGACTGCTTCAGTATCTGAGGAGTTGCAAATGGTGCTGAACATTGTGCAGTCATCAGAAGATACCCCGACATCTTACCTTATATGGAAGGAAGGTCATTGATGAAGCAGCTGAACATGATTGGGTCTATCACATTACCCGAAGGAACTCCTGCAGTGAAATTCTGGGGCTGAGGTTATTGACCATCTTCCTTTGTGCTAGGTATGACTCCAACCAATGGAGAGTGTTCCCACTGATTCCCATTAACTCCAGTTTTGTCTGCGCTCTTTGATGCCACATTTGGTTAAATGCTTTCTTGATGTCAAGGGCAGTCATTCTCACCTCACTTCTTGTGTTTAGCTCTTTTGTCCATGTTTGGACTAAGGCTGTAATGAGGTCAGGAGCTGACTGGCCCTGGCAGAACCTAAACTGAGTGTCAATGAACAGGTTATTGCTGTGTAAATGCTGCTTGATAGCACTGTCGTTGACACCTTCCATCACATTGCTGATGATCGAGAGTAGACTGATAGCGCAGTGATTGGCTGTGTTGGATTTGTCCTGCTTTTCATGGACAGGGAAAACCTGGGGAATTTTCCACATTGCCAGGCAGATGCCAGTGTTGAAGCTGTATTGGAACAGCTTGTCTAGAGGTACAGTTAGTTCTGGAGTATGAGTCTTCAGTACTATTGCCAGAATGTTGTCAGGGCCTATAGTTTTGCAGTATGCAATGTCTTCAGGATACAAGCCATTTTGATGGCGGGCGGGATCCAGTTCACCAGCCACGCCGTCACCTTGCTGCTTCATCATGCCAGGCACCACATTTAAAGTCCAGCCGCGCTCAGTGTTTCCAGCCCAGGACTGCAGCAAAGAAGACATGGCCCCAAAAGACAAGAAAACTGCAGCCCTTGAGCATCTTTTGGATACTGTGGAGGCCCGCTGTGATGTTCTCAACTCCCACTCTGGCCGCAGAAGGAGCTGCAACATTACCACTTCAACTTGGTAGGCAGTGGTGCACAGAAGAGATTGGCCATGCAATGCAAATAGAGGATGAATGATGTTATCCATGCAGCCAGAGTATGGCAACCATCTCATCACTCTAAACTTACACACTCAAATCCATCACACATTTACTGGCATCTCATTCACTGCAGCTCAAGGGACATCACTACCCATTCTCACACACATACGCTCACATGTCCATCTGGCCTCATCTCCTCTGGAGATTGCCTCCTCAGCCCTCACCATCTTGAGGCCACTTGCACAGAACAACATGTGCCCCCACACACACCCTGGGTTACCCTCCTTCCCCAGTACAGCTCTCATCCTGCAGCCTCTTCCCTTGCCTGAGGCCACCTCACCCAATTCCCCAAGCAAGCCCTAGCCCTGCAGCCATTGAAAAGCCACCCACATAAGGCTGATCTGGCAGGTAGAGACCTGCCTGTGAGCCCCCCTAAAAGTGATGTGGTGCTGTCTGTGAAGCCTAGTGCTGATGACTGCGAGTGCTAACTGAAGCAAAGTAGGCAAATAAACCTTGAAGTCTCGAGCAAAGTGCAGCCAACCAAGTGCAGGCCTTATATATGCTTCTGTGAAACATGTTGGCATGTTTCCCTGCCGAAACAGGAGGACGGGAGTGGTGGGTAAGTGAGTCTGGCGGGCTGGCCTTATAATGATATGCTGATGTATTACAATGAGGTTCTCAATGTTTGATGATGGGGAACGCGGCCCGCTATCGATGGGCTGAGCGGGCAATCACAAATTGGTTTCAATAACATCGTGAAACCGAATTTTGGCCTTCTTGCCATATTGTCCGCTCACACCACTGAACACGCCCACACCACTGGGCATGGAAAACCCCAGCAATCATGTTATTGAATGAGTATTATTTATTCAACAGCATTCCCTTCCAGAATTAGGCTCCTTGATTTTAGTTGCAACATAAACAGCACAAATAAAAATACAGTTCTGTATATTTGATGAATAAACCAAAAGTGGACTGCTACAGTGTTCACCTTCATCCGATGATGTACAACTTCATCAATACCTCTCGAGTGTATTAGAACTAGATAGCATCCTTCTAACCATCTTTCAATCAGGTTCAAAAACTCATGAATTTACTGCAGTATTAAAGCAATTTTACCACTTGCATCAATGCAACTTTGATCTGTGACTAAAATAAAACAGAGTTACCATTTAGAATATGAACACAAAACATTAACATATTCATCTGACATTCCTTTATTCACTATTTTAGCAAAGCCATCAACCCAATTTTTAAATTGAACATCAGCTGCCAAGCTTAGAACATTAAGTTAAAAGCCTCTCATACGGTTTTGTTACAGCTTTCACATTGTCCTACTTCAGGAATTTTTGATCAATTTTCTTCAGAAAAGGTTAGGAATGATGAGTTTCTTTCAAAGATTGTATTTTAAATTAAAGATCTTTCACACAAGTTTATTAAATAAAAAATATACTGAGACAACTTCGAATAGGCTAGGCCGTGAAGTTGTCTCCCCGTAGTCTAAAAACAAAAGCAATTTGCCTGATCGTCTCAATAATAGATTAACACCTCATACTCATTGTGTTGGAAAGTTGCTAGTACCAGACCTTCAGCAGAAGTTGTCTGACAGAGGCTTTCACCCATATGTTGTAAACAGGGAAATTTGAAAAACAAAATCACAGTCAATGGTGAATTTCACCATGGAATTGGGAAACAGGAACCTGGTCTGTCTTTGAGTCAGCAACCCACCTCCATTGGAAAGTTCAGACTTTTGTGGGGGGCATGAGCCTTTAATTGGTATGGAGACAGTTTCTGTCCAGTTAGAGTCAATTCAGCAGGAACGGTAGTGGGTCAGATGAAGTGTGAGACTCATTTAGAGTCCCCAATACAGCCATCACTCAGGCTGCTGGTTGTCCTGAGGGAGAGATCTATACTTCCTGCCAAAGCCTAACACTGCACCAGATAGAAGCAAGATGTCACAGGGTGGGGGAAGGGGGGAGTGGTGAAAACCTGACACCCAAGGCAGAGCAGGCCCTTGGTTCATCGAAGTCAACCTAGATCTAATGCTGGTGGCCAGGAGTAAAAGGAGGGATGCTTATTTCCCAGAGGGTGGCAGAAGGAGTCCACCTTGTCATGCACAGGGGCACCTCTCTGTTCACATCTCCCTCCACTTCCTCTTCCTCCTCTTCTCTCACCTTCTGCTCCTACTGCTCCCCAAGGAGAAGCTGTCTCCTTCTAGGGCTTTACCATCCTTAAGGTCCGCACCTCTCTGGAGAACCATGTTCTGGAGAGCACAGCAGACCACCACAATGACTGAGATCCTTGCAGGAGAGTATTGGAAGGCAACACCCGACCAGTCCAGGCACTGGAATCACATCCTCAGAAGCCTGATGGCCTTCTCAATGCTTCTCAATGGTGGCATTAGTTTTATCATTTCTATGACTGTCTGGGGCTCCTGTAGAGGGAGCAATAGTCATCTCTTCAAGGGAAAATCCTTATCCCCTAGGATGCATCCAAGCACTTTGGGGCGGGAGTGAAGTTTTGAGGCTGCCTGGAGTGTCGGAGGATGAGGAGTCATGGCAGATGCTAGGAAAGTGAGCGTACACATGGAGCAGGTTCTTGTTGTGGTCACAGACCAGTTGGGCATTGAGGAAGTGGAAACTCTTCCTGTTGAATAATCTCAGTGTGTGGACAATGGGCACCTTGGTGGCCACATGGGTGCAACCAATTATGTCATGTACATGGGAGATTCCAGTGATGACGGCAAAACTCAATCACCTCTATTACTTGGAGGCAATGACTGTTGTAGAATGAATATACTGTCCAGGTCTGGCAAAGATGTCATCAGTGGTGTGGAGCTGGTTTTGAGTTGCCACTAAGTTGCATAACTGATCTTTTAAAGGAGATAGGGTGAAGAAGTTCAAGGCCACAGCGACTTTGGACAGACATGGCAACTACTGATATGAGGTGCGAGGCCTTTGGTGATGAGGGCACAGATGTCTTTGACATCTGACTGTAGAGTCACAGGATGGAATCATCCAAGATTTGCACTAAGTGTGGTAGCAGGCGGGTAAAATTATGTTTTATACGTATTATACCGGCTTTTCATACCGTATTGTCCCAAACCTGCCTCATTAATTATGCATTCCAGGAAACACATCATTTTGATGGTGGGTGGGCTCTCATTCACCCGCCATGCCATCACAATGCCACATTTAAAGTCCAGCTGCATGCACACATCTCAGTGCTTCCAGCCCACGACTACTGCGGGGAAAATGTCCACGAAAGACAAAAAGACTGCAAATCCCAGGTTGAGTGATGCATCACTGCAACCCTTTTTGGACACTGTGGTGGCCTGCTGCAATGTCCTCTAACCCCCCGCAGGATAGGCAGCAGTGTGACCAACCAGGCTTGGGAGGCGGTGGCAGTGTTGATCAGTGCCAATGTAGCACAGAAGCGATTGGCCATCCAATGCAGATAAAGGATGAATGATCTCATCCAAGCAGTTACAGTATGGTAGCCATCTCATCACTCTAAACTCACCCACTCAAGCCCACCACACATTCACTGGCATCTCACTCACTGCCAGTTCAAGGAACATCACCACCCATTCTCACACACATGCCCTCACATGTCCATCTGGCCTCATCTCCTCTGGAGACTGCCCCCTCAGGCATCACCATCTTAAGGCCACCTGCACAGATGTACACCCAGGCACAGCATGGGTTATCCTCCTTCCTGAGAACAGCCTTCGCCCTGCAGCCTCTTCCCTTGCTTGAGGCCACTTCTCCCCCTTCCCTAAACAAGATCTTGCCCTGCAGCCATTGAAAAGTCACACAAATATTGCTGATCTTCTAGGTAGAGGCCTGCCCATAAGCCCCCCTAAAAATGATGCGGTGCTGTCTGTGAATCCTGCTGCTGATGACTGCGAGTGCTGACCGAAGCAAGTTAGGCAAACAAACCTTGAAGTCACAAGTGAAGCACCGCCCACCAAGTGCACGTCGCTTATGTGCTGTTGTGAAACACATTGGCGTGTTTTCCCACCGACGTGGGTGGAGGATTCAGCAGGTTGGGGGGACAATTCCAGTGGGCAGGCCTAATAATGATATGCTGATGTATTACAGTGAGGTTCCTGATGTCCGATGGCAGAGAACGCAGCCCACCATTGGCAGGCTGGACAGATGATCGCTAACTGGTTTCATGCCGCTATGAAACCAATCGAGCCATATTGTCCGCTCACACCCGACACTGGCGGGCACGGAAAATCCCAGTCATGGTCTCTCACCGCACTGGCTCTCAGTTACCTCTTGAAAGGCCCAATTTTGGCAGTAGATCCTGTGTTGAGGGTTTGGCCTCCATTGTCTTCTGAGAGATCTTCTACTAGTTACTTGTTCTTCCTTTGTCCTTTTTATTTTCATTTATTTTATTAACCAAAAAACAGCTAAGTGTTCTTCAGCCAATCCTGATTATTTTCCCTTTAGATGTGTGATGTTCTGGGCCTGTATAGTTTTGAAACATGCTAGCTCTGAAACAATACTTTTAGCTTGATGTCTTTCAAAATTGCAATGCAAAGATGTACCCTAGATACAAGACTTAATTACATAGTTGGAAATTGTGGATGTGTTTCTTTTCAGCTCTCTAATTTAGGGTCTGTATTGACTGTAATGAATGTTGTTTGTTTTATACCAGCATGGGTGTCCAATTGAAGAGAGGGCTGATTGAACTGTATATAATTGAGCATGTAAATGGGCAAAGGAAGAAAATAGATCACCCACCAGCCTGGATTGTAATCTATTATTGCACTCCAAATCAAATGGGCAGCTGCAATGCAAGAAAACGGACTGCAAGGCCTACTGCTGTTAATTTACCTGAACTTGGGTTTTCTTCCACTCCAGCCCCAACCAGGAGGTTCAGTGGATGCCCCTTCAGTTCTCAACATGTGATGACAGCATGGAGGCAAAAAAGTGCAAGTCACAATATTATCCCTTCCTCACACTACTTGCATTGTTAGCTCCAGGAAATGGAAAGATAGGGGTGGCTTGAAGAGAGAGGATCTAACAGTGTCCACCTTTCACTCCATAATAGCCACTAAAACCAACTTGTTGAAGGTTGCAATAAAGTGAGAGGCTTTCTATGTAAAAAATAATGAAGTCTTTGGGGTAGGAGTAGTCTTTCTAATTCATATAACTGTGCATCTATCTATGAGGTTTAAAAACAAAAAACTGCGGATGCTGGAAATCCAAAACAAATCTATGAGGTTTACTTTTTAATAAACCAAATTTTGAAATAAAGCAGCCTTTCATCCTACAAGTTCACTGCAGCATTATTTTTCGACTGGCTGACGCGTTAACAGAGCAATAACTGCCTTCTGAGCAGCAATCTTCAATAGGAAAAATTATTTCATATCTATCACCTAAGGAGGATTCTTTGATTTTTTTTATTTTCATGCTGCTGTGTTTGATTTGCATTTCTCTCCCATTCATTGCATTGGCTAACTTAGTTACCCCCTTGGTCTTGGAGCTCTCATTGCTCCCAGCAAGATTGTCATTCATAGTTAGGCTCCTTGTTCTCTGCACTGGTATCTCCAAAGTTTCTTTAACACTGTAAACATAATTTTTTGCCATCAAAGAACCGACTTATTAGTCTGCCTTGCAGTCCATTATACTCTGACCTGTTCTAATCCAAATATCTCAAAGGTATGCAATGTTTCTGTGCATCGATTTTTCAAAGTCCATGCTTCACATTATAAAGTGCTACCGACTATAATGAGTTAGCATATAAGACCTGTTAGCTCTATAATTGATATTTACTTCAGATAAAAATAAATCTGAACTGAATGCGTCCCTCCCACCCCCTCCCCTTTTCCACTGAGGTACTCTCTGGGCCATTAGATGGCTTTTATCTCATCTATGTATGCACTGACTCCTGATTTCCAGCTGAAATCAGCAGGAGATGAAGATAGGTGTTTCTGACATTCTGATACAAATGTTACACTTCACAGCCCCAGACAACCCAGGCTGAATCTTGACTTTGATTCCAAATGGAGCATGCTTTTTGGATTGAATCAGCAAGAGTTTGTTCCAAATTAGCAAACCAAGTTTAATTTAACTGAGATAAGGAATGGATTCATTAACCTAGTGGTTCAAGATGGAATGTTTGAAAGAGGTTTTGAAACAAAATGCTGCTTAATTGTGAACTACAGTCATTTTCTTATACATAGAACAAATTCCTGCAGACCTACTAGTTATTTCATTAAGTCTTATAACCCAATGAAATTGAACTGAAATGGGGAAGAGTTATTTTAGACCCATTTTCACGTGTGGGGGTAGCTATACGATCTATGCTATGATCTCCTCTGGAGATCTTCCTTCCACAGCTTCCAACCTGATAGTCTCCCAACCTCGAACAGCACGGTTCTATCTCCTAACCAAAATCCACAAACAGGACTGTCCCGGCAGTTCGATCATGTCAGCCTGTTCCTGCCCCACAGGACTCATTTCTTGCTATCTTGACTCCATTCTCTATCCCCTTGTCCTGTCCCTTCCCACCTACATCCGTGATTCCTCTGAAACCCTGCATCATATCAACAATTTCCAGTTTCCTGGCCCCAACCACCTCCTCTTCACCACGGACGTCCAATCCCTCTACACCTCCATCCCCCACTGGGATGGTCTGATGGCTCTCCGCTTCTTCCTCGAACAGAGGCCCGGACAATCCCTATCCAACACTACTCTTCTCCATCTGGCTGAACTTGTTCTCACACTGAACAATTTATGGGGTAGTGGAACATTCCTTGTTCCAGTCCTACTTCGGCCCCCTCCCACAACTCTTTCTCCAGTACATCGATGATTACTTCGGTGCTGCTTCATGCTCTCATCTGGACCTGGAAAAATTTATTAATTTTGCTTCCAATTTCCACCCCTCCATCATTTTCACATGGTCCATTTTTGACACTTCCCTTCCCTTCCTTGATTTCTCTGTCTCAATTTCTGGTGATAGACTGTCCACTAATATCTATTACAAGCCTACTGACTCCCACAGCTACCTTGACTACAGCTCCTCATACCCCGCTTCCTATAAGGACTCTATCCCATTCTCTCAGTTACTTCGCCTCCGTTGCATCTGTACTGATGATGCCACTTTCAAAAACTGTTCCTCTGACATGTTCTCCTTCTTCCTTAACAGAGGTTTTCCACCCACAGTGGTTGACAGGGCCCTCAACCATGTCCGGCCCATCTCCCGCGCATCCGCCCGCATACCTTCTTCTCCCTCCCAGAAACATGATAGGGTCCCCCTTGTCCTCACTTATCACCCCACCAGCCTTCGTATTCAAAGGATCATGCTCTGCCATTTCCAGCAACTCCAGCATGATGCCACCACCAAACACATCTTCCCTTCACCCACCCCGGTGGCATTCCGCAGGGATCGTCCCCTCTGGGACACCCTGGTCCACTCCTCCATCACCCCCTACAACTCAACCCTCTCCCACAGCACCTTCCCATGCAACTGCAGAAGGTGTAACACCTGCCCCTTTACTTCCCCTCTCCTCACCGTCCAAGGGTCCAAACACTCCTTTCAAGTGAAGCAGCATTTCACTTGCACTTCCCTCGATTTAGTCTACTGCATTGATTGCTCCCAATGTGGTTTCCTCTACATTGGAGAGACCAAACTCAGACTGGGTGACCGCTTTGTAGAACACCTGCGGTCTGTCAGCAAGCATTACCCAGACCTCCGTGTCGCTTGCCATTTCAACACTCCACCCTGCTCTCACGCCCACATGTCTGTCCTTGGCTTGCTGCATTGTGCCAGTGAAGCTCAACGCAAACTGGAGGATCAGCACCTCGTCTTCTGACTAGGCACTTTACAGCCTTCCGGACTGAATATTGAGTTCAACAATTTTAGATCATGAACTCTCTCCTCCATCCCCACCCCCTTTCCGATTCCCACCCCCCCCCCACCTTTTTTTCCAATAATTTATATAGGTTTTTCTTTTCCCACCTACTTCCATTATTCTTAAATGTATTTCCATCCATTGTTTTATCTCTACCTTTTATCCTTTTTTGATTCCTTCACCTCACCCCACCCCCACTAGGGCTATCTGTACCTTGCTTGTCCTGCTCTCTACCCTTAATGTCACCTATTAGCACATTTCTTAGCTAATATCACCACCTTCAACAACTCTTTGTCCTTTTGTCTGTGACATCTTTTGGTTATCTCCACCTATCACTGGCCCTCTATCCAGCTCTACTTGTCGCCCCAACCCCCCCACCCCCACTTAAACCAGCTTATATTTCACCTCCCTTCCTTTTTACTTAGTTCTGTTGAAGGGTCATTTGGACTCGAAACGTTAACTGTGTTCCTCTCCGCAGATGCTGCCAGACCTGCTGAGTTTTTCCAGGTATTTTTGTTTTTGTTTCGTGATCAGTCTATGCCCGGTGCCACTGAGGCAGGAAACATGCAAACTTTGTGCTGTCTCCACATCTAAATGATTTCAGCACACAGCCCAAGTGTGAAGAACTCGATGATCTCCTCCTGTTCCTATCCAATGTCCACTCTATGTTTTTTGCACTGTGTGAGACTGTTCACCTGAATTTTTTGTGCAGCTGCACCTGCTTGATAACTTAAAGGAGACAATTTGTGAGTGTCCTGATTGATACCTTCTCAGTTGCTGTCAGGCATGTGCAGAGCTTGCAGGGAACATTGTTCTTACCCCACCATTGTTGTCTGAGTACGCATCACCACTCTAAAGCTGCTGGATTGTAGTTCTGTTTTCCGCAGTCACTGGGATGGGGTCCCTCCCATAAAAGTGGAATAATTTTGATAGCCTGTTGTCATTTTTTTTCATGTTTGCAATTAAGTTTCTATGAATATCAGAAAACAAAGGTATTGGATTTATTTATGAGCAATTACAATCTGACTGTGTGAATCATACATACTCAATAACTTGTCATAGTCTCATAGTCAAAAATATGTGAATGTAGAACATTTTCAAATTACACAGATTCAAAAAGGATCTGGTGTGCACCTTTCATAAGTTATTGCATCAAATTTAATATTCGGGAATATTGTAATGCCATAAACAGTTTGAATTTATTTGAAGATTAGAATTCCTGGATGACTGCCATTTTTAATGATTCAAAACATTGATAGTGCTGTAACTGTTTTTTTTAATGCATTGCTGCCGTACACAGAGTTCACACCATCTTAAAATACTTTGAACGTTATTAGATTACTAATATTTAAAGCATAAATATTTATAACCCAAGGAGGCACCATCAGACGCCATCTTAGATGGTGGACCTGCAGAATTTCTACAAACATGCTCTGAAATATCCTTTTATCATTTCAACATAATTCTTTTCATTTGGTGCTATACGATAGGTATTTAAAATAGGGCATACTGGGCTGTAACTTCTAAGCTCTGCAGCATCGGATTGGGGGGTGGGGGCGGTACCCTAAAAATGCATAGAGAAATCCCGTACAGAGGTTCCCAGGTAATGGTTTGCACAGCAATTGCCCTGCAGTGGGAAACCATGTGAAAATGCCATTTTCAAACTTTGGAAGGTTCCAGCTATGTTACACAAATTGTTACCAAGGAAAAGTTAGAAGAATTAAAACCTCTTTAAACATCTGGGTAACTTTTGTACAGACCCAGACCGACCCCCCAAATCCCCAACCCCCCCAGGGGACTCCCTCCACCCCCTGACTACCCACTATCCCATGGGATATCCCCCCCCCCACCTCCAGCCTACCACCCTCACACCGTATTCCCCCAACCCCACATGTCTGACCCCTTACCCCACTACCAACCCAACCCTTCCCCCCCACACCCAACCTGTCCGGAATCCCAGGCACAGGCCCAACCCAACCCAACCTGACCTCCCCCACAGGTCTGACCCCACCCAAGCTGACCCATCTCTATTTCCCATCACATCTGATCCATACCACCCCCTACCCCCGAGGCCCATCCCACCCCCAATTCCAACCCTGAAGTTTGACCCACCCCCAACCCCCTGAGGTCTGACCCACTTCCCACCCTTCCCAATGTCTGATCCCCTTCAAGACTCCTCAGATACTAAAGCAGTCCATGTCCAACTGCAGCAAGACCTGGACAATATCCAGGCTTGGACTGGCAAGTAACAATCGCACCACACAAGTGTCAGGCAATAACCATCTCCAACAAGAGAGAAATAGCCATTGCCTCTTGATGTTCAATGGCATTACCATCACTGAATCCCCCTCTATCAACATCTTAGGGGTTACCATTGACCCAGAATCAGTCCATTATCAGTTACCATTATCAGTCCTGAGACTCCATACAATCTGCCATTCTCCTGCTCCCCAACCTTCCAAAATCTGAACATTAATGAATGGATGGGTGAATGAGTAAATGACTAACGAGGTTTGGGTAGGTGGGTGAGGTCATAGGTTGGTGAGGTGGTAGGCAGGCGAGGCGATAGGTGACTGTTAGTAGGGTGGATGAAGTGGCGTGTGGGTGAAGTGGCAGGAGGGTGAGGCAGTAGGTGTGTGAGGTGGGTGTTGGATATCATTTGGTAGGTCTTACTGAAGTCTTCATAGTTTTAAGTAGGTTAACTGTATGTATTTATTAACTACAAGAACTATATACATACAGCAAAGGGTTCAAGCTAGTAGCTGTCTCCGTGCTGGATTGTGCACACAGCCCTGTCCAACACCAGACTGACCCCTAGGTGCGGGTCATGTGTTCTCTTACATCACTCTGTGGGCGGGACTGCACACTGTCCCACATTAACCCTACATGTGCCAAGACCTTATACTACATCTCCCCCCAAGTCTTTATCCAATATATTTCAACTTAGTTTACCCACGTATTTGCATCGTTATTACCACCCCATCTCCCCCCTTCTAGTCTCTGAGTTCATAGATTCAGATGGTCTGGAGAGCTTATATAATTCCATATCTCGTTCGTACCACTGACGGAGGAGCAGTAGGCTCTGACATTGTAGGTAAACACTGTTAATTTGGAGGTTGTTCTAGTGTCTGGGTATCTTTTTATCCTTTCTTTTCCAAGCCTTGGCATTGAACTGCTCTTTATTGATTCGGCAGTGCTGGTTATAGGTGATTGTTGCTCCATTCTTTGTCTTGCAGGGTAGACGAAAGTTGTGCTCGCCTCCATGTTGATTCTTCCTCTCCTTCCTTCATTGTGCGGAAGTCGTGATGTCCTTTTTGATTGAAGATGGCCATTCTGTTGTGAGAATGTGTTTTATTAGTAAGCTCACCTTTATGTTTGGCTGTGTGGTGTGCTGTGCAATGGACAGCTGCTATTTGGTTCCAGCATCATCTGTGGCACTATTATGCTGGCTGGAATTCGTTTTGGAACTCTAGGATTTCACCTTTTCCCTTGCACTGAGAGCACAACAGGTATAACACTATTCCCGGCTGGCAAACCATGAGGATATGAGAAGCCATTCTGACCCATGAAGGGACCTCTGTGTTTTCAAAAATGTTCCACCAGGGTGGGACTGTGATACCTTGAATCTCTCCCTCTATCTCGTGTGTTTTCTGTTCCTAAGTATAGAAATACTTTTTGATAACTCCACAGCTTTTAGTAGTTTAGTAAGATGTTCTGGTAGAGGGGAATTCCGTAACCAAAATGTGTGACAGAGCTCTGCAGGTTGGTAATGTTTTCCCTAACAGTGAGGTGAAAAGTGGAGGGTTCAGGAATGGGCACAATCCGTTCCTGGACCACTTGAACTTCTGCCTCGGGTTTAAAACAAAAACTGCTGTCACTTACCGGACACCAGATGTGCTGTCCAAGCTGGTAGTGGGGCTCAATTGTGGTGACACAATATGTCCCACCCCCTATATATGCTACCTGTGGGGAAACATGGCCTTATGCCATTACCTCCATGGTACAGTTTATAGGCCGTGCACCAGCAGTTTTAAACCTGCACTGTGGTCTGGAATAGGCG
The DNA here is from genome assembly GCF_017639515.1 of Carcharodon carcharias. Taxonomy (NCBI): domain Eukaryota; kingdom Metazoa; phylum Chordata; class Chondrichthyes; order Lamniformes; family Lamnidae; genus Carcharodon; species Carcharodon carcharias. The sequence continues at coordinate 108,839,074 of NC_054475.1, forward strand.
TTCAAGTGCTGGGTACACAGTACTGTGTGTGCACCCCGGCTCCAGCACCCAGAGAGGTCTGTTCCTGTCATCATGTGCTCCCACTTAATGACGTAAGGTAGGACCGCTGCAAAATGGATGTGTACACTCCCTTGAATGACTCCAATGTTCTCCACCCTATATACCGATGCAGGTCGGTCTGTCCCACCCATGACTGGCATCCTCACTACTATACCCATGATGGTGTGGTTGGAGCGCCCACAATCTACTGGGACAGGGCAGGCTTCAGAGGTTAGGAGGAACTGACACAGGCTTAGTGAATTTTCAAATGGGTGGAGTGCTGCGAGGTGCTTGTTGCTGATCAGGGGGGTCTAAACCTTGCTTTAAATCCTCCAGGTTGCTGCGGCCCTCGCCCAGCACACACATTTCATTCTGTGCAGCCTGGTCTGAGATACATTCCTATCCCCTCGAATGAGTGCATTCACAGTTTTGGCGTGCCTTTCCAACTCAGCAATAATCTCCTTTAAATGGACCATCATGGCCTAGTCCTCATGTAGCTCTGAGCCTATCACTGTGTTCTCCTTTGTTAAGATATTTCGTAATTGTGTTTTTAAACCGTTTATTTGTGTCTGCAATTCTATGTCATCCAGACTGTTTATCACAGAGGATCCTGTATTATACACTATGAAAACATCATTCCAGGTTCCTTCTTTGTCTCCCCTCATTGCTAAAGTACTCAGTGTGGGTAGCGTACAGTTCTGTTTTGTCTACATTGGCAAAATTGAACTTGTAGAATTTCCTGAACATTTCTCTTAACAGGGCCTCGTATAGCTGTTCTGTCTCCTTGGGGCACCACTCAGGTAAGTGTACCTCTGTGAGGTTTAGAATCACAGAAGCTACCGCGTAGTGTACCCCCTGGCATAGCACCTTTTCAGTTGGCACTTGTACCAGCCCATTCCTTGGTCCCTTGGTGGTGACAGGGCACCTCTCCATATGTGTCCTTACTGTCGGGGCCATGGGCAGGGGCTTTTGGGCGCGTGCCACGAGTTCAGTGGCCTTAACTGAGGCTGGAGAGGATGGGGTTATGCAAGTGTGTAGGTGGGAATCCCATTCCACCCCCTTCCCCTTGTCCAGTCATGCTGTGAAAAGATAATGGATACGCCCGTGGGGCAGGTCTTCCGTGATCTCCACATGCAGACATAGATACCCTGTTCTGATTTCTACCTCTTGTCCCAGCACACGCTCACCCCCCATTGGTTCCCGGTAATGGTCTGATGGGTGTTGCTCCCCAGTCGCTCCCAGTCAGCTGTACCATCCCCCATGTCTCAGCTCAGCTTCCTGAGCCACCACCACCTTCCCAGGGGAATCTGTCCTCTGCAGGTCAGGCACACGCATTTCCCCTCAGTGACCCCGATCCGTGTGCCCACAACCTGTTTGCTGGGGCAGGGGAGGGAGGCCACCCCATAGGTGAACCTGGTCTGACTGGAGTAATGGGTGGAGTTAGATCTCAGCCACCCTGGCTATCTTTCCACATGGGAATAGATAGTGATCCCTTCACGTACCTTCACTGCCCCTCGCAGCCACACCCGGTGCTCTCTCCCCTGAGCACACAAAAATGTGGGAGTCCTCCACATCACCTCGCCTCCCAGCGGCCATTCCTATCAGGGCGAGTAGGAGTATGCCCCCCATCCTATCGAAATCCTTTCTGTAGGGAGACATAAGAGCATATAGCCAGGTCCTGAACAGATTCCCTGGCTGGGGTAAAGCATGGTCGAGGCTTGCGACCTCGACTCAAAACAAACACTCTTAAACAATAATACTTAAACTACCAACCACCTTATTTAAAATTTAACTAAAACATCCAAGCTTAACAATCTGAAAATTAAATCACAGAAGCTATGTACATCCACCACCCATCCCCGGGCGGCCAGGTTAATCCCTGTTCGGGCTACAGCACACTACTCCCTTCGGTGTGGCTGCCCTGTCCTGTATCTCTGGTCCTTCACAGCCTGCAGCTGCTGGCTGGGAACCTCTGTCCTCAGATCGATCCCTGACTTAAGGGGCTGCCCTTTTAAACTGGGGATCCGGTGACCATGGTTTCTTTGGCCATGGCATTCGTGGGAACATTCTAGGGACTCTGGCTGGTGGGGGTTTTCTGGCTGGTGGGTCTTCAACCCGAGCCACTGTCTCCTCTTGTGCCGCCTGTGCTATCCTCAGGCTGTACCTCTTCTAAACCTGTGTCAGGGGCAGGTAACTCTCTGCCCTCAGGTCCCACCTCGTCTGAGTCCCAGATGAGTGGGGGAGTGTCCCAAACGGTGGGTGGGATGGCCCTTCCCTTAAAACAAGCCTGTGTCTCTGCAGTCTGTGAGTTTGCTCCTGCTGCAGACTGAGGATTTTTATCCTCAGACCTTGCCCCAATTGGTTGTTCCCTTCTCTCAGATTTAAACAACTTACATTGGTTAATGTGGAACCATTTGGTGCACCGAGGCAGCTTTATGGCGTATACCATGGGGCTTGCCTTATCTACAATGCTGTAGGGCCCCATGTATAATGGGTCTAGACTGCCTACCCAAACAAAATTCATAACCATAACCTAATCCCCTATCTCCCACTCGTGATGCGTACAGGGTTCTAGCAACAGTTGGTTACTCTGATGCTGTTTTCCCATGTTCCTAGCAGCCTGCCAGTGAACCTGTTTAAGGTGTTCAGACAGATCCCTGATGAAGCTGTCCCAGTTCACCTCTCTGAGCTGACCCTCCATGAGCACCAGGGCTAGCGCATGAGTGGGGGTCTGCATAACCCTACCAGTCATCAGCTCATGTGGGGAATACCCCGCGCTTTTTGACTGGCTGGCTCGGATCCCCATTAGGACGAATGGTAAGACCTCTACCCACTTTCTAGGTCCTTCCTCAGCCTTTCTTTCAAGGTTCTGTTCATCCTCTCTACAATTCCTGAGGATTGTTGTGCAACATGCCATTTCCCCTCTCTGCCAAATACCATCAGGGTATTCTGCCTGACCTGCCCGGTAAAGTGGCTCCCTTGGTCAGGCTCCACGTACTGTAGTAGTCCCCATCGTGAGAACACCTCCCTGACCAGGATCCTGGCTTTACTCAGAGCTGTAGCTGTTCGGCAGGGGAAGGATTCTATCCACGTTGTGAACACATCCACCAGGACTAGGCAGTACTTATAGCCTCCCTGGGCGGTGGGTAGGGGCCTGATGTAGTCGACCTGGATTGACTGCCATGGTCCTTCTACCCTCCTGAAGTGTCCCATAGGTACCTTCCTTTTGTGCGGGTCAGGGTTGTTAGCAGCACACACTAGACAGCAGGCACAGAACTCGTGCACATCTTCCCTGAGTCCTGGCCACCATCCTGCCTGTTCCACCCGCTGCCAGGTGGTCTCAGGCCCGGGATGCCCCACTCCTGGACCCTCATGGGCCAGTTGAAGGAATTCCCTCCTGTGCTGCTGCAGTGCTACCCATTGCTCTCCCTTAAACAGCATGCCTCCCTTTACAGAGAGGGCTGCTGTGATGTAAGGGCCCTCTACCCTTTTCCCTTCTGCCACTGCACTGAGGACTGCCTTGAGGACGGGGTCTTGGGTTTGGGCCTTCTTAAGGTCCGGGGTTAAATCTACCCCTGCACTCCCCTGTGTCCCATTCCTACCCGTGACTGTTGCTGTAGGACAGGACCCATATGGGTCCCAGAAAATGCCTGTGCGGGCACCCTCCTTAGCTAGCATGTCAGCCTGCCGGTTGCCCTCACTCTGGGGTTCTGCGGAGGAATGGGCTTTCACCTTATGGATGAAAACCTCCACTTCCTCCCCCACTGCTGCTAAGATTTTCTCCAGCAAGGGTTTCACTGTGAGGGGTCTCCCGTCAGTGGAGGTGTATCCGCGGTGGGACCAGATGGCCAGGTACTCCGTACATGAATTGCATGTGAACATGCTGTCCGAGCAAATCGTATATGGGGTGGGGGACATCTCGGGGTGTGTTACCACGTACACAACTGCGGACAGTTCAGCCTGCTGGTCACTCATGGTGCTGGGGAGCTTAATTGCCCAGGGCAAGGTTTGCCGCTGGGTCATAAACTCCACACCCTGTGAGTCGCTCACCAGCAGATAGTGTGCTGGAGCCATCCACATAGATGTCACGGCCTGTGGGGTGTATCCCGGCCCATAAACCTATGTTTACTTCCCAAACCCCTTCGATGGAACACCGGTGGGCTGTTCCAGGGTATACCAGGTTAGCAGTGAGTTTTGGCTGGCAGAGCCCTTTTACTTTTAGGTCCATCTGTGAGAGAAGCAGGATCCAGTGAGCAATGCGGGCACTGCTCACTGTCCTATCCTTGGTTCTCCTGTCCAGGAGCATCTGGGTGAGCGTGTGATGGGTGAGGAAGGTGATGGGAGAGGTGCCTGTGAAAATTAGCTATCTTTTCACAGCCCAATGTGTGGCCAAGAGGTGCCTTTCACAATTGGAGGAGCTCTTCTCCATATCTGTGAGTATCCTGGAGGAGTAGACCACCGGTCTTAGCTTGCCATGCCGCTCTTGGAGCAGCACAGCACTCAGGCTGTCCCCACTGGCTGCTACCTCCAGGAAGAACTCTTTCCCTCCATCATTGACCTCTGGTGCAGTCTGCAGGTCTTTCTTGAGCCTGACAAATGCTGCCTGGCACACCTCATCCCAAACCCACTCCACCCTCTTATGCAGGATTCGGAGCAGAGGGGTTGCTGTGGCCACATAGTACTCAATGGAGTCTCAGTTAGCCCTAGAAGTGATCTCACTCCCATGACTGTGTTGCAGACTGGTAACTCCTGTACTGCTTCCCCTCTAGCTTTATCTATGGCCCTTTCCCCAGCACGTATTGTCAGGCCCAGGAATTTCACCTCCCGCTGGCCGATCTGCGCTTTCTTTGGGTTCACTTTAAAACCTTCCTGCCTGAGCAGTTCCAGCTGTTCAGCCAGAAGTGGGCCATGCTCCTCTCTCGAATCGGTGAAAAGGAGCAGGTCATCCATGTATTGTGCCTGCCACATGGGCTGGCTGAAGCCCTTTAAACTGTTTGCCATGCATTGGTGTAAACCACTGGGGCTATTGTGGAAGCCCTGAGGCAGACAGTTCCAGGTGTACTGTTGCCCTTTAAATGTAAAGGCAAACTTGTACTGATCCTCTCTCCTTAAAGGGATGGACCAAAACCCGTTGGAGATATCCAGCACCGCAGATGCTGGGATACTTCCTATCAGGTCGACAACTGCTGCTACCATGGGTGCACAGGCTGGGATGTTACTATTGAGCACCCGATAGTCCACTGTGGCCCTCCAGGAGTTGTCCGGTTTTCTAACCGGCCACAGTGGAGCGTTCACATGGGTGGCTATCGGTCTCAGGACCCCCTGTTGCACTAAGGAGGACATGGCTGCTTCCATGTCTAGCTCTGCTTCCCTGGGGAAGTTATATTGCTTTTGTGGTCAGGCCATAGAGTCCCCATCTACACTGACCTTGAACCGTTGACCCTCCCACAGTCGTGTTTGTGTGTGGCAAATGTGGCTAGGTGGGATCGCACAAATGCCTGGAACTCCCTTGGGACATTACTGACCATGAGTTCAAGGTTATAACCCTCTTTAGGCTTCATGATGCACAGGGTCTCCTTGCCCTGTTTCCCTGGGATGACTACTACTCCACCTTCCTTTCCTGTTGTTGCCCCCCATAGGCAGTGATTCCTCAAATCCACTAGGATCCCGTGGCCTACAATAAAGTCGGCTCCCAGGATCCCTTTTCCACCCTCCACTTCCCACTTCATTAGGATACAGGTCCACTTAGAGCGGAGTGTTCCTAAACGAATGGTCAGCGAGATGGAAAATGAGCCAGCCTGTTCTTTACCTGTGAATCCCGACAGACTGTATGGGACCTCATTAGAAAGTGGTGAGGTGGTGGGGTTAGCTGAATGGATCACAGTACATGAGGCTCCCATGTCCTTTACCTCTTCTACCTCCATCTCAACGAGAGGTCTCGTCCATAAGTCATAGGTAAGGGAACACAGGTAAACAGGCTGCACTGGCTCTAGTCAGGGTTGTGGGTTAGATGGGGCTGATGGGGTCAGCGCGCCGGTGGTGGCTGCTACCTTCCTTGGGCCAGTCAATAGGGTTCTCATGGCATCCAAAAATGACTCGACTGTGGTGGGAGGGATTCCTGTCTCTGCCTTTTGGGCTGAGGTTAAGGAATTCTTTCCTTTGTTATCTTTCCAAGGATTCTTACACTCCTTCCTCCAGTGTCCATTCTTCTCACACCCATAACAGTTGAGCTTTGTGCTGGAAGAGTTATTCCCTTCCTGATGCCACTCGTTTCTACCCTGTCTGGGTTTCATTTCAGGTACTTTCCCTTTAGCTGAGTGTGCATCGGTTCCTTTACCATTATGGTAAGCTATGGTCAATTGTCTGATCACTGTGAGTTCGGTAGTCAGGGGATTCTTTGGGTCAAACCACATTCCTGCCGTGGCCCTGACCTGTGGCAGGCTGTTTGCCGCCAGACAATGGAGCCATTGGGCCCACTGATCCTGGTCCAGATTAGCCCAGTTAGGTATCCCACTGCATGCGCTCCTATACACCAGCCACAACCTGTCTGCAAAAGCCTACAAGCTGCACTGTTTTTTCCACCCGGGAGAAAGGACTTACCTCATTCATCCCCATGGCCTCTAGGACTTCTTCCTTGAGCTCCCCATAATCACACTGTCGCATCTTACATTGGTCAGAGAGGGACTGGAAGAGTTTACTCTTCAGGAAGAATAGCAGCATTTTGGCCTGTTCAGCATCATTACACTCGTTGATGCTTGCTATTTGTTCCACTTCCCTGAAGTGGACCGAGCGTTCCCCAATTGCCTCGAATTTAGTTAAATGGCTTATCATGGCCCTAAGCTGTTGGGTGCCGTGGAGAGCTAGGAACTGGTTTTGGAGGGGTCCCTCAGCCCTGTTATCAGTGGGCAGGCTGAACCTTTGCTGCAAGGCCGCGCACATCGGCCCTGGTCCCAGCCTCTGTTGCTGGGGTTTTTCCTCCTCAGCTTCTGCCCCTAATTAAAACCCCCGTCCTGCCAGATTTCGCTAAAGCTTTGCGCTACGGGTGATGGTCATGGGCCCTCCTGCTCCTCAACCGGGTAGTCGCTTGGCCCTACCTATGGTGTCTGAACCGTCCTCACCAGGTTCCCTGTGAAGTCGACTTGGGGTGCACTAGGGCTTATGAGGCACACCATGCCTTCTGCCGCCCTTAGAGCAAGGTTGAGAATCTCTATCTGCTCCTGGCAGGGGCCATGGTCTGCATCCTCAAACCCCTCTCTGTTCACTTTCTTACAGGCTGCCTGTAAGCCTTTTACTTCCTCCTCCTGCTCTCTTACTTGTCTTGCTAGGCGGGCATTCTTTTCCCGCGACCCCAACTCATTGTTCTTGGCCTCAGTGACCTGACACTGTAAATATTCCTGCTGGATCCTATGCTCCCCCACTAACTGCATCCTTTCCTGGTTCAGAACTTGCAATGCTAACAGTAACTTTTCCCCTGCTGGGGCCTTTGTTTGGACTTCCAGGGCTGACTCCCGAATCTCAGCTGCCTGTGCTTCATTGAGCCTGTCCGAAAGCTGGATCTGTTTCTTGAAGCACATCAGCCAGACGGCCTTTTCTGTGGACTTTTTATGATCCTTCCCTTCTGTCCATTTAGCTGCAGCATCTACCAGGTGCCCAGCCTTTAACAGATTAGTGACCCATTTTTGTTCCATTTTCACCTTACCGAACACATAATTTGAAATCCTCTCTTCCATTACAGTTCTCTCTTCCAAATCAGTGTCCATTGCATCGCATCCCTTTTGCCAAGGTCCTGCCGTGGTCGCCATTATGTAGGGGGTGGTGGTGTGTGTCAGCTTTACCTCTGACTTCTGAGTGGTCCGAATCACTCCCACTCCCTGCGGTCTAGACCTTGGACTTATTTGGGGATTGTGACAAAGTGCAGCAGACAACTGCTTTTGGTGCAAGAAAGAAAACTGTGTTTATTGAAATCACAAATGAATTTATAACATTAGGATTACACCGAGATTATACAGACCTACAAAGTACACTTAGTTAAGAATGTGGAACACATGGCATAACGACGGAAAATCACGCTACTAATCTCCTTACCCTTGTCCCACCCCCAAAACCTAACTAAATTGAACTAGGGGAGGTCAAGGATCAGGCTCACCAACCAGGGTTCCTTGGCAGTTCGAAATCCAGCCAGGCAAGCCAGTTGCAGTTTTGGGGTACGCTCTTTGTGTCCTCTGGGGCCTACCATCCCCACATGGTCCTGGTCTGTGGAATCTGCAAAGGATCTTCAGTTGGGTGGAGGGCGCGGTTGTGGGTGGTTGATCTTCATGGAGGGCTGTGGTTGCAGTCTTGTTGTCTTCGGTTGAGCCTGCCACCCCGTGCCCCTCGCCGTGATGTTGCCTGTGGGCCTGCAAACCTCCAGATTTCCTTCCTTTGCTTAGCTTAGCTAAACTCCCTATTTAACCTCTGCTTCAACTGCTCCAAAACTGCTCACCCCCCAGATCTCCACCCTTTCGTAATTGGTAGCCCAGTTATACTGTTTTTCGAATTTCTTATCTCAATCCAAATCAAGGTTAGTTCTTTGTCTGATTTTGGTGGGCTTCTTCAGGTGATTGTTGTCTCATTGCTTTTAATGGGTTCGCATGATGTTTATTGTTGTCTCTCTGTCCCCGCAACTAGTCTTGAACTGAAAGCCATTGAATAAGTGGAGTATTGATAGGTTCGCATAAGTGCATTGATTGCTGCCTTCCTGCCTTAGTAATTAGTAGCCATTATTTATGCAAGATTTTGATGGGCTTTAGTTTCGTGTAAGATGAAGTCTTTCTCTGGGTTGATTGTTTTAAAGGGAAGAATGCGTATTCTGTCTCTTCTTGTTGGCTGGCTTCAGGCAACAACCCACACTGCACTCAACAAGCCCGGGCATGTCCAATCCAAGGCCTTCATGTACCTAGCCTCCTATCTGCAGGGTTCTACATTTAACTCAGCAGTTGGTTCCTCTGCCATAAAAGTCCAAAAGTCATATCCTTGTTGATGATATGAAAAATGTGGGAATTTTGAGACCCCTTCAAATTTTGGCCTTTAGTTGCAACTCTATTGAATTAATTAATTAGCTAATTAATTATTTTCTTCTTCTCAGCACAACTTGGATGTCACATATTCAGGCGCTGACTCGAGAGTCTCATTTCTCCGATGGAGTTTTTAAACGGATTTGCTGACCACTGAGCTATTTAAAGGTTTCTCGGTACTTGCTGCATCCTGGAATTTAGAAGTTTTAGCTCACTCTTGCTAGGTCTGCTGACTCTGCTCCCTTAGAATTGAAGCTGGACTTCCAAGAGATCCTATGGGGTCTTCTGCTGCTGTGAGGAATTTTAAATTTCTGCCTTCAGCTTCCAAGCCTTTCTTTAGTGCTTTGCCCTGGCACTTTTCCTCTGCACATTTCCTTGAGCTTTTCTTCAGGTCAGAATGCTTATTTAAATTTTTCTTTAGTCTGGCAGGATTTTAGATTCTCTCTGCTTTTTTTTTGCAAGAATTTGGGATTTTCCATTTGCTTCCACTATATTGTAGGGTGTTGGATACCATTGGCTTAATGAAGTTTTTGTCATCTTAAGTAGGTTAACTGTATGTATTTATTAACTACAAGAACTATGTACATGTATATAGTGAAGGCTTCAAGCTAGGAGCTGTCTCCATGCTTGCTTGTGCACACTGCTCTGTCCAACACTAGACTGACACCTCATTGCAGTTCATGTGATCTCTTACATCATTGTGTTTGTGGTACTGTACTTGGTCTCACATTAACTCAATATGTGCCAAACCCATATACTATGGTTGGTAGAAATTTTGGGAATTATTATAATAGTAATTGTAGTCTTATGATGGGTGAAGTGGCATGTGGATGAGATGGCAAGTGGGTGAGTTGGTAATTGTAGTATAATTTAAACTTGACCCCAAACGTTATGAATGTTTGGCTTTCATAACTTTATGAAAATCTGGCTCCACTCATGTGAACAGCAAATGTAAAAAAAATAAAAACAGTCAGGTAGGTTTGACTCCTGACCCTATAGGTTTATTTTTTTAGTGTACAAATTTTCAGCAGAGACAGAAAATAACTCTCACACCCCTGTGGTTAATTAATTGCATCTCTATGAGCTACAATGCTTTGTTATGTGTCATGAAAGGATAATAATTTTCATAATATTTTTTCTGGTTTATTGTGAGGTATGTTTATGGGGTAAGTATAGTTGGGTCTGTCTCTGTGTGATTTAATTACATTTGGACTCCAGTAGTCTGCAAGGTTAAATCATCAAAATAAGCTAGGTGCTTGATATGCTAATAAGTAAATATGGATGCCAGCTTAGCATGTAAGGTGTAAAGGGAATTTGCATTTTTAGATAAATGAAGGGATATTTGGATTTCAAAGGGATTTTAGTCTGTTTATAACTAGCCAGATAAGCAAGGTTAAGGAATGTGTTTATTTTTTTTCCAAAAGTTACAAGCAATACATAGTAACAACATGAAAATTTTTATATTATGAGGGAGATACAGTTTCAAAGACATATGGAACAATAGAATTTGCATATTAAAAAGAGAGAAACATATTATAAAGGAGGATGAAAGGCTATGTGTCAGGAGAAGGCGATGTAAGATCTAACAGGAATGTGTGAAATAGCCTTAATGAAGCTTCCAGCATTTGTGCATAAGTCTGAAGCTGGAGAAACATGAATTGGAATTCCACTGTCCAGGGTATTGTGTTAACTTTCTGCGTTTATTTTAAATCTAAAACCCATTTTGGACAGTTGCCTTAAAGGGACTGTAACTGGGGGTCAAGTTAATTAAGAATTTTGGGAGTTATTAGTAGTAATTGTAGTCTTATGTATGTGCTTGAAATCTTTTATATTTTGTTAATAAATATTTTAATTTAATTTTTTAAATATCTAAATGTCTTGGTGGACTTATTACTTCCGAATTTAGTGCACACATCTCATAATGAATACAAATTGCAAAACCACTGTGATAACATGACCAAGTTTCCCTCGTGGATTTGGTCTAACCGGCATGCATCATCTGCCATGTCATAACATCATGTAAGCATATGGGTAACAAACACTGATATATATTACAATATGAGATGTGGTTGCATATCACCAGAACATTAATTGAGTGAAATACCTTTTGCTTTATGAAGACAATTGGGTTGTTATGAAGATTCTTTTTCGTCAATGGAACAGTGTCACCCTGTGAAAGGCATGTGTCTTACCAACCTGCTGTCTCATTCTGCAGGAAAAGTGGTAAATGTATTGCCTAGCTAAAGACAAAAGTGTCAAAGGAAAAATATTTTGCCCTTTAAGATTTGTCCTGGAGACAATGAGCTCAAAGGCAAACCATTGTATAATTTTGTAAGGGCAATGCCTGCACTGTGGTTGCAAAATTGTTATTTCATTAGGCCTCATTGCATGAAATTAGGAGGCTCCTCTAAACTGGTTATGTTGACCTCCAAAAGTATTTGGTCAGAAAATTGAGTGCAGAGCACCTCAGATGCTGAAAGCTTCATGCATGATTGATTGATGGTGGCGTACCAGTTTGTCTCAGTGCCTTATCTCCGAATCAGATGTTTGTGGTTTCAAATGTAATTATCCAGAAATACTTGAAATATTCAGCAGGTCATGCAGCATCTGTGGAGAGAGAAACAGGATTAATGTTTCAGGTTGACGACCTTTTATCAAAACTGGAAAGATATTGAAATGTAATAGTTTTTAAGCAAGTGAAACCAGAGAGGGTAAAAAACAGGGAAGAGCTGTGGTAGCGTGGAAGACAGGAGAGATTAAATGATGAAAGAGTTATTGGTGCAGGGCCAAATGGAGTAATAACGAGACAGCTAAAGAAACAAAAGTGTATCTTGAGGAAGTATATATGGCAGAATAATGAACAGCTGTCAGCCAAAATAAAGAAATGAGAAAAAAAAAGGGTAAAATCAAAACCTGCAAAGAGAAAGAAAACAATATAGGGGCAGAGGTTATGGTGTGAAATTGCTGAACTCAGTGTTGAGACAGGAATCCTGGAAAGTGCTTAATCAAAAGAGGAGCTGTTCCTCAAGCTTACATTGGGATTCACTGGAACACTGCAGAAATCAACTTCAAAAAGGTCAGAATTGGAGAAAGGTGGAGAACTAAAATGACAGATGACTAAGAGATCGGGATTATGCTTGCGGACTGAAAATAAGTGTTTCACAAAGCTGTCATCCAATCTGATTTTGGTCTCTCCAGTATGGAGCAGAACACATTGTAAGCAGCAAATACAGCGTACTAAATTGAAAGAAATGCGTGTGACTCACTGTTTCACCAGGAAGGAGCGCTTGGAGTCTGGAGTGGTGAGGAAAGAAAAGGTAAAAGGACAGATGTTGCATATCCTCTGCTTCAGATCTCCAGTATCCACAATACTTCTGTACTCTTTTTATACTCTTGTACAACTAAGAAAAATTGTTTGGTTATTCTTTCATTTGCTGTTTGCGGAACCTTGACTTGCACAAATTGGCCTACATAATGTATTCTCATTGGTGCTGTATAAAGGTAATGGAATCTATCATGATGTTGTATTAATGGTTCTTGGCTCTGCTGTTATAAACTTATAAATGGGGTGAATTTTCACAGGACTTCAAAAGAGGAACCCCGTTTCCACCAAGGTCCTACTGAGGTTATGGTAACAGAATGGGAGAAGCTTTGAGGAAGTTCATCCTCAACATTCAACAGGCTGAAGTTTAATGTAATTGCCTGAAGTGTTTTGTTGATAACATTAGCCTCAGTGATTTTCGAGCCCTTCTCCTTCTCTTCCATACGTAATAGTTCTTAATATGTCATAGTCAAGGTGAAATACAAATACATAATTTTGTCATTGTGGTTGCCACAAATGTTTGAAAAAGGTTTTGGTTTTGGCCTATGGCTTATTACTTAGAAATATTTGACTCAAAGAGACAGCATTTCCTCCAGGGCTATGGGCCAAGCACTGGAAAATGGGATTAATGTAGTTAGATCTTTGTTGACCGGCGTGGACACGATGGGCCAAATGGCCTCTTTCTGTGCTGTAAACATCTATAAGTCGATAAGCATTGTGAATGTCACAGATTAAATTGGTACGCTGAATCTAGAAGGTTTCAGAGCTTGCGAACTCATCATGGCAGTGGTTGAAACAGCATGTGTCAGCCTTCCCAGACTCAGAATTCCAGCTAATGTCTGATTAGCCATGTGAGATTTCAGCTCCTCTCACATGAAAAATTTATGCAACCGATGAGATTGTTTCATAGCACTGACAGTGAGATTTGAAAACTCTCCACTACATCAGGGAGCTCAGATATTACCAGGGCTCTTTAAAGTGCACATGCTCATTCATGGTCCATCACACGTAAAAATGCATACACACCATAAAAGAACTGAGGTATGCTATTCGATCTTGAAATAGCTCTCAAATTATTCTGTTCTTTGTACATTGTGAGTTCAAGGTGTACAAGTTCAGTAAATAAAAGGAATATAGCCGAATAATATTTATCCAGTTATGAGCTGCATGACTTGCCAAATATATAGAGCAAATGTAATATACTATCCAGGCTGAACTAGGAATACCCCATAATTTGAATGAGCTACAGCATCCTTAGTTTACTGGAGAACTTACATGTGTAGACCTACAGAACCACCATGGAGTTCCAGTGCATTTCATTTCACAGTGAGGTAGAGTTAGCAATTTTGGTGCAATTGATGATCAAGGTGCAAACTGTGCTCAAAATCGTGCTAGATTTGAAAAGTGATTCTTTTCTTGAGTTTCTGCTTAAACTCATTTGCATATTGTCAAATACAAAATCTACCATGAACGAGTAATCAGGACAGTGTCTTAAAATGTAATTTTTAAAAAAACGCTTTGAAAATATTCCTTAGTAGCGGTAACTTGGCGGGGTTTGATTAATGCAGCTGAGTGGGTTTATAACAAAACATAAGTATTTTTAATCACAGTATCAGTCCAGCACTTATGATTAACTCAATTTTAAATGACTGAAAATGACTTTTTAAAAGACGCAGTCACATTTGCTAGATATGGGGGAAGAGATGGGGTGTCGCAGTGGTAGGTACATTAGTTACTAAGTAATTTACAAAGAATATATTAGTTTCCTTTAATCCAAAATATCCAACTTAATTTTTAGAGCTTTCATGAAAGTCTGCAGAAGTCAGGAATCAGTGGATACTCCAAATTGTATTAATTCACCCTGGGTTGTGGCCAGTCTTTAGGTCAGAACATTTTCACAATGATTTTTAAATGAGCGCAAAAGATCGCGGAAACTTGATTTACGTTAAACATAATTTACACAAAATTATTTTTTGTGGGTTGTTTGAATTTCAGGTGAATTGCACAGAAAAAAAATAGCACAACTCAGTGGAAACTCTAGCTACACCAAAGCTTTCTAAATTAGAACACCAAAATCTGTTAGTTTTAGCAACTTGAGAAATATGCAAATTAAAGGATTTAAACTTTAAAGGGCTGAATCTCTTTGCCGCCTTTGGTCTACAAGAGATGGGGGTGGGTAAATTGGGTAGAATCCTTTCTATCTATGGTGTGCCATTAAATCAATTCTCTCAAAGTTCCCTCAAACTTTTCTCATAATTCACTTGGTGTGTCTCAAGTACCCTCACTTAAAATGAGGACCAATGTCATTGCAGTTTCCAGCTTCCTACTTTTACACTTAAATACACTGGTGGAGAGAGCAGTGTCTGGAGGGAATTAATGATTGTGCAAAAGGGTAATATCAAATTGGACACTCGTCACGTACTCTTCCCCCTTTCCCTCTCAATAGATGTCAGTAGAGAGGAGGATAGGTAAGGTATATAATGGGTAGCCAGTGGAATATCACCCGCTTTACACTAGCACGAGCAGTTCAAACTCCTGCCGGGTTAACTTGGATCATGGCCAGAATATTTTTGGTGTGGCAGAGGACCCGATAATGGGCCTGAAAGCTGGGGACAACTAAATAGTTGGGGTAGGGACTCCCAATCCTTTAAAGGACCATCTTCTGAAGCTGAATATTCTGGAGAGTTTGACTAGTGATTTCTGCAATTTAAAAACATTTTTAGCAGTGATTTCTTTAGCCATTATGGACTTGCTTCTCACTACTTCTGACAGGGCCAAACTACTGCCTGATTATTTGTTCCTCTCCACTTCCTCTCATTCTCCTACTAATAGTGAGGGAATCTGAAGAGCTGGACATTCCATTGTATTCCATTATCATGGAGGAGGAAGAAGAATAAAACAGGATAAAGCCAAGGAAAATCATGCAATCATGCAGCATTTAAGAAGGATGCATTGTACTCGACAACTCCCCCCAGACCCCAACCACCCCCACTATCCCCAATAGAATGCACAGAACACATGAGGACCTAACTAAGGAGTTGTTTACAAGAAGAGCATGATTCAAAAGAAGCCTTAGGAAATTTCTGTTACCTACTGCATGTAATCCTGCAGCCACATTAATCTGCCCGCAAAACTCTCTCTGAGGAAATGAACTTGATCACAACTTTTACATCACAGATAGACACACTTTCCAGGAGAGCAGACATATTCATCACCTTTGCAAATGGCAAGACAGCAGCGAGATAGAGTCATCAAGGTTAATCAGAATTTTGGTTTCACCAAGGCCCAGGGAGCATTTTGTGACACCCACCTTGCTTTGTGTTTAGCTTTTGCAAAAAAAAACCTCAAACCTCAACAGTACTTCACTCTTTTAATCTGCAGGTTCTGCATGAGAACATACCTACATGCCCTTTCTTTCCAGGGTAAAAATTAGATGGCTTCTGGGTGCCATGCTTACCATTCACACTCGTGGATAATGAACCCAGCACAATTGGCCCAAAAAGCAACAGAGGAGCACCACATTGAGGCACATGTCCATTACTGAATTGCTTTTGAAGTGGACTAATAGGATCTTAAAGGCAGATTTGACAGGACATGAGAATCTTTACAGTGTCGCAGATGAATAATCACAGCCTACAGAGCCCTTCACAACCTTACTGTTCAACAGGAGCTGAATTTTGACTTTGCTAATCAGCAAGCCCTAGATCTTTTGGAGACAAACTACATGGAGGAGAACATCACATTTGGTTTTTACAGAGTCGACTGCTCAGTGATCATTGTATGGGCACTTACATCTCATCTCTGAAGTCTTCTTTTCCATATAACACAACCCACCTTTCCCATCATTGTCTTACTCCTTCTCCCACAGGATCAAATTAAAGTGCATTCTCCCAATCAGTTACCCACCCTATAACACGACAGTACATCAACCCACTTTGTCACTACATGAACATGCAAATAATCATCAGCTGGGTAAATAAACCATGACCAAATAAGTGCACCCTTTTCTCTATGACTCCACCTTCCATGAAAAACAAAGCACCACGCCAATGCATTTTATCATTGAATACAATGAAGTCCAAGGACAGGATTTTCCTGTTGGTGAGCGGTTGGGTGGTGGGGGGGGTTGGGCAGGGCTGGTTCACCGATGCATAAAATGACACGCAGTGATGTTGGGCGGAACTCCCGACATCACCGCACCCCATTTAAATTTTCAGGTAGGCAGGGGTTCAGCAAAACCAGCTGTGCATCCGCCGACTGTTAATGGCCAATTGAGACCATTGACAAACTCATTAAAGTAACTAGTGGACCTGCCTGTCCAACCTTAACCTTGGTGGACAGGCCAGGAGCCCTGGCGGGCTTCAGAAAAAGCATAAAACTTTTCATGTCGATTTAAAAAAAATTATTAAAGTGCTTTTGGACGTTATGGACATGTCCCAACTCATGTGACAGTAACATGAGGGGACATGTCAGGGAATTTTTTTTCTCCCAATTTAATATTTTTTACAGTAGAGCAGATCTCCCTGAGGCAGCACTTAGCCTCTGGGAGATGAGTGCGGTCTTTCGTGCATATGAACGAAAGAGTGCACTCTCGGGTTTAGGGATTCCCCCTCCCGCCCGCATAGGGAGCGCATAGCACTTCCGTGCGGACTTCACACTGGGCCGGCCTTAATTGGCCTGCCCACGTAAAATGGTGGCACGCTCCCGATCAAGGGCGCCAATCAGAGGCACGCCTCTGCAAGCACACTCTTCAATTTCCGCCCACAGTGGGAAAATCTCTGGTCCAGATGTACATTAGTTAACCTACTCTTTCCTCACACCATTATTCTGCTGGGTGTCTACACCTGCCTGTCTTTTACTTATTCAAATGCATTCCCTCACGCACTGGAGCACCAATATCATGGCTGTTCATGCTGTAGAAAAAATTCCAGGCACTGAAGTGGCATTGCCCCACAAGCTCCATTGCCTTCTTGTCATAGGGCGTGAGGGGTTTAAGGATGGGGCGGTTCCACCTAGTAGCCTAACTCATAGATTATACTGTCGCTGGGTCAAAATCCTGGAACTCCCTTCCTAACAGCGCTGTGGGTGTATCTACACCACATGGACTGCAACGTTTCAAGAAGGCAGCTCATCACCACCTTCTCAAGGGCAGCAGGGATGGGCAATAAGTGCTGGCCTAGCTGGCGAAGCCCACATTCCATGAATGAATTATAAAAAAAACATGCGGCATAAAAACAGGCCATTGATTCCAACTGGTTCATGCTGGTATTTATGATTCACCTTTGCAGCCTCCCACATAACTGATCTAAAATTACAAGCATATCCTTATGTTCCTTGCTTTCGTGTGTTTATCGAACTTCACCTTAAATGCATCAATGCTATTACCTGAACCTTCCATATGGTAATGAGTTGCATATCTAAAGATTTTTTGGGCAAAGAATTTTTTTTCCTGGGCTCTCAATTGGATTTATTAGTAACAATCTTATGTTTATGGTCCCTGGTTTTGATTTCCCCAGCAAGTGGGAACATTTTTGCTATCTAACCCATGAAACTCTTTCACAATTTGAAAGACCTCTATTAGCTCATCCCTCAGCCTTCTCTTTTCTGGAGGATTAAAAACACCAGCCTGGTTAGTCTTTCCTGGTAGAGGGCATTATCCACATTTTTTTCTTAGAAGAAGAGAGGCTAAATGAGGGAAACGTTTGTTTAGGAGTATGTGGCAAGTGGTATGGGGGAGCTGAAATAGGAGATGTTGGGATAACAGTTTGTTATGGTGGTGGAAAGAGTTTTCGGGTTGCACATGTAAGTAACTGCTGTTCAGGGAGCTGGATAGCCAAAGTGCAAGATCCCAAGTTTGAGCTTTCCATAAGTGGAATACATTATAAAGAATTAGTTACTTTAAGAAAATGAAAACTGTCTGTTGGATACACTTCAAAATGGATAAGAAAGAAAAGGAGGAGTGCCCAGCATATTAGCCTGGTAGAGTGTTGACAGGCTGAAGGTGAAAGAGTTGGCACCTGGTGCCAGTGTCACGGTCCTTCAGGTGACTTGCGTGACATTCCTGACAGGTTTGCTGGTATGGAAAAGCAGTTACCTATGCCTTTAATCAGTTGCCTCCAGTGGGGCTTGGATTCATGAGCCTGGGAAATTCAGATTTCAGTGCCTGGGTGTCATGCTCTGCTATCTTGTTTAGTTAATTATTCCAGAAGGGTGTGCTATAAATAATCTTGAAAAATATCTAAAATGATTGATATTGCATTCTTCTCCTCCACTTCATTGTTATCATCCTCTCTCTGTTTTACATCACACTCCATTGGGTGGAACCATCCCAGCTTTGCACTGAGTGCGATAGTGGGCAGGAAAAATAAAGTTTTACCCGTTGGCCGCAATGGTGGCTTTTCACACCATATAATCCCAATCCTGTCTCATTAATCATACATTCCTGGGAAACACCCCGTTTCACTGGCGGGCAGCCTCCGATTCACCCGCCGTGCCATCACGTTGCTGCTTCTGCATGCCGGGCGCCATATTTAAAGTGGAGCTGTGCGCACACCTCTCAGTTTTTCCAGCCCAGAATTGCTGCACAGAAGACATGGCCCCAAAAAACAAGAAGACTGCAGCCCCTGATTCACTAATGCATCCCTGGAACACCTTTTGGACACCGTGGAGGCCCGCCATGATGTCCTCTATCCACGCTCTGATCACAGGAAGGGCAGCAATATTATTAATCTGGCTTGGAAGGTACTGCCAACCTGGGCTGAAGTCACTCTTCTCATCACTCTCAACAAACACACTCTCAAACCCATCACACATCCACAGGGATCTCACTCACTGACAGTCCAAGGGACATCACCATTCAATCTCACACACACACCTTCATTGCCCTCATCCCGTCCATGGGACCACTCACCACCCACACACGCCAGACATACTTATCATCTAGCCGAGCAGGCGTCCTGCTTACACTCTCTCCATCTGTCTTCATTAAGACAAGCTGGCACACAACAAAAGGGAGAGGTCGCAGATTGGTGGGGGAATGCGTGAAATCAAGGTCCTTGCAGCTGGCCAGTGAGGATCTGGACCATTCCTGTGCTGATTGTGAGGTCAGCGCTGCTCAACCAAGTGAAGATCCAGCATGCAACATCCATCACACAACCATGCTGTGAGTGATGTGTCCTGTTTCACAAACCACTGCCATGCACTAATTATCTCTCCTTGCTTTCGCAGGCACATGTGAAACAGTCAAGGGAGTCCACGACCCAGATCCTCGACTCAAGCCCCGAAGAAACATCAGAAGAGGAATCTGCTGAACCCTCATTGAAGACCTACCACAGAATCTGCCCTCACCCTCCACCAGCGCAGAGACATACACTTTAGTGGACAAAGCTTTTTTGTCTTGGGGTCACAATCTGGTGAGCACATCACACTGTCTGATCTGCAGCAGGAGGTGACAGGGACTTCCCAGGTTTCCGGCACTCAGAGGACTGCTGGAGATCAGAAATCTGATGAGTCCACATTAGAGGAAGAGCCTCTGAACTTGGCCACGCCTCAGTTGTTGAAGTTGCAAAGAGACTACTTGGGAACATCAGGAAGGGAAGTTTGCTGCACTCCTCAGATGGCAAGGCACGTTGAAGGAGTTCGTCCACCTTCAATCTGAGGTTATAGCGCTGGTAGACCAACGCACTGAGGTCAACACTATTAGGATGGCAGTGACCATGGAGACCTTGGTCCGGAACATTGGTCCTGCAATGCTGCGCGGGCTGAACTCCATCGCTGATGCCATTGTTGGCCTCCAACAGTATCAAAGTGAGAGGGCTGTGAGGCAGCTCGATCTTACTCCAGCTATCCCTTCTCCTCAAGGAGTCAGCCAGGGGCCCTCAGGCACCCTTAGGGAGGAGGATCAGCAGGTGCACATCCTGGCGGCTATCCATGCAGGTGACACTAGGAGTGTGCGGCCCATCCAAAGCTCCTCTGCTTGTGACCTCAGCAGCTCCAGCTCCACAGGCCGAGGAGGTTGCCACTGCAACACAGCAGGACCCCAAAAGCAGGCTGAGACCCTCCAGATCTTGGCCCTCCAGATGACACCCATTAAGGTCATCACAGGCAGGATGTAGCAGTTAGCAGGCTACCTGAGCTCTGCTGTGGATGTTGGGGGAGCACCAAGAGGTAGTGAAAGAGTTAAGAAGGTTAAGAAGATGTAACTCTTTTGTTACAAAACAAATAAACTAAATTAACAAATCAAGGAAAAGTAAAAGGCAGCCCCTTGAAGGGAAACTGCAAAAACAAAAGACAAAATGCAAAGGAAAATTGCCAACATTAAATCAAAATGTGATTAAAGGGGTCAATAAAACACCGCAGTCCCTGTGGTGCTCACCGAGCACAGAAGGCCTCGATGGTGCCAGTGGACACGACATGTTCCCTCTTCAGAGACACCTGGCTGCAAACGTAGCTGCGGAAGAGGGGCAGACAGTCGGGTCAGACAGCACCCTTGGTCGCCCGCTGCCTGGACCTGTTAATGGCCAACTTGGCCAGGCCCAGGAGCAGGTCACGAAGAGGTCCTCCTCCCTCCCAGCCCCCCACAGCACCGGGTGCCCATAGATCAGGAGCGTGGGGCTGAAGTGCAAACAAAACAACAATAAAAGGTTTTTCAAGAAACTAAAAAGGGGGTGCAGCCTACAACAACCAACATACATGTGGTCCACAGACTCCACAAGGCTGCAAAAGACATAAGCATCTAGGGAGACCATGAGTTGACACGTCCTATGATTGTAAGGGACTGCTGCATGCAACACCCTCCACCACAGTCCCCAATGGAAAAGGGGAGGATACCGCCGTGGAGGGCCCCCCACTGGGGACCTCCACCACCAGAAGGCAACAAGGCGTGTCTGAACGGCGGGCGAGGGCAAGTAAGTGAAGGGTGTGCAGCAGCCCATGTGGGAAACCCTTCCGCACCATACTAAAGGACACAGAGGGCATTTCCACGAGGTGACTCATGTTAGAGGACACCGGCTCCCAAGGGGGGATTCAGGGCTTGGGACCAATGTAGAATTCTGATGGAAACAGGGCTGTGCTTGGATGAAAGACCACCATGCACCTGCGCCACCTTGTGTCCCAGTATGATGTTCAGGCCAAGCACGACCATCCCAAGGTCTTGGATGGTACTGGCAATGAGCCGGATGTCCGCCAATGCATGTTGTGCCAACTTCTGGGGGATCATCCAGGCCACTCCTCCACCACCTAGCACGTTCCCGATTCTGGTCACCCTGGCAGCTACAGCCCTCCTCTCTGCCAGTCACTGAAAAGGACGGAGGTGTGGATTCGTGAGCAGTGGCTCTCTGATGATAGCCGCTATTCCTGATGGGCAGAGAGCTGCGTCGCGGGGCAACCATGTTCCAGACTTTGATCAGGTCATGGTAAAAGATGGGCAATGCCTGCAAGGGGCCACGAAGGCTCCTTAGGTCTATAAACAGGAGCTGCACATTATAATTTAGGCCATGAACCTGGTGGAAGAAATACGTCACCAGGGCACACCATCTCGGAGGGGTCTCGATGTAAAGGTATCAGTGCAGGGCCTGAAGGCATAAAGTCGCCACCTGGTGCGTAGGCACACCAGCACCTGACTGCTCTCCCTAAGCCGGAGTCTCAGAACCTCAGCAGTGACCCAGTGCAGCCTTTAGTTCCAGAAGAAGTCGACGAGCATTCTCTGGAATTTTGTGACAAAATCCGAGGGAGGGGTCAAAGTGACCAGCTGGTACCACAACATGGCAGCAATCAGCTGGTTTATAACCAGCACTCGACCCCGGTAAGACAGCACTCGGAGCAGTCCTGTCCAGCGCCGCAGGCAAGTGGTGACTTTGGTCTCCAGCTCCTGCCAGTTTGCCAGCCAGGATACCTCAGCAGGGCAGAGATGGACCTCCAGGTACAGGAGGCCTTATCCTGCTCCAGGTGAAAGGCCTAAGTTCCTTTGTTAGGGGATCCATCTGTCGCTAACCGAGCAGGAGTCCAGAACACTTGTCCCAGTCGTTCCTGGCAGAGGACGCGGCAGAGTCGGTTTCCTTGGGTTTCCAGGGATCAGGGTTTGTTTGGAGAGTTCGGGTTGGTAGTCTGAGGGGCTACCTCCGCATGGTAGGTCTTCCGTCGTGCCTTCTTCTGGCACAGGGTCTGTCCTCATCCCCCCCCCCCCCCCCACCAGTAGCTGAGATGGCAGTGGCTGCTGGCAGCACCTCACCTTGAGGGGAGGACGATGGAATGGGGGTGGGGGGGAGGAGCGCCAGTGCCTGCCGTGACTGCCTGAGTGACATTGGCAGCCTTGGAGGTGGAGCAGTTCTTTGAGACATGCCCTACCTCCTTGCAGGCATGGCACCTCAAGCCATCCGCCAGCCAGAAGACGCGGTAGGCAGCCCCCTTAAAGGTGACATCAAACCGCCCCTTTGTGCACTCCTCCTGGGCCAGGCGAACAAAGTCCTGGCACCGGAAGGAATGTTCATGGCAGACACTGGTCTCCCTAAGGGCGAGTGGGATCGGCACCACCCAGAACCTGACCTCCCCCAGTTGGTGAAGTTGGGGGAGGAGGAATTCACCGGGAACAAAGGGCGGGACTTTGGATAAAACAAGATGATCCACTGCCAGATAGGTCCCACCTATGGTGAGCCCCTTGGCCAGGGCCAGGTGCACTATCCACTCAGACCTCAGGAAGAACACCACATTCCCATACACACACGAAGCAGCGACAATGGCTGAGGAGCCGACAACTCCGGCCAAAGCCTTCACGCATGTTTCCACAGTCATCTCAGGGTGAATGTAGCTCTATACCCCCCTGGCCCTGGTCAGGAGGCAGAACAGTGATGGGGCCACGGGAGCAGTGTAGGTCCTGGAAACTGTCACTCCCGCATAAGTCTTCTTGGCGGGCCTGTCACTGGTGATAGCGCCGTGTCCACAGCTGCCCTGGATGGACTGGCTCCTGGTGACCCCGCAGAAGCCATTGGGGGAGCCACACCCACCCCGAGCTCTGTCTGTAGTAGCAACAGCGTTTAGAAAGGGGGAGGGGGTAAGGAAGGATTACCCTCTCTCTCCTGATGGTGCGTAAAGACAGAAGGGGAGGAGACAGAGAGGGAGAAAGGACAGGGAGGCACAGAAGGGGAAAAGGTAATGGGTGCAGAGTGGGTGGGTGTCGCTGGGAGGACAGGAGCAGGGGTGTGGGGGCTTAGCTCTTCTTCCTGTAGGGGGAGGGCGATATCTTCGCCAGGCAGCTGGTACTGCCTGGCACATGGAAGTCAGGTCTGTCCCTGTTCACCAGACAGCACATGCTACCTGTATTTGGACATGGGCGGGACGAGGAAGGGGTGAGGAGGAGGATGTTAAATGGACACATGCACGTATCGCTTCTCTGGGAGTCCTTCAGTAGTCTTCTTCCTCCCCCGACAGAGGAACATAGTTTTCACAGCCCCCACCAAACAAAGGTCCAGATGCCCACCACAGATGTAATGAAAAATGTCCTTGCCTCCTGGCCTCCCTGTCTTGCAGCACCTCCTCTCTCTCTCCGCCAATTCTTTAGGCCTCAGTTCTTGCAGGCTCCAGGCTCCTGCAACCCCGGCGACAATACCAGCAATAAGCTTCTAGTGTCCCTTGGGCAGCAGCAAAGCCAGAGCAGCTTGTAAAAGTCCAGTGGAGTTATGTTGGAAAAAGCAATAGAAGCAGCAGGGTGCACCTCTCCCATTAGCAGCAGCCACAGCAACAGCTCCCACTCAGGTAGGAGCAAGCTGCACCTGAGCCCAATCAGGAAGCTGTAAGCTCCACAACCTGGGCATGAGTGTTGATCGCTTGTACATAGTTTTCATTATTGTAAATAAACTCCAAAGAATGTCTTCTTGCCTATGGCTCTTTGTTCTGATGGTCAGTGTTTGTGTCACTCAGATGTGAAACCTTGGTCCCTGCACAAGATAAAGGCAGGTGTCTCAGTCCAGGGCCTCTTCCCTGTGCTTTGTGCAGTTTCCCAGCACAATATGGTGTGCCTACACTGTCACTGGTCACATCAGTCATGCCTGCACCTTGTTGGGGTTTATCATTGCTGCCAGAATGTCCTGGGCCAGTGACACAGAGATCCCAGCACCTTGAGTTGCGGCTGGCCCTCCCAGCATATCAACATTTGTGTCCAGTGACAGTGAGGTCCTGAAGGGTTCAGCTCAAAAAAGATGCCATTGGATCAGAAGAAGTTAATGTTTCCCCACTATGTCGCCATGATATGAGTCTGTTTGCAGAGTTTAAGTGGGATGCCATCAGCCAGACAGGAGTCAGACATTTACATAAGCTCTGTAAGAGTCCATGGAGTGTCCCCACTGCATGTCAACATCATCATCCTTCTAAAATGCGTCTCTGCGTCTCCACGACAGGAGCCTTATCACAGAGGGTATATGAGCTACCATCAGTCAGACAGGAATCAAACATTCACAGATGCAATGTGAGAGGATCTACTGTGTCACCTCATTGCATGTCATCATCATCCTCCAAATATCTAGCAGCCATGAGGGCCTTCAGAGCATGTTTGCATCGTCTGGCCAGTGCGATGGCCTCATCATTGTCATCCTCATCTATGAGGACCTCTTCATCCTCATCACAGTCGACGTCCTCCTCATCAGACGAGACATGCAACTCCTCCATCTTCTTATCAGCCAGCTCCTTCCCCTGTTGCAGCACCATGTTGTGAAGGTCACAGCAGGCTATGACAATGTGTGACACCCTCCGTGGCCAGTATTGCAGGGCTCAATCAGACTGGTCCAGGCACCAGCACCTCATTTTCAATATTCCAATCATTTGCTCCACCAAGGTGTGAGTTCCAGCATAAGTCTCATTGTACCTTCTTTCTGCTGCACTCTGAGGCTGCTGCATGTGTGTGAGCAGCCACGTCCTCTGTGGGTAGCACTTGTCTCCAAGGAGCCAACCCAGCAGCTTCTCTGGACCCTGGAAGAAGTCAGGGATCTGAGACCTACTGAGAATTAAGGAGTCGTGAACACTCGCTGGGAACCATGCTCATAATATGTTTGTGGTGGTCACACACCAGCTGAGCGTTCAGCGAGTATAAGCCCTTGCAGTTGACATAGTTGACCACTTGTTGCCATGGAGATCTGAGTGTCCCGTGAGTGCAGTTAATGTCACCCTACACCTGTGGGAAACCTGAGATCTGGGCAAATCCAATCTCTTCTTGCATCCTGGATTTCCTGATCCTGAATGAAATGCACAAAGCTGTGTGCCCTCGCTATGAAGACATCCATGACCTCATGGGTACATTTGTGGATGGAGGCTTGTGATATCCCACAGAGGCCACCTGTGGTGCCCTGAAAGGAGCCACTGGTGTAAAAATTGAGCACTGTGGTTACTTTCATTGTCACTGGCCACGAATATCCTCCATGACCCCATGGCGCCAAATCCTGCAGATGTGGCTGGTGTGATCGACCAATTCTCTGGACATGCGTAGTCTTTGGTGACTGTTTCTTGATCATCTGCAGGAATGGCAAGCATTGTTTATAGACCCTGGGTCTAGTTGGGTGTCGACCAGCGATGGCTCGCTGTGGCTCTTCAGCGGCATCTGCAGGATCCTCAGCCGCCTCTTCTTCCTGAGGGTGCTACTCCTCCCTCTGCCCAGCCAGGCACCTCCGTCATTCTCGTCTCCTTTGTCTCCACTCTCTGTAAGCCATGAGGCATACAGCTAGGTCACCAGGCTCCATGCTTCTGATTTACTATTACTCCTGCAGGATGTAAGAGAGAGATGTGTGGGTTAGCATGGGTGTACTAAGAACTTGTCTTGGTAAAGTCTGAAGGCCCCTTAACACATCCTGGACAGTGCTGGCCGCCACTTAGATGGCCAGAGTTTAGTGTGCTGCATGGCTGCCCGAAACCCCACCTTCCTCCGCCCCACTCCACCTGACCGATTGGCGACAGTTTTGCCCATTGGACTGCATGCTGTGCTCTCAGCTCAGGTGCAGGCATTCTCCTAACCCACACTGCAAGGCTGCACTGTTAGCTTGAGCCATGGGGGAGACTGGTCCAAACCGGGGTGATGGTTGTAAGGGGCTGTGAGCACCTCCACCAGTGACTGCTCCATGGCCAGTTTTAGTGAGGAGATTGTACAACGTGCCCAGTCATCCAATTGTTCTGCAGTCCATTAAAACGCTCATCAGCTGTAGTCTATCCCTAAGGGTGAAAAGCTCTGGAGAATTTGGTGGCACTTTCAGGCCTCTGCATTGCTTGAGTGTGCAGAGAAGCTGGAAGCCCAACTCCAAGCATGTTAATGTGGCGGTACCTGAACTGTCTCAGCTACGGTGGAATCCTTTATACAAGGTTTGCCTAATGTGTGGCAGCTTCTCTCTAACTGCCCCCCACCCCCCACCCCTGCATGTGCTTTTGCACAACCATCAGCCACAATGCAGTCTTTACCTCCCAACAACTCGCTCCAACTGCAGTTTCCCGCCATACTGTCTGCTCATGAACACCCAATGGCAATGGGCATGGAAAACCCCGCCTGTTGACTTCAAGGGAGAATAAAATCAGGCAGAGTGCAAAATGGGTATCAAATTTGAACCCACCCAATTCCCATGAGGGAGTTAGGTTAGAATTATTCCCTCTGACATTTCATTCTCTGGGGTCACACAAAAATGTCCATTTGCAGCTGGTACCAGACGGTCCCTGATTTCCTTAAAGCCATCTCTAATAAGATTTTCTTTGGGAGATCAGCAAAGGAAATATAAGAACATAAGAAATAGGAGCAAGCCCAGGCCAGCCAGCACCTTGAGGCTCCTTTGCCATTCAATAAGATCACGGCTGGTCAGCTTGTGGCCTCAGCCACTTTCCTCCCTTAACCCCCTTGTAGATCAAGAATTTGAATATATTCAAGGCTGAGTTAAACAAAGAACCAGCCTCCACTGCTCTCTGAGGTAGAGAATTCCAAAGATGAACAACCCACCAGGAGAAGAAATTCCTCCTCATCTCTGCCTTAAATGGGAGATGCCTTATCCCGAAACTGTGAACCCTAGTTCTAAATTCTCCCATGAGAGGAAACATTCTCTTTGCATCTACCCTGTCAAACCCACTCAGAATCTTATATGTTTCATTAAGATAATTTCTTATTCTTCTGAACTTCAATGAGCAGAGGCTCACTCTGCTCAACCTTTCCTCATAATTCAACTCCTTCATTCCAGAGTGAATCTTCTCTGAACTGCTTCTAATGCAAGTATAGCCCCCAATTAAATAAGGAAACCAAAACTGTATGTAGTACTCTAGGTGTGATTTCACCAATACCCTGTTCAGTTAGAGTAAGAATTACCGACTTTTATACATCTTCACCCTTGCAATAATGGCCAACATCCGAAATTCCACTCAGCCCAGGATAGGTTATCATTTAAAGATGAAGCCTTGTGGCTCTGGAAACAAAAAGTATTTTATGTAAGCATCTTTGTTGAAATCCCTTACATACCTATTTTTGGACACTAATTCAATCTCACAAAATGCACCTGTATTTAATAGATGCCTAAAGCCAGCGTCTTGAGTAAAATGGCAATATTAAAAAGTGTCATGGGACAAAAAAAAACAAAAAAAAATGATTGATGTAAATATACCAGGTTTAACTTGAGGGTAGAAAAGTCAATTAGCTAAACGTTGGAATCCAATATTTTTACTGCGTAGAAATTGTCAATAAATTTGTGGGCTTGTTTACTTGAAATTGTGTCGGCGCCGCGGTTTATTTATTGGAAAACATGAAGTAATAAAAGTGTAATTGAGGAAAAGCTTTAAGAGCTGGTAATGATTTCCCTTTGCAGAATTCTATATGTAAGAGATCCTGATTGTTTTAAGTTGCAACTCATGTTTCTTCAGTTAAAAAGTGAAATAGATAGATACACATGTACCACAAAAACAGAAAAAAGGCTTTTACATTTAATGCTTCGTAATACAGATTCCAGGAATCAAGCATCTTTGAGCTGGCTTCCCCAATTCACATTTCTAAATCCAGCTCCCTCATTGCAATAGCAGAATTCAAAATATTGTTTTCATGGATTTATGGAATCAATTGAAAGTGATTTTATGTGGCCCATCAACTTTTATGGTTGGCGGATGGGCCAATCAGCCTGGCGGGCTTCACATTTTTGCTACAACCTTGATCTAGGGCAGGATGAAATGTCCGGGGTGAAATATAATGAAAACGGCTATCAGGTGATTGCTGTTTTTTGAGTTCTGCTGTTAGGTGCTTGAATGTGCTGCATAGATACAGTTTGCTGCATTTTTTTTTATTCTCATTATGGTCTGCAGCTCCCTGAGGCAGCTCTGAAGCAGCTGTCTGCCTTCAGCGAGCGTGTTAGAAGCGCCCATCCTCACCCTTGCTTTTCTCGGTGCTCGCCCTCCTCCTGCCCCCCCCTCGGCAACTCTGAGGCTTTCTCAGTGCGCATTTCATGCTGGATGCACATTAATTGGCCAGCCAGCGCGAAATCATATTTGAGGGCCAATCGTGGCTGGAAGCGCATTTTGCGTCTGCTTCCGGGCCTGCCGATTGCATGCGCCCGACAAGCGCAAGATTCTATCCCTGATATAAAGGAGTCCTATTCACAAGTGTAACTACTGGAATACAGCACCTAGTACCCAAGCTAAACAAGTGCCAGTTTAAAAGTGCCCAAAACAAGAATTGTCAAGAATATTAGGTTGAAAGCCCTCATTAAACACACAATAGGATTATGCTCATTTCACTCTGTACTTAACAACCCAGGTCAAATAATTACATTATCAAAACTTTCATGTCAATGTCACATGCTCTTGACTTGGTCAGCAGATCATTAATTACGGATGAAAATGGGCACTCTCCCTTTTCTGTTGAAAGAAAGAAACTCAAGAGGTGAAGTCGATAGCTTCAAAAAATGGGTGCGGGCATCACAACTTGAAGTGAACCCATGCACATTGCTCCTGATGCAGGCAGCATGCAAGATTCATGGTGCCAGCTAATTTGCATTGTTGCTGCAAACAGACTTGCTGTTGAATGGCTGCACCGCTTCAGCAGGGGTCACAAAATTGTGAGAGACTAGCATCGCTTAAACTTAAAACCAGCCTGCAGCTCTTAAAGGAGAGGTGCATTCTGCCTGGAGGTGGGTTTGGAACTGGTTACGAAAGGGAGTCTGAGCGGGAAGAATAGTTAATCATGGTTCAATTGGGGAAAGAATGTGCTCTGAAGTTCTCTGATATTGCATTGAAGGCCTTGTTGAAGGAAGGGCAAAGGGGGAAAGATGTGATTTAGTCACTGGGACCAGGTGTCCAACTAGCCAAATCCTCAGAAGTGGGACAAGATAGTCATAGCAGTCAATGCCAGAAGTCAGCCTGGAGGACCTGGATGCACTGCTGCAAAATGTGCAGTGATCTCACCTGAGGGGTCAAGGTGAATGAGTGTATCTTCAAATGCCATATTCCATTAGCTGCACCATTGGCCTCTCACACTGCTCAATTCACCACGCCAACAATACTCACTTTCCATGAATCTCTATCAATCGCAAGTCGTACCTAACATTTATAGCTTCACCTCACCCTCCCACACTGAGCACTGCTGCAAGCCTCATACCCACATCTCATAGCTGCTGGCACACATTGCCATCTTTGCAACCATATCGGCCCCATCACCCAAACACATTGCACCACATTCACTGACACACTTCTCTCTCCCTTGTTGTCGCATAACTGGAGACAGCAGGAGGTAACCACTGGAGGACAGACATGGCTTTATGTCCTTATGCCAGTGGAGGACATGGCAGTTGCCAACACTGGAATGACCATTGCTGAGGCCATGGCCAGTGCTGGAGCTGAAATCATCAACGATGGTTGTATGGTCATATCTAAACCTCCTTCTCACATCCAATTTTCCTCTCATCCCAAATCTCTTCTGATTTGCAAGTTGCAACTGGTATACACATGCTTTTTTCCCATCCCCTCCCCAAAATCCTACCCTTGTTCATTTCTCCTTTCAGGTTTCCAAGAATTGCAACCTGACCAGGCTATTCTAGAAATTGGCTTTGTGAGAAAACAGAGAGTAGCACATGTCTGTTATTTAAGAAAGGCGAGCGAGGGAAAGCAAGGAATTATAAACCAGTTAGTTTACCATCTGTTGATGGCAAATTTCTAGTCTACCATTAAGAATATGGTGACTGGATATCTTGCAAATTGTCATCTGATCAGAGATAACGAGCATGGGTTTTTAAAGATTAGGTCATTCCTGATGAATTTGATTGATTTTTTTTTGTAGTGCACAGGGAAATGTCAATCAATGTTATTTACATGGACTTCCAGAAGGCATTGATAAAGTCCCTCATAAGAGACTGTCAAAATTTACATTTTCATAGAATTGAAGGCAAATTATTGACCAGGTTAGGAAATTGGCTGAGCAGAATGAGACAGAAAGTACAGATAATAGCAGGTACTCTGGCTGGTATGGTATAACTCGTCATGTCCTACAAGGATCTGTGTTGGATCCTCAACTATTCGCTATATTTAATAATAGTGTAGATAATGGGATAGAAAGCCATATATCTATACTTGCTGATGACACAAAGGTTGAAAGCAGAGTAGATGGAAATGTAACTTTATAGAGATAATGATGGATTAAGTAAATGAACAAAACTGTAGCAAATGAATTTCAGTGCAAGCAAATGAAAGGGCATTCCTTTTGGACCAAAAAGGAATAGAATGGGTTACTATCTAAATGATGAAGTGCTATGAACAGTGGAAATCTAAAGCAACTTTGGGTTCCTCATTTATAAATCGTTAAAATGTAAGTTTAGAAAATAATCAAAAAGGCTAATGAAATTTCTAACCTGGACTTGAATACAAGGGGGTTGAATTCTTGCTTCAGGTATGCAGTGCCCTGGTTATATCACACCTGGAGTACTGTGAGCAATTCTGAGCACCTTATCTGAAGGAGGATATATTTGCCTTGGAGGGAGTATGGCATAGATTTAGCAAAATGATACCTGGCCAGCAAGGGTTAAATTACAAGGAGAGATTGCATAAGGATTGTATTTCCTGGAAGTTAGAAGATGAAGGGATGATTTTCAATATGTTAATGGAAATGTAAAGAATAGATAGAGAAAAACCATGTCCACAGTTTGGAGATGTGTGGGGAGGAGGTGGGATGGGGATATTTAGGACCAATGGGCATAGTCTAAAATTTAATTTCAGGAGTGAAATTAGTAAACACTTTAGATACAAACGCTGATAGTAGAAGTTTGGAACTGTCTTCGGGAAATGGCAATTGATACTAGTTCTATTTTTAATTTTAAATCTGAGATTAATAGGTATTTGTTAATCAAAGATTTTAAAGGACATGGAGCAAAGGCAGATATATGGAGTTAGGTCCCGGATCAGCTATGATTTCATTTGAATGGAGAATAGCCTTGAGGGGCTAAGTGGTCTTCTCCTTTCCTATATTTCTATTGTAGAGCAAGAGGTGGAAGTGCAGTAAGGCAGTGATGAGCAAACACCATCGCTCACTCTCATTCTTACAACAACCAGTTCAGACATTGATACTGCACATGCTTTAGAGGTTAGCTTAGAGGTGAGATCTACATGTTGTAGCATACACAGCATGAATGGCCAGGCAGGGACAAGGTTAGCACAGATGCCAACTTACCAGAGGCTAAGGCTGCACACAAGTTCTGCTGCAGAGGACTCTGATAAACACTTTGATGGAGTTGGCTACAGCAAAACTCTGATGGCCATACACAATGAAATGCTTTGTGCATTAGTAGGCCTTCCAGAAAGCCTGCGGTCAATGTCAATGATCATGGAGGTGTCCAGCATCAACTTGTACAGAGCTTAGAGCCCATCCTTTCCAGAGTGAAGGCAGTGGCCAACTCCATTAGCAAACTTGCAAACCCAACCATGATGGACCATCTGATAGCTTCCATTAATTGTAGCACAAATAGATGCCACCCAATGTCTGTATACTGCAGAGGAAGCTCAGACTTCTGCAATGCAAGGTCAGCTTACTGCAGTGCAGGCTCAGACTTCTGCCATCATGACTGCAGACATAAATATTCAAAGGGGCTTGGTGGGTGTACCAACAGCCCAACAATATGTCCTCCAACAGATGCTAGGCCTGCTGATGTGCCACCCCATGGAAGTGGCTCTGGCTCTGTGCAACACGATTCTGTTATCCCCACAATGACAACATTCATCCTCTCACTAAATTCATAACTCAACACGACGCCAGGCCTTCCCCATCTCCCCTCCAACTTCTTCAAGTCACAACAGCAGAAATCTCTGTGGCCATTGTGAAGGCTGCCAATGGCCTTTTAAAACCTGGGTGCTCAATTGGAATCCCAACTCATCATTTCCCACATACCTCCCCAACACCCCCCGCCCCCCCCACCCCCCCACCAACTCCCCCCCACGCCCCCGCCACCTTTCCTAATTGGACGTCTTCCATAAAAGGTCACCCATTACTCATGCATCCAGGAACCCAACCTGGAAGTCACCCTTCAAAAAAATAATGTGGCAAGATTCTGCCCATGAATTCAAATCCCACTGCAGCCTGGGCAATTGAAGTTCGGGTAATTGAATAAACCTGGAATAAAAAGCTGGTCTCAGGAACGGTGAACATGAAACTACAGGAATGTCATTAAAAAGCCATCTGGTTCATAAATGTCCTTTCAAGAAGAAAACCTGCTCATCTGTCCAGATCCGCAGAAATGTGACTGACTCTTAACTACCCTCTGAAATGGCTCAACAAGACATTCAGTTGTCTCAAGGGTAATCAGGGAAGGGCAATAAATGCTGCTCTTGCCAGCAGCATCCACATGTGAATGACTAAACAAAAATTGATGATCCCTTTAAATAGTGCTGCTGGGCAGGAGTCCCTCCTGTTACTGAATGAGTGTTTAGTCTTGCGTAATGAAGAGACAGTGCTAGCTGCAGAATTGAGCTCCAAAATTGCAGCACTGATTTACATAATTGGCGACAGCATATAGAAGTAGAAACAAGGAATAAGATATATAGAATGAAAGTGTTGGACAAAACTAGGGGAGTAGTTCCATATTAGGTAGGAGCAGACTACAAGGACGATGAGGAGTACAAAGGCAGGTTTGCAATGCATTTATGTAAAAGTACAAAGTTTGGTGAATAAGGTTGGTGAGCTACAGGCACAAATAGCCATGAGGGAATATAAGGCCGCAGCAATAACAGAAATGTGCTTTAAATGTGAGGAGGACTGGGTGCTAATATACAAGGATATAAAGTGTTCAGAAAAGTTGGGGAAGAGAAAAATGTAGTTGGGGTGACAGAACTGATTATGAAAGACATTATGGCATTGGAAAAAGGGGAATTCATGGCTTACAGAGAATGGAGACGACAGAGGAGAGCAGCAGAGGCACCTGGCTGCACAGGTGGAGGAGCAGCACCCTCAGAAAGAAGGGCCTCTGAGGCTTCTGCACACGCCGCCAAAGAGCCAAAGCGAGCTGTTGCTGGTTGGCACCTAGCTAGACCAAAGGTCTATAGACAGTGCTAGTCATTCCTGCAGATGACCGAGAACCAGTGTCGCCGAAGACTGTGCATGTCTAGGGAATGGGTCAGTCACCTGCTGCTGGATTTGGCGCCATGGGGACATGGAGAGCATCCACTGCCAATGGCCATGCAAGTGACCAAGGTGCTCAATTTTTATGCCAGTGGCTCCTTTCAGGGCTCTACAGGTGATCTATGTGGGATATCATAAGCCTCCACCCACAAATGCATCCATGGGGTCACAGATGCCATCTTTGCAAGGGCACACAACTTTGTACGTTTCGCCCAGGACCAGGACTGAAAGGATACATGAGCGATTGGAATTGCCCAGCTTTTGGGTTTCCCACAGGTGCAGGGTACGATCAACTGCACTGACATGGCACTCAGACCTCCATCGCAAGGCATGCTCGACTATGTCAACCGCAAGTGCTTCAATTCACTGAATGTGCAGCTGGTCTGTGGCCACCACAAACGCATCCTAATGGTCTACGCACGTTTTCCAGGGAGTGTGCATGACTCATATATCCTCAGCTGGTCACATGTCCCTGACATCTTCCAGTGTCCACAGAAGCTGCAGGGATGCCTTCTCAGGGACAAAGGCTAGCCGCAGATGACGTGGTGATGACACCCATGCAGCGGCCTCAGACTGTAGTGGAGAGAAGATACAACGAGGCTCATACTGCAACTCGCAACTTGGTGCAGCAAATCATTGGGATGCAAAAAATGAGGCTCCAGTGCCTGGTCCAGTTTGGTGGAGCCCTGCAATATAGTCAACAGAGGGTGTCATGCATCGTTGTCTCTTGCTGCATCCTTTACAATCTGGTGCTGCAGAGTGGGGATGGACTGGTTGAGGAGTAGATGGAAGAGCTGGAAGTCTCCGATGAATAGGGAGTGAGGAGGTCCTCGAAGGTGACGATGACAGGGATGAGGTCCTTGCACTGGCCAGATGAGGTAGGCATGCTTTTGAGACCCTCATAGCTGCTGGATTTGTGGAGGATGATGATGATATGCAATGAGGAGACACCATCGATCCTCACATTGCATCTATAAAGTTTGACTCCAGTCTGGCTTATTGTAGCATACATACCCTCTAAGCTAATGCTCTGACTTGGAGATGGAGTGGAAGTCCTAATAGTTGCTTGATTGTAGGAGGATGATGATGATATACAGTAAGGACGCTCCATAGATCTTCACATGGCCTCTGAGAATATGACTCCTGTATGACTGAGGGCAGTTCGCCTGTGCTCTGTGATAAGGGTCAAATCATAGCGATGCAGCCATGAAACTTTAAAAGCATCTGATCCTTTATCCACCTTCAGCATCTGACGCCTTCAGGAGCACACCGATACTGGTCACATATGCTGATGAGATGGGGGCCAGCCCCACCTGAAAGGTGCTGAGAGCACACAGAGAGAATGACAGAACTCTGTGACACCTGCCCACTACCTTCTGGCAGCAGTGAACAGCACCATTGAGGTGCAGGCATCAGTAATGTTTCCAGAGAGTGTGAAGCTGGATCATCACTTTGGCCTGAAGGCTGCACAAAGCACAGGGAAGAGGCCCTGGACTGAGATACCAGCCTTTACCTTGTGCAGAAAGGTTTCACATCTGAGTGACACGAACACTGCTCACCAGGACAAGGAGCCACAGGCAGGAAGACATTCTTGGGAGTTTATTGACAATAGTGAAAATTATATGCAAGTGATTAACAACTTTGCCCAGGCTGTGCTTCCTGATTGGTCTCAGCAGCAGCTCATTACTGCTGAGCTGTGTGTTGTTGCTGTGGTTGTGCTGGGTGGGGCTGTGGCTATTCCTGATGCTGTGGGATTTCCTGTGGCTGTTCCTGCTGCTGTGGGATTTCCAATGGCTGTTCCTGATGCTGTGGGATTTCCTGTGGCTGCTCCTGCTGCTGTGGGATTTCCTGTGGCTGTTCCTGCTGCTATGGGATTCCCTGTGGCTGTTCCTGCTGCTGTGGGATTCCCTGTGGCTGTTCCTGCTGCTGTGGGATTTCCTGTGGCTGTTCCTGCTGCTGTGGGATTTCCTGTGGTTGTTCCTGCTGCTGTGGGATCTCCAGTGGCTGTTCCTGCTGCTGTGGGATTTCCTGTGGCTGTTCCTGCTGCTGTGGGATTTCCTGTGGCTGTTCCTGCTGCTGTGGGATTCCCTGTGGCGGTTCCTGCTGCTGTGGGATTTCCTGTGGTTGTTCCTGCTGCTGTGGGATTTCCTGTTGCTGTTCCTGCTGCTGTGGGATTTACAGTGGCTGTTCCTGCTGCTGTTTCACTATGACTATTCCTGCTGCTGTGGGATTTTCTTCTAGTCCTCAACAGGAGCAAGAAGACCACTGCCAACAAGGCTGATGTTGCTGCCAATACATCCTGCCACTACAGCTCAGAACCTAGTAAGGCCTAGCAAGGCCTAGCAAGGCCTGAAAAACCTTAGAGTGGGAGTTTGTCAGCGACATGTGTTGGGCCCAGCATCGACCCCATGTGAGTTCCTGGGTCCGGCGGTGGTGGGATACATGAGCCCAAGCCAGTGGTCCTATTAAAGAAGGTGGACCTGCCCAAACCCCAGAGGGCAGAGTGACTGGGGGGGCCTGGACAAGGCGGTGGGGACCTCACAGATGGAGGTCTCCCAAGCCCCCAGCCCACCCCAGACCTTGGAGGGGGAGGACCTCGTGACTCAGATATGTCCCCTACTCCAGTAAATTGTAGCAGCGCCTCCATCCAGTAAGTCATTGCTCTGTCCTCTGGGGGGAGCTCCAGCACCCGCTCCCTTGCTGTAGCCCCCTGAGCAGGGCCCCTTGGGGGTCAGTGAGGGTATCACCCTTGCTGTGGTGCCCCACCCCAACCCACCTTGTACCCCCGGGATGCTGTCTGGCCCACCAGGGGACTGCAGCAGGCCCTTCATGGCCCCAACAACTGGGTCATCGAGTGGCGGTGTTGAGGTAGGCCTCCTGGCTTCCTCCCAACCTTCAGCACCAGGTGCCTCCATCCTAAGTCCGGAGCTTTTTCTGGACACTCCAGGCGACCTGGTGCCTGAGGGGGAGCAGGGCTCTGAGCCGCTGCCACCCTTTGGCCCAATTCCCCAAGAGGAGACCAGAGAGAACTCCCTCTGGCCTTGATCCTGGGGGTGGGATCAAGGTGGGGGTGGGATCAAGGTGGAAGTGGAGCCGACTGACTGTTCCGAACCAGACCCCGTACTCAATATGGGGGAGTGGTCGGAAGCTAGAGCAACGACCTGGAGGAGGGTGGGGTTTTGGTGGCGAGCACCGGGGATGAGTTAAGAGTCATTGTCAGGTGAGATGGTAGATCCCCTGGTGCCCCTCACCAATTCTCCCACCATCCCTTTACAAGAATTCCAGATTTTTTAGCGAGTAATCGCAGTTGCCGAAACAAGGTCCAGTCAGTCCTGGACGAGTGGTGTTCTTTTCCTTGTGTTCTGGTCCACCCACGAGGCCCTCAAGGCCCCTGGGCTGGACCAGAATGGTAAGAGGATGGTCCACACGTTTCTCACTGGGCTCCTGAAGGAGAGGAAGCATTAAAATATTCCCTCACTTCTTGCACGTTGCATTTGGTGATGGTATCACATCCTTCTGACAATGAAGACTACCATGGCCAGCCTCAACATCGAAGGCAGTAGGGATGCACTGCACAGGTTCCAGGATGTCTTGGTCCTTAGGGATGGGAAGTATGCGGTGTGCTTTCTGCAGGAAACCCGTACCATTTGAGGAGACAAAGCAACGTGGCTCCTGGCGAGTGGGTTTCTACATATGTCACCTAGCCTCCAATTCTGGCGAAGTGGCTATCTTGCTGGCCCCAGATTTTCAACCGGAGATCTTGGGGGTCAAGAAGCCAGTGCCAGGTCAGTTGCTGCACCTTACTGTGTGCCTAGGGGGCACGGCACTTCATTTTGTGAAGGTGTATGTTCCCCTGGGCACGCAGCAGCAAGCGAGCTTCTTTGAGGAAGTGTCCATTCATCTCAACTCCACCAACCCGGAGCACATCGTCCTTGGGGGGCATTTCAACTGTACCCTTAGGGGTAGGGACCTTCTCACTGTCCAGCACCGCTCACTAGGTGTGAGTAAGTTGAGGGACCTGGTGGGTCATTTGGCTTGGTGGACGTCTGGCAATACCTCCATCCTGACTCCAACATTTTCACTTTTGTGTCACCTGGAGTCATAGCGTCTAGACTCGACCGCCTTTATGTTTCCAAGGCTTTCGTGTCCTACGTTCCGTCAGCTACTGTGCAGTGGGTGCCATACATGGACCAACATCTGGTGTGGGCGGTGCCCATTCCATTCTGCACTCGGACAGGGTCCGCACACTGGCACTTTAACAACCTGCTGGAGGACAAGCGGTTCCTGGACTCGTTCCGTCATTTCTAGGCTGGCTAGAGAAGGAAGCGGGGAGGCTTACCCTCCTCGAGGCTATGGTGGGACATGGGCAAGGCTCATGTCCGCATCATCTGTCAGGGGTATGAGAGGGGGTCGATAAAGAGGAGGAAACCCAGAGTCGAGGAGTTGGAGAAGGAGGTGCTCAACCTGGAGGCACGTATCCGTCAGCCCAACGCAGACTGGGCCCTGCGGCTGGCATATGAAGAGAAGAAGGGCACGCTGCAGGACCTGAAACTCATTGGGTTGCACAACGCATATGTGAGGTCACGGATCCAGTTCCTCCGGGACCTGGAACGTAGCTCCCCCTTCTACTCCTCACTGGAAAAAAGGCAGGGGGTCTGAGGGCAGCTCCTTATGCTGCTGGCCGACGATGGATCCCTTGTCTTGGATCCGAAGGACATCAGAGCCATCACCCAAAACTATTACACTGTCCTGTTCTCTCCGGATCCATCCAGCGAGGATGCTCGCAGAGTTTTGTGGGAGGACCTGCTGCAGATCAGCCCGGAGGGCACCAGAAAGCTTGACTCCCCTATAAGTCTGGGGGAACTGACTGGCTCCCTCGACAACCCCTCTAGGAGCAAGTCCCTGGGGCTGGATGGGCTGATCGTGGAGTTTATCAGGGCATTTTTGGACGTCCTGGGGAACGACTATGCGGGGATCCTGGGGGAGAGTATCATGACCGGGGTGATGCCCCTCTTGTGGTGCAGGACTCTGCTCATCCCATTGCCAAAGAAGGGAGGTCTCTGCCACCTTAAGAACTGGCACCCAGTCTCCCTCCTCA
The DNA here is from genome assembly GCF_017639515.1 of Carcharodon carcharias. Taxonomy (NCBI): domain Eukaryota; kingdom Metazoa; phylum Chordata; class Chondrichthyes; order Lamniformes; family Lamnidae; genus Carcharodon; species Carcharodon carcharias. The sequence goes on from NC_054475.1 coordinate 108,878,175, forward strand.
GTACGGATTACAAAATCTTTGCCAGGGCAATATTTTCTCGTTTGGCACCGTGCTGGACCACATGATCCACCCTGACCAGTCCTACACGGTCCCGGGCCTCACCATCTTCGATAATATCCATCTGGTCCGGGACATCATCCACTTTTCCCAGAGGACTGGCCTGTCGAGCGCCTTCTTGCCTCTTGACCAGGAAAAGGCGCTCAACAGGGTGGATCACGAAAGTTTATTTGGGACTCTGCGAGCATTCGGGTTTGGCACGCCTGGATCCGACTCCTGTACACTGCCGCAGAGTGTCTAGTTAAGGTTAACAGGTTCCTGACGGCACCCCTTCGCTTTGGGAGGGGAGTGCATCAGGGCTGCCCCCTGCCTTGCCAATTGTATTCTATCTGTGTGGAGCCTTTCCTGCACCTCTTGCAGAGGAGGTTGTCAGGATTGGTTCTGCACGGGCCAGGCATCGGGGTGGTCCTCCCAGCTTACACCAAAGACGGGCTTCTCCTGTTCACCGATCTGACTGACCTGCAGAGAATGCACGAGTGCCAGGTGGTCTATTCTGCTGCATCCTCTGCCAAGAACAACTAGGACAAGTGTTCTGGACTCCTGATTGGTCAGTGGCAGATGGAACCCCTGCCCAAGAATCTCAGCCCTTTCAACTGGAGCAGGATAAGGCCTCCGTTACCTGAGAGCCCACCTATGCTCTACTGAGGAACCCTGGCCAGCAAATTTGCAGGTGCTGGAGGCCAAAGTCACCACTCGCCTGCAGTGCTAGACAGGACTGCTCCAAGCGCTGTCTTACCGGGGTCGAGTCCTGGTCATAAACCAGCTGATTGCTGCCATGTTGTGGTACCAGCTGGTCACTTTGACCCCTCCCCCAGACTTTGTCACAAAAATCCAGAGAATCCTCGTCCACTTCTTCTGGGACAAAAGGCTGCACTGGGTCTCTGCTGAGGTTCTGAGTCTCCTGCTTAGGGAAGGTGATCAGGCACTGGTGCACCTATGCACCCAAGTGGCGGCTTTCTACCTTCAAGTCCTGCAGTGATACTTTTACGTTGAGACCCCTCTGAGATGGTGTGTCCTGGTGATGTAATTCTTCCGCCAGATGCATGGCCTAAATTATGATATGTTGCTCCTGTTTATAGACCTGAGGGGCCTTCGTGGCTCCTTGCAGGCATTGCCCGCCTTTTACCAACACCTGATCAAAGTTTGGAACGTGGTCACCTTGTGACACAGCTCTCTGCTGATCAGGGTGTGCTGGGTGGCGGAGGAGTGGGCTGGATGCTACCACAGGAGTTGGCGCATCATGTATCTGCAGACATCTGGCTCATGGCCAATGCCATCCAAAACCTTAGGACAGTTGTGTTTGACCCCGACTTCATACCGGGTCTCAAGATGGCGCAGGCATGCGGTGGTCTTCTGTCTGAGCGTACCCCTATTTGGACGGAATTCCACATTGGCCCCAAGCCCTGAAGCCTCCCTCGGGAGCCGATGCCCCACAACATGCCCTTTAGCACGGCTTGGAGGTGCTTCCTGTATGGGCTGCTGCTGCACACTGTTCACTTCCTTGCCCACGCCTGCTACCTGGACACGCCCTGACGAGCCTTGTTGCCGAGCAATGGCAGAGGTCCCCAGTGGGGGTCCCTCTTCGGAGGTGTCCTCCCACTTTCCATTGGGGACCTGGGGTGGAGGGTGTTGCATGCAGCCGTCCCATACAACTGAAGGTTGTGTCGGTTCACGGACTCCCAAGATACCTATGTCTTTTGTGGCCTGGTGGAGTCCGTGTACCATGTATATGTTAATTGTTGTAGGCTGCACATGCTTTTTAGTTTCTTGAAAAACCTTTTACTGTTGTTTTGTTTGCACTTCTGTCCCATGCTCCTGACCTATGGGCACCTATTGTGGAGGGGGGCTGGGAGGGGGAGGACCTCCTCGCAAACCTGCTCCTGGGCTTGGCCAAGTTGGCCATTAACAGTCCAGGCAATGGGCAATCAAGGGGGCATCTGACCCGACTGTCTGCCCCTCTTATGAGGCTATGTTCGCAGCCGGGTGTCCCTGGAGAAGGAGCATACGGTGTCTGCTGACACCGTTGCGGCCTTCCGTGCTCGGTGGGCACTGCAGGGACTTGGGTGCTTTATAGACTCCTTTAATCACATTTTGGTTTGATGGTGGTAAGTTTCCTTTGCATTTTGCCTTTTACTTTTGCAGTTTCCCTTTAAGGGGCTGATTTTCTTTGCCCCTGATTTTTGTTAATTTAGTTTAATTGTTTTGATTCAAAGGAGTTATATCTTCTTATCTTTCCTACCGTTATGGCTTGGTGCTCCCTCGGCATCCACAGCAGTGGTGGAGGCAGCCATCACCCTGGTTCAGGTGGCCTTTGATGCCTTTGGCAGGCATTCTCTGGAGTGCTGAGATCTAGAGGACCCCAGCCTGCTTTCAGAGTCCTGCTGTGTGGCAGTGGCACCCTCCTTGGTCTCTGGAGCTGGAGCTACTGGGGTCACAGGAAGAGGGGATTTGGATGGGCTGGATACTCCCAGAGTCACTCTGGGTGGATGTCCCTGGGGTATGCACATTCTGATCCTCCTCCCTACGGGTGCCCAATGGACCCTGGCTGACTCCTTGAGGAGAAGAGTGAAATCGAGCTGCCCCACACCTCTCTCATGCACACACTGTTGGAGGCCAACTGTGGTGTTAGTGATGGCTGAACGCACACGCAACAGTGTGGGTGCGATGACCTGGACTAAGGTCTCCATGGCGGCTGCCATCCTACTAGTGTTGATCGTGGTACGTTTGGCATGCCAGCACTACCACCTCAGCCTGAATGCAGACAGACTCCATCGTGCCTTGCAATCTGTGGATTGCAGCGGACATCCTTTCCTGATGTTCCTGAGCTTGCCTTTGCAGCTCCAGCAACTGTGACATGACTGAATCCAGAGGCTCGTCATCTGACTCAGACTCAGCAAGTTTCTGGCCTCCAGCAGTCCTCCGACTGTTGGGGACCTGGGAAGTCCCCAGCACCACCTGCTGTGTATCAGAAATATGCTCTCCAGGTTGTGATCCTGAGGCTACTCCAAAATTATGACGCACCAAGTTATGTCTCTCTCTGCTAGTGGAGGGTGTGGGTGAGTGTTATGATGGGACTTCAAGGAGGGTGCCTCCAGATTCCTCTTCAGAGGTTTCTTCAGGGCTTGATTCGAGGTCCCAGATTGTGGATTCTGTCGGCAGCTTCCCAGATGTGCCTGTGGAAGCAAGGAGAGATAATTTGTGCATGTCAGTGGCCTGTGAAACAGGACACATCACTCACAACACTGTTGTCTGATGGATGTTGCACTGCTGGGCCGTCACTTGGTAGAGCACTGCTGACCTCACTGTCAGCACAGGCATGGGCCAGATCTCACCGGCCAGCTAGATGGCTCTGATTTCAGGCATTCCTCCACCAATCTGCAACCTCTCCCTCTTGATGTGTGCCAGCTTGTCCTGCGTGAATAGAGATAAAGAAATTGTAAGTAGGACGCCTACCAGGCGAGGTGACAAGTATGCCTGCTATGTGCAGGTGGTGAGTGGTCCCATGGACAGGATGGGGACAATGACGGTGTGTGTGAGAGAGTGAATGGTGATGTCCCTTGAACCGGTAGTGTGAGGGCCCTGCGGATGTGTGATGGGTTTGTGACTGTGTGAATTGAGAGCAATGAGAAGAACTACTTACCCTGACGTAATGGAGGAAATCATTCATCATCTTGTGGCATTGAGTCACTGTCCAACTTTGCAGGGCATTGGCGCTGACCACCGGTGTCACCCCCTCCCAAGTCAGATTGATGATGTTGCTGCCCATCGTACAGCCAGAACCAGGGTAGAGGACATCATGGTGGGCCTCCACAGCATCCAAAAGGTGCTCAAGGGACACGTTATTAAATCTGGGGGCTGCAGTCTTCTTGCCTTTCAGGGCCATGTCTTCCGTGCAACATTTATGGGCTGGAAGCACTGAGAGTTGTGCGCGAGTCTGCTCATTAAATATGGTGCCCAGCATGATGAAGCATCAATATGACAGATTGGCAGGTGAATGAGAACCCACCTGCCATCAAAATGTCATGTTTCCCGGGAATGCATAATTAGTGCAGTAAGATTGGGACAATATGGTGTGAGAAGCTGCCATTGTGGTCGGCAGGTAAAATGTCATTTTCCCCACCCCGCTATCGCACTTAGTGCAAATCTGGGATGATTCCACCTTCTCTCTATCTCTCTCCCTCTGTCTCTCCCCCTCTGTCTCTCCTTTCCACAGTCCAAAACTTACCTTGATCTTAAGTCTCACAGGTCAAAGCTGCATGTGTTGAGCATGTCTCTGATGTGACTTCCAACTGAGCTGACATCACTTCCAGTTTTTGGACAGTCCCCAACCTGGAAGGTGGGTGAGGTTCAGGAAGGGGTGTAATGGAGTTAGGAGGGGGTGTGGAGTGTAGGAGGGGTAGGAGTAGGGGTGTGGGGGAGGAGAGGGGTAGGATGTATAAGGGGTAGGTGGGGGATGAGGGGTAGAAGGAGGTGAGGGGTAGGAGGAGGTTAATAGGGTGGATAGGTGGTAGGTGGGGTACAATAGGGGGTAGGAGGAAGGTAGAGGGTAGTAAGCAGGGTGGTAAGGACTAGGTGGGGGTAGGAGGGAGGTGGGGGTAGAGGATAGGGGTGGGAACAAGGAGAGGGGGTGGGAGCATAGGATGGGTGTAGGGGGTTGGGTGTCAGGGCAGGAGAGGGCAGGGTTTCGGGGGTTGCTCGTAGGGGCATGAGAGGTTGGGGAGTGTGGGGGATAGGAGGGTGTGTAGGTTGATAGGAGTTGGGTGGGTGGAGGTTTGTGTGGTCAGTGGGGGGTAGTAGGGGAAGGTATGGGTATGTCAAGGGTTTGGTGGGAACATTCCGTGATACAGGAAATTGGGAGGCCGGCCCATAATAATTGCTAGGAGCTGCACTTACCCACACTGCAGGGACTTAGTTAAATTTCCAACAACTGCAGGGACTTATACATTTCCATCTGTGAGTAGTTAAACAGCCCTAAGGTACTGCTGTGAGCACTGTTAAAGCTAGCTGAGAGCCGATTCGGCACTATTCCATATCATCTGAACATCAATGATGTCATCTGAACACTTACAGGCAAATAAATGTTCGCAACTGATGTGGTTTGAGTGCTGTGTGCATTCATTTCAGGTGAATTATTTCACTTCATCACTTTCAGATGTCTAATAATGTGAAAGATTGCTTCGGAACGCAGGGTATTGCACCAAAGTGCAAGTTAACACTGATGCACACGGAATTCTGTCAATGTTTTCAGGTTGGGACATAAATATTGTGGCTATAATAGCAGGTCAGAGGCTGGAAATTCTGTGGCAAGTAACTCACCTCCTAACTCCCCAAAGTCTGTCAACTATCTACAAGGCACAAGTCAGGAGTGCAATAGGATACTCTCCAGTTGCCTAGATATGTGCAGCTCCAACCACACTTAATAAGCTCGACAGCATCTGGAACAAAGCAGTCCACTTGATTAGTATCCTATCCTCCTCTTAAACATTCACTCCCTCCACCACCTATGAACAGTAGCAGCTGTGTATACCAGCTACAAGATGCACTGCAGCAACTCATCAAGGCTCATTCAGTAGCACCGTCCAAACCCATAACCTCTACCACCTAGAAGACAAGGGTAGCAGATGCATGGGAACACCGCCACTTGCAAATACCCCTCCAAGCCGCACACTACCCTGACTTAGAACTATACCACTATTCCTTCACTATCACTTAGTCAAGATCCTGGAACTCGCTCTCTAACAGCACTGCAGGTTTACAGACACAGGGTGGACTGCAGTGAACCAAGAAGTTAGCTCACTATCACCTTCTCAAGGCAATTAGTGAGTAACAAATATGAAACAAAAAGGATACAACCATCATACTGAGGGTTTTCTATAGGCCTCTAAATAGCCGGAGAAAGAGATAGAGGAGAAAATCTGCAGGGATATCACAGAGATGTTCAAGAACTATCGAGTGGTGATACTGGGGCCTTTAATTACCCAAACTGCAAGTGGGATAGTGTATGAGCTAAGCATAAGGAGGGGGAAGAACTTCTTAAATATGTTCAGGACAATTTCCTTGATCAGTGTGATCCTGGTCCATCTAGAAAGGAGACATTGCTGGGTCTGCTGCTGGGGAATGAGGTATTGGACCAAATGTCTGTGGGGGAACAATTGGTATAATTGATGATCGTCTTATAAGTTTTAGACTAGTAATGTAGAATATCAAGGAACAATCTAAAGGAGAACATCTAAATTAGAAGAGGGCTAATTTCAGTGGGATGAGCAGAGATCTAACCAGGGTAAAGTGGAACCAAAAACTGACAGGAAAACTGCATCAGAACAATGGGTTATTCTTCTTGGAGCAAAGGAGATTAAGGGGGAGGAATTTGAAACAGCTGTACAAGATTATGACATGTTTGGATAAGGTAGAAAAGGAAGAGCTGTTCTCATTAGCTGATAGTTCAAGAACCAGGGGGCACAGATTTGAGATTTTAGTCAAGAGATGTAAAAGGAATGTGAGGAAGACTTTTTTTTATGTAGCAATTGGTAATGGGATGGAACTTGCTACCACAAGGGTGATGGAAGCAGAGACAATCAATGTTTCAAAAGGAAATTGGATGGGCGCTTGAAAGGAAATAAACTTTGCATGGCTACGGGAATAGTGCCGAAGTATCAGACTGACTAGATTGCTCCATGGAGAACCGGCATAGGCTGGATGAGCTGAATGACTTTCTTCTGTGCTGTAAATGATTCTATGATTCAATGACTCATCTCTGCATATTTTCATTGACTGTGTGGGCACTAACACCCTCATCAATATTGTACCTGGAAGTTTGCGCATTTGCCTCAGAAACCATTTCATGCCGGAGGAGCACCTGTGGTACCAAAACAACAGGATTAAACTGATTAATAATTTCACAGCAAATAGAACTCAGAGATATGGAGTGAAGAGAAAGTGAAACCTCAGATACAGGTCAAGAATTGAGAAAGGGAACCCAAGTGAAAAAAAGGAAGGCATTCTTTACTGTTATTGTAAAATCTTTAAAAAGCAGTAGGCATTTCTTACTAGCAGATATTTTTTTTTAACTTTCCATATAAGTAGACCATTACTAAAGAAAAGATAATATGGCAAAGATTATTTTACATATTTTTTATTCATTCATAGGATGTGGGCGTCACTGGCTAGGCCAGCATTTATTGGCCATCCCTTATTGCCTTTGTTCAGAAGACATTTTTAAGAGTCAATCATATTGCTGTGGGTCTGGAGTCACATGAAGGCCAGACTAGGTAAGGACGGCAGATTTCCTTCCCTAAAGGGCATTAGTGCCAGGATAGGCTTCCATACATCATACCTTCCTCTTGGTTGTGAGAATGATGAGGTCGAAAATATGGAGACAGTAAATTGAGAAAGAGGTAGAGAGAAATAGCAGTTGGAACTGACTTGGGTCAGCAGTTCTTCAGCATTTTTTTTGACAGTGCTGTGCAAAGTTGTACCCTCTATACATATATGTTTTCATTGCATAACAATTGCAGTATTCGCATTAAGAAAGAGCAGATACCTGCAGTTGAGATGACTGAATTAACAGTCTACAGAGAAGGTGGCGCCTCTGCACTCAAATCACAACTGAAAGAACAAATTCTCAGACCAGACTCCTCATAAAAAAAACTGTTTGATTGGTTCAAAAATTCAGTTCTAACCTAAAGGCCTAAATTTAGATTCACTAATTTTTTTTTCAGTTTGATGCACTCTGGTAATAAAGAGACAATTAGACAAGAAGGGACAGCTCGATGAGAACACAATACACCCTAAATTTCCCGAGACAGCTTATTTGTCCTCATCATGCACATGATCACACAATGGTACACCTTCCCCAGCCTTTCATACTCAGCTATACTGCCAATTGCATTTAATAAACTATCAGTGCCATTGAACCTCTCTATTATATCTTAAGAACCAGCCCATAATCTTGGAATGCTGAACATGTACATCGTGGAATCTACTACCTGTCAGCACAGTCCCTGGTGTTGGATGAAATATATCCTGCTGCCGGGTGGTACAAAGGTAATTCTGCTACCGTATGTTGTGCCATTGAACTCACACTGTGACAGCATGCACTGCAGATAAAAAAAATTCTATGTGGCACAAAGATTTTTTTTTACAGAATAAACCCATTAATGTAACTTCTTATTTCGATTAACTCAAGTGAGTGCCACAATTTAGCACCATGAATATATTGAACTGCTATCCCTTGCTTTCCCTTAGAGTATTTAAGCCCAACATCTCTCACATTGTAATAACCAATAGTAATATTTTTCTTATATGGTTTGTTTTCTTTTTAATCCACTGGGTATCTGCTTTTTGAAATTAAAATGGAAAAGTAAATAAATCTGTTTTTATTGACGAAATATAGTCAGAACTCCTTAATAACACTATTCTCAGATCCATATTGGTAGTTAATTTTCATTTTGGTATTTGTTGCTTATGCCATGTAATGGCATGAGACAGACTTCAAAAAGAGAATGATATTTTCAAAGATTGCATGAATTGCTATGTGAAAGCCTGCACCTGAGAAATTGAACAGTTTTCAGAACTGCATATTTGCAAAAACATAAATTTATTGGAAGAACTTACACTGTTATCATGTGCAATATAAATAGAACACCACAGCCAGCAGTGAGATGCGATAAATATCTCTACTTGAGAAACTGGCCATAACTCACTCAGGATCATATGGCTAAGGAGTTATTAGGTCACCCTCACTTATAGAGATATTCTTCATATTACATGCTAGGTCATGACATAACCTGTTTGTCAGTAACACAGTACTGTATTACCTTACTTGCTGACTTATCTTGAATCTGCTCTACATTTTTTTGAGGAATATGTCCTGTTGTTTGTGTTGTGGCACATACGTTAACAAAGCATTTATTTTGGCAGAAATAAGCTGGAAGGCATGCATTTGTCAACGGTTTCACAACCTAGCCAGGTGCTGGAACAATTATTTACATGTTAGAGTCCCCTGATAAATACACACTTTGAGTTCATTACTGTCACCATGTTCTAGCTCCCGGTTACTGATCCGCACATGAAATAAAATCAATTATTGTCTTAAAATTAGAGCTTTAAAAGCAATCCAGCCATTAACAGCTCATTTATATGGCATGCAAGTTCAATCTAAATTTACAGTAAGAATAAGAATCTTTATTTGGACCAAGGACAGAATTAACAATCTAAACTCGGTCTACCTCCTGCTCCTTTTTGACAGTTTCCGGGGTTTCAGGGGATTTAGAGTAGAAACACACATCAACACAAATAAATTTTGATCTATAATTTATTCCCAGTCCCTTTAGGAAATTACAGAAATCTCGCTGCCTTTAGCAGGAACTGATGACAAAGACTGCATCAAACATTAAGGCCTCACACAAACAGGCTTAAGACAAACAAGATAAGTAAATTAGGGTCAGAAGCTAATGGGGCAAGGCTGGACTGCAGAATACTTGCACTCTTAGTTGTCAAATCCAGACAATATCATTAGCTATCTTGGTGTATTCTACTTATCTTTGAGAATTAATAGAAATGTATTTTTGAAAAATGTAAGAATTAGATGAGGGAACTTAGTAAACAGTGACACTAAATTAAGGAATCCCAGATAAAATTAGAAAATAATAACAGAAGAATATAAGAAATAGGAGTAAGAGCAGACCAATCGTTCCCTTAAGCTTGCTGTGTCATTCAGTACAAAATGGCTGATCTTCTGTCTCAACTCCACTTTCCCATGTGCTTCCCTTGATTCCTTAATTCCCCAAGAGACTAAAGATTTGTCTATTTCAGCATTTAATATATTCAAAGATAGAACATCCACAACCCTCTGGGGTAGACAACTCCAAAGATTCACAACCATATCTGAAAATAAATTTCCTCTCATCTGAATGCTTAAAGTTTTGTCCCTTATCCTGAAACTATGCACCCACATCTCACCTCATGTTCTAAAGTCCCCAGCCAGGGGAAACAACCTCTCAGTATCTATCATATCAAGGCTGTTCAGAACGAGTTAGAAGGAAGCAAAGGAGAAACACCAGTAAAGTAGAGAACCAAAGAAAGGCATATGGACTAAGAGAGGAACATCCTGAGAAGAAAACAGTAAGTTCTAATATAACTTTAGATTTAAAAACAATAACTCCTGGAAGCACACAAGGAAAATCACAAAATACAAAACAGATTTTGTTTTCATATTATTCTGTAATGCTTCTTATACATCACACACATACAAGGAAAAGAAGAGTATAGAACAATATGAACAGCAGATTCTGTAAGGCATTTTACAAAGTTGTGGCAGCCAATCCTAGTGTTGTCACTGATTTTTTAAAATTCTTTCACAGGATGTGGGCATCGCTAGCTGGGCCAGCATTTATTGCCCATCCCTAATTGCCCCTGAGAAGGTGGGGATGAGCAGCCTTCTTGAACCACTGCTGTCAATGTGGTGTAGATACACCTACAGTGCTCTTAGGGAGGGAGTTCAAGGATTTTGACCCAGTGACAGTAAAGAAATGGCAATATATTTCCAAGTCAGGATGGTGCATGCCTTGGAGGGGAATGTGCAGTGATGGCGTTCCCATGCATCTGCTGCCCTTGTCCTTCTAGGTGGTAGAGGTCTCAGGTTTGGAAGCTGCTGTCAAAGGATTCTTGGCGAGTTTCTGCAGTGTATCTTGTAGATGGTTCACACTGCTGCCACTGTACATCAGTGGTGGAGGCAGTGAATGTTTGTGGATGGCGTGCCAATCAAGTGGGCTGCTTTGTTCTGGATCGTGTCAAGTTTCTTGAGTGTTGTGGGAGCTGCATCCATCCAGGCAAGTGGAGAGTATTCCATCACACTCCTGATTTGCACCTTGTAGATGGTGACAGGCTTTGGGGAGTCAGGAGGTGAGTTGCTGACTGCGGAATTCCCAGCCTCTAATCTGCTCTAGTAGCTACAGTATTTATATGGCTGGTCCAGTTCAGTTTCTGGCAAACCCCAGAATGTTGATAGTGGGGAATTTAGCGATGGTAATGCCATTGAATATCAAGGGAAGGTGGTTAGATCCTTGCTTGTTGGAGATAGTCATTGTCTGGCACTTGTGTGGCACGAACGTTACTTGCCATTTATCAGCCCAAACCTGAATGTTGTCCAGATTTTGCTGCATATGAACATGGACTGCTTCAGTATCTGAGGAGTCATGAATGGTGCTGAAGAATGCACAATTTCCAGCAAACATCCCCACTTCTGATCTCATGTTGGAGACCTGGTCATTAATGAAACACCTGAAGGTAATTAGGCCTAGGACACTACCCTGCAGAACTCTGTGATGTCTTGCGACTGAAGTGATTGACCTTCAACAAGCACAACCATCTTCCTTTGTGCTAGGTATGACTCTAACCAGCAGAAAGTTTTCCCCCTGATTCCCAATGACTCCAGTTTTGCTAGGGTTCCTTGTTGTCACACTCAGTCAAATGCTATCTTGATGTCAAGGGCAGTCCCTCTCACCTCACCTCTTGAATTCAGTTCTTTTGTCCACATTTGGACCAAGGCTGTAATGAGGTCAGGAGCTGAGTAGCCCTGGCTGAACCCAAACTGAGCATCAGTGAGCAGGTTATTGCTGAGTAAATGCTGCTTGATTGCAATGTCGATGATCCTTTCCATCACTATGCTGATGACTGAGAGTAGACTGATGGGCCGGTAACTGGAGGGTTAGATTTGTCCTGCTTTTTGTGGACATTTTCTGCATTGCTGGTTGGCTGCCAGTATAGTAGCTGTACTGGAACAGCTTTGTTAAGGGCGTGGCTGGCTCTGGAGTACAAGTCTTCAGTACAATTGCCGGAATGTTGTCAGGGCCCATAGCCCTTGCGGTATCCAGTGCCTTCAGCCATTTCTTGACATCACATGGTGTAAATTGAATTGGCTGAAGGCTGGCATCTGTGATGCTGGGAATCTTAATAGGAGGCCGAGATGGACCATCCACTCAACATTCTTGACTGGAAATGATTGCAAAGGCTTCAGCCTTGTCCGTTGCACTGATGTACTGGGCTCCCCCATCATTGAGGATGGGAATATTTGTGGAGTCTCCTCCATCTGTTAGTTGTTTAATTGTCCACCCCCTTTCATGACTGGATGTGGCAGGACTGCAGAGATTAGATCTGACCCATTGGGTTCTGGGACCGCTTAGCTCTGTCTATCACATGCTGCTTCTGTTGTTTGGCATGCAACTGTTCCTGTGTTGTATCATCACCAGATTAACACTTTATTTTTAGGTATTCCTGGTGCTGCTCCTGGCATGCCCCCCTGCACTCTTCCTCGAACCAGGGTTAATCCCCTGGCTTGATGGTAATGGTAGAGTATGGGGATATGCCAGGCCATGAGATTATAGATTGGGGTTGAGTACAATTCTGCTGCTGCTGATGGCCCACAGCGCCTTGTGGATATCCAGTTTTGAATTGCTAGATCTGTTCAAAATCTATTCCATTTAACACAGTGGTAGTGCCACACAACGTGCTGAAGGGTATCCTCAAGGTAAAGACAGGTCTTCGTCTCCACAAGGACTGTGCGTTGGTGACTCCTACCAATACTGTCACGGACAAATGCATCCGTGACAGATGGATTGGTGAAGATGAGGTCAAGTAGGTTCTTCCTTTTTGTTGGTTCCCTCACCACCTGCCGCAGACCCAGTCTAGCACCTATGTCCTTTAGGACTCGGCCAGCTTGCTCAGTAGCAGTGCTGCTGAGCCAATTTTGGTGATGGACATTAAAGGCCCCCACCAGAGTATATTCTATGCCCTTGCCACCCTCAGTGCTTCCTCCAAATGGTGTTCAACATGGAGGAATACCGATTCATTATCTGAGGTGGGACGGCAGTTGGTAATCAGCAGGAGGTTTCCTTGCCCATGTTTGACCTGATGCCATGAGGCTTCACGGGGCCCAGAGTCAATGCTGAGGACTCCCAAGCCAACTCCCTCCTGCCTGTATACCCCTGTGCCACCGCTTCTGGTGATAGTGGTGTTTGGGACATTGTCTGTAAGGTATCATTCCATGGAGTATAACTATGGCCGGCTGTTGCTTGCCTAGTCTTTCGGACAGCTCTCCCAATTTTTCCACAAGTCTCCAGATATTAGTAAGAAGCATCTTGTAGGGTTGACAGGTCTGGGTTTGGTGTTGTTGTTTCTTGTGCCTAGGTCAACTCTAGGTGATCTGTCCAGTTCCATTCCTTTTAGACTTTGCAGGTATTTGATACAACTGAGTGACTTGCTAGGCCAGTTAAGAGTCAATTGCATTGCTGTGGTTCTTGAGTCGCATATTAGCCAGACCAGGTAAGGATAGCAGATTTCCTTCCTAAAGGACACTGGTGACAGATAGGTTTAATGACAATGCTTTCATGAACTCAAAGGGAAATGAGAGTTCTGGTCTGAACTGGCATTCCATTTTAGGTATACAAGGCCAGTACTTTTATTTCCCAGTCTTCATTGTGTTTTTTTTCTCCAATGGATACTGCAACTAAGACTAGCTTTTAAAGTCAGATGTGTTCATTGAATTTAAATTCCACCAGTTGCTGTGGTGGGATTTAAACATGTGTCCCCAGAGCATTAGCCTGGGCTGCTGGATTACTAATCCAGTGATATTACCTTGAGAAACCACGTGCCCCATCCCATAATCAGTGGATGCCAGAAGCATAACATCCCTGATGGAAATGTTAAAATCTATTGGGATAAGTCATATAGTTAACAATCATATAACTGTAAGGAGACATAATTTATTTTGTTCAGGCAAAAACCTGTTTAAATCCATGATTTTCTTTGTAATTTAGTAGCTGCTAATAAGACTGTGAGACAGCAAAGTTTTAAAGCATATAATTCCTGAGGCTGTGACTTTTGTACTGGCAATGAAAATGTAACATCCAATCGTAAAATACCAGTGACAATTGTGTATAATTGTGGCCAAGCATCTAGTTAACTGTCAAAATGTTAGTTTGGAATATGGGAATTTAAGAGAAAAATGGTTCAGGAAAAATTGAGACAAATTAATTTTTACCAACTTTGGCAGACCCCATCAAACTCAGTTCTGGAGAAATGTCTGCCGGTTCTAGGTAGGGGAAGATAATGTCCAGATATGAAATGGATGAATAAACATGGGATTTGTCACTGAAATGTGCCCAACAATTCAGAAGATGGTTGAGATGGTATTGTGCCTGCCAAGACTCACTAACGCAGTGATCCCAGTAGAGACTGTGTGTACCGCAGGACACCATCTGCACTCATTTGGAGGCAGGAATGCCTTATCCCTTAGCTCATTCATCTCCAGTAATACACCAGTGCTGTGAAATATATGCAGCCAATTCATTTAAATGATTGTAGTGTGCAGCCAGCGCTAAACGTGCCGTTGAGTGGCTGCCTGAGCTGGGAACACACCATTGTGAGAGTCTAGCAAGATTTCAAGCAAATCACCGTAACTTAGCATCACTGTTCACCAGTTAAAGGGAAAGTGCATCCTGGCTGGAGTAGGTGGCTGGAGGTCATCGGAAAGTAATTTTGAACTGAAAAAGACAAATAAATGGCATAACATGGCAAAGAACAGATGCCAAGATTTTCTGACACTGTATCGGAAGCTTTAAGGTGCAGATGTTGAGAGATATCACTTATCTGCAGGGGACCACGAGGCCCTCCAGACAAACTCTCAGAAGGCAGCAGGACCAGATAACCATGATGGTTAATGCCAAGAGTCTATCCCTGAGCGTCTGGATATCAGTTTATATTAATTGTGTTTAATTGTAGGCAGGTGGCAGGCAGCAAATAGGAATTCACTTTTATTATAATTGGTAATGTGTTGTTTTGTTTATGGGTTCAACAAAGGTATCAAAAGGAACAGACTGAACCTGTGGTTGTTGGGTTAGTAGACCATGGTTGTAATGTATATCTCTGTAATTAAATGGTCATATGAGTCTACAAAGTTTGGCTCTAGTTCTATCCTTCAACACATGACTTTCCAAAGTTGAATACTATATGTAGTGTCGCAAAAAGTTCAATTATCTCACATGAATTTCAAGGTCAGTGAATGTATCTTCAACTGTCATATCACATCAACTGTACCACTATAACCTCATATATTGTTCGAGTCATCACAGGCCCATCATTCACCTACTCACAATTTCTATCTATCACATCCCATATCTAACTTACATAGTTTCATCTCACCATTGTAAGGCCTTCTACCTGGTCTAACGGTCCTTGTCTTGGATATCAACAGCACACAACAACTTGGATGAAGATTCATCAAAGGTGATCCACCTTTATTAAACTACTAAGTAATGGTACATACTCACAATAATACCGGTTGCTTAGCTTCCTTACGAGCTGGAGTCTGTCTTGGTGGTCAATCCAATGACAAATCCTCTACGCGCGTCTTCTGAGCAACTGACCAAATTGTTCTAACCACTGCATCAAAGATGGTTCTGTGGGCTCTTCCTTTATATCTTTTTTGCTATGGCCCAGTGCCATATAAAGTAAAGCCTACTTTTCATCCATTTATATTGGTTTTTAATTACATCACTATTCATTACCATGCTTTCTCCAGATGTTCCCTGGATAGGCCCCTTTGAAGGTCACACTAGAGGTACCATAGGCAACTTGACTCTGTTTTGTTGTCTCCAATATTATTACCAAACTTCAGAGCTGGGATAAGGCAGCACATTTATTGTCTCTTAATGAAGCTCAGTCTGTTTATCTTCCCTGGTACAAGCCCTTCTACAGGTTAAGTCATTTCACAGAACTTGCTGATTCTAGCAAGGCTTTGACTTGACTAAGTTAGCCATCATGCTTTGTGTTTTGAGCCACAGTGTGGTTCAGTACTGTTCTTTACATATCTTCGGTCTAGGATCTTCTTATACCTCGATGTTCCATGTTACCACCACGAGACAGGATCCACACGGAGGTTTACACCACAACTGGTCTACATTAATGAATATAAAATAAATGAAGAAACTGTTACATAGTTAAGAAGTGATTGCACATTCAAAAGGTAAACTATACATTGGCTAACACCCCCACACACCCAACACTGCTCCAAGTTCTCATACCCATATCTCACACCTTGCATATACTGACAGCTATTGAATCATGACAGCCATATCATCCAAATGCATTGTGCCACAATCACGGACTCACTTTTCTTTCTGGAGGAGAAAGTGGTCACCATCATTAGAGTAGCCCTGATTGAGGTAATGGCCAGTGGTTGGGCTGAAACCATTCAAGATAGCTATAAATTCATCCCAGCCCTCCTTCTCACATTCTACCTGTCTTCATTCATTTTTCTCTCCCCATTAAAGTCTGCAGGTGGCGTAAGCATGCAACTCTTGTTTTTGCCCCCTCCTCTCATCACAACATGATCCTTGTGCCATTTTCTTTTCAGAATTGCCATCTGATCAGATGGAGGTGAAAAAGGCAGAGGAGTAGAAAGACAGTGAGAATGAAGAATCACTGTCATTCACAGCCACCAGGTCAGATACCAACATTGCACATATCCTGAAATTATAGAATGGTTGCAGCACAGAAGTGGGCCATTCAAACCGTAATGTCCATGCCAGCTCAATGCAAGAGTAACCCTGCTAGTGTCACTCACCTGTCCTTTACTTTATACATGTAGCTGAGAAACGGAAGTTGCAGATGATGAGACCCCAGGCACTCATGGTTTGCAGTCAGGATAGAGAGCAAGGGTAGCTTGGGTGCCAGTTTGCCAGAGGGTGTGGTCGCAAATGAGTTCTGCTGCAGAGAACTCAGGTAAGGACTTCAGTTAGGATAAGGCTGATGGGTATGCACATGAAATGGTTGATGCTTTCATAGGCTTGCCATAGAATCACAGAATTTTTACTGTACAGAAGGAGGCTATTTGACCCATCGAGTCTGCACTGGCTCTCTGAAAGAGCATTCCACCTATTCACACTCCCCTGCCCTATCCCCATAAACTTGCCCATTCTTTTCAGGTAGCAATCCAATTCCCTTTTGAATACCTCAATTGAACCTGCCTCCACCACCCTCCCAGGAAGTTTGTTCCAGACTCCAATCACCCTTAGGGTGAAAAAAAAGTTTCCTCACCTCATTTTTACCCCTTTTTCCAATTATTTTGGAACTGTACCCTCTAGTTTTTGATGTTCTCTTGAGTGGGAACAGTTTCTTACTATTTGCACTGTCCATACCCTTCAGGATCTTGAATACTTCTTTGAAGTCGGCTCTCAGCCTTCTTTTCTTCAAGGAAAATAGTCCCAACCTCTCCAATCTATCCTCATAGCTACAGTTCTTCACATATCAGAAAGACCAAAGGTCCCAACACTGACCCCTGGGGAACTCCACTATAAACATTCCTCCAATCTGAAAAAAATCCATTTATCACTACTCTCTGTTTCCTGTCACTCAGCCAATTTCTTATCTAAGTGCCTACTTTCCATTTTATTCCATGAGCTAGAATTTTGCTCACAAGTGCCAGAAAGCTTGCAATCAATGACAAGGAGCATGGAGGACTCAGGCACCAACTAGCAAAGGTTGTTGTGTAGAGCTTGAAGCCTGTCCTTTTTAGTCTGGATGTGGTAACCAACAGCATGAAAACACTTGCAGAGCCATCCATTATATAAATGGTCAGAATCTTCCAGTGAGCGGCGATGTTTTCTGTTCCAGAGTGAGACGTGAGGTATCATTGCAGTGATTCAGGAGCAGGACTGGCAAGGAGAAGGAGGGGCAAGGTCATGCTTCAGATATCACCTACACAAGTAGCTCCCCATAAGATCAGCATGTTTGCAGTGATATGGGAGATCTTTTAAAGTTCTTCAGGGGCTTTAAAAATATTTCCAATGTTTCAAAGACTGTTAATTGTTCAAGTTTTAGCTTTAAATAAATTTTCAGGCCTTCCCAATATAGCTCCTGTCATTAATCACTGTCAACCCAGGTCCTACACCTATGATTAACAGCAGGAATATCCTGGGGGTAAATTTCTGGGTGAGTTCAGGGCATCAAGCCTAAGTCTTCAATGCTAAGGTCAGTCAGTGTTGGTGACATTCTCGGAGGATCCCAGGCAGTAATTCTTCCCATCGGGAGTTTAAACTTCCAGGTAATCAGTCCCAACTTCATTAAGGTCCCATCGCGCATCAGCGGCGAATATCTCAACGTTTGCTGCTGATTCCATCAAGAGATCTGAGTCATTATATAATAGTTAATATCTCAGCTTCTATTACAGCACAATGAAAAGCCACCCAGCATCTGAGTCTTACAGTGAAAGCTCAGGGTGAAGTCATGCAAACTCAAGACAAAAGCAAGATACTGCAGATGCTGAAAACCTAAAATAAAAATTGAAAATGCTGGAAATACTCAGCCAGTCAGGCAGCACTGCGGAGAGATAAACCGAGTTAATGCTTTAGGCTGATGGCCTTTCATCAGAACTGGGAAGAGTTAGAGAAATAACAGGTTTTAAGCAAATGATAAAAGGAGAGTGGAAAAAGAACAAAAGGGAAGGTGTGTGATAGAGTGGGAGACACAAGAGATTAAATGACAAATGAGTTCATGATACAAGGCAAAGGGAGTGGTAATAGGACAAGTAAAGAAACAAAAGATGCATCCAGAGGAGGTGTGAATGGCAGAATACTAAACAGCTGTTGTCTGGAAACTAAAAAAGAGAAGAATAAGAGAGTAAAACTTGAAGGTAGTTGATGACCCTTTAAATAATGCTGGTGGTAGATCCTTCCTGTTGTTGAACATGTGTTCAACTGTGAAAGGTAAAGATAGGGGTGTTAACTGGAGCTGATTGATGTCATGATATGAATACTCTGCATATTGCTGAAAGAAGAGACTCATCAGGACACTTCACAAGAATACCAATATAAGGGGAAAACAACAATTTATACTGTATGTGAAGAGAATGCTGATTGGTTGGCAAGTGGTGTCGCCATGGAGAAAGCACTAGTGATGGTGACTAACAGTTAACTGCTAAGCATTGTTTGAAATTTAAGTCAGGCAGCTTGACCCTGATTGGTCAAGGCATTGCCCTGAAGAATGAGTCAGCGAATGGCTGTCACTTATTTTGTTTACCTGAAACAGGCGCAATGTGTGTACGTGTTCTTTCTGTCTGCAAAAGAGAGGGCCCTGTGTATTCATGAAATAGCTTCCAGTAGACACAAATGTGCCACACTGTGAGCCCAAGTGGCAATCTTAAATTGTTTGTCAGCATAATTCTTAGCACACTGAGGATTACTTAACAAATGTTGTACAATCGTGGAATCACGTCTAATGTTGGACACTGTGTTTTGAGATTTGCAAGTAATGGCTGGTTGGTTATGGACTGTACCTTGCCCGTTGTGAACAGCAGCTGTGACATGCTGATTGATATGATCTGCCACTCTTTGGGATGTTCAGCCTACAAACCTAGCATCACACTGGCATTAAAATTCATATGCCACATTACTCATTTGAGTGATAGGCAGAACGTCTTTTTGGCTTGATGGTAGCATCCCATTAGTGGCCAATACCACTCATGTTGCTAATGCATATTAGCAATGTGAAGCAGCTAGCTTCACCTGTTGCTCAAAGTTTTGAAATATCTTGCCCTTCCAGGATAATCTGAGGTAGACTGGACATTTTTCAGGGCTGAAAGTGATGGCCTTAGGCCTGTTCATGAGTTTGTGTGATATGTAGTGTGGAATGATCTGATCAGGGTAGTCATTATCCCGCAAGCTGCCCTATTTCAGCATCAAGCTTGCATGGTGAGCAAATGGCTCGCCCCTATTTACAAGGTTGCCAGTAAGACCAAACTTATACTCTGCATACTTCAATCTTGCACTCTGCATACTTCAGGAGGGTCTCTCTTTATGTGCAATGATGCCCTCACCAAAATGGCATCTGGCACAGCCAGCATAAGTATTATAGAAGCCGTTTTGGAGGCCAGATGACACAAACAGCACCAAAATAAAAGATGATTCACATCTGCATTTTGAAGCCTGTGTCCCTGCTGGCCCAGTGAAATTAGAAATCTGAGTATTTGTCCTTGACCCTTGCACTGCCCCCACCCCTCCTTCACATCATGTGCTAGATTTTACTGCCCCTCAGCATTTGGTTTGCAGGTGGTGCAGAGCAACAAAATACCATGGATGCTGTGCCCGCCACTTACCCACCACAATTTTGTCAGCCATGGGGGAGGGAAACGTTGGGTGGCCCGCCCGCCCATGAGCCAATTGATATCTAATTAAAGGCTTCATCCTGTCGCCTTAGGCTTTGAGCAGTGGCAGGAGAGGCCCATGCCAAGAGTCCAGCTCAGTAGCTTTCACTGTACAGGCTGGTTGAGGGCAAAGAGAGACTGCAACATCTGCCCCTTTTGCATTCATACAATAAAAGATGGATAAGGGAAAGAAAGGAGTTCAGGGAAGGATCACAATAAAAATAAGAATTATGGTTTCACATGAGTCCAGCATCCAGAATCAAAAGTCCAGTGGCATATTTCTTCAGAGGTTAGCAGGCTGAAACTGTTGCAGGGTGATCCAACTTTCCAGAAACGAGGAATTCCATGATGGAAGAAGGCACATAGAGACAAATTAGCCTTGAAGGCACAGATGCAGAAGTTCCAATGTTCTAGCAGTTCATATTGAGATGAGGGCCAGGCACTTTACCTGTACAGAGCACTTTCTGCTGCTACCTGCTAGATAATAAAAGGGTAGATAGAGATAGGCTGCTTGCCTGGAATCCTGCTCCCTTTCTAAGGTCAAAGAGGGATTGAAGGTAAAATTCAAAAGCTGTATAATTAAATAAATTCGAACAATCCAAGTTTTGTTCATGTGAAAGGGTGGTTTTGGATCGAGCTATTCAGCTAATGATATAAAACCAGAAAATGCTGGAAAAACTCAACAGGTCTGACAGCATCTGTGGAGAGAGAAACAGCGTTAAAGTTTTGAGTCTGTATGACCCTTCTTCAGAGCAGCTAATGAGGTGGCTGGTTGAAACCCATTGGGCAGAATTCCCGCTCATCGGGTGGGCACGTGCCCAACCTAAACGAGCATAAAATGACGCACGATGACATGGCGAGCTTCCCGATGTAATTTCAGTTGGCGGGCACATGCAGGAGTTGACAGCACACCCACTGACAATTAAAAGGCCTATTAAGGCCATTAACAATCTGACTTACAATTTTCACTCCCTGCCCAACCTTATGGTTGGTGGGCAGGCGAAAAGGCCAAGCAAGCCTTTGCACTTTTTGCAAAATCTCAACCATGGGCAAGATGAGGATTTGATCCGTCATTAAAAAGAAAACATTTTCATATTAATTTCTGACATGTCCTTGCTCATGTGACAGAGACATGAGGGGACTTTTTAACATCTTAAAATGCTTTATTTATAATTGTTTATATCTTCATCTCCCTGAGCCAGCTCTGTGCCTCAGGGTGCTTTTCCTGAATGCACTTGTGTGCATGCACGAAGTTCCCTGCTCACCCTCCTCCCCCCCTCCAAATAGGCTGCACTGAGCACTGCAGTACGTGTGTTTCACGCTGAGTGGGACCTAATTGGCCCGCCAGGGTGAAACCACGGTTCGGCCCCAATCGTGGGCGGTAGTCGGCTTCCCAATTGCCCCGCCTAACCCACCTGACAAGGGCAAAATCCTATCCATTGTGTTTTGGAGCAGGAAACAATGGAGCCATTAGCATAACATTGGAGATTGGGAGTCAAAAGTAGCTCTACCTTTGCGCATAGCTGGCTGGTACAGATGTATCTTCTATGAGTCATTTGCGTTGGCTTGGCTGGAATGTTTATACATACAAGTCACATTCCAGGATGATAAGGTAGCCTTTGTCAGTTGGAACAGCTTATAATCTTCCAGAAACCAACTTCCAGAATCTTCCAGTGATCAGCTGCAGCCATTTTTTACAGCCCAGCAATTGCCCATTTTGGAAAACAGAAAATGTAATTCTGTAAAGTAGCCAGGCTGACATAGATATATACTAAAGCAAAATACTGTGGATGCTGAAAATTTGAAATAAAAACAGAAAATGCTCAAAAACTCAGCAGGTCTGGCAGCACCTTTAGAGGGAGAAACAGAGTTAACATTTTGAGTCAGAATGGCATGCTCTGAAGAACAGTCATACGGGCTCAAAATGTCAACTCTGCTTCCCTCTCCACAGATGTTGCCAGACCTGCTGAGCTTTTCCAGAGATATTTTGTAGAGATTGTTTTTTTTTCTGGTCTCCTGGATGGGACAATAGTGATATCTTTGATAAATATAAACTCTACCTATACCCATGCCAACTTACTAATTCTATTTAAGTCTCAGCTGTCAGCTGTGTACTTGCTTACTGCTTACCTTAACTAAGCCATCAGGAATTCTCAATATGCACATGCTTGACAGTTGTGACATTCACATTCTATAGTGAAAACTGAAATGTTCCATTAATAAGATACCCAGGGACTCCTTATATATAGTCAAATTTTCAACAGTCTTTTTAACATGGGGACCTAACAAGGGCTTTGTACTTCAGTTTCATAATTAAAAACAATATTAATCAGAAAATTGATTTTTATATATAACAGTTTAATTTTAGTCAAATTAATATAATCTTGTCTGGGGCTGGCTCTGGGAATTCTCCCTTGTTTGTTCATTTTAACTCTTCTACTGTTGAAATGTGAATAAGTCATATGTGATATTGGTGTGCTTATCTTTTTGTCAGTTCTGACAGAGGGTCCCACCTGAGTTATTAACCTTTATTTCTTTTTCACACCCTTATTGACTGACTCTGCAAATCTATTAGTTTCTGTTTTTAATTCAGATTTTCAGCATTTGTGAGTCTTCTTTTCATCTTCTATGTTTCAAGATGAGTGCAAATGCTGATACCTTATACATTCAACACAATGGCAGTCAGGTGTGGTAAAGCCTTCTGTTTGCACCCATTTTACAGGCATTTGAACTGATTACAAAGTTCTCCAAAAACGAGTGCGGCTATAATAATTATTTTAATAGTTCACTAACCACTCTACATTGTCAGGCCATTAGTAATGTAGGTGTGTTCGTAGTTTTTAATTGCATGACTAGATGCAGATAGTTTCTTTTGCTTCTGAATTTTTGTGATTATTGTATTGTTAGATTTGACATTGTCTTAAGGACAGAAGCCAGATGTAACAGCTTTAGAACTACATTGCTCTAAGAGAACATATGCTGGTTTTATGAAGAGCTCATGGGAGGAGTAAGTGCAATGTGCAGTTAGGAAATAAAATAGTACAAGAAAATTTAATTTTTAGACAGCTTTAAAAGATGTGGATAGAAAATATAAGAAGAAAGCAAATGCAGCAAGAGTTTGAACACGTGTTTAAATTAGATAGTAAACATCAGCCTAAAGGCCAAACAGAAAGATTTTAATGGATATAAAGATACAAAATATACTGAAGACTGTGAGTAATGTGAAAGTCAGTCGAGAATTGCTAAAAAAGAGAGATAAGAAAGGCAAATTGTAGATTCAGAATTCTAAGGAGCCAAAGACTTTTTAAAAATTATAGTAGTGATAGGCAGTTTAAGAAAGATAAGGGTTGAGATTTTCCAACCCGCCCACTGCAAGGATTGTCTGGTCCCAATGAAAGTCAATGGACTTTTGGCTGGGCCGCTAAATCTCCCATGGCGGATCCTGCCACATCGGGGCCGGAAAATCCCAGCCAAGGTTTTTTCTGCTATTCATTAATTTTAGCAGAAAAGTGAATACAAATGTAACACAGGTTTAAAACACGTGGAATTCATGAAAATTCCAGCACAGCGATCCTTTATTTCACCTGCATCAAAACTTCATGAAAAAGCTTAACTTAAAGGAATTAACTTTTTACAATGGACAGCCGGGGCCTGGTGATTCAGGCATGCAAGAAAACCATGGAGAGTTCAACTCCTGGTCTTGAATCAACCAAGTAGCAGAGTGCATTATAGAACAGTGGAAGAAGAGATGCTTTGCATTCAGCAGAGCCACAGTTTGTGTTCTCAGAAAAGAAGTAAGGTTGGGAGCCATCATGGTCGTGCCACTCCTATTGCAAATTCCTCTCGACTGTGTGAGCCAGATTACCTTGCCATCCAGACAACAAAAGGCATCTTCCTCACCTCGGGTCTTCCCAGTCTCAATGGGTTTTGTGCTGTCCAGATGATCCACCTTGGACTCCAGCACCTGTAAGCCTGCCCCAATTGCCTTCACTGATGCTCCAGACACAGACAGAGACTTTGGGCTGCTCCATTTGTGGCTCTTGCTCTTACTACACTCCAGCTCACTAGTCTATAATGGACAATATAACTGGCGCATTCAGAAAATTGCAGGAGTTGATGCTTGTTGAGATTATTCCAGTTGCTGGTTCATCCAAGGCAGTGATTGTGCTGGGTCCTCATGGTCTTTGCCATTGTTTTTGGTCTTGTAATTGCCAATATGAAACTGTAAGGCCAGCAAGGCACTGAAGGAATTTTTTGACTGCCTTAATTAAGCCATCATGAGACTGGTTGCAATTATAATCTGCTATGACCTACAAGTGAGCTCTGAAGAAGGGTCATGCAGACTTGAATCGTTAACTCTGTTCTTCTCTCCAAAGATGCAGTCAGACCTGCTAAGTTTTCCCACCATTTCCTGTTTTTATTACAGATATCCTCCTCCATTTTGGCCTGGATTTTCTGGCCCCGATGTGGCAGGATCCGCCAGGGGAGATTTAGCGGCCCAGCCAAATGTCCATTGACTTTCATTGGGACCAGACAATCCTTGCAGTGGGCAGGGTGGAAAATCTCAACCCTTATCTTTCTTAAACTGCCTATCACTACTATAATTTTTAAAAAGTCTTTGGCTCCTTAGAATTCTGAATCTACAATTTGCCTTTCTTACCTCTCTTTTTTAGCAATTCTCGACTGACTTTCACATTACTCAATAATGAAAAATAATGGCAAAATAATGGAAATGAAACAAAAACAAAACTACCTGGAAAAACTCAGCAGGTCTGACAGCATCTGCGGAGAGGAACACTGTTGACATTTTGAGTCCATATGACTCTTCATCAGAACTAAGGAAACAGAGAAATGAGGTGAAGTATAAGCTGGTAGAGGGGGGTGGGACAGGTAGAGCTGGATAGAGGGCCAGTAATAGGTGGAGGCAAAGAAGAGATTGCCAAAGATGTCATAGACAAAAGGACAAAGGGGTATTGACAGTGGTGATATTATGTAAGGAATGTGCTAATGGGGACATTAAGGGTAGCAAGCAGGACAAGCAAGTGGCAAATGGCTCTAATGGGGGTGGGGTGGGGGGCAAGGATCAAATGGGCTAAAATGTGAAGATAAAACAATAGATGGAAATAAATTTAAAAATAGGTGGGAAAAGAAAAATATATTTTTTTTAAATTATAAATTATTGGAAAAAGGCAGCTCGGAAAGGGGGTGGGGATGGAGGAGAGAGTTCATGATCTGAAGTTGTTGAACTTATATTAAGTCTGGAAGGCTGTAAAGTGCCTATTTAGAAGATGAGGTGCTGTTCCTCCAGTTTGCGTTGAGCTTCACTGGAACATTGCAGCAGGCCAAGAATGGACATGTGGGCATGAGAGCAGGGTGGTGTGTTGAAATGGCAAGTGACAGGGAGGTCTGGGTCATGCTTGCAGATAGACCGAAGGTGTTCCACAAAGCAGTCATACAGTCTTTGTTTGGTCTCTCCAATATAGAGGAGACCGCATTGGGAGCAGTGATGCAGTAGACTAAATTGAGGGCCCTTACCATGATTGGTGGACAACTGGGAATGTACACTTGATGGTGATAATTGGGCTGCTAACCCATGCACTCATTGTCCTGTCACTTCTTTATAGAAGCCTGCTTCTTCTGCCTGCTGCTTTCTCTCTCCTCATGGTTTCTTGCTCCATCCCCTCTTCAGCCTTCATTCAAGGCTTTTGGCTCCACACCTCCAAACACCACCCCCCCGCCCACCCGAACATGCCCACTGAGGCTGCTGTTGTAATAGGCCTTTAAGGGATAGGAGCCTGCCATCATTCAAAGGGAAGTGTGTCATATGATCCTACCTCAGTTTCACTTTGGCATGTGAGCAGCAAACAGCACAGCTCTGATGTCTTCAAGCTTTCTACCCATGTATATATGTTCTTAGGTGCCTAGTCTCAATAAATGAATCACCCAAGCAATCCCTTATGAGTGATTGGTGCCATTATATCATTATAAAAACATAACATGGTGTTCAGTGGTGGTCAGACAGCATGGCAGCAAGATTAAATACAGGTATGACATAGTGAACAGCCTTAGGTTATGAGATGACCCTCAGTGCTTTGGTCAGACCGCAACGAGTTCTCAGCAGCGGAGAGTGTTGAAACCACAGCGTGTTGACTACACAGAAAAGCCTTGAAGGCACAGTGCCAAGATAGTGCTCAAATAAAGAGTTGGTAATCAGACATATCCCTCATGGTTCAATTGCAGTGCATAGCCTGTCAGTTCTGTGTCAAGAAAACCAACAATGGGCGAGTTCAGTCAGGAAGGATGAGTGACCATGGTGTGGGCTGGATTGATAAGAAGTGAGGAGGAGTCAAAAACAAAAACAAACAAAGCCATCATAAAAAATCGGGCCAGAGAATGTTGTGATTATAATAAGACCATAAGACATAGGAGCAAAAATTAGGCCATTCGGCCCATCGAGTCTACTCCACCATTCAATCATGGCTGATAGGTTTCTCAACCCCATTCTTCCGCCTTCTCCCCGTAACCTTTGATCCCCTTACCAATCAAGAACCTATCTATCTCGGTCTTAAATACACTCAATGACCTGGCCTCCACAGCCTTCTGTGGCAATGAATTCCATAGAATCACCATGCTCTGACTAAAGAAGTTTCTCCTCATCTCTGTTCTAAAAGGCCTCCCCTTTACCCTGAGGCTGTGCCCTCGGATCCTAGTCTCTCCTACTAATGGAAACATCTTCCCCACGTCCAGGTCTTTCAGTATTCTGTAAGTTTCAATCAGATCTCCCCTCATCCTTCTAAACTCCATTGAGTATAGACCCAGAGTCCTCAAACGTTCCTCATATGTTAAGCCTTTCATTCCTGGGATCATTTTTATGAACCTCCTCTGGACTCTCTCCAGGGCCAACACATCCTTCCTGAGATACGGGGCCCAAAATTGCTCACAATATTCTAAATGTGGTCTGACCAGAGCCTTATAAAGCCTCAGCAACACACCCCTGCTTTCATATTCTAGTCCCCTCGAAATAAATGCCAACAATGCATTTACCTTCCTAACTACTGACTCAACCTGCAAGTTAACCTTAAGAGAATCCTGGACTAGGACTCCCAAGTCCCTTTGCACTCCAGATTTCTGAATTCTCTCCCCACTTATTAAATAGTCCATGCCTCTATTCTTCTTACCAAAGTGCATGACCTCACACTTCCCCACGTTGTATTCCATCTGCCACTTCTTTGCCCATTCTCCTAACCTATCCAAATCCTTCTGCAGCCTCCCCACCTCCTCAATACTACCTGTCCTTCCACCTATCTTTGTATCATCTGCAAACTTAGCCAGGATGTCCTCAGTTCCTTCAGCTAGATCATTAATGTATAAAGTGAAAAGTTGTGGTCCCAACACTGACACCTGGGGAACTCCACTGGTCACCGGCCGCCATCCTGAGAAGGGCCTCTTATTCCCACTCTCTCCCTCCTGCCAGACAGCCAATCTTCTATCCATGCTAGTACCTTGCCTCTAACACCATGGGCTCTTATCTTACTGAGCAGCCTCCTGTGCGGCACCTTGTCAAAGGCCTTCTGGAAGTCCAAGTAGATAACATCCATTGGCTCTCCTTTATCTAATCTACTCATTACCTCCTCAAAGAATTCTAACAGATTTGTCAGGCATGACCTCCCCTTGATGAAACCATGCTGACTTTGCCTGATTTTACCATTCACTTCCAAGTAATCTGAAATCTCATTCTTAATAATGGACTCTAAAATCTTACCAACGACCAAGGTCAGGCTAATCGGCCTGTAATTTCCTGTCTTTTGCCTCACTCCCTTCTTAAACAGGGGGGTTACATTAGCGATTTTCCAATCCTCTGGGACCCTCTGTGACTCCAGTGATTCCTGAAAGATCACCACTAACGCCTCTACTATCCCTTCAGCTATCTCCTTCAGAACTCTAGGGTGTAATCCATCTGGTCCAGGTGATTTATCCACCTTCAGACCTTTCAGTTTTCCTAGCACTTTCTTCTTAGTAATGGCCATCATACTCTGCCCTCCAACTCTCTTGAATTTTGGAGATGTCACTCATGTCTTCCACTGTGAAGACTGACACAAAGTACCTATTCAGTTCCTCCGCCTCTTCTTTGTTCCCCACTGCTACTTCTCCAGCGTCATTTTCTAGTGCCCCAATGTCCACTTTTGCCTCTTTCTTACCCTTTATATATGTAAAAAACTCTTGCAATCTTCTTTTATATTACTGGCTAGTTTACCCTCATATTTAATCTTCTCCCTCCTTATTTCTTTTTTAGTTATCCTCTGTTGGTCTTTGTGGGCTTCCCAATCCCCTGGTTTCCCACTGCTCTTTGCTGCATTGTATGCTTTCTCTTTAACTTTTATACTGTCCCTGACTTCCCTTGTCAGCCATGGTTGCCTCGCCCTCCCTTTAGTATGCTTCTTCTTCCTAGGGATGAATTTTTGCTGTGTCTCCCAAATTACTCCCAGAAATTCCTGCCATTGCTGTTCCACTGTCTTTCCTGCTAGACTCATCTCCCAGTCATTTCTGGCCAGCTCCTTCCTCATGCCTCTGTAATTGCCTTTATTCAACTGTAATACCGTTACATCTGATTCCAGCTTTTTCCTCTCAAATTGCAGGGTACATTCTATCATATTATGGTCACTTCCTCCCAAGGGTTCCTTCACCTTAAGCTCCCTTATCAAATCTGCCTCATTACGCATCACTAAATCTAGAATTGCCTGTTCCCTAGTGGGCTCCATCATAAGCTGCTCCAAAAAGCTATCTCATAGACATTCCACAAATTCCTTTTCTTGGGATCCACTACCAACCTGATTTTTCCAGTCTACCTGCATATTAAAATCCCCCATGATCACTGTAACCTTGCCTTTCTTACACACCTTTTCTATCTCCTGGTGTATCTTGTGCCCCAAATCCTGACTACTGTTCGGAGGCCTGTACATTACTCCCATTATGGTTTTTTTACCTTTGCGGTTCCTCAACTCTACCCACACAAGTTCTACATCATCTGACCCTACGTCATTTCTTGCTATCGATTTAATTTCATTTCTTACTAACAAAGCAACCCCACCCCCTCTGCCAGCCTGCTTATCTTTTCGAATGGATGTATACCCTTGGATATTTAGCTCCCAGTCCTGATCCCCTTGCAGCCATGTCTCCGTGATGCCCACCACATCATACTTGCCAATTTCAATCTGAGCCACAAACTCATTTACCTTATTTCCTATACTGCGTGCATTCAGATACAACACCTTCAGTCCTGTATTTCCCATCCCCTTTCTCATTGTCGTCCCCTTCTCTGATGTGCTTGAAGTTAGATTCCTAGCCCTTTCCAAACACTCTGTCCTATTTTGTGTTCTGGAGACTTTAATAGCCTCTCCTGGGCTCTCCTTTCTTTTCAGTTTTTTCATGAAGTTGAATCCACCCCCCCACACGCTAACCTGCTGCTTTGTTTCCCATTAGTCATACTTCTTGGAGTTTTACCCTTCCCTTCCCCCCCACTTTCTAGTTTAAAGTCCTGTTGACCAACCTATTTACCCTTTTCGCTAGAACATTGGTCCCAGATCGGTTCAGGTGGAGACCGTCCCAACAGCACAGATCCCTCCTGTTCCAATACTGATGCCAGTGCCCCACGAAATGGAACCCCTCTTTCCCACACCACTCCCTTAGCCACGTGTTTACTTCCCTTATTCTCACACCCCTATGCTGTAAAGGTTGGCTTCCGGAGTTACTGAACAATAAATTGAGTAAAACAAGGAGGAAAGTCAAAGTGATATTGTCAAAGCATCCACAAAAATCCACAGTTTGAATTGTGATGCAGCTTACCTACTATATGAATACAGAATGTTTAAACAGTTATGGAACAATGGTTTCTTGATTCAGGTGTGTCTGAACCAGACAAGCAAATCATAAAAATTTGCCTCGCATTTGAGAATGAAGGTCTTCACAGGCTGAACACATCAGGATTAACTGCAGAAGAACTAAAAGATTACCAAAAGACATGCATTACATTGAGAGACTGGTTCAGTTTCAAGTTAAACTTCTGTATCCATAGACTCAAATTAATTTCATTTCAACTACAGCCTACAGCATCCATAGACCACTTCCTCAGTAGATACAGAGAAAAGGGTACCTACTGTGGTTTTTCAATCACAGATCTAGCAGACAGATTGTTGAGCTGGTGGATCATATCCACTCCAGTGGAAGTGTTCCAGCAAAATCTGCCATACAAGCTCAAAACACAGAGCAACTCAAGGAGGAATGTAAGTAAGAAGTAATTCTCACAGGTATATGAAACTTACAGGTCATAAGCGCAATCCCAATTATTGATGGACTCTCTAGAATACCTAAACCTAGCAAGCCATGTGGGAAGCGTGGCCTTCTGCATGCACCCAGGAAATGCCCAGCTGTAAAGTGTGTGGAAGAAAGGGCCATTGGCAGCAGCAATGTACTTGATCAAAGGCTGATGCAACTACCAAGAGCTGCTGGTCCACACAGACCATACACAACGGGTATCTTCAAGCAGTAAAAATGACCATCCGGTATCCTGTCAGAAACATTCACATGAGGTTATTGACAAACCAAAATATGGCAATGATGTGCATGATGAGATGAAGAGTGGTGAACACATATGTCACACCATCAGTCTCATGCAAAACACAAATGCTGTCACACAGTCCGAGGTGTTTTCCAAGATTCAAATTATCGGCCTAAGAAATTTGGTAATTATTCATTACTGGTCAAGATTGACACAGGGGCAAGTGCCAACGTCCTACCTCTGCGGATTCTAAAAGACATGCACCCACAGACAAGGAAAGCAATGGTGAAACCTACTGCTGTAATTCTGTGTGCAAGATCCATTGTCCTAGAGTGCAAGTATAGACAGATTAAGATAGTGAGCAGAGACATGGCAAATGGAGTAAAAAATGGGAAATTGTCCTTTCAGGCAGGAAAAATTTTAAAAAAAGAAGCATATTATCTAAATATTGAGAGATTGCAGAGCTTGGAGATGCAGAGGGGTCTAACAGTCCTATTACATGCATTGCAAAGGGCTAATATGCAGGTACGGCAAGTAATTGGGAAAGTGAATAGAATGCTTTCATTTATTGTGAGGTGAATTGAATACAAAAGTAGGGAAAATTATGCTTCAGTTATACAACGCATTGTTGAGACCACATCTGGAGTATTGTGTACAGTATTGGTCTTCTTATTTAAGGAAGGATGTAAATGCATTGGAAGCAGTTCAGAGAAGGTTTACTAAACTAATACCTGGACTAGGTCAGTTGTCATTTAAGGAAAGGTTGGAAAGACTAGGTTTGTATCTGCTGGAGTTTAGAAGAGTAACAGGCAACTTGACTGAAACATATTAGATCCTGAGAGGATTGATATGGAGAGGATGTTTCCTTTTATGGGAGAATCTAGTACTAGAGGCCAGTGTTTAAGATAAGGTATTGCCCATTTAGGACAGAGATGAGGAGAATTTTTTTCCCTCAGTTAGTTATGAGCCTTTGGAACTCTCTTCCTCAAAAGGCAGTGGAAGCAGAATCTTTGAACATTTTGAACATAAAGCTAGATAGATTCTTGATAAGCAAGGGAGTGATAGGTTATCAGGGGTAGGTGGGAAGGTGGAGTTGAGGTTACAATCAGATCAGCCATGATCTCATTGAATGGCAGAGCAGGCTCAAAGGGCCGCATGGCCCACTCCTGGTCCTAATTCGTATATTTGTATGCTCATAAATACAATTAATCCTCTCATCTGGTACATTTTGCGTGAAGCAAATGCCAGCAGCTGGAAGAAGAAACAGTGAAAGATTCCACAATGCAGAAATAATGGAAAGCCATCATCGAAGGGTGGCCTGATTCAATTCAGCATATCCACAAACATGTGAAACCATTTTGGTCTTACAGGGATGAGCTGGGCACCTGCCTGGGGGGCAATTTTATTGAAGTCTTCCTCAAGAATTGCAAGGCATGTCAAGATCATATGCAAAGTCAGCACAAAGAACCATTGATTCCATATGAAGTTGCTACCCATCCTTGGTCCAAGATCTCATCTGACCTCTTTCATGTTCATGACACTGACTTCATTGTTATCGTTGAATACCAAGTACCCCATTATTCAACAATTGCATAATACATCAAACACAACTGTTGCACACATTCTAAGTACCATTTCCAGTTTATTTGGTCTGCCTAGAGAGATCATTATGGATAACAGTCCACAATTTATTGGAAAGCTATCAGGATAGGTGTACGAAGCAGAATATCTATCATACTACCTTTTCTCCTCATTACCTGAGATCTAAAGCCCAGCTGAATGAATGACTCACACAGTGAAATGCCTAATTCTCAAATGTAGACAAACTAAGCAAGATCTATACATTGCAATGTTACATCTGAGAATGACACCCTTAAGTACAACTATTCCATCACCAGCAGAGATCATGTTAGGCAGACCAGTGTGCGTCAATCTACGTCATTCTCAGACGTAACATTGCAATGTGTAGATCTTGCTTGGCCTGTCTACATTTGAGAATTTGGGATTTCACTGAGCAAGTCATTCATTCAGTTGGGCTGTTCGATCTCAGGTAATGAGGAGAATAGGTAGTATGATCGATATTCCACTTGTCACATATATTCTGAAATGGCTTTCCAATTGTGGAATGGGGAATTCTCACCCATTCTACTCTCTCAAAAACTAGAGAGCAACTTTTGAAACTGTAAGAGAAAATGGCCAACATCTATGATAAGTTTTACAGTTGGGACAACAAGTTTGCATCCAGGATCCCATTGAAGGCACGTAGCAACCAGCTGAGGTGACAAGGATCTGTTTGGAACGAAGGTCCTATGAAATCAATGCACAGAAAGGTGCAATGGTGAGACATAACCAAGTCAAATCAGATCCATTTGAGCCCCTCAACCACAGCATAATCCTATTGCATCTAGGACAAGATCCCGACTGAAAGCAGGAACAACATCCAAGAATGACAATCCCATGGATTACTGTGAGCAATTAGACACCTCCAGGCAAGGTTACCATCACAAGATCTGGGCATAGCAGCAGATTACCTCTACACTTTAGAGACACATAAATTAATTAGTTCCATACACTTATGTAATAGTAACTAAACATGAACATGTATTATAAATAGTTATGCTTTTTTGGAAGGCAGAAAGTATCTTTAAAAAAGAAAGGGGGATGTTGTAATATGAGTGATTTGTGCCTTAATATCATTATAAAAACACGGCAGATACCTCTCTTCCCCATTGCCACCTGCAGGCAAAGGAGCAGCCAACAGAACCCCTCAACAGCTGTGGGGGGTGCCCTGCAGAGAATGCCCACAGAAGGCAGTGTCCAGCATCCAGCTCTACCCCAAAATCTGGAGTCTAGAGTCAGGTCTCAATACGACTTCCCCCGCTATACAAATATAAAACAGAGAGCCTTACTTTATACTCAGATTTTTTTTCTGTACTGTTACCAACTGGTAGAAAATATACTTCTGTATGAGTCATTTAAGAGCTGAGAGGGAAGTGATGAGTTTGAGGATAATGATACATGTGGAGAAGAGATTCTCTGCATATTTGTAAATGAGAACCATCCAGATCTATTTTGTCTCAGGAATGTATAGCAGAAGGAGGCAACAGCAAAGTGTGGGTAATGAAGAATTTCTGATAACTAATAGCTTAAATTAGATGCAACCTCTGAGGTTGAGGAATAAAATGAGCATACCAGCACTTTTGGAGGTGGATTCTATAGGGCTATTAGTTCTTCTGAATTTCTAAAGCATGATGGTAGTGCTGAACTTAGTGGAGACTTTTCAAAGAACTTGATTTTTACTTTGCACTTCAATAGGGCTGCTCTTCACATTGACAGCGTGAGGGCCTATGAGAGCACTCGGATGTTTCTTGCTCACATGCAGGAAAAGAAAGCAGCAGTGATACAAATAGGTTTAGGGAGGAAATTTGAGATTTTAGATCCTAGGTAGCTGGAGGCACACCCTGCTAATGGAGGAGCAATAGAAATTGGGCATGCGTAAAAGGTCAGAATTGGAGGAGTACTTGGACGGTTATAGGACATGAGGAGGTTACATAGTTAGAGAGGTGTAACAAAATAAATTGCTTCAGGTGAAAGAATCGTTAAGGGTTGCCACACAGTAGCATTATAGGCACTTCATGTAATAGATCTGCTGGTACCTGTCAAAGTGCAGGAAATAGGTTTAAAGCTTCTGATTGCAAGTAATTCTTGTTTGGGGAGATGGAAACATACAGTGCAAGGTGCAGAGATAGAGGCCCTGAATTACAGTGCAGTGTGCTGGGAAACTTGTGCAGCTATTAATTTAGAGACCCTGAGCAGTATATGGTGCCACCAGCTTAGCACATAAGACACCTACGTTGCCCCTTCCTCCTTTAGATGCCAGAAGTCTCTCTCTTTTACTGCACTTCATCTAGGAGTGCCTCTCAGTCAGCCATATGAAAACTATGTGCTTTCCTTTTCTGTCTCATTTGAATGCACTTCTCCTTTCTTTAGGTGCTTCAGCCCTTTCTCCATCTTAAGATATCTGCATACACAGCCGCCATCATTATCGGGAGCAATGGGCAGCAGGGCGCATGTGCAGACAGATACTGGCAGTCATCTTGCCTGGCCATCTTGCGTTGGCAGGAGATACAGTGGTTTAACACTTAGCTGCTGTGGCTTATCTTCAGTCTTTCTGGGATTTTTTAAAGTTTGAAATTGTCAACTTCCAACCATTTTTTCCCACAGCACAATATACTCCCAGGTCATAGAAAGGTTTGGGGAGAGGAGAGGAAGGGCAAACAGAAGGAGACAAGGAGTAAATGTTAAAGAGAGGGAAGGTGGAGATTGAGGGGTGAAATGGAGAATGAGGAAATTGGGGGGGGTAAGAAAAGTTGGGTGGAGAATGGGAATAAAAAGGGGGGTGGTAAGAGGGGGAGAGTTGAAAAATGGGCAGGGAGGAGAGAAGGGAAGTTTTGAGGAAAAGAGAAATGGGGAAGTGGAAAGGCCTGGAGATGGAGATTGAAATGGAAATGGGAAGGAACTCAAGAGGAGGACTAGGACAGGGAAAGCAAAGGCAAGAAAACCAGCTCAGTCTGGGATCAGGCAAAAACTTAAGATGGGACAAGGCCTGCCATCCCCATGTGATAGATGGGAACTTCAAACTCAATTGCTGGGACTTTACGGGGCCCTGGGAAGAATGCTGGGAGGTGGCCGGGGCAAAAAGATGATGAGTGGTGGCTTGCCCATTGCTTTGCTGCTGGCACTTGCATTGTACCAGCATTGGGAAAGGTTGGTGGAGGGCCTTCCAACCTGATTCAATTAAGCCAATTAAGGGCCACTTAAGGGCTTCTTCTCATCGCTGCTGGTAGCCATGTCATCATGAGGGAAAACTGGCATATGTACTCTGGTGGCCTCCTTCAAGCTGTGGGAGGGCCTCCGAATCGGGCACCCAGTGGCCCACAGAAGACCTCACTGTGGCAAGGTATGACCCCATAGTACCACTTCCCCTGACCCCTCTCCCCCTTGCCTCAAAGGACCCAGTGAGCCCAACCTAACTTACTTGGATTCCAGCGCCTACTCCATTGATGCTCTTGCTGCCTGGTTGCAGACCCTGCAGTAGCCACTGCTCCCGGTAGCACTGCTGGGACAGGACAGCTGGCAGCCCTCTAATTGGCTGGCAGCTCCCGGTGGGGGCAAGACCTTGTTCCTTGAAAATATGGGAGCCCTGAAAGCAGATAGTTAATTGCTGTAGCAAGTAAAATTGGGTTGCGGGTCTGTTAAGTGGCTTAGGCAGGGTTGCTCTGCAAAATACAGCTGTGTTTCAATGTGCTGGGAAATTTTAAATTATATGCAACTGCAAATAGTACTATCCATGACATGCTATAAATTGGAGCAAGTACGAAAGATCACATGGAGAAGTTTGTTGTATTGTGGCGGAGTCACCTATTTGTAATAGAGTTGATCTGCAGACAACTTTCTAAGTGGAAACATTAGGTTCATTTATAATACAGTCAACAGCGACCACACATGTGCTTTCAACTCCATCTTTAACTCTACATTGCCATTGGAGGTAGCTCACGCTGCTAACACTTTGGTTTACAAAGGTCATGTGATCTTACATCACAAGATTATTCTTAAATGTACAGTTCAACATTTGACGAAACCATAATTACTACATTCCTCCCCTTTAACCTTGCTGTACATATTGTATTTACAAGTATATTTATGACATTATAATATTTACACAATTTACAAATTCAGTCTTTCAGGTGAATTCCTGATCGTGTGGAGCGCCACAGCTCCATGACTTCAGGCTCTTCTTCAGGAAACCCATTCTCTGAACTGCATGAACATCAGGTACCTCGGTGGGCACTTGCAGTTCAGTGTCAGAAACATCAAACATGTCAGATGTTGATTGAGCATCTTCAACAGGAAACACTGGTTAACTGATGGCTACAGGTGGAACCATATCTTGTGGTAACTCTCTCTTTCTTAAATGGTCCATGTGCTTACAGGTGGTCTGGCCTTCCACTTCCACATGGTATGATAATGGTTCAGTCACTGAACTTATTTTGCCTGGTAACCGCTTCAGTTCTCCACTGATATTTTTTACATAAACTGCTTCTCCAACAGGTAGTCCATGGATGATGAAACTCTGCTGTAGTTTCTCAATTGTAGCACCTGACATTGGTGACTTCACCTCATAAACATCTAATCACTTGGAATGGGCATCTATAATCAGTAGAAACATGGTTCCAAGGAAGGGTCTGACATAGGGTGTGTAACCACACCTGGGGTCTACCAGGCCACTCCCATGAGTGCAATGGAGCTGCCACCAGCAACTTCTGCTGACATTATACACAGTGCTTTACCACATTTTCAATATTGCCATCCATCCCCAGCCACTATAGGCAGCTGCGCACTATTGCCTTCATTTGGGAGATAACTGGATGGGCACTGTGTCGTTCAACTAAAAGTGGCTCCCTTCCTTTTGGAGAAATTATTACCAGTGCATCCCACAACAGAATGCGATCTTGACTACTCATCTCATCGGTTGAAGAATGGTTTCATTGCATCAGAGACTGGCTCATGTAACACTTGGTCTCGCACTCAAGATAGGGCTGGGTCCTGACTCGTCCAATCTCGGATCTGTATGGCACATACTGGTGAGGAATCTAGAAAATTTAACAGTAAAACGAGTTCCTGTGGAACTGGGATGCGTTTGTCATTTTCTTATAAGGGCAGGCAACTCAGGGCATCAACATTTATGCACAAAGATGTAATCATTAGCCGCCAAAATTAGGGCCCATTATTGTATTCTTGTTGAGGCTATGGGTGGTATAGCCTTTTCCTCGTTAAACAAACCCAATAGTGATTTGTGGTCTGATACAATCGTGAAATGCTAGCCGTGCACAAATTGGTGACATTTTTTTACACAAATAATGATTGACAGGCCTTCCTTCTCAATCTGAGAATATCCTTTTTCAGCTATGGTAAGCATCCTGGATACATAGCCTATTGGTTGCTCTATGCCCTCATCCATCCTATGAGATAGTACTGCTCCCGTTCCATAGGGAGACGCATCGCATGTTAACACCAAGTCTTTTGTCTGGTCATAATGCTCATTGGACAGATTGGATGAGTGTAACAGCTGTTTCACTTTCATGAAAGCTTCTTTTTTTTTTGGGTGCCTCCTAAAGCCAATGTTGGCTTTTTCTTAGCAGTGGATACAGAGGGGCCAGAACTATAGATAAAATAGGTAAAAATCGCCCATAATAATTTATCATTCCTAAAAATGATTTTTAAGTTCAGAGGTGTTTTTGGGCGCAAGTGCCTCTGTTATTGCTTTAACCTTCTTTTCAACCAGGCGTAACCCCTGAGAATTTACCCAGTGGACCAAAGAGATTTTTTTTTGCTTGAAAATGCATTTTTCCTTTATCAGCTGCACTCCTGCTTGTAAAAAGCATGTTAGGACTTCCCCTAGGTTAGCCAAATGTTCTTTTTCAGTGAATCCCATTATCAGCACATCATCTAAGTAGACTACAACTTTTGGTAGTCCCTGCAGTAAGCTTTCCATTGTTCTCTGAAAGATGGCACAGGTGAAGGAAAACCTGAAAGGCAAGCATGTATATTGGTACAACTCTTTGTGGGTATTAATTGTGATGAATTCCTGGGAGGCGTCATCCAATTCTAATTGCTGATATGCATTACTCATGTCAAACTTTGTATATATTGTCCCTCCTGCTAACCTGACTATAGGCCTTTGATTTTTGGAATGGGATAACTGTCCAGTTTGGTTGCTCTGTTGACCATTAGTTTATAGTCCTCACAAATTCGGACACTTTGGTCTTGTTTTAAGGACAGAGACTATGGGTGCTGCCCATTCTGAGAACTGAACTGCTTTTATGATGCCCAACCTCTCTATTTGGTTCAGCGAAGTGTCAATCTTCTCTCTCAGGGTGTATGGTACCTTGCTTTCATGAAGCAAGGGGTTGCTTCTGGATCCACATAAATCTTGGCCTGCAGGCCTTGGATTTTTCCTAGTTCGTCCTTGAAGGCAGTGGTATACCTTTTAAGCAGCTCTGGTAGCCACTTGCTCTCAACTGGAAGATTTCAGACCAGTTTAATTTAATCTCCTTTAACTAATCTTGCCCAAGAAAGCTTGGCCCTTCATCCACTATCACCATCACTGGTAGCTGTGCCAATTGGTTACTATAATGGACAGTTACTCTGCTGATACCTTTTACTTGGATTTCTTTGCCTGTGTATGTTTTCAGCTTGGCAGATATTTGTTCCAAATTTAATTGATGTTCATCATTATTTAAATATCTGAAAGTGTGGTCTCTAATTACAGTAGTGGAAGCTCCCATGTCTACTTCCACTTTTACTGGTTTACCATTCACTTGTACTGTAACAAATATTGGCTCTGTCTTCCCAACATTCATGTTAAACAATGAATAAATGTCAAAATTTGTTGTTTCAGGCTCTTCTACGCTCTAGATTTCATTGGGCTTCTTCTGTTGTTTGCAAGTCTCTTTAAATCTATCTCTCTTTGCACTATCTCATTATATGTCCACTTCCGTGACAAGAGTGACATTCTACTTTTTTAAACTGCCAATCGCTAAAAGACTGATTGTTTCCATATTGGTTAAAGTTGTTCTTCGCTTTAGCTGCTAAATTATTTCTTCTTATTTTTCGGTTAGCAGAGGCTGTTTCCCGCTTTGCGGCAGAGTATTGCTTTTTCGTGCCACTTTCAGCGGACTGTTCCTGCCCGATTTAGAGTACGGTGCCATTTTGCGCCCCTTGTATTGCTTGGAAATCTCTTACAGCACTTTCCATGGTCAGCACTATTTCTAACGCCTTCTTGAAATCTAGATTCACTTCAGCCAGCAATCTTCTCTGAATAGTGTCTACTTTCACACCATACACTAAACAATCTATAAGCATGTTGTTCAGAGTCTCACCAAACCCGCAATGTTCCATCACAGCATCACCTACAGGCTTCACAGACATTGTAAGTACACTATTGAAATGGGAAATTCCATTGGGATCAATTGTCATAGTGGTTTCTGTTGACTTTTGAAATGGAACGTGATGGTATGGCTACCATTTTAATGTATCAGAGATATTATGCGCTATATCAATGTAAGTATTATTCAAAAAAAACCCAGCTATGCCTGTCTCTTTATGGGGTCTGTGGAACATTCCTTGTTCCAGTCCTACTCCGGCCCCCTTCCACAACTCTTTCTCCGGTACATCGATGATTACTTCGGTGCCGCTTCATGCTCTCGTCGGGACTTGGAAAAATTTATTAATTTTGCTTCCAATCTTCACCCCTCCATCATTTTCACGTGGTCCATCTCTGACACTTCTCTTCCCTTCCCTGACCTCTCTGTCTCAATCTCTGGTGATAGACTGTCCACCAATATCCATTACAAACCCACCGACTCCCACAGCTATCTCGACTACAGCTCCTCACACCCCGCTTCCTGTAAGGACTCCATCCCATTCTCTCAGTTCCTTCGCCTCCGTCGCATCTGTTCCGATGATGCTACCTTCAAAAACAGTTCCTCTGACATGTCCTCCTTCTTCCTTAACCGAGGTTTTACACCCATGGTCGTTGACAGGGCCCTCAACCGTGTCCGGCCCATCTCCCACGCATCCGCCCTCACGCCTTCTCCTCCCTCCCAGAAACATGATAGGGTCCCCTTTGTCCTCACTTATCACCCCACCAGCCTCCGCATTCAAAGGATCATCCTCCGCCATTTCCGCCAACTCCAGCATGATGCCACCACCAAACACATCTTCCCTTCACCCCCCCTATCGGCATTCCGTAGGGATCGCTCCCTCCAGGACACCCTGGTCCACTCCTCCATCACCCCCTACTCCTCAACCCCCTCCTATGGCACCACCCCATGCCCACGCAAAAGATGCAACACCTGCCCCTTCACTTCCTCTCTCCTCACCGTCCAAGGACCCAAACACTCCTTTCAAGTGAAGCAGCATTTCACTTGCATTTCCCCAACTTAGTCTACTGCATTCGTTGCTCCCAATGTGGTCTCCTCTACATTGGAGAGACCAAACGTAAACTGGGCGACCGCTTTGCAGAACACCTGCGGTCTGTCCGCAAGAATGACCCAAACTTCCCTGTCGCTTGCCATTTTAACACTTTACCCTGCTCTCTTGCCCACATGTCTGTCCTTGGCTTGCTGCATGTTCCAGTGAAGCCCAACGCAAACTGGAGGAACAACACCTCATCTTCCGACTAGGCACTTTACAGCCTTCCGGACTGAATATTGAATACAACAACTTTAGGAGGTGAGCTCCCTCCCCCATCCCCACCCCCTTTCTGTTTCCCCCTTCCTTTTTTTCCCAATAAATTATAAAGATTTTCCTTTTCCCACCTATTTCCATTATCTTTTTATAAAAAAAAAATTTTTTTTTTTAAATCTTTTATGCTCTCCCCACCCCCACTAGAGTTATACCTTCAGTGCCCTACCATCCATTCTTAATTAGCACATTCGTTTAGATAATATCACCAACTTTAACTTTAACACCTATGTGTTCTTTTGTACTATTGTTGTTGACATCTTTTGATGATCTGCTTCTATCACTGCTTGTTTGTCCCTACAACCACACCCCCACTCCACTTCTCTCTCTCTCTCTCCCTCTCTCCGCCCCCCACACACACACCTTAAACCAGCTTATA
The DNA here is from genome assembly GCF_017639515.1 of Carcharodon carcharias. Lineage (NCBI taxonomy): Eukaryota > Metazoa > Chordata > Chondrichthyes > Lamniformes > Lamnidae > Carcharodon > Carcharodon carcharias. The sequence goes on from NC_054475.1 coordinate 108,919,671, forward strand.
TTTCAACTCTTTCTTGGACTCGAACTCAAGTTCTGTCGAAGGGTCATGAGGACTCGAAACGTCAACTCTTTTCTTCTCCGCCGATGCTGCCAGACCTGCTGAGTTTTTCCAGGTAATTCTGTTTGTGTTTTTGTTAAGTATTATTCAAGCTCACTGCATGTGGTGTATTGGATGATTTGGCTGTCCAGGGATGCTGAGTTGGAATGACAGCCAGAGTCCATATGAAACCTTCAAACCTAGGACTGGATGATGATGTACAGCGAAAGCTAAAAGAAATAAAGCACCAAGTGAAGTTTATTAGAAACATCCCCAAAATCTAAAAGAAATATACTTCAATATATGATTAATGTGATGGTGAGCAGGCATTTAACTGCTGTACATTTAAGTTCATCTTTTGCAAATATGTAGCTGCTACACTTCCCTCAGTTTCAATAAAATTTCTGGAACAATGCACATTACTTGCTATTTTTAGTGCTTACATTTTGCCAGTTTATTGACTGCAGGAAATATCAATAGTCACAATACCAGTAAATACAGCGATATTACAGGATGTATGCTTTATAAATACACTAGAACCTGAAGCTTTGATTTCACCATAGCAAGTGGAACTAATCCTTTAATTATAATTTTTACAGTTTGAGATGATATTGCAAACATTTTTTATGACTATTGGCTGTCTGTACCAACAGGTCTCAAACAATTGTCTCTGTCCTTGCATTGGAATGTCATCTTGACAAGACAACAGGGAATGTCATTATAACATTGGATTACATTATTTGTTGATTTATTATTAATGTTTCAAACAAGTGAATCCCTTATCAACTCTCCATGACTTAATATGGCAGAAAGTTAGGAATTGTTGGGCCCCTTGTTTGGGTGCTATGGATGTTATTTGCAGTACAAAATGGCATCCATGGTGCATCTGCATATTAGTTAGGGCATTAATGGGACTGCAGTAAACTACAGTGAATGCCAGCAGTATGCAGAGCAAGCTGATTACAACATCAGTGATTTGAAATCGGCAGTACCATTTTGGAATTCAAAGCTTCAGTTAATAATGAAAATCATGCTACCACACAAAGTGTGTTAAAACAGACCACTGACAGGCTGAAACAACACTGTTGCTGCCTGGACCACTCTGGAGGAGTCCTGGAGTATTGATAGAGTGGATGTCAAGATTAATCATGGTCTGCTGCATGCTTCACAAACTCACCACCATGAGGGCACACCACCACCATTGCTGTATGGTGAGCGGCTGAGGATCAGGAGCATGAGAAAGAAGAGGAGGAGGAAGAGGGAAAACACCTTTCTGGCCAGGCTATCAAGGAGAACCCATCTGGGTGCCATACCAGTAACTGCATCCCCAATTCTTGATTTACCAACTGTCCCACACCTTATTTCCTCTGTTACTAATCATCACATCATTATCTTAGCCACAGTGCAATAATAATAACACAAAAGGAATGTTCTAAACCTAAACTTATCATCAGGTAATTCCATATTTTATGAAGGAATCAACAAAACACCCTTGCATATTCCCTTAGTGTCTGTCTTCTGTGTGCCTTTGTCTTTCCTAGTGCTCCTATGCAATGCTTGCCCAGTGGCTAAAGGATTGTTGATGGAAGGTTGCTAACATTCAGTGATGGAGACTTCAGATGTTGATCTCAGGGAGGTCTGGGTCTGGAAGGCCTAGGTGTGGACTGCAGCACCTTGGCATAGGCTGTGGCAGTCTGGACTGGCTGACTGGCAGGTAACAAGATTACTGGTGGAGTGCCAGTGGTGGGAGAAGTGATGCAGTCTTCCTGCAAAAAGACAGCAGGTTTTTGCTCCAAGGGACCATTGCCATTTGCTTAAGGTTGCATCTTAACAATTCTTGTAATCTATTGGAGGTCGGATTGCTGACTGCGGTTACAAGCTGCAAGCCCCTGTACACTCTGTAACCCACAGTCATGAATGTAGCAAACTGATCTTTCATGGTAGAGAGCTGACGTTATGTAACAGCAGGCTGAGCTTCCAGTGCAGCACCCTTAAATTGGAGGGATGCTCCTTTACCCACAATGGAAGCTGAGGCATCGATCCTCAGACCCTGCAAAATACATGATTGGGCCCACAAGTATGCCGATGGAGTTGGCCACCATTTCCATGATTAAAAGGATAGGCTCTAAACTCAATGCAAAGACCGGTGCCCAATTGGTGCTAGATTCCTCTATGATCCTTGACAAGGGCCATTAGCTTTCCATCAGGCATTCCAGTGAACCAAGCATTTTGTAGTGAATACACATCAATCTTCTCCTGTATGCTACCCCATCAAAGTGCTCATCTAATTCATTTGCAGCAGAACTCATGTGCGATCATGTCCTCCAGTGAGCTGATACTTGTACTATTCTTATCACCTGCCCTGATTGTGCCTCGTGTCTTACCACATTTTTTCCGCCTCTATGTTATCATCTAAAATACTCACAGTATCAGTATCACCAGCCTGACTGAAATATATCAACATTCCATCACTGTCGCTGGGTCAAAATCCTGAAACTCCCTTCATAACAGCACTGTGGGTGTACCTACACCAAATGTACTACAACAGTTAAAGTAGGCAGCTCACCATACCTCCTCAAGAGCAATTAGGGATGGGCAATAAATGCTGGCCTGGCCCATGGATGAATAAAAAAACCTAAGCTGGTGAATGTTAGTTTGAAATCAAGTGACAATGCTGTGTCTCCATCATCATTCTCTTCTTGCTATTCCCCCACTGCCTGGCTAGATTGCATATCTTAGGTTCCTGATAGAAGAAAAGCACAAGAATAAGGCTATGCAGAAAGGATGGCGGAAAGTAAGAGGTGCATGCTTCCACCATCTGCAGCTTGTAAATCTGAAGAGATTGTGGGATGGTGGGCAGGTGGTTGTGAGAAGGAAAATCAGCTAGGAGAGTAACCACCATCAATGGTTTCATCCCTTTTGTTAGCCACAGCCTTGGTAATCTGCCTCTGAATAATGGCTAACATTGTCCATAGAGGTCAAGAAATGCAGACATGCTTTTCCCCATTCAGTTAGCTTTTGCTATCTCTGGTTGTGCACCACCTTGTCCTGCAAGAGAGAGGAAAGTCTGTCAGTGAGTGTGGCGCAATCTGTTTGGCTGATGCGACTGTCATGGTTGAATAATGGGTAGTGTGTGCAAACTGTGAGGTGTGGGTGCAGGACTTGCAGTATTGCTAAATGTGTGAGGGTACAGTGAACATACAAAACACAGATATGAGTTCTGATTGATAGAGCTTGGTGGTAAATGAGTAGGGGCTGATGTGGTGAATTGAATTATATCTGAGGCTAGCGGGACATTTGATAGGATTTGACATTAGCAAATGACCTTGACCTCATGTGTGAGATTATTGAGCTTCTTGCAGCACTGTATCAAGGTCCTCGGCTTCTGACATTGACCTCCCTGGCAGATATAAGACATCTCTCCTACATTCCATCTCTTCCACCTTGGTCTCCAGTGATGGATCTGAAAACTTGGAACCCTCTATCTCTCATGTTGTACTATTCTTCAATATTTTCCAGGTCAGATTCATTTCCTGTACAACCTTCAACACCTGTTCCAGCCACAAAACACCTCATCTGTAAGAGAATAAAAGCAAAATATTGCAAATGTTGGAAATCTGAACTTAAAAAGTGCTGGAAATACTCAGCAAGTCCTGTAGCAGAGAAACAAGTTACCATTTCAAATCGAATATGAGTCTTTAGAACTGAAGGAAGGTAGAAATGTGATGGGCTTTATGCCATCAAAAGTGGGGGAGGAGGGAAGAACAAAAGGGAAAGTCTGGAATAGAGTGGAGGATGGGAGAGATTAAATGACAAAACTGTCATGAAACAAAAGGCAAAGGCTGTGGTAATGGAAGTAGTAAAGAAACAGAGTGAGTTTGAATGGTAGAATAATAAACAGCTCTGTTCAAGAGCAAAAGCATGAAAAGATTCAGACAACACATGGCAAAAGAAAGGTCTCAAAGTGGAGGACTGAATTCATAGTCTGAAATTGTTGAACTCAATGTTGATTCCAGAAGACTGTAAAGTGCCTAATTGAGGGATGAGTTGCTGTTCCTCAAGCTTGCACTGGGCTTCACTGGAACACCACAGCAGGCCAAGGGCTGAAATGTGAGCATGAGAGCAAGGTATCTGAGTATTTCCAGCACTTTCTGTTTTCATCACCTTGAAGATATGCAGGCTAGCTTAAGCACTGCTAGCTACTGACTTCTGTCAGACATCCAAGCAGTGAATGGCATGGTTAGCATTGCCTTGAAGCAGAAATCATTTAAAACAGCTGGTAAGACAAAGCTACTTTATTGTCTGTTTTGCGATCAACGGGTGTGGGTTAACTGCACATTGCTATCCTGGTGCTGTTTTTGGGTATTATCAAGCTTAGCCCCAATATCTGTAATTAATAACATTAATGGGTCCATAGCAGTTGAGTACTGTTGTTGAAAGTATGACTGAATAACAGTTATATCACTACAAGTGAACCTCTCTCTAACCGTCCCTCGAGGCGAAGAGGACAGTTGCCACAGAACCCATGGCAAGACCTTGCACATGAAGTCCTTTATGGGACATGGGCAGGCTGTTGTGCTGAAGTTACCACATGGCTTTGGCTGACCAAAAAACTCTCTCACTCTTAGCACCTGACATAAGTATTTCGGAAGGATTTACAAGTTGACAATCAATCTGTTTGACGCTTCATTAAATTTGAAATTCAGAAACAAAACACTTGCTAAAGGATTGATGTGCAAAAGTAGGATTTAGTTTCATAGCACACTGATACTAGTGCTGTGACAAGGAAGGAATTTTACCATTAGGATGATCATCACCTGCCACCGGGCTAGGACTGAGGTTCTAGCTGAAAGGATATATAGGGCTGGAGAAAGGAGATTAAACTAATAAAGGTAGGGTCAGTGTGGGAAGATGAGGGAGGTTCAAGCACAAATAGAAATAAAAATAGCCAAAAGATTAATGAGTTGGATAGGAATCAAGTCATGCTCATCAATAGTGTTAAGGATAAAATGACAAAGGCAGCCAATACCTGAGAACATCACCACTTGCAAATTCCCCTCAAATCAAACATTATCCAGACTTATAAATGTTGTGTAGCTATGGGGTGCAAGGGGCAACTGACCTTTGGAGGTTTAGTAAGATAAACTGATTAAAGCACAAACTGCATTTATCCAGTTATTGGTTATTATATGGTAAAGGTAAAGATAATGGCCCAGATCTTCTGTTACCTAGGGGTGGGGAGGGGGGTGGTGGTGGTGGTGGTGGTGGTTGGGGGGGTGGGGTGGTGGGTGGTGTGGGGGGGTGGGGGGGCGGATGCAGTGATGAGGGGGTCATAATGCAAAGGTACCCTGGAAGAGGAGTTGTGAACCCCCCCCATAAGTTTCCATGAAAGGACTGGACGGGAAGTTTCAACTTCCATTGGGCAATTATCCTGCACCTGGAACTCTCTGAAACTCCAAATTAAAGTCGGAAATTATGGATGGTTCCGATTCTCTTAGCAGAATAGTTACCTAAGAAAGGTTGGAAGGATTAAAATCAATTCTTAACTCCTGGGTAACTATTGTACTGACTCCCCAGCTACCGGCACGGCCACACCACCACCGCGCTCCCCCCAATCCTACCCGCCAGCCTCCAATTATCACCACCCCCATAAGCACCCAACCCCCTGATCCCACAACTACACACCAACCCCTAGACCATCTGGTCAACGCTGACCACACAATCTCCACCCCTTGACTACCCCACATACCCCTGACCATTCCATCTCTTACCACCTGACCCCACCCCCTGGCAACAGCCCCCTGACAATGAAACCCCCACCACCCTGACTAGCCCCTGCCCAATCACCCAAACATCCCAACCACCAGAGCCCTCCCTCCCCAACCACCCTAACGCCTCATACACATTTACCTTCTCTCTTATCAAAGTGGCTGAGGCCTTTAACCATACCAGTTTATGGCAGCTTTTGCCGTAAAAATGGGATGTGGCTTCACTTCCCCTAGTGGCCCTGCACAACACAAAAGGAACTCCTGGATCAGAGATTGAAACCTGGCCGAGAAATGTGCAGATCCAGACTAGGGTAAGTAAAAAAGAGCGGTAGCAATCCACTGGTGATTGCCATTTCACGGAGAATTCAGCCCAATATGTTTTAGCACTTTAAGAATCTTATGAGAATCAGACTAATTTCAACTCTTCTGAAACCAGGATGTTTAACACTTTGTGCAATATTCAGTTATTAAAGATTGCTTTCCTTACGATGTATATTAGTTATATAAAGCTAGCCTGAGCGATTTCACCAAATAATGTTTCAGTGCCTTTCCCAATATCTTGTGGTTTATAAGCAACAATAAGTTGGTTGCATTGAAAGGGGGCTTCAGAGCTTTTGAACTGAATTTTCCCAACACCATGAAGATGGGGTTGGAGCTGGGGTGGTGCCGGAAAAATCATTGGAAGGTGCTTTGGGGCAGTTCCCTGATGCTTACATCTAGGGGACTTTCCCAGAGCTGGGGTGGAACTAGGGTTGGTTGCCACTCCACAGAGACGGGCAGCCGGTAAGTGTAATTAAGAACTCATTTGAGGACATTTTGTGACAGCCCATCTATCCCAGTCGGGCGGCCAGCATGACTTCAGCGCATTGTTAGGAAATAGAGAGAGTCTAAGTAAGTTATATTGTATTTGTGAGTGTTAGGAATGAGTATAAGCTTTAATGTTTAAGTTTGATTTCTATTTCTGTATTTGTGTGTTAAGAAAAGGTCAAGTTGAATTTTAGTTTCACTTTAAAAGGTGCCTGCATTTCTAATGAGAGTTTTACAACTCTAAGCTAAGTGAAGCAAACAAGAGTAAAAAGCCTGGGCTATTGCCCAGCACCAAGGGTCCAGATAGGCTGGTCCCTCCCACAAACACACACACAAAAAACTAGAAATAGCAGTTTGATTTGGAAGCTGTTTGAATTCAGTTGGTTTTGAAGACAGCTGCCAAGGCAGAAATAGTATAGAGGGGGCAGATAGCCAGTTCCAAGCTAAAGTTGGTTGAAAGTAGCTGCCAGAGAGAGACTGGAGCAAAAGAGACAGATAGAGAGTCCCAAGATAAAGAAGAAAGTCCCCAAGAATCCAGGGGAGTGGAATAGGAGAAAGTCCCAAGCAGACCTTCTAGTCAGAGGAAGGACAGCAACTGGAAAAGGTCCTGCTAAGTGAAGCTAAGAGTGAGGGACAAAGACAGGCTCCAGACTTCAAACTTAAAGAGATAAAGGCTTGGGAAAAGTCAGAAGGTCCAAAATGACAACTGAAGGTCTTTGCTATGGGCATGCGAAGCAGTGGTGTACTGTTGACAGCTGAGTTGGTGACAGAGAGAGTGTGTGGAGGAAATCTTGAATGTATGTGGAACATCGGAAGAAGAGTTTGAAACTTTAGAGGTGAATCCTTGCAGAAGGCATCTGAGAGAAAGCATTGATTTGGGAGAAGGTTCCAAGGCGAGTTCTTGGAAAGTGGAGATTGGAAAACCTTATGTGAAAGACGGAGTTCTGTGAGATTGGTTGGCTCACAGTGTGAAAAGCGTCTTGGGGTTATTGAGGAGAGAACCATAGCATCTGGTTGAGGTGGCATTTGTCACTTGATTTAAGAGCGTCCGACCGCATGTCGCCAATTGGCTTACATGGGCTGTACTTACTGTGAACATTAGAGTATAACATAGCTTTTGTAACTTGGGTTATCCTTATAAATCTGTATATATCAGTAAAGGTATAGTTATGGGTGAAGGAGCATTGTAATATAGTTCATCTTCTCTTGTTAAATAAATGTTTTATTCTTTTGTTAAAAGTTTATCAGCTGACTCTGGCAACTCTGTTCAGTAGCCACTCTCCACGTATCTAAACAAAGTTAGGATCTATCAAGTTGGGTTACACTCTGGGATCAGGCTTGTCCAGTGGTAACCTCAGCTGGGGATCATAACGGTAGGTCTTTTGATTGGGCCTCCAGCCTTAAAAAGTTGACTTGCACTGCTGCAACCTTTGACAATATGGACTGGCTCAGGACCCCAATATGAGCCTAACTTTGGGGGTCCCAATCCCCGTTAAGAAATTGAGCCCATTTTGTCTGTTGACATCCTGCAGCTGAAATAAGAAAATATCCTGTCAAAAATATATATATATATATAGTCCCCTGGTAGCATAAGGGTAATATTAACGGATAAAGTCATTGGTAGCAGAGAGAAAGGTTTTCTCTCATATGCAAAAGAGAAAATTAGATAATTCTGATACAATATTCATAAAGTTTCTGAATCTTTTGAGGTATTGTCTTTGGGAGAAAAATAGTTAAAAGTAGCTATCTTGCTTTCTTCTTCAAACAGTCATGATAAGGTTGTATTATGCAAGTTCTGTATTCAAACAGTTTATGTATTCAGTAAGAAAAGGCATTTTCATAGCTGGGTCCTAATGACTAACAGATATTAATTTTAAAGCTTTGCACCATTGATATGTTGACTGATTGTGCTTCAAGACGAGGGAGGCTAGATCTAGCGGCTGAGCTATTTTCTCCACTTTGCTTCTGGCACATCTAAATTAAATGAATCAGGATATTACCTCACTTAAGGTGCTGGTTCTGTTTTAGATTCCAATAAACAGGCAAAAACCGGTGCTCTGGAATTACAACAGTCAATTGCCAGCACAATTCTCACCCAAATGACAATTTAAAGAAAACCCAAGACTGGTTTTATATATTTTTTCTGTTTCACAAATTAACCATTTACTTTTCTTTAATGTATTACTTAGTTCTAATTGAAGACATGTAACTAAAAATCATGTTTTAATCACTTTTAAATCCAAGGTTTTTTTTTCCCCTCAATGCTGGGAAACAGCTTACCATTTCATATCTTTTAAAGTTTTAGTTGGACTGAGGGGGGATGTTATTGTGTAACATTTTCTTTTACTGGAGTATTCTAATGAATGTAACCTGCGCTTTATTTTCTGGGGGTTTTTTTAAAAAAAGTTCACATAAACATGAAGAAGGTATATTTTGTGATTGATTTAATCATTCATTAAACACCAAATCCTGTTTAAGTAACAATTAATTCATATTACAGAATTTTGATGGCTGTCACAGTTGAAAAAACTGACCATTTTCCACAAAGGATTTGGAAAAGCTATATTTAAATCTTGAACGTTAAAGCAAATATGTTCACTGAAGTTTAGAAAATAAAATGTGTTTAAAAAGTTAACGAGCTAGGTGTTACCTTCCCTAAAGACTGCTGATGATAAGCATTGACAACCCCTTCCAAACCCACGACCACCACCATCTAGAAGGACAAGGGCAGCAGATAGATGGGAACATCACCACCTGGAAGTTCCCTTCAAGTCACTCACCATCCTGACTTGGAAATATATCGCCGTTCCTTCACTGTTGCTGGCTCAAAATCATTGAATCCCTTCCTAACAGCACTGTGGGTGTACCTAGGCCACATGGACTACAACGGTTCAAAAAGCCAGCTCACTACCACCTTCTCAAGGGCCACTAGGGATGGGCAATAAATGCTGGCCCAGCCAGCAAAGCACACATCCCATAAATGTCCTATTAATCAGTAAATATCTACTAGCCTTTATATTGGGAAGTCTCTGCTTCCAGGTGCTCAGCAGGGGTCAACTGGCATAGATTTCAGGATAAGAACATGGAGATAAAAATAGGGGCAGAAGTAAGCATTGACTGTTGGTTGTTAATCAAAACAGTTGCTAGGACAGGCTTTTACCAGTCAGAAAGTTAGAGTGAAGGTAGTAATTGGAAGTTATTTTGTTTGTTAAGCGAGATGACTCATGATATGCAGATGTGTAGTGTGCCTTTTTATTCAATGAAGAAAAGTTGTATTAATTGAGCTAAGTGAGTTCAATGACAATTGTTGTTCTTTACTCTCACTTGTCGTCTATAAAATGAACAGTTTTTAGCTAGTTTCATTTCAGTCCAACTTCAAAGAGATTTACATCCACCTGCCTTACACCAAACAGGGCCATTAACATACATCAGCTTTATGATATAAAGGATCATTCATAAACACCAGCCATGCACAAGATATGATGTTTAGTTCAGAATGCAAAGGGGTCCTATTGATCCATCCTGGAAGTTTAACAGTATATAGGCACAAGCCTAATCCCACAGTGCACTATGAAGGAATTTTTGTAGTGAAATATGGTTCCCCAACATCCAGTTTTCCAAAATGATGTCTGTGGCATGTGTGCAAACGCTTGTGCTAGGCACCATACACCATTTTGGTGAGAGCAATAACATGTGCACAGGGAGAATGGACCAAAAGCTGTCAGATCACATGTCAGTCAGTGTGTAATGCTGATTTGCTGGAGTTCAATGGTCCAGTTAATGCCCTCTCAATATGCACTCAGCAACAGGAAACCACTCCCCCATCCCCAACCTTCCCCACACCACTGCTAGTCGAAGGATGAGCAACTACTTACAGGTTAGTTGCTGCTTGATTTCTATTGGCTTTTGCTGCAATTAAAGAATTTAGTTGTGGCTTCTGGAAATGTTTACAGTTGCTGAAGGGAGTAGTGCAATGCATGCTCCTTTGTCTTAACTTCAAGGATCCTGCACAAACCAGTTGCTCCCAGCAAGGGGTTTAGTAGTATACATCCCCCTTGTACTGCAGCATGATGGGGAGAATGGGCAGAGGTGACATATTGCAAAACAAGCCACAAGAGGAGGGGGGTGAAGAAGGACTGTCAACAAGAGGCTACATCTACCGATGGTGTACAGGGAGCAATTTTCTGACCTCAATCTCAGCGAAGAATAATGTATTAGAAGTCTTCATTTACCAAACTGTTCCAGTACAGCCATAACACTGGCATCTACCTGGCAATGTGAAAAATTGCCCAGGTATGCCCTATCCACAAAAAGCAGGACAAATCCTATCTGGCCATCTACCATCTAATCAATCTGCTGTCAATCATCAACAGATGGTATCACTGACATTGCTTTCAAGCTGCAATTACTCAGCAAAACCTGCTCATACATACTGAGTTTGGGTACCGCCAGGGGTACTCAGCTTCTGACCTCATTACAGTCTTGATAAATATGGACTAAAGAGCTGAATTCCAAAGGGGTGAGAGGAGATTGACTTCCCTTGACTTCAGAGCAGCATACGACCAAGTGTGACATCAATGAGTCCTAGTTAAATTGAAGTCAATAAGAATCAGGGAACCGCTGGTTGGAGTCAAACTTAGTACAAAAGAAAATGGTTGTGGCTGTTGGAAGCCAATCATCTTAGCCCCACAACATCACTGTAGGAATTCTCCAGGGTAGTGTCTGAGGCCCAACCATCTTCAGCTGCTTCATCAGTGACCTTCCTTCCAACATACGGTCAGAAGTGGGGATGGTCACTGATGATTGTATAGTGTTCGGTACCATTTATGACTTCGCAGATACTGAAGCAGTGCACGTTTATATGCAGCAAGACCTGGACAACATTCAGCCTTAGGCACCACTCAAGTGCCTGGCAATGAGCACCCCCAACAAGAAAGAATCTCATCATCTCCTCTAAATGTTAAATGACATTCCAATCACTGATTTCCTCCACAATCAACAACCTGGGATCACCATTAACCAGGAACTTAACAGCAAATAAATTTATAAATGCAATGGCTACAAGAGCAGGTCAGTGGCTGGGAATTCTGTGATGAGTAACTCATCTCCTGACTCCTCAAAGCTTGTCCACCAACTACAAGCTACAAACCAGGAGTGTGATGGAATACTCTCCATTTGCCTGGATGAGTGCTACTCCAGCAACACTCAAGAAGCTCAACACCATCCAAGACAAAGGACCCCAATTGATTGGCACCCAATGTATCAATTTAAACATTCAGTTGGAGCAGTGTGTGCCATCTATAACATATGCATTGCAGGAACTCACTAAATGTCATTCCACAGCATTTTCCAAGCTCACAATCTCTACTACCTAGAAGGACAAGGGCAGCAGATGTTGCTCACAATTTTGTGCCCTGGCTTAGTCATACAGTCACTCAACAGAACACCAGCTGCATGCTACACTCATTTAAGGTAACAGGCAGAATAAAATTTGCTTGCTTCTTTCATCAGAAGCTACTAGCATTGCAATCCCAGGGCCCATTTTAATACCTTATTCAATTTTGTGGCCTTTGTTGATAAGTAAAACTATTTTTGACTAAGCATGGAGTGGCAACATACTGATCCATTGACGCTGGGCAGTAACTGGTGACCAACTCATTATAACCCGAGGCAAGAAGCAGTTATGACGACTCGCCCAATTTCTTGTACTAAGTCACATAATGCCTTTCTTTTACTGCCCTTTAACTGGAAGGAGAGGAAGCTCCAATGGTAACATATGTGTCTTTGACGGCTTGTAACAACCTCCCTTTTGTTTCATCCTCTGCAATCTTATTCCATTTCAAATGCTATCCTACATCTGAGCATAAAATATAATTTGCAGGTCCGTCATTCTATTGTCAGACATACTAATGTTGAGGTACAAGGACTATGGATCAGTTCCATTGACTTCCAAGGAAAAAATGCTATTTTTGTAGTCACTCTTATAATGTAGCTTCAAATTCATAATGACTCTGCATTTTTTTCAGAATTTCATGGATATACAATAAAGCATGATATGCAAACATGAAGCTATTTATTCTTGTTACACAGCAAATCAAAAACTTCAAACTCCTGATCTTCACACAGACAAAAAATCATCTGATAAGCTGCACAATGGATTCAGAATAGTTTTAACTAAGGAACAAGGACAACGTTGTTGGCAATATGTCCTTTAATACTTCCTAGAGTATATGCTCTGGGTCATCTTGTAATGTGATTATTCCTGGCTGTATGCTTGAGTTCTCATGGCCATCTTGGCTAAGAACTAACTAAATTCATTACGCTTTTAGACTTCAGAATTTGAGTGTCAGCCACCAGTGGAACTTAAACCTGTGACTTCAATGTAACGACTTTCACTATTGACCCACCCAAATAGCCCAATGTAGAGTGCATCTAATATTGATCAGCTGTCAGGATGTACAGATTTAGGCATTGTTATTCTAATAGCTTTTCATTTCAGACTTCTATATTGTGAATCAAACCTTCTCAAAGGAATTTAGCTTTCATTAGCTAGTAGTGTTATATTTCACCTCTGGCTTTTACATGATGACAGCCAACTAGATTACAACAGGAAACAGGCTTCTTAAAGTAACTGCACTGAATTCCAATTTCAGTATCAATTGTTTATGTTACAATTAGGAGAATAAATGAAGGCAGTCAGTATTGACAAAGACTGGCTCGCCTGCTTAAGATATTAAATGGCAGCAGTGATTATTTTGGGTTCCAATATCTATATCCATAATTGCATCAAATATTGCTGTTTAACAGTTTTGTGCTGTTGTGGTTTGTGCAGCAGAAATTGCACTAGCAGATGAATTGTACTAGATTAATTGATCATTTTGAATATTGTATAAGATGCAGAGAGTGCATGAATGACAGAAAAATTGAAACTACAATGATAACCTGAATTGTAATGCTATTTTACCACTTGTGGAAAATATTGGGTGTGAATATTTAACTTGTCATTTGAATTGATTTCTAATATTATGTGTCACAGTCACTTATTCAGGAGTGTACTGGCAAAGGTTAACAGTTACACAATAGAAAGAGAGACATTTGCATTTCTGTATATCCTTATCACATCACATTGTCAAGGATATCCATTAGCACTTTCACCATAATGAATTATTTTTAAAGTGTAGTTACTGGTATTATGCAAGCAAATTTATCAGCTAATTTGCCTAGAGCAAGATCGGAAGAACAGCAAACAGTTGAAATCTAAATGAATTTTCCCATTGCTTCGATGGATGAGTGTTCAACAAGAGAAAAGAAAGGTTTACAGTCCAGGTCACTGTCAATATGAGAGATGGATGAGGCACTTGGTGACTGTGAGCTGCTCGTCCATCTATAGTGAGCAGGGAGGTTCAAACCAACCACAAGCTGGTGGATGACCTGCAGCTCCATGCAGCTGGGGTCTCCTTTCAGGTACTCCTGATGATGGCAGCAGCTCCTCCACCCCTCTGCGAGTGACCATCGCATCACAATGGAGGAGCGTCCAGCCACGGCGCTGGACTCTTCTGACCAGACAGGGCCTACGCAGGGTCCAGCAGCCAGAGAATGGCCGCCAATGTAATCAAGGCTGAGAGAGCATCAGAGTCAGCAGCCTACCTCCAATCCAGCTGCCTGCAAGGGGGAAGCACAAAGACGTAGCATTCACAAGTGGAAATGATCACAAAGGGGGTCTCAGGATGACTTTTCCCCTTGGCATGTGTGTAATGGTGCATGTATATCTCTCCCTTCAATCTTAAAATGTTACACCATGGCCTTAGTGTGCTTCATGCAATTGTTAGGGATGGGAGTCATGTGTCACACATCTAATGGGCTGAAAGTTTATTTTGGATGTAGGGACATGAGTGGAGGGTGACAGGAGTGCCTCATCAGCCCTATCAATAACTGAAAGTCCTGTGAATCAAGGCCTCCCTGGTCTCCCTGCCTCCCATAAGCACCCTCAATTTGGGATCTTGCTCCTCACACTGGGGCTGTTCAGGCTCGTCCTCAGACTCAGCTCTTGAATCGTCCTCTGCAGCCTCTGGAACAGCATTGCCGTCTTCATCCTCAAATGCGTCCCCCCTTGTGAGAGTCAGATTGAGTAGGGTGCAGCAGACTACTATTGCAGTGATCCACCTGAGTGATCCAGGCAGCGAAACTTCAACTTGAGCAAGCTTATTGCCCTATCAATGATTGCCCTTGTGAGGCATGACTGTGGTTATAGCTCTCCTCACTGCAGTCCTTAGGTGTCATAGTGGCGACATCAGCCACCTTTTTAGTGATAGCCTTTGTCCCCCAGTAGCCAGCATCCAATCATTCTGGTGCAATGAACAGCCTTGGCACCTGGGAGTAATGCAGGATATAGGCATCATGGCAGCTTCCTGGATACCTGGCACAAACCTGCAGTATCTCACTCTTGTGGTCATACACATTCTGGATGTTGTCAGGAAGATATAATAATTTTCATAATGTTATTGGAATTTATTGTAAAGTAGAGTAATAGTATGTGTGTGTGTGTGTGTGTGTGTGTGTGTGTGTGTTCACATGTGCATGTGCAGTACTCAGCTACGGAGTACACAGAAGCAATTGCTGATAGTCCCCAGCTTCAGCTCACTAACTTTTGTACCAGGATGATCCTTTTCCTCTTCTGGGTGACTACTTTTGTCAGGTGGACAAGGTAAGCCATAGTCTATGAGAGATCATAGACATCTCTCTGTTTGAGGCAGAGAGCGAGAGAGAGACAGGGAGAAGTGGTTATATAGCTTGAGGGATACTACTCCACATGAAGCTTGGGGCAAGGCAAAGAGACAGGCCTCCATGAACTACCACAATTGGTATGGGGATTTAACATGCATGCACCATTGCCATCATTCTACACCACAATCTAGCCATAAAGCCAATTTAGCTAACTGACTCCGCCCACCCACCCCCCAGCGCTGCCACCCCTAAATTCACATGGTCATGAAGGTTAAAGTATGGTCCAGATTCTCCAAGATAGGTTAGAGTGTGGTCATGCTGAATAGTATTGTTACAGAAGGTCAATTTTGGTGTGCGCTTAGCGTTCCTGTTATCAGATTGGAATGTAGTGACTGTTTGTTTGTGTGGATAAGATCTGAGCTTCCAATTCCAAAAATACTCCTCCATATACTTAGGTCATTGGTCAAGATGGATATAATGTCAGTGAAGGAGCCAGGGTAAGGGCATCTGCATGGGCACTGCATCTGTGTGACTCAGTGGGCAGCATGTTGCTCTGTAGACATTGAAGAGCATTATTGTTGAGGAACCAAGGCAAGCTGAATTTGTCTCCCAAATGGACAGGTAGCTGTCTATTACTCAACATCGCCCATAGCAGGAGCAGTGTTTTGAGGCAGAGAATGGTCCTTTGTGATTCAACGTTAGTCCTTAAAATCCAGGTCATGTCATAGACTGATAACAGGTCTACAAAGTGTCGGGGAACCTATATTTTTCAGGTTAATTTGGACGTTTTTGAGGCAGACCATACCTCAAATAGAAGCTAAACTGAAATTAAAATGAAAAGTGAAGCAGTAAAGGTGAACACAGAAATGAAAGTGAACTTCCCAGTTTCTAAGGAAATCAGGAGAAAGTTGAGATTGGGAAATCAAACTAAAACTTGTTGAAAGATATAAGAGGACAGTGGTCAGTCCAACTGTGCAACGAAGTTGCTGAAGCAGCATAAGTAAATTGAAGAAGACCGAAGAAGATAGCTCAGATCCAAAAAGCTGAAAATTAGTTTCTGCACATCTTCCTATTATTGCAAGATAACATTGGTGGGTCTATCCCATCCAGGATGAGTTAAGAAGGATCAGAAGACACGCCAATTGTCATGAAGACCATGCCTGTGGACCTCGGGTTGATTGTGCACTGCTGTTGGCTGGGGATCAGACTAGCTCCTAGAAGGAGCAACTGAAATTCCTCATGAGGAAGTCAGGGACTTTGTGATTCACTGTGATCACTAAAATCTCAGTGGACTGCTGAACCAATTCATAAGTCTGTCTTAGTTGTATCTGCCATTTAAAATGTAATTTATGGTTTATATTCAACCATAATTTGCTTCTTTAACTCGATAATTCTGGATATTAGACAATAGGATAGATTGTACTTAGTGGTTGCTTTGTTGACATTTGAATAGTAAAATTTCTTCTGGATTTGGCCCAGACTTTTGAGAACTGGTATTTCATTAGGTTTGTGGTTTCAAGGCATCACTGTAGGGCCCAGGCATGGTGAACAGAGTGTGTGAAATCCAGCACTTTAAAGAAAACACAATCCATCCCTGGCATCCAGTTAAGTCTAAAAACACTAGCAGGGTTTTGCAATCTGTGGGCAATCTGGTTGGGCTGCTGGAGCAGGTCCTGGGTCTCAGCATAGGCTATATTCTTCTCAGGAGCCCATAGAGATGCTCTTCTATATGGCAGCAGTAAGGAGGTCAAAGCACCAATGGTAATCTATTGTCAAGGAAATTCCAATCACCACTTTTCCAATGGCTTCTCTATAAATGCTTCCACCAGCTTTGGTCAGGTTCTTCCGTGGGATTCATTTCAACGGAATCATGGGGATTTTAATACAAATGTGGATGATGATGAACATATGTTGACTATTGGGAAAGTCGGGGTGTATTTTATGGCTGGCATGAAGCGTGCTCCCACTTTGATCTTTGGAAACAATGGTGAGACTCAAGTTCTAATTGTGTTGCCAGTGAGCAGACTGGGAGGTTGTTTGTTGTTTAGGATCATAGACCAGTTGCAGTCTTCAGTAGGCATTTAACCTGTGGAGCCTTCCTTTGCTTCATGGCTCCACATAGTTTTGTGGCTGCTAAATGCTGTATAAAGCTGGGATTGGTTCACTTATATGCACAGTCTTTGGCAATTTGAATTAGGGGCTTTGGACACATTGGCAATATGTAGCTTGATGATGGCTTATTCAGTTGCTGGGGGGCGGGGTGGGGGGGGTTGTTGCAGATATCAAAATTTGTGATTAAGTTTTTCACGTAAATGATTTGGCCATATTTCAAGTATTTGTGGCTAGGGCCCACCTGGCACTTTGCTGGACACTTAAAAGAGCCAATATTGTCACTCTGAAGATTGGAAAAATTTTAATTGATGCTCAGTCATAGGTTGATGGCATTAGTTATGATTTTTTACTTAACAGAGCGGGCTGTGAGAAAACTATCATCTTACACTCCTAATCCAACTTAGTTGAGTTTAGAATCCCACACTTAATGCCATTAATTTAAAATATTTTCCTTTCTCTATAAATGACTTCATGGCCTTGCCCAATTTATTTCTTCTGTTTTCTCCAGACCTATAGCCCTTTTCTGAATTCTCCGAACTTCTGACTCCAGCCTTTTAGGCATCCCTCCACACTCTCTCTCTCTTCACTCTACCATTGGCAGCAAAAGCTCCTGTCACCTTGGTAATAGAAGTTACATGTAAATAGGATGGACAATGTTTTCTTGGGGTTTATCCTCAACACAAACAATCATCTTAAACCCTATGTGCTTCTACTGTCCCCATTTCTTTTCATTCTCCTTCCCCTCAGCCAGCTTTCTGATCTATTTTTAAATGTTGACGTAGTTTTTGCTTCAATTATTATTCCAATAGTGCATTTCACAGCCCCACAACACTCATGTGTATTAAAAGAATGTTTCTACTAAATCACCTGGATTTATTCTAAGGTCTATCTGCTCATTCAGATCTCTCAATCATTGGAAACAGTCTTTCCATCTACTCTGTCCCATCTCTTTATATTTTGAACTATCTAATAAATCACTCATTAATCTCTTCTCTTTAATGAAAACAGCCCCAATCTTTCAAGCCTAGCTTTGTATTTGGGGTATTTTACAGCTTTGTTGTATTTGTAATTCCTCACATCAGGCAGCACCTGAGTGAGACCTTCTCTGTTTTCCCCTTAACATTTTTCCTTTTGTATACATCCCAAAACTGCACACAGCAACCAATTGTGGCCTCACTAAAGTTTTATACAGGCTCACCATTATACCTTGACTTTTATATTCTTTACTTGTCATAAAACCAGGTATTTCATTAGTTCATTCTTTGTCCAACATCTATAACAGGTTGGGTTATGCACCATCCTTCCTTTACAACATTTACATGCTGCCTCTTCGTAATGTCATTCAATGGCCTGAGATCAGCTTCCCCATGTATGTTGGCAATGCCAAGTTTACAACTCTACCTCCTCCACTGACCATTCTGCAAATGTTGGTCCAACATTGTAACCCGGGCCTGAAATTTTCCAGGGTTGGGAGAGCTCGGCGGGAGCGGGTGGGGGCGGTCGCATAGCTGACTGCTGCCTGTGATCGGCTCTGCAGCGCCATTTTACATGGGCAGGCCAATTAAGGCTCACCTTATTAATTACTATTAGGACAGAGAGTGGGGTCCAGCGCTTTTTCGTGCATGCGCATGAAAGAGCTCTTCAATCTCCCTGAGGCACAAAGATGCCTCAGGGAGACTGAAGCGCTTTTGAAAAAATTTATGAATGTAATAAAAATTTAATGAAACATGTCCCCTCATGTGACTGTGTCACATGAAATGGGACATGTTTTTATTTTTCAGGAAAACTTTTTATTTAATTTGTAAAACCTTTAGGAATCCTCTTCCCACTCGTGGATGAGGTTTCCTGAAAAAACATAAAGGTCACTTGGCCTTTTCGCCTGGCCGCCAACTGTAAGGTTACTGTAATGTAAACTTTATATGAATTACTTTGTTAATGGCCTTAATAGGCCTTTCAATTATTGGCGGGCATGCAGCTGACTCCAGCGCGCGCTCACCAAATGAATCATTGTGACACAGCGCGATGACATCGGGACGCATGGTGGATATCATCGTGTCATTTTACATGCCGGTCTGTCAGGCCCACTCCCGCACACTGACTGAAAAATCCTGGCCCAGGTGTGTCATAATTCCCTCCATTTCCTCCATTTCAGAACTTGAATACATCATCTAAATTTATACTCCAGTGCCATAGCGAGGGGGTGGTTGCAATCTTGGAGGTGCTGTTTTTCAAATGAAATATTAAAAACTGATGTCCTAACTGTTGATTAGGTGGATATAAAGAATTCCATGGCATCACTAAAACAAGATCTAGGGAATCCTCCAAGTATTTTGGCAAACATTTGTTCCCCAATTGACAATAAAAAAACTGAATAGTTTTTTTTATATATTCTTTCATGGGATATGAGTATTGATGGCAAGGCCAATATTTACTGCACATCCCTAATTTCCCTTGAGGGGGTGGTCATATTTCAACTTTTTGAACAACCGCAGTCCATCTGGTGTGGGTACGCAATTTACCCAATTTTCTGTTTTTTGGAACTTTGTGGCTGGGATTTTGAGGATTTTTCAACAGAGGTGAGATTGGGACAAAGGCTGCCAAAATGTGAAATTAGAAGTCCTGCTTCTGTTTCTGTTTTCAGCCATTTTCAGGGGCAGGTTGTCAAGGCATCCACCTAGGAGATCTTCCCAGAGGCAGCCAATTAAGGATGGTGAGTGACTTCCTGAGGCTACAAATCAATCGGAGTGTGTACTGCAGCTACAGGATATGGACTGTAAGGATGCCTCCATCATGAGGGACCCTCAGATGAGGTAATGACTCTATAAAACCAACAGTGGCTACAGTTGCAAGGCCATCACTGTAGGGGGGAAACTCCTCCACAGGATGGCCGCTGGTTACAGCTGTGGCTCACAGGATTGGGGGGTGGGGGGGGGGGGTGGGGTTGCTGATTGTAGGAAGAATTGGCAAATGGGCCTTGGTAGAAACTTGCATGTGACTTTGTTTAAGCTGAGGACCTTGAGGTAATGTGATTTTTCGCACAATCTTGATGTTTGGTGATCAGGTTTCGGTGACTGGAGCCTTCACTTGTCTTCACAAGCCTTGTCACTGAAGCTTTCTTCCGACTTCACAGCCAGTGACACACAATCTTGCTTCACCTGTTCCGCCATTGAGAACTTTTTGGAACACACTTTGCCTGGCAACTCCCCCAAACTTTCCACCATGGGTGGCCCTATCAGGAGCAAGAAGCTCTCAATGGTATCACTCGAGGGATTGTCAAGGTAATGATCTATAGAAAACAACAAAGACTGCAACCCACTGGTTGCTCAGGTGAGGTCTTCAGAGCTTGTGGACTTCTGCTCACATGAGAACTCATATACACATCCTATGGGTTTGGGAGGAAAAGGAACTCCATCCACCCCTCCCCTCATCACTACTGCTCCCACCAATTCCCACTGCCGCCACCACAACCACCCCCACGCCCCCCCACCCCCCCGCCACCCCACTTCAGGAATGCATCAATTATGACCATCGCCAAGAATGGACATTAGTCATGCTGCGGAAACTATTGAGGTAATTCTCTCTTGTCCATAGCAGGAAAAATCCTGACACGTATTCTCCTGGATTGCCTCCTCCCTGTGACTGAAGACATCCTCCCAGAGACACAGTGTAACTTCAGACCTTCCAGAGGAACTTCCGACATTGTCTTAATGGCCAGACAAATCCAAGAAAAATTTCGAGGACAACACCAGGAATTCTCCATTGCATTCAGCAGCCTGACCAAAACGTTTGACTCAGTAAATCATGAGTCTCTGTGGATTCTGATTCAAAGATTTGGATGTCCAAAGAACTTCATCAAAATCCTGTAATTGCTTCATGATGATATAATTGCAACTGTCTTGAGTGGGAGATCTGAAACAGACAGTAACAAAATTTGGGCCAGTGTCTAGCAAAGCTGTGTGATACTATTTATAAACTACCTGACAGTGACTGTTCATTTCATCAAAAATCAACTGTCCTCTGGTGTCAATATTAAATACCAATTGGATGGAAAACTCATTAACCTCAGTCACCTCCATGCCAAAACTAAACTGATCACAATAGTTTTACATGATCTATAGTTGTCAATGACTGCAGTGTCATTGCCCATTCTGCACTAGATTTGCAAGCCACCCTCGAGTTTTTCAATTCTGCAAACAAGAAACATGGTCTGCCCTTGAATGTTATCAAAACAAAATTCAAATCAACCCACATCTGGTCAGCCAAATATTCCACCACACCATACATGTTGCAGGAGAGACTTTGGAATATGTTGAGCACTTCCCATAACTTGGCAGCCTCCTCTCTCAGAAGGTCATCATTGATGAGGAGATCCAACACTGGATCAGCTGCACCAGCTGAGCCTTCTACAAACCACAGCTGCATGTGTTTGACAATAAAGATCTTTGCGAGTCAACAAATGTCCTACTGTACAGGGCAGTTGTTGTCACCAAACTTCTCTACAGCAGTGAGTCATGGACTGTGTCTACTCCTTCTCCTGTTTTTTATGATCTTATAAGTCCTGGTTGACCTGCATTACCTTGAACAGGCGCAGACTATTTGTGCATCTTGATCCCTGTACCTGAAAACTGAAAAGCTATAAAATTTTTAGCCCATTATGTTTAGATGAAGTTCAACAATGCTTTTTGGCAACATCTTTCACCTTGTCTTACCAACATCCTAACGCTTACCAGTTTTCCACTTTGGATTGCGTTGATGTTGACTTTGTCAGCTGCATGTGTCGTCCTCTGGTCACTTATTGAGTGAAATTAATGCATTCATCACTTTTGTTGTCTTTATATCATTAAACAGCTATTGCATATCATACCATTTCTCTCTGTACTTTGTAATTGTGTTTAACTGCCAAGTAACACCATTGCCATTTCTTGGGTTAAGGAAATGAAATGAGTATAGAGCTTTTCTCAGTTATGACCTCTTCCATCAGCAGATCTGCTCCTGGGTCTATAGCTCTGTTTTCTTTTGGCTATGTGTATGACCAGAGCCATTGATGTGCAGTTTACTTAAAAGGATTAAAGACCTAATTTTGTTCATGTTGAATCGCCTAATAAGGGTTATGCTGGATCTTTGCAGGTAACCTGGCTACTGCTGGAGATAAATTGAGACCTGGTGGGATTTGTCTAATGGTAAGTAATAGTCTAGTGCTCCTCCATAAGTGTAAGTGCTAAAGTAGTTTCTTATAAAAAAAAATGCCTCTACTTACTCCACAATATGTGAACACTAAGTGCAGACAGGCTGTAAATTTATACAGATTACTGGGACATGGAAGAAGTTCAACTGCACTGAAGTGTTTGTACAGTTGAAGAATAAGAAATCATCTCTGTATTTTGGTGTGATTTATGTCAAAATTAGAAGACAGTCCAGTGTTTAAACCAATGCATTAGCATAAATTCCAAAAGAAGTGAAGGTGAATTGGGAAAAAAATTAATTCTACTGTAAACAAGCAGATACATTTCAGAGATTAATTGTAAAATCTTTACAATATTGGCATCACTGCTTGAGGGTTTGATGGAGGCAGGTTCAATCATGGCATTGAAAAGGGAATTGGATCATCACCTGAAAAGGAAAAAAGATGTAGGGTTACAAGGAAAAGGTGGAGGAGTGGCACTGGGTGAGTTGCTCTTGCAGAGAGTGGACATGGACACGATAGGCCAATTGGCTTCTATTCTATGATTCTGTGACAAATGACATGTTGAAAGCTATGAATAAATAATTGTGCAAGTGGGACTATCTGAGTTGCTCTTGCAGAGAGCCACCATGGATATGGTGGGCTGAATCTCCACATTCTGTGCTGTAATCATTCTATGATAAAATAAGCAGTACAACAAAGAGAGAATCTATTTGAAGCAGCAACAGATTTCTGATGCTTTGTGTTAGCTGATAATTTTCTTTTCTTTAAATCTATGGGCAACATTTTCCCTTAGTTGGAGGCGGATGTGCAGGAGCATGTGCAGGCAGGCGGGTTCCTGATCAGCGCCACCAGTCAGGGGTGTGCCGCCATCTTACGTCAGCTGGCCAGTTAAGGCCTGCCTAGCGTGATGTCCACCAGGAAGTGTTATGCACTCGCTGTGCAGGCGGGGGAGGGGGATTCTCTGAGCCGAGAGTGTGCCCTTCGTGTATGCGTACAAACGGGCACACCGATCTCACCTCAAGGAGATTGGTGGAAGTTGTAAAAAGTTTTGGAAGCGTACAAAATAAATTGCTGACATGTCCCCTCATGTGACACTGTCACATGAGCTGGAACATGTCAATTTCTTTTATTTCAACATTTTATAACCATTTTAAATACTTCATGAAACCTCACCTGCCCATGGATGAGGTTTCATGTTTTTCTGGGCTCCTGGCCTGCCTACCAACTTTAAGATTGGACAGGCAGACTCATTAATGATTTCAATTACATTTTTAATGGTCTTAATAGGCCGTTGACAGGTCGGCAGGCGCACAGCCGAGTTGGCTACGTGCCCGTCGACCTGAAAATGTAAATGATGCAGGATGAAGTCAGGACATCCGCCCGATGTCACCCTGAGTTATTTTACATGTCGGCGAGTGGGCCCCACCCCCGCTTGCTGACCAGAAGATGCAGCCCTATGAAACATTTTTTGCTTCTCTAGACGACATTTCAGGATAATTCAAAGCTGGCCTTTATTACTCATTCCAATCATCCCATGAGTAGATAAATCCTCTTGGTATTATAATTGCTTGTTTTAGGTAGGAGGGGAAGTATAATTGCATTATTAGCAGTCTCGAGAAAGAAAGTCTCTTTGCACAGATTTAAAGATGCAAAGTGCAGTTTAAAATGTTAACAGCTAATGACAAAAAATAACTTGGATGCTTTTCTCATACTGCTATTAGCTTCAAAAAACTCTTTTACATAAATCAGCACAAACATGACATTCTGGAGTTAGAATTTTGCTTAATCCGTGTAAGAAAATAATTTCATTGGATTTCATTAGCTATTGCTAATTAAGGTGTTATAGCTTTTAATTAAACATACATTGCTGGATAATTTATTTTTATAAAACTCTAGGGAATACTAGTAGTAATAAGAGAACTAAATACGGGTGAAGTGATGAGAAAGCAGATGTTCCTCATTGTAATATTGATTCATGCAAGTTATTCCTGATTGTAAATCACACCTAATTCTTTTTTAAATGCCTTTTGCTAAATTTGGCAGTAATATGCAGAAAGCTGCATGTTCACAGTTTTGGTGGACTGTAATCCAGCATCTGTTCAAGCCAAGTTAAAACTGTATTGAACACACACCTCTGAAAGCATTATTATTCTAAAATTTTGCACTTACACAATTTAAACTTTAGTTAACATGCGTATTGGCTAGGCCAGTTACACTATATAATTTGTATTGATGAGAGGCTTTGGCTTTACTTCATGCACAAGGTGTGTCATAAAACTTGAGAAGTCATAGGTGCTGATTTTTGGCAAGTGAATCAAGGGTATGTCAAAATTATCAACTTTCAACTTTGTATCAACTGTTGTAAAACAGCAGCTGATGTAATTTTTAAATAATTCATGAGCAGCTGGACAGGTCACTTTGCAAATTTTTAAAACATCATTTGTAAACTTTTAATGTTGGCATGCATGCTAATTTTGTGCACATATAGACCTTTGTTTTGTCTGGACAGAGAAACCAGCAGTATAACTTCAATCTGATTGTATCTTATTTTTACTTTAATCAGGCTCTGGTCCAAACTTAGATTGCTGCAGTGTAAAACCATTAGTTCACTATTACCTTTCCCGGATCTAATACCAATTTAAAGGCTCACCCAGGAGATTCTAACATGTTTTTCTGCTAATCCAAATCATAATGTAGACCTATCCATTATTAAATACATTATTCAACAATGTGATATTGGAAATTACAAATTTAACATCTTAAAACAGAACAACAATTCCTTTTCTCTAAAATTAAATTTAGGTTTCTAAGAACAACTCTGCAGTCTATTCACGGACTGCAGAAAATGACAATTTAAATAAAATCGGAAAAAGAATTATTCTCAAAGAAATGGACAAAATAAGCATATATTTTTAATTTAAAAAACCATTTGTTATAATTGTAGTGGATTTCAGAAGAAGATAAGAACAGTTAATTGACTGGCCATGTCCATGACCTCAACAGATGAAGAATTCCATCACATCAGCTATACTAGACAGAATATTTATATGCGGACACACCATTTTAATGATAAGGGTCTCTAGGAACTTTCATCTGATGATCACTGAGTAATTTTGGAATAATTCTTTGTTAGAATGCATTTTGTAATTTGAACCATGTCACAGAAACAGACAGGGGCGCTGAGAGGCACATACTAATTATTTAGCATTCTAATCATTTTGGTCAGTCATAATTAAGAGAGAAAATTTCACAAATAATCTATGTTTCTGCATTTCGATGATGACTCTAACAAGATGAGATATAAATTATGTAGAACCCCTAAGAACAGAAGAAGATGAGCTGACTGCTACTTTTTAAATTAAAGTACTATTAATCATGTTCATTGCTTGCTGTTAGCTTTCATCAATCTTTGTAGATGTTGCATGTGTTTTTTTTTAGCTCAGATGTATATCAAGTATTAGATTATGTTCAAAGTGGTAGACTTACTGGGAACATCTGATTGCATTCACACAGAGTTACTAAATCAGCTTGGCCAGCTTAAAAAAGAAAGTAAGTTTGTGCATATGAAGGGCAAAAGAATACATCAAGCTTTGGCAAAAATGAAAATTTGAATCCTACATCCAAAATCATCAGGTAACAGTCAGCTCATCTAATCATCCCACTCCGTGTGAGATAAAGTCATATATAATGCTAATTGGAAGGATTTGTTTTTAAAAATTAAATAAAAGCTAGTTGATAATTTATGGTATTGCTCCTAAACAAAACAAATTGTGTCTCTTCCTGCAACTATGGGCAGAATTTTCCGCTTGAGTGTAAAATAACGGGGGGTGACGTCAGGCAAGTGTCCTGATGTTAACGCACACTAGTGTGATATCTTGGTCGGCAGGCACATGCTAAACTCTGAAGCATGACTGCTGACAATTAAGAGGGCAATTATGCCCATTAACGGCGCAATTAACAGAGATTTCCTGTTGCCTGCCCAACGTTACTGCTGGCGGGCGGGCGAATTGGCCAGACGGCCTTTGCATTTTTCAGGAAACCCCATCCACAGGTGGGATGAGGTTTCCGTGATAAATTAAAATCAAAATAATTGTCTGTGGACAGCATTTTGATTACTTACATTTTCAGGTGACTGATTATGGAGCTTGGACATTTTGTTTCTGGTTTCTGTGACCTTTATTTTAGGTTTTCAGGTCTTCAGCTTCCTGAGGCAGCTCTCTGCCTTCTGGGAGCTTTCTGTGAGCACTCACCTGCACCCATGCTGACTTCAACACTCATCCTTCTCCCTACCCACCCTGGCAGTGCTGAGTCTTTTAGCGTGCATTTCACACTGGCTGGCCGTTAATTGGCCAGCCAGCGTGAAATCACGGTCGGGGGCTGATCGCAGTCAGCAGTCCATTCCCCAGCCGCTCCCAGGCCCGCCTATCTTGCCCACAAACCAAGCTAAAAATCCTGCCCTATCTCTTTGCTTATGCTTCTAATTCTTCCTGTGACCTTCTCTCTCCTTAATCATTTGCTCATTCTCCCTTCTCCTTTTAAATGCATTTTCTGTCATTGTCTGTTTGTTATCTTTTTCACCCATTTTACCTTTGCTTGCTGTGTCTCTTTGCCCCACCATTTCTCACACTCTTGCATTCTTTCTCTCACAATTTTTCTTTTAGCTTGTACAAATGTCTTCCCACCTCAGCTTTATATAGACATGGAGTAACATTCAGGTTCTGTCCAAGAGAGCTGAAGAAATGTCCTTCCCTCAGATGTAAGGAAGTGGGTAATGGTAAAAGCCAGAGGCTGGGAAGGAATGGTGGCTGGTTCACACTCATACATGCAATATCTCCAAGTGAGGAGGAATCTACTGTCAAGTGAAGAGGAACCGTTTCTAAATTTTTAACTGACTCTTCATCTTCTAAATCCATGATAGACAGTGGAAAACCATATGGAATACTAAGCAGTTTGGTTAGGATTCATGCTGATATCTTTTTAGCTGATGACTTTTTAGAGAAACAATGCATGGGTGGCTATGGGTCAATGCTAAAGAAGTACTGTTAGCCTTCAATTCCACAGCACAAACAATGGCTCAGCTCTTCCGCTCTCTGGATTGTAGGAAGCCAAACATATCTCACCAAGGTGCACTATGAGACCCTTTAGAAGTCCCAATACACTGACTCCATGGGAATTGCCCTGGAAATTTGAACTTCCAATGGGCAATTCCCCTGCTCCTTGTAACCCTCCAAGAAAATCTCCAATTCTGATTAAGAGTCGGAGATTTCGGAAAGTTCCAACTTACTTACCGAGTTAGTTATTGTGGTAAAGTGGGGTACAATTTACCTTTAAGAGAATGCAAGTGGGATAACCATGCAACAGTGCTGACAAATCACTGTACAGCATGGGCTGTTAGTTAACTGGAAGTCTAAAGCTGGAGGTGGTTGTGGGAGCATACAAGGATTTAGTGCTCTGCCTTCTTTCTGTTGCAATAAACAATCATAGTTTGTTCTACCATCAGTCTCTCTCCATTATTGATAGTGAGCATCAACTAACAAGTGTATATGAAGGTGTGAAATTCAAGTTTATTTGACTAGTGAACTCATAGGCTCAAGACATACCCAGGAAATGTTACGCAGATTTTCCCATCGGCAGGCGGAAGTCCTGACATCACCGCGTCCCATTTAAATTTCTAGGTAGGTGGGCGCTCAGCAAAATAAGCTGCGCCCAGTCAATGCTGACCAGTCAATGGCCAATTGAGGCCATTGACAGAGTCATTTAAGTAATTAATGGACCTGCCCATCCAACCTTAAACTTGGCGGGCAGGCCTGGAGCCCTGGTGGGCATTAGAAAAAGCATGAAACCTCATCCACGGACAGGATGAGGTTTCATGTAGGTTTTTAAAAATTTAATTAAAGCCTTTTTAAAAGTCATGTGACAGTGTCACATGAGGGGACATATCAGGGATTTTTTTTCTTATTTTTAATATTTTTTTACAGTGTGGCGATCTCCCTGAGGCAACACTTTAGCCTCTGGAAGATGAGTGCGGTCTTTTGTGCACATGCACAAAAGAGGGCACTCTCAGGTTTAGGGATTCCCCCCTGCCCGCACAGGGAGCACATAGCGCTTCAGTGTGGACGTCACGCTGGGTGGGCCTTAATTGGTCCACCCACGCAAAATGATGGCGCACCCACACTTCAACTTCCCCCCTAACGGGGCCAAAATTCTGCTCCATGATTTTCCCAACTCCTGGGTAACTGTACAACTGACCGCCCTGACTCCCCCCACCCAACCTCTCAACTCCCTCCTGCACCCCCCAAGCTGACTTGACTAGCCCCCACCACCTGACTCCCCACCCTCATCCCGACTCCCCCCCAACCTGACATGACTAGCCCCCCACCACCGACTCCCCACTCTGATACCCTGATTCTCCCCCAACCCACCAGACTAGCCCCCATCACTGACTCCTTACCCCGATCCCCTGACACCCCACCAACCTGCCTAACTGGTCCCCACCACCCGACTACTCCTCCGGTCCAACCTATCAAGCATCCGCCACTCGACTACCTACCCCCCAACCCTCCCCGACCTGATCTGAGTATCTTCCACCATTCGACTACCTATCCCCTGACCCCACACCTGTCCTGAGTAGCCCCCACCTCCCAACCCTGCCCCTGATCCCCCGTCCTTGCCCGACCACCCTGGACTCCCCACCAACTTGACCTCAACACACTACCCAGCTGCCATCCTACCCCCTTAACCATGAACCTCGCCCACCCTTCCCACTTACACACCTACACATTCATCTATTCACTCGCCCATTCACTCATACACTCATACACTAACACACTGAAAAGCTGTTTAAATGCCTCAAAGCTTTTCAGTGTGTTAGTGAGCACTTATCAGAATATGGAAGCTAGTGCAGTAAAAAGGGGGCATGTCTTGTCTTGCCCCAACGATCCAGTGCTCTGCATTCCTGAAGAGACTGGGTGGTGCAGAAAATTACGAGCGGAGCAGTAATCTGATGGCCATTGCTCGTTAGATTCGAGCCATCAATGCAGAATCTATGCTCTCACAACCAAGTGCTCAGCATAAGCCTTCCACTGGGTATTGCAGCTTTGTTGTTTTTAAAACTTTGTGCTATAAGCAGGCCTTGCCCACAAAACTGGCCATGCCCCCGGATGAATTAATCACATTGGGAGTTTTCACAAATTGTGCACATTTGCACATTTCAAGAAGTATCCTAAAATTAAGCTGAATCTCTTGGCTCAAGGACATTAATATATACTTTTTAAAAGGTCCCTGTATGTAAACTGAAGTTGGAATTGAAAAAGAGAATTTCATATTTGTGCAAACAAAGAGATCCAAATCATTTTTTCAAAATTTTTTGAGAAACTGACTTCTGTATCTCTATCTAAGTATGAAATAGTTTAATATATTTTTCAAAAGCCATTTTTAATCATTTAAAATCAGTTTACTCCCAGGTGGTGACACGGTGATTTTAAAAAGCTTTTTTTGTGTTAATCCATCTTCAGTTGGTATTAACCCAAACTTTACCAAGTTACCATTCTTAAATATACCAAGAAATGTTTTTTCAAGCTTTTTTTAAACATTACATTTTAAAACATTTCCCAACTGCGCTGACTCATAGCAAATGTTGCATCCGGAGTTTGAGCAGTATATCTGGGTGTGGGGGGAGAAAACACTTTTCAAAACAGGTACAATTTTGGGTGCAACTCATGCCAGAGTGGCTGATTATGTTCAAAGTAGGAAGTCTAGGCAATCCAAGAGAGTTGGCAACATTATTTCTTCTTGGATATTGCTAGTAAAGATGGTTTAATACATGCCCCATATTTTTCGACTTCAGTGCAAAATATATCTGCTTCACTCTACTGTGTTCATATCCAATCCTGCAGGTCCACTGAAGATGGACTTGAAAGACAGACTTGGTCATGGTGTATCATAAGCTAATGCACTGAATCAGCTCTGCAGACTTGATGATGAGGAAACTCCCACTGCAGCTGGCACCTAGGAAAATGCAGACCAGTACAAATACATGACAGAATTTTAACCATGGCATGCCATTCCCAACAGCAGAACAGGGAATCGGGGTCACTTCCACCCTCTTGTTTTTTTGCTGATTCCCATGCAATTCCAATAAAAATGTAAAGTGCCGGCAGCGTGCATGGGAGACATGCAGTGAGGAAATCTTTTCAGTGCAATCTGGCCATCAGCTGACAATGACAGACGAGCTATAAACGAGCCTCATGGATGAACAGCAAGGCTCTGCGTCACCCCCACAACTTTCCTGCCCAACTCCATTTGTATTAACATAAGACATGTTGAGAGTGCAAAAGTGATGCGGCCATTTTTCAAATTTAAATTTCACTTGTATATATTTCACTTTACATTGGTTTTGCTTCATTCATGTGTACCTCATCATTATTTGTTGAGAATAGTTTAGTCAGAGAGCTAAATGCTCTGGCACGCCTCATGGTTGGCAGACATTGATGATTATGGGGTGTTAGGGGTATTTTCTTTATTGTGGAAGAAACAATGTTGTGTTTTTGCATTCACTCTTTATTGAATGTTCATGTTAGTCTTCACTGCTACACTCTCCACTCTGTCAGATACAGCTGAACTTGCAGGCTCAGCTTGCCCTCCTTTCTATGCATTGTAAAGGGTATTGTCCAAGATCACTCTCAGTGGGGACAACTGAAATGTTATATGTGAACTCAAAACCCTGTAAGGACCCTGCTAGCCAACAGCCTGAGTTGGACCCACATGTAGACAGTATTGGCAATGCCATTAGGGCTTCTCATTTCTTTACCTGACTGACTATTCCCACCTACCCCCACCACACCCAACACACCAGGCTCTTCCCTCCTTCACTTCTCCATGCCCTTGCCCCATCCCCCACCCACCAATCATCTCTGCCGGTCCCAAGGCTCCATGGAAGCTGCCATTCTCCTGCTCCCCTCCCTTCTGCCACAGAATTCAACAAAGAAAAGCACTGACCTCAGACACAACTGTACAAAGCCAACAGTTGTACACCACCTTTAAACAAACATGAACCAGGTGCCATGAAAATCTAGTGCTTCATTGACTTTATCTTGCAGGTAGGGCATAATTTTTAAAAAATTTACGTTAATGTCTATTCATGGCATGGAAATGTATTACAGGTAGGAACTCACCACAGGACAGTATGAAGCCCGACATGCCACAAGCAGACTGCTGTTATAATCTCTGCCTCTCAATTCGTTAGAGGAACTTAGATTTTGGCTCCCGCCCAATTCAGTCACTCTGCACACCATGTTTCCAATTTCTGCAGGCTCCTTAAAATCAACCACCATTGAGTTTTATCTTTAATTGTGCTGCAAACTGAGGGGAGCATGTGTGTCACAGATCAGTAGCCTAAGTATAATTGAAAAGTATCCATACGATATAGAGTGTAGCCAAATGCTTACTGTTCCAGAAGGCAACGTGGGAGCTGGTCCTTCTTGCTCGTGCTCTTTGTCCCATGTCTCAATATTGAAACTCTAAGAAGTTGATGATAACTTGTCATTTCATCAGACCAGGAATGTAAAGGCCATCTTATATATTTGGCCATCTTTGAAGTGTTTTCAGCTTTAGCAGCTTCTGTCTCAATTAGTGTTGTCCTGTTTTAAACATACTGCATGAAAGATTGCAGCAGGTTCTATGCAGGGAGGCCTGTTTCCTCATTTAGCTTCATTCTTAATGTTAGAAAGTGACCCATCATCCAACTTCATCAACAAATCCATTAAAAACAATGCACAATGATATGTGACCAATGAAGCCAACACTTTATAACTAAAAGCTCAGCCATTCCTGCTTTCCCTTAAATGTTTTGTGGGTTATTCAGCAGAAATTGTTTGTTGATAGCTTCAAGTCAAAAAACCTGTACTGTTTGAATATGACAACATGCAGGTTTCCTAAAGTAACCAGAAATTACTCAATTAGGTTTTTGCCTGTCTTTGTGCTGTTACTTGCAAATGTTGGTGTGAGGGTCAGCTTTAACATGGCCTGGTTTTCCAAGCCTACAATGGCACTCATATTATCTCCACTTTCATAAAATAGGAACCATAAATTGTGAGTGGAATGGAAAAGCACGGTTACAAATCGCTAGAGGAGTGTCAAGGAGGGGTTTCTCTGCAATTCAGAAGAATCTGAAAAAATCTAAGTCTGGATAAAGTGACATTAGAGTAGTACTGGAGCCTGAGGAACTACAGCTATGTGATAAATTATACATTTGACTTAGTTATAAAATAAATTAATCATATAATTAAGTTTAATGTTTAACTAATTAATCAGATTTGGGGGGATAAAATTAAAACTAACTCAATAGAGGATACTAACAATTAAGAGCTCTAAATCTCCATTCAATTGAAGTGTGACATATATACATAATAAGATATAAGTAAGTTTTAAAAAAGCTGAAAAACAAAAAAGGGGAAAAGCAGAAAAAAAGTTTCAGTTCCTAGTTTTTCATTTAATTTTAATTAAATAACTAAATCAAAAAGGTTATCAAGGGTTAACATTGCAGATGGCTTGCCATGAATATAGTGTGTGGAGAGCATTGCAACCCTGGACAACCTGAATTGCAGAGAGACCCCTCCTTGACACTCCTCTAGTGATTTGTAACCGTGCTTTTCCACTCCACTCACAATTTATGGTCCCTATTTTATGAAAGTGGAGATAATATGAGTTGCTGAGCTGGAGTCTGAGTTGCAAATATTATGGGGCATCAGAGAGGGGGAAAGTTACCCAGACACTTTGTTCCAGGAGGCAGTCATACAACCTGTAATTATCTTGTAACAATCTTGGGATTGTTAATTGGCATAGGGATTAACGAACTAAAATCTTAAATGCATGACTGAAAGAGTGATGTGGGAGGCAGGCTTTCACTTCATGGGCCACTGGAATCAATACTGGGAAAAGGCAGAGATATTCCATTGGGTCAGGCTCCATTTGAACCAGCCTGGACCAGTGTCTTGGTGAATTGAATAACTAAGGCAGTAGACATAGTTTTAAATTAATGGAGGTGGGGGCGTAAGAGATTTCTATTACTACTTTTGATTTTAACCTGTTCTGAAATCTCTTACGCCCCCACCTGCATTATAGAGCAGAATAGCCATTTGAGTAAAGCTATTAGAATTGGCCAGGAAGGGGTAGAGAACACAGGTAATTGAGCGTTATTGACTAAGGTGTCATTAGGAAAAATAGAAAGAAGTTCAAGCTAAAGGCATCTGAATACATGAAATATTTCTAATGAAATATTTGAATTAATAGCACAGATAGAAATTAAGAGGTTTGATCTAATAGTTATTACGGAAATACGGTTGCAGAGTGACCAAGGTTAGGAACTAAACATTCCAGAATGTTTGACTTTAAGAAAAAAAAGGCAAAATGGCAAAGGAGGTAGCACAGATAATAAAGAATGTTTTAAAGGCAGCAGAGAGAAAGGATCTTGGCTGGGAAAATCAAGAATGTAGAATTGGTTTAGGAGGAGCAAAAAAAGAGCAAGGGACAGAAAACAATGGTGGGAGTTGTTTATATAACCCCGAACAGTAGTTGTAGTGTCAGGAAGAGTGTACATCAGGAATTCATGAACTTGTGTAATAAGGATAAAACAGTAATCATAGAGGACTTCATATCTTCATATAAACTGGGCAAATTAAATTTGCAGTAATAGTGCGGAGGACAAGCTCATGGAATGCTTTTTTAGATCATTTTGTTGAGTAACCAACTAGGAAACAGGCTATTTCAGAATTAGTATTATGCAATGAGGAAGGGTTAATTAATGATCTTGAGGTAAAAGAGCCTCCAGGGAAGATTGCTCATAATAGTATGGAATTTTATATTGAGTTTTACAGTGATTTAATTAAGTAGGGTCTTAAATCTGAACAAAGCAAAGAATGTTTTAAAGGCAGCAGAGAGAAAGGATCTTGGCTGGGAAAATGTAGAATTGGTTTAGGAGGAGCAAAAAAAGAGCAAGGGACAGAAAACAATGGTGGGAGTTGTTTATATAACCCCATGTTTGCTAAAGTAGATTTAGAAACTACTTTAAAAGGTTTGATCAAAGTAAGCAATGGTAAACATTTAAACAATTAATTCATAATTTGCAATAGATATCATTCTCTTAACGAATAACAATTCCACAGTAAAGTGGTCCAATCATGGCTAACAAGAGGAGTCGAAGATAGGATTAGATTAAAGGAACAGGCTTATAATGTTGCCAGAGTCTGAGGATTGAAAGAATTTTAGAATTTAGGAAAGGATGACCAAGAAATTGATAAGAAAGGAGAAAAAAATGAGAGTAGCCAAGACATATAGGGTGGAAATATCTGTGCCCGCTGGCATCGGACATGTTCGGTAGCATGAGTGGACAATATGGTGAGACGACCAATGATCAATTTCAAAATGTCATGAAACCAGTTTGCGATCATCCGCTCTGCCTATTGATGGCAGCTGCATTTCCTGCCATCTGGCATTAGGAACCTCAGTGTAATACATCAGCATATCATCCATAAGGCTAGCCCGCCGGGCAAATATACGCCCTACCACCCCCCGCTGCCCGTTGCTGGATCATCTGCCCAAGTCGGATTAATTGCACTTCAATGTGGTTCACAACAGCCCATAAAAGGCACGCACTTGGTGAGCTGCACTTTGAGCAAACTCGGAGGTGAGTGCACAGCAATGTTGCGGAGCGCTCGCAAGGGATGCCTATTGGACTTCAAGGTTAAGATGCATTGGGGGAGGGGCAAAGACTGTTTGCAGTTGAGGCGATTTGGGGATGGGGGCAAAGGCTTCCTTACAGCTGTGGCAACCTGGGAGGGGGTTGGGGTGCAAATGCTGCCCTGTGGAGGGAGGTAGTGCACAATCATATGTGGGGTGGGGGAGGTGTGATGGGCGAGGGAAGCAGCCATGCATTAGGGATACCTTGTATAAAGTGACCAATTCTCTGCAGTTGAGACGGTTCAGGTGCAGCCTCATTGAAATGATTGGAGTTAGTGCTGTAGTTTATATGCCCACAGAAGCAACGCAGAAGCATCTAAGTGCCACCAAGTGCTCCAGATCTTTTCACCCCTCAGGCACAGACTGCAAACTAATCAGTGTTTAAGTAGACTGCAGAGCAGATGGACGACTGGGCAAGTTGTACAATCTCCTTGCTAAAGCTGACTGTGGAGCAGTCACTGGTGGAGGAGCTCACTGCCCCTTGCAATGTCATCATCTCGGTTTGGACCAGTCTTTTACACGGTCCAAGCTAACAGTGCAGCCTTGCAGTGCAGGTTAGGAGAATGGCTGCGACTGGAGAGCACAGCATGCAGCCCGATAGGCAAAGCTGCTGCCAATCGGTCAGGTGG
This sequence comes from Carcharodon carcharias, assembly GCF_017639515.1. Taxonomy (NCBI): domain Eukaryota; kingdom Metazoa; phylum Chordata; class Chondrichthyes; order Lamniformes; family Lamnidae; genus Carcharodon; species Carcharodon carcharias. The sequence continues at coordinate 108,955,667 of NC_054475.1, forward strand.
AGTAGGGTGGAGGAAGGTTGGCTTTTGGGCAGCCATGCAGCGCACTTTTCCCTGGCCATCCAAGTGGTGCCCAGCACTCTCCAGGATGTGTTAAGGGGCCTTCAAACTTAACCAAGAGCAGTTCCAGGGAGTGTGCACGACTCCTACATTCTCGGTTGGTCACAGATCCCTGGCATCTTCTAGGGTCCACAGAAGATCCAGGGTTGGCTCCTCGAGGACAAGAGCTACCCACAGGGGCTATGGCTGATGACACCTGTGCGATGGCCTCAGACTGCAGCAGAACGAGGGTATAATGAGGCTCATGCTGCAGCTCACAACTTCGTGGAGCAAATCATTGGGATGCTGAAAATGAGGTTTCATTTCCGGTCTGGCAAAGCCCTGCAATATAGACCATAGAGGTTGTCATGCATCATCATCACCTGCTGGTTCCTTTACAACCTGATGTTGGAATGGGGAGTGGAGCTGGCTGAGGAGGAGATGCAGGAGATGGAGGTCTCCTCCAATGAGGAGGACATTGATGGTGATGAGGGTGAAGAGATCCTCGAAGGCAACAATGATGGTGATGAGGCTCTCTCATGGTCAAGATGGGGCAGCGGCTCTCAGGAGGTGCTCATAGCTGCTAGATTTGTGGAACATGATGCTGACATGCAGTCACCTTAGGTTCCTCACATAGCCTCTGACAATGTCTGACTCCTATCTGGCCAAGGGCAGCTCACTTGCACTGTGTGAGATACGGGGCCCATAATTGCTCACAATATTCTAAATGTGGTCTGACCAGAGCCTTATAAAGCCTCAGCAGCACACCCCTGCTTTTATATTCTAGTCCTCTCGAAATAAATGCCAACATTGCATTTGCCTTCCTAACTACAGACTCAACCTGCAAGTTAACCTTAAGAGAATCCTGGACCAGGACTCCAAAGTCCCTTTGCACTCCAGACTTCTGAATTCTCTCCCCATTTAGAAAATAGTCTATGACTCTATTCTTCCTACCAAAGTGCATGACTTCACACTTCCCCACATTGTATTCCATCTGCCACTTCTTTACCCATTCTCCTAACCTGTCCAAATCCTTCTGCAGCCTCCCTGCCTCCTCAATACTACCTGTCCCTCCACCTATCTTTGTATCATCTGCAAACTTAGCCAGGATGCCCTCAGTTCCTTCATCTAGATCATTAATGTATAAAGTGAAAAGTTGTGGTCCCAACGCTGACCCCTGCGGAACTCCACTAGTCACCAGCCACCATCCTGAGAAGGACCCCCTTATCCCCACTCTCTGCCTCCTGCCAGACAGCCAATCTTCTATCCGTGCTAGTACCTTGCCTCTAACACTATGGGCTCTTATCTTAGTGAGCAGCATCCTGTGTGGCACCTTGTCAAAGGCCTTCTGGAAATCCAAGTAGATAACATCCATTGGCTCTCCTTTGTCTAACCTACTCATTACCTCCTCAAAGAATTCTAACAGATTTGTCAGGCATGGCCTCCCCTTGATGAAACCATGCTGACTTTGCCTGATCTTACCATTCACTTCCAAGTAATCTGAAATCTCATCCTTAATAATGGACTCTAAAATCTTACTAACGACCAAGGTCAGGCTAATCGGCCTGTAATTTCCTGTCTTTTGCCTCACTCCCTTCTTAAACAGGGGGGTTACATTAGCGATTTTCCAGTCCTCTAGGACCCTCCGTGACTCCAGTGATTCCTGAAAGATCACCACTAACGCCTCCACTATCTCTTCAGCTATCTCCTTCAGAACTCTGGGGTGTAATCCATCTGGTCCAGGTGATGTATCCACCTTCAGACCTTTTAATTTTCCTACCACCTTCTCCTTGGTAATGGCCACCATACTCACCTCTGCCCCCCAACTCTCTTGAAATTTGGGGATGTCACTCGTGTCTTCCACTGTGAAGACTGACGCAAAGTACCTATTCAGTTCCTCCGCCATTTCTTTGTTCTCCACTACTACTTCTCCAGCGTCATTTTCCAGTGGCCCAATGTCCACTTTTGCCTCTCAATTACCCTTTATATATCTAAAAAACTCTTGCAATCTTCCTTTTTATTACTGGCTAGTTTACCCTCATATTTAATCTTCTCCCTCCTTATTTCTTTTTTAGTTGTCCTCTGTTGGTCTTTGTAGGCTTCCCAATCCCCTGGTTTCCCACTGCTCTTTGCCACATTGTATGCTTCCTCTTTAACTTTTATCTTGCCCCTGACTTCCCTTGTCAGCCATGGTTGCCTCGTCCTCCCTTTGGTATGCTTCTTCTTCCTAGGGATGAATTTTTGCTGTGTCTCCCAAATTACTCCCAGAAACTCCTGCCATTATTGTTCCACTGTCACCCCTCTCATGTACAAACTGTTGGATGCCAACAGTGGTGTCAGCGATGGAATTCAGACTGTGCAGCAGTGCAGGAGCGACATCTGATATCAATGTCTCCATGGAGGCTGCCAAACTACCAGTGTTGATCTCAATGAGTTGGCATGCCGGTGCTATTACCTCAGGGGGAACATCACTTCCTGATGTTCCCAAGCTTGCCTTTGCAGCTCCAGCAACTGTGACATGACTGAGTCCAGAGGCTCGTCATCTGACTCAGACTCAGCAAATTTATGGCCTCCAGCAGTCCTCTGAGTGCCGGGGACCTGGAAAGTCCCTGAAAGCCTGCATTCGATCCAAAATATGATGTGCTCACCAGATTGTGATTCTGAGACCACTCTAAAGTTAGGTCCCACCGAGGCATCTCTGCGCTAGTGGAAGGTGTGGGTGAACGCTGTGATGGGACTTTGAGGAGGGTGCCTCAAGATTCCTCTTCAGAGGTTTCTTTGGGGCTTGATGGGAGGCTGTGTGTGATCGATTCCATCGGCTGTTTCCCAGATGTGCCTGCGAAAACAGGGAGAGTTAATTAGCACGTAGCAGTGGCCTGTGAAACAGGATACATCACTCGCAGCATTGTTGTCTGATGGATTGCTCTGCTGGAGCCTCACTTAATAGGGCACCGCCAACCTCACCATCAGCACAGGAGTGGTCCAGATCTTCACCGGCCAGCTGGATGACTCTGTTTTCAAAGTCTGTGAGGACCTTGATTCAAGGCATTCCTCCACCAGTCTGCAACCTCTCACTTTTGTTATGAGCCAGTTTGTCCTGCATGAATGAAAATGGAGAGAATATTATCAGGATGCCTGCCTGGCCAGATGATAAGCATGCCTGACATGTGTGGGTGGTGAGTGGTCCCAGGGAAGGGATGAGGACAATGATGGTGTGTGTGAAAGAGTGAATAGTGATGTTCCTTGAACTAGCAGTGTGAGGGCCCTGTAGATGTGTGATGGGTTTGTGAGTGTGTGAATTAAGAGTGATGAGAAGAGTGACTTACCCTGGTGGACAGAGGAGATCATTCATCCTCTTGTGGTACTAGGTGGCTGTCCTCTATTGAAGGGTGTTGGCGCTGACCACCTCCCAAGCCAGATTAGTGATGTGGCTGCTCATCCTGTGGCCAAAGCAGGGTTAGAGGACATCACAGCGGGCCACTACTGTATCCAAAAGATGCTCGAGGGTTGTGTCATTGAACCTGGGAGCTGCAGTCTTTTTGCCTTTCATGGCCAGACCTTTTTTGCAGCAGTTGTGAGCTGTAAGCATTGAGAGGTGTGCGCAGTGAAGCGGCAAGTTAATGGCATGGAGGGCAAATGAGAGGCCGCGCGCCATGGAAATATCATGGTTCTCAGGAATAGATAATTAATGTGGCAGGCTTGAGACGATTCAGTGTGAAAAGTCATCATTGTGGCCGACGGGTAAAATGTCGTTTCACCCGCCCACTACCTCACTTAGTGCAAATCTGATGATTCCACCCATTAAAACAGATTGTGAAAGTTTTGATAGGTAAATAAAAAGGAACAGGTGAGGGAAGTAAATGGAGGCAGAGACAAGGGAAATTATAATTAGGAATAAGGAAATGGCAGAGACATTAAACAAATACTTTTCTCTTCATTGCAGAAGGCACAAAATTTCTGTAGATATAGAACAAAGGGTCCAGCGAGAGTGAGGAATTTAAAGAAATTAGTATTCTTAAGAAATAGTGCTAGAGGAATTAATGGGGCTAAGTTGACAAAACACTGGACCTGATGACTGACATCCTAGGCTTTTAAAAGAGTTATCAAAAGGAAATGGTGGATGCATTTGTTCTGATCTTCCAGAATTCCCTTGATCCTAGAATAGTCCCCATGCAGAAAATTATAGGATCTATTTTTAGGGACATAATAAGAGGGCACTTAGAAAATCATAATATGAATAAGCAGTGTCAATATGGCTTCATTAAAGAGCAATCATGTTTGACAAATCTCTTAAAGTTTTTTGAAGATGTAATTAGTCAGAGGAGCCAGTGAGTGTATTGTACTTGGATTTTCACAAAACATTCTGTAAAGTGCCACACAAGAAATCATCACACAAAATTAGATCTCATTGTGCTGATAATGTATTAGAAGGATTGAGGATTGATTAATGGAAAGAAAAGAGATTATGAATTGGTCATTTTCAGGCTGGCAGGCTGTAACTAGCGGGTTACTGCAAGAATTAGTATTTGTGCCTCAACTATTTATAATATTCATCAATAACATGGATGAGGGGATGGCATAATGTATCAATTTTTCCTGATGAAACAGAGTTAGGGACTCTGGGGTCGCCCACCCCGACTCCTATTTCAGTCCAACCACCCAACCGAAAATTCGACCTGGGGGTGGCCATTTTTAAGGCTGGGTTCACCGAACAGGGAAACTTCCTGACTCTGCAAACACAACCCTGGGATGAAAAGCTAGGACTATGTCTGCTTTGTCAAGAGGAGGTTCCCAAGATGCAGAAAATGCTCCACATGCTTTTATCATATTTTCTAGGATTATGCCATGGATCTTAACTGATAGAGGTGGGGATTGTGGGGCAGGGGGCGGTGGTGGGGAGGCATAGTTGTGTGGGAGCTAGTTGGAAGTGGACCTTAGTTTTATCAGTCTTTAGTGAAAGGCCCAGTTTCTAAACTTTCTTCAGAGAAGGAGTCAACAATGAACTGGAGCTCAATTTCTGAGTGAGTGCACAGGCAAGCATCATCTGCTTACCAAAGCTCTATGACTGAGCTTGCAATGGATTCAGTTTTGGACTGAGGGTGGCGCAGGTTTAACAGTTTCGCATCTGTTCTGCCTGTGGCTAATTTGCTGGAGGTGAGATGCAGTATTGCAGTAAGCAAAATTAAGAGAGTTGGTGCAGTGACACTGCCTTGCTTGACCCCAATCTTCACTGAGATAGGGCTTATGGTGGTTCCATTGGTGAGGGTTACAGCTTGCATGTCATCATGGAGTAGGCAGAGGATGGTGGCAAATTTCTGAGGGCAGCCAAATTTAACAAGGATACTCTATAAGCCTTTGCAGTTGACAAGCTTTTATGAGGTCCGTACAGTGTTTGATGCACTTTTCTTGAATTAGAGTCAATGGAAGTGTTTTGGGTACTAAGGGAATTGAGGTATATGGGAAGACCATGGGAGGGTGAGTTGAGGTAGATGATGAGCCATGGTCTACTCCAGCTCCAATTTCTTATGCTCTTATTCTCTTAATCTCTTGTTGCTTTAATGGGCAAGGGAAGCAAAAGTGCCTTTCTCCAAGAGTGACAAACTTGCATTTGGAATTTTCTCCAATTCAAATCTGTCTGTTTTTGTATTATGTGACATCTTGGGTGGAATTTAGCCCTCGATGGACAGGTGGGCTCCACTGGCTCGGCGGCGGGCGGGCAGCCGAACTCCGCCGCTGAAACGGGCACCGCCGCCATTTTGAGTGAGCGGGCCAATTAAGGCCCGCCCAGTGGGCTGCCCAAGGGGCAGCACTATGCGTTTCCTGTGCGGGGGGGGAAGAGATTCCCCAAGTGTCAAAGTGCGCTCTTTCGTGCATGTGCGTGGAAGAGCGCACTGCTCCCTGAGACTAAGTGCTGTCTCAGGGAGATTGGTGACTGTTTAAAAAACATCAAAAATAGCAAAATAAAAATATTAATAAATATGACATAAACTTTATTAAAGATTTTTAAAACGGACATGAAACGTCATCCCGCTAGTGGATAAGGTTTCATGTTTGTTCTCCTTCCTGCCGGGGCTCCTGGCCTGCCCGCCAGCCTTAAGCTTGGATGGGCAGGGCTTTTAATTACCTTAATTATCCTGTCAGTGGCCTCAATTGGCCATTGACAGGTCAGCAGGCAGACAGCTGATTTCGCTGTCCGCCCACCTTCCTGGATATTTAAATGGGGCGGGATGACGTCGGGGGTTCCTCCTGATGTCATCCCGCGTCATTTTCCCGTCGGCGAGCGGGCCCTGTCCCCAAATCGCCAACAGAAAAATTCCTGCCCTTGTGTAAACAAGGCGGTCTTGACGGGCTATGAGTTGATGGACTACATAGGTACTAACAGATACGTTCTAAAAACATGTCCTTGATACCTGCATTATGCAACGAGGCTGTGAAATGCCTTTGAAGGCAGAAATGTGCTAAGGCATTCAACTCCAAGGCCTGAATTTTTCAGTCAGCGTGTGGGGGCCAGCCCGACACACTGGCGCATAAAATGGCATGCGATGACGTCGGGCATGCATCCCGAGGTGATTATGCTGTCTCGCGATTTTGCACACCCGCCAACATTTAAATGGCCTATTAAGGCCATTAACAAATTGATTAGTGTCATTATGTACTCTGCCTGTCCAACCTTAAGGTTGGCAGGCAGGCAAAAGGGCCACGAGGCCTTTAGGTTTTTTAGGAAACCTCATCCACGAGCAGGATGAGGTTTCCTAGAGCTTTTATGAATCAAATAAAAAGGTTTTCTGAAATATAAAAGCATGTCCCATCACATGTGACACAGTCACATGAGGGGACATGTTTAATTAATTTTTTTTATTTATTTCAAAAGCGCTTCACTCTCCCTGAGGCAGCTGCATGCCTCAGGGAAAGTGAAGTGCTCCTTCACGTACATGCATGGCCCCGACTCTCCCTCCTCTCCCCAGCCCTGCTCGTGCCTTACACTGGGCGGGCATTAATTGGCCCACCTGTGTAAAATGGTGGTGCGGAGCTGATCACGGGTAGTGTAACCACTCCCGCCCCTACCTGCTCCCACTGAGCCTGCCCGCCGACTGAAAAATTTAGGCACAAATTTCAGCAGTTACGTGTATCCTGTAGGTATGCATTGTCAATGAAAGAATTGTTAGATTGTGTGCCTTGGCATACAGGCCAACAGTAAAAGTGAAAGTTATCTGTCACACTTTGTGACACGCAATAAATTGTTAATGCAGGTCCATGTGCTGGGCAGAATTTTCCCAAATTTGCACTAAGTGCGGTAGTGGGCGGGTAAAACAACATTTTTCCCACAAGCAATAATGGTGGTTTTCACGCCATATCATCCCAAATCTGCTTCATTATTTATGCATTCCTGGGAAACACGTCGTTTTCATGGCAGGCAGGTTCTCATTCACCCCCCTGTCATCACCCCACTACTGCATCATGCCAGATGCCATGTTTAAAGTCCAGCTGCAAGCATACATCTCAGTGATTCCAGCTCACAACTGCTGCGCAGAAGACATGGCCCTGAAACCGAAGAAGACTGCAACTCCCTGGTTTAATGATGGGTCTCTCAAGCGACTTTTGGATGCTGTCAAGGCCCACTGCGATACCCTCTACCCCTGCTCTAGCCGCAGGATGGGCAGCCACATGAGCAATCCGGCTTGGGATATGGTGGCAGAGGTGATCAGCACCAACACCCTTCAGAAGAGGACAGCCACCCAGTACCACAAGGGGATGAATGATCTCCTCCGTTCGCAAGGGTAAGTCACCCTTCTCATAACTCTCAACGCACACACTCACAAACTGAGCAACATCCACAGGACCCTGTTCAAGGGACATCACCATTCACTCTCTCATACGCACCGTCATTGTCCTCATCCTGTCCATCGGACCACTCACCACCAGCACAGGCTAGGCATATCTGTCATGTGGCCTGGCAGGCATCCTTCTTACACTTTCTCCATTTCTATCCATGCAGGTCAAGCTGGCGCACATGGACTTTGAAAACAGCCATCCAGCTGGCCGGCAAGGATCTGCACTGGTCCTGTGCTGAATTTGAGGTTGATGCTGTTCTAGCAAGTGAGGATCCAGCAGTGCAACATCCAACAGATGTATCTGCGAGTGATGTGTCCTCTTTCATGGCTACTACCATGCACTAATTATCTCTCCTTGCTTTCGCAGGCACATCTGCCAAACAGCAGACAAATTCCATGACTCAGGGCCTCCCATCAAGCCCCAAAGAAACCTCTGAAGGGGAATCTCGAGGAACCCTCCCTGAAGTCCCATCACCACACTCACCCACAACGTCCACCTGTTCAGAGACGCACACCTCAGTGGGACCAAGCTTTAGAGTAGCCTTGAGATCACGATCTGGTGAGCACATTGCACTGTCTGATCCATTGCAGGCAGCAGCAGGGACTTCCCAGGTGTCCGGCACTTGGAAGACTGCTGGAGGCCAGAAATTTTCTGAATCCAAATCAGATGACGAGCCTCTGGACTCAGTCATGTCACAGTTGCTGGAGCTGCAAAGGCAAGCTTGGGAACATCAAGAAGGGATGTCCGCTGCACTCCTCAAATTGCAAGGCATGATGGAGGAGTCCGTCCTGTTTCAGTCTGAGGTGATAGCTCCGGCATGCCAACGCACCAAGGTCGACAATGGTAAGATGGCAGCCGCCATGGAGACCTTTATCCAGGGCATTGGTTCTGCACTGCTGCGCAAGCTCAACTCCATCACTGATACCATAGTTGGCCTCCAATAGTGTGTATGCGAGAGGGGTACTGGGCAGCTTGATCTCACTCCAGCTACCCCTGCTCCTCAAGGAGTCAGCCTGGGGCCCTTGGGCACCCATAGGGAGGAGGATTCACAGATGCACACTCCGGGTCTATCCATCCAGGTGACACTAAGAGTGTCCAGCCCATCTGGCTCCTCGCTACCTGTGACCTCAGCAGCTCTACCTCCACAGGTCAAGGAGGGTGTCACTGCCACACAGCAGGACCCTGAAAGCAGGCCAGGGCCCTCTAAGTCTCGGGCCTCCAGAGGACACCCACCAAAGTCATCATGGACAGGGCGTTGCAGTCAGCAGGCTGCCTCCACCTCCGCTGTGGATGTCCGGGAAGCAACAACACAAAGCAGCAGGGTTAGTACGGTTAAGGAGAATTAGTTGCACAACCTAGGCATGGGTGTTAATCACTTATACATACTGTTCATTATTGTTAATAAACTCTCAAAAATGTCTCCCTACCTGTGTTCTGATGAGCAGGGTTTGTGTCACTCAGATGTGAAACCTTTCTGCACAAGATAAATACAGGTGTCTCAATCCAGGGCCTCTTTCCTGTGCTCTATGCAGCCTTCAGCCCAAATTGATGGTCTAGCCTCATACTCTCGAGAGACCTCGGGAGCACTGGTCATTGCTGCAAGAAAGTAGTGGGCAGGTGCCACAAAGTTCTCTCATTCTCTCTGTGTGCTCTCATCATCTTTATGGAAGGGTTGGCCCCCATCTCTTCAGCATCTGTGACAACTGATGCTGTGCTCCAGCTCCTGAAGAGTTCAGGTGCTGAGGGCAGACAAAGCGTCAGATACTTCCGTTGGTTCATGGCTGCATCTCTGTGATATGACCCTGATCACAAGGAGTCAGGCATTCTCAGAGGCTATGTGAAGATTAATGGAGTGTCCTCACTGCATGTCATTATCATCCTCTGGTAATCGAGCGACTATTAGGGCCTCCACCGCATCTCCTTGACAGGAGCATTCTCACAGAGGGTATTGGCGCTGCGATAAGCCAGACTGGAGTCAAACATTCACAAATGTGATGTTTGAACTATGGGGTCACCTCACTGCATGTTGTCACCATCTTCCATAAATCTAGCAGCTATGAGGGCCTCCCAAGCATGCCTGCCTCATCTAATCAGTGTGAGAGCCTCATCCCCGTCATTGTCACCTCCGAGGATCTCCTCAGCCTCATCCCATCGGCGTCCTCCTCATGGGAGGAGATGTGCAGCTCCTCCATCTCCTCCTCAGCCAGCTCAACTCCCCATTGGAGCAATAGGTTGTAAAAGGCGCAGCTGACAACGACGATGCGTGACACCCTCTGTGGACTGTATTGCAGGGCTCCACCGGACTGGTCCAGACACCAGAGCCTCATCTTCAGTATCCCAATGGTCTGTTCCACCAAGGTGCCTCATTATACCATCGCCCTGCTGCAGTCTGAGGCGGCCATATGGGTGTCATCAGCCACGTCCTCTGCGGGTAGCCCTTGTCCCCGAGGAACCAACCCTGCAGCTTCTGTGGACCCTGGAAGATTACAGGGATCTGTTACCAACAGAGGATGTAGGCGTTGTGAACAGTCCCAGGAAACCGAACACACACCTGCAGGATGCATTTCTGTTGGTCGTACACCAGCTGCACATTCAGCAAATGGAACCTCGGGCACTCATAGGTTGATATAGTTCACCATGTGTTGCAGCAGAAATCTGAGTGCCACATCCTGAACCGGTGGGAAACCTGAGATCTGGGTGAATCAAATCGCTCTTGCACCCTGTCTGTCTTGGTCCCAGGCAAAATGCACAAAGTTGTGTGCCCTCGCGTAGATGGCATCCGTGAGCTCATGGATGCATTTGTGGGTGGCGGATTGTGAAATCCCACAGAGATCACCTGTGGAGCTCTGAAAGAGCCACTGGCATAGAAATTGAGCATTGTGGTCATTTTCACAGCCACTGGCAGTGGATGCCTTCCATGCCCCCGTGGTGCCAAATCATGCAGTAAATGGCAGGAGTGAGTGATCAGTTGCCGAGACATTCGCAGTCTTCAGTGACACTAGTTCTCGGTAGGAATGGAAGTGGCATCTATAGACCTTGGGTGTCGCTAGGCGCCGGCCTGCTACTGCTCGCTGTGGCTCTTGGGTGGCATGTGTGGGTGCCTCAACTGTCCCTTTTTCCTGAGGCTGCTGCTCCTGCCTCTGCTTATCCAGGAGCCTCAGCTGCTCTCTCCTCTGTCTTCTTCATGCCCTGTAAGTCATCAGGCAAACAGTTAGTTCACCAGGCTCCATGATCCATGTTGTACTCCTGCTGCAGGATGAAAGAGGGAGACACGTGGTTAGTATGGGTGTACTAAGAACCTGTGCTGGTTAAGAGCGATGGCCCCTTAAAACTTCCCGGAGTGTGCTGGCCACCACTTGGATGGGAGAGATTAGTGCGCTGCAAGGCTGCCCTGTTAGCTTGACTGGGGGAGACTGGTCCAAACCGGGATGCTGACATTGCAAGGGGCTGTGAGCACCTCCAGCAGTGACTGCTACATGGCCAGCATTGGCGAGGAGATTGTACAATGTGTGCAGTCCAACTGCTCTGCAATCCATTAAAGTTCTCATGAATTTGCAGTCTGTGCTGTCGGGTTGGTGGGCTGGAGAACTGGGTGGCACTTTGATGCCTCTGTGTTTCTTGAGTGAGCAGATAAGCTAGGAGCCCGACCCCAATCATATTAATGTGGCTACTCCTGAAACTGCCTCAGTTGCAGAGGAATGGTCACTTTTTTACAGGTTTCCCGAATGCACGGCCACTCCCCTCTCTCACACTACTCCCCCACCCTGAATGCTTGTGCGTTATATTCAATGGCAGAGCTGCCCTTGACCCCCATTCCTTCACCCCACCAGCCACCTCAGAAGCAGGGCTGCCCTTAACTACAATCTCTGCCCCCCACTACCAGTCACCCCAATGGCATGGCTGCACTTGCCCCCAACTCCCTCTCACCCTCAAAAGTCACCTCCAAGGCAGGGCGGCACTTAACCCCATCCTCATGGCACCCCTAAAGCCTGCAAAGCAACAGATGACCCTGGTGCATTCTGCAGAACATTGCTGTGCACTCACCTCCAGTTCATCCAAAGTGAAGGCCGCCAAGTGCACAACACCTCTGTCCGCTGAAATGGATGGATGATCCAGCGGGAGTACAGGAGCCTAGCAGAATGGCCTGATAATGATATGCTGATGTATTACAATGAGGTTCCCAATGACCGATGGCGGGAAACGCAGCCTGCCATCAGCGGGCTGAGTGGACAATCGTAGCCTGCCACCCCCTGTTGTGAAAATTATTGCACCATATTGTCCACTCATGTGACCTATCACGCCTGCTGCCAGCGGGCACGGAAAGTTCCACCACTATTCTGCAGATTACTACATGAAAGTAATTTAGGAGTTGAGCCAAAATGGTGCCAATGCTGCTTTAATGCTAAAATGAGTACACTTGGTACATAGTCAGTTATTGTATGCCAACAATTTTACTAGCTTGGTTTCTGAACAACACTACCCTTATCATTCCTACCAAACCTTAATGAGAAAAGTCTAATTAAACACTAAAGCCTCATTTATTTGACATAAAATATCTTAGTGTAGTGTTTCTTACAGGACCAGTAATCCAAATACCTGGATTAATAATCTGGAGCAAATGAATTCAAGAACCGCTATGGAATTACAAAAGCTATGGGAGATAAAGAGCTGGTATCCCTAAATGTGGCTCAAGTGACTTAGATTATCATAGCATCAGGTTCACTAATGCTCAAGAAAAAGTTTTTGCCATCTTCAGATGTGACTCCAGGCTCATTCTGATATAGCTGAATTTTGACTATTGTTACGGATGGGGAGGAGTGTCAGATAATTCTTCCCCTTTTATTACCTCTCAGCTGATCGCAACAAGAGTTATTTGTGTGAAGGAGTGTTTTAACCCTTTTGAGTGTTGTGACTTTGAAGAACAGAGACAAACAGGCTTTCTTGTAAGTTTATATAAAAAAAGATAAACATTATTTTCACAAAACACAGAATGTAAATGCAAAAACACCCCCTCCCCAAACACACAGGCACACAAGTGCACACACACAAGAAAATACAATTTCTAGAGATGTAACATTCACTTGGATTACTGACAGAATAACAAGAAACACGTCACTTGTTTACAGCTCCTATGATAGTGGTTGAAAATGGTGCAGGCCTGAAAGGTTTTCTCCTAGTTTTGGCTTTTTCAGGTAAAACTGTGGCTAAATTCCAGTGGTGAAGAAATATAATCTTGCAGGTAAAACAAATTAGACCCCTTTTTACTGCCTGAGATGACTGTCTTTTCGAGACAGGGTTCCTTTCTTTTGCTGGGTTCCCTTGTGGTATTGGTTCCCCCCCTAGCCAGTTTCATTCATGTGATGGCAGTATCAATGTATTCCATTGGCCACAAAATGGGTTGGAACCAACATAATTGGCACATAATGGGGACCTATCATGCCTGCTGCCAGCAGGCACGGAAAGTTCCACACTACCCTTATCATTCCCACCAAACCTTAATGAGAAAAGTCTAATTAAACACTAAAGCCTCACTTATTTGACATAAAATATCTTAGTGTAGTATTTCTTACAGGACCAGTAATCCAAATACCTGGATTAATAATCTGGAGCAAATGAATTCAAGAACCGCTATGGAATTGCATCAACATTCCAGCTATGTTCATCTTCACTGAAAGACTTTATTTGAAATCCCATCTTCATGGGCCCGTCGAGTCTAGCAGCCATTGTCATTTTAAAACTTCCACTGAAATGGTGAAGGTTAGTCAACTAGCACCTTGGAAAGCTATTTGCATTTTAAGTAACTTGCCAGAGTTTGTTATCATATTTGTCTTGTTCTGTCCAGAAACCACAAAAGAAGTCACCTGACTTTCCAGAGTCCATTTTGTGAAGGTACAGGGTGGAATTGTCCTAGATTTGCACTAAGTTTGGCAGTGGGTGGGTAAAATTACATTATACCTGCTGGCCATAATGTCAGCTTCTCACGCCATATCATCCCAAACTCGTCACATTAATTATGCATTCCCAGGAAACACGCCATTTCCATAGCAGGCACGCTCCGATTAGTTGGCCACACCATCGTCTCACCACCTCATGATGCTGGGCACCACATTTAAAGTACAGCTGCGCACACACCTCTCAGTGCTTCCAGCCCAGGACTGCTGCAAATAAGACATAGCCCTGAAAGGCAAGAAGACTGCAGCCCCCAGGTTTAGTGGCGTGTCTCTTGAGCACCTTTTGGACACTGTGGAGGTCCATTGTGATGTCCTCTACCCCCACTGCAGCCTCAGAAGGGGCAGCAACATTACCACTCCAGCTTGGCAGGTGATGGCAGTGGGGATCAGTGCCAATGTTGCACAGAACAGGTTGGCCATCCAATGCAGATAGACGATGAATGATTTCATCTGTGCCGCCAGGATCAGGCAATCATCTCATCACTCTAAACCCACACACTCAAGCCCATCACACATTCACTGGCATTTCGCTCACTGCCAGCTCAAGGGAGGGACAACACCACTCACTCTCTCACATATACCCTCACATCTTCACCTGGCATCATCTGCTCAGGAGACTGCCTCCTCAGTCCTAACCATCTTGAGGACACATGCACATATCAGCTTGTGCCCCACATAAAACCCTTCCTTAGTACAGCCCTCACCCTGCAGCCTCCTTCCTTGCCTGAGGCCTCTTTTCCCCCTTCCCCAAGCAAGCCCTAGCCCTGCAGGTGTACAAATCCAGCCCCGCCTTATGGCTGGTCTGGTAGGTAGAGACCTAACCTTAAGTCCCCCTAAAAGTGCTGTGGTACTGCCTGTGAAGCCTGGCACTGATGACTGTGAGTGTTGTCCAAAGCAAGATAGGCAAACAAACCTCAAACTCCCGAGCAAAGTTCAGCTCATTATGCTCAGGTCGCTTATGTGCAGTTGTGAAACATGTCGACATGGCAGATGATCCAAAGTGGTGGGATGAGTCTGGCAGGTTGGCCTTGTAATGGTATGCAGGTGTATTACAATGGGGTTCTTGATGTTCGATGGCGGGAAATGCAGCTCACCATCAACGGACTGAGCAGACAATCGCAAAGTGGTTTCATGCCTTCTTGCCATATTGTCCACTCATGCCGCTGAACATGCCAGATGCCAATGGGCACAGATGATTCTGCCCATGGTGCCAATATTCCATGTTGCTGTGATTTTTTAAAAAAAGTATAAAGTGTCCATTTCCCAATTAACATTACAAGCATGATGTGGCCATCACACTTTTCTCTAAAATAATCTTGCAAGCTACTCAATTGCATCAAACTGCAGCAGTCCAAGAAAATGCACTGTCATCTTCCCAGCTCAGTCAGGGATGAGTAATAAGAACTGGCCTAGTCAGTAATGCCAAAATCATGAGAATAAATTATACAAAATCTTTTTCTCATGAAGATTGCCACAATTCAGCCATATAATAATGCTCTTTCAAGAAAACTAAGTAGGTTTTTTGCTGATGAGTTGTATTGTTGAATTGTACTGAGTATAATTTTTAAATACTTTACAACAACACAAACTGCATTGATATGTTGCCTTTAGCACAGTAAAATATCCCAGGGCATTTCATAGACACGCTATCAAGCAGTATTTGATACTCAGTGTTACTCAGTGTACTCAGTGGGGCGCCCAATGTTAAAAGTAGGCTGCTGATGGAGGTGCCCCCCGACCTGCTTCCCAGCTGAGGCCTGAACCCACTATATTTTTGGGCTTCCCCCATACCCCAGAACCCTTCCTGCCACACTAAAAATTGAGGCTGGGCAGGGAACAGTCCTCAAGTGGTCAATGAGTGGCCATGTTAAGGGCCTCAATTTGAGCAAAGGTGAGAGGGCGGCCTAGGCCTCGCCCACCCCAGCGAGTAATTGTGGAAGCCCATCTGAGGAATTTTATGCTCACTGCCACCTATAAAACCATTGGTGGGGAATGTAGAATTCTGTTCTTTCTGTCTGCATCCACTCCATCTATTAGGTGACCCCTCAGCCTCCTCTTTTCAAGAGAAAAAAGACCCTGTCGGTCCTTTCCTGATATGTTCCCCCCCCACCCCACCCCCCACCCCCCCCACATTTCTGGTATCATTCTTGTAAATCTTCTCTGCACACTCTCCATTGTCTCTATATAATTTTTATACTATGGCGACTACAACTGCACACAGTGCTCTTAGGCGTGTTCTAACCAAGGTTTGATACAGATTTAGTATAACTTACCTGCTTTGCAATTCTATCGGTCTAAAAGTAAAACCTGGTACTTGGCTTCCTTTTTTTATGGCCTTGC
The DNA here is from genome assembly GCF_017639515.1 of Carcharodon carcharias. NCBI lineage: Eukaryota > Metazoa > Chordata > Chondrichthyes > Lamniformes > Lamnidae > Carcharodon > Carcharodon carcharias. The sequence continues at coordinate 108,971,827 of NC_054475.1, forward strand.
TAACCTGCAGTGCAACTGTTAGTGAATGGTATATTTGCACTCCAAGGTCCCCATGTTCCTCTACTGCACCTAGCTTTCTCCTTCCAAGTAATAAGTGACCTCCCTAATCTTCCTAATAAATTGTCCCACCTCACATTATCTGTGTTGAATTTCTACTGCCCGTTCTGCAAATGTATTATTCTCCTCCCGTACTTTGTTGCAGGCATCTTCAGTATTAATTATCTACCCCCCTACCACCCCTCCCCACCACCCCCCAACTGCCCCCTCAAACCACCCAAATTTGGTCATACATGCAAATTTAGAAACTGATTCAGCAGTAATGTTCAAAAGAGGATTGGATAAATACTTGAAAAATTGTAAGGATATGGGAAAAGAGTAGGGAGTGAGACTAACAGAATTGATCTTCACAAGGCTCAACTTCAGTGGGCTGAGTGTCCTCTACCTATGCTGTACTATGAGCTCATCCGTTCTCTGCAGCATCTTTCCATTTATTTTCTACTCTGATTCCTTATGGTGCCTGCCACCTCTCTACATAACATTTTATTTGCCAGTTGTCCTGACTGTCCTTATAAAGTCTTTTACAGTTTTCTTCACCATTTACCTTCGTCTTTCAGATTCCTCCATTTTACTTGGGTCACTACAATGCTGATTGGTCACCCTTCTCCACCTCCTCCTATCAGTCACCCATTCTTCTTCCAATCCTGCTACATTTAACTCTCTCACCACGGCATCTTTCCATCTGGTCTTAGGCCTTCCTCTTCTCCTTCTTTTCTAGCAGTCCCAACTCCATCACTCACCTCACTACATTTCCTTTTTCTCTCTGCAACAGATGACTGTACCATTACAATCTCTTCTCACTATTTTCTTTGATGCTCCCATAATCTTCACTGACCCCCCTGATTTACTGCTTCCTGATCCCGTCTTTTCTTCACACATCCATCTCAGCATCTGCATCTCATTGGTATCCAGTAGTTGGTCCTCTCTTCTTGATGTTGTCCAAGTTTCTGAACTATATAACAAAGCTGGTCTCACAACTGTCTGGTAGATTCTTCCTTTCAGTTTTAGTGATAGTTTTCAAACAAATAACACTCCATTGCACTGCTGCCAATTACTCCAACCCAAGCTAATCCGCTACTTAATTTCTATTTCCATATCTGCCATCACTGACGCCAGATACTTGAAGCTACTCACCTTCTTCACTCTTCACCAAACCATCCATTTTTGTTTATTTAAAAACATATCAGCATTGTATTTCCTATGTCCAAATTCAAAGCTTTCATCTGTAAAAGTAACAGCGAACCCAAATTGCAACACTTCCAACCCTCCTGCAAGTTAAACAATATTACCTCTAATCCTTTATTTCTCACCAGTTTTCTTTACATGTTTCTAATTCTTATACCTAATATGGCTCACCCTTTTTCCAGCCTATGCTTGAGCCTCTTTGCAAAACAATGACATCTTAGCAAAATTAAAGCCCATGGGATCAGAGGAGCAGTGGCAGCTGGATACTTTGGCCAAGGAATGCAGAGAGTAGTGGTGAATGGTTGGTTTTCAGATTGGAGGGAAATGTACAATGCTGTTCTGCAGGGGTTGATACCGTATTCGAACCACTGCTCTTTTTGATATATATTAATGACCTGAACATGGGTATACAGGACATAATTTCAAAGATTGCAGGTGACATGGAACTTGAAAATATATTGAATAATGTGGATATTAAGAAGTGAAATGGGCTGAAACTTGGGAAGGTGAAATGTAATGCAGTGAAATAATTTTAGTAGAAAGAATGAGGAGAGGCAATATGAACTAAATGGTCCAATTTTAATGGGGCACAAAAATGAAGAGAACTAGGAATATATATGTTTACAAATCTATGAAGCTGGTAGGATAAGTTGAGAAGGCATATGGGATCCTCGCTTTGATTAATAGAGGAATAGGATAGAAAAATGATGAGTAAAACATTGATTTGACCTCAGATTATTATGTCCAATTCTGGGAACCACAGTTTATGAAGGATGTCCAGGCCTAAGAGAGTGTGCAGAAGAGATTTACTATTTTCTATGATTCTATTTTCTAAGAAGCATGGAGTAACTGGGAAAAATTCTTACCTTGGTGGGCGGGCGTGCGCCTGAACCGCTCGAGCATAAAATAACGCATGTTGACGTCAGGAAATGGGCAGCGCACTCACCGTCAATTAAAAGGCCTGTTAAGGCTATTAAAGACTTAATTAACTTGCATTTTTTGCAGCCCATTCAACCTTACGAAAAGGCCAAGCGGCCTTTGAACCTTTTAGAAAACCTCATCCACGGGTGGTATGAGGTTTCCAAAAGCAAATAGAAATAAAATAAAAATTTTAAAATTGAATTAATAATATGTCCCTGTTCAGGCGACAGATTCAGATGAGGGGACATGTTTTATAACATTTTATGAGCCTTTATTTATTTTTCTGAAAATTCTTCATCTACCTGAGGCAGTTCTGTGCTTCAGGGAGATATGCAAGCGTGTACTCCTGTGCATGTGCGAGGTTCGCGCTCCCCCTCCCCCTCCCCCCACCCACACAGGCAGCACTGAGTGCTGCCGCTCGTGTTTCTTGCTGGGCGGGCCTTAATTGGCCTGCCACCATGAAATCGTGGTCCAGCCCCAATCACGGGTGGCGGTTGGCTTTCCGACTGCCCCCGCCCGCCCCTGCTGAGCATGCCTAACAAGGGCTAAATTCTGCCCACTGTATTGATATGGGTCGGAGAGGGGAGATTGCATTATAATTCAGTCTTTGACCTGTCTAGGTCAGAACCACTGTTTGAAGTTACAAAAGATATAATGAACCATCTAATTCTGGTTGCATGGGCCTCTGCAAGGTGCTCATGAATGTAATCAATCACTTTCGGTACTTGTACAATTGAATTTTGTGAGAAAATTCTGCTCTTGCTTCCCTGCTGCTCAGTGGTAAGGTCCTCCTGAATAAAACATCTGTCACCTCACTTCTCAGCATTAAATTTCAACACTCTGCCTGCTAGCCTAAAGCCAATGGAATGTTTACCCTGCACAGTGAACCAAACTCCCTATGTTTTATCAACTTCAATAATTGTCATTTTGCTGCTATACTCCAGTTCAGATATACAGTAATGCCATGCGACTTAACCTTATCAAATCTTCCATGCTGCACCTTAACAAATTCTTTTTAAAAATCCATAGACACAACATCCACAGCATGCATCATTGCACACGTTTTCTCAAAGTAGTCAACTGAATTGGTCACATGACTTGCTTTTTGCTAACCAGATTGGTCATCCTTAATTAACCCATGCCTTTCACAGCAAGGATTGATCTTTGTTTCACATTGCATTCTCTAGGAACAAATCCATTATGAGTGTTAGACTAAAAGCAAAATACTGCAGCAGCTGGAACGTGAAATAAAAACAGAAAATGCTGAAAATACCCAATAGGTCAAGTAGCATGTGTGGAGAGAGAAAGAGTAGAATTTAATGCCCTCCCTCATGATGAGGTTGGTGGTGGGCGGGGCATTTAATCAGGTGGGAGAGTGGCAGGTGGGTTAGTCTGGGGCTGGAAGACTCGTGGACAGGTTTCCCTCCCAGCTGCCAATTGAGGCCTTAAGTGGGCAATTAAGTGATGGGCAGGTGTGCCTGATTGAGGGACCTGGCCAACCTGGAAAGGAGGTGGGCCACTGAAGGTCAAACCCTGCCCTTGTTGCTGACCCCCTCCACCATGACCCCCACACTGAGGTCCCCCTCTTGCCATCACTTACCTGTGCCTGGGTCTCTTGATGCTCTTGTGCCTCATGTGGGTTCATTACCAGCAGGAGCCATTTTGCCTCTCCGGCAGCATTGCTGAGCAATAAAGAGCAGCTGTCCTCTGATTGGCCAACAGCTCTTGGCAGGTAGGACTTCCATCCTGGGGGGTCCTTGATCCCAGGGAAGACCCAGTTAAATGCCTAGTTAAATGCAACAGGCCTTACCATAAAGAGGCTGCCCTCATGCTGGTTCTGCAGCTAATGGGCAAGACCCCCAACACTTACATTAACCTCTGCTCAAAGAGTTAAAGTTTCAGATTGATGGCTTGTCAGCAGAACTGGAAGGAGTTAGAGGTGTAACAGGTTTCAAGCTAGTACAGAGAGAAGGTAGAAGAGTGGGAGAGAAGGAAAAACAAAAGGGAAGTTCTTGGATAGGATGGAAGGCATGAGTGATTTCACTAACAAACCAATATGATAATGAAAGGTAAAGGATAATGAACAAGTAAAGAAACAAAATAAAGGTTTAGAGGAGCTGTAAATGGCAAGCAAAATCATTACCAGTGGCTGCTGTATTAAAAACTAGAAGAAGTGGTTATGAACTCAAAGTGTTGAACTCAGTGTTGAGTGGAGAAGGCTCTAAATTGCCTAATTGAAAGATGAGGTGCTGTTCTTCAAATTTCTGTTGAGCTCCTTTGGAATAGTGCAGGAGGCCAAGGATAGAGAGATCAGAGTGGGATGGAGCATTCAAGTGGTGAGCCGTCTGAAGCTCAGGGCCATGCGGGTTGACTGAGTGAAGATGTATAGCAAAGCTATCATCCACTTAATGCTTGATGCCCTCAAATGTACAAGAGGCCACATCATGAACAGTATAATACATTATTTGAAAGAAGTACTAGTAAAACATTATTGCATCCAGAAGGCGTGTTTGGGCCCTGGGGGGCATAAAAGAACAAATGTTGCATCTTGTGCACTCGCATGCCAAGGTGCCAGAGGAAGGCAAGCATGTGATGGAAGAGTGAAGCAGAATGTCACAGAGACAATGGCACCTTCTGAATACTAATGAGAGGGATGTGTCTAACATGAATATTTGACTAACTGATCATTAGTTTCCTGGGTTAACCCTTTCCCAGATTTTGTTGCATTGGCAACCTTCTAATCCACTGGTTCAACCTTCAAATCCAAATATGTTTGAAAGATTATGATCTGACATTAAACCATTTGCTCTGATTCCTGTGCAGTCAAACAAGGGAGGCATCAGGGTCTTGTGCCTTTTGAGTGCCATCATTTATTCAGAGCTATTTCAAAAGCCGTAGAAATCCTATCCAATTGCACAACTTCCTTGTATATATTGTTCCAGTCCCATTATAGGGCTCTTCAGTGAAAATCAAAGTAAAATGTGCATTTATATTGCCAATATTCCTTTATCTTCAAAGGAAAGTGTAGTTTTTCAATCCTAATTGGCCCAATCTTTCCTTTAGCCATTTGTTTACTGTTTCTTTATAAGATCCCTTTAAAATTCCCCGTTTGTTACCTGCCATTTTTTCACCATGCCTCCTCATGGCCCTACAAGTTTCTTGAGTCCTCTCTATATTTTCTATTTGGCATGATTTTCTTTAGAAGTATTAGGCCTAGGTTTGCCAAATGCTTTATTAAGCCTCATTTTAATTATAATTTCCCTTCTCATCCAAGAACCTCCAGCCTTTGTGGCACCACTTCTATTCCTTACGGGGATATGTCCAGTTTGTATCCTATCCATTTCCTATTTGTTTCCTTTTGTGCAATAAATTAGTTGCCAATTTTCCTTTCCTGCTTTCTTGGGTTACCTCCCTGTTGAGCTAATTGATATTGGCTTATTTTTGTCTAGTTAGTACCTTTATCTTTGTTTGTCTTGCCATTTCAATGTTTATTCCAAACTTAATTATGTTATAATCACAGTTTCATAGATGTTCCTTATTGAACAGAAAGATAATGATCCAGAAAGAAGCTCTGGATACTCCTTCCATTCTTTGCCATTACCTTACTCTCACCCCAGTCCGCCTTTGGATAATTAAAGTTAGCCACTGTTACAGCCCTGTTGTTGTGAATGTTGAGTAGACAGAAACTTTTGAAGCAATGTTTCTGAATCCTCACGATCATTACACTGAATTACCATAAACTTTACTGTCACCGTAATTCCTAAGCTAATGATATGGTGCCAATATGGGTTGCAACTTCAGTGCTCACTCTTTACTGCAGCCACAGACTGCATCAAACTGTCACAGTAATATGTTAACTTAATGGGTGTCCACAGGCTAATCTAGCTATCTTTAATGCTCGAGGAATTCTATGTTGCTGTGCTAATGGTGTCTATGTACTGTGAGCCAGAACCAACTATCCCAGTTGGGAGAGAACATAAAGCAAGCTTTACTGCTGCAGAAAGTAACTTTTGACTGATCTCATTCAGGAAACTTATTTGCAGTCTGTGCAAACATAAATCCTCCACTGAGACCCACGTATGAATAGAAGCTGATATCGGCCAGCATATAACCATAGTTCCACTGTATCATGAGGCTTAGGGGAAATAGTTGGAGGAGCTAAATAACATTCAACTCTGATGCAATTAATGATTCAATGGTAGTCAAACACTACCTGTTCAGCTTACTGCATAGACCTTGTGTATTTTTATTGATAGAAGAGGCATCTAATGCTCCCATTCTTCCAAGTTTCTGAGAAACACACAAGGCATGTGTTGGATCCTGGTCACCAGTTTGTTGGGACTTATGGATCCTGGTTGCACGCTTGTTGTGGGATGGTCGAGTTGGTACAATAGATAGAGTTGATCAGCAGACACTTCTTAGGTGGAACACATTCTGTTTGTTTACAAAGGTACTCAGCAGCTAGCTTGTGCGCTTTCAACTCAAACCCTTTCTCCATACTACTGACTACTAACTACAGACTACTGACTACAGAGGTAGCCCATCCTACTCTACTATTGGTTGCATAAGATCATATGATCTTTCTGTATAGCATTCTTCTTAAAGGTATACTACATGTTACATAAAACCATAATTACCACAGTATGATAGGCCTCTACTTTCAGATCTTGCATTATGATCTCAAACTGTCTACAGCCCCATTACAAACTACTCGGTAAGGAGGACAAGAATACGTTGCCAAACATTGTTGAGACCCTTTTGATGGACTATGAAATAGCATGTGACTCCACTAATAGCCAAGAAGCATAAACATTATCTAGGCAAACCGATTATGATTTGAAGTTATAACTTTTGTCCTGACCACCAAAGTATACCATATTTTCATTTTATTGCATGGACCATCTCCTCCATGCTAAGCATAACATGTCAGCACACCAAGAGAACCGACCTCTAAAGCAGCCTCTCCATGGCAGATCTCTACAAATTGAACAAATCACCAATTTCCACATGGAGGAAGAGAAAACCATTCCTTTAAGCTTTAAAAATATCATTGTCAATAAGCTCCCCACAAAAAGAACTATGCTATGTACGCCTTTGTGAAGTGTCATTAAGCTATTATATGCTTCTAAAATGAATAAAGGCATGAGGCCAGTAGTCTGGAGAAATCTTTTCCGCAAGTGTGGGTGTATTTTGTGAATTAGATTATGTCTCTGCCTCTGCCGTGCAGTGTGGACAGTCCCCTGTGGCTTATTTATTTTCTGGTGTTTTGATTTGTGTGTCCCGCAAGTGGCTGCATTATTCCATGCACGATTAAGAAAGCGAATAAAGGGCAGGATTGAAAGGACAACAAATGCTCGTGTTTTAATATTTGTTAATATATTCTGAAAGCAAAATGCAGCTTCCTAAAGTTCTTTAGGATTTTGAGAATATGATTCTAAGATTTATCTCATTGTAGACATTACAGGCAAGGTTTTGGCCATTTGTGCCTCAATCAACTTGATCACCTTCCTACATAAATCCATTTCATGACAGTGCAATATTGTGGAGGATGTACTGTACTAGAAATATTCCAGAGACCATTTAAGGGTTGTATTTGAGTGTTCCTTTCATACATACAAACTCCTGTATAATTTCAAGTATTCAAAAAGTACACTTCACTTATGACATTCCTTAAAATGTGCCCTGGTACTTATATCTGGGTTGTTTTCATGAATCATTGCCCTGGTTCTTGATCTGGCTGCAAAATCACTGGGGGTAGAAAATAAGCAAACATGTGTAACCTGCAACAAAGCAGCCAACCCAGGTCATAATATAATCATTAATATTAACTGAACTATTAGTTATTGGGTGACATAAGCCCTGTGAGCAAACCCCTGACCCATAGCATAATTGGCAAACCTAGAAGAATCTTGTCATCTCTTTGGATTCTCAGCAACCCCAATAGTAACAAGTCACTTACTTAGCACAGCAAGCTGCTTGCACATTAATGTACAGATACTTGCATGGATTTTAAATACTAGCATTATCAGGTGAACCAAAATGGATACAGTAAATGACAGCAGTATTGTTTGATAAGCTAGCAATGGCTTGAAGTTCAATTGTCTACAATATCAACTGATTCGGAAGAGAATATGGTTACAGTTAATAGCCTAGTAGTGCTTATAAACTAACAACTTCATTTGAGGACAGAACACAAATGCCCAGCAAAGAAGTACAATTAGACCTGAGAAGCCCATGTTGCACAGAATGTAAAAGCTAGATCATCGTTTCTATAAAATTTCCTCTTCTTTTTATTGCTATATTTGGTATTTGACTTTGTGTGCATTTTCACGTACAGGCAGATATTTCAGAACTACCAGGACTCATTTACTTAAATTGACCAACCATTTCAATTTCCACTTTTTAAGATTGGTTTGTGCTTTTTAAATTCTTGTGTGGGTATCTCTTACTAAAGTAAAGATTGGGAAAACAGGTTATGGGATTGTTATCTTAGGCATCCAGTGGAACCATGGGTAGAACAGCCATGTGGTACAAATGCAGAATAAAACACCGTCCACTTTGCCTCATTTGAGTTCTATCTAGTGCCCCACTGTCCATTTTTCTGTTTCTGATTAACACTTCCTTGTGTCCTCCTCAGACTGTCAACTGAGGTCCATATAGGACTAATGGCTCAAAACCATTATATTTAGAAACATACTAGCCGGTATTAAGTCCAACTTTTGATTTCAGACTCCAGGGCCAGATTTTCCACTGGTTGGGCGGGCTGAGCGGGCCGGCCCAGGAGCGGTCAGGAAGCCAACTGCTGCCTGTGATCGGGCTCTGACTGCAATTTCACGCTGGCTGGCCTATTAGCAGCCAGCCAGAGTGAAACGCGCGCTGCTGGGTGGGGGCTGGAGGAGGGCGAGCATGGAAGCTTGCGCATGTGGTTGGTGTGCACAGTGAAAGCTGCCTGAGATACAGGGAGCTGAAGATTTTTAAAAATAAAAACTTAAGAAATGTTAAAAAAAATCCCCTCATGAAATGTTAATAATTTTATTTAATTTTTATTTGCTGTTGGAAACCTCATCCCGCCCATGGATAAGGTTTCTTAAAAAACCCAAAGGCTGCTTGGCTTTCTCACCTGCCCGCCAACCGTGAGGTTGGATGGGCAGCAAAAATTTTTGTTTAATTATTACTTTATTGGCCTTAGTAGGCTTGTTAATTGTAGCGCTGCCGACCGAAATATCACGAGTGCATGATGACATTGGAACACTCACCTGACGCCATCGCGCGTCGTTTTATGCTTGTTCAGGTCGATCAGCGCCCACCCAGCGAGCGCAATATTCTGCCCCAGATGACAAAGCACATGATTTAAACTCATTACATCAGCTTTATTCCAATTGATTGTCTGTTGCAGCAGCCTCATCTGATTCCACGGTCACTGGCAGAGTGTCGGAGGAGCTGCTGCCCTCATCCTCATCACCCTGAAAGGAGCCGGCAGAGACAACTCGTGCACCAATGTCAGATCGCTTTGGACCCCCCGGTCACCATTGATGGATGGGCAACTAGCTGGGATACTGGGTGCCCAATTCATTTCCCATACTGACAATGGCCACCTGAGGTCATTGCCTGTGTGAGGGCTTGCAGGTCCAAGTGCATCCCCAGGAACCCCTGATTGAGCTCCTGGGGCAGCCTCTCCTTGAGAGTCGCCACTCTTTCCATGGGGGAGGCAATGCGCTCGGTCATGAGGGTCATTGCATTGCTCATGCTCTGTATAGACACCTCATGAACAGAGACCATAGCACGTGTTCCCTCATGTATCTCCGCCAGTTCCTCTCGCACACCCTGCTGGACTTCCAGCATCTGCTGCCTCAGGGCCAACACCAGAGGCACAACATCCGCCACTGACTGATCATGTTCCTGATCCCCAGCAGTCCTCCGACTGCCGGTGCCCTAGGCACCCTCTGCCTCCAACTGCACCTCAAGCAAGTGTGAAGTCCTCTCACTGCTGTGCACCAAGATACTAGCCAATGACCTAATTCCCACCGAGGTGCTGGTATCTGCGCTGGTGCCTGCCTGGCTGAGAGAGCGTGACGCTGGTGCGTTTATATCCTCTGTGTCCTCTGGAGTGAGCAGTGGTCCTTCAGGGCCCTGATCTTGAGGGTTTTCTGATGAGCCTGAAAGGAAGAACAAAGACATGTGATTAGTTGAAGTTGTTACATTGTTGCTGTGCATGCCTGGTACCCGGATCAGGATGCCCTCATCTTTCTATTATCAATGGGGATTCTATGTTCGAGGGTCACATCAATATAGAGACAACAGTGGAACGGTTGCTATGACTAACATTCTGACCTCAGTGCACTGCACTCTTGCCTCCCTGTGGCACCCCAGCCTCACCACGGCTGGATGACCTAGGCACATGGTGCCTCTCCAGCTCCAGTGCCTCCTGCTTGTATCTGGTCAAGATTAGAAGGTGTGGTGATCCTCCACCAGTCCTCAGCCTCTCATCGTTATGATGGGATGTCTTCTCCTGAAAGGAGAGAGGGACATTGATTAGTCCACCCTATACCTACATTGCCATTGCAGCCTGGCCAACCCCACCTGAGGAACACCTCGCAGGGCTCAGCCAATTCATGACCCTGGAGCTGCAAGACACTCATTCTCAGCAGCCAGGGCATAGCCCCTTGCCCAGATGCTGCCTAATGGACATTTGCCACTTATACTCTAAGAACTCTGAGTGAGGTCCAGGGGTGCGGAGTGCGGTGGTGGGAAGGTCACAGGGGAGGTGGGGGAGGTGCGTTCCTAACTGCTGTGCTAAGTGACCAAATCCAACATGGTGCTCATCCTTCCCGATTGCAGGAGGTCATTAAAGCACTTGTGGCACTGCACCCATGTGCGCCTCACCACACCATGGGAGCTGAGCCATGATGCCACCTCCTCCCAGGCATTTTTGATGAAGTGGGGGCGGCCTCCTCCTCCCGTCCCTTGGGACAAGGATATCCCAGACTGCTGCCACCTCCTCCAGGAGGGCAACAAGACACTCATCAGAAAACCTTGGAGCCGGCATGCCCTACATAAGAACTAGGAGCAGAAGTAGGCAATGCAACTCCTCGAGCCTGCCCCGCCATTCTATATGATCATGGCTGATCTCATTTCGGCCTCAACTCCAATTTCCTGCGCTCTCCCCATAACCTTTCAACCCATTACTAATTTAAAATCTGCCTATCCCCTCCTTAAGTTTATTCAGCATCCCGGCATCCACTGCACTCTGAGGTAGTGAATTCCACAGATTCACGACTCTTTGAGAAAAGTAATTCCTCCTCATCTCTGATTTAAATCTACCATCCCTTAGCCTAAAACTATGGCCTCTCATTAATGCCCCACAAGGGGAAACATCTGCTCCATGTCTACTTTATGTATCCCCTTTAGCACATTATATACCTCAATTAGATCTCCTCTCATCCTTCTAAACTCTAGCGAGTATAGGCCTAAACTGCTTAATCTCTCCTCACTAGACAAGCCCCACATCTCTGGAATCAATCTAGTGAACCTCCTCTGAACGGCCTCCAATGCAACTACATCCTTCCTCAAGTAAGGGGACCAAAACTGTGCACAGTACTCCAGATGCGGTCTCACCAATGCCTTATACAGTTGCAACAACACTTACCTTTTTTAAAATTTATTCCTTTAGCAATAAATGCCAAAATTCTATTTGCCTTCCTTATTACCTGCTGTACCTGCATACTAGCTTTCAGCAATTCATGCGCAAGGACACCCAGATACCTCTGCACTGAAGCATTCTGAAGTTTCTCTCCATTTAAATAATAAGTTGCCTTTTTATTCTTCCGACCAAAATGGATAACCTCACACTTATCCATGTTAAACTCCATCTGCCAAATTTTGGCACACTCACATAACCTGACCATATCCATTTGTAAATTTCTTTTTTCTTTATTGCACCTTAGTTTCCCACCTATTTTGGTGTCATCTGCAAAATTAGCTCGAGTACTCCTATCCCTGAATCCAAGTCATTAACATAGATTGTAAATAGATGGGGCCCGAGGACCGAACCCTGTGGCACCCCACTAGTTACAGCTTGCCATCCAGAGCCAGACCCATTTATCCCAACTCTCTGCTTTCTGTTGGTTAGCCAATCCTCTATACAAGCTAATTTATTATCTCTAACTCCGTGTGATCTTATCTTGTGTATTAATCTTTTGTGCGGCACCTTATCAAAGGCCTTCTGGAAGTCCACATAAACTACATCTACAGGATCCCCATTATCCACTTTGCTTGTCACATCTTCAAAGAGTTCTAGTAAATTAGTCAAACACTTGGTAAAACCATGCTGACTCTGATGGATTGCATTTTGACTTTCCAAATGCCCCATTACAACTTCTCTAATAATGGATTCCAACAATATCCTCCCTGTTCTGCAACGTTGTTCTGCATCCCTTCACACTGATCCCAGAGATGCGCATTACGCTGGGTGGGCCTTAATTGGCTCAGCCGTGTAAAATGGCAGTGCGCACCCAATCGCGGGCAGTGGTTGGATTCCCGACTGTCCCCGCCTGTTCCCAGTGAGCCCACCCGACATGGCAAAAATTCTGCCCTTTGCGTACAATAATAATTGTATGCACTTCTCCTAAGGCGTAAGTCTTGGCTCAGCGGTGGCTTCTCTCACGTTTGAGTCATCTTCAAGTCAGAAACCCAAATTTGAGCACAAAATCCACACTCACTCTCCACTGTGGTACTGAGGGAGTGCCCTGGTAGAAGTTCCATTTTTCGATAACGTGTTACAATGGAAACCCTATCTGCCTTCTCATGTGAATGTAAAAAAATCCCACGTCACTATTTCGAAGAAAAGCAGGGGAATCCTCCTTGGTGTCCTGGTCAATATTTATGCTCAACAAGCTAAGATTATCTGGTTATCATAGTACAGCTGCCTGTGAGGTCTATCTGTGTTCAAATTGGCTGCAGTATTTTCTTCATTATTACAGTGACTACACTTCAAATGTATTTCATTGGTTGTAAAGTGCTCTGTTACATCTGAGGTCATGAAAGGAGCTTCATGAATGCAAGGGTTTCCATTTTGGGCACAATTGATGATCCAGGTGCAAATTACGCTCAAAGCGGCATTCGTTTTGCAAAGCGAATTTTTGTTTAAGTTACCACTCAATCTTATTTGCATTTTATCAGATGTAAAATCTTCCCTGAACCAGCACAATTAAGCACCGTTTTAAAATGTAATTTTTGTGCATTATAAAATGTTCCTTGATATATTTCAGAGAAGCAAGCGAGTACAGTTTTATTAATACAGCTGAAAATAAGTTTATCACAAAAATAAGCATTTTTAATCAGCAAGACCTGGTCCATCCGATTTTAAATAACTGAAAATGACTTTTAAAAAATCTATACAAAACCACTTACTAGAACCACTTACATTGGTGCACTGTAGTCAGTTTCTTCATAATTCTTTTTGAAAAAGGTAAAAGGTGCCCAGATAAGTGCTTTTACGTCAAAAAATATTAAAAGCCTCTTTGAATTCTTGCAAACAAGTGCAGTTGGTGAAAAATCATGTTGATAATTTGACCTGGGGATGTGACCAGCACTGGGTAGGCTGCTATTCAGTACAATTGTTTTTTAAGCCAGGGCAAAAAAATGACACAACCTGATTTTTGTCAGATGTAATTTGTTTGAACTTCCTCAATATTTTATGCTGGTCTAACCAATTTTGGTCAAATTACACTGGAAGTGGGAGATTTTGGCATAGTGGTAATGTCGCTGGACTAGTAATTCTGAGGATATGGGTTCAAATCCCCCCATGACAGCTAGTGGAATTTAAATTCAATTGATAATTCTGGAATTAAAAGGTAGTCTTATGGTGACCTTGGAACTATCATTGATTATCATAAAAACCCATCAGGTTCACTAATGCTCATTAGGAAAGGAAACTTGCTGCCCTTACCTGGTCTGGCCTGCATGTGACTCCAGGCCCACAGCAATGTGGTTGACTCTTAATTGCCCTCTGAAATGGTCTAGTGAGACAGTTAGTTCAGGGGCAATTAGGGATGGGCAACAAATGACTGGCCTTGCCTGTGATGCCCACATCTCATGAACAAAATAAAAAAAGACTCCAGGTCAGGATTTCTTCCTGAAAAAAATATGGCACAAAAAGAGGAAACAGTTAGTAAACAGGAAGATTATGAAAATTCATGAAGCAATGGTTAGATCACAGCTAGAGTGTTGTGGATAATTCTTGGCACCGGACTTCAGAAATGAAAGGTCACAGAGGAGATTTACCAAGATGTTACTGGGGTAAAGGACTTCCATAATGAGGAGAGGTTGCAAACATTAGGGCTGTTCTCTTTGTAACAGAGACAGTTAAAAGATAATCCAATTGAGGTTTTCATGTTGATGAGAGGTTTTGAGGATGGCATACAGTTATCGATAGGCAATGGAAACATTGCAGTTCAAGTGACAAATCCTTTGGGTGTCTGATAAAACTTACATATCAACATTTTCACACATTCCAGTGGGACTAAGGATATGCATGTGCCTGTGTAAAGTAAAGGAGCCAAACTATGCCTTTTTTTATTCTTTCATGAGATGCGCATAACGCTGTCAAGGCCAGCATTATTGCCCATCCCAAATTGCCCATGAGAAGGTGGTGGCTCGCCACCACCTTGAACTGCTTTTGGATTTTGATTTGTGGATTTTGATCCAGTGACAGTAAAGGAACAGTGATATAGTTCCAAGTCAGAATGGGATGTGACTTGGAGGTGAACTTGCAGGTGGTGGTGTTCCCATTTAGAAATGGTGAAGACATTCTTACTGGTGTAAGAGATCCCAAAGGGGACCAAACCAATGCAATATGTAGTGGATGTATTTTATTAATAGATTTAAAAGAACACAAACAGTCATAGTGACAACTTGACTCCGTAGCAACACATACTTTACAGTGATTAAGACAACAGGCAAAATACTCCCAGATTCTGCTGGGAGGATTGTTACCATCAGGATTCTCATCCTTCTCTGTCTTAAATGGAACTTCTTGCACTTTTCCATATCATTCTCAATCTTGCTTGTATTCTTTTTAGTGTACCTCCTGTGTGAGATCTAATCAAGGGCTTCCTCCTCATCTTGTTATTTGCAACCCATTTATCTGGCTATTGTGGGAGATCAATAGCTGCTAGATCTCATTAAAGGCTTCTTGGCTTATTGGAGCCCATGTTGATACACTATAAGGCTTTCCAATATGTAAAATATCTAAATTAGAATGATAGGCTATATCTTACAGCTGCTGTTATCGATCATTCATACAGTGGTACCCAAATGGACCTTCGAAGATGCTGCTGCTGAAAATGACCTGTCCATCATCACCAATTAATAACATTTCTTAAGATGGTCTTGAGAACTCTGGGCCTTGTGGGCCTAAATTCAAACTGTATCACCTGAACATGGATGGCAGTAGTCTGGGTTGGTTGGCTGAAAGGTAACAAAAAGAGCAATGGCAGGGTGCAGTGGTGAGAATACAAATGCTCTCAGCCTAAAAGGACAGCAGGTTTGTATTCCATAGTATCTTTTTCAATTCCATGAGGTGGTGCATCAAAGAGCCTTCATGCCCCTTTGAGCACTGGAATCTGCAGCCATGATGGCAGCAGGCTGAGCCTGCTTGGCACCAAGTTGTTCTTGCATGGTAACAAGCATGTTCTTGTCACTTAAACCTGAGTAGCACTGAGACATTAAATAGCTTCTGCCTGTGCTTATATGGATGTTGACATATCAGCTACCAGCTGCTGTATCACTGATGCGTCTGCAATACTGCTGCAATGGATGGGCTTCATGCTCTCCCTGAAGCCTGTGCTGAGTTTCAGCTGGACTCCTTCAAACTCCTGGACCATGACAAGAGGCTCTGTGACTTGCCATTCAATACACCAAGCATCTCAGAGTGCATGTCCATCAGCGTCTTCCTGTATTTCACCCCATTGACGTCCTCATCTGATCCTCGGCAGCAAAATTCGACTGTGACCACATCGTCTAATGAGTTGGCACAAGAATTATCCTTCCCCTCTGGCCTTGCTGCAGCCAACTCATGCTTGGTGTCTCACCATGTTCCGATCCCAACTCTAGATTATCTTCTAAAGTTTGTGTACTGCCAGTATCTGAGCTGGTGGCTGCGAGTAACAGATCAAGTATTGGTCTTTCTTTAGTAGAGGTCTGGTGTAACTCTTGCGCTTCATGATGAAGTTGCACTGGCTGTTCAGGCACCAGTTCTTAGATATCTAAAAGCATAAATGCAGAAGAGGAGGACTGGGGTGAGTTAAGCGTGGCTGGAGTGGAATGGAATACGAAAGTCCTATGGTTGTGCCTCATGCCAGAAAGCAAAATGAGAGTGAAATTGGATTAGAGAAGGGGCATAAGACAGGAACAGACCAACAGCCTGAATGTTCCTGGCGATACGAGACTTAACGGTCTCAGCCACAACTGGCCCCATGAGGTGGAGCCGCATCTCCTTCAGAGAGCTCAAGAAATGCAGATTTTTCTGCCTCCTACTGTTTCCCTGTTGCCTTCTGTGCTACCTTGTTCTGCAAGAGAAAGAGGGAGGATTGCCAGTTATTGTGTTGCAGTGTATTTGAGTGATGAGCCTGCCATAGTTGAATAGCTAGAGGTATGTGGAACTAGTGAGAGACGAACATGAGGGAAGCAGTAGTAGTAGAAAAGTGAAGCTGAGGTGGAGCAGAGTAAACTAGAGTCATTTATGACTCAGAAGGAGGCCATTTGGCCCATTGGGTCTGTGCCAACTCCCCCCAGAACAATGCAGTCAGTCTCACTCCCTCCCTACCCCGCCCCATTACATATAGCACTGCAAGTTTATTTCCTTCAAGTGTCCATTCATTTTCCTTACGAATATTTGATCTTCTCTGTTTCCACCACCCTCATGGACAGTAAGTTCCAGGTCATTGCCACTTGCTGAATAAAATAGTTTTCCTGACATTCCCCCTGCATCTTATATATGTGTCCCTTAACCCTTGTATCATAAGCTAATGGGAAGAGTTTATTTCTTGTCCTTCTTACCTAAGTCCGTCCTAATCTTGTACACCTTTATCAAATCTCCTCTCAATCTGCTTTCCTCCCAGGAGAACAACCCTAGCCTTTCCAACCTACCCTTGTAGTTAATGCTCCTGCCCCATATATATAATGCTAGACATGAGTACTTATTGCTGATGGGTGAGTGATGGGGCTGGGTGCATTGAACAGTGTGAGAGGCTGGTGGTGCACTGGGTTGGAGGTGTCCTTTGAAGATGCATTCACTGACCCTAATCTACAGTGTGAGGTCATAGAACTTTCTCCGGTGCAGCAGCCAGGTCCTCAGGGCCAGACTCTGTGAATTGACCTCCCTGGCCATCTGTTCCCATTCCCTTCTCAGGATAGTAAAATGACATCTCTCTTTCTTTCCACCTGTATTACTCGGACCTCCAGTGCTACATTCAAAAACCTGGAAGCCTTCTCTCTGGTCTGTTGTTCAATTTGCTTTGCTTTTCCTGCTATCCAAACCTTCCAAAAACAGTTGCAGCAGCTTCTGCTGCATGACTGCAGCTCTCCTTTAAGAGGCTGCCATTAAGATACTCAGGCTAGCTGTGCCATGCATGCTGCTGGGCCCTCTGTTGAATGTGTAGCCAGTCAGCAGCACATTCCACATGTGAAATCATGGCGGCATGAAGTTCATTTGCTGCCTTCCTCAGTGGGATCAGGCACAGGGTATATGCTCATAACCCACACCCAAAAATAGATCTTATTGAATTACCTGTGCCACCACCTCCACCCCCCCCACCCCCCCCACCACCACATCACCCCCCACAATGCACCCATCTTTGCTCTTTTCCTGTGCTTTAGTAACTATGGTAAATGCATTTCTTATAAAATTAGCACTTATATAGTAGAGGCAAATAGCTGAAGATGCATTTCAGCTGTCTGTTGTACACAGGATGCTAGGGAAAATATGTTGAGGTATATAATGGGCAGCTGATTTAATCCTGCCAGTTTACATCTCCAAAACTGAAACTATATTTAGCCTCTCATTTTCAGTGACATCAATCGTATTTATAAGTGGCATGAACATCTTACAGTTGTGGTATTCAGCTCACATTGTTGGATAATAACTTGCATGGTAGCATATTGGTTAAGTGACTGGACTAATCCAGAAGCTCAAAGCCCACCATTGCAGCTGGGAGAATATACATTCAGTTGATTAAATGAATCGGGAATAAAAAGCTAGTCTCAGTAACAGTGACCATGAAACCACCAGATTGTTGTGAAAAC
The DNA here is from genome assembly GCF_017639515.1 of Carcharodon carcharias. Classification (NCBI taxonomy): domain Eukaryota; kingdom Metazoa; phylum Chordata; class Chondrichthyes; order Lamniformes; family Lamnidae; genus Carcharodon; species Carcharodon carcharias. The sequence continues at coordinate 108,990,292 of NC_054475.1, forward strand.
CCATCTGGTTCACTAACGCTCGTTAGGGAAGGAAATCTGCCATCCTTACTGAGTCTAGCCTATATGTGACTCCAGTCCTACAGCAATCTGGTTAAGTATTAACTGCCCTCTAAAATGGCCTAGCAAACCACACAGTTTCATCAAACTGCTCTGACAGAATATATTCTGGGTGGGGTACTCTCCATTATGGAGAGTGACTTGGAAGCACCACTACTGATTGAACTGGTCGAGTCCTGAAAAACATAGCTGCCAGACTGCTCCTACGTCAATGGTCAGATAACCAACACGAGGGAAAAACCTATTTAATCTCATCCTTACCAATCTATCTGCTGCAGAGATCTGTTCTTGCCAGTATTGCTAGAAGTGACTACTATGTAGAGCCTATAGAGGCAAAGGGCCTCTTAACCCTGGGGTCACCCTCCGTCATGCTGCACGGAGCTCCCACTGTGCTAATTAGGATAGATTCAGAGCAGACCTAGGAGCTCAAGACTGGTCATCCTTGATGCATTGTAGACCATCAGCAGCAGCACTCTACCATTACCATCAAACTAATGGACCAACACTGACTCAATGAGGAGTGTAGAAGAGCATGCCATGTGCAGCAACAGAAGTACCTAAAATGAAGTGTCAACCTGGTGAAGTGACAGCACAGGACTCCATGCATGCAAAATGTTGGAGGCAGGATGCTATATGTAGAGCTAAATTATCCCATGACTAACAGGTCAGATCAAAGCTCTGCAAACCTGCCCAACCTAGTTGTGAATCTGGTGAACAATTATACAATGAACAGGGGAGGAGAAGGAGGCTTTGCATACATCCCTATCTTTAATGATGGAGGAGTCCAGCACATCAATTCTGAGGTGCTTGTAACCATCTTCAGCCAAAAGTGCCAAGCAGATGATTTTTCTTGCCCTCCTCCTGAGGCCCTCACCATCATAGGTCTTTAGGCAGTCTTCAGGCAATTTGATTCACTTCACTCAATGTGATACAATACTGCAAATTCTATGGGCCATAACAACATTCTGGCTGTCACACTGAAAACGTGCTCCAGAATGAGCTGCCCTTCTAACCAAGATGTTCCAGTACCACACTAGGATCTTTCGGACAAAGCAGAAAATTGCTCTGTGCACAAAAAGCCAGATAAATTCAATCTGGCCAATTACTACCCCATTAATTTTCCCTCAGTCATCAACAAAGTGATGGAAGGTGTCATTGGTTAAGCAATTAAATCTTCCTCACTCACCAATAATCTGTTTATTGATGCTCAGTTTAGTTTCTGCCAGGGTCACTCAGCTCCAGGCCTCAATATAGCCTTGGTTCTAACATGGACAAAGGAACTGAATTCTATGAGGCAAGGCAAGAGTGATTGCCCAGCAGCATTTCACTAAGGAGCCCTTGGAAAATTGAAGTCAATGGGAATCAGGGGGTAAGTTCTCCACTATATGGAATCATACTCATCCCAGCCTCAGGACATCCTTGCAGGAGATCCTCAGGGTAGTGTCCTAAGCCCAATCATCTTCAGCTGGCTTATCTTTCCTGCTTTATAAGCTCAAAAGCTGGGATTTCACTGATGACTACACAATATTCATTTCTATTTTTCACTCCGAAGTTAAGGGAACAGTCTGCACCTGCATACAGTAAGAAATAAACAACATCCGGGTTTGGGCTGATACATGGCCTGTAACATCCATGCCACACAAGTGCCTGAAAAAGTGATCAACTCCAATAAGAGAGAGTCTAACCATGTCAATTTGACAGTTAATGGCATTACCAACACCTATAATCCTAATCCTCATCATTGACATCTTGGGACTTTCCATTAAACAGAAACATAACTGGACCAGCCACATAAACACTGTGGCTCCATAAGCAGGGCAACGACTGAATATACTACAATGAGTGCTTCGGTCCCTGACTCCCCGAAGCCTGTCCACCAACTACATGACATAAGTAAGGAGTGTAATGGAATACCACCACCTGCAGTTGTGAACATGTCACCTCCAGAATGTAAGAAAGACTCAGAGAGGTTTTTAGGGATGGTGACCCATCATGGGAAATTCATTCCTAACATGTCAGGCCTGACAGCACCTCTCAGAGAACTTCGACAAAATGATGTGGAATGGAACTGGGAACAAAGTCACCAGGAAGCTTTGACCAGTCTGAAGAGAACACTGACTCAGGCACCAGTGTTAAAGTATTACAATGTCAGTCAGCTGGTCAAGATCTCAGTGGACACTTCAAAGACTGGCCTGGGAGCTGCCCTCTTGCAAAATGAAGCATCAGTGGCTTACGCTTCAAAGGCAATGACTGAAACACAGCAGTGGTATATCCAAATAGAGAAAGAAATGCTAGCAATTGTGTTTGACCTAGAATACTTCCACTAGTTTGTGTACAGCAAAAATGTGGAAGTAGAGTCAGATCATAAGCCTTTGGAAGCTATACTTAAAAAAGCCCTGTACTGTGCACCACCAAGAATCCAAAGATTACTAACACATCTGTAGAAGTACCAGATCAGAGTTAAATTCAAACAGGGCAAGGAAATGTACATCGCAGACACTCTGTCATGTGCATACCTACCCATCATGGAGGAAGAGGATAAAGAAATGGAAGTACAGGTTCACCTGCTGACAAAGAACTTACCTGTGGCTGTAACCAAACTGCAGGAGATCAGGGGAACGACCAAGGATGACACCACCCTGAGAAAACTGCAGCAGATTGTGCAAACTGGCTGGCCCACACATCAGAGTGGAGCATCTTCTGCTGTATAAGAGTACTGGAACTTTTGTGAGGAACTCTGTGCAGCAGAAGGAATAGTTTTCAAAGGAGAAGAGATCATAATTCCTGCAGCATTGAGAAAAGAAATGCTGCAGCGCATACATGAAAGTCACCTAGTCATTGAAAGATGCAGGAGGAGAGCTCAAGATGTAATGTATTGGCCTGGAACGGCAGCACATATCGGGGAAATGGTGAACGTGTGTGCAGTGTGCCAAAAGTACAGTAAGTCGCAACAAAAAGAACCACTTCAACCACACAGTGTTCCAGAGAGGCCCTGGCAGAAAATTGGAGTGGACCTGTTCACATTTGACAACAATGAGTACCTACTAGCAGTAGATCATTACTCAAAGTTTTTTTGAGTCTGTGATGCTGAGAAATGATAGTAAGAGCATCACTGTAATAAATCATTTAAAATCAATTTTTGCTCGCCACAGCATATCTGATGTGCTCATCTCAGATAATGGTTCACAATTCTCAGGCACTGAGTTCCGCAAATTTGTACAGGACTCCGAGTTTTGCCACACTACATCAAGTCCCAAATATTCATAATCCAACAAAATGGTGGAATATACCATGCAGACCTTAAAACACCTGTTGAAGAAGGCAAAGGCAGACCGAAGAGACCACTACCTGGCTCTGCTGGATTTCAGGAATACTCCATTAGAAGGCATTTGCTCATCTCCAGCACAGCTCCTGATGGGGAGAAGACTAAGAACTAAGCTTTCAACTGAACCCCAACTGTTATTCCATAGCCAGTGAGCTACAGCGTGCAGGACCTGCTCAAACTGAGGCAGCAGAAGCAGAAACAGGCACCCGACCTCTGCCTGACCTGAGCATGGGAGAGACAGTGAGGATTCAGCGTGAAGGGATCTGGAATCCTGCTGTTGTCACAGGAATCACAGGAGAACCAAGGTCTTACATAGTGCAGAATCCAAACAGACAACAGTACAGCAGAAACAGGAAATTCTTAAGGAAAACAAATGAAACGCAACCCTGCTCTGAACCAAAAAGTGTAGCTGAAGATCAAAATCCAGAATACACCAATGAAGCAATAGATAACCAGACAAAGCCTGAGAGTGCTGAAAGCTATCCAAGGGGTGATAGTGACACAGAGCTGGAAAAGGCCCCATGTCCTTCAAAATCACCTCTGTCACCATTCAGAGCATCCAGTGGAAGAATTGTGAAAAAAAAACAGAGATACAGAGATGAGTAAAAGATAAAACGGACTGATCAAAACAGAGTGATAAAGAATAGATGAGACTTTGCGTACTTGAGTCGTACAAAAGTTTCTTTTTAAGTGAAATGTCATGATAATAGTTGATTGTGGTAGTGGACTCCAGTATTAGATTCTATACGGTACTCTGTACTAGAGAGTCACCTGAAGATTTGAAGGTCAGTTAGCACATGTTAGAGCCTGTCTTGATAGAATTCAGATACTGCAGGTATGTGTTTATGTTAGGAAAACGTGTTATCAATAAAGTTAGCTCAGCTATAATGTCAACAGCCTTTGTGCATTCTTGAAACAAAAAACAAGACAAAGGGTAATTAGGGATTGGCAATAAATGCCAGCTTTGCCAAATCAAGGCACTCATATCCTGAGAATGAATAAAACGAAACCTAGAGAAGTAATATTTTCCTGTATCCAGATTGGATTTCATGACTTTTATTACACATGTTCTTATTCAAATTCTCCAAAGGCAGACTGAAGAAGCATTTGATATGAAGCCACATTTGAATGGTTAAGCTGCTTTATTTTTCTAGTCAGCTCAGAGCACCATTTGTAATTAAATCTTACTTATTCTATTTGTTACACTTCACTTCTCATGCAAAATCCTGCACTATTCCACATGAATGGGATTATGTTTCTTGTATTTTTAGTATCCTTTTATTTCTGTACTTCTGCATCTTTTGGTCTTAAACCCAGGGAACAACTGTCTCCCTATTCAATCTATTACTTTATCTCATCAGCCTGATTCAATTGTCAACTGTCAGATAAACTGACCACCTACTCCCCCTGTCCCACTCAAGTGTGGGATCCATCAGCATAACTTGTCAATGACTCCAGCTGACTTTGAATGAGGACATGTCTGATCTGTTACATTTCAAACTATCTTTAACTGTTTGCAACATCTTGACTCAGACACCCCATCTGAATGTTAATCAGTACTTCCCAACACTGCTTTCCTGTGTATATAACCTTCTTGACAACAACATTTAGTTCAGTTGAATCATCTTTAATGCATATTAGGCCATTGTTTCCCAATTCAGTATCATGAGAAATCTTGAAACGTGACACTTCATATGGCATGTTTCTGAAGAAGTCATGGTGGAATGCGACTAAATTCGTCTGGACACATCTCATTAATGATGTGACCTTATTCCATGAATTGAATGGAGTTGATCTTAGTTTCACTATAGTTCATGCTGTATAGCTAAGGAAACTGATTTGGCCGACAGGATAGACATCTTTTAGGTGTGGTGGACAAGGAGCAGTGCATTTGTGAGCAATGATGTGGTCTTTCCGATGTGTGAAATTACAGGAAAGATATGTTGATCTGAAGACACTGTGAAATAATGGAAAAAGATTGAGCTAGTTTGTTGCTTGACAAGCCTGGGTTTTAAAACCTGTAAGGGGCCATGACCACAATTAAATGAACATCAGAGGTGAATTTAATAGAATGTGATCAGTGTAAGGAAAAATTCTATCCAGTTGCCATTGTCCAAATTATAATATAAACATTAGCTTGTGTAAGCAGGTACAAAGATACACATTGGCTAGACATGGGTTGAATTTTGTCAGGGTGGCAGTGGGCCTGATTGTGGGCTAGAATGTTGGGGTGGGCAATCCCATCTCAGCTATTTCAGGGTGCCCCCAAAGGCTTTTGTGGCAATCAGGCAGCTAGTTAGCTGCTGTTGAGGCTCCCGTTCATTTAAAGGACAGTATCCCATCACCAAGTGCTGCCGACCAACCAAGGACAGCAGCATTGGGAGAAGTGGCCGTTGCTCGGACTTCACCAGGCCCAGGGAAAAACCATGGGCACTCCTTTTGGAAAAATGTAAGACTAAAGGTGGGTGGTAGTTGGTGAGAGGGGGGTGCTGTTTCCAAGGGAAGGGACCATGCATGGGCCGCAGGGTGCCCCTTCAGGAGGGCGCTCCCCAGAGCTTGTAGGGAGGCCACCTGATTTTACTAGGGAGTCTCCCCATCTATTGCTTATAAGAAGCCCTTAATTGGCCACTTAAGAGCCTCAACTAGCTTCTGGGCAAGAAGACCATCCTCCCCCTTCCCCACCATATTAAGTGAATTGCACAAAGTTGGGAAGGTGACAAGTGTTCCTTTGTTTCCTCCCTCCCCACCTTCCCTACTGATTTTCCCCAATCCCCATCTCACTCCCAGACCTGTTCTCAAGGACCCCATTAAATTCCACCCCTTCCATCACTGACACCACTCACCGCACCCCATCCCCCCCACCCCCTCACCCACCAGCTCCTGAGGTTCCTGTTGCATGAATCACTTCAAGCATTACCCACCAGATTACATTGTTGCTACAGGTTAATTTTCACAGGTTAACTTAATTTCAGTTACAGAATTTGAAGATATGTCTGCAACCTCCTGATTTGGCAAATGACATTCTTTAAAGCAACTGTAAGCCATAAAGCATTTGTAGATTTTTTTTCCAAAGAAAATTCCCATGAGGTAACAGCCTGAGAATATGAAAGAAAATATACAAGGCTATTATAATTTATAAAGCTGACATTGGTCACCCTTCCAGAGTGAAGGTTTTTACTTGTGTTGTTAGAAACAGTTTCTCAACTAAAAACAACACAGTTCCTCACTGTGACACTTTATGATGGAAAAATAAAACATTGACTTCTCTTTTCTTTTTGACTGACAGATCGGTGCAGTCCAGTGGAACAAGGCTTATAAATATAATCTTCAGTCCCATACCTTATTTTAGTTAAATTATAAAATCAAGACTGAAGTGGAAAACGTTCCTTGTTAAGATGTTTAACCAGTATAATAAGCTGTCTGCCTAATCTTGTTATCACAAGAGATACGACAGTTGGAATGCTCATATTTAGTTTGAAACAAACATTATTTCAAACAAACCTTCCTCAAATGTCTTGAAAAATGTATTCCTCGATTTTTTTCTTCTTTTTACACATAGGATTGATTTAGCAAACATGATTTGCATCATAGGAAAGGTCCAAGATGAGAGAAGACGAGTCAATAAGCCCATCCCTCTATTACCTTAACTATTGTAACATCCAACTGCACTTTAATTGTCTTTTCTGGTTTTGTCTCCCCTGTTGGTGAGTTATTATGATTGGGAAATGTGCTGCCTGAAAGATTAGTGGAATCAGATTCAACAGAAATTTTTAAAAGGGAATTGGATAGATACTTAAAGGGAAGAAAATTGCAGGGCAATAGGGGAAACCTGGTATGAATTGGGTAGCTTCTATAGAGTCAGAACAGGCACAATGAGTTTACTGGCCTCATTCTGTGCTGCAAGATTCTAAGGGCAGAATTTTCCCAGCCAATTGGAGGTGGGTTTCGGAGAATGGGGTGGGGTGAGAGAAGTTCCAGAAAAAAGCCTCAGGTTGAGATCTCAATGTGATTCCTGACCTCTTGCAACTTTTCTCGAGGCAGGTTTTGAGACCAGTGGAGAACCCCATGAGTCTGATGATTAGATTCATGGTCACAAGCTGGTGCACACATCACAGATACGCCCAAGCAGCTGAGGGGACTGTGACAGCTGAGGCCACTGATCATCGTAAGGCTACAGGAGGCCAGGCCCATGATGAACCCAAGATTGATGAAGGGCCCCTGGATTAATCGGCAACATGGCTGGAGGTACAGCAAGAAGTGAGGGAACATCTGGCAGAACTGCCAAAGCTATACTCACCCATACTTGGATGATGGAGGAGTCCATCCAGGCGATGAATGCTGCTCTGTCCCAGGCATGTGCATGTATAGCTTCCAAATTCCTATCTATCATAGGTAACTCCACAGATTCAGTGGTGTCAGTCACTCTCTGAAGCATCTACTTTTTACGGAAATTGATGCCTTCCTTGCACAGTATTAGAACCCAGGAGTATAACAATCAAACTCCATTGTGAACTGGACCAGATCCTTGAGTTATGTATTTGTACTACTTCAGTTTCCCTAAAGGTGGACCGGTTCAATATTGAGTGAGATTTGAAACATAAACTGCTTTATTCCAAAGTAAGTAGAATGTAGAAGGACAATGTGCTTGGTGCAATTCACTTGATACAAATGGTACAATTTCCATATTACCATTGCAAAAGTAAACAACATGTGACCACTGGCCCACTCCAGTGAGTCATCTTATTCAACATTAAAAAAAAGCCATCAGCACTTTTTCTAGTGCCCAGGACAGAGCTCTTTCCCCAGTTTGTATTATGCTCTAATCTACATTGTGCTCATTAGTGTTTCTTTTAATTTCTCATAAGCTTCTGACCAATAAAAATAAAGAGGTGTTGATAAATAAGTGTTAAATGACTTTTTTTGAATAACCAAACATGACTAACAAATTACCAATTGTGAAACAACTTGCCACATTGCTTATAAATTGCCTGACAGAGCTACCAGCAAATCCACAGCCCAGATTAGACTACCTAGTCAACTCCATTTAGGTAAATTTCCAATCTAAACAGGTTTTGACATAGCTCACGTTCAAGTCCATTCTATGAAATATTGGCTGGAGAAGAACTGAACTCAAACTGGACACAGTATCATAACATCAGCTAACCAATTGTTCATTTTATTTGTATTCTATGTACCTATTTATAAAACTTTGAATTCCATAGGTTTGTTTTAAACTTAAGTTTTGTCAAAATTTTCTCACTTTTTAAAAATTGTACATCAGAATCCATGGGAGTCATTTTTAAACCCCTAAACAAAGTGGTTTTATGTTGGGTGGGAGGTGAAAGTTTAAAAAAACCTCACACCCAGGTCCAATCCACCTGAAATCAGTCCACTCCCTCATGTTTTCTTCTCTGTTGCAGCCTTAACATTGCCTGGCCAGGTTTCCTGGGCTCAGCAGCTTGAAGAGAGGTGAGGACTGTTACATGGAATAGTTAAGTGCTGTTCAGTACTGCTTGTGGGCCAGGAGCAATGGAGTGCTTCAATAACCAACCCCCACCTGCAATCTTTACCTGTGATATGGATATTAACCTCCCCAGTGATCAGACACCCCCATTGATACAACATGTCTCCATGGCTTGGTGTCACTCTGCCTGCAACCTCCTTCTCTCTCCCCAATCTCCCTGTTCCCCACCTCTCCCCCCATTGATATCCAGCATAATCACAGCTACCATACCCACCTGAATCAGACATAACTTAGTAACAATTATGCTGCTGCCATTTACAATTCCTCTAGTTCCATCATTTGTCTCTTTACTTGAGCTCTTACCATCCACTTTTGCCTTGCACCATTATCCCCTTTCTCAGTCATTCACTCCAGCCTTATACCCTATTGCAGACATTCCTTTCAGTTCTTTCCTCTCCTTTCCCTTTTCTCTGCCTCTGTACTTGTTTAAAACCCGTTATATTTGTCACATTTTCCAGTTCTACTGAAGCATCAGCTACCTGAAAAAATTAACTATATTTCTCTATCCATAGATACTGTTTGGCCTGCGTTTCAGATTTCCGGTATCTATTGTATTTTGCTTTGAAGAAGGATTAATCATTCAATTTACTTGATTCTTCTTTACCTGTGATATGTGCATATTTAAAAAAAAAACTGAATAAAGAATTGCCAGAAATGTTTCTTTTTGATTTAACTGCTAACTTTTATCTTCCAATAAAATTGCTTGTCCCTTGTGTTTTACATTAAGCTTATATATATGGGGAAAGCTAGATGGCCTGCCTTTAAATTATTAATTGATTGACTGATTAACAGCTAATGAATTCCGACAGGTTGAAGATTAAACACATTCATCAGCTTTATATTTGATTCTGAGGGAGAAATGCATACCACACTGATCTGCTGGAAAGGTGTATTGTATCAACAGCATTTCTATTATTTAAATCAAAGGGTACATAGGGTAACCAAAAGGGAGAGTCACATCTATAATCCAGGACTGTTTTCATAAAAAAAGCAATGTTTGGGCTGGTTCGCAAATGTTGAAAAATTTCAGCATGCCTTTCCATCACTGTCAGTTTTGGCTAAGTTGTAATGGACTAAGGATAAACGATGTGTACTTGGAATACCGAATATTGCAACTTTTTGATGAAAAGTTTTTTTTAAAAGCTGTTGATTCTTCTATATTACCACCACCTTTGCTAATGAGGAACATTTAAAACTATGCCACCTTCATGACTTGGGATACATAACAAAGTATTGTGAAGAATCTGATTTTTGTTGCCTTTCTTTGGTTTATCTGTACTTTCAAACTAAAATGCAGACTTTTCAAATCACAAGGTGAATAGAGATAAGAGAAGCCATGTTCTGCTTAGTTTCCTGTCCTTTATAAAAAAAAACATAAATCCTTTCACATTATCTCTTGAAAAACTCTAAGATTTTTGCATCCAGCCCTCATCAGATCATTCTGAGTGATCACATTATGCTGGAAATAGTTCTTCATAACAAACATACTATATTTTCCTTTTAGCAGTTTTAGTATTCCCGAAGAGAGTTAAGTAGATCTCTGGATTAGCCTTATCTGTGCCATTTGAAACCTTCCATACTTCCATAAGTCCAGATGCTCCTGTTTCTCTGATGTCTCCTTGTGACTTTATCCATTGACTAGGATCAATCTTGTGGTCATGACTGCATCACCATCATGGCTTGCCCTTATGCATTGATGACCAAAACTGAAGACCAGAGAGGCTGCTGTTTTTGTCTATGCCTCTATGACTGGGGAGGAAGATCGGTCCTCAGGGCTAGACTCTTGGCATAGACCTGCCATTGCATCTTGAATGTTTGGTGGGCCTCCTGAAAAAGAGAGGACATCTTTCCTATTTTCCATTTCCTCCACCAAGGTCTCCAGTGCAATGCTGTAAAAACTTGGAGTCTGTGCTTTCAAATGTTATGCCATTCCTCACTGTTTGTCAGATCTGTTTGAGAAGTGCTGGCTGGCTTTAAGAGGGCTAGAAAGTTACAGTTTTGGGCCCCCTGTTCATATATGTAACCAATAAACAGCACAGTTAGCAGTGTTGCATCCAGCAATCATTCCAATGAGCAGGGAGCTCTTGTGTATAGCGTTTCGAAAAATGTTCATTTTGTTCATTTGAAGCTACCATATAAATTTGTACCAGCAGAGAGCGTCTGCTAGACTATGCAGGAACAGTTGTAATAAAGGAAGTCATTGATGCTCGTGCATTTAATTTCGGATGTCTCAGACTGTTTTATGCCCCAAGACCTTCACACTGGCAGTGAGGATGATGAAAAATAGCAAGTTTGGCTTCCAGGTATCAATTTTTTTGGACAGTTTTGCCTGGCTTCTATAGAGAAAACAGTATTTTAAGTTTCAGACTTAGAGACACATAAAGGCTGTGTTTAATACACACTAGCGTGGATCTAACAAGCAAGAAAGTTTTCATGGAGAAGTTTTGTCATGTTTGCTGATGAACATGTCATTATTTATAAAAACAAAAAAACTGTGGATGCTGGAAATCCAAAACAAAAACAGAATTACCTGGAAAGACTCAGCAGGTCTGGCAGCATCGGCGGAGAAGAAAAGAGTTGACGTTTCGAGTCCTCATGCAAGTTCTGTCGAAGGGTCATGAGGACTCGAAACATCAACTCTTTTCTTCTCCGCCGATGCTGCCAGACCTGCTGAGTTTTTCCATGTCATTATTTATGCCCAGTCTACCACCTTTTGAAGTACATTTGGAGCCACCATCTATATTCTCATGTTGGCAAAAGTGCTATGATGTTTCCTAAGTGAGATGGCAGGCTTTGCAATCAAAGATGATTAAAGGAAAAGCCATTACTTCACTATGTTGGTGAAGAATTGGAAAATATTTTTGAGACACTTATGCCTGAGCAAAATGACTATGACGCAGCTAAAAATGCACTGACACCCTATTTCTCGTCCAAGAAAAACACAATACATGAAATAATCATCTTTTAATGCATGAAGCAAGAAAAAAATGAGATAATGGCCAATATTTGATGTGTTTAAGGCAACTGGTGATCTGGAACAAGTTTAAATGGAAATCGAAACACAAATAATTGAAGATTGTCTCACCAGTCAAACTATGCCGAAAGGCACTTAAGAAAGATAGAAAGCTGTCAGAGCTGTTGGAGTTAGCAAGATCGCTATCGCTTTAAGAGTCCAGAGCTACTGAAGTTGAAGCTGCAACCAGTAACTACCACACTGCTAGCTCAACTCCTGTGAATATTGTTCATCACTCATGTGCCAGGAAACACCTGCGAAACAACAACAGCAGTCTCACAAACAGATTGTGACTTGTCCAAACAATGTTTCTACTGTGATGGCACTTATCCACATTGGACATCGTGCTACTGGTAAACAGTGCAAAGCCTGTGGAAAATCCAAAAGCTTTGCTCATGTTTGTCACTCATCAGCAACATCAAGCACTGAGACAAATCACAACAGGAGGGTGCCACATATGTGTACCACAGCAAAAGAAGGTGAGAGAAAGTAGCCAAAACAGAAGCAGATGACCCAGAAATACTTTTGTGCTCTCTTTCAGACACAGAAAATAGCCACATATGACAGTAACCATTGGATGCCTGGATGTAGATGTTGTCTCATAGATATAGGAGCATTTAATATCAAGGGAGACAAAATGTTCAAGGAACATCAGGATTTTCCCAGACTCTGCAAACCTGGGAATTTGAAAAGCTTCCCTTACAGCAGTGACAAACCACTGAAAATGCTTGGGACCTTTTAAATGCAAATGTCATTCAAAGACACCAGAGCAAAAGCTGCATTTTATGTCATAGCTGGAGAATGTGACATGATTATCAATTTCCACACAGCAACAGATCTGCACATGATTGCTGTCACGAAAGCAATTTCTTCACATGCCAGCAACATTCTTGATTGTATAGTCACCACTTCACTGGCATCAGGAAATTGAAAGATGTTACATGTGAGTTGACGATATGCCCCTAGTCGTGCATCAACAATGACAAATAAATTTCATGTTAAGAAGCAGATTGAGAAGGAACATCAACATTTACTTGACCTTGACATTATTGAGAAAGTTGGGGATGAGTCTACCACTTGGGTCTCACCCATCCAAGCTGTCAAGAAACGCAAGAGCACGAATTTAACTGGAATCTGCGTTGATATGCAGTCACCAGCCCGAGCCATACAATGAAAAAGACACTTAAAATCGACAATTGATGACATCACAGAGCAAGTGCATAGCGCTAAACATTTTGTTAAACTTTACCTTAATGTAGGATATCATCAAATCGAACTTGCAGAAGAATCAAGGTATCTTACAGTGTTCTGCACTCACATCCTTCTTTATCGATTCAAAATGCTCAACTTTGGAGTCAATTCAGCCACTTACACACTGGCAAACGCCTGTGCGTTGTCACTGATGACTACAGCAGATTCCCAATCATGGAAATAGTTACATCAACTTCAACAATAGCAGTCGTCCCAAAGCTTGATCAGGTTTTTGCCTTGTTTGGAATCCCTCAAACAGTGAGAAATGACAATGGAACCCTATTAAACCATGATGAATTCAGTAAATTTGCTTATTAGCTCTGTTTCACTCATTGAAAAATCACAGCTTTTTGGCTAAGAGCTATTGGGGAAGTCAAGCGATCATGTGCACCTTGAAAGATAGTGATATGTACAGCTACAGCTGAGAGCAAGTCATGGAATAAGAGCTCTATCACTTTCTTTGCACTTAAATAGCAACACCATACTCAACTACTGGAAAGCCTCCAGCTACACTCATCTTTACATTTCCTCAGCTACATGTCTTTCTGAGCTATCCCGCGGAGCTAATGATCAACATGTACATGAACACAATCAAGAATAGAAGGGTTGAATGAAAGTAAATGCATAGTGGAATGCGAAATTTAGAGCTACACCTACATTAGTCATGTAGCAATAATTCTATAATGGTAGCCCTCAGGCTTATGTCGACAGAAAGAGTAAAATAGCAAGCAAAGATTTTTTCAAAAACATTGCAGCTTTTTTCAAATATTTAAAGGACAGGAGGTTTGAATCCCTTGACAGCTTGACAGTTCCATTTGACAGTTCCCTTTGACAATTCCATTCAACAGTTCCAATGAGCTTGACAGCGCCAATGAGTTTATCACTTTTTATGCGCATTCATGTTTTCTTTTAACAATCCCAAAGAACATTTAATTTCTCCTAAAGAGTACCTTACCTCTCCCAAAGGGCAACCTATCTCTCCTAAAGGTGTCTTGGGACGGTATTCAAAAGGGTACCCTACCTCTCTAAATAACTCTGCTAACTTTAGTCTTTCTCCTACCAGATCTAAAGTTCATTAGTCATGTTTTGGACATCCCATGAAGCCAAAATCAGATCAGCCTGAAGGCAGCTGCACTTTAACATGTGAAGTTGTATTTGTGAACCATGGATGTATAAATTGCAATCCGTCCCCATTCCCCCCATTTTCAAAAACAATGACTCTGGTTTTGAGTTCAGGACTTCTAGATTTGGGCCTCCACTGCAATTTTCGCAACAATGGAGAGTGTGAAAATTCAGGCCAATGTATCTGCCTCAAAGTGTATAGATGGTGTCCATGGTGCTTTGCAGGATTTAATTCCTGTATTTAGATTGTATCTGTTATTGGCTATTGACCTCTTTACATTCTAACTTTCTCACCTCGATTCACTGAAGAGGATCTTCTGGAATTGCAAAAATGGCAGGACAAATGGGAGATGGCAATCAATGCCGAAATATGCTATGTCATGTGCATTGCCAACAAAAAGGACCCACCAGCAAATAGGTTTAAGTTCTGTAATGAAATTCCCCAACAGGTAGATAAACAACCATAAATAATCTTCAGTGGGGATTCCACATTCAGCATATAATATCCAAAGCAAACAGGGTTCTTGGATTTCTGAGGAGCAATCTTTGGTATTGCAACAAAAAAAAATCAGAGTTATAGTTTAACCAAACATTTGTTCATCCAATCCTGGCGTATGTAAGTTGTGTGTGGGATCCTTATATGGTGAGAGATATAAAGAAGATTGAAGTGATCCATAGATGTGCTTCAAGATTCTGCATGAATCAGTATGGGAACAATACCTTGATCACATCCTTGATCAAAGATTTGGAATGGGGATCACTACAGCAAAGGAGGGAGAAAAATAGACTGACCGTGTTCAATAAAATATGGAATGAACTGGTGGGAATTGATGGAAGCAGGTACCTAGTGCACTCCAGCAATGACAAAACACAAGATAGCCTTCACACAAATTACAAAAATCATTCGTTTCTAAGACAACTGTCTTTCTTCCCAAGGACAATCCCACAATGGAACAAGTTGGCAAAGGAAATGGTCACAGCCCCATCACTTGAAATCTCAATTGTTTCCATTTAAAAGTTTTCATTATCAGGATTACCAGTTCAACAGCTCATGCCTGGTTTACAGTGTTGCCCGATTAAATGTTGGTAGAATATGGATATTAGTCTGTGCTGTTGACACAACGAAAGCAGGAGCAAAAAAAACACATAAGTTGGGGAATATACAAAATATACATTTTACATCTCCTAAGAATAGGCTGGGAGGCAAGGGCTGGAAGGGTACATAAAATCAGGTGCGATGGCAGGAGTACTGTGTTCATCACCTTCCTGACTCAGCTAGTATTTTACCAGTACTTGGGTAAGTAGCAAGTGGCTCACACACCCTTAGGCCGATTGAGACCCATAATTAATGGCCAATTAAGGCCCTCTTCCCACTGATACTTCATCCCCTGGGGGAGCCAGTAAAACCTGGCGGCCTCCCTGCTGTATCAGAAGGGGGCCGCATGATCAGACATCCTGCAGCCCATAGAGGGTCCCGACAGTGGTGAGGACCATCTCCATGGGAAGGCGGCCCCTTTCCCTTGTGATTGACTGCCCTGCCTCCCAAGGCCTGCCTGATTAGCGTGAATAAGTCCCGAAACCACTTAGCTGCACTCCAGGCCTCCTCAATAGCTACTGGCCCAGGGACTGCTGCAGTCCCAGCAGCGGCCACTACTGTCTGATTGGTTGGAAGCTCTTGGAGGCAGAACATCCTACCTCAGAGGGGCAGAAGCCACAACTGTGGTCAGTAGCTGCCTGAATAATGTAAAATCCAATTGTGGCTTCCAGAGCCATCAGACGTAGGTTTGACCCTGACTTTCCGGCTAGTGGGAAGGGCCACCGCCTCCATGTAAAATCATGGCTATTGTTTCCTTCTTGAATAATAGGTTCAAAATAATTGAAGCCATATTTGGCACAGCATACATCTCAACTGAAGGCGTAAAAAGTTGTAGGTTTCTAGCCAACTCTCCTACATTAAACATCCTGTCATGACTGTGCCAGTCATGTCCAGTTTTCTGACTCCCCTGACATTTTTCCACCTTCCCCTATCAAGTTTGGCATAATTAGGTTCAATCTCGATCGGAGATGGCGCTTCATCAACAATTCCGCAGATGTGATGCCTGTTGTCATATGGGAGTGGTTCTATAATGGAAAACAAAATGTGCTAGCTTGGTCGCTATAGAATCTCCAGACAATTTCTTTCTAACCAGACGTGAATGTAGAACTGCTCTCTCGGCCAGTCCACTTGAAGAAGGGTGGTACGGTGAAGTTTTTACATGAGTAATACTGTTGAGACTGATATATCGGTGAAACTCAGCACTCATAAATACTATTCCATTGTCTGATACGACAGCTTCTGGTAGTCCGTTGATTGTGGAACCTTGACACAGCTTGCCAATTGCAGCAAAAGATGTTGGTGACTTCACTTGATAAATGTCCATCCATTTTGAGTGAGCATCAACAATAAGTAGAAACATTGTTCCCATAAAAGATCGCACATAGTCGATATGTAATCGCACCCATGGCTTTCTTGGCCACTCCAAGGGGTATAACGGAACTGTTGGAGGTAGCTCCTGCACTTCCTGATGCTGCATACAGCTTCTCACTAAGTTTTCTATTACTCCATCCATCCCTGGCCACCATAGATAGCTGTGTGCTATTGCCTTCATTTTGGAAAATTCCAGGATGTGCACTGTGAAGTTTCAGATAAAAATTGTTTTCATCCTTTTGAAGGAACAATTGCTTGTGCTCCCAACAATAAGATACCTTCCTGGCTGGTTATTTTGTACCTTCTCTGAAAATATGGTTTAATTTTGTCAGATTCATGTTCTTGTGACCAACCATGAAGAACTTGTTCTCGTACTTTGGATAAGAATGGGTCTCGACTTGTCCAATCTCTCATCTGTCCAGCATATACCGGCGATGAATCCAGGAAGTTCAGTAATAAAACAAATTCTTGAGGAACTGGAACATCCTCATCTTTTACTTGAATGGGCAAACGACTAAGTGCATAAGCTTTTGCAATTAAACTTGCAGGTCCATGAATGAAAGTATACTCATACACTGCCAAAATCAATGCCTATCTTTGAAATCTTGCTGAGGCTATAGATGGGATAGCGTTGTCTTCACTGAACAATCCCAGCAATGACTTATGGTGTGATACTATAGTAAAATTACGACTGTTTACATATTGGTAAAACTTCTTAACACCAAAGATGATTGACAGGCCTTCTTTTTCTATCTTTGAGCACCCCTTTTCCGCTGTCTTGAGTGTTCTCAATACATATCCTATAGGTTGTTCTGATCCATCATTCATTCGTTGGGAGAGCACTCCATAGGCAGATGCATCACATGTTAACACCAGGTCCTTTTTTGGGTCAAAATGTACTTGAAGGGTAGATGATTGCAACAACTGTTTCACTTCTGTGAAAGCTTCTTCCTGTGGTGTTTGCCAAGACCATTGTTGGTTTGTCTTGAGCAAATAATACAGTGGTGGCAGTTCTGTTGACAAAGAGGCAAGAAGCATCCATAGCAATTGATCATCCCCAAGAATGATTTGAGTTCAAGTGTTTCTTTTCAGTGAGTCCTGTCACCAGAACACCATCCAAGTAAACTACAACGTGGGGCAGACCCTATAATAAACTTTTCATGGTTCTTTGGAATATGGCATAAGCTGAAGATACACCAAAAGGTAAACAGGTGTATTGGTACAACCCTTATGTCAATTAATGGTGACAAACTTCCGGAAGGCCTTCTCAATTCCAATTGTTGATAAGCATGTCTCATACAAAGCTTCTTGTAGGCGGTTCCACCTGTCAGTTTAGTGTACAAGTGTTCAATTTTTGTCTGTCCAACTTAGCCACTTTATTGACTGTTAATCTGTAGTCTCCACAAATTCAAATGCTTTGGTCAGGTTTGAGAACAGGTACAATTGATGCTGCCCATTCTGAAAACTGCACTAATTGTATCATTCCCAGTTTTTCTAATCTATCCAGTTTGATGTCTACTTTTTCCTGTATTGCATAAGATACTGGTCTTGCGTTCTTGAATTTGGGTGTTGCCTCTAGATCCACATGAATTTTTGTTTGTAGCCCCTCAATCTTCCCAAGTTTTGTCCTTGAAAACAGAGGCATATTTTTGTAGTAGCTCTGATAGCCCATTAGTTCTCAGTTGGAAGATTTCAGTCCATTCCAATTTAATTTCTTTCAGCCAGTTTCGCCCAGGAGGCTAGGTCCCTCGCCTGCTGCCACGATCAAGGGTAATTTCACTGTTTGACCTCTGCAGTGTACTGTGACTTTACTTATGCCCTAGACTTGTATGTCTTCTCCTTTGTAAGTTTTCAATTTGGCACCAGTTTCTTCCAAATTTATTTTGGTTCAGGTATTTAAAAGTATGGCCACCTATCACCATTGTGGATGCTCCTGTAACCACTTCCATTCTGATGGGCTTCTCATTCACTCTCATGGTTACATTGATAGGTTCTGCTCTTCCTACCTTTAAACTATACAACGAATAAATATCTGAATCTATTACTTCAGGTTTTTCAACGCTGTAGACCTCCTTGGGTTTCTGCTTTTGTTTGAAAATCTGGCTGATTCTATCTGTACAATATCTCATGAGGTGTCTGTTTTGATGACAGAAAAAAACATTCAATTTTTTTAAACTGTGATTCATTACAAGGTTGTCTGCTTCCACCGGTGTTACCAATACGCTATGTTTTCATTGCTAAGTTATCTCTTTTTATTTGTCTGCTAGCAGTGGCTGCATCCTGCTTCTGAACAAAGCCTTGCACTTTTGCACACTTTTTGGCTGAGGCTCCCCACACAATGTGGAGGACACGCCATTTTGCGCTCCCTGTATGGCTTTCAAGTCCCACACTGTGCCTTCCATTGCCAGAGCAATTTCCAATGTTTTCTGAAAATTCAAATTTGTTTCAAACAGTAATCTCTTCTGAATTGCATCTTCATTTATACCAAACACCAAACAATCTCTAAGCATATCATTGATAGATGTACCAAACTCGCAGTATCCTGTTAATTGTTTCAGACTTGCCAATAACAAGAAACTGTCTCCGCTGTGACTCTATTCCTTGAGTTAAATTTGAACCGTTGCAATGTTACCGAGGGCTTTGGCTGGTAGTGATTCTTTACGAGGCTCACTAAGTCATCAAAGCTTTGAATCTGGGGCACTGCGTGCCAACAAATTTCAAATTTAACCACATGTCTTACTCCCACATGTGGGCAAGAGGATCGCGCACTTCTTCTTCCCCGCCCACCCCTCTGCTATTGGATACCAAGATCATGTGATCTTCCATTACAACATTCATCTTAAAGGTATATTATACATCAGATTACTACAAAAGTGTAAATGCACCAACTAATCCAGGTCTTTTCTGGGATGTACTCTAAAGCGTTGACTTGCAAAATGGGCATTCATGGCTTTAAGTAAATAAGGTATGCAGGTTACTAAGACAGTAATGACCTCTAATATTAGAGAGCACCCAAGCAAAATTAAGATAGAGAAAGTTCATTGCTGACCACATCTGAGAAGAATAATTGTCTTCTTTTCAAATTAGAAAAATAAAATGGGCTGCATCATTAAATACTTTCCAATCTAAGAAATTGCAGCAATGCAGAAGGACTCAGAAAACTAAATAAAAGGTACAAAATGATCTCTTGTCTGTCACTTCAAGAGAATTAACTTTTATTCTCCATCCCTACTAGGAAAACTTTTAAAAAACCAGCAAGGTATCACTGCAGTTTGAAAGCTCATTTTTCTTTATCTAGTAAATATGTTGGTTGCATTGAAAATGAATCATGCAGTGAAGCCTTTATTTAAAGTTCCTGTCAGCCCATCTGTTTCTTTTATTATGAATGTAATGAGTGTGGCTCAAAGGACCTCTTTGTCACAATTATTATTTTAAATATTTATTACTGCTGCAATATAGAATAACGTTAGCCCTGTAAAAATGTTTCTGAGGTTACAATATATAAACAAATTCTGACAATATCCAACTGTGTTGCTGTATCAACATTAAATAGTGTTGAGTTATATTGCTCTTGTATCATTGGCACACGATTGTTGCATAAAAGAAAAAAGAAAACTCATTTGTATAGATGTCCCAAAGCACTTCACAGCCAATGAAGTACTCTTGAACTGTAATCATTACTGTAATGTAGGAAATGTGGAAGCCAATTTGCAAACAGCAAGGTTCCACATGCAGCAAGATGATAATGATGAAATAATCTATTTTTAGTGACATTGGTTGAGGGATAAACATTGGCCAGAATACCGGGGAGAGCCCCCAGCTCTTGTGCAAAATGATGCCATGGGATCTTTTACAATTCTTCTATGAGAGCCTTGGTTTAGTATTCCCATGTGAAAGACAGCACATCTGACAGTGCAGTTCTCCTTCAGCACTGTGCTGGAATGTCAGTGAATATGGAATAGGACTTGAACCCACAACCTCCTGACTCAGAGGAGAAAGTGTTACCAGCTGAGCCACAGATAACACCTAAAAAAAACATATTGGGCCATAACTTCTGACTACCACCAGAAAGATATGGTTGGCTGCAAATACAACAGAAAAAAGATACCTGCCCTGCAAACTTACGGCGACCATTCAGATCCTGGGAGGTGCTTGGGGCCTGCATTGAAGGACTTCTCGCAGGCTCCAATGAAATGCAACTCCGGCAGAGCCACACAACCACCCACCCCTCCATCCCCATCTCTCCACCAACCCCACCCCACCCCCACCCCAGCCCCACCCCCACTCTCCCAGCCACCCCTCCGCCCCCCCCCCCCCCCCCCCCCCCCCCCCCCACCACCCAACCCCACCACCCTCCCCATAACCAAACCGGAGCAGGACAGCTTTTTACAGAACAGTTTTAAAGAGACAAGATGAAGACCCAAGGATTCCCCATAATTTTAAAGGTATTCCCAGCTTTTTAAATCTTTTTGTTATTTATTTTAAACATCTAAAGCTTTTTCTCATTCTAAGTGCAATTATTTATTTTATTTTAATGATTGAATATAATTTTTAGTCAATATTTATAAGTGAGCTTAGTTTTTCTTATTTATTTTAAATCTGTAATGTTATTAAATGACTTGAAGTGTAGCGTGCTTAAAAATATTCATATCTTCACAGCTCATGATAATATGGTGAAGAAGAGGAGCCTAACCCTTGCAGATGAAGAATTAAGTATTCTGTTAAACGAGGTGGAAGAAACTGCATGTGTACATGATAGGGAGTGGAAAATCTAAACCTCCAAGGAAGCAACAAAGCATGGCTTGGAAACAGGTTGCAACAGTTCTTAATGCCAGCAGCATTGTGCCTAGGATGGTGGATCAGTGCCATAAGAAACTCAATGATTTAATGCATTCAGCCAGGGTATGTATATATCTGAATACATAAAGTAATTTCTGAAACTTACAATCCTAGGTTGTGACTTAAAAATTAAGAAAGGTCAGAAATGTTTGTTCCCTCTAAGTTTATGAGGTGTCAAAAATGCAGTAGCTGTGGAAATACTTTGAACTAGTTCCAGCAAATCTTGGGAAGACAATGTAGTTTCTTTGCTAACTTTGAGAAATATCAAAAATGCAGGTGCCTTGTTATATTTGATATCTTTTTGGTTTATGTTGTTTATTTGTATTTTTAAGCCTTTGTTTAGAAACGTTCTAGTTCAGTTTTGTTGTTTATTTGAGATATGTTATTTAGTTATATTTATCATCTATTTAAGAGTTCAGTGTTTTTGATGTTGTAATAACACATTTGTAGCAGTCTGTAAAGTTTTCTGAAAAACACTTATTCACAAAAATAAAGAGAAACAGAATCTTAAATCTTTGATGACACAGTAACCTTTAACTTAAGCAACTGCAATATCACATTTTGAATAATAACTGCCTCAAATTTTACACATTTTTAGGAATAAAATTAAACGTTTTTTTAAACTTCACCACAACAGTTCTCTTGTCTAATTTTGAAAGGGAGGGAGGGAGGAAGGGAGAGACGGAACGTAAATTTTCAAAGCTCAATATCCAAAAGCAGTAACGACCAGGCGATCTCAAGCTGCCCTGGCAGCAACTGGAGCCTGGACCTTCTCATGTGTTCCAGAAGGCATATCTGCATCAAGCTCCTCATAGCCCTCCTCCAGCTCCTCCATTTCTGGTGCCAAGTCATCCTCAGGATGAAAGTTCAATCCTTGCTGGGGAGCAAAGTTGTGCAATGCACACAAACTACACCAATCTTTGTGACTATCACAGGTGCTCACTGTAACATGCCCCCTGACTTGTTCAGACATTGAAAACATGACTGTAAAAGTCCAATTGTCCTCTCCACCACCTGACCCATTGCTACACGTGCACTGTTGTATCGCTCCTTGTGGGAGAATAAAATACATCTACAGGATAACAAAGGGTTAAGTGGTTAAACCATAGTGGAATACTACAACGAAGTCTCCTTGCACCAGTAGCAGACAAACCTGCGCTGTCAGCTATTGTGAAGGAAGAAAAACAAGTATCATAAACAAACTGCCAAGAGTCCTTGAAACAAAGTTAGGATGTCTGTTATCAGCACATGAGACAGGGCCTAGTCATGCTATCTGTTGTCTGTCCAGATGACTAGTCGCCAGATGGGCTACTCAAGGTTTTGTGTAACTACTCAAGGTTTTTGCATAATTATAAACTAAGACAGAACAATTGTATGCATGCCAAAGATAAAATTTCAATGTTATTAATTACTAAGGGTCAAGCAGCTTTTGTAATTTGCATGACCTCGGTTATGCACACTTTTACTATAACTATTTGTGTACTCTGATGCTTCCTTGGAGTGCCAGCTAGCTCCATTGTATGCTGCTGGGCTCTCCGTGATATCACGATTCAATAAAGGCTTCTGAGACAAACCTCCTGGGTCTGAGTGTTCACTCCGTTTTCCACGACAAATTGGCGACGAGGATGGGATCCGACTGAAGTCCAGCAGCCTCTTAAGTTGGAGAGGTGGCCTCTTAAGTTAGAGAGCTGAAAGGGGGACGATAAGGGATTTTGGACCATCGGATCTCTAAAAAAAAAGAACCCTCACGGAAACAGGGAGGAACAACTCTCCCTAGTTGGGGAGAATATGAACTGCATCCTAGCTGAAAGGGGGAGTGCAGTTAAAATAACGTCCCAGCTACCTCTTAAGTTGGAGAGGTGGCCTCTTAAGTTGGAGAGTTGAAAGGGGGACGAAAAGCATCCTAGTTGAAAGGGGGAGGCTTGAAAAAGGGTAGCTACCGACCAGAAACAAAAGACCCAAGGAACTGGAGGACTTGTTAAGGAACTCTTAAACACCGGTGAGCGCATAGGGTAGGAAACGCGCCGCGCTGTTAATTGTGTTTTCTTTTCAGAAAAATGGGAGGTCTCAACAGCAGAGCTGGCTCTGCCACTCCCCCCGCTTCTCAAAGTACTAAGAACAATCCGAAACCAGTGAAACTGGAACTTAAATCAGGAACTTTGAAGATGGGTAAGAAAACAAAAAAAGTAGTAGTAGTATATCCAGGGGTTCGAGTCCCCTGGAGGTGAAAAGTAAGTAATGTCTGTGTTTTCTATTGAGTATATTATTAAGTGAAATGGGAAATATGACATCAAAGAAACCCCAGGTTCCCCCTTTGAAAGGAACCCCAAATGCTTATGTATATAGTCCATTACGGTCCTGAAATTGTCCAATATGTTTCTGATTGAGTTAAATGGACTCAAAGTTAATCAGGGCAAATTGAGCGCTTATAACATGTTTTAAGGGAGATAGATAGTCCATTACTGAATTTTCTGTAACTTAAAAAAAATGAATTGATCTAAGTTACAAGAGCTGTTTGTGCTGAAGAGAGACAGAGAGAGAGAGAAAGGGTACCCCTAGGGGGTGAATGAGCAATTGACAAGCAGCAGCGGAGAAAATGTGAGCTTTCGTCAGTTTGAAGGTCCCTGCAGGTGGAGCCTTCAAGATCCCTTTATTTCCCCGCACTGCTACTCGACGGTTCGTTTAGAGTTAAGTTCAATATTATAGGAGTATCGATACATACCTTTATCTATGTGTTTGTTTGTGTGCAATGAAGCATTTGTATGTGAGCATTAATGTGTCTCCTTCCCTGAATTGTCTTTTGTGTGTGTAGTTGAGCACTTTAGAGTCGAAAGCTCCATATTAGATTAAAGGAAAAGTTTATTCAAATATTCCAAAGTTTTGAGTATAAGGTTTGAGTTGAGATTTCTGGAAAAATCGTAATTTGAAGGTAGTTTAAAGATAAAACAGGGCTTGCCTTTGTTTGAGATGAACCAACCCTTGTACTACCCCCTTGCAGACTAGTAGGGAATAACCCTCATCATCAGCTTCCAAGCTGATTGGGATTATTACATACGAGTTAGTGTTCTAAAATTCTGAGAAAAAGAAATTACTTGAAATTCGGAAGGACTCTAGGAAAACAAAAAGACATAAACACAAGGTCTAGATGGTTCCAATGGATAAAAAGGGGTTTCTTAGGAAGAGTTGAATTAAATATTAAAGGAAATCTGCTTTCCAAAAGCACTGGAATTTCAATTTGGGACAATCTTGAGATGTAAGGTGCAGTGTAATTTAACAGGTTACTTTTGAATCACTAGGATGCTATTTAAGATAAAGAATGTGCCGATAAACATACGGAAATTATAACTTGGATACAAATCATTACACACGAAAAAGAGATTGTTTTAATTTTGATAGTGTAAATTACAGTTCTTACAAAGTTTAAACATTTGAGGTTTGGTTCTTGATAAAGTTCTCAAAAGGGAATTTTCATTTTAAAAGGTCTGACAACAATTGGCACTAATTCAAATGTTGCAAGCTTTTGTGTTTGTAAAGTCTGTTCCCAAAATATGAAGCTAAGCTCAAGACTTTGGCAAAGTTTGGCAGAAATCCAATTTTTTGGCTGAGTTAATGAGTCTGGGATAATTCTAAAAGAAAAGGGTCAGACACAATTTATTGGGTTACTTTTAAGACAATAAAATCTTTGAGAAGAAGAAAAGGAAGCAAAACATGTCAATAGCTTGTCTGCTGCCTCTCTTCACTGCAGTTAGACCAAGAATGAAAGAAATCCACATAAATACCTGTGTATCATCAGGGCATGTAGGCAAAGTTAGCACTGTGATATCAATTTAAATAGAAGCCCTTCAGCATAACATACTCGGCTGTGAAGTTAAAAATCCCAAGTTGGAAGGTCGAATGCAGCAGGCTTTTAGTGTGCATTCGCATGCGTCGGGACTTCCGAGGGGTACCGTGCGCAACTTCCACGCTGCGCTACTGCACCGCTGGTAAGTAATGAGGAAGTTAAGGCCCATTATCTCTCTTTCATTTCACAGATCTAAATGTCATATTGGAAATGCCAAACAGAAAGAGGTTTAAAAAAAACTCATTCTAACTTTGAAGTTTCTTCCTTGGAACTAAATCTGCTTAAAAATTGTAAACTTTTTGCAGTACTATCGGACTCTGAAGATTTACACATTGCCTTTTTACTTTGAACAGCTGGTAGTGTACAATTTGGTATAATTGTGCTCAGCCTGGGCTAGAGGCCAAACTGTCCCCCATTGGTTTTGCTAATAAAATGATTTTTAGATCTGTACAATAAAGCTTTACTCCAAATATATTTATCCACCAAGCAAAAGATATTCTTGCACCAAGATTCCAAGTTATGTAGATATAAAATGAATAGAAGATCCTTTAAATGTTACATGTGTTGGTGCAATTTTGAGCACTGACATATCTGAAACTTTATATAATTTGTAAAGCATGGCTGAGCTTACCTTCCAAAATTTGTGTAGGAAATTGAAATATAAGTAATGCCACCCAATCCTTGAGTTCTGATATTTATACAGCAACATCACACACTAGTGTAGTGATAAAACCTTATGCAGCTTAATCATGGAATTATCAGTTATGTGACCCATGTGGTGGTCTATTAATGCAATGGTTGATATGATTTGTTTTTAATGTGTTCAAGCATGCTTGACAAAAGCATGATGAGGGTTTCACAGAAGTGGATAATGTTGAGGAAATGGATAGTGTTGGAGGTCTTTATGATGGAGAGGACATGGGGCCTGAAAGGACATCAAAGTTGCAAACAGCCTGATTCAGTGAAGAAGTCTAAAACTGAGGACAAGGTGTTGGTCTTTGTTCAGTGACAGCACATTTGCTTCCAATCAGAAGGCCATGGGTTCAAGCCCCACACCAAGGGCATCAATACATAATCTAGGCTGACATGTTAGTGTGATATTAAGGGAGTACTGTACTGTTAGAGAGGCCACTTTTTTGGGAGAGATAGTAAAACTGAGGCTGCCTGCCCTCTCAAGTCAGCGTGACCAACTCTGGGTGAGAAAAATAAGCGACACTTTGTCACGTGGACGAGACCGTGGCATCAGGTTGAGCGGGGAGTGGAGGTCTGGCAAGACCATGAGAGTTGTCTGGTGGAGGTGAGTTGCTGAGACTGTGGGAATCAAGGCGGGAACAGTTGCTGGGGTTGGAGATGTCCAGATGTGAGAAGGCGAGTTGGGGGCAGCAGGGGGGGGGTCTAGCGAGCCTGTGGGAGCGGGGTGGCGGGGGGTAGGGTGATGTTGTCAAGCCTCTCCACCTACTTATGGCCCACCACTTTGACCAAGCTCTTAGCTGGCCTCTAAATCTCTCCTCTTTTGGCTCAGTGTTGGTTTTCCTTGTGCATCTGTGAAGTGTTTCAGAACATTTTCAAACATCAATGATACTATGCAAATATTGGTAGCAATGAACAACATGCATAGTTTTTAGTGATTTTTGCAGTATTTGTTTTAGTCCTCATGGTATATGAACACTGGGTAGGTTAAGTAGCACATATGTCTTGCTCTGGCCTCCTCATAAAACTTCTATAACTACATGAGTAGCTACCAGATACACTGCACTTTCAAATTTGGTGTCATGAACAGCATCGTATGTGCAGTTTTAAGCATAGCCACCTAATAAATACCAATGTATCTTGTGGAAAAGCTCCTGTCACTAGGTAGACAAGCTTAATAGCAGGCACATGTGGCAGTGCAAAGGTTAAATGAAGAAAACACCAATACAAAAGGTGAAAAGAAGACAACTAAAAATAAGATTTTTGAACTCTAATGAAACATGAGACAAACACCATGCCAAATCAATACAAAGATTTTGACATTATAGAAACATGTTTCAAGTTGATGCTTTAAGATCCTAAAAACATTCAGTACAGCAACAATTAATAAATCATTCAGAGCCGTAATAAAGAAAATGATGCCCTGCATTAGACATGTGAAATAGACTTGGATTTTCATGATTTAAAGAAGAAAACCAAAAAAAAACATGATTCTTTCTTATGATATATGTATTAAAGAAGAACAGAGAATTATCATTATCAATATATCATATAGCCTTGAAGACATGCAATCCAATGGCTAAGTTTTTAATAAACCACTATTTATGGGTTATCTATGTAGTTTAGAGGCCATTTTGTGGGGAAAGGTAGGCAATGCGCTAAGGGAGAAACCATCCACTAAAATAAACCACTGCTGGTGCCACCTGTGCGATATAAGTGGCAAATTAGGTAACTCATTCACTAGACACCTGAAGCATTAGATTGGGAGAGAAAAAAATCCCATTATTTCCAGAAACTGAAGAGAATTCATTTGATAAGCACTGCAGGGACCTGTAATCTACAAACTTTATATTAATTCAAACTTTTGGAATATTTTAATTAAAAATTCACTGTCCTGCAGACAAAGAAAGTGTTAGTTTCTCGCACAGCACCGCTGCCTAGTAAAGACATTGCTTCCTTAATCTAAAAAAAACAGCACTTATGTGGCTGCCTGCTGATTTCCAGGCTGTTATGTGATTAAATGACAATTCTATGCCAATATGTCTAGACATTAATTAGACAGTGCCACACAGGGGTTTTGCATAAGAGAGCTGACAAGGTAAGTTAAAGATATTGCCTCTCAAATATAAGGCAGTTTAACTTCAACTAGTCTCAAACTATAACTTGCATGATATAAATGAACACAAATGTAATTTAACAAACCAAATTTATAGCTTGTTCCACAGGATGCTGCTGACAAAAGCAGTGGTATGTTCTGAAAAATATACTGCATGAGTACCTGTATGTAATTGGAATTTTGGTTCCTTTGCGAGTATAAAAACACCATAATTGAGCTGCTGTTCAGTTAGTGGCACTATTACTTCTAGTTCAGGGAATTACTGGGTGATCAACTCTTGCAGAAAAAATTAAGGGACACTCTGACAGTGGGTGTAGAGTAAAGGATTAACACCAGGAGCACTTGATACTGATGTTATTACTAATGTAAGCATGATATGATGTCACATGGTTAAGTAACTGAGATCTGGAGAGAAACAAAGTACATTCTTGTGTAGAGAACTGAGATGTATAGAGATCTTTAAATGAAGAAGAATGGATTTTATGAATATGGTAGCATTTTATGAATAGTCCATGGTAGCATTCTTAGAGAAACCCTAAAAAACCTCATCTAGATCCCATACTTAAGATTAAACATGGTGGTAGTGAACAGAGCATAAAAGACTCCGAAAAACTGCAAATGAAGACTATGGACTCGAAAGACCTACAAATCCTTGGGAAAAGGACAAGAAAAAAAATGATTAAAGACACACCTGAGAAAGGAGCAGCAGATGCAAGCTCATATACAGACTTGGAGTCCATTGATACAGATCACAACCTACAAGGCAGACTACAGAAGCAGCAACAGATCCAAAGGTAGGAGAAGTGTGGAGTCCACATTGCCACTGTCAGAACCTTTCCAAAGTGCCAAAACTCACAACAGACTCAACATAAAGATGATTGGAGGAAGTGACTCTACAGATGCAGAACAGCTTCAGATTTGTATGAGAAGGAATAAAACGATCAGGTCAGTCCTTTATTCTATGCAGTTGGAACTATTGCAGAAAATGTAACTATGTGAAGAATTTTCCCCCATCGGGGGGAAGTGCAGGAGAGGGCGCGGGCAGGCACACCTCTGATCAGTGCCTCCAATTGGAGGCGCGCTACCATTTTACATGGGCAGGCCAATTAAGGCCAGCGTGACGTCCGCCAGGAAGCGCCATGCGCTCCTTGTGCGGGTGAGGGGGATTCTCTCAGCTGAGAGTGTGCATGCGCGTGAAAGAGCGTACTCATCTCCCTGAGACTAAGTGCTGCCTCAGGGAGATCGGCTCCAAATGTAAAAATGGTAAAGGTACAAAAACAAAATTTCCCTGACATGTCCCCTCATGTGACACTGACACATAAGTTGGGACATTTCCATCACTTTAAATCAAACATTTATTAAATTTTTAAAAACCCTCATGAAACCTCATCCCGCTCATGGATGAAGTTTCATGCTTCTTTCTGAAGACCACCAGGGCTCCCGGCCTGCTTGCCAACCCTAAGGTTGGGCGGGCAGATCCATTAATGAGGTTAATGACTTTGTCAATGGCCTCAATAGGTTGATGACAGGTCGGCGGGCACACAGCTGATTTGGCTGCGCCCCCGCCAACCTGAAAATTGAAATGACGTGGCGTGACATCAGGAGTTCCGCCCGACGTCATCCCGCATCAAATTACGCGTCGGCGAGGGGCCCAGACCCCGCTCACTGACCTAAAGACCCTGCCCTGTGAGACAGGCAGCCGGTGAGACTTCAAGCTCATACAACGAGGTCCTCCAGGCATTTGGTGAGTACTTCAATTTTCAAAAAAAATTGACCATTGAGTGAGTGAAATTTAATAAAAGGAAACAAAAACCAGGTGAATGCAAGGATTCATTCATAAATGATCTGTACAGACTCATGGAGAATTATAATTATGGGACCCTCAGAGATGAATCAATATGTGATCACATAGTAGTTGGGGTCTTACATGAAGCCCTATCAGACCTTTTATAATGAGAGAAGATTTAACTGTCACAGAGGGAGTACAAATAGCATGACAGACCGAGCACAGGAAGAAAAACATAGTGGCTGTTTATGGGGAAAGTGATGCCCCTTGGAAAAAAAAAATGTGTGAAGCTATTCAATATTTTGGACAAAAAGGAAAAAGCATGATGAAGCAAAATGGAATTTGGAAAAAGCCACCAACCACCATCTTGAGATGCTCTGGATGTGGCGGGAAAACAAGTGGAAAGAATGCCCAGCACAGGGAGAAGAGTGTCCAGAGTTAGAATACTTTAAAAATATCCACTGATCTAAAATAGAAGTAACTCACAGGATGAAATAGAAAATAACAAGGCCAAACCAAATTCAAGAAGTGGAAGAGCCACAGGAAAAGCAAATAACTTTCCTAGGAGAAGATAACAAAATGGAAAATAATTACTGGAGCATTAAATGAGAAGTTGATGGTCACCCCACAGATTTCAAATTACATACTGACACAGGTGTTTCATATTATGTGATGAAGTAAAGTGGCTTAAAGATATCACATTACAGCCATTCTCTATCCAGTTGCAAGCTCCAGGAGAGACTATACTGAAAGTGATAGGCTAACACTGACGAGATTAAGAAATTACTGAACCCCTGTATGTTATACAGAACCAGAAGTCATCATTATTGAACTGTTGAAGCTGATTCGCAAGGTTGCTGATGAAATTGCTGATGAGCAACCCAGCATGTATTCAGGAAGGAATTTCTATTCCTATCTTCAGGCTTAGAAAAGCTGAAGACAGAATATCATGTAACCCTAAGGGCGGATGCTAAGCCCATATGTCACTGCACAATGAGAAAGCTCCCTCACCCACTCTTAGGCAAAGTCAGGAGCAAGATTGATCACATGTTACAACAAGAGGCCAACTTTCCTGTAACCATGCCGATTAAGTGGTGTTCTTGCGTGGTTCAATTAGAATCTGTGGACTTGACACAATTAAGCAAGTCAGTAGAACATGAGATCCACCCAATGGCAAGAGTGGATGAAAATCTCGCCAGATTAGCAAAACACATCCTTTTCACAAAATTAGTCACGAAAAGCAGCTTTTGGCAGTTGCCTTTGGACAAAGAATCCAGATTGTTAACTACCTTCATCACCCCATTTGGTCATTATTGTTTCAACAGGTTACCATTTGGAATTGTTTCTGCACCTGAGATATTTCAAAGAATGATGTCTCAGACCCTGGAAGGCATGGAAGGAGAAATATGCCATATAGACAACATTCTATGACACGGTTCATCAAGGGAAGAACATGCCTATCGAAGAGAGCAGTTCTCAATGTCCAGCAAGAAGCAGGTCTGACATTAAATGACAAATGTGAATTTGCAAAGCCGATGATAAAATTCTTAGGCCACATTGTGAAAGCTCAGGGAACTACTACCGACCCACAGAAAATCAAGGTGATTATAGAGTGCCCAGAGCCTAAAAACATCACAGGATTACAAAGAGCAGAATATTAAGCTCAGCAGGCAGGCGCGCAGCTGACCCAGCCGAGCGTAAAATGATGCGCGATGATGTCAGGCGAGCATCCAGACGTCATCGCGCAGTCTGTGATATTTCATTCGGTGGGCACGCGCTAAAGTTGGCAGTGCGCCCATTGACAATTAAAAGATCTGTTAAGGCGATTAAAAAGGCAATTCAATTCAAATTTACACTGCCCGTCCAACCTAACGGTTGGCGGGCAGGCGAAGAGGCCAAGCGGCCTTTGCACATTTTAGGAAACCTCATCCACAGGCAGGATGAGATGTCCTAATGCAAACAAAAATAAAATAAAAAATTTACACTTGAATTAGAAATATGTCCCTGCTCATGTGACAGAGTCACATGAGGGGATATGTTTTATGACATTTTTATTTTCTTTATTATTTTTTATAAACAGTGCTTCATCTTTCTGAGGCAGCTCTGTGTCTCAGGGAGATTATGAAGCGTTCAGTTGCACACATGCGCGAAGTTTGCGCTCACCTGCTCGCCCTCCTCGCGCCGCTTGCGTCTTACGCTGCGCAGGCCTTAATTGGGCCACCAGGGTGAAATCGAGGTGCGGTGCCAATCGTGGGCATGTTGGGGTTCCCGACCACCCGCCTGCCCCCGCCAAGCCCACACACCAAAGGGAAAATTCTGCCCAAAGATTCCTTGGGATGTTCAACCAGGAGCCAAGCTCCTAACAAACTTGGCAGAAATCAATGAGCTGTTACAACAGATTTTCAGACAAGGTCAACAGTGGTGCTGGAATGTAGATGAGCAAAGCACTTTTGACAAGATCAAAAATTTCCTAATTTCACCAGAAATTCCAGCACACTGCAATCCGGAGTTGACAACAAATGTAGCAGTGGACACATCATCTCCAGACTTGGGTGCAGTGCTGTTTCAAGTTTGAAAAGATGGACAAAGAAGACCAGGGGAAGAATTTTCCCCCTGTTGGGGTGGGATGTGCAGGAGCAGGCATGGGCAGGCGTGCTTCTGATTGGCACCCCCAATCAGGGGCCTGCTGCCATTTTACGTGGGTGGGCCAAAGCTTGCCGCCCACCATGACATCCACCAGGAAGCACTGAGCACTCCCTGTGTGGGTGGGGTGGGGGGCGGATGGGGGGGGGTGTGTGGGATTCCCTCAGCTGGCAGTGCTGCCTTAGGGAGAATGACACTGAATTAAAGCTTTTAACGTAAATGTTAAAAAAATTTCCCTGACATGTCCCCTCTTGTGACCCTGTCACGTGAGTTGGGACATGTCCACCACTTAAACTCAAACCTTTATTAAAAATGTTAAAAGCCTCATGAAACCTCACCCCACCCATGGATGAGGTTTCATGCTTTTTCTGAAGCCCGCCAGGGCTCCCAGCCTGTCCACCAACCCTAAGGTTGGACGGGCAGGTCCATTAATTAGGTTAATGACTTTTTAAATGGCCTCAATAGGTTGTTGACAGGTCGGCAGGCGGACAGCCGATTCGGCTGCATCCCCAACCACCTGAAAATGGAGATGACGCAGGGTGATTTCGGGAGTTCCGCCTGACATCATCCCGTATCATTTTATGCATCGGCGAGTGGGCCCCCCCACTCACTGATCTAAAGATCCTGCCCCAGTTTATTATGCCTCAAGATCTCTCATGGACACAGAGAAAAGCGCAAACATTGAGAAAGAAGCATTGGAAGCCACATGGGCCTGCAAGAAGCTCTCTGATTATATCATGGGATTAAGATTTAAAATTGAAACTGACCACAAATCTTTGGTTTCTCTTCTTAATCTAAAGGAGATTGCAAAATGCTGCCTAGAATTCAAAATTTTAGACTGAGTCTCATGAGATATGATTCACTTATAAAATACATTCCAGGGAAGTATCAGATGACAGCGGACACATCGTGAAGAATACCAATGGAAGGAGCCAAGCTTTATTGAGGGAGTGGAAGCATATACTATGCTCATTACTAAATGCTTACCAGCCACTGAGAAACGATTATTAAAAAACTAAGTCAGCACAATAGCAGGATGATGAACGCATCCAAATTAAAGTGTATTGCCAGAATGGATGACTAGCTTATACTCCAGGAACAGCACCACATATTTTGGTTAGGAACTCTACAGCCTCCTTGACTCAACATTGAGTTCAACACTTTCAGACCTCTGCTTCCCCATTCTGTGGGCAGAATTTTGCTGTCGGTGAACAGGGGACGGGGCCCGCTCGCCGGTGCATAAAATGACGCAGCATGATGTCATCCCGCCCCATTTAAATTTTCAGTAAAATCAGCTGTGGGCCCGTCGACCTGTCAATGACCAATTGAGGCATGTGACATTGACAAGTGCACTCTCGCTTTTGGGGAATCCCCCCCCCCCCACCCCACCCGCACAGGAAGTGCATAGCGCTTCCCGCTGCGTGTCACGCTGGGCGGGCCTTAATTGGCCCACCCACATAAAATGGCGGCAGAGCCCGCTTCTCTGGCAGGGATCAGTTCCCTGCCCGCCAGAGATTGGGCCAGGTCCGCCTGCCTGACAGGCAGAAAATTCTGCCCTGTCTCTTTTTCTTTGCATATGTCAGTCCTAACCTTGTCTTCCTCTGTATTTGCTTTCAGACAGCAGCTGTTCATGATCCTTACATTCACACCTCCCCTAGACCCATCTTTTGTTTCTTTCCTTGTTCCATTACCACTCCCTTTGGTTCTGCCCCACCAACTATTTTTTTCTTAAATGTCTCCAGTCTCCTGTCCTATCACAGAACTTCCCTTTTTTTTTCTCACCTTCCCCGTTTTACCTCCTTAAAGCAATTCCAACTTTAACTTTTCCCAGTTCTGATGAAAGGTCACAATCTGAAATGTTAAATCTGTTTTTCACTCCACTGCTGCTGCCAGACCTGCTGAGTATTTCAGCATTTTCTGATTTTTTAAGCTTTCAGATTCCAGCATCTGCAGTATTTTGCTTTTATAAATTCTTTCCATCATTTTTTCTACAGTTAGTGGTTCAACATGAAATTAAGCAATTGCATTAAATTCAATATTCTAGACATGTGGAGCTTCATAATTCGACTGTACTTTTTACGTACATTAATTAGGATAATTATACATATCCATTATAATTAAATGGTTTAAATATTGACTTTGCGTGCAGCACATGAGTTGTGTCACCATCTCCCTGCAACAGGCTTAGGAAATAGTTCCTTGCTCATTGCAGTCCCTATATTTGCGCTGTTGAATATGCATGAAAAAGATTGGGAGAGAAGCTATGGCTGGAATTTTCCGCTCCAGTTGGCAGTGGGCATCATGGTGGGTGTGAGCAAACAGTATGGCGAGAAGGCCAAAAATTAGTTTTATGCCTTCATGAAACTAGTTTGCGATCATCCACTCCACCCATCAACGGTGGATCACGTTTCCCACCGCCACACATTGGGAACCTAACGTCAATGCTTTAGCATTTCACTATAAGCCCTGCTCATCAAAATCATCGCCCCACACTGGATCATCCAGGCACATTGGCGTGTTTACACTCTGACGTGTTTCACAACTGTACATTAGCAACGTGCACCTGGCGAGCTGTACTTTGCTCAGGACTTTGAGGTTTGTTTGCCTACCTTGCTATGGGCAGCACTCACAGTCATCAGCACCAGGCTTTGTAGGCAGCACCACATCACTTTAAGGGGGGCTCATGGGCAAGTCTCTACTACCAGACTAGCCATAAGGCAGGGGTGGCTTTTCAATGGCTGGGAGGGGGTAGGGCTTGTTTGAGGAAGGGGAAGAAATGGCCTCAGGCAAGGGAAGAGACTGCAGGGTGAGATCTGTACTGAGAAAGGTTGTTATCCCAGGGTGTGTGTGGGAGCACATGTTGATCTGTGCAAGATGGTGGCGTCTAAGGAGGCAGTCTCCAGAGGAGATGAGGCCAGATGGAGATGTGAGTGTGTGTGTGAGAGAGATAGTGAGGCGATGTCCCTTGAGCTGGCAGTGAGTGAATTGCTAGTGAATGTGTGATGGCCTTGTGAGTGCGTGAGATAAGAGTGATGAGATGGTTGCCTTACTCTGGCGACACGGGTGAGATCATTCATTCTCTTTCTGCACTGAATGGCCAACCTCTTCTGTGCAGCATTGGCACTGACCACTTTCACCGCCTCCCAAGCAAAACTGCTGAGATTGCTGGACATCACAGCAGGCCTCCAAACATCATTCCTGTAATGGGTCATTGAAATCTTCTTGGCTTTCAGGTCCATGTCTTCACTGAAGCAGCCCTGGGCTGCAAACATCGATAACTGTGTGCACAGCTGCAGTTTAAATACGGCACACGGAGTTAAGAAACTGTGAGGTAATGGAATGGCGGGCAATTCAGAGGCCACCCGTCAGCTAGACAGCCTGTTTCCTGTGGTTGCAAAATTAATGTGGTGGGAAGCAGATGATACAGCGTGAAAACCTGTCATTGCGGCCAGCGTGTAAAACATCTTTTTTCACGCCCCCGCTACTGCACTTAGTGCAAACCTGGGATGATTTGTGATTTTACACAAGTAATAGAGATTGCAGAGAATGAATGATGCCAATGATTTAGTGATACATAAAAATCAAGCACAACATAAACTGATTGTAGTTGTGTGTCTCACAAAGGCACTATGCCTGCAGCTTGCGCCTGCATTTTAATATTGTGTGATTGTAAAATCCCCTGGAGCCATTTTTGAATTATCACTCTGCAGTGGATGGTTCAAGTGTCTTCTGTACAATGTAATCACTAGTTTTGCTCCATGGCAATGTCATTATTTAAAGAGACCTCGACTGAGAAGTCATAAACTTTGTATGGACATTTCAACCTTACAATGGCTCTGTAATGATCAAACTGACAAGACTTAACCAATTGCCATGCACTAATTAATTGTCACTTTCTGTACTTGATAGTAAAATATGATTCCAATCTGATGATATGATATAAATTATAAATACTGCCTGAGGCATGGGACCATGTAATTTGAGGATCCTTCATTCGTTGTCATAGGAATGTGGTGGGTGTCTTAAAAAATGGTGGCTAACTTTGATCAGGCAACGGAAATATGAGATTACTGGGCTGGCAAAAATGGTAATATTTCAAGCAGCTTTTGAACTTTACTATTTTTTTCTTCATATATTGAAATAGCCTAGTTTCCAATTCATCTAAGAAAATAAGAACATAAGAAATAGGAGCAGGAGTAGGCCATTTGTTCCTTTGAACCTGCTCTACCATTCAATAAAATCATAGCTAACCATGGACCTCAACTCCACATTCCCACACTATCCACACATTCCCTAATTCCCTTATAATCCAAAAAACCTATTAATTTTTATCTTGAATATACTATATGACTAAATATGTACAGCTCTTTTCAGTAAAGTATTCTAAAGAGTCACAAGCCCTTGAGTGAAGAAATTACCCCTTTTTCTGAGATTGTGACCCTTATTTCTACACTCCCCTGGCAGGGGAATGATCTTCCCAACATTAATCTTATCAAGCCGCTTAAAAACTTGAATGTCGCTATTAGATTTCCTCACATTCTTCTCAATTCTAGGGAATAAAAGTTTAGTCCACTCAATCTTTCCTCATAGAACCATCCCCTTATCTCAGGAATCAGCCTAGTGAACATTTGCTGCACTCCCTCCAAGGCAAGTATGTGTCTGCATGTTAACTTACAGTGATTTGTGTATACTGACACGCAGATCTTTCTGAACACCAATCTTTCCCAGTCTCTCAGCATTTTAAAAATATTCTGCTCTTCTATTCTTCCTACCAAAGTGGATATTCACAATTCCCCACATTATATTCCATCTGCACCTCACTGAACCTATCTATATCCTTTGCAATCACTTTTCATCGACCTGAGAACCCACTTTTGCACTTAACTTTGTATTGTCAGCAACCTTGGATACATTGCACCTAGTTGCCTCATCTAGATCATTGATATAGAATGCAGATAGTTAAGGCCTATAGAATACATCTGTTGGTCACCTTGTGCTTTATACTTCCATATGTAAATTATAAACACGTGCTCTGCATCAACAATCTGATTTCCTGCAATGTCTATACATATAATTTGATTCTCATAATATGTCCAATAGATCAGCAAAAATACCAGCATTACTAGACGTTGGAGCTTTAATAGAAGAGCATTCATGATCTAAGCATTCAATACATAATGGGCAGCTTTTTCCGATTGGTGAATGGGCACGGGGCCCGCTCGCCTATGCGTAAAATGACACAGGCTGAAGTTGGATGTGTGTCCCGAAGTCACTCCTCATCATTTAGATTTTCAGTTTGGCGGGCTTGCAGCCGACTCGGCCGCACACTCGCCAGCCTGTCAACAGCCCATTAAGGCCATTAAAAAGGTAATTAAAATGATTAATGGAACTGCCCATCCAACCTTAACATTGGCGGGCAGGCGAAGAGCCCAGGTGGCCTTCTGAAAAAGCATGAAACCTTGTCCACTGGCGAGATGAGGTTTCATGAGGGATTTAAAATATTTGGAAAATTTTTAAATTAAAGTAATGGACCTGTCCCAGCTCATGTGACACTGTCACATGAGGGGAAATGTCAGGAACATTTTTTCTCACCTTTAATTAATTTTTAAAACTTCAATCGATCTCCCTGAGGCAGCACTTTGCCTCAGGGAGATTTGTGTGCTCTTCTGTGCGCATGTGCGAAAGAATGCACAGACCTGCTCAGGGAATCACCCCCCCCCCCACCCCCACCCCCGCCCACACAGCGCCTCCGGGTGGATGTCACACTGGGCGGGCCTTAATTGGCCCACCCCCAACTGGGAACCTGTCTGCTCATGCCCACTTCCCCCAACGAGGGGGGGAAATGCTGCCCAATGAATTGCAATAAATCATTTGGCACCACCAAAAAGTATGAAGCTGTTCTACAGAGCAAGAGGATGCTTGCCCCAGCAATAAATGTTCTTTGGGCATATTGAGCACCCTTAAGGGTAGATTAAAGCACCTTCACTGTGCCTCAAAAGTGTGTCACTATTTCACTCTAAGAACAGTGAACCTTATCGCACCACTGGGAATCTTCTTGTTTCCCAGTGCAGATACCTTCATTCTAACTCGGAGTGAGGTTGATTTATGCATATTACGGGTAAATGTATGTTGTTAACTGCCTGGAATTGAGTTGGATTCAAGGAAATGAATTTAATGTAGAACCCTGATGGGCAGCTGAAGGCAGGGTCTTTCACCCCATCGATTGACTTGTAAGCCAGACCAAAGAACTCAGGCACCTGATCAATGGCACACAATCTTCCTTCCTTTCAAATAATTGATTGGAAGATCATATGCAGTGTGCAACTAAATTCCTAATATGCCCTTTTAGTGGGAGAGAATTTCTCTTGGTAGCATTAAGCTGGGCCATTGGGCTGGATTTTACCCCTGCATTTGAAGGCTGGAGGACTTGTAAAATTTCAGCAGGTTGCCCTTCTGCCACCTCTCTGCCCACCCCCAACCTGTCTGAAATTTACGGAGACCAGTGGAGGTGAGGGGCAGCCTTCCCAATCTTGCACCTACTGAGGCCCTTAATGATCATCTCAGGGCCTCATACTGCTCCATTAA
This sequence comes from Carcharodon carcharias, assembly GCF_017639515.1. Classification (NCBI taxonomy): domain Eukaryota; kingdom Metazoa; phylum Chordata; class Chondrichthyes; order Lamniformes; family Lamnidae; genus Carcharodon; species Carcharodon carcharias. The sequence goes on from NC_054475.1 coordinate 109,029,551, forward strand.
CATTTTACCCATGGCGGGAGTGGCTCATGTCATGTGGGAAACCCAACACCTTTCATTGCGTGGGCTGGGGGTGGGCAAGTTGCCGGGGGAGGGGAATCCCATTTGGTAGTACCATATGCCCACCGGAGGCACTCCCCCTCAAGGTCATATTTCTTTGCCCTCACCCCAGCCTCTCAAATCCAGTCCCCCACACCCCTCACCACCCTCTCCGGACCCTGCCACTGTTCCCGCCTGGTGCTGCTGAGGCTAAAAGCTGCCAGCTATCCGATTACAGCAGCTCCCTGACCTCCCAAGATAGAGGCCCAAGTCTCACCTTAAAGCAATTAACACTGCTGCTGTAGAGTAAAGGGTTAACATCAGAAGCATACATGGTGCTGATGTAATAATGATGTCAGATCACATGACAGAGTAGTAAGCAAGATCTTGAAAAGAGCAACAGTTCTTACCTTGTGTGGAGGCCCAAATAGACAAATACTCACTGGGCAGAATTCTTCACTTGGCAAGTATGCATGGGAGTTGGAACCTGCCATTAATTAAAAGGCCAGTTAAGGTCCTTGACAACCCAACTGATGGAAACTTAACATTGCCCATGCAATTTTTCACTCGTCGCAGAGGCAAAACGGGCAAGCGGGCAGCCCACAATTTGCAAAACCTCATCCATGGGCACGATAAGAAGGATCAGCAGCATTTTCAATGTGAGTAGTGAGGAATTTTGGAGAAAACTTGCTGCTGGTGGCTTGTTGGTTCTTGTAGCTTAATCTCTGATTGGGGCTTCATTCTTCGCATTTCCAGGCTTCATTTATGGACTCATTGGTGTCTTCCAGGCCCCCTTAGGATTCAGCCTGTGTGGGCCCTTCCAGTTATCAGAAAGCCTTCCCTTACCCTGGTAATGGGGATTGTGGTCTCCGCTGGAGGCACCTCCTCTGCGGAGGAAGAGAAGGGCAGAAGGGAGGGGAGGCCAGGTGTCCCAATGCAGCTTCCAGGGGAGGGACCTGTGGGAGGAGAGGTGCAGGCACAAGGGGCGCAGGGCCAGCAGGTAGCCCAAGGTGGAAGGGACTATAGAAAATGTCACTATCCTGCTGCTGAGGTTTACAGGCGGTGGTGCCGCTACCTCAATATGTCTGAGGTGCAATGCTGTAGGAGGCTCCATCTCTTCAGGGAGACTGTGACCTCCATTTGTCAGATGATCGGGCCTGAGATCAGCTCCGACTTTGTGGATGGACACCCCATATCAGTGGCTCTGCAAGTCACAGTGGCCCGCAACTTCTATGCCTCTGGCTTTTTCCACAGCCCAGTGGAGGATCTGTGTGGAGTCTACCAATCAACTGTCCACAGTTGGATCAAGCTGGCGGCAGAAGCTTAGGCGGATATTGACTTTAATTCATTACCGTACGGATGAGGCCAGCCAGGCTGAGCAAGCCAGAGGCCTAGCCACCGATGCCCACATCCCATGAATGAATAAAAAGGACAGTTGTGGACTCGAGCAGAATACTTTTGGGAAACTAGACAATCCCCAAACCTCGACTAAACCTCTACTACACAACAAAACGTGGTGGCTGTAAGTGAAAGTCCAAACAAAGACTGAAAGAAGCTACAGGGCTTCTGGCAAGAAAAAAGGACCTGAAGGAAGGACAAAAGAAAAAATCCAAGACTTCAGCTTCTTATGAAGAAGCCATGCAAAATTTCGACTCTTATTCCAGCATCCTTAGGAACTTAACAACCGAGAGGGCTAAAGTTAAGAGAAGGAAACGAGGGCCAGACAGAAGCATGGATTAATTTATCAGCAATCTCTATAGGCTGTCAGGGAACAACACTTATAGAATTTCAAAAGACGCTGATTCCCGATAGCATTGTTGTAGGGGTGTTAGACGTAGTGTTATCAGGTCTCTTACAGACATGGGAGGATTCGATGCTGTTGAAATCATGAGACAAACAAACTTCAAAACAGAATCAGGTGTTCATTCACCGGAAAGGAGAGGTCCTGTGGAGAAGGTCAAGCAAGGCCATTCAATTTGTAGGCCACACTAAATGGAAGGCACTCCAAAGCCTAAGCCTGGCAAAATGTGCAAAAACCTGTCTGCCACCATTTTAAAATTTCTCCAGTGTGGCAGGAGAAAGCCGCACAAATGAGAAGAATGTCTAGCAGAGGGGGCAGAGTGCCACAACTGTGGGAAAATAGGCCATGTTAAAACAACTTGTCACTTGAAAATGACCTGTAAAAAGAGTTTGAAAATATTAAAGCAGGGCCACGTACAAGAAGTGAAAGAAACACAAAAACAGAAATTAACATTCCGAAAGGAGATAAGTGACACTGAAAACATGTATTGGGGTATTAAACTCAATGTTGATGGAAAACCCGCAAAGTTCAAATTAAATGCAGGAGCAGGTGTTTCTATTTTTCTATTTCTTCAGGTGAGGTAAAATGGCTCGAACAGATTCCATTGCAACCCTCATCCATTAAATTATAAGGTCCAGGGTGGGATTACACTAAAAATGAAAGGCTTGCTCATGCTGAAACAAAAATATAAAGATTGAGAAATCCTTGAAATACCTCTACCCACTCCCCGCACCCCAGCTCTGTCATTCAAAATGAGGAATGCTCTCTACTAAGCAGGAAGGTATGCCTAAAACTGAAATTAATCTGTAGGTTGGACAAAGCTGCCAATGAGAATTGCAGCACTACATTCCAACATGAATTCCCAAGACTGTTTACACAGCTGGGAAAATTAAAGACTGAGTACCACATCACCCTTCTAGCTGATTCTAAACCATTTTGCCCCTTTATCCCGAGGTAAGACCCTCATCCACTCTTGGGCAAAGTCAAGGTCAAAACAAAAAAGTTGTAGCAGCAAAAGGGTTATCTCACCAGTCACCATGCCAACAAATGGTGTCAGGTATGGTTATGGTCCCAAAACTAAACAGCTCTGTATGGGTCTACATGGATTTAATTCAACTAAACAGAACAGTAGAATGTGAGATCCATCTGATGGCCTGAATGAACCAGAGCCTAGAAAACCTAGCCAAGAGTATATTATTTACCAAGTTGGATGAAACAGTGGATTATGGCAGTTGACCCTGGACAAAGAATCCATATTGCTGACCACTTTATAATGCTCATTATGTTCATTATGCTCATAATGGTCATTATGTTTGCCCTTTGGAATCAGGTCTGCTCTAGAAATTTTCCAGAGAATGATGGCCAACATTTTAGAAAGCATGGAAGAAGTAATATGCCATATTATCAATATACTCATACCAGGATCCATGAGAGAGTGGCATGACATCAGGGTCAGATCAGTCCTAAGCGCCTAACACCGAAGCAGGCTTAACACTGAATGAAAAATGTGAGTTTGCCAACCCATGATTAAGTTTCTCAGTCACATTGTACAAACCATTGGAATCACAGTTAATTTGCAAAAAATGTAAGTTATAAGAGAATTTCTGTAACCTATAAACATAACTGAACTTCAAAGATTCAAAGGGATGGTGAACCATGTGGACACGTTATTACCGAAATTAGCAGAGGTCAATGAGCTCTTGAGACAGCTTTTGAGACAGGGTTGACAGTGGTGCTGGAACATGGATCAGCAAAATACTTTTGAAAGGATTAAACAACTTTTAATCTATTCCGAAATCTTGCACATTACAACCCAGAATTAATGACCATAATAGTGGTGGATGCATCATCTATAGGTCCAGGTGCAGCGTAATTTCAATGGCAAAAAAGATGGAAAGCATAGACCAGTCTACTATGCCTCCAGATCACTGACAGAAATGGAACAATGATGCAGAACAATAGAAAAAGAAGCTTTGGGAGCAACCTGGGCATGTGAACATTTTTCAGACCAGGATTACATTTCAAAATTGAAACAAATCATACACCACAAGTCGCTCTTCTGAACATGAAAGAAATTGTGAGCATGATGTCCAGAATCCAATGGTTTGGATTAAGATTGATGAGATATGACCCCATAACAGAGTATGTTCAAGGAAAATGTCAAATAACAGTGGACACACTGTCACAAATATAATCAGGAGGAACTGAACAAGAGGTTTTAAACTTCATCAGTGAGGTTGAAGCATATACATTCTTAACCAGTCAGCACTTACAAGCTACTGTAAGAACGTTATAGGAAATAAAGCAAGCCCAGAAATAGGATGAGGAATATCTTCAAATCCAACAATTCTGTCTAGAAGGATGGCCATACTCTATCCCCAGTAATCTGACACAACACCAGTATTTTGAACAGTGCAAGCACCTCACTGTCCTTGATGACTTATGCGTCTTCATACTGAGAGCCCTCTGGCTTGATATTCTTCAAAGACTTCACCAAGGACATTTTGGAATTACAAAGTGTTGTGTAAGGGTGCAGCAATCAGTCTGGTGGCCAGGTATTACTCACGCTATAGAATAAATGATTTCTGATTGTATTAATTGTGCCATTAACAGCTAGGAACAAAAAGAAACACTATTACTTTCTCTTTCATCAGGGCTATGGAGCAACTGGAAATAATTTATTTGAATTTAGGAGAAAACTTTCCTTCTTGTCATTGATTACTACTCATGATGGATTGAAGTAAACCAATTTCATAGCATCACGGCAGAAGCAGTCATTTAATCCCTCAAGAGAATTCATTCAGCACTTAGCATTCTGACTGTTGTGGTGTCTGACAGTGGCAAGTTCAAAATTCCCAAACTATTATGGTTTTATTCATGTAACTAGCTCACCTCACTATCCTCAAGCAAGTGGAGACCTTGCGAGAAGGGTATGAACCATTAAGGAGTTATTAAGAAAAATGAAGACCTTAATCAAGCTCTTCTGAGTTATCAATCCTCATCATTACAGAATGGTTTCTCACCATCAGAGTTAACAATGAGTAGGAGATTGAGAACACACCTTCCATCTCTGACACAAAATTCAAACCAAATATCACCATGAACAACCACGAGAGGGTAAAACAGTGTGAGGAAGAACAGAGAAACAACCAGGTTCTGAACTTTAATCACAGGCATAGAGCAAGTGAGTTACCAGTGCTAAGCTGGAGAGAGAGTAAGGGTCCGAGACCAAAAGAGGGAAAATACAATCAGTGAAATAACTCCCCATCAAGATCATACATGGTTGAGACAAGCCAGCGTATCATAAGGAGAAACTGCGGCACCTTAATATCCTTGAAAAGAAAACCAATAGAAAATTGGGCTTACTACGCAGATCCTGAAGACGAGGATAGTCACCCAGGAGAAGAACATTCAGACAAACACAAGGGAAAGTACTGAAAATCCTCGACTTCAAATGGAGATCAGAACAAGTTCAGGGAGATTGGTCAAAACACCTCAGAGATTAGCAGAAACTCTTATCTCATGTGGAGTTTGAAATCTGTAAATACTTGCTGTAAATAAATAGTTCTGGTTAAAAAGACTATGGACTCGAACAACATACTTCTGGGAGACTAGTCAATCTCCAAATCCTGTCTAAACCCCTATTGCACAACAAAACAGCTCCCAGCATTAAATTGCTGCAGGGCAGACATCAGTATGGTGGGCAGACATCAGTATGGTGGGCCACCTTTTAGCCTGGTGAGGGGGGCGGGGGGAAACTACCACAATGCCCCATAATATCCAGCCCATTCTTTCATTGTGCTACATCACACCATTGAACTTGGGTGATTTCATTTTGTCTACAATGCATTCAACGCAATTTTTAACAACAAATACCTCAGCTGCATTGACAGTTAGTATTCTAGTATGTTAAAATTCAACCATATTGTTCAGTATAGTATTACTATTGCTATAAAAACTTTTCTCGGATTGCTGCTTTCTAACTAGTCATTGTCCAGGTAATTTACAAGCTTATATTAAGTATGCGGCCAGTGCAATGATGGCAGAAAAAGAGTAAAAAGCCTAACCTCCATAGTTAACAAACTTTGTATTTTAACTCGTCTCAATGAATGGGTTAGATACAGACATTGCAATTGCTACTAATTAGCTATGTTTATTCTTGTAACCAAACGCCTCCTTAAGTCGCTTAATACTTTCATCGACTGTGATTAAAAGTACATAAAAATATCTTAATGAATCCCGACCTGATGCCTATATTTCCTCTTTATTAATACAGTAACTTTTTTTTGTTGTTATTTTAACTGCTATTACAGCATCTAAGCTCAATGATGGTGAATGAATCAGTTTGAGCCATTTTATGTCTGTGACCTGCTCTGAAATAGATCAAATCCTCATTTGTGCACTTCAATTTAATCTTTTTTTGCACAAATGCTTATTAAAAATATATTAAATTGAAAGCCAAGAAAGAACAAAAATTAAATCAAACTGTATGACTTCTGTGATAAATTAATTGTCATCATCTGCAGTGAGACCGGAGTCAGCAATTATAGGCAAATTGCTATTTTGTAGATTGTGGGATTTACTAAATCAGCTGTAATTACATAAAATACGATGCTTGATAATTACATTTATGCTTACACTTAATATTAATTGGTTCTGTGAATCCTGTCCTGACTCATGTACTTAAAAACAAAAGGACTCATTAGAAATGGAAGAGCTAGAATTGTTGGGGGCAATCAGTAAGAACACTTTTGTCTCCAAATACAATCAATGTAAGATTACTAAATGGTGTTGTTATTCTTTTAAGAGGTTTGAATAGATGACGGCCTTTAATTGCCCATCAATTGAAAGTTGACTGGAGGAGTATAGTCCTGAAGTGAGGGGCTTTTCATGTTTGTTTTTGTCTTCACTTTCTGGTTTGAGAAACACCTGGGAGCTAAGGGTATAGCAAGACACAGAATTGAGACCTTAAATATGCTAATGCAGATGCTTTTATTTCTTTACTCTTTCAAACTGCTGCTTTGTGACGACTAGATTATTTCAACGACCTACATTCCATCTTTGTTAGCCAATGAATCGGCCACATGAAAAGTGAAGCATTCTGAGAACATCTGAAGGTTGTTCAACCTACAATGTTAAGTGTATTTTAAGAAAAATGCAGATATGTTTAATGATCACACTTTTTTATGCAATCATTAATCCCTGGCACATATTTCACACAAAAATAATTGGCACTTTATTCATTAATGTCACTGGATGGCTCTAGTTTGTTGTTGGAAATGCTTCTTCAGGAAACATTTTCAATGATGTTGAATTGTCTAACAGAAAAAATAGGTCACCACCATTTTGTTTTCTTAATTGCAGCTCTTAATTAAGCTGAATTCAGACTTGTATTCCTTTTATCTCAAGTGAACTTCAACCACAAAATCAGTTTTAGTATTTTGAATCTAATTGCAAGTTGCCGGTGAAGAGCTTTCATTGCACAAGTTAACATTTCAAGTACTCTAAATTACCAAGTTTCAATAATCCTAATGCTCAATGGAATGACCAACTGAATGAGAAGTGAACCTGACCAATAGCCTCATATCAATAAAACACATCTCCTTCCAACCTAACTTCAAGCACAATTGGCAGCAATAACTTACAATAATTGTACTTATTTGACCCAGAAGGGGTTTTCACTCAATTTATATTGTTACCTATAATATTGGTTTGGGCAATCAGATGGTTGAAACAACCATCATAATTGTGTACTCTTGAATTTGAAACTGCATTTAAAAACATGGGTAATACTTGAACACATGTAGCAATGTGTACCTTATTAAAAAATAGTTTTCATTCATTGTTCTCAACAGGGATTTTACATACAAACATACATACAAACATAGGAATAAGGAGCAGGCATAGGCCATTCAGCCCCTTGAGCCTGTTCTGCCATTCAATAAGATCGGAATATGAACTTAACTCCCCATTCCACCTACCCCTGATAACCTATGACTTCCTTGTTAGTCAAGAATCTATCCAGCTCTGCCTTAAAAATATTCAATGACCCTGCATCCACTGCTCTCTGGAGAAGAGAGTTCCAAAGACTCACAACCCTATGAGAGAAAAAAATTCTCCTCACGTTCATCTTTATTTTTAAACTGAGCCCCCTAGTTCTCCCATAAGTCTGTTACTTAAGCAGATAATGTAGTTGCCTTGAGATTCAACCCCCATGTTGAAGGTGAGTTTGTATTCCAGGTGTTAAGATTTCCATGTGTTAATTCCAAGTCAACATATCAATCTTTGACAAATTTAATGGAAAGGTTGAAGACCGGTTTCCCTCTCTCTACTTTGAGCTCTCTCTTTCTTTCTCTCTCTCTCTCTAATCTGCACTCCTTTCCTTCTCCCTGCATTCTCCTCCCTATCCATCTCCTTGCATTCCTCTCCTGCTGCAGATTCTCTATCGCTTTGGAAAAGTCAATCCAAAGCAGCCCATATCTGAAACAGCAAAAGATTCCGAGAGTGGTCTAACTTTTCAGGTCACCAGTGGCTGACCGGGGAGTACCAAGTTGAGATACACAGATGCACAGCCTCGAAAGGAAAAGTCGACTGCTAGTTAGTTCAGGGATTGCGAGTGAGAGATAGGGTCATGTGTTTTGCTTTATGGTGTGAGATACAGTGGGAAATTAATGAATCTTGCTGCAGGAGCTACATTCTGATCATTTTTTTTTATTTCAAGTGAAATAAATTAGTTTTTGGTTAATAATTGGCCCCACATTGCAAGTTTTTCAGTTTATGTTCTGAAAAGATAGGATAAAATACCTGTAGTAAGGTACAGCCTTTCTTACTGCCTATCAGGGATCACATGATTGTTCTTGGAGGCTCTGACCAATGAGCCCTAAGTGCAGGTAATCCAGGGGGTCGGGCTTTCTTGTTGAGGACCTGATACAAGCATGTAGCATCTGAAAAACTCTCTGTGGTAAAGTTATCCATTTCTAGTAGGAACCTGTCTGGTCGGTCAAATTATTACATTTGTTGACAAGGGTAAAGTGGCTCCGACAATGCACCTCACCTTGTGAAAAAGAGAAGAATACTCATCAGTCATGCCACTCTTCAGCAGAATCGATCCTTACGATGTGACTATGGAAGACTGGAGCCAGTATGTAGGGTGCCTTGGTTTTTATTTCAAAATTACCGAAGAGGAAAAGCAAAAAGGCATCCTTCTGAGTATATGTGGTAGCAAGACGTACAATCTCATCCACAGCCTAACGGCCCAACTCATGTCCTTTAGTGAAATAGTAGACCTCATGAAAACACATCGTAAGGATCCAGCCTGCTAGAGTGGCATGACTGATTAGTATTCTTTGCTTTTTTCTTAAGATTTGATGTACTCATGTTAACAAGACTAGTGCAGAGTCGGAGCTATCCCACTCTCATCACCAAAGGTGATGTACTGATGTATTTGACATACTGGACAGATTTCTACTAGAAATGGATAACTTTATTACAGAGAGCTTTTCGGGTGCTACATTCAGAGGTTTAAGTTTAACTCCAGAGTAAGGGCCCCGAGAGAGGCCATCATAACCTATATAGCGACATTGAAACAGTTGACTGAACATTGTGACTTCAGAGGCATGCTCAGTTATATGCTGCAGGATCAATTAGTTTGTGGGGTTCATGACAACGGCATTTAGTGCTCTTTACTTGCAGAATTCAACATTGATTTGAAGCGTGCCATGGAAATAGCACTAGCCATGGAAAGTGCTGTGAGACACTAGCAGGCTTTACAACATGTACGACATTGCACTGTCCTTCATGTGGTGTTGGAACCCCACATGACGATAATGGCATTCTGCCTCCTTGAATCTGCAGGTGTCTGGTTCGTGGTTACCCCCACATCTATAAAAGATTAACCTTGGAGTTGCTGCTGAAATGTTTTTACTAGGCCTTTTCATCTTTCTAATAATGGAGATTGCCTCTCACTTCACTGCTGTGCCTCTGGTTTTTGCGCCACGCCTGGTGCAAAATGGGTTTATTCAGTGAGGATAAAGCCATTCCGCCAATAGCATCAGCAACAATTCAACATTGGGCTCTGATATTGTCTGCATATGAGCGTACCTTTATGCACTGTTCTGGCTTGCACATTGCAAATGCAGATGCACTTAGTTGTCTCCCGTTACCAGATAGCATTGTATATGCTGCAGTGCCACAAGAAATTGTGCTTGTACTGAATTTCTCAGATTATTCACCTGTGTGTGCGAAGCAAATTAGAAATTGGACAAACAGAGATCCAATCTTGCCGAAAGTCCGAGACATTGTATTGCAAGGATGGTCAAATTCACCAGTGTCTGAAGAGATTAGACTATTCCATGCCCGCAAAACAGAGTTCAGTTGTCAAGATGGAATTTTGTTGTGGGGATCAAGAGTTGTCATCCCTTCACAAGGAAGAGAAGCACTCTTGACAGAGCTTCACCGTGCACATCCAGGCATATTGAAGATGAAAATGCTTGCGCGAAGCTATGTCTGGTGGCCAGGCATTGACAGTGACATTGAAAGCATGGTCAAGCAAGGTATCCATTGTCAGCAACAACTGAAGTTGCCTGTTTCAGCTCCGCTGGGAGTGTCTTGGTCAACCCTGGTTTAGACTACATATTGATTATGTAGGACCTTTCTTACGTACCATGTTTTTATTGATCATAGATACACATTCTAAATGGACGAATGTGGATGCAGTCAAATCACCACCATTGAGTGCAACTATCAAGAAGCTGCATCATTGTTTTAGTATACATGGCCTACCGGAAGACATTGTTTCTGATACCGGTACAGTCTTTACCAGTACAGATTTTCAGAGATTCACTAATTTAATTGGAATCATATTTATTAAAACAGCACCATATCATCCCTCATCAAATGGTTTAGCTGAAAGAGCTTTGCAAACTTTCAAATCTGGAATGAAGCGGTTATCAGAAGGTTTTCTAAAAACTCAACTTTCCCACTTTCTTCTCAATTATTGTATGATGCCTCATTCAGCTACTGATTCAACGCTGTCTGAATTATTGATGAAGCACCGCATACATAAAAAGGTTAAGTCCGCTGTTTCCAAACTTAGAGGGGAGGATTGAAAAGAATCAGAGTATTCAAAAATTGAAGCACAATATTCATAGCAAAGCTGTAGGAGATAAAGTTTTCATGCAGAATTTTGGAAATAGACCTTGTTGGGTTCCTGGAACAATTGTCTCAGAAACTGGTCCCTTGTTCTTCCAGGTGGAAGTGGAAGACTGGATTGTTTGAAAATGTATGGATCATCTTAGGAATAGAGACACATTCCAACAACCAGTTATTCCACCTGTGATTAACATCAAACCTTTTGTTTTGCAAAAATATACTTTATTCATAAATATCTTCAACAGCATTCCAAAACACTTCAAAATCATCATCACAAAAGTACAATCAGGTTCAACTTTTACAACATGTATCACAAGGTGCATCAGCACAAACAATGAATATTACAATCATTTGCAGACATTCATTTTGAACTGTACAGCCCGAGGGGCTCTACACAGCACCCAGTCCCTCGGTGCACTGTGGGAGAAAGGTCTTAGGCAGCGACCCTTCCCCATTGCGCCTTTACAGCAGCTGCCCCAAGCTTTAGTGCGTCTCTCAGCACGTAGGCCTGGACTTTGGAATGTGCCAGTCTGCAACACTCAGTCGGGGACAACTCTTTGCGCTGGAAGACCAACAAGTTTCGGGCAGACCAAAGAGCGTCTTTCACCGAGTTGATGATCCTCCAGCTGCAGTTGATGTTTGTCTCAGTGTGTGTCCCTGAGAACAGCCTGAAGAGCACAGAATCCTGTGTCACAGCACTGCTTGGGATGAACCTCAACAAAAACCACTGCATCCTCTCCAGACCTTCTTTTCAAAGGCACAATCTACAAGGAAGTGAACAACGGTCTCTTCCCCACCACAGCCACCTCGAGGGCAATGTGCCAAAGGGGTGAGACTCCTGGCACGTAGGAAGGATCTGACAGGAAGGGCCTTTCTCACCACCAGTCAAGCTAGGTCTTGGTGCTTGTTGGAAAGTTCTGGCGATGAGGCATTCTGCCAAATGACTTTGTCAGTCTGCTCAGGGAACCATCCCACAGGATCCACCCTCTCCTTTTCCCTCAGGGCCTCTAAGACGTTACGTGCCGACCACTGCCTGATGGACTTGTGGTCAAAGGTGTTTCTGTGCATAAATTTTTCCATGAGGGACAGGTGGTACGGCATGGTCCAACTACTTGGAGTGTTCTGCGGCAGCATGGCCAGACCCATCCTTCGCAACACCGGGGACAGGTAGAACCTCAGCATGTAGTGAGACTTGGTGTTTGCGTACTGAGGGCCTACGCACAGCTTGATGCAGCCACACACAAAGGTGGCCATCAGTATGAGGGCGTTGTGGGCACGTTTTTTCCTCCTTTATCTAGAGGCTTGTACATCGCGTCCCTGCGGACACAATCCATTTTTGACCTCCAGATAAAGCGGAAGATGGCTCGGGTGATCACCACCGCACAGGAGTGTGGAATGGACCAGACCTGCGCCACATACAGCAACAGCGAGAGTGCCTCACACCTGATGACAAGGTTCTTACCCGCAATGGAGAGGGAGTATCGCTCCCACATGCCCAGTTTCCTTTTCACCATAGACACTCGCTCCTTCCAGTTTTTAACGTATGCCCTGGTCCCTCCGAACCATATCCCCAGCACCTTCAGGCCGTCAGCCCTGACAGTGAAGGGAACAAAGGATCGGTCAGCCCAGTTCCCGAAGAATATGGCCTCACTCTTCCCATGATTTACCTTGGCTCCCGAGGCCATGTTCGAACTGGTCGCAGATGTGGATCAGTCTGTGCGTCGACAGCAGATCTGAGCAGAAGATGGCGACATCGTCCATGTACAGGGAGGCTTTGATCTGAGTGCCTCCACTGCCTGGGATCGTGACTCCTCTTATGCCCGGATTCTTCCTGATGGACTCAGCAAAGGGTTCTATACAACACACGAAAAGAACAGGCGAGAGAGGACAGCCCTGCCTGACTCCAGATTTAATCGGAAAGTTATCTGATTCCCACCCATTGATTGAGACTGCGCTACTGATGTTAGTGTAGAGCAGTTGGATCCAATTGCGAAATCCTTCTCCAAACCCCATTTTGGAGAGCACATCCACCATGTAGGTGTGCGATATTCTGTCAAAGGCATTTTCCTGATCCAGGCTGATGAGGCAGGTATCCACACCCCTGTCCTGTACATAGGCAATCGTATCTCTGAGCAGCACGAGGCTGTCAGAAATCTTCCTGCCCGGTACAGTGCAGGTCTGGTCAGGATGGATCACCAATTCCAGAGCGGATTTGACCCGATTGGCAATGACCTTGGACAGAATCTTATACTCCATATTCAACAGTGAAATGGGTCGCCAATTTCTAATTTCCTCCCTTCCCCCCTTGTGCTTGTAGATGAGGTGATAATGGCTTTCCTCATGGATTCTAACGTACTGCCGGCCAGGAGCATACTCTCGTACACTTATAGCAGGTCTGGGCCGATCCAGTCCCACAGAGCCGAATACAACTCCGCCGGCAAGCCGTTGCTTCTGGGAGTTTTAACATCAAACCATTAACCCCTAAGTTGACATATCGACCTAGAATAGACATGCCCAATGTCTCTGTAGAGTTGCGAAACCCTGAATTACCACTTTCTAATGATGTACCTGGTAATGCAGTTGTTGATTATGCCGATCCAGTGGAAGAACCTCAATGGCAGAGCTATGCCACTCTAACTGAATAAGGAAAACCACCTCAGAGATTTAACCTTTAATCACCTGAGCTGTATATGTGTCTATGTTGTGGGACATTCAAATGTCCTCTGTAAATAGAAACTGTGAGAAAACCAAAGGGGAGGAAACATAGTAACTAAAGGTATAGCCTCTCCTACTGCCTATCAAGGGTTCATGAGATTGTTCTTGGAGGCTCCGGCCAATGACCCCTAAGCGCGGGTAATCACGCGGGGGGGGGGGGGGGGGGGGTGCGGGGGGGGGTGGGGTGCGGAGCTTTATTGTCGACGACCTGGTTCAAGCATATAGCACCTGAAATCTCTCTGTAATAGAGTTATCTGTTTCTAGTAGAAACCTGACTGTACATCAAGTTATTACAACACATGGACCTGAATTTTACCCTTGGTGGGTGGGCACAATCAGTGGGCTTGCGACCGATCGGGAAATGGGCTGCAGCCCATGATTGGCCACTGACCAGGATTTCACACTGGCCGGCTAATTAAGGCCCACCCAATGTAAAACGCATCCTCCCAATGGTCGGGAAGGGGTGGGCAGGGGCCTGTTGGCCACCGGGTCCAATGGCGACCCAGCAGCTAGTTTAAAAGCGGCACAGACAGCTCCTTGAGGGCTGCTAGGAAAGAATATATCTTCTACATTGTGAAAACTGAAGTTGTGGCATCAATCGCGGCTGGAGACGCCAGACGGGAGGGCAGGATGGGTGGGCACTCGCCTCCCCCCATGCCCCCCCCCCCTCCCAGTTTTTGGATGAATGCCTCGTGGTCCTCCTGGAGGATGTGGCTGCCAGGAGGGACATGCTTATCCCCAGAGATGAGAGGAGGAGGCCACCGCACCTAACAAAAAAAGCTTGGGAGGAGGTGGCAGCGCATGTCAGCAGCTACGATGTTCTGCGGTGCACATGGGTGAAATGCCACAAAAGGTTTAATGACCTGCTGTGCACGGGAAGGATGAATACTGTGTTGGCATGAATCAGTGGGTGGAAGTGTTAATGTCTGGCTGTCTGCCCCCTTGGGCTCAGGGGTGTTAGTGTCTGAGTGCCAACTGTCAATTTCGCCAGAGTTGGCCAGTGAGTGAGCTCTGGCTGCCTGGACTGAGTGCCTTGAAGGTCAACAGCTATGAGTTGGATGTGCCCTGTAAGGTGCCCCTCAGGTGGGGTTGGCCAGGCTGCAATGGCGCTGCAGGTAGAGAGTGGACTAATTCATGCTCCTCTGTTCTTTCAAGAGAAGACGATCCATAATAACACTGAAAGGTTGTGGACAGGTGGAGACCTCACCAAACCTCTGAAGGGTTCTCAAAATTCCCACATTTTTCATATCATCAACAAGGAAATGACTTTTGGACATTTATGGCAGAGGACCCAACTGCTGAGTTAAGTGTAGAACCCTGCAGACGGGAGCCTAGGCCCATGAAGGCCTGGGACTGGACATGCCTGGGCTTGTTGAGTGCAGTGTGGATTGTTGCCAGACGAGAGGAGACAGAACACGCATTCTTCCCTTTAAAACAATCAACCCAGAGAAATACTTCATCTTACATGAAACTAAAGCCCATCAAAATCTTGCATAAGTAATCGCTACTAACTACTAAGGCAGGAAGGCAGCAATCATTGCACTTATGAGAACCTATCAATACTCCACATATACAATGGCTTTCAGTTCAAGACTAGTTACGGGGACAGGAAGACAATGATAAACATCATGCACGTCCATTAAAAACAACGGGACAACAATCACCTGAAGAAGCCCACCAAAATCAGGCAAAGAACTAACCTTGATTTGGTTTCAGATAAGAAATTTGAAAAACCGTATAACTGGGCTACTAGTTACGAAAGCAGGGGGGTGGGGGTGAGCAGTTTTGGAGCATTTGAAGCAGAGTTTGAGCAGGGAAAGGTAGCTGAGCCAAATGGAGGAAAGAGATCTGGAGGTTTGTAGGCCCGCAGGCAACATCACGGCGAGGGGCATGGGGTGGCAGGCTCAACCGAAGACAACACGGCCGCAACCGCAGCCCTGAACGAAGATCGACCACCCACAACCGCGCCCTCCACCCAACTGAAGAACTTCAAAGATTCCACAGACCAGGACCACATGGGGACGGCAGGCACCAGAGGACACAAAGAACATACCCCAAAACTGCAACCGGCTTACTTGGCTGGATTTCAAACTGTCAAAGAACCCTGGTTGATGAGCATGATGCCTGACCTCTCCTAGTTCAATTTAGTTAGGTTTTGGGGATGGGACAAAGGTAAGGAGATTAGTAGCATGATTTTCCCTCGTTATGCCATGTGTTCCCCATTCTTAACTAAGTGTACTTTGTAGTTCTGTATAATCTCACTGTAATCTTAATGCTTTAAGTTCATTTGTGACTTCAGTAAACCCAGTTTTTTTCTCTTGCCCCAAAACCAGTTGTCTGCTGCACTTTGTCACAACCCCCAAATAATTCCAAGGTTTAGAATCCAGCAAGCGGGAGCGACTCGGACCACTCAGAAGTCAGAGGTGAAGCTGACACACACCACCAACCCATACACCTCCTAATCCTATCCAGATTCAGCAGGACACTTTGTAGCTAGAGAGGCACCATGCACCTCAGTCAACCAGCTGTGGAGAGGCTGGGGTGTCAGATGTAGGTAAAAGTGCAATGCACAGAAGTAAGAGTTTCAGATGGTGCAAACATTCTTGTGTAATTTCATCATTGATGGGAGCCTCCAGGCTGAATTCCCCATTGACCATTGAAAGACATTGGAACTGTGATGCAGATCCCCATTGTCTCACCAGGGTACCTGGCATGCACAGTGACAGTGTGATGACTTAAACTAATGACATGCTGTTGTTCTCCCATAGATTCACCAGCACACACTCAATCGGAGGACCTGAAGATCCACCCCTGATGCCAGAGGACTGCCAGGCTTCACATGCACCTGTGTCATATGCCCTCTTTGAACCAGGTACCAGCACAGATAACAGCACTTCAATGTGTGTTAGGTCCTCAGCTAGAATGCTGAAGCACAGTGGTGAGGGAACTTCACACTCGCTTAAGGAGCAGGCGGAGGCAGAGAGTGCCCAGGGCGCCAGCAGTCAGAGGACAGCTGGATACCAGGGCAATGTTGAGTCGAAGGCAGATGATGAGCTTCTGCAGTCATCCATTAGGCACCAGATGCTGGATATCCAGCTGGATGTGTGGGAAGTTTTGGCAGAGATCCATGATGGTATGTGTGCCATGGTCTCCGTTTAGGAGGAGTCCATGCGGAGTATCAGCACTTTGTTGACTGTCATGGCCGAGTGCACTACTTCCTTCATTGACAGAGTAGTGACTGTCATGGAGAGGCAGCTCCAGGAAGAGAATCAGGGGTTTCTGGGGTTGTGCTTGGACCTGTAAACCCTCACGCACGTAATGACCTCAGTAATGGTCATTGCCAGTGTGGGAGATGGATGAGGCACCCAGTATCCCACCTAAGTGCCCATCCATCAATGGTGAGCAGGGATGTCAGTAGCAACCTCACTTTGATGCACGAGCTGCTTGTCATCTCTGCAAGCTTCTCTCTGGGTGTTCTGGTTGATGACAGCAGCTCCTCCACCCCTCTGCCAGTCACTGTGGCTTCTGGTGAGGCTGTGATGACTGGGGAGATGCCAGCCGTGGCACTGGCCACTCCCTCCTAGGTGGGGCTAGCATAGGATCCACTGGCCAAAGAGCAACCGCTGAGACCATCGAGGCCAACAGACACCAGAGTCAGCAAACTACCTCCAATGCCGGTGCCAGCGAGGGGTCACCAAGACATAACACCCGCAGAGGTAAGTTTAAGGCACCATGAAAAAGCAGCCCGCTTGTTTGGCACCACATCCACAAACATTGACTCCCTCCACTACCAACGCACAGCAGCAGCAGCGTGTGCCATTTACAAGATGCACTGTAGCAACTCACCAAGGTTCCTTTGACAGCACCTTCCAAACCCATGACCACTGCCATCTAGAAGGACAAGGGCAGCAGACACATGGGAATACC
The DNA here is from genome assembly GCF_017639515.1 of Carcharodon carcharias. Classification (NCBI taxonomy): domain Eukaryota; kingdom Metazoa; phylum Chordata; class Chondrichthyes; order Lamniformes; family Lamnidae; genus Carcharodon; species Carcharodon carcharias. The sequence continues at coordinate 109,047,180 of NC_054475.1, forward strand.
ACCACCTGGAAGCTCCCCTCCAAGCCACTCACCATCCTGATTTGGAAATATATTGCGGTTCCTTCATTGTCGCTGGGTCAAAATCCTGGAACTCTCTTCCTAACAGCACTGTGGGTGTACCTACACCACATGGACTGCAACAGTTCAAGAAAGCAGCTCACCACCACCTTCTCAAGGACAACCAGGGATGGGCAAAAAATGCTGGTCCAGCCAGCAAAGCCCACATCCCATGAACAATTTTTTTAAAAGAGGGGCTGTTCACAGGTGATCTTCTGTTGTGTAATGTTTTGTTTATGTTATTGGTCTGGGAATTAAGACCAGAGAAGGGGATGTTAATTTTTTTGGATTGCCAAAATGAGGTAAATTTTGTTTTTGTCCTAATGGGCTGAGTATGCTTCACCTTCGTATTTTTTTTTGGTGCAGCATGTGCCATTATGTAATGCTGGACATGAGTAGCTCTAAACTTTATTGCACAAGCAATGAGTGGAAGTTGCATTCGAATGAAAGTGCCATTTCAGATATCCAGGTGGAGGCAGCATCCCTGGCTCCCTGAAGAATAGAGGAGTCTGCCTCCACGCCCTCAGAGTTCTCCTCACCGTGCTCTTCTTTTGACTCACTGCTAGATTCCTCCTGTTTGGCCTGTGCTGTTGCATCCTCTTCCTCCATTGGGTTCCCCCCTTGCCAGTGCCAGATTGTGGAGAGTGCAGCATGCAACCACCATCAGTGACACCCGCTCTGGGGGTTTTGTAGTGCATCCCCTGAATGGTCCAGGCATCGGAAGTGCATTTTTAAAAGAGCTATGGTCCTCTCTACCGCCGCCCTTCTGGAGCTATGACCCCTATTGTAACGCTGCTCTGGCTCTGTTCTTGGGTGGCAGTGAGGCATCATAAGCCACTTTTTCAACAGATAGCCCTTGTCACCCAGCAGCCATCCCTCCAGCCGGGCTGGAGCACTGAAGTGCCTCGGCACCTGGGAGTGGCTCAGGATATTAGCGTCATGGAAACTGCCAGGGAACCTTGCACAGACTTGCAGAATCTGGGTCCTGTGGTCACACACTATCTACACGTTCATGGAGTAGAATGCATGCAAAGGGATCCCTGTGGGGGAATGACTGCAAAGCGTCTGGTTCGCTCAGCCTGGCTGGCCTTGCCCATACAGAAATGAGTAAATGTCATTACCTGCCTGAACAGAGCTTCTGTCACCAGTTTGATGCAACTGTGGACAGCTGATTCACAAAGATTCACCACTGACCCCTAGAAAGAGCCGGAGGCATAGAATTTGACGGCCATTGTGACCTTCAGAGCCACTGGCATGGGGTTTCCACCCACACAGTCGGAGCTGATCTCAGGCCCAATCATCTGACAAATGGAGGTCACTGTCTCCCTGGAGGGGCGAAGCCTCCTTTGGCGTTGTACCTCAGACATATTGAGGTAGCTGCATCACCGCCTGTAAACCCTGGCAGCAGGATAGTGGCATTTTCGCGGCCCTTTCTGCCTTGGACTCCTTGCTGGCCCTGTACCCCTTGTGCCTGCACCACTCCTCCCATATGTTGCTCCCCTGGAAGCTGCTAGGGACACCTGGCCTCCTCTCCCTTCTGCCCCTCTCTTCCTTCTCAGAGGAGTTGCCTCCAGCAGAGACTACAATCCCTATTAGCAGGGTTGCAGAATGTTGTCTGATACCCGGAAGGGTCCACACGGTCAAAATCCTCCCGGGGCCACGGAGAGACCAATGAGTCCTGAAATGAAGGCTAGAAATTCTAAGCATGAAGCTCCGAATGGAGATGAAGCTGTCAAATTCAAATAAGCAACCAGCAGCAAACCGTCTCCTAAAGTCCTCGCTACTCACACTGGCAATGCTGCTGAATCTTTTTATCCCACCCTTGGATGAAGTTTTGCAAAAGTGGGCTGCCCTCCTGCCCGTTTTGCCGAAGCAACGAGCTTGAAATCACAAAACAATGTAAAATGGGGTTCAGTTAGGTTTTTAATGGCCCTAAGTGGCCTGTTAATTGATGGCGGGCATAACTCTTACTCTTGCGCATGCCCACTGACTTGAAGATTGTGCACGTGCGGGATGATGATCAGGTCGGTTGGGCGCCCGCCTGCAAGGCATAAAATTCTGCCCAGGAAGGCAGCTCTGAGATCATAGTTTCCCTCAGTTTGGGGATGGAAGCAACATGCCAACTTCAATGAGAGCATAAAACATGCAGTAATAAATTCGCCAGCTTGTGTATGAAGTGATTAATTCACTACCATGCATCTTGTGGACTCACAAGTTGAATTTCACCCCTGGGCCTAGTGATAATGACACCTTGTCACACTATGACTGAACTGGACATTGGCAATATATCCACACTGAAAGGCATGCAACATCCACTTATAGGAATGACTTTGGACACTCACTCCTAGTGCACATTCATGATTTTAACCTGTTGACATAGTGGCTGACATTGAGGATGATATCAATTGACTGCAGCAGAACTTAGATAGGCTACAAAAATGGGCAGACAAGTGGCAGATGGAATTTAATACAGAGAAGTGTGAGGTGATATATTGTGGCAAAAGGGATAGGGAGAGGCAATATAGGCACAATTGTAGAGAGTCTGCAGGAACAGGGAAATTTGGGGATTCATGTGCATAGATCTTTGAATATAGCAGAACATTTTGATAGAATAGTTAACAAAGCATATGGGATCTTGGGTTTCAAAAGTAGAATCATTAGGTACAAAAACAGGGAAGTTATGCTGAATGTTTATAATGCTCTGGTTAAGTCATAACTAGAGCATTGAATCCAGTTCTGGTCACCACACTTTAGGAAGGATATGGGGGTCCTTTGAGAGGGTGCAGAGATTTACCAGAGTGTATCCAGGAATGAGGGATTTTAATGACAAGTTGGAGAAGCTGGGATTGTTCTCAGAGCAAAGGAAATTGTTTATGACAGGCTTAGGTAGGGTAGATAAAGAAAAGCTGTTTCCATTGGCTAATAGTGCAAGAACAAGGGGGACATAGATTTAAAGTTTTGGGTTAGAGATGCAAAGAGAGTGTAAGGAAGAACTTTTTATGCAGCAAGTGGTAATTATCTGGAATTCACTGCCTACAAGGTTGGTGGAAGCAGAGACGATGACTGATCTTAAAGTGAAATTGGATGGGACCTTGAATGAAATAAACTTGCAGGGCCATGGAGATAGGAAGAGGGAATGGGACTGATTGGATTTTTCCATAGAGAGCTAGCATGGACCTGACGGACCAAATGTTCTTCTATTCCATAATGACATGATGAATCTATGATAGTAAAGCATGTAGCCAATGTACCTTATACTTAATGCCAAAACCAGGCAAAAGGTAATAGGGGAAAAGGCAGAAAAAAAAGTTTTCTCTGTGATCTGACCTTTTAAGCATTTAAAATGACATTATGTATGGGTCGGTGCACATATACACAACAAAACCCGTTCTATATGTGAATGGAGCCAATGTTGTGGATGTGCCGATGGATATGAAGTCTGAGCAGTGGACCATGTACTTGGGCATGCTTTTCAGCCAGAGGGCCACATTTGGGTATGGAAATAATCTGGCAGGGCTAGCCATGAATGCTCAAGAAAAATTCAAATATAATAAAGATAAATTTTTGTACAAGTAAATATAAAATGTTTATTATGATAATTGCACCATCATAATAATGTATAATGTAAAATAACAAACCAACATATGCTCTTTTCCATGTAATCTTGGCTTAATGTGAAGAAGGCAGTTGGTCACCGCTCTTTACATCATTACAAGGATAAATGGTAAAGTCCAATGTCACTCTTTTTCTCTCTCCACAGATGCTGTCTAACCTGCTGAGTGATTCCAGCACTTTTTGTTTTTCCTTCAGATTTCCAGTATTCGCAATACTTTGTCTTGCCAAAACCTACTTGACTATGATCTGTACTATGATGATGCAAGAGCCCCCAAGGGAAAAACAGTAAAGAACAGAGAAAGAAAATGTGGAGAGACCAAAAGGCATCTCAGAGGAAGTCATCACATCTTGTTGAGAGTACAATGATCTGTATCCTCTCTCTACTCTTCATTCCTAGAGCTGGGAATAAATAAACTCACGACATATTTTTAAAAGAAGCAATACTGAGTGCACCTGTAATCTGTTCCACACTATTAGGGAACAAGTTCCTCATTTTCAATTTTCTCAAAACACAAAACCCTAACCTAAAACCACACATTTTTCACTTTCTATTACATTCATAATTTTTCTAAAAAACCCAAAACTTAGCTCTGCCTCATGCAGGTTTGGATGATGATTTTTCAACTCTAATTTTCGGAAGTGCATAAACAATGGATTTTCATGCCTTTGTCCATGTCGAAGCGGAGGTGAGCAGGCTTTAAAAATGGCAGGCAAAACCTGATTCCGGGATTCCTATCCCCATTCCTCTTGCTGGGTGCGGATAGTGAGTCTGCGCACAGCACTCCTGACTTTGCCAGCTGCATTGTAGGATATGGCATTTTGGAACTATTTTCATGGAGCCAAGCCCATTTTGGTAGGCCAGGTGGTTCACGGCATCTCAGAGGAGCCATAAGTTATGGGGGAGCTCTAGTCTGGAATTGGGAACCGTTTGACAGGTAAGTACAAAAGGTGTTAGGGACATCATTTTTTTATTAATTCACAGGATATGGGCATTGCCAGCTAGGCCAGCAACATCTCTAATTGTCCTAGAGAAGGTGGTGGTGAGCTGCCTTCTTGCACTGCTGCAGTCCATGTGGTGTAGGTACACCCACAGAGCTGTTAGAGGAAGAGTTCCAGGATTTTGCCCCAGTGACAGTGAGGGGATGGCAATACAGTTCCAAGTCATAATTATATATGGCTTGGAGGGGAACTTTAAGGTGGTGGTGTTCCCATGCAGCTGCTGCCCTTGTGGTAGATGTCGCGGGTTTGAAAGGTGTTATTGAAGGAACCTTGGGAGTTGCTGCAGACCATCTTATATATTGTGTGTTACTGCTGCCACTGTGCATCGGTGGTGGATAGAGTGCCAATCAAGCAGTCTGCTTTGACCTGGATGGTGTCAAGCTTCTTGAGTGTTGTTGGAACTGCACTCAACCAAGCAAGCAGAGAGCATTCCATCATACTCCTGACTTGTGCTTTGTAGATGGTGGACAGGCTTTCGGACTCAGGAGATGAGTTACTGGCTGCATAATTCCCAGCCTCTGACCTGCTCTTGTAGCCACAGTATTTATATGGCTGGTCAAGTTCAGTTTCTGGTCAATGGTAACCTTCAGGATTTTGACAGTGGGGAATACAGCAATGGTAATGCTATTGAATTCCAAGGATAGCTAGTTTCTCTCTTGTTGGGGATGGTCATTGCTGGCACTTGAGTGATGTGAATTTTACTTGCCAATTATCAACCCAAGCATGAAAGATATCCACATCTTGTTGCGTATGGACATGGACTGCTTCAGTATCTGAGGAATCGCAAATGGTGCTGATTATTGTGCAATTTTCAGCAAACATTCCCACTTCTGACCTTATGAGGAGGGAAGGTTTTTGATGAGGTATTTGCAGATGGTTGGGCCTAGGCCACTACTCCGAGAACTCCTGCAGGGATGTCCTGGGACCGAGATATTTGACCACCAACAACAACAACCATCTTCCTTTGTGCTAGGTATGACTCCAACCAGTGGCAACATTTCCTCTGATTTTCATTTGCTTCAGTTTCACTCGGGTCATTGAGGCTACGCTCGTTTGAATGATGCCTTGATGTCAAGGGCAGTCACTCTCACCCCACCTCTGGAGTTCAGCTCTTTTTTCCATGTTTGGACTAAGGCTGTAATGAGGTCATGAGCTGAGTGACTGTGGCTGAACCCAAACTGAGCGTCAGTGAATAGGTTATTGCTGTGTAAGTGCCACTTGATATCACTGTCGATGACCCCATCATCACTTTTCTGATGATCGAAAGCAGATTGATGGGGCAGTAATTGTTTGGATTGGATTTGTCCTGCTTTTTGTGGACATGGCATAACTGGGCATTTTTCAACATTGCTGGTTAGATGCCAGTGTTGTAGCTGTACTGTAACAGCTTGGCTAGGGTTGTGGCTAGCTCTGGACCACAATTCCTCAGTACTACTGCTAGAATGTTGTTTGGGCCCATAGCCTTTAGAGTATCCAGTACCTTCAGCCATTTCTTGATATCAAATTGACTGACGACTGACATCTATGATGCTTAGGAAGAGGTGAGGGTTGAGGGCTAGAATGCCTAACACTCAAGAACATTACTGAGCCTATTTCCCAATAAGTCAGGGAGGACCTTTCAACCTGCCCGCCTTGGTATTTGGCCACCTCCATTTCCACCTCCGTCCTGGTTTGGGAGGCAGCAGCCCCAACTCCAGCCCACCCTCACCACCCCTTGATGAGAATAGTATGGGCAGGCACTGCTGGGCAGAAAGTGGAATTAGGATGTTGGGGGAAATGATCCAACTCATGATTCTCGCATGGAGGGAGAAAATCCAACCCCTGATCTCTGAGATGCTCATCTCAAAATGTTTAACCAAGATTGCTTGTGGAGACCTTTGGTAATATGTATCTTGGGATTTGTTGCAGAATTTATGCTTTATGCTTTGATATTTCAATCCCTTGTCCACGAGAAAAATTGCAGATCAGGTTTTCATCGATCTACAAATCTGCTACCCTCTGGCTCTTTTGGCAATTACATTAAATCTGTGTCCTCTGATTCTTGAGCCTTCTACCACCAGAAACAATTTGTCCTTCTTTATCGAATTAATACCCTTCATGATTTTGAGCACCCTTATTAAATATACCCTTAACTTTTTCTGCTCTAAGGAGAACAACTCCAGCTTTTCTCATCTCCCCATTAATACTGAAGTTTCACACCCATGTGTCAAGAAAATATGTCTATAATGTTATCGGAAATTATTTTAAAATGGAGTTTAGTGGTGTCTGTGTCTATGTGGGTGTGTCTTAATTGGATTAAAACCAGCTGGTCTAGAGGGTCTGATGTATATAAGAGAAGTAGGCTTGAAATGTTAATTAGATAAACATGGGAGCAGTTTGCATTTTTTCTTTAAACAAACTCGGATAGCTTGGAATCAAAAAGAGGGAGTGAAATATTACTCCTAACCAGGTGAAGCTCAGAAACAGTGTGTTTGCTTATTTTTCCCAAGGATTAATAATAAAGTGGGTATTATGAAAAGAGTCTTACTATTAGAAGTGTAAAGTTCAAAAGACATAGTGAAAATATGCACTCAAATAGGAAAATATGTATAAAGGAAGAGAAAGCTGTTGATAAAAAGAAGAGGGATTCTAAGATCTAAAGCCTCTAGCCTGTAAGCCCCAAGCCACAGCTGACAACAAACCAGAGCTGAAAGAAACTCATTTTGAATGTGACTGTCCAGAGTGTACTTTGTAAGGGTTCTGTTTACTGTTGTCTTAAGGGAGGTGTAACTAGGAGTCAGATTAATTAGGTGATTGTTGTACTTTTATAGTAGTAATTTTGTAGACATATTTATGTGCTTACAACTTTTCTTGTATTAATAAATGTTTAATTTAGTTTTATAAAAATCTTTTGAGACTCAGTGGTCTTATTACTACTGAATTCAAAGCCTGCATCTCAAAACATACAAATTGCAAAATTGGTTATCATAGTTGTTTCAAGTTTCCCTCTGGGATTTGAACAGCTCAGCATTTACCATTGACTGTGTCATAAAGCTCTGGTACCATTATAAATGAAGCTACAGGAATTTATAATGTAAAGGATTGACAGGATGCACACATGGATGCAACATTGTTTAATAGGTTCTAGATTTTAGTGGCTGAACGCATTCCTATGGGCAGAATTTTCTGCCTGTCGGGCGGGTGGGCCCGACCCAATCTCCGGTGGGTGGGGAGCCGATCCCCACCGGAGAAGCAGGCACTGCCGCAATTTAACATGGGTGGGCTAATTAGGCCTGCCCAGCGTGACATCTGGTGGGAAGCGATGCGCTTCCTGTGCGGGTGGGGAGGGATTTCCCCAAAAGCAAGATTGCGCTCTTTCGTGCATGCGCACAAAAGATCGCACATGTCCCTGAGGCTAACTGCTGCCTCAGGGAGATCGCTTACACTTCTAAAAATATGAAAATTAGAAGAAAAAAATTCCCTAACATGTCCCCCTCATGAATGTCACATGAGATGGGAGATGTTCATAATTTATACTATAAGTTTATTAAACTTTTTAAATCCGTACATGAAACCTCATCCTGCCGGTGGATGAGATTTCATGTTCTTTCCATTCCCCACCGGGCCTCCTGGCCTGTCGCCAACCTTAAGGTTGGATGGGCAGGTCCTTTAATTGTATGATTGATCCTGTCAATGGCCTCAGTTGGCCATTGACAAGTCGGCAGGCCCACAACAGATTTTGCAGCGGGCCCGCCTTCCTGAAAATTTAAATGGGCCAGGATGACATCAGGGATTCTGCCCGATGTCATCCCACGTCATTTTACGCGTTGACGAGTGGATCCCACCCCCGCTCGCTGACGGCAAAATTCTGCCCTATGTGTTTTACTGTGCCACTGCAGACCTAAAGGTCCCAAGTTCAAGTCCTGGGCTGCCAGCACCCATGGCACCAGACCTCAGCAAAAATCAGCACCTTCAGTGAAGAAATTAGAAAAATGGAGAAACAAAACTATATAAGAGTTGACTTTTTAAAAAAAGAACATTAAACCCTAAGTGAAAGATAAGTTGAAGTTTTGAAATTACAGTTTATGTACTCACAAAACCAAAAGGCAAATCAAAACTGCAGTAATCTAAGTAATAGATTAAGTAATCTCACATGTGCACTTACCTTGTGCTCACGGCTTCTCACTGCTTTCACCACGTGCGTTCAGTTCACCCCTTTAACATGGCAGCCGTACTTCCCGAGAAATACCCATTTCTTGTCTCTGATCATTGTCCAAAACCTATTTACCTGAAAGTACTTCTCTTGACCTTGATGTTCTCCCCATGAAGCTCTCCGGAATCAAGGTTTTCTTTTCACAGCTCCTGATGCCAATCTGCCTAGTGCCAGGAGTAGTTATGTATACATACTCAGTGCGCAATGTGTTTGCCAGTGCCGCAGCTGTGGGCTGGATCAAAAGATCCCATGGGTAGATGTGGCTAGTGAGCCATTGTTTGTCCATGATTGATGTAGAAAATTCCAAAATTAGAGGTTGTGAGTGGAGCCAACCCCAGGAAGAAACCTTGGGCAGAGGTTTCAATACCACGTCAGACAAAAGTTGATCAAAAACTTATTTTGAACCAGGTGCTCAAATGTGTACTGAATAATATGAGATTGGCTGTGAAAATGTGTCCACTTAAACATGCCTTATGAACATCTCCTCAACCAGTTTGTAAAAAACAGAAATGGTTCTGCACAGAGTGTAATGGAGATGAACAAGCTGAGTGGATCTGAAACGAAGCAAAGTATATGGAAAACCTTCAGACCTATTCATATAAACAGAAAAATGACACATCAGTTTCTCCTTCAGCATTCCTAAATGTTGAGTATGTTTTTGATCAGAAAGGAGATCAAGGGTGGGGAGTCTGAGGGGGAGAAGGAGTTCCAAGGCGGGGAGGGGTTCCAAGGGATAAGGGTTCTGGAGGGGAGAATTTCTAGGTGAATATGAAAGGGAGGGCTCTGATGACTCCATGACTGCCTCCTGGTGAGTGAACTGAGTGTGGGCGTGGAACGAGAGAATGGTGAGAATGACAGCGGGCAGAGTGAAGTGGTAGGGTGGGAGGGTGATGGTTTGTTGTTATCAGTAGAAGAGATGGCAAAGGTGTTTGGTGGGGACTTGGAGGCAGACATGAAACCTGGGGATGGGAAGGAGGATGCCAGGTTAATATGGATGGGGGTGGGATATTCAGGAAGGAAGGGAATGTGCATGTTAACTTGGACATCCCAGATAAAAAAGGGTTGTGGCTGGTGGGTCATGGAGGGGAGGTGGAATGTGATGCCAGGGGGATCAACTTGTGATGAGGGAAAGGAAATGGGTGACTGGGGGGAGGGGAAAAGACAGGGGAGCGCGCAAATCCAAATCCACACCATGCTTTCTAAATTGAAAATGAAATGAGAGTCATGGTGGGTGAGATCAGGTGCTGTACGGGAGTGTGATCAGTGGGTGGTCAGAAATGCAGCTCAGCTCAGACAGACAACTGAAAGTGAACCCCAGCAGGCAGCATTCAAAATGCTCAGGACATAGAGATGCACGGGAGGGTGCTTGCATGAGGCTCTGAAAGGCCCTGCCACACACACACTTCTCCATCCAGTATCAGTCATAGGCCACTGCTCCCTCTGCAGTGACAGAGGACGAGGTTGAGGGGCTCACAGACAATGCAGATTCAGAGGGAGTGGACAATCTCTGAGATTCTTGGGTGGATGACCCAGGAGTGTCAAGCTACCACTCCTCCTCCCTTCGGGTGTCCAGCGGCCTCAACCTGACTCCTTGAGGGGAAGGAGTACCTGGAGGGATGTCGAGGTGCCCCATTTCCCCCTTGTGCTGCAACAACAGGAACTCACCTGCATACATATCCGCATTCTGCTGGACCAGAGTGTCCATGGCATCTGCCATCCTCCCCATGGAGACCTCCATACGTGCACACGTGGGCACCACTTCATCAGGGAGCAGGCGGACACACTCCTCTGACTCACCTGCCACTCTGTTGAAGGCTTCTGACAGCTCTGCGTGATATTCCCACGCTTTCTACTGACTCTCCAGAATGGGAGGCTAAATCCAGAGGCTCGTCATCTGACTCGGACCTCACAGATGCGTCTTCCCCAGCAGTTCTCCAAGTGCTGGGGAGCTCGGCTGAACCCTCCTCCTCCTGCTGCGGATACGTGTCCGCGCAGTGACCAGATTGTGAACCTGAGCCTGATCTAAATTTAGGTCCCACCAAGGCATGTGCTGATGGAGGGCATTGGCAAGCGGTGTGATGGGTCTTCCAGGTTATTTATTTCCAGCTCTTCAATGGAGGAAGAGTCCTCTTGGCTGGATGTGAGGACATGGATGGAGCTGAAGAATGGCTGGCTGAGGGTGTCAGTCATTTGGCAGAGCAGAGATAATAGTGCATGACAGCACAGTCAAAAGCAGAGAGAGAGTACTCACATTTGCGTTGAGAGAGGGATGATGTAGTGCTGTATCCTCATAAAGGTGTTCACCGCCGACCTCACCGTTACCGCAGGCATGGTCATTTCTTCAGCAGTCAGCATAATGGCACACGCCTCAAAACGAGTGAGGGACCTAACGTGGGTCACTCCACCCCCTTTCTGGGACCTCCCCCTGCTGAGGTGAGCAGGCTTCTCCTGCGTGGAAACAGATGGAGACAGTATTACCAGGACACATGGCAGTGCATGGAATGTTTGTGTGGTGAGAGAGTCATGGACAGGATGAGGGTGCGAGCTCCAGAGGGTATGAACCTCATGGAGATGGGAGGGTGTGTGTGAGAGTTAGTGGTGTTGTCTCTCGAAGTGTGAGATCCCTGTGGATATGTGTTGGGTTTGTGAGTATGTGAGTTGAAAGTGATGAGAAGAGTGAGTTACCCTGGTGGAACAGTTGAGACCATTCATCCAGTAGTGGCGTTGGGTGGCTGTCCTCTTTTGCAGGGCATTGGCGCTGTCCATCACTGCCACTGCCTCTGTGCTGGATTGTTGATGCAGCTGCCCAACCTGTGGTGAGAGCTGGTGTGGGGGACATCACAGTGGGCCTCCACGGTGTTCAAAAGATGCTCAAGGGATGCATCACTGAAGCGGGAGCCTGCAGTCTTTTTACCTTTCAGGGCAACCCTGTCTTCCATGTGGCAGACCTTGGCTGGAAGCACTGAGAGGTGTCTGTGTGGCTGCACTTTAAATGTGGTGCCTGGCGTGGTGAGGTGATGGCATGGTAGGCAAATGAGAGCCCACCTTCCCGCCTGGAAATGGTGTGTTTCCCAGGAATGCATAATTAATACAGGGTCTTGGGACGATATGGTGTGAGAAGCTGCCATTGTGGCCAGCAGGTAAAACGTCATTTTACCAGCCCGCTACTGCACTTTGTGCGAATCTGGGATGATTCTGCCCAACATTGTGAGTCTTATTTGTCATGTGACTGTATTATATTTAATTCTGTCACAAGAAGACCTTAATTTCTCCACTGCCAATGGCCATGTCTAGTGAAACCCTGCTTATCTCTAGTGTATCCTCTTTGCAGCAGTTAAGTTAGATTTGACTGGTGGGCTGCACCTGGTTCTACACCTCTCCCTGGTTTTCTGCATTTTCTTCCTTTGCAAGGAGAGAGAAAGATTTGTGAATGTGAGAAATGGCATGTGTTGAGAGGTTGCAAGGACAACATTTGTGGAGGGTCACTGTGAAGGATCGGTGAGATATGGCAATATGATGAGGGTGGCTGTCCACAGGGTCTGGTCAGATGGAGATGTGGGGAGGTGCCTCGAGAAAGAAGGATTAGTGCACCTGTTAGCCTAAGGAGTGATGTGTAGGAGAAGGCTGGGAAGTCAGAGTGAGGGGGGTTTGCACTTGAGTATAGCATACCACTCACCTTTCCTGACCTGATCAAGTCATTGAACCTCTTGTGGCACTGTATCCAGATATGAGGCTGCACACTCCTGTTGCTCCCCCCACATTACCCTCCCACCACCACCCCCTTCCCCCCCCTGCCACCATCACCCTTCCTCAGCCACTTCCAGCTGAGCCTGTTTACTCTCTGAGGCAGGCTTCTGCCTCCCATCTCCTGGGAACAGAATCACCTTTATAGTATGCAGTATGATGTCCAGGGATGCATCAGAGAGCCATGGTGAATCTTTCCTTTGTTGGCACTCCATTTGTCATGTAACTGGAACTGTCTTAATACTTGCAGAATGCTTCCATCCTAGTACTCACTTTTTAAATAGTGAAGCTTCAACAACTGCCTTCATGATGCCCACCCGCTCGAATTGGTTGGGAAACCTGGAAGCCAATGACAAAACCCACTGCTCAAACTTCTGAGTTCCTAATTTGCTGCCGGCCTCCCCTGCTGTGACTGTATAGGAAGGTTAAAATTCAACGCCGTATCTCTGACAGTATAGCGCTCCCTCACATTAGCGCTCCTTTATTATAATATACACTCCTGCATATTAGTTCATCCTAGCTTATGTGCTCAAGTCTCAGGAGCGATGCTTGAATGTACAAACTTTGGCTCAGAAACAAGGGTGCTATGTTGAGACAAGTTTGACAGTTTAGATTAGAGGTCAGTTTTAGAATGATCGGGTGTATTTTTACCTCAATTGCAATTGAAGATTTATCACTTTTCAATTCAGATTTAATATAATTTACAACCTTCTGAAAGGTAGTTTTTCTTCAAAGTCTCACTAAGAATGTGGGGAATGGTAATGTCATGAATGTAACAGTAAAAGGTGAACTGCAGACCTTGAGGATTCAAAATAAGTGCAGGTTGCTCACATGATCATAGTTCCACACTATATCAACCACCATAGTAGTACTTGATTATCATACACTTTATTTTTAGTTGCAGACCTAGTGAGAATGCATCCAGGATGGGTTAGGATCATGTTGAATTGAATCAGCCCCATGGGCTTTCAGCAAAGAATGTTAAATCCGATTCATGTATTGCAGCCATTAAATTGCCAGTCCAACATATGCTGCTTTTTTTTTAGTTTGAATCTACAGGAGATTAGCATTTAGTGCTTTCTGTATCCTGTGAGTCTGAGGATGTGCACTACCAGAAAAGAAAGTAAGATGATGAGATGCAAATTTTACTTTACAAATCAGCAGAAACAAATAGCACCCCACTGTTAATAGCTGCTGTGAATCTGCAACAATGGGAACCTGCTGAACAAATACAACAGACTTAAAACATACAGCATACTGTCACTTGTTGAAGAGCCTTTAAAGGATTGTAAATAGAGGAGGATACAATGATGCAAGCAGTAACACGATGAGGTCATCCTGTCTTGAAGGCTGAATGCTGCAATAACTTTACAAACAAATTCGAAAAATACTCGTATTGAAAACGACCTAAATAATTGCCTTCTATCTACTTCAACACAAGCAGCCCCTGCAGCTAACAGAGCAGGGAATAGATGTTTGATGAATGCTACTCCAGGAACCTAGCATGTGGGAGAATGCCCAACTATGACACCTCCATAGGAACAGATCTTTTTACCCCTGTAGTGCTGTGAACCTTTTTTCATACTTCCAATTAATATCATTGAAAATTGAGGACTTCAAACTCTTATTGGCTGTAACGGTCATCAGATAGAAGATAGGCTTCCTGAAAGATTATCAGCAGGACACAGCAAAGAAAATAGTGTGACCTTTTTTTGAGAAACATCATCCCCATGAGCTTAAAACTAATGAGTTTGATTTGATTGCATTCTGATTCAATTTAATAATTAATCATGGATTAGTTGTGTTATAAGAGTTTAGCATAAACCATTATGTTCAGGGACAATGCATGCCTGTCATTACCTATACATTCATAAAAAAAGAGCAGTCATTTTAATTACAAATGCTTTATACTGCATTTGTTTTTGAAGTCATTTTTGCTTCTTTATTAAATGACAATGCATAATTCCAATTTAAATTCACTTAGAAACTAATGCGATCATTTGTTCGGATTTTGGCTGAAATACCTTGCCAGACAATCAAAAACAACTATAAAAACAAAAAAACTGCGGATGCTGGAAATCCAAAACAAAAACAGAATTACCTGGAAAAACTCAGCAGGTCTGGCAGCATCGGCGGAGAAGAAACGAGTTGATGTTTCGAGTCCTCATGACCCTTCGACAGAACTTGAGTTCGAGTCCAAGAAAGAGTTGAAATATAAGCTGGTTTAAGGTGTGGGGGGGTGTTGGGGTGGGGGGGGGGGCGGTAGAGAGAGAGAAGTGGAGGGGGGTGGTGTGGTTGTAGGCAAAAGCAGTGATAGAAGCAGATCATCAAAAGATGTCACAAACAACAGGACAAAAGAACACATAGGTGTTAAATTTGGTGATATTATCTAAACGAATGTGCTAATTAAGAATGGATGGTAGGGCACTCAAGGTATAGCTCTAGTGGGGGTGGGGAGAGCATAAAAGATTTAAAATATTTAAAAATAATGGAAATAGGTGGGAAAAGAAAAATCTATATAATTTATTGGAAAAAAACAAAAGGAAGGGGGAAACAGAAAGGGGGTGGGGATGGAGGGGCGAGCTCAAGACCTAAAGTTGTTGAATTCAATATTCAGTCCGGATGGCTGTAAAGTGCCTAGTCGGAAGATGAGGTGTTGTTCCTCCAGTTTGCATTGGGCTTCACTGGAACAATGCAGCAAGCCAAGGACAGACATGTGGGCAAGAGAGCCGGGTGGAGTGTTAAAATGGCAAGCGACAGGGAGGTTTGGGTTATTCTTGTGGACAGACCGCAGGTGTTCTGCAAAGCGGTCGCCCAGTTTACGTTTGGTCTCTCCAATGTAGAGGAGACCACATTGGGAGCAACAAATGCAGTAGACTAATTTGGGGGAAATGCAAGTGAAATGCTGCTTCACTTGAAAAGAGTGTTTGGGCCCTTGGACAGTGAGGAGAGAGGAAGTGAAGGGGCAGGTGTTGCATCTTTTGCGTGGGCATGGTGTGGTGCCATAGGAGGGGGTTGAGGAGTAGGGGGTGATGGAGGAGTGGACCAGGGTGTCCCAGAGGGAGCGATCCCTACGGAATGCCGATAGGGAAGATGAAGGGAAGATGCGTTTGGTGGTGGCATCATGCTGGAGTTGGCGGAAATGGCGGAGGATGATCCTTTGAATGTGGAGGCTGGTGGGGTGATAAGTGAGGACAAGGGGGACCCTATCATGTTTCTGGGAGGGAGGAGAAGGCGTGAGGGCAGATGCGTGGGAGATGGGCCGGACACGGTTGAGGGCCCTGTCAACGACCGTGGGTGGAAAACCTCGGTTAAGGAAGAAGGAGGACATGTCAGAGGAACTGTTTTTGAAGGTAGCATCATCGGAACAGATGCGACGAAGGCGAAGGAACTGAGAGAATGGGATGGAGTCCTTACAGGAGGTGGGGTGTGAGGAGCTGTAATCGAGGTAGCTGTGGGAGTCGGTGGGTTTGTAATGGATATTGGTGGACAGTCTATCACCAGAGATTGAGACAGAGACGTCAAGGAAGGGAATCGAAGTGTCAGAGATGGACCACGTGAAAATGATGGAGGGGTGCAGATTGGAAGCAAAATTAATAATTTTTTCCAAGTCCCGACGAGAGCATGAAGCGGCACCAAAGTAATCATCGATGTACCGGAGAAAGAGTTGTGGAAGGGGGCCGGAGTAGGACTGGAACAAGGAATGTTCCACATACCCCATAAAGAGACAGGCATAGCTGGGGCCCATGCGGGTACCCATAGCTACACCTTTTATTTGGAGGAAGTGAGAGGAGTTGAAGGAGAAATTTTTCAGCCAGACGGAGGAGAGTAGTGGTGGATGGGGATTGTTCGGGCCTCTGTTCGAGGAAGAAGCTAAGGGCCCTCAGACCATCCTGGTGGGGGATGGAGGTGTAGAGGGATTGGACATCCATGGTGAAGAGGAAGCGGTTGGGGCCAGGGAACTGGAAATTATTGATGTGACGTTAGGTGTCAGAGGAATCGCGGATGTGGGTGGGAAGGGACTGGACAAGGGGAGAGAGAAGGGAGTCAAGATAACAAGAAATGAGTTCTGTGGGGCAGGAGCAAGCTGAGACGATCGGTCTACCGGGGCAGTTCTGTTTGTGGACTTTGGGCAGGAGGTAGAAGCGGGCCATCCGAGGTTGGACGACTATCAGGTTGGAAGCTGTGGGAGGAAGATCCCCAGAGGAGATGAGGTCAGTAACAGTCCTGGAAACAATGGCTTGATGTTCAGTGGTGGGGTCATGGTCCAGGGAGAGGTAGGAGGAAGTGTCTGCGAGTTGACGCTCAGCCTCCATGAGGTAGAGGTCAGTGCGCCAGACAACAACAGCACCACCCTTGTCAGCGGGTTTGATGACAATATTAGGGTTGGACTTGGAAAAATTTATTAAGTTTGTTTCCAATCTCCACCCCTCCATCATTTTCACGTGGTCCATCTCTGACACTTCCCTTCCCTTCCTTGACCTCTCTGTCTCAATCTCTGGTGATAGACTGTCCACCAATATCCATTACAAACCCATCGACTCCCACAGCTACCTCGATTACAGGTCCTCACACCCCGCCTCCTGTAAGGACTCCATCCCATTTTCGCAGTTCCTTTGCCTCCGTCGCATCTGTTCCGATGATGCTACCTTCAAAAACAGTTCCTCTGACATGTCCTCCTTCTTCCTTAACCGAGGTTTTCCACCCATGGTCGTTGACAGGGCCCTCAACCGTGTCCGGCCCATCTCCCGCGCATCCGCCCTCACGCCTTCTCCTCCCTCCCAGAAACATGATAGGGTCCCCCTTGTCCTCACTTATCACCCCACCAGCCTCCGCATTGAAAGGATCATCCTCCGCCATTTCTGCCAACTCCAGCATGATGCCACCACCAAACACATCTTCCCTTCATCCTCCCTATCGGCATTCCGTAGGGATCGCTCCCTCTGGGACACCCTGGTCCACTCCTCCATCACCCCCTACTCCTCAACCCCCTCCTATGGCACCACCCCATGCCCACGCAAAAGATGCAACACCTGCCCCTTCACTTCCTCTCTCCTCACTGTCCAAGGGCCCAAACACTCTTTTCAAGTGAAGCAGCATTTCACTTGCATTTCCCCCAAATTAGTCTACTGCATTCGTTGCTCCCAATGTGGTCTCCTCTACATTGGAGAGACCAAACGTAAACTGGGCGACCGCTTTGCAGAACACCTGCGGTCTGTCCGCAAGAATGACCCAAACCTCCCTGTTGCTTGCCATTTTAACACTCCACCCGGCTCTCTTGCCCACATGTCTGTCCTTGGCTTGCTGCATTGTTCCAGTGAAGCCCAATGCAAACTGGAGGAACAACACCTCATCTTCCGACTAGGCACTTTACAGCCATCCGGACTGAATATTGAATTCAACAACTTTAGGTCTTGAGCTTGCCCCTCCATCCCCACCCCCTTTCTGTTTCCCCCTTCCTTTTGTTTTTTTCCAATAAATTATATAGATTTTTCTTTTCCCACCTATTTCCATTATTTTTAAATATTTTAAATCTTTTATGCTCTCCCCACCCCCACTAGAGCTATACCTTGAGTGCCCTACCATCCATTCTTAATTAGCACATTCGTTTAGATAATATCACCAACTTTAACACCTATATGTTCTTTTGTCCTGTTGTTTGTGATATCTTTTGATGATCAGCTTCTATCACTGCTTTTGCCTACAACCACACCACCCCCCTCCACTTCTCTCTCTCTCTCTCCCCCCGACCCCCCCCACACCTTAAACCAGCTTATATTTCAACTCTTTCTTGGACTCGAACTCAAGTTCTGTCGAAGGGTCATGAGGACTCGAAACGTCATCTCTTTTCTTCTCCGCCGATGCTGCCAGACCTGCTGAGTTTTTCCAGGTAATTCTGTTTTTGTAATCAAAAACAATTAATGTGTGATGGTCTTTGACATTCATATCCTGTTCTATGCTAATGAACGCTATGGTGGGTTGGCCTTACAGTAGAATAAAATAGATTGCTGATTTGCAATCAATTATCCTGTGAAGTTTGTAACCATTTTCCTAAATAAGGGATATAGTGAATCATGCACTCCTGCCCTCAGAACTGTCGGATAGGGCAACATAATGTAAGAAATCGTTCCTTTCCTATTTAGGATCTGTTTTGGTGATAGATAAAATATGACCTAGCTCTACATTCACCTATTTTAGCTGTGTTAATTTCAGAAAGCCTTAAAATAAAGCCCATTTCCAATAATGCAAAACATTGGCTTTTGGTCTCTTTCATGCAGTGGA